>NC_140584.1:1211754400-1214243989 GCF_964204655.1 Triturus cristatus | reverse complement strand
CCTGTGGTTTGAAAGGGGACGTACAAGGACTTTGTCTAATTTATGTTACAGCCATAATTACAAAAGCAGCAAAAAACAAGCATTAAAAATGCAATAGGTCTCGCCTTTCATTAAGTTAAAGCCATTTGCTTTGCTATACAATACCATTAGCAAAGCAAATGGCTTTAACTTAATGAAAGGCGAGACCTACTGCATTTTCAATGCTTGTTTGTTCTGTGTTGCCTCTTGGTACATTCAACCACTGTGATGTTGGGGCTTATATCGGGGGCGAGGGCTGGATGGCGGGTAATTTGATGCATAGCTTACTATGTACTGGCTCCAAAATATTTGTGTATGCATTTGTAAATAACTATCCATATGCTTTGACTTTATGCTGTTGATAATAAATACACCCAGAAAAGTTATTCTCTGACCAAACGTGTTCTTTTGGTTAGAGTCTTTTGGTCTTGGTCGAGGTACTTTGGCATAGTGTGGTAGTTCTGTAACAGATTGTGTGCTCGTTCCAATTGAGATACGTTGTCTGAAGTGAGTGTGCCTCTATTGTACAGCAGAGGATGCAACAAGTCCGCATTGAGACACATTGGCAGAGCTGCCGGAGTACCGGGACTGTAGGAGCCCAGGGTGCGGCGGGTCTGGATTGAGGTGGGTAGGATGCGTCTCAGTACAAAAATGGCAGAGGGTTAAGAGTTCAGGACTGAGGCACATTGAGAGAGTTGTGCGCGCCCGAACCTAAAACAGGAGAATATGGCGCTGTGCATCCTTGTACTGAAAGAGCAGAGTGTATGGCATGTGAGAATTGAGGTACACTGCCGAAGCTATGCTCGCTCCGGAACTGAAATAGTAGAGGAGGTTGCAGCTCAAGATTGAGGTACTGAAATAGCAGAGGGCGTGGCTTCCCAGGAATCAGAATTAAGGCACACTGCCAGAGCTACGGCGCCCCTGTAATTATAAGGGTGCAGCGGGTCAAGATAGAAGCCCATGGCAGAGCGGTCTGAGTGTTCGGTACCTGACGCAGCAATGTTTACACGCAGGGTTAAGGTGCATCTCCGGCGCGCTGGCAAGAAGCCTCGTGCTCACATGCCTGGTCTGCAGCCAGAAGCAACAAACCCCCATTTCTATGAGAACCAAAGTAAACCAAGATGGCGTCGGACTCTCCAGGCGAGTGCGTGTGCACATCTGTCTGTCCGTGCGCATTTTTTTGTCCGTCCGTACGCGTGCACATCAAGCTTTCCAATCTGAACCGATTACAAAAGGCCCTCACATGGCTGCTAACGCCAGGCGAGACCTAAAAAGGGTGTGTTTAAACTAACAATGCTACAAATAATGGTGATCTAGTGATAAAGTTACCGAGTACATCTGCATCCAATAGCCAGTGTTTCCACCCCGGAGTCACATTAACCATTCTCCACTATCTGATACTGTTGTAAGTAAATATGAGAAATGAGGTTCTCGGGGGGGGGGGGGGGGGAATGGGGATGTTCACTCTCTTTGATGGGGAAGTTCCCCTTCTCTGGTGTGCAGGGACCATGTGTGATGTAGTCTTTCCAGAGCAGCTCACATCACGTTCCCTCCTTTTTACCTGTCATGACATGACCATTTCTCCCTCTTCCATCCAGGCTCCGAGGGATGTTCAGCTTTTCATCACTGTCCGAGTTAAATGATTCTTTAGGGCTGACAGGTGTGTCACCTGTAAAAGGAAAACAATACATGGATTACACTCGCGAAAAAATATTTCCCTGCTCCCATTCTTCCTACTCGTTTTAAAAGTTCTTGTGTCAGTAAAAGGTCCCTTTGCCTCTTTGCACAACATAAACAATGAAACAAACATAAGAAAACATGTGTGCCTCATAACAAACGAGTCAAACAAAAAAATAGACAGCAAAAACAAAAAGCACAAGGTAAACAACAGATAATAGCCAAAAAAACACAAGCAACATAAAGCAAACACAACAAAAAATGAAGTAATACTATAAAACAATCCTACATTTGATAAAACAGCAAATATAAGACAAACTGTAAAAGAAACATAATGCAGACAACACAAAATATACACGTGATACAACACAGAAAACATTAGTCTTAAAATTCAACACAATAATAGCATTGTTAAGGTTTGGCTTATTAATGTTATGGTTCCGAATTTACAGGTCAAAACTAAAGGAAAGTAGGATCTGCTTTTATTGTTACCCCCACTTTTTGCTTCATATGAAGCTGTTTCTGACTAGTCTGACTGGGATCCTGCTTTCTCCCCTAAATTGGTTTGGTAAGTACTTAGGTACATCCCAAATTGGACACTGGTTTACACTCATCAGTCCTTGTGTACGGTACTAAGGTACCAAGGGCATAGGTACAACAGGGGTCCCCCATTGGCTGAAGCATGTTTTATGCCACCCATGGGAGACCACTCAATTTGTAACTACAAGCCTACCATTGAAGCTTGTGTAAGCTGGTGCTAGCACCACTTAAGGATATAGGTTTCACTATATCTAAGGTCACTGCACTTAAAAGCTATAAGTCACCCCTAGAGCAGGCCTTTCAATCCTGAAGGCAGGGTGCTTGGTTATAAGTGTGAGGGTGCCCCTGCATGAGCAGGACACCCCCATAGCCTACAGAGTCCATTCTCCCGGGTTGTGAGACAGACAAATAACATATAGAGGGGCGCTGTGTCATTACGTGGTGGCCATCTAAACACTGGCCGTAACAAATCCTGTCATGTTGGGTATCAAACATGTTGGAATCATACCCCCACACCGTACGTAGGCTGTGTGGAAGGTATGATTCCATGCACCGTAAAGCTCCTTTGGGAGGCTCTCTGTGCTCCCCGGACATGGACAGCAAGCCAGGTCTGCTTACGACCAGAGACATGTTTCTGCCCTGCTTCTGCTTGGGCAGGGGAAGGCAGAACAATAGGTATCATACAGGTGTGACAACCTCCCAGACAGGGTTTAGTGTATTGGGGCAAGGTGGGAGCGCTTGCCAGCGCCACATAGTCTGCGTGCAGGGCACAATGGGTGCCCTCCAAGCATAGTCCAGTTCAAACCAGTTCAGGAAGCCGTTGGCTCCCGCTCTGGCGAGAAACTGGACAAAGGACAGGGGAGTATCCTCCCCCTTGTCCAGCCCCTCCTTTGGGAGGGACCCCTGAATCATCCCAACCCTTTCCCTAAGGTACTTAAGGGCTTACATGAGGGTGGGTCCCTAGATTCGTCGTGGGACAAGATTCATTGCAGACACCACTTCTTCTTCGACTGTCTGGGCACTCTGGACTTCGCTCTGGGAATCAAGGCTGCAACTAGGAAGACTCCTGCTGCTCCTGATCTCGTTGCCCTGCTTGTCTGCTTCAATATCCATGCCTGTACACCATACAGGAACTTTCCAAGGCCTGTGGGCATCTTAAACACCTCAAGGAATCTCCCTTAAAGTGAAGGAGTCACTTCCCTGCATCTGCAGGCACCGCAACTAAGTCTACTGGTCTGCTGACCCTGAGCTCCCACGGACTCCGAAAGGCTCAGCAATACAAGTGGTGGTTCTTCACGCCCCCTCAAGGCTTTCCCTGTCCTCTCACCAAGTTTAAGGCCAGTATCCCTCGTCAGAGCCTCAGGAACCGAACCCCTGTGCACCGCGTCAACTTGCAGTTGCAAAGGCTTGTTGACTTCCTTCCACTAAGATCTTTGGGCTCCTGGTAGCCATAACCTCAGGCATCTCCAGTGAACAAGATCTTCGTCCTCACTGCAACACTTGCATTTTGGGCCTGTTTCATTGGTGAGATGCTTGAGGTCCTCTCTTGGCTCCAGTGCCTCTGGCCTGTGGGCCCTGTTGAGGGTCATCTTCTTATACTTTGAGCTCCCCTGATTGCTCGGGGCCTGCCCTGACTTCCCTGCTTGTGGTGAGTCTCCTGGAACTTGCTGGTCCTGACCCTGCACCTTCTTTGCTTTCCACATTGTTTGCAGTTGCCAAGGCTTGTTGCTGCTCCCGGACACCGATCCCTCAACTTTCGACATCCGACGTGGGCAGCTCGTGAACGGCTACTGGTCTTCCACAGCGTCGCCTGATCCTCACAGCTGCAGCTCCAAGGTCACGGTCAACTCTCCTGTAGCACCCGACATTGGTGGGCATTCGTCTTCCGTGCCTCCTGGTCACTTCCAAGTGGCATAGACTCTGTCCCATCTGCTTTCAGGTAGTTCTCATCCTGAATCCACCTTTAGGTTCCACCGGATTCGACAGCGGTTTCCGACGTCACCCCACAAATATGCACCCGGCTTCCCTGGGGCAGGTATCTTGGTTCCAAAGGTATCCATGGGTGGGGGGGCTCTCCAACATTCTGTCTTCCACTGGGTTTCTTCAGGGTCCACTTCTTTAAAACTGCAACCGCAACTTACCCATTGACTTGAATTGATCTTGCAGTCGTGTTGCCACTCTGCACACGACCTCCGCGGGGCTCCTTACCTCGGGTGGTTCCTTGGGTCCCCGCCATTTCTACGTCTTCTGGGAATAGTCTTGACTTGTGGTTCTCATACCACTATTCTAGTATAAGGTTTGGTCCCCCCCCCCGGTGACCACTGTGTATTACGTCCTACTTACCTGTTTGAATTGAAAAGTATTGTGTGCCTTGAGTGTATCTCCGGCTAGGAGATACCTGTATGTGTTAGCGAGAGTCTTATAATAAATACATATTTTTATAAATACACTGTGTGGTTCTTTTTCACTTAATCTATATCAATAAGATTATGTTCTGGTAAAACAAGCTGCTTTACAATCCTTCTGGACTAAGCCTGAAGGTTGCTCTCCACAGCTACCACTTAGAAAGCTTTCCAGGGTTGTCTAAGACCACTAAAATCACCATTAGGGTTGTCTGGATTGATGCAGGGTGCTACACTTACATAAGTGTGCACCATATACTAAGCCAGCTTTTCACACTCTTACAATGCACAAAGGGTAGAGACAAAGGCGGGAAACAGAGTCAACTGATATTATGTTTACACTCTGAAGAACAGAAAACACATCAAACTAAAGCACAGACTACAAACCCTATCAAAAGATTCATCCAATTAAAAATAAAAAGAATCTAACTCTTAAACCACTGCGAGCACCAGGAAGGTACTGCACAGGTCCGCCACATCTTAATGTCCAGCAACCAGACACAAATGATTAAAGGATCTCCAACAGCAGCCACCAGTTTCTAGACCGCACATTTCACCTCCCCATCGCCCCTGGAATGGAATACCCGCTTCAGCTCAGAACTCCTTGCTACACTGCCTACCAGTCCTTAGATCATGTGGGCAGAGGAGTACACCAGTGACAGACGGTAGATTCATAGTTCAAGGCTTGCTCTTCTAAGGAGCTCTCCATTCCAGCACCACCCCTTCACAGTGAACATAGGTGCCTCATTTGTCTATTTCCACTGCCTCTTCACTGGAGGTGATCTGGCACACAGTAAATTCATTGTTCAGGAAAAAAGTTTCACAGAACTTATTTAAAGCACTTCTGGTCTTTTATGATGAGTCCCTTAGCCTAAGCTGTAGGGCGATGAAGGTGGCAGCTCTAATGACACCGAATCTGTTCCCCCGAATAGAATCCCCTATCATCCTTTGGCTTCTCCCTGGTTTCTCATGAAAACAAGGACACTCCTGTTTCTGAGATAAGTCTTGAAAAATCTGTGGCTTCCCGTTGGTGGGGCCAATAGATGCATGAAATGGGAGGCAACAGATTCCAATTACTTGTTCATTGGCATGCAGCCTGTTCAGAGATGGCTCCACTCACCATCTCAGAGCAAGCAAGGGTTGTTTCTAAGGTAGACATGCATGTACCCATGCAAATGTATGTTTCATTCACCATACTACAGCTGTATGTCTATAATACAGATGTGCCGCTTGGGGCAGCCACACAGTCATTCATCTTTGTGTACCTGGGTGCCTCCAGGTATCAATAAAAACCAACCTCTGCCTTCAATTCATTCACAGTTGGCGTAATTTATGGGCCACCTAATTCTGATTCAATTAGAGGTATTGTTTCTTTAATCAATGGAAATACCTGGATAACAACAATTTACTAACTGTGGGAGACTTCAGTCTCCATATAGATGAGAGTACAGGGAGCCAGCTATAGGCTTTATGCAATCCCTTAAAGGGCTTTGACTGATGACAACTGCTAGGAGCACCAATGTACAGAAACGGCCACACCTTGTATCTTATCCTGGCCTCCGGGCGATGGATGTAAAGTCAATAGCATGGCCAGATCACCGTCTCAGACAACTTTCCATATCTCTAAACGGAGAAAATCCACCACATACCATTTCCACCCTTCACATATGTCGAGAATGGGCTTCCCTCAACACGGATATGACCATGGAGACTCTTCTCAGCCACGGTGACACTATGTGTAGGAGATGATCCATAGTTATATTTTATGCTCCCTCATTAATCTTCTGAGTAAGATGTTTGAGGAAGTAAGTCCAGTAAATCAAAAAAACACACACTAAAAGGTCCAAGAAAACCCACAATTCATGGTTTTCAGAGTCCCTTAGAACACTTAAACCATGTCTGAGTAAAGCCGAATGTCAGTAGAGGAAAACGGAGCCCGACGCAAATACATTGCTCCTGCGCTCAAGTACAACCGCGCCATCAAACAAACTACAGCTCATTTGTACCAAATAAAATCCATGGGGCGCTGACTCAATAAGTCAGAGCTTCAAAGTAATATCTTCCTTTACTAGACCTGTGCGCCTGGAAAGCACCAGTCTGCAATCCCAGGAACGAGGGGCTCGGTATTCATCACAAAAACGGAAACGAACAGTAATAGTATCAAGACCCTCCTCACCCTCCTAACCAAGCTCTATTATATGGTCCAAGTCTAAGGAGGAGCAACGTTTGGATACAGAGGAGCTCATCAACAAAGCTAGGACTCCTCCCTCCGCCCCCCATTAAACCCCTGCACAGTACAGAAGCTGGCAGCAGGACTAAGAAACCCCACTAAAACATTTTTTAACTGAAGCCGCATGGTGTAAGAGACATGCAAAGGAAACAGTGCAGAAAGTGAAGAGTGCACAAACAATTATACAAAATAAACAATGTTCACAGAAACAAATTAATCAAGTTCCCAGACAGACATTGGTTTTGGGGTATATAATATCCACAATCACTGAGTGATCAAGAGCTAATCAGGCGACATGTTGACCCCAATAAGACTTTAAACAGGTCTTCCTCAGGACAAAATAACAGGATTGGACTGTGTTTTGCCATTATGTGTCTGAAATATGTTTTTTGCATCCCCTACAGAGCCAAGGAAGATTCATAATTTTTGGATGCAGGTATAACAAATTGCGCTATTTTAAATAGCGAATTCGTAGTCTGGTAATACTTTACTTTGATAGCTTTATTTCGGTCAGATGACCATAAAAGCACAGATAAAATATATACAAGCATAAAATACATAAATAATTCAGAATTTGAGATAAAAAGTTATTAAACAACAGTTATCAAAGTGAAAACGATCATGAGTACAATGTACATATTAAGCTCTGTAAGAGATAAAAAAAACATTTATAGGGGTCCTAACGCCTTTAAGATTCTGTTGCGCGTATGCCAAACATTAGTCAGGAATTTTGCTAATGCGAAAACAATTGGGCCAGAGAGATCAGTTTTTAAAATTCTGTACATTGGTGCGTATTCCCTACAACCCATGTTCCTTATCAAGGGGAGGAGCCAGTATTTACGTGCTATTTTATAGGCAGGGCAGAAGAAAACCATGTGAAAATCAGTTTCTTCCATGGCATCACAAGCTGGACACTGCTTTAAGGTGGGACCCGAAGACCAGGTACTTGTAAAAAATCTAAACGGCAGTGTGCCGTATCTCCATTGGAGAAACAGCTTCCTGGTAAGTACGGGGGAGATGGAATCCAGCACCCTCTCCAGTCTATAGGCATCCTTGCTCTGCATGAACACGGAAGCTAGGGACCCTTCTGCCTGGGTAGCTTGAGCCCTGTCTAATTTATATTCATGGTAAACCTTAGCCAGGGACCTTTTGGATATTTTCGGTGCGGCTCTCGCCGGGTCACTCCATAGGTCGGGGAGCCCTATTCCCACACAAATGGCTTGGATGTTTTTGACCCAGGGAATACTGAGCGCCATTGGTTCTTTCAAAAGTTCAGCCAATTCCGCCCTGTATTCTACAAGATCAATACTGCTCCACAGCCTACGCCAAAATGCTAGAGGTCTCAAGCTTATTTCATCAGCTAATGGTCGTAGGCCCAGATCTAGCCTCAAGGGGAGGAGCGGAGTACTGGGAGGGAGTGCGGCTATCTGTCTAATAAACTTATTTTCCACTAATGACAGACTCTTACAGGATGTGTGGCCCCATATTTCCGCCCCATACATTATTGCTCCCCGAGCCTGGGCTTTATATATCTGGATCAATGCCCCCAATGGACAGTATGATGAACCGTTCATCATACGAGCAATACCCCCAGTGATCTGCGTGAGTTTGAGGCTTGCCCTACTCTGGTGGGATCCCCAGGTCATGGTCTCGTTAATAGTCACACCAAGGTATTCAAAGGTAGTCACCCTCTCCAGCCGTCCAACTCCCAATTGCGGGTTTGGGCGAAGTTTTTGCCTCGGGTTCAGAACCATATATTTGGTTTTTGCCGCGTTGATTTCGAGCCCCCTATCATTACAAAAGGCCACAAAGGAGTCGAGAATCCTCTGAATACCCATAGGGGTTTTGGATAGCAGCAGGGTGTCGTCCGCAAACATAACTGCGGGCACCCTGCTGCCATTCAATTTCGGAGCATCAGTGTATTCGGTGGCATTCAAATGGGCGATTACCCCGTTGACAAAGAGGCAGAACAGGGTCGGTGCCAATACACAGCCCTGCCTTACCCCCCGGTCAACGGGGAATCTGTCAGTCAGTTCCCCCGCCCTCCCACACCTCACTCGGGCATAGTTGTTGTGATGCAGTCTCTGTAAGATCAAGAGGATGTCCGGGGGGACGCCCATCTCTGCCAAGATGCTCCAAAGTTTCCCCCGGGGCACCAAATCGAAAGCGGCCCGTAGGTCCACAAAAATTGTGTACAAACTACCGCCCTCGATTTTTGCTACCCGCCAGTAGACCAGGTTCAATCTAAAAACCTGGTCCACTGTGGATACCCCCCTCCTAAATCCCGCCTGGTAAGGGCTAAGGGCTCCCACCTCCTCGATCCAGTCCTGTAGCCTATTCAACATCACCCTACCAAACAGCTTCTGCGTCACATCTATCAAGCTGATTGGTCTATAGTTGGCTGGGAGGAGAGGTGAGCCCTTTTTAAAGATAGGGACCACCTCAGCCCCCAGCCAAGTACTAGGGATCTCCATACCACCAATAACTCCATTGAAAAGGGCGGTAAGATAAGGGGCCCATACAGCAGGTTCCTGCTTAAACAAGTCCCCTGGTAGTCCGTCCAGTCCCGGCGCCTTTCCAGGGGCAAGTCCTGTAATGGCAGCAATCACTTCACCGAGTGTTATCAGCTCCCCCTCGTAATCCGGGAAGCCTACCGCATCAGCAACAGGGGATTCTTCCGAGTCAGGGCTATATAGAGTCTGAAAGTGAGCCTGCCACACCCCAGGAGCAATATTCGGCTCTAGTGCCGATTTTAAGTTCCCCGACCCCCCATTCACGATCCTCCAGAACAACCGATGGTCTTGGGTTGCTAGTGCCTTAGTGAGTTTTTCCCACTGTTCTTCCTCCCATTCTGCCTTAGCGTGGGCAGTGAGTTTCTTATAAACTCGCCTGCATTGTTTTAGGGTATCCCCACCAAGACCCTCCTTGATTAGTTTGAGGAGCTCTGTTTTTGCCCTTCTGCAGGCCGGGTTATACCATAGTGTTTTTCCTGGACGCCCCCCTTTTGCCTTTCGCGGACTACAAGTGAGATGGGGTGCCGCAGCTTTTATGAGTTCCTCATGGGCTTTGTATAATTTACCCTGGGAGTCTTTGTTGAATGGTTCGGCGTCCAAGCAACCCACAGTTTCCAAAATGGGAATTATCCCATCATAGAGCCTAGGGAGTTTATTCTTGCTCGAGGCCAAGTGCTCCCACCTGATCCTTCTGCGGTTGTTTTCAAGGAGAAGTACAGGGGTGTTTTCTACCACATTATTCAAAGGTGCTTGGGGGCCAGGATGGACAAGGTCGAGCTCAAGTGCGTTATGATCGCTATCAGACCTATCCATCACCCTGAAGTCCTGGATTGTCGGCCACTTCGCTATTTGAGCCAAAACATAATCCAGGCGGGACTCTCTACCCAGCCTGTTGTAGGTGGTTTTACTGGGTATATCAGATTTTATACGCCCATTACAAGCTCTGAGTCCAAACTTCAGGGTGAGGGCTGTGATTTGCACCGCTAGAGGGGTCCACGCCTTTGGAGGTGGGGCTTCCACCATAGGGACTGACCATTTAACTTCTTCGTCAGATGATAACCCATCCAATAGACCAGGGAGTGGCTCAAAGTGAGAATTAAAATCCCCTCCCACAACATAATATGAGTCACTCGATAGGTCAGTTAGAAAAGTGGAGAGTTCATCTATGGTCGGCGATTCCTTTGCATTCCCCATTGGCCTGGAATATATGTTAATGAGCACCAGTTTAACTCGGTTGGGCCATAATAGAGAAATTGCAAGGATGTCCTCAGAGTTGGTCGGCATCCGAGTTGCCACACAACCCAGGTGGGATGCAACCCAAGTAGTGAGTCCTCCTGACGGCCGGCCTTTGCCCTCCCATCTCGCTGGAATGGAGAATGACATGTAGCCCTGATGGCCATGTTCCTCTCTGGCCCAGGTCTCCTGGAACATACATATGTCCCCCGACTCGATGTAATTTACCCAGTCCAAGTCTTCCAGTTTGTTGGCGAGGCCAGCGATATTCCAGCAGATTAGTCTCAAAAATCCGGAGGTGTTAGGTGCCGGACCAGGAGAATTGAAAAGTGTAATTCCGGGCTCCACTGAAATCGGGGATACTAACGTAGTACTAACAGTAGGGGCCGGTAAATCAAAAGGACTACTGCGGACATTCTCCACCAATGATGTGTCAATCTGAGTTCCAAGGGCGTTGATAACATTATGGGCCAATAAGTTATCCAAAACAGCCAGATTGTTCAGTGGCCCATCCAATTCGAAGCACGACGACGTCACGGGAGGTGCACCAAATGGTGGACGTCGACGCCCACCTGGGCTACAAAAAAAAAAAAAAAAAAAAAAACAAAGGAAAGACTACGAATCCGGACCCAACCACAAGATCGCGGAATAATGCACAGCATAGTGAATCCAGAAAGATTCACGCTGCAAAACTGCAAATACCACTATCCACAGCCATTGACTTGTAACTAGAGAGTCAATCAACCCCATCCAAACCATTCAGGCAATTAAAACGATTAAAATGGAAGTAGGGCCTGTCCTGCACTTGAAGATTTGGACGTTGTACCTGATCCCTGTATCTATGTCTGTGTTCCACCCTCACCCACTCATCTTGTGTCGGGATGTGGTGCATATGGGTAGGGGGGAAAAAAAAGGATACTGGCATGGTCTGGATAGTAGAGTCCAGTGACCTATTTATTCCTTTACAAATGTGCCGCACAGTGCCCGGGTCCTTAAAGCTTGTCAGGATACAGTCCCCTATTATTGATTTCCTTGTTTTACCTAACCAGGGGACCCTTCTTACCATAATAATCTCATTATTAAAATGGGACGGTAGGGGTCGATTCCAATTCAGCCATTTAATGACCTTATATTTTAGTGATTGGTAATCTTCGTTCTCCCCTAGTCTTAGGCGGGGGACGCCTGCTAGGACCACCGTTAGACTATTAGCCTCTGGCGGCAAGTCTGGTCTCCGTGGACTTGGAGCCGACCGACCCGGGGAGGGTAGAGAGATACCACCAACTTCTAGATTGCCGTCAATAGTCCCCGAATGGGAACTTTGAGAGGCAGAATTCATTGTCTCTCTGGGCCTATTAGATACATTGCAGCGCGGTGCCTGGTCTAAGACAGCCGTTAATGGTTGCAAAGGAGGGGCAGTAGTCGCACTCTGGGGGGAGACTTTGTTATTACCCTTCGTGATTCCTTTTTTAGTAAGGTTTCCTGCGGAGGGATAAGGTCCCGTGTTATTGGATTGCTTACTAGCTAAGATGTTCAGATTAGTAAGAGCTGTTTCCAATAAAGTGAGCCTACTCTCTACTTTAATCAAACTATCGCTAATGGGCTGTAGAAGAGAACGCAGTAGCGATTCTAAGCTCCCTATAGCTGTAGAAAAGTTAGATGTATCAGCCACTGGGATGTTTAGAATAGTAGCTCTAGTTGGACTAGAGACCTTTGAGAGAAGAGCAGTGGGGGCAATCTTATTATCCCTCCCATGCTGGGGTACAAGTGTGTGTTTTTTTCCGAAATCTAGATGCGACGGTTTGGCTTTCCCCCTGCCCCCCGTTGACTTTTTACTACGTTTACTCGGTGGGGGCCTATGCAACTCTACCTCAACTCGTTGTTTAGGCTTACTTTTCTTGGCTGCATGCGGAGGTGGGGTTTGTGTGACCAGATTAACAGGGGTAGAACAAGACCCTGAAGGGGTTATATCTAGGAGTTTTCCAGGGGCCAACTCAGGGGAAGTGGGGGTGTCCCGCAATAAGAGAGGGAAGTCCTCAGGGGTCAGAGGTTTTAGGCTAAGTGGGGGCATGCCATCCTCTTGGGTAATGGGATACGGGATGATCTCTGGCAGGGGCGTATTCTTCATTGAATCAATGGAGCGCCGCCGCTCAGCCCTGCGTTTCTCCAATGAATTTTCCTTACCTACATCTTCTTTAGTAGGTTTGAAGTACTTGTCCAACGACCCTGCCTTGCAGCCCCCTTCCTTGGCAGTGGATTTGCACGGTCCTGGAGAGGGCATCCTCCTAGACTCGTTTGCGTTTAGGAGGAAAGGGGTATGGCCCGGCCCGGCCTCCTTTGGCCCCTGACGGCCACAGACGGCCCGCCCTTTGCCCGGGCTTAGCCCGGCGCGTCCCGCACGCGTCCCGCGAAGCGGGTCCCTCTGTGGTTTTATGCGCCTCCTGGCGCTTGCTGCACGTCACCACGTCGCGCCGCCGCTGAGGCTGCCGGGAATTGCAGTCCCGGGGCGGCGACGCGGAAGATACTGGTGTCCGTTTGACCCTTGGCGGTGGCGGCGATGGCGGCAATGGAGTAGCGTGGCAAGGCTCCGCAGGTGAGTTTGTAGTTAGGCTGCTCCCCCCCGCTCCGCCGGTCCCTCTGTGGTTTTATGCGCCTCCTGGCGCTTGCTGCACGTCACCACGTCGCGCCGCCGCTGAGGCTGCCGGGAATTGCAGTCCCGGGGCGGCGACGCGGAAGATACTGGTGTCCGTTTGACCCTTGGCGGTGGCGGCAATGGAGTAGCGTGGCAAGGCTCCGCAGGTGAGTTTGTAGTTAGGCTGCTCCCCCCCGCTCCGCCGGTCCCTCTGTGGTTTTATGCGCCTCCTGGCGCTTGCTGCACGTCACCACGTCGCGCCGCCGCTGAGGCTGCCGGGAATTGCAGTCCCGGGGCAGCGACGCGGAAGATACTGGTGTCCGTTTGACCCTTGGCGGTGGCGGCGATGGCGGCAATGGAGTAGCGTGGCAAGGCTCCGCAGGTGAGTTTGTAGTTAGGCTGCTCCCCCCCGCTCCGCCGGTCCCTCTGTGGTTTTATGCGCCTCCTGGCGCTTGCTGCACGTCACCACGTCGCGCCGCCGCTGAGGCTGCCGGGAATTGCAGTCCCGGGGCGGCGACGCGGAAGATACTGGTGTCCGTTTGACCCTTGGCGGTGGCGGCGATGGCGGCAATGGAGTAGCGTGGCAAGGCTCCGCAGGTGAGTTTGTAGTTAGTCTGGTAATAGTGATATTCTAGCAAATCACATACAATAACATATGCGAAATGAGAAATCCCACCCTCCCCGCGGATTGCATCAATGGGTTATGTAAAGGATGTGTCCGCCTCAATCAGGGGGTTCACAGCCCTTACTTACAGCAAAGAGCAGAGTAGCTATACACTGGGGAAGAGGCTCATTTCCAACTGCTGAGGCAGGAGTTTTGCAATGAAGCAGCTCAAAGCTATGCAACACTGATCCCGATAACGGCACACCCACTGGACATATGCAGACCATTATCACTATACCTTCAAGAGCTAGTCTCAGAGGCCAGGGAAAAGATGCCAAAAACTATATTCAGCTTAGAATAAGGTGGGAAATACGGCAGGAGGCAAGATGGCGGCCGCTGCTGGGGCTGTGTAAGCTGACTCGCCCTTACCTACGGATGCATACTCCTTCTCCTCAACTTTAAACCCCGGTAAAAATCTCGATTAAGCCCCTCGGGAAAAAAAAAAAAAAAACTCTGAACCGGATGATTTGGCAATCCTGGCTTCCAAATCGGTGGATATCGCCGTTTTTGCCGTTTCTGCTGGCGCCCTGGAAAACTCTCGGCACTGCAGCCTTATCTGCACGTACTGTGTATCTGCTTGGCGATATGCCGCCGAAGGTCGGAATGCGAGGATCAAAGTACCGCGGCCCCCCCTCAGGGAATTCAGCTGTTGTTGAACATCAACAATCTACTTCTAATTCAGCTGTTAAGACTAGTGCGGGAAAATGTGGCCCCGTAAGTACTCCAGCTGGGGGGGAAAAGTAAGAATAATGTTAAAACTGTCCCCGCTATATTAAAAATTCATGGTGAAAAGCAACATGACGGAAAGGGGAAAGACAAATCCGAAACGCCAAAGAAAACGCTGGCTTTAACCTTACCTCAGGCGATGCCGCATGAGCCTTCTATTTTGACAGTTGCGTCTGCAGCTGGAGGACTCCCGAGTCATGGGGTGGATGAAATAACTGAGGTTGCTGTCAAGGGGATATTGGTGCCTGCCAGCGAAGTTTCTCTGGCTGATAGTAACTCTGGACAAATCTACGCTTCCAGTGTGTCAGCCCAGTTGCATTACGGATCCTGTAGTTCTTTCTGAGAAGTGTTTGAGTAAGGACATCTCCGGACACAAAGTGTGTCAACCCAGTTTCATTATGGACCTTGTAGTCCTCTCTAAGAACTGTCCGAGTAACTCCTTTTCTACTGATCCGATATGCTCAGCAAAACTCAGTGTTGATGCACCGGTGGCTTATAAAGATGAGGAAGTGGGTGATAAGTTTTATTCACTTTCTGACTACTCCTATTCTTCCGATGATGCGTCAGGTGTTGGCGCAGATAACAGTGATGGCAGTAGCTTACATGGGGATGAGGAGAGCGATAGAACATTGTTGGGTCAAGAGCGCACCACCACCATGTCTAATTCCAAGGCATCAGTGAACTCAAATCAGGATGGAGCCGGTTTAATGACATGGGATTATTCATTTTCTCCAGTTTTGAACAGCAATATGAATCCAGTAGAGGTTCTATCTGTTGATAATGGAAAGGCAATGGATCCTCACAAAGATGAAATTACGCTCCCAATTATATATCAAACTATCATGGCCCTCAGAGAAGAAACCAGATCTGAGAGTCTAAGAACTCAGGGGGCCTCTCGCGAACTTCAAAACTCCATCAGAAGAGTTGCCAAGTCATGTTCTGATTTTCTACCAGAATGGGGGAGGCTGAAACTCGAATCTCTCAATTAGAAGATGAGCTAACTGCCCAAAAAACACTTACAGAAACCTTCAAATCCTTGAAGGACGATACGGTGTGGAAATTAACAGATTTAGAAAATCGCACTCGGCGGAACAATCTCCGCATTCTTGATATTCCTGAAGGGAAAGAAGGTGGTGATGTCCGTCAATTTGTGGTGGATCTTTTTACTGCTGCATTTCCAGAACTTCAACAATGGGATTGGCAAGTACAAATTCAAAGAGCCCACCGCTTCCCCTTTAACATCCGCAATAAAAGCGGTGCACTAACTGATCAGAGACCTTGTGCAATTCTTATTTCATTTAATAATTTTCTAGCTAGAGAAGCTGTATATGACCTAGCTAGACCGGATAAAAAGCGCAAGGCCATGGGGTGTGATTGTTTTGTACGACCTGACTTTTGCTAGGTTACTGTAGAGAAGCGATGGCTCTTGCGACAATTGATCTCTGGCTTTCAAGCTAAAGGCGCTCAGGCTTTTCTTCTTAGTCCCGCGAAATTAAAAGTAATTTTTCAAGGGCAAACTCATTTTTTTCTGTCCGAGATTTTGGCTCGTGAATTTTTGTCTACCATTTGAACACAAGTTGGTCGCACACTGCTCGTCACACCACCAAGTTGCCCCAAAGGACTGTGGTGAATGTAGTGGCGACGGCGGGTACGCCTATGCCATGATGTGTAAAAGGAAAACAGTATGTGTACCATTAATATTTCTGGGCTAAATAACCGCAAAAAAAGGAAACTTTTTGCAAAAATAATTAGCCAATTACATATTGAAATATTATGTGTACAGGAAACACATATTTCTTGGTGTAATCGAAATTGGCTCAGAGATCTGGGCCTTGTTTTATTAGCCTGTACACATCAAGGCACAAATACCCGTGGAGTTGCAATTTTAGCAAAGTTTGGGACCATTGTCTGTCGACGAAAGAAAGAGGATCAATTTGGTCGTTGGGCCATCCTTCTAGCAGATATTTGTGGTTCTCTTTTCACGATCCAGAAATTTTGAATAAACTTAATGTAGAATTAGCTACTTGGCCATCTCCGTTGGTTATTTGTGGAGATTTTAATATTCATCTAGAGCATAATTTTAATTTAACAGGTGGTATACCATATTCTGGCCGCAAGCATAAAACATTTAAGGCTTTACAGGGCCTGATTGTAGAATATGATCTGGTGGACATATGGTATAGACCTAGATCTGGCGAGCCTGAATATACTTTTTTCTCTAATCCACACAAAAACCTAGTACGGCTTGATTATTTCTTCTGTTCACAACCATTAGCTGACAAGGTCATTATTAGTCTACATCCTAGACTTATCTCCGATCATAATTCATTAATGATTGAGATCCCATTATATAATCTTCCTAAGAATTTGAACACCTGGACATTTGATAAAAAACTTATTAGAAGTGACCTATTGTCAACACATAGTCAAATGGATTTCGGAATTTTTCAATATAAATAAAAGTACCGCTCCTGAAACTATGGTCTGGGACGCATTTAAAGCTGCCTTACGTGGGGAAACACTTAGTTTCTCACTATATCTTCAAAAGGAGACTAAAGCTCTGATTAAATCCTGGATTGATGAACTAACAACCGCAGAAACTGAACTTATCAAAAAGATAAATACAGCTCAAAATATTGACGAAAGCTTAAATTTAATCTCGGCTATTAAGTCCAAAATACATTTACATTTTGCTGAAGAGATTGCATCAAATTATATTCAACATCGTTCAGATATTTTTGAACTCGGTGAATAAACGGGGAAACTTCTGGCCAAGCGTATTAAACAAAGAGCTGTGGCGAATAATATTTGTAGGTTAAAGGATCAGCAAGACCAAATTGTTGATACCCCATCGGGCGTATTAAATGTATTCCATAATTATTATCGCCAACTTTATACGGCTGAAAAAGAAGCCTCTAATGAAAGTATTATGGGAGATTTAAATGGTATAACCACAAGCAAAGTGACCACGGAACAAAATGAGATTCTTAGTTCTCCAATTACCTGGGATGAGATTGAGACTGCTATTCTATCTCTCGCATCTGGTAAAGCAGTTGGGACAGATGGCATCCCCCTGGAGTTTTTTCAGAAATTTCGAGAAACGTTGAAACCTTTTTAATTTCATTATTTCAGCTTGCCCAACGTGGATTAACCCCTGAATCTTGGCATAAGACTATGATCATAGTATTTAAGAAGAAGGGGAAACCGGAACTCAATCCAGGTTCTTATCGACCGATCACACTCATCACGGCTGACAGCAAGATATATGCCAAAATAATTGCTACTAGGCTTTGTTCTGTTATTATTCCATTAGTATGCCAGTAGCCCGGTGGCAGTGGGCTTGCTGGTTGACGCTTGGATTGCTGGTCGCGATCATCCTGCTCTCCGCCCCCGCTGATTACTAGCGCAGGCGATGTACATTTGTATTGTATTTTACTGCTTTTAACTCATCTTCAAAGTTTGTGCAGGTATCTTACCTTTTGCGGTTTCAGAGGTGGGTTGCCAGGGCGGGTTGGTGCACTTGCGGGCTTCTAAGCAGCAACGGGCGCCATCTTAGATCGGGCTGCCTTCCTTCCTAGCCCTGCCCCTCCTCCACCGCTCCGCCCCTACTTAAGAGCCTTGACCTGTCCTTCTACTATGTTTGCAAGTAGCCCGGTGGCAGTGGGCTTGCTGGTTGACGATTGGATTGCTGGTCGCGATCATCCTGCTCTCCGCCCCCGCTGATTACTAGCGCAGGCGATGTACATTTGTATTGTATTTTACTGCTTTTAACTCATCTTCAAAGTTTGTGCAGGTATCTTACCTTTTGCGGTTTCAGAGGTGGGTTGCCAGGGCGGGTTGGTGCACTTGCGGGCTTCTAAGCAGCAACGGGCGCCATCTTAGATCGGGCTGCCTTCCTTCCTAGCCCTGCCCCTCCTCCACCGCTCCGCCCCTACTTAAGAGCCTTGACCTGTCCTTCTACTGTGTTTGCCAGTAGCCCGGTGGCAGTGGGCTTGCTGGTTGACGCTTGGATTGCTGGTCGCGATCATCCTGCTCTCCGCCCCCGCTGATTACTAGCGTAGGCGATGTACATTTGTATTGTATTTTACTGCTTTTAACTCATCTTCAAAGTTTGTGCAGGTATCTTACCTTTTGCGGTTTCAGAGGTGGGTTGCCAGGGCGGGTTGGTGCACTTGCGGGCTTCTAAGCAGCAACGGGCGCCATCTTAGATCGGGCTGCCTTCCTTCCTAGCCCTGCCCCTCCTCCACCGCTCCGCCCCTACTTAAGAGCCTTGACCTGTCCTTCTACTGTGTTTGCCAGTAGCCCGGTGGCAGTGGGCTTGCTGGTTGACGCTTGGATTGCTGGTCGCGATCATCCTGCTCTCCGCCCCCGCTGATTACTAGCGCAGGCGATGTACATTTGTATTGTATTTTACTGCTTTTAACTCATCTTCAAAGTTTGTGCAGGTATCTTACCTTTTGCGGTTTCAGAGGTGGGTTGCCAGGGCGGGTTGGTGCACTTGCGGGCTTCTAAGCAGCAACGGGCGCCATCTTAGATCGGGCTGCCTTCCTTCCTAGCCCTGCCCCTCCTCCACCGCTCCGCCCCTACTTAATCGTGCAGCATGTGTCAGCGCAGCGGACGAGCGCAGCGGGCGCGACGTAGGCGCGCCGGAGTTGCGCCAGAGTTAAGCCCGTCTGCGCCCGCCGGCGGCCGACCGGGGCTAGGGGCACGAAAGGCTGCCCGTTTACTTACGTACTCACCTGCACTACTACTCTCATATTGGGTCCCTGGAACGGTTGACCCTTCGATCAGTACCCACCTGAGACAGCTTGATTTATGTTCTTCCCCACCTTACCGTCCTCCTAGTATCAGCCCACCCTTATTTCCTTTATCCAATACACCATCCTGCACCATCTTGCCCCCCCCCAGCCCCCCCAGCACCAATTTGTAATACTTCAGCAATACTCTTAAACACTCTGGTCTGCGGTTAGTCATACGAGCTATTTGACTACATTGACACCCATAATCCAAACCTCATATTCTTAACGGAGACCTGGTTTAAGGCAGACTCCCTACCCAATGTATTAGCCGCATTGCCTCCATCATACTCTGCCATTCGAGCAGATCGGCCTGAGGGCAAGCGGGGTGGCGGAGTAGCCTTAATAGCCCGGACAGACTTCTGCTTCCAGATTCTCCCCTCCTTACCCATTCCTGAGGTAGATTACCTTGTAGCTCGTTCAACTCTCCATCAGGTACCATTCACCTTTGTCTTAATTTATCGTCCTCCCCAGCTAACCCCATCCTTTCTCCCTAGCATTCAGGCTCTCTTAGCCACCTTGGTGGTTAACAATTCATCGGTACTAGTGCTAGGGGACCTAAACTTTTGGCCCAATGAACCTGCTGAGAGCCCTCAATCCAAAGATTTTACAGACTTCATGATTTCCTTGAACTTCTCACTGCTCACTCATGGCCCCACACATACCCACGGTCATATGTTGGATCAAATCTGGGCGCTAAATATTCCATCCACACGCCCCATAATTTCCCCGTGCTCCTGGTCCGACCATTCTATTATTTCCTTTTCCCTTGCACTGACCGCATTGGTCAAACCTCCTCTTCCTAAAAACATTTGGGTCAGGAAATGGGGTAAAGCGGACATGCCCTCCTTCTGTTCAACTTTGGCCAAAACCGCTCCCGACCTTACAGATCTCACTGCTACGTCGCAACTGGCCGCCATTGATAATTGGCTGACTTTGGCAGGCGACGAATTCGCCCCCATGAGGCGACTCACTGTCAAGCGGGCCCATGCAGCCAATCGATGGTTTACCTTAGAGCTAAAAGAACAGAAACTAGCAGCTAGAAGAGCCGAGCGAGCCTGGAGGAAAGACTACAGCCCAGAGCTAAAGACTATATATCTGTCTGTTTTAAAAACTTATAAAGCGGGCATTCTAGCGGCTAAAACTGCATTCTATACCAGCAGGATTATGGCAGCTGAGTCTCGCTCAAAGGAAATCTTTACTGCGGTCCATGAATTAGCATTATCCAGTCGAACCACAACTACCATTCCCCCCTCTCAGTCCTTCTGTAACTCGCTCAATGAGTTTTTTATTGATAAAATACTCAAAATCAAACTTAACATTCCACCACCCTCCCTTACATTTGTCAATTCTTCCCCTCCCCCCACTGTCCCCAAACTTAACCTTATTCCACCATTAACTGAGGACACCTTCTTCTCATTACTTCACCGAGTCAAATCCGGTTCTCCCTTAGATTTTGCCCCCGCCCATATCCTCAGGGAAATCTATTTATCTTCCCCCACTCCCCCTTTGACCCTCCTCAATGACTCGCTAAAGAAGGGAAACGTTCCTGACATACACAAATCAGCGGTTGTCATACCTATTATTAAAAAACCTGACGCTGATCCTTCCTCCCCCTCCAACTACCGTCCCATTTCCCTACTGCCTTACCTAGCAAAAATTTTGGAAACTCACGTCACAACCACCTTAAGCACTCATGTTGAAATCAATCACTGTCTTTCCCCCCGTCAAGCCGGCTTTCGCCCATTGCACTCCACCGAGAAAGTGGTGATCTCGGTAATGGACGTGCTACGTGAAGGCATTGACACCAACCTTCCGCAAGCCTTGATTTTATTAGATCTGTCCGCCGCCTTTGACACGGTGGATCATTCCATTCTTCTCAGCCGTGTCAGGGCGGCGGGCATAGAAGGCTCTGCCTTCTCGTGGATTGAGTCCTTCCTCACAGGGAGGGCCCAAGCCATCCATTTGGCCAATTTCACCGCTGACTTTCGCAAAGTGGAGTGCGGAGTCCCTCAAGGCTCATCACTTTCCCCACTTTTATTTAATTTGTACATCTATCCCCTCATTTTTTCGTTACAGCAGATGGAGGTCACGGTGTTTAACTACGCTGATGATCTCCAGCTAATCTTTAATCTCTCCAACTCCCCCTCATCTGCTTCCAATGTTCAGACCGTAATGACATTCATTCAGGACTGGATGAACTGCAACCACCTCAAACTCAATCCGGACAAGACTGAGTTAGTCCTGACCGGAGGTGGTTGCAGTCCATGGACCTCTGCCCACTGGCCCTTGTCACTTGGTGCTCCCCCTCTTCCTGTCCCTAAGGTCAAAACTCTTGGGATTTCTCTTAACACACAACTCTCTATTCACTCACATGTGGGTTCAGTGGTCTCTGCTTGTTTCTTTTCTTTAAGACTAATTAGGAAAGTATCCCGCTTTTTTTCCCTTCCTGCTTTAAAAATCATTGTGCTGGCCATGGTACTGTCGAGAGTTGACTATGGTAACATCATTTACAATGGAGCTCCAGCATATGCGTTCCATCGCTTGCAGCTCATTCAGAATCAAGCGGCTCGTTTGATCTATGGCTTACCCAAATACCATCGTGCCACTCCCCTGCTTAAAGCTTTGCATTGGCTCCCGGTGAGGGAGCGTGCCCTTTTTAAACTGGGTTGCCTTACCTTTCAGGTTAGATCAGGTACAGCCCCCGAGTTCATTTGCGCCGCCATAAAACCGTACCTCCCAGGTCGTGAACTCCGCTCTGCCCATAGGGCCTTCCTCATCATTCCTCGTTTCAAGAAAAAGAAATCTGGCGGAGCGAAATTTGCTGTTCTCGCCCCGCTTTTTTGGAATTCTCTCCCTCCTGCTCTCCGATCTTCTCCGTCATACACACAGTTTCGGAAAGACCTTAAAACCCTGTTATTTGAGCAAGCTTATACTGTCTAGCCCTTCTGCCGACCGCTACTGCATCACTTAAAGCGCCATGAAACCGCATGGTATACGTGCGCTTAACAAATGCTTTTAAATTCAAAATAGTATCCTCTAGACAACATGGGTTTATCCCTGGTAGAGATACCACTGACCATATACGGAGAACAATTGCCCTTTTTGATTGGGCACAAGTGACAGGATCTCCGCTAGGGATGCTCCTATTAGTTAGTTAGTTAGTTTTACATTGGAAGGGATTTTCCTCTGAATTTATTCAATCTATTCAAGCCTTATATATATCACTTGCAGCCGTCATTCGTATATCCGGTCAAAATTCACAAACATTTAATATCACCAGAGGTACCCGACAGGGCTGTCCTTGTTCTCCATTATTGTTTTCTCTTTATATTGATCCTTTTTTAGAGAAACTTGAAAGGGAAACAAATATAGAACCCAGTATCTTTACATAACATTTCTTATAAAACATTGGCCTATGCCGATGACATTGCTATATTCACTAGTAATTTACGGCAAGCTCTTCCTATTGTGAATATTTGTGCAAAACGATTTGGGGATCTCTCTGGTTTCAAACAATCTGGATAAAACGCAATGTCTACATTCAGATAGATCCCGTCCCGTTAATATCACAACTTCAGAGGCTACTTATTTGGGGGTCAAAATCACATCCGATGTAGAACGTATCCCTGAACTTAATATACTACCCGCTATTCAAAATATTAGCACTACTTTGGAAAGACTTAATCATCTGCATCTATCATTATATGGCCGCTGTAATGTTATTAAAATGACTATTTTTCCAAAATTTTTATATTTTTTTTAGAAATATTCCATTAATTTTTTCGTCCTCTCTCTACGCCAAAATTGAACAGACTTGTTTCCGCTTCTTATGGAGCTATCGAAAACCTAGAAGGGCAAAAAAATGGATGATTTTCCCAAGATTAAGAGGTGGTTGGGGTATACCGAATTTTTTTCTCTATCATTTGGCTGCTTTATTTCAACATAAGGAGATACTTGTGACTGCAACAACAGCTAGGTTAGACTCCAACAATCCTTCAATTTATGAGATGCTTTTAGGAGAACATGCCCGACAAAGACTAGTCAAGACCCTGGAACCTAGTTATTACAAGAAAACTAGATTCAAAACACTCAAATCGGCATATTCTCTATGGCAGATAATTCAGAAGCTTTTTAATATTCCTAATATCAACCTGTACACTCCTTTTTCAGCTTATGGCTTATTACCCTTAATATTCCAAGATAAGATTACGTTTAGATGGGCGGATGTGGGTATTCAGGTCATTGGGGATATTTGCCAAAATGGTAGTTTGAAGTCATTTATACTCTTACAGAAGGAATTTGGCCTCCCTAAATGTGACTTTTTTAAATTTTTACAAAATTCGTAGTTTTCTTTGCGCTAAACTACAAATGGGCCAGGGGAATTTGGATCCAATTAATATAGTTGAAGTGCTTTCACAACAATTACGCATCGGGTCAATATAGCAGATACTGTTGGCCGAATTTTCTGATGATTTAATAATGCAATGTGTCCGTTGCGAACGGAAATTAGATAAAACATGTACTAATTTGGTTAAATCATTAGAGTTGGCTAATTCTGTTGTTATGCCTGGCAGTCTGAAATCGCAACATTTCATGTCAGTCTTTGATTTGTATTATTCCCTTGCCAAAATTTCGAAATGGACCCAATCTATGGGGAATTCCGGTCATTCGTGTAATCGCTGTGGATTGTATGGGGCTGATTCCATACATATGTTTTTTTTATGTCCATGCTTAAACAATTTTTTTCAGGACATAATGGGCTTCCTAAATTTAATCTTATTAACTCCTGTTACATTTACTCCTGAGCTGGTTATTTTTGGTGTTGAAAGTGAGGAGGAAACAATATCTCGGGGAAATGCTGAAATTAGTTTTCTTTTTATATCTATGTCTATTGTGAGATTATGTATAACCACTAACTGGATCAATCCTGATGCTCCTACATTTTGTAATTGGAGATCAAGGTTACTGTCACTATATAATTTAGAATTATCTGTCTATAAAAAACGCGGCCCCAAGAAACAATGTTGGGGGCAAAAAATGTGGTCCCCGATTACTAAGTGGCAGATGCTATTGTATAATTCAGCTTCGTATTTTTCATTCTTTATATAACTGAAAACTCATCCTTTTTATTTCTGATTTGTATGGGATGTACAAACTTTGTAATTTCACGTTGTGTGTATAGTAAATCAATAAAACCCAAAAAAAAAAAAATAAAAAAAAAAAAAGAATAAGGTGGGAAATACAATGAACCTGGTCTTGTTCACCGATGGATATGGAAACCTTACATGAGACGTCATATCAGTAATCGTTTATCCTTGGTATGACATGAAATGTGAAAACAGTCGTAAGAAGTCGAACAGTCCTCAATGTCACTCAGTTTATGCTATGGATAAGCACCAATGGAAAGGTGTTACTTTAACTTAGTGTGAAAACCTAAATAAAATTTAAAAACAAATATTAAACAAACAGACAGCCTCAAGCTTGGCCTGCCCATCACTAGGCCTATAACCATCCTGTAGCCCTAGATCCTCTGAAAAAGCAGAGATCATGCTTCTTGAAAGAAAGCAAGGTCACAAAACATTATCGTACGTCACAGACATGGTACAGCTTGCTTACTTTGGGATGACTCCTGGTTGTCAGAGAAGCACACCTCTTCCTTTTCACTTGCCTTTAATGAAAACACCGTATGCGTAATCAGAGGTCCTGAAAATGTAAGAAAACAAACTATTTTAGACTCTAAAGGTCTGTTAACAGCAATCATGATCTCTTTGTTACTTATGTGTCAAACATCTTTACGCGAGAGCAGAGCCAGTACTATCTAGCACAAGTACCCGAAGTGTCTTCTGTGGTAAACAATACAAATGAAATACAGTAGTAGACAGAGCTAAATCTAAACAGAATAATGCAGGGAGAGAACTAAAACAATGGAAAAAGAATGAGTCCAGGACAAGGCACTGGCCGATTACTAAATATTGTAAACATTACAGCCCTCCATTAAAATACAACATCCATTAACAAAGATAAGAGATTAATCATTTTTGAACAAAGTAAGAAAGTATATTACCACCCTAAACAGTGTAAACTTCTAATAATCTCTAGACAGCAGCATCTAAACATACTTCAACATGCCAAGGGCCTGGGGGATATAATCTCAGAAGCAACAATTTACCTCATTGTTAGAAATTGTAATCCCATGACGGAGAACTAAAGGCTGCAGCTTAAATCTTGCTTCTAGACCAAGCAGACACACAAAATGACTGACAAAGAATCTATTATATTATTAGAAAATCCACACATACACCACAGTTCTGAAACATATTCAGGCTACTTCAAAACAATCCTGGTGAAATCAGCAGAGATTCCTAATAGAGTCTGAGATTACAGCCAACAGATCCTCTTTCTTTTTTTCTGAGAACTAGAAAAAGAATCAATAACATAACCCAATGCTTTTCAATTCTAACTTTGCAGGTTCAAGTCCCTAAATTTCATGACTCAATGCTTATCCCTTTACCCTCATGCACAGTCGTTTTTTAGGTCTAGCATCAGCGCACATGCGCTGTCTGCAAGACCTCTTGGAGTCACTCCTACTGAGTAAGTAAGTAATTGTTTATTTGTACATGATTAATTAAAATCTTTACAAAATAACATAAAACATCGAAATAAGTGTTTAAAAATTCGTTAATACATTGCCTTAAGCTAAAAATTTACTTAAGATCAGTTAAGTAACCCTAAAGAGTTTTTTAGTTGTCATCAGGTGCTCTTAAGTCTTTTACGCATTAAATCAAAAAACTTTACGACCTGGCAGTTCAGTTTGGTATATTTCGGGTTAAAACGCAGTATTACAGCTTGTCTACAAGTCCTTATGCCATACTGCTTAAAGAAAGGGCGTAGTAAGTTATGCCTTAAGTCATTTAATTTAGTGCAAATACAGATCACGTGAACAATGTCCTCCTTGCCAGTTTTGCACAGTCGGCACTGCTCTGAGGAGTTATTCCTCTCCCAAGGTGGCAAATGTGGGGGTATAGGAATTACTCCGAGACGTAATTTCAGAAACCTTTTCTTTGATTTTTATTTTCATGCCAGTACTAAGATATGCTTGTGGATGTACTGGCCCGTAATCACCCAGCGTTGTCCAACCATGCGCTGTTTTCGCTAGATCATTCTTGTCTTCAATTACTGAGATGATGCGCGCCGATTTTTTTGAAGGACAGGTGGTCTGTTGGAGCTTCCCAAAAGTTTGTCAGGCACAAGACTTGAAGTGATTCAAATAGATAGTCTCTGGCCAAAGATTTTTGATGTCGAAATAGCTCCCCCATACGTTGGAGCTTAAGGAGCCAGTCTCAGGGGTGCGAATCTTGTGCCAGGTTCCTACGTACGCGCACCGCCTTCCTATTGTCTGTTTAATTATACCAAATTCCAGCCGAATCTGAGCAGGAGAAACATATTTGGGAAGATTGAAAATGGCCCTATATGATTTGGCCATAAGTATGTCCAGTAGGGCAGCATCCTTCCCATGTAGGGATTCGCTCCCGTATGTGATGGTCGGCTGTAATTTTGCACGTAGTATTTGAAGGAGAGGTTTAAGTGTAAGATCAGGAAGTTTTGCCTTTAGTGATTTGATGGCCAGATGGATCATAATCGCCATCCCTCGTAGGGATTCAAGTTGTGGCTTAGACGTGTTTTTTGCGTCCAGGATTACTCCCAGGTATTTATAAGTAGTTACCAGATCCATTTTCTCTCCATTCAGGTACCAACGAATTTCCCTTTTTTTCCTATAGTTCACAGCCACGGCCTTAGTCTTTTTAAGATTTATTTGGAGGACGTTTCTTTCAGAAAAAGTATATACAACATTCAAAAGATGCTGAAGGCCCATTGGGGTTCGACTTATTAACACTAAGTCGTCTGCATATAATAAGTTGGAGAGGGTAATTGACCCCAATTTAGGTGCGTGGTTGGAACATTTGTCAAGTTCCCCTGGTAGGTCAGCTAGAAAAAGGTTAAATAAGAGAGGAGCCAGTACACACCATTGTTTTAGTCCTTTTGTTGTCTTGATAGGTTTCGAAAGGTGTGTTCCTGTTCCAAGTTTGATTTTAATCCAAGTGTTGGAGTGAAGTAGTATTAACACATCTAAGAGATGTTTCGGTATCCCCCAATGGCTCAGTTGCTGCCAAAGTTTGTTACGATCTATGTGATCGAATGCGTCAGTGTAGTCGATGAACGTAAGATATAAAGGTGACTTGGTCTCTTTGGCCTGTACCATCAGCAGGGACAGTGCCATGATGTTGGTTGTAGTGCCTTGGCCTCTGCAGAATCCTGTTTGAGTAATCGGGATAATGGATTTTTCAGCTGCCCATGTTGTTAACTCTTCCAGAATTATGCCTGCAAAATATTTAGCCTCTACATCTAGTAATGCAATGAGCCGGCAGTTATTTGGATGCTTCTTGCTACCGTGCTTATAAATCGGGCTAATAACTGACCCATACCAGGACTCAGGAAGTATCTGGGTGTAAGTTAGACTATTGAATAAGGATGCCAATGATTTGCTCCAAAATTCCACGTCTTCCTTGAACAACAAGGGTGGAATACCATTTGGGCCCGGTGCTCCCGCAGATCGCCCTCTTTTTATTTGTCGTTTTACGTCAGCTAGAATAATTAAATTTTACCATTGCTCGGCACATATCGAAACTTCTGCCGTTGGTACTAATTTATCGAGTTTAGGTAAGGTCGTAGACCCATTCTCACGCTTTTCCTGGAACCTTATGGGTGTGCAGCTGGTTTCTTTGCCTTCAATTTTGGGCCACATGGTTTCTGCACGAGGTATGTGTGTTACAACACCCTCTGTGATGTCCTCATTGTTAAAATGCAATGACAGATATTTTGTCCAAACCTCCTCTGGTATGTGGGAGTTTTGACCCCGGTGGTCTGGGTTATTTTTTTTTTTTAACCATTTGCCAGAACTTCGAACTATTTTTCTGCTTCCCTTCATAATGGAGCTTTGCCCATAGATCTTCATTCTGTTCCTTCCTTTTTTCCCATTTCATCCGTTTCAGGTGTTTTTTTGCTGTCTGTAGGACTGTTCGCAAACTGCAATTTGTTTGATCCTTTCATAACAGCCTTAGTGTTTGATTTATTAGCCGTTTTTGAGTCTTCATTTCCAGGGTTACTAGATTTTTATTAGGGACTCTCTTCCCCTGGCGTAACGCGTTTGGCAGGTTTTTTATCAGCTTCTCGCTAATTTTTGTAATGAAGCTTTGCCAGTTTTCCGACGCTTTACATGAGGAATTGGCTGTTTGAGTAAAAAGGCTTTTTGCGGTTATACTTACTGACCCAATGTTATCAATGTTGCATCGTAACCGCCGTAGGTTTGACGTGACTTTCAAGCAAGGGCCTTTGTATAGTTCTTTTTCCATTTTTGCGTTAACTTTTATTATGGTTTCTAAGGGTAGATGGTCGCTGAGGTCACTCATCCCTATTCTGAACATTTTGACCCAGCTGAACATGTTTAAAGATATAAACATGTAATCAAGATGAGAGGTTTGTTTATTAGAGTGGAAGGTTGCAACTGGTGGGTCGTCTTCGACATAACGCCCATTCAAGGCCCTTAGGTTGAGATGTTGCAAATTTTGGAGCAAATTTTTTTGAGTACTTAGTTAATTTGCTGTTTTTTACCGAGCCTTGTGTGGGTACGCCCCATGCCACATTCAAATCTCGAGTAAGGTCGTCGTCTTGGTCCTTGCTGATGAGAAGCATGTTAAAATCCCCCGCCATGATGATTAGGTCAGAGTCCTGTTCTTCCCTTATCTTCTCCAAGGCTGCTCCCAAATCTTTTGCGGCCTTTTGCTTTTGTTTTGGATGTATGTATACATTAATTATGATTACCTCTTGAGGCAGGTTCCGTAACCAAAGAGATCTTTACCACCTGTATTGCACTCGGGGGAGGTATGTGAGAGTCTATTTCTTTAATTTCGCCTATGGTTTGTATAGATGCAAAAAGCATCAGTCCACCTGATCTCCGCCCAAAGGTGGAATTTTTATTAGCCGGGATACAACATGATGCAAACCCTAACAGTTCAAATGCTTTTTCCTCCCAGGTTTCTTGAAGCAATAGGAGATCAAATCTGTTCAGATATTGAAGAAATTCCGGATCATTGCTTTTGCTGGCTAAGCCATTGATGTTCCATGAGCAGATACTGATATCCCTCATCTTATTTAAGGGATTAGCTAGTTCTTGCCCTTTTTGTCAAGTTGCGCCAGTCATTGTGCTAATTGTGCGTTGGATTGACTTCCAATTAGGGTTACAGTCTCGCGAAAAATAAGTACTGTGGTTTGGATTTTGTCCTGTTTGTAGTTTCCTATTGTCTTTGGAGTATGCCCTCGGGGAATTACTCCTAGCACCCCTTAAAATTGAGTTGGTTCTTTTGGGTGCTAAAGACCTATTGGATGGTAAAAAGGGTGTTGGATAGCGGGGGCGCTGTTCTAATCTCAACTCTATCCCCCATTGTTGGAATGTTGCTTCTTCTTCCATGATTTTACTCACTGTCTCGGCAGAGTTCCAGGTTGCTTTCGTTATTTCCGGGCGGTGGGGTTCGGTGTTTGGCTCTATTTGTGCAAGTTCTGAAGGGCTAATATTTTCTAGGGTAGTGACTGAGTGCAAAAGTCTCAGTATGTTACCCCTGTTCAATATATCATCCCTACCTCGGGATGTATATTCAGGAATGAAAAGGATTGATGCCTGACTATGCAAATACTGTGGTGCTATTAGATTTACTGGAAGTCCCGCATTATCTTGGTGGAAGGGTTGAGGGGAACGTGCTAAGCGTATTGTGTCTGAGTGGTTTAGTTGCTCCGTTGGAATGTTATCTGCCTTTTGAGGCCTTGTGTTGCTGTTTAAGTGCCATTTTGATTGAAGCGTCAACTCTGTTTTGATGACTGTAGCGTTGTCCGCACTTTTTATTATTCGAGTATGTTCAACAAATGTTGGCTCAACATTGTGGGCATTATGTACCGATTGGTTTAGTTTGGTTTGAGGGCATTCCTGTTCAAGTTCTTTTAGGACAATTTCCTGAGTCGAACTGGTTATCTGTTTGTCGCAAGATTCTAAAAATGGTGAAGTAGTGCTACCTGTGGCTGATGGTTGATCATTGTTTTTTGCTTTTCGTCCGCGAGTCGCTGCTAAGGCGGGAGGATACAGTTGTGTCTCTTTATAATGCCTTCCGTTCATTGACAACCTGTTCCTTCCTTTCCTTCTTTCTACGAGTTTTATTCAAAGCTTGATTGTTTGTTAGAGTTGAATTATCTATGAGTGTGGAAATAATCGTAGGGGCAGTATCCAACGGGTCAAAAGGTGATGTTAGTTTTAGGAGTAAGTTGGTTGTTAAGCTCTGTTCGGCAGACAGCTCGTTCTCTCGATTTATGTAGGTCAATAAGGACTCTGGCGGTGGGTCAGAAGTTTGTGGAATCGGAGTTTGTGAGGCTGTCAATTTGAGGTCGTTTATCAAATCTTCCAGCATTGCTGGTGAAGATGATAATTTGTCCAAGATCGGGTTGTAAGTTTGCAGTTGGGGAAAGTTTGTTTGGGACTCATAGACGGCGTCTTGGCCTCTTTTTATGAGACCATTTAATTCTGAAATTTTCTGGTCAATTCCTGAAATTGTGTCCGCCATTGTCTGCAGAACTATGAGTTGCAAGTCCATTTTTTGAGATTGAAATTCTAGAGCCGTAGTCGAATGCTGCAGAGTTTTCAAAATGATTGCCCATATTGAATCTTTGCCCAGATTATCAATGTTGTTAGTTTTATCCAGTCTTGGTGATGCGTCGATGGGTGGACTGCATCCGACTGATTTCTGATTGTAGGTTGCAACCAGTTCCTCCCATTCCTGTGCTGCTATGGAGGACATCGTTACAACAAACAAATGATGGACGGAATGCTGACAATGCAGACATTCTCCCCCAGTCAAGAGATCTGGGTTAAATCCATCGTTCTTTTGCCCACTACACCACCCCAGTTTAGACATGGCCATATGCAAATCAGTCTTGACCCTGTGCCTCATGGGAACAGTCCAGCCCGAACTGCCAAGCCATGTCTTCCCTGGACCGGAATCAAGCATCCTAGGACCAGTTTCTGGCTATCAGCCGTCATCAGCCAGGATAGCTTGACTCCAGTGGCGTAGTGAGCACGGGTCCCACGTCTGGGAATACCCATCCCACTTAGGGCGAAAAGCGTTACAACAAACAAATGATGGACGGAATGCTGACAATGCAGACATTCTCCCCCAGTCAAGAGATCTGGGTTAAATCCATAGTTCTTTTGCCCACTACACCACCCCAGTTTAGACATGGCCATATGCAAATCAGTCTTGACCCTGTGCCTCATGGGAACAGTCCAGCCCGAACTGCCAAGCCATGTCTTGTTGTTTTTGCATTTGTCACCCCGAGTGGGAAGGGTATGCCCAGACGTGGGTCCCTTGCTCTCCATGCCACTGGAATCAAGCTATCCTGGCTGAAGAGGGGTGAAACCCCGAAACCGGTCCTAGGATGCTTGTTTCCAGTCCAGGGAGGACCTGGCTTGGCAGTTCGGGCTGGACTGTTCCCATGAGGCACAGGGTCAAGACTGATTTGCATATGGCTGGGTTCAAACTGGAACGGCATGGTGAGCAAAAAAACGATGGATTTAGGCCCAGATCTCTGTACTGGGGTGAATGTATGACATTGTTCTGCATTCTGTCCATCAATTGTTGTTTTTGCATTTGTCACCCCGAGTGGGAAGGGTATGCCCAGACGTGGGTCCCTTGCTCTCCATGCCACTGGAATCAAGCTATCCTGGCTGAAGAGGGGTGAAACCCCGAAACCGGTCCTAGGATGCTTGTTTCCAGTCCAGGGAGGACCTGGCTTGGCAGTTCGGGCTGGACTGTTCCCATGAGGCACAGGGTCAAGACTGATTTGCATATGGCTGGGTTCAAACTGGAACTGCATGGTGAGCAAAAAAACGATGGATTTAGGCCCAGATCTCTGTACTGGGGTGAATGTATGACATTGTTCTGCATTCTGTCCATCAATTGTTGTTTTTGCTATGGAGGACATAGCAAAAACCAAAGGAAATGATGGACGGAGTGTTGAACATTGCAAGCACTCACCCCCAGTCAACTGATCTGGGTTTAATCCATCACCGTTCTTTAGCCCACTCTGCCACCCCAGTTCAGACATGGCCATATGCAAATCAGTCTGACCCTGTGCCTCATGGGAACAGTCCAGCCCGAACTGCCAAGCCATGTCTTCCCTGGACCGGAAACAAGCTTCCTAGGAACGGTTTCTGGCATTTCAGCCGTCTTCAGCCAGGCTTGCTTGAATCCAGTGGCAAAGTGAGCAAGGGACTCACGTCTGAGCATACCCTGCCAACTTATGGCGAACAAAGCAAAAACCAAAGGAAATGGACTGTTCCCATGAGGCACAGGGTCAGACTGATTTGCATATGGCCATGTCTGAACTGGGGTGGCAGAGTGGGCTAAAGAACGGTGATGGATTAAACCCAGATCAGTTGACTGGGGGTGAGTGCTTGCAATGTTCAACACTCCGTCCATCATTTCCTTTGGTTTTTGCTTTGTTCGCCATAAGTTGGCAGGGTATGCTCAGAGGTGAGTCCCTTGCTCACTTTGCCACTGGATTCAAGCAAGCCTGGCTGAAGACGGCTGAAATGCCAGAAACCGGTCCTAGGAGCTTGTTTCCGGTCCAGGGAAGACATGGCTTGGCAGTTCGGGCTGGACTGTTCCCATGAGGCACAGGGTCAGACTGATTTGCATATGGCCATGTCTGAACTGGGGTGGCAGAGTGGGCTAAAGAACGGTGATGGATTAAACCCAGATCAGTTGACTGGGAGTGAGTGCTTGCAATGTTCAACACTCCGTCCATCATTTCCTTTGGTTTTTGCTATGGAGGACATGTCGTTGTTTGCGTAGTTGTCTGTGGGTTGAAAATCGTTGTACTGTGGTAAGGTGCAACGTTGAGGTGAAGTGATTATTGCTGACCTATCATTTAATACAATTTTTCCTATGTTGCTATTAAGATTTATTTGAGATGTCTGGTTTTGGATCAAAGAGATTTTGGCCAGTTGATGACACTGGGTTCTGCTTCCTTGTTCCATTATTTTGGTTTGCTGCAATATTTGTATTTCTTCAATATCCTGGGTTACCTTCTTTGATTTCGGCGAACTACTTAGTGGTTGGAGACAGTGCAAGTCTTTCCGTTCCTCCTCTTTATGACTTTGGATCTCAGAATCCTTGCTCTCACCATGGCTCACTGGATGTTGGTGTTGGTGGATTACTGCCTCTATGGATTCAACTTTCTTTGGTAGGCTCCAATTTTTGATAACGGATTTATTGGACGGCTCTTTTCCCAAATGTATGTGGTTGGAAATTGCTTGGACTGCCAAGGTTGCTAAGTGGGTAAGTGAGCCCACTTTCCTGTTTTTTACCTTTGATGGGGATGGTACTGACCTTGCTTCAGCTACCTCAATATTAGATGTATTCAAAGGCCCAGCTTGCCTGGGGGGGCCGGTTAGGTTGCTGTCGGCGTTTTTTATACAGCTTTGATTATGTTTGCTTGGTAGGAGTGGTGTGTGGAGGCCCTTGATGCTCCCTGTCTTAGAAAAAATTGCTGATCCAGGATCTTTTAGGAAAGAAAACTTCTTATAAATCTTTGGTTGGAAAAAACATATCTTTTTCTTCACTGGCGTTCCCTAAATGGTTATAAGGTTGTTTAAACCCATTGGTGGTGATTTTAATGCCGAATGCGGAAACATCTGCGATGGTTCCTGTGGTTGCTGCAATCGTTGAGGAGCTGTCGCTAAACAGGGTAATACGATAAATTCGTTGTCGTGACACTTTGTGTTTGAGGATTTGTTAAAATCTAAAGTGGGAATTAGTTCACGACTAGTTCTTGGTTCTTGATTTATAACTGACATTATCTTCCCTGTTTTCCGTTTTTTGACTTTCTCCGTTTTTGGTGGAGCTTAAATTTATTGGTGAAGATACTGACTCTAGTTTCCTTTTCCGAGGTTTGGATGGGGAGTTGATTTTGGAATTTGATTTTATATTGGTTGAGTTGGAAGGTGGTTGCCTCACTCTGCCTGATATCATAGCTTTTTGCTATCTTTTCCGTTTTATACACAATTGATGTATTTGATATTTGTTATGTTTCGTTGTAGTTGTGGTGCGTGGACACGGTATGCAGCTTGTTACCTGTTACTTGTTCAACTCTTGCGCTGCTAGGTGACAATAAATTGCGACCTGGTGGTGCAACAATTCCCAGTTTCCAGTTTCCTTATGTCCTTTCCATGTTTATCATGATGTTTGCAATATCCAAAATAACCTTTTTTTTTGGGAGAGGTTTTTAAGGACTTCAAAGGACTTGAGAGAAGTGAGAAGTAAATGAGGCACGGTAGTGCACGATGATGTAATAACTAAGTACGCAACAGAGTTTTTGTGGTGATTTAGAGCAGTTTTCAGCAATTTCTCAGTGATACAGTGATACAGCAATAATGTTCAACGATATCCAACTGCTCTTGAACTCGGTGGGTAACACTGGAGTGACGCTATAATTTCACCAATGCCTGACTGGCAGCTGTTACCTGTTTGTGAGCTAATGAGCCCTCGAGGAGGGGGTACAAGCCGAGCTGTTCTAATGCTGCTCTAAGCTCTCTCTCTCTATTGGTTTGTACCCTCCTTTTCCTTATGGTTGTTCTGTTTTTTTTCTTTTTCTTTTACGCCGGGCTCTTACTTTGCAACTGCCTCTAATAGCAGCTGCGCTCGTGCGTCGTTCTCTGCTTTACCCCCAGCACCCTTACACAGCCTCGACTTGCCTCACCTCGATCAAGTGGGAGCCGGGTGAGTGACCCCCACGCTCTCCCCTCTTGGGAGGTAGTGCAGGCAGTAGTAGTAACCGGAGCGGAGCGGAGCAGGAACAAGACCGGGACTTAAAGTCCGCTGCCCGGTTGCTCGTAACTTTCCCGGTTTCCTCCCAGCTTTTCTCCAGCTGCTCGTTCTGTTCCACTGCTCAACGCCGAGAATTACTCAGCTGTCACCTTCTAACATAACCTGGCGATTTCTGCCGAGGGAACCCAGAAATCGGAGATGAAGATCTCGGGAGGGAGTGCTCAGGAAGCAAGGCAGTTCCCTCCTTCAGCCCCTTCGTTACCTCGAGTGTACCTCTCAGCTGCCTCCACCGGTCCACCAGTCCGGGATCAGAATGCTGGCTTCGCCACTGCAAAAAGCTTCAGTCCTCCGCTTCCTGCCACGGCCACCACAACCAGGGCACAATCACCAGCCTATCCGCCGGAGTAAGCACCTTGGGGCAGTAACGAGGGATCCGGACCGGGGGCCTTAGGTGAGCGAGGTGAGCCGAGCCAAACGCCAAACGCAGTGCAGACCTCGACCAAACAGTGTAATCCCGCCTCCTGCTGCCATAGGTTCACACCACCAATCGCTCTTTTTCCCTACCTCCTAACTCGTTGGCTTAGCCGATACCTCACTTCCATTTAAGACTGAGGTGCACCGGCCAAGCAGAGGTTTCTTGCGCAATCATTCTTATCTCCTTTGGGGGAGAACTTTTTAATTATTGCTTTCCGGCCGTCGTGAACTGCTATTCCGCTGCAAGGGGCGTCCTGCAGGAACACTCAGCTATATGCATGGGCGCCGTGCTTTAGGTTTCAGCATGGCGCCAGATTTGCTCTTGCACCCTTCTGCTTGTTTTCTCTGCCATTTGTCTCATTGTGTATATGTGCATGCTATCACCCTGAGCAACACACACACGGCTTCAGTTGTGCTGCAAACGTGTAAACACATACTGCGCCGGAGCGTCGCTGCCACTACCTAATCCAGATTGCAGTGAGCACTTGTTCACAATTGTTGCAGCCTCGCTACTTTCCCCTTTAATCCAGGCTTGTTTTTTTTCTTTTGCAATAGCATTCTGTGGGACAGCTAACACAAGGTTTTTCTCGCACTAATATTTTTTTACCACGGTTTCTCGGATTAAGGGATGATTGTCGGTTTATTGCATGGCGCTTGTTTGTGACTTGGTGGTAAGAGGTAGAGGAGTTCGTCAACGTCTTACCAGAGTCTTTCCTGTGGTATGGAGCGTTCTACATTTACTCGTGTTTAAAGTATGTTTATTTACAGGGATGTTAATCTCGTGTTTTTTACGGCACTTAAGTTCTTCCCATCTTTTCTTCAATGTAACAAAACGCCGTGGCAAATTTGGCGAGAAGTCGGAGCCTGAATACGTTAATTTTGTTGGCAGATTTGAGGTTCCTGTAGAACCTGCTCCAAGAACAAAGCTTCTGTACGCACAACTTTACCCCTGGTTTTTGTCATTTCGTAGGTTCGTATGAACTTATCTATGTACTGGCCCTTTGATGGTAACAGTGCTTTGATGTTCACGGTTTCAGTATTTATGAATGACTTGAGCCCAATTGCTTAACTGCTTTAGGCCCCGTTTTATCCATGCATTTTACACAGCCCTCCATCACATGCAACCAACGCCTTTGGTGGCTCCTTTGTGGGCGAATATCTGACAACCAAACAGTTTAATTGACATTTAATGAGTACTCTTATAAGTTTTATAGCTTTTTCCTATTTGTTGATAAGTTAGTGAAAAGTTCTGGATGCAGCCGGACAGTGCTCAGACACTTTACACCGGATGTAAACAGTATGAATGTGCATCTGGGAAATCCTTCCTAGGTACTGCTGTCCACTCTTGAGCTGACTGGCTAATTAGGTTTTATGAGTCCCTTAAAAAAGCGAATAGGGGGCGTGGCCAAGATGGCGGAGTAAGCGGACGTCTTGCTTCTCCACTCCCGCCGACGGCCGAATAGAGCACCAACGGCAGCCATACCAGCACCACCTCTCTGTGGCGCTTGGACCGCCGGGGTCGCAAGCCTTGCGAAGGGTGCTTTCGTGCCGGACGGGGCACTGACGAACGCAGCGGAGGTCGCGAGCGGCGCTTTGCTGTGTACGCGCCCTTCACCTGGAGCCGCCAGGTGGGGCCCGCGCTGGCAGGTGCGGTCCGACGCGGCTCCGGAGGAGTGCTGGCGGCCTGAAGCTCTTGGCAGAGGCGGTGGTCGTGGCAGCTGGGGCCGCACAGGTGAAACGGCAGAGGAAATGGCGGCGCCCGTAGAGTGAGCCAGCGCCAACCCAGCAGCGGCGCCGGAGGTGAGCTGCGCCACCATCTTGCGAGTGGGCCCAGGCGGCAGAGTTAATTGAAGATTCGACTGAGGGCCCGGTAGTGGAGCCGGTGCCCGCTCGTGGTGGCTTTACAGCGGGGGCGCCCAGGAACCCTCATTGCTTGAAGCGGCGAGGTCAGAGGATAACTGCGGGGATGGAATCTCTGGGCAATCGCTATCTTTTTTTTTTTTTTGTTGAAAGTTTTATTGAACAATAAATCAATTACAAGCATGGGCCTACAACCACCAGGGCCGGCCGCTAGATTCAGAAAGGATTATACAGTTCTTAAGGCAGTAGTCGACTCCCGGGGCCCAGTCCCGTACACGGCTCCGGATAGTCCTAGGGAAGCAGGATACATAGGTTTAACATAAATAACAAATAAATAAAAACAAAAGGCGAGGCATAAGGACAAAAAGTGTGGGTCAGGCTACCTCCGGGGGACTCTACTTCAGACCTTCAAATAGCTATCAAGAGGAAGGAGTACTGATGGGTCGGGGGGGGGGTCACGGGAGAGGAACGTCTATATTCGGTTATTCCAAAAGTCGCAAGGAACCATCAAGGGTCAGGGGGACAAAGCAATATCGGTGTCCACTAGGGGGGGGGAGTACAGATACCCCCACGATACGCGTTCCATTGCCCCCAGATTCTACCCCATGCCCCCGGTTTACCACGAGCCACATACACAGTCTTCTCCCTGAACATGCACCAGTCCATGTTCTCCTTCCATACGGACACGGTGGGAGGCCGCTGGGAACCCCATAGCTGCACTATATCTCTCTTGGCAATCATGTTCCCCAGGGCCGCCCACCGAGTCTGAGCCGCGTTGTAATCATTGGGCTCCCACACATTCAGGACACAGCGACGCACCTCTGGCAACAGCGCAACCCCGGTGACTTGTCCCATGACCACATGGACCCGGCGCCAGTATTCAGCCACCTCACGGCACTCCCAAAGGATATGGAGAAAGGTGGCACTGAGCCCACATCCCCGCTTACAGAGCCCGTCTTCAGAAAATCCCATCGAGACCAAACGGGGACCCGTCACATACACCCGGTGGAGAATCTTAAGCTGGACCAGGCGGAGACGGGCTGGAATGGCCACTTCCTTGGGGGACGACAATGCGGACTGCCAGTCCTAGTCGTCCAGTTCCACCCCATCCCCCGTCCACGCCTCCCGGAGGCGCACCAAGAGGTCAGCCCGATTATTGATAAGTTTTTTATAAATTAAAGAGATAGTACTGTCGGGGACATGACCATCAAGTATGCGGTCCTCAAGGGGCGAAGAAGCCGGGATCTTGGTCCCCTCCCCAAAAACAGAGAGCAGGGCATGCCGAACCTGGGCGTAGCGAAAGAACTCCCTTTCCGTAAGTTCGTATTCGCTCTGGAGCGCCGCGAATGTTTTAACCGCACCCTTAATCCATAAGTCTCCCACTCTACTAATACCAATCGTGTCCCAACGTTCAAACCCCTTCGTTGTCCAGAGGCTTCCCAGTCGGTCGGAGGCAAACAGGGGAGTAGCACATGTTAATCGCTCACTCCAGCCCATGGCTACATTGGCCGCCCTCCAGATCCGTACCGCAATCTTAGTAGGGCCCGTAAGGGTCCGTCCAGCCGAGCTGGAGTAAAGTGCCCTGTTATAATTTCCGCCGGGAAGCAGGAATTTATCCATCTCATACGCCGGATTCAAGCCAGGCGCATACGTGGCATGGTTAATGGCCGATAGCTGTGAGGCCCAATAATACCTGCGAATGTCGGGAAGCGCGATGCCCCCGTCATACCAGGGGAGAGTAAGCTTTGCCAGAGCGATACAAGCCCGTCCGTCCCACACCAGTCTCCTCTGCAGGCTCTCCACCTCCCGAAAGTAGGACACAGGAATGACATCGAAGGAGTTCTGAAGTGCATAGAGGAATCTGGGAAGGGACATCATTTTAAACAGCGCTGCCCGACCCAGCGGGGACAAGGGCAGCTTACACCACCGAGCCGTGTCCTCCCTCAAACGCCGAAGTGGAAGCAGGAGATTCTGCTCATAGCGAGCCACCGGGTCCATCGAGACGTATATTCCCAGGTATTTAAAGCCGGACAGAGATAATTGAATCGGAAGCCGAGGCGGCAAGAGAGGAGGGTCGCCGGAGATAGGATAGACACAGGATTTAGACCAGTTGATCGTTAGACCCCAATTTCTCCCGAAGGAAGTCAGAACATCAAAGAGAACATTAAGCGACTGCCGCGGCGAGGTGAGATACAGAAGAATATCGTCTGCATACAACGAGACCCGATCCTCGAAGCCCGGGGCCCACCGGATCCCTCTGAGCGAGGGCTCCCAGCGGAGCCAAGCAGCGAGCGGCTCCAGGGCAAGAGCAAAGAGCAGAGGGGACAACGGGCACCCCTGCCTCGTACCCCTACCGAGAGCGAAGGGCCGAGAGACCCGACCGTTAACCACCACCTGAGCCATGGGTCCCGTGTAAAGAAGCTTCACCCAGCCAAGAAATCCTTCCCCAAAGCCGAATTTGGTCAAGACAGCCCAGAGGAATGGCCACTCGATGGTGTCAAAGGCCATCGTGGCGTCTAAAGAAACCAGCACGGCCGGTTCAGAGAGGTACGCCGCCCTGGCGAGGGCGCCGTGAAGACGCCGCAAGTTAAGAGCGGTGTTACGGTGAGGGATGAAGCCGCATTGATCAGGATGAATCAGATCGCAGATGACGCTCAACAAACGATTGGCAAGGACTTTGGCCAGGATTTTAGGCTCTGCGTTTAGCAGTGAAATAGGCCTATAGGAGGCACAGCGGTCTCGTGGCTTACCGTCCTTGGGGATCACGACTATCGTAGCCAGACGCTGGTCGTCAGGGAGGGAGCCTGCCTCAAGGGACTCCTGAAACATACGACGGAGGAAGGGCGCGAGTTTATCCGGGCGCAACTTATATAATTCAATAGGCAGACCGTTGGGACCCATCGCCTTGCCCGAACGAAGGGACCGAATCGCAGATGCAATTTCATCTACAGACAAGGGGGCGTCCAGCTGCTCACGGTCTTCGACGGACAGGCAGGGCAAAGCAATATCCCTCAGCAGAAGGCAAGAGTCTTCCTCGTCCCTATCAGTCACCGGGGAGTACACGGCCCGGAGGTGGTCAGCAAAACATTCCACAATCTCGCCAGGCTCAGTCAGACACACTCCATCCGAGACACGCAGCTCCGGGACCACACGATTCACTCTCTCCTTCTTATCCAGCCACGCAATCAACTTTCCCGCCTTGTCCCCGGCATCATACAATCGACCCTGCTGCTCCCTATACATCGTTTTGGCAGCGTCAGTGACAAGAGACCTGTATTCAAACTGTTTCAGGCTGAGGGCATGGAGCCCGTCCGGAGTGACACCCGTCTCCAAGGCCGACTCCAGCCCCGAGATGTCAGTCTCCAGCTTCACCACTGCCTCACTCTTATGCTTCTTAGCCACCACTATCTGGGAGAGGGCGTGTCCGCGGATTACGGTTTTAAAGGCTTCCCACAGAGACCTTGCGGACGACACCGACCCCTCGTTTTCAAGGAAGTATTGGTCCATAGCCTTAACCAGACTGTCGCGAGTCGTAGGGTCTCGCAGGTACCACGGGTTGATGGGAGCGATCCGCCCTGCAGACCGCGACTCGGTGTCAAAGAGCAACCACAGCGGGGAATGATCGAAGATACCCCGCGCCAGGTGCCTAATCTCTCGTATCCGACCAGTCTGTGCCGCGGGCATAAGGAAATAGTCTAACCTAGAAAGACTCCCATGCGCCCCAGAGTGAAAGGTGTACTGACATTGGGTCGGATGCATTAATCTCCAACTATCTACCAGACCGAAGGTCTCCAGCAGTCCACCAAGCCATGCCTGGGCAGCGGGGAGGGCCCTGGGTGGGTGACGATCCAGGTCACCCGAAACCACCGAATTAAAGTCCCCGCCCATAAGCAAAAGACTATCCGGAAGTTCAAGCAGCATTCGACCCAAGTCCGCAAAGGTGGAGTTCTGGAGACCCGGGGGGACGTAAACTGAGACCAAGGAAAGGGGCTGCCCCTCCCACCTTCCAGTCAGACACACATAGCGCCCTCTGTCATCCGAGATTACCCTAGTGACATCCAACGGAAGTGAGGTTCGCAGGAGAATGCCCACCCCCCTGGAACCAGTTGTGAAACCAGAATGGGCCACGAGGCGGTATCCCCCCCTGTTCATTGCATGACAAACATTACCAACCAGATGCGTCTCCTGGATAAACACCACATCAGGAGTCAGATGGCGCAAATACTGCAGTACTACACCCAGTTTGATACGGTCCCCCAACCCATTGACGTTCCATGACATCAGCCTCAACCCGTCCCCCCCATCCCCTCCAATAGATCAAAGGCCCCCCATTCAGTAGCACAGTTCCCGAATCTGGACAAAAATCAGTACCTCGCCCTGCAAACGAAAAACACACAGCAAAACAGCCCCTCCCTCCCCCCAACCCCCCCCCAAATCCAACTCCCCCCACCCTGCACCCCTGCGGGCCAGAAAACCCCCCCAACTTGCAGTGTGCCTGTCGCCCTCCTAACCCCATTCTACGAAAAGACCCCGGAGGAGGAAAGGGACCCGTCCCCGCCCGCCCCCCACACAGGTCCTAGCGAGACAAAATGAACAAAAGAAGTAAAACCCAGCTGAACAGTGCAAAATGGCAGAATCAAGGACCAAAAGTCACTCCAAAGGGGACCCGTCACCTTCGGCGCCTGCAGAGGGCCCGGGACGGCCACCTCTGTCCGGCAGCGAGTCCAGCCAGTCGCTCACGGCCACAGGAGAGTCAAAAAAGGCAGCCCGATCCTCATGTTCCACTCGGAGTTTTGCAGGGTAGAGCATAGAGTACTTTAGGCCCAGTTCACGGAGACGACGCTTCACCCCCTGGAATCCCATCCGCTGTTTCTGGACAAGTTGGGTAAAGTCCGGATAAAAGTTAATGGATGAGTTCGCATGACGAACCGGGCCGTGGACCCGTGAGGCCTGCAGAATCGCATCTCGGTCTCTATAGTGGAACAGTTTGGCCACGATAGGCCTCGGGGGGGCCCCCGGCCGCGGCCGACCGCCCGGAACTCGATGTGCCCGCTCCACGGCAAAGAACTTGCTTAGGCCTGCAGGGGCCAACTGTTGGAGGATGAGTTCCTCGACCAGGAGGTCAACCGGGCGGTTGTCAGAGGACTCCGGTACGCCTATGACACGGATGTTGTTGCGTCGGGCCCGTCCCTCGAAGTCCTCCAGCCGCCGAGCCATCTGATCGTTGACCGCCTTAATGTCACCCAGCGCGGCCTGCAGGTCCGACACATCCGCACCAAGGGCGGAGGTCCGCGCATCGAGAGCCTGAACCCTCTCGTTAGTTTTGGAGAGGTCTGCCCGAATTAAGGTGACATCGATTGCCACCGTGTCGATTTTACGGGCCAGGGCCTCGTATTGCGTGGCGATGGTTTCCCTGATGCCGTCAATGGCGCCCATGATGTCCTGCAGGGAAAGCTCCGGAGAGACGGCCGTGCCACCGCCGGCGGCATCCGGGGGGGGGGCCGGTCGCTCCAGGGGACCCTCTGCCCTGAGTGTAGCGGTCCATGTTGTTGGCCTGGACCGGTCCCCCGCGGAGGGAGGCCTTAGTCTTACGCCCCTCGGGGCCCTCCTTGCCCCCCATGTGGTCACGGATACCGAAGGGGACCGCCGATCAAGAGTCGTAGGGGCACCGGCACCGCAGACCAGCGCCTCACCAGGGACCACAAGATAGCGGTGCGGGGGGACCCAAGGCGATGGGCACACTAGTGGCAGGCGGAGACAAGGCCTCGTGCAGAGGCCAGGGAAACACCTAGCCACATCAAGTGCGTTCGCAGGCCAGCCCCCTGAAGTCCGAAAGTGAAACCGAAAGTGGTAGAGCGGCCACTGGCACCGCACTGCAGCCGCTGTTGTTCAATTACGACACGGCTCCACGGTCCACCTTCGCCCCGGGCACCTCCGTCGGGTGGGTCCCAAAAGTTCGAACAATGACAACTCAGGATTCCCAAGTCCGATTCGAGTTCTGAAAAGAGATACGTGCTCAGCCGGTCTTCATCTGCCAGATTCCATAAACCACATCAGGATATTCTCAGGATAAATTCCGAGGAGCAGCAAGGGTCCGGGGAGCCCTGTGCTCACGCGACCATCTTGGATGCGCGCTAGGCTCCTCCTCCGGCAATCGCTATCTTGAAGATGGGAGGCCCTACCCAATCAGGACTAGGCTACTGCCCCCCTCCCACAGGAGAGTGGCAGAATAGGGGGTGTACTCGCCCCAGGACAGGGACCCATTGGTCCCTGCCCTCCACCTACCTGTAACGCCCCTAAATCTATTATTTAGGGGCACCCTGAACCTTCCTTCCCCAGCTTCCGAAATACAAAGAAGAGCAAGAAGAAAGAAGACCTGCCCTGCAGCTGCTAAGAAGAGGAACACACCAACTGCTTTGGCCCCAGCCCTACCGGCCTGTCAACCCTCGAACCTGCTCCTGCTCTAACCCGGCATCTCTTGTGGCCAGCAACCTCACAAACCCCGGAGGACCTGGCTACCTTTTGGCTCTAAGCTCCTGGGACTCCCATGAGTAGAGGCTCTACTCAAAATCTACTTCTAATCCCTGGCATCAGCCCGGAACCGCAAACCCTACACACTCTGCACCCTCCAAGCCTGGCCTGTGCCGGAGTGAACACAGACCACAAGGACGACCCCACGGCGACTGTGACCCCGAGTCCGGAACCCAAGGACTTCCCTCGACGCTCCTGATGACACCTGCAGCCTCAGAACCAGGTACCCCCCCCAACCGCGATCAACAGAGGGTAAGATTTCCCGACACCAAAATGCACCACTGCACCTGGCGCCCTGCGGCCCCCTGTGCCCAACTCCTGGGTACCTACCTATCCTCCAACTACCCAACTCACCTTTCGAAGTGGTGGTGGCACCTGAAGAATCTTCGTCCCCGAGCCTGCAGCCTTTTTTCAACCAGGAGCTTTCCCATTGAAATCCATTGAGCGCCCGAAGGCTCAAAAGCACCCTGCACCCAGCCACCCCAGTGGCACTGGCAGTGTAACCTCTACACCTATCTACTTCCCCATTTGCCCTGAGCAAGTGACCAGGAGCCCAGCTCCCAGAGCTGCGTGGCCTGCTAGTCAGCAGCCACTCACCAAGGCCCCCCTGCCTCTCATAGGATAACATTGGGCCTAACTCACACTGCACCCGGCTGCCCCTGTGCCGCTGAGGGTGAAACAACTGTACCTACCTGACCCTGGGAGACCCTTGCGTCTATGCCCAGAACCTTAACTCTGCCAGTCGAGTACTTACCTTTAAACTGATAACTCAATTTTCTCCATAGGGTAACATTGACTGGTTTCTTCTGAAATTTCTTCTAAGTGTGGAGTTTTCAAAACTTTAAATATTCACCAAAAATCAGCCGAGTAACGAAAACGAAAATACTCACCTGCTATTAGGTGATCTCTCATGACTGGATCTTGGTGCCCAGCACGGACTCTGAAAAATATTCACAACTGTACTTACCAGAAACCCAATTTTCTCCCATAGGAAATCATTGACTGTTTTTCTTCCAAGTGTCAATTTCTGCAAACTTTAAATATTCTTTAAAAATCGTATAATTTCTGAAAACGTAATTACTTACCTGTTTTGGATAAAGGTTCCACTACTGAGTCTAGGCACCCAGTACTGGATTACAAAAGTAACAAGAACATACTATACCTGCAACTTGAATTTTCCTCCATAGGGAATCATTGACTGTTTTCTATGAAATTTCTTCTGTCAACTTTTAAAATAGCAAAATATTACTTAAAAATCCAAGTAGTAACTAAGTCGACTTTTATCACTTGTTTCCAAGTACTGTCCCAGGACTGAATCTAGGATCCAGTCCTGGAATCCCAAAAGCAATCCTGAAAGTAATCTATTGCAAATAACTTGAAACTTCCATTGAACTCAATGCATTATTGTGTTTAAAACTGTGTTGCAACAACTTGTAACTTTCTACAAAAGCCAATTGCATATTGCAAAAGCATTTATATAAAGCATCTCATTCTGAGAAAGTATTGAATATGCTACTTACCAGTATGCATCTGTTCTTGGCATGTAGGGCTGCTGACATTCATATCTGTGCATAGATCGCCGCCTAGTGTTGGGTCCGGATGTTTGCACGTTGTTGTCCTGGAAGAGTCTTCGAAGTATCCTTGGATAGGTGACTCCTCCCCTGGACTACAGTGCGCATGGGCATCCTCTCCATCCTCAGATTGTTTTTCGCCATTGTGGCAGTGATGGAGAAGATACAGAAAGTGATGACCATGCTTGCAGTAATTCTGAGAGCTGCAGCTGCGACAGGCGCCGGGGAGGAGGGAGGGCGATATGAATGTCAGCAGCCCTACATGCCAAGAACAGATGCATACTGGTAAGTAGCATATTCAGTTCGAGGCATGTGGGCTGCTGAATTCATATCTGTGCATAGAATACATAGCAGTGCCCTCTATTAGCGGCGGCTACCCGTGCCAGCTGCAGCGGTCTGAAAAAGTGTCTTGAGAACAGCCTGTCCTACAGCTGCCTGCTGTTTTGACTGCACATCTACACAATAGTGTTTTGTAAATGTGTGTGTAGTGGACCATGTGGCTGCTCTGCATATATCATGCAGGGGAATATTTCCTAGGAAGGCCATGGAAGCCCCCAACTTACGTGTTGAGTGGGCTCGTGGTGGAATAGTTAATGTGCGTTTTGCCTTTTGATAACAGATTTGAATACACTTAACTATCCATCTGGCTATCCCTGCTTTGGAGATGGCGTTACCTTTGTGGTGTGGGGCAAAGGCAACGAACAGTTGTTTTGTCTTCCTGAATGGTTTAGTCCTGTCGATGTAGTACATGAGGGCCCTCCGTACATCTAGTGTATGTAGTGCCCTTTCTGCAACAGTTTGTGGGTTTTGGAAGAAAACGGGCAGTTCAATAGTCTGATTCATGTGGAACTGCGATATTACCTTGGGCATGAATTTGGGGTTGGTACGTAGTACGACCCTGTTGGCGTGAACCTGAATAAATGGCTCTTGAACGGTTAGTGCCTGGAGTTCACTAACTCTTCTGAGGGAAGTGATCGCTACTAGGAAGGCCACTTTCCAGGTAAGGAATTGAATCTCGCATGAGTGTAGAGGTTCAAAGGGTGGACCCATCAGGCGTGTGAGGACCAAGTTGAGGTTCCACATTGGAGCCGGTGGGTGACTAGGTGGAATGACTCGTTTGAGCCCTTCCAAGAATGCTTTGATGGCAGGCACTCTGAATAGAGAGGTGCTGCCTGGTTTGCAGATAGGCTGGTATGCGGTCAAATGGACACGTATAGAGGTGTACGCCAGATTGCATCGATATAGGTGTAAGAGATAACAGATGATGTTTTGGATGGATGCGTCCAGCGGGTTGATGTCATTATTACCGCAATAAATGACGAACCTTTTCCATTTGGCTGCATAGCAAGCTCTGGTAGTGGGTCTCCTGGCCTCCTTGATGATGTCCATACAGTCAGGTGGCAGGTTGAGATAGCCAAACTCTAGGACTTCAGGAGCCAGATCGCCAGATTCAGCTGTTGCGGATCTGGGTGCTGAACCTCTCCATGGTTCTGCGTCAAATGCGCGGGTTTGATCCGCAGCCTTTGATGCGGCACCACGGAAAGTTCGAGGAAGGTGGTGTACCACGGCTGGCGTGCCCACGTGGGAGCAACTAGGACGAGTGTCAGGGAGTGTTGTCGGAGTTTGCGGGCCACTAGCGGTATCAATGGCGCTGGGGGAAAAGCGTACGCAAATCTGCCGGACCAGTTCATCCATATCGCATTGCCCTGCGACTGCGGATGTGGGAATCTGGCGGCGAAGCTTTGGCATTTTGCGTTTTCGCTTGTCGCGAATAGGTCTATCTCCGGATGACCCCACTGCTGGAAGTACGGTTGGAGTACTGATGGGTGTAACTCCCACTCGTGCATCTGGTGGCTGTGTCTGCTGAGCAGATCCGCCATCTGGTTGTCCTAGCCAGGGAGGTGTTCCGCCATGAGGAACATGTTCCTTTGAATGGTCCCACTTCCACATGCTCTGAGCCAGATGAGACAACTGTGGAGAGTGTGTGCCTCCCTGTTTCTGTATGTAGTACATTGCGGTCATGTTGTCCGTCCGGATCAACACGACCTTGTTGCATAGATGTACTTTGAATGCCTTCATGGCTAGGAAGATTGCCATCAATTCCAGAAGGTTGATGTGCAACTTCTTTTGTTGTGTTGTCCATAGTCCTTGCACTGTGTAGTGGAGTACATGAGCTCCCCATCCCTGGAGAGACGCGTCCGCTGTCAGTACTATCTGTGGGACAGGCTCTTGGAACGGTCGGCCCTTGCAAAGGTTTTGTGGATTCCACCAATGCAGAGAGTTGTATGCCCGACCGCTCACCAACACTAGGTCCTTTAACTGTCCTTGAGCCTGATTCCACTGACGTGCTAGGCACTCCTGAAGTGGGCGCATATGTAATCTCGCGTGCGGGACTATGAAGATGCAGGAGGCCATCATGCCTATCAACTGCATAAACACTCGCGCTGGAAGTGAGTGATTGGGTTTGAATTTGGAGATCAGCAGTTGTATGCTGTTGATCCTCACTAAATTTGGCTGAGCTGTGGCCGCCAGAGTGTCTATAGTCGCACCTAGGTACTGTTGTACGTGTGCGGGCTGGAGATGGGACTTTGGATAATTTAGTGAGAATCCCAGACTGTGAAGAAGGTGAATGGTGCGGGACATGTGGCTTGCACATTGCTGGGCTGACTTCGCTTGAACGAGCCAGTCGTCTAGGTAGGGGTAGACGTGTATATGCTGCCTCCGTAGATGTGCTGCCACCGTAGCTAGGCACTTCGTGAAAACCCTGGGCGCTGTTGTCACGCCGAAGGGAAGGACTTTGAACTGATAGTGCTGCCCCTGAACAGTGAACCTGAGGTATTTTTTGTGTGAGGGGTGGATGGGTATGTGAAAGTACGCATCCTTGAGGTCCAGTGTGGCTAGGAAGTCTCCCTGCTTGAGAAGCGGAAGGACTTGCTGTAGAGTGAGCATGTGAAAGTGCTCTGAAAGAATGTACTGGTTCAGGGGTCTCAGGTCTAATATAGGTCTGAGCGACCCGTCCTTTTTTGGAATTAAGAAGTAGAGGGAGTACACTCCCGCACCCTGCTCGTGGATGGGTACGACCTCTATAGCGCCTTTTAGAAGTATACTTTGCACTTCTTGCTGTAAGAGCGTTAAGTGCTCTGAGGACATAGGACGGCTTCTTGGTGGTATTGTGGGTGGAGTGGAGGTTAACTCCAGACAGTAACCGTATTTTACAATATCTTTGACCCACCTGTCCGTGGTGATGGAATTCCACGTGGACAGGAACCTTTGTAGCCTTCCCCCGACAGGTGTTATGTGGTCGGGAGGAAGGGAGAGGGCGTCACTGCTTGTTCTTGGGGGAGGACCTGGTGTTGCCGTAGCCGCGTCCTCTGCCCTTTGTGCTGGAGCCACGATATCCACCTCGGGTGTTTTTATCATAGGTGGTCTGTGTATTGCCTTTGTTATATGTTTGTTGTGACCCCTGTCCTCTACCTGCTCCCTTGTTTCCGGGGCGACGAAAGGAGCCGCTCCGAAAGGACTGAGTTTGTAGGGCGCCCATGGACTTTGCAGTGTCCGTATCCTTTTTTATCTTTTCGAGGGTGGTGTCAACCTCTGGCCCGAATAAATAGTCGGGGTTGACGGGCTGGTTCAGTATATTGTTTTGTACCTCAGGCTTGAATCCTGAGATCCGTAGCCAGGCATGTCGTCGCAACATGACGCTTGTGTTTATGGCTCTGGCAGCCGTGTCTGCAGCATCTAGTGCGCATTTGATGGAAGCGTTCGTTAGTAGCTGTCCTTCTCTGATGAGCATTTCTGCGCCTTCCTTGAACTGGTCAGGGAGATGTTGGAATATTTGCTCCAGTGTGTCATAGTGCGCTCTATCATAGCGAGCAAGGAGCGCTTGAGTGTTGGCTATGCGCCATATGTTGGCAGCTTGGGCGGCAACTCGCTTGCCAGAGGTTTCTAACACCTTGGACTCTTTGTCCGGGGGAGGAGCGTCACCTGTTGTTTGCGAGTGTGCCCTCTTGCGTGCATTCGCTACGACGATGGAGTCGAGTGGTAATTGTCCTCTGATGTAAGTAGGATCCCCAGGTGCTGATCTGTATTTTTTATCAATCCTGGGGTTTATCACTCGTGCCCTGGTGGGTTCTTTGAAAATGTCCTTGGCTGGTTTGAGGACCCCCTTCAACATTGGCAGAGTCTTTACATGTCTTTCTGAGGATGCAAAGGTGTCCATTAGAAAGTCATCTTCGATGGTATCAGAGTGAAGCTGTACCCCATGGTTATTTGCAGCACGTTCGATAAGAGCGTTGAACGCCGCAGTATCCTCCGTAGGAGATGTCTTTGCCCCATAGAGTTGTTGATCCTGTGCATCGAGAGGTGCACTGGGGTCTGCAGGGTCGCCCCAAGTTTGATCAGGGTCCTGCTAGTCATCATGGTCCGTGTCTACATGGTAGGGGACTTGGTCATCCATGTAGTCCTCCAATGCATCTGTATCGGAGCGTGTGGGGGAGAACCGGTGTGGATCCTGGTAGGATGAATGGAAGGGTTCATAAAGGAGAGGTTCCGATTCTGCAGGCAACTTCCTTTTTAGTGGGATCCTGAAAGGGTCCAATGGCGGCTCCGAAGTTATCCTTCGGTCGTGGAGAATCATCCTGCCAGTGTCGGCGTCGATGATACGTGCCGGAGACGTCTCAGCAGGTGTGACCGTAGGTTGGGTGACCCGTGTCCTGAGTTGGAACATTTTTGGGATTGTCGACAGAGGCAAGCCGAAGGTAATGTTGGTCGGCACCGAAGAGGCTGCTGGAGCTCCGATCGAACCGGAACCCGACGTGTCCTGGAGGACAGCTGTGGTTTTGCTGCCTTGCGTCGCACCAGGTCGTACTTGGGGCGCCTTCGAGGCTTTGGCACCGGCCAGGCTCGTAGAGGCGGCCGTAGATTTTTTCGGCGCCGGCGGTTCATCGAGTCGAGGTGCAGAGATCACCGTCGAAGTCTTCGATACCTGAGGCTTAGGTGTCGTCGAGGGAGCGATGCGAGACACAGCAGGCGGTACGGCCCTTGGTGTCGTTGGTGCCGGTAGCCGAGCAGGTTTGTCGGTGCCGATGGCTTTTTTCCGTTTGTCGACTCCAACGTCGCCCGCTTCAAGTTCGGCACCGAAGTCCCTCTTGGTGCGGTCGGTGCCGACGCGGTGCGCTGGCGTCGAAGGCCTCGATCCGACCAGCGCCACTTTTAGTTTCGGTTTCGGTGGAACCGGAGCAGCTTTCGGTTTCGGTTTTGTGGTAGGGAAACCAGCCTGTTTATGTAGTAATGGCTGCCGCTGAACGTCCGAGGCCGGGCCCGAGGGCGGGGCCGAAGAACTGCGGGATGGGTCTCGGGTAAGGCCCGAAGGCGATCCCTCGACCGGAGCCATAGGCTGTGGCACTGGTGTTTGAACGGTTTGAACAGGTAGGCCTTGTTCATCATTGGAGCTACTTTCTTCGGCCCCTAAGGCCTCCTCGTCGTCTCCTACCTCGGTGTCGTCTTCACCTCTGTGGAAGAGTGACTCGTCTACCTCGTCCGATCCGGGTTCGTGTTCGGAAACGGGACTGGAGGGCAAGACTTCCAATTACTCGACGTCTTCGGCCTCGTCGAAGATGTCTGTAGGGGCCGGTGCCGCGTGCTGCGCCTCAAGTCTCGCCGCTCGTCGATTCCGCAGAGTCTTCTTGGAACGGAACCGGGCACAGGCCATGCATGTCGATTCGTCGTGGTCCGGCGAAAGGCATTTGTTGCACACCGGATGGACGTCGATGTGTGGGTACTTCGCATTGCATACCGGACACCTTTTGAATGGCGTCCTCGATTCCATCGTCGAAGTAGTCGATGGACAGGTAAATGCGAAAAAAGTCGGTGCTGAAAGTTAGTAAACGAACAGGATTGTATCGAAACCCGATCGATAAACAGTACCGACGCAAACTAAAGGCCTTTTGGCCTCGAAAAAATATTTTCCTAACTTGAGCTAAGATAGCACATCCGAACCCAATGGCGGAAAAAAACAATCTGAGGATGGAGAGGATGCCCATGCGCACTGTAGTCCAGGGGAGGAGTCACCTATCCAAGGATACTTCGAAGACTCTTCCAGGACAACAACGTGCAAACATCCGGACCCAACACTAGGCGGCGATCTATGCACAGATATGAATTCAGCAGCCCACATGCCTCGAACATTTTAATTCCTATTGTTGGTTCTAAAATTAAACAGACATTTTTTATATAAAGCATTGGCCTAGAGTTCAGTTATTGAGTGTGTGAAATCATTTTGCTGACTGAGTGTGTACAACAAATGCTTTACACTGTCCTCTGATGTTGCCTTGCTGCTCGACCAAGCTACCACTTTAGCGAGTAAGGTTATATCTAACTTTAGCCTCTGCCAAACCTCTGGGGACTGTGGACTCTGTACACCCTGTACCTATTCGGGAACAATATATACAGAGCCACTTTCTCACACATTGTCGTTTACAATGCCAATAGCTAAGACTCTTGCAAATGTGAGACATATTGCACTGCAAATGCTTGTCATATAAGGAGTCCATGTCTCCTCACCCATAGGCCCTTTACTTCCAAGGAGCCCATGGCCCGGCACCCATAGGCACTTTACTTCCAAGGAGCCCATGGCCTGTCATGCATAGGTGCTTTACTTTAAAGTAGTCCGTGGCCCCTCACACACAGGCACTTTACTTTCAAGGAGTCAATGGCCCTGCACCCGTAGGCGATTTACTTCCAAGGAGTCCATGGCCCCTCACCTGTAAGTGCTTTACTTCCAAGGAGTCCATGGCCCCTCACCTATAAGTGCTTTACTTCCAAGGAGTCCATGGCCCCTCACCCGTAGGCGCTTTACTTCCAAGGAGTCCATGGCCCCTCACCCATAGGCGCTTTACTTCCAAGGAGTCCATGGCCCCTCACACAGGAACTTTACTTCCAATGAGTCTGTGGCCTCTAACGCACAGGTGCTTTACTCCCAAGGAGTCCATGGCCCCTCACCCGTAGGCGCTTAACTTTCAAGGACTCTGTGGCCCCTCACGCACAGGTGCTTTACTTCGAAGGAGTCCATGGCCCCACACCCATAGGCGATTTACTTCCAAGGAGTCCGTGGCCCCTCATGCACAGGCCCTTAATTCCAAGGAGTCCGTGGCCCCTCATGCTCAGACCCTTTACTTCCAAGGAGCCCATGGCCTGTCATGCACAGGTGCTTTACTTCCAAGGAGTCTATGGCCCCTCACAAACAGGTGCTTTACTTTCAAGGAGTCCTTGGCCCCTCACAAACAGGTGCTTTACTTCCAAGGAGTCCATGGCTCCTCTCTACTAGGTCCTTTACTTCCAAGGAGTCCGTGACCCCACATGAACATGCCCTTTACTTCCAAGGAGCCTATGTGTGAGGGGTCATGGATAAGACTAACCAATAAGGCCCATGGATTCTTGTAGAGTTCTCATGCAAATTCTCACACCGTGGAGAAAAGTCTCAAATAAGAGAATTGGGGGACTCCTGAGTGGATCCCCCAATTCAATAGCACAACTTCAGGTAAGCAGCTCTTTGTGATCCTGCCTCATCTGTCCAAACTCAAGCTTTATTTGTGATTCAGTGGTGGAGGATGTGAGACCAAGAACTCCCTATGCTTGGTGCACTGTAACAAGCCCACACCGCCTCCTCTTCCCAGGGATGAGTTTGTAACAAGCCAACACTGCCCGATCTTACCACGGATGCGTTCTGCCTGTACGTGGTACACTGTGACAAGCCCACACCGCCCCATCTAACCAGGGATGCGTTCTGCCGGTACATGGTACACTGTAACACGTCCACACTGCCCCATCTTTTCTGGGATGCATTCTGCCGGTACATGGTACACTGTAACAAGCCCACACCGCCCCATCTTTCCTGGGATGTGGTTTGTTGGTATGTGGTACACTGTAAAAAGCCAACACTCCCCTCATCTTCCCTGGGATGCGTTCTGCTGGTATGTGGTACACTGTAACAAGCCAACACCGCCCTATCTTCTCTGGGATGCGTTCTGCCGGCAAGAAAATGTGAGAAACTTGGCTCTAATCCCACTGAACACTGGAGGCATTCATTTTTTCATGTAGCCAGGTGGTAAAATTATCCTGTCTCACTGAACCAAACCATGGGATAGTTTTAGGTAGGCGCATATGGAAGTGCCTAATTTCTTATGTGCCAGGTGCCCCTAATTCTTCTGCCCCACCAGGCGATTACAACCTTTGTCTTAGTGCGATTAACTGCCAGATAGTTTGCTCTGTTGGAACTATCTATCAGATTTGGGGGTAGTGACAACAGTGGACAGTGCATGTTGAAGTCCAGCAGTACAGAGACTGAAAAGTAGGAAAGCCAACACGTACTCCTGTTTCAGACCCTTCTCAGTCGATAGAAGGTGATGAAACAAGCTGGCCGTTCTCCAACTTTTCCTTCATACGAGTACTGGAAAACTCATAATAATTACCTTAAAATTTACCAGACAAGTACTTTATCAAGCGCAAGCCCCATCCATGCAGTTGAAATTCCACAATAGTCATGCACTGACCACATGGACTGCTTGAAGTACGGAGCCAGCTAAAAAACGATCCATAGAGCTATATGGGTAGAATGGCAGCATGTTCTTTTCTAAAGTAGCTTTTAATGGGTTGGCATAAATCTTTGCTTTGATGTCAAGGAAGGCAGCACCATTTTCTTGAACAGAGGATGCAGGATGAAGCCTCTAGGGATCTGGGATCGCTGCACACTGCACGGCTCCTGAAACCAGAGACGACAGCCATGATATCCCAGATGCAATGCCAGATTTAAAGTTTAGGTGAGATTCAGCAGTTGGTGCCCAATGGTAACTGGGACCACTTAAGCTAGTGCCTCTTCATCATTTTGTCACATGGGACGGAACTGAAAGTAACATTACAATCCAGTAAGACGCCAAAAGAATCCTATGGGACCCGGGTGACGTCTGCGGCATGGCATGCACATTACTGGATTAATATGAACAAGCCGCCACGCTGATTCCACCTACTTAGCATCCCCACGCAGCCTCCCTTCAGGTAGCACTTCAACAAATGCCACAAAGCACTGCGGACTTCCTACTTCACATGTTCAATGCATTTCAAATCATTAGGAAGCAGTAAAGTGCCGTTAGAAATCACAAACATGCCTGCTAAATGCCATTCCTTCTTTTTCGCTTTCTTTTTTTGGACCAACCTAAACCTACTAAATGCCATTTCTAATGCGTTCAGCGTAAGGAGTCTCTTGGCTGTTTGGGAGTTTCACTAATAAGTCTTAATTATGTGCTCAGGGCCGCATGCTTCATCTTAAGTGTCCTATCAGAACAACAATGATTGCACACAAACGCCAGAGATCCACATTGATTTTACCACCTTCATAACAGGAAACAGCAAAGTGAAACAGAGATCAGTCCCATATACAAACATCACGTCCTGCCCGTCTCTCCTCGCAAAACTTCCACATGGCAAGATATTGGGCACGAGTGGCGTCAAATACCCTTTAATCTCACTGGAACCCCTTGAGATTATAAAGCTGATTAATTCAGTGGTAACTCAAACTCCAAGGGTGTGACAGAGGCCATCTGCTGAATTTCGTCACTTTCCATTCTTATAATTTCAAACTATGGGAAAAATGTAAACGGGTACAAGGACAAACCTACAAGCCCTAATAACAAGTGGATTGGTATTTTCCGACCCCTGTTTGACCTGGAATTATAATGTGTGGAACTTACTGCAACCGGTAATTACAGAGTGTATTAAACATCTCACCCTTCCTTACATTTGAGCTGGAAAAAACATGCCAGAATTTAACAGGGGAAAAGTGTATGGTGTTTACTGTACCATGCGGATTATGGTGCGTAAAGCACCAACATCTGCAGGTCATTACTTAGCAACTCATAATTGGTACTGTTTACCACGACCCGATAAATAACGTACCCCCAGGTATCGTTATTTATCTGATGTGATAAAAGGTACCTGATTTCTGACAAAGTCGATTAGAGAAGGTCTACCAAACGATACGTGTGGGACTATCGGAAGCATTCATTCTGTCCCAAAACATACACATTTACCATTATTAGAGCACCTCGGAGGATACATGGCAAGTTATGGTTGCCATGTTTTGAGACCCCTGCCTAGGTAAGATTCACCCAACCCATGTGGCCTTATGTAGGATAATAGTGTAGTTTACTATACGTGTTTTCTCTTCTTTAACACCCCTTGTAGCAAAATCAATCAATCAATCAGGGGTTGGTAAAGCGCACTACTCACCCGTGAGGGTCTCAAGGTGCTGAGGGGGGAGGGTAGGGGGGTAGGGCAGCTCAGGTCAGTTGAAACAGCCAGGTCTTGATTGATCTTCTGATAGCCAGCAGAGTTGGTGTGCGTCGTATTTCCAACAGGAGTGAGTTCCAGGCCGAGGCTGCGGTGTAGGAAAACGCCCTGCCTCCAGTTCTGTTTCGGCGGATGCAGGGGACTTCTGCCAGGGCGTTGTCGGCTCAGCGGAGGTTCCTCACGGGCGAGTGGAAATTCAATCTGTCGTTGAGGTACTTGGGCCCGATGTTGTGGAGTGCTTTGTAGGCGTGTGTGAGTTTGTAAGTGATTCTCTTCTCGACAGGGAGCCAGTGGAGTCTCTGTAGGTGGGGGGGTCATGTGTTAGTGGCGTGGCGTCTCTAAGATGAGCCTTGCTGCTGCGTTCTGGATGGTTTGGAGTTTGTGTAGTAGGGATTTGTTTATTCCTGTGTAGAGGGCGTTTCCGTAGTCGAGCCTGCTTGTGATGAGGGCCTCTGTGACCATCTTTCTGCAGTTGGGGGGGGGGGAATCCATCTGAAGGTCTTACGAAGGATCCAGAGGCAATTGAAGCTGGTGGAGGAGATGGCGTTGATTTGGCGGTCCATGGAGAGGGAGGAGTCCAGGATTATGCCGAGGGCTGGTGGCCACCATGCATTGCTCCAGGCGGAGGGGCAGGTGCCGAAGAGGAGTACTTCGGTCTTGTCAGTGTTGAGTTTGAGGCAGCTGTCCTTCATCCACGATGCAACGTCCTTCTTTCCTTCCTGAAAACTGACGAGGGGTGCCATGTAAATGTTGAAGAGGGTGGGGCTCAGCGAGGACCCTTGGGGAACTCCGCAGATGATGTCTGTCGGCTTGGAGAGAAAAGGGGGAAGTCTGACTCGGAGTTCTTCTGGAGAGGAAGGAGCAGATCCAGTTGAGGGCGTTTCCCTGGATCCCGGCGGAGTGGAGTCTAGTGGTTAGTGTGCAGTGCGAAACGGTGTCGAAAGCTGCGGAGAGGTCCAGGAGGATGAGGGCTGCGGTGTGGCCCTGGTCTAGTAGCATGCGTATGTCGTCCGTGGCGGCGATCAGGGCCGTCTCTGTGCTGTGGTTGCTCCGAAAGCCGGATTGGGATGGGCCCAGGATGCAGTTTTCTTCGATGAACATGGTCAGCTGGGTGTTGACAATTCTTTCCGAGACTTTGGCGGCGAAGGGAAGGAGGGAGATGGGCCGGTAGTTCTTTAAATCCGTAGGATCGGCCGAAGGCTTTTTCAAGAGGGGCTTTACTTTTCCGTGTTTCCATTCCAGGGGGCAGGTGCCCGAGGCCAGGGAGGAGTTGATGGCGCGGGTTAGTTCTGGAGCGATGGCATCGGAGGCTCTGTGGAAGATGTGCGGAGGGCAGGGGTCCGTGGGGGCTCCGGAGTGAGTTTTCTTCATGGTGGCGGTGAGGAGGTCGACGGAGGCGGCGGACCAAGTGGTGATGGTCTGGATGGTGGAGGTAGTGGCGGTGAGGGAGAAAGCGTTCATTGGTTCGTTGAAATTGTCATAGAGGGTCAAGATCTTCTGGTGGAAGAAAATGCTCAGCTTGTTGCAGAGGTCTTGGGAGGGTGTGATGTCTGTTTCTTCGCAGGGGGGTTTGGTGAGATGTTTCATGATGTTGAAAAGCTCGCTGCTGTTGGCGGCGTTGGCGTTTATCTTTTCACTGATGAATGTTCTTTTGGTGTCCTTTATCAACTGGTGGAAAGTTCTCATGGCGCTTCTGTGGTCGGAGAGACTCTGGGGTCTTCTGGTTCCTCCAGACCTTCTCGAGTCGTCTGCAGGTGCGTCTGGCCTCTAGGAGCTCGGTGGTGAACCAGGGTACTTTCGGGGGCGTATGGTGGTGGCATGCCATAGGGGGGCAAGCTTGTCTGCGCATCTGGTGATCCAGCTGTGGAGATCTAAGGCGGCGTGTTCTGTGTCGCTGGTGGCTGCGGGGGGGGTCTAGAAGGAGGGTGGAGTTGAGAATGTCCACGGTGATCTTGCTCCAGTTGCGTTGTGGGGGGCGATGGACTTGTTTGGGTGCGGCGCCGGACATGAAGTGGATGCAGCGGTGGTCAGTCCAGAGGAGCTGAGAGGTGTGGGTGACATGGATGTTGGACCCGGTGGCGAAGATGGGGTCCAGAGTGTGCCCTGCAGTGTGGGTGGGGGCGTCCACCAGTTGCTGGAGTCCCAGGATGGAGAGGTTTTCCAGAAGCTTGGTGATAAAGGGGAGGTGGGCAGGCTCAGGGAAGACGTGGGCGGGAGTATGGAGGGGGGCGGGGCTTGCTGCCCGGCTCGGGCAAGGCGCTACATGAATGCGGGCAAACCTGAAAAGAAAAGTACACGAAAAACACAAGAAACACAAGAAATACAACAGTATCCACTAACTCACGAGCGCAGATGCCAGGAGCGCGTGAGTGAAGATTAACGAACTGAACCCGTCGGCAGAGTCGAGCGCGAGACTCGAACTCTGCTGCTGGGGTGTAGAGGAGGCGAGTCTGATCTGGCAGAGCTGCCGGGGACGTGCCGCCTGGCCGAGGTCAGGTCAGCACTTGCGCTCCCCCGCAGCGGTCGCCGTGATAAAGGGGAGGTGGGCGGGCTCAGGGAAGATGCACGCGGGAGAATGGAGGGGGCGGGGCTTGCTGCCTGGCTCGGGCAAGGCGCTACGGCGCTTAATTAATGCAGGCGAACCTGAAAAGAAAAGTACACGAAAAACACAAGAAACAAGAAATACAACAGTATCCACTAATTCACTAGCGCAGATGCCAGCAGCGCGTGAGTGAGGATTAACGAACTGAACCTGTCGGCAGAGACGAGCGCAAGGCTCGAACTCTGCTGCTGGGGTGTAGAGGAGGAGAGTCTGATTTGGCGGAGCTGCCGGGGAACGTGCTGCCTGGCCGAGGTAGCAAATACCTCTACTCTGCTCTACACGTGTCCATCAGTTGTGTAAAGGACCATAAAACAACCAGTTCATTGTGTCTAAAAGTGTAAACTCAAAGCCGCCCTTTCAGGTTAAATTGGGACATATATACATCTTCAAAATGGAGCCCTACCTTCCCTACGTTCAGTCTATCATGCTGCCCTCTAGAGATATACATGGGTAAAGAGACTCTCAGACACCAGGCTAGCCTGTATGGGGATAGAGCACTGCTTGTTCCCCACATCATCATTGCAGCCTGACACAGTCAGGCCCTGGGTAGTGCAGTTATTTCCTGCCAAGCGACATGTAGCTGTTTGTGCTGAATTTATTAGGCACAATCCACCTCCAGTGCCCAGGAACAATCCCCACCACTAATCCACAAGCAGCCCTGATGAGCTCAGGCTTCCTTTCGGAGAAAGACGGACGCATCCTTTCCTAAATACACTCCTGTTAGAAACGGGGGTCTCTAGTTGGCAGAGGTAGGTACCTTTGTCCAAGTAGGGACCCTTCTTCCTAGTCAGGATAAGGGAGCTACACTCCTAAAATAACCCCTGGTCACCCCCTTGGTAGCTTGGCACGACCAGTCAGGCTTATTCTAGAGGCCCTTGGAGTCGCACGCATTGCAGATCAAACGCCTCGCAGTTGAAGTCAGGAGCGTCGGTGTCCGCAGGCATCGGGTGCTGTGGTGCGAAGTGCAGCGGTGCAGTGCCCTCAGGTTGCGGTGCAAGCAGCGGCTCAGTGACGGTCGTCCAGGGGCATTGGTGAGACCAGAGCGGTGGTGCGAAGTGATGTGGTGCTCATCGCGGTGCTGGCAGGTCAAGGTGCAAGCAACAGCGTGGTCGTTCCTGAAGCGATGTCATCGGCTGACGAACTGGAGTCGATGGCGCAGACAGGCCAAGGCTGCGGTGCAGGATGAGGACAGTGCATCATGGAGCGGTGTCGTCGGGGATACCAAGGCGGCACCGTGAAGCGAGGCGGTGCGAAGTGCGGTGCTCCAAGGTCGCGGTGCAAGCAGCAGCAGCTCGGTGGCGGCATCAGGTGGCGTCGTCAGTGAGACCAGGGTTGCGGTGCAGCGGTGCCCTTTGCGGTGCCTTCAGGACATGGAGTCAGCAGCGGGGTCATAGGCAGCGACAGGTTGCTTTTTCTTCTGTTTCAGCACAAAACACACAGTTCCCAGTGCTGATGGAAGAAGAACTTGAAGTCTTTGGTGTTCCTGAGACTTCTTGAACAGTGAGCAAACTCTACCTCAAGCCCTGGGAAAAACTCAATAAAGAAGTTGCAGAAAGTTCAGTCCAGTCCTTTCACTGCCCAAGACAGAAGCAGCCACTGCAGGTCAACACAGCAAAGCACTCTGCAAAGGGGAAGTTCCTCCTCACGGCTACTCCAGCTCTTCTTCTTGGCAGTCTTCTTGGTCCAAAAGGGTTCTAAAGTTCTGGGGTCTGGGCCCCCCTACAAGATCCTTTGTTCTCTGAGGCAGAGAGTGTCTGTGCTTAGTCCAAACCAGTTCTGTCCTCTCTGGCCCAGCTTCCTGGCAGGAGGTGGAGACAGCATTGTGGAAGGCAGACCAGGCCCATTCAGGTGAAAGGAAATCTCCTCCCCCAACTCTAACTGCAGCCCAGGTCTACTCAGCCTCGAACTCTCTTGAGCCACTGCACATCCCCAACCCCTGTCACCACCAAAGCCAGACAGTCAATACACATCCTAGCAGCGGCACACTGGATGGCTAAGCAATAAAATACCTACTTTCTAAAAGTGGTATTTTCAAACACAGAATGTAAAAACAACCTTCACTAAAAGATACACTATAACATTCTGAGTTCAGGCATACTAAACTTTATTTTCTTACCTGGTTCCCAGGGGTAGTTATGTTTATAAGATGTTATAAGCAAACTCCCCATTCTTCCCCATGGGAACAGGTAGCCTTGCAATAGTGAAAAACAAAATTGGCGGAATTTTAGGACATGCCACACATACCAGGGCACATCCTACCTTTCACATACACTGCACCTTGCCCACAGGGGGAAGGTTAGGGCATGGCAAATGTGTGTACTTGCAACGTCGATATGGCAGTTACAAACTGCGCACAGATTCTGCAGTGGCAGGTCTGAGTTACCTTTACAGGACTACTTCTGTTGGTGGCACAATCAATGCTGCAGGCCCACTAGTAGCATTTGATTTACAGGCCATGGCACTCTCAGCGCACTTTACTAGGGACTTACCAGTAAATCAAATATGCCGATCAAGGAAACACCAATCCATAACACAAATGACAACAGGAGCACTTGCCCTTTAACACTGAACAGCAGTGAGAAAGTGCGCAGACACTAAACCAGCAAAAATAGAGTCATCACCGGGAGGTCAGAAAGCAAAAAGACATGGGAAACACGACAAAAGATGCCAAGTCTAACACAATCCCCCTTCAGCTTAAAGTAGGGAGAACTACCCAACCTCCGGGGAGTTCTCTTCACTAAGGTGGAAGAACCTGGACAGGCCATCAGCGCAGGCCTGTTCTATGGCAGGGCGGTGTTCCACCGTAAAGTCCACCCCTGTTGGGAGATGGACCACCTCAACAGTTTTGGGTCCTCACCCCTCTTTTGCATCAACTATCTGAGTGGCCTGTGGTCTGTCTGAACTCGGAAGTTAGTCCCAAACAGGTAGAGTCTTAGCTTCTTCAGCACCCAGACCACAGCAAAAGCTTTTCTTTCAATGGCACTCCACCTCCGTTCCTGGGGAGTAGTCCCCTTCTAAAGAAAACTACAGGCTGATCTAGGCCCTCTTCGTTCAGTTGTGAGAGCACCACTCCCACATCACGCTCTGAAGCATCAGTCTGCACAACGAATTCCTTGGAGAAGTCGGGTGCCTTGAGCACGGGCGCCGTGCACATGGCTGCCTTCAGGGCATCAAAAGCTTTCTGGCAGGCATCAGTCCAGATCACCTTCCTGGGCTGCTTCCTAGAAGTCAGCTCTGTTAAGGGGGCAACAATGGTGCCATAGCCCTTAACAAATCTCCTGTAGTAACCAGTGAGTCCTAAAAAGGCTCTCACCTCTGTCTGGGTCTTGGGGGTCTCACAAGCCAGACAGGTGTCAATCTTGGGCTGAAGGGGTGCCACCTGGCTGCTTCCTATCTGGTGTGCCTAGTACATCACAGTGCCCTGCCCGATCCAACACTTACTGGCCTGGATCGTGAGGCCTGCCCTCTGCAGAGCCTTCAACACATCCTAGGTGCTGCAAGTGCTCCTACCATCTGGAACACAACAGTGCAATGCAGTCCAGGTAGGCGGTACTGAAATCCTCCAGTCCAGCCAACACCTGGTTGACCAACCTCTGAAAGGTGGCAGGGGCATTCTTCAATCCAAAGGGCATCACCTAGAATTGGTAACGCCCCTCAGGGGTTGAGAATGATGAACATCTCCTTGGCCCCATCGGTTAAGGCAATTTGCCAGTACCCAGACGTCAAATCAAACGTGCTGAGGAACTTGGAGGCTCCCAACCGATCAATGAGTTCATCAGCTCTGGGAATGGGATGTCCATCAGTCTTGGTGATGGCATTGAGCCCATGGTAGTAGACACAGAACCGCAGTTCAGGATTGGCACCGGGTGCCGCAGCCTTTAGGACCTAGACCACTGGGCTGTCCCAAGGACCGTTGGAGGGTTCCATCACTCCCAACACCAACATCTTAGAGACCTCTTTGATGCTGGCCCTGACCCGGTCAGTCAACCTGTAAATCTTGTGTTTTACAGGAGGGCTGTCACCAGCGTCCACGTCATGGGTACACCAGTGAGTAACACCTGAGGTCATAGAGAACAGTGTGGCAAACTGTCCCAATAGCCGATTACAGTCACCCTGCTGCTCTGGGGTCAGTGTAGGAGAGAGGATCACACCTTCAACTGACCCATCGTGCTCCTTGGTGGACAGGAGATCAGGGAGAGGTTCACTCTCCTCTTCCACCCCATCATCTGTCGCCAAGAGCATGCTCATTTCGGACCTCTCAAAGTGCGGCTTGAGGCAGTTCACGTGGTGAACCCTCAAAGGGTTCCTGAGAGTCTGCAAATACACCATGTAGGTGACATCATTTTTGCACTCCACCACCTCAAAAGGCCCAGTCTACTTGTCCTGCAAGGCACAAGGTTTCCACTGGGGCCATAACCCACAATTTCTGGCCAGGCTGAAACTTTACCAGAGTGGCATTCTGGTCGTATCAGCGTTTCATCTCCTCCTGGCTTGCTTCCAGATTCACCTGAGCGAGTTTCCTGAAAAGGGCATTTTGGTTACTGAAGGCCAGCATGTAGCTAAATACATCCTGGGGAGTTTTCCTGGGAGCTGCCTCCCAGCCTTCCTTGACCAAACTAGGAGGTCCTCTCACAGGGTGCCCATACAGAAGCTCAAAGCGACTGCACCCTAGAGACTAATGTGGTACCTCCCTGTATCCAAAGAGAAGGCCTGGCAAGAGGACATCCCACTTACACCTCATGGGTTATGTTAGACCCTTGATCATGCCCTTCAAGGTTTGGTTGAATCTCTCCACCAAATCATCACCTTGTGGGTGGTAAGGAGTGGCGAGCTTGTAGGTTATAACCCACTCCTTCCACAGGGATGTCATATACTTGGATATGAAATTGGTCCCATGGTCAGTAACCACTTTTCTGGGGAAGCTCACGTGGGAAAAGATCCCCATTTACACCCAGCCCACCACTGGCGCCATCGTGGTCCTGAGAGGGATAGCCTCCGGGTGGCATGGTCCACCAAAACCAGGCTGTACCTGTTGCCCATAGCTGTCTTGGATCCAGCAGCCCCACAATGTCCATCCCAACCCTTTCAAAAGGAGTTCCAACTACTGGAAAAGGTTGGAGGAGCTTTACCCTTCCTCCCACTCTTACCACTTGCCTGGCAAGTTTGGCAAGACCTGCAATGTCCATCTGACTGCCTTTGTATTTGGGGCCAAAAGAAGTGGGTGGCAAGCCTGTCAAAGGTCTTGTCCCGCCCCACAGGTCCTGCCAAAGGCACGTAATGAGCCAGACCCAGTAGGAATGTCCTGAAGCGTTGGGGTACCACCAGCACAACGGCTGACCCAGGCTCAGCGACCTTAGGCTTGCTATACAGGAGACCATTCTCCCAGTAGATCCAATGTGATCCAGACTGATCACCAGCTGACTGGCTTGCAGCCTGCTGCCACAAACCCTCTAGAAAAGGGCATTCTTTCTGCTCCCTGTAGAATTCCTCCCTGGTGGGACCACCTTCTTGCTGCCAATGGGGCAGCTCAGATAAGTCCCACAGTTCAGCTACCTGCTTCCCTGAAGGTACCGTGGCGTCCCCCTCAAGGAATGCCTCCTCCCGGACCGTGGGAACATCCGGGGCCAGTTTCAAGTGCCCCCTGCCCTTTCTCTTGGCAGAAACCTGGGCCACTGTTTCAGGCTCCAGATCCTTCTGATCACCCTTTCTGGCTGCCATTGACAGAGTGGTCATGCATGCCCACTCTGGCAACCCAAGCATCTCCAAGTGAGACCTGAGCTCAACATCCTTCCATAAGGCCTGCTGCAGGTCATTACCTAGCAGATAATCTACAAGCATGGTAGGGCTCACAAAAACCCTCAAGGGACCTGAGACACCCACCCTCAAAAGGAACTTGCACCACCGTACATTGGCGCTCTGAGATGTCCACAGCAACTACTTGGTGGAACGCCCCGAGGACTACTTGCGCCTCAGAGACAAGGTGACACCGGATGGAGGTCACACTGGCTCCAGTATCTCTGAAAGCCTCTACCCATTTCCCATTGATGGACACCTAGGTGCAATATTTCTTTGTGTTAGGGGGCACTTGGTTTCCTGGGACCATTCCTCCTGTGGGAACCCTTCCTCCCCAAGCGTTACACTGGCCAACACCTTGGTCTGCCCACCGGTGGGTGGATGGTCCCTCTTGGGGCACTTGGGATCCCCCCTTATGTGACACGCGTCCATTTCTGAGACTCTAAAGACCACTTGGTAAAGATTAACAATAATGTATCATTACCCAGGGACATCAAGGCCTGGTGGATCTCCTTCATCACGTTCCTGTACAGATCCCGCTGCCATTTGTGTAAAAGCTTCCACTCCTCTTTGGAGAAATAAGTGGAGACGTCGAAAGAAACCTGTGAATGAACAGAAATGTTACAATACTTAGCAACTATATTCATCGACACTACCGCACAACTAGCTTACATTTTAACTACATTCAGCAATTCTAGTGCACAACTGACTTACATTACAACTACATTTATTTATTTTATTTATAAAGTTTTATATAGCGTGAACTTGATCCCAAGGGATATCAGAGTGCTTTACAATTTGAGGGAAAGGAAGGTAACAGTTTAGTACATGAATCAAATGGGAATATAAAACAGACAATGAATCAAATAGGGCAAACATAAGGCCGGTTACAACTCCTGGGGTCAACAAAGAATTTGCTAGTAACTGATACCTAGCGACAAAGGAGGTGAACAAATGGGTCAACAAGAGAGGAAGAAGAGAAAAGACATATATATAAATAAATAATAAAAAAAAAAAGATATATAGAGAGAGAGAGAGATAGAGAGAGATAGAGAGAGAGAGATAGAGAGAGAGAGAGAGAGAGAGAGAGATAGAGAGAGATATGTTCAGATTTTCGGTGCAGAGCCAGAGAGAGAGATCCAGATTTTCGGTGCAGAGCCAGAGAGAGAGATCCAGATTTTCGGTGCAGAGCCAGAGAAAGCTCGTTGGCATGTTCTCTTTTTTGCAAAAGATCTGAGGTTTCAGGAGGAAAGAATTAGCACTCCGACGGTCTTCCCCCCCTCCGGATAGTTTTAGCTTTTGCGCTAGATAGTTGGGGGTTTTGAAGTGGAGGGCTTTGTGAGATAGGCAGGCAATCTTTAGAGGAGTTCTTGCTTCATAGGGCAGCCAGTTTGGGGATTTTAAGACTGGAGAGATGTGTGCATTTTGCTTGGTGCCCGTAACCAATCTGGCCGCCGCGTTCAATGATGCCCTTAGTGGGGCCAAGGTATATTTCGGTAGGCCACAGAGCGTAGCACTGCCACAATCAGCAATTCTAGTGCGCAACTAGCTTACATTACAACTACGTTCAGCAATTCTAGCGCACAACTGACATTACAACTACATTCAACAACCATAGTGCACAACTGGCTTACATTACAACTACATTCAACGACCCTAGTGCAAGCTTACATTACAACCACATTCAGAGATTCTAGTGCACAACTCACAACACAACTATATTCATCGACCCTAGTGCACAACTAGCTTACATTACAACTACAATCAGCAATTCTAGTGCGCAACTGACATTACAACCCTATTTAGTGACTCTACTGCACAATTTACATTATAACTACATTCAGTGACTTTAGTGCACAAATTACATATCCGCTCCTCCGCTTTTAGCAGCGATCGCAGAGGGGTACTTCATATAGAGTGAGAATTGGCCCACGGATAAAGGAGGAGGGGGAAGGTGCAGCAATTCCAAAACAGTCTCCGTGCCATAACAGAGTTGTCAATTGAACTGATCAGAGATACAGACCAACTTCATTTAATTTGGAACATGGAATCGTGACCTTCACTTTTCTTCTCCTTTCCATATTATATTTGTGATTTCCCCATCCCCTTATATGGTACCATACATACATTCCATGATTATGAATCACTCCAAATGTATTACAGTGGGAGATTTCAATTACTGGGCCAATGAATCAAACACGCTTAAGGTCAGGTCGTTCTAGCGGGAGAAACCACCAAAAGGTTTGTACTTTCCAGGGGTGTACAACAGGGCTATGTATTGGCGCCCCTTTTATGTTTAATACTAACGGTCTTGAACATCACCTGGTTAATGTAAAAGCTGATGTGTACTCTTCGCAGACGATGCAGTTTTAATTGCTAGGACTAGTTGGTGGCCGGCACTGGTGGGTGTGGTCTGCTATTAAACATCGTACATTTCCCCTATGTTGCTTCATTCAATATATTGGGGAACTATACATTGGCAATGAGGAAGAAAAGGCTTACACAGATCGTGCACACCTCAAAATGCTTGGATTCCTACCTGCCTTGGATCAGAATGTGGAATTGGAAGATTCTTGTTAAGGTATAGTTGGCGATTATGGCATCTTGAGTAAGACGACAAGGGTGTTTGTGGAGAGGCAAGACAGGTATGAGTCTCTAGAAGGAATAGGAGTTCAACTAGTGGTGAATGGGGATTATGGAGAGAGGAGGCTTGGGGGGAAAAGGGGCATAGCGCAACCAGTGTCATCAACGGACCATGGAAATAAGAGGAATTACTGATGGCCATTTTAAGAGGTTCGGAAGCAGAGACAGAAAAAACCCCAACTGGTTCTAGGTATCTGGTTAGCGCATGGTCAAATTTCTACGGAAACCAATGGGTTGCAGTTCAAGCGTATTTGCCTGTTGAACATTGATGGGCACAACTAGTGAACTCAAAGTTTAGTGGATTTTGGTTCCGTTGTTTTTGGTGTGCAGTGTGAGTACAGGGTACGTATTAATACTCACCGAGTTTTGTGGACTAAGGGGACATGGGTCTAGGGAGATGGGTAACCATTGTGGAGAAACAATTCATTTATGTATTTAAGCATTATTCAGGTATAAGTATCAGTTCCTCTTTACTTCCCAGGAAGAGCTATTGGAATGTAGATGAATGCAGATGAGTTCTCGGTCACAACCACCCTTCCTGTGTTTGTGTCGGTCTAGAGGGAATACACAAAGTGTAGCTGTCACCCACCCCAGATGTGTATTGGAGACAGGCTGCAAGGAACACAGAGCGGTAAGAGCAGAGAAATGTCCACTTTCTAAAAGTGGAATTTCTAAAATAGTAATGTTAAATTCAACTTTACCAGCAAAGAGGATTTATCATTACCATTCCAAAGATATGAAACATGATGCGGCTACTCCTTTCTAATCAGGAATTACAGTTTAACAGTATCTTAAGGAATTTCCAATGCTAGCCTATGAGAGGAATGGGCCTCACAGTAGTAAAAAACAAATTTAGATCTTTGTCCGGGACATGTAAAACTCAAAAGTACATGTCCTACCTTTTTGATACACATTACCCTCCCCTTCGGGCTACCTAGGGCCTACCTTAGGGATGACTTGTGTGTAATAAAAGTGGAGTTTTGGGCTTGTCAAGTGGTTTTAAATGCCATGTCGAAGTGCTAATAAACTGCACATGCAGGTCTTGTAATATGCAGGCCTGGGACCGGTTTGGAAGGCTATTTGTGTGGGTGGTACAACTAGTGCTGCAGGTCCACTAGTAGCATTTAGAGTACAGGCCCAGGGTATATGATATACCACTTTGCAAGGGACTTATAGTAAACTAAATATACCAATCATATATAGGCCAATGTCACAAAGTTTAGAGGAGAAGCAAATGCACTTTAGCACTAGTCACTGCTTTTGTAGGCTGTAAACAGGATGCACCATCCTACTATCAATGAGTCCACAAGCTGCCATTTTAAGTGTGTGTAGTCTGTACACAATTAATTTTAAGCCTATTGGGGGGGACGAGTGATAAGGGACCTCCAACAATGACTTGGTATTCAGAGTGTGCACACCCTGGCCCCTTCTATTCTCTTTAGTATTTGCTTTTAGAACATGCGGTCTTCACCCTGCGTCCTGAAATTACTGCAATACGAGAAATCTTAATATGGCGGACAGCCAGTCACAGTTTTTTGTGTGCACAGACCAGACTTTGGCTCTGTGGACACAAAAAGCTTAATAAGAACAAGCATTGAAAATGCAATAGGTCTCGCCTTTAATTAAGTTAAAGCCATTTGCTTTGCTAATGGTATTGTAAAGCAAAGCAAAAGGCTTTAACTTAATAAAAGGCGAGACCTATTGCATTTTTAATGCTTGTTATTTTATTTTTTTTTAAGCACGGGCTATGCAGAATAACAGTGTGAGGAGAACAATAAACAGCTTTAGCTTGTGTGGAAAACCTTTCTGTACGTATTGCATAGCTTAAAGGTCTCTTTTTGTATGTGTTAACACGGGTGCAAAATAAAAGTTTCACCGTTTTCTAATTAAAAAAAAATGTACTTGTTCGTTCAGTGCAGTTTTAAAGGTATCCTACTTGCCACCAAGGGCATTACTTGCCCACTGGCACCTTTTGACGTCGAGACACGACGCGCACTAGTTGGCTTAAAAGAGGGGTGTCATGTTTGGGGTGTACACTTTGGAGGCGAGGTGAGTCTGGTAAAGTCTTGGTGCAAGTAAGTACCATAGAAAGGATGCTCTGGGCTCTGGTGCAAACATGGAAAACAGGCCCTGTCACTCACTGCTGGGGCGGAAGTAAAATGAGCGATTATCAGGGTTTATTTGCTGCTTGGGGCCCGGGGCCACCACGCCTGCTGTACCAGCGTTAGCAGCGCGTCTGAGTGATGCCGAGAGGATGGGGCGCAAGGGTCGTTGGCTGGGAGGCAGGACTGCGCCACCCCGAGGGGGGTGGGTGTAAGCAGGGTAGAGGAGAGGGGCCGTTTGTAAGCAGGGAAGGTGAGAGATGGTGGTTGTAAGCAGGGTAGGGCAGCGGGCCGTTTGTAAGCAGGGCAGAGGGGCCGTTTGTAAGAAGGGCAGGTGAGAGATGGTGGTTGTAAGCAGGGTAGGGCAGAGGGGCCGTTTGTAAAGGGAAGAGGGGCAGTTTGTAAGCAGGGCAGGTGAGGTGAGAGATGGTGGTTGTAAGCAGGCGAAAGGTGGTGGTTGTAAGCAGGGTAGTGGAGGGGCCGATTGTTGTAAGCAGGGAAGGGGAGAGGAGGTGTTTGGAAGCAGAGCAGGTAAGAAGAGGTGGTTGGAAGCAGAGCAGGTAAGAGGAGGTGGTGAAAGGAGCCAGTTGTAAGCAGGGCAGGTGAGAAGAGCCGGTTGTAAGCAGGGCAGGTGAGATGAGCCGGTTGTAAGCAGGGCAGGAGCCGTTTGTAAGCAGGGCAGGAGCCGGTTGTAAGCAGGGCAGGAGCCGGTTGTAAGCAGGGCAGGAGCCGGTTGTAAGCAGGGCAGGAGCCGGTTGTAAGCAGGGCAGGAGCCGGTTGTAAGCAGGGCAGGTGAGAAAGGAGGGTTGTAAGCAGGGCAGTGGGCCCATTGGTGTGGAAGGCAGGTGGTTGGCAGAATGGTGAACATACGCTGTTGGCGGGGTAGGTGAGCCCCTGGAAAGTAACCCCCCTCCACTTCCCTGTGAGACACGCTGGCGCGGCACCTCACCCAGAACAGGAGGCTGACGGTCTTAAGCAGGCAGCTCTGGCACCTCACCCAGAACAGGAGGCTGACGGTCTTAAGCATGCAGCGCCAGCTGCCGCCTGGCCGGTCCGCCATGGTAGGGCCGTGAAATGCATTGATAGGGAAGGAACTTGAAGTATTAAATGCAGCGGGTGCGTGAAGTCAGTGCACGTGTAATGTGCCGAATCAATCACGCACCTAGTAACTTCAGACAGGGAGGAGAGAGCCTGGAGTGTGATCAGAAATACCAACAGGTTCCAAAGGATCTAGAGTTTGGAAAAAAATAAATAACACACACGGCACCATGGAGGAAGATGACGGTTCAAAAGCACAGCACATTTGAAAGAGTTGCAAAAAAGTGCTCGCAGAAGGGACTTGCTTTTGTTTCCCTGCCACAGAGATGGACGTTGTGCACTCTGGAAAACGATAACCGACGAAAGGCGAATACCCTGTAAACAAGCACGGACTGGGGGGGGGGGGTTAGCAGAAGCACTGAGTGGGAGGGGAAGAAGGAACACAATAACAAGCAGCCGTGAAAGTGATCGGAGCGATTGCGCGAAGGCCATGCTAATTAAAAGCACACGCGAAGCGACATTTTCGTTACTATGACAACGAAAGCTTCGCAAAATGGCATCGGACTGTCCACAGTCCGTGGGGACACGTGCATGCTGTCTGCTTTGGCAGATGGCGAGAGCAGCCATCTTTGTCCATGCAGGCGCGTGCATGAGCCCACGGTGGAGAATCGATTCCAAAAGGTCTCTCTGACGAGAGCAGCGCATGCCCTGCTTTCGCCAGGCGAGACCTAAAAAGGATCTCTTGTGCAATTGGAGACCTTTATGGTTTAATCCATAGACAGCTGTCGAACTTATTCCTCAAACCTCCACTGGCTAAAACAGCCAAGATATACAAAAGTGTTAACCCTTTGATGCTAATCTGCCACCTTTTGTTTTTTAAATACTTTCATCATGAAACTACTGAAAGGTCTTTCACCAGAGCAACAAAAGCATGCTTTTGCAGTAATGTTCTACTTCCAGGCCACGTTTGTGTAAATCCTTTTAGTGGTTCATACTGCAAGCACTAGCAAAATTTCCTATAGGGACTAGGACTGGGAAAACACCTATTTATTTCACCCCCTTTGCGTCCTTTTCACTTGTACAGATCTACACAAAAATTGGCATGCCAGACCATAGCGAACTATGGCAATGTATTCCAGATTTGGTGCAGATCCATTTGTGGGTTCGAAAGTTGCAGGCAAATCACAAAATGCCATTTTAATGTTAAGTGTGTCTGAACCATAAAAACACCGTGGCAACTACCAGTGTGAAATTTATATATCATAGAAATTCACTGAAAAAGCCACAGGTTTCAGGGACGTTGTAGTTACAAATTAGCATTTAAAAATAATTGAAATTCACTGAAAAAAACCACAGGTTTCAGGGACGTTATAGTTAGTTGGACATTTCACTCGTACAAAATGAAATAAATTCGACAGTTATAGTTAGCTGAACTAACTATAACTCGCGCCCCCGCAATGCACTGCCGATGACTCCACATATTACATCATTCATGACATGGTCAGTGAAATCACTGATTACATCACTGTCATGATGTAATATGTGATGTCATCAGCAGTGAATTTCGAAGGTTTTTTAAATACATAATTTCTAACTATTCCTACAGAAGTAGGACATGTGCAGAAAGAGGAAGAAACGTGCAGAAAGAAGCAAGAGATATGGACAAAGAACCAACAGAGGTGCAGAAAGAGGCCTTGTTGGAAAGTTATCCTGTGCCCACAAAATGTTGCTTACTGGTGGTAACTGGCTGACTAACCAGGCCCGGAGCAAGTGCTATCCTGAAAGACACTTAGAATACAGTGAAAAAACCTACATACACTAGGGTACACTATGGCATGGGGTACCCCTGAGATAGGCATGACCTCCCCTGTAAAGGCCCTAGTACATAATAGGCAGAGGTGCAGAAAGAGGCAAGAGAAGTGCAGAAAGAAGCAACAGAGGTGCAGAAAGAGGCAAGACAGGTGCAGAAACAGGCAGGAGGGATACAGAAATTTGCAACAGAGGTACAGAAAGAAGCAAGAGAAGTGTAGAATGAACAAACAGAGGTGCTAAAAGAGACAAGAAGGGTACAAAAAGAAAGGAGAAGTGCAGAAAGAGGCAAGAGAATTGCTGAAAGAAGCAAAAGAGGTGTAGAAAGAAGCAAGAGAAATGTAGAAAGACAAGTGAGGTGCAGAAAGAAGCAAGAGCAGTGCAGAAAGAACCAACAGAGGTGCAAAAGGAGACATAAGGTGTGCAAAAAGAGGCAAGAGGGGTGCATATAGAGGTAGGAGAGGTGCACAAAGAGGCAACAGAGGTACAAAAAGAGGCAGGAGGGGTGCAGAAGGAAGAGAAGTGCAGGTTGAGGCAAGTGAGGTGCAGAAAAAAAAGCAAGAACACTGCAGAAAGAACCAACAGGGGTGCTGAAAGAGGTGTGAAGGGTACAGAAAGAACAAGAGAAGTGCAGAAAGAGGCAACAGAGGTACAGAAAGAGGCAAGAGGTGCAAAAACAAGCATGAAAGGTGCAGAAATGGGGGTGCAGAAAGAGGCAAGAGAGGTGCAGAAAAAGAAAAAAAGGGTGCAGAAAAAGCAACAGAGGTGCTGAAAGAGGCAAGAGAGGTACTGAAAGAAGCAAGAGAAATGCAGAAAGAAGCAACAGAGGTGCTGAAAGAGGCATGAAGGGTGCAGAAAGAGGCAAGAAGTGCAGAAAGAAGCAACAGAGGTACAGAAAGAGACAAGAGAGGTGCAGAAACAGGCAAGAAAGATGCAGAAAGAGGGTACAGGGGTGCGGGAAGAGGTATAGAAAGAGGCAAGAGAGTAGGACAAATAAGGAAGAAGGTTGCAGAAAGAAGCAGGAGGGGTGCAGAAAGAAGGAAGTGAAGTGCAGAAAGAGGCAACAGAGGTGCAGGAGGCAAGAGACTTGCTGAAAGAAGCAACAGAAGTTTAGAAAGAAGCAAGAGAAGTGCAGAAAGACGCAAGTGAGGTGCAGAAAGAAGCAAGAGCAGTGCTGAAAGAACCAACCGAGGTGCTGAAAGAGGCAACAGAGGTGCAGAAGGAGGCACGAGGGGTGCAGAAAGAAGGAAGAGGAGTGCAGAAAGAAGTAATAGAGGTGTTGAAAGAGGCACGAGGGGTGCAGATAGAGTCAAGAGAAGTACAGAAAGAAGCAACAGAGATACAAAAAGAGGCAAGAGAGGTGTAGAAAGAGGCAAGAGAGTTGCACAAAGAGGCAACAGGGGTGCAGAAAGAAACCGGAGGGGTGCAGAAAGCAGCAACAGAGGTGTAGAAAGAGGCAAGGGGGGTGTAGAAAGAAGCAAGTGAAGTGCAGAAAGAGGCAACAGAGGTGCAGAAACAAGCAAGAGAAGTGCAGAAAGAGGCAAGTGAGATGCAGAAAGAAGCAAAAGCAGTGCAGAAAGAACCAACAGAGGTGCCAAAAGAGGCAAGTGAGGTGCAGGAGGCAAGAGAACTGCAGAAAGATGCAAGAGAGTTGCAGAAACAGGCAAAAGGGGTGCAGAAATAGGAAACAGGTGGGCAGACTGAGACAAGAGGTGTAGAAAGAGGGAAGAGGGGTGCAGGAAAAGGCAAGAGGGATGCAGAAATTTGGAACAGAGGTGCAGGAAGAAGCCAGAGCAGTGCAGAAAGAACCAACAGAGGTGCAAGAGGGGTGCAGAAAGAGGCATGTGAAGTGCACAATGAAGAAAAAGTGGTGCAGGAAGAACCAACAGAGGTGGAAAAAGAGGCAAGAGGAGTGCAGAAAGGGGTAGTAGAGGTGCACAAGGAGGAAATAGGGGTACAGAGAGCTCAGCTAACTATAACTCTCGCCCCCACAATCCACTGCTTATGACTTCACATATTACATCACTGATGACATGGTCAATGACATCAATGATGACAACTCTAATGACTTGACTGAGGACACCATCCACATTACTAACGTACCCACTCACACCCCCATAGACCCTTTCATACACCCACTCTCACACAACCATTCACAAACCCATACACGGATCCATACCAGTACTTACATACCCATTCAACTATTATATATATGTGTAAGTCCTTGCGCTTGAGTGGGCACACACCGATGCTCTACCCCTGAGGTATTGTATGCCTTTTGCAGCTTGCTTTCTTTCAATCCTGCTTTACATCCATGCCCAACATGTTTCAAGGCAACCACGCCTCTTAATCATGGGCTCCACGGAGGCACAAAGAAACGCTCACCTGTTTCAACATTCTTCTTTTATTTGATTGTGACCGCCCTCAGTGGGCGTGGCTTACACTGATGCACAGTGGTATGCTGGTTATTATAGTCCTGCAGGTAAGTCTAGTATTCCTATAGTAGGCTCCATGTCACTGTGATATTTAAGCTTATTTTGTATCCTTCAGTAGGATTGATTTCTCAAATTGAGGGCAAATTTGCATAGAACATTGTGCCGAACGGAGAGGGATTATTCCCCTCCACAGCCTTCTTAAAGTTTAAGAAAGGTGCTCCTCTCCCACGGCTCAGACACCCGTGCAATTAATGGTTTCACCAAAAGTCCTTGCACTTGAGTGGACACACACTGATGCTCTAACCCGGAGGTATTGTATGCCTTCTGCAGTTCGCGATAAAATATATATACACACACATACACACACACACACACAAAATCTCCAGCAGTTGCCGGCAGGCATTCAAACACCAGCAGTGCAAAGTAGATAGTGAGCCACCATTCTTAGAAGAACCGGAACCAAGGATCTGTAAGCCAAAACACATTGAGGCTATTTTCACTACTGCACTTCTTGCAAATAAATATATTGATCAGCAGACTTCGGAGTGCTGTGTCCTTTTTGGATGAAGCGGGTCTTCTAAAAACATATATTATTATCTACTGGCGGTCGCCAGTAGATAGTTATAGTTAGGACCGTGTTTCCATAGGAAATCTGAAAATTCTATTTTGAATAACTTTGGCGCCGGTTGACGAATCCTCGCGAAATTTTCAAAACTAATTGGGCGCTCCGTTCAGCTCCTACCCTGAAAGTCTCGGGGTGATTCGTCATGCGGGGGCCGAGAAAAAAGGGGGGTCCCAAAACGTGTTTTCCCCATGCATTTTCCCATAGGACCTTTAGTCGAAGGTACAGCCCGAACGGCTGAACAGAATTACTTGAAATTTGGCAGAGAGGTAGTCCTCAGGTCAAGGAAGTGCCTTTTGCATATATGGAGTCAATCTGTTCAGTAGTTCCTGAGAAAATTGCAGTTAAAAGCACATACATATCTATAGCCGCGCACCCTAACGTGCGCGAGCGTAATTCTGATTGGTGGTTACATGTCAGTCAACGTTCGAATCGGTTGAAATCAGGAAGTGTCGGCCGCCATTTTGTTTGTTGTGGGTGCGAGAGTGAAAAAGAGAGGTGGCGAACGTGAAAAGGGGGCAGGGTAGAGAGTTCCTGACCCCCTAGCCTTTGTCAGGGGGTCCCTAAAGGACCCCGAAGGGTGAAAAAAAAATTTATTTTTTTTTAAATCGCGGGGTGCGCGCACGGTGAAATACTTAAAAAAAAAAAAAAAAGAAATTGGCATTTAAAAAACCGTACAGATTCACTTAAAAAACCATAGGTTTCACACACGTTATAGTTAGGAATAAGCATTTAAAAAACCTTGCAAATTCACTTAAAAAAAACCATAGGTTTCACACGTTATAGTTAGGTGGACATTTCACTAGTAAAAAACCAATGAAATTCCACCGTTATAGTTAGTTCAGATAACTATAACTCGCGCGACCGCCACTCTATCACAAGGATGATGTCTCAGTGATGAAATATGTGACGTCATGAGCACTGGATTGCGGGCGTGCAAGTTATAGTTATCTAAACTAACTAGAACGGTGGAATTTCATTGGTTTTTTACGAGTGAAATGTCCACCTAACTATAACATGTGTGAAACCTATGGTTTTTTAAGTATATATATATATATATATATATATATATATATATATATATATATATATTCACTGAAAAAACCATAGGTTTCAGGGGTGTTATAGTTAGCTGGACTTTTCACTTGTACAAAACCATTGAAATTCCCCCGTTATAGTTAGTTCAGCTAACTATAACTTGCGCGCCCGCAATGCACTGCTGATGACGTCACATATTACATCACTCATGACATGGTCAGTTACATCACTCATGACATCACTGATGAAATCTCAAATGACATCACTGATGACATCACTGATGACATCATCCATTGAATGTGTGTTTTTCTGAAAATTAAATATGTTTTAGATATGTATATCTCAAGGTCGATGGAAGAATAAATGGGTATATAAGTGTCTAAATAGACGATTTGTTTTTGAAAAATTGATTGTGTAACTGACTGATTAAGTGTATCATAGTGAATACATGGCTTAGTGAGTAATGTTTAAATATGTGAATATCTGTATCAGTCTCTCACTTTGTGTATAAGTGGCTGCATGGGTTGGTGAGTAGCTACATGGGTGTCTGTATAGGTTATTAGTTGGTTTTTTGAGTATCAGTCTGAGTGTCTGCATTGTTCAGTGGGGGGTATTACGTAGTGCATAGGTGCATGAATGAGTGACTCACTGTTTGTATGTGTTGAACACAGCATGTGTGCAGGACTGTACGGGTGGATGAGTGTGTGTATGGGTGTGTTAGTGAGTGAATGACTGTCTCAATAGTGTCTTTATGAGTAACTACATATGTTTTAAACTAGTATATGTGACTATTGGTGTATATATGTGAGTATATGTGAGAGATTGAAAGAGTTCCTTTATGAATAAGTGTGTTTTTCTATAAGTGATTGTTTAAAAGACTAAGTATGTGTAAGTTTCCGTAGAAGTAAGTGTGGTGGTGTGTGTATAACTGTATATGCAAGTAAATGTATGTTTGATTCTTTATTAGCATGAGTGACTATGTGTGTGAGTAACTCTATGGATGAGTGGCATTGTGTAACAGGATGTATAGGTGTATGAGTACATATGATGAGTGAGTACATGTATGAGTGACTGTATAGGACTGTTGGTGAATGAGTGGATGTGTATGTGGATCTTAGAATTACTGAAGAGGTTGTTGTAACTGGTATTGGTATGTCCATTGTTTTGAAAATTTTAGTCTCTATTTTTAAATGTGTGTATCAAAGGTTATATTAGGGTGAGAGGAGGTCTGCCACTTTATCACAAGGATGATGTCATCAGTGATGTCATTTGAGATGTCATCAGTGATGTCATGAGTGATGTCACTGACCATGTCATGAGTGATGTAATATGTGACGTCATCAGCAGTGCATTGCGGGCGCGCGAGTTATAGTTAGCTGAACTAACTATAACGGGGGAATTTCAATGGTTTTGTACAAGTGAAAAGTCCAGCTAACTATAACACCCCTGAAACCTATGGTTTTTTCAGTGAATTTCTGAGGTTTTTTAAATGCTAATTCCTAACTATAACGTGCCTGAAACCTATGGTTTTTTCTGTGAATTTCAAAGGTTTTTTAAATGTTAATTTCTAACTATGCCTACAGAGATAGGACATGTGAAGAAAGAAGAAAAAATGCACAGAAAGAAAAAAAAGAAGTGCAGAAAGAAGCAACAGAAGTCCTCAAAGACGAAGAAAAGTGCAGGAAGAAGGATAACGTGCAGAAAGAACAAAAAGAAGAGCAGAAAGAAGCCTTGTTGCAAAATCACCCTGTACCGTCAACTTTTTCAGACGGATACTGGTGGTAACTGAGTCTGACTAACCAGTCCTAGAGCCAGTGCTATGTTAAAAGACACTTAGAATACAGTGAAAACACCTACATACACTAGGGGACATTATGCGTTGGGGTCCCCCTGTGTTTAGCATGACCTCCTCTGTAAGCCCCTAGTATATAATAGGGCATGGGGATTAAAACTACCTCTTAAAACAGGCCACAGGGCGTTTTTGCACACGTTAACTCAGGCCCCGTCCCCTCCCTTCACCACTGTGTAAACACGCCCTGTGTCCATTTTTAGTTGGGAGATTAAGTTCATTTGAATCCTGAGGGTCCCTAGGGTCCAACTAGCCCACTAGGTACCTCCAGTAAGTGCCACAGAGCTGCGTTGCAGAGAGGTGTAAAAAGTGGCACGGCCTGGACCACCTCTCTGCAATGCAGCTCAGTGGCGCTTACTGGAAGCACATGGTGGGCTAGTTAGCCCCCAGGGGCCCTCAGTATTGAAGGGAAATTATATCCCCAATTTAAAATGTGCCATAGTGCGTGTTTGCACACGTCACCTCAGGCCCCGTCCCCTCCCTTCACCACTGTGTAAACGCGCCCTGTGGCTGTTCTAAGTTGAGAGATTAAGTCCCCTTGAATCCTAAGGGTCCCTAGGGTCAAACTAGACCACTAGGTACCTCCAGTAAGCGCCACAGTGCTGCGTTGCAGAGAGGTGTAAAAAGGGGCTTGGCCTCAGAACACCTGTCTGCAGCGCAGCTCCCTGGCGCATACTGGAGATGCCTGTTGGGGGCACGTTTGCAGAGTGCTGCACGGAGGGGGCATGGCCTCCGGCACGATGCCAGTCTTTTATTTATTTTAATTTTTTAAGAAGGGGGGCTGTGTGGTTCCCCTTCTTATTCTAATTTATTGGCCCTGATGACCCCATACCCCAGGGCCTGTCTCCTAATTATATTTTTTTGACCCCAATCCCCAGGGCCGGCCACTGTTTTTTATTATTTTAAAAAAATATATATTTATAGACACACCTAGGACATGCTGGACAAACCGTACGTACCTATCACCATGACGATTTGCGTGATATTCATTAAAAGGCTACTATGCATGCAATGAATCCACGTGGAATGTATTTACACCACTAGTGAAGCTCTGACATGTCTGATGCCCTACCGTGCCTAATCCCGGTAGACACCCTTGTCGTTTATTTATACAAACATGGGTAGCTATTGACGGGCACTTTTAATACACATGCACACCAAGCCATTCAAAGGGGATTCGACAAAAATTCGACCAAAACTATGCAAGAAACCCCCCTCACGGTTAATAAAACACACATCCACTGCCGGATGTGTAATACTTTTTATTTTACTCTCTGGAAAGGGGACGAACATCACTTGAGAGTCACAGCGCGCTCCTGACAGAGCCCAATGCTGTGTTACTCCCACCATTGCCTGCCGAGTGCCACACACCTCTGTGTTGTATTCCACTAGCTAGTGCATATGCTATGACACTCTCTAGCCCATGTGCACTGTAACACCACCCCGTGAATATGTCATGCCACACTTGTCTTCGCACGGGTTATATTGCCCCATCTAACGTGCCTTCCTCGATGCCTATGTTATAACGCACAGTGCTATGCCATACATATTACAATCTGGGATCCATATCTTTGTCACAGTGCATATGCAACTTTACACTCCCCAGCACATATTTTATATTACAACTTTAGAGACTAGTTAGGCTACACAACACTGCCCTGTGCATATTACACTCCAAGGCGCATATCGCATAGCACGTGCTAGTGCCTGTGCTATCTCGCGCTCTCCAATGAATCTGTCATTGCGCACAATGTATTGCATATTATATTTCACGCCCGGTTCATCTTATATCACACTTTTTGGTGCATAGTTTATACCATACACTATATCTAGTTTTCATTTTCAATCGTGCTCTCAGGACTATGTTCTATATAACACTGTGTTCACCTACCCTTTTCACGGGCATTACATTTTGCGATAGGGGGTGGAGGGTCAGGGGGTGTTTCTGCCAAGTGAGCCCGGAGTCACAGTCACAAACGTCCTCTTCTTCCTGAATAAAAGTGAGATTATGCTGCATACTTGTTCATATTTTAAGTAGTTCGCACAGACACAATGTTTTAAAAACAATAAAGTTCCTAATACCCGCCTTCTCTGAACAGTTAGCTTGCTGCCCCATCCCCCTCCTCCCTATCCTCTGCTGTGTGAATCCATGGACTAGCCTCCTTCCTCCTGCCATGCATGGTCTGATGTGCTGCCACTGCCCTCAATTTAGTATGATGTACCAGTCCACTCCTCCTGCCCTCCATTGCCCAATTCTATGCCCCATCATTGACCTCCTGCTTAAACTCTGTGGTTAGCTTGCTGCCCCTATTCTCCTTCCCCCTGCCCTCCAATGTCTTTGTGCATGCCCCTGCTCCATCCTTTTTGCCCACCATGTCCCATGGACCTGCCACTCCTATCTACTCTGAGTGTTCTGTTGAGCTGCCACTCCCCTCCCACCTGCCTAGCATTGTCAGATGACTGTAACCTGTCCCTGCCACCTCCACCCTGCCTGTCCACATGCCATGCCCCTATCCTCTTCCTCCTGTCCTACATGGTCCATTGTACTGCCACACCCTTCTGCCCTCCCTGGTCTGTTGTGCTGCAACTGCTCCTTCTGCCTGCCCCGTGTGGTCTGTTGTGAGGTCCCTTCCCCTGAACTTTCTTGTCTGTGCACAGGTCCTGACCCTCCCTTCTATCCTCCATCGTCCTTTGTGCATGCCCCTGCACCCTCCTTCTTGCCCATCATAGCCATTGTGCTGCCACTAACCCTCCCACTTGCCATGCATGGTCTTCTGTGCTGCCATGGCCCCTCCCACCTTCCCTGTGTGGTCAGTTAGCTGCCCCTGACCCCCTCCCACCTTCCCTCCATGGTCTGTGTGTATGCCATCACAGTCTCACTGTTGCTCTTCATGGTGTGTCTTACTTCTAGTGCCCATCCTGCCTGACCTCCATGGTTATCTTGCTGCTCCTGCCCTGCCCCCTTGCCCCCAGCCCTCTGTTTACATGTGCAGACCCCTACTCCCTCCCTCCTGTCTTGTCTGTTCCATTGTAATGCCCCTGATACGTCCCTCCTGCCCTTTATGGTCTGTTATGCTGCAGCTTTCTCTCCTGTCTGTCCATTATGGTCAGCTAGCTACCATTGCCTCTTGCCCCTCTGTTCTCTGTTGTCCATGTGCATGGTCCTGTCCCCTCCCTCTTGCTTTCTATGGATTGTTGTGCTGCACTCCCGTCCTGCATGCCCTGTGTGGTGTATTGTGCTGCTGCAAACCCTGATGCCTGCCCTGCAGGGTCAGTTTGGTGCACCTCTCCATGTCCCTCCTGTCCTCTGTTATCCAAGTCCATGTCCCTATCCCATTTCCTTCCATGATCCAATGTACCATACTTGCGAACATTTTGAACTTGGTAAGAGGGAGATTTTGAAAAAAAACTGGGGTATTGATTTTCCCCTTTGAGTTACATTGAAAAAGAGGATATTGTAGACAGGAGACAGATCAAATAAAGCCCATTTGAGCTTAAAAACATTGGACGTTTCCTGGCTGAATCGGGTCTGTTGGCATGTATGGTTGTACTACCATTGCCTCTTCCTTCTGCCCACAATGGTCTATTACATTGCCACAGCCTTGAAGAAGGGTAGATTTTGTATCACAGGGGGCCCCTGGCCCGTTCTGTTCACACCTGAAGTATGAGACCCTTGTCCTTGCCCTGCCAGCCGCATTTGTAGGCCGTATTAAATTGACCAGCGGGTCCTGTGTTGCTATATAATTATCCTGAGACATCCTTACCACTCAGCCAGCATAAAACCCCTGTGTAGGCCCTTCTGTTCAATATGTAGGCCTCTTTGTTAAATTGACCATAGCTCTGCAATTTTAGTGTATAGCAGTCTGAAGGCAGGTCTGCAAGGCCTTCTGCTCCAAACTAGTAGCCCCCACCCTACCCGAGTGCTCCTTGCTCGGTATCAAAGTTCAACATCCCCCTGAAGCTGTCGACATACAGTAGGCTGCATCCTGGACTGATACTTGCTTCCTGGGCAGGTTTCCCGCTTTTAAGGAAGTGGCAACCGCAGAGCGTCAAGTTAGGAGAACTGAGGAGATTTTATACATGAATATATTGAATTCCCGTACAATACACATTATTTTCTGCTTGCTCTATGGAACTTAGAATAAGCGATTGGCCTGAGAGACTGACCTTTTCACCCAGCCCATTGTCAGCATTAAGTGGGTAAATGACGAAATGTCTGGTAAAATCTGCAGACGAAGCTTTTGGGTAGCAAACGTAGGTAGATGTAGCGTGCAAAGGAGCCCACAAAATGATATAAAAAGGGAGCACCCACAGATATCGACGGACTACCTCGCCGTCTGTATGTAGGTTAACAGGCTGTGCAGGTTTTCCCCAAGAGCTGGGAGCTCTTGTCTTCCTTTGCTTAAAATGTCTTGCTCTGCTTTGCTTGAAGTATCTTATTCTATTTTACCTATATGAAATGTCATGTTATGTTTAACCATTGTTCTCTTCACTTTTGCATTTAAAAGATTTTGTATTGTAATTGCAGGAATGCTTGCTCTAAGAGTAAACGTGAGTGTTCCTAGGTAACATTTTCCTTGGTGTAACTTGTTTCTCATGATGCATTTATAGATGTGTTTTCTCTCTCTGTCAGTACATGAATTGAGATACAGAGAATATCATGACAGCTGTATGATTATCTGGATTCTGTATTTTGTACTCTATGTCTCTATTCTGCGGTTTCTTCGAAGTTGCATCTTCTCATTAAACTGCCATTGTATTCTGCTTCCAATTCCATGTCTCATATGTCTGTTTTCTTCATTTTTGGAGCAAGCGTTCCTAGGCACCCCGTCTCAAATTAAGGTGCCCCTTTTGTCCCTGACTTACTCTCCTGCTCAGTTCTGTGGTGGCTCCCGGGGCTCTGGGGACCGCCCCTAGCTTCCTTGACCCGTAATAGATCTTCCCTCCAACAGCCTCTCTTGCAAGTCCTGTATTGTTGGTTTGTTGCCCCTGCCCCCCTTTCCACTCCCCTCCATAGTCTGTTGTGCTTCCACGGCCCTTCCTGCCTGCTCAGTGTGGTTAAATTGTTGCCTTTGCACCCTCCTAACTGCCTTCAATTTTCAGAGTCCGTGCCCCTGGCCTCTGCCTCTCAACAGTATCCTAATGAACAACTAGATTGCTAACATTCTATATTTATTACAAAAGTGTGGAACGCCTGACATCATCTTGATGTAATCAAAACTGTAATACCTAGAGCATTTCCTTTAGAAATTACATATATGAGAGGGTCTTATTGGCATCAAAATTATGGTTAGTGCTCTAAAAGACTAAAATAAGGACATATTTTCTGAGTTTTCAAATAGCGACAAAGCACTTTTAAATTATTTGTTATCTTTATGTTTTTTTATCCAGTTGACCACTTGATTAAATGTTGCACTTAGGGGAGAGGATGTGGTGTTACTTCCAGAACTGCAGACTTTGCAACTGGGGAACCAGGTTGAAGTTTCTGCTTCAGCTCGACATTCTGTGATTCTGGTCAAATCACTTAGTCTCCCCATGTCTACAACCAAAATGAATGTTCTTGTGTGATGTAACCAATGCTCATGTAAAGCACTCCAATACCTGACAAGTCTGCACTATATAACACTGCAAAAACACAAAATAATAAGTGTATTGCACACTTCTGTCATTGGGCTATATTTGGGCTACATCTGGGTGATTTTGGGCTACATTTGGGCTCTTTTGTCTCCGGCTGCCATCTTGGGAGATTTATTTGTTATGAAGTTTCCTAATTTCCTCATGTACTGCAGTCTCCTCAGTAGGAAATGCTTTCAGTTTTTTACTTTGATTCCATCATGAAGGTATTCAGATATGTCACACATTTGCCATAAATTCTGAATGTTAGCACTCTAGTTGCTCATTAGATCACTGTAGTAAAACTACTGTTCACCATGGAAGTCTGCTCCTGGTATTAAAAGTGCATGTTTCAGTCTGCATGTCAGAATTTTTTAATGAAATAGAAGAGGATTTGAGAAGTCACTCAAAATGTGCCCTCATTTTCTTTCTTCAGCATTAATCATAATTTCTATGGCAAAATGAACCCCCTCATTGTGTTCCTTTTTAAATTAAATGTTTTAAGTGTTACCAGTTTATTCCTATCAAGATGGCTTCAGGTGTGCCATACTTTTGTCATAATGAAGACAGTAAGCGCTCTAGTTGTTTTTAAGAACATTCTGGGACATTCTGTCATTGGGCTATACTTGGGCTACATCTGGGTGATATTTGGGCTACATTTGGGCTCTTTTGTCTCTGGTGGCCATCTTGGGAGACTTATTTGTTATGAAGTTTCCTAATTTCCTCATTTACTGCAGTCTCCTCAGTAGGAAATACTTTCAGTTTTTTACTTTGATTCCATCAAGAAGGCATTCAGATGTGTCACACATTTGCCATAAATTCAGAATGTTAGCACTCTTTTTGCTCATTAGATCACTGTAGTAAAGCTACTGCTCACCAGGGAAAACTGCTGCTGGTATTGAAAGTGCATGTTTCAGTCAGTCAGAATTTTTTAATGAAATAGAAGAGGATTTGAGAAGTCACTCAAAATGTGCCCTAATTTTTCTTTCTGCAGCACTAATCATACTTTTTATGGAAAAATGAACCCCCTCATTTTGTTCCTTTTTAAATTAAATGTTTTAAGAGTTACCACTTTAATCCAAGCAAGATGGCTTCAGGTGTGCCATACGTTTATCATAAGTAGGACTGTTAGCGCTCTAGTAGTTCTGTGGAACACTCTGGGAAGCTGCAGTAGAACACAAAGGAATCAACTGACAGTCTCTGCCCTTGTTGGATGTACATGTTTTACTGAGAATGTCAGACTTCATTCTCACATGACTGAGAAAGATAATGTGAATTTACAGAAAATAAGCTCTCAGTTTAGCTTATAGATCACCTTCCAAACATCTGTGGTAAAAGCATGAGAAAACATTTTTCTCTCAATCATGATATCCCAGCAGAAGGCTTTTTCACATGGTGAAATCACCTTAGAACATACCACAGTTCCTAAAATGAGTATGGTACCATCAACAAATGATTTATAATGTAACTAAAGTCTTAAAACCTTCTATTAACTGCAATGCTTTTTAATGAGGTGCTATCATGTATATCGGTCCCAAGATGGCTGCCAACACTTCTTGGATGAAGTGCTGACAGCCAATCAGATCTCAGGATGAGATGTGTGGTTAGGCTCCGCCCACATATATATATGCTTTTAAATGCTATTTTTTCAGGAAATACTGAACAGATTTACACCAGACCTGCAAAAGGCACTTCCTTGACCTTATGGCTACCTCTCTGCCAAATTTCAAGTAATTCTGTTCAGCCGTTCGGGCTGTAGCTGTGTCTAAAGGTCCTATGGAAAAATGCATGGGGAAAATGCGTTTTGGGACCCCCCTTTTTTCTCGGCCCCTGCTTGACGAATCACCCCGAGACTTTCAGGGTAGGAGCTGAACGGAGCGCCCCATTAGTTTTGAAAATTTCGCGAGGATTCGTCAACCGGCGCCAAAGTTATTCAAAATAGAATTTTGAGATTTCCTATGGAAACTAGGTTGTAACTATAACTATCTACTGGCGACCGCCAGTAGATTATATATATATATTATATATATATACACACACACCACATCTATATATACATACATATAAACACATATCTATATATATATACACACACATACATATAAACATATATATATATATATATATATATATATATATATATACACACACATACATACATACATACACACATTTATTTTTCGCACAAAAAACAAAAGGTTAAAGTAATGTTGTAGTTAGGTGAATATGTCAGTGACACAATTAACATTTTGAACTAAAACGAAAACCACAGAAATTCACCAGTTATAGTTAGCAGAACTAACTATAACTTGTGCCTGCCATGCACTGATTATGACTTCACATATTACATCACTCATGACATGTTCTATGACATCATTGATGACATCATCCAACAAGTGTGCTACTTTTTTTCTTTAATGTTTAAATAGAGACAGGTAACTACCATATTACTTTTCTACCTCATTTACAGCCTGTGTCCAGCTATGGGTGTAAGTGTTAACAAAATGAATGTGCTCCTAATCCATCTTAGGTGCGCAGAGGTATTAAACACGTTATAAATCGTTGCATCGAAGACTAACTCAGTGTGCAGTTGATGACATGATATCAACATGTTCCACATTAGTTTTTTGGCTCAGGTGAAAAAGATTCCAAAAGGGAAACCATTTTACGTAAAAAATATTAAGTATTGTGAGCAGCCTTGAGTTATTAGACAAAATCGTCTCAGCATGACAAGTACGACATTACATAGAAGACGGTGTGCATTTTGGGCCCCTCCATTTTTCTTTAGCTCCCACTTGACGGATCACACGTAACTTTCAATGCACAAGCACAACAAATAATAGCACTTTTTAAAAAACGTTTTGTGGAGATTCGTCAGACGGTGCCAAAGTTATTAGCAACACAATAAATGCTTTCCCTATGGGACAGCTGACCGAACTATAACAACCCAGTGGTGACTGCCACTGGGAAATATATTTATTTCAAAGGGGCGGTAGCCACTCTCTAGTTATAGTTAGGATTCCAAGAGATAGGAATTCCTCGGATTTTCATTTCTAATAATTTTACATCTGTTTGACGAATCCCATGAAACTTTCCAGACCTATAGCTTTTTCTATATTGGCAGATGATGGAAAGTTCCATGGTGATTCGTTAAGGGGGTGGAATGATAAAAAAAAGGGGGGAGGGGCCCAAAACGTGTTTTTCCACCAATCTATTTTCCATAGACCTTTGTATTCAGTGTGGTGCAAACACATGGATTTTAATACAATTTGCCATAAATATAGATTAGGGGGTGCAAATTGCCCTTTTTAAAGTTAAAATGCATTTTAACTTAATGATATATGTGGATTTTGCAGTTTCGTAAAAGTGGTAATGAGTGAGGAAAATTATTTATAAGTTTCTATTGTTTTTAATTACTGAGTACCGCTGTGGTACCTAGGAAGTACCACTGTACTTAAAAAAAAAAAAAAAAAAAAAAGAGATTAACTGGGAAAAAATTAAAAAAGCACTGTACCACTCTATATTTCATAAATTTAGTATACTACAGTGTATTTTCAATCTTTTACATATTTAATTATTTACAAAAAAGTCTATGTAGTACCGCGGTAACACCTACAAATTACTGTACTACCTCAATTATTTTTATTAAATATATAAAATAATTATAAATACATCACAGTACACTATATTTCACTTATATAGAGTACTACAGCATATTTTTTATTTTTTCTACATAGTTCTTTATTTTTCCTGTTAGCACTGCAGAACTTTATAACTACTAGCGCGGTTCTGCAAGTATATTAATAAATATAAAATACATTTGACTACCGCTTTAATAAAGTGTTAAAACATAGGAAACAACAATAAAATCTACTACTTACCCATATTTAAGGCCCTAACCCATAACGCAGTCAAAGTGTGCAGAAAACTCATGGCTGCCTTTTACAATTTGTAAAGGCAGCCATTAGCCAATCATATACTGTGCTACCATCGGCACGTATCGCAGTATACTGCAAAGTGACCACACACAGTATATAACTAAATATTTCGAGACATATAACTTTAATAATACCTAAAGCATTTATATTTAGTAACAAAAATTACAATTTACACCCCATAATTGATACTCTTACCACATTACATCTACATCCATTGACCCACTTTCATGCTACAGCTGAATAAAGTACTACACTCCACGTCACTCCCTGCTGTTCCACTCTACGTCACTCTACTCTATGCAAATCCACGCTAACCCACTATAAGCCACTCCATTTCACTCTACAGCACTACATCCGATACGCCAGACTACGCCGCTCCACTTCTACGTCACTCAAGTTCCCTACACTGTATATGGAGGTAGGAGAGTTATTATAATTTGGAGGTGGTGCATAAATTATATATTCATGGTATAACTATAAGTTTAGAATATCAAATGTTTGTGTAGCCTAAGTTTGGTTATGATACAAAGAATAGTAATGAAAAGGTGGTGCAGTTGAGGTATAAGTATAATTTTAGAATTTCTAATGTTTGTGTTCTTTAGGTTTGGTTTGTATGGAAGGTATAAACGTTTTCCTAACTATAAGGTTTAACATAAGTCTTTTACATAATATATATCATATGAGAAAAACAGAGGTTAAACGGACGTTATAGCTAGGTGAAAATGTTGATTAAAACATACTGTTTTAAACTAACAAATCCACTGAAACTCACCAGTTAAAGTTACTATAAGTTGTGCCCCAAAGCAACTATAACTCAGCCCCCGCCATGCAAGTGTTGTCATCAATTATGTCATTTCAGATGCTGCAATGATGTTATCAATGATGTCATAAAACATGTCAAAAGCAATATAGTATGTGAGGTAATTAGCAAAACATAGAGAGGGCGCGAGCTATAGTTACTTCACGACATGAGTTCTAGTTACTTAAAATAACTGGTAAATTTTAGTGGTTTTGTTAATTTAAAAACTGCATATTTTAACTGACATTTTCTCCTAACTGAACAACCCATTAACCTTTGTTTTATTATAAGCTATTATTATAATTCCCAACTACAATGTCACTTTAACCTTTATTTTTTCCAGTGAATTTCTATTTTTTTCCCCACAAAGTAAGATGTGCGCAGGTTGAGTGTCCAACCCCTCTTTTGACGGTCTAACACTTAATTTTTTGGGGGGGTTCTGTTGATCCACTGCAACACTCAGTGCAACACCACTAGGGTTTGGCGGGGGATCCACCTCGAAGCCCCAGGGTGACACGCTGTCATAGTGGTACCAGGGATCCACAGAACCCGGAAAAAAAACATGGTGTTTTAAATTTGACCCCCCTATTTTGTTTTCTTTTTTAGGACTCAGGGACAGTGTCCTAAGATGGCGGCCACAATTTTTCCTTCAGATTGCTAACAGCCAATCACAATGTGTGGTTGAGCTTGCCGATTGGCGGATCTGTTGTGGGTCACCCATAGATCCCCGTAGCGCGAAATACCTATATTTTTTCAACCTTAATTTCTCAAAAAAATACTTAATGGATTCATACCAAACTACAAGAAGCAGTTTCTGAATAAAGATATAACTTTGTCAATTTTGGTGAAATTCCGTTCAGCCGTTCTGTTGTATCTATGTTAAATGTTCCTATAAAAAATATGAACGGGGAATGTGATTTGCCACCCTACGCTTGGGGGATTACCCCAAACTTTCCAAAAAGGATCGGAGGGGGATGAGACTTTCTTTTTGGAAACTGTTGGGATATTAGCAAACCAAACAATCCATTTAAAATGAAAACGTGGTCCTAAGTGTAACTACCCAGGAGTAGACTGCAGGTATTTTATGAAATTCAGGACACTAAATCCATCAATTGGGAGGGTGGATGGGCCAAGCGCCGAGAGCTGCACTTCTGGGCTCTTGTGAGGAGGGAGGGCTCTGAAGGGAACAGATCTGACAGCCCATGAGTGGACAGAAGCGGGGTGGGGCAAAGGCTGGGCTCACAGAAGGAGGCGCCCTGAAGCCTAGGCACTGAGGAGGAGGCGCCCTGAAGCCTGGGCACTGAGGAGGAGGCACCCTGAAGCCGTGGGCTCCCAGGAGGAGAAGGCACCCTGAAGCCTTGGGCTCCCAGGAGGAGAAGGCACCCTGAAGCCTTGGGCTCCCAGGAGGAGAAGGCACCCTGAAGCCTTGGGCTCCCAGGAGGAGAAGGCACCCTGAAGCCTTGGGCTCCCAGGAGGAGAAGGCACCCTGAAGCCTTGGGCTCCCAGGAGGAGAAGGCACCCTGAAGCCTTGGGCTCCCAGGAGGAGAAGGCACCCTGAAGCCTTGGGCTCCCAGAAGGAAACGCCCTGAAGCCTTGGGCTCCCAGAAGGAAACGCCCTGAAGCCTTGGGCTCCCAGGAGGAGGCGCCTTGGTCACTGAGGAGGAGGCACCCTGAAGCCTTGGGCACTGAGGAGGAGGCACCCTGAAGCCTTGGGCACTGAGGAGGAGGCACCCTGAAGCCTTGGGCACTGAGGAGGAGGCACCCTGAAGCCTTGGGCTCCCAGGAGGAGGTACCCTGAAGCCTTGGGCTCCCAGGAGGAGGTACCCTGAAGCCTTGGGCTCCCAGGAGGAGGCGCCTTGGTCACTGAGGAGGAGGCGCCCTGAAGCCTTGGGCACTGAGGAGGAGGCACCCTGAAGCCTTGGGCACTGAGGAGGAGGCGCCCTGAAGCCTTGGACACTGAGGAGGAGGCGCCCTGAAGCCTTGGGCACTGAGGAGGAGGCGCCCTGAAGCCTTGGGCACTGAGGAGGAGGCGCCCTGAAGCCTTGGGCTCTGAGGAGGAGGCGCCCTGAAGCCTTGGGCACTGGGGAGGAGGCGCCCTGAAGCCTTGGGCACTGGGGAGGAGGCGCCCTGAAGCCTTGGGCACTGGGGAGGAGGCGCCCTGAAGCCTTGGGCTCCCAGGAGGAGGCGCTTTGGGCAATGAGGAGGAGGTGCCCTGAAGCCTTGGGCTCCCAGGAGGAGGCGCCCTGAAGCCTTGGGCACTGGGGAGGAGGCGCCCTGAAGCCTTGGGCACTGAGGAGGAGGCGCCCTGAAGCCTTGGGCACTGAGGAGGAGGCGCCCTGAAGCCTTGGGCACTGAGGAGGAGGCGCCCTGAAGCCTTGGGCACTGAGGAGGAGGCGCCCTGAAGCCTTGGGCACTGAGGAGGAGGTGCCCTGAAGCCTTGGGCCCAGAGGAGGAGGCGCCCTGAAGCATTTGGCCCTGAAGAGGAGGCTCCCTGAAGCCCGGTTTCTAAGGCGCTGGCCTGCAGCAGCTCACACTCACCGAGTCTGGGTCCTGCCGGGGCATGGCTTCTCTGTGCTCCCGGCTCTCTTTCTCTCGAGTCAAGGTGGCCTACAGGTCGGGTTTCGTGCAGATTCCGCGGAGAGGACGTGATGCTCCCGAGAGACAATAAAACACCTTCCTCCCAGTAGAGCCGGTGCAGGGTCAGTGAGAGTGACTACTGCGCATGCGCATAGCTGAAGTCGTAGTCGCATGCGCAGAAGTGAAGCACAGATCGTTAGCGCACGCGCACCCACAAGACATGTCGACTTTGCGCGGCGCATTCTGCGCATGACACGCTGCGCGCTCTCAGGTACTGAGCCACGTTTAACGTACTTAAAGTGTCCCGCTCCCTTGACGCATGCGCGGATCTCGTAGTGCTCGGGGTCTACACTAGAGTCAAAGGTGCGCGGATCTGTACGTGCGCAAAGAGATACACTAGAGTCTACTTCCGCTTCCGGCAGATATAACTGACTTAGAACCGGGCATTAGCTGGTCCCCTGCCTCCGACCTTATGAACGCGTATCCTGGTGCAGCGCGTGCCTGTGGGAACGGGTTCACAGGCTGCCCGAAGAAAGGAAGAGCGAGTAGGGCGGATCTCATCTGTATGGGTGATGGGGGGCCGGATGCAAGCGCACCGTGCTTCAAAACCTGCTCCAGGACAGGAGGAGGCTTTATACAGGTGCTTACACCTGGAAGGGGGCCTACACACGTATGGACTGGGGAGGGGGCTCTGCACATCCTGAAAGATCCTCTGAATGATGAAGCGGCACATAAAGATAGGATCCAAATAGAGGTTTAGTGAATGCACCTCATCCATCAAAATCTGGCCAGCAACTGCCAGAATACATTCAGCTCCAAACACATTCTAAGTTCTGTATTCCATGGAACTAACTTTGTGAACATGTAATGAAGACAGACATCACACATCTCCCTTCTTATAATGAAATATACAGAAATCTAAAATAAGCAAGAATGAATGGTACCATCTATTTATTTTTTTTATTAAATAAAACACTAAATTACAATTTTTAAAGAAAAGAGAACTATATGAGACTTCGTGAAACAATAAAGAAAAGAAACTGATATAATCTTTAAGATAAGATGGTATATTTGTCTTACACTCACTTTGTCTAACATCAAGACTTGACAACCTCTATGAGAAACTTAACTTATCTTTTTGATCCTTTTCTATTTCCGGATTCAATTTGAGTAGCACCACACGACTCAGATTCCAAACCCTTCCATCTTCTAATTTGACAGCATTTTAAAAACATTTTATTACACAAATAGGTTTGGAATATTTTAACCAAGACATTGTACCTACAGGAGCTTTCACACACACCAAATCACCTACTCCTACAGAAACCTGTTGGACTCTTTTCCTTTTATCAAAATGTATCTTATTTTTTAACTGTAATCTTTCTTCTCGATCTCTCCAAGCACTTACACCCTTATCCTTGATACCTTTACCCCAAGTCATCTAACAAGTGTTGTGTAGTTTCTATATAGGAGCTGCATGTTTGGATAACATAAACTGCGGGGTTGGTGGCAGACTGGTTCTGAGCACCCCCACCGGATATGTTAGCCTGTTTGCATTTAACTAGCTCACAGTGCCACTAGAATCGCCTCTTATCGGGGAGAGAATAGTTTCTGGCAACCTCAGAACATGACAACCCTGATCCCCCCAGGAACTTGGAAACAATATACTACCTTTCGCTCAGTCACTCGTGCTCACTTAGTTTGTCTCAGAGATACACAAAATAAACAGTCTGGGCATTTCAATAAGGATTTATTGAACAGTTGTTATTCTCGTGTAAAATAGATGTGCTGTAACAACCATTAGACAGTAGCAGAGATATATGATTCGCAGTACTACAAAAATAAAGGGAGGGTACAGTTCTACCATTTTGCAATAATTATGAAAACATAAAAGTATATAAAACACATGATAAAAGTGCGTACTCCTACGATGTCTCCCTAACTAGATGTACCTAAATGTACCTAGCATCTATGTAGGTGTTATGCCAAGAATCCCTCTAGGATCTAGTCAACCCCATTACCTGAGAATGAGAGAATATGGGACCCCGTTCTGGTCTCGAGTTCGACACCCCGCGAGGGATGTTAGACCACTGCGAGTTGGAGTTTCTGCATGCAGGAACCTCAGCGTTCCTGATCAGTGTGCCAGCCGGGAAGTCAAGGTCTCCTCTGTCTTCCTAAGCAAAACATGATGTATATAAACCCACAGGTCTCCCGAGGGGTCCTACCTTGCTGTGTTACTGTGTCGGCCTAAAGGATGACGTCTGGCCTGAACTTTATACAGAGATATTATACAGGAGATGATCGTCCTGCTGTGCTTCCATGAAGCCTCATGCAGAATGTATGAGTTTCGAACTAGGGAAAACCCCAAGGTTCTGAATGCAGTGTCGTATCTAGGTAAAAGGTCAGTCCCCATGAACTGTTATGTATGTAATGTAGGGAAGGATATATGTGAAAGGATGCAGTGTTACCTGCACCTATATAGGGTACCTATATAGAATATAACACCCACTCCTCTTCCGACTGGACGACATATGAAACCTATTATTGTGCTACCATTCAAACTAGACATTGGTACACACAAAGTGTTAAAAACATTTCTTTTGCAAAAATGTCTAAAAACGTCTATACATTTCTAAAAGTCTAAAAAACGTTTACATTTTTTTGCAAAGCATAGCTCTAAAAAAGTGTCCGTAGCTATAGTCCGAACCACTATAAGCATTTGAAAGCTATGTATGCCCACAAATGAAAGGAATGTCAATTTTGTATCTAAATTCTAAATTGAGCTTGTTATTAAAAAGGGCGAATTTTCTTCCAGCACACGACAAGCCAAAAATGAGTCAATTGTGTGTCCTTGCTGGTAGATGCAACATTTTCATTGCTTGCTTCCACAGTAGACAGCCCCTGTAACACCTTGCAGAGTACGTCGATTGAGCACAGATGATGTTCCACGCTGTCTGCAGCCGGTGCTGGGGCAACCTGTGCGCCGTGCAAAGCCTGGGTGTCAGTGGAGGAGCCGGTGTCCATACCAACAGGTGCAGTTACTACCTGCGGTGGCTCAAGAAATGCCACCATCAACGTTGGAATATGCTGAGGACATTGCAGAACATGGGCCATTATCGGGTCCAGTAGAGCATTCACGTCCGGTTGCGCACATGATGGGCGTGTCAAACAAAGTTCTAACACACATTCTTCACGGAAAAACAGGCATCAGAGGACAGGTAAGATGCAGTCCATCCAGACTGGTCAAAATGACAGGAACCAAGATGCACTTAGTTCTCTCAGGCGGGGCATGCCTAGATGTTGTACCATTCAGTCACAGTATTTCCGCTGCCAGAATACATTTAGCTCCATACACATTCTAAATTCTATATTCCATGGAGCTAACTTTGTGTACATGTAATGAAGACAGACATCACACACCCCACCTTTGCTTGTGAAGAACAGCTCTTCTTAAACGTGAACAGTGGCCTGGAACACCACAAGCTGAAGAGGAACTGCTGCAGGGGCCACAGAAGGTCTTATGAGCTGCTTACCAACTTCCTTGGATTTGTTTGGTGCACTTTGAACTGTAGACAGTGTATTTTTACAGTGCATCGGTGAATACAAAATTTTATAGCATTTCTGACAAGAATGTTCAATTCTATCAAGTTCACAATGCAAGGATTATGCTTCTCTTTCTTTATTTTTAGCAGCCAGTCAGAATAAAGTTTTTTTAATACACTACATTACCCATGAATCCATTACAGTCACATGTATAACCATAGTGCCACAGCTCCATATAACCTTCCATCATCATTACAGCTTCCTCTTTGCTCTAGTCTATGGAAACAGTCTGAGATCCTATAACAACAGGTTCATTAACCAACTGGAAGCCACAACAGGTCCCAACAGGAGCCTACCTCGACGATCTTCAACCCAGGAAGACAAAGACCTCTGTCCGCAACAGCAAGGAAATTGATTATCCCACGATGAACCAAGATGTGATCGATGAATAGGTCCAGATTGCCTGAACATTGTCAGCTGAATCACTTATCCTCGTTTCCCGTAAGAAAATAAAAATACTAAAGCCGTGAACAATGATCCATGCTAGAACATATCATATAAAACTACACATCCTCAACAGGGAGGAAAAGAGTACATACACCTCAAACAATTCTTGAAATACACATGTATGGAAATAAACGGGTGGGTAATCCTCACCGCCATGTCCAAGTCCTTAATAGAAAATTATGTTTGCAAATTCTAGAATTGTTTTTATTCTATGTCACGTCTGGAGGCTCAAATTATGCTTGTTCAAAGTTGAGTCACCACCTCAAACGGCTTATAACAAAATTACTTAGACGTAGATTCTGACAACCAGTTTGCCGCTTTTTGGATATTCAAACGAGAGCCCAAAGTAAATGATTTGGAAGCCATTGCCCCCGGGTGAAGTGGGCCCAAAGACAGGTATCAATACCGGCTTCATTTGGAAGCCATCGCATCCGTAGAGCAACAGTGGCAGACGCAACTGGACGAAAACGTTTTTGCTAAGCAATCAACAATTAATCATTTATATGTATACGAAACTCAGCAGTACTCACTTCATAAGCCTTCAGACATTGCACTATGCAAAGTTTGAAATTATCCGGAAAAGCTGGAAAAAATACTAACCCATAATTACATTTATACTATCTACAAATAGAAAAGGTAAGCCCTTCAAGAGAAAAAATTCTCCTGACAGATTTAAAGCTTGCATGCCAGACACTCACATACATGAAATCGGGCATAACAGCATGGTCAATTTGTCTGAGAATTGTTGAGGTGACAGATGGGCTGACCAAGATTCTATGTTAACGTCCCACAAAACAGAATATTTAGGCTGAGGAGACTTAGCAGTACGAATACCTCTCAACAACTTACTCACTACTGGGTGTTCGCCAACTGGCTTACCCTCAATTGGTAAATGACCCGCTGAAATAGCTTACCTAAAAATTGTTTACAGACGGGTAAGCCATGCCTGCAGAAGCCAGAACACTTACTACCAAACTACAATCCGCTCCAATGGGATCTGCACTCCGTTCACGGCACCAATTACACTAGCGTCTCCACACTGACATATATCCCTTGCGAGGAGCATGCCTGACAGATGAAAGCATTAGCCTCTTGCGAAATGCCAGAGAGATTCCATTGTTTCCCACAAACAGTCCAAGCTACCAGAGAGAGGTGCTCCAACAAGATCAGCAGATGGGGTAGGCCCACTGAACTCAAAAAGGAGGTTCCAACAGAAAGGGATCATAATCGGCGAGGCACAGACCATTTCCAGAATCACTGGAAATCACTTGCGCTCTCCAAAGCAGAGTCACCAAGATCAACTCTGCCCTCTGGCATCTCAACTGTGTCGAAAGCCTGGGAATCATCAGGGGAAAGGCGTAACCCAGGAAGGGGTACCAGTCCTGAAGAGACGCATCAGTGTCCTTGGCTCTGTCATGGCCCAGCAGAGGGGGCGCCGTAGAGCAGGAAGGGCGTGAATGCGTATGACTGAGGGGCCGGTACACTACAACTCCCACAGTGCATTGGGAACCTCAGCCGTCAGTATATAAGCCCCGCCCCCACGCAAGGCGGTGCTTGACACTCAAGTTCCGAATCTATGCCGTGAAGCTTCGCTTCACGTAACGCTGTTTACCTCGAGCCAACAAGGAAGGAACCGCAGCACGGAAGCCTGCTATCACCCGCACCTGCTTCGCACCACAGAGACTCTCCCGCCGCGCGGGAGAACCGCGATACCTGAACCCTGCCGATTCCGCCACACTGTCCCTGGAAGGCGGTTGGCCTCCGCGCACCCTTGACCCGACGGGACGCAGAGAAACACTCTCTCCCCTGCGGGACTCGCAGCAGGCTCTTCGAACAGTAGGAGAGCGCTGCGCATGCTCCCCGCACCAGTCATTACTCCGCTACCTCCACCGCCCAAACTTCAGACGGAAGTTGGGTGAACTCCAACCTGTGTCCCCACACTTTATTCTTTACTGGCATACCGGTGACAATGCCCTGGGAGAATTGAACTTCCCTGCCGGAGACTCTCCCAACGCGACACTGCCACGGAGTCGCGCTCTCCCCCCGCAAGAGCCCCTGGTTGTCAGCGTCCCCTTTGCCAGAGTGCTGTTAACCTTGGTACAGGAGGGACTGTTCTTCACATGGTGCGCTTATGATAGCGCTGGATTTCAGCTGGAAGAAAGTCAACGTCGGTGCCAGACTTGCCGAGCTTGGCGTGATTGGATAAGTATCCTGCAACTTCCTTATTCAAGACTGTTGTCTAAGTCTAGTGCTGCATTATTGATCCTAAGAATTCGCCTGTTTCTACGCCTGCTTCCTTGCAAATACACATTGTGAGCTATAGTCTAAAGAGGTGGGAGGAGGTTGGGAAACGCTTGATTGTAGAACTTGCTGAATGTATGTTGTGCTCTCATTTCAGAGACTAGAGGGAGGAGCTGAAGCAAGACCTCATCCTTCCCGCCAAGTGCGTCCGCAGTGCAGGCGACAAATCTATTTTTTGTTTCCTTTGTCCCTTTTTTCCCTTCCCCGGTAGGAGTGTTATCTGTGCCGCATATATATACGCTGCGCGCAGGTGTCACTTCTGAGGGGAGGAGATTACCTAGCATCGTTCCTGCTGTATCCGGCTGTCAGGTTAGGGGCACTCAGTTATACCTGACCACGACAGAGTGTCAAGCCCACGGATATATACAGCCCGAACGATGGACACTAACACCGTCCTCACGTCAGTATTAGAGACCATGACCGCCCTCAGGATGGAAGTAGATGCGTTTAGGGGGGATGCGCTAGAAATGCGTAGTGAGATGAGCACGATGCGAAGAGAGGCTGCGGGGCTATCTCGCCTAGGTCCCAGCACGCAGAGAGGAGCGCAGTACATTAGGCAATGGACCCTACCTCCGCCTCACACTAGCAGTTCCCATGCAGGGCATGCCTCACAGACAGACGGGGGTACAGGAGGCCCGGCTACCATCCAGGTTATTCAGGCCGCACACTTGCCTTTAGCCCCCCCTGAACGTTTCTTTGGGGACCCTAAGAAATTTGGTAATTTCATGGGGCAGTGCAAACTCCATTTCATGTGCAAACCTGCTGTATTTCCAGATGACCAGACCAAAACCGCCTTTGTAATGTCCTATCTAGGAGGAGACGTGGCCAGCTGGTCCTTCCCGCTCATAGAAAGAAATGACCCGGCTCTGAGAGATTTTGACTCCTTCTGCGAGGAAATGCGCAAATTGTTTGATCGGAAGGCCCATGCCCTCTCACTAGACCGAGAACTAATCACCCTGAAACAGGGGAATCAAGAACTATTGACTTACATTACCTCGTTTAATAGACTGGTTTCCGAAACAGATTGGCCTCAGGAGAAGCGCACATCCTTATACTATCAGGGGTTACGAGGCGAATTGAAAGATGTCCTCGCGCAGGTGGTGCATCTCCCCACTTCATGTGATGAACTCATCGATCTCACAGTTCAATTAGATCATCGCTTACAAGAACGGCGAGGGGATAAAACCCGCCTGGAAACCCGTTATACTACCCCGCGACCTCGACCTATTAGCACCGCTCCTACCCCGGTTATGGACGGGGTAGAACCCATGCAAATCAGTGGTATTCGTGGCCCTCTAAATCAAGAAGAAAGGGAGAGACGGCGGAAGCTACGTCTGTGCCTTTATTGTGGAAAATCCGGGCATTTCATAAAGGAATGCAAGGCCAGAACCCGGGCCCCTTACAAAGACGTAAAAAGCCCACAAAAAGTGAACACCACAGACACCCTGTTTGAACCGTCGGAAAACTAGCCAGCTCAGACAAGAACCAGACCCCTTGTTTGAGGCCCGGAGAGAGAGAGGTCTGTCCTGCCCTTGCCAATACTATCCAAAGTGCAGTAGCTCACATGAATGTATGCGTGGAATTAGCAGCTACGGAGGTCGGAGTGGTCTCAGTTCACGCCTTACTTGATTCCGGTGCAACCGGGAACTTTATGGATCAGACATACGCAAAAGAAACAGGGTTTCGAACTGTAAAAAAGTCTATCCCCGAGATGGTAAAAGCCGTGGACGGCACAGAGTTAACCTCTGGACCAGTGGAGTATCACACACAAACTCTCGCGATGACCATAGGTGGGAATCATCGTGAAGACATTCAATTTGATTTGATCGATGCCCCTCAGTTTACCTTGATATTAGGGATGCCCTGGTTAACTCTCCATGACCCTCTCATTCAATGGGCCGCACGCACAGTATCTCTGAATTCAACGTATTGCAAAGAACACTGCACTCTCCGTCAAAAGGAAGGACCGGCAAAGAAAGACAACCCTGCAGCATTCCTAGCTAGCGGAAGTAGCTCCCCCAATATAGGCTGTACGTCACAAGTACCCCCAGAATACCACAAGTATCAAGACGTGTTCGATGAGCAAGAAGCCAACAAACTACCTCCGCACAGGGCCTATGATTGCGTCATTGACTTGGAACCAGGGGCCAGTATCCCGTGTAGCCGCATTTACGCTCTAACGGAAGCGGAAACCACCTATCTACAGCAATATCTGAATTCGTTACTGGCCAACGGATTTATCAGACATTCCTCCTCCCCTGCGTCATCTCCTTTATTTTTCATTCCGAAGCGTGAAGGAGGATTGCGGGCCTGTATAGACTATAGAGCCCTAAACAGGATTACCAAGAAGAACAGGTATCCTCTTCCCCTCATTCCGGTACTTCTGGATCAATTAAAAGGAGCCAAATTCTTTACGAAACTGGACCTCCGAGGAGCGTATCATCTGGTCAGAGTGCGGCAGGGGGATGAATGGAAGACGGCATTCAGAACAAAGTTTGGCCTATATGAGTACCAAGTCATGCCCTTTGGTCTTTGTAATGCCCCTGCCGCCTTCCAATACTTCATGGATGAGGTATTGAGGGGCCTCTTAGATGTATCCTGTATCGTCTACATTGATGATATCCTCATCTACTCAACTTCATTAGAGGAGCACAAGCGCCACGTAGCAGCGGTATTGGAGAGGCTCCAGAATTCCTCACTGTATGCCAAACTAGAAAAATGCTTCTTTCACACTCAGGAGGTGGAATTCTTGGGTTATGTCATTGGGCCCAATGGGGTGTGTATGGATACAAAGAAAACGCAGGCCATCCAAGAGTGGAATTCCCCTTCTAGCGTTAAGGCCTTACAGAGTTTCTTGGGGTTTGCGAACTTCTATAGAAGGTTCATACAGAACTTCTCTACCCGCATCCAACCCATGACCTATCTACTGAAGAAAGGAGCTTCCTTCAAGTGGACAGCTGAAGCAGAAGAAGCCTTCCAAGACCTAAAAAGATGTTTTTCCAGGGCCCCGATTCTGAGACATCCGGATGCCCAACTGCCCTTCATACTGGAAACAGACGCGTCCTATTACGCGTTAGGAGGAATCCTGTCTCAAAGACATCCGGACACCGGGCAACTTCACCCCGTTGCCTTCTTTTCGAAGAAATTGTCAAGCTGTGAAATCAATTACAGCACCACTGATAAGGAGCTGTTGGCCATAAAACGCGCCTGTGAGGAGTGGAGACACTATCTGCTAGGGGCTAAGCACACCGTTGAAATCTATACGGATCACAGAAACCTATTGTTTTTGAAGAGTGCTAGGGCTTTAACCCCTCGACAGCTACGATGGTCCCTGTTTTTCGCGGATTTCGATTTCCTCATTAAATACCGACCAGGACCACAAAATGGAAAGGCAGATGCCTTGTCGAGACCCGTGCTCGAGGGTCCTTCAGTACCTGAGACTGTAGAAGAGCCTCCTATCATTTTACACAAGGCGTCATTCCCGACGATGTCCACGGCTGCTCTCTCTACCCAGCTCTTCCTTACCGAAGTAAAAAGACAGGTGATGGCTATGGATAGAGCCGCCTGGGTCCAGAAAGAGCCTCATCTGAGAAAAGACATGGATGATCTACTATTTCAAGACGATAAACTGTATGTTCCCAGTAAGTCGTTACGAGAACAAGCCTTACACTGGGTCCACGACACTGTTTTAGCCGGTCATGTCGGAAGACAAAAGACAGAACAAGCGGTGTCACGCTATTTCTGGTGGGAGACATTACACCAAGACACCGCCACCTATGTGGCAGACTGTGCCGTGTGCACCCAGGCCAAGGCATCTCACCAAAGACCCAGCGGTCTTCTGAGACCTATTCCCACGCCCCCGGCTCCTTGGCACACCATATCCATGGATTTTATAGTGGAAATGCCGCCCAGCTGTAACAACAATACCATCCTGGTGATTGTAGACCATCTCACCAAGATGGGGCACTTCATTGCCCTCCCCAAGTTACCCACGGCAGCAGAAGTGGCCTCCGTCTTCCTCCAACAAGTGATTAAACTACATGGAATACCTGCTGTCATCATCACGGACCGAGGGACCCAATTCACTTCCAAATTCTGGAAAGAACTGTGTGCCATACTGAAAGTAGACGCAAGACTATCTTCTAGTTATCACCCCCAAACGGATGGGAAAACAGAAAGGCTCAATCAAACCTTAGAGCAATATCTCAGATGCTTCACCTTGATACACGCAGAGGAATGGAGTACACTCCTATGGACAGCGGAGTTTGCATACAATAATGCCACCCATTCCTCCTTAGGATGCTCTCCGTTCTTTTGTCTTTTTGGCTTCCATCCCAACATGTTACCTTTCGTCAATCCCGTCATCTCCAGACTCCCTTCCATTCAAGAACATCACGCACACCTCAAAATCGTGTTGGACACAGCTAAGGCACATCTCGAGGAAGCCCGGATACGAGATAAATCGCAGGCTGATAAAAAACGGACACCTGAACCCGCATACACTGTCGGTGATAAGGTCTGGTTGAGCACTAAACATCTGAGACTCAAGGGTAATAGTAGACTAGCTCCCAAATACATAGGTCCGTACCCTATCAGCAAAATCATCAATCCTGTGGCCATGAAACTCACTCTGCCCTCCTCATGGCATATCCACCCCGTAATTCATGTGTCCCTTCTGAAACCCTGCCGTGCCAGCACACGACTTCCCGATAGGCCTCCAGCTATAGAAGTAGACGGGGAGGATGAATATGAGGTGCAGGCTATTCTAGATTCCAAGATCCTACGAGGTCAGATCCACTATCTCATAGAGTGGAAGGGTTATGGGCAAGAAGACAGGTCCTGGGAACCCAAGAAAAACATACATTGCCCCGGGTTAGTGAGACGTTTCCATAACCAACATCCCTCTAAGCCAGGAGGTCCGCCGAGACGGCGGACATTGAGAGGGGGTACTGTCATGGCCCAGCAGAGGGGGCGCCGTAGAGCAGGAAGGGCGTGAATGCGTATGACTGAGGGGCCGGTACACTACAACTCCCACAGTGCATTGGGAACCTCAGCCGTCAGTATATAAGCCCCGCCCCCACGCAAGGCGGTGCTTGACACTCAAGTTCCGAATCTATGCCGTGAAGCTTCGCTTCACGTAACGCTGTTTACCTCGAGCCAACAAGGAAGGAACCGCAGCACGGAAGCCTGCTATCACCCGCACCTGCTTCGCACCACAGAGACTCTCCCGCCGCGCGGGAGAACCGCGATACCTGAACCCTGCCGATTCCGCCACACTGTCCCTGGAAGGCGGTTGGCCTCCGCGCACCCTTGACCCGACGGGACGCAGAGAAACACTCTCTCCCCTGCGGGACTCGCAGCAGGCTCTTCGAACAGTAGGAGAGCGCTGCGCATGCTCCCCGCACCAGTCATTACTCCGCTACCTCCACCGCCCAAACTTCAGACGGAAGTTGGGTGAACTCCAACCTGTGTCCCCACACTTTATTCTTTACTGGCATACCGGTGACAATGCCCTGGGAGAATTGAACTTCCCTGCCGGAGACTCTCCCAACGCGACACTGCCACGGAGTCGCGCTCTCCCCCCGCAAGAGCCCCTGGTTGTCAGCGTCCCCTTTGCCAGAGTGCTGTTAACCTTGGTACAGGAGGGACTGTTCTTCACATGGTGCGCTTATGATAGCGCTGGATTTCAGCTGGAAGAAAGTCAACGTCGGTGCCAGACTTGCCGAGCTTGGCGTGATTGGATAAGTATCCTGCAACTTCCTTATTCAAGACTGTTGTCTAAGTCTAGTGCTGCATTATTGATCCTAAGAATTCGCCTGTTTCTACGCCTGCTTCCTTGCAAATACACATTGTGAGCTATAGTCTAAAGAGGTGGGAGGAGGTTGGGAAACGCTTGATTGTAGAACTTGCTGAATGTATGTTGTGCTCTCATTTCAGAGACTAGAGGGAGGAGCTGAAGCAAGACCTCATCCTTCCCGCCAAGTGCGTCCGCAGTGCAGGCGACAAATCTATTTTTTGTTTCCTTTGTCCCTTTTTTCCCTTCCCCGGTAGGAGTGTTATCTGTGCCGCATATATATACGCTGCGCGCAGGTGTCACTTCTGAGGGGAGGAGATTACCTAGCATCGTTCCTGCTGTATCCGGCTGTCAGGTTAGGGGCACTCAGTTATACCTGACCACGACAGGCTCCTGGGTCTGGACGCCAACTGACAAAGGTCAGGAGTTGACGATTGAGGCAAGATGCAAAAGCATGGCCCCCCAACGTCGGTAAAGCGCATGGAATACTTATGGGTGAAGCCTCCAGTCGCTGTTGTCTCAAAGGTGGCGAGAATGCCAATCAGCAATCTAGCGCTGGATGACCCATTGCTGGGGCAGCCATGCTCTGAACAAATAGTTTAACATAACATATTCCATGGGCTTGGAAGATACTCTGCTACTACCGATATTCGATGTTGGAGACAAAAGTGCCAAAAATCCTTGGCTAGCTCTGCAACAAGGTGAGATTTTGTCCCGCACAACTTGTTCACATACCATACTGCGGAGATATTGTCCATACGAAGAAGTATGCAACAGTCCAACTTCTCCAGGTAGTGACTCTGACTCCCAAACGAACCCGCTAGGACTTATAAGCAGTTGATGTGAAGATAAAGGTGGTATGCTTTGGACCAACAATGCCCTGTGGAGATTGGACTGTAACAAGCCCCCCAACCCCACCAGCTGGTATCAGACTCAATCATCGCTGGAGACAAGCCAAAAATTGCTGTTCCATTCTACGCTTCCATGTGGTCTAACCACAAGACATTTCCATCCTGGGTTCCTCCGATACAACAATCTGCTCCCAGTAGCTAAGATCCTTGCGGAGGTGCTGAATTTTGAGCTGTTGAAGGGCGCAATAGTGGAGGGGACCTGGGAATATGGCATGGATTGATAAGGCCAGTAGTCCCACAATGTGAGCTATCGACCTCAAAGATACAGTCTTCTTGCTTAACACTAACCTCAATTTTTCTTCATGTTTCAGAATTTTTGGGGTGGAAGGACTAGTGGCGACAGAAGAGAATCTATTTAAAACCCAGGAACTCTAGTCGCTGGGAGGGAAGCGGGATCGATTTCTGTGCATTTATGATGAAACCCAGATCTTGGAGGAGAATTGTTAGACCTGTCAGCCCTTTGGGTAGTCCCTCCTCATCATTATTTATTTTGTCCCACTTTTGCCTCAAACCCTGTTAGTATTTTTCCTTTTTGGGAACCACCAGACTTTTTCGTATTGATGCAGATTCAGGGAGCCATTTTATCTACCCCTGGAACTTCTGTCTGAGGGCCTGGAGCACAAAATGGTGGCCACCTGTGACATCAGCAGAACCCACTGGAACCTACTAGAACCTTCTGCAACATTCTGGAACCCTGTGACAGTTGGAGGCGGTTTAGAATGTTGGGAAGCTAAAGCCAGAGTTGACAGTTGGAGCTGGCAGTTGGCACCTGACTGGTGAAGAGAGAGCAGCAGAAACCTGAAGGAGGAAGGAGTGAGGCAGCAGGGGTGGAAACTTGTGCCTGGAGTGGGGTCCATAAACCCACCCTTGATACTAGTCCCTACTGACTGAGCCCAGCCTGGAGCCCTGTGTGGGAAAAAGCAAGAAAAACCATCTTAAGGACCTGGACAGCAGGAACAGGCCTTAGAAGTAAAGAAAAGCAAGAATCTGACCTGTTTATTGGTTTCCCTGGAGTCCGACGTCGAGAAGCCTGAGACCTGGAGCCCGAGGTGGAGAAGCGGCGCTGACTGGAAAGCAGACGTCGTACCCGGAGCCGCCAGAGGTCGAGAGAGGGCGCCGACGGAGGTCGTGAGGAGTACCAGAGGTCGAGGAGGAAGTCACCCGAGGTCGAGGGAGCGGCGTCGACGGGGGAGTGAAGTCCGCCCTCCGGAGTCGCCGGAGACCGAGGTGAAGCGTGCCGGAGGTCGGGAGTGGAGGTCGCACTCCGGAGTCGCCGGAACCTGAAGAGAATCGTGCCGGAGGTCGGGAGTGGAGGTCGCACTCCGGAGCCAGCGGAAATCGACATCGAGCCAAGACAGCCCGACGTCATCGAATCGGAGGTCGACATCGAGCCGAGGCCGCCGACATCGAACCGGAGCTGCCCGAAGTCGACATCGAGCCGAGGCCGCCGACATCGAACCGGAGCTGCCCGAAGTCGACATCGAGCCAAGACTGCCCGACGTCATCGAATCGGAGATCGACATCGAGCCGAGGCCGCCGACATCGAACCGGAGCCGCCTATCGACGTCGTCAAGAACTGACATTGTGCCGAGGCCGCCGACATCGAACCGGAACCGCCTCACGGCGTCGACACGACTCCAGCGGCGTCGGAGCTTCATAAAAAGGGCAGTAAGTGGAATAGAGGGCGCCTAAGGCCCTGTGGAGCTCTAAGAGACCATCCTAAGGGATAAAGAGGTGTTAGAACCAGCCTGGAAGTGCCAGGGGTGGACTGAGACTGATACAGTGACCTGTGTGAGGGGTGGTGTAGTTTGGGAGAGCCAGATTCCTAGATTACCCTTGATCTACCTTAGTTTTAGCCTCAGCCTTACCCAAGCTAGGTGAGACACCCTCAGGCCATCCACCTAACCACAAGCTGTGACTGGGCCAAATCAGCCCATAGTATTTTAAATGTGATCTGATTTTACAAATGTCATTGTTGGCTGGTATTATTTATTGAGGGTACTGTATTTATTTTATTTATCTAAATTATTCCTGTAATGTATTTATTGTCCTGAGCTAACTTATTCCTGCACAGTATTTATTCCCTCACAGTATTTATTTGACCTGAACCTATTTATTGCACCTGTAAAGTGTTACTATTTATTTGACCTGCACTTTTTAAGGAGAAGCCTTGTGTTCTGTGATTGTATTATTATTTATTTAATCAGCAACTAAGAGAAAAGAAGATAAACACAGAGATATTTTCATAATTTTTAAGGTGTAGTGTCGTTTTTGGAACGGATGCACGCATGGTTATTGTGTGGGTATGACGTATGCTTAACACGGTGCCTGACCCCTGACCACTCGAGCCAAGCTACCACTGTGTATGTCTGGAGAGACCCCGTTACCACTACCCTTTCCGGTGTGGGAGTGGGGTTTTTCTAACAAGAATCATCCCATCTCAATGGGTTAGGGCCAACTGAAGGCACCGGGCCATGATAATAATGTCATCTAGATAGATCATAAAACAAACACCATGAACTAGTAGGGACTCCACAACCTGTCTCATGGTCTTTGTGAAGCATTAGGGGCGGAAGAGAGACCAAAACGGAAGACTTTGTACTCATAACACCATCCTTGCCAGAGAAAATTAAGAAAACGCTGATGAGGAGGAAAAATAGGGGCGGTTAGGTAGGAGTCTTTAAATCTAGCCAGGCCATCCAATCTCCTTCTTGAAGGATATCCCTTAAGAGATGGATTCCCTCCATATTGAAATGACGATATTCTGTCCAACCATTGAAATCTCTCCGATTTAAAACCAACCGAGACCCGCCTCCCTTCTTTTACATGAGGAAGCTGCAACTGAGAAACACATTTGGGTGGGGAAAAGACACTACTACTGTACCTTTTTGCAAACGGGGTTCAAATTCAGAGGAGATGCAATCTTGCTTTAAATGTGACTGTAATGGTTTCATGGGTAATATAGTGTTTTAAAACGTTTAATCTGATTGGCTGCTGAAAATAAAGAGTAAAGAAAGAGAAGCATAATCAAAGCCTCTGGTCCAGACATAGAATTACTGTCACAGCAGCAACACTAGTATTTTATCCCTACAAAGTACTGTGAAAGCTTCAAAACGTAAGGTTATCAAGGTGTCTAAATTCATTGGTATTTTGGAAGAGGAACAGTCATCTGCAAATCCAATAGGTCTCGCCTATGGAAGACCTATTGACTTTGTCAATTTCTTTTAGCCATGTTCTACAGTAGTACAGCTGGTGTGCAGCATAGCTGAATGTTAGAGGGGGGGGACGCGCTATAATGCACCCGCACAGACCATGAGGGGCAGTGTAGTATGGTATTATTATAGGATTATTCTCTGACTTCACACCCACAAAAAGTTTAATTACCTTTATGAAGTTTCCCATGTTGACCCCACATGAAGACCGCATCAAAACAGCTATGCACATCTTTGTAGCATCTTGAAACCAGTTGGCATGAATTTTGGGTGTTTTTTTGTCTGTCAGGACAGGAAAGGGCAAATATTGCTTGAATGTGAATTTACTTAGAAAAGACAAGAGGTGTTTGGCAAAGCAATAACAGTTAATTTAATTAAACACTTCGGCCAGGAACAGTTACAGAAGTGGATCTGAGGACGGTCTCAAAATACAGTCAATCTGAATGAGTTTTTATGCATTCCTTAGGGTATCAAAGTACTTCTGATAAAAGAATGTGGGCCTTGCCTGTGGAGTCCCAAATAAGGACCCTGATACCAAATGGTGGGCCTCGAACTTCCGTGGACACAGTGGGGGCCAGTGGATAACATGTTCATATGGCCGACATGAGGGGCACGTGATCACTGCGTGTACTGTGTGTGCTGTATCCTGATTGGCTGTGTGTTCCTAACTTCATCTGGCATCTGACTTAATGGTGTTTTGGGAATGCGCGGACCACTGCGACCATACGTGCTTTTTTGGGGGCAATCTCCCTGGACGACGAGAAAGCAAGGCTGAGGAGGAGGACAGGCATAGAGAGCCCGACAGTGAGGGAGCTGGTTTGTACCAACCTGAGGTGGGGAACCTGTTAGCGGGGCCCAGAACCATTTCCAGGAAGGGCAGCAGTGCCTCTAGCGGTGGCTTGTCTGAAGTGGAGTTAACAGACCGGAGGGAGAAAAGACAGCTCACATGGGACTTAGCAAGGCTAGAGAAAGAGAAGGAGGAACAGAGGATGGCTCATGAGCTAAGGCTGAAAGAGATAGATCTTCAGATCCTAAGAGTCGGGGCACACACTGTTCCTAATGGTGGCAGCAAAGACCAAGAAAGAGAGTTCACTAGGGAACCCAAACCCTACCTGCCAAAGGACATAGTAGCTAGCTATGGAGTGGGCGACGATATTGCCAAGTGGCTAGCGGCCTATGAGGTCTCGTTAAGGGCCCATGGGGTTCCAGAGAAGTACTGGGGAGCGGGATTGTACAAGTACATGTCTCCAGCTGGTAGGGATGCTTTATTGGCCCTAGAGGAGGATGAGCAGACCCACTACCCCACCATGAAGGTGGCGCTCATAAGAAAGTTTGGACTAACACCCGAAAAGTACAGACAGAAGTTCCGGGGTAGTCACAAACTGGGCACACAGAATTGGGTGGACTTCCTGGACTATGCAAAGAAGGCACTAGAGGGTTGGATTCAGGGCAGTGAAGTGAGGAACTACGAGGGGTTGTTTGATTTAGTACTGAAGGAACACCTGCTCGAAAAATGTTTCCCTGAACTGCGTCAACACCTGGTGGATAGCAAGCTGACCAATCCCCGGAAGCTTGCTGAGGAGGCGGACATTTGGGCTAGTACCCGGGTGTCCACAAGGGGGACTGGAGGGGATACTCAAAAGGCCGGACAGGGCGCCCCCCAGAAGAAAGAGGGAGGGGAAAAGAAGAAGGAGTTCTCCAAAGGCCCCCAAAATAACTTCCAAGGGAAGGGAACAGGATTCACCCCTAGGGCTAACCCACCCAGAAACCCTAATCCTGGCCAGAGTCAGCAGCCAAGGGTTGTCCATTGCTACGAGTGCGGTGGCGTTGGACACTATAAGGGAGATGCGAAGTGCCCGAAACGACCACCCCCTCCCATTGGAGGAAAGACCCCCGGAGTAGCTAGTGCAGTGCTCGGGGAGGAGATGCCCTTAACTAAGGGAAGGGAGTGGGCGGGTGTCACTTTAGTGTCCCTGGGAGAACGGGAGATGGTTCCTAAGATCCAGGTGCCCGCAAATACCGTAAAGTATGGGCAGTGGGTCACCATCAACGGCCAAAGAGGGGAGGCTCTGAGAGACACAGGAGCCAGTATGACTATGGTACGTAGCCAACTGGTGTCTCCAGAGCAGGTAATTCCCGATGTACTCCACCCAGCCGCGATGGCTGACGGCAGAACAGGCCACTATCCAGTGGCCGAGGTTCCCTTTGAATGGGAGGGGGTTGCAGGTTCACTTCGAGTTGCCGTAAGCCCTGCCGTGCCAGTTGATTGTCTGCTGGGGAATGACATGGAGCACAATGCTTGGAAGGAGGTGGAATACCGGACTCATACTGAGATGCTGGGTACACCTGACTGGGCCTGTGTGAGCACAAGGTCCGCGACTACCCGGAGAGGGAGTTCGTTTCGGCTGGAGCCTGGAACAAAGGCCCAGCCAGCTGCCAGTCAAGGGAAGAACCGAGGACAGGAGGAGCCTGCCTCGGCTTCCACACCCCGTAGGACGGATAGGCCACCGGAGGTGGTGGACCAGGAGTCTGCGGTGGGGGATATTACCAAACTGGAGGACCTACCCATCCCGGCCGAGTGGCACGTGGAGGGAGGCCCGACCAGGGAGGAATTCTGCCAGGGCCAGAGGGAGTGCCCTACCCTTGAGGGGCTGAGGCAGCAGGGAACGTTGAAGGGAACTACAGTGTTTACTGGGAGGATGGCCTCCTCTACAGTGAATCCCAAGGCACCCCTACATGGATCGTCACGAGCCTTGGTAGTCCCTCAACGTTATCGAGCCTTCCTTCTGGAGTTGGCTCACGAGATCCCATTGGCAGGACACCTGGGGCAAGACAAGACCTTCGCCCGTCTTGTCCCACACTTTTATTGGCCTCAAATGAAAGTGTCGTCCGATACCTACTGCCGGACATGTGTGTCTTGCCAAGCCAGTGGGAAAACAGGGGTGAGGCTGAAAGCTCCCCTGGAACCACTTCCTGTCGTTAGCACCCCCTTTGAAAGGGTGGGCATCGACATTGTGGGTCCGTTAGATCCACCTACTACAGCTGGTCACAGGTTTATCCTGGTTCTGGTGGATCATGCCACACGGTACCCAGAGGCAATACCTCTGAGGACCATTACAGCACCTGTTGTGGCTAGGGCCCTGATGGGAATCTTTACCCGAGTGGGTTTTCCCAAGGAAGTTGTGTCCGACAGGGGGACCAACTTCATGTCAGCGTACATGCGGGCCATGTGGAAGGAGTGTGGAGTGACCTACCGGTTCACAACTCCTTACCACCCCCAGACCAATGGTCTGGTGGAGAGGTTTAACACAACCCTGAAAGGCATGATCAGAAGTCTGCCTGAAAGCCTGCGGAGGAAATGGGACGTCCTCCTACCCTGTCTACTCTTTTCTTACAGGGAAGTGCCACAGAAGGGAGTGGGCTTCAGCCCCTTCGAGCTTTTGTATGGGCACCCTGTACGTGGACCTCTCAACCTGGTGAGAGACGGATGGGAAAGAACTCCCAGAAAGCTTCCCCAGGATGTGGTGAGCTACATGCTGGCCTTCCGGAGCCAAATGGCTAAGTTGTGCAAGCAAGCTTCTGACAACTTGGAAGCCAGCCAAGCAGTAATGAAGGCGTGGTATGACCACAACGCTCACCCGGTGGAGTTGGAGCCTGGCCAGAAGGTGTGGGTGATCGAACCAGGAGAGCTTAGCGCCCTCCAGGATCGCTGGTCAGGACCCTTTGAGGTGTTGGAGAAGAAGGGTAAGGCTACCTACTTGGTGGATCTTAAGACCCCTCGTCAGCCCCTACGGGTGCTGCACGCCAACCGCCTCAAACCCCACCACGAGAGGCCCGAAGTCATCTTGATGATGGTGACTGACGGAGCAGAGGACGCGGAAAGCGAGCCTCTCCCCGATTTGTTTGCGTCTCAAGAAAAGGATGGGTCGGTGGAGGGAGTGATTCTCTCCCCATCTCTAACTCCTGAACAGCAGGAGGACTGCCGCCAGGTCCTGGGGCAGTACTCTTCGTTGTTCTCCCTTGTTCCGGGTAGGACTCACCTGTGCGTCCATGACGTGGACACAGGAGACAGCCCACCTGTGAAGTCCAAGATCTACCGGATGTCAGACAAGGTGAAGGCCAGCATTAACAGTGAAGTCACTAAGATGCTGGAGCTAGGAGTGATCGAACCTTCTAGCAGCCCCTGGTCCAGTCCGGTGGTGTTAGTACCGAAAGCTGCACCACCGGGTGCCCAACCGGAACTGAGGTTCTGTGTGGACTACCGGGGACTGAATTCAGTAACCAAAACTGATGCTCATCCGATCCCTAGGGCGGATGAATTGATTGACTGGCTGGGAGCTGCCCAATATCTAAGTACCTTTGACCTTACTTCTGGGTACTGGCAGATCTCTTTGACTGATGGAGCAAGGGAAAGGTCAGCCTTCTCCGCGCCCAATGGCCACTACCAGTTCTGTGTGATGCCCTTTGGGCTCAAGAACGCACCTGCCACGTTTCAGCGCCTGGTAAACCAGATCCTCACCGGAATGGAGAGTTTCTCTGCTGCTTATCTGGATGACATAGCCGTCTTCAGTAACAGCTGGGAGGATCACTTGCGTCACCTGCAAGCTGTTCTCCAGGCCCTGAGACAAGCTGGGTTAACGATCAAGGCCAGCAAGTGCCAGATCGGGCAGGGGTCGGTAGTGTACCTTGGACACTTGGTGGGCAGGGGAGCGGTGCAACCCCTCCAGGCGAAGATCGAGGCCATCATGGCCTGGGAACCCCCCAAGACACAGACTGAGGTCCGAGCTTTTCTGGGCCTCACGGGATACTACCGCCGCTTCGTGAAGGGGTACGGTACCATCGTAGCCCCCCTCACGGAGCTCACGTCCAAGAAACAACCTCGACGGGTAGTCTGGACGGAGGCTTGTCAGCAGGCCTTTGTGAAGCTGAAGCAAGCCATGTGCGAGGCCCCGGTCTTAAGGGCCCCAGACTTTTCCAAGGAGTTCATTGTCCAGACAGATGCATCAGAACATGGCATTGGGGCAGTATTATCGCAACTCAATGAAGAGGGTCTGGATCAACCCGTGGTCTTCCTATCCCGGAGACTACTTCCCAGGGAACAGAAGTGGAGTGCAATAGAGCGTGAAGCCTTTGCAGTGGTATGGGCTCTGAAGAAGTTGCGGCCATACCTGTTTGGCTCGCACTTCCTGGTTCAGACCGACCACAGACCCCTTCGTTGGCTGATGCAGATGAAGGGGGAGAATCCCAAGTTGTTGAGGTGGTCTATTTCCCTCCAGGGAATGGACTTTCAGGTGGAACATCGGCCTGGAGTGGACCACGCCAATGCAGACGGTCTCTCAAGGTATTTCCGCCTTAGTGATGAGAACTCCCAAGGGGTTGGGTAGCTCTCCCCACTTTCAGCTGGGGGGGACGCATGTTAGACCTGTCAGCCCTTTGGGTAGTCCATCCTCATCATTATTTATTTTGTCCCACTTTTGCCTCAAACCCTGTTAGTATTTTTCCTTTTTGGGAACCACCAGACTTTTTCGTATTGATGCAGATTCAGGGAGCCATTTTATCTACCCCTGGAACTTCTGTCTGAGGGCCTGGAGCACAAAATGGTGGCCACCTGTGACATCAGCAGAACCCACTGGAACCTACTAGAACCTTCTGCAACATTCTGGAACCCTGTGACAGTTGGAGGCGGTTTAGAATGTTGGGAAGCTAAAGCCAGAGTTGACAGTTGGAGCTGGCAGTTGGCACCTGACTGGTGAAGAGAGAGCAGCAGAAACCTGAAGGAGGAAGGAGTGAGGCAGCAGGGGTGGAAACTTGTGCCTGGAGTGGGGTCCATAAACCCACCCTTGATACTAGTCCCTACTGACTGAGCCCAGCCTGGAGCCCTGTGTGGGAAAAAGCAAGAAAAACCATCTTAAGGACCTGGACAGCAGGAACAGGCCTTAGAAGTAAAGAAAAGCAAGAATCTGACCTGTTTATTGGTTTCCCTGGAGTCCGACGTCGAGAAGCCTGAGACCTGGAGCCCGAGGTGGAGAAGCGGCGCTGACTGGAAAGCAGACGTCGTACCCGGAGCTGCCAGAGGTCGAGAGAGGGCGCCGACGGAGGTCGTGAGGAGTACCAGAGGTCGAGGAGGAAGTCACCCGAGGTCGAGGGAGCGGCGTCGACGGGGGAGTGAAGTCCGCCCTCCGGAGTCGCCGGAGACCGAGGTGAAGCGTGCCGGAGGTCGGGAGTGGAGGTCGCACTCCGGAGTCGCCGGAACCTGAAGAGAATCGTGCCGGAGGTCGGGAGTGGAGGTCGCACTCCGGAGCCGGCGGAAATCGACATCGAGCCAAGACAGCCCGACGTCATCGAATTGGAGGTCGACATCGAGCCGAGGCCGCCGACATCGAACCGGAGCTGCCCGAAGTCGACATCGAGCCGAGGCCGCCGACATCGAACCGGAGCTGCCCGAAGTCGACATCGAGCCAAGACTGCCCGACGTCATCGAATCGGAGATCGACATCGAACCGGAGCCGCCTATCGACGTCGTCAAGAACTGACATTGTGCCGAGGCCGCCGACATCGAACCGGAACCGCCTCACGGCGTCGACACGACTCCAGCGGCGTCGGAGCTTCATAAAAAGGGCAGTAAGTGGAATAGAGGGCGCCTAAGGCCCTGTGGAGCTCTAAGAGACCATCCTAAGGGATAAAGAGGTGTTAGAACCAGCCTGGAAGTGCCAGGGGTGGACTGAGACTGATACAGTGACCTGTGTGAGGGGTGGTGTAGTTTGGGAGAGCCAGATTCCTAGATTACCCTTGATCTACCTCAGTTTTAGCCTCAGCCTTACCCAAGCTAGGTGAGACACCCTCAGGCCATCCACCTAACCACAAGCTGTGACTGGGCCAAATCAGCCCATAGTATTTTAAATGTGATCTGATTTTACAAATGTCATTGTTGGCTGGTATTATTTATTGAGGGTACTGTATTTATTGTATTTATCTAAATTATTCCTGTAATGTATTTATTGTCCTGAGCTAACTTATTCTTGCACAGTATTTATTCCCTCACAGTATTTATTTGACCTGAACCTATTTATTGCACCTGTAAAGTGTTACTATTTATTTGACCTGCACTTTTTAAGGAGAAGCCTTGTGTTCTGTGATTGTATTATTATTTATTTAATCAGCAACTAAGAGAAAAGAAGATAAACACAGAGATATTTTCATAATTTTGAAGGTGTAGTGTCGTTTTTGGAACGGATGCACGCATGGTTATTGTGTGGATATGACGTATGCTTAACACGGTGCCTGACCCCTGACCACTCGAGCCAAGCTACCACTGTGTATGTCTGGAGAGACCCCGTTACCACCACCCTTTCCGGTGTGGGAGTGGGGTTTTTCTAACAAGAATCATCCCATCTCAATGGGTTAGGGCCAACTGAAGGCACCGGGCCATGATAATAATGTCATCTAGATAGATCATAAAACAAACACCATGAACTCGTAGGGACTCCACAACCTGTCTCATGGTCTTTGTGAAGCATTAGGGGCGGAAGAGAGACCAAAACGGAAGACTTTGTACTCATAACACCATCCTTGCCAGAGAAAATTAAGAAAACGCTGATGAGGAGGAAAAATAGGGGCGGTTAGGTAGGAGTCTTTCAATCTAGCCAGGCCATCCAATCTCCTTCTTGAAGGATATCCCTTAAGAGATGGATTCCCTCCATATTGAAATGACGATATTCTGTCCAACCATTGAAATCTCTCCGATTTAAAACCAACCGAGACCCGCCTCCCTTCTTTTACATGAGGAAGCTGCAACTGAGAAACACATTTGGGTGGGGAAAAGACACTACTACTGTACCTTTTTGCAAACGGGGTTCAAATTCAGAGGAGATGCAATCTTGCTTTAAATGTGACTGTAATGGTTTCATGGGTAATATAGTGTTTTAAAACGTTTAATCTGATTGGCTGCTGAAAATAAAGAGTAAAGAAAGAGAAGCATAATCAAAGCCTCTGGTCCAGACATAGAATTACTGTCACAGCAGCAACACTAGTATTTTATCCCTACAAAGTACTGTGAAAGCTTCAAAACGTAAGGTTATCAAGGTGTCTAAATTCATTGGTATTTTGGAAGAGGAACAGTCATCTGCAAATCCAATAGGTCTCGCCTATGGAAGACCTATTGACTTTGTCAATTTCTTTTAGCCATGTTCTACAGTAGCACAGCTGGTGTGCAGCATAGCTGAATGTTAGAGGGGGGGGGGGACGCGCTATAATGCACCCGCACAGACCATGAGGGGCAGTGTAGTATGGTATTATTATAGGATTATTCTCTGACTTCACACCCAAAAAAAGTTTAATTACCTTTATGACGTTTCCCATGTTGACCCCACATGAAGACCACATCAAAAAAGTTATGCACATCTTTGTAGCATCTTGAAACCAGTTGGCATGAATTTTGGGTGTTTTTTTGTCTGGCAGGACAGGAAAGGGCAAATATTGCTTGAATGTGAATTTACTTAGAAAAGACAAGAGGTGTTTGGCAAAACAATAACAGTTAATTTAATTAAACACTTCGGCCAGGAACAGTTACAGAAGTGGATCTGAGGACGGTCTTAAAATACAGTCAATCTGAATGAGTTTTTATGCATTCCTTAGGGTATCAAAGTACTTCTGATAAAAGATTGTGGGCCTTGCCTGTGGAGTCCCAAATAAGGACCCTGATACCAAATGGTGAGCCTCGAACTTCCGTGGACACAGTGGGGGCCAGTGGATAACATGTTCATATGGCCGACATGAGGGGCACGTGATCACTGCGTGTACTGTGTGTGCTGTATCCTGATTGGCTGTGTGTTCCTAACTTCATCTGGCACCTGACTTAATGGTGTTTTGGGAATGCGCGGACCACTGCGACCATACGTGCTTTTTTGGGGGCAATCTCCCTGGACCATTGTGGTATTGCTGCGTTTATCTGGAGGGATTGACCTGAGTTTCCTGTTTGCACGTTTGTCTGCTGGCTACGTGCCACCCTACCTGTCACCTGTCAATCAGTAACCCCAGGCCTAGGTTGCAATGTCTGCCTGAGCACACATTTCTGAGTTGGGATTGATGGAGAGTTCATGATGGGTGAATTTGATAATAGTGATGCGATTTCGCTCGTTATATGCGAATATATCATTATAAACATTGGCATCGATTTTTTCAATATTAATACAAGCAGGAAACGGGGAAGGGAAGGGGTGGACCGGACAAGTAACAATGCAGGTGAAAGGTGGGGGGGGGGGGCAGGGCAAGCAACAATGCTAGGGAAGGGAGGTAAGACTGATTTGAGGGTTAAGGGGTGGATAGAGGTGAGGGGAAGGGAAGGTGGCGAGGGTATGGGGTGGGTAGAGGGCAAGGGAGGTGAGGGTGACGAGCACTCAGGTTGAGTAGAGGTAAAGGAAGATTAGGGTGACTTGAGGGTTCAAATGTTGGTAAAGGGAGGTGAGGGTAACTAGAGGACTCGGTGGGTAGAGGTAGCTAGAAGGGTGAACGACTAGAGGACTCAGGATGGCTAGAGGTAAACAGGCACAGGTAATTTGAGGAGCGCTGCCCCAGGCAAGACCTAAAAACTGACATGGCATTCAATTTACATGGCATTCATTTTATAAAAATAAAAGGTCATTAGTATTTGCATTACCCAATGGCATTTTGCATTTTAACAACAAATTTGATGGTAGGTCCTTGGGCCGTCATACCAGGCCATGGTCAGGTCTGGTATCCCATTTCCAAGAAGGATCTAGATTTAAACGTAGAGATTGTTTTGCGATAAAACGAAATACAGGTCATTCGACTTAATTTGAAACATGGTTTATTTTCTGTTATTTTCAATCTGGAAAGCACTGCAGCATGGATTAAAGGTGAATTGAATAAGACTAACAGGGGACCATATAGTAATTGGAAGGTTCTGTGAAGAGTGGGCCAAGATGCTAGATGTTGAATAGTTGTTTCATGATTCTATAAGTGAAGCAGCAGTTTTTAAATATAGAGTGGACCATGGTATGCCACTGGTTTCATTCTGTGGAAGGAAAGGCTGGCAATAACCATGGGAAGTCTGTGTTGCTTGGTGAAGGGCATCCATCACGTCTCGGAGGATACACTACTATAGAAACAGTCTTTGAGAGCCACAGCACTTTATTAGTACAACAACCTGTGGTGACCCAGTATCAACCCAGCTACTCCAACTGACAAACTAGCAATCTTAGACCAGAGAGCAAAGCACATGGATGCATTTTTAAATCAATAAAAACTACGCAGACACCCAAATGCAACCTAAAGCTCCTACAAGACTGCTGGACTTTCACGTTTGGAAACGACCATAGTCATTCTGAAGTTACGAGCATAAATTTACTGGAAGTTCAGAGCATTCCTGCAAGATAATTGAAATAATGTGTTGCTGCAGCCACAATGTTGCTACCAGAACTTGTAAAAACCTTGGAGAATGTGTTTTTCTTGTGGTAGAGACTTTGGAAACTGCAGTGAAATGTAGAGAAGTATTATATGCATTTAAGGTGTGTTTTGAACACAGAGAAATAGTTTGAAGAACAGATTTTATGTAGGAATACAGACCTATATTTTTGTTGCACAGTTTTGAATTCCATATTTACATGAGGAAATAGAAAAGATTGGATTTATCTTTAAATACTGTTTAAATATTCATTGTGCATATTTTTTGGATAAGATAGTAGTGGTGTTAAGTGAAGAGATTGATTGGTATCAGTGAGAACAACATAATTCTGCTGAAAGTGATATTATAGTTTTAGGAAATTACAAATGTGAATATTTATTTTATATATAGATTTACTTCTAATCACTAAACTCTAAGTACAACAGGCCCCAGAGTGATCTGTGTAACTCACATAACTTGCAATGATTGGGCTACCTAAGGAGGAGCCCAGAGTTAAACCATCCTAACAAAAAAGGGGTTTGGTGGGAAATCGGCAAAATGGTGAAGCCAGGAGCAGAAAGAATTGGAGATCCTCCATAGCTAATGGCATCAATTTGATAAAGGGTAACAAAATGATACTCCAGGGAAATAAGGATAGTAAGGTGAGCGGAGACTTCAGTACGAGCAGCAGCGCAGGACATTAATTAGCAGCCTTTCTTGCTCAGCGCCATGGAGACTCCAGTACAAGCACCAGTGAGCAAACATTAACCGGCAGTCCTGTGCGCAAAGCATAGCTATACAAGCGCCTGCACGAGGACATTGTATGGTTATATGCATGTAATTGTCTGCATGTCATCTTGCTGAATATAAGAAACACTGCAGCCATTTTGAATTGGGTATATATAGTGGGCAACTACGTGGTGATCTGTAGATCCAATACCTCGAACCGTGAACAACTGTACAAACTGATGCGTACAAAGCATATGGTAGCATACTAAAGGTGATGCACACACCTAAATACTAAAAATAAAAAGACAAATGTGTTCTAAAGACATTCTTAAACCAACAAACCACCTGTATGTATGACCACTAAAAAGCATGTTCATTGCGATATACACGTACCCTCTGTACGCCTTTAAAATACAAAAGGAAATTTGGCAATGGACAGTACAGCATCTTTTATACAATACAAATGCGGGTCGGTACTCCAGTGGTTGCAACGGACAGAAGCTTTTCAAACTTACTTTGTAGTCACTGGAGAAGACAAATGTAAATTTGCAATATTAAAATATTTAAAAAAAATATTGAAATAATTTTAATGAGCAGAGGGGTGGAGAATACTGAAACATCTACCACCTTGAACACTGGAGGAAGATGATGAAGAATTGGTTTCTTGTAAAACTGCATTGAAGAAATTTGAAATGAACTACACAAAATCAATGAAGTAGTTGCAAGACATGTTCCTGTGGATCAGTCAACTGCCTCATGAGTCTGTGGATGTGTTTCTAAATGGATTAAGCATGCTGGCTGCCAAATGAAATTACAAAGTAATGCTAAACTACAAGAAAAAGCTACTTCTGGTAGATGACCTGGCTTTAGATAAATCAAATGCCATAGCACATCAAATTGAGGAGATGACCTTAGGTATGAAGGAGTTAAGAAATGGGTGTGCAGATGTTCACATGATAGTCTGTATAGGAAAAGATTACATGAAAATATGCATATAGCTAACACATGCAATAAAACATAAGGTAGCATTGAAAAAAAGACAATGCATGTTTTAGTGCCGATCCCAGGGCATGTTTCTAATAAAGCTTGTAAAGCGATCAGACAGGTATTTAGTTATTGTATCGTTAAAAGCCACTATGCAAGGATATGCAAAAACAGAACTAGATAATATAAAATTGAAAAACAGGTAGAGGCTCACAAATCAAATAGTGCAAAAGAATAGCAAAGTCCCAGATGAATTTTTGAAATTTGTGAAATTAACAAGACGAAGAATGATGCATCATTTTGTATAGTAAACACAGGGGGACAAAAGATAAGAGTTGTGGCAGATTCAAGGACCAGATATATTCTGATTGGAGATAATGTTACAGCAGTTCACAAATGTAAATATAAGGGTAAGGATATAGAAACAAAACTATACATTGCTAAAAAAAATAGTGCTTATTAGGTAGGCCACAACACGGGATCTTATGAGGATACTAAATCCCACCCATCCTGACTAGGTGTTAGGGTATAATGATTTAATATCTATGTAAGCGAGGAGGTAATGCAGTGGGAGAAGGCGTTTCTCAAGGTATTTTCACCAACATTGGGTCTATTAAACAATTTTATTGATCAAATTATACTTAAGAAGGGGATTTGGTGAAAGTATATTAGGTGTGAAATGTTTCAATGTCAATGAGAGGTGCACTGTTAGAAAAACAGAGTGAACAAAATATTACAGAAGTGATTCAGATTCAGAGTGGCTTTCACCAGTAGTTGTGATGCATAAGCCCAACAGAAAGATCAGACTTTGTATGGATTTTAGAGAGCTAACTGAGTCCGTGGGTGGATCACCACCGGTTATCTAATATTGCGGAAATGTTGGCTCTGACAGGAGTGTTACTATACTTTCTACTCTAGATTTAACTAGTGCTCATGATCACATCAAGCTCAATGAAGACTATAAGCCCCTTACTTCATCATAACACCAGAAGGGGCATATTGATGTAAGTGCAAGGTATTTTGGATAACGTCAGACTCTGCTGCCTTTCAGACGATCATTCATAAGTTATTTAAAGATGTCAGTAATATCATACTTTTTAACAATAGCATTCTATTGTTTGGCAGCACAAGAAAAGAGAACACTCAAACTTTGTTTAAAGTACTGACGGTTTTAGAGAGCAATAGGTTAAAAATGGGTTAATGTTCACGAAAAAATATATAAAATGTGAGATGTTATCTGTAGTCTGTTTAGGTCATAACATTAGCAAAAAAATTCAGTATCTCATAAAAAGATGATTGGTAAAGGTAAGGAGCTCCAGAAGCAAAGGTGATTTCTTTACTTAGCTGAATATTACGCCAAGAATACTCCTTTATTTTCATTTAGAAAGCATCATACAAGAACATTGATGGAGAAAAAAAAGTTTGAAATTAGTGTTGAATGTCCATCAGAACTAAATAATATAAAAATGTATCACTGAAGCCCCTATATCAAGTCCAATTGATATTAATTGCAGTTAAATATTCATGATGAATACCAACAATTTAGGCATTGATACTATGTTATAGCAGAATGAGATGGGGAAGGTCATAAAAATTGCTTTTGCATCCAGTAAAGGGAGTAGAACAAAATTATTCTATCCTGGAAAAGGAAACATTAACTACATTAGCATGTTGGTTTGCCTAATATTTTAGTATATATATATATATATATATATATATATATATATATATATATATATATCAACCACCAACTCCGATCTTCGCCAAAAGAAAGGACACCGACACCAACGACTTCACTGAATTCACAAGTTTAATGCTCTCACTCCATTGCTACGCGTTTCGGCATCACCTGCCTTACTCATGCAACAAGAAACAGGTTCAGTATGTGGGTTAAAATACAAGTAACGTAAATTGCAAATAAAGGTCACATGGTTTTTCACACCAATCACTAGCTGATGGACATAGAAAGAAGACTTCTCATTGTCATGTAGGACTTTCTCTAATTCACTTCTTGTATTTTTTTCATTTTTTAAAACAAAACTTTATCCAAAACAGGCAATACCTAATAACCAATATTGCTTCATATTTGTTATGCAATCATCCTCGTGGCTGTAGGTAAGAGTATGAAAATATATAGATGCACGTGAAACAAAAGGACAATTTTAAAAGAAACTATATCAGAAGATTCCTTATTAAAAATTTCCATCAAAACTCCTTCAGTGCAAAATTTTACCAACAATAAAGTGCACCAGTGCTCATCTCCCAATATATCAGTAAAGTGCAAGTGCAAAAAAAGTGCAGAACCATTTCACGTTTCGCATCATATTTCCTTTCTTCAATATTTTGAAAATTTTCCTACTCTAAATTCCTGGGCAAGTGCCCTACAAATTTAGCTCAAAAAAATATTTTTTTTAAATCTATCAACGTCCTTTCAGTTTGCATATGACAAATGCATAATTACTCCTTGCCAGTGATAAAATCAAGTACACAGTGTCATCTGATAACAATCAATGTCAGCCAGTCATTATATTCGTACTCCAAGTGGAGTCTATCAATCATATACATTATGGCAGGTAACAATTTGTTTTCTTCGTTTGTCTTATCATAATGGTGATTTCTACATTCTTGCTCATGGTTCTGACTTTCTCTCTGTTGTTCTCTGTCTGTTTATTGCTTCATCTCATTCTTTTATCCGTTTATTTTCTCCTTTCTCATACTGTTTCTTTTTATAAGAAATATCTAAAAGGTAAACCAATCAGGAATTTAGAGTAACAAACAACAAACTAGTCAAATACTGTAGAATTTTGAGCAATGTCATATTTCTAAGAATAGGCAACTGTTAATACTCTTATCCTTATTAGGTTGAAATTTCATATTACATCACAAAAGCCATCATGATGGCATTATCTAAATGATTTACTATATACATAAAGTGCAAGTGCTTCTGTAAGTAAAAATCCCTCAGATATTGGTCTACGAACCGTCCATTATAGCAAGATTTCTTAATGCCTAAAACACGAAGTAAATACAAATTGTTGTAAATTCCCTAAATCTCCTAAACATGGTATATGGTCTGTGTAGGGGTTTTGGGGTGCTCTATACGGGTGAAGTTAGTTAGAGAGAACCATACGGTATTTACTATTGTTGTTGTCATTACAGGTCTCCCTCCCTGCTGTACCCATCCTTTCCTTCCCTCGCCTGATCCTCCCGTTGACCTTGGCCATTACGGCCATCAAGGCTAGGGTATATCAAGAGGTGGACCCTCCTGAGCATCAACCTGATCCTGAGGACATTCCGAGCTGACAGAATTTCCGACCCAAGAATTATTGGCCTCCTGGTCGGGTTGTGCAGGGATGGACACTCTTGAAGATGTACTGGCTGTTCTTGCTACAATACGAGCTGAGTTGGCAGCATCCCGCCAGGAAACAGCTGTCAAGAATTCCTGTCATGCGAGGGGAAGAAAACGGTAACCAGCGAAAACGGACTACATCTCCCAGGATGCTTAGCGGTTGAGAGGTTATGTAAACAGGAGAGCTGTTACATAACTCCAGGAAAACACGCCCTTATGGAAACAGGAGAGCTGTTACATAACTCCAGGAAAACACGCCCTTATGTAAACAGGAGAGCTGTTACATAACTCAAGGAAAACACGCCCTTATGTAAACAGGAGAGCTGTTACATAACTCAAGGAAAGCACGCCCTTATGTAAACAGGAGAGCTGTTACATAACTCAAGGAAAACACGCCCTATAAAGGGAGGAACCGGGAGGTACAACGCTGACGGATATTGTGTTTACACCGACGTACCTGCTTCGTGAAGAGCAGTGTTCCGGAGTGGTGCTCCAGTAAGGCAAGAACGGAGGTAGGTCGAGTCGTTACTCCCTGGGCCGTGTCTTGCCCCATCGTCACCTGTGAAGGACCCGGAAGCTCTACCGGTCCACCATTGAGCTTCGCTTCTTGACTCGGCTGAGTCAAAGCGCAGTGGCGCTTTTGCTGGTTGGAGTCGTAACTCCCAGCCAGACCAGAGATACAGGGACTGCCAGCTGTAACGCACACCAGGAGGTGTTTGCCGCGTTACAGACTCGGAAGTCCACAGGATCGATCGAGCGGCTGCTCTCGGTTCAGTCTTCTTGCTATTTGATTGGGGTATCGGTGACGCATCACCAGGAGGTGACTCCGCGTCCCGGTGCAGTCTGAGGAAGAGGTTGAGCGGCTGCTCCCTTCAGGTAGAGACCCCGGCTGGGTGTTTCCCTGACTCCTCGATTCTCCCCAACACTCTTCGTGCCCCTCACAGCCTACCGATTGGCATTGTCGGCCATTTCATTTCTGCCCTCTGTTGGCATACGCCGGGATCGGCGTATATGCAGAGGACGGGTAGGACCATTCGTGCGGTGGGCTGGTAACGTACTTAGCCTGGAGGATTCCAGTGACTATAACTTTTGTTTATCTTTGTATTATTTTTGCCTTCATTAAAATAACTAACCCTTCACAAGTGGTTGCGTCCTCATTATCGTGTCTGTTAAACGATCCTGAGGCGTTCAGGGCGTTACAACAGCTGACTTAAGAGCCAGGGTAGAAGGGATGCAGAGAAACCCTTTTAATGTGGGGGTACAGGCGGCAGCACCTACCAATGCCATAGTAGTGGAAATACCTGTTTCTATCCCGCTAGCCTCCCCAGAGCGTTTTTATGGAGAATCAAGTAAGGTCCAAGTTTTCCTGACTCAAGTTATGCAGGAAACTTGAGTCAGAAATCATTCCCCACCAATCAGGTGATAGTAGCCTTTCTTATTTCCTATTTCGCTGGTGATGCGGCACAATGTGCAGTGCCCTTAGTAAACAGGGATGATCCCCTTCTCTATGATTGGGAGGCCTTTAGAGCAGAATCCTTCACAGCAGACAGGGAATTATTGGAACTGAGACAGGACAACAAAGACCTGTTAGTATATTTGAATACCTTCAGAAGACTAGTTGCAGAAACTAAGTGGCCTGAGGCCAAACAAGCTTCGCTCTTCCACCAGGGGTTAAAGGAAGAGCTTAAGGATGTAATAGCCCAAATAGATCCTCAGCCCGCTACCTGTGAGGACTTGATTAATCTTGTACTACGAGTCTACGACTTGACCACAGGTTAAGCGAGAGAAAAGGGGAACACAAACGGAAGGAAAGAGGCATGCCACCAGCCGAGAGACAAAGAACTGCAGAGGCAAACAACGCGTCGGGGGTAGAGCCTATGGACGTAAGCACCATAAGAGCCGCATTAACACCTGCGGAAAAGGAAGTCCGGCGGAAACAAGGCTTATGTCTATACTGCGGCAAAAGATGCCATTTCGTTCAAGACTGCCTGGTGAAACCCAAGGCCAGCCGCTTTCGCGGCAATCGAAAAGTTACAGCGACAGTGGATTTGGTATCGGAAAACTAGCAGACTCAAAGAAACAAGAAGGGGTTTCTTGGAGTCTAACACACCTCCCTTCCTTATGGAACAGTGACCCTAATACTCAGGGGCATTTATTTATCGATATACAACTGTTTCTTCAAACCCAGTGGGTACCTGCTTTTGCCATGATCGATTCCGGTGCCACAGGTATCTTTATGGATATAGGAGAAGCCAAAAGCAGAGGTATACGTCTGGTACCAAAGGGCACGCCAGAAGAAGTATATGCTGTAGATGGAAGGAAACTTGTTACTGGCCCCATAGGGTATACTTCAGAAGACTTGGGGGTTCAATACGGAGACAACCACAGAGAACGCATAACCTTCAATATAATCCATGCCCCTCAGTACGGAATCATCCTGGGTTTACCATGGTTGCGCAAACACAACCCTGACATCAATTGGATGACTAAGACAGTATAGATGAACTCACCTTACTGTTCAGAACATTGTCAATCAGTAGCAGAAGGACCAGCCACCGCCTTGGCCTTGGGGACGAGCATAGCCACAGCCGCTGAGAAGGACATACAGCTACCGTATGTGTACAAGGGCTATGCTGAGGTCTTCAACGATGTTCAAGCAGAAGTTTTACCGCCCCATAGACAGTACCACTGTCAAATCGACCTTGTACCAGGGGCAGTGGTGCCTAGTGGGCGTATATATGCATTAACGGAACCCGAAAATCACCACCTCAGAGCCTACTTAGAAAAATATTTGGGATTGGGGTTCATACGACCATCAAAGTCACCTGCGGCTTCCCCGCTTTTCTTCATACCAAAGGCCAATGGCGAGCTCCGCGCTGGTATAGACTTTAGAGCGTTGAACGCAATTACAGTGAAGAACCGTTACCCCTTACCGCTAATACCAGTATTACGTGAACAAGTAAAAAAGGCAAAGGTTTACACGAAATTGGACCTTAAGGGAGCCTACCACTTGGTTCGAATGAGAAGGGGCGACGAGTGGAAGACAGTGTTCAAAACCAGGTACGGGTTATATGAATATTTGGTCATGCCTTTCGGGCTGTGTTACGCCCCCGCGGCGTTCCAATATTTTTTTAAATGACGTCTTGCGAGAGATCCTAGACCATTATGTCGTGGTCTATATTGATGATATCCTCATCTACTCACAGAATGAGCACATACACATTCAGTCTGTGCTACGGATCCTCCAGAAACACCACCTGTTCTGCAAATTGAGCAAATGTGAGTTCCACGTCACCACAGTGGAATTCTTGGGAGTAATGCTCACGCCATCAGGACAGGAAATGGCTGAAAGAAAGATCACTGCCGTAAAAGATTGGCCTCCTCCCCGGAATGTGCGAGATGTGCAGTGTTTCTCCGAATTCGCGAATTTCTACCGGAGGTTTATTCACCAGTTCTCAAGACTGGTCGCCCCCATTACCAAGTTGTTAAGAAAGGCACAGAAGTTTGAGTGGAACAACGAAGCCCAAGAGGCTTTTATCGCCCTGAAAACAGCCTTTGTATCTGCCCCTATCCTGACTCATCCAGACCCGGACAAACCATACATTGTGGAAGCAGACGCCTTAGACGTGGCTTTGGGAGCCGTGTTATCACAGAGACACGCTACGACGGGACAGCTCCATCCGGTGGCCTACATGTCGAAAAAATTAAATGAAGCTGAAAGGAACCATAGTATAGCTGAAAAAGAGCTCTTAGCCATCAAGAACGCCTTCATGGAGTGGAGACACTTGTTAATGGGTGCCAAGCATGTCGTCACAGTATATACTGACCACAGAAACCTGCAGTTCATGTCAGCCGCTAGGCAGCTTACCCCTCGTCAACTTAGATGGATGTTGTTCTTTTCGGAATATCAGTTCATAATAACATATAGACCAGGAGCAGAGAACAGAAAGGCCGATGCTCTCACCCGACAGACGACAACAAAGGAACCGGGTATTCCCGTAGAACATCCCATCATAGACCCCACTAAAGTGCTTTGTGCAATACAACCTGACACCTTCCTCAAAGACATCCTCAGGGGACTTAACACCTTCTCGTGGAGAACATGGTTGAGAAGCCACACGGAATGGCAAGTCAAGAATGGGTACCCAATGAATCGAAATCGCCTTCTGATACCCACCGGAAACAAGTGTTCCACTGGTGTCACGAACTACCTTGTGCAGGACATAATGGGGTGGAAAAAACAGTGGATCGCGTAAATAGGCAATTCTGGTGGCCCTCTCTCCGAAAGGATATCAAGGATTGGATTAAAGCATGCGAAATCTGTGCAAAGATGAAATCAGATCACCTACGACCTCAGGGACTATTGCAGCCTCTTCCTACTCCTAGCAGGCCGTGGGAGAACATTTCATTAGATTTCATTGTCGGATTACCAGCTGATAAAGGTAACTCGGTTATTCTGGTAGTTATAGACTATTTAACAAAGTTGGGACATTTTGTAGCCTGTCCTCGGGTACCATGGGCAGGCCAACTCGCTCTAATACTGATGAAACAAGTGATCCGTCTACATGGATTGCCAAGGAACATTGTCTCTGATAGGGGTCCCCAGTTCACAGCTCAGTTCTGGAAGGCGTTGTGTTCCTCACTGCACGTAACACCAGCCCTGTCCACGAGTTTCCACCCGCAAACTGATGGACAGACTGAGCGCCTCAATCAGACACTCAAACAATATTTGCGCTGTTACGTGGATAACAACACAGCGGAATGGGTGAACTATCTTTGGCTTGCTGAAATCGCGTATAACAGTGCTACCCACAGTTCCACGCATACCCCTCCGTTCTATTGTACCTATGGGTTTCACCCTAGATTTCTTCCCTTTATTCATCCAGCCGAGAACACCAAGCTCCCAGAGGTATCCAAGAGGGTGTCTCATATGCAAGAAACCTTAAGAACTGCACAGGAATATTTGAAGGCGGCAAAGCTCAAGTACAAAAGCACTGCAGATAAACATAGAAGACCAGGACCCTTATACAGGGAAGGGGACCAGGTATGGTTATCCACCAAGAACATACGTTTCAAGAAACACAACGTGTTTAACCCCCGCTACATCGGGCCGTACAGGATCAGTAGATGTATTAATCCGGTGACCATGAAGCTAAGTCTATCTTCACATCTACGAATACACCCAGTGTTTCATGTATCTCTGCTACAACCATCCTACACACGAGTGAGAAAGTTGCCGCCTCCTCTGTTGGTCAATGAAGAGATAGAGTAGGAAGTAAAGGGCATATTGGATTCACGATGGCGCGGCCGTAAACTTTGGTATCTGGTAGCCTGGAAGGGTTACGGTCCAGAAGAGAATTCCTGGGAGCCCGCAACAGGAGTACACGCACCCAGACTAGTGTCTTCCTTTCACAGAAAATACCCACAGAAACCAGCCCCCTTAGCGCGCTCTCGTTGAAGGAGGGATATACTGTTATGAGCGCAGTCTCGAGCGCGCTACTGCCGGCAACACGGAGGACATTCTGTAGTTCGGTCCGCGGCGCTTGGAAACGGAAGCTCTGCCGCGGACTACAATTCCCATGATGCCTATGACGTTACGCATGACGCAGCGCGGAACCGCCCATATAGGAAGTGGCGGCACCCGCGAGAGTGTTGGAAATTCTTCGTCCCGCAGTCAGAAGCGTCCAGCCGTTGTAGCAGTAGGGGGTACATGGAGTGGTATGGGACTACGCTCTATCCCTGTGAAGTGTAGTGGAGTCTTCTAGAGGGTAGGTAGGAACTACTTATATATGTTTTTGTGGCACGCGAGTATAGGTCATTGTTTTTGTGATTCTGTGTCATGTGTACAGTGATTGGTTTTCTCTATGTTTCCCTCACTACAGACCTAACGGAGCGATTGGTGCTAATACCACTCAACGCATACTAGATAGGAGGTGCTGAACTCAGAAGGGTCCTTTTTATTTTTGTTACAGGTATATGGTCTGTGTAGGGGTTTTGGGGTGCTCTATACGGGTGAAGTTAGTTAGAGAGCACCATACGGTATTTACTATTGTTGTTGTCATTACAGGTCTCCCTCCCTGCTGTAACCATCCTTTCCTTCCCTCGCTTGATCCTCCCTTTGACCTTGGCCATTACGGCCATCAAGGCTAGGGTATATCAAGAGGTGGACCCTCCTGAGCATCAACCCGATCCTGAGGACATTCCGAGCTGACAACAGGTCCCCCTCTCTGCCCCCGATATGATATTTACCTATGAAATAGTGCCCCCCGCATTCTTACTTTTCGTTTGTGACTTGGTTATATAGGATTATAGTATCAGTAGACTAAACATCAATAAGAATAATGAATTATAGGGGTTTCTTGGTTTTCTAATGTTATGTCATTATGACAAGTCCTCGTTTCTGATTTTGCCAATTCAGGGCCTGATCTTTGGAAGGCAGAAAGTGGAAACAGTCTAAGGCTATAATTAGATGAATTAGACGATTGAGTAATTATCCTATTTAATTTGCAATTGTTATGCATATTTTGCACATATATAAATTGGAGTATGTACAATCTTCATGGATGAATTGATCATTTGCTGTGACTTACCATGATTACACCCTTACATCATCATCAAAAATCTTTATTTCGGTCGTACAACCATAAATGTGCAGTGTGCAATTCAGCACGAATATAAAAACATCTGGTATAATAAAACATATAATACATGATAAAATAAGTCCACCGTAGGATAGGAGCAGAATTATAGTGATACCGGTGAACAGACCTCTCTGTTGTCCAAATAGGGAGGTAACAACAAAAAACCTCAGGATAGCCATAGAACACTATGTTGTCGGTGTTCACCTATTGCACCGCTAGTACTAATCATTAGATACATCGCCAGTTAAAAACTTAAAATATCATGTCAGGTAAAAATAGGTAATCTGCATAACAGCTTTGTCACCTTTCTCCTGATGCCCCACATATGACCCAAATACTTTGCAATGCAACAAGCAATCAAAGGTCTTGGGTCGGACCTAAGAATTCGCAGAGCTTCACAGTCGTACCTGAATGATATCTAAATAGTGTTCCAATGAGCTAACTGATTTAAAAGTCATAAACTCCAAGGTTAGCCATTCCCATGATGGATTGGTGGATTCAGACTGAGCTACCCAGTCCTAATACTGCGCTTTAATATGATCTTTGGTGGTCAGCAATGTTGAATCCCTGTTTTCGCAATAGCCCTCTAACCCTATGTCGGCCAGTAGGCGTTTCACATTTCTTAGCCAGCCTATTTTGTTGAGTTTATCTAAAGAGCTAACTTCCTGGAGAGCAGTGGCATATGAGCGTAGCTCGGCGTAGACCTTATTCTCCACCAAAACAGCAGCGGTCGCAGCTTGGATTTGTCTGCAATGGATGTCCTGGCCAAGTCTAGCATTAAAGGGAAAAGGGGTGTGCTCTGGGGTAACAATACTAGGCTCCTCAAAAACGTATTCTCAAATCTGGAGAGGTCGTCCATCTTATTGAAGCCCCACAGTTCTGCCCCATATAGGGCTGAGCTCACTGCTTTAGACTCATAGACCTGTAGGGCAGCTGCCACTAATTTACTACAGGAGGTGCCATGTTCTTTGCTCAGGGCCCCAGATATCTGCATATGCTTCAAGGTCCTTTTGATCACATGAGGCTTCCAGGTCATATTTTCAGATTACGTTATGCCCAGATAGTAGAAGGTGCTTACTCTCTCAAGTGGGACAACACTGAAATCACAGGTGTAATTCTGGAAGAAGTTGGCACTGGCCACCACGGGGAAGATAGCTTTTTCAAAGATGGTGATCTTACCCAGACTACTACTTCACAAACCTACCAGTGGTGCCTCCCGAGCATTCTTCCGTGAACTCGACTCATTGCTGACAGAGCTTATTTGTGTTTGCTGCCGTATAACTCTAAAACAATTGCTGTTTTCAGCCGGGGTGGGGGGTTGGCTCCAGTGCACCATCGTTTGAAGCCTACTTCCTGGTGGCACAACTGCAATGGGTTGCCAGATGGATGGTGAGCTAAAACCTGGAGGAAACATACCACGACCCATTGCCCCTGACTGCTGCCACAATCCACAGCTTCCTGCTCCCCCAGAAATTGCCTAACTCCCATGCGATCACTGCAGGTGCAAGTGGCACGCAAATGCATCACCACAGTGTGAACCATAAAGTGGCACATCCCTCCATATGCTCCAGGGATCCCACTGCTGGGCCTTCCACGTTACCCTGGGACATGTTCAGCTGTGAACTGGCATGATCAGTCACTGACCACAGCCGAAGACCTTTTGTCAGATGGCCACCTCCATTCCTTCGAACGGCTCCAAGCAACTATTCCTCACATGCCGTCAACCACACGTGTCATACTCTGTGGTACACACAGGATGATGAACCTCAGACCCACGCTGTCCGCCAGGAACTCCTTCCCATGGTGGAGGGCCGTCATCTGATCACATGGATCTACAAAGCAATATGAAGTCATTCAGGTGCTTCCCGAGAGCCCTTGCGTACAAAGTGCGAGGAGGACACGGGGAGGGTGCTGAACAACAATGAATGGGAACAGGCTCTAACTTTTCCTCTAAGTATCGCTATACACCTTTGATTAGTGCCTGCGAGTCATGTACGACTGTTTCTCCATGTGCTCCTGTTACGGGTTGTGGCCTCTGGAACTCCTGGATTCAATTTAGCATAGTGCATTGCCTACTATGGAATTGACATGACAAATACTGCAATTTGTGCACATATGTATGACACCTGGCAAAAACATGTATATGAATGTGCTATAATAATGACTGGCTGGTTCTGTTGGTTGTATTGACTTTGTCATCATTGAAGAAATGTTTAATAAAAAAAAAAAAAGTATCTCTATAAACGCCAGATGTAAACATATACAATTTCACATCCTACACCGAGCATGCTTGACCCCCACACAGCTCAACTGCTACTTCAGGGGAAATGGATCTTCACCACGTTATGGTCCTGCCCTGCCTTTGCTGCCTGCTGGAGGGCAGTGAATGAGGCACTGCGGGAGGTCGCGGAACTCACAGACATATACTTGTGGGAGGCTTCCGCCTTGGGCATCTTCAAATGTAAGAAGTACACAGTACAGCCTCGCTTTGCGGGGGGCCCTCTTACCCTCCAGTGCAGAGCCCCACCTGCCCCACTGATGGTATGGCAGGGTTTAGTGTGCAAATGAGGAAAAGCAGAGGGTGAAGCCCTATGCTACAAAGAAGCATGCCACATACGCAAGCGCCCAATCTCACTCGAGTAGGACATGATGCTTAACACAATTCTTGCATCTTATGTCCCCCAATGACCTTCCCCCATGAACCCAACTGACAAGGGGGCCGACGGTCCTAGGTGGCCCACGCGCACATCCCTCACAGTCCACCACCGCACATAAATCCTCCCAGATCCTTCTCTCCCTCTTCTTGACCACGAGTGGGGTGGAGCACCCTATGGGTTCTCCCTCCCGGTCTCCCCGAGTTGATGCCATGGCATCATCCATTCCGCTGGGCATCAAACTCACTACTTTACACTTAGCTCTGTCTCTGCCTAACTCCGTGCCCCTCCCTAAGTTGCAGACCCCAATCGGCTGGGTATTTATACATTGTTGTAATTATATGCTCAGATCTATATGCACAGATGTACGATGTGTTTGCTCTAATGCTTTTGGTTATGACAAGGTGTAGTCACATCCAGGATGCTAATATTTGTATTACGTGCTTAGTCTGTGGTAAATAATTTAATTACCGGGACTTAATTTGATACAGAAACATAATGAAATAGCTCAGTAAATAAGAGACAGAATCCGTGGTATTAGAGGTTCGGAATGGGCTTTATTCCAGAGGTCGATTATAATCGGTTGCTCCAGGTTCCATCACCACGAAGGTTCAGGAAGTGAAGTACATACGTTATTGACAATCAATTACTTTTATACAATAAGCATTACAGTGAAGCAAATACAAGAGGCGTAACAATTGATAGTGGAGATAATATATTCATACGTGGCAAAGATAGGCGTAATTGGGTGTGTTTAAAGAACGTCATCAGATGTGATGTCATAAGAGGGTGGTTACATGAAAGAATTTCGCAATGTCAGCAGAAATACTTGGCAGAAATGCGCGCGCAGCAGCATGACGTGTAATTGACGTGCAACTAGGGGGTGAAGGGGACTTGACATTTAGCTCTACATGTGGCGACAGAAGTCTGGAGGGTCAAGTCAACCTAATCCCAAATCATATCTAACATCCTATGTTTAAAGAACTAAGTTATCCAAAAGAGAGGTCTCTTCGAGTGGAATCTTATTCTATACTGACTATACTGACTATTAGTGCGTGTACAAGCGTCTAAGTGTCTATACTAGATGCGAGGGCGGAATCTTCCATAGTAACAGGGCTATGAATTACTTGCATGAAGACAGAGAAGCCGGGCCTTTGCTCGGTAGCTGGCAGAATGTTTACTTAAGTTACTAGACAGGAATGCATTGGGCAGGGAGCGGAGCAGATAATTTTCGAAGGTGAAATACAGTTTTTGCCAGGCAGCAGGCTGATGTCAGGCTTCGTGAGCCGCGCAGAGAATGAGACTAAGTTCATGGTCACAGATGCAGGCTCAGACTGGAGCTTTCAGAGGCAGAAGGCAAGAAAAGCTTGATGACAGAATCAGGGCCTACTTGCCTGGACTGTAAAATGGCATAAGTGAACCATATAAAGGCGGTGGCCTTTCGTACTTAGGAATGGAATATCCGGCCCATTCATGGCGGATCAACAGAGGACATGTTAACGGTGGACGCACATGTATTTGCGTCTTCATAACTGGAACTGGAGGGAACATACATGTACTTGTAACATGCACATAGAACCGTTGGGGTCCAAGATAGGGGACATAACTGACCAGAAAAATCCATATTTCCACATTCCCTCCTTGTCCCCTACTTGCCCGTCAAGAGATATCAATCTTCATTAATCCATTGATCTGTTCATATAGCATCATTTGTTCTTCTTTCTTCTTCCGGGATCTTGAATGGAAATCTTGATGTGGAATGCACGATGTGGCACACAGACCACAAATCGCTGGTCCACATTGTAGACATAGACAGCAACTGAATAGTATGAGAAGGCCAATACCTAGGAAGGATAGGACTCTCCATCCCCAGGCTGATAACACGCTCCAAAACCAACCGGACCAAGTCCAGGTGCCTGGATTCTGGTGTATCTGGCTTACAATCTTATGAAGACGAGTTATGGCTTTATATACAGATGGCGAATTTTCTGGTATGAAAATGCAACAGCTTGATCCGATGACCCTACAAGCTCCGCCCCTATCAGCCAGGATGACGTCAAGGACAAGACGATTTTGAAGCACAACAATCCGCATAGCAGACTGCTCTTCTGTTAAATTGCCTAAGGCGGAAATAGTTTCGTTCACTACTGCTTCAAGGGTTCTAGTTAATCTACGTATCAGCTTACTATTAGTAACGGTACCTATATAGGGAAAGAGACCTTTATTGAAATCTGTGTATTTTTCCCATGCTGTTTCAGTGTAGTCGACTATTGGGAGATCTCTCCTTACTCTATTATATACTAAATGAATATTTCTGTGATAATCAGGAGGAGCTAGAAAAACAGGTGGCAAAAGGAATCCAATGTAGCAAGTACCATCCCAATCTAGAGGCAAACGTACATATGCCGTCTGACCACATATGAAATAGGAATGGCGGGAAGCTCTAAATGTAGACTTGCCTTGATCACTAAATTCTACTACAGTGGTGCATTTACTATGGCCCATGTGTATGGAACCATTCTTTCTTATACATAATTCACCTTTTACTGGAAGTATTGACATAGCGGGCAAAATTGAAGTAGCTTCGGATTCGACATTCAAGATCAGGAGATTAAGCGTAAAGTTACCTAATCCATATACTTCATTTTCTAGATCAGTTCCTGTTCCTTTGGGAAGTCCCTCCTTGTTGTGGTGGCAGACCTTAAGTAAAACTAAGTTCAAATTTCCCCATACCCCATTGTCTTGATAAACTGCAGAGTTCGAATCTTGGGAATTAATTAAACTAAACCATGCTTCACAGGAGCCGTTGTGTGTGAACGGGTATGAAAAAAGAGGTAGAATTCCTTTATAATTCTGATAGGGAGGGAGTCGACCACATATCCAACAATTTGTAGCATTGCTAACCTGATGGGAATGATGCAACATACTAATAAACGTGTTATTGCGCAGTGCAAATCTATAAGACAACTCAAGCGGAGGTAATTCACTAAAAGAATGTTCAGCAGTAACATTGTAAACATGTCTAGAAATAGGATAATATATGTGCAACAATATACTTGCAGTAATTATTAAAAGACTTGAGAAAAATAAAATTAATAACGTCACTATGCAATGACTACGCAGTGATTTACAGTACGCCTGTCGTTTCAACATTTTTCGGGTGCTTTCTCTATTCAGGTCCAAGGGATACATGTCAGAGACAATTCAACCGCTTCACCTCGGAGAGGACTTAAACAATCAAATTGCTCGACTGATTGGGCCTGAGCTTTAATTTATAATGCTCAGAATCACTTTTTTCCATAAAAGGAAGTTTTGAGTCAATGGGTGAAGACACACAAGGTGAGGTATTCACATCTGATTTTAGTACCTTTAAAACCACGTAAAAACAATCTTACTCCTTCCGGAGAACAACATATTATAGCTCCTAGAGCTTTCAATGTCTTTATTCCTAACAGGTTTTCTGGACATGATTTAGTAAGCAACAAATCTGTAGTTCGGGTCAAAGGTCCTATCGTAAGTGGAAGAGGTTGTGACACTTCATTAACAATAGGTTTTCCTGAAAAACCAAGGGAAATATTCTGTGAGCCTGAGAGGGGTGCCCCTGGAACTTCACTACGTTTTATAGTTGTTCGACTTGCCCCTGTATCGAGTAAACATTTTCTGTCTTGGCCTAATAATTCACTATGCACATAAGGTCCTTCTTGATCTACAGGGATCTCGATAAGGGGTAAGTCAACTTCCCTCTCTAGGCTGGTTCATGCATATCGTTGATAATCAGGATAGTCATACTGTGCGGTCTGGTACAGTTGTCGTGTCGTGGTTTGTGTGGCAGCAACAGGCAGCGCTGGTGCAGCTGGCACAAACTGTATAGTCTGTGGTGGAGCTGGCATGGACTGTGCATGCTGCAAGGCTCCTTGTTCATTCTGATCCTGTCTAAGTGGCCGTGGTCTTTCTTTTGTAATACCCGTGGCGATATTACGCTTCAGTACTGGACAATCGTGTACATGATGACCTAGTTGTTTACAATAGTTGCATGTCCCTTTTACAGGTCCTGCTAAATCGCCAGAATGTGTCGTACCCTTTTTATGTCCTTCAGCTGGAACTGTCTGGGAGACTAGCATTTTCATTTTCGTGTCTTTCATGCGTCTTTGTTCATGATCTTGTTCCTCTCTAATTCTATTGTGATGATACTGTAACATTTGTAACATTTGTGATGGAGTGTTACCTTGCCAGGTACTCTCGAATTTTAATACTCTATTCTTCACTTGGGGCAAGGAATTTTCAACTAATTTTGTCACAAACAGATGTGGGTATGATTCGCTACTTGCTTTTATGCCACTATTTATACCGAAACATTTTTCAAATCGTGCATAGAAATCACTAGTGTCTTCATCTTGCTTTTGTTTACAGGCTGAAATTGCACCCCAGTCTTCCTTTTTCGTAGTTAATAAACGTGGCAGTACCTGTACTAATAAACCTGGCAGTGCTTTAGTTTTGTCCCCAAGCCCCGAACCTAGACCTCGGGCCCTTTCTTCATTTTCTAATGCTGTCCACTCTATCTTTTGGTCTCCTACCTCCCACTCTTTTTCCTTGAGCTTTTCATAAATGCCAGCAGGCATTAATACCTTTAATATTGTCATAATGTCGGGATAGGTATACTCTCCCATGAGTAACATATCTTTAATTTCTCGGTGGAAACCCGCTGGGTCTTTGTCATGAATGGGTACCACTTTCTTCATTTCTAACAATTCTATTTTCGATATGGGCGTATATACATATACACGTTTAAACTGATTGTCCTCGCCCTTTATTGGGTGCACTTCTCGTAAGGGATTCTGTCTGTCCATGTAATACGTGGTTCTTTCCTTAGTGGGCAGTGAGACATGTTCTGGGCATATAAAAAGAATGTACTGCTTTCTTGATTCTAGTATTTCTTTAATTAGCTTAGTACCTGGACCTCTCCATTTATTCGTGAGTAATTCAGTCAATATATCAGGTAAGGGACCAGGATCTGAATGTTGGCTTTTATATAGTATAAGAAGTTGTTGAATCATATAAATCCCAGCTAAACGCTGTTCATCTGGGGTGAGATTCAAAAATGTGTGTGCTACTGTATTATCACCATACATTCCGGGACTGTCAATCCAATGAACGGCTGACCTAGCTAATTCTTGTTCATCCATAGAATCAAGAAAATGATAACCCCTTCGTTCTCGCAGTAATTTGTCAGCGGCTTGGAATGAATGCTCGTTAGACCTTATATTTATTATTGGTGTTTGAAAATTCCTGTTATTTTCTAGACATATCGGACGTATCGGACCAGTAAGACATCTAGTACTATTACAAGATTTTCCTCTACCTACATAGGCTATGGTTTCTGACTGTCCTGTGGGCAGTCCTGATCCTTCTTCCTCCTCGTTTTGTTCAAACTGGTCTACCGTTAATCTTTCTTCGTGTAGGCGTTCTATTTCTTTACGGATCTTTCTGCACATGGCTATTATACATTTTTGCCTATCATGTCTCCCTTCTGATATATTCTGGCTCCATCTGGTAAGAGTTTGCATTATTTCCGGATCTACCCCCGGTCGGTCTTGATTTCTGATTACGCAATTTATGAGGAAACGTAACAGTTCCCCCTGTGTTTCCACTTTCTGGTATTCCATAGCTCTGTTAATACATTCAGAATCTCGCCCTGTTTGGACATAATGATATATATTATCTAGATGCATAGTCATTCCTGGTAACTTCCCTAAATACACCGCGGCTCGTCTGATACGTAATGATGCCAGGATCATTTCGTCCTCCTTGCCGGGCACAGGGTCATATCTACAATCTACTAGAAGTTCCTTAAGCGTGCGGGCATTTATGAGTTTGGGGGTACGTGGATGTGCTGACTCTTGAAAAGTAAGTTTATTTATTCTAGGTGGCGTAGAAAAGATATTGGCAGCACCTCCGGTAGCCCCGTCTGGGGTATCGGGCGTGAAAGGATTCGTAGAACGCGATACAGCAACTATAGGTGTGGACGACACAGCTATAGAAGTTTGTGTAGGAACAGATGTGGAAACAGATGTGCTTGCCGGAACTTGTGTCAGAACTTGATGCTGTAAGGGTACAGGTACAGGATCTTGGCGTTGAACCTCCCCGGCCAACGGTCTATGTGGGGCGGGGTTAGCATACTCGGGAGCTGCGTCATCTAAATATGAGGAAAGAAAAACATCTTCTGCGGTTCTAGGATGCCCCTTAGGATGTACCTTTATTGGAAATAATGGGGTTGGCAAGTCTTTTGGTATCCCTGGAGTAGCCTTAGGTAATCCTTCAGCCAGAAGGGGATACATACCATTCATAAGGGCATTTCTTTGTCTGTCTACTTGTTCTGATTTCACTCGTGCACCTTCTTTAATTAATAGATTTTCTCGGACTTCATTTGAATTCTCTTTACTCTTCTCTTCCTGTCTACGTGCTTTTTCTGTACGTCTATACGATTCTTTACGCCATAATTCAATGGCGTCTTTCTGTGATTGTCTAGCTTTCTTTTTCCATAATTCTTCCTCTACTTTCACGATGCACTCTGCATCCCAGGTCCCAGCTGCGGGCCACCTCTGACTTTCTGGTAATTCCTTAGTGTAGTCTACCCATAAATCGAGAAACAATATGGCGTCTAGGCCATGTTTATGATACATGAAGTACCCTGGAGTGTCCCTAGGAGGAATGGGAACAGCTTCTTCGAGTACCCCTTTTCTAGTTGTGATCTGTCTTAGTTTCGAAAAGAGCGGCATATTGAGAACTGGTCTGCTACTTGATCTTGAACAAACTTAATACAATAAAACACAATAATGAACAGTCATTCATACCACAATATGCAGGACGTATCAATACATTTAACATTTAACATTTAAAATGAGCAGCGGTGATGATGACGATGATCTAAGAAAAACTTAATCACTAAAACATAATACTCGACATTAACTGACTTATTCTGAATTTATATACTTGATATACTGCTAAACAGTACAGATACACTGCTGAAACAGTGCAGACCGGATTTGTGTACCCAAACCCGTCTGGACCGGCACAACTTATGTGCACCCCAGAACGCCTCCCCAGTAATGGTACTCACCGGGTAGCTCGGAACGGAAGGCCTCGGAAACTGAACTGAACTTGAACCGGACTGGACTCGACTCGACTACTTCGGACACTGGACTCGACTTGGGACTTCGGAAACTGGTGGGCCTCTGTATACCTCGGATCTTGCTCTCTCAGCTAGGCTCTGGTCGGGATACTTCGCACTTCTCACCGCCTCGTCTGGGTGTTGATCGCAGCCTCAGTCGCCCCCGCTTGACTGGAGGGAGATACAGGAAATCCTGCTGGTACGCGTTGTTGTCCGTCCAGCTGTGGCAGGAGACCGGGCCTGCAACGCACCGCCGGCGCGTGAGATGAGAAAGTGTCCCTGTTCGGGCGCCATTTATGTGGTAAATAATTTAATTACCGGGACTTAATTTGATACAGAAACATAATGAAATAGCTCAGTAAATAAGAGGCAGAATCCGTGGTATTAGAGGTTCGGAATGGGCTTTATTCCAGAGGTCGATTATAATCGGTTGCTCCAGGTTCCATCACCACGAAGGTTCAGGAAGTGAAGTACATACGTTATTGACAATCAATTACTTTTATACAATAAGCATTACAGTGAAGCAAATACAAGAGGCGTAACAATTGATAGTTGAGATAATATATTCATACGTGGCAAAGATAGGCGTAATTGGGTGTGTTTAAAGAACGTCATCAGATGTGATGTCATAAGAGGGTGGTTACATGAAAGAATTTCGCAATGTCAGCAGAAATACTTGGCAGAAATGCGCGCGCAGCAGCATGACGTGTAATTGACGTGCAACTAGGGGGTGAAGGGGACTTGACATTTAGCTCTACATGTGGCGACAGAAGTCTGGAGGGTCAAGTCAACCTAATCCCAAATCATATCTAACATCCTATGTTTAAAGAACTAAGTTATCCAAAAGAGAGGTCTCTTCGAGTGGAATCTTATTCTATACTGACTATACTGACTATTAGTGCGTGTACAAGCGTCTAAGTGTCTATACTAGATGCGAGGGCGGAATCTTCCATAGTAACAGGGCTATGAATTACTTGCATGAAGACAGAGAAGCCGGGCCTTTGCTCGGTAGCTGGCAGAATGTTTACTTAAGTTACTAGACAGGAATGCATTGGGCAGGGAGCGGAGCAGATAATTTTCGAAGGTGAAATACAGTTTTTGGCAGGCAGCAGGCTGATGTCAGGCTTCGTGAGCCGCGCAGAGAATGAGACTAAGTTCATGGTCACAGATGCAGGCTCAGACTGGAGCTTTCAGAGGCAGAAGGCAAGAAAAGCTTGATGACAGAATCAGGGCCTACTTGCCTGGACTGTAAAATGGCATAAGTGAACCATATAAAGGCGGTGGCCTTTCGTACTTAGGAATGGAATATCCGGCCCATTCATGGCGGATCAACAGAGGACATGTTAACGGTGGACGCACATGTATTTGCGTCTTCATAACTGGAACTGGAGGGAACATACATGTACTTGTAACATGCACATAGAACCGTTGGGGTCCAAGATAGGGGACATAACTGACCAGAAAAATCCATATTTCCACACTCTAACCAGGGATTCTTATCGGATTGCTGGATTCACGTTTCTCAATAAACTTCAATAAAAACATTATACAAAAAAAATAAGGGTTTATATTGTTAAGTTTAAACTTTAAATAATTTTTTTATTGAAGAATAGAAAACACAGAAATACATTATAATATATCGTTCAGATGAAACTATAAGTATATACTTATACAATAATAACAATGATAAGCAAATGAACTAAAAACATAAGGAGCATTAAATAGCATGAGAACTGTAGTGCCATTTTTGTTAAAAACCATTGATAGATAATAGATAAACAATATCGAACTAAACCCTAGATAAAAAACAATGTACATCTGTGAAAATATAAGATAGTATATTCTGTTTCAGAAGTTTTATATGAAAATAAAGAAAGGAGAAAAGAAGGGGTGGACAAGAGAGAGGAATAAAAGGAGGAGGAACTAGGAAAAAGAGAAGAAAAGAAAAGAAAAGCAAAGAAAAGAAAAGAAAAAAGAAAGAAAACGGAAGTATTGAGAGAAAAGATGAAATCATAGAGAAGGTGAGTTCGATGACAGATAAGTAGTGAACGGTAACCATAATAGATCAGATTTGATCTGTAAGTGAATTGAAGCATGAGAAACCGAAGCAATTCTATGTTCATCACAAAGTAAATCCCACCAATGTAAAAAAGATAACTTAGAGTTGTCTTTCCAGCAAGTTAATATAACCTTAAAAGCGACCGCAATACATAAGTCGAATAAAATTGATTTGGAGGAAATTTGGTCAAAGTCGGGTGACAAAGTACCTAAAAATACATTGCGGATATTGAGTGGAATACTACAAGAAAAGATCATAAGACATTTTGACCAAACATTTTCCCAAAACACGTGTACCTTAGGACATGAGTAAAGTAAGTGTAGTAGAGAGCCTTCAGCAGTAAGGCATGACCAACAAGAGGGTGAGAGTGATGCGTTGAATTTGTGCAGAAGGAGTGGAGTATTAACAACTCTATTATAAATAAAGTACAAGGATTGAGTAATATTTGCTGCTTTGGATGTCATGAAAAGTTTTTGCCATAATTTTTCCCATTGAGAGATAGATAATGTTTGGGATAAATCTTGTTCCCATTCTAGCTCGATACAAGATTTATTCCGTGTACCATTAACTGTGGATAGAGTTTTATATATGAACGAAGCACTTGGAATGATATCATGAGAAACATGCTATAAAGGTGTGTCTGGAGTAAATGAAATTGGGACTGGCTGGGAGATAAAATTCTGTAAGCAACTCTGGAGTACAGGAACTAAAGTGTCATATTGCTGAATACATGAATCAGGAAGATTAAAATTTTCTTGTAATTGATGAAAAGGCAAGATCACATTATCACTAATCATTTGATTGACATAGAAAATACCCTTTTCTTTCCAATGCTTGTAGTAACAGGATTTGTGACAAAATTTGATGTATTTGTTATACCATAGTGAGGATGCTAGGAAAGATTGATAGTTGTCGAAGTGCTTGAAGAAAAGTGAATGTAAAAGATAGTGAGAGTATTTCAAAATTGGATATTTAGAAATAAAGGTACAATTAGACATAAAAGCAACATCCTGTAATGAAAATTCATTTAACAATGAGCATTCAACAGTAACCCAAGAAGGTTTAGGTAAATCTTGGTAATCTTTGGACATAGCATAAAATTGACGAATCAAAAAAGCATTATGATAGAGACGAAAGTCAGGAGAGCGAACCCCCCCCTCAGATTTTGGGCGAATTAATTTGGATAGGGCAATACGTGCATGTTTATTATTCCATAAAAATTTAGTACAAATAGAATTAATCTGTGTGAAATAGTAATTGGGGATTTTGAATGGTAGCATCGACAATGTAAATAATATCTGGGGAACAATCATCATTTTAATCGTATCTAGTCTCCCCCACCAAGATAGAAATAAAGGAGACCAAGAGGACAGTAAATTGTTAATTTTGAGTTTTAGAGCAGTAAAGTTATGAGATAAGGGATATTGGAGGAAAACCATGTTCCTAAATATTTAATTTTTGAGGGCACCATGTAAAGTTGGTAGATTCAAACATGTGTTGGTAACATGAGGAATTTAAAGGTAAAATCTCAGTCTTGGAAAAATTTAGTTTATAACCAGAAACATTAGAGAATAGTGAGATTTCACGTAAAAAGGGGGGTAAAGAGGAAATAGGGTTAGACATATAAATAAGAATATCATCTGCATATGCAGATAATTTAATTTGGTGGGATTTCAGTGTAAAACCAGTAATAAGGTGGTTATTTCTAATTCTTTCAAGGAAGAGATCCAAACATAACAAAAAAAGTAGAGGTGACAGAGGGCAACCCTGGCGTGTACCACTTTGTAGACAAAAATAAGGGGAAAAAAGACCATTAACGGAAACACATGCTTTTGGATCTGTATATAATAGTTTGACATAAGAAATAAACTTTGGACCAAATCCAAACCATCGTAAAGTGTGAATCATGAATTCCCAATTTATTCGATCAAAGGCTTTTTCCGCATCTAAGGGTAAAGCGGCTAAGGGAGAAGGATATTGTGCACTAAGGGTGAGAATGTTGGAAAACATTCTGGCATTATCAGAAGCCAAACGGCCCTTGACAAAACCAGCTTGGTCTGGATTAATGAGAAGGGGAATAACTCTCTCCTAGCGAGTAGCCAAAATCTTTGCAAATATTTCACAATCATAATTAATGAGTGATATGGGACGATAGTTTTTACAAAAAAAAGGATCTTTATCTGGTTTAGGTATAACAATAATAAGGGCTTCTAAAAAAGAGCCACAAGCCTTAGAATTAGATAGGAATGAATTAAAAAGTTCTAATAATTTAGGAATAAAAATTGAGGAAAAGGCTAAAAATAATTCAACTGAAAAGCCATCAGGGCCAGGAGCTTTAGATTTTTTCAAGGATTTAAGAGCATTGGATATTTCTTGGAGAGAGACATTCTCCTCCAATGGTGCGAAGATATCTGGAGGGGCCTGAGGTTTAGGAATATCTTGGAAGAAAGATATAATATCTTCCTCAGAGGGATTAATAGATTCTGTGTATAAAAGATTATAATACGATTGAAATGTATTAATAATATTGGAATCAGATGAAAGGAGTTTATTATTCGTTTCTGAGTGGAGAGGACCAATATTCTTACGTTCTGATTTAAATTTTAAATAGTTAGCTAACATTTTCCCTGCTTTGTTCTGGCCTCCGTGAAATTTCGATTTAACCTTAAGAAGAATGTTACAAGCATCTATCGTAGCAATTTTGTTGAGGGTGGACTTAGCTTTAATTAACTCTTCTAGTGAAGAAGTGGATTTGGATGAAAAATATTTATGTTCCAAGGTTTTTATTAGTGTTAGGGTATCTTTATATTTAGCACTCATTAGCTTTTTTTTCTTGGAGGAGTAAGCAATAGTGAAGGCTCTGAAGGATGCTTTAAAAGCATCCCAATTATTGTGAATTGAGGTATCTAAAGAATTGTTGAAAACAAAAAATTCATTAATAAAAGCGGTCGCTTCTGAAATAAAAGTACGATCTGTTAAAAGGTGAGAATTAAAACGCCAGCGACCTTGTTTGTGCGTATTGATAGAGGTATCAAGAATGGTAGGAAAGGGAGCATGGTCAGAAATAAAAATAGAACCAATTTCAGATGAGTGGAGGCAAGGTAAAAGTGATTTGGAAATTAAAATATAGTCAATACGTGACCTTGTATGGTGTACCGGAGAAAAAAAAGTAAATTCTGAGACATCTGGGTTACATGTTTTCCATGCATCAAATAAAGGGCGAGATGACATGGCAGCTTGGAACGATTTGTGAGTTTTATCGGGTTTAAATTTACAATTGGATTTTCTGTCTGAAAAAGGATCTAACCAATTATTGAAATCACCACCAACCACAATATTAGAATTAGAGATAGATAATAGTTTCACTTTTATAGAATGCCAAAATTCCGGATCTGGTTTAACAGGGCCATAAATATTAAAAAAGGTCAAGTGCAATTTATTGATGATAGCGTCAACCAGCACCCAGCGACCATCAGAATCACATTCTGAAGAAATTATTTGGGCATTGGTAGACTTATGAAACAATATAGCAACACCACCATGACGATCAATAGCAGGAGAAATAACAATTTGATTAACCCATTGGCGCTTGAGCTTAAGAGATTCTGCATCATTACAGTGGGTTTCCTGTAAAAAAGCAACTTGAGCATTATGTTTAGCTAAATGAGACAATACCTTTTGACGTTTGACAGGGTGACCAAGACCACGCACATTCCACGAAACCACATTAACCATGATGGTGGATTAGGGGGTACATGAGGGAACAGGAATACGATACTGCATAAGCAACAAAAAGAGAAGAAAGGGAAGACAGTGTTTAATATGTGATGAGGAAAAGGCATTGTGGAGAATAGTACAATCATCATAAAACATAACTGTAAGTAATATGAAACAACAGAAATGAAAAAGAAGAAAGAAAAAAAAGAAAAAAAAAGAAAAGAGAAAAGGGGAATAAAGGACAGGAGGGAAAAACAAGTGAACAGATCAAGGATGAATATCCAGATCTGTATTGAGAAAAGAGATTGAAGAAAGAGGAGCATAGTGACACCGAAGGACATGGACCCCATTAATAAAACAAAAAGAAATAAAATAGATACAACGAGAACCTCATTAGTAAACAGAGAACAAATAGTCAAATAAATTCAGATGAAACAAACTTATGGAGTCAAATTGATGAATCTGAAAGAGAAAGGCAGTCAAACATGTGTATCCATGCCATGAGAAGAGAGATCATGAAGAAAAAGTTTAAGTTTATCCGGATCATCAAATGAACGTGACCGACCATTATGTGTAATTTTACAAAGGCACGGATGGAGAATGCCATATTGGATGTTAAGCTGTCTCATCTGAGGACGAAGAGCAGGAAATTCTTTACGTCGGGCGTTTGTAGCATTGGATAAATCTTGCGATATGAAGATATTGTGGCCCGACCAGATAAGACGACGTTTAAGTCTTACAGCTTTCAGGACTTGCATAAGCTCAGTGAATTCCAAAAAAAGCATTATGATACCACGTGGTTTATTAGCAGAGGGATGAAGACGACCCAGCCGGTGTGCTCTTTGTATATTAAGAGGGCTTGACAATGACTGAAGATCCAAAAGCTCTGGAAGAAATTTCTGTAGGAATGCCACCATGTCAGGGCCTTCAATATTCTCCGGAAGTCCATAAAGGCGCAGGTTATTTCTATGATTGCGATTTTCAAGATCCTCTGTATGTATTTTTAACTTGTGGATTTCTTGTTCCAACGTTGGGATCTTAGAGGAAACATCCTACAAGTCGCTTACGCGCTGTTCAAGGTCCAAAACTTTTCCTTCCATAACAATCCATCTCTCCTCAATTTGTTTGAGCTTTTCATTGGTTGCTGACATAAAAGGTTGAAGGCCACGCACCTCGTCTAATATAGAGTCAAGAACAGGGTTTTGCGAGGAGTGGATAGGAGACGGCGGGTCATTCTTATGTATTTTTGGTTTAGTGCCAGAAGAGGAAGATCTAGCAGTATGCGGATCACTAGCCATACTGATGACGAAATGCACCTCTGGATGAAATAATATAAAAAAAAAGTTAGAAAAAGCAAATTGCCGTAATACAGAATGACAAGAGCACTGAGTAGTGGTACTGACTGTGGTGAGTATTCTGTGGTCAGGCTCCTTCTGTTATGGCTATCACTAATCCAGACAAGTGGTGCAACATGCAGCTCGTTTCTGACACAGAGCATATAACACCTGGCTACACAAGCAACCAACCGCCATTAGATCAAAAGAAGTAAGTGTGACCCTTACAGCATAGCAAAAAATCATTGAGTTTTTAGTCCAGGGTCGCACCTCCAATTTAAATGCATGCTGAGCTGGTGCCGTACGTTAAAAAAACGCCTGAAGCACAGAAAACAGCATTTATGAGAACACGAGCGCCGCGATGTAAAATGGCGGGCGCCCGCGACTCGCTGTGGTGAAAACACCGCCACGGCGTATGGGCTCGTTGTTGGAGGAATAACCTCGCAAAGCGGTACCGGGACTCACCGCAACATTGCCAAGCACGAACCGCCGTCCGAGAGCAGAAATAAAGGCTGCAGGAGGTTCTTAACAGGAACGAAGTCCCGCTGCAGTGCGGAGCTTACACCGGGTCCGCCATTACGCTTCGGCGCGCAGACCACGCCCCCCTTAATTTTAAACTTTAATGAACTATTTTTCCACTACTAGGAAGATGAATTTGAACTGCTCCTCTGTGGTGTAGTAATATTCTTTTATTACAATCTTGCACCAAGAGAATGTCTTCAGCACACTTTTCTTTTTTTTTAGTATTTAGGTGTCAACACCACCTTTAATATGCTACCATATACTTTGTGCGCAACACCGTTTGTACAGTTGTTGTGTGTTTGAGGTATTGGTTCTAAAGATTACTACGTAGTTGCCCGCTATATATTATATATATCAAATTCAAGATGTCTACCGTCTTTCTTACGTTCAGCAAGATGATAAGCAGGCGATACCATGCGTATAATCATACAATAGACTTAATCACCTGAGTGTTAAGTGCCTTTTGTTTTCAAATGATGGCACCCATTACTTGCATGTGTGGCCCTTGCGGAGACTATGTGGATGGAGTGGTCTGAGATATTGAGAATTTGAATTGTCTTCTGTTTTATGCCAGTAAGAGTATGTTTGTAATGTCTGTTTGTGAAATAAAATGGGCCAGAACAGTAGCTCTATATATTCCTCCCTCACGTATAGCACAGATATTGGACAGGCAGCAGAAATTCAAGCATAGAGACAGGTGTAAGGTGACCTGAAATCTTGCACTGCTGGAACAGTCCTGGTTTCTGGATACTTATCTTTGTATCCAAATACCTTTCGCAAAAAGAAATACATGTGCAGGACCCTTAAAACTGTGGTCACATGCCACTAGACTTTACCTTATGACACTAATTATCTGTGTAAAAAGAAAAGAAAAAGGACTGTGGTGCATTTATTTTACTAACAAGTCCAAGTAATTTTACAAAAACCTTCAGAGGACTTAAGAGTTTTGGTTAGAAAATCAACCAAACCCTTCTTATCTGACTTTTAAGTCTCTCCATAGCTGAAACACTTTCCAAAGACAAATGCAGTGATTTTCTTTTACAAAGCTTTCTGGAAATTTGATAAAAATCTCATTCTTTTTGGGGGAAAAGTTTGGAGAGCTTTGTCAAAATGTATCAGGTTTATGTGAACATTCATAATCCCTGCCCTCTGTGTAACCTGCTTCCCCCACTGTTCTTAGTAGGTGTTCTGCTAAGAAACATCCACTAAGAACCCTAAAACAGTTAGGATGACGCACACCTTGTACTTCTTTCCGCTCCAAGGCCAAGACTTAACCAATCAGAAGAATCACAAGCCATGTTCCTGTGGTTAGCCAAGAAATGGTCAGCGTGTCCAATTTGCCCCATGGTATCCCTGGCATCTCCACTAATACCACTGGTTCCTTCCAACAAACGGACACCCTCTCCACACTTGGTATGCACTTCACAGCTCTGTTCTCGCGTCCGTGCCCACTGAGGGCCACCAGGAGGGTTCCCTTCATCCTTTTTGCTCCGTGCCAGACCCAATTGTTCCTCGTGCTTGAGCTCAATCGAGTTAATCCTTTATGCAAAAGTGCACATTTCTCCTATCAAAATCCACAATTCGATGCATGAAATCAGAGCAAACCGTGGAAGAAGTCTACATCTCACCTTCTAAACCCCTGTACCCCGCCTTTTTTCTGCAAGTCAAAAAAAACACCCCTGTCAACAAACTGTCCTCTTTTTCCCAATCACTCACATCCACACATTCCATGTCTCCACCAGCCCCTCATGTGTCTGCCCTACAGGCCTGCCCTTTAACCTTCCTTTTATTTCACCACCTCCAATATTCTCTTCTGTGAAGCTATACTCCATTACTGATGACGTCCACAATCTACAGGTCTTATGCCGGCGATGTATACATGAGAACCACTCCAATCCACAGGGAGAACCACACCAATCCACAGGGAGAACCACCGCAATCCACAGGCAGAACCACCGCAATCCACAGAGAGAACCACCGCAATCCACAGGGAGAACCACAGCAATCCACAGGGAGAACCACCGCAATCCACAGGGAGAACCACCGCAATCCACAGGGAGAACCACCGCAATCCACAGAGAGAACCACCGCAATCCACAGGGAGAACCACAGCAATCCACAGGGAGAACCACCGCAATCCACAGGGAGAACCACCGCAATCCATAGGGAGAACCACAGCAATCCACAGGGAGAACTACCGCAATCCACAGGGAGAACCACAGCAATCCACAGGGAGAACCACCGCAATCCACAGGGAGAACCACCGCAATCCACAGGGAGAACCACAGCTATCCACAGGGAGAACCACCACAATCAACAGGGAGCACCACAGCAATCCACAGGGAGAACCACCACAATCCAAAGGGAGAACCACCGCAATACAGAGGGAGAACCACAGCAATCCACAGGGAGAAGCACCGCAATCCACAGGGAGAACCACCGCAATCCACAGGGAGAACCACAGCAATCCACCGGGAGAACTACCACAATCCACAGGGAGAACCACTGCAATCCACAGGGAGAACCACCGCAATCAACAGGGAGAACCACCGCAATCCACAGGGAGAACCACCGCAATCAACAGGGAGCACCACAGCAATCCACAGGGAGAACCACCACAATCCAAAGGGAGAACCAGCGCAATACAGAGAGAGAACCACAGCAATCCACAGGGAAACCACCGCAATCCACAGGGAGAACCCCCGCAATCCACAGGGAGAACCACCGCAATCCACAGGGAGCACCACAGCAATCCACAGGAAGAACCACCGCAATCCACAGGGAGAACCACCGCAATCAACAGGGAGAACCACAGCAATCCACAGGGAGAACAACCGCAATCAACAGGGAGCACCACAGCAATCCACAGGGAGAACCACCACAATCCAAAGGGAGAACCACCGCAATCAACAGGGCTGAACCACCGCAATCAACAGGGAGAACCACCGCAATCCACAAGGAGTAGAAAACTGTTTGCAAGTCAGCTGTAAGGATCTTTGTTGGAGCTCAGAGGGGGTCGAAAGCGGCAGAGTGAGGACGCGTGGCCTTCCGATGAAGGCACCTGTATGAGTGACCAGTAAAGACACTGTCCAGAATACTCCGTCTCATGTGCGACATGTGCCGTAAGAGAGTGAATACGTCATTTGTCTGCTCACCGTTTCTATTTTAACAAACAATCGAATTAAAAACACTGGAATAAAAAAATGTTCTCATCTTTGATCCTTAGCTCCAATTCAAATGAAATGCTACAGAATTCTAAGGATTAAGAGCAGAAAAGGCGTTCATTTAATAATAAAATCCATACTGTGGCATTGGGCACCTGTGCTTGAAGGGCATGACCCAGGTCAAGCAGTAGGGGTACTCTAGGGACAGGTCCTGGACACAGTTTATTACGAATGGGACCCACATCTGTACGCTTACGCAGAATTGAAAGGGTTCTTCTAGAACCAGCAACAGTCTTTCCCCAATGGTTATCCGTGGACAGACTGTAATAGCAAGTAGCGAAGAAGGGCTGTAAGCACGTGCATGGGGCTGACACAGAGGCTCACCATAGAGAAGCAAGGCTCCCATATTAGGGTGGGATGCAGGGCATTATAGTTTGGGTGAACTCGGAAAAAACGATTTTACATGGCATACATGGAGGGAAATATGTGAAACCGATGACAGCACGTTCAGCTCTGGAACAGATTCATACTGGGTGATCTCTTGAGAGACGAGGTTTGGGGGCTTGACTTGCTGAGCTTGGATCAGACATCTTTCATTTTTTATTATTTTTTTGCCCAATTCTGCCATGCACAGAGTTTTTATGTACGTTTGTGACATTACTTGGAATATACTGGGGGTTCCAGCCCGGATCACAGTTGTTGGTGCATCCCCGCTCCTTTACTTGAGGGGTTTATTGAAAACAATGTGTATACCGTCTCCCAACCCAACTTCTTCATGTGCCAACAAGCAAGGGTTCAAGCTAGACTTGGGAACGTGTTGCCTGTGGAATGAGTGGTGGATGGCGCTGTGGAAGAGGCCTGCGGTGCACGGTGTGCGAGGAGAGCCGGGTGAAGGAATCGCAAGGAGTGAGTGAATTGGGCACACATTGGGACAGGTTAGCAAGACCAAGAGAAGTTGAGCGATGGAGACAGGTCCTACTGTAAGGTGGCATGAAGACCCGCAGCACCACAGGTCCCAGTACGTCAACGAGGAAGGGTTCTTGACGCACCGCCTGATGGTACACTGCATGTGCAATGGAAGTATGTGCCAGGCGTGACCTTCGCCAGCCTGGGCTGGATACAGGTGTTGAAGTTCATCAATGCTTGCAAGTTGGAAGTGCTTAGTCGCGAAAAGGGTCGTGCATCCTATTAAGGAAGAGACCAGGACGAGAGTCAGACACATGCCTTGGTAGCTGTTGAATATTTCTTGTAGTAGCTTGAGGCGAAGGTAGTGGGATATGTGGAGACCAAGGTTCTAGGAGGTGTTCATGCGTGATAGTGTTCGGAAGAGTTGGTAACTCCGAATGATTTCAGGAAAGATGAAAGACTTCTGAGAAGATACAGATATTCACACATCAGAATGCTGGTGTGTCCCACACCAAACAAGTGGTTAGAGGACAGGTGGACAGAGTGCTGCAGTAGGGGTTAGAATGGACCATGTGACAGTCCTGATGGGGGATTAGGAGCGAGGCATTTCATGTATGCCTTGTGGGTGTCACAAAGTCTGAGTATTGATCTGCGGGAGATATTTTAGTAAGTGGAAGCACAGCTGGATGATAACTGGAGCAAAGTCTGCATCACATCTGGTGAGCCACAAAAATAATACCAAACAGTTAAGAAACAATTTCCCAAAAAGGAACTGGATAAGGGTTAAGTTGTTGCACTAAGTAAGAAAGGGGTCTGGCTAAATTGTCTACGCCCTTGCAGTTTGTGAGCATAGGTAAGGTCATAGTGGAGCTGAGTAATGGGAATGTGAGGAACATGGCCTTGGTTGAGTTCCACTCAGCGTTCTGGACACAGACGGTTCAATTATGAGTGAGATCAAGAAAGAAGACTTACTTAGAAAAGGTAAAAGACCTACAACTGTTCCTGTATCGATGCAGAGTCATATGCCGAGGTAAATGCAATGTTAGTGTAAGAGGGTTTGCAATGTTCCTCCATCACTGCTTGCCTGCACCCTTTCATGCACAATCAATCAATCAATCAATCAAACATTTATAGAGCGAACTACTCACCCCTGAGGGTCTCAAGGCACTAAGGTGGGGTAAGCAGCTACTGATCGAACAGCCATGTTTTAAGAAGTCTCCTGAAGGTCACCAGGTCCTGGGTCTGTAGCAGGTGGATGGGGAGGGTGTTACATGTCTTGGCGGTGAGGTGGGAGAATGATCTGCCACCAGTGGTCATTTGGCGGATGCGTGGGATGGTGGCGAGGGGGAGGTCAGTGGAGCGAAGCTGGTGGTTCGGGGTGTAGAAGGTGAGTCGTTCGTTGAGGTATGCTGGTCCAGCGTTGTGGAGTGCCTTGTGTGCGTGGGTGAGGAGCTTAAAGGTGATCCTCTTGTTGACCGGGAGCCAGTGCAGGTCTCTCAGGTGGGCGGTGATGTGGCTGTGGCGAAGGATTCAGAGGATGAGGCGTGCAGAGGCATTTTGTAAACGTTGGAGTCTTTTCTGGAGTTTGTCCGTGGTTCCCATGTAGAGGGCGTTGCCGTAGTCCAGCCTGCTACTGATAAGGGCTTGGGTGACCGTCCTTCTGGTTTCGGTGGGGATCCATCAGTAGATCTTGTGGAGCATGCAGAGGGTGTTTGTCGTATCTGTCGTTGCGTTAGTGACTATGACCAAGGAATTGTCACTAACCTCGGAAAGAAGCCGTCGGGAGCGATGGGGCGTAGCTGATCCCCCCTCGACCCTGAGGCGCTGACTGTCGCAGAGGGATGGAAACACTACTGCTTGAGAAAGCCCCCCGGGGAAAAGGGAAGTGGAGAAAATAAGAAAACGCTGCTCTGCCGTGGTGTGTCTCTGATCCTGCGCTGGTAGGGGGTCAGGGTTATGGCCAAGGCGCTCTCCCTCTACGCAACTCAGGCACTCCAGGCTACAGCCTTCACTCTGCCACTCTCTGCCACACCTGATACTTACAAGAGAGTTGAGCAGCTGGCGTGGTACTGATGTCCGGTAAAGGGTCCTGAGAGCAGGACGCGGTGTCTAGAGAGGGTGACACTGTTCTTCACCTCTCTGTTTGGTCACAGTCTGGGCGTTGCCTATGCCACGCAGGCCACCAGATGACGGGCTGAGCGGGAGCTGGGACTCGTGCAAAGAGCGTACAAGAGTGTCCCTAGCACTTGGAGTGTAGCAATATCAAATGTACGATGTTGCAGCAGGTTGAGCGCGTCTGCTGGCACTGAAGAAGTCTTACGCGCAAGGAGAAGGTCGGAGTGTGCAAACGGGAATTCCGTGACACCGGAGTTTTGCTACTCACGCTTCCGGGGACTGTGGAGACTTGTCGGGTGGCGGTGATACTGGCGACTTGCTTCTGGAACCGGTAGGCGGCCGAGTCCTCAATACCGCCTCAGGGTTGTAGATCTTCAGGGATGTCCGCAAAAAGGTTATGTGAAGAGAGGTATCCCGCAGGGAATACCATCCGCGATCCGCGACTGTAAATCACATCCGGATTGTCAAGCCCCGATCCTTAGCAAAAGGGAGGGCTTTATCGTGATGTCGGCGGAACTGCCAGGGACCACTTCCGGGTCGCCGGCCGCAGGCATGACGGGAGTCGTAGTCCCAGTCTTTTGCACCGACCGCGACCTCCCTTCACGCGCCAGACATACCGTGCAGCGCGCTGGTTGGAAGAGGTACCGGGGGAGTGGTGAGTGTAGCGCGCAGCGCCCAGGCTATGTGAGGTGCAAATCGCAACAGAGCCCCCTCGCAAGGACTGCCGGGGTTCCGCTCGTGGAATTGCGCTACGAGAAGAGGGCAATGGAGATTACCTACGGGTTCCCATGTACGGTCTTCAACTCCGTATCCCACCCAATCTATCAGGTACTGCACTCGCCCTCTGATTAACCGGGAGTCTAGTACTTCTCTGACTACGTACTCTTCCTGTCCCTCTATTACAATAGGGGCTGGCCTAGGGGGAAGTCTCATGGAATCAGGACAATTCTTCAACAGGGACACATGGAATACTGGATGTGTATGCCAGGTTTGGGGCAGAGATAGTTTTAGGGCAACAGGGTTAATGATTTCGACCACTCTGTAGGGTCCTATGTATTTGAGCGAAAGTTTACCCCCTCCTTTCAGATGTAGGTTTTTTGTGGCGAGCCACACCCAGTCCCCTACTTGATAGACAGATTCAGGATTTCTTTTCTTGTCTGTGAAGCGTTTGTGGGTGTTTTGGGCCTTCAGCAGCTGTGTCTTGGCTTCTTTTAACACGTTCCGAAGATGGGCATGATGTTCTTGAATCGTGGGATGTTTGGAAGTTATGGGCCAATCGAAGGGAAGCATATTCGGATGAAACCCCAAAAGACAGAAGAAGGGGGAACAACCTAAGGTAGAGTGCTCTGCGTTGTTGTACGCGAATTCGGCTGCCCAAAGCAATGGATACCAGTCAGAGGAGTTTTGCAGTGTGAAGCAACGAAGGTATTGCTCCAAGGATTGATTTAAACGTTCTGTCTTGCCGTCTGTTTGAGGGTGGTAGCTGGTGGATAATCGGGCGTCTATTTTCATGGCCGAGCAAAGAGCTGTCCGGAACCGAGAGGTGAACTGAGTACCACGGTCTGTGATGAGGACCCTGGGGATGCCATGGACGCGCACCACGTGTTGCAGGAACGTGACCGCAAGCTCGGAGGACGTGGGAAGTCTTTTCAATGGTACAAAGTGGCCCATCTTTGTTAGATGGTCTATGATCACGAGAATGGTGGTATATCCATCACATGGGGGCATTTCGACTATAAAGTCCATGGAGACTGTATGTCAGGGGAGCGGAGGAATAGGAATGGGCCTTAAGAGTCCTGTGGGCTTCGAATGGCTTGCCTTGCTTTGCGCACACACCGCACAAGTCCGTAGGTAGTTTCGAGTGTCTTTACGCAGTGTGGGCCACCAGAAGGCTTTTTCTATGGTTGCGATGGTTTTATGCTCTCCAAGATGTCCTCCGAGGATAGAATCGTGGGCCCAAGCCAATACTTGTCTTTGGAGGGTAACCAAGGGAACATACAAGGTATGGTGATGATACGCCAGGTTTTCACTGGTGAGGCGATTTTCGGGGTCTTTGTCTAGCCACTGTTGGATGTCTAGGTGGGTCATGGCTGTCTTCATATCTGCAAGAAAGGTAGGCGACATCAGCAGCGCTACGGTATTTCCAGAAAAGGCACTGCTAGGTAAGATGGAAGGAATTTCCGCCGTTTCGTCTGTCAGCGACTCCGCTGTGTCATCTTTTCTTGATAGGGCGTCTGCTTTACCATTCTGGAGACCTGGCTTATATTAAATGATAAAGTCATAATCTGAAAAGAAAAGAGACCATCAAAGTTGTCGTGGTGTTAGAGCCTTGGCGGTTTTAAGGAATAGCAGGTTTCTGTGATCTGTATATATCTCGACAGTATGGTGAGCTCCCATGAGGTAATGCCTCCATTCTTCGCAGGCCCTTTTTATCGCTAACAGTTCTTTGTCCGAGATTGAATAGTTCACCTCACTGGGGGTGAGTTTTTTAGAATAGAAGGCTACTGGGTGGATTTGTCCGGTGGTCGGATACCGTTGAGACAACACCCCTCCCAAGGCATGTTGTGAGGCATCTGTTTCTAGGATGAAGGGCAAGCGAGGATCCGGGTGACGCAAGATGGGGGCATGGGTGAATTGGTGCTTTAGTTCCTCAAAAGCTTGGTTTGCCTCGTCGTTCCACAAGAAGGGGACATTCTTTCGGAGGAGATGGGTTATGGGATGGATCATTTTAGAGAAATCTATGATGAAGCGCCGATAATAGTTGGCGAAGCCAAGGAAGCTCTGTACGGATTTTACTTTGAGAGGCGCCCTCCAGTGCGTTATTGCTGAGACCTTTTCTGAATCCATTTGGAAGCCTTGTGCGTTGATTACATAACCCAAGAAGGCGACTTCCTGCGCGTGAAAAGTGCATTTCTCTAGTTTGGCGTAGAGAGAATGTGTTTGCAAGCGTTCCAAGACTGTTCTTACATGGATGATATGATCGAGGAGGTTTGCGGAATAAATGAGAATGTCGTCGATGTAGACGATGCAGATGGAATCCAACAATCCGCGCAACACCTCGTCCATAAAAAACTGGAACGCCGCTGGGGCATTGCACAATCCGAAGGGCATCCCTTGGTACTGGAAGAGCCCGTACTTCGTTCGAAAAGCGGTCTTCCATTCATCTCCGGTTCGAACCCGTACCAAGTGATATGCCTCTCGGAGGTCCAGTTTGGTATAGACCTGAGCCCCTTTTACTTGATCTAATAATACCGGAATCAAGGGTAGCGGATATCTGTTTTTAATGGTGATTTTGTTGAGGGCTCTGTAGTCTATGCACGTCCTCAACTCGTCACAATCCTTCTTGGTGATAAAAAAGAGAGGGGACGAAGCGGGAGATGATGAGTGTCGGATGAAGCCAGACTCTAGGTTTTCGTCCAAGTATTTTTTAAGGTACTGATTTTCGGGTTCAGTAAGGGCGTACACCCGACTGCAGGGTATGTCAGCACCAGGCATTAAATCGATACGGCAATCATATGGCCGGTGTGGTGGAAGCTGGGTCGCCTTGTTTTTATCAAAGACCGGCAAGAAGGACAGGTATTCTTCTGGCAGCTGGGTTGAACAACACAGGCCGATGGCTTCCACTCCAGACGCGAGCAACGCGGCTTGAGTATGAATGGCTGGTTCCTGGAATATGGATCGCTTCGTGCAATGGTGTCTGCAGAACTCGGAGGACAAAGATATAGTACGAAGCGCCCATTGTATCTCAGGGTCATGCAACGTCAGCCAGGGCATACCCAGAATCAGGCGAAAATGAGGGGCGTCGATGAGATCAAAACTGATCGTCTCATAATGTTCCTCGGTGATTTTCATAACCAGGGGACTGGTCTGGTATCGAACAGGTCCTGAAGTCAGTGCCTTCCCGTCTACTGCCCTTACCAGGGTAGGAGTGGTCTTCTGGACACAGGGTACACCGATGTTCCTAGCGTATTGTAGATCAATGAAGTTACCCGTGGCTCCTGAATCGAGCAGAGCGGGCACTCGGATGGGGGAGTCAGAGGTTATCCAAAGTGTGACTTCAACGTTTAGGTGGGCCACAGAGGGTTGAATCGTGTTCGCCAAAACAAATGGGATCGTGAGTGATTCAGAACCCAAGACGGAGATCCCGTCCGGACTTGGGTTTAGTAGTTTTCCGCTTCTTGTTGAGTAACTGCTTGGGTCCTAAGACTGAATCCCCTCTCGGGGCCTTTAGTTCTGGCTCTGCATTCCCGCATGAAATGTCCCCCTTTTCCACAGTATAAGCATAGCTTTTGTTGCTGTCGTTTCTCTTTTTCCTCTGCTGTCAGAGGGCCACGGAGCCCTCCAATTTGCATCGGTTCTGTCCCGTCTATTCCCTTGAAGCGGTCGTCAACAGACGGTCGGGGTCGTGGCAAGATTAGACGAGGTTCACCTCTGCTCTTATCCCCTTTCCTTTCTTGCAACCGATGATCTAGTTGCACGGTTAGTTCAATAAGTTCTTCACAAGTGGGCGGCAGCTGGACGACCCGAGACAGAACGTCCTTCAATTCTCCCCGAAGACCCTGGTAGAATAATGAGGTACGTTTTTCTTGGGGCCAGGTTGTTTCCACTAGGAGTCGATTAAAGGTGGTTATATATGTAAGGAGGTCCTGTGACCCCTGCCGTAGTGCCATAAGTTCCCGATCCAGGGAAAGCATGTGGGTTTTTCTGTCAAACAGTTTTCGCAATTCCCCACAAAAGTCTTGGAAATTGTGGAGCACTGGATCGTTCCTTTCCATTAAGGGAATGGTCCAGTTGGAGGCATTGCCTCCCATGTAGGACATCATAAAGGAAGTCTTGGAAGCCTCTTCCTGGAACACTGCGGGTTTGCAAAGAAAATGGAGTCGACATTGGTGTAGGAAGGTTTCAAATTTTTTCGGATCCCCATAGAATCGTTCGGGGGGGGGGGCTAAGGGAATGCCAGGGTTCTGTATGACATGGACCTTAGGGATAAGCCCCGCGGCTGGCGAAGGGGTTGTTGGGGTTGAAAAGATACCGGGTCCCTTGGGCCCTTCGCCTAGGGATGTAACGGGAAGTGGTAATGTCCAGTCTTTAATAAAGGGGCTCCTCCCAGTAGTCGCGGGGGTGCTAGTTCTTGAGAGTCCAGCAACTTCCCTACGTAAGGTTCCCATTTCGTTCCTGAGCTCTTGGGTTTCTCTACGGGAGGTCTGCACTTCCTGCTGGAGAGCATTGATGCTCTCCAACAGTGTGGACAGGACCGCTGCGGTGTCCATCGCTCAGGCCAGCTGAATCCGTGGGCTTGACAATCTGTCGTTGCGTTAGTGACTATGACCAAGGAATTGTCACTAACCTCGGAAAGAAGCCGTCGGGAGCGATGGGGCGTAGCTGATCCCCCCTCGACCCTGAGGCGCTGACTCCCGCAGAGGGATGGAAACACTACTGCTTGAGAAAGCCCCCCGGGGAAAAGGGAAGTGGACAAAATAAGAAAACGCTGCTCTGCCGTGGTGTGTATCTGATCCTGCGCTGGTAGGGGGTCAGGGTTATGGCCAAGGCGCTCTCCCAAGGTAAACTATAGAGGGTACATATGAAGCAGAGAGTCAGTAAGCACCTCCCACCCTCTACGCAACTCAGGCACTCCAGGCTACAGCCTTCACTCTGCCACTCTCTGCCACACCTGATACTTACAAGAGAGTTGAGCAGCTGGCGTGGTACTGATGTCCGGTATAGGGTCCTGAGAGCAGGACGCGGTGTCTAGAGGGGGTGACACTGTTCTTCACCTCTCTGTTTGGTCACAGTCTGGGCGTTGCCTATGCCACGCAGGCCACCAGATGACGGGCTGAGCGGGAGCTGGGACTCGTGCAAAGAGCATACAAGAGTGTCCCTAGCACTTGGAGTGTAGCAATATCAAATGTACGATGTTGCAGCAGGTTGAGCGCGTCTGCTGGCACTGAAGAAGTCTTACGCGCAAGGAGAAGGTCGGAGTGTGCAAACGGGAATTCCGTGACACCGGAGTTTTGCTACTCACGCTTCCGGGGACTGTGGAGACTTGTCGGGTGGCGGTGATACTGGCGACTTGCTTCTGGAACCGGTAGGCGGCCGAGTCCTCAATACCGCCTCAGGGTTGTAGATCTTCAGGGATGTCCGCAAAAAGGTTATGTGAAGAGAGGCATCCCGCGGGGAATACCATCCGCGATCCGCGACTGTAAATCACATCCGGATTGTCAAGCCCCGATCATTAGCAAAAGGGAGGGCTTTATCGTGATGTCGGCGGAACTGCCAGGGACCACTTCCGGGTCGCCGGCCGCAGGCATGACGGGAGTCGTAGTCCCGGTCTTTTGCACCGACCGCGACCTCCCTTCACGCGCCAGACATACCGTGCAGCGCGCTGGTTGGAAGAGGTACCGGGGGAGTGGTGAGTGTAGCGCGCAGCGCCCTGGCTATGTGAGGTGCAAATCGCGACAGTGTTGAAGCAGGAAGAGGAGACATCGTTGACTTGCTGGGCCAGGGAGAGCGTCGAGTCCAGAATGAAACCCAAGTAGCGTGCGTGGTTGGAGGATGTCGTGGCAGCTCCCAACGTGGCAGGCCACCAGGAGTCTTCCCATGCGGAGGGGGTGGAGCCAAGTATCAGGACCTCCGTCTTGTCAGAGTTCAGTTTCAGACGGCTGGTCTTCATCCACTCTGCGACAGACTTCATTCCCTCGTGGAGGATGGATTTGGCGGTGTCCGGGTCCTTGGTGAGGGAGACGATCAGCTGGGTGTCATTGGCGTATGAGATGATGTTGAGACAGTGCGCTCAGACGATATTGGCGAGTGGTGCCATGTAGATGTTGAAAAGGGTCAGGCTGAGGGATGATCCTTGGGGTATGCCGCAGGTGATCATGGTGGCTTCGGATCTGTATGGGAGGAGGCGGACTCTCTGAGTTCTGCCGGTGAGGAAGGAGGTGATCCAGTTCAGGGTTTTGTCGCGGATCCCTGCGTCGTGGAGTCGTGTGCGTATGGTGTGGTGGCAGACTGTGTCAAAGGCGGCCGAGAGGTCCAGGAGGATGAGGGCCGCAGTTTCACCATTGTCCAGCAGGCTCCTGATATCCTCGGTGGCGGCGATGAGGGTGGTTTCGGTGCTATGGTTGCTGCGGAAGCCGGATCGGGAGGGGCCCCAGGATGTTGTTCTCCTCCAGGAAGTGGGTTAGTTGTCTGTTGACGGTTTTCTTAATGACTTTTGCCGGGAACGGGAGCAGGGAGATGGGTCGAAAGTTCTTGAGGTCCTTTGGGTCTGCTTTAGGTTTCTTGAGAAGGGCATTGATCTTGGCGTGTTTCCAGCTCTCCGGAAAGGTGGCTGTCTCGAAAGGAGCTGTTGATGATCTTTCGGAGTTGGGGTGCGATGATGGAGCTTGCTTTGTTGAAGATGTGGTGGAGGCAGGGGTCGGAAGGAGAGCCGCAGTGGATGGTGTTAATGATTTTGATGGTGTCTTCATCGTTAATGTGGTTCCAGGAGAGCAGGAGGTTGGTGTGTTTGGTGGGTGTTGAGTCGGGGGTGTCGGCGTCTGTCGTCGGTGTCTGGGTGTCGAAGCTGTCATGGATGTCTGCGATCTTTCGGTGAAAGAGGGTGTCCAGAGAGTCGCAGAGTTCTTGCGTCGGCGGGATGTCATCCTTGCTGGAGCTGGGGGAGGCAAGTTCTTTCACGATGCTGAAGAGCTCTTTGCTGTTGTGTGCATTGTTGTCGATGCGTTCCTTGAAGAAGGTCCTTTTGGCGGATCGGATAAGTTGGCGGTGCTTGTGTCTGGCGGTCTTAAGTGCTGCATGGTTGTCTGGAATTGGCGCCACTGCTTCTCGATTCTTCGGCAGGTTTGTTTGGAATTCTGGAGGTCGGCGTTGAACTAGATGGCTCTCGTGTCGGTGCGCCTGTTAGAGGGTTTCCTGATCGGGGTGAGGGTGTTGGCACTGTCGTCGATCCATTGTCTGAAGTTGTGGGCCGCTGCGTTGGTGTCAGAGGGCTCAGAAGGAGGGTCTCAGGCGAGGAGCTGGTCTTCGGTGACTGTTCCAGCTGTGGTGTGGGATTCGTTGCAGTTGGATGTGCGCTGTGTATTTCTCAAACGAGAAGTGGATGCAGTGGTGGTCGGTCCAGTGGAGTTCGGTGTTGTGGCTGAAGGCGACCTGATTGCTGGCAGAGAAGATGGTGTTGAGCATGTGTCCGGCAGAGTGGATGGGTGTTTTGACGAGCTGTTTGAGTCCAAGGTTGGCTAGGTTGTCGATCAGGGTTGTGGGGTTGCTGTCGTTGGGGTTCTCGAGGTGGAAGTTCAGGTCTCCAAGGAGGATGTAGTCTCTGGAGGCGAGGGCGTGCGTGCCGATGAGGTCTGTGATGGAATCGCTGAACTGTGGTCGGGGTCCCGGGGGTCTGTAGACAAGGGTTCCTCTGAGGGTGGTGTTGTGATCGACATGGATCTGGAAGTGTAGGTGTTCGGCCATGCTGAGGGAGTCTTCGATATTGGTTGAAATTCTGATGGTGTTCCTGTGGACGATGGCGATTCCTCCTCCTGGTTTGATGTTTCGGTCCCTGTGGGTGATCTTGTAGCCGTCTGGGATGGCTAAGTCGGACGCCGAGGAGGCGTTCATCCAGGTCTCTGTCAGGAAGGCGACGTCCGTGGAGGATGAGTCGAGAAGGTCCCAGAGTTCGACAGCAAGCTTGTGGACTGAGCGGGTGTTGAGTAGTAGTGCATAGAGTTGCTATGGACAGTTAGATGTATTGGGGTTTAAACACTGGATTGGAGTAGCTGGCTAGTCCCTATTCGTTGAAGACATTTTTCTTTGGAGTACTCATGTTCAGGAGCCTGTCAAAGGAAGCATTTACTTTGTAAGCCTAAGTTTCTAAAGATCAAGGCACATATTGTTTAATTCATAAGAATGCAACTTCATCTGCTTGGCTTTATTGCTTCTTGTCTGGATTATGGCTGAACGCTTCATGGTGTTACATGGTGTTACAGGTGTGTACTCTTGCTACTCTGCAGTCTGTCTTTAGTGCTTACATTATTTTCCTCCTCAACCTGCCGCTATCATCTCTCCTCCATTGGTCTCACCTAGCCAGATATAATTTTTCCAGTAGCCCTAAATTTAATTTTGTCATATTGTTTCTTCAACATATACATGGTGATGCCTAGCCCTCCTAAACAAGCATGCATCCACTCAACACAAGACGCTGCCATAACAGCTGCTTGCGCTCCTCGTCTTGTTCTTCAGCAGGACCTTTCTTGTGCACTCACTGCTATTTCACATGCGCCAACACACCCATCCCACACACCAAACATGACTCACCTGTCTGGAATGCATGTTCCTCAACACCAGATCCCTCAGCAAACACGCTACAGAGATCTGGGACACCATAGGTACGCACTCATCAGACATCCTCTTCCTGACAGAGACCTGGCTAAACCCCTCATCGACAACCACCATTGCCACAGCCATTCCACAAGGCTACAAGATCACCCGCCAAGACAGAGTGAACAAGCCAGGCAGAGGGCTCGCCATCATCCACAAGGACTCCATCGCCGACACCTCCTCCACCAACGAGAATGCAACCTTCATGGAACATGTGCACTTATGACTACAGACCAGAAACCACACCACTATCAAAGGCACTTTAGCTTACTGACCCCGCTGGACCATGCACCACCATCAGCAATCGCCTCACAGATTTCATAGCCCCTCTTGCCATCGGCTCGAACAACTTCATCTTACTTGGAGACCTCAACTTCCATCTCAACGACCAGAAATATAACAATTCGACTGCCCCACTCGAGAGCCTCGAGATCCTAGGACTCGCCCAGATCGTCAAAAGCACTACCTACAACACAGGACACGCCCTCAACCCTGTTCTTCACAGCCAGCAAGTTCAGTCACCTCAGTCCGCTCACTTGGAAAGACTACTCTGTCGTCCACTTCTTCATGGATGCACCCCAACCCATCAGGCTGGTACACCGAAGACCTTAGAAACTCCAAACACCACTGCAAACAGCTGAGGAGAAAATGGAGAACCAGACGAGATACCACTGCAAGAAACACAAGTCCGCCTTCAGGTAATACCACACCCAAGTCAACGAGGCAAGAAAAACAGCTCCAGCTCTCAGACTAGAAAACAGCTCCAACAACTGCGAAGAGCTCTTCAATATCATCAAACAAATTCTCCAACCCCACAGTCACCAACAACTCCATCACACCCTTCGCAAGACCTCTGCGGCAACCTCTCAGATTTCTTTCACAACAAAATCTTCAAGATCTACAGCAACTTTGACCCGCAACGCCAGACCCAAGAACTCATCAACCAGCTGCCCACCACCACCAAATTGGACCAGCAGATCACAAATTGGAAACCCCTCACTCCAGAAGACAAAGCCAAAATCATGAGAACTATCCTCTCCGGGCCCCCACTGACCGTTACCCCCAAGAATTTCTACAATCTAGGAGGAACTCTGAGCAGCTCCCACCTCACCACAATCATCAACATCTCCATCCAAAGTGGAACCTTCCCGGAAAATAGGAAACCCGTAGATATCACAGATATCCTTTAAAAACCCATGGAGGACCCATAAGAGCTCAGCCACTACAGACCCATCTCACCCCTGCCCTTCCCATCCAAAGTAGTGGAGAAACCTAACAACAAACAACTATAACAGGGGGCATTGCCAAGATGGCAACCTGGTGAGTTGCAAGTTGTGGAGCTCCGGGGTGAGGCCTATTAGCATCCACCGTGCCACAGACTCCAGCACGGACAGGGCCTGTCTCCTTCCAGGAACACCTCCCCATCACTGTGAGAGTGCGCCAAACTTTTGTTTGAACCCCCCTGCATGTACTCCAGTATCGCCGACACCTTGGAGGCCACAGCGCTACCAGCAACGAGTGCGGCCGTCCGAAGTGTCTTCCTTTTATGACCTGCAGGGCGCAGATGAAGTCTGACGACCCAGCGAGTGTCACCTGCATCAGAGGTACCTGCTACACCAGTATCTATGGCGAGGCCTACGCACCTGAAGCCCCTAGCCCCCCTTTCAACATCACTGTGCCTTCTGGGCAGCCTACTGCAAGTGGGGGACTGAACGTTAGAGCTGTGACCTCCTGTTCTGAAAGTGTTTTTTCCTCCCCAGGCCCTTAGAAGCAAGGGAAGGGTGGCTCCTATATTCCCCTGAAAGACTAATGACTGCGACGATGGGGTCCCGGTGATAGGCAGCCTTTCATTTCTCTATGCAATAGTGGTTATGGCCCACCTGGTGCCAAGCCAGTACATGGTTTGGTCTCGGCGTTGACCCTCCCCTCCCTACCCCCACCTGCATTCAACTTGGATTGTGCCTCGACACGCTGCCTCGCAGGCCCCCTTACCTTTATTTAGATAACAGCATCCTGTGGTGCAGCCTGCTTCTGTCCACCCCCATCCATACGTGGCCTGAAGGAGAGACTACAGTATATGTGGGAACTAACACAGGTTCTCAGAGTCTCTTTGTGAACGTGCACCTAGACACAGCTGGGAACCTGGAGCTCTGTTGATCCCTGACTGCAGGTGCATCGGTCCACTCCTCAGGTCGCCCCAATGGTTTGCCCTAAACAAGACAAGGCCTCTGAAGACATAACCAGAGTGGAGAGTAGGGGAGCAGATGGGGGTATCCAGTGTTCCCGAATGTCACACTGGAGAGTAGGCTGTGGGATCACTCTAGCAAGTTCAATGAGATCCTGCAGACGGTCCTGGACATTAAATCTTACCTAGAACCCAAAATCAACACCCCAGAGATTGACATGGGCCTTTTTCAGGAAGGCCGCAAGAAGTTGAGGGAGCGGTTGGAAGTTTCGAAATCTTTGTTAGCAACACTCCAGCCAGCGGTCGCAGAAGCGGACTCTCACAAAAAGGCATAGGAGGAGGTACACTACCTCAGGAAATGAGTTGAAGACCAGGAAGGGCGATCCCGTCCCAATAACATGCAAATCATAGGTTTGTCAGAGCCCACCGAAGATTCAAGTATGAAGCGCTATCTTGAGGAGTGGTTTGCACAGACTGTATTAAGGGGCAAACTGTCAACCTTCTTCTGTGTGGAATGGGCTCACAGAGGGCCAGGTATGCCACTTCTCCGAGACTGGTGGTTGTGCATCTCTTCAACTACAGATACAGGGACCACATACTGCAGGTGGCGCAGGCAAAGGTGTTGATAACTCACAGGTGAACAGATTCGCCGACTACACTGTGGAAGTACAAAGGAAGCAAACTTCCTTTCTGAAGGTAAGGAGGAAGTTCCAAGCTCTTGACATTAAATATGCCTTGCAGTTCGTTGGCACTTTGAAGATCATACACAATGGCCACACCACCTTCTGTGCGACTCCCACGGATGCCTGGGCTTGGCTGGATCAACGTATTGTCTCTCCGCATCAGACAGAGGGAGCACAAGCTGGTCTGGGGATGCAGCGCCACCAGAGACCCCATCACAAAGGTAGGAAGGCAGGCCCCTCGAAAGAGCAAGCAACGAGGGAGAGAGCCCAGGCAATCACCGCGGCTGAGTGGCAAAACGCAACTCCTTCCTTTTCCTTAGCTGAAGCTGAAAGACTCGACAGTGCTCATTCAGAGGCGAACCTGGCACTGGCAGAGTTCTTGTTGTGAGGGCATCCGCTTATCAACCCCATGTCCGCAGATGACTTGATATGAGATGGCTTGTACTGTACTTGTGACACATGGGTCGCCTGGTCCCCCAGATGCCTGTGATGGTTGTTTGGGGTACGAGCTCGCTGGAGTTTCTGTAGGTACTTCTTCTTGGTGAGTCAGTGGTGGGGCATTTAACTTCAGCAGAAGACTGGTTGAGTCGGACTTCTTATCGAGTGGATATACTGCTGCTGCATTACCCCAGTGGAGGGAAAGGTGTAAATATGGCTTTGGAGGCTTTTCCGTTTTGTTTAATGTTGACTTTTATTTGGAACACCAATGACAGATGAAACAGAAGATTAACGTTATGGTAACGCCCATGGACAGTCCGTGTTTCACTTAATATATGTCCAGCTTCTTTAATGGTGGAAACAGTGAGGAAAGCAGTAGCCCAGGTCTGATCTTTTTCTTTCATCTCCTAAGTTCTCTGGATCGTTACCGCCAGCATCCTCCAAGAAACCGGAAGAGGTAAGTATGAGTAACGAATGTCCAACTTCTCTTTTAACTAAGCAGGAAGTGGAACCCGTCACGAGTCATAGGTGAGAAAACGAGGGAAAGGACTCCCAGCTCAAAGGGAGACAAGGTTAAGCTCCTAGTTCTGTGTATAAGGCTCTTTCCCCTAAAACCCAACTAGAAGGCAAGAGGGGATGGGTGTCAATCGTGCATTTTTTTCTCTCTAGTCTGGTGCTCATGGGTATCACAACAAAAATTAGAAACCCACAAAGTGTATATACATTTTGTAACGAAAATATGTATATTATAATCACCATGAAGAAAGAATCTAGTGCCAGAAAAGGGAAATAGGTGTGCAAAATTGGGCCCAGGTATTGTAATGCCCCCAGGAGTCTTCCCTCGAGTCACTCGCCCAAGTAGCCACAACTCTCCTGAGTTGTTGCGGCTGGCAGGCAAAGGCTGGCGAAGTCCATCAGTCCTCACTCCATTCATCGAGGTCCTCCCATGTCTCCGTGCTCTCCTGTCGCCGATTCCTCAAGGCTTGCGGGGTTGTGGCCTTGTGCGATGGTCATCAGGGCAGTGGCATCAGTTTCTTTGGAATTCTATTACAGGACCGGAGGCTGCGGATTATGCTTTCTCTTTCTTTACTGCAAGTATACAGCAGCCAATAAAAAAGTTTTTAACATATAAAGAAAAACTACATTTGCCAAAATGTCATGGTACACTATCAATAACCAAAGAGACTAGCCCTATAAATGACGCTCTTCTTACAAGCACTTTCTCTTTCATTGCTGCTCGCAACTGAGTTAAGTGCTTTACGTTATTCATTAGTGTTGATACACTTCATAGTGCCTTTGCTTTAATTAGTAGCTTATTGTATTCACTTATTATGGATGTTTTATTAATTGATGTGGCATAGTTAAGGGTCTAGGTGCGGATATTGAAAGGAAAACTGCTTAATTACCTCAGCCGTGTTTCAGTGGCAGCGCGAGTGCTAACATTCGCTGTTGTGGTGGTCGGGTGGTGGCGAGAGCGACTACAGCAGTTTAGGTTCGCGTCTCGCCCCCACCGGAGTGCCTCAGTCCCTGTGCACGCTTTCCACAGTTCACCGCACTTCAGTTGCTGTCCGCAGTGCCTTCACTGATCGGGCCCGCGTTGGTTTTTGGAGCCTCATGTCACGTAGTCCAATTGGCAATTTTCAAAGCGGAACTGCACACAGCTCCAGTCCTGGTTACTGCTGTGTGCGAAGACGCCTTTCCTAGGCTGCATAACAAGGACGGCCCTAAGCCAGGTGCAGGCTCAATATAAGTTTGGCTCCCTGACGCCCTCTTGTGAGGCTGTAACAACAGTGACTACAGCCGGGCTGAGGAGCAGTTGAACCAGAACCAGTTGAACCCCCTTGACCGATTTCTTTGGAATTATTGGACTTGGCTAAGTAAGTGTCTAGATCGCTGCAAGTCGGTAGCGATGGAAGACTGGGCCTATTTTGAGGAGGACGAATACGGATACTACGAGGAGGAACAAGGGGCCAGATGTAGGTGGCCAAATACCGAGCGGTAATGCAGAAATTCGCAGAATTTCTGCGTTACCGACCGGTATTTGGTTGAGTGCAATGTAGGTGAGTTGAAACCTACTTGCAAAATAAGGAATCGCAAAATAGCGATTCCTTATTCTGCTCTTTCATTTAAGGAATCGGAAATACCGATTCCTTAAATGCAATATACGTAGCACTAAAAATAGTGCACTTCAGCCTTAAGGAATCGCTAATTACCACCAACTTCAAGTTGGTGGTAAGTAGCGATTTCCTTTGAAAAAGCACTTTTTTGCTTTTTTAAATGTGCCATGTGGCACACATCCATGCCCTTAGGGCATGTATGTGCGCCACATGTGCACACATACACATTTCAGGGGTGCAACAGGGTGTCCTTTGGACACCCTGGCACCCTTGAAATAGCTCCCGCTAATCAGGAATATCTTCCCATTCATTCCTATGGGCCTCCTAGCCCATAGGAATGAATGGGTAGGTATTCCTTAATAACGAATCTCAATTACCGATTCGTTATTAAGGAATGTTAAGGAATCGCTAATATTTTAGCGATTCCTACCTACATTCCTTAATAGCGATTCGGTAAAAATCGCTATTAAGGACTTGCTAAGTTGAAGTTACCTACATCTGGTCCAAGGTCCTCTCCTCGAGGACAATCTAGTTGACGCCCTGGATGCATCAGTTCAACAATCCATCAATAAGAAGGTGGAGGTGGCTGTTCCCCAGATGGTCAGTAAAGCGCTAGCAGCTGCCCTCAAGCCCATAACGGCGCAACTTGAAAATTTCGCAAAGAGGCATGGAATGCATGCCGGTAGGACCAGCCTTGACCACATCAGGGGGAAAAGCTTCATCTAGGACCAAGTCCTCAAACTGGCCAGACACGCAGGCTTTAGCTGAGTTACCTCCATCCTCTTCTAGGGACCACCAGTATTCGGTTAATCTAGATCCGACCCCATCTTCCAATAGAGCTCAGGACACCAATACGGGCACTGACACAGACGCTACTGGGCATACCGCATCCCCAAAAAGAAGAAAACTAAGAAGGCGCATTTGGAACCGCCGACTCCCTCAATCTTCCAGGCGCAACGCCTTTCGATTTTAATTCGCAGGACATTGTCCACCCAAGATATTGGGACTGGGCTCTGCCCCGGAGGTAGCGGATTACTAACACCAGAACCTGAGGAGGAATTTTGACAAGGAAGTGCGGAGTAGGTTGAGGTCCAAATACCCTTGCCCGGACGTCCCGGATAGCAGGGTGGACACGCCTGACATCGATCCCAACATGTTGACATTTTTGAAAGAATTTACGAAGGATCCCAAGAAGGGCATTGGCCATGCGTGGCGTGGTTGCCAGGATAAGCTCCTGGACCTCACTGGCCCCCTAGCGAAGATCTTGTAAATGGCCTTAGTGGCCAAGGACACGGGTGCTCTAATAGACCCAGATATCCTCGCAGGATGGACACAGCGTGCCCTTTTGTTTCCTGGGAAACGCAAACTGTGCAATCTCGACTGAGCTAGGAAGTCCCTTCTCATGAGGATGGACAACAACCTCACCAAACTGGCTTCTGGGGAGGCTGGCCCCCTGGCAGAGGATTAGTTTTTGGCAATAGGTTTGTCAAGGACGTCGCCAAATACGTCGGAACCTTCACCTCCTTAGACAAGGCCCAAGCAAACATTAGGAAGGTCTTCCAAGCTGGCCTTTTTGGCCGGGCCAAGCAGCGGCTGCTTGCCAGGCCGCCAGTACCATCAGGACCCTCCCAGAGGAGGATACGGTCGGGGTAGAGGGGAGTACCCAGACAGCACCATAGGCGGCACTTTCTACCCCACAAGATGCTTTAGTTGTCGCCGATACCACCGTGGAGGACAGAGGGGATACTTCCAATCCCAGATTACATCAGGTAAGAACATTGACTCTAACTCAATGTCCTCCGGGGGGGTCGCATTCGCCATTTCCGGGACAATTGGTCAGTCATTACTCAGGATGCTTGAGTGTTGCAAATGGTACAGGGATTTTGCATGGATTTCTTTCAAACCCCTATGCAAAGCGCTACTCCTCCTCAAGACATAATTTTTATAGATCAAGAAATAGGAGACTTGCTGGAGGAAGGCGCAATAACTTATTGCGACGACAAACCCGGCGGTTTCTGCAGCAACGTCTTTCTAGTTCAGAAAAAAGGTGGGGCCACAGACTAGTCCTAAACCTGAAGGGTTTCAATCAAGTCGTCCTGTACAGGCATTTCAAAATGGTGGGGATACACCTTCTGACAGACATTCTGAGGCAAGGAGACTGGATGGTCTGTCTTCATCTCAAGGACGCCTACCTAACAGTTCCGATATTTCCCCCTCACAGGCGCTTCTTGCAGTTCCAATGGCGAGGCAGATGGCTGGAATATTTGGTCCTGCCTTTCGGTCTTTAATCGGCTCCTTGGTGCTTTAACAAGCTGGTGAAGCCAGTGACCGCACACCTCCGGGAGCAGGAAATTCATCTAATAATTTATCTGGATGACATTCTGATACTGGCTCCCTCCATCTCCCTAGCAGTCCAACATCTGCAGATAACAATGCACCTGTTAGAGAATCTGGGTTTTGTGATAAACAAGATGAAATCTGTTCTGGTCCCAACACAATCACTGGAGTTCTTGAGTTTCGTAATCATCTCTCAGACAGCACAACTCCAGTTGCCCAAATCCAAATTGAAAGATCTGAAAAAGGAATTGAAGACAACCCTAACCAAACAGGTCATGTCCCTACGGGCGATTGAGCGTTTAGTGGGCCTTCTAGCCTCTTCCATACAAGCAATCTTTCCGGGGCAGTTAAATTACCGGGCCCTTCAATGTCTGAAAATCCGACACCTGCAGAAGAGTCTTTTTTATTCAGACCAGAGATCCCCGATGTAGTCGGAGATTACCAAAGACTTTTGGCATTACTGCCTGGCTCACCAAATAACGGTGGTAGCGGAGTACCTTCTGGGGCAAGACAACACAATAGCAGATTGGAACTCCAGTCACTTGAAGGATTACAGCGACTGGAAACTCCATCCGTCTCTCTTCCAGATGACTCAAGCGATTTGGGGCCGTTACCACATAGACCTCTTTGCCTCCAGGCTAAATTGTCAACTGGAGACGTTCTTCAGTTGGAGACCGGACCCTCTGGTGAAAGCCATGGATGCCTTCACACAGGATTGGTCGAAGACATTCAATTAGGCATTCCCTCCTTTTACCTTGATTCCCAGAGTAGCGAACCTAATTGTTCTGCAGAGAGCGGAGATCGTACTAATCACCCCGGCATGGAAGGCCCAACCCTGGTTTCCGGTTCTGCTGGAGCTGACGTGCGACTTCCCTCTTCTTCTTCTGTGATCCCAGATGATGCTCCAGGGCCCTCATGGAGAATAGCACCCTCTAGTTCTCTTGGGGCAGCTTCCCCTGATGGCCTGGAGGCTTTCAGGCAACAGTGGTCGTTGCCAGGAATTTCAAAAGCCCCTTTTCCCCCTCTGAAGTTTTGGTTTCTTTTCTTATGCAGGTGGAGCCAGCATGGATGACCCGAATCGGATAGGTCTACCAACCTGATTCCAGGTACACACCCGTAGAGGATGGACCTCTCGCCACATCCCTTCTTCCTTATTTTCTTCTAGGAAGAATCGGTTATTGTGGGTAGCTAGATAGAAAATCTGCTTTAGTTTGTTCACTTCCTTTTTGGTGACAAGTTGCAAATCCAAAGGGCTTAAGGGATAAAAACCACCTGAACACCCTAGCTTTGTTTCCTTTATTCTTAGTCATCTATTGCAAGGGAGCATGATCGGCATAAAGATCGAACTCCCAACCATCCAAATAATACCCAAGGGTTTCGATAGCCCACTTAATAGGTTGTCTCTCTTTTTCTATGGTAGCGTAATTCCTTTCTCATGGAAAAAGTTTCTGGCTAACATATAGTATTAGTCTCTCCATTCTCTCCTCGTCTTTCTGGGATAGGACCGCACCTAACCCAACTCTATTTGTAATATAAAGCACTTGGAATATCTGGTATGCAAAGTATGGGACTGGTGGTAGGGGTTGTATGAAGCAGTCTGAAGGAGTTCAGTAACTCTAGGGAGGGATTTTTCAGCTCTTGATCTGTTTATCTATGGGCTTTCAGTAAATCAGCTGGGGGCGGGGTGGGGGGTCTCAGCCATCTGGGAAAATTGGGGTATGAGCTGCCGATAATAGCCCACTAACACAAGGAAGGCTCGGGGATCTTTTTTGGTCTGAGGAAAGGGTGATTGCAGGATAGCTGCTACTTTTTCTGTCTGGGGTTGAAGCACTCCCTTCATTGGGAGGTGTCCTAAATATTTAAGTTGTTTTATTGGCCAAATGGCTTCTCCCTGGATTCACTTTGAGCCCTTCTTGGTTCAAGGTCTTTAAGCCAGCTTTTACATGTACTATATCTTTCTCTCATGTGGGGCTATGTATGATTATATTGTCAATGTAAGCAGCAGCATAGGCATTAAAGAGCGTAAAACGCGAACACAGAGGGCTCATTCAACTCCTTCTCAGGGAGTAATCTCCAGCAGTAAGACCTCCCGGAAGATTCACTATTTTAATTATTTTTCTCTCATAAGTGTATCATTGTTAAATAATATCTTGACAAACAATAGCAAATAATGAACAAAGCCAAGGCTAAACTGGGGAACAGGGTGGCGGGTACTTTGGATGCTTTTATCACCAGGGCTAATACGGTGTTGACTCAGAAAATAATTGAAACAGAACGCAGACTCTCCTTAGACCTCCAGAGCTCAATCAACAGGTTATCCTTAACCCATGAACTTCTCTCCTTATCACAACCTAGTGTCGCAGAAGACTGTCCCGCCATCACATCGATATCCCAGCCTTCGATAGAGAAGGATAACTTACTTATAAAGGAATCCACGGTAGAGGAAAAAGGGATGATGACCAGGGGGAAACAGGTTAAAGCTAAAACAGCTAAGGTTAACCCCCCTAAAACGAAAGGACGACGGGAAAAAAAGCAAATGGGTGGTCAGGATAGTGAGGTTGTGACAATACACAATGATCAGTGTTCAGAGTCAATCGAATTTGAAAGTAGTCCCAGGGGAAAACAAGCATCTAAGTGTGTCCCGCCCATGGGTCAGGTGAATGAATGTAGTTTAGTAAATCTTGAAACCATGTTAATAAAGCTACTGGATCCAATTTTAAAGAAGCTTAACAACATAGAAGAGAGGCTAGGACTACTAGAGGGAAGTTGTGGATGTAAAACTAATGTCAGGCCTGCCAATCAGATTAATAATATAGCAGAAGTGATGATAAGTGACACTCCCAGGGTTTCTAAGAAGGATCAGAATGGGGCACATAATGGCGACACTTGTAAACCTAGAGAAGTACCTGTTGATCTAGTTTCTCATCAAAACCTACCTACTGAAACTATATCCTCCCTGGGGCCACCAGAACCTAGAAAGCTCAATAGTATCTCTGATAATTCAGGGAGAAATCGGGAGGGGGACGTGCCTGCTCAACATCTTCAGGGAACCCAGATAATCGATTTACCACTGGAGTCTACGTCATACTCAATAATTTTGGGAAATGTCCCCCAACTAAAGGAAGGGGTTACAGAGGATTTTGATCAACTTAAAAACAAACTGAATCAATGGTTCACCAATAATCTATATATGGGTCACGACGTCAACAGATACATAATAATGGCTCGTAGAATTAGCTGGATTGGCAATAGGGCAAAATCATATCACGGTGACTGTATCGTTGTCAATTTTGATAACCCGTACACTGCTGAGAAAATATTGCAGGAGACCCAAAAACGTCATCTGAGATCTAGTTCAAATACAGTCATTTTACCCCTGGGCTACTTTTACATCCAAAAGCCCCGGATGCTTAAGACTGACACTGGTCGTATAGCTTACACTCATACAAGGGATACCATGGAACAGAATCTTCAACATCGATTTCCTACCCATCCTCACTCCTCCAGGGATTTGGTTAGCGCTCATCTCCCCCCAAGACTAGAATTAAGAAATAGATACTTACCGTTATCAGATATAGAAGAGTGTGACTGACTAAGTTCTAAGGCAATAAGTGGAATAAGTCTACACACTTCCCCACGGGACCCTATTAAAGAAGTAGTAAAAGACAGATCGCCAACTCCTAGCAATAATATTTTATCATGGAATATTGCAGGGTTGGCCAGGAAAAGTAGTGACCCACTATGGCTTACCTTTGTCAAACAGTACAAGATTATTAGCCTCCAGGAAACATGGGCTACGGACTGTAACCATTATTTGGATGGTTACAAGGCCTTTTTTGTCCCGGCCTCCCCCTCAGCCAGTGGCAGGCCTAAGGGAGGCCTGGCAACCTATGTTTCACTTGACATTAAATGTGAGGCTCGTATGATTTCTCACTCTTACTTGGGAATTCTGGCTATGACATTAAGGAGGGGGCAGTTTGAATGGGGTCTAATTAACTTCTATAATTCCCCAACTACTCCAGCTGAAGGAGGTAACATTAAGTTCTTGGCTAATTTTATAAAAAAACATATGGGCAATAAACAACACAGTTTGATAATAATGGGGGATTTTAACATTCACCCGTGTGGTAACCCCACTACCACTTGCCTAGCAAACTTAGGATGTCCGCGTTTGACAGGCCGGCATTTTGAACATACGTTGCAGGGAGAAGAACTTAATGATCTCCTGAGTGAGACTGACATGGGGGCCCATGGGGGTAGCTATGTCCTATATGAGTCCCTTGCTCACTTTGCCACTGGATTCAAGCAAGCCTGGCTGAAGACGGCTGAAATGCCAGAAACCGGTCCTAGGAAGCTTGTTTCCGGTCCAGGGAAGACATGGCTTGGCAGTTTGGGCTGGACTGTTCCCATGAGGCACAGGGTCAGACTGATTTGCATATGGCCATGTCTGAACTGGGGTGGCAGAGTGGGCTAAAGAACGGTGATGGATTAAACCCAGATCAGTTGACTGGGGGTGAGTGCTTGCAATGTTCAACACTCCGTCCATCATTTCCTTTGGTTTTTGCTATATGAGCCCTGCCACAATGTTTCCGATTCCAACATTTATAGGCAAGGGGGAGGGCACCTTTATTGATTATATCCTTATTTCGGCTTCCCTAGCCCCCCTTTTAGGTTTTTTTTTCCATCATACCTAATGAACATAGTGACCATAACCCGTTGTCAGTTCATCTCGGTGGTATCCTGACTGATCTTACCTGTAACACCCCAGTAACAGGATTGCTCAGTACTACAGACGGAAAGAGGAGATTGAGGTGGTCTCAAATATCACTCATTGCCTTTAATGAAAACGTAAAGGCCCACTGCTCGGTAGAAATAGTTACCTGCACCACAGATGGAGTGACCGCGAGAAGTGTCCTGGATGCATTTTCTAAAATGTCCGGGAAAATTACTGAGTTATTGACAGGGAAGGCAGGAAATCGCGTTAATTTGGGGCCCAAATGGTTTGATACCAACTGTATCAAAGCAGCCAAACGGTTAAGAGAAGCACTGGCAAAAACCCCTAGAAATTTGACTGTAGTGCGCTCCCTGAGAAGGGAGTATAGGGATGCCCTTGCAACCCGTAAGGCTTCATTAAAAGACAAAGCTTGGGAAGAGTTAATAGATAGCAGTACCTTGAATGACAGCGCCAGATTCTGGAAAGTTGTTAATGGTCCTTTATTTCAACAGGAGGGGGGGGATGGTCTGGTGGCTCATATAGGAGAAGGGGACTGGGTTAACCATTTTAAGATAATGTTTGATAGCCCGAACGATTCTGGTATTGTGATATCAAGTCACGGGGATATACCAGCTATATCCTTTACCGAATCGGAGATTCTAGAGGGAATCACGGGCTTGACAAGTAACAACGCTCCCGGTCCTGATGGGATTCCACCAGATTTATTCAAATCAGACCCCAACTTCTGGGCATCTATTCTTTGCCCTGTATTTAATGCGGCCGCCACAGAAGGGTGTCCGAATACTTGGGCACTGTCAACTATAGTGCCCGTATTCAAGAAGGGCAATAGAAGTGACACTAGTTGCTACAGACCAATATCACTTATTGATTCGGTCGTGAAGGTAATGGGGCGGGCCATTTTAAACAGACTGAAGGACTGGGCAGACAACAATAAGATGTTATCAGATTGTCAATATGGCTTTCACTCAGGGCGGTCAACCATTACTCAGTACCTCAATTTGTATTTGTTGCTTAATAAATACACTGTGGTGTACCCCGGTACAATCCATCTCGCCTTCATGGACCTCTCTTCAGCGTTTGACTGTGTTAACAGATCTAAGCTCTGGGAGTCCATGGAGGCGAGAGGGGTAGATGCGGGGTTGATAAATTTCCTTCGGGATCTACACTCCTCAACCCGGGCAAATGTTAGTTACAGTAAGGATTTGAAGGCAACGAATGACTTTCCAATTAAGAAAGGTGTAAGGCAGGGCTGCATCATGGCTCCGTTTTTATTTAACTTCTATATAAATGAACTTGAGAGCACCCTGATAAAGACCGGTGTAGACTTCCCGCGTATAGCTAGACGGGGTATCCCCTTTCTGCTATACGCGGATGATGCTGTCCTAATAGCTAGGACAGAAAACGGCCTTCAAACTCTGTTAAACTCTTTTTATGAGTTTATGAATAATATAGATCTAAAGATCAACAGTACCAAGTCCTACACCATGAGACTTGGTAAATGTACTAGAAAGGCATTTCAGTTTAAAACAGGGGGTGACATAATTCCTAGTACTAAGGTGTTCTCTTACTTAGAAGTTCTATTTGATGACAAGTTAAATTCGGGAGGCCGTGATGCATAAAAAAAAAGGGGGAGTTGGCCCGGGCAAATGCAGCAATTTTTAATTTTGCTTCAAAAATTGGGAAGAAACCGACGGGGGCCATGCTTCAGGTTTATAGAGCCAAGAGCGTTGCCATAGCCTCCTATGGTAGTGAGTTGTGGGGACGCGGTGTGATTAAACCTTTACAGGTCGAGGAAAATACGTTTCTTAAAAGATTACTATGTGTTCCGCAAAGTCCTCCGAACTTGGTGGCTCATGAAGAACTAGGAGTACCTTACATAGCCGACCAATTAACACTGCGCCCTATGATCTTCTGGCTACAGTGTTGGCTCAATCCGGATATCCCCCTGACCTGAGCTATACTTAGGGATTGCTTGGCCTTAGAGAATATGGCACGAATCCCTTGGTTCAATTACATTAAAAAAGGATTTGATTTATTGGGAAGAGGTTCTTTATTTACCAAACCTGAAGAAGTCCTTAAGAGCGACATCCCATTAATCAAAACCTCTTTTTTGAATCATAGGAGGCAAGAGAGGGAGGGGATTGAGGTTATGAAACCCAGTGTCCGGACCTATTTCACCTTAATTACGACTCCCACAACCGAGCCTTACCTGTTGTCCAACTTGACCTCACATGAAAAATTTCTGTAAACCAGGTTTAGATGTAACACATTTAATTTTTTATTGGCTAGACCAAAAGGGGGAAACAGAGGTCAGCTGTTACCAGTATGTGTTTGTAATGGACAATCGCCGCAAAACCTAGAACATTTTATGTTTTTTTGCAATTTTTATTCAGTTCCAAGAAAATCTTTCTTGATTCCAATTTTAAAGAAAATGAATTTTACTCAAGTCAAACCTGCTTTAATGTTTTTACAATTATTGAATATGGATTGTATATATTTTATTGTCCGTTTTTTAAAATCTACCTTGAAATCCAGAATGGATATGGACTGTTAAATATAATGATGGAACTTGATCCTTTTATCTGGACGTGAATTTAAACTGGTGCTTGCCTGTGACTTTTTATGAATTTATATTTTAAATTCGAAATAAAGTAAATTTTGATTTAATTTGATTTGCGTAAAACTGTATTCATCATACGCTGAAAGGTGGCTGGAGCCCCATGCAAACCAAAGAGTAGGACAGTGAAGTGATACAACCCCCACGTTTATCTTCCCTTCTTTGTCTCTTGCTTTTCGAGGGTTTAGGAGGGAGCCAATCATCATCCGGTACCTCTCGAAAAGCGACCTCCTCCCACCAGGAGGTTTGGTCCCTCCTGGGTTCGCTAATCAGGCTCCCTAACCAAGGATGGACAGTACCGATGATAAAGGACTCAGGAAAAATTGGAGTTTCCCCTACTTTAAGAGGAATGGTGTTCCCACCCTGGTGTTGAAGGGATCCTTCCACCACTGGGTAGGTTTTCTTGTCGCCATGTACAGATAGTAGACAGTCAGTCAGTCAAACCACTTTATTTGATTATTTAAATTCATGAAAGTACAATACAATAAACAAAGTCTTATTATCATTAAATACAAATGAGCAATGTTAAAAAAGGAATAAAAACATCTACATCAGTTATATAATTCATCAGGGCTAAAAAGAAATGTCAGATAAAAACAAAATTTCAATGAGATATAAAATAGAGGATTTCATATATCATTAAGAGTAGAATATCTCTTTTTCCTGAGGCGTACAGCTGCGACAAGGAAACTACCAATATTAAAAATGTTCCGTTTATTATCAAGCAGTTGAAGATAAAATAATGCTGGTGTGACCTGTAAAAAGCCCTTACCCCTCAAAACTAAAAACCTCCTGCGAATTTCATTGTAATAGTCACAAAACATCATAAAGTGAAGTGTATCCTGTGGTGAGAAGTTGTCACACTGACACGGGCCTATATCCTCTGGTTTACACCACCCCGGCAGGTTACCCAGCGAGAAATGAATTAAATTGAAACGGAACCTGGTCAGGAGGAAAGGCTTGGTCACAATTCTCAGGTAAGGCTCCATTAATAGAGAAGATTTTGTCAAATAATGAGCCCTAACCGAGGGTTTTGTAGCTCCAGCTCTTCCCGTTCCATCATCAGTATATTCAGGAGTTGAGATTTAACCCATTTCACATAATCCCTTCCGGAACATTAAAAAGTTCGGGACGCCCCAATTTAAAGAACATAAGCTTAACGTAGGACAACCACGGAATGCTGCTTGCTTTATCCAGAGAAACACAATCCCGCAAGATCTGATGATTCAGGGTTATATCTGGATTAAGCCAGGTTTTAAGCCAGCAGACCAATGGGGCTATTCTCAGCGAATCAGTCACATAACCCAGCCCCAGTTCCTGATGGATTGCAAAAGTTGGGGTTGACTAGGGTACGCACAGAAGGGTACGTAGAAATCTGTTTTCAGCCGTCTGCACCCCTGCCAGCTGTTTATAACCCCAAATGGCTGAGCCATATGTAGCAATAGCCAGCATCTATAAATATTAAGAATGGCTTCAGAAGGCCTAGCCCCCATGCGCTGTGAAAACCCTAGTAGAGCTGTTGTTGCTCTAACTACTGCATTTTCTTTAGCTTTGTGTTGGGGGACCCAAGAGCATCTATCATCAAATAGGACCCCCAGATATGTAAAAGAGGTCACCCTGGACACCTCGACCTCATTACAGCAAAAGATTTTACTTTTCTGTTTCTTTGGCCCATTGTCATGACATGTGATTTTGAGATGTTCACTATCAGGTCCAGGGATTTCATGTAGGCCCCGAGGGCATCCCGAAGCCTCTGGAGGCCTATAGCAGTACGGGATATTAACACAGTGTCATCCGCGTATAGGAGAACTGGAATAGTCCTCTCTCCTACATGCGGAATGTCCAAGCTTGCCTGATCTAAGGTTTTATCCAATGCATCAATATAAAGGGTAAAAAGTAGTGGCGCCAGTATGCAACCTTGGCGGACGCCTCTACCCGATTTAAAGTGCCTTGTGCATTTACCTTCCTGAGTGACCCTGATGTAGCTGAGAGATCTCGATGTAGAGCTGCTAAAAAATAAACTAGGCAGGGATGAATGCCCATGTCAAGCAAAATAGACCACAGCTTCGATCTGTTAACCAGATCGAACGCTGAGGTGAGGTCCATAAAGGCCATCTGCAAAGAACCTTCTTTGGCTACGGTATATTTGCCTATTAATAAGTATAGATTGAGGCACTGATCCATGGTGCTTCTGCCTTGTCTAAAACCATACTGTAGATTGGATAAAACCTCATTATCATTCACCCAGTCCGTGACTTTAGCTAAGATCACTTTGTCTGGTATTTTAACTGAAGAATCAATCAATGATATTGCTCTATAACACCGTGGATCCCCTCTCTGTCCCTTTTTAAAAACTGGTATGATTGTTGACAGGGACCAGGATGCAGGAAACCCCTGAGCACCTGAGGCATTAAAGACGTTTGTTAATATCTAAGCCCAAAATTTAGGATCACATTTATAAAGGTCTGCAGGGACACAGTCAGGGCAGGTGCTTTATTACTAGATGTCTCTATTATCGCCCTTTCAATATCCTCCTCTTTAAAAACCAACAAGTGCAAGTCACAATAAGTTTCTATACAAGGGAGGGGGTCCGGGGCCACACTTGATCCATAAATTGCCTCAAAGTGAGCAAGCCACTGCACCTCTGTGATGTTACTTTCCAGGGCATCATTCTCTGTGCCAGAAAAAAAGGTGAATTAACAACAGCCCAGAAACTCGAGCTGTCCTTTAAGACTTCAACAGACATAAGTGCGTTCCAGGCCTCTTCTTTAATCTCATTTTTCCGTATAAGTACCGCTAGCTTATACTGCTTCCTTAAACTGACTATCTGTTCCCTGTCTCGAGGTATATTTTTCATGGCCTGTACTAGGTTTCGGTGGGCCCTTGAACAGTTGTTATCAAACCACATTTCACCTGTATTTAATCTGGGTTTAGTTATAACAGTCAGGTCAGATGCTATCTGGCCACAAATACCTTCAAAAGCTCCAAGAACCTTTGCACTTGGGGTGGTATAATCTACACATTTTGCGATGTTTTCTTTGGCCTTCTCACATAAATCTGCAAAGAAAAATTCAGGTATTACCTTAGACCATTTGAGCCTCCTCCCCTGATCACTTGTTGCCACACAATTAGCTCCCAGATTCTTACCCGTTGTTCCCAGAAGACCACAATCTTTCTCTTTCTCTAGCTCTAGGATTACTGGGTTGTGATCACTAAAGGGAGACAACCTGGCGTTATAGAACACTACCTTGGCTAACATCATAGGAGACAAAAATATATAGTCTATAACAGTGTCCCTCTCCTTAGCCTTAAACATAGGAAACCGCTCAGATCGCTTATTAAAGCTGGGTTCAAAAAGGTCAGCTCCAGCAAAAAGGTCCTCCAGAGCCTCCCCCTGTTGCGTGTGCTCAAAATGAGGTGTCATTGAGTGGGCAGACTCTTGACTCGTACCCAAACCCAGTTCTTGTTCTGCGTTAGCTATCTCCTTGTTTAAAGCTCCGACCGCTGAGGTTAAATAGGAGATGATGGATGCAGACTTTCTTGGGATTTTTGCTTATAGACCCCCCTGGTCTTGGCTGCATAATTGTTTCCGCTTACCCATAGTTGATGTTAGAGGAATGGCCCAGCCCAGCCTCTTCCGGTCTCTGACCGGCTTGGATGGGCCCGCCCTTGGCCCGGGTGCGTCCCGCGCTGCAGGAGCCGCGAGATGGATTTGCGCGCCTTCGGGCGCGGTAAAGCGGCTTCGGCCTGGTGTTGGGGCTGCTGGGGCTTGCAATCCCCCGTGCTCCCTCCTGATGCTGGTGCCAGTGAAGATTGCTGGTGTCGGCGGCCCCCGCGCAGCGGGAGCCGCGAGATGGATTTACGCACCTCCGGTCACGGGAAAGCGGCATCGGCCTGGTGCTGGGGCTGCTGGGGCTTGCAGTCCCCCTGTGCTCCCTCCTGATGCTGGTGCCGGTGAAGATTGCTGGTGTCAGCGGCCCTAGCGGTGTACAGAAAGTAGATCAACTACCCCAGTCTCGGACCGGCTTGGATGGGCCCGCCCATGGCCCGGGTGCGTCCCGCACTGCAGGAGCCGCGAGATGGATTTACGCGCCTCCGGTCACGGGAAAGCGGCATCGGTCTGGTGCTGGGGCTTGCAGTCCCCCTGTGCTCCCTCCTGATGCTGTTGCCGGTGAAGATTGCTGGTGTCAGCGGCCCCCGCGCAGCGGGAGCCGCAGGATGGATTTACGCACCTCTGGGCGCGGGAAAGCGGCGTCGGCCTTGTGCTGGGGCTGCTGGGGCTTGCAGTCCCCCTGTGCTCCCTCCTGATGCTGGTGCCGGTGAAGATTGCTGGTGTCAGCGGCCCTAGCGGTGTACAGAAAGTAGATCAACTACCCCAGTCTGTTCCAAGGGTTGCCCGGGTAGGATATGGGTTCTCATCACACTTTGCTTGCATTTTGTGTCCACTAAGAGGGTTGCCAGATGGCCATTTACCCTTACGATATAATGATAGGGTGATGGGTAACCCGGGCTCACATAGGACTGTTTGGCTAGCCCTTTTTCCATCAGCTCCACCTTCTGAAAACAGTAATGGGCTATGTGTCCTAATCCTCCACAAAGGAAGCATTGCGGCATACTGGATCTCCCTCCGGCTCCCAGAGGAAGAGTTACGGTATCAATCTTTCTAGGGGTCCCATGTCTAGTGGACTTGTCAGAGCCACTGGTTCTTCCCCTTGAGTAGGTTTCTTCTCAGCCTCCCCATGTCTCTTGGGCTTGATTATACAAACTAGCATTTTCTACTGCCACATCCAATCAACCAGCTGTGCTGTCTGACCCACTTTTGCACAGAGGAATATAGAGAGAAAAGGAGCTGTTCTAAATAAATCTTCTCGAAGATCTCCTCTTTAGTAGCATGTACCGACTTCAACCACCTATCAGCCATGACCGTCACCCTCTAATACAAGGCCAGAGTGGTTTTGTGTGGTCCTTATTTAATCTGCTTTAGCCTTATTCTATATGTCTTGTCCACTATGCCCAGATGCTCCAGGATGCTGTTTTTATGTCTTTATGCCTGGGGCCCAGGTTATATCGCTTTGATCATGAAGGCAGTGATCGATAGCTGGGACAGCATACCAGATTATGTCCCGGAGTGTTAGGAGTATAGCCAGCTATGTTAATGGGTATCGTATCTACCAATATATACGAAGGAGAGGAGTACATGTGACCTTTCTCCAGGCGACCCATCTCTCCTCCTTTGATCTGGAAGGGGTGCGTAAGAGATGGACGGGTACGGTGGTAGCTACCACGTATTCCAGAGGAGTTTTAATATGGGTCCTCCTCTTGCATTATCATATATCAAGATTGAACCTGAGGGGAAGTACGTGGTGGTGGAAGGGTTGTTGGATGAACTTCCTGTGTCCCTAATCTAGTTGCACGCCCCGGACTCCAACCAGGCACTCTTTATGAACACCTAAACCCCAGCTATACTACACAACACCCTGGCCCCATGCTATTGGGGGGTGGGGGGGGAGTCTATTATTGTGTCCCGGATGAGAGATAGGACCATTGCCATACGCTGGTAACTGGCGCGCAGTACCTTGCCCAGTCCAAACACCTGAAGCAATGGGTGTCTCACACTCAGGCGCTGGACACCTGGCACCGCTTACACCCCACTGCCAGGGGACACTCTTACTACTCCAGCCTGCATGACTTGCACACTAGAATTGAACTCTTTTACTGTACAGTCGCTGCACTCTCCAGAGTGTCCCAAGCTGAATACCTGGGCCGAACCTGCTCTGGCCACAGCCCGCTCCAGCTGTTCTTGGGATGGGGCCATGGTCGGCCACGCATACTGATCTGGTGCTTCCCCATGGATGCCCTACAGGAGGAAGTGTTATGCATTATTCTCTCTGAACATTTTGAATCGAGCTTTAAGGAGAATGATGCCCAGGTTGGAATGAGATGCTTTCAAGGCGGTCCTCAGGGGTCTGACCATTAAAACGGTCTACGGCACCAAGATACTGTTGCAGAGGGAGTTGCAGCATTTGGAAACAGATATACGAATGATAGAATTAAAATTACCCACTGATCAGTTGGCTGCTCTCCCCTTGGCACAGCCAAGCTTGACCATCGGGTCACCTTGACTAAGTTGGGTTCTCTGGACTACAGAAATATATACGGCTAGGAAACACACGGAGGGGCGACAAGGCGGCCAAGACTTCTGACCTGGCACGCCTGTAACAAGGACTCCAGAACCCCCTTCGCCGCCCTTTGGGACAGATCTGGTAACACTGTTAACTGCCAGGGGACGATTAACCTCGCCTTCTGCGCCTACTTTAGCGCATTGTACACAGCACCGGTGCCAGCAGCTGCCACTACGCTTGGACGTTCTTGGATGTGCTACACTTCCCTAGATGGCAAGCATTCCACCGAGTAGAACTCGAAGCCCCCATAACATAGGACTGGATAAATCTCACATGACTAAACAAATGGCGTGCAGCACTTCCCCTGGAGCAGATGGTTGGCCTGTGAAGTTCTTCACAAGCTACGCCTCACAGCTTACCCCGCGCCTTCTCCAGGTCTTTGAATTGGCATAGTCGGTGGACATACTTCCCCCATCTTTAAGGGAGGGGATACGAGCAGTCTTCCCAAACAGAGCAGGGACTCCTTGTTGCTGGGATCGTGTCACCCCTTGTCCCTCTTAAACACGGATTACAAGATCCTCTGGAAGGTGCTGGCTAACTGGCTGATACCGATAACACAACATACCACAGGTCCCAACCAGAATGGTTTCATACCCGGTAGAAACACCTTCTTGAACTCTTCATGCTGAGGGACTGGGAGAAGAACTCTGTCCCCGCTCCCTGGGTTGCCTCTCGATACAGAGAAAGCATTTGATACACTGGGCTGAGAATACTTTCAGAATTCATTCACCGGCTCGGTGTGGGGCAGACGTTTCTGAAATGGATCGCATTGCTGTACAATACGCTACTATCCCTGATCCGATCTACACCTTGCGTGACACACAACAGGGCTGTGCCCTCTCTCTGATCATGTTTGCGCTGGCCATGGAGCCCCTTGGCTGTGTGCTCCGCACTAGGGCCCCAGATTGGGGCATTTGGGTGGAAGGCAGATGGCATAAAATGTCACTATATGCTGACAATGCGCTGATGTATCTCCGCGAAGATGTGGATAACATCCCTCGAATTATGAACCTATTGCGTCTTTTTGGTGTGGCCTCTGGCTCCTATGGCCCCCCTCCCCTCAAGCTGTGACACCATTAATTATCTGGGGATCAGGGTTTACCATATGGACAAAACCAAGTGAATGGGAATATAGGGAGGGAGTGGAGTGAGGTGCGCAGTTCCTGGCCTTTTTACACAAGCCTGCCACTCTCGCCTATGGGGAGCGTAGACATCTACAACATGCTGGTACTCCCACGGCGGTTGGATTGTTTTCAGCCACTCCTGTCCTGCTGGCCAGATGTTCTGCGCAAGGCTACATTCACTATTGATTGCCCTGGGAAGGTGATGGATATCGATATCCAAACTGTATGCCCCGCTGTCTGAGGCCGGCCTGGCGGCTCCGAACTACGAGTATTGCTAAGCTGCAGCCCAGTTACAGTGGCCAACAAGCTGGCTAGCCAGGAGTAACATGTCGGAATTGCGGCATTGGTTTAAAGGAACAGCTCCTCCCGCTGTACAGTGGTGGTTGTTGAGCTCGAAGGAGGTGGTTCCCAAAGAGAATGGACACCCCCCCATGCAAGTTGAAGGGGCCTGCGGGGGCACCTCTACCATCAAACATCGCACCCATACTCCTTATGCGCCAGAACTGCCTCTTTGGCCAGTGCAGGGGTGTTCTGCATTTCGCACAAGGCAAGAAGTGACCCAGTGGACAGAAGCAGGCCTTGCCGTGAGGGGTGATCTTTTTACCAATAAAGTCTTATGTCATTTTGAAGACCTGGTAGATGATTTTCGTATCCCGCCGGGGTCGTTCCTACTTTACGCCACTCGCATCAGATTTGGCACAGGATCCACAGCGAACCAGAGGTCCTGCAGTTTTTGTGGGTGCTACTCACGCACAGTGAAGCCAGGCGGGCGTCACTTGCCTCCATAACTCTCTGCGTGCAGATAGGGGTGTACCGCTCCAAACACTACGGACTTATTGGGAGACCACGCGGTCTACTGCACTTAATGACCAGCAATGGGCACAGTGTGCAGGATGGCTAAAATTGTTTCCACTAATGCAAGGCTTAAGTACACCCAGTTCAATTATTTCCACCACACATACCTCACCCCAAAGCGGATAGCACTTATGTATCCAAGCAACGGGGACATTTGTTCTCGTTGTTTTACTGAGGAGGCGGACTTCTTTCATATGGTTTGGAATTGTCCCCCTATTAGTTCTTTCCGGGAGGACATACTCACCTTGGGATCCCCCTGCCAAAAGACGCTCTGCACCGTCTGCTAGGGCTCACTACATGCACAGCCGAACGTAAACCCTCTAACAAGCGCATTGACCAGGCCCTGATTCTTGTCAAATGGCGTATAGCTTTGACTTGGAAGTCAGCTCTTGCCCCTCCATACCATTGTGGCTCTCTGACTTACATTCAGGATACCAGCGGAACAGGACGTATTGCATAAACCTGATGCTGGTCGTGGGCTTAGCATGCACCCAGACTGGGAAAAATATCTGAATGTAACGGAGGCCAAATCCGACAAGAACCCGCCCTGAATCCCCAGGACCAGCGCCCACCACAGTCGGTTATTAACTCTTGGGGACTCTTCCTGCTCCATTGTGTGCTGCTCCCACACAAGGGGTGATCCTGCCCCAGCTCACCCAGGTGCTGCACTCCAGTGGGCAGGGCCCACCGCCACTTGTTTGCGATGCCTGCCCCTAGCTCTCTCCTGCCTGCTGGGTTCTCCCCCAACTTGATAGGGGTCACCCCTCCTGGCACTGTGGACTTAACCTGGCGGGATCCTTGGATCTCATAACCCCGCTCTCACAGGGCTATGCCCCGCAGCCACATGCCTCTGTTTGCTTACATTAGTTACAATTGGTTTACTCTGCAGGGCAACTTACTGGCACTTAGGAGCGGAAGGGAGCAAGTACCCATCCTTATACAAGATGCAGGTTAGTAAATCATCCAGTATGTGCTAACGGGTTTGGGTAATCCTGTTCACTCCTCCTGCCGGCATGGTCTATAAATGCCTGTGACTTGCTGTCTCCATGTTATGTGATATGTATACAAATACAACCTTAAAACTCCCAATAAAGAATTATCATAGAAGAAACAACTGTACAACCATCTTGAAGAACACCCCCTATTAGACATCTCGCAGTCTGGATTCTGCAGCAACCACAGCACTCCTTGCAGCAACTGACGACATCCAGACCAGCATGGACAAAGGGGAAACCGCAGCAGTCATACTTCTCGACCTCTCTGCAGCCTTCGACAGTCTCCCCCAGCTCCCTAATCACAAGACTCCACAACTCCGCAGTTCAAGGACCTGCCCTGAGGTGGCTGGCTTCTTTTCTCTCCGACAGGACACAGCGAGTCGGGACCCCGCGCTACACTTCCTAACACAAGCATCCCATCTGCGGAGTCCCTGAAGAATCCTCGCAGAGCCCTACTATCTTCAACATACTCATGGTACCACTCATCTACATTATGAGATCCCACAGAATAAACATTGTCTCCCATGCAGACAACACCCAGCGCATCCTCTTCCTCACAGACAACAACCTACTTCACAACCTGCATTGCAAACGTAGCAAACTAGATGAAACAGAACTGCCTAAAACTCAACACGGATAAAAGAGAAGTCCTGATCTTAGCTTTCCGTGGGACTCCTCTTGGTGGACAACAGACCTGGGACCCATGCTCGACCTCACGGACTACACCAAAAACCTCTGCATCATCTTGGAAAACAGACTCACGATGGCCCAAGAAGTGAACGCAGTCACGCCTGCCCATTGGGGCTGTTTCCTAGATCCCGGAAACGGAATGTCGGGTCTAGATTCATAGACCTAGTGTTGGCTCTGACCAAGAGGCATGTAGCACTGAAGTGGAAAGCTGCGTCAGCCTCAGGGGTCGTGCCATGGGTAAGGGAGGTTACGCCTGAGCTACAGCAGAGAAGAAGGCCCTGATTATGGAGGATGCGCGAGGTGTCCGATGACGACCAATTGCAGGACTGTGGGCCTTGATACTGGAGGGAAGGGTACAGCAGGCCTCGAAAAATCATAAAAATGTCACTAGACCTGCAGGTCTAGTGACTTAAATAATCTACTCAACCTAATCATAATGCTTTTGACTCATTAACTGGCTTCAAATTCTGTGATCCTGGACGAACATTTTCTTTATTCTTTAAGAGAGCACCTTCAATTATGCTAGTTCAGCATATCTGTGGCACAAAAATAAATATTCTTTGATTTAATAGACTAAACCTTTCCTCCATATACAATACAAATCTAGCCACATATATAATACACATGACCCCTGACCTGCCTTTTAGTTCATTAACCACATTGTCATCAGGGCGAGACAGAAATGTTTCTCAAACCATGTTTAGAAACTATCACTTTTAATAAATACATACCTGTAGCATGAAGTGGTAGCAAACTTATTAGCAGTCAGCGATTTTCCATTGAAATGGCCACAACATTTCCCGCTGACGTGGTTTTACTGATGAAGCTATACAGTGTACAATGTTTGGAAATCGAGTTTCTGCAAATATTTGTCATTTGCACATCACCAAGTAAAGTGTTCCGATATGTTTTGCTCCTACTTAAATCATTGTTTGCATCACACTTCTTGATGTAATTTGGTAATACTTGTACTAATAATGTACAAGCTGTTTAAATGTTGTGTGTTAAAAAACAAACCTGACATCTTTCAGCCTTTTTTCCACAATGATTGCAGGACAGCTCACTTGGCAAAACCCCCAGGAAAAGAAACAAATAGCACGAAAAAAAACTGACCTTTGACCTCTATCTTTGAACAGACAGCAAATATGCCAAGATAAAACTAAGATTTGAAGGAGTCTTTATTGCTCATTCACTTTCTGAATGAACAGAAAACACCTGTTCCTTTCAGCTTAAGTTCACTCGCCGGAATGGACGAGTAGGTAATAAAAATAGCTCGACTTGATAACATCCGATTCGCCATAGCAAGTGGGCGAGTAGATTTTTCAAGGCCTGTAGAGAAAGTGAGGTGGAGGTCCGGGGCACTCAGACAGGTGAGGCGGGACACAACAATGCTGGGGTACACCTTTAAGGGGGCAGGCGCACACTGAAGAAGTACGACTGACTGCAATATCTTAGGGAAGTGCACATCGTCCAAGGGGACAGAATCTGGGCTTGCGTGTGGGCCCGGCCCCTCTCCTCTACATCTGCCACCCTTCCTCCTACCACGGTTGGGCACGGCAGCTGGGCCTCCCTCCCTCCCCCCCGCCCCATGGGTCCCTGAACACAACAGACTGAGCCCTTGGTAGGGTAGACCATACTATACTACATCTGGTGACAGGCCCTGAACAGGTTGTTTTATTTTTGGAGTTTTTTCCTAAGTCACACCTAAGTCTGGATGTACTTATAGTGCATTTGGGTGCACCATTGACAAAGTGCGTGGCTAGGCTGTGTTGTGGCAGAAAGGGGACACCGTGATAAACTGGACATCAGGGGCCATATGTAGGAAGCCAAATACCGGTCGGTAACGGACGATTTTCGGTAAATATCCCGTTACCGACCGGTATTTAGGCTTTTGGTATGTAGGGGGCATATTTCAGGATTCGGTAATTTACCGAATCGGTAATTTTACCGATTCGGTAAATACCGAATCCTGAAATGATATGTAGGGGGAGTGTGTCGTTGATGTGGGGATTCGTTATTTACCACCAACTAAAAGTTGATGGTAAATGACGAATACCTGTAAAAAAGCATTTTTTTGCAATTTGAAGTGTGCAATGTGGCAGACATACATGCCCTTAGGGCATGTATGTGCGCCACATGTGCACACATGGACGAATCAGGGGTGCAACAGGGTGTCAATGTGACACCCTGCCACCCATGATGATGCCTCCCCCATTACCGATTCGGTATTTACCGAATCGGTAATGGCAACTGGCTTCCCATTCATTCCTATGGGCCTCCAGGCCCATAGGAATCAATGGGAAGCCAGTTACCATTACCGAATCGGTAAATACCGATTCTAAAATACCGACACTTACCGAATCGGTAATTATTTACCTACATTACATTTACCGATTCATAAATACCGAATCGGTAAAATTCGGTATTTAAGAATCGGTAAATGTAATTTACCTACATATGGCCCCAGGTGTGTTGTGCCGAGGATAGTCAATGATAGCCTCCGGCGATGCTACCGTGAACCTGATTGGGGTGTGTAAAGAGAGTAAGGATGTCCACAGGGCTTTTTATTTATGGGGCTTACAGTGTTTTATTATAAATTAGATAAGTTACCAAAAAAGAAACAAAAATTAACGCTCTTGTAGACCTAGAAATGCCTTAAGAAGACAAAGTCTTTAGTAGGGTCCCCAGTTGCACAGAGGTCCGGGAGCAGGGTTAATTTCCATCTTTTCCTGGATGGGAGACTCGTGGTTCTGCCACTGGTGTGCCTCGGAAATAAAGAGAGAGAAAAGACTTGTTGAGATTCTGTCTCCTGTGTGTGGTCAACACCTCCGCCGACACCCGTGAAGTCCATGCACGAGATAAGAGGGGAGCGCGGCACTGTGCGCTCGTCTCTCTCCACAGCTCTCCCTCCCTCCCTCCACCATATGGGGTTCAGTCAATCACCCAGGGCCCCACCACCGACCCAAGAAATCCCAACGCAGGACGTGCCTGTGGCTAGGGCTCAGGCTTGAAGCCGTGGCATCCTGGAGCTGCTTGGCTTGAACCTCCATGTAACCTCGGCGCTCTTCTGCGTCCCCACTCGGTCCTGCGGGCCCAAGAGTGGAGTTCCGGCTCCTTCCATAGGCCACCTCCTGGGCCCCTGCTCCATGGTGTCTCGCTCTCCCGGTTCTTGGCACGTTTCCTCCTCCTCCACGTCGCTCGTGCCTCCAATCCGACGCTTCCTTGGCAGCTCTAGCACTATTTCCAGGCTGCCTCCCATTCTACTTCCCGGCTCGGACGTCAGTAACGAAGGCGTCAGAGCGTCTGGAGCATTCTGCATGGATTTTCCGGAGTCTTCTTTGTCAGCCATATTTGAAAGGCAACCACAGACTAGATCACAGGGTGCTTGGCATTTCTCATGGTATATATATATATATGAGAGGGGCTGGCTGTGTCACAAGAACAATGATTTGTGTTGTCCTTTACTTGCTGACATGAAGCTATGTTCCTCTAATGATGATACATTTTAGTATCCATGATACACTATTTATAAATCCCAATTAAAAACAACAAAATAAATCCCATGTGAATGCCGTCACCTCCTCCTACTTCTTCATCCTACGTATGCTCCACAAAATATTTTTATTGCTTGTTACTGACACCAGACGCACAGTCATCCAGGCCCTCACCACCAGCAGACAAGACTACGGCAACACACTCTATGCCAACATTACAAATCAACTTATACAATCAGTACAGAACGTCGCTGCCAGACTCACCCTCAATATCCCTGGCAGCACACACATCACGCCCCACCTCAGAGAGCTACACTGGCTACCGATACAGAAGCGATGCCAATTCAAACTGCTCACCCTTGCATATATTCCCCTTCCTCCTCCCTCAATGATCCCAAACTGTGGAACCCACTCCCAACCTTTGTTGCTTACACCAGCTTGCATTCTCCTCTATTCCTCCATCACCTCACAACTTACCTTTTATCTCTTTCCCTCCAGGTAGGGTTTGCAAAGACCATCCATTCTACAACATTCATATTGCATTTTACATCATTTATATATTAATAAGTATTCTCCTAATCATTGGTGCTCTTTTTATTATTTATACATACAAATGGGTCATATTTCTTTCATGTGGATGTAGATATGAACCTTAGCAGGCTTGTGTAGAAACTGTAGAGAATTTTGTGCTGTCATGTGTCCTCTGTAGGAATCTTCGATGGTATTAATTTCCTCTTGTTACTGCAGAACCTGCATGGGTCTTCAGGTGTTTGCCGGGCTTTGTCTCACTATCAATCTCGCTTTGCGTTTGATTAAAGAAGGCATTAGCCCCGCATAGCATCTTTGATGCTCACAGTCTCAGTCCTTACAGAGAGTTACATGAGATGACATTTCTAGGCAGTTAGATAAGGATTGAGTGTTTAATATTCTCTGTACAATGGTACAGAGTCTGGCTTTGGCTCGAGTCTCCAAAAAAGTTGTTTTTTGCACATCATGACAGCAATTCACCATAATCCTGAGTGTGGTCGTTGTTTGAGCCTAAATTCTCCAATAAAGCTTCTTGTTGGGAGTGTAGACAGTGACGCCTTCATAAGGAATGTCATTTCATTCTGAGGTTTTTGTTTACAGGACTAGTGGCACCAAGTGGTGTTTCTTCTACAAGATGATAACTTTGGATTATATTTTTCGTATTTGCACAATCTTTCTTGGAACCCTCTAAAGAATGAGAAAACAACCCTTCTAGGATTCTAGCCATAGCTTTGTGTTTCTCTTAGGCCACTGTCTGGTTTTGTATTTTAGGACATGTGTACTGCTAAAGCAATAAATTGCCACAGAAACAACCAAGTGCTTTGTGAGTAGAGGGTTAAGGATTGTTGCTGGCACTTGCTAACGTAGTATCCCATTTGATCACTGCGTCATATGGTGTAATTATCTATGCTCACACAGGTTCCAATACATCAGTCAGGCTGCCTGGTTTTGTCTTTCTGTGTACAATACTCTCCCATTACAACATCTCACCCAGGCTAGTCACACACCACTTTCTGATTTTCTTATTTTTCTCAGTACTTACAGGTCCACTTTCTCACCCCCGGGACGCATGGATTTCATTGTTAATATCTAATGTTTAGATACAGATTCCCTTTTGTTGTGACTTTCCATGGATTAAATTTCACTCCGTGGATAGTAACTGTAGTGGTACTTTCACGTTTGCCACGCCTTCTGCTTAAACAGCTTCTTTATGGTTATTTGCTGAATTACTCAATTTGTTCTGCAACACAGGTCTCTTTCTCTACTTATTTTTATTTTTTCCCCAAGCTTGGTGTCTCCACATTAAGTAAGGACATGCCGGTACAATATTCCGCACTGCAGACAGCAACGCCACAACCTTCTGAACACGAGCCACAATTCTCTATCCTACATCTGCTGCAAACTGTGCTTTTTCTTTGGTTCCAAAAGACATATCGTCCTGTGGCCGCAATGGACTAGAACCGATGTTTTTGGTTTATCAAGGTTCAGGACGGCATCGGTCTCAGACAAAAGACCCCGTGTGGAACCTCTGATGCTTCCGGAGATGCGTTTTCCGCCTAAATCGTCTCCCGCACTCTGAGCACTCATATGGTTTTTCCCCAGAGTGTATCCTCTGATGGCTGTACAAATTTGAACTCTGTGCAAAGCTTTTATCACATTCCGTGCACTGGTACGGTCTCTCCCCTGTATGGGATCTCTCATGTACTCTCAGCTGTGACATCATCCGGAAATGTTTACCACAGTCTGGGCACTCAAAGGGCTTGTCGTCATTATGGATTCGCTGGTGACTGCGCAAACGCGCTCTGTGAGGGAAGGTCTTCTCACACTCTGTGCATTGATATGGTCCCTGCCCCATATGGGATATCTGATGGACTCTCAGGGTGGATGCCACCCTAAAGCGCTTTCCACATTCTGAGCATCCATAAGGCTTCTCTCCAGTGTGAATCATCTGATGGCGGCACAAGTCTGATCTCTGAGCAAAGCTTTTCTCACAGTCTGGACATTTATAGAGTCTGTCGTCCATGTGAAATCTCTTGTGCAAGATTAGACTTGACATATTTGTGAAACACTTCCCACAAACACTGCAAGAAAACGCTTTTGACTTGTCATGGATCCTGCAGTGTGCCAGGAAATGTGAGTGCTCAGTGAAGCTCATTCCACAGTCAGGACATTTATAGTGCTTACGTTCAGCATGACAGTTCTGGTGCTCCTGGGAGCTAGATGGGTCATTAATCCGGTCTCCAAGTTTGGTAGGCATGGCTGACATTTCCTCCTTTGGTCTGTGTGACAATTTCATTACTGGTTCAGTAGATGGGTCTTGTCCATCATCTTCAGAACATCGACTCTTAGTTTGAACATTCCATCCTGTAAGGGCTATTTGTTGTCTCTCAGTTCTGTTAATAGCTCCATTATCTGTTGAAAAAAATAATACATGATTCAAATATTATTTTATGTTTTGGTGAAACCTTAAGCCTAGAGGTGCCCCGTGCGGATCTGACTTCTGGTTCCTTGTCGCCCCCATCAACACACTGAGTTACTGAAACTGAATCCATTTAAAACTGGAGTCCACTACAAAAAAATCTAAATTTAAAGCTAAATGGAACAAAAACAACATACACAGGCTTCAAACGTCTATTGTGCAATCTATCTATCTTTTTTAACAGACTATGAATAATTGCTGTGACATCCACAGATGCATTTCGGTTCAGAACGGTGAATTCATGGTATTTGTTTCTTGGACTGGAGTGTTCGTGTAGCACTGGCTCTGGAGGGCAGTGCAGCACACTAAATGGCATCTGGATACTTAGCCAACATGCCAGGATACAGTGCCAAGCAAGCATGTTTACAATGTGAACTTAGGACAAATGTTGTATTACATACAGAGGGTCAGACACACAGCATCATAGTGGGGCTATTCATGTAGCATGGTTGTGGCTCGAGAGTGTAGCAAAGAGCTTTACACGTCAGGTAATTATTGTGATATATATATATACACACAGCAGCAGACGAATATTGTGTCGGCCGACACAAAAGAGAGCACTCACGAGAATTCATACGTGTATTTTCTGTTATAGTGCAGAACCTACCTCCTAGCACTGACAGATGCGTTTCGCCATTCCGGCTTTCTCGATGTCCGACAGTGCTGGGGAGGTTTTGCACTATTAAAGAGAATACATGTATGAATTCTTGTGAGTGCTCTCTTTTGTGTCGGCCGACACAATATTCGTCTGCTGCTGTGCTTCTAAATGTAAGCGGCTCACCACCGCTAGAGAAAGGCACCCAGGGCATGTGGAGCGACGGCGGCGATCTTCGTTTTGTGTATATTATATATATATATATTTGCACAAGGTGGGTAGATCCAAACATTTCTGCACATGTTACATATACCCGATCTTAGTATCAGTAGCACAAGCGAATAATTACACAGACATTCATAGTTTAGGTTCAGCATTAGTCAAGGGATGTCGTCAGATCAACTGGGATGGTGGGGGCAGGGTTGGAAGCGGATAGTCTCAGGTTTTCCCCTGGAAGAGAGGATGAAGGTACCGGCCTTGAGTGGTATTAGAAATCATGCCACAGGGTAGACCTGTAGGAGGAAGGGGATTGTTTCCTGATCTACTCTTTCTTTACCTTGAGGATTTCGGTAACAAGGAGGCTTCTGCTGCAAGTTTCAGGCAAAACGTTTGCAAAAGTATTGAAACCCAACAGCAAGGCACCAACAGCCTAAGCAAAGAGCACTTTCTCACGGGGGCCCTTCTAGACGGATTGTTAGCGTCATCAAGGTCGTTGACACTTTACCCCTTTTGCATTTTCACCTCTGCTGCATTTTCACCTTTCTTTCTCATCCACTACCTCTTGTTCATCCCTCCTTCCAGTTCATGTCCTTCCTTTTTCCTGCTTTTACATATCCATTCTCTCCATATACATGCTTCCTAGGGTTTTCTTCAGGGTATACGTCAGCATATTTTAGAATAAATACTGTAGTCTTGGCAAGATTACTATTTTCTTATAAATGCCGTCTTGCCTATCAGTGAGACTAGCAGAGTCTAACAGAACAGGGCACATTTCTAAAGGGAACACCCCATCCTGATAGAACTCCATTGGTTCCCCTTTTGAGCCTTCACCACCTTCAAACCCAAATGCATCATCTCAAGGCCATAACACCCAGCCAAACTCCAGTGACTGTCTGGCCAACAAGTTAACAAGCTCGCCACCTCTGGTGGCCTTTGCGCATCTGCAGCTCGGATACTATTGGATTAGAAAGAAGTGCAGAGAAAGAAACAGGTTAATAGGATTTCTTTCTGTATGCACCCAGGATCTGAAACAACACTCTCAGTTCCATCAGGGCCACTTAGACCCTGCATCGATTAGCAAACAGCTGAAGATGTACCCCTTAAAAGAGCATTACATCACAAACTAGTAACAGCCTGCTTCTGTTCTCAGAACCCAGATACCCCTGCAATCACTCGCTGACCGTTTCTTTACCTTTCGCACTGGACACGATACACAAATATGACATTGTTATAGATCACTCGTCGAGGGCACCTTTTCTGTTCCGGGAGGGCAGAGCACACGCTAGGAATCCGGCAGCGTGAGTCTCTCGCGGGCTGCAAACCATCGGGAAATCCGTTTCCCATTGGCCTCGGCGAAGCCACGTCGTGCGTAATTGGGACCTCCTGAAATGGAGGTCAGATGAAGAAGTAGCGGGTTCCGCTGGTCTGGTGAGGGTGCTCTGCACCCCTTGCCTTCTTCCTGGACCATTTTTACTTGTACTTGGACAGGCTTTCTCCGTGCTGGCTGCGCAGGGGACCTGAAGTCCGACTGCAGTTCTATTCATGCACCTTTGATTTCTGCCCGATTTCCCATTGCAGAGCCTTTAGGATACGTCTCTTTCAGGCTGCCTTGTGTTTTGGTTTTCCTGCTTACAGCCTGCTTCATTGGCCACTAAGTGGTTCGTCTTAGGCTGTTCAAGACATTTTCTTTAGCTCTCCAGAGAGCAGGTACTCTGCAAATAATTAAAGGATCTTTTTCCAGTTACCGAAGGATGTTGTATAAAAGCACTTTGTTCCACTGGATGTACTTTACGTAAGAGGTATATTTGGGGATCAGATTACTCATATAGGTTTGCTGTCTCTTTCACTCTATTTAACAGGGGTGGTTACTAGAGCGGGAGAGGTCCACACTCAACCCCTGTGACGACAAGCGGAGTCAATGAAGGGTATGTCACTATGTTGGAAGAAGCACTGATTCCTTAGCATTAACGCTGAGAGCATGCGTTTGAGTTTATGGTGTCATGGAAATTATTTATCTATGTCTATATCCTAATACAGCATACCCAACAGACGAATGTTACTTCCCCGACGGAGCTACGGATTGTGTTGGTTATTGCTTGCTTAAGTTTTGTTACAGGTATTTTTCATGAGCGATATGTTGTGCATATACATTCTGTAGCGCTCAATGGAATTAGATGTTGATGAATCTTGTTGATGGTGCCGCTCGGAGGCTCGCAATCAACTTCACCTTACCTGGGCTCTGGATTACAAGGATTTTACGGACACTAAAGACGCCGCGCTGAGTGGGGGTGCTTTTTTAACCTTTGAACTTCTACTCCGGGACTGCGAGGACCAGGCTGCTTGGCGGCCGCACCAGCTGTCTCCTCTTCCCGGCCCCTCCCCCCTGCAGGTACATAACGCCTCGCGGCCCCCGCTTCGCGGGAGCCGCTCGGAGGCTCGCAATCAACTTCACCTTACCTGGGCTCTGGATTACAAGGATTTTACGGACACTAAAGACGCCGCGCTGAGTGGGGGTGCTTTTTTAACCTTTGAACTTCTACTCCGGGACTGCGAGGACCAGGCTGCTTGGCGGCCGCACCAGCTGTCTCCTCTTCCCGGCCCCTCCCCCCTGCAGGTACATAACGCCTCGCGGCCCCCGCTTCGCGGGAGCCGCTCGGAGGCTCGCAATCAACTTCACCTTACCTGGGCTCTGGATTACAAGGATTTTACGGACACTAAAGACGCCGCGCTGAGTGGGGGTGCTTTTTTAACCTTTGAACTTCTACTCCGGGACTGCGAGGACCAGGCTGCTTGGCGGCCGCACCAGCTGTCTCCTCTTCCCGGCCCCTCCCCCTCAACATTCTCCTCCCATAAAACTGTGAAACTGTTCCACGCGCAAGCGGGACGCGCGCGGGACATAGCCCGGGGCTAAGCCTGGGCAAAGGGTGGGCCCTCTTAGGCCCTCAGAGGCCGAGTGAGGCCGGGCTGGGCCTGGCTACTGAACAGGTGGTTGTGGTAGCACTCGTACTCGTGTGCGCTTAACGCGTAATCATCAAATTGGCTAATATGGCTGATACCCCCAATTGCATCGACGAGGAGAAGACGAAAGTGTTGCCAGCTGGCCCTCTGGACACTTATTTTAAAAAGGCGCTAAGAGTGGATGAATTAGTTAACAGCTTGGACAAAAGGAGATCAGAGCGTCGTCGCTCAATAGAAAGCTTGAAGCTTAGGTCTTCTGATAACACGATGTCGCAGGTCCCTCCCCGGTCAGTGGATAGTGGTGGTGCCGTAGGTGACACTCCTACACCACAGCGTGATCCCTGCTTGCAAAAGGTATCTGCTCATATCTCAGTTTCATCACCCTTAGAGTTGCCCATACAAGAGAAACTTGCAAGCGTTCATCCCGACCCCCCTATAGATGTAATTAGAAGTGTGCAAGTACTTGGTAAACAGGTAAAGAAGGTCACTAAGCCACTTAAAGTGGCTAAGTCATTTGGGCCACCCCCCATTAAAAGAAGATGCAAGAAAGGGGGAGTTACAGTTAAACCCAAGTATAATTACTCTGAGTTTGGGAAGCACGAACTGAAAGGTTTAAACTTATCTAAAGGGCCAGGAGTCGTACCAACAAATACTCCCAACCCTGCTCCTCCATTGACACCTGTTGTTTTAGAACCTGATTTGCCTTCCTTAACTTCAGGCTTCATCCCTGTCGTCCCCTTGTTATCCCCCTCTCCTTCGGTTGCTTGCCAGGATGTCCTGGTCCATGTGATTAAGTCCCTTATTTCACCACTAATCGAAGGCTTATTAAGAGTGGAGAAAAAACTTGTGGACCTGGAAGCTATAATAAACTTAAAAACAATTCCAATAACAGGGCAGGGAAAGGCGGGTATTGGTAGTGGTACCGATGCTATAGCGGTGGTACCTAATTGTCACCCTCACCTCTCCACTCTACCTCAGGATACGGGAGAGCCGTCTAATTTGTTGGCGGTGTCTCAGTGTGTGCCTGTGCCGTCGTCAAGTGGGGGTTCTCAGAGTGTGTATACACGAGACGACAAAGAGGGTGGGGGGATTAATCTTGTCCCAATTACTTTGCGGGATAATAGGGAATGCCCTAGTATTGGTTTGCTTGCACCTAAGTACGTGCCACAAGTTGATCTGCCACCCGAAGCTGTACCACTGGTGGTTGTCTTGACGGGGGTTCCGCCTTTACCAGTTGACAAAAGAGAAGGGTTTAGCGAGCTAAAAAACAAAACCATGTTCTGGCTCAATAGTTATAGACCTAGCGAGGAGAAATTTAATGGTGAGATTTTACATGTGAGACGTCTCCCTTGGGTGGGCAGTACGACGAAAAATATTGCGGGTGACATCGTGGTAGTAAATTTCAGAGACCCTCGTGTAGTTAAGTACATTTTGGAGTGGCCTCCTGAAATAGGTAGTATTGGCATTGTCCCCCGTGCACTAACCTATTTTTACCCTAGATCATCGGTGTTTCCCCTCTCTGCTCCATCTAAGCAACCCTCCCTATTGCCCATTCCACCAGGCACATACAGACCGAACCACTTTTTGGGCCCCTCACACACCCAACAAAATACTGATCCTTTTGGGTGGCACTACATCCCTCCTAGTTTTAATAGGAATTCTAACAGAGGAGGTGTGAGAGTGAAGCCTTCTAATCCTTTAGTGTTGTCGAACAGGTTTGAAGCCTTCTCTAGTCTGGCTGATTGTGATTGAAGGTTAAAGCCCCATCGGGGCGGTGGGGGACCAACAGGATTATCTTGCCTTAAGAACGTCGTTTGTGTGAGGAGTATGGAAGTCCACGGAGCTGATCCTGTTAATACAGGACTTACAACTATAAGTGGACTTGCTAGTGGCGGCAACGTACCCACCCCTCTCTCTACCCCTTTGGTCAACAGTACTGTAATCCCCTTGATGATAGACCACCCAGTCCATCCAGAACCTATAGGTATTCAAACCATGTTGGACATGGATAGGCCTGCAGCTACCCCCTCAGTTTTAAAATTGAAAGATAATGAAGCTCTACACCTAGTTTCTTGGAACGTGGCGGGTCTACAAAGAAAGTTGGTTTTGCCTGAATGGAATGTCTTCATCGAACAATTCGATGTATGCATATTTCAGGAAACATGGAGTGTTTCTCCATTATATAAATCGGGATACACCACTTTTTTCATACCGGCCCTGAGTAAGGGCGGGGGTAGACCAGCTGGGGGTCTGCATGTATGGATTAAGATCGCCCTGAACCTTAAAATATCTATCCATGACTCCGGATGTTGCGACATCCAACATATCTCCTTTGAGGGGGGAATTAGTAGGTTTGACCTATTTAATGTCTATGCAAGAGGCACCACAGGGGACACAAACTCAAGTATTTTATCTATTTTAGATCAGGCGTTAGCAACTTGCCCCCCCTCCTCTAAAATTATAGTGGGAGGGGATTTTAATTGTACCTTCGAACCACTAGATGGTGACGATCCCTTGGGTATAGAGGAAGTGGACTCCAGATGGGGTATCCCGACCCTGTCTTTGCCCACAATTAAGAAATGGTCTCCTAGGGTTATACAGATTAACTCCCTTACCGTAGAACATAACCTCAGGGCTCTTAATGGTAGGACTCCTTCTGACCTTGACGGGGCAATGACCTTTAATAGGTTAAGCAGCCCGTCAAGAATTGATTACATCTTATTAGACGTGGAATTATGGTGTGACCTAGTAGATATGGTGGTGACTCCTTCACAGGATAGTGACCACAATCCCCTATGCATGTCGATAATATGGGGGAGGCGGAATACCATAGAGAGGATATTGCACCCAAGGTCTAATAAGGAGGTGATACCTTTCCAGGGCAATCGAAGACTTAAGTGGGAGAAGGTTCAGTCGCAGGCTCACAATTTGATAAAAATCAGGACGCTTGTCGAAGCCCTGAGTATAGAAATGGGAGTGTTTGAACCGGACCTAGCGCCTGCACAGGGCACGTTTTTTGCCCAGGCGTACAATAGTTTAACAGAGAAAGTTGGGGAATTCTTTCTCGTAAAAGGTAATAATAAGGTCAAGAGTGGTGGTAGAGTTAACAACAAAGCTATATCGAATAATCCCTGGTACACGGCGTACTGCAAAGCTTCAAGAAATGAGATTAGAATTGCCTTGCGTGAAAAGAACCAACTCCGGGTTAGTGTAGCCAGGAAAGAATACGCTAGGGCCTTGGAGCAAGCAAAACGTGTATGGGAAGAACAACACTGGCAAGACCTCAAGACAGCTTCCAATGGAAAGAATTCCACGCTGTTTTGGGATCTGATTAACAAAACCAGGTTGAATAGCTCTCGCCCCTTAGATAACCATATAACAGGTCAGCAATGGCATTCCCATTTTTCTTCAATATACGGTGGGCCAGAAACAACCAATACCCCCACTGTTTATGCCCACAGTGCCCACCCGATGCTTCCGGTTAGGGAACCCTTTTTGACATCTGAGGTGCTGCTAGCTATTAGTCATCTTACCCCTAAGAAAGCAGCAGGCCCAGATGGGATACCTGGTGATCTCCTTATGGAGGCCCCAGAGTTATGGGCCAACCTCATTGCAAAAATAATGAACCTCATCTCCCATGGTTACCCTGTCCCAGCTTCGTGGAAGGGAGCGGAGGTAATCACCGTCTTTAAGAAGGGTGCCAGAGACGACCCTGCCAACTACAGACCAATCAGCTTGATTGACGTGTTACAGAAGGTGGTTGGCAGGGTAATTATATCTAGGGTAGGCACCTGGATGGAAGAATTTCATGTGTTGTCACATCTCCAAGCAGGGTTCCGGCAAAAGGTGGGCACGATGGACCAGGTCTTTCGCTTTTCCGCGATCTATTGGAAGTCGGTTACTATCAATAAAGGTAGTTTATACCTGGCGTTCATAGATCTTCGGATGGCCTTTGACCTGGTACCACGTGAGAGGCTGTGGGAGGTCTTGAAGAACATGGGGTTTCCTGGCCCCCTCTTAAGTTTAATTGTGCATCTCCATGAGGGGAATTATGCCAGGATCAGGTGGGGTACCCAAGGGGAATTAACTGAAAAGATCCCCGTGAAGAGGGGTGTACGCCAGGGATGTGTCATGGCCCCTACGCTGTTCTCTCTTTTTGTGAATGGAGTGGTGGATTATTTAAGAGAAGAATCGGCTGACGCTCCATCCCTGGCAGGAGTCAAAATCCCCACACTCCTCTTCGCCGACGACACTATTTTAATCTCTAAGTCGCCGTCTGGCTTACAAAAGCTCTTGAACCGATTTAGTGCATTCTGCTCTGATAGAGGTCTCACTATCAATACTCTAAAAACCAAGCTCATGGCTCTAGCACCTTCACCCCGATTTAGAAATAACCTTTTACTTAATGGAGAGCCCTTGGAGCAGGTAGACTCATATGACTATTTGGGCATCAGGGTTAATAGTCGCATGAGCTGGAAGGATCACTTGGCTAAAATGATGTTAAATTATAAAAGAACATCTGGGGCGGTTATGAGTGAATATCGCAAATCTAACAGCAAGCCCCTTTCACCGCTCCTAACCATTTACGAAGGCCAAGTTCTCCCGTCCGCTCTATATGGCTCAGAATTATGGGGGTTTGAAAATACGGCAGAGCTGGATAGGGCTGAAAATAAGTTTTTGAGAGACGCAGTAGCCCTCCCAGTCTCCACTCCCCTAATTCCTCTAAGGGCTGACATGGGCAGGCGCCCCCTTAAGGATTTAGTGCGCTTACGCCCGTTACTCTTCTGGGTTCGTTTGCGCAGGACAAGGGAGCTCCTGGATTACGCTGCTGCCCTAGATGAATTAATCCAGCTAAACACCAATAATAGGATTAAGTGGCTGAGCAACTTGAAGCGGATGGTGGTGCTCCTGGGTTTGAGCGACTCATGGGCAAACCAATCACCTCCGCCCAAGATGGTGCTTAAAAAGCTCTACTGGAATCTAGTACAGCAGGAGACACTCTCTAGTAGTTCTGTGGGCTCACTTACTGAGCGCTTCTTGTCCTTTAAGTGGTCATGGTGCTTTGAACCCTTCTTGGATTACATTGAGCAGCCCTTAGATCGATCTCTTTACCTGAAGGTTAGACTCGGGATCCTCCCAGTAAATGATTATACCTCGGGGTGGAAAAATAATGTCGGCAAAATGAGCTCATGTCCTGGCTGTGCAGCCCCTACTGAGTCAGTGGCACATTTCTTTTTTGCTTGCCCAGCATATAGGGATGCTAGGAGGATCTGGCTAAAGCCACTATGTAAGAATATGGGTGTTAGATGCCACGCATCGGCCTTGCGGATACTTACCACCGATACCTCTTCGATTGCCATGGTCTGTGGAGTCGCAAAATTTTTGGGCAACGCTTGGCGCTCCCGCATGAGGCGCTGTAAAACCCATTCTGAACTATTTATTAGTTCTGAACCACTTATTAGTTAAGAGTATTTGGTTAAGATGCTCATCATGTTGGGTTGCGACTGTGCTTACCCTTAATGGTCTAATGTCAATTGTGTTTTATCAATCTTTTGTTCCGAATTTTATACTGTATTGTGTTATTAACTGCTCTTTTATGATGAATCTCATCGAATAAAGAATATTTGAACTGCATACCCAACAGACGAATGTTACTTCCCCGACGGAGCTACAGATTGTGTTGGTTATTGCTTGCTTAAGTTTTGTTACAGGTATTTTTCATGAGCGATATGTTGTGCATATACATTCTGTAGCGCTCAATGGAATTAGATGTTGATGAATCTTGTTGATGTAATTTCAGATCTCCCTCCTTGCTGTTCTCTCCCTTTCCTTCCCTCGCTTGATCATCCCACTGTCCTGTGCTTTTACAGCAGTTCTGGCTTGGGGCTATCAAAAGGCGGACCATTTTGAGCAACAAACCGGCCTTGAGGATTTACTACCTTGACAGACATACATACCTTTCTTTTCAAACAGAACTTTCTTCTCAACCAAAGAACAAGAATTTCTACTGAGCCAGAACCCATTTACATCCCTCAGAATATAAAGGTTGGCTTGTCACTTTCAGTGGGTAACCCGCTTCTTCCCTTCCCACAGAGCCTGCTCCATACATCAATGTTAGAAGAAATGAGGCTGTGTGAAGTTGTAAACACATTTACACAGAGAGCAAGGAGGATGAGCCGTCTAATTTCCAGTGCCTCTTCCAACAGTCCCACTGCAAACCCTCATCGTATTCTACAATCATACCCCCCATGGCAACCAGCTAATCTACATGCCACAATCAGCTACATACAGCATTTTATTCTAAGTCTCAAAGTGTCCATCATCTGTTGCACTGACGCTTGTTCTTGGTTTGATACCACATTCACCACGTTCCTTACCCAGTGAACTTTAACTGCTCCACTGCAAATGCAAACAGCAGAAGAGATAACAGACTTCCCTTCTGTGTTCCTCCCCACGTTACCATCTACAGTCTGAACATCTACACCCATTTCACAAAATGGTGACCAACCCCCAACCAGGTAAATGATTTCAACATGTCGCTCCAGTCTAGGGAGGTTATAGGTTTTTGCACAATGAAACTCACCACATGGGTGTTTCGAAGTGGATTTCCATAGTATCCTGTGTGTCCTCATTCACTGTATGTCTGAGTTGTTGTCTGGAATGCAGAGAATATCCTCCCTCAAGAGTTAAATTGTTGAACAGATTATGAAGTGCATGGAAACGGAGGTCACTTTGGAGGCAGGACATCCTAATGGATTTATATTTCGGGGACGGGATATCCGTCACCGTTGTGACAGAGTAACCCGCCCGCCAAGATCTAAATCGTGCCCTTAGTATAGGATCATTTTTGGGGCCTAATTAGAATAATATAATAATTTCTTCATTTATCTAATGTCTGGGTTTGGTTACATTAAGTCAGCCTCATAGTATGTGAAAAACAGCCCAGTTTCAGAAACTACCCCCTGCAGGATAAATATTACTTGAAAAATAGAAGTACCTGAAGTGGCTCCGAGCTGGAGAACACCTTGATTTGCATTTGTTCTCGTCACAGGGTCTACGGTGGCTGCACCTTCTTCAAGAAGAATGTCCACTTCCGTGGATAGGGTGGACTCGGGCACATGCCGTGCTGCAGGAGGCCAGGATTCTGGCTTGCAGTTCTGATCTGGGTACTGTGCATCAGGAGACAGTGGTTCTAGCTTGTAGTTACCATCCTTTCCCTGTACTTCAGGTAACACTTGCTGTAGGACTGGGAGTTCCCCTTTACCCTGCTCATCCAGACACTCCGATTCTAGCTTCAAGCAGTTATCTGGGTCGTGTCCATCAGTAACCACAGGTGGAACGCACCAACTCTGCTGCACTTTGCGTCGACTAATAAAATCGAATTCTGACCACTTATTTTGTTTTTGTTTTTGCCCTTTGATAATTACTGGCTGTACGCGTGGCCTCCTGGGTACCTCCGGCAGATCAGATGAGGCTGGGGGCATGCTGAGGATCTGCTGTGGTTTGTGCCCATGAATGAATAAGAGTTGTTTGCGCAGGTCCACCGCTCGGCTACGGCTCTCAGTGCTTACTGGTTGCATGCACTGGCTTTCTTGTTCAGTAAACGGTGGGTGTGTTCTCTGACTCAGTTGTGGTCTGCATGCATCAGTAAACACTGGCTCTTTACGCTTGTTTTGACCTCCTTTAAACACTGGCTGAAGACACCAGCTTGGGTCCACCTGACGCACTGGGAGAGGCACTGGCGGAAACCTGCCACCAACACAGTCTCTGCTGATCTCAGGACGGATCCTCCCCACGGACGTTCCACCATGTTTGAAGTAGTCATGAGCCTTTGTTATCCAGATTTGCTCCATGAGCCCTGCAACTTTCGTTGGTAAGTCTTTCATGGTATTCTGTAAGTTATCCAGTTTGGCTCCCAAACATCGCAATGTGGCTAAGATGACCTGGCTGGACTCTTCTTCTGTAGGTGGCTCACCGCCATGGTACCTTTGACCATCTAAGCTCAAGGCTGGTGCTGCACATATCTCACTTTCACTCACGTTGGAGATCTTGGCTTCTCCCTGCTGACCATTTCTGGAGACCTGAAACCCTATGCTCGACATTGCTAGCATTCCTGCTTCACCTTTTCACCACCCTAGAGACAGTAGCCTTGCAGAACCTCCAGACGAGAGGTGATGCTAAAGAAAGGTTCCTGGTGGGATCGACTGCTTGTGGTTTTCTCACTGGCTCAGTCAGGGGAGCATTGCAGTTTTTCTGCTCTCTGCCAGTTTCCTAGTTCCAATCCACACATCTGGAGAGTTAAAGTCTCAGGCACCTAAAAAGAGGTAAAAATAAACACTTAGAGATCTGATACATGCACAAAATCCCCATTCACCACTATTATTGCCCAGGTCTCCAAGTTGAATACTAAAACATTAAATACAAATATATCATCAGTTTTTATTGAATTTGCTCCCCAGTATTTATTCCCATCTCAGACCATGGTGCTTTGAAAGGAGTGTAGATTGTGCAGCACTTTGCCAAGTGTAGCTTTGCCTACCTCGCCACCCCGTGCCAGGACATGCCAGTGTTACCATTGTTGCAGTTTAGAGAATGGGTAATTCCCGCAAAAAGAGTGGAGAGACCGAGTAAGAGAGAGTGCAGTTATTTGGCGAGAGAACAATGAATGGGGAAATCGATCTTCGCATGTGGAGAACGCGGTCATTGGTGCAGGCTCCCTTATACACACTGCAGCTGCTCTTGCTAGGGCTTAAGTGTCGCAGGGCTTACGAGAGGATTACTGTGCCTGCATCTCTGAAATGGAGATTGGTGTCTCATTCAAATCGGGCCCTCTGAAAAACACCTGCCCATTGACTGTATCCCAATCCTTACACCCCTCAACCATCCCCCCATGACCACAGAACTCAATTTAAGCTGGTTCTGCAGCAATGGAAGTAGAGGCGATTAAAAAAAGCCCAACTTCCATTAGACCTTTTTCACTACTCCTGGCCATCAACACAACTGACGAGGAAGACCAGACACATTGGCTTTCAAACCATCTTGAATTCTGTGACATCATAACTTTAAACCACCATGGTCAGCATGCCAGAGGGCTTGACGCTAGACAAGTCTCTTTTTCTTAGATTTGTCCAACACTTTTATACGCTGGATCTTGATATCCTAATCCGCCTTCTGCTAGCTGGTGGCCACAATGAGATAACCCAAATGTGGGCTTTGTTCCTTTCTGTCCTGTCATTGGCTCGCTATACTCCAGCCCATCAATACCCACAGTTCAAGAGAAGAGTCCTTCGTCTCTTCGACATACAATAAGATTTTTGGATTTACTTAGAAAATGACTTCTGATAGAGGTGCATAATTCATATCAAACGTTTGGACAGCAATTTGTAGTTTATTGAAAATGGAGGATGCTTTGTCTTCTGCTCATCACCCACAGGCTAAGGACGGAACTCAACAGAGTTAACAACTAATTAGAAAGAACCCGCTAATGTCCTCTGGTCGATCAGCATGATTAGGTGCATCAGTGGGGGTTTTCTAAAGTCTGCTATGATAACACATCCCATCATACAGCTACACACAGTTCTTCCTTCTGTTATATTCAAGGCTTCCATCCAGAATTCATACCAGTTTACATTAAGGCACAACTAACAACTGCACTAAACAGTTACAAAAGAAAGAAAATCCAAACTCATATCGAACAAGCCGAACTGCAGAACAGAATCACTCGGATAAAAAAAAAAAAGACACTGGTATATAAATAAGGCTCTTTAATTTGGTAACATATGGAACAGTTGCATTTATAAGGTAAACACAGATATTTGCCCCAATTCATAGTCCAGGCACGGTCATTATCAATCTTGTGTCGGTTCAGTTGAATCTCCTTCTTCCTTCCATGTGCGCCCTGTAGTGCACAGGTCTCTCATGAAGCAGTTACACCTGGTACGTGCATTTACCCATCTCAGGCCTCCATTCTGATTGGATCTGAACCTGAATACGAGGTTAGGGCTAATCTAGATTATAAACAATCACGGGATGGGGTGCAATATCTGGTGGATTGGGAGTGGCGTGGACCACAGGCAAGGGCATGGACCCGCCTCGCAGGTTCATGCACCCTGCCTTTCCTGTGCATTCCACCGTTGATATGCTCTAAAGCCCTGATCTGGCACCAGACAACAGAGAGGCAGGACTGTCTAAGGTTGCTGGGACTGGTTTTACAGAAGAAACAAGGTATTTACCATAGCAAGGCTTTCCAGTGTATTTCTGCATAGCCAGATTTAGTTTCTGCCGCCATCTTGAAAGCGGGTGGCACAGACAGGACATTGTTACAAAGGTGGTACCATGACATCTAGAAGGAAGTAAATGATGCAGTTCATATTCTGCTTAAGCAACAATACTGGAAGGAGATTATCACGGAACTGCAATGCATGCCCTGGGTTTCCTTTGCAGCGATGTACACTGGGCATCTTAGGCGGCATCTTTCATAGCATGGCATTACCCAAGCTTTTATTGCTATGAAAAAAGGAGTGGTCAAGTGCACACCCATTTCATCCAAATGCATCACTGTGAAAAGTTTTGTTCCAAGGTTTTTCGCTTTGCATGCAGCCTGGAGGCGTAATCTGCCCTGATATCACGCACTTGTAACACATCGAATATTGGAGCGCAGTAACACTCCTTTCCATGACGCACAACTTAATCCAGAATTCTTGACAAAAATACCACACTTTTATCCATGTTTAATTTGCTTTATTCCATATACTCCAAATGTAATACTGCTCATTTCTTTAGTCCTGTCACAAATGAGGTATTTATATAATCCACAGTTTCGAATGCAACAGATATGCCAATCCAGGCCTTTTTCTGGAGCATGAAGTATACATAAATGGTCCTCAATTAGTTGATCTTAATACCCAATGCGTTTCAGGCTTTCCTTAGCCCTTCTTCAGGGGTTCACTACAAATTTAAAACAATACCATTAGATTTGATTTTAAAGCCTCTGTGCATACAAATCGCTAGAATTACTTGAAATAATTCATGCCATGCTTTACAACTGAACCCTTTTATGAGCGTTTTCCCTCTAAAAGCGTAACTTCACGCTATGTACTTCAGGCTCCAGAAAAAGTCCTGGATTGGCATATCTGTTGCATTCGAAACTGTGGATTATATAAATACCTCATTTGTGACAGGACTAAAGAAATGGGCAGTATTAAATTTGGAGTACATGGAATAAAGCAAATTAAACATGGATAAAAGTGTGGTATTTTTGTCAAGAATTATGGATTCAGCTGTGTGTCATGGAAAGGAGAGTATTCAATATATTTCCTAGTCTTTGCCCTCTTCCCATATATGCAGTGTTTGTTTCTGGTGCAGGAAGTCCTCCCGTTTGCTCTGTGAACATTAGTCTTTGTCGGAATGTCTCGCAGAGTGTCGTAAGGAAGGGATTGCAGGTTTTGCCTCCTTTCATTTGGATGTTGCACTTTGACTCAGTGTGTTTATGTTCTGGGTGAAGTAAGTGGAGACCTTCAAACGACATATTGAATGCCCTATATTTGTTAGTGGCCGAGATAAGAAGCTGCATGAACAATGATTTACTCTATAACAAATATACTCTATTTTGTTTGGTTTCTCTTTTACTAGCATAGCTACACTTTCGGAGTTACATACAGCTAGTTTGCAGAACATGTGGGTGTAGTAAAAGTATCATAGGTTAGTGGAGCAGTATTTATGTGCCTTCCTCATCTTTATTTCAAGATTTGTATTCGAGGGATGAGCGAGCCTTCAGCTGCATCTCTGGCTGGATTTTCTATCCCCTTCCCCCTCCCCCCTTCTCTTTCAGTCCGTCATTCACCCAATACTGGATTGGGAAGGGCTTGAGCTGAGCAGAAGGCGTGACTGAGCAGTAGCGATCCTTGGTGACCCACCGGGACGTTTATCTACCATAGATCAATACTGATAGGTCGGATGCAAATATTGCAGTTTTCCATCTTCCTCTTTCTGCATTTCTCCATTGACTGACAAAAGATACCGAATGTGTTCAAGAAGCTGCAAATGGACAAAAACAGTATAAACAAGCATTGGCATAGCCAATAGGTCTCGCCTTTGGGACCTTATAAGTGTTTAAGCATGCAACAGTTAATGTTGTTGCACCAAGGATATTGTGCTGCGTAACAAAATACTTACAAGGTCCCAAAAGCGAGACCTATTGGCTATGCCAATGCTTGTTTATGTTTCTGGGGCTGTTTTATTAGCTTGTGGGTCGGTTTTTACAGTGAATAGCCCTGATCTTAAAACAATTATTACGGGAAGCAAGCTCCAATCCATGCAGCCTTGCATAGCTCTCAAAACACTTCTACAGAGTGTGTGTGAATGTCTTTAAGTAAACACTGCCCCGCTTTGCTAACATGTGCCATTTTTTAGTTGTCTAATTCACTAACCAGTTGGGGGGAGGGGCACGATTATTTTGGTGCCCAGGCCTATATTTTGTCTGTCCGACCCTGGTAGAGAGGGGTATAATATGTGAAGTCTCGTTGCTAGCATCCGGTTCGGACAGAGTGGGGGGGCTGCTGGGGGGGGGGGGTGGTGGCAGTTTAGTCACGTTCGGTGTCTGGTTGTGGGCACCAGTTGCCCTGGAGCTCCTATGTCTGGACAGGGGTGCAGGCGGGGGTCACCTTGCACTGCTCCGGTGCGCTGGCAGCTGCTGGGTGTGTGACAGTTTGCTCGTTATCGGGGGGCGGTTGGGGGGGTTGTCACAGTTCACTGGATCTGGGTGGGGGTAGTAGTTGCCAGGCTGTGGGGTGTTATCTTTCAGTGGTGCTTGCTATTGGTAGCAGTACCTTGCTGGGGGGGGGGGGGGCGTAGTCCTGTGTGAGGGGAATGCGGAGGGCTTGTTACTGTCACTGCTTCTGGGTGGCCCCCATGAGCGGGTTGTTACCGGTCACTGGTTCTGAAGGGGGGGGGGGTGTAGTTGCCAGGGCTGGAGGGTGTTGCCTTTCATCGCTTCTCGTTGGCAGCTGTACTTGCTGGGAAGGGGGGGGCTCTTCCTGGCTTCGGATGGGAGCATTCGTTGTCCAGGCGGGGGGTGCTGCCTTTCATTGGTTCTCGTTGCCACCTGCACTGGGGGGGTGGAGGAGAGATGGGGCGGGTCGGGGCAGCACTCCCTGGCTCCAGACGGGAGCATTGGTTGCCTTTGCTTTGCATGTCGGGCACATGTTGCTGCCTGTGGGTGGCGGCCCTCACTTTACCTGGATGAGTTGGGTGAATGTCGGGCTGTGTGCGTTACATGGTGCAAGAGTAGCGAAGGGGCGTCAGAGGGTTGTCCCCCCCTCACCTCTAGAGTAGTGCGGGAAGTCTCCGTCCAGGAGTAATTTGAGTTGAGAGGGGTTCATCCTTCATGGGTGGAGCGGTTGCCCTGGTTAGTGTAGGGGGGTGGGGGGGGGGGTCGCAGCCTTCGCCTGGGCTGGAGGCAACAGGATATTTGGGGTGTCTCTGGGTGTGGCTCTGGTGATGGCCTCTCCACCTCTTTTGGTGGTGGCAGCGTCCTCTGGACATGGTTCTCCAGTGCGTTCAGAGGGCTTTCCACAATGTTTTTGTAAAGTCATTCATTCCGTTTTGTAAAGTCATTCCTTCCGGCAAGTTAAACAAGCGCTGAAGAATATACGCCCGGTATATATGTTGTAAGCTGTCTGCAGACTAGGGCAATATGTTCAAAATAAAAAGAAAACAATAAACTAAACCGATCGTGCTAATGACATGATAATTAAAAAAATATATGGCCCCTGCGCCTGTAGACACTGAGGGCATGTCTGGCGTTTCCCTTGCGGGAGCGAGCAGCAGGCGTGATAATTGCTAACAGATGGCGCCGCTGCTTGCTCCAGCAAGGGAAACGCCAAACGTGCACGAGTGCCCATAGAGAGCAGTGCAAACATGCATCATTTTTAACAAAAGTGCTGAGCGATGCCAAGAGGTCTCTCTAAGCAGCGCGCTGCGTAGGCAAGACCTAACCACAGGTACCTTCAACACAGGACTCATTATTAATTAAAAACATAGAGCATTGAGATTAAGAGCTGCAGAGGCTTTAGGGGTTGTAACTCTGGCCGAGAGGATGCTAGACACCTATGGTTTGATTTAGGAATCGGTTTATATTGCATTTTACTTAAAGCCATTTTCTTTAGTAAGGTAAAGCAGTGCCTGGCTGTTCCGGTTCTTAAGTGTTATGTATGTTTGTCATACTGTTTCTCAGTTTCTAACATCATGCCACATCCCAGAATAAACCTTGACTGCTCGCTCCACTAACCTGTGACCCAATTCCCGGAAGGGAGTACCAGGTCATTTTGTGTCAGTGCAAACAGTACTGTGCATCCAGACACAGCTGACAATGATAACATCCTTAACCAGTTATCGCCTAGAAACATCTGCATTCCTCTGGAGGGACCTTCTCACCAGAAATATTCTTCCTACACAGCACCACGGAAGATGGTCACAGACAGAAAGAAGAGTCAGATAACAAACCCTAAATAGGGTGACGCACTCGAAGCTGGAGTTACAAAGACCCTGTGGCAGATGGACACTGCCAAGGAGTTCCTGACAGATGCTTCGCTCTTGGAAACTCAGCAGAGTCCCCACTCTAAACTGAGGATGCAAAGCAGGGCACTCGCCGATTTATAGTGGATATCCCATTCCTCCCCTTATAGTCCCACGAGTGGTATGTATATCGCCTATTGTGAAGACAGAATGCATATGGCCAGTGCCTCATACATTCTTCCCCCACCCTCACGAAATAGATTCACCCTGGAATGTTCTTCAGCTGCACTCTATTCCGCCGGAGATCTGCCCTCAAACGAAGGAATGACCTAAACCCGTTTGGCTTACTGGCAGCTACATCCAGAGATCTGCCCGGTGATGCCTTACCCTGCTTGTAAAGGAGTGTGCTGTCCTCAGAGTAGGAAAATAGATAGCACACTCCGAGATCTGCCTAGGGATGCCTTACCCTGCTCATGATGGAATGAGATTTCCCAACAGCAGAAGAATAGATGGCACACTCCAAGATCTATAAAAGCGATGCCTTACCCTGCTCATGAAGGAGTGAGCTGTCCCCACAGCAGGAAAATAAATGGCACACCCCGAGATCTGCAAATTGATGCCTTACCTTGCTCATGATGAAGTGAGCTGTACCCAGAGGAAGAGTATAGATGCCCCACCCGAGAACAGCCCAGTGATGCCTTACCCTACACATGGAGCGAGCTGTCCCCAGAGGAGGAGAATAGATGCCCCACTCCGGGGTCTGCCCAGTGATGCCTTACCCTACTCATGATGGAGCGAGCTGTCCCCAGAGGAGGAGAATAGATGCCCCACTCCGGTGTCTGCCCAGTGATGCCTTACCCTACTCATGGAGCGAGCTGTCCCCAGAGGAGGAGAATAGATGCCTCACTTCGGGGTCTGCACAGTGATGCCTTACCCTACTCATGATGGAGCGAGCTGTCCCCAGAGGAGGAGAATAGATGCCCCACTCCGGTGTCTGCCCAGTGATGCCTTACCCTGCTCATGGAGCGAGCTGTCCCCAGAGGAGGAGAATAGATGCCCCACTCCGGGGTCTGCCCAGTGATGCCTTACCCTACTCATGGAGCGAGCTGTCCCCACAGGAGGAGAATACATGCCCCACTCCGGTGTCTGCCCAGTGATGCCTTACCCTGCTCATGATGGAGCGAGCTGTCCTCAGAGGAGGAGAATAGATGCCCCACTCCGGGGTCTGCCCAGTGATGCCTTACCCTACTCATGGAGCGAGCTGTCCCCAGAGGAGGAGAATAGATGCCCCACTCCGGGGTCTGCCCAGTGATGCCTTACCATACTCATGGTGCGAGCTGTCCCCAGAGGAGGAGAATAGATGCCCCACTTCGGGGTCTGCCCAGTGATGCCTTACCCTGCTCATGATGGAGCGAGCTGTCCCCAGAGGAGGAGAATAGATGCCCCACTCCGGGGTCTGCCCAGTGATGCCTTACCCTACTCATGGAGCGAGCTGTCCCCAGAGGAGGAGAATAGATGCCCCACTCCGGGGTCTGCCCAGTGATGCCTTACCATACTCATGGTGCGAGCTGTCCCCAGAGGAGGAGAATAGATGCCCCACTTCGGGGTCTGCCCAGTGATGCCTTACCCTGCTCATGATGGAGCGAGCTGTCCCCAGAGGAGGAGAATAGATGCCCCACTCCGGGGTCTGCCCAGTGATGCCTTACCCTACTCATGATGGAGTGAGCTGTCCCCAGAGGAGGAGAATAGATGCCCCACTCCGGTGTCTGCCCAGTGATGCCTTACCATACTCATGGAGCGAGCTGTCCCCAGAGGAGGAGAATAGATGCCCCACTTCGGGGTCTGCCCAGTGATGCCTTACCATACTCATGGAGCAAGCTGTCTCCAGAGGAGGAGAATAGATGCCCCACTCCGGGGTCTGCCTAGTGATGCCTTACCCTGCTCATGATGGAGCGAGCTGTCCCTAGAGGAGGAGAATGCCCAGCTTTCATATAGCTTTGGACACGAAATGGTGATATGCAACTAAACTTAGAGCAGGTTTGGCCAGGAGCAGGACCTTTTGTTGCTCCTCCTCTCAAGGCTGGAACTAAGCCTACGATACTGTTTCTGTTTAATGCCTGGAAGATGTGCTGCTGCACTGCCAAAGAGAGGACAGGAGTCAATCTGACCTGGTGGATACGTCAAAGGCACAGCTGATGGAGATCTGAGGGTGGTGGCTTGAACCAGCCCAGGAGTTATGAGATCTAAAGAGAAAAAACAAGAGACCCAGAGCTTCCCCATCTATACACCCAGGATCTGGACCAACATCCAGTTGTCATCAGGACTTCTCCAAACGCAATCCAATGTAGGAAGTGGCTACAGATGCCCCTCTTTGCGAGCACTGCCTCACAGTGGAGTACTCTCAGAACTCAGCCACCCTTCCAAACACTCCTGAACTGTAGATCTGCCCTTCAACATGTAAGACATTGAGTTTGATGTATGTTTGTGATACACGAATACCACATGACAGCGCCCCCGCCTCACCTTGTTTACTTAAGGGCTATTCAGGAGATTAGAAGTAATGGACAAGGTATGCAGAGAAATTAGCCAACTGCGAAGGGACAGAAGAATTACACAGTGCAGTAGCAGAGGAACTCACCCCCATAGCTCCAATTGCGGGACCCGTCTGCAGCCCAGCGGGTGGGAAATAAACTTTTAGAGCCCCTCAACTCTAAGGCACTCTCTGCAGTTATGCTTATGCTGTCAGCAAAAATAAAACTTTCTTAAATATACCTGTGTCTTCAGAGTGGAAATGGAGCCTGGAGCGCAAGGTTAATTACACATCTCATCAAACAGTTCCCTTCTCTGCGCTGGAGCAGCCATTGACTGCAAGAAACAAACGATGGTTCTACATAGTTTCCTCCAGAAACATTCAACTGCACAAAGGAACTAAGCATGCACCTTGTGAGCTCTCATACAGGGAACTAAACATGCACCTTGTGAGCTCTCACACACAGGGAACTAAACATGCACCTTGTGAGCTCTCTCACACAGGGAACTAAACATGCACCTTAGGAGCTCTCTCACACAGGGAACTAAACATGCACCTTGTGAGCTCCCTCAGACAGGGAACTAAACATCCACCTTTTGAGCTCTCTCACATAGAGAAGTAAACTTCCGTGTGAGCTCTCACACAGGGAACTAAACATCCACCTTGTGAGGTCTCTCTAACGCAGGGAACTAAACATTCACCATGTGAGCTCTCTCACACGGGGAACTAAACATGCACCTTGTGAGCTCTCTCACAAATGGAAATAAACATCCACCTTGTGAGCTCTCTCACAAATGGAACTAAACATGCACCTTGTGAGCTCTCTCACACAGGGAACTAAACATGCACCTTATGAGCTCTCTCACACGGGGAGCTAAACATGCACCTTGTGAGCTCTCTCACACAGGGTACTAAACATGCACCTTGTGAGCTCTCTCACACAGGGAAGTAAACTTCTGTGTGAGGTCTCACACAGGAAACTAAACATCCACCTTGTGAGCTCTCTCATACAGGGAACTAAACATGCACCTTGTGAGCTTCCTCACACATGGACCTTGTGAGCTCTCTCATGCACTGAACTAAAATCCACTTCAAGAGCTCTCTCATTGAAAGAACTAAACATTCACCTTGTGAGCTCTCTCGTTGAAAGAACTAAACATTCACCTTGTGAGCTCTCTGACAAATGGAAATAAACATCCACCTTGTGAGCTCTCTCATACAAGGAACTAAAATCCACTTCAAGAGATCTCTCATACAGGGACTACACATCCACCTTGTGAGCTCTCTCACACAGGGAAGTAAACATCCAAAGTGTGATCTCTCACACAGGGAACTAAACATGCACCTTGTGAGCTTTCTCACACAGAGAAGTAAACTTTTGTGTGAGCTCTCACACAGGGAACTAAACATCCACCTTGTGAGATCTCTCCAACGCAGGGAACTAAACATTCACCTTGTGAGATCTCTCCAATGCAGGGAACTAAACATTCACCTTGTGAGATCTCTCCAACGCAGGGAACTAAACATTCACCTTGTGAGATCTCTCCAACGCAGGGAACTAAACATTCACCTTGTGAGATCTCTCCAACGCAGGGAACTAAACATTCACCTTGTGAGCTCTCTCACATGGGGAACTAAACATGCACCTTGTGAGCTCTCTCACACCGGGAACTAAACATGCACCTTGTGAGCTCTCTCACAAATGGAACTAAACATCCACCCTGTGAGCTCTCTCACAAATGTAACTAAACATCCACCTTGTGAGCTCTCTCACAAATGGAACGAAACATGCACCTTGTGAGCTCTCTCACACAGGGAACTAAACATGCGCCTTGTGAGCTCTCTCACAAATGGAACTAAACATCCGCCTTGTGAGCTCTCTCACAAATGGAACTAAACATGCACCTTGTGAGCTCTCTCACACTGGGAACTAATCATGCACCTTGTGAGCTCTCTCACACAGGGAACTAAACATGCACCTTGTGAGCTCTCTCACACAGGGAAGTAAACATCTGTGCGAGCTCTCACACAGGAAACTAAACATCCACCTTGTGAGCTCTCTCTAACGCAGGAAACTAAACATGCCCCTTGTGAGCTCTCTCGCACAATGAAGTAAACTTCCATGTGAGCTCTCACACAGGGAACTAAACATCCACCTTGTGAGATCTCTCACATGGGAAACTAAACATGCACCTTGTGAGCCGTCTCGCACAGGGAACTAAACATCCACCTTGTGAGATCTCTCTAACGCAGGGAACTCAACATTCACCTTGTGAGCTTTCTCGCACACGGGGAACTAAGTGTGCACCTTGTGAGCTTTCTCGCACAGGGAACTAAACATGCACCTTGTGAGCTCTCTCACACAGGGAGCTAAACATGCACCTTGTGAGCTCTCTCACACAGGGAGCTAAACATGCACATTGTGAGCTCTCTCACACAGCAAACTAAACATGCACCTTGGGATCTCTCTCACACAGGGAGCTAAACATGCATCTTGTGAGCTCTCTCACACAGGGAACTAAACATCCACCTTGTGAGCTCTCTCGTGCACAGAACTAAAATCCACTTTAAGAGTTCTCTCATACAGGGAACTAAACATACACCTTGTGAGCTGTCTCATACAAGAAACTAACATCTGGGTTAAGAGCTTTCTCATATATGGAAATAACATCCTCCTTAAGAGCTCTCTCATACTCGGAGCTAACATCCACCATGTGAGCTCCCTCATGCACGGAACTAAAATCCACCTTAAGACCATTCTCATACAAGGAACTAAACATCGTCCTTGGGAGCTGTCTCATACAAGTAACTAACATCCACCTTCAGAGCTCTCTCATAGAGTGAAGTAAAACTGCGGGTTATGAGCGTCACACAAGGAGCTGCACTGATACATTTTCGGTTCTGAGGAGAAGCTGTTCATGCACATAAAGTGTTGCCACACACCAGGGGTGTGCACCTACAGCTGTCTCAAAGGAGTAGACATCTACATTGGCAGCTCTGACTCGCATGGAGCTGTACACTCTGGAATCTGCACGTGACACAAAGACTCCTGACACAGACAGAGACAGATCTGCACATGAAATAAAGAGTAGTAAACATACACTCTCACACACTCTTGGATCTGCACATTACACTAAGAGTCCTGACCCATACTTACACTGGGATCTGTACAGGACACGAATAGTATATGTGTGTGTGTACACACACACACACACACCCACTGATCTGTACATGGCACTAAGAGTCGTTACAAACACAGAGACGTATCTGCACATTACACTAAGAGTCCTTAGACACACACAGAGTGATGTGTACAGAACATTAGGAGTTGTAAACATACACTCTGGGATCTGCACATGCCACTGAGTGCACACACAGGTCTCTGCTGTGACATTCAGTACCTCTCGGCAGAGCTCCGCTCCTCTTCCTCCTCCTCCTCCTCCTGTTGTTAAACTCCAGCCCAGACCCGGGAGTTAAGAACAATCTTTGCTCAGAGCCGAGCAGGAGCGCGGGGGGACTTCCGGGTTAAGAGCCGTTCGCATCGGAAGTGAATACAGCCTCTTCCTGCCAGTGTCTGAGGTCAGTAACGAGTTACAAAGTGACAGAACTGGAGACCTCCCGGTGCTGCCTCTGCCCGGCCTGACCCGGAACTGGACTCAGTACCTGACATCGCTTCCGGTGCCTTCAAAGGGCCCGCGAACTGTCGACGTCAGTGGCTGAGAACGAAACTAAGGACGGAAGCAGAGGAGCCCTGCGCACTACTGACCCTCAGTGCATCACAGACCCTCACTGCACCACAGACCCTCCCCACACCACAGACCCTCCCCACCACAGTCCCTCACTGCACCACAAACCCTCCCCCACCACAGTCTTTCAGTGCACCACAGACACTCCCCACCACAGACCCTCGGTACACCACAGACACTCCCCCACCATAGACCTCACTGCACCACAGGGCCTCAGTGCACCACAGATCCTCAGTGCACCACAGACCCTCCCCGCACCACAGACCCTCCCTGCACCACAGACCCTCCCTGCACCACAGACCCTCAGTGCACCACAGACCCTCCCCACCACAGACCCTCCCCCAACCACACACCCTCAGTGCACCACAGACCCTCCCCCACCACAAACCCTCTGCACCACAGACACTCCCCCACCACAGACCCTCACTGCACCACAGACCCTCACTGCACTACAGACCCTCCCCCACCACAGATCCTCCCCGCAACACAGACCCTCAGTGCACCACAGACCCTCCCCAGCACCACAGACCCTCCCCCCACCACAGAGCACCACAGACCCTCCCCGACCACAGACCCTCGGTGCACTACAGCACCTTTTTCCACCACAAAATCAAGAGTATCTACGACAACTTCGACGAAGATAACCAACACACTGAACCCTCACAAACCACCCAACACCCTGAAGCCAGCAATCGACAACTGGACAGCCCTCACCACTGAAGACAATGAAGTCAATCCACCCTGGGGCACCCACAGACCACTGTCCCCACCACATTTTTAACAGGGCCTCCAACACCATCACACCCATGCTCTGCCACACCACCAACCGCTCCCTGGCAACCGCCTCATTCCCTGACGACTGGAAACACGCTGAGATCAACCCCCTCCTGAAGAAACCCTCGGCGGAACCCACCGACTCAAAAACTACAGGCCCATCTCTCTGCTCCCGTTCCCACCAAAAGTCATCGTGAAAGCCATCAACAGCCAACTCGCCACATTCATTGAAGAGCACAACATCCTCGACTCCTCTCTATCCGGCTTTAGAAAAAACCACAATATAGAAACCGCCCTCCTTGCCGCAACAGACGACATCTGTACCTTACTGGACATAAGAGAAACAGTAGCCCTCATCCTCCTCGACCTCTCAGTGGCGTTCAACACAGTCTCTCACCACACCCGAATACGCAGACTCCAAGACGCAGGGATCCAGGACAAGGCCCTCGACTGGATCCGCTCCTTCCTCTCCGGCAGAATGCAGCGGGTCAGACTCCCCCCCCCTTTCCTCTCGGACCCTACACCTACGGAGTACTCCAGGGGTCCTCCCTTAGCCCTACGCTCTTCAACGTCTACATGGCTCCGCTCGCCCCCATTGTCAGAACCTACGGACTCAACATTGTGTCATACGCAGATGACACCCAACTCATCCTCTCCCTATCCAACGAACCCAACACCGCCAGACACAACTTTCGAGAAGGCATGGAAGCCGTCGCCAAATGGATGAAAAACAGCTGCCTACAACTAAACACCAACAAAACGGAAGTACTCATCATGGGCCCAAACCCCGACACCTGGAACGACACCTGGTGGCACCCTGCCCTCAGAAGCCCGCCCACCACCACGGACCACGCACGTAACCTGGGAATCATCCTGGATTCAGAGCTCAAAATGGACAGCCAGATCAACTCCGTCTCGTCCTCCTGCTTCCACACCCTCCGCCTCCTACGTAAGACCTTCAAATGGATCCCCCTCGAACACAGAAAGACCGTCACTCATGCCCTGGTCACCAGCAGACTCGACTAAGACAACGCACTCTATGCCGGAATAAACAAAAACCTCACCTGCAAGCTACAGAACTTCCAAAACGCCGCCGCAACACTGATCCTCAACCTGCCAAGACACTGCTGCATTTCTCAGCACCTGCGCACACTCCACTGGCTCCCCATCGAAGCTAGAGTCACCTTCAAGATGCTAACCCACGCTCACAAGGCCCTCCACGACACCGGACCAGCATACTTGAATAGCCGACTCAAATTCCATGCACCCCAAAGGACCCTACGATCAGCCCAGCTCTCCTACTCCCTGGTCCCCCGCACCAGAAAGACCAGATCGGGAGGCCGCTCCTTCTCCTTCTGCGCGGCCAGAGCCTGGAACGACCTTCCGCTCCACATCCGACAGACAACATCGCTCCCCATCTTCTCAAGAAACCTCAAAACCTGGCTCTTCGACAGACCCCCTCCTTGATGGACTGGAACCTGCGACCCCACCCCCCAATGCCTTGAGACCCTTACGGGTGAGTAGTTGCGCTTAACAAACACCTGATTGATTGATTGAGACCCTCCCCCACCACAGACCCTCACTGCACCACAGACCCTCACTGCACCACAGACCATCCCCACCACAGACCATCCCCACCACAGACCCTCACTGCACCACAGACCTTCCCCACACCACAGACCCCAGTGCACCACAGACCCTCCCCCACCACAGACCCTCAGTGTACCACAGACCCGCCCCCATCACAGGCCCTCAGTGCACCACAGACCCTCACTGCACCACAGACACTCAGTGCACCACAATAGACTCTCGGTGCACCACACACCCTCCCCCACCACAGACCCTCAGTGCACCACAGACCCTCCCCACCACAGACCCTCAGTGAACCACAGACCCTCCCCTACTACAGACCCTCAGTGCACCACAGACCCTCCCCCACTACAGGCCTTCACTGCACCACAGACCCTCCCCAACCGCAGACCCTCCCCGCACCACAGACCCTCGGTGCACCACAGACCCTCTCCCCACCACAGACCCTCAGTGCACCACAGACCCTTCCCCACCACAGACCCTCAGTGAACCACAGACCCTCCCCTACTACAGACCCTCAGTGCACCACAGACCCTCCCCCACTACAGGCCTTCACTGCACCACAGACCCTCCCCGCACCACAGTCCCTCAGTGCACCACAGACCCTCTCCCCACCACAGACCCTCAGTGCACCACAGACCCTTCCCCACCACAGACCCTCAGTGCACTACAGACCCTCCCCCACCACAGACGCTCAGAGCACCACAGACCCTCAATGCACTACAGACCCTCCCCCACCTCACACAGACGCTCAGAACACCACAGACCCTCGGTACACCAGAGACCCTCACTGCACCACAGACCCTCAGTGAACCACAGACCATCCCCCACCACAGACGCTCCCTGCACCACAGACCCTCACTGCACCATAGATCCTCCCCGCACCACAGACCCTCGGTGCACCACAGAGCCCCAGTACACCACAGACCCTCCCCACCACAGACCCTCAGTGCACCACAGACACTCCCCCCACCACAGGCCCTCAGTGCACCACAGACCCTCAGTGCACCACAATAGACCCTCGGTGCACCACACACCCTCCCCCACCACAGACGCTCAGAGCACCACAGACCTTCAGTGCACCACAACAGACCCGCCCACCACACACCCTCGGTGTACCCCAGGCCCTCCTGCCACCACAGACCCTCAGTGCACCACATCCTTCCCCCACAACAGACCCTCAGTGCACCACAGACCCAGCCCCCACCAGAGACTCTCAGTGCACCACAGACCCTCCCCATCACAGACCCTCAGTGCACCACAGACCCTCCCCCACCACAGGCCCTCAGTGCACCACAGACCCTTAGTGCACCACAGACGCTCCATCACAGACCCTCCCTCTCCACAGATTTTCAGTGCACCACAGATCCTGCACCCACCACAGACCCTCACTGCATCACAGACCCTCAGTGCACCACAGATCCTCCACACCACAGACCCTCCGTGCACCACAGACCGTCCCCCACCACAGACCCTCAGTGCACCACAGACACTCAGTTCACCACAGACCCCGCCACCACAGACCCTCAGTGCACCAAAGACCCTTCCCCTCTACAGACCCTCAATTTACCACAGAACCTGCCCCTCCACAGACCCGCACTACACCACAGAACCTCAGTACACCACAGACCCTCCCCACCACAGACCCTCACTGCACCACAGACTCTCTCCCCACCAAAGACCCTCAGCGCACTACAGACCCTGCCCCACCACAGGCCCTCAGTGCACCCACCATAAGCCCTACCCCACCACAGACCCAAAGTGCAACACAGACCCTCCCCATCACAGCCCTCAGTGCACCACAGACCCTGACCCCACCACAGTCTTTCAGTGCACCACAGACCCTGCCCCCACCACAGACCCTCAGTGCACCACAGACCCTCTCCACCATAGACCCTTAGTGAACCACAGACCCTTCTCTCACCACCGACCCTCAGTGCACCTCAGACCCTCCCATCACCACAGACCTTCAGTGCACCACAGACCTTCAGTGCACCACAGACCCTCCCCCACCACAGACCCTTCCCCACCACAGACTGTCACGAATATCCAAGCTCCTCAGGATCAGGGTGATGCTCAGAGGGTTCCACCTCCTGATTTCCCAACACTCTGACTAGGCAAACCTACACAGAGCATAGAGGTAATCAAGCGAGGGATAGGGTAGGGTAGGAACAGCAAGGCAAGGGATACCTGAAACGAGATAAACAAAAGGTTAACCATATACAGCTCCCTGTCTACCCTCATACAATTCTCGCTATGCCAATCTCGTACCTAAAGTAGTTTGTCTTTCTCTGGAGGTGAACCCTTCTCTCTGTCTTGCTTATGGTAAGATGCGTCTCTCACCAATGGGAATCTGACAACCCTAAAAGCCAAAGCATACATTAGCAACTCGTTCCTCCAAAGTCCCTAGCATCGACAGACTCACATTCCTCCTCATACGTACCACAGTCCTAACCCCTACAAATCATAAGAGAACATGGCCAAACTCCGTGAACCAGGAAAGGAGAAGGAGGTCCCCACCACGATGGAGAACGGAATGCAAATTATAAGTTTAGCCGCTGGAATGCGGAAACGGATTGGGCAGTCCCAGGACGATCCTCTTTCCGACTGTCTCAAAGCAGCAGAGCCCCTGACACCATCAGCAGGAATGACCTCTTAGGTCGTTAGTCTGGGATGCAAGGAAGTTCGAACAAAACGAAGGAATAGTCTTTTCTCCTGACCTCCTCACCGGACGTCAGGTGGCTTACCGGTTTTCCGCAGGAATCCACCGGTTCCAGGAACCACCCTGTTTTCGCTCCCCCACTGGGAACAGGCCTCCCCCTGGCGATTCGTCTCGATCAAGCGGGACAATGGTGCGGGCTCGGACGGAGTCCTTCACACCCGTGGGAAATAATGGAGTCCGCGGCAGCCGCCAACGGCTCACAGCTAGGGCACGGAGCTATCGCGTCTCGCTCGGCCGAGCGGGCGCGTCAATAGGCTTCGGAAAAGGAGCCCGTAATCGACGGTTGCCAATCTTCGCGTCTCTCTCGAGAAACACCACAATCCAACGAACACACCCTGGCAAGAATCCAGCGCCACGGTGACGGACGGGTCAGAATCACGTACAACGTTCCCAACGCCGTACGCGAGTATATGCCCTTGGCTCCTCCCATAAGGGAGGTCTGCTGGGAAACGTAGTCCTCTGTGCTAGCCACTAAGGTAGGCGCAATCCGTCAGTTCCTGACACAGACCCTTCCCCCACCACAGATGCTCAGTGCACCTCGTACCCTCCCACCACCACAGGCCCTCAGTGCACCACAGACCCTCCCCCACCACAGACCCTCGGTGCACCACAATGGACCCTCAGTGCACCACAGACCCTCCCCCACCACAGACCCTCAGTGCACCACAATGGACCCTCAGCGCACCACAGACCCTCCCCCACCACAGACCTTCAGTGCACCACAGACCCTCAGTGCACCACAACAGACCCCGCCCACCATACACCCTCGTTGTACGCCAGGCCCTCCCGCCACCACAGACCCTCAGTGCACCACAGACCCAACCACCACCAGAGACCCTCTGTACACCACAGACCCTCCCCATCACAGACCCTCAGTGCACCACAGACCCTCCTCAACACAGACCCTCAGTGCACCACAGACCCTCACCCACCACAGGCCCTCAGTGCACCACAGACCCTCGGTGCACCACAGACTCTCCCCTTCACAGACCCTCCCCCTCTACAGACCCTCAGTTTACCACAGAACCTGCCCCTCCCCAGACCCTCACTGCACCACAGAACCTCACTGCACCACAGACCCTCAGTACACCACTGACCCTCCCCCACCACAGACCCTCACTGCACCACAGACTCTCTCCCAACAACAGACTTTCCCCCACTACAGACCCTCAGCGCACTACAGACCCTGCCCCACCACAGGCCCTCAGTGCACCCACGATAAGCCCTGCCCCCACCACAGACCCAAAGTGCAACACAGACCCTCCCCATCACAGCCCTCAGTGCACCACAGACCCTGACCCCACCACAGTCTCTCAGTGCACCACAGACCCTGTCCCTACCACAGACCCTCAGTGCACCACAGACCCTCTCCACCATAGACCCTTAGTGCACCACAGACCCTTACCTCACCACCGACCCTCAGTGCACCTCAGACCCTCCCACCACCACAGACCCTCAGTGCACCACAGACCATCAGTGTACCAAAGACACTTCCCCACCACAGACCCTTCCCCACCACAGACCCTTCCCCCACCACAGATGCTCAGTGCACCTCGGACCCTCCCACCACCACAGGCCCTGAGTGCACCACAGACCCTCCCCCACCACAGACCCTTAGTGCACCACAGGCCCTTCCCCACCACCGACCCTCAGTGCACCACAGACCCTCAGTGCATCACAGACCCTTAGTTACACAGTCACCCTTCCCCACCACAGACCATTAGTGCCATAGTCACACTCCCCTACCACAGACCTCAGTGATAGTCACCTTCCCCCACCACAGACCCTTAGTGCCATAGTCACCATCCCCTACCAAAGACCCTCAGTGACACAGTCCCCCTCCCCCTCCACAGACCCTTAGTGCCATAGTCGCCCTCCCAACCACAGACCCTCCGGGCACAGTCACTCTCCTCCACGACAGACCCTCAGTGCCATAGTCACCCTCCCCCACCATAGACCCTCAGTGACATAGTCACCCCCACACAAACTACACTTCCTGGCACCAGGATCCCTCTATCACCAGAGACCATCAGTGATATAGTCACCCTCCCCGACACAAACCACACTACCTGACAGTAGGAACTCTCTAACACCACAGACCATCAGTGACATAATCACCACCCCCCCCCACCACAGATCCTCAGTGACATAGTCAACCCCCCAAACAAACTTCACTTGTTGACACCTGGAGCCCACTACCACAACAGACTCTCATTAACATAGATACCCTCCCCCACACAAGCCACACTTACTGACAGCAGGGTCCTTACATTACCACAGACCCTCAGTGCTATAGTCACCTCCCACACACACACACCACACTTACTGACAGCAGGAACCCTCTAGCACCATAGACCATCAGTGACATAGTCACCTTCCCACCACACACCATCAGTGACAGTCACCCTCCCCCATACAAACCACACTTGCTGTCACCAGGAAGCCTATACCACCATAGACTCTCATTGACATAGACACCTTTCCCCACACAAACTAAACTTACTGATAGCAGGAGCCCTCCATTACCACAGACCATCAGAGGCATAGTCACCTTCCCCCACACAAACCACACTTACTGACAGCAGGGTCCTTACATTACCACAGACCCTCAGTGCTATAGTCACCTCCCCCACACACACCACACTTACTGACAGCAGGAACCATCTAGCACCATAGACCATCAGTGGCAGTCACCTCCAACCACACACCATTAGTGACTGTCACCCTCCCCCATACAAACCACACTTGCTGACACCAGAAACTCTCTACCAACACAGACTCTCATTGACATAGACACCTTCCCCCACACAAACCAAACGTACTGACAGCAGGAGCCTTCCACTACCACAGACCATCAGTGGCATAGGCACCTTCCCCCACCACAGACCGTCAGTGACATAGACACCCTCACCCCTCAAAAAACACTTACTTACAGTAGGAGCCCTGCACACCACAGACCCTCAGTTCTGTAGTCACCTTCCACCACACAAACCACACTTACTGACAGCAGTAACCCTCCACTACCACAAACACTCAGTGCTATAGACATCCGCCCCCACACAAAGCTCCCTTACTGACACCAGGAGCCCTCTACCAGCACAGACCCACATACATGCCTACATTTTAGAAGAGGAATGCGGGAGGTTTTGAAAACATAATCGGGAGAATGTATTTTTCCCCACTGACTTCTATTGAAGCAGAGGCAATACCAGGCGGGAGACTGTCAAAATAAAGCCTGAATCGGGTCTATTGGAATGTATGTGACATACTCACCACCTCCACACAAACCACACTTCCTGGCAACAGGAACCATCTACCATCACAGACCCTCAATGACATAAACCCTCTCCCCCAACACAAACCACACTTTCAGACAGGAGAAGCCCTCTGCCAGCACAGACCCTCAGTAACACAGTCAACTTCGCCCACACAAAAACCACATGCTGACACCAGGAGCCCTCTCCCACCACAGAGCCTCAATAACATAGTCAAGTCAGCCCTTCTCCCCGGTTCACTCAGCCCTCTCTGAAAACCGTCACAGGTCAATGGCTGAGGTGCATAAAAAATAGTATTGGAACTGTGACTCTGCATGTGATGGGACATGGGCGGGGTCAGTGAACGTGTGGCGTGGGTAAAAAAAAATATTCTGGATGTTTTACGGCCATTCACCTTCAGGTAGCTACGTATAAAATAACACACAGCTTAAATGGGAAATAAACAAAAAAAGGTTAATCAGTGGGAAATGCACTATAGTACATTATGAGGCCTCTATTAGTTAATGCACTGCAGGGGTGTGGGTGTACCAGAGAGCCACAAAATTAGATCTAGGTTGGTGCAGTGGAGAATAGTGGCTTATGTATTTTTATTTCTAAGAGGTCACAGCCTGTGGCAAAAAGCACTGTATGGAAGTCATTATTTTAACCTTGCATTACACACAGTATAAGATAGGGTGCTTCAAAACGCACAAAAATGTTTAAGATAAAATGGTGCTTCCAAAATATAGCTTTTAGTAGTACCCAGTCTGTACATAATGCAATTTATTTTATATAACTGTCCCTTGAAAGCAAGTACTTCACAGCTCAGCTGGTAACTCCCTTGTACTACTTTTTTATTTATTTTTGCAATTTTATATAGCGCCGACATGCCCCGAAGGCATCGGAGCATTTTAGAACAGACAGGATAAGGATACAGGTTTACGTTAACAGTAGTTAAACTCGGATGTTTACATCAGTGGATGTGTACAGGAGTACCACAAACATTGCGCAGAGGACATACACAGTTGAAGCATCGATTTAGATGGTTGAATCATATAACGAAGGCAGATCAGGCGCAGTGGCGCGAGGATCTGAGTCTGGTCGAGGGTGAATTAACCAAAGTGTCTTAAATTGGAGGAGCTTGAGCGCCTTTTTGAAGATAGCTAGGCAGGTGGTTAGACGGAGTGAGGGAGGCGGAGATTTCCAGGTTCTAGTGGCACTACCAGTGAAAGACTGGTTCGTGTATCGTTCGTGACTGAAGGTGGTGGGGTTCCAGGAGCCCTCAAAATGAATAAATCTTTGTAATCACAAAGCTTTAAGTGATTCCATCAATTAATGACAGTTCTGGCTTTCAAGCACCCTTTCCTTTTACAGATTAACAAGTTGCAAACATGTATATATTTCTTTCAGGCAGCAGCACCCTGGCAGGAAGGCTTGTTTCTTATGTAGCTCTCTGCCCGCCCGTTTCACAGCACAGAAGACTCCTTGAATGACACTTCAGCTGAAGCATTTAAACTATCAGAATTAACCAACCCGGGACAGTTGTCTTTTCACAAAAAGTAGGAGAACGATTTTATCATAAATTAAAAATGATTGTGCATATTGTGCCCCTCTGACCCCGCCCACGTCGACTTCTGGCAAAGGTGCTACATTTGCTGAAATGTCCAGGGCAGGTGGTGAAAAAGCAGGACTGTCCCAGCATAGCTGGGGTGTCCGGTCACCCCACTGAAAGCAGATCATCTTCTGGTCACAAAGCCTCTTTAGTGACTTTCCTTGGCGGTCAGTTAATTTGTATTTGTATTTGTATTTGTATTTTATTCTTGTAAAGCGCTACTGTCACCCCACGGGTATCCTAGCGCTGGCGTTAATTGAGCTCTGTAAAGGCAGGGGTGGCGCCAGCAACAATGTCTGAATTTGTTCCAAACAGAATAAACATCTATCTCAGGCAGTGCTTTAAATGTAGTTTGCTCTCTGGTACTGAGTACCTGCACTTCTTTCATTTGAGAGGGAGAGTTCCTGCACTTCTCAGCACAACTGCAAAACATTTAATGTCATAGTATCGGCACTACTCAGCACTGCTGCAATACTGTATGTAGGAGAGTGCTGGCACTTCATAGCACAGATGCATTACTCATGGGACAGTACTTGCATTTCTCAGCACTACTCCAATACATTCAGTGGAGGAGTCCCTGCACATCTCAGCACTGCTGCAGTACTTTCAATGGGAGAGTGCCTGCACTTCGCAAAAGTGCCTGTACTTCTCAGCATTGCTGGAATGCATTCAGTGAGATTGGCTCTGCACTTCTCAGCACTGCTCCAAAACTTTCAATGGGAGAGTGCCTGCACTTCGCAAGAGTGCCTGTACTTCTCAGCATTGCTGCAATGCATTCAGTGAAACAGGCTCTGCACTTCTCCGCACTGCTCCAAAACCTTCAATGGGAGAATGCCTGCACTTCGCAGTACTGCTGCAATAGTTTCAGTGGGTGAGTGCCAGCACGTTTTAGCACTGTTGCAGTACTTCCAATGGGAGAATTATAGCACTTTTAAGCACTGCTGCAATACTTTTAGTGGGAGAGTGTCAGCACTTATCAGCACTGCTGCAGTACTTTTAGTGGGAAAGTGGCAGCACTTATCAGCACTGCTGCAGTACTTTTAGTGGGAGAGTGGCAGCATTTATCTGCACTGCTGCAATAATTCAATGGGAGAGTGCCAGCACTTCTCAGCACTGCTGCAGTACTTCCAGTGAGAGAGTGACAGCATTTTTCAGCACTGCTGTCGTACTTTCAGTGGGAGAGTGGCAGCACTTATCAGCACTGATGCAGTACTTTTAGTAGGAGAGTGGCAGCACTTATCTGCACTGCTGCAATAATTCAATGGGAGAGTACCTGCACTTCTCAGCACTGCTGCAGTACTTCCAGTGAGAGAGTGACAGCATTTTTCAGCACTGCTGTCGTACTTTCAGTGGGAGAGTGGCAGCACTTATCAGCACTGATGCAGTACTTTTAGTAGGAGAGTGGCAGCACTTATCTGCACTGCTGCAATAATTCAATGGGAGAGTGCCAGCACTTCTCAGCACTGCTGCAGTACTTCCAGTGAGAGAGTGACAGCATTTTCCAGCACTGCTGCAGTACTTTTAGTGGGAGAGTGGCAGCACTTATCTGCACTGCTGCAATAATTCAATGGGAGAGTGCCAGCACTTCTCAGCACTGGTACAGTACTTCCATTGAGAGTGACAGCATTTTTCAGCACTGCTGCAGTACTTTCAGTGGGTAGAGTACCGGAAATTCTCAGGAGCACACAAGTATTCTAAATACTGAGTACCTGCACTCCTATATTTCCATTTAAAGCCCTGATCTGAGAGTCCAGTGTATGCAAGGTTTGAAATATCCAACCGTGAGTAAATCAAAGCACTCACTGTTGTAATTCAAGAGCTCTACAAGTAGGATATGGGCAGTGCTGGAAAGTAGGTGGATCCCACCAGATTCCTGTTCCAGCAGCTATTTTTTTCCAGATGTGGGATCCGGGACACATGGAAACTTGCTGAATTTGTCTTGATGTAATTTTCAGACACCAAGACATAATTCAGCAGTGCCCCCACGTTGCCTGCATTCCATTTAGAGCAGCAACATGCAGGCATTCTTATAGTAACATGTAGCTGGGCCCAAACCAAAAGTCTGATTTAAGGACCATCAGCCCTCCTTTTGTTCAAGTATCTCCCTGGCTGGGAGCCATCTGGATCCTAACACCTAGACGCCAATGCAATGGAAGGAAACAAACACACGCAGCATGTTATCACTTCACAAGTGTTTCGGAGAATCTAGGACTTGGAGGCAGGTTTTTGACTTTGTTCAACTACCCCCTCACCCCCTCCTAAAAGAGATGTGGAAGCACTGTCAGAATGCAAGTTTTATCTGTGTGTCTGGGTTTATACACGTGTAAGTCAATGTAGAGGAAATGTTACATAAGACAATGAGGGTATAAGGTACTGGAATAACATATAATTTATACTTTTTTAAAAATTCCTTTTATTAGGTTTTAGTCAGAATGACAAAAACAGGACACAGATTTACACAAATCCATAAACAAATGAGGACAAAGAAGCATAGTTGGTTTACGAGGGTTATACGACTACAGTGCACATGTTGTATGCCGCAACAAAGTGAGGAAGGGCGAGGAAGGGAGCTAGAAACAATGGGGAGAGAAGCCACTCAGCAGGAAGGACACAAGTGGAGAACATCCATGGAGGGAATCCCACAAGCTCATATGCAGGCACAGCAGTGAGCACACCAATGACCAAACACGGACCTCCATTGGGGTGGCCCGCCTCGAGGCAGCGCACATCGCGCATTAACCGACCGTTTCCTCGGCATCCACCTGTTCCCACCCATGCGCAATCAGGTACATCTCCAGACGAGACCAAATATCCTTTGGGCGAGATCTGGCAGGCATCAGCTCCCAGCAGGCAGTCAGCAGCTCCTGATAATAGGCTGGCTCACTGAGTTATCCAGCTCTGCGCAGTACAGGGCGACGGCCCCAATGCATAGCAACCTCAACCTGGCACTGAGCAAGCCAGAGCAAAAGGGCTGTTGCGCACCTCAGAGGGAACCTCTTTCAAATAGCCCAGCAGCGTGACTCAGGGAGTGCTCCAGTGTGTGTCCAATACTTTCTTCAGAAGGATCACACACAGTGAGCCGAAAGTGTCCCACAGCAGGACAATCCCAAGCCGAGGGCAGGAAATGGGCGCAAGGCGCCGCGCAGCGCACGGGGCGCGCATCCCCACCAAGGCCCATCTATGCAGTTACTCGGGTGTGCGGCACTTAAAATGTACTAAGCGCAGGTGATAACTGTGCGAGATCGCCCGGGATGGAGTGCAACAGAATCTCCATTGCCCCTCTGTAATGTGGACCTCAAGAGCATTGGCTCACGCCTGTGGGGCACCAGGTGCCCGGACCGTCGCCATCTCCAGCATTCCGGCATAGATCCTAGTCTGCGCAGGTAGAGGCACGTGAGAGTACCCTCAGGTACCTGAAATGTGGGGGGAAGGGGCAGCAGCTCGCAGCTGATACGATGTAAATGCGTCTAGGAGTGTGACGCAGGTCTAGGGACTTGAATACTCTATTCGACTTCAATATAAAGCACGTGACCCATAAACTCATCTCAAACTGTGTGATCCTAGGCAAATATTTTATTTCACTTAGTCGCCTTTTTCTGTATTTAAATATATGAGAGCACTTTCGAATATGTGAGATCAGCATCTCTGCTGTAAACAGCTCTTTTGTTTGCTTGAAAGGATTACGCTTTTGCTGCATGTATAATAAAACTCTAGCCCATTTGCGCATCACCAAGTAAAGTATTCTGATTTGTTTTGGTCCTGGTAAAATCTTTGTTTCCATCTCAATTCAGAATTACAAAATAGTGCAAATGAAATATATTTAGAAATATTTGTACACTTCCTTTACAAACGATTACATTTGTTGTGTGCCATGCATGATTGTCAGTAAGTTCACTTTACAAAATCGTCGAACTTTGCAGTCAGAGAAAGAAAAGTAAACACAATCCCCGGGATAAATTAAGCAGCCGTCTGTAAGAAGACACAAGTTCACATTTGACCTCTGTCTTTGAATGCATAGCAAACATTACAAGATCAAATCAAGATTTAAAGGGGTCTTCATTGATCTTAGACCTTCTGAATGAACCTGTTCTTAGCCAGCTTGAGCTCGTTTACTGGACCGGGCCAGTTGGCACCAAAAATCGCTCGCCCTGATGAAATCTGACACGCCATAGCAAGTGGGCGAGTACAGTTCTCGAGGCCTGAATGTTTAGACACAAAAGCAACATTCCTCATTTTGTTACGTTCCACTTGAGAGAAGACACAACCCACACCACACATGCTTGCATCAACTGTGAAAACACATCTTTTCCCTATACATACAATTCTGTGTGTCAGACCCTCTACTGTGCTCTTTTTTTATACAATAAAATTATTCTTTTTGCACCTGTGTCCACTTAAATTTTGTTCCTCTACATACCAACTTCCTCAACGGCTCCATTTTCTCAGCAAAACTGTCAACAATATTACTGTAGTGTTCACGTAAACCGGAAAATGACAAGTTTATCCTTATTGTCCAGAGGTCGAGCTTTCAGAAAAGCATCGACAAGTGCCTCTGTGGGATCAAAAGTCTCCTGAAATTGTATAACCCAAATAATCAACCCTCTCACAACATAATTTACATTTTCAACCTTAAAATAAGGCCTTTATCTTTGAGCCTAGCACACACAAGGTTGGCATATTTCATGTGATCACATCCATTAGAGGAATACATCCATATATCATCCTGTAAGCATTAGAGAAATGTTTCCATGTGTAGGAGAGTAGGATCTGCACTTATGTTGCCCCCACTTTTATTCTGATGTTTACACTGGTTTCTGGCTATAGTCTGGCTGGGTCCCTGCTAATCAGGGCCCCAGCTGTCACGTTCCGCTGTGGTTCCTGTAGATCCGAGTGCAGCACAAGGGTTCCACCTCCAGACGGCCCCAAAACACAGAGTACAAGGCAATCAGGCGAGGGAAAAGGAATAGGATGGGGACAGCGGCGAGTGGGAGCCCTGCAATGAAAGGACATAAAAGAACATAGAAAAAAGACCACAACTTAGCCTACTCTCATTTAGGTCTCACTAAGTGTACATAACAAATGTGTCACCTCAGACATACTACTGCACCTGCAGTTTAGCTAGCATTAAGCCCAAAAGCGAGAGGACATACCCCCTCCAACACCAGCAGGATAGGTTAGTCCTTTCTCCCTCTTCTTTCCCCTGTTTGCTTCCCCAGGTTTAATTGGCACTACTGAGCGTTTCTTTGGTTACTGACTGCTCTATTGCCTGAATCCCATAGTCACTACTCCAGCATTATCTTCATGTAGAGGTTTAGTGCTTTCTGTTTCCTCGTAAGAACGAGAGCGAAGGTATAAACAAATGTCTCGCACTCCCTATCGCCTAATACTCTTTCTCCCTTGCATTTATACAGTCCCGAACTGAACAGCCCCTCCCGGGTTCCGGTGATACCTGTATCCTTCCGAGAGTCCCAACGAGGCGGCCTCGAGGTCCGTTATGAAGAGTTCGCTCCGAACCTCTCTATAGTCCTGAGGTCTTGAAACGCGGCGACGCTTACGTCAGCGTCCCGCGGTGGAGTTCCTGTATCACGGAACCAAAAACTTCCCTGAGCCGTGTCCCTCACGGCGGCTTAAATGCCACGGCCGGGTACAAGCTCACAACGATTTTGCCGATGCTAACACCCGCGTCTTCCTCGTTCCAGGACGGGCGTCTTGTCCAACGTGAATCCAATATCCAGTATTACGCGCCTCGATTGGCTCTTGACGCGCGTTTTTACCCGCCTTGGCCACGCCTACGTACAGCCGGGGATTCTGGGTGATGTAGTCCTCCTCTGACTGTACCTTCGGTAGGCGCCCTTGATCAGCGCCTGACACCAGCCTCTCTGTTCTCTCTAAACGACATGGAGTGCATATTAGATGCACTAGTGATTGGATACTGTGGTGCCTTATCAGTCCCTAGTATATGGTACCTTAGGTACCAAGCGCATAGGTACTTCACATGCCTACCAGGGGCTGAAGCATGTTATATGCCACCCCTGGGAAGCAGACTAAATCTGACACCACAGGCCTGCTACTGCAGCCTGGGTGAGGTAGTGCTAGCACTACTCACTGAGATATAGGTTCCCTATATCTCCCCTGCACACACATTTAAACCTATCAGTCACCCCTAAGGCAGGCCCTATCAATCCTGTGGGCAGGTTGCTTGGTTTCATTGTGAGGGGGTGCCTCTGCCTGAGCAGGGACCCTCTGCAGCTCTCAGAGTCCATTCTCTGGGGCTGTTTGTGAATGCGGTCAAACCATATACTCTTAAGTGCATTATAACCTCGCTGTAAATGCAAACTTTGGAATGGCTGCATCGAAACATGTCGTGTTTGGTGTCAAACGCTTTGGAATCATACCCCCACACCAGTAACTGGTGTGGGAGTATGATCCCACCCTTCTAGAGGGATAGACATGTACCTACTGTGGAAACGCGGTAGAATCCTAAAGAACCCAGGCATCACAAAATGGATGTCACCAGTCACAGACACTGGGCTGCCCTCCTGCTGATGATCAAAACTCGCAGTGGAGGAGGCCCAACAATAGGCATCCTGTCACAGGGAGGTGTAACCACCTTCCAGACAGGATTTAGTGTATTGGGGCTGGGTGGGTGCACTCCTAGAGTGCTTTGAAGTCCTGCACTGGGGGAGCAGTAAGCTCCTCTGTGCATACACTAGTTCAAACCAGCTCAGGGGATACCTGCCCCTGCTCTGGCGCGAAACTGGACAAAGGAAAGAGGGTGTAGCCACCCCCTCCCCTGACCCTCCCATAGGTGGGGTCATAGAGCTAGTCCCCCCCTTCCTTCCAGTATTAGTTAGGAAACCCTTGCCATTGCAACCTAGACATCCCTGGACGACGCTCTGAAGAAGAATCCCGGACCTTCGACATTCCACTACCTCTGGAAGACTGAAGAATCTCCCTTGGAGTCAAGGAGTGACTCCCCTGCTTGGCAGGCACCAAAAACTGCAATCCACGGTCGCAAACCCCACCGCTCCCGCCGGAGCCCCAATTCCCTGCAGCCCAGGAAGAGGATTTCCTGACTTCTCAAAGGCCATCGGGAGTCCCCAGTGACGCTGAGGCAAGTGGACCCCACGAGTGACGAGGAACCGCAATCCCTGGGTACCGTGCACTATTGTCGAGTGCAACCCCTTCACGACGTTCTACGAACCTGTGCTTTGGGTCACGTGTGGTCCAAGCCTCCAGTAGGGATCCCTCCAAATATCAGAGGCCTACCCCATCCCGAGTGACCGTGGGCCCCTGTTGAGTGGAACCCCCCCGAGGCGTCTTCGCGATCCCTTGCCGGCTGGCTTGTGGGTCCCCTGAACACTTTTCTACAATTCTAAAGGGCTCCCCTGGTTGCTCCAGGCCTGCCCTGACTTACCCTTTGCAAAAAGAACTATTGATGGACAGAATGCAGAACAATGTCATACATTCACCCCAGTACAGAGATCTGGGCCTAAATCCATCGTTTTTTTGCTCACCATGCCATTCCAGTTTGAACCCAGCCATATGCAAATCAGTCTTGACCCTGTGCCTCATGGGAACAGTCCAGCCCGAACTGCCAAGCCATGACCTCTCTGGACCGGAAACAAGCATCCTGGGACCGGTTTCAGGGCATCACCCTTCATCAGCCAGGCTAGCTTGAATCCAGTGGTGTAGTGAGCACGGGACCCACGTCTGGGCATACCCTTCCCACTTAGGGCGACATATGCAATAGAAACAATTGATGGGCGGAATGCTGGACAATGCAAACGTTCACCCCTAGTCGCAAGGATCTGAGTTAAATTCCTCATACTTTTGCTCACCACCCCAGTATGGACCTAGCCATATGCAAATCAGTCTTGATCCTGTTCCTTGTGGGAACAGTCCAGCCCGAACTGCCAAGCTAGGTCCTCCCTGGACCGGAAACAAGCATTCTGGGACTGGTTTCAGGGCATCACCCTTCATCAGCCAGGCTAGCTTGAATCCAGTGGTGTAGTGAGCACAGGGCCTACGTCTGGGCATACCATTCTCACTTAAGGTGACATCCTGTGGGCTAAGACGGCTCCGCTCCGGCACCCGGTGAGTCAGCGATCCGCGGGGCATGAGTACCGGAGCTCGTGGGGATGCCGGCCGGACGCAGCTGCTGAGACTTTCGCAGCCCCGTGGCCTCTTACGTCCAGTGTGAGTAAGGCTCCCCTTCTGAACCATTGAGGTGCCCCACGGAACAATCAGGTGATAGAGGGAGGGAGGGAGGCCTGGCCCCCGCCAGTGAAAGTGTGCAGCAAACTTTGTTCCATACAGAGCACACGGTCGGGCCCCTCCCCCATCAGCTCCATAGCACTGGATGCCCGCGTGTGTCTGGGGCCTCCTTCTAAGTCCCGGCCCCTGGAGATTCTGCCTGTATAGTCTCAGGCACCCAGACAAACCTCCTAAAAGCGGTGAGGCAACCTCGCACCCGGTCTGAGGTTCTGTAATTCTCGAGACTGACTCCATTTTATATTGTGCCACCATTTTGTGTTGCCCTCACGTAGGCCTGTGAAGGTAGCCTGGCGAACAAAGTGGCCTGGCCTTCTTAGTCTATGTATACATTAACTAGGTTTCTTTCTGACTCTGGAATGAACTGTAAGAAACTGACCTCTTCACCTGAAACTGACCTTGCAAAGCCAATTTCCCTGATCGATCTTTGTCTGAGATTGCCAATCAATGTTCAGGACATCGTTAACTTTTAGTTTCCTTGCACATGCCTTATCTTGTTCATCATCTGTTACTGTTTCTTTTTTAGGTCTCGCTCTCGAGACCTATTGTCGCCGAGATGCCTCTCAAGGGAGACAGACTGGGGCACGCGCAGTGTTGTTGTGATTGCTGTCTGTGAACGCGCTTCACATGAACAGCATTTGCGCGTCGAGTGCTCCTCTCCGGAAGACCTGCAGAGTTAATTATAGGTCTGCAGCGCGCGCGCGCCACGCTCCGCCGGGCTTGTCTTGTTTGGTATTTCAGGCTGTCTGGTCAAACAGTGTCAAACGTTTCTCAGATGCTATACATACAAAAAAACAGCAATTTTAAAGTAACACATACCCTGACTTTGTGAAACCTCAGAAGTTTAAAGTAAATATTTGTAAAATGTCAGTAATATTATTTTAAACTTCACACAAACCACTCCCCTGCAATGAGTTGTCTATACCCTTTTCCTTACATATTTTGCAGTATACACAATCCATTACATCTAGTCCAGCCATCGGGGCACCACATTCATCCGACCTATAGGCCCGATTTAAACTGTAATATGTAATGTGTGCCATAATACCCATGCAATGTTGAATCCATCAGAAGTTTTATGAAACAAAACACATGCATGGACTTACCAGGCATTGCAGGTGATGGCCGTGTTTCTCCTGATTTAATCCAGTCGGCAGGCTCCACTTCACAGAGAGACATTCTCTTCTCCCTGACCGTGCTGTCATAAATCGAAGCAAATGCAGGTCAGGGGGAGCGTGAACCAAGCCTCCCATTCCGAAGGGCCTTGTATAAATGCAGCAGGAGATAGTGAATCCACATCGGGAGATCACTGCTCTTTATAAACAATCTAAAACCGTTGCCCACTCCAGCACCTGGCCTCGGCCTTGTCAACCCCAGGAGAATACCTCAGGCAGGGTTTCTAATTGCACGCACACACATACACTTTAACACACGGTCAAGCATACAAAGATACATACACACGCACACACGGTTGCACGCATACAAAGACAGTAACACTGGCACACATTAGGCTGCCCAGTTGACTGGAACAGGCACTGAAGAAGTGCGTATGACGTAGTTTACCTAAACTCATGATAGCGCGAGGCCCGCGCACTTCTCTTTTTGTACTGGTGTGAACTGGATTCTGCGCAGTGAGTCATCAAAACTCATGCTGATACACTGCGCAAAATCCAGTGCTCCACTTCACGGCTGCAGCCTGTAACCCTACCCTTCTCCTGCTCGTCACATAGTACCCCCAGGGGCACCCCGCTGTCCGCCCCTCCCCCCATAATAGTGTCCTGCGATAGGTGCTCGCAGGACACTCCCGCGCCGCACGGCCCCAGCTGTGCCGGTGCCCTCTCCCCTCGCTGCTGCCCCCAGCCTCGCTCCCCACGCAGGTCCGCCCTCCTCGGCTGCATGCCCTGCCGCATAGCACCGCTCGCACTCTGTGAGCGCTCCCCCCCCCCTGGGCCGGCTCCGCCGTCCTCGGTAGGACTCGGCTGCCCGTGTCACTGTATTTCTACTGCTGTCTGTGATCGTGTTTATTTTCCTTTTCCCTCATTATTGTATTTTGCCTCCTTTGCTGTGTCTACCCCTGGTTGTCCACCCGCCCCGCTCCCGCTTCCCGCCGCCGTTCACGCGGCCACGCCCTCTTCCTTTCTGTGCCCTCCCCGCTCCCGCCTCCCAGATGCCCTCCCGCGCTCCGCCCCCCCCCACTCTCCACACATGGCAGAGTGGCCAACGCGCAGCGTGCACAAGCAGCGGGCGCGCCGATTGCGCGCCGAAGGTGCGCCAAAGGTAAGCCCGTCTGTGCCCGTCCGCGCCTGGACCGCGCCCAGTGCCAGGACCCCTGGCCCCCGCAGACCCCAGCCCACCCGCCGGACGTACGACGCCGCCACCCTCAACGCACTCAACACCGGCCGAATCCCGGGATGCTACCGAGCCACCCCGAGACGAACCCACGGACCCTTCAGCTGCCACGCCTGCAAGTTCACCTGCATCCGGACCTGCCCCGCACCAGCACCCGCCAAGCCGAACACCAGCAGCAACCACCTCAAGTGCATCCTACTCAACACCCGCTCCGTCCACAGACACGCCATCGAACTCTGGAACCTCCTCGACACCACAGCTCCTGACGTCGCCTTCCTCACGGAAACCTGGATGAACGACTCCTCAGCGCCCGACATCGCCATCGCCATCCCAGAGGGTTACAAGATCACCCGAAGAGACCGCGGCAACCAGACTGGAGGAGGGATCGCCATCATCTACAGGGACACCATCCGCATCACGACCAACACCGACGACACCCTGACAACCGCCGAACACCTGCACTTCCAGATCCACACGGACCCCAAAACCACCCTCAGAGGCACCCTCATCTACCGACCCCCGGGACCACGCACACAATTCAGCGAAGACATCGCCGACTTCATCAGCCCGCACGCCCTCCCCTCCGCTGACTACATCCTCCTGGGGGACATCAACTTCCACCTGGAGAACAACAACGACCGCAACACCACCACCCTGCTTGACAACCTCGCCAACCTCGGACTCAAGCAGCTGGTGACCACCCCCACCCACCTCGCCGGACACACACTCGACGCTGTCTTCTCATCCAGCAAGGACATCGTCTTCAGCCACGCCACCGGACTCCACTGGACGGACCACAGCTGCGTCCACTTCACCTTCAGAACATCCACGATCCACCACCACCAGCAACAGGTTGCTCGAAGATACTGGAACAAGATCACAGCAGACCAGCTCGCCGCTTCCCTGAGCCAGCACACTCCCGCCAGCTCAGCGAACCCCAGCCAGGCCGCCGACAACCTCACGAAGTGGATCAGCGACTGCGCAGATGACCTCGCCCCACTGAGGACCCCGCCTAGCAGACCCGGCAGCAAGAAGGCCCCATGGTTCACCGACGAACTCATGAGCTCCAAGAAGAACTGCCGAGCCCTCGAGAAAGCCTGGAGAAGGGAGCCAACACCGGACAACATGACCACCCTCAAGCTCGCCACCCGGAAGCACCATCAACTGATCCACGCCACCAAGAAAACAGCATTCAAGGACCGGCTGGACAACAACGCACACAACTGCAAGGAACTCTTCAACATCGTGAAAGAGCTCTCCAACCCCAACGCCGGAAACAACGACATCACCCCGTCGCAAGACCTCTGCAACTCCCTCGCCTCCTACTTCCACAACAAGATCGCTGACATACACAACAGCTTCAGCCCACAAACAACGCTCCCCACGACCGCACCAACACCCCCCACCACCACCCTCAGCGCCTGGACCCAGATCAACACAGAAGACACCATCTGCACGATGAACTCTATCCACTCCGGATCTCCGACCGACCCCTGCCCCCACCACGTCTTCAATAAGGCCGACGCTGTCATCGCACCCCACCTGCGGGACATCATCAACACCTCCTTCGACACCGCCACCTTCCCTGAGAGCTGGAAGCACGCCGAACTCAGCGCTCTACTAAAGAAACCAACAGCGGACCCCACCGAACTCAAGAATTACCGCCCCATCTCGCTCCTCCCGTTTCCAGCCAAAGTCATCGAGAAGACCGTCAACAAGCAGCTGGCCGCCTTCCTCGAGACAAATGGATCCCTCGACCCCTCACAGTCTGGCTTCCGAGCCAACCACAGCACCGAGACCGCCCTCATCGCTGCCACCGATGACATCCGAGCCCTGCTGGACAACGGTGAAACAGCGGCCCTCATCCTCCTAGACCTCTCCGCGGCGTTCGACACTGTTTGCCACCGCACCCTAGTGCAGCGCCTCAGCAACATCAGAATCCAGGAGAAGGCACTGGAGTGGATCATCTCCTTCCTCGCTGGAAGGACACAGAGAGTCCGCCTACCACCGTTCAGATCTGCAGCCACAGAAGTCATCTGCGGCGTTCCCCAGGGCTCCTCGCTCAGCCCCACCCTCTTCAACGTCTACATGAGCCCCCTTGCGGCCATCGCACGCCAACACAACCTCAGCATCATCTCCTACGCCGACGACACCCAGCTGATCCTCTCCCTGACCAACGACCCCGCCGCCGCCAGAACCAACCTCCACGAAGGGATAAAAGACGTAGCCGAGTGGATGACGACCAGCCGCCTGAAACTGAACTCAGACAAGACGGAAGTCCTCATCCTGGGCTCCTCGCCCTCCGCCTGGGACGACTCCTGGTGGCCCCCCGCCCTGGGCACCGCACCCAAACCGACAGACCACGCACGCAACCTGGGCTTCATCCTGGACTCCTCCCTCTCCATGACCAGACAAGTCAACGCCGTCTCCGCGTCCTGTTTCAACATCCTGCGCATGCTACGGAAGATCTTCCGGTGGATCCCCACCGAGACCAGGAAGACGGTCACCCAGGCCCTCGTCACCAGCCGACTGGACTACGGCAACGCCCTCTACGCTGGAACCACCGCCAAGCTCCAGAAGAGACTCCAGCGGATCCAGAACGCCTCAGCCAGACTCATCCTCGACATCCCCCGACGCAGCCACATCTCCGGACATCTGAGAGACCTGCACTGGCTCCCCGTCAACAAGAGAATCACCTTCCGTCTCCTCACCCACGCACACAAAGCCCTACACGACCAAGGCCCGAGCTACCTCAACAACCGCCTCAACTTCTACGCTCCCAAACGCCACCTCCGATCGACCAACCACGCCCTCGCCGCCGTCCCCCGCATCCGAAGAGCGACAACAGGAGGAAGGTCCTTCTCCTACCTGGCCGCCAAGACCTGGAACACCCTCCCGACCGACCTTCGCCTGACCCAAGAGCACCTCTCCTTCAGGAAGAAGCTCAAGACCTGGCTGTTCGAGCAGTAGCGGCACCCCACCCCCCCAAGCGCCTTGAGACCCTCAGGATGAGTAGTGCGCTTTATAAATGCCTTGATTGATTGATTGATTACCCAAATGACACACACAAGACAGTTGGAGTTGGGTAACAATGCTGCAGGTTTATTACATAATTCCAGAATATGTAATGGGTGGGTTATCTTACGGGCGATCCAAGGGCAGGCAACCAACTGGGTCACCTGCCCGCCTGATGAGCCGGGCAGCGCGGGAGCGATGCCCGCCGTTGCTGCCCCCCAGGTGATTCTTTCTACGATCACGTGCCGTTGGTAATTCTACTCACGCCCCCCCTCTCGGGGCGGAGCGTCGCATAGCAAGCCCCCGGTTGTTCAGGCCCACAACCGCCCGCAGGACTAGCGGGGCGCCGACACGGCTTCCAGGACCTCCCTTGAGGCTCCCCGGTTTTGGCTCAGGCACCCCCTATGGTGCCGCACAGAGGTACCCTTTGTACCAGCCTGCTTCCAGATCGCCCTGTAACTCCGCCTGCAACGAAAAAGAAAACATTACAACGCTCAGAAACCCCCCCCCACCCAATGCCTACGCCGGGTAAGCGGAAGGGAGGGAAATGGCGAGGTGGACGACAAAGAGGTCGCCAGGAGGGTGGGGGAAGGCTAAATAGCCTCCCCCTCACACCAGGGCCAGGAAGTGACACGCATTGCGCGTCACTTCCGGCCAGCCCGAGGAGGGGGGCTCCGTTCTGCGTCCCCGCCCCCCCCCGGTGGGAGGGGGTGTGGAGGGGTGACCGGTGCCCCGGGGGCACTAAGGCGCCGACCGCCGATTGGCCCCCTGCGGGGGCCGCGGTCAGCGGCATAGTACCCCCAGGGGCACCCCGCTGTCCCCCCTCCCCCATAATAGGTTACCCAAATGACACACACAAGACAGTTGGAGTTGGGTATCAATGCTGCAGGTTTATTACATAATTTCAGAATATGTAATGGGTGGGTTATCTTACGGGCGATCCAAGGGAAGGCAACCAACTGGGTCGCCTGCCCGCCTGATGAGCCGGGCAGCGCGGGAGCGATGCCCGCCGTTGCTGCCCCCCAGGTGATTCTTTCTACGATCACGTGCCGTTGGTAATTCTACTCACGCCCCCCCTCTTGGGGCGGAGCGTCGCATAGCAAGCCCCCGGTTGTTCAGGCCCACAACCGCCCGCAGGACTAGCGGGGCGCCGACACGGCTTCCGGGACCTCCCTTGAGGCTCCCCGGTTTTGGCTCAGGAACCCCCTATGGTGCCGCGCAGAGGTACCCTTTGTACCGGCCTGCTTCCAGATCGCCCTGTAACTCCGCCACAGCCCTGGAGGCGGCTAACCGTCGCAGCCAGGCCCCCCCACCAACCCGCTATAGTCTTACCTGCAACCTCTCCTATCTAGGGCTTCCTGCAACTAGTTGGAAGGGAACCATCCTAGCAGAAAGAGAAGTTTGAAATTCTGCCACCGCATGACAGTGTGACAGTGCTAGGGACTCAAACCCTATGAGATCCCCCATATCCACAGACCCAAGACTTACCAGTGAGCTATAGCTCCTGGTGTTGTAGATTTAATTTAATTTAATTTAAAACATTTATAAAGCGCAACGTGCACCGAACGGTTTCTTGGCGCTAGTGAAGGGTATTGGCTACAGAGGCAAAGGTGAGAACCGGTGGTAGAGCCGAGAAGGGAGGATTACACAGGGAATGCCTGTTTAAAAAGAAACGTTTTTAGTTCCTTGCGGAAGGATACATAATGGGTGGCCGCGCGTAGATGGTCCGGGAGGGAGTTCCAGAACGTAGGGGCCAGGGTGGAAAAATTGGACCCACCCCACTTTTTACGCCTGAAACATGGAATTAGAAGGAGGGATTTGGTGGAGGAACGGAGTGCTCGGGAGGGCACGTATTCATTTATTAATGAGGAAATGAAGGCGGGGGCGGTGCCTTGACGAGCCTGGAAAACCATGCAGGCGGTTTTGAACAGAGAGCGTTCCTTAACGGGGAGCCAATGAAGATCCCTGAGGAGTGGTGTGGAGTGATGATAGCGTGGGAGGCCAAAAACCAGCCGGGCAGCTTGGTTTTGGACCAATTGTAGCCTCCTTAGACTGTATGCTGGTATGCCATTGTAGAGAGCATTGGCATAATCCAGTCGTGATATCACTAGAGCGGCCATAATCATTTTGAGTGCCTGGGGGGAGAAAAAACGAGCGACAGTGCGGATAGTTCGGAGGGTGAGGAAGCAGGAGGAAACCACCGAGCTGATTTGAGAGTGAAGGGTGAGCTGGTTATTCATTTTAACCCCCAGTGTTTTGACCGTGATAGAAGGAGTGGGGGCGGGACCAAGAGTAGGGGGCCAGAAGAGAGAGTTCCAGGGACTGGAAGAACCTCCGGTAAGAACCAACTCGGTTTTGTCCGGGTTTAACTTGAGATGGTTGTGATTCATCCAGTCCCTGATGAATGTAATGGTGTGGTGGAAGCTGGAGACAGAAAGAGGAGAGGAGGATAGATCAAATATGAGCTGGAGGTCATCTGCGTAATTATACACGGTGACCTCCAGCTGCTGGAGAGCGAAGATGAGGGGAAAGATATAAAGATTAAATAGTAGGGGGGACAAAGAAGAACCCTGGGGGACACCACAGGTGACGGGGAGTGGGGTGGTTGTGAAATCTCCTAGCCGGACCGCCTGGGTGCGGTCCCTCAGGAAGGAGGAAAGCCACACCAGGGCTGATCCCTCAATTCCGGCTGCCTTGACACGGGACAGTAAGATGGTATGGTCTACCAATGGCCATGGAGGGTAGTAAGCTCCTGAGAGGTGTACGAGATGAAATTAGCATGGAGTCGTGCCCCTAGCCCCGTCCGGCCACGGACGGGCGCAGACGGGCTTGCCTTAGGCGCGCCTTCGGCGCGCCCGCTGCGCACGTCCGCTGCGCGTTCTGTAAATGCACATTTGATATAGGCGGCCTCAAGGGCGGGAAGGGGGCGTGGCCTAGCGGTGGCCGTGGCCAGCGGCGAAGGACGCCGGTGTAAGGGGTCACGTGAGCCTAGATCTGCTCCGTGATGCCCTTAAAGTGCAATAGTGCTTTGCAGATTTAAAATACAGTTTTAAAAGAACAGGTCTTGAATATTATAGCAAGAGCGTCTACTCCCGGCTTTTCGCCTCAGGAGACAACCCAACCGAGCGCTCGAGAATCGGCGCTTATGTAGGGCGGGAAGGGGGCGTGGCCTAGCGGGGGCGTGGCCAGCGGCGAAGGACGCCGGTGTAAGGGGTCACGTGAGCCTAGATCTGCTCCGTGATGCCCTTAAAGTGCAATAGTGCTTGCAGGTTTAAAATACAGTTTTAAAAAAAGAACAGGTCTTGAATATCGTGGCAAGAGCGTCTACTCCCGGCTTTTCGCCTCAGGAGACAACCCAACCGAGCGCTCGAGAATCGGCGCTTATGTAGGGCGGGAAGGGGGCGTGGCCTAGCGGTGGGCGTGGCCAGCGGCGAAGGACGCCGGTGTAAGGGGTCACGTGAGCCTAGATCTGCTCCGTGATGCCCTTAAAGTGCAATAGTGCTTTGCAGGTTTAAAATACAGTTTTAAAAAAGAACAGGTCTTGAATATCGTGGCAAGAGCGTCTACTCCCGGCTTTTAGCCTCAGGAGACAACCCAACCGAGCGCTCGAGAATCGGCTCTTATGTAGGGCGGGAAGGGGGCGTGGCCTAGTGGTGGGCGTGGCCAGCGGCGAAGGACGCCGGTGTAAGGGGTCACGTGAGCCTAGATCTGCTCCGTGATGCCCTTAAAGTGCAATAGTGCTTTGCAGGTTTAAAATACAGTTTTAAAAGAACAGGTCTTGAATATTATAGCAAGAGCGTCTACTCCCGGCTTTTCGCCTCAGGAGACAACCCAACCGAGCGCTCGAGAATCGGCGCTTATGTAGGGCGGGAAGGGGGCGTGGCCTAGCGGTGGGCGTGGCCAACGGCGAAGGACGCCGGTGTAAGGGGTCACGTGAGCCTAGATCTGCTCCGTGATGCCCTTAAAGTGCAATAGTGCTTTGCAGGTTTAAAATACAGTTTTAAAAAAGAACAGGTCTTGAATATCGTGGCAAGAGCGTCTACTCCCGGCTTTTCGCCTCAGGAGACAACCCAACCGAGCGCTCGAGAATCGGCGCTTATGTAGGGCGGGAAGGGGGCGTGGCCTAGCGGTGGGCGTGGCCAGCGGCGAAGGACGCCGGTGTAAGGGGTCACGTGAGCCTAGATCTGCTCCGTGATGCCCTTAAAGTGCAATAGTGCTTTGCAGGTTTAAAATACAGTTTTAAAAAAGAACAGGTCTTGAATATCGTGGCAAGAGCGTCTACTCCCGGCTTTTCGCCTCAGGAGACAACCCAGGAGACATAGATGGCCCCATCTATGTCCCTAAAGCCCGAGACGCCATCCCAATCGGATAGGGTCTGCTGAGATAAAGGACCCGTTGGGCCTGCGAAGATGTGCCAAGAACTATTCGCCCCCCAGCGGGAAGGTTACACCTCTTCACAATTCTGGGCCTGCCCTCTTTGGCTATTAAGGTGAGAAGGGTTTTACTTAATCTTCGGCCAATCCCCTCTGATTGCTAAACCTGGAGCACAGGGGTGCTCCTAGCTGCCCGCGCGTGACCATGGGCAAGGGGCGACTCTTGCCCCTGCCCACCATCCCTTATTCCTTATGGGAGTTATGCCCCTACAGATCCCTCAGTGATGAAACCTCCCTAGGCCTACCAGCTTCGGGAATCTGTCTGACTTAAGCATTACGCGCTGTCTGTAAAGTTCAAGCATTGAGGGATGACTAAGTCCTACTTCGCCCCTCCCATCATGCTTCCTAGTACTAGGGTGGCGGGGGGGGTGCCCCCCCACAAACCCAGAGCATCCTTAGCAGTGCCAAATTCCTGCTCCGTTGAAGTAGAGATTGAATGCACCCTGGGCGTGACAAGTGTTCTATTGACATAATGTCCCTTTGTGTTTGCCCCGCTGACACCCCATTTATTGGGACAGCAGCCCCATATGTAGGTTGGCAGCACTCCCTGAGCGCGGTAAAGTGTCCGTAAACCAGGATCCCAGTCTCCTGCAGCTGCAGTACGCGATCAGTGATTCCGTTGGGGGATACCCCCAACCTCAATGGTCCTCTAGACATGAAGAAACCCTATTTTACCTGGGCCTATCTCCAATGATAGCGGTTTCACCCAGCTATGGAACCTATTTACTTGATTTGCTACTCGGCCCCCCTATGGGTGGGCCTCAGAGTTAGGGCAACGCGCGTGCTCCCAGGGCACGGTGCTGCTGGAGACCAGATGTCTGTTACCTACACGCTGATACTTCATCTGTTGCTAAATGCCCTACCGCTGGAAGTTACCCAAGACCGTGGACTTTGTGTTCCCACTTAGATTGATCCCAACGCCTGGGGGGAACCCAGTGGTGGCAGGACCTGCATGGTAACTCCACCCCAGCGTAGCTATCGCTTATTCGTGCCGCCGAAGCAGGAAATGCCCCCTTAGTCTCAAGTTCTGCCCCTAGAGGATAACCTTGGGGGCAGACAAATCTGTGGGAACCAACCGGTAACCTAGTGCCGTGATTTAGGCCCTAGTGATGCGCTATGTGGTGACCACTTATTCTTTTGCCGGGCTGTGAAATCGTCAGCTCTGCAATCAGTTGCTGCCCCAGGGAATACGCTGTGAATGGCCATCGTATTTCATTACATGACATGCAGTGCATCGATGTTTTCAAGATTAAGCAATTAGCTTGATTGCTTAAGAATGACTGGGAACAGAGTGCGTTTGTGTGTTTTGTTAAACTGCTTATCACAGTGACGTTCAAAGCAAAACAATTTGGGGCAGAAAACTAAAGGGGGCGTAGCCCCATAGCCCATATAGAGGAACCGCCCCTGCTCCTTGAACCCTGGTTTGAGATTATGTATCAGACAAAGCTGGTTAACTCGATAACCAAGCCAACAGCTTAAGACCAGTGGCAGCACCTGGAGGAAGAACGGTCAAATTTGCTCTATATTTAAGTTCGACATAAATATACAAAAAGTCAATTTTGCCTGGTCTTGAAACAGTTTCCAGGTAGCCATGGGAATAATCAAGAACGCATGTAGTTTAAAAGAATAAAATAAGAAGTAAAGTTTTGGGATGGTTTGTAATGGTTAATCTCCGTGTTCGTAGGGGAAAGGGGTGGCGATGTGGTTTGTTTGATTCCTAATGCCAGGAGATGAAAAATAAACCCCCCAAAAAGCTGAAACATTTAAATGATCCCTATACAGTTGATGCATACAGAGAAATTGAAAAGCACAAGGCATGGATAAAACGGAACAAGCAGCAATATTATATTTTTCATCAAAGGATGTGCATACATTTTGGAAACTTGTAAGATTAGGTGTACATGACCTGAATGTATAATTTCCGAAGACGTCTGGATGAAGCATCTATCATTGATATATTAGGTCGGATAAAAGTTATGATACCCCAGCAGAGATTCCTTCAGTTGATAATGAAATTCTTACTCTTTTTCTCAAAAACAACAGTAAAGCATACTGTACCTTCCATGAAACTAGCAAGAGCAGCAAGCCTGAATCTTCGGCAATTATAATGCAACCCAACCTAGACTACTACTTTCTCTTTTCAGGAGCATTTAATATATTCATAATATGTGAATAGCCTGAGATGTGTCTAAGTGCCATTATGAAACCCATATATAACAAGCATTGGCATAGCCAATAGGTCTCGCCTTTGGGACCTTAGAAGTGTTTAGCCATGCAACACATGTTATTCTTGGAGGTCTCCAGAGGGGCAGTGGGATGTATTTTGCTTGTGCATAAAAAGGGGCTGGGAGTAATTGGAGAAGGCCCAGTATTCCATATGCCAACATGCTAGAGGTAGTGATGCTCTTAAATGTGCAAAATGATGGCAAATGGGTGCAAATAGAAGTTGGCGACGAGCTGTAGCCACTCACAAAGGTTGAAGTGGAAAGGGTCTATTGGCAACAACATTCCTAAGCTTTTAAAATGCTGCCAAAACAGTTCCCATACTTTTTGTTGGAAAAAAAGACAACGTTTGTTTACCCTCTGGCTGAAAGGGTAACAGCCTTCCCCTGCATTGCGAAGAGAGAGAAAACAGACAACTAAAGAAGAAACGAGCCTTCGTTCCAGGGTGTCCTGTTACCAGAAAAAAATGTAAATGTGTGCAGTTAGTTAATTGGCAGATCTAAAGGTTCCTTAGGAGCCAGTCAAGGCTTTAATTCATATGATCACCTGAGGCTTCCTGGTGACAGTTATTCATTTTGAGAGGCGCTTTCTTTTATCTTTATTTGTTTAAAAATAAACGTGCATGCTGAGTGCCGCACCCACTTTAGGGACACTGCGCTCAGTTTCAAATAATTTTTAAAAAACTTTATTGGTGAGCATGGCACCTGCTTCACGGTGTCAAGAATTCCTGTCATGCGAGGGGAGGAAAACGGTAACCAGCGAAAACGGACTACATCTCCCAGGATGCTTAGCGGTTGAGAGGTTATGTAAACAGGAGAGCTGTTACATAACTCAAGGAAAACACGCCCTTATGTAAACAGGAGAGCTGTTACATAACTCAAGGAAAACACGCCCTTATGTAAACAGGAGAGCTGTTACATAACTCAAGGAAAACACGCCCTTATGTAAACAGGAGAGCTGTTGCATAACTCAAGGAAAACATGCCCTATAAAGGGAGGAACCGGGAGGTACAACGCTGTCGGATATTGTGTTTACACCGACGTACCTGCTTAGTGAAGAGCAGTGTTCCGGAGTGGTGCTCCAGTAAGGCAAGAACGGAGGTAGGTCGAGTCGTTACTCCCTGGGCCGTGTCTTGCCCCATCGTCACCTGTGAAGGACCCGGAAGCTCTACCGGATAACCATTGAGCTTCGCTTTTTGACTCGGCTGAGTCAAAGCGCTGTGGCGCTTTTGCTGGTTGGAGTCGTAACTCCCAGCCCGACCAGAGATACAGGGACTGCCAGCTGTAACGCACACCAGGAGGTGTTTGCCGCGTTACAGACTCGGAAGTCCACGGGATCGATCGAGCGGCTGCTCTCGGTTCAGTCTTCTCTGCTTTTGATTGGGGTATCGGTGACGTATCACCAGGAGGTGACTCCGCGTCCCGGTGCAGTCTGAGGAAGAGGTTGAGCGGCTGCTCCCTTCAGGTAGAAACCCCGGCTGGGTGTTTCCCTGACTCCTCGATTCTCCCCAACACTCTTCGTGCCCCTCACAGCCTACCGATTGGCATTGTCGGCCATTTCATTTCTGCCCTCTGTTGGCATACGCCGGGATCGGCGTATATGCAGAGGACGGTTAGGACCATCCGTGCTGTGGGCTGGTAACGTACTTAGCCTGGAGGATTCCAGTGACTATAACCTTTGTTTATTCCTTGTATTATTTTTGCCTTCATTAAAATAACTAAACCTTCACAAGTGGTTGCGTTCTCATTATCGTGTCTGTTAAACGATCCCGAGACGTTCAGGGCGTTACACACGGAAACCACGCTCTGCAATACAACAAGTCTCGCTTTTGCCAAAGTTTGACCTACTGGTATCGTAAATGACAATGCCTTTTATTATTATAAAAGGCATTGCCATTTACAATGCCAATAGCTCAAAATCTCGCAATTGCGAGACCTATTGCATTGGAAATACTTGTTTATGTTTCTTCATTACATGGGTTATGCTTTCAATTATAGGTTTGTCCGGCTTTTGGAGATTGAATTTGGGACATTCCTAATGATTAACTTTTGGGTTGGGATACTGTACATGTAATCATGCCATGCCCTGCAGTGCCATCTAAATCAGATTAACCTTTGTGAACTATGTAATTATAATGTTTTGCCCATATCCTGTTAAAACCCCAAAGGCTACTCACCTGCTGACCCTCCAGAATTTCCATTTGTTTAGGAATGTAATTGGTACAACTCCCTTACATGCCTGGGGCAGGATAAAGAGTATATAAGACGTGAAGTAAGACCATTCTATGGACTACCTCATTCAGTTGCTATGGTTTCTGTGTGACGTAGTCACACTCATTTGAGTTTAATAAAAATGTTCTTTTATATTTCAGCTTCTGTGCCAAATTCTTTATTATTGGTTTGAATGGACTAAGTATCAGTGAGACCCCTGAGAAGGAGTTTGTAGACTTCTTCAAATGGCGCGGCCAACGTGGGCCTCATCAGAGAAGTGGCTATCTGTGGGAGTGATCTTGTCAGAAGACAGAAATCTACTGAGGAGGACAGGACAGGACTCTACTAAGGAGGTACTCTGTGCACGGAGATTCTGGGGATTCTTTGTCTCTGCAGCCCAGTATATTTCTGATCTTCCTGATTTTGATCCTCCACATGATGTCACCCCTGACTGAGAACCTTTTTGGCGTGAGTATTTAAAAAAAAAAAAAAAGACCGTTAGGTCATTTAGAACTTGGCAGTTAGAATTTGGACAACCGTTTGTTTGGTCAAAGTCGTTATGTGGCTCTTCCTGTTGGTTTTTGCCTTGGATTGGTAAGGTAGTTTAGTAACACTTACTATAGCTTTGGAATTTTGGAATTTGTGTTGGCCAACTTTGGATTTGTATAGGTTTGTATATGCGAATTGCAATTTGTGTAGGCAGGTAATGAGGAGATTTTTCTCTATCTTGTTTTGTTGAACGGTGCAACGTACGGAGAGTACCTTAAGCACTACTTTGATTATAATATTGCATATTCTGCAGTATTTTTGGCATGCCTGTTTTCACAGCTCACATTGAAGAATGTGTGGCTTTTACTTGGAGGTACCATAGTGTGATGTGAAGTAAATTAGCCGGCTCCCCTAGAGGGAATACCTAAATAGGGTTAGGTATAAAAACATATTTCTTCCTTGGTGATTCTGTATCCCCAGGGAATTAAAATATGGACATAATACATACAAGGATCCTTTGTTCTGCACAATCTTATGAATGGAGATATGCAGAGCGATTTTTGGTGTTCTGCCAGCCAAAGCTAGTGAATTGAGTGTATCTTGGCTTCTTGGAAATAATGGTCTGTGGGGCTGTTTTTGCAGTCTTTTGGAACACCATTGAGAAGCGCTTCTTGTAAATATGACTTCCAACTAGCATTTACAAATGGTTTGGTCTAAGTACAGTCTGTGGGCTGTCCTTTGTTTCTGTCTTGAGTATTGATCTGTGGGTTAAATGTGTGTTTAAATGTCTCTGTAAGTAAATAGCGATGGCGCTATTTATGAAATTAATGACTAAAGCGCGCTGTATTGTGTGTCCTGAGTGTTTTCTCCTAGCATTAAAATTTTATTTAAGTTGTGCTGAACCGCAGAAATGAGAACATTTGCATATGGAATTTCACTTGGCGCAGGCGTAAAAAACTCATTTTTCTAAGGATTTACATGAGATATGCCTAATGTCCAATCTCTGCAATTTGTAAAGAACATTCTGAGGATGATTAATATGTAGCACAATTATAGGATATTTATTTTTAAGTGCCCCAGGTGTCAAAGTCGAAATTGGGTGAGGGCACTATTTAGGCAGCATTTTTTTTCATTTAGAGTAGCTTTTAATATGCCATAGGCTTCAGTAAATGCATACATTTAGGTATAATACAAATTTGCAGGTTGTTCTCATTTGGGGTTGCTTTAAATGGCTCAGTGAGCCAATGTGCCCGGTGCAGAGGTTTGAGTTTAATATCAGGGTTGAAGGTTTTGACTCTAGCTGGACCTACTGAGACGTTCATCCATTTAAGGTTGATGAAATGAGTACCATTGCATAGGGTGATAACAAGCATTTGTTCTAAAGCTGGTATGTTGTGTCGTTGTGTTCTGTGAATTATTCACAGTAGATGTTTTTGAGTCTGGGAATAGGAGTGGATTGTGGCCCCTAAAGGGAGTAATATATATGGTATGTGGTTTTGGATAGGGTTGGTTAGTGCAAGTTAGAAAGAGTTAGGTAGGCTTTTTGTCTTTGACAGCTTCAGGGTGAAGAGAGAGAGGGCTGAGGAGAGGCAGATTTTGACCTTGAGGTCAGTAAGGTGGGGGTTAGCAGTATGTTGAAACAAGATGAGTTTTTGTATGACTCCTTTGAAGAAAAAATGTTTGTGTGTTTTTCACGTTTTTGCATTTTGTCCTTCTATGAATTGTTCCTGCTGGTCAAGTGTGTCAGAAGCGACACAGTAAGTTGTATTTGACAGCTGATCACCACTAACTGGTGACCAGTTTTCAAAAGGAGGGTGAGGAAAGTAAAAGAAAGTGTACTTTTAATTTTAAGCCTGACAAATTAAGCAGGCCCGAATATTGGGTTTTGGGCTGCATGAAGTGCGTGCGTCACCGCTCATTTACATGTGCTATTGTAATTTGTCTATGAAGTGCGTGCGTCACCGCTCATTTACATGTGCTATTGTAATTTGTCTATGCTTTTTGTGCTTGGTATACAGCACGTATATCTGATGGCTTGACATGTGTGTTTTTTTTATTTTATGTATGTTTTTGTTTTATGTTGTTGCTTCTGATACTATTACAAGTTTTCCTGTGTTGTGAGGGGATGTCATGACGATGTACATCTTTGAGCAACAATTGGTTGAACTTGCTCTGATACTAAATTTCACAGATATGATATTTTCATACTGTGAACAAGACAGACAACACTTCACCAGTGCATCATGTCTATTTGGCTATAATAGTATTGAAGAAAAATAAAAGAGATATACAGGATCAAAGTGTGTCACCTGCAGTTAGTCATGTTACTGCCCTTTCCCCAAGGAACAGGCAGCCCTAGATTTATGTTTCCTTGATTGGACCTAAGGATGAAATTATAGATCTGTGACTCTTGTACAAGGTGACCTAATTTCTATATTGCATTAGTTAATCATGTCCTGCTTCCTAAGTACCAGGTTTCATTTTCCCCGGGGAAGGAACTGGAACAGTAGCCGAGATTACCGTATATGGTGTAGCGGCCAGCGGTAGAGTTAAAATTTGTGTAACTTTGGCCTTTTGTGTATCACCCGTACTCTTGGTGTTGTGTCACATGCCTGACTATCACCCAAGTAATTTCTTGTCCTTCCTATAGATTTTTCTTTTGCCGATTCTCCCCTGATCGATGTCACATTGTGCCTTCTCCCCTGATCGATGTCACATTGTGCCTAGTTATTGGGGATTTTAGTTGTGTCCTAGTCCCATTTCCCTTTTCCGTATTCCTTTCACCAGTCAGCCCATTTATTATTGTTGGTGTATTGTTCAGGTTCACACTTCCAGACTCAAGTGATGTACCAGGGAACCCCATATTATGTATAATTCCCTTTCGTATGACCAGATGGGTTTTAAAGGGAGGTATCTACATGTCCCTGATAATCTGTATCATGTGCTTCCTCTTTTGAGGGGTTCTAGATAAGGAATTTAGGAACACCTAGACTTAATTATTGAGGAAAATATGTGTTTACCCCATTAGACAATGCCACTATGTGTGAGGACATCCATTCAGATAGAATTCCCATGTAACTATTTACCCCTAGATGGTAGAGGATATGCTCTCACATTGAAGCCACTCCTTTGAAGATTGCAGGCCACCTGCTTGCAGTCCCCTTGTTAAATACAATGAACTGTTTTTGTACTGAATTTGAAGGAAACTAACAACTGTGTCACATTTCCTACGTCACTAGGTTCTGCGGTATCAAGTTATAATAACCTGCAGAACGCTGATTTAAGCCTAATTCCCATCAGTGACAGCTACAAGATGAGGGCCGGAGGTCTTGGCCCTACAGTCACAGCACCCAGAAAAGTAGCAAGGCTGGACAGTGATCGCCAGCGCGCCATCAATGGTATCTCCAAAGCATCGTGCTTGCTTCATCAGAAGGTGTTGAACATCAGAAAAGAAGGAGGAGCTGTTGATGCCAGGGTTGATTTGAGCCTTGAGTTTTCTACCTGTCATGTGCTGGTAACCTCTGACAGTGTGCAGTCCCTTGAACCCCTTGGCCTGAGTTTTGGCCACACACCCCCCCTTTTTCTTTGCTCCAATGGAAGGGCAGTGCACCGGAGGATCTAAGATTGACAAAAGGCACTACATTATGGTGCCCATGAAAGAGCAGCCTGAGCGTCCTTTGACACTGAATAATGAGTGTTGGAGCCTGAGAATGTAGACCCGGGTCTGCACAAGATGATCTGTGCCCATGACCAATGAAGAGCACATTATTTGTAGTGTCTGCCGCAGAGGAGAGACACTGGTGCACTGCCTTGAGACATTGAGACTTTCGAGTGAGCTGTGAGTGTTTGCCAGGAGGGCACTCCAACTAAGCAGTATTATTTTCATGAAGAGGCCTGAATTGAGAGGCCCAATGCGGAAGAAGATAATGGAAGCAGATTTGATGGACGATAGAAGCCTGTCAGAGAGGCTTGGAACGGACTTTGGGCACAGTTGCACAAGCGATTCCAGTGCAATTGTATAAAGTAAATGTTAATTAAGTTCTCATTTGACAGAATTGCCATGGAAGAGGAAGAGGCTCCGCCTCTAGCATCCAAAAATGGTCCACCAGAAGTGAGTCTTTGTTATGTTATGTTATGTTGAATTTAGCTTATAAAGCGCACGTACGCCCGTAGGCTTCATGGCGCTGTAGGAGGTTTTCAGAGCATAACACAACAACAGGAGGACAACTTAGAACGTCTAAGGATAAGCTTCTCTAAAAAGCCAGGTCTTAAAGGCTAGTCTAAAGGCTAGAATATCCTCGTGTGACCTTAAAGAAGCTGGCAAGGAGTTCCAGAGGGAGGCAGCAAGAAAATGAAAAGAGCTGCCGCCCTGACGTTGTTTCCTAACAACCGGCACCATGAGCAAGTTTTTGTGACCAGAGCGGAGGTTGCGGGAGGGGGTGTATCTGGCAAGCAGATTGATGATAAATTTGGGGCCTTTACTTTGTAATGCCCTAAAGATAATGCAGCCGGTTTTAAAAGCCGCCCTCTGGGCTACCGGCAGCCAGTGCAGGTCTGCCAGGCCTGGCCTGATGGACTGCCATTTAGGAAGCCCACAGATCAGCCTGGCCGCCTGATTTTGAACCAGCTGCAGCCTCTTGAGCTGCCCGGCTGGAAGGCCCAAATATAAACTATTTGAGTAGTCCAGCCTAGACAGCACAAGGGCGATGGTCACCTGTATCAGGGCAGAATGGGTTAGGAAATGGGCAATCTTTCTAATCTTGCGCAGCTGAAAGAAGCAAGCGGAAACAACTGACCCTACCTGACTTTTCAGGGAGAGGTCTTCACTAAAGGTGACTCCAAGACTCTTAACTGTGCGGGAATTGGAGGGGGGGTTTCCCATCTCCAGAGGCCAAAATTGAGGTCCCCAGCTGAGTTCGCTCTTCCCAGGCAAGATCAATTCAGTCTTGCCTGGGTTAAGTTTTAGGTGGTTAAGGCCCATCCAACTCTGGATATGAGCCATGACCTCCCTAAACTCAGTGACAGCATCCGGCGACCCCAGGGGGAAAACCAATTGCAGATCATCTGCGTAATTAAAGATCCACACTTTGAATTTCCTCAAGGAGTACAAAAGGGGACGCAAGTATAAATTAAATAAAAGGGGGGACAGGGATGAGCCTTGAGGGACCCCGCAATCGTTCTTAATTCTAGGGGCTGTGAAAGTGCCCAGTCTCACTGCTTGAGTCCGGTCGGACAAGAATGATTCCACCCAGCTCAGGGCAGCACCTCTGAGGCCTGCCTGCTCGACACGGCCGACCAAAATAGTATGGTCGACCGTGTCGAATGCAGCAGACAGGTCAAGAAGCACCAGTGCCTGGTGGACATCCCTGTCTGCGTTACACCGAAGTGTATTCTGGACTGCCAGGGTTACCGTCTCGGTCGAATGGCCTGGACGGAACCCAGCTTGATTTGGCTCCAGAAATCCAGTGGTTTCCACAAAGTTGGAAAGGCAATTGGAGACGTGAGCCTCCAATATCTTGGATAGGAACGGCAGCAGGGATATAGGACGATAATTTGATGAGTCCTGAGGGTCCAGGCCTGGTTTTTTAATTAGAGGGATTAGCAGAGCGTGTTTAAAGCCAGTAGGTACCCTGCCCTGGGTCAGTGATTTATTTAGTAGGGGTAGAATCCCCTGAGGGATAGTCTGACCGATTTCCGAGAAGATGTGGGGGGGGCAGATGTCGTTAGGGGATCCGGACTTTACCCTCGTCAAAAGTGAAGAAAAAGTTTTACCATCAATGACCGGGAAGGTATCTAATACAGAGGGATTGTAAAAGACGTCATCCAAAGGAAGTGACGTTGGGGAACTAGCAATGCTCGATTTGATAGTGACAATTTTTTCTCTGAAAAAATTATTCAGGGAATCACATAGCTTCTGCGTAGGAGCTATTGAAGGGGCTGTCCTGTCGTTGTCACAGAGTTCATTAACTATATTAAAAATATCTTTAGACTTGTTGGATGACGATAAAATTTTTGAGGAGAAGAAATTAAGTTTGTGTTGTTTTAAAATTTTTTGATCATTTTTCCTAGTGACGCAGAAGGTTTCCCTATCCTGTGAAGAGTAGGTGGCTCTCCACTGTCTTTCTTTCTGTCGTACCCCTAATTTAAGTGCTCTAAGTTCTTGAGTGAACCATTTGTGGGCATCATTACCTCTAATGTTAGGTAGGTATACAGAGGGGGCGAACAGATCTGCTGCATGGAGAAGCCAGGAGGACAGTGCCCTCTCGTCAACCTCCAGATCTTCGTCTAATGGGGGAAGGGTGTTGTTCAACGTGTCCATGAACCCAGAGCGGTCCATGGATTTCCATTTGCGGAACTCTTTACCCATGGGAGGTTTGGCCTTGTGCTGCCCTTGAATTTCTAGCGGGAACTGGATAAGATAATGGTCTGACCAGATGCAAGGGCTTATAATAGGAGAGAATGATGGTACGTTGTATGTCCAGATTTGGTCCAGGCTGTGACCCTTCTGGTGAGTGGGAGAGTGAATGTGTTGGACCAGGTTTAGATCTGTAAGCAGATCCCTCAGTTCTCCAGCTTGGGTGTCTGTGTCTGTTCTATCGAACCAATAATTTAAATCCCCCACTAGGACAGTTTTAGAGTGCTTTATTACATGGGAGGCCAGTTGTTCTGCCAAAAGTACTGGATAATTGGCCATGTATTGGGGAGGACGGTATAACAGAATTACAGTAAGAGCCCCGCTCTCTGAGTCTAGTGTGATTACCAAATTCTCTGTGTTGGGGAGAGTGAGAGAAGGTAATTCCCGGAAATGAAAGGATTTCGAAATAATTGCTGCTACCCCACCTCCAGCCTTCCCTTGTGCACGATTGGCAGTCAGAATGTAGTAGTCTGAGGGAAGTGATGCCAGAATGTCCGGCAAGGAATGAGGGTTGGTCCATGTTTCGGTCAACAACAGAAGATCTGGTTTTTCTTCCGTCAGGAAAAGGAAGATGTTGACCTGGTTCTTTATTAGGGACCTTGTGTTGAGGTAGTAGCAACTCATGTTATGTAGTAGTAGAGGAGCCGATCTAGGTTCATTCGGCAATGGTGGAATAGACTGAATATCGTCAGCCAGCAGGGGAAGGCGGGAGAGCCCCAATGTTTGTATACGTGTGCAAGTGTGCGAGGGGAGTGAAGGGAGGGCTATTCCTGAGGGGGAGCTAGGTTGTAGTGATAATAGATCATGAGAGGAATACCTCACAAAATGGCCAGGGGGGGTGGGCCCGGGTCCCGGTCGGCCGCGGACGGGCGCAGACGGGCTTAACTCAGGCGCAACTCCGGCGCGCCTTCGTCGCGCCCGCTGCGCTCGTCCGCTGCGCTGACACATATGGACCGTTTAAGTAGGGGCGGGACTCGGGGGTGTGGCGGTGATGTCACTGGCCTCGCCTCCCACCTCACCCGAGCAACCCGGCCCAAGATGGCGGCCCCTGCCGCTGCGAGCCCACTGAAGCGGTCAACGCTCAGCCGAGCACCGGTGCACTCAGGAGGAGTGATCAGGTAGGTGTCCTGGAGTCCGGGGGAGAGACTGGGATCACAGGATAGTTTCCAGAGTTAAAAGCGCTCCTCTGCGCTTAATGCGGCGATGTGTAAAAAAATTAAAATACTGATCCAGCAATGTCTTTTCCGCGTTGTGGATACTGCTGCTGACCTCCTTAGCCACAGGCGGAGACCCCCTGCCACAGGGTCGTCAGCCTGCAAATGCTAAGGGTAGGTTCCAGTCCGCCCTCCTAAGTAGGGGCGGGACTCGGGGGTGTGGCGGTGATGTCACTGGCCTCGCCTCCCACCTCACCCGAGCAACCCGGCCCAAGATGGCGGCCCCTGCCGCTGCGAGCCCGCTGAAGCGGTCAACGCTCAGCCGAGCACCGGTGCACTCAGGAGGAGTGATCAGGTAGGTGTCCTGGAGTCCGGGGGAGAGACTGGGATCACAGGATAGTTTCCAGAGTTAAAAGCGCTCCTCTGCGCTTAATGCGGCGATGTGTAAAAAAATTAAAATACTGATCCAGCAATGTCTTTTCCGCGTTGTGGATACTGCTGCTGACCTCCTTAGCCACAGGCGGAGACCCCCTGCCACAGGGTCGTCAGCCTGCAAATGCCAAGGGTAGGTTCCAGTCCGCCCTCCTAAGTAGGGGCGGGACTCGGGGGTGTGGCGGTGATGTCACTGGCCTCGCCTCCCACCTCACCCGAGCAACCCGGCCCAAGATGGCGGCCCCTGCCGCTGCGAGCCCGCTGAAGCGGTCAACGCTCAGCCGAGCACCGGTGCACTCAGGAGGAGTGATCAGGTAGGTGTCCTGGAGTCCGGGGGAGAGACTGGGATCACAGGATAGTTTCCAGAGTTAAAAGCGCTCCTCTGCGCTTAATGCGGCGATGTGTAAAAAAATTAAAATACTGATCCAGCAATGTCTTTTCCGCGTTGTGGATACTGCTGCTGACCTCCTTAGCCACAGGCGGAGACCCCCTGCCACAGGGTCGTCAGCCTGCAAATGCCAAGGGTAGGTTCCAGTCCGCCCTCCTAAGTAGGGGCGGGACTCGGGGGTGTGGCGGTGATGTCACTGGCCTCGCCTCCCACCTCACCCGAGCAACCCGGCCCAAGATGGCGGCCCCTGCCGCTGCGAGCCCGCTGAAGCGGTCAACGCTCAGCCGAGCACCGGTGCACTCAGGAGGAGCGATCAGGTAGGTGTCCTGGAGTCCGGGGGAGAGACTGGGATCACAGGATAGTTTCCAGAGTTAAAAGCGCTCCTCTGCGCTTAATGCGGCGATGTGTAAAAAAATTAAAATACTGATCCAGCAATGTCTTTTCCGTGTTGTGGATACTGCTGCTGACCTCCTTAGCCACAGGCGGAGACCCCCTGCCACAGGGTCGTCAGCCTGCAAATGCTTTGTGCTACTATGTTTGTTCGGAGACCTGTCCCGAGAGAAGTAGAGAATAATAAGATGATGTTACAGCAACACCTTGACGACCTAATGAATATCGATATAGACCTAGATTCAGAATAACATGAGTCTTAGGTTATTGCCTACGTAATGGCAAAAGGAGGGTCAGAGGTTCTGTAATTCTCGAGACTGACTCCATTTTATATTGTGCCACCATTTTGTGTTGCCCTCACGTAGGCCTGTGAAGGTAGCCTGGCAAACAAAGTGGCCTGGCCTTCTTAGTCTATGTATACATTAACTAGGTTTCTTTCTGACTCTGGAATGAACTGTAAGAAACTGACCTCTTCACCTGAAACTGACCTTGCAAAGTCAATTTCCCTGATCGATCTTTGTCTGAGATTGCCAATCAATGTTCAGGACATTGTTAACTTTTAGTTTCCTTGCACATGCCTTATCTTGTTCATCATCTGTTACTGTTTCTTTTTTTATGTTTCTTCATTACATGGGTTATGCTTTCAATTATAGGTTTGTCCGGCTTTTGGAGATTGAATTTGAGACATTCCTAATGATTAACTTTTGGGTTGGGATACTGTACATGAAATCATGCCATGCCCTGCAGTGCCATCTAAATCAGATTAACCTTTGTGAACTATGTAATTATAATGTTTTGCCCATATCCTGTTAAAACCCCAAAGGCTACTCACCTGCTGACCCTCCAGATTTTCCATTTGTTTAGGAATATAATTGGTACAACTCCCTTACATGCCTGGGGCAGGATAAAGAGTATATAAGACGTGAAGTAAGACCATTCTATGGACTACCTCATTCAGTTGCTACGGCTTCTGTGTGACGTAGTCACACTCATTTGAGTTTAATAAAAATGTTCTTTTATATTTCAGCTTCTGTGCCAAATTCTTTATTATTGGTTTGAATGGACTACGTATCAGTGAGACCCCTGAGAAGGAGTTTGTAGATTTCTTCAGGTCCCTGCTGAAGGCACCATAAGTACTCTTCCTGCACCCCTGACCCTAAACTGGCGGCTTATAGGCAGCAAGGAGGAGTATCCTACTGAGATAGCCCAGGAGGCACCTAAAGAACGGCTCAAATTACCCTTGAGGCCCCTGAGAATACAAAGGGGAAAGGTAAAAATAAGGTCCGGCCGAATGGAACACCAGGGGCAGAACCTCTTGCCTGACCCCAAGATGGCCGCCACAGTGGTCCTTTACCACAAGGAGCTACTATTCTTGGACAGAAATTGGACATTGTCCAGACCTCAAGTGTATCCCCCATCTGGCTCACCCATCAGGACACTGAACCTGTGATCTTGCCACCGACCGTTGAGACCTAGCATTTTGGCCTAAGCCCGGTGGAGCTACCTTGCTAGCTATAGAGGAAATGGGCTGTGGACTTCCCCCTCGGCCGTCACCTACCCAGCCGGACTTTGGGCAGACTTTCCTTCGTCTCTCCGCCTTAACTCCCTCTTACCCTTCTTCCTTACCCCCTTACCTTTCTACTCTCCACGTATCTCGTATTCTGTGCTCTTTAAATGTCTCTAGCAACAGATGTAACTTGTAACTGATGATACTTTATAACAATGTGGAACCTCATGTAAAGCGCTCTGATACCTCCGGGTCTAGCCAGCGCTATATAAAACTCAAATAAATATGCAAAAGAAACAATTGATGGACGGAATGCTGGACAATGCAAACATTCACCCCCGGTCACAAGGATCTGGGTTAAATCCATCATTCTGTTGCTCACCACACCACCCCAGTCTGGACAAAGCCATATGCAAATCAGTCTTGACCCTGTTCCTTGTGGGAATAGTCCAGCCGGAACTGCCAAGCAAGGTTCTCCTTGGACCCGAAACATGCATCCTAGGTACGGTTTCAGGGCATCACCCTTCATCAGCTAGGCTAGCTTGAATCCAGTAGTGTAGTGAGCACGGGACCCACATCTGGGCATACCCTTCCCACTTAGGGCAAAATATGCAAAAGAAACAATTGATGGACGAATGCTGGACAATGCAAACATTCACCCCCAGTCACAAGGATCTGGGTTAAATCCATCATTCTTTTGCTTACCACCCCATCTCAGTTTGGACCCAGCCATATGCAAATCAGTCTTGACCCAGTACCTTGTGGGAACAGTCTAGCCCGAACTGCCAAACCAGGTCCTCCCTGGATCAGAAACAAGTATCCTGGGACCAGTTTTAGGGCATCACCCTTCATCAGCCCGGGTACCTTGAGTCCAGTGGTGTAGTGAGCAAGGGACCCACGTCTGGGCATACCCTTCCCACTTAGGGCAACATATGCAAAAGAAACAATTGATGGACGGAATGCTGGGCGTATGCAAGCATTCACCCCCAGTCACAAGAATTTGGGTTAAATCCATCATTCCTTTGCTCACTACACACCCCCAGTTTTGACCCAGCCATATGCAAATCAGTCTTGACCCTGTTCCTTGTGGGAACAGTCCAGCCCGAACTGCCAAGCCAGGTCCTCCCTGGATCGGAAACAAGCATCCTGGGACCGGTTTCAGGGCATCACCCTTCATCAGCCAGGCTAGCTTGAATCCAGTGGTGTAGTGAGCAAGGGACCCACGTCTGGGCATATCCATCACACTTTGGGCGAAAAGTGTAACTGCAACAAATGATGGACGGAATGCTGAATGATTCAAACATTCTCCCCCAGTCAAGAGATCTGGGTTAAATTCATTGTTCTTTTGCCTACTACGCCATGGCCATGGCCTTGGCCTAATTATAACGCTCTTGACCCATAAACTGGTTTCAAATTATGTGATCTTGGGCAAATATTTTAATAAATTGTTCAAGGGGGTATCTTGACAGGTAATACGCGTTTGTTTGTTCTTTTCCTTTTCTATGTATGATAGTGAAACGGAAGGGTTGTAGTGTTAGAAACCACCTTAATATTCTGTTGTTGTGTCTCTTGTTTCGTGCTAACCATTCTAACAGGGCATGGTCTGTAAGAAGTAGGAATTCTCTACCCTCCAGGTAGTAGCGCAGTGATTTAATGGCCCACTTGATGGCCAGTGCATTCTTCTCTATGACTGCGTACTTTGCTTCTCGGGGAAAGAGCTTACGGCTAATATATATAATGGGCCTCTCTTGGTTTTGGTTATCTGTCTGAGACAATATGTTCATGAGTCTGCTCTCAGAAGCATCAGTCTGCAATAAGAAGGGTTTTTGATAGTTGGGGCTCAACATAAAGGGTTTTGATGTGAAGGTCTGTTTTAGCAGGTGAAAGGCATGTGTTTCTACAGGGGATGGTTGGCGAAGCAATTTCTCAGTCCGTACATTCTTTTTTAGGGGATCAGCCAGGGGGGCAGCTATGTGAGAGAAGTTAAGGATAAATCTTCTATAATACCCCAGTATACCCAAATGGGGTTGGAGATCTTTTCTGGACTTAGGGAATGGTATTTGAGAAATAGTGGCCACCTTGTCTGCCTGGTGTTTGATGTACCCCTCTCTGAGAAGATATCCCAAGTATTTCACGGACCTGGCAGCTAGATGGCTTTTGGCGGGGTTGATGGTCAGACCAGTGTCATCTAAGGCTTGAATTACTTTGGTCAAATGGTCTAGAACTGTAGATGATTATGTAATCTATGTAGGCAGCTGCAAAGGTTTCACAGGGTCGCAGCACCACATTCATGAGTCTTTGAAATGTTGCCGGTGCCCCGTGCAACCCAAAGGGGAGTACTTTAAACTGATACAATCCCCCCGGCGTAGACAAAGCATTTTTTTCTCGATCCTGTTCTTTTAATGGGACTTGCCAGTACCCTTTGCATAAGTCCAACGTACTGATATACTGAGCTTTGCCTAATCTCTCTATCATTTCGTCAACCCTTGGGAGGGGGTAAGTATCGAATCGGGATATTTTATTGATTTCCCGAAAATCGATACAAAAGCGGATGAAACCATCCGGTTTCAGAACAATCACTATAGGGGAGTTCCACTCGCTTTTGGATAGTTCTTGTCAGACTGTAGACATGTAACCCACTAACCTGACAATCCAGATGCAGCAGGAACGATGGATGGTGCCAGTTTACCCCGTCCCCACCACGGAGCAGCCCCCGAGGTTGTGAACACCGCTCAAGGGACGACTCCACACAGGGGAAAGGGAAAAAAGGGACAAAAGAAAGAGGAAAAAGGTGCAGCTGCGAAATCACACTTCGAGAAGGGGACGATGGAGAGGCCCTCTGAATACGTCGGGATTCCCAGCTATCTAACCCCGTGTTCCCTGTAGTGAGAAAGAAACACAACACACAGACAGGCTTATTTTGCAGCTAGGGGTAACGGAACATATATACATGTACACCATTTGGCAGGTCACTTACGTAACAGGCAACTGCACTCAACCCTGGTCAAATACTCCTGAGACCTTTTAAATTAAAGGGTCACCATAGGGACTGAGAGGCATACAGGAGACACTTGTCCTGACCGTGCTTTCTTCAGCACATCTGTTGTATCTCGTGAAAGGCAAATTAAAGAGAGTACTTAGCTGATGTATGGCTGCCAGGGAAGTCCTCCGACACAGCGTCCCTGAAGGGCTGGCCTCCGTCCTCCGGAGAGACAAACCAGGGAAGGAGCTTTCCATTACCATTACCATTAATACACTTTATTTCGGCTCTATGGCCATAAAAGCGACATAGTTTATCACAATACACAATATAATAAAAGAAAAATAAAAACACAGCCAGTCAATTCATATTTGGAAAATGTTACAAATACATTCAGATAAAACAGGAAAGTATTTGGGCAGAATGGTTAATTATAAAAATTTCCTACGTGATATCCATGCTGCATTAAGGAACCGGGAAACTGCAAAGACTATCGGGAGTTTGGTATCGTACTTTAAGACTCTCATTGCTTTTTCGCACTCTCTGAAACCAAGATTGTTGCATACGGGCTTGATCCAACATTTTCTTTGGGGTAAATATATTGGGCAAAAAAAGAAAATGTGTTTTTCATCCTCCAATAAATGATTACAAGCCGGACAGGCAGTAGTATTGTTGGCATCCCAGCCAGATGTAAATGATCTGAGCGGGAGACAACCCATTCTTAATTGACAATAGAGCTTCCTCGCGGCCGGAGGACTAACCAGATCTAGAAACTCCTCTCTCCTGTAGTTGTCTTTGATTTGGAGAAACACAGCCGTCAGCCTGCCGATCTTAGGGCATTCGTAAAGGCACGCTAGATGGTAGTTATTAAACCTTTCGACCAATTTTGCTTTGGATAGAGCCGGGCATGAGACCTCCGGAGAGGTCCATAATTCGGGAAGGCCAATCTTAGTGCAAATATCCCTAACGAATCTCAACCAGGGGATATTCTTGCTCTTTAGTTGAAGCCAGACTCCCTTAAATTCCTCACGGTAAGATCCCAACTCATCGTTGGACCATAGTCTCTTCCAGTGTATCAATGGACGCAACATTACCACTTGTTCCATGGGTAACAACCCACAATCCAGCCTGATAGGGGTCAACGGGGAGCTAGAGGGAAGACCCAGCAGACTCCTCACAAATTAATTTTCAGACCCAGTCAGGCTGTGTATTCTAGAGTGGCCCCACAGTTCTGCTCCGTAAATGGAGGCTACTCTTACTTGTGTCCTATATATTTCTATTGCTGGGGACACTGGTTTGGAGACCGAACCTCTAAATACTTGGGATATTCCCCCGGTGGTTTGGGCAAGTTTTAGCACAGAATTGGCAATTTGACCACCCCAACCAAAATTTTCTTGTAGTAGAATCCCCAGATAGCCGAATGAAGTTACCCGCTCAAGGTGAACGCCATTCAGGACTGGGTTTGGCCGTGTGTGTTTGGGGGGATTAAGGATCATGTATTTGGTTTTAGCTAAGTTGATCTCTAAGCCTCTTTCTGCGCAGAAATCTACAAAGCCATCCAAGATGCGCTGGATGCCAGTTGATGTTCGTGACAACAAAAGAGTGTCGTCAGCGAACATCAACGCTGGCACCATGCCCGTGGCAAGTCTTGGCGCATCTGTGTCCCTAATACCTTCCAGATGTTTAATGAGCCCGTTGATATATAGACAGAATAGCGTGGGTGCCAACACGCATCCCTGACGGACTCCACGGTTGACGGGAAAGCAGGAAGAAAGCTCACCATATTTGCCACATCTAACCTGGGCAAAGTTTTGTTTATGGAGTCTGCAAACAATATCCAAAAGATATAAGGGGACATTAAGGGCCCGAAGCACCTTCCACAGATTTTCTCGCGGGACCAGGTCAAATGCCGACCTCAGGTCAACAAAAATGAGGTAGAGGCTGCCACCCTCTAAACTCACGGTCTTCCAGTAGATGACCTGAAGTCGGAAGATCTGATCGACAGTAGATGTGCCCTTTCTGAATCCTGCTTGCAGGAAGCTTAAGATGTTATTTCCAGTCTCCTAGGCTTGGAGTCTGTCCAATATTATACGCCCAAACAGCTTCTGTGTGATATCAATTAGGCTGATGGGCCTATAGTTTGACGGTTTTAAAGGACAGCCTTTCTTAAATATAGGCACGATCTCCGCACCTAGCCAGGACTCTGGGAGATCGCCACCCGTGAGAATAAAATTAAATAGGGCACAAAGATACGGCGCCCAGATCGTTGGTTCCGAACGGTAGAGGTCGCCAGGGATTTTGTCCAATCCCGGCGCTTTGTTGGGTATCAGTAGATGTATAGCCGTTACCACCTCCTTTGTCGTTATCGTCGTTATAGCTTCAGCTTGAATAGGGAATCTGGGAGGAGAAATGGGCGAAGGTGGTACATTGTTGTTTGGGCTTGAATAAAGACCTCCATAATGAGCTTCCCATACCACTGGGGCTATGTTTGGGAATGTCATCGTTCCTGCTTCTTTCCTGCCCTTGCTGACAATAGTCCAGAAGCCCCTAAAGTCCTTCGCTACCAAAGTCGATCTTAGTTCTTCCGAGATATCAAACTCCCATGATTTTCTAGCCCTTTCTAAGGTTTGTTTGTGTTCGGCCCTCAGTACTTTAATCCTGCCTCTATCTAGGGCCTTGATGGCAGTAAGCAGCTCGCTCTTCGATTTCCTGCATTCGGCAGAGTACCACAATTGCCTTTTGGGCAAATGGGGCCTTGCGGACCCAGTCAGACAAAACGCCTTCGATAGTTTATCTACTAACTGTAGGTGAATGCCTGTTGGTCCAATTGCCTGTTCTGGTGGAGATCGAGATAGACCCACCTCAGACATTTCGATAAGATGAGGTAAGGCAAGGCTATAAATTTCTGATGTTTTATTTGGGCTTGCGGCGATACGGGGCCATCTCACCCTTCGTTTGTTGTTGTGCAATATGGGGAGTTGTGCGGTGGTGGATGATGGTACATCATAAGTGCTCATGCCCCAACAACCTGGTTTAAAAGTTACAGCTAAAGCATTGTGATCGCTATCAGTTCGATCTAACACCCTAAAATCAAGCACCTTATCCCAAGATCTAGTTTCAATAAGAATATAATCAAGGATAGAGGTATATCCGGCCCTGTTAAAAGTAGCTCGTCCTGGTCTATCGGAGTCAAATCTCCCGTTGCAAGCCCTCAGTGACAAGGAAAGGGTAAGAGCGGAGATCTGGAGGACCAGAGGGGTCCATGCTTTGACCTTTGAGATCAATGGATCGGGGATATTCCGGTATTCATTCTCTGTGGTTGGATCGTCTAAAGTCGACACACAGAGTGGTTCGTATTGGCAATTGAAGTCGCCACCTACAACCACAGAATATTCTGGATCCAGAGTCGGGATAAATTTATTTAGCAGTTCCATGACATCAGATTCCCGACCACCCTGGGAAGGTCTTGAGTAGACGTTCAGGAGAGCCAAGTGGATATTGTTTGGCAACTCAAGTAAGGTACATTGAATATCTTCTGAGTTAGTATGAATTTGCCTTGCCAAGGCGCCCAAATGGAGTGCCACCCAGGTGGTAAGGCCCCCTGAAGGTCTACCCCTACCACTAGTTAGGAGGAGCTTTCAAAGATGCGCAATGCCGACTCTTCCGGCCACGCAGCGTAGAGCAAAAACAAAGGAAAGTGTTGTCGGGATCCGAGCCTTTCAAGCGGCTCGCCGACGAGCCGTCGCTCGTGAATTCGAAATGTCGATGCCGGTTCTCAGTAAGCACCACGCGGGACTCCGCACATAGTCCGGGAAGGATTGCAGCTTCTGCAGTGTGCGTCAGCGCGTTGCGCGAGAAACCGTTTGGCAGAGGTACTGGGTCCGTCGCACTTGCCCGCGCGTTAAGCGTTAGTTGGCGACGAGGTTGTTTAGCGCCCACGACGTGTAGAGCACTTCGGGCACGAGTCAAGCTGAACAAAACAAGGAGTTGCATTCTCCAAAGGAGCAGCAGCAACGAGCTTCAGATTAGAGGATTACTCGGAAGCTTTCGATTGACAAGCACCGGTCAAGTGGAAGGGCGGTGCTTATATACACATCCGGTTCATGTGTCATGGGAATCGCCGCTTGGCCTTCTGGGAGATGTAGTGCAAGATACGGGAAGCATTCATACAGACACACATACTTCGTGTCTACTTGTCCTTCCCCTCTATCTACGCCTATACGTGACAGTTCTATGACCCCTAGTTGCACCATTTGTTGGATTTCTTTCTCTATCGCTTCCCGCCGTGATTCAGGGATACCATAAGGGTGTAACCTCACTTTTTTGTCTGGAAGGGTGTGTATTTCGTGCTCTATAAGGGAGGTTTTTCCAGGCATCAGGGAGAACACTTTTTGTAAAGGGTGTAAGCGGTCCCTTAATTCCTGTTTCTGGGGACCAGGCAACTCTACATCAATGCTTTGTTCGGCTAGGGCTATGGTGGTTCCCATTAAGACATGATTTGGCCCTTCCCTTTTCTTTAACAAGTTAATATGAATTATTTGAGTATGATGTCTGACCGGATCCATTTCTAGTTACAAGGGTACCGGGGTTACCTTTTCTATGACCTTATAAGGCCCCTGCCACTGCCCTAGCAGTTTGTGTTCGGAGGTGGGCATCATAAGGAGTATTATGTCCCCTACAGTAAGAGATCTTTCTTTTGTCTTTTTGTCGTATTGGTTCTTTTGGGATGCTTGGGCCTATCCGAAGTTGGTTCTTACTACGTGTCTTATTTGGTTTAACTGGGTTTGTGGATTGGTGATGTAGTCCAAAAGGCGTCTGAACTCGTCTTTCTCTTCCTCCCTCCCAACCCAGCATATCAAGTGCTGGGTTGTCTCTCGTATAGGAGCTCAAAGGGAGAATACCCCATGCTCTTTTGCTGACCACACTGAAAAGCAAATAATGCCAAGGGAAGCCTATCTTCCCTTTTCCGTGCTTCTAGGTTTAACAGTTTTTTCAGGTTGGTTTTCAAAGTTGTGTTGTACCGCTCTACTAGGCCATCCATCTGTGGATGATATGCGGCAGTGCGAATCTGTTTAATTTGAAGTTGCTGGCAGACCTGTGGCATCAGTTTAGATGTAAAAGGGGTTCCCTGGTCTGTGATGATTTCTTTTGGAAATCCCACCTGAGAGAAGATGGAAATCATAGCCTTGGCCACCTGGGTTGTGTTGGGATGTCTTAAGGCCACAGCCTCAGGAAAGCGGGCGGCTTAGTCCACCAGGACTAACACATAGCTATAACCGCTGGAGGAGGGGAGGAGTGGTCCAAGAATGTCCATCCCTACCCTGGTGAAAGGTTTGTCTATTACTGGTAAGGGTCGTAGAGGGGCACGGGGTGGAATGTACCAACTATTTTTCTGGCAGATGGGACATTCCTTGCAGTACTTCCGAACCTGTTGGTAAATCCCTGGCCAATAAAACCTGTCTAGGATTGCCTTTTCTGTTTTTTCAGCCCCACTAGATGACTGTGTGCCAAAAATAGTACCTTTTCTCTGAACGGTTGGGGAACTAAGAGCTGGGTTGGCATGGTTTTGCCCCCTTTCCTATAAAGTAAACCACGTTGGACAAAAAAACTGGGGACCTACTTGATGGGGGTCTTCCTTTTCTATGGCTTGATTCCATGCCTCTCAGAGTGTGGGGTCTTCTCGTTGGGTCGAGTGGAAATTTCTGTCATGTTCCCACAGATCATATCCAGAATTGGTCAAAACAGTACGGGTCCAGTTCTTCTTCTCTGCTCTCCTCTGTTTGCAGCTTTTGAAGGTCTTTCCTTTGTCACAGTCAGGGTCGGGTATTCGAGAAATGGGCGCCTTTTGTATCCAGTCGGTTTATTCTTTGCGTTCCTCACTGAGTAAGCTATCCATGTGGGGGTAATCATTGCCCAAAACTAATGGTTCGGGTAGTCTTGGAATCAATCCTACCCGGAGGGGTACAGGGGAAGCCGTTTGCTATCTCCGTGGACGCACTGTATGTTAATGACCCTCGTCGTGTGGTGGATCCCTCCTGGTATGGCTTGGGGTCTCATGACGCTTTGTTGGCATCCTGTGTCAATCCGGGCTTTTTGGGGTTCCCTGTTAACTGTGACCTGCAGATGATCCCGGGAGATATCTCCTGAGGTTGCACAATAGAGGGCTCGGGCGTACCCTACATCCATAAGTTCTTCTTTCTGGGAGCATGAACGGGCTATAAGGCCAAAAGTGCCTCAGTGATAGCATTGGGGTCCTGCAGTGGAAGGAGGTCGGGGAGACACAGGTAGGGGTCCCGGCAGCAGGGTTACGGTCTCTGGTTTTCTTGTGTTTGAGGGAGGTTTGGTCAGTCTGGGTGGGGCTCCCCCTGCGTGTTTCCATGTCCCTTCTTCCCCCCTCTTTGCAACTCTTGGGCTCTATTAAATGCATTAGCTATCTCCACGGCCCTCTCCAGGTTGAGGTGTGTATGTTGGCGAACCCATTGTTGAATGGAAGGGTGGATGGAGTTAAGGAATGGCCCTAAATAGACTTTCTCCAGGATCTCTTCTTTGGACGATATTAAAGGTTTTAACCAGTGCTCGGCCAAGTCTCTCACCCTGTAATACAGGACCCTGGGGGTTTCCTGCGGGCCCTCTCTGATTTGTCTTAATCGAATCCTATATGTTTCCTCATCCACCCCCATCCGTTCCAGTATACTCCTTTTTACTTCTTCGGACAATTTCCCTATCACAGAATCCTGGGTTTGGCTCTGCTCAGTAATGGCCTTATGTAATTTTTCCCGGTCTTCTTCCGCAACGGCTAGGATTTTTGCCACAATCCTTTCAAGTCTCTCCTGCCCTGCCTCCATCTTGTTTACAACGGCCTCCATTTCCCCCGATCCCACTTCTGACACCACCTGTCGGGGGGATGTTGTTAATTATCGGAGAATATGGCAAGGCATATTGAGTTGTTGTCGGACATCTCCTTTGATGTAGTTAGGGCTTCCATCCTAACTAGTGGAGCTTCAATTGCAGCCAGACGCAATTTGTGTTTGAAAGACTGGAATACTGGCGCGTCTCAGAGAGCTGCTGAGCTTAAGATGCCTTTTGAGGGTCCCAGGGCATTCAGAGGAGAGTTGGAAGGCAAACGTATTTGGTTACTCAAAGAAAGGAAACACTTTATCTTTTAACGGGGATACTCCTAAATGCTCTAGAACTTTGAGATGGAAATCTTTTCGGCAGTCATCAAACAGTCATTCTTTTGACCAATCAGCTAAATTACAGGGTAAATCTTCTTTGTCTTCATTTCAGTCTTTTTGGAAGCAGGGGTCACTCTCCAGACCTTTATAATTCTTTTGTCTGGAACACCTCTCCATTACAGTTCTGGGTTTGGATCAGATATTTCTCAGAGTGGATGAAAGTGAGCGTTCTACCGGCATTCCCGAGTATTTATGGCGCGATTGTAAAAGGCTTAGACGCGAGAGCCGGGGGAGCTGGTACACAGGTATACCCGAAAGCAGGATGTGTAAACTAGTAAGTGGGGAAGACCGCACATACGCATGTAAGAAGGGGAACCGCTTTAAGATTTTAACAACATTACGATGTGTATACTATCTTTTGATCTCACTTTACCATTAGTACACTTCCGAATAACTGTCCATCCTCCCCATGAGACATGCAGAATCTGCCCAAGTTGGGTAAGAGACTACCATATTTGCATGTTTGTGAAACGTATATTTTGACTTTGATTTTTATCGTTAATGAAATAATATAGTTTAGCGATGCATACATAAACATTGCACTTAACACCACCGGTATGAGTAAAGGCTGGTTAACAATGTTGAATGTGATGTGCACAAAATGTAAGTACAATAACCTTGGAATCATCCACTGGTCACCGCAATAATGTTGATGTTGATTTTGACTTTTTAATTTCTTACTTATTTCTTGCTATACCATGATGAAGTGCACAATACCCGAATTGGGTGGTTTGATTCACTTGGGTTGAGAATGGAGATTAACCATGCATGACTCTGAAAAGTGTGCTCTAACATGAATTGATGCCGCGCTTTATGACTATTATTGAAGTTCAATGTCTAGTCTTTATGTTTTTCGTTTTTCTCCTGTTTTTTCCTTTCTCATTTCTCCTAATAGGTGGAATGTTTTTTACAAAAGAAGGTAGGAGGATAATTATTCTCCTTATTGTGATGGAAGCTATTACAAAGAAAATTTTGTGAATATTGTCCCAAAAATCTTTGGGGGCTTTTGAAGATGATGAAGGGGACAGCTATCTGTACCTTCTAAGAATCTAAAATATAGGTCAACTTATTTTTCCAGGGAGGGAACATTCTCTTTTTTCAAGCCCTGACGAAAGCCCTTGACCATTTATGGCATTGTAAATGGGCAGAAACATGTTGGCTAATCTTTAGGGTCTTAGGACCATAAAACTAAAAAAAAAAAAAAACTATGTTTTCCTTTTTAATAAAAATTGCATCCCTGCGAATAAAGGGATACCTGGGGAAGCAATAGGATTTTTTATCTTTAACCCCCCCTGGCCATATATCTCCTAAGAGCTCCCTGAAAGACGGTTGAGCCCACCCGGACTTTTAGCAGTCCGGGTGAACCCGATGATGAAGCATGACACCAATAGGGTGTGTGAGGGTTAAACAATAAAAAGGAATTTTTTCCTTGTCCGCAACAGCGGAATACATCATAAATAGGAGAATTAGAGGCTGATAGAGTCAACTCTTGGGTGTGGATACAGCAGTGTGGAAAAGTGTATACTAAGGAGGAGGTATCCATACATTTATCCTTCTTACCCCTTACGGCATCAGTGGAACCCTCTACTGATACCTAGTGGTTATAGAAAGTGTTGTGTCACCAACTCCTCTGGAGCGGAACGATGCTCAAATATGGTCCACCTCTCGACAGCTTCAAGTCTGTATGCTGTAATAGCACAGATCATTGAAGTGGTCGAGCGAGGGAAGGAAAGGAAGGGGACAACGGGGAGGGAGACCTGAAATGACAACATATAATGCTCTGTAAGAGGCACGTTTTGTATACACAATTCGGTATATGTAATGCTTCTAATGGCAAACAACCTGAAAAGGAAAATGACTAGAACTTGTCAGATGCGCCCTGGAAGGAATCACATCTCCTATTCAATCCTCTTAGGACCAGACCCAACGTGTTCAGGAAAAGGCACATGCTGCATGGTACACAAATAAGAACAAAAGAGCTGTGTGTGAACAATACCACTCGTTGACTAAAAGATCCTTTCTACCATAACATTCACCATGGTATTACTGGTCTCCCGACCTACCCTTTTTCTCACAAGACCTTTCTTCACAGGGTGGTAAGAGATACCAATAAGACTCTTCCACCAGTCCCTGTTCAAACAGCCTGAACTTGGAGAAAAATAATCATCAAGCGATTTGTATACATAAATGACTCGCTGTTGAACAAACGGTGAATCACGAACACTGCAGTGCATAGATACTTATGACTGGAACATTTACATCACACACATTTGACAATTAACGAACATAACATAGAACATATAGTGATTGTAAGTGTCCAACTCTTCAGGACACCTGCAAGGCCAACCTTGATATTTTGGGGTTGTTTCTTAAAGTAGGGCATCAGATAATAACTCTTTTCCAACACGTGACCTGTGTCTCCCCAACCGTGAAAAAACAAGTGGTACAAAATCAAATACAGGGCCTTTTAGATTACTAAATTATATACATACTGCCGGTATCCCTTCTACCTGCATGAGAACACAAACGTGCGTCTCGCCAACTCGGAGGGACACCGCACGTATGGAATATGAGATTGTTCGTAACTCAGGAAATGCCAACCAAGCAAAGTAGCTCTGTAAGTCAAGGCAACTCCCACCAGGATTGAGAGCTGGTGTTTAGGTGGTGTATCAACACCCTTACTGGACCTCAACAAAAAGCACAGCGACGCGTCCTTACTCCAACCCTCCAAAACCGGAACTTCAGAATTATCGGCAGCGCTGCCGGGAGGCGGAAATGCTCTTAAGTCCTTCCGTGTCCCCGGCGAATGCGCGTCTAGGTAGAGGATCATGGGAACTGTAGTCCGGATCCCTGCCGTTCACAGAGATGCTCGCAAACATGCACGCGTCCGACAATCCGGCTGCGGTTGCGGGTAAGACATGGTTCAAGTCAACTGCCCAGGGGGGGTCATGACAGAAAGTCACAACGAGCAAATGGCTCCTGAACATCATCGTATCAGGTTATCGGATCGAACTTCACTCAACCTTGATTCCGTTAGGGACCATTCAAACTCCAATTCCCCAGAACCCTTTCATGGGGCAGGCTCTGCTGGAGGGAAATGCTTCGCTTCTACAGAAAAAAGTGATATGTCAAATTCATAAATGGGAGTCCATCCAATAGTCTTCCTGGTGGGTTTCGGGTGGTAATAGATCTCAAGAACCTCAATCAATTCATTCCAGACACACTTTTCAGAATAGAGACTCTGCAGAGAATTGCCCCTTTGATACCATTGAAAAGTTTCATGATTACGTTTGATTTTATGGATGATTCTCTCCATATTCCCTTAGGGAAAAAAAAGGATTGTCAATTCCTGAGATTAAAGGTGAGGAATCGTTATTGGCAATTTATGGTCTTTCCTTTCAAAATCAATTCAGCTCCCATAGTTTTCACAAAGATTATTGCTCTGGTCGTGACACATCTAGTGATACAAGTCTACCCATATCTCGATGATTGGTTGCTTCACACTGCTTCTGCTCCAAAGACTTTCAGGAGGTTGGAGACCAAAATGGCGGAGATGTACAGGTTGGGTCTTTAACTCAACCTTTCAAAATGTCAACTCATACCTTCAAAAGAGATCAAGTTCATTGGTGTAATTTTTTGGACAGATGGGGGAAGGCTCTTCCTTTATCTGGAACGGAAATTAAGGGGCACATCTCTGCCCCTCCTTAGAATTCGAGAATACCCTCTACTTTGAAAGCCTACTCTAGGCATTGAGAGATGTTTGACAAGTGGTGTCTGTGCATGAATTCTCTGTACCGTCCTGTCCTTTTACCACTTTTTTCTAGTTCTTGGTGGAGGGATTACAACTAAATCTGTCTCTTTCTGCTCTTAAGGGAGAGGATGTGGCGTAACTGCCAGAGCTGGCAACTTTGGAACTGGGGAACCAGGTCCGAGTCTCAGCGTCAGCTCAACATCCTGTGATTCTGGGCAAATCACTTACTCTCCCTGTGCCTACCAAAAATGAATGTGTCCTTGTGTAATGTTACTGGTGCTCATGTAAAGCACTCCAATACCTCTGGGTCGAGTTTGCGCTATATAAAACTGGGGGGGGGGGGGGGGGAAGTCACAGTGGTCTGCTATTAAGGCCTTTAGAGAATTTTCTAAACCTCAAGGGGATTCTTTGGTCGGGAGGGTTTTTAAAAGCTTTTCTATTTCAAGACCTGCCTCAACACCTTACACTCCTTCGTGGAATCTTCCAAAGGTCACAAATCCCTTCCGGCTCCTCCTTTTGAACTCGTGGAAGGGGTAGAATTAAAATTTCTTTTCTATAAGTTTGTCTTTTTGGTAGTCATAACTTCAGCATGGAGGATTGGTGAGCTAACTGTTTTACTCTGTTGACCTCCCTTTTTTGTTCTTTATTGAGTTTTCAACAGATAACAACAAACGTCGCAGTCCATTACTCCCACATGGGCAATAATGTTGGAATCATGGGGCTGTGACGGTGTCCTTCCTACTGTACAGACTAGCCGCACACACTGAAACAGACACATTCAGTATATACAAAAACAGTACATAAAAAAACACACTGATTTTGAGTTCACTTCCATGCCGGGTGAGTTCGTGTAGGCTAAGGGCTCCAGTAAACAATAACCTTAGGTGAGTATTGAAAGCAGAGACACAATGTCAACACCTCCATAATCATAGGGTGGACAGAGCCGCCGTGAGAGATAGTGCTCAGGGAATATATGACATTACAACGCATGCGTTTACAACACATGCCTTTACAACGCAGTCAGCACAATCACCGTGTTGTTACCACCCATACCATTACCACACAAGTCATTACAACGACTTGCTGTAGGGGGGGCGCTGGAGTTTGGAATAGTATAATTTACTAATGCAACTCCAGTCTGTGCAACAGTAGGGAAGACCCCTACAGCAAGTCGTTGTAAGGACTTGCGTTGTAATGGTATGCATGGTAAGAACGCGGTCATTATGCTGGCTGTTGTCAAGAATTCCTGTCTTTCGAGGGGAAGAAAACGGTAACCAGCGAAAACGGACTACATCCCCCAGGATGCTTAGCGGTTGAGAGGTTATGTAAACAGGAGAGCTGTTACATAACTCAAGGAAAACACGCCCTTATGTAAACAGGAGAGCTGTTACATAACTCAAGGAAAACACGCCCTTATGTAAACAGGAGAGCTGTTACATAACTCAAGGAAAACACGCCCTTATGTAAACAGGAGAGCTGTTACATAACTCAAGGAAAACACGCCCTATAAAGGGAGGAACCGGGAGGTACAACGCTGTCGGATATTGTGTTTACACCGACGTACCTGCTTCGTGAAGAGCAGTGTTCCGGAGTGGTGCTCCAGTAAGGCAAGAACGGAGGTAGGTCGAGTCGTTACTCCCTGGGCCGTGTCTTGCCCCATCGTCACCTGTGAAGGACCCGGAAGCTCTACCGGTCAACCATTGAGCTTCGCTTTTTGACTCGGCTGAGTCAAAGCGCAGTGGCGCTTTTGCTGGTTGGAGTCGTAACTCCCAGCCCGACCAGAGATACAGGGACTGCCAGCTGTAACGCACACCAGGAGGTGTTTGCCGCGTTACAGACTCGGAAGTCCACAGGATCGATTGAGCGGCTGCTCTCGGTTCAAGCTTCTTGCTTTTGATTGGGGTATCGGTGACGCATCACCAGGAGGTGACTCCGCGTCCCGGTGCAGTCTGAGGAAGAGGTTGAGCGGCTGCTCCCTTCAGGTAGAGACCCCGGCTGGGTGTTTCCCTGACTCCTCGATTCTCCCCAACACTCTTCGTGCCCCTCACAGCCTACCGATTGGCATTGTCGGCCATTTCATTTCTGCCCTCTGTTGGCATACGCCGGGATCGGCGTATATGCAGAGGACGGTTAGGATCATCCGTGCGGTGGGCTGGTAACGTATTTAGCCTGGAGGATTCCAGTGACTATAACTTTTGTTTATTCTTTGTATTATTTTTGCCTTCATTAAAATAACTAACCCTTCACAAGTGGTTGCGTCCTCATTATCGTGTCTGTTAAACGATCCTGAGATGTTCAGGGCGTTACAGCTGTATTGTAATGGCACTGCATTGTACCAACAGTGTTGTAAATACTGTTTCCCATGTTCAGGCCACCTAGTCGTTCTATGCAGCAAGTATCCAAAGTATTCCTTCCGTTAGTTCTTTGTATGGTTGATCCTGACTGCAACGGCTTGGGGGTTGGCTATCTCACTGTCCACCCTTAAGCAGTTCTTGCTTTCCGGAGTGGTGTCTGTGTCTTTCCCTCATTAAGTGAAACCTGTAATATGAGCTGTCAAGGTGGTCTTTTGTCATTTTTAGCTTCTAGGTTCATAATGTATACATCTTGAGTTCTTCCAATCGGGCTCCCGCCTCCCCACATTAGGGTCAGTGTGATGATGTCTATTTCTGCCCTGGTCCATTTCAATACGTCGCTTAGCCAGCACTTTGTCCAAGCGCTGCAAAGGCCTTCCATGTCATTGCTATTTGTCTTTTAAACAGTACAAGGTCTATGATCCTGTGGAGATATTTATCTCTGGTTTTTGACCAGGTGTGGGTCGTACAACTGGGTCTACTAGGAAATCAGATATTGTTCAAGGAATAGCTGTGCATTTGGTCCCTCCACACGTTCTAGGAACCCATAAAGCAAATATTATTGCATCTCGAGCACCCTTCAGCATCTTCCGCTCTCAACTTAAGGCTGTTAATGTCAACCCTCATGATCTGCAATTGGGTCTGCACCTCCTTTAGCATAGGGCATATCTTAGTGATAACAGATTCTGTGTGCTTTAGGCTCTTGGCCAGTTTCTTATGATCAGCGCAAAGTAAGTTCACCTTTAGTCAGACTGTGTCTTTCTTGGTCACAAGGATGTTTTTGGGTTTCAATGATTGCTTATTAAACTCCTGTCGAATTGCCCAAGTGTTTTTTTCAGGGTGGACCCAAGTTGACTCCTGGGAATTGACGGCTTGGATAAAAAGAGGTTTTATAGAGTGCGAACGTGATCCGTTAGGGTATCAGAGCGCCTCACAGGGATAACACGTTATGTACAGGCAAAACACAAAGATGGGGATTAGGAGTCTTGAAGGTAAAGTTTTGTTGTACCTGCACACCTGTTGTAGATTATAAACTTGTGTTATGAGAACAAGTAAACTAGTCTTAAATGATATCAGCGTGCTGTCATGTATTAGGGTTTCAGCTCTGACCCTATCTGTAACAATGTGAGAAAAAAAGGGGTGGAGTGGTCCACGCCTACATGACGCACAGCAAGCGCACTTGTGAGAGTTTTCAAGTTTTAGTATGCGATTTAATAAACCAAATATCAAAGTAACATGATTATCAAGTATTCTAGTACATAACATGAGTCAAAAGCCTATTTTGAAGCATATGTTGTGGTTAAATGAAACATTCTTGGTTGCTGTGATGCTTGACAAACTAAATTAAATAATCTCGACAGTGAAATTCTTTAAACGACAAAATACGTCTGTATTTTCATCTTTTATCCCAATGAATTTCGGGTTGTTAACCCTTCTTCAGGGGATCAATTTGTGTGGTTCGGAGAGCAGTTCCACGTATAAAACACTACAATGAAAATGAAACAATCGAACTTATCAACATCATTAATACTAGGATTTGCACTCTAAGCAAAAGTGAATTCTATGAATGTGACTAGTAATCAAATACTGTGCTGTAAGTTGAAAAGCCCAATTGTTTGCAAAGACGAGGAAAAAAAAGAAAGTGTCTGTGCCCAAAGCAATGTTCAGTGAATATCATAAAAAAGAATGGATGAAAAGATCAAGAAAACCCGTACCCACCATGTGAATTACAAACGGAACAGAAAAGAAAAGGAGACAAAACCAGCTAGCGCCTAAGTGAAAAACGCACGGAAGATGGTGTGTGGTACTCACATACAGGGGTCCAAACAGGTATGTAGGGACCGTAGTTCTGCCGATGTGTGTGTCGCGTCGCGTCTCTGCAATCACCACCACGTAGCCAGGTCAGTTTCTATTATTTATTGCATGCATATGTATCTGCAGCCAGCATGCTGCACGTCCTGCCTCGTCCCCCGCTTCCTGTGTATGCCGCCCCTCACCCCTTGACCGGAACTGGTGTCCGGTGACCTCTCCTGCCCTCTGCCCTCCTCGGGGTCCTAGTGCCTCATTTCTCAGGACACTACATCTCCCCCCTTTGTCACAAAGGCATTACGACAGTAGCATTCGTTGGTAGTAAAATGGGACAGTCCCTTTTGTAGTCAGTTGCAGGATGTGAACTGTCGACTGATGTGACCCGTGAGATGCTGCCTAGAGCGGCATTTCACATTTCCTCTATTAGTCTCTTCGGTCTCACAATGTCTCTTCTTGGCCTCTCCACCTGTCCTTGGCCCTCCTTTGGCCTTGTTGCTTCTGCGACACCTGCTCCATTGCATTCCTTCGTTGTTGTTATCCCTTCGGTGCCTGTCACGTGTTCTTCCTCTTTTTCTTCTTTCAAGCCTTTGAAGTGTGAGCTGTTCCTTGTGATTCGCCTGCTGTCTGACTCTGCTGTTATCATTGTTCCTTTCACTTGTGTTATCGTCAATGGGTCGTGGGCGAATGCACTGTCTGACTTCCGTTGTTGTCTCTGTCGTACAATGACAGTGTCTCCTTCATGGAGGTGTGATTCGGTGGCATGTCGTCTTCCATCAGCATATTCCTTCATTCTCTTCTTGGCTGCCTCATCTTTTGCTGCCACGCCTTCGTGCCCCGGCGCGGCCAGTCCTTCTATCTGCGGCAGCCTTGTTCTGCTTGTCCTCCCTAGTACTAGCTCCGCCGGGCATTTCCCTGTAGATCCATGAGGCGTGTTTCTGTAATCCCTCAGCATTTGGCATAGTGCTTGTCCTAGGGAAATCTGCGACAGTTTCGCCCTCTGAACTGCCTTCTTGATGTTTCCCATAAATCTTTCGACCATGCCGTTTGCTTGCGGCCATAGTGGTGTTACCTTTCTGTGCTGTATTCCGAGGTAAGCCATGAACCTTCGGAACTCCTCTCCTGAGAACGGAGGGCCATTATCCGTTTTCAACGTCTCCGGGGAGCCCCATGCTGCGAATATGTCGTCCAGAACAGGTAGCGTTGCGGCTGCTGACGTTGAGGAGACTGATCGCACAATCGGGAATCTGGAGTATTCATCTATTATGACCAGTATGTAAGTTCCCGCGTCTAGAGGTCCAAAGAAATCAGCAGCCATTGTTGTCCATACTGCTCTTGGTAGTTCCGACATTTGCAGTGGTTCTTGTCTTGCAGGCGGACCCGTCGTTTGACAGAGGTGACAGGCCGCTATCGTATCTTCGACTAGACGATCTAACCCCGGGAACCAAACCTTTTCTCTCAGCAGTTTTTTTGTCGCCACAATGCCCCTGTGTGACTTGTGTGCAATGCTGACCACTTGGCGTCGTAGTGAACGTGGAATGACTATCCTGGTGCCCCTCATTACGATTCCGCTGTTTGTCTCCGAGAGTTCCCCACTTATTTTCTGTAGAGCCAGCATCTCCTCCTTTTGTACTCCTCCCTTCCATGTGCAGTTGTTGTTTATATGTCTCCATCTTTGCTGTCTCGTCGTTTCTCGGCCGCTCGCAGTGTGTCATCTTTTTCCGTTTCTCTCTCTATCTCTGTTAGAGTTACTGGTGCCGGCGTGCTTTGCTTTAGCACGAAGTTTAAGTATTCTTCGGCCATTGAGGCCTTTTTTTCTGCATGTGGCAGCGGATGCCGTGACATGTAGTCGGCTGGATTATGCTCTTTCCCAGGTTTGTGGACAATTTTGAAGTCGTAGTCCATTAGTCTGATGCCCCAGCGCTCAATGCGGGGCGGCATCTTTGCTGCTGGGTTGCCGTAAATTGTTACTAGTGCTTGGTGGTCCGTGATGATGGTGAACTGCTTTCCGTACACAAACATGTGGTAATGCTCGCATGCCCATACCACCGCCAAGCTTTCTTTCTCTGGCTGGGAGTACGCCTTCTCAATGTCTGTCAAGCTTTTGCTGGCATATGAGACAATCTTCCTTGGTGACTCCTTTCCCGGCAGGTGTTGTGCTAATATTGCACCCAACCCCACTGGGCTGGCGTCAACCGTCAGCTCGGTGCAGAGCCGAGGGTCGAAGTATGCGAGGTGCTCCGCCGTCATCACAGCCTTCCTGATCTCTTCGAACGACTCATTGCACTCTTGAGACCAGACAAATTTCTGGCCCTGTTTTGTTAGCTCTCTCAGCGGCGTGCTCACTGTGGCAAAGTCTTGTATGTATCGGGCACAGTAGCTTGCCAGGCCTAGGAATGACCTTATTTCTGCCACATCTGACGGTGGCTTTGTCTTCTTTAGCGTTTCCACTTTGCTGGGATCAGGCCTCATCCCTTTTTCCGAGAATATGTGTCCGAAGAAAATCAGTTCTGTTCTCCCTAGCTCGCACTTCTCTCCATTTAGTGTTAGTCCAGCCTGCTTTAGATGTTTGCACACTTGCCTTAAGGCGCTGTCATGTTCTCCGTCTGATTTCCCAAACACTAGGATGTCATCACTGTAATTGAAACTGTTGTGTACTGGTCGTATCACCTGTCTTATTGTCTCCTGAAATATTTCGGCCGCTGACGAGATACCAAAACTGAGCCGTTTGTATCTGAATAGTCCTAGGTGTGTGGAAAATGTTGTTATGTACCTCGACTGTGGGTCCAGCTCTAGTTGGTGATACCCTTTGTATAGATCTAGCTTTGAGAATCGGCACGCCCCTGTCAGCCTGCTGATCATGTCGTTCAGATGAGGTCCTGGATGACGTTCCCTCGATATTGCAGTGTTCGGTAGTCTCATGTCCACACAGATCCTTATTTTGGACGTATTTTTCTTCGGGACTGCCACAATCGGTGATACCCACGCTGTTGGCCCGTCTGCAGGCTCAATTATGTCTTGCTGCAGTAAGTTATTTATTTCTTCCTCCACTTGCGGTTGTAGGTGGATCGGCACTCTCCTGTGATGCTGTGCCACTGGTCTCACCGCTTCATTTATGTGTAGGGTGACCTGTTTGTCTTTTAGCTTCCCCAGTCCCTGCAGTATTTCTTGATATTCTTGCAGTATGTTTTCTTTTTCTGTCATGTGGTACGTCATCGCCAACAGCCCCATGACTTGTGCCGTGACGTTACTCAGCAGGCAGGGCGCTGGGATGTCCCCTTTCAGCACATGTATTTCTTCCTGACGCGTCACGTCCTGATATGTTAGCGTCTCAGTGAACTTGCCCATGTTTTCTACTGGTGTCTTTGATCCCCACGTGAACACATCTACTGTTGATGGCGATAGCGTTGGCCTTGTTCTCATTTTCATGTCCTCGGACATGCACATTATGTTGCATGTGGCACCACTGTCTAGCACAAACGTTGTTCTGTGGCGCCCGACGTCGATGTCTACTGTGGCCGTCTTTTTTATTTGCTGTTTCTCCACCAGCTGGATGTGTTCCTGCTGTCTTCCTTCTTTGGGTGTGTCGGACATGAGGTATAGCCGTGCTTCTCTCCCAACCGTCGTCTGTTCATCCGACTCTTCCGACGAGCCTCTCTCTGCTGTCTCCATATGTTTGGCGTGTCTGGTGCCTGTTGTCCCTTGTCTTGCTGTTCGTCCCCTCTCGTTCCTAAATTGCCTGCTCATGCAGGTGCTTGCGAAGTGATTGTCCCTATTGCATTTTCTGCATTTCTGGCCCATTGCTGGGCAGGTGCCAACGTGTGGGAAGTCAAAGCCGCATCTGTAGCATGGGACCGCTTGTTTCCTGTGATGTTGTTGCTCCCTGTTGTCGTTCTTTTTGAAATGTTCCGTCATCCGATGTGCCATCGCTTCTCCCTTTTCTTTTCCAATTTGTATTTGTTTGGCATGCTGCGTGGGCCGTGCTTCTGTGCGGGCCATCGTCAGTATTTTCTCAAGTGTTGTTGGTTCTTTTAGGATGCGTGCTCTGAACTCTACTGATAAACACCCTACGATGAGGCGCGTTCGTATTGCTTCTTCGTTGTCAAATTTATCGAATTCGCAGTATGTCACCAGCTTCCGCAACCTTGTCGCGAAGTCATCCATGCTTTCTTCTGGTTGCTGGCATGCTGTGTGGAACGTGTACCTTTCAAAATCGATGTTGCGTTGGGGGTCGAACTTCTCTGTGAGGCACGCTTTCGCGCCTTTGTAATCCGCCGTCTTTTCACTTGGTAGTGTCATCATTAAGTCTTCTATTTCGTCTCCGGCAAGGTTGACCAGCAGATCTAATTGTTTGCTCTCTGCAACGTCCGTCGCGCGCATGTATCGTTCAAATTGTCGTAGCCATCTCTCCCATCTGATGCCTGCTTGCGGTTCCGACATGTTGAATGGCAGCGGCCTGCGGAACACAGCTTGTGTGCTCCTTGTTTCTTCGTCACCCATATTCTTCCTTTCTTTGTTTTATTTATGTACTTCTTGCCTTCTTTCTCCTTACTTCTTGTTCCTCTGGTGCTATTTCCTTTCTTTGGCACCTTTTTCTTGTCGTTTTCTCCTTATTTGGACCTTTTTCGTCTATTTTCCTTTTTTGCCTGACTCTAAAATGGCCTCCCGGCCTTCCTGTGCTCCTATTGGCCCAAATTGCCTGACTCCAAGATGGCCGCCGCACTCTCGCGCGATTTCGCGCTGTTCGGGACTTTGCCTGACCTTTTAAAATGGCCGCCGTCTATCTTGGGCGCTGATTGGCTCAATTCGCCTGACTTTAAGATGGCCGCCTCCTCTCGTGAGAGTTCGTTGAAGCTCACGCACGGGAGGGATCTTAATCTTTCCTTCAGTTTCACTCTCGCGCTGCTCTTACTTCTGTTAGCAGCGCCGGGGTGGGCTCCCGCAACGATGTTTTCTTCTGCTGGCGCTTCGGACCAGGGTGGGCTCCTGGCTCCGAATTTTGTTCCGCGACCGGGTGGGCTCCGACAGTCGCCGCGACGCGTGGATTTCGATCCCGCCTCGTCGCCAGTTGTCGCGTCGCGTCTCTGCAATCACCACCACGTAGCCAGGTCAGTTTCTATTATCTATTGCATGCATATGTATCTGCAGCCAGCATGCTGCACGTCCTGCCTCGTCCCCCGCTTCCTGTGTATGCCGCCCCTCACCCCTTGACCGGAACTGGTGTCCGGTGACCTCTCCTGCCCTCTGCCCTCCTCGGGGTCCTAGTGCCTCATTTCTCAGGACACTACAGTGTGCGCCTGTTAAAAATATGCGAAACCAAGTTGGAGCTCCCTGTACACTTAAAGAAAAGGAGCTATCTAATACAATAAGTGAAATCTTACCCTACGGTGCTCTAGGTGAAATCAATTTAGAGTATGGAAGATACCTGTAATGGTGAAGAAATTGAAACCACATTAGGTCCGGTGTTAGCCGACCCGAAGCAAAAGCGTTAGGAAAATCAGTGGAGTCGCATGGCTTACCCGTCAGTGGAATCAAGGGGGCGTGAAACGTGAAAAATCCTGATGCGTGCGTGAAACGGACGCGTCATCTCTGTGAGTCGTAAGGAGGAAGCAGTTTTTATGTACAGCCTGAAATTTTGTAAAAAACTTTATTGAACCGTCAGTTGAATCGCTAACAATTAAAACGATTCAACCAACCTGTGGAATTAGTTAATAAAATGCTCATTGATGTGTAGTATATTCCCAATTGGCCAGGGAAAGAAACGAGAAGAAACAGGTGCGAGCGTATATATGTAAGAAAAAATGAGGTGGATGGTGTGTACCCTAAAGCAACTGAAAAAAAAGGTGATAACCCGAGTTAATGAAAAAATAATAATGAATAATAAATAATAAAAACCAGATGGAAACATAAGTTTAGAAAACGAGTGCAAATCCTTTACAATATTGTTGTCCTAAAGGGGCGAGCGTAAGTCTACCAGTAAGGTGCTTTGAACGGTAATGAAGAACATTTGTAAACACAAGTCATAGGAAGCAAGAAAATTCAATATGATCATTGAGCCCCCCCGGAATTAAAGTACCCAATTTTTTTTATCCAAAACGTTTCCTTTCTTGCTAGAATGTTATGAAAGTCATTGCAAGATGTGGTACTTATTTTTTCTAAGATGGTGAAGCGTAGTTGGGGTATTGTGTGTGCTGTTTTTATCCAGTGTGTGGCTAAACATGATTTGGGATTCTTATTGCGAATAGTACTCTTGTGTTCTATTATCCTCGTTTTGATCTTTCTCGAGGTTCTGCCTACATACACAAGTCCGCAAGGACATTGTATCGCATATATAACAGCTTCAGTGTTACAATCAGATGAATGTTGCAAGGACATTTTTTCTCCTGTGTGAGGGTGGTTAAAGGTGTTTCCCAAAATTACATTACCACATTGGCCACAGTTATGGCATTTTTGCATGCCTTTGTGCTTATATTGTTTTTTTGCAGGTTTGAATTTTAAGATTTCTCTTAAATTTTTGGTCCTGGTGTGTGCAAATATTAGGAGTCTTGTTCAGCATCTGCATGAACCGCTCTGCCTCTCCATTTGCTTGTAGCCATTGAGGCATGATTTGGCAGTGTAGGATCCCCAGGCGTTTTAGCAGGTCTTGGAATTCAAATCTGTGGAAGGGCGTCCATTGCCTGTCTTTTTACTTCAGTAAGGCAAAAGAGTGTGGATGCCCTTTCCATCCGGGGCCACATTATTAAAGGCTGTGGAGTCAACAACTTCGACAAGAGGGTACTTGCAGTAACTGTCGATTATGACTATGGTTGTTCTCCATCTGGGAAACGTCCTAGTCTGGACTAACTTTGGAGCCCGGCGTGGCACTTGGCTCTTCCATCATGACGGGTGCAGGCACCTCTTGAGAGCTGGTAAACTGGCCTGAAGGAAACGGCTTTACCATCTGGTCACCCGCAGCTCTGAGACCAGGGAACCAGGCTTTTTCTCTCATGCTGGATTTCATCTTCACAGTTGTGAGAAGTTGGCATGGTATATGTTGGTCACTAGTTCTAGTGGCCACCTTGCACCAGTCCAATTCGACTCTTATGGTAGAACGGTTTAAGACAACCTTTTAAAGAAAGCTATCCTAGTGGTAGCTGTGGAGAGCAGCCTTCAGGCTAAGTCTCTGAGGAATGTAAAGCAGCTTGTTTTACCTTATAATCTCTTGAATTACCAAATGAAAGGACACCACACAGGTATATATATCAAATATATATGTATTTATTGCTAGGCACACTCTACTAATCTCTTTATGAGATTAGAAGCCAGGTACACATTCAAATGTCAACAGTTCTCAATAAATTAAGCACAAATATGGCTGGAGCCCTAGGTGCGTACCAGACCATATACTAAAAAAATGGGTTAACAAAGTCAACTTGCAGAATGACAAGGCCTAGGGCCTGGGGAATCGCTGGGGCTTTACTACTGCAGTGTTAGCAGGTAAGTAACAAGCCCACGGGATACGCGTGCAGTGTCTAAACACAGCCGCGGGTTCCCTATTGGTTTCAATGGAACAAGTCGCGGTTTGTATTTTAAAGTTCTAGGGCCCTTCGAGGAAGTCAACAAGCAAGCCACTTACAAGGTAAGTACTTCGAGGGCCAACACACACTTGGGCACCGGAGTGCACGAGTTACCTCACCCAGGGAAGCTGGGTGCATAGGGGTCTTTTGGTGTCGGGTCGAGGCGCTGTTTTCAATGGAGACCAATGAAGACTTGCTGCTTGTGACGACTGGAGAGGTGTCCGCTGGAATCCGAAGATGGATTGAAGATGGAGAAGACCTGAAAATTGAGGGGACAGTGTTCAAGGTCACTTGCCAGTGACCGGTGGCCAGCAAGATGGATGACCACTGATGTCGCGTCGATTCAGGCTGTTGATGGTGTTTTGACTCTTCGCTCACGAGGTCCAGGAGAGATCGACGATGACCAGCAGCTGGATTTGGAGTGTCCCACGACGTCTGCAGCTGATGGAGGTGTCGGCAACCGGATTGGAGCCAACAAGCCTTGGCAGCTGCAAGTCTCATGTAGACTGAAGATAGTCGATGATGCAGACCAGCAAGGTCTGATGGACTCACCCAGCAAGGGTAAGTGAGGGCAGGCCTGGAGCAACCAGGAGAGCCCTTTAAGTCGATGAGAAGGTCTTCGGGGGACTCACTAGCCAACGGGCAAGTGACAGCGAAGACGCCGCCTCAGGAGCCCACGGTCACTCGGGACTGGGTAGGCAGCTGATATATGGTGCAAGATCTTCTGGAGGCTTGGGCCACAAATGGTCCAATGCACTCGTGGAAGGTTGTTTAGGGTTTGCACTCGACAATAGTGTACGGTCCCCGGGTATTGCTGTTCCTCGTCACTCGTGGGGTCCACTCGCCACAGCTTCGCTGGGGACTCACAGGGGCCGTCGAGAAGTCAGGAAATCCACTTCCGGGGCAGCAGGGACTTCAAACTGTGGTAGGAGTGGGAAAGTTTGCAACCGTTGATTCAAGTTACTGGTGCCTGCCAAGCAGGGGAGTCACTCCTTGACTCCAAGGGAGATTCTTCTGTCTTCCAAAGGTAGTGGAACGTCGAAGGCCCAGGATTCTACTTTGTAGAGCGTCGTCCAGGGTTATCTGCTTTGCAATGGCAATGCTTGCTATCTTATAGTGAAGATAGGGGAGGGACTAGCTCTATGACCACTCCTCTAGGAGGGTCAGGGTAGTGGGTGGTTACACCCACTTCCCTTTGTCCAGTTTCGTGCCAGAGCAGGGGCCGGTAGCCCCTGAACCGGTTTGAGCTGGCATATGCACAGAGGAGCCTACTGCTCCCCAAGTGCAGGACTTCAAAGCACTCTAAGAGTGCACCCACCCAGCTCCAATACACTAAATCCTGTCTGGGAGGTGGTGACACCTTCCTGTGACAGGATGCCTTTTGTTGGGCTTCCTCCACTGCGAGTTTCCGTCAGCAGCAGGAGGGCAGCCCAGTGTCTGTGCTGGTGGCATCCATTTTGTGATGCCAGGGCTCCTTTAGATTTCTACCGTTTAGTACAGTGGGTACATGTCATCCCCTCTAGAAGGGTGGGATCATACTCCCACACCAGTTACTGGTGTGGGGGTATGATTCCAAGTTGTTTGACACCAAACACGACATGTTTTGATGCAGTCATTCCAAAGTTAGCATTTACAGCGAGGTTATAATGCACTTAAGAGTATATGGTTTAACCGCATCCACAAACAGCAGCAGAGACTCTGCCAGCTGCAGAGGGGTCCTGCTCATGCAGAAGCACCCCTCACATAGTAAACCAAGCACCCTGCCCTCAGGATTGATAGGGCCTACTATAGGGGTGGCTGATAGGTGTATATGTGTGTGTATGGTGAGATATAGGAACCTATACCTCAGTGAGGAGTGCTAACACTACCTCACACAGGCTGCAGTAGCAGGCCTGTGGTGTCAGATTGAGAATGCTTCCCAGGGGTGGCATAACATATGCTGCAGCCCCTGGTAGGCGTGTGAAGTACCAATGCCCTAGGTACCTAAGGTACCATATACTAGGGGCTCATAAGGTGCCACAGTATCCAATCACTAGTGCATCTAATATGCACACCAAGTTGTTTAGAGAGATCAGTGAGACTGGGGCCCTGATTAGCAGGGACCCAGCCAGACTATAGCCAGAAACCAGTGTATACATCAGCAAAAAAGTGGGGGCAACATAAGTGCAGATCCTACTCTCCTACACAACCCACCCCCGAAACGCAGGGACATTAAACTAACCTTGACCAGTTGAGTCTTCATGTTCTATGTGGAAATACCTTGAGAGTCCCTCTGCATTGGCATGTTGGGTCCCAGGTCTATGTTCCACTGTATAGTCCATCCCCTGTAGGGAAATGGACCACCTGAGCAATTTAGGATTTTCACCTTTCTCTGTTTGAGCCATAGGAGGGGCTTATGGTCAGTCTGAACTATGAAGTGAGTGCCAAACAAGTATGGCCTCAGCTTCTTCAGGGCCCACACCACAGCAAAGGCCTCCCTCTCAATAGCTGGCCAACGTTTCTCTCTAGGGGTCAGCCTTCTGCTTATGAAAGCTACTGGCTGGTCTTGACCTTCAACATTAAGTTGAAACAGTACAGCTCCCACACCCAGCTCTGAAGCATCTGTTTGAGCAATGAACTTCTTTTTGTAATAATCTGGACTCTGTAAGATGGGGGCAGTGCACATTGCCTGCTTGAGGTCATCAAATGCCTATTGACAGCTAGCTGTCCACTGAACCTTTTTTGGCATTTTCTTGGAGGTCAGATCATTTAAGGGGATCACTATAGATCGATATCCCTTAACAAACCTCCTGTAATACCCAGTCAGGCCTAAGAAGGCTCTCACATGTGCCTGGGTGGTTGGAGCTACCCATTCCATTATGGTCTGGATTTTGCTCTGCAATGGTTGAACCTGGCCTCCACCTACAAAGTGGCCCAGGAACACAACCGGACTCTGCCCTATCTGGCACTTAGTGGCCTTGATAGTGAGGCCTGCTTTTTGCAGGGCCCCCAGTACATTTCTGAGGTGGACCAGGTGATCCTGCCAGGTGGAACTAAAGACAGCAATATCATCAAGATAAGCTGAGCAATAAGTTTCCATACCAGTCAGAACGTTATTCACCAACCTCTGAAAAGTGGTAGGTGCATTCTTCAAACCAAAGGGCATTACCACAAAGTGATAATGCCCACCAGGGGTCGAAAATGCTGTTTTAGCCTTGGCATCATCAGCTAGCTTGATTTGATACTTGTTAAAAGTTAGAAGGAAAGTGGGTGATTTAAGGTGCCTCGTGGGAATGTAGCAATTTGAGGATTTCCTTTCATTTAAGCAGTTAGACAGGGGAGAGTTTGAGGGTGGGAGCTCATGGGGTAAAAGATGGTGGGTAAGAATGTCGTTGACAACATGTTGAGAATAATGGTGTAGATAAAGAAGGGATTATTAATTATGAGAGTAAGGACGTTGGTCACATGGAGGTAAAACAGAAGGTTGTTGTACGAATAGCAGTAATATAACGTAAAGCAAAAAGAATAACAACACAGATCTGTAGAATGAATGGAGGGGGACTATGTAGATGCATACACTTTAACACAGTGTTTTATGCAGGGAATACTTGAGCAGAACATAATGTGTAGTGGGAATGCTATTCATTTGTGATTTATATGTGATGATGAACAACGCAAAATGTAAAACTATGAAATTAAAGTTCATTATTGTTATATTGTTTTCAGTGACCCCTGAAGAAGGGCGATTGCAGCCCGAAATGCATTGGGTTTTTATGAATAAACACTGCCTCTGACGAATCAATGCTTCAGTCGTGTTCATATATAGAGGTCCGGATGGACACATTTTGAGCACTAGATACGTGGAAAAATGCACATTAATCCACGTGTGGCCGATTAAAGATTAAACGGATGTGGAAAGTTGCAAATGAGATGGAATAAATGGAAAAAACGGATGAAAGTCAAGGAATGATGAATGCCAACATGGCGTTTACTGAGTTGTGCAATTGGTTTGGGACGAGATGACGCCCCTCTTTATGATGCTGTTTAATACGGGTGCCACTATGGGCTGGCACCACACTAGTTTGCACGCTATCAAATGAAAAACACAGAGAACAAGTTAAAAAACGATTGATTTAAGGTGTGCATCCCATCCCCACCATATGATGTTTAAACTGCTGTAGCACATGTCTACATTCAGTTTGTTGAGGCTCAGTGAGGCTGCTTGCCAAAGCAACACCATCTACTGACCCATCATCAGGGTTCTGTGAGAGCAGGTCAGGGAGAGGGTCACTCTCCTCCTCCTGGTCCTCATCAGTTTCCATGAGCAAGCCCATGTCAGCCCTGTCCACATAAGGCTTAAGTCTGTTGACATGGAGCACCCTAAGGGGGCTCCTGGGAGTGCCAAGATCTGCCAATTAGTTGACCTCTCCCTTTTTCTCAACAATTGTATGGGGGCCACTCCATTTGTCCTGGAGAGCTGCTGGGGCCACAGGCTCCAACACCCACACTTTCTGGCTGATAAACAGTCAGGACAGCCTTTTGGTCATGCCAAGCTTTTTGTAATTCTTGGCTGGCCTCCAGGTTTTTACTGGCCTTCTTCATATACTCTGCCATCCGGGAGCGGAGACCAAGTACATAGTCCATTACATCCTGTTTGGAAGGTCTGAGAGGTAACTCCCATCCTTCCTTCACCAGACATAAGGGTCCTCTAACAGGGTGCCCAAACAGAAGTTCAAAAGAGCTGTAGCCAACCCCCTTCTGAGGAACCTCCCTGTATGCAAACAGAAGGCAGGGAAGTAAAAGGTCCCATTTTCGCCTAAGCTTTTCTGGGAGGCCTTTAATCATTCCCTTTAGGGTTTAGTTGAATCTCTCAACTAACCCATTGCATTGTGGGTGATAGGGAGTAGTGAATTTGTAGTTGACACCACACTCCTTCCACATTGCAGTTAGATATCCTGACATAAAGTTAGAACCTCTGTCAGAGATGACCTCCTTAGGGAAACCCACTCTGGAGAAGACTCCAATGAGGGCTCTTGCGACCACAGGAGCTGTGGTAGTCCTTAGGGGTATAGCTTCTGGATACCTGGTGGCATGATCCACTACCACCAGTATAAATCTGTGCCCAGATGCAGTTGGTGGGTCAAGGGGACCAACAATGTCAATCCCTACCCTTTCAAAGGGAACCCCCACCACAGGTAGTGGTATCAGGGGGGGCCTTTGTTGTGCCACCTGACTTGCCACTGGCTTGGCAAGTGACACAGGAGCGACAAAACTCCTTGGTGTCCTCAGACATGTGTGGCCAATGAAAATGTGGTACAAGCCTGTTCCAGGTCTTGTTTTGGCCCAAGGGTCCTGCTAAAGGGATGTCATGTGCTAGGGTCAAGAGGAACCCCCTAAACTTCTAAGGTATTACCAACCTCCTGGTGGCTCCAGGGGTAGGATCTCTAGCCTCAGAATATAGGAGCCCCTCATCCCAATAAACTTTATGGGACCCACTAGCACTCCCAGCAGCCTCAGCAGCAGCCTGCTGTCTGAGGGGTTCAAGAGTGGGGCAGCACTGTTGCTCTTTGCTCAGATCTTCCCTGGAAGGTCCCCTTGCCCCCAAGAACTCAACCTGACCAGGCTCAAGTTCCTCTGGGGCAGTTCATTCTTCAGGTTCTGCTTCTCCTCCCTCAGGAGGGGAATCTGAGATCTGAGACAGAGGGGAAGGCCCAGCCTTAACCCTACTGCTCCTCCTCTTGGGTAGCACCTGGTCCATAGTTTCAGGATCCAGAGCTTGTTCAGCTTTATGCATTCTGGCTTGTGACCTGGTCACAGCAAATACCTCTGCAGGTATGCCCAACATCTCAGCATGAGTCCATAATTCTACTTCAGACCAGGCTGAAGTCTCCAGATCATTGCCCAACAAACATTCGACAGGGAGGTCTGCACTGACCACTACCTTTTTGAGGCCAGTTACCCCTCCCCAGGAGAAATTCACAACTGCCAGGCTATGGTTGGTCCTGACATTGCTCGCATTGGTTACCTGGTACATTTCACCCAGGATGATCTGTGCAGGGTCCACTAGGTCCTCTGTCACCATGGTGACACTAGCACCTGTGTCCCTGAATGCCAAAGCCTGTTTGCCATTTATGATAGGCTGCTGTTTGTATTTGCCCAGGTTACTGGGGCTCACTAGGAATGACATATCAAGGTCTCCCTCACAAACTAGCATTGCCTCTGTTGGTACTCTGACTAGGCCAGAGTCCACATCAGAACCCAGGGTCAACCCTACTACACCCTTATTCTGAGTACTACCTCCACCAATGACTGCACTAGGGGCTGGAGTGGTGGTGGGTTGGTCTTTGGACTTGGTACAATCAGAAGTCCAGTGCCCTTTCTGTTTACAGAATTTGCACCAGGGCTTCTTTTGGCCTTTTCCCTTTGCAGAATGTGACTCCCCACCAGATGCAGATTTTTGGGGCCCTTGTGAAGAAGACTTCTGGTCTTTTGACTTATCCCCACCTTTATCTGAGCCTTTAGGATCTTGCTTCTTAGTGTCACCACCTTGGTTCTGAGTTTTCTGCCTCACCCTGGATCTGACCCATTTGTCTGCCTTCTTTCCCAATTCTTGGGGAGAGGTCAGATCAGAGTCTACCAGGTACTGATGCAACAACTGGTGTTGGCAATTATTAAGGATCTGTTCTCTCATTATAAGATTATACAATCCCTTAAAATCAGTTACTCTACCACCAACCAGCCAACCCTCTAGAACCTTGGTTGCACAATCAACAAAGTCAGTCCAATCCTGAGTCTGTGCTTTCTGGGTATCTCTGAACTTCAACCTGTACTGTTCAGTGGTTAAGCCAACCCCATCTATCAAAGCACTCTTCAGGGCTTCATAATCATTAGCATCCTCTTCTCTAACAGTGAGGAGCTTGTCTCTACCTTTATCTGAAAAGGAGAGCCACAAGATTGCTGCCCACTGTTTCTGGGGGACCTGTTGTACTTTACAGGCCCTCTCCATAGCAGTTATCCATTTGTGGATATCATCCCCACTCTGGTAGGGAGGAACAACCTTGGACAGGTTCCTATGGTCTGAAATGTAATCTCTGCCTCTAGGGACATTGTTGCTGCCACCAGGGGTTTCTAACCCCTCTTTCTGAGTAAGTCTCTGGAGCTCAAAGGCTTCTCTATCTAAGGCCAATTTCTTGGTTCTGAGGGCAAGCCTAGCTTCCTCATACTGGAGCATCTTGAACCTTCTGTCAGAGGAGGTCTCTCTTGGATAGTTTGAGTTCCTCTGTTGAACAGATTCTCTTCCAGAGTGATATGGATGGTCAGAGTCCCTTGAGGGGGACCTAGGCCTTTCTTCCACTCTGTCAGTTCTCTTAAGGAGAATTCCTCGGTTCTGTTCAGACCTTTCTGGGTCTGTCCCTTCAACCAAAGACTCCTGGTCATCTTGATTTTCATCATCAGACCCAGAGACTATGGTTGACCCACCCCCTGATGCAGACCCACTAGCTCCTAGAGCTAGTCTAAGATAATCTGCTAATAACAGATCTATCAGGCGTTGTGAGGAGGGACTCCTGCCTACCCTCAGTTGTCTTTCAAAGCATAATGCCTTCAGGTAAGTGTAGGCTATGTCTTTGTACTGAGATGGGGTGGACCCACTGGCTCCACCTTGGTAGGACATACTAGTGTTGTGCAGTGTTGTACTACCTACACTAGTTGAGGCCTACTGAACCTAGTTTGAGCTGTAGCAAGGGTGTGCTTAGCCCTTCACAAACAGCTCTAAGTTCAGTAGAACTTATTGATACTAAGCTTGACTTTATATGTACCTTGAGTACCTTAAGTGGTTTTCAGTTAGTAATTCAAATAGAGATTTTCTGGTAAAACAATGGCAAGCTGGAATCCCACACGCTGCCCACCAATGTGAGAAGTTGGCCTGGCATATGCTGATCACTAGTTATAGTGGCCACCTTGCACCAGTCCAATTCGACTCTTATGGTAGATAGGTTTAAGACAACGTTTTAAAGAAAGCTATCCTAGTGGTAGCTGTGGAGAGCAGCCTTCAGGCTAAGTCTCTGAGGAATGTAAAGCAGCTTGTTTTACCTTATAATCTCTTGAATTACCAAATGAAAGGACACCACACAGGTATATATATCAAATATATATGTATTTATTGCTAGACACACTCTACTAATCTCTTTATGAGATTAGAAGCCAGGTACACATTCAAATGTCAACAGTTCTCAATAAATTAGGCACAAATATGGCTGGAGCCCTAGGGGCGTACCAGACCATATACTAATAAAATGGGTTAACAAAGTCGACTTGCAGAATGACAAGGCCTAGGGCCTGGGGAATCGCTGGGGCTTTACTACTGCAGTGTTAGCAGGTAAGCAACAAGCCCACGGGAGACGCGTGCAGTGTCTAAACATAGCCGCGGGTTCCCTATTGGTTTTAATGGAGCAAGTCGGGGTTTGTATGTTAAAGTTCTAGGGCACTTTGAGGAAGTCAACAAGCAAGCCACTTACAAGGTAAGTACTTCGAGGGCCAACACACAGTTGGGCACCGGAGTGCACGAGTTACCTCACCCAGGGAAGCCGGGTGCATAGGTGTCTTTTGGTGTCGGGTCGAGGCGCTGTTTTCAATAGAGACCAATGAAGACTTGCTGCTTGTGACGACTGGAGAGGTGTCCGCTGGAATCCGAAGATGGATTGAAGATGGAGAAGACCTGAAAATTGAGAGGACAGTGTTCAAGGTCACTTGCCAGTGACCGGTGGCCAGCAAGATGGATGACCACTGATGTCGCGTCGATTCAGGCTGTTGATGGTGTTTTGACTCTTCGCTCACGAGGTCCAGGAGAGATCGACGATGACCAGCAGCTGAATTCGGAGTGTCCCACAACGTCTGCAGCTGATGGAGGTGTCGGCAACCGAATTGGAGCCAACAAGCCTTGGCAGCTGCAAGTCGCGTTTAGACTGAAGATAGTCGATGATGCAGACCAGCAAGGTCTGATGGACTCACCCAGCAAGGGTAAGTGAGGGCAGGCCTGGAGCAACCAGGAGAGCCCTTTAAGTCGATGAGAAGGTCTACGGGGGACTCACTAGCCAACGGGCAAGTGACCGCGACGAGGCCGCCTCAGGAAATGCTTCACAAGAGCCCTCGGTCACTCGGGACGGGGTAGGCAGCTGATATTTGGTGCAAGACCTGCTGGAGGCTTGGGCCACAAATGGTCCAATGCACAAGTTAGTGGAACGTTGTTTAGGGTTTGCACTCGACAATAGTCCACGGTCCCCGGGTACTGCTGTTCCTCGTCACTCGTGGGGTCCACTCGCCACAGCTTCGCTGGGGACTCACAGGGGCCGTCGAGAAGTCAGGAAAACCACTTCCGGGGCAGCAGGGACTTCGAACTCCGGCGAGAGCGGGAAAGGATGCAACCATTGATTCAAGTTACTGGTGCCTGCCAAGCAGGGGAGTCACTCCTTGACTCCAAGGGAGATTCTTCTGTCTTCCAAAGGTAGTGGAACGTCGAAGGCCCAGGATTCTTCTTTGTAGAGCGTCGTCCAGGGTTATCTGCTTTGTAATGGCAATGCTTGCTATCTTATAGTGAAGATAGGGGAGGGACTAGCTCTATGACCACTCCTCTAGGAGGGTCAGGGTAGTGGGTGGTTACACCCACTTCCCTTTGTCCAGTTTCGCGCCAGAGCAGGGGCAGGTAGCTGGCATATGCACAGAGGAGCCTACTGCTCCCCCAGTGCAGGACTTCAAAGCACTCTAAGAGTGCACCCACCCAGCTCCAATACACTAAATCCTATCTGGGATGTGATGACACCTCCCTGTGACAGGATGCCTTTTGTTGAGCTTCCTCCACTGTGAGTTTCAGTCAGCAGCAGGAGAGCAGCCCAGTGTCTGTGCTGGTGGCATCCATTTTGTGATGCCAGGGCTCCTTTAGATTTCTACCGTTTAGTACAGTGGGTACATGTCAGCCCCTCTAGAAGGGTGGGATCATACTCCCACACCAGTCACTGGTGTGGGGGTATGATTCCAAGTTGTTTGACACCAAACACGACATGTTTTGATGCAGTCATTCCAAAGTTAGCATTTACCGCGAGGTTATAATGCACTTAAGAGTATATGGTTTAACCGCATCCACAAACAGCAGCAGAGAATAGACTCTGCCAGCTGCAGAGGGGTCCTGCTCATGCAGAAGCAACCCCTCACATAGTAAACCAAGCACCCTGCCCTCAGGATTGATAGGGCCTACTATAGGGGTGGCTGATAGGTTTATATGTGCGTGTATGGTGAGATATAGGAACCTATACCTCAGTGAGGAGTGCTAACACTACCTCACACAGGCTGCAGTAGCAGGCCTGTGGTGTCAGATTGAGAATGCTTCCCAGGGGTAGCATAACATATGCTGCAGCCCCTGGTAAGCCTGTGAAGTACCAATGCCCTAGGAACCTAAGGTACCATATACTAGGAGCTCATAGTGCATCTAATATGCACACCAAGTTGTTTAGAGAGATCAGTGAGACTGGGGTCCTGATTAGCAGGAACCCAGCCAGACTATAGCCAGAAACCAGTGTATACATCAGAAAAAAAGTGGGGGCAACATAAGTGCAGATCCTACTCTCCTACAGCTGTCTCCTGATGTACACCGTGAGCCAGCTCTGTCACGCTGTGCTGTAGTCTCTGCTGGATTACCAGGCATTGTCCTCTCATGATGAGCCCACCTGCTGTGGCACATAGGTCATTGCACCAACCAAAATATTTTTAGGAGTGCTTCCTTCTCCGGGCCATACAATCTATTGGTGTCTTGTAGGAAGTTGTGACATGAGCCATTTTGTAGCGCACCCATGTGCTGTTCTCTGAGGCTGTGGGCTGGTGCTGGTTATGGGCCTACCTCATGTGCGGTCTCTCTGCAGTGTTGAGGCTGGGAGCGTTGTTGAATGTATTTAACACGGGCAGTATTATGCCTTGATTGGCTGCCCTCTGCTCTCCACTATAATTTGTGTTCTTCTTTTTTTTCTACGTGCAGACGAGCAGTATAGAAGGGAGAGTTCATAATTTGCGAATAAGTCGTGGGAAGAATTTTCAATTCTATTAAGGACACGGAGGCGAGGATTATGCTTCTCATTTCTTTGGATTAATTACACAGTGGCCAATAAAAACACTTTTTTATTCGTAAACTACAAATCCCGTGAGCACTAGGTGCCCCATAACCATAGAGAGTAATCACTTCTTCTTTCTTTGCGTAATTCTTTTGAAAACCATTACGTCCAACTTCTTTGAGATAATCATTCAATCTTGAACACTGTCCTTAACCAGACAATCCATCACTATAACCAAACATTCTGAAGTCCAACATGGACAATTCATTTCTCGGGGAGGAAAAACTCTGCATCTTAAGATCGGCGAACGACCGCAGAACGTCAAAGGAGAAAGAACACTCCCAACAAACCATTGAAGAAGAAGGCAGAATTCCTTACTTGCCATTCGTATCTGAAAACAAAGAGAAAAATCCCGTAATAACGGTCACTCTAGAAAGTATCGTAGATATTAAATCCTTCAAGACCAGGGTGGGAAATAAGTCAATAATACAATCAAAATAACAGTGACAGCGAGCACTGTAATTCATAACATATGATTCAGTTTAATACATAATCTTGGGTGGGATAATCCTCGCCTCCGTGTCCTTAATATAATAGAAAATTATTGTCACGACTTGTTCACAAATTTTTTATTCTATGTCAGGACCGGAAGCTCCAATTATGCTTGCTCAAAGCTTAGCCACCACTACTGATGCCACATCCACAACCGGTTTATAATAAAAAAGACTTAAAGGTGGACTCTGTCGAGTAATCAGCCGCCGTTATTATATCGGCAAGCGTTACTCCCAGAGTATATGACTTAGAGGCCATTACCCCTCGAACAGAGTGAGCCCCAAATTCAGAAACATCAATAACTGCTTCGCTCATGAGCCAACGCATCCAGCTAAAGTGGCCGGGGTCACTGGATGAAAAAGTTTTTGTAAAGCAATAAACAGTTGACCTTGCATATTAGAACGAAACTCAGCTGTACTTACCTCGTACGCTTTATGGCATTGGACCACACATAACCTTGGATTATCCGGAAAACTAGGATATGAAACAGAGGTGGTATTACACTTGGTACGCCTGGAGATAGTAAAAATGACCTCTTCAGGGGAGAAATGGCGACCTGCCAAATCCAAAGCTCGGATATCAGACACCCTCTTGCAAGAGACCAAACATAACAACATGGCCAATTTGGCTGAGATCTGCTTGCGTGATAGATATTTGTTAGCAGGCCAGGTTTCTAAAAATCGTAAAACCACTGTGACGTCCCATAGGAAAGAGTACTTTGGACACGGAGGTTTGATCATCCTAATTCCTCTAAGCAACTTGCAAACCAAGGGATGTTCTCCTACAGGATTGCCATCCAGCTGAACATGTCCCGCCGATATCGCAGACCAAAAAGTATTAACCATTCTGTACTCGAGATCCAATGAGGCCAGGGAAGCCAGATAATTTATGACCATGGAGACATTTGCTGTAGTGGGGTCAATATCCCGTTGAGCACACCAGCTACACCATTTGTTCCATGCTGAGGAATACCGCTTGTGGGTATTATCGGACCATGCCTGTTTAATGAAGGCGTTAGCGTCTCTCGAAAGGCCATGGATCTCCCATCTATCCCTGAAACTCGCCATGCCGCCAGAAGGAGTTGCCCTGCTATTACCAAGGGATGAGGTTGCTTGTGAGGGTCCAGCAACAGGTTCCAGAACTACTGGGAACCAAGCTTGCGCTCTTCACAACGGAGTGACTAGAGAAAGTTCTGTTTGCTGACGCCTGGCCTGCGCCAGGACTCTGGGTATCATAGCAAAGGCCGGGAGGCCAGACCTGCAGAAATGCATCCGAGGCGATCGCCTCCGGATCCGGACGCCAACTGAAAAATTTCAGGAGTTGTTTGTTGAGGCGAGATGCGAACAAATCTAATTGACAAGGACCCCATTTTTGATTCAGTAAGCGAAACATTCGAGGATGAAGCCTCCTGTCAGGACTCGCGATGATCCCTGTCCTGTTTATAGTGATTTGGCGCGGGAGCCACTAGCCTTGGGGATCTAGGGACTACATATCCCATGAACCCCAGTGGCAGCACGTCGCGCACGCAGGGCAATGGAAGGGATTTATACACACTTCGTCCCAGCAGCGCTGCTGAGTATTTCTTGTTTGAAGCGAGTGGAGGTTCGCGTTGCGTCTTTCCCTCACTATTGGTTTTTGGAGCCCCAGCATGGAGCTCAGCTATTGGCGCCCTGGTGCGGGGACGCATTACTGGAGATTCTGGTGTGGAGTTCGAGTATCAGAGCCCCGGTATGGGACACAGGCTGGGAACCTTTGAACAGTAACGAGTCCGTTTACGGTAAGGGTGCGGCTGCACCATCTCTGTTGTTCAAGTTGTTACTATAGTCCTACCGAGAAAGAGTATACATTTGATCTACCCTTGGGAAAAAGCATCACCGACTTACCTGTGTTTGATGTGAGTCTTTTTATTGACACGCCTATTGAATCCCTTGTGCTAGGTGTTCCTCCTCGTTGGTGAAACACACGTTTATGGTTTCTTGCGAGTCGTAGGGATACCAGTACTGATTGTAAGGAGTGTGAGGTACAAGGATAGTACCAGCCACTTACCGGATGTGTACTTTGCCGGTGGGCGCTGGTGCAGTGCGTTTCCCTCACGTTGGAGAGTCAAGAACATCCTTTGACTCATGCGGAGGGGAACTTCTACATTGGTCCCAAACCTTGCTAAGTTCTGAAAAGTCATTTCTTATGCCATGACCAGCAGTTACCCAGCTGGGTAAGAATGTACAGACTTGCGATAAGTTACTGAGCACTGATCAGTAGCTACGCCTTATGATTTAACCTTGAAGAATATTTCTAATCCCAAACTTGGGTCTGTCGGAGGAAGGGTCGGAAATGAAAGCTAGGAGGCCGTATAGGATGAATAGTTGTGACCAGATCTTTATTGAAGAGATAATTGGGTAAGGGAGTTTAACGATGAGGAACGATGAATGGGGTTTTTGGGGTCTTGTTCACTAGGTACAGTTCGTCAGGATGAGAACAGGGTCAGGCCGTCGTGTGTAGACAACCTTCGTCCTTGGGTCTTGATCTCCTCCTCACTGTAGGTGGCGGGTCCCCAGGATGCTCAGGAGGGAAACAAGAAATAAGTGGCTGTAAGTATTTCGATCCGTTTTGCTCTCTTTGTGCTACCCTTCACCTTCCCTGGTGTTGATGGTGCTATACAGTGAGGAGGACGGTGAGGTATGTGAGGAAGGGGAGTGCAAGGGTGAAGAAAAAAGGTTTAAAGGATATGATGGGAGAATAACAGTCCAGACTATCCACGTTTTTGTGCTCTGGTCAGGGATTCAGGCCTATTATGACTATGATGGGAAGTGCAAAAAAAAGAAACATACATACAAAGAAAAAATAAACAGGATCGGGTTGACGGCTCTCACCGCTTCACCAGGAACGCAGTCGCTCACAAAAGAAACAAAAACAAACGAAGGAGCAAGAGCAATCTGCCCGCAAAGTACCCAAGGCTGACAATGGGCGAATACTGCTGAACTGAAAACACAGAGCATTTCAAGTCACAGCTCCGAACGAAACCATTGGGTCTACTTGGTTACAGACTCCCCCTTCACCCTATATAACTCCCCGACGATCGTCTACTCACCGCCAGTGCCGTAACTCTCCAGAGTTACAGCGGCAAATGCGCGTCTCCCGGGGGCTTCCACCAATCCTCGCTCCACGTCTCCTGCTCTTCTGCGGTGATGTTGGCTGGGTGGTCGGTCCGCGGGCGTTCTTTCTTTGCCTCCACAGATGGTCTCTGCTTCCTGAAGTCTTCTGCTTCGGCGTCCTCGATTCCTCCGTCTTCTCCGACTTCCGGGTTCGCTCCGTCTTCCCTCGAGAGGTCCCTTTTCTCCACCTCTCGTAGCTGTGATTGGTCGTCTCCGCTGACGCTGTCTGCGTCATCCTGCAGAGGAGAGGGCTTATTTACCCTGGCGTGGCTGGACCTTTTTCCTCCTTTATACGTGTGCTGAGCCCCTGTGCAGGCGGCGTTCAGCCCCCATCTGGACTCTCCCTGACATTCCCCTACCCTAACTCTCCTGCTGGCAGGATTCTGTTCAAGAGGATGCCTAGAGAGGAAATCAGCATTCGTCTGATCTTTGCCTTTTCTATGCTGAGTGGTGAAGTGAAATGGTCCTTTGTTTCTGGCGAGCCATTCTAGGGGGGCATGGTGAGTGTATAGAATAAATTTGTTTCCTTCTAGATAGTATTTTAAGGATTCAGCGGCCCATTTAATAGTGAGGGCTTCTTTTTCTATCATTGCATATTTGCTCTCTCTAGGAAACAGTTTTCTGCTAATGTATATCAGGGGCCTTTCTTGGTCTTGTGAGTCTTCTTGTGATAGTACCGCCCGAGCCCTTTTTCCGAGGCGTCAGTTTGTAAAATGAACGGCGGTTATAGTCAGGACTTAAAAGAAAGGAAAATTCCTGTAAGACACATGGTGAGGGGTTCTTTAATTCCTTTTCTGTATGCACATCCTTTTTTAGGAGATCGGTCAAAGGAGCTGCCAACTCAGAAAAATCAGGGATGAATCTCCTGTAGTACCCTAGTATACCCAGGAACGCCCATAGATCCCAGCGTGTTGTGGGGAATTGTAATGTAGAGATTGCTGCTACCTTCTCTTCCTGTGGTTTGATATACCCCTCTCCGAGGAGGTAACCAAGATATTTTACCGACCTAGCGACCAGATGGCTTTTAGCAGGATTTATGGTGAGCCCCCCTCTTTTTAATGCCTGGATGGTTCGCTCTAGGTGGAGTAGGTGGAGATCCCAGGTATCGCTGTATATAGGCTGAAGCATATTCCTGGTGGGGTTTGAGGATTAGATTCATAAGGCGCTGGAAAGTGGCAGTGCAGACCAAACGGTAACACTCTAAAATGGTACAACCCTCCCGGGGTGGAGAAAGCAGTCTTTTCTTTATCACATTCCCTAAGGGGGACCTGCCAGTACCCCTTAGATAGGTCAAGGGTACTGATATATTTGGCTTTCCCTAATTTTTCAATCATTTCGTCTACGCGGGGTAGAGGGTATGCGTCAAAGCGGGAGATCTTGTTAACCTCCCTGAAATCAATGCAAAAGCGAATGGAACAATCGGGTTTGGGCACGATGACGATTGGGGAATTCCATTCGCTCTTGGAGGGTTCAATGATTCCCATTTGAAGCATTTGCTGAACCTCTGCCTCAATGGCTTCCCTTCTGGCCTCCGGGATTTGGTAGGGTCTGAACCGTACCGGTTTTTGGGGTTCTGTGTGAATGGCGTGCTCGATGAGAGACGTTTTCCCGGGGTGTAGGGAGAACACGTTCTCAAGGGATAACAACCTGTTCCTTAGCTCTTCCCTACGGGAATGGGGTAGATTGGGATCTATATTCCGAAGGAACAGGGGATCGTTCTCGTCCTGACTGGCCATGAAGGCTGGTCGGGGTCCCTCCCACCTTTTAGGTAGATTTATATGGTAAATCTGGGTGTTTCTCTTTTCCTTGGGGTCCATCTCCAATCGGTATGTCACCGGGGTTAATTGCTCAATAACCCCGAATGGACCCTGCCACTGGCCTAACATTTTATGTTCCGAGGTGGGTCTCATCACCAGCACCAGGTCGTCTATGCTCAGCTTCCTTTCTTTTGCTTTTTTGTCATACTGTCTCTTCTGTTCCTCTTGTGGGTCTTTACTATATTTCTAATTTTGTACAACCTGGTCTTTAATTCTAGGACATACTTGGGTAGCGGTTTTGCCCCCTCAGGCTCATCCTCCCATTCCTCCTTCAGCATATCTAAAAGGGTTCGGGGTTGCCGACCATATACCAACTGGAATGGGGAATAACCAGTGCTCTTCTGTTGTTTACAACGAAGAGCGAAGAGAGCTAGGGGCAACATTTCCTCCCATTCTCGAGCTTCGAGTTCTAATAGCTTTTTTAGGGTCGTTTTTAGGGTGGCATTATATCTTTCACAGAGGCCATCTGTCTGGGGGTGGTATGCAGCTGTTCTGATCTGTTTTATGTTTAATTGTTGGCATACCTGTTTCATCAGGTTAGATACGAAGGGGGTGCCTTGGTCGGTTATTATCTCTTTGGGAAAACTGACCCTGGAAAATATATTGATCATGGCCTTTGCTATCTGGGTTGCGTTTGGTTGTCTTAACGCTACAGCTTCTGGGAATCGGGTGGCATAGTCGACTAATGCCAGAGCATATCTACACCCGCTGCGGGAGGGAAGTAGGGGTCCGATAATATCCATTCCTAACCGGGAGAAAGGTTCGTCGATCAACGGGAGGGGATGTAAAGGGGCCCGGATGGGCATGGTTCTGCTATTTTTTTGGCATATAGCGCATTCCTTACAATATTTTCGAACCTGCTGATATACCCCCGGCCAATAGAAGTGCTCAAGGATCGCCCTCTCAGTTTCCCCTCCCCCCCCCCCAAAAATGGCCACCTAGGAGATGGCTATGGGCCAGATATAAAACCTTCTCCCTATGTGATCGTGGGACCAATAACTGGGGATTTGTTTCCTTCCCTCCTTTCCTATATAATAGACCCTTGTTCCTGAAGAACTGGGGACCAACTTGATCTGGGACCTCCTGCTCTAAGGACCTTTTCCATGCTTCATACAATGTGGGATCTTCTCTTTGCGTGGTTCTAAAGTCTCGGTCATGTTCCCATACCTCAGTGGTTGCTGTTTGTGTTAGCGCGACCGGGGTGTTGCCGAATAGACCCACCTGTGTGAGCTAGTAGACCCAATCCACAGGAGCGACGAGAATATCCCCACACTCCCAAGGCCTGACCACGGAAGCGTGAGCCCAATACACTCTACCAATAGACAGCCCCTGAGAGATGTGGGGACCCAAAGCGTGGAAATATACTTCAGATCCCCCAGCTGGTTTCTTCAGTATGGTCAAAGAAGAGGACAACCTATAGAAGAGACAGTAAGGAAAATATTAGAAAATGGTCTCCCCTCCCTTAGAACCATAAAAACACAGTATACACTTTTAGTGCTGAGGTTAACTATGACACCCGCTCTCCTCTTACCAGCTGGACATCTCTTGAATCAAAAAGGAGAATAGAATTGACTCAGCAGGGATAGTGTTTGTTCAGCAGGGCAGGTAAGTTGGATTGGAGACTCAGCAGGGCCAGAGGTAGTCAGGAACAGATAGGACTGAGCAAGTGGGCTGGCGCCTAGTAGGTGGCACGCAAGGAAGGAGATTCTCTGGGGCTCTGCTAAGTGTGCTCAAAGGGGATTCGCAGAAGCGCCTTACTAGCAGACCTCTCAAGGCAGCAGTGCTATAACTTAAATGGGGCCCAAACGCTGATAGAGAAACCTATCATGTGGCATTTAACACGCACCTCAAGTGCGAAGGAAATTCAAGTGAGGATCCTCAAATAATTTCAAACGCGCACCGCGCGTACAACATAAAAATATCTACACAAGCACGCACCGTGCGCCGGTGAAATGCTTACGCAGAAACAAGATACAATGTATCCGCATTCACGCCACTATACGCTGACGGCGTATATTAAAGGTATTGCGCCACCATGCCGGGGGGGGAAAGGAACGTGGATACTAAGTAGCTTTCAATACGCGGCTGCGTCTGTTTTTAGCTTTACACCGCGGTCATGAATAAACTATCGTTAGGGAGCGGGGAGCGGAGTGATTCTCTCGCTGACTCTCACTCGCACGTGTGTGGACTATTCCTCGAGGGGGGGTAGCGAGAGGGAGCCTGAAAACTCTGTGAATCAAGGTTTAGGAGATTTACGAAGCAGGAACTCGTCATGAAGGGCGTGGCATCTAGATCCAGGAAACCGAAAGCCAAGCACCGGCTTCTCAGCTAGAAGGGAAATTTAAAGGAGGGAACGTGTGTAAACTCCACCCACAGGCACACAGTAAGGGAGCGTCTAAAAAGTGTATGCCCCATAACACCAGTGCTCATTTCTTCCCCTGAGCTCAAGTGACTAAACAGAAGGCCCGACGTGTAACAGTTCTCCCACCCAAAGGCCGATTTACAGGACGAGGTTTGTTGGGATGTAGGGCATGAAATCTACGAACAAGAACAGGGGCATGTACGTTTTCAGAAGGTTCCCAAGACCGATCTTCTGGAGCAAACCCTAGCCAATCAATTAAATATTGCAGTTTACCCCGATGTCTACGAGAATCCAGTATTCTCTTGATTTCATATTCTAGGGCTTCATCGACTAGAACAGGGGGAGGAGGAGTTTCAGGGTTCTGAGGGGATTGGAATTCTTTCAGTAGGAAAACTGGATGGATTTGCATTTCGTCAGGTAGCTCTAACTTAAGTGACACAGGAGTGATGACCTTACTTATTTTATAAGGTCCCACGTAACGGGGTTGTAATTTACGAGGACCTTCTAATCTTAAATTTCGAGTAGACAACCAATCTGGGGCAGGCCGTCGGTGTTTATCTGCTTGTCTCTTCATAGTTTCTTGTGTCTTTCTCAACTCTCGAGAAGCCGCCTTTGAGGTGTCTAAAATGGTAGCATGGTGACGGTGGACTGCAGGTACACGATCTAAGTGACTAGGTACTGGGAAAGGAAGAAACCTAGGGTGGTGGGCCTGAGCACAAAAGAAGGGGAAACACCAGTGGATGAATGCATGGAATTGTTGTATGCAAATTCCGCTAAGGATAGGGCATGTACCCAGTTTGATGTGATGGTTGACAGTAAGCATCGTAGGAATTGTTCTAAGGTTTCGTTAGTCCTCTCAGTTTGCCCATCTGTTTGCGGATGATACGCCGTGGACAATCTATGATCTATTCCTAGCGCTGTACATAATCCTTGCCAAAACCGTGAAATGAACTGGGCGCCTCGATCGGTGATTATCACAGAGGGAACGCCGTGTAGTCTAATGATTTGGTCTATGAACACCTGTGCCGAGTCTTTGGCAGTGGGCAATTTTTTCAAGGGAATGAAGTGTGCCATCTTTGTAAACAGATCTACCACTACTAAGACAGTGTTGTAGCCCTGTACTTGAGGTAAATCAGTAATGAAGTCCATACTGACTGTATGCCAAGGAATTGATGTTATGTTTGTGGGACGTAACAACCCGGCAGGGGATGTATGCAGAGATTTTTGCCTTGCGCATACAGGACATTTCGAGACATAAGACAGAATATCCTTGTTCATCCCATTCCACCAGAACCATCTTTGACACAACTGAATGTTTTTTTCACCACCCGGATGACCCGTTAAGGACGTGTCGTGACACCATTTAATTATCTGTTGTTGGAGGTCTATAAGGGGAACGTATATCTTATCATCGTGAAGGTATAACCCATCTTTAATGGTTCGTTGAGCATCTTTTGCCCACTCTAGGGGAGATATCTCTCCATAGGCGTTCATTAGCTGAGACCAGAAGGGTGCGGTGGAATGGCCCTTAACACTGACTCCAACAATCTTATGGCACGGAATGAGAGGAGGAGGTTTGCTTATTTGTATTCTTTTGTCAGCTCCCAAAATGGACAAGGCATCAGCTTTTCCCTGTTGTGTTCCAGGACGATAGGTGATAACGAAATCGAATTCGCTAAAAAACAATACCCATCTCATTTGTCTAGGGGTTAAGGCCTTGGCGGATTTAAAAAATTGCAGATTACGATGGTCTGTGTAGATCGTGATCTTATGTGGGGATCCCAGTAAAAAATGTCTCCACTCTTGGAAAGCAAGCTTTATAGCCAAGAGTTCCCTTTCTCTTATGGTGTAATTCTGTTCAGCAGGGAGCAGCGTTTTTGAGAAGTACGCAACAGGATGTAAACACCCTGTGGTTGGATTACGTTGGGATAAAACGCCACCCACCGCATATTGAGAGACATCTGCTTCCACATAATATGGCTGTGTGTTATCCGCGTGACACATGATAGGCGCTGTAGTGAACCTGTTTTTGAGCTGCAAGAATGCGTTTTCTGCCTCATCTGACCAAGCAAAATGGCTTCCCTTGCGTAGCAGTCTCGTAATGGGGGTAATAAGATCAGAAAAATGATCGATGAAGCGTCTGTAAAAATTTGCAAACCCGATAAATGATTGTACCTCTTTCACTGAGGTTGGACTGGGCCATTTGACTAATGCATCTATCTTCTTTGGATCCATAAGGATGCCATCGGGGGAGATAACAAACCCCAAAAAGTCCACTCTATCTGTGTGGAATGAGCTTTTATCTAGTTTAGCGAAGAGATGATTATCCTTTAGTCTCTTCAAGATCTTTTTTACATGTTCCACATGTTCTCCTTCAGATTTGGAGAAAATCAAAATATCATCGATGTATACAATCACGAAGAGGTCAAGATATTCACGTAAAATATCGTTAATAAAATATTGAAAAGCGGCAGGGGCATTGCAAAGACCAAATGGCATGACACAATACTCGAATAAACCAAATTTCGTACGAAAGGCGGTCTTCCACTCATCGCCCTCTTTGACCCTTATCAAATGGTAGGCTCCTATAAGATCTAGTTTGGTGAATATCTTGGTCCCTCGCACTTGATCCAGGAGTACTGAAATGAGAGGCAATGGGTACTTATTCTTTATGGTCGCCTTGTTTAAGGCACGGTAATCAAGACAGGCTCTTAAACCCCCCTTGCGTTTAGGAATGAAGAAGAGGGGAGAAGACACTGGGGAAGTAGAGTGTCTTACGAACCCCATGTCCAGCATTTCCGAGAGGTATTGTTGGAGGTATTCAGTTTCAGGCTCCGTCAGAGCATATACACGACTCACAGGCAATTCAGCCCCAGGAATCAAGTCGATTCTACAGTCGTAATTCCTGTAAGGGGGCAAGGCGGAGGCCTTTTCTACATCAAAGACTTCTGTGAACTCACTATACATAGGAGGGAGAGTCATCTCCGACTTCTCCATCGCACAACATAACGGGGTTTCCCACTCATGAGCTTCATTGTAACAATGCAACATACAATAAGCAGATCTTAGAGTGACCTTGCGAGAATTCCAGTCTATATGGGGGTTATGTACCTGCAACCACGGCACCCCTAGGATAGCCCCAAAGTTAGGTGTGTCTATGAGATCGAATACTATTTGTTCCGAATGCCTGTTGCTGCACACTATGGTCAAAGCGGGAGTATGGTAAGCGATCAAACCGGAAGACAATTCTGTCCACAGCTCTAATAGGTTCGGGGTTAGTTTTGGGCACAAAGGGAATTTTCAGAGTTTGTGCCAAACGAATATCTAGAAAATTACCGGTCACCCCGGAATCTAGAAGGATGGATAATTTATTGCGGCTTTGAATGGATACAATGAGTGTAACGGATAAGGTAAAATGACATGCCACGGGTGTGTGAATACTAGCCACCTCTAAAGAGACCTTACAAAATGGATCACTTGAAGAAACGGTCTCTTCCTTCTTCAAGTTTTTTAGTTTCCCGATGCGAAATCATACTCCTGACACATAGCCGCTGTCTTAGGAATTGTGCCTGTTTTGGCCGGACAGCCTATTGCATAATGTCCCCCCTTTCCGCAATAAAGGCAAAGATTTTATTTTCTCCGTCTTTCTTTTTCTTTGACAGTTAAAGGATTTCTCATACCCCCTATTTGCTTTGGTTCGCTGGTGTCTCTGAGTTCTTTAGTCTCTCTTTTGTCCCCTCGAACTATCAGAAAACAAGCCAGGTTGCCACGAGATTTCTCCACTTTTCGTTCCGTTAATCTGTGATTGAGTCTCACCACTAGATCAATAAAGGTGTGACAATCTTCGGGAGGGTCCACGATGTAAGACAAGAGATCTTTCAAATCATCGTTTAATCCTCGATAAAAGAGAGAGGTTCTCTTCTCTTCCGGCCATTGTGTTTCCACTATCAACCTATTGAACTCCGTCACATAGGTCAGAAGTTCCTTATTTCCTTGTTTCAAACTTAATAACTCACTGTCACTCGCTTGTACATAGGTATGTCTCGAGAACAAACTCTTCAATTTGTCCTTAAAGAGTGTAAAATTATACAAAAGGAGATCGTTGCTTTCAACTAGAGGGACCGCCCAACTCGCTTCGTTGCCCCCTAAATACGAAATAACAAACGCAACTTTAGCGGCGTCATCGGCAAAGGCAGTAGCCTTACAAAGGAAATGTAATTAACATTGATTGAGAAAAACACTGAATTTGGCGCGATCTCCATAAAACCTTTCTGGGACTGCTAGAGGAACGGGATTATGTGTATGCACGGACACCTGTATAGCTTGGGGATTGGAGGGGCTAGCGGTCGTAGACTCGACCGTTGGAGAAGGAACCGTGAAGCGGGCAGGTTCTATATATATATGTTTATTCTTGTGCGGGGTCTCTGCTACTGTAGCACTGTCTACATGTTGATGTCTTTCTAATTCTACATGTAATTGGTGGTTTTCTACTCTGAGTCTCCCTACTTCTCCTTGAAGGTCCAACAGGGCTGCCGCCAACTCTTCTACGGTAGGGCTCTGGAGGGGGTTATCAGTTAAGGAACTAGCTCCTTCTAGATTCATCGTCGCTCGGGTGGACTTAATTCGTGGGCTTGGCTTTCTGTTGCCGAATAGACCCACCTGTGTGAGCTAGTAGACCCAATCCACAGGAGCGACGAGAATATCCCCACACTCCCAAGGCCTGACCACGGAAGCGTGAGCCCAATACACTCTACCAATAGACAGCCCCTGAGAGATGTGGGGACCCAAAGCGTGGAAATATACTTCAGATCCCCCAGCTGGTTTCTTCAGTATGGTCAAAGAAGAGGACAACCTATAGAAGAGACAGTAAGGAAAATATTAGAAAATGGTCTCCCCTCCCTTAGAACCATAAAAACACAGCATACACTTTTAGTGCTGAGGTTAACTATGACACCCGCTCTCCTCTTACCAGCTGGACATCTCTTGAATCAAAAAGGAGAATAGAATTGACTCAGCAGGGATAGTGTTTGTTCAGCAGGGCAGGTAAGTTGGATTGGAGACTCAGCAGGGCCAGAAGTAGTCAGGAACAGATAGGACTGAGCAAGTGGGCTGGCGCCTAGTAGGTGGCACGCAAGGAAGGAGATTCTCTGGGGCTCTGCTAAGTGTGCTCAAAGGGGATTCGCAGAAGCGCCTTACTAGCAGACCTCTCAAGGCAGCAGTGCTATAACTTAAATGGGGCCCAAACGCTGATAGAGAAACCTATCATGTGGCATTTAACACGCACCTCAAGTGCGAAGGAAATTCAAGTGAGGATCCTCAAATAATTTCAAACGCGCACCGCGCGTACAACATAAAAATATCTACACAGCACGCACCGTGCGCCGTTGAAATGCTTACGCAGAAACAAGATACAATGTATCCGCATTCACGCCACTATACGCTGACGGCGTATATTAAAGGTATTGCGCCACCATGCCGGGGGGGGAAGGAACGTGGATACTAAGTAGCTTTCAATACGCGGCTGCGTCTGTTTTTAGCTTTACACCGCGGTCGCGAATAAACTATCGTTAGGGAGCGGGGAGCGGAGTGATTCTCTCGCTGACTCTCACTCGCACGTGTGTGAACTATTCCTCTAGGGGGGGTAGCGAGAGGGAGCCTGAAAACTCTGTGAATCAAGGTTTAGGAGATTTACGAAGCAGGAACTCGTCATGAAGGGCGTGGCATCTAGATCCAGTAAACCGAAAGCCAAGCACTGGCTTCTCGGCTAGAAGGGAAATTTAAAGGAGGGAACATGTGTAAACTCCACCCACAGGCACACAGTAAGGGAGCGTCTAAAAAGTGTATGCCCCATAACACCAGTACTCATTTCTTCCCCTGAGCTCAAGTGACTACACAGAAGGCCCGACGTGTAACACGGGGCCGCCTGACGCTTCTCCTCTCTCCTCTGCTTCCTTCTTTTAGGTGATTTTCCGGGACACAGTTCATGATCCGGTATTTGTGAGAAGGGAGCAGTTTGTCTCCAGTTGGTATCCTCAGGGAATGTTTCTAAGAGAAGTCGATTCATGTGGGGATAGTCGGCCCCTAGTATAAAGGGCTTTGGTAGCTGGGGAATGAGCCCCGCTTTGAGTGGAACGGGTTCCAGAGCCGGATCATGTTGGATGAAGACTTCAGTAGTTTTATAGGGTTTCTGATCCCCGTGTACGCACTGGATAGTCACCATACCTGTATTGGATCGAACCCCTCCTGGAATAACCTGGGGTTGGATGACGCTTTGTAAGCACCCCGTGTCTATGAGAGCTCCCCTTCGTTCCCCGTTTACTCTCACCATTCTGTGAAAGGGAGAGGAACTACTAGGAACATGTGCCCCACAATTAAAACACTGCGGGCCTTAGGGGATGGGTGGCCGAAAGGAAGGCGGTGTTGGTACAGGTGGCATAGTCACTGCGTCTGTTTTCGTCGTAGGTGATGGTCTAGGGACACGAGGGTTGGAGCCCCCACTCCCGTGTTTCCACTGACCCTCATCTCGCCCTTTTTGGATTTCCTGCGTGCGATAGAATGCACTTGCAATTTCCACCGCCCTTTCTAGGGTGAGATCGGTATGCTGTCTGACCCATCGTTGTATGGGAGGATGAAGGGAAGTCAAGTATTGTTCAAGGTAAACTTTTTCCATGATCTCCGCTTTCGTGGAGTGGTCGGGCTTTAACCATCTGTCCGCCATATCACGAACCCTACAGTATAGGGCTCGTGGCGTCTCCTGGGGGCCTTCGTTCACTTGGCGTAACCGAATCCGATAGGTCTCTTGGTCCAACCCCATGCATTCAAGGATAGTCCTCTTAATGTCGGAATATGGTGTAATAACCAAGGGGGTTTGCGGCCTGATAGGCGGCCTGGAGTTCCCTAAAAGAAGGGGAGCTAAATACTGGCCCCATTTATCGTCTGGCCAGGCCGCCACACGGGCCATACGCTCAAAATTTGCGGAAAAAAATCTGGGTCTTCCCCACTGACATATTTCTACAGAGGGAAGGGTAGGGTTGCCCCTCTGTTGTGTCAGGGTTTCAGCCAGTCTGGTGATCATGGTTTCCTGAGTCTGACTCTGTTCTGTGAGGGATTTGTGTAACCTCTCGCGATCCTCCTCGGCCACGGTGAGGAACCTCTCCATAACTTGACCTACTTTTTCCTGGTTTTCAGCCATCTTTTTTAATACAGCCTACAGTTCCAGCGATCCCACTCATGACACCACCTGTCGGAGGGAGGGTCGGAAATGAAAGCTAGGAGGCCGTATAGGATGAATAGTTGTGACCAGATCTTTATTGAAGAGATAATTGGGTAAGGAAGTTTAACAATGAGGAACGATGAATGGGGTTTTTGGGTTCTTGTTCACTAGGTACAGTTCGTCAGGATGAGAACAGGGTCGTGCCGTCGTGTGTAGACAACCTCCATCCTTGGGTCTTGATCTCCTCCTCACTGTAGGTGGCGGGTCCCCAGGATGCTCAGGGGCGAAACAAGAAGAAAGTGGCGGTAAGTATTTCGATCCGTTTTGCTCTCTTTGTGCTACCCTTCACCTTCCCTGGTGTTGATGGTGCTATTGATGGAGCTCAAAAAACCTTGTTTCCTCTCTTCATCACAGACCAGCTATCACACTAACACTTTCATACATGCAGTCATTGGTGGGGCCCCATAACACCAACATTCATACGTCACTTTCACTGGTCTGCACTTACAGGAGAGATGAGCGGTTTAAGCGTTGACATGAAAGGAATACCTTATAACCTATAGCAGAAATATTATATTACATAGCTATACATTAATATCCTTACACCTACAGATTTTAATCCTAGACATTAGATACTCCTCCCATGTAATTGATGGATCATTTAGTTGGATCAGTTAAAGTAATTATTGCCAGCTAAACCCACATTTTACTAATATGATCTTTCCTTTCCAATAAAAGACAAATGCATTTACTTGTTAATCAATATTTGTTTATCTAATTATCGCAAAATTTAGTATGCATCTAATAAATCGCAGAACACCATATTTACCTAATTTGGCTATCAGTCATCCTCTAAGTCATCAAATTAGCTGTCAGTCAGTTGGTTATCAAAAGTTCTTCAGGCAGCACGCTACAGCCCCAAAGAATGGGACAAGGACCAGAGACGTGCCAGCATCTATCAGTGCCCATAAATTTAGTAAAGTTCGCGATCCATCAAGAAATTGGGCAGCAGTCAGTCTGTCAAAGATTCAGGAATACAGCAGTCGCGTCACAGTCGTCTTCGTCAGCATAAGGGTGGCAAGAGGAAGGAGGACGTGAGAAGCGCTAAACTCTCTATTCTACCGTCATTTTATAATGAAAACAATGTCAAGATGTAACGAATTTGGGTTTTGGGCTCTTCTGATTGGGCCATTAGGAATATCCGGTAAAGTTTCACATAGTTCAAGAGGTTAGATCATCGTTCGGCAAGAACCGGATTCTGTCAAAAGTCTATTGTCCATTTTCTTGGTGGGATTCCCACAGCGACCTTGCTTGGGTACATTGTGGTACAGGTCATGACGAGGCCACAGGGACAAGGGACCACGCAGGCGCACATCGTCCGAAACCTCGTGGAATGGTGGCCACCGCGTTGTGATACTTCAGTGGCCATTTTATATGTAGGCCCAATGGGTAACTTAAGCGAAACAGACACAAAAAGTCATTAATAAATAGAAATAATGAATAAAATGTTAATCCCTCACTAATCCCTCTATGTGCTTGTAATTATCTAGCGTATAGCGACATTTAAAGCGTTCATATTCCATGATGTCATCTGGTGCAACATTACGAAAACATCACAAAAGCCACATATATCATGCAATATTCTATTCAATACATAAACTACGATTAATATGCATACGGTATTTAATTATAAAGGTTATTTTGCCATGCAAATTGCAAATCCCACGTATATTTCGTATATTAATAATGTTGGTTAGGAAACACACACACACGTTTAATAATATTATGATTAATAGATTATTCATCTAGTATATTCATGCAGAATAGGGGTGGTATACAAAATGTTGTACTACCCGCTCCATCAATCCCCCCTTTGGTGATTTTATCACCACACAACTAAAATGTTGTATTAATTTTCATGGAGTAGAAATAAGTTCTTGCTTTAATTTATAATTCTGTTTCCTCTCCAATTTCTTCTCTTCTGGCTGTTTTATACATACTCTCCTTTAACTCTTCCAATTCTATTTCTTCAAACTCTCTTTCTTGTTTCTTATCTTAAATTTTCTCTTTTCAACTTTCTCTGAGTTTTCTTCCTTTTTCTACATAGACATCCTAATCTTAATATTAATACTATGAAAATTACACATTTTAATGGAAATAATATTTTACCTAAAAATGTACTGTCTAGGTTTATTAAGAAATTTTTAATAGAAGATATTTTCTTTCCAATCTTTTCCCAAACACTTTCAACTTCCAGTGGTGCAATTTTGATGTGCAGATCAGTTATATTTTTGATATAGATTTTCAAATCTTTACTTTCATCGGGAATGTAAGTACAACAATGTTGAACTTTCAGCATTACACAGACTCCACCCTCTTTTGCCAATAATTTATCAAGGGCAAGTCGATTTGGCATTACCATGGCACGCATGGCAACCATTTCAGTATTTATCAATAAAAACCCTCCAGCGGTGCTTGTTGACAAGCGATCCACTACTGTTGACAGTCTTCTAATTTTGTTTGCATTCAGAGATATTCCCACTGCTGGTATCAATGCTCCAAAGATATCACCTACAATTTCTGACCAAGATTCTCTCCTTCTACGTGCTAAATAACTACCTAACTTATGTACACCATCTTCTCCTCTTTCCATGTGAAACATTTTCGAAAAAACCAGGCCTACATAACATGTGCCATACCAATGGTCTGGCAAACGATAATATGCCTTGCTCCCGCAAATAAAATATAATCCAGGAAAAACTGGATCATTTCCTCCTTTAGATCCCCATCCACCCATGATTCGGTATGTATCATGGCACTCACTATTCCCTACAAAGTAATTATCATATGCAGTCTGATTCCTTCTAATACACAATTTTCCTTTCTGAGGCAAATCTAAAGCCATAGTTGGACTAGCTTCTCCTTTCAAGTGTTTTTCTATTTCAACATCCCACACTGTCTTATCCAATTTTCCCTCAGATACCTTCCTTTACATTTTCAATCTCCTTTCTTCAACCATATCCAAAAACGTCTCTTCTTCTTTCTTTAAACTGCAAGTCAAATTATTTCTAAATATATATTCTAAGGTTAGTTCTTTAGTCTCTAAGAAAAATTCACCTAATACCTTTGCAGGCTTTACCTTATTTTGTTTGTTAATTGATGGAACTTGTGCAAATATGTTATCTACATCTGAAAAATAATATTGTAACTTCCCTGTTTGGTAAAATAAACTAGCTAATACACTACATGTTATTCCATAGGTTACTGGAAGGTGGTGATATGTCACTCCCTCCGATACAGATAACTGCATACAAACGTAGCAGTCCCTTACGTCCATTGTCTTTACATATTCATACAATAATTTTGAAAAAACATTGTTAGAAAAATCTGTTATAGACCTGTCTTTATGCAAATAATTTCTATCTATTTTAATAATATTATGATTAATAGATTATTCATCTAGTATATTCATGCAGAATGGGGGGTATACAAAATGTTGTACTACCCGCTCCGTCACTATACAGTGAGGAGGACGGTGAGGTATGTGAGGAAGGGGAGTGCAAGGGTGAAGAAAAAAGGTTTAACCCCTTCCCCGCTCATGACGGGACTGCTCCGTCATGAGCCACGGGTGCCGTGTGCTCATGACGGAGCGGTTCCGTCATGCCGCGACCGTTCGCGGCCGCTCCGCCCACGCGGCGCTGTTTCCCCGCCTGTGCGGGGGGACAATGCAACTGGGCGGAGTCATGACGGAACCACTCCGTCATGAGCACAGCTCAACCGTGGCTCATGACGGAGCCACTCCGTCATGAGCCACCGCGCTGCCCCCCACACCCCTCAGCGCTGCGGCGGAATTCCCGCCGCAGCGAAGGGGTTAAAGGATATGATGGTAGAGAAACAGTCCAGACTATCCACGTTTTTGTGCTCTGGTCAGGGATTCAGGCCTATTATGACTACGACGGGCAGTGCAAAAAAAAGAAACATACATACAAAGGAAAAATAAACAGGTTTGGTTGATGGCTCTCACCGCTTCACCACGAACGCAGTCGCTCACAAAAGAAACTAAAACAAACGAAGGAGCAAGACCAATCTGCCCGCAAAGTACCCGAGACTGACAATGGGCGATTACTGCTGAAATGAAAACACGGAGCAATTCAAGTCGCAGCTCCGAATGAAACCATTGGGGCTACTTGGTTACAGATGCCCCCCTTCAACCTATCTAACTCCCTGACGATCGTCTACTCACCGCCAGAGCCGTACCTCTCCAGAGTTACGGCGGCAAGTGCGCGTCTCCTGGGGGCATCCACCAATCCTCGCTCTACGTCTCCTGCTCTTCTGCGGTGATGTTGGCGGGGTGGTCGTCCACGGGGGTTCTTCCTTTGCCTCCACAAGTGGTCTCTGCTTCCTGAAGTCTTCTGCTCCGGCATCCTCGGTTCCTCCGTCTTCTCCAACTTCCGGGTTCGCGCCATCTTCTCTCGGCAGATCCCTTTTCCCCATCTCTCGTAGCTGTGATTGGTCGTCTCCGCTGACGCTGTCCGCGTCATCCTGCAGAGGAGAGGGTGTGAGGAGCTTTTTAACCCTGGCGTGGCTGGACCTTTTTCCTCCTTTATACGTATGCCGAGCCCCTGTGCAGGCGGCGCACGGCCCCCATCTGGACTCTCCCTCACAGGGTCATTCTATACTTCATTTTGTATTATGTATTTAAATAGCAGGGGAATGTGGTAGAGCCAGGTTCGATCTCTTACGTCCTCTGTGAAGCAAGGCTCGAAAGGAACTTTGATATGTGTACATACGTTTATTGATTCACAGAGGGGGTTGATGATGCCATGCTACTAGTGAGATACACACAGGCATATGTATAACAGTATGACATCTCCTTTTCTGCAGTGCCTTCTATGGTACCTTGCTCATGCTGGGTCTGATGCATAATCGCTTTCTATTCTTGGGAGGTACACGTTGAGCTGGATCAACTAGACGGAACCCGTCGTTCTTTTCCTTTACAGATAGTCCATTTTTTCGTATACCTAATAATTACAGGAAGCAGAAGAATAGTGAGTTAGTAGATGTATATTGATGCCTTTTTGTTTCGTGTCATTTCAGGTCTCCTTCCCCGCTGTCCCCTTCCTTCCCTTCCCTCGCTTGATCGCTTCACTGATCTGCGCTATAATAGTACTCAGACTTGAAGCTATCGAGAGGTGGACCATTTAAGAGCATCGTTCCGATTCCAAGGAGTTGAGGAGCCCAACACCTCCAATCGCTGTAATCGCGTCGGTACCAAGAGTGCCAATCCGCCACCTCGTTGTTGTGCCCCGGGAGATATTCCGCCACGACAGGTATTTGGTGTTGCAGACAATAGTGCCAAAAATCCTTGGCGATTTCTGCAAGAATCCGCGACCTCGTTTCCCCCAGTTTGTTCAAGTATCGGACTACTGATACGTTGTCCATCAATAATAGAATACAGCAATTCATCTTCTGGGGGGAGAGACTGCGAACTGCAAACCAGAGACCACTGACCCCCTGTCAAAATCGGACCGCAGCGGGCTCCTCAGCCCCAGCGCCTGGATTCCGATTCGATCACTATCTCAGGACTGGATCCGAATATGGCTTTGCCATTCCACGACTCCATGTGGTCCAACCACCACAACATTTCCCACCTGGCTTCCTCGGAAAAAGGAATCCGTTCTGCATATCTAAGGCCTTTGCGGAGATGTTGAATCTTCAAACTCTGGAGTGCGCGATAATGCAGAGGTCTCGGAAAGATAGCCTGGATCGATGAGGCTAACAGGCCCACCACTCAGGCCACCGACTTCAAGGACACAATCCGCTTGTTCACAACCAATCTCAATTCCTTCTTAATTGCTCTGATCTTTTGCACGGGAAGGAGAAGTTGGCAGCTTCAAGAGTTGACCTGAAAATCCAGTAATTAAATAGATTGCCTGAGGGACAGAATGGACTTCTGAGGGGTTCACCACGAAGCCCAGGCTCTAAAGCAAATCGATGGCCCATTCTAGGTGCATGAGTGCTAGGCGAGGGCAACGGGCCATGATAATGATTTGTCTAGACAGACGATCAAGCGAACTCCTTGAGCTCGCAACGACTCCATGACCGGGCGCAGGTGTTTCATGAAGCACCAAGGTGCTGACGAAAGTCCGAAGGGAAGAACTTTGTACTTGTAGCAGACGCCTTGCTAGAGAAACCGAAGAAACCGCCGGTGCAGAGGGTAGATGGGCACTGGAAGATATGCATCGTTCAGGTCCAGACGGGCCATCGAATTCCCTTCCTGCAGAAGGTCCTGTAACAAATGGATGCCCACCATTTTGAAGTGTCGGTAAATGATCCACCCGTCGAACTCCTTCAAATTCAGAACCAATCTGGATCCGCCCCCTTTTTTCTGGACTAAGAAAACCGTGCTGATGAAACCTCGAGGATGGGCCTGAGTGACAACGATAGCTCCCTTCTTGAGGAGGGATTGGATTTCGTCTGTAATGAAACTTTGATCTTGATGAGAAAAGTGTATGGGAGGGGAAGGGGAACCCTGGGATGGAGTATTGTACAATTCCAGTTTGTACCCCTAAACTGTCTCCAAAACCCAAGCATCCTGCGAGATAGTCTGCCAGACCTGTAGGAAAGATTGAATCCGTCACCCCAGAACTACTTCTGATCACAGAATGAGTCTCACCTGTATTTCCGATGTCTTGTTGATTGCCCTGGTAGCCACCAAATCTGCCTCTTCGGAAACGGTTCTTTCCTCTGCGAGAGAGATAGAAGGAGGAGTTGCCGGAGCTATGATCCTGATAGCCTCCTCTTTGATTCTGTTGGCCAGGTGGGGCACCTTGATTGTATCCACGGCCAAACGACCGCCCTCATTTCATCCGGCCCTGGTGAAAACCGGGCGAAAGGCTCGCTTGAGTGATTCCTGCGCCTTATCCAAGCCACTAAAGGTGGCCACAAACTTTGTTAATTCCTTCAAGAAAGGCTGTCCGAAAAGGAGACCCTGGGCTACAGGTCCCTCCTCCGAGGTTGACAATTCTGCTAGCTTAGGATCTAACTTGAGGATAGATCGCCTCCTCTCACTCGACATGGCGCAGTTGGCGTTGCCCAACTGGCACACTGCCTGCTGCGTCCATTCGATCAAGTCATCTGGGTCTATCTGAGAACCGGTCTCTTTGGCCTGAAAACCCATTTTGAGTATTTTGGTGAGTGGTCCTGATAGTTCTAGTAATTTATCCTGGCAAGACCGCCAGGCACGGCCTATGCCTTTTTTGGGGTCTTTTGCGTATTTCTTTAAGTAGGTGATCATTGTAGGATCCACCTCGGGGTTTCCGCAACTTGAACCGCTAAATCTGGCCTTGGGCACTCTGACCGCAGTCGTGCCCTGACGTCCTTGTCAAAGGGACGTCGGAGGTGCGATTGCACGTAATCCGCCACCTCCTGCGACGGGAGCCACATGGTGGAATTAGGGTGGACAATGTCTACCGGTTCAAACGTAAGGAGCTTAGGCTGTGTGGGAACCTCAAGATGGTGCTCCTTCCTAGATTTCTTCGCCGGTCTGGGCGCTTCATCTTTGTCAGCATCCCTGTCTGATGAGGAGTCTCCCTTTTCTGTCTGAATGGAGTCAGTAGACTCCGTTGGCGCAGTATATGCGTGATCGTTCGCTAAAGCTCTGGAGAGCCGTGCAACATCCTCAGAGTGAGAATTGGAACGCTTTTTGATACTGGTTGGTGTTCGGGCACTTGTTGCAGGGACCCACCCTTGCTGGAGCGCGTATTTATTTAAATGGCGCTTGAGGGGTGCAATTGCTCTTATTAGGGCTGTGTTCACAGAATGTTGCACCCCTGCATCTAGGGCTCTACGAGGTCGCGTTCCAGAGAGCCAGACGGCTCCTCCTCCAAATAGTCGTCTTCAAAAAAGAATTTGGCCATTGTGTATGAGCCATAGGAGTAGGGCACTATTATACACCCAACCGAGTGTGTCTCAATTGTTATGGAGAAATCAGGGGGAGAGGAAAAAATCTCAGGCAAGCCAGGCAATCAAAGTATATTTTGTGGTGGAGGGAGGGCATGCCATACCTCTCTAGGCAGAGCCAATGCTGTATTATGCTGCCCTCAGCGTCTCTTGAGCGTCGGGCGTCACCGGAGTATAAGACCGACCGAAGTATTTTTCAAATCGGCAGAGTTATCCCACTCTGGGAATATCGCCGATTTTGCGCCGGAGAATGAGTTGAAATGGCCGCCGCACATGCGCGGTAGTGGCCGTCCGTCGTTATAGAAAGAGGACTCACGCGATCGTGTGACGCGCGGCCCTCGCCCCTGATGGAGTAAGGTTTCGTATTCTAGAAACTTGCTTGTATGCAATCCTCTCATATAACATGTAACAACGTAACCAACAAGTCTTGTAAATACTAATATTGCATTACATACAAACATACTGTATCTAGGGGATGCTTGCCTATGTGTATTACTAACAAGTAACCCGAGTGCCCTAAAAATGGCCACCAAAAATGCGGTAAAGTCTCTGCGCATGCGTCTACTGCATCTATGTAGTATGATGTCTTCTTTTGCTTGGTGGGAAAACTTTGCAGCTGCCATAGCTTAAAAAAATTGGCCGCTTGAAACTCACATGATAATGCACATGCTATCGCTTAAACTAAACCTTTAAGTTCTAATAAGCACTAATGCGAAAAGATTAAAATAAGTAAATGGGGATAGGGTAGAGATAAGTGGTATACAGTGAAATCATGTATTGTCACATTCTAACGTGTCTTATTCTGACTTCATTAATAGTTCATATTTGGGCCTCGGAGGGTGACTGAAATCCCTACCCCACCTGATCCGCACGCATGTGCATAGAAACCTGTCGGAAACTATGATGGCACATTTGAATCACAGTTAAAAGAAATGTTCCCTTTGGGTAGGACCTGTATTCGCCTAATCACTCTCAACAGTCTTTCATACTTGTACACCACACACAAAAGGACTCACCAATGATTAAGGCACTTATAAATCGACTGCTTATTTTAGTCAAAATATAGATATATTTTAATCAATAAAAAAGGTTTTCCAAATTTATAGAACATACAATATATTTTTGATCACATCATTAAAAACACATAAATTCATATATATTGAAATGCAATAGTCTAAAAGCACAACTCAAAAAAGAGACCTATAAAAAGACAATCCACTATGTCTTTAGTATGTTAGTTTGGCTTCGTATGTAGACAGCATAAAGCACGGGTCAGAATTCCCTGTCTGTAATTTGATGCTGACTCTTCCAAATCTAACAACTTCTATTGTGGGTGTTGACACGTTTCAGTGGCACATTCGCAATAGGACCACCTTCCTCAGGACATTAACTTTTTTCTCTCCTTTACTTTAAAAAAGTGATCATATATCAACCTTATTTCAAACCGGTGCCATAGCACTCAGTTCTTAGGTATTTGAAATCACTGCAACTGCTGGTTGAATTTGAATGATTGTTTTTCGCAGAATCTCTATATCATGTTCAAGTGAGTCTTCAATATGGAAGAGGTTAACTCGGTTTGTTCACTCTACCTCCAAGGTCATAAATCCCTTGAATTCATGAGTCCAAGACCTCACTCCAAACGAATGGGTTCTGTTTTTAAAAAACGAAACTGCCCTTAGTTGCGTTTCGTCTTTCCAATCACGGGTATCATTATTTTCCCAGCCTTCCTAACAATAGGGTAGATTGTTCATGGCTTTTGATTCTGACGACACCGCTTCCCCTAGAGTTTTCCTTCCACCAGGATCTATTTGAATCACAGCCAAGGCCACATTGAAATGCGGGTGGGAATAAAGCTCTGGGAAAGTAAATTAAGGGGCGGAAACATAGAACAATGGTCCAAAGAGAAAATATTACTTTTAATATGGTGTGATGAACTCACCTCCTCGCCCTGACCAATCAGAATAAGGGAAAACACGAATATTGAAACTTTTGGGGGTGGTACACGAATACAGAATAGTATAATTGAGGTAAGTTAGCTAGAGACTTTGTCAGACTTGTCAGATGCGTCATTCCAACTCGTCACCGACCCAACACGTATGCTGCTACAGATTCTGCCGAGATGCTGTTTCAGACCCTGCTGCTGCCAGAAACTCTGCTCGAGAAAATGAGATACTGATCGATAACCTAATCATCTAGAAGGGGATTTCGGAAGAGGGACATTCGAGGAGAGTAGTGCCAGAGAGGGGTGCGACGCTGGCGTTGCACTTTAGAAGAGGTCACCTTCGCAGATCTGAATCTGCCGGATCCTCTGTCTACATCCTATCCTGGGAGATTCTATCTGGCCCATCTTCAAGGAGTTGGGTTCATCTATTACCTTAGGTAAATATACTTCTGTGAAACCTGTCTTTGTACCTGCTCTCTCTCTCTCTCTCTCCCTCTTACAGGTACCGTCTTCATTGATCATTATTATGACTTTGCTATATTTGACTTTTATCTTGCCTCTTGAGAGACGGTGTTCAAACTATATTTGATTCTGACTCACAAAATTATTGTTTTAGATAACGATTTTAAAAAACTTTGAGTTTGTGGTTATTTCAAGCTCAAGTTAAATGTCATTTTCTACCTTAAACTATCTCAGCAACCTGATTCATTGAGTAAAGGAATTATTAAGGAGATCAAATTGGTGAGACTTGGAAAAGGTGAATATCAAATTACAGGTAAAACTCAAAATTGATGACAGCGGGGTTTACTAGCTTATCTGTGTGAATGTTTTGGGCCCAGGTGAGTATTAGGTATGTGTGTGTGGAACCCGAGCTGGTAACCCACGCTCCATCACCCCGTACTCCCATTCAGCCTCAAGCTGCCTCGGGCACGAAGCGCCCGGCAGGGGAGGCCAACGCGCTCCCAACAATATCGCAGAACGAGCGCTACAAGTAAGACGATGCGCTGACAAGCGCCGCTCTAAAACAGCAAAACCCCCAGAAGGAGGTAACTAGTAACTGTAAACCTGCACTAGTGCAAACAACATCACAATCACCTTACATACAGTAAGCAGAGATACGCATAAGCATAAATACTCAATCTTAACGATATGGCCCAAACCCATACACTATCACACAAAAGAGAGTAGTAAGGGAAAGGCACTTAACTGGCTGCGGAGCAGCAAAGAAAGAGGAAGTGATTACCTCTGTGAGACCATATATAGGGTACTCTCTATGGTTATGGGTCACCTAGTGCTCATGGGATTTGTAGTTTATGAATAAAAAAAGTGTTTTTATTGGCTGCTGTGTAATAAATGCACAGAAATGAGAAGCTTAATCGGAGCCTCCGGTCCTGACATAGAATTCAGGGCTTAGTTAGGCCACTCTGCAGGCTGCTGAAGCGAGGAGGAACCCTCCGAGGCAGGTCAAAATGCGAGGGAGGCCTGTGACGCCAGGGCGTGCCACGCAGTGCACACAGAGGCACAGTGCCACACAATGATGTGGAGGGCAGTTGAATACTGGCATGGTGGCGGGTGACAGTGCTCTCAGGTGCCGCAGGCCGAGGCGCCAACAGCGGGTCAGCGCAGACGGTGCAGCCAGGCGGGTGAATACTATGAGTCTCGGGGGCACATCACCTGGTACTACAGGCATGGCGAGGTCCACCGTCGTCCCCAGTGTTGTGGGGCTGCAGAGTCAGCATGCAGGAGGTCCTAAGCGCTTCACGGACCTAAAGAAATACACACACACACACCCCTCACTGTGTGGGCCGGAAGATCTTGAGCGGTCTCCGCCTTTTTATTATATAACCTCTGGCGTGATTTATTGTTATATTTTCGGTTTTAAAAACGTGTACTTGTAACAAGAAAGAAAACATAATATCATCTGGTGAATTTCCTTATTTGTTTATCGGCCAGGATATTAAAATACTGATCAAAAGTAGTAAAAATGGCCAGGTGGCACCCCTCTTGCATTAATTGTGACTGGCACCTAAAAGAGGTGAGGCCTGCTAGGGGATGGAGAGCGCAGCGATCACCTAGCACAGAGCCCAGGGAGACCCCTGAGAATACTCCTCACACTGCACACCACAATCCTGGAAGGGGTGACCACAGGTCACAGGCGGCTGCGACTGCACCTGAATGAGTAAGAAAGCCCCCAAGCGGCCTGCCTGACTTCAAAATGGCGGCCACGGGGACATATACAAGCATCAAAACCTCCGTGAATAACAGAGACGGCGTGCAAGGTAATTAATGTGCAGTAGGGAAGGAGTAACCACAAGACTGGGGCCCAGAAGGGACAATAAGGGCAGATCAATCCTCTCCCAACGAGTGAACTGACCAAAGTTGTCCTCCTCTAGACTCTTAGGGTAATTGGGGGCAGTTCTGTCTGATTTAGGAGTGAGATGCGCTCCTTCCCCCATTTCTTCACAGCTGCGCAGCACTTAGTGCCAGCTGCAACGTTTAGATTTGCGCAAGTACGCACCCTGGACTTTCGCTGCATTGGCAGAAGCCCCGACATTCTGGACACAGGTCATTTGAGCCTCTTTGAGATGGCCAGTTGGCCAGGGGGACTGGGAGGTTTGTAGGGCGCCAGGCCTTAATGTGTTTATGTGGTGCTAGGAAATGTATTTCATGTAGTATGATTTATGGACCCTGTTCTCGCTACCTCTAAATGTGTTTTTTATGATTATGAGGTTGTCTTGCATATTATGGTTTATGCTAGTGAGATTATGTTCCACCCTGTGCTTTGTGCCCCTATTGTTGGAGATACTTAGGAGGTTAGGGTCTAATATTAGGCTGTTGAGATTATGGGTGTACAATGCGTTCGGCGCCTAATGTGATGCTGTGCATAATGTGGTTTATGTCACAGGCTGATGCTAAGTACAGTGATTTTTCTCTTACACCGCTCCATCTTCAGTCCTACCTTGTTGAACCAGTCCTGTTCTGAAGTAACAACCTTTTCCTTATCGCCTCACTTCCCTGACTGCACATTAGTTCAGATCTCTTCACCTGACGTCTGGAATATGTGCCCCCTTCTTGTCCTTACACTTCTCCTCACCACCGCTTTCCTCGTAACACCCTTCTCATATCCCCACCACCCTCCTCCCCCTCAGTTTCCCAACATGGCCACCACTCGAGTTAAGTCTGGAATTAATTGCTACAAAATCATTTACCCTTCTAACCTGACTAAAGCTTCAGCAAAACGTTTCAAGCATAACACCATTGAATGTTTCCCTGATTCCCTTTTTGTTGATCAATTTTACAATGGTCGTTATGGGAGGCTCAAAAACTATTTCATTTTTTTCACTCACGACATCCCCTCTTGGTCCACCAGATTTTACAATTCCCTTAACTCACCTCCTCCATCCCTCATGGGAAACAGCTAAGAATTTCCCCCTCTGCGTGTTTCAACGGCTCCCTCACTATTTCACTCTATAACAACAGTACTGTCATGATCCAAGCCAAAGACACCTGTCTCTCTCTCTCTTTGACCGCCTCTTCCCTTTCCTACTCCCCTCCCCTGCGACCAGGTTATCCCTTAACTCTTCATCTAGTTCCACCAATTACTCCCTGTCTCCTCCCCTGACCCCCCCACTCTCCAATAGGCTGCACCCTCAGGAGGCACAGGTCCACCCTCTTCCCTCCCCCTCCCCCTCCCCTGTGCCTTCCCCTCCCATTCTCCCCCATCACAGTATGCCCCCCCATCACTTCAGCTTTACCTCTAGCTAACACGCTCCTCATCCAATCTGCACCGTCCCGTTACTCCTCTCCGCTTTTCTACCCCCTCCTCCCCTCGCTATGTACCCCGATTTCTCCACAAACCCACTGCATCTCTCTCCTTCCCCCACTCCTCCAGCAATGCTGTGCTACCCTCTTTCCCCCCTTGGTAACCCTTTCCCTCCCTCGGGCCTAGCAGAACCACTTCCTTTCTTCAACTTCCCTATCTCCCAACCCCCCTCACTCTGCCAGATGCCCGCTCCCTCACAGCCAACTCACCTAGCTGACAGGACCTCTCCAGCCCCCTCCCCTCTTTTCCTCCCAAACCTCCTTCATCCCTATGACTCCACACATTCCTCCCCTCTCCTTCCGCCCCACTGCCTCGCTCCTCTCCTATCTCCCCCCAATTGTGTCCTTAATTCCTATCCTTCTTGCAACGCCAACAAAGACAACTCTCCTTCCACCTCTGGTGCACCAACGCCTGCTCTCATCCACCACCTTTCCCCACCTCTGAACCCTGTACCCCTACTCCCCTCCCGTTCCCCCACCTCTCCCTGCCTTCCACCGTCAAGTGCACCCCTCCTGTTTCCATCAAGCCAGCAAACGTGCGTGCTCTGCCTTACGCTCTCTGGAAAAGAAGCTAGGCTCTCTTATCACCTCCATCACCCAACTTGAAGCTACCATTTCAGTTTTAAGCTCCAAGATTTCCACTTTTCCATACACCTCAATTCCTTTGGAAAACACTCACCTTCCCACGAGATGCACCTCGCCCCCACACCCCATAATAGCCAAGCATAACCTGTCATCTGCAAACATCGCAAACTCACACAACCCCTCGAACGCCACCCTTCTTCCACTTCCATCTCCAAGTAACCCTACTATCTACACTATTCCGAACATCTCCTCTGTCAGAACCACTCATCCACCTAAACCCTCCCGGGCACCCTCCTATAAGTACAATGTCCCCATCACCCCTCATAGCCCAAGTGCCCCGTCACCAAAACAGAGCTGCACTGTATGCTCCACAACTGCATATCTGCAATAAAAAACAAACTTGAAATCTCCGATACCATCATCCTGCACAATATTGACATGCTCTTCCTCACAGAGACCTGGTTCAACGATACCTCTCACTCTATGTTTGATCTCCTAGTACCCACAGGCTATTCTATATTTAGAAATGACAGAATTGAGAAAGTTGGGGGAGGTGTTGCAGTCATCTTTAGAAACTCCCTTCAACTTAAGGCTTTTCCTAACAGCTCCTTCCGCACTTTTGAATGCCTATCTCTTGAGCTTCAATTGCACCACCGCTCACGTCTCAGATTCCATGCTATTTACCACCTGCCTGGCAGCAGCCCTTCGTTTATGGAGGAACTCACTGACTTCATCAGCGACCAATACTCGCAAAGTGACAATCAGATCTTCGTGGGTGACTTCAATGTCCACTGGGGCTCGCCTCAATACACCTCTGCGAATTTGCTGGCCACCTTCCTCTCTGCAAACGATCTTATCCAACACTGCACAGAAGCAACACATTCTAAGGGCTCAATCCTGGACCTTGTTATTTCTAAAGCAGGCTTGTTGACTATCGCTACCCCTATTCGTGTAGACTGGTCTGACCACCTCCTCATCCCATTCTCTCTTCACCTATCACACTCTATAACTCTCGGCCAACCTAAGAGGGCTACTTCCTGGTTCCGTGACACTAAAAATATTGACCTCGGTACCCTCTGTGATTCTACTTTGCTATCACTTACAAGGCTAGACCTGAACCTAGATGTTAACGAACTCACCTCCCAATGCCTCACAGTCCTTGCAGTCAAAATCAATAATGTCACTCCTCTCCAAAGCAACAAAAAAAGGCCTACTCCCTCAGCACCTTGGTTCAACAAATCCCTCTACGAAGAAAGGAAGTACCTAGAGTCCTTGAGAAACAATGGAGACAAGCGTCCTCCACCGAAAATTTGGCACGCTTCGTTCAGCAAGATCCAAGTACCACAAGCACATCTTCCTTGGAAAAGCTTCGCACTTCAGATCCCTCCTCGACTCAGCTAAAAATAGACCCAAAAAGCTTTTTGACCTCATCAAGAACCCAAACTGCTCTCCCCCAACCTCCAAGTTGGAGGATTCTACTAAGAAAGCAACGGAATTTGCTATATTCTTTAATGATAAAGTGAAATCACTTGTAGATAAGGTCATTCATCCTACCCCTACAGAGGAGCACAAATCCTTAACCATTTGGCAGAACTTTGACCCCATCTCTGAAGATGCCCTCCTCAAATGCATCCTCGAAACAAAGCCCTCCAACCATTCTCTTGACCCCATCCCTAGTGCCATTGCCATTGACTTCTATACCCATTCCCTTTCCTATTGGACCACTCTGGTCAACCTCTCCCTCTGTCAAGGCTCCCTTCCTGTTTCCTTCAAAACTGGGCAGGTCACCCCTCTGCTTAAAAAACCCACCGCTGATGCGAATGACCTCAACAACTACCGCCCCATCACTAACCTACCTTTTCGTGCGAAAATCACAGAAAGATGTGTAGCGAAACAACTCTCTCGTCATATCAAGGACAATGATCTTCTTGACAATTCCCAGTCCGGCTTCATTCAAAACTGCAGCACTGAAACAGCCCTGCTGCAAGTGATTGATGATGCGCTGCGGATACTCGATTTGGGAGAGTCTAATCCCTCCAAAACTGAATTCCTCCTCCTCTCCTCCTCACTTTCTCCTCCCCCGGTTCAATCATGGATGGATCAGATGAATCTACTTAACAATAAACCCATCATTGTCGACAGCGCAAAAGCCCTTAGTGTCATACTCGACAAAAAACTCAATCTACTCTCCCACATCGATTCCATTTCAAAGTCTGCTCGATACCAACTGCGGAATTTGTCGTTTCTTCCCGGAGCAAGAACTTAAAACCCTGATCCAATCGCTGGTTCTCTCCAGATTGGACTACTGTAATTCTCTTCTTACTGGCCTCCCCAAATCCCACCTGTGCCCCCCTTAAGTCTGTTCTCCATTCAGCAGCTTGTTTCATATATGGGGCCAAAAGAAGCGACCACATCACACCCGTTTTATCCACCCTCCGTTGGCTTCCCACCGAGGCAAGATCTATCTACAAGACTGCCTGTATCACCCACAAAGCCTTGCACTCCTCCTCCCCTCGCTACCTGGCGAACAAACTGAAACACTCTGGAGGCTCCAGACCATCATGCAATGCAGAAAATCTATTGCTTGAACCTCCCACTTTCAAGAAGGAAAGATCGATGGCCCAATCCTTTTCAGGCAACGCGGTGAGAATCTGGAACTCACTTCCGCCTCAGCTCCGGACCACCACCTCTTCCCAGGCCTTCAAAACTGACCTCAAAGCTCTCCTCCTTCAAAGACACTTCCAAATTGAATTCACGCCCTCTATTATCTGAAGGAAGTCCTTCCGTTATAGGAAATTCTGTTCTCCATGCCTATAGAAGTGCCTTCCCAGTGTCTTTTTGCGTTTTGAGTGTCTGCCATTTATGGCAGTATTTTACCTCTACTTGTACTTTGTATGCTTTTGTAACCTGCACATGTCACCTTTCCTTTTGTAACGTATTGTTTGCTACCTCTTATATTTTGTTTGCTCTTGATACTTGCACAATTGTCACTATTGTAACGTAACGTTTGCTTTTGTAACATGCTCACTTGTAATTTTCTCCTCATGTATCATCACTGTTCCTATTGTGAAGCGCTCTGATACCTTCGGGTAAAGTCCGCGCTATATAGAAAGGCATAAAATAAATAAAAATAAAAAATTGCAGGTGTCTACCCAAGTAGAAACAGTTTGAAGTGAAAGATGTAGTAACGGAGCCACCTGGCCCGTGCGTACACTACGTCCACGCATCCACGCACCCTGAGGGCGGGCGCGCCCGAAGGTAAACTTAAAGGGGCGCAAGACCGCTCGGGGTCTTTGGCCCAATATACAACTAAGTGTCTGTATCCCCTGATTGCCGTGACATTCTCCCACCGTCACACCTCAACGTGATAGCTGGTAGCTGTTCCACCGGTTACCACACTGGCGACGAGGCGGGTCGAGCCCACGCCTCGCCACCCCTCCCGCGTAGCTGCCTGCACCTGCCTTCGGCGTTCCTGGCCCCGCGCAGCTCCAACCACCGAGGCGGCGTGTGTCCTGCAGCGGGTGCCCACCCCGCGATTTCCGACGTCCTGTCTTCCTACCGCGGAGCGGCAACGAGGTGAGGCCTCCAGCCCCTGCGAGCCCGCGAGCGCTGCTCCGGCTCACACACGCGCCGCCCTTGCGCACGGACCTCCTCTCAGCGGGGATCGGCCACGCTCCCATTACCACGTGGGAGGGCCGTGTCTCCGCTGGAGTTCTACGCGCTCGCTCCGGAGGGGTTTTCGACCCTCGCGAGCTGGGGGCATCGACTGCTGGGGCGGAATAGACCCCCCCCCACCCTCCTCTGCAAGCTACATTGACCGACCCTAGGAGAAGGGGCTGCTGGAGGACACACACACCTGAGGCCCAGCTCGCTCAGAGGCCACACAACATTCCACAAGAAGGGGAGGGCTTGCCTGAACACTGGAGTAAAAGGGGGGACTGACCCCTGACAGATGCACACGCCAGGCCCACACGTGGAGGGGGGGGGGTGGTGAGAGCTTGCAGCACAGCCAGGACCCTCCTGGGTCACACCGTCCCGGCGCTCATCCGTGCCCGGTGCACGCACCAACCCGCGTGCCACCTGCTTGGCGAACATGACGGACCTGGGCGCCAGCGGAGGAGGCGCCCCGCCAACTCGACCGCCACCCCCGTGCAACAACCACAGCAGCAGGCCGCACAGCAAGCACCCGCCCCGCCCGGGTACGGCGCGGCGGCCCCGCTACCGCCTTTCAGTGAGCTCTCGGACTCGTCCACTGCCGCGGTACGCTGGCGCTCGTGGATTGGACGGCTGGACCACTACTTTGTGGGGGTGCGGGAAACTGATGGAAGAATAAAGAGATCTCTCCTCATGTGCTACGGAGGTGCTGAACTGTATGACCTCTTCGAGACCCTGCCGGACAGAGGGGACGACAGCGACTACGCGGGAGCCATCACGGCTTTGAACCGCCATTTTGATCCACAGACCAACCCCGACTTCGAATGGTTCAAGCTCCGGCAGGCACGACAGGGGGATACCAAGTCCATCGAAGTCTTTTATGCCCGCCTCCGCAAGCTCGCGACCTCGTGCACGCTGCCGGACCAGAGAGCGGAGATCCGCGCAAAGCTCATTCAAGGATGTCGGTCAGTCCCACTACGACGCCTCATCCTACGGCAGCCGGGCATCACCCTCGACGAAATTCTGGTACTGGCCCGGTCCCACGAGCTTTCGAATGCGCGTGCGGACGAAATGGAAGCGGCCCTCAACAGGCCCGCAGCGCCTCAGCGAGCGCCCACGGTCAAGGAAGAGAGAGTAGATGTACTCCAAAGACGACCGGCCCAGTCACGGGGGCCACGAGGGCTCCCCAGAGGGGCACCTGTGGCAACTGCGGCCTGGACCACCCTCCCGGGGGGAGGTGCTTCGCGAGAGGGAAGACGTGCTCGCAGTGCGGGCGACTGAATCACTTTGCAAAAGTGTGCAGAAGTGGAAGGGGACGAAGCAATGCCTCAGGCTCGCGGGGCGTCACGCCCAGCGTGCGGCAACTGACGCTGGAAGACCCACCAGTCCACAGCGACAACACCCCGCCGGGGTTCGACTGGGGTGCGGAGGACGACAAGGTGTTCTTCGTTTCCTTTGTCGGCAGAGAAGGCATGAGGCGCAGGCCGCCACCCATGTGCGACATCACCGTGGCAGGGTCCCCTGTGAGCGCCCTCAGAGACACGGGAGCATCAGTGAATGTGATGGACAGCGACCAGTACGAGAAGCTGTCGCCGCGGCCACCCCTTCGAACGTCCAAGGCGCAAATATTCACGTATGATAGCGACAAGCCGCTGTCCCTACGAGGGGTGATGGAAGTCGAGGTCGCAAGTGAAGGCCGGAAGCTGGCCACGATGTTCCACGCTGCGGAAGGAAAGCGGGGCACCCTACTCAGCTGCCACACTGCGGAGGACTTGGCGCTGGTGTTCTTTGCGAACCAAGTGCACGATCTGCACGCTCGGGAGATGCTGAAGGAGTTCCCCATGCTATTCCGCGGCCTAGGATGCCTGCGAGGGAAGCTATTCAAGCTACACGTGGACCCCACGGTCCGGCCCATGGCGGTCAGACATTGGAGGGTGCCGTTCCACCTGCGGCCACAAGTGGAGGAGGAGCTGAGAAAGCTGGAAGACCTGGGGGTGATCGAGTAAGTGTCGGGCCAAACTCCATGGGTGTCACCCCTCGTCGTGGCCCCGAAACCCAAACAGCCGGGGGCCATCCGCTTGTGTGTCGACATGCGCCTCCCGAACAAGGCCGTGAAGCGAGAGCGCCACCTCACGCCCACAATGGACGACATCGTAGCGGACCTCTACGGCGCCAAGTGGTTTACCAAACTAGACCTCAACGCGGGATACCACCAGCTGGAGCTCCACCCGGACAGCCGAAACATCACAACGTTCTCCACCCACGTTGGTTTACTTCGTTACAAAAGACTGAGTTTCGGCGTCTCGTCAGCCGCAGAGGTGTTTCAAAATGCGATAAGGGAAACGCTGTCTCGATTACAAGGAGTCATAAACTTGAATGACGACATCCTCGTGTTCTCAAAAACGCTGTAAGAACATCACAAACACCTCTGGGACACCCTACAGCGACTGGCGGACAACGGCCTCACCCTGCACGAATCTAAGTGCTCTTTCTATCAGTAATCCGTAGACTTCTTCGGCTACATCTTCTCGAGAGAAGGGCAGAGGGTTGATCCGAAGAAAGCCGAGGCCATCCGGTCGGCCCCGAGGCCCATGTCAGCCACTGAAGTAAGAAGCTTCCTAGGGATGGCCACATACTGTGGTTGGTTCATCCCCAATCTTGCATCCCTATCAGAACCACTCCGCGTCCTCACGAAAACAGGCCAACCATGGGCCTGGTCGGCCAAAGAAGATCTGGCGTTTCAGACTGTCAAGAACGCCCTCATCGACAACCGGGTTATGGCTTACTTCCACCCGCATCAACGTACGGAGGTGGTGGTGGATGCCAGCCCCGTCGGGCTAGGAGCAGACCTGATGCAGGAAACAGAGTCGTGGAAGTGGGTTCCCACCGTGTATGCCAGCTGGGCCCTGACGGCGACGGAGATGCGGTATGCGCAGATAGAACGGGAGGTGCTGGCCATCAAATGGGCATGCCAGCACTTCCACTTGTACCTGTACGGGCACGAGTTTCAGGGATATCGGCAGAGCCACGGAAACAGATGAGTGCCTCGCTAAAGTAAAACACACGCTGACAAATCGGGACTGGTGCAATTTTCTAGACGGGGTCCAAGCCCTCACAGCGGAAGAACAGCTGTTCCGGCAACAGGTCTGGAGGGTGCAGAGTGAACTCAGCGAGGGGCCCCAGGGGGTGGTCCTGAGAGGCGTCTCCCTCGTGATCCCGAGAAGTCTACAAGGAGAGGTGGTCCGTCTAGTGCACCAAGGACATCAGGACGCCTCCAAAACCAAGGCCAGGCTGAGGAGCAAGGTGTGGTTCCCAGGGATGGACGCTATGGTGGAGGAAGCCGTTCGCAACTGCCATTCATGCAATATCACAGGGGGTGAACCGGCGCCGCACCCGGTAATCACCGAAGACCCATGCCCGGAGCCCTGGTCCAAAATGTGCATCGACTTCGGATCATTCCCGGACGGAAGGCACACGTTGGTGCTGATTGACTCGCATTCCAAGTTCCCGGTGGTCGAGGTGGTGGCATCCACGGAGTTCGGCCAGGTGAAGGCAGTGCTGGAACGCACGTTCGCTATGATGGGCCTGCCGGAAGAGGTCCGGTCTGATAATGGCCCACCATTCCAAGGTAGAGACTTCCAAGACTACCTGTCCTCCTGAGGCATCCGGCACCGGAAGATCACCCCGCAGTGGCCCCAGGCGAACGGTGAGGTGGAGCGGTTCATGCGTACGATGAACCGGGCCCTGAGGATCGGGGTGGACAAGGGAGAAGATGCGGAACAATGCCTGTCGCAGTTCCTCAGTGCATACCGCCAAACCCCACACTGCACTACTCGGTGTGCACCGGCCCATCTCCTGTTTCGAAAGGCCCCAAGAGACAGCATACCAGCGAGTCCCTCATGGCATCCAACACCTTTGGACCAAAACGCGACACAGAACAGGAGACGGACCTCCAACGAAAAGGCCAGCCAAGCTCGGAGGGCTCAGCCCATGAAGCTCAAGATCGGAGACAGTGTCTTCATAAAAGACCGCCACCCGAGCTGGAAGTATCACACCCCATTCTAACCAGAAGTGTGGGAAGTGGTCAATGTACACGGCACCATAGTGTCGGCCATGAGAGGAACCCGGGTAGTCACCAGAAACACCTCCTGGTTCAAGAGAGTGCCCACGGACACGACGGAGTCGGACCAGCCTGTGGAAGAGCTAGAAACGGGAGAAAACCTAACCCCCACAAGTGTCCAAGGAAGCCACGCGGCGGAAGCGCCACCGCAACCAAGGACAGAGTCACAGACTGAAGAAACAGCCAGGAACCAAGAGGAAGCAGATTCCTCACCCGAGGTCGAGGCCGGTGGGTCCGGACACAACGAGATCTCCCGGAGCCAGAAGTATGGTCTCCGGCCGAATCCGACCCTGAGCCAGAGATTAAGAGACTTTGCGTGGTGTGCTCAAAAGAACTGAACAGTTCCCTAGCAGGAGTTACTGTATCTAAAAGATTGGAGGGATGTAGTAACGGAGCCACCCGGCCCGTGCGTACACTACGTCCACGCATCCACGCATCCACGCACCCTGAGGGCGGGCGCGCCCGAAGGTATCAATAAAGGGGCGCAAGACCGCTCGGGGTCTTTGGCCCAATATACAACTGTCTGTGTCCCCTGATTGTCGTGACATTCCCCCACCGTCACACCTCAACGTGATAGCTGGTAGCCGTTCCACCGGTTATCACAAAATAAATACACGAGCTCGTTCTAAGTGATTCAGGTTTACAAAAGTAAAGGAGAGAAAGAGGATGGCTATTAAAGTGCGCGCATGCGCAATGGAAGATACAGCTGGCACTAGGATCGAGGTGCCCTCGCGGCGGCCATGTTTGATTGGGAAATGCACTGCTCCTTATAGGCCTCAGGGGGGCTCGTGGTTTAACCAGTGGAAAAATGAGCATCGCACAGAACTGCCAGTCCCAAAAACAAATAAGGCCTACGTTGATTTCGTTGAGCGGTGCCTTATGAACGATTACGTATCCTGCCGGGTGCCACGTTTGTTTGCGCATAGACAGTGACGCATCTGTGGTCTCGTGTGTTTTGAGCATGCGCAGTATCCGAATTGTTGGGCCTTTTGTCCTGCTGCTTCACCGAGCGTCGAGCGAGCCAGGAGCCAGTTACCCCCTCTCCACCCTGACCCCGCATTACACCGTCCCCGGTGAGCCCGCCGCCATGTCCCAGCCGAAGAAGGTGAGCCCTCTTCTCTGTGATGCGGCCTGGAGGCGGTAATCGCGATAACTGCGGCCTTGTCGCGATAGTGCGGCCTCTCCTGCACCGTGCGTGTCTCCTCTGGGTGGGTCACTCCAGGCATCCCTCGCAGGCCGCTTCCGCTCGGGGTGTTCATATAATTCGGTCAAAGCCGCAGGCCGGTACCTTCCACTCTAGTTATTCCTTCGGTCCGCCTGGAGCCCCGGCTGCCCTCAGACTGTAAATGAGCATCAGGAAAGAGCTGTAGCAAGCAGTGGCAAAGACAAGTGCGCTGGCGTCTGATTGAAAGCGCCTTCTGTGTCATCGATGCGTCTAAGCACTCAGTGACTGATCGCACATGTACTCGGTCACTCACCTCTGCACTCATGCATGCATCTATCAACCCAACACCTCATTCTTGCATTCACCTGCTGACATAACTACAATAAAAACACACCAGCTCAACAATATTTCCAAGTTAAATTTAAAGAATACAATTAAAAAAAGAAAACATGCAGTTGTCTAAACACAGCAGGCATGTGCTTGCAATAGTAATAATAAATTAAGTACCATGTGTCCACCTTGCAAAGGTATTAAACGTAGTCTATTGTTGTTTTAAGTTTGTAGCTTGGCCACCACAGTCACAAGCAATATCACATCTACATCCTTTGACCTCAATCCAGTCATTTACCTATGAGAATTGTCACCCAGGAAATGCAACCAGCCCACACACTCTCAGCCGAGCCCTAAAATATAGTATTTCCTCAGCACTTCCTGTCAAGCGGGTTGAATCCAGAAAATACTAATGTCTTTGTCGCGCATGGGCTTCCAGCAGCGTTCAAGGGAGAAAACACCTCTACCAGCATGGGAGCACCGTCCAAGGGAGAGTTGGGTTGGGTTCCCAAACACTAATGTCAGGCTAGGCAGAATCACACTACTGCATACTTCACTTTGTGGCTTTTCAAAATCTCTTACCGATCTTGTGGGACGTAGGACTCACTTCTGGTAGGCTCTGGTGTTCGAGGATTTCATGAGCACAAAGGGATATTGATTACTCTCCCTCAATTAGCAAGATAAGAGTGCTCATGCATGCTCAATAAGTCGCTTATATTGTCTCTGCATGCCCAGTTACTCCCGGGTTCACTTTCAGGTGGAAGTTTTGACCGGTTAATCTCTCCTTTATCTTCCTTTGGACATCGTAGGTAAGTGCTCCTTGATAGTTGTATTTGGAGGCTCTTGCTGACTAATTTGAGTGGCTGTTTAGGCGTCTATGAAATCATCTACAATTATGGGAAAACTGAAAATAAAACTGTGAAGGTAAGTTATAGAAGCCTTTTATTCCGAGTATGACACTGGTGCGTCTTCTGTCCTGCTGTGCAGTTTCTTCACTGACAGGCATCATAACATTCTCCTTGAGCTCTATCTGAAGAATCTAGGGAAGGACACCAGGCTGGGGAATGGAGGGGGGACCTGGATAAAAGGAATCGACCATTGGAAAGACCTTGCAACACATCTCTCTTCGATAATTGACAAAAATGCTGTAAATGGGGCAGTGAAGCACAATAATGTGATTAACAACTTTGAAGATAATAACTGCAAACTCCAAATTGCAGTGGAAATTAAAAGATAACCAAAATAATTACTCTACGCAATGCTCTTCTCACAAATAACACCAAGGCAAAAACTAAGAGGCACAAATCTTTAAAGGGGTACAAGGAGAACAGAGACTGAGGGTAAGGGGGGAGTGACCACATACTGAAAGTTTGTCACTTCATTTGATAGTCTCTGTACCACACAATGGAGAGACCTCTTTTTAGGTCTCGGGACCATCCGGTCTGCCGAAGGCAGAACCGGAAGTCGAGAGATTTAATGACTTGGAGAAGAGGGGCTTGAACCCGCCCCTCTTCTCCCCTGTTCTTCATTGGCTGGCCTCTTGAATGCTGGCCAGCCATTGGAGAAGAGGTCAGTCATTCCGATCAGGCCCCGTCCTTTTCGGATCGGGGGGCGTGTTTTTTGCAAGAAGTCACATTCTCTCCTCCAGCCAATGGCTGGAGGAGAGAAAAGACAAACACGCCCCCGAATCCGAAAAGGACGCTGCGTTTCTCCGAGGCATTTCTGCTCTGCCTCGGAGAAAGGCGGTGGTGTGCCTTTTGCTCTGCCTTGTTTTTCCAGTTTAAATTACGATGTCAATCTTTCGGCCAGCGGAGTTGTCTGCCCTTGCTCGAGTCTGCAATAGCTGCAGAGAGCTGCAATAACCAATGAGAGCTAGCTGTAAGCGTAGTCGTACCAATCAGAAAGGAGCCTCCACATTGGCACAAATGAAGGCAAAAAAACGAGAGTTTCGTGCAAAACTGGATTTTCCTGTATCGTCTTGGGAGACAGTCATTTAAGGTCACGCAGCGTAGACAACATATTTTACGGTATACACCCGAGCCTCCATTTCCATCTCCATTTGGGTTTATATTGTTATTGCTTTGCCTGGCATTAACATGGCTGCTTTGATAATTCTTGATTTCCTGCCTTTAGTTTTCACATGCAGTATCAAAGCAAACACGTAATCGGCTGTTTCAAAGGAAATCTGTTAACCATGTATGCACGCCATTTCAAGAATATATACACAATAAGGATATACGCATTTCTTTTATCACTCCTATTATTTCTCGTCACTGCTTAATTCTCCCACGCGGGTGACGCCATCACGCTGCGCCTATTAGTAGAGGTTGGGCTATGGTTGGTGATTGGCTTGTTGAAACGCGGCGTGTCTCGCTCGCATCCTTTTCGTATTTATTCATCCCCGACTCGCAGACATGGAGGCGCTGGCTCTGCGACTCTTTGAGATCGAGGCTGTTAACTTTGGGCGCTTCAAGCTTAAGAGTGGCCTCCTCACCCCAGCCTACTTTGACCTGGGCGGAATCGTATCTCACCCCGACCTTATGAACCAGGTGTGCAAAAATATTTCTGGATACTTAAAGCAGCGTATTAGTGCACTGTATTTCTTAAAGCGTTTTGGCGGAGACCAGAATGAGTGCGTGGGGACTGAGTACCCTTGTGCCGTCAAGTTGGGGTTGGGTGACAAGCGACTAAATGCATACCCGTTAAATGGCATAACTCTTCATTTGTGACAATTTCAACTAGCCCTGTTTTTTTTTTTTTTTTTTTTAAACCAAAGCCATGGGAGGCGTGTTGGGCATTCAATTTTAACACCTAATCTACAAGTTTCAGAATAGCTGCCAAGGTTTCAGATTGCTTATGTGTGACATTATTATAATTTCAGTGTAATTGAGTGAAATTCTCCGCTGCCTGCTACTAAATTATGATAGTTACTCAGTCGACGAGTGATAGGACTTGGCAGTCTCTCGATGCCCGGCGCTCGCGCTGAAGGAGTAATCAGAGCAAATGCCAACATTTATTAATGCTGAACACGTTACAGCCTGTTAGAGAGGAGCGCTGCGCGAGGACCTTCAGCATAAAACAGCAATATTGATTGAAATAAACTGCAGTGTGAGTTTAAGCATCCTCGCTCAATACATGTTATATAGCTTCATATTCCAACACAAAGCCTCCCAGGCCCGGGAAACTCGGCAGAGCGCTTTCAGAAATGTCACGTCGTGATCTTGGCTTGATGAACACTTGTCTGTCTGAAGCCTCCTATTTAGCGGTCGATTTAAGGGAATAATAGCCGCAAATGGAAGCATTTGAACTCTGCCGACTATGTGTATCGCTGCGTCAGTAATTATAGCACACCGAGGAACAAAGAGCTGAGAGGGGCGCTTGTTGTGGGCGTGGGACCGTCCTGTTTGTGGCTCATGTGAGGCTGGGTAACCTCATCCGGAGGAGGAGCAGTTTTGTTTCTTCCGGTGCAGCAGAAGAGACAAACACTTAACTACCTGTCTTTGCTATAGTGTCCGCGCTATAGAAAACTGAATAAAAATAAACGTGTGCACAAGTAGAAGTGGTAAAGCCCGAGAAGTGTGAAGGCCACCGCTGATGTCATCATACCATGCAATGACGGCGTGATGTTACCTACATCCTCCCACGTCCACACCACAAGTGTGTTTAAAAGTACTATTACCACAGCACTTACACCCTGTGTGTGCCCCAGAAGCACCGGTGAGGCGGGTGGGCACTAGCAGAGGGAGGTGTCAGTGTTTTTAGACTGACTGTGGTACGCTAGATAAACACGCCCTCCGAGGTTGATAAAGGTCACAGTATGCAATAATTAGTTTAGGTAGCTTCTTAATATCACATTTACCCATTTGAAAGTGCTGTGTGCTGGCCAATATACTATTATCCGATTTAAAGCTATTCAGTTTGCCGACCTCTGAAGCATAAGCGCATAAATTGGCCCTGTAAAAGATTCGACCTCGTGAGCTAGAGGTCACCGTTTATGTCATCCTCATAGGAACCAGTTGCAAGCGTAGGAGTACTGTCATTTCCTAAGTCCTCCCACGTCACCACCACAAGCGTGGTTAAAAGTAATACCACCACAGCACTTACACCCACAACTTTCTCTGTCCAAGAAGCACAGGTGGAGCGGGTGGGCACTAGCAGAGGGTGATGTCAGTGTTCTTAGACTGACTGTACCGATGTGCGGCCGGAGATGAACGAGCCTGCAGTCACTTCACCTGCATGCAAATGTAAGTGACACGGAGCAAGCTTCGCAAGGACATTAAACAAGCATTTACAATGCAACGGTCTTGGGATTGTTAAAGTTAGAGCTATTGGCATTGCTCATAACAATGCCGTTTATTTAAATGTTTTAAAAACAAAAACATAAACAAAAATAATGTCATGAGCAATGCCAATAGCTCTAACTTTACCAATGCCGAGACCATTGCATTGTAAATGCTTGTTTGTCTCCTCTACTGCTCTTGGTGCTATCATTTGAATTTTCTCCTTTCTTAAATGAATCCATATCCTGTAACATTTTCTTGGGTTAATGTGCCAGTCTATCCATACTCCCAATACGACCATCCTCCATGATCATCACATTGCTCTTTACTTTTTTGATTCTTTTTAGTGTGTGATATTGTCAAATTTGTTTTGATCAATAAAAGATTTCTTAACCAAAAAGCATTGTCTAACTTTCCATTCTCACTTATTCACTCCCCATTTTGTTTGTCATACCACTCTTTGTATTTGTTTTCATGCTTTAGAATTTTTTGCTCAACTCCTCTTTCTTCAAAAAAACACTTTTGTTTTCCTATAGCCAATTTGGAGTCAATTTAGACCCTGGTTCCCTGCCTCTGAGCATAACGAAAGGTAGCGTACCTATAACACTGTTAGGTGTGGTATGATAAGACCAAAGCATTTCCTTTACCGTTTGAATAATAGGTTTGGCGGATGCAATTGCTGACCGTATTGCTTCTTTGATCATTCTTTTAGTCCTTTCCACCGTTCCATTGGCTTTAGGACAGTATAGAGTAGTTGTGATATGATGGATAGAAAGATCAATAATGAATATCATTTCCTCTGACAAAATTGGACCCCCTTATCAGTATTAAGGGTGCTGGGAATGCCTTAAGTGGTAAGCATGTCGGATAAGAAGTTAATGAGGGATTTTAGTGTTGATTGTGTTTGCAAATTTCGTAGCTATCAAATGGGAGAAGTGATCAGTGAGTATTGAAATGTACTTATCTTCAAACCCAGGAGCATGTCTAGGACATACACTGCCAAGCCCCAATTTGTCCCAAGGGATGGAGGGCACTTTAATGGGGATCAAAAGTCTTTCTGGGGTACACCACTTTGTCATTTACGCTGCATGCCTGACAGTCCTTGGCTTTATTTTCTGTCAAAGAATTCATATGGAGGAATCAGTAATCCGCTTTGTGAGGTTTCTTCCTAAATGGCCCTCATGAGTAATGTTCCCAATGTGTTTCCTTGAACCCATAGGGGGCACAATTTTGCCTGATTTTATAAATAAATTACCCTTTAATGACAAATTATCCCTAACGTTCAAGAATGTTTGAAGTTTGTTTAATTTTTTTGGGCCAACCCTCAATGATCTTTTCTTTAACTTAGTTCAAAGTTTTATCTTTGTTCATGTAGTCTGCCAATTCTGTTCCTAATATGGCTGGGATGGATTTAACAAAGATATGTAATTCTGGGTTACTTATGTCTGTTCTTAATAAGTAATATGAACAAAAAGTCTACTGCAAAATTTCTTGATCCCTGGACATATTCCAATCTTAAAATTGTATCTTTGGAGCCCCAAAACCCATTTTGATATCCTGGTTGTGTTTTTTTTCTATGTCTTTGTTGAAAAAAGCAGACACTAGGGGTTTAGAGTCTGCCCCTAATACTAAAGGCAAACCCCAGAAGTAGAATTTAAAGTGGTTATCTGCCCAAAACAAGCTAGCATTCCAATTCTCACACGAGCGTCTTTGCCACCAGAAGCTGTCAATGCCCCGTCAGGGACTATCGTATTGAAAATAGCCCTCCACAAAGGAATATGGCTTTTTTCGTTTAACTCGATGTGTCCACCAGGGACCAATCTATGACATTCATAATTTTGGAATTAATGCCTACCTGCTAGTGGAGCTGCTCGGAGTGGAGCTGCTGGGCTCCACTTTGTATTTTGTTGTCCCCACACCTCTCCCCTGCGTTTGCGATCATCGTTGATAGCCACGCCTCCTTCAGAGGCGGGCTATTTCTCAATGGCAGTTGCATGGCCGTGCAGCTTACGCACGTAGCAGCCACACCAAAGGCAAGTCCGTTTGCATCCACTCTTGCCTGGCCAGCACCAGGGGGTAGGCCCCTTGCCCATTTTAAATCAGCGCCCTTGCAATACAGTGCTAAGGAGCTTGGGAACATGGCTCCTGTGGCCCCACAACACTCTTATAAGATCTTGGACCCTGCTCAAGCGAGTTTTTAGGTTGAGCTTCAATCGACCTGTTGTATCCTCTTCTATGGGCTCTGGCTCACACACAAATTGCCATTTGTTATTTCATATGGCATTCAGAAATACTGGCTTGTTATTGATGCATTTCTATAGATGTCCCTACTTTGTGTGCTTAGCTCTCTTTGTGGCAAATTCACTCAGAGAACACTTTGGTTGGCTGTGATGGCCCGTCCTCCTTGCTCTCCAACTTGTTTTTTTTTGACTGCTGCTGCTCGTGTTTTCGCAGGCCTCCTATTTCCAAGCTCTCAGCGCCACCTACGTGGAAGCCGATAATTCTATGATGGATGTCCACTCCAAGGAATCAGAAAGATATATACACTAAATGCATCAGATGATTACAACCACTGAAGACTTAAATATGCACACCGACAGTCGCACATCACAATGAAAATTATAGCCTTTGGAGACTTGAATGTGCACACAGACACTCTCACATCACAATGTCAATAATCAAAAATAAAACACATAACCGGCTGAAAACTTTCATCTTGGCCCACTCCATAGTGGGGGATTCACAGCCGGGTTCAAGAGACTCCGCAAAACCGGGAGCTGCTGCACTGTAGATGCACCCGTCATTCAGGCCCAAATCCCAGTTTCGAAGTCAACAAACCCTAGCTTTATAAGTTCAAATCACACTAGACTGTTCCGAGACGCCCTCCTCTGCGCCAAGGAAACTTACTGGAACTGGCCACTTTCCATGCAAGCATTCCATAGGCAAAAGAGTTCTCACTTTCCTTCTGTGCTCTCACGTAATACAGCTATTATCTTAATGAAGCTTACGAAAGTCTCCACCAGAACAGAAAACAAAACCTTGAATTTGAATAGTCTAAACGACTTGAGTAATCTGGGGGCCTGCCTGTGTGCGCAAAAGCTCAACCTAGCTGACCAAATTCAAGATGGCATGAGGGCATGTCAAAGCCAATAGTAAGAACTTCATAATACTTCCCAAAGTACAATACAATGCACATTTATGCACCACTGCCTATAGCATGACATACTTCATCTCCCAATATACAACATAATGCACATTTGAGCACTCCTGTTTATAACACTGCAGTTCGAGACCAAGAAGTACATTCCACACTTCTCCCTATCCCTCTCATGCTCATCCCACACGTTCTGTTCCAGGCACGGCGGTTCTGCTCTTTGAAAGCTCTCCCCCTCGGCAGCTACAAGACACACAAAAAAACGTCAAGAAAACAAGGCACATGCAGGAAACCTGATATTGTACATTCAAGCTAGGATAAAGTAAAACACCAAAAGTCAATTAAAACAATGGTAGTCAAAGGTCATCATGTGGTTTCAATACATGGGGGTGCCTCTGGCATTACAAGGTGCCAGGCTGTGACCCCCCCCATTGGGGTTGTTTCCTTGGATCTGCATCCCACCTGTGTCTGTAATGGTGGGTGGTCTGATAGTCCCCATGCTAAATAATCGGCCTCCCCGACCTCTCCCAGTTCCCCTGTTGGTATGAAGATATAATCCAGCCTCAACTACACCCTTTGTGCCCCTGAGAAATATGAGTATTGTTCAACCTGTGGGTTCTGTGCCTTCCATATATCCACCAGACCCATTGTGTATGCAAATCACGCCAGTGGGGTAGAGGCCACCGGGTGGCCCTGGCCACCGGTGCGATCCATGGGCATGTCCATTACATCACCTCCTATCACATGGAAGGAGGTCTGTGCCTCTGAGAGGACGTCTGTCACTTTAGTCAATGTGCATGCCTGTAGCCATGGTGGGGCATAGACTCAGATCAGGGTCTATCTCATTCGGTCTCATGTGCCTGCCACCCCAGCATATGTACTGTAAGGATCAGTTCATGGGTGTGATATCTCAAAGGGGGGTGTCTTTTTAGGTCTCGCCTGACCCAGCGCATGCGCTGGTCTGGCGAGACTTATTGAGAGGGCTCCAAAAAGTGCTACCAAGCTAGCCTAGAGCCACAGTGCATGTGCATGTGCGCGGGCGCGCGCGCCGCGATTACTTTCACTTTCGGCCGCTTTGATGTTTGATCGCGATCAGTTTCACTTTCCCAGCCGCAAGGCTGCTTGGCATAGCCAACAGGTCTCGCTTTTGGGACCTTATAAGTATTTAGTTATGCAACTGTTGCATGGCTAAACACTTATAAGGTCCCAAAGGCGAGACCTATTGGCTATGCCAATGCTTGTTTTTTTTGTTATCAGGATTGGTAGCCCCGAGACCTGGTGGTGTATCCTGCGTGGGCCAATAACCTAAATGTTCCTCTCCCCAGGAACCTTTGTTTGGTACCCTGGAGGTGTGTTTCCTAGAGCATCACTACATCTGGGTGTAGTCTTTTAATATGGCGCAAAACCAACCCTCTTTTAATTCCGTCGCCAAGGACATTCACGTTCCATGTCAGGAGCGTGAGTGCCAAATTGTCTATGCAGGTCGACATGGGTGTAGTATGGCCCTTATGTGTGCTACTGATTTGTGTGTCGCATGCCTGGGGTCTCTTTTCAGACACCGGAGACACTGGCCATCAGAACCGGTGCGATAAACCTGCTTGCTAACAAAATGAGATGAACAACAGCAGCAGCTCAGTCTTTGTCGGAGCTTGTCACCGTAATAATCCCTCTGTATGTTGGATCTCAGTGGCAGGTGGGGGCAGCCGGTACCTCGTTTGTAGTGCAGTCTCGCTGCCGTGGCTGCAGCGTTAGTAGCAGTTCATTCTTGTGCTTGAGTTGGTCCTGTGGTTCCTTCGTGTGGCAGGTGATCCAGATATGAGTAGTTTTCCAGTTCTAGTATTCTGGTAACTAGTGGGTGTGCAGCTTTTTTGTCCGAAGACATCTCAGGGTTGTCCGATTCTGAGACGGAGCTTCTCATGCTGGAGTCATCGGTTGCTCCTGTTTTCCTCTGGATGGTAGTATATAGCACAAACTTGGCCGGTGTTTGGCCCGTCTGGCTGACGGTGCCGGCGGCGATGTTTCCCCGGGTCTGAGCCTCCGCCTCCTGCTCTCGCCCTCTCGGCATCGGGGCGCGCGGCGGCCGTGATCGGCTGAGGAGCTCTCCCGGTGCAGCCCTCGGTCTCCTCCTCTGTGCCTCCGCAGAAGCGGCCGCCACACTGCGGGCTCTCTTGATCTGCCGCTGGCCGGCCGTCCGTCGCAGGGCCCGCGGCCGCGCGGCCCCGGGTTTACCATGGCCTCATCTGCTCCGGCCGTGTCCCGGCCGCTGTTTCGGGGGCGAGAGTGCCGGACTCCAGCCGATCACTCTGGGCACCATGGCCGCACCGCAGGCTCGCGCCGCGCCTCTCGGTCCCGGGCTCTGCTGATTTGGTGCTTCGGCAGACAGGCTGCCTTGTAGAGGGGGAGATTCATACCAAAGTAGGTGAGTCAGTGGCTTTAGACTGCAGGATATAGTACTGATTTAATCGCTCTTGCCGGAGCTCTGTGAGGCGCGTCATAATCGGCCACGCCCCCTCCCCCCCTATATTTTATCTAGATTTTGAAGTTTTTTTTTATTACCAGGACATTTTCTGTGTAACATATTAATTGGAACCTGATGAACCATTTATTATAATATGTCTGCGTATTAATATAATTGGATTATGAAATATCTTAATCCGTCGTTAAAAACTCAGTCAATTTACTTGTATCTTTCAGGACACCCAATTAAAAAAAGAGTTGATGTTTGTGCCCACATGCACTATTGGCTTTTCCATCTATCAAATAATGTCCCCTTAAACCCCATGAGTAATAATGGAAAAGGATAGTAGAAGTGTAAAGATATGCACCTGATGCAGAAAAAGCTTGAAATGAATGTGAGTGTTAATTAAATTATTAAAAATACAAACACTAGAGACATATTATGATTAAAAAGAGTAACACGCCAGTTCCTTTCATTTCAAAGTATTATAAAGTCCCATATTAACATCACATTTATAAAAGAGGGCGGCAGAGGCCTCATTTGCCTCTCCTGGAAGGTTTAAAGTCCTTTATTGGTAGGTTTTATGGCATCGCCTGGCAGGGTTTATGGCGTCTCCTGGCGGGGTTTATGGCGTCTCCTGGCGGGGTTTATATCGTCTCCTGGCGGGGTTTATATCGTCTCCTGGCGGGGTTTATGGCGTCTCCTGGCAGGGTTTATGGCGTCTCCTGGCGGGGTTTATGGCGTCTCCTCCTGGCGGGGTTTATGGCGTCTCCTGGCGGGGTTTATGGCGTCTCCTGGCGGGGTTTATGGCGTCTCCTGGCAGGGTTTATGGCGTCTCCTGGCGGAGTTTATGGCGTCTCCTGGCGGGGTTTATATCGTCTCCTGGCGGGGTTTATGGCGTCTCCTGGCAGGGTTTATGGCGTCTCCTGGCGGGGTTTATGGCGTCTCCTGGCGGGGTTTATGGCGTCTCCTGGCGGGGTTTATGGCGTCTCCAGGCGGGGTTTATGGCGTCTCCTTGCGGGGTTTATGGCGTCTCCTTGCGGAGTTTATGGCGTCTCCTTGCGGAGTTTATGGCGTCTCCTTGCGGAGTTTATGGCGTCTCCTTGCGGAGTTTATGGCGTCTCCTTGCGGAGTTTATGGCGTCTCCTTGCGGAGTTTATGGCGTCTCCTTGCGGAGTTTATGGCGTCTCCTTGCGGAGTTTATGGCATCTCCTTGCGGATTTTATGGCATCTCCTTGCGGATTTTATGGCATCTCCTGGGAGAGTTTATGGCATCGATTGTCAGGGTTTATAGCGTCTCCAGGCAGGGTTTATGGCGTTTCTTGGCAGGGTTTATGCCATCGACTCAGGGTTTATGGCGTCTCCTGGCGGGGTTTATGGCGTCTCCTGGCGGGGTTTATGGCGTCTTCTGGGAGGGTTTATGGCGTCTCCTGGGAGGGTTTATGGCGTCTCCTGGGAGGGTTTGGTTTATGGCGTCTCCTGGGAGGGTTTGGTTTATGGCGTCTCCTGGGAGGGTTTGGTTTATGGCGTCTCCTGGGAAAGTTTAGTTTATGGCGTCTCCTAGGAGGGTTTATGGCGTCTCCTGGGAGGGTTTATGGCGTCTCCTGGCATGGTTAGTGGCGTCGCCTGGCATGGTTAGTGGCGTCGCCTGGCAGGGTATGTGGCGTCGCCTGGCAGGGTATGTGGCGTCGCCTGGCAGGGTATGTGGCGTCGCCTGGCAGGGTATGTTGCGTCGCCTGGCAGGGTATGTGGCGTCGCCTGGCAGGGTTTTTGGCATCTCCTGGTAGGTTTCATATCTGCTAACTTACAAATCTATTTCACCATGTAAGAAGAGGGTGTGGACTAGGAGGGGTGGGGCCTTATGCCCAAAGGCACTCTTTCAACCTCACCGCTCCAGACCCCCTTTCCGCAAAACATGATAGCAAAATGTTCCTGACGCCGATGTCCTGGCGTGTTTGCTTACCCCTTAATGGGCATTGGCAGCCCAGAGCCTCCAAAAACGAGCCAGAAAACCATTCTGTGTAGAGTTTTTCCGTTGGTCTTTTCTGCCACCATGTGATATTAGCTCCTCACCGGGTGACCTCGTGAAGGGTGCTGATATCGTGTGACCCACAGTGGCACCGTGTTTGTTGGCAGGTCTGTGGTTTCTAGATAGCCACATGAACGGTGTCTGGGTGCCATGTGGTATGTATTCCGGACTTCTCCTTCCACTACATTTGAGCAATGCTTCCCAACTCATCAGGCTCTGCTTGGCACGGCATTCTTGGTCTCCTGGCACCGTAGCCTGGCATTTCTACAGCATCTGTTTCAGCTGGGGAGGTATTTGAGAATTGCGTGGCAGCGTCTTCAGGCAAGGCATTGTGTGGGAGGAAGGCATTGCCTGGCACAGTAGCCTGATGTTTCATGGAATAGTGTCTGACACAGACAGTAGCTCGATGCTTTGCGCAATATTTGGCCAGAGTCTGACAGTATCAGACCATATCTAATATATAATCAGCTTGTTGCTAATTCTATGTAACCTGTTGTTTTACGTGCCGCGCCTGCTACCGACGTGATGAGATCCATGCTATATAAATACGACAATAAATAAAAATATCCAAATGCCCACCATTGTCGCTGGGAAACTCCAGGTACACAACTATTCTTTCAAAATAGCCTGATCATCTCCTTGGATAGAGTCTGATGCGTCTCTTACGGGTCAGTTTCTGGTGGCCCTTTAATTACTCAGTAAAAGTATATTTCATGTCTCCGTATCCGATGTAAAAGGCTTATCATCTAATGGGTATTGCATTATTCATAGTTGCATTATAATGCCTGTCTCTCTCACACCCTTTTTTCCTCTCTTCTCTGTTTCTCTTGTTTCTTTCTTTCCTTGTTTGTTTCTTTTTTTTGTTTCTTTGTTTGTTTCTTTCTCCCTGTCTCGTCTACATTCTCCCTTTTCACCCTGGTGGTCTTTGGAAAAACCAAAAAGGATTGAAGGGCCATAGTGGCTGGCAGACCTGAAGTCCCACTTTTTTCTTTCAAAGCGTCCCACAACACATCCCACACCATTACTATAGGAACTGCCTAGAAGAAAAAGATGCCAGCTGGTTGGCAAACGTGATCTAGAAGGTGCCACCATCGTTCGTTCATAACGGTCATTTTCTGGTGCAGTGTCTGAATTAAATATTATGGCTGTGTCGATGAACATTTTCAAAGGTTCTGTGCCTGAGCATTTTCTGTTTGTGTAATATTCCCTTGGAATATAATGTAAATGCCATGCTTTAGTACTTTGTCGGATGCCATGTTGTATGTTTTCTAGTACTGAGCATGACATCAATGTTGAGGCGCACTGTCTCCTAAACTAGTACTCGCTGATGTTTGGTGGCACAGTACTCTTTATCATTGCAGCTTGCATTGTCTGTTGCTCATTCTCTCTGATTTGCTCAGAATCACAGCCCGTTGAGCCAAGGCTGGGGTCAAACCTGGTTCACAGTTCCAAGGTGGACCATTCAAGCCCCTCGGCCAATCTCCTTTCTAAAGGTGCTCTTATTGTAGGATGTTAATTTCTCTCCCGTCGTGATTGCAAGGTTGTTCTCTTGGAACAGCTTACTTCATATTTCCTGGACCAGAAAGTCTCCCATCAGTACCTTTTCTCATAGTATTCCAACCATGATGAGAACAAGAAATGACAAATCCAGAAGTGCTTATCTTTTGAAAGGCAGAGACATTTGCTTTGCCAGTGCTTGTTTGCATTGGGATATGGTAATTTTGACTCGTCGCCAGAGCATAATGAAACATGCACACCTATCTTAGAATGGGTTTTATAATAAAGTCTATTTCAAAATGGCCACCAATGTATGCTCATGTGTTACGTGTCATGAAGCACAGGCAGCCAATTTAGCATTTTTCTAATTTTCTTTTTCAACATGGCCGCCAGTAATTTTAGAACTGTAATATAATATGATTAAATAAAGTGCATGGGGTGTTGAAAATAGGAAGCTGAGGCCTGGTACGAATTTGTCGCGTCTTACCAAAGAAAGAAAAAAAAAAACCCTAAAAAATGAAATGCTGGATGGGGGAGCACTGGACAGCAGCGGACAGGTGGTAGGGGGAAGGTAGCTGTCACACAGTGCAGAAGGTGCTTGACGCTGAATAACTGATGTTTATTGTTTCTCAACTTAACAGAACTCATTTTATCACCCCCAGTAGGATGAAAGGCTGAGTGGACCCCCCAGGATTTGTACCTGTGACCATGAGGTCGAACACAGGCCCCTAGAGTGGACGCATTAGTCAACTAAGCCACCAGCTGCTCTCGCCTCTTCAGTGTCTCCCTCATGCCATAAGATTGAAAACATCATATGTATATTTACATACATAGCTGAGAACCTTGGGCTCCCGGGCATATTTAAAAATGCCCCAGCCATAGTTCTCAGGTTGTGTATGTAAATTACAAATATAGTCTGACATTCTTGGATTTTTCAGGCATGAATTGGGACACGGGCATTATTCGTAACATGTCTGAGACACCAAAGAGGTGAGAGCAGCTGCCCTGGCAGCAGGGTTAGTGTAGTGTAGGGTTAGCGTAGGCCCCGTGAGACTTGCGGGGGACAGAGAGATGTGCCCAGACCTGGTCTGGTTAACTGCAGATGCACGGACACGGAAAGGAGAAGGGCTCATGCCTCATGGGGGCCCAGCTGCCCAGAGGTGTGAAGAGAGATGCCATGCCCAGCAGGGGATTATTCCAGATGCAGCTGAGTGACAGCGCTGCGCACAGACATGCCAAATGATGAATGTGCCTTGCTCCCTTCACTTGCACGTATGAGGAACAACCTTGGGCTCTAATGTATGATATTTAAAAATGTCCTGACACCCATAGTTGTGCCTCGTACACGCAGGTGAAAGTGAAAAAAGCAGGGCACATTAATTAGGCTAGCTTCGTTAGTCTCTGCCAGCACTCTCACTCAGCTCTAGGCTAACTGACTATCCCTGGGCCTGCAGCAGGACCACCACCAGACCCTGAAACGGGCCCAATTACATTTTATTACAAATAGGCCTGGGCCTGGCAAATGACACTTTTTAGGTCGAGGACCGTCCGGTCTGCCGAAGGCAGAACCGGAAGTCGGAGATTTAATGTTTCTGAGAGTGGCTCCTTAGCCCGCCTCTCTTTTTGCCTCTCCTCCATTGGCTGGCTTCCTAAACGGAGGCCAGCCATTGGAGGAGAGAGCCGTCCCTCAAAATAGGCTCCGTTTTTTTCAGATTCGGGGGCGTGTTCCTAGCTGTTCTTTCCACTTTTTAGCCACGCCCTTTTTAGGCGTGTTTTTCTCTCCTCCAGCCAATGGCAAGAGGAGAGAAAAGAAAAACACGCCCCCGAATCTGAAACGCCTCTGCGTTTCTCCGAGGCATTTCTGCTTCGCCTCGGAGAAAGGCGGTGGTGTGCTTGTTTCCTGATGGAAGGATGTCTTGGCCCCCACACACTGACGCGTAAGAGTTGCGCAGCAAAAAGTTTCCAAAGTCGGGGCTTACCTGCAGTCCTCCAGCCAGGTGGCGATCTTCTCATTGGGTACGTGCTTGTTTCTGCTCTCCCACCTCCTTCATCACCAACTCTCTCATTTACCCTATCCGCTCGTGCGTCCTCCTCCTCGGGTTCCTCCTCCTCCTCCACTCCTTTCCATAGTATCTATTTGCCGCCAGTTAGTCACTTTTTTTTTTGTAGAGCTGGTGGCCCCGGGCAGCGCAGGCGCAAACTTGGACCCCATTCGAAAGAACACCTGAGAAGAGGTGAGCCTGGGAGTGAGTTAGACAGCGGCTCTCTCCCCCGCCCCAAATCCACTCCCACGGAAAACTGCTCTTGCAACGCCGCAGCAGGAAGGCGGCGGCGAAGTTCGTTTTGGAAGTGACTGCTGGCCGTAGCAGAAAACAAAGACAAGCCGCAGAGGAATCGAGCCTGACGGGATTAACTTGGCTTCAACTGGGGTTTCGATTGAAAATGTGTTGAGTCTGCAGATGACAAAACTTGACAATTAACAAAACTCTACGCAACGCAGGAACTTAACATATACGGACTTAAAATATCTGCTCGGTCCGTGTGCTGTGTGCGGGTGACCATGCTGCGCTTACCCCATGAATGATGCTTGCGTTGCTTCTGTTGCCCACTTTAGTCTGTTGTGCGGGAGGGAAGCTTGTCTGTGTTTTGGAAGAATCTGGTGCAACGTGTGCGTGGGAAGTGTCACTGCTTCTGGGTGCAATACATTTGTTCTGCGTGTGAGGCGAGTTGGTACTGTTGTTGCGTGTGCTCTACACATTGAGAGATATGCAACAGAGCGAACAGTGAGTGATTAAGCTATTGACATTGTAAATAACAATGCCGTTTCTTTAACCCCTTCCATGCTGCGCAAATTCCGCCGCTGTGCTGACGGTTTCTTGCGCGGGCGTGGTCATGACGGAACGGTTCCGTCATGAGCACAGCTCAACCGTGGCTCATGACGGAACCGTTCCGTCATGAGCACCGAAGGGGTTAACTGTTTTAAAAACAAAAACACAGCCCGGTCATTTTCACAGGCTGAATGCCCCCCATGCCTGGCCAGAGTCCAGGGCGATACATTCATGGGAGCTCATTGTATTCAAATGAAGCCTGCGAGCCCTTCAAACACAGCCAGACCCATCTGATCTGCCATCTCTGCGGCCTCTGTCCCGCTCGAAGTGGATTGCTCTCCGCTCGGCATCAGAAGGCTGCAGGCCGGAGTCTTCTATCAAGGGCTGATCGTGAGGACAATCGGACACTGCAACGCCGCGCGCTGGGGCAGCGGGGGCCCGCCTCAGAAATGACGAAACGTGCCCGCTCTGTCCGGTGCTCACGTTGGACAGGCGGTGAGCAGTTTTGGGGAGCGGGTTTGTTTTACAGTATCCGACTCCGAGCTAAAGCAAAATGGAGGAGCGTAGGAAGAGAGTTTGAAAGAAGGACGCAGATAACGATAACATAAATCAGCTACGTGGGGAGAAAGCAGGGGGAAAAGAACATGCAAGAGTGAACTAAAAAGATAGGACGTGTGGGTTTAGGGAAGAAAGAATCAAGAACTGGCATGAATAATACTAGTCTGCAGCCCTGGCATTCGGCAGCGGCGGGCTCCTAAGAACAACTTTAGACCTGTGCACTATTTTAGCAAGTTAAGCACCCCAGCGACTCTGAAGGGTGGCAGGGCCCACCTTTCAGATCGATAAAGAAATGTGCAGAATTCTGAAAATGTCAGTGCAGTAAAAACAATAGCACGCAAGCCACGGCAGCATGAAATTAAAAAACAAAGACAATTGGCTAATTTCGCTGCAGCCTTGCGACGCACAGGCTTTACATGGTCGCCGGCTTTACCAACTGCTAGTATTTCAGATGGGCATCCGAAAAAAACACCACGAGGCAATGCTGCCGATAAACACTACAGAGCAGAGCAAATTGCTCCAAGTGAGGCCTTCGGACGTGATCTCCTTAGCAGGACACACTGCTTAATTTATGTTATGAATGTATTGTGTTACACAGAACGACCTTAAACCAGCGAGGTTTCAAAGAAATGTGCAGAGTAGGTTTAAGAGAACAGCGTATATGCATTGACCGAAAATTAATAAGATGCAGAGTTCAGAATTAGAAGCTCACAACCTCACAACTTCACTCTCTCTCACTCACTACCTCAATCACTCTCTATCTCACTACCTCACTCTTTCTATCTCACTAACTCACTTTCACTCTTCCTTTCACTACCTCTCTCTCTATCTCACAACATCACTCTATGCTTATATATCACTACCTCACAACATCCCTCTCCCTCACTACCTCACTCTTTCACTACCTCACTCTCTCTCTCTCACTACCTCACTCTCTCTCACTACCTCACTCTCTCTCACTACCTCACTCTCTCTCACTACCTCACTCTCTAATTCAATACCTCTCTCTCTCTCTCTCTCTCTCTCTCACTACCTCACTCTCTCTCTGCTAATGCAAAAGGTATCGCATATGCAAAAAAAAAGCTAATGCCAATAGAAATGACAATGCCATTTATTTAGGGATACAAAAATGATTTTAAAAAAACGAGCAATACCAATAGCTTTACCTATAATATTGCAGAGACCATTGCATTGTAAATGCTTGTTTTACCTTGCTCTGCTGAGATACCCGCCCGGTCTGCCGACTCCTTCACACTCGGACACGATGGCGACGAGTCGGAGTGGAGTCACCACACAAACCTGCAGTGCTGTGCCTGTGCGCAAGGTCACTGATGGCACTACTACTGCCATAAATGTTACACTCAACCACACACACACACTCAACCACACACACACACTCAACCACACACACACACTCAACCACACACACACACTCAACCACACACACACACTCAACCACACACACACCCACACTCAACCACACCCACACTCACGCTCAACCACACCCACGCTCAACCACACCCACACCCACGCTCAACCACACCCACGCTCAACCACACCCACGCTCAACCACACCCACGCTCAACCACACCCACGCTCAACCACACCCACACTCAACCACACCCACACTCAACCACACCCACACTCAACCACACCCACACTCAACCACACCCACACTCAACCACACTCACACTCAACCACACCCACACTCACACTCAACCACACCCACACTCACGCTCAACCACACTCACACTCACCCACACTCACACTCAACCACACTCACACCCACACTCAACCACACTCACACTCAACCACACCCACAATCACACTCAACCACACCCACACTCACACTCAACCACACCCACACTCACGCTCAACCACACTCACACTCACGCTCAACCACACTCACACTCAACCACACTCACACTCACGCTCAACCACACTCACACTCACGCTCAACCACACTCACACTCACGCTCAACCACACTCACACTCACGCTCAACCACACTCACACTCAACCACACCCACACTCAACCACACCCACACTCAACCACACCCACACTCAACCACACCCACACTCAACCACACCCAACCACACCCACACTCAACCACACCCACACTCAACCACACCTACACTCACACTCAACCACACTCACACTCAACCACACCCACTCAACCACACCCACTCAACCACACCCACTCAACCACGCCCACTCAACCACGCACACTCAACCACACGTGCGCGCACTCAACCACGCGCGCGCACTCAACCACACGCGCGCACTCAACCACACGCGCGCACTCAACCACACGCGCGCACTCAACCACACGCGCGCGCTCAACCACACGCGCGCGCTCAACCACACTTAGAAATGTAACAAGTATTTTCAGTGCAATAGGTCTCGCATTGTTAAAGTTTGAGCTGTTGGCATTGCCAATAATAATGCAACACCAATAGCAGCTCAAAGATTCAGTAATGTGAGACCTATTGCATTGCAATTGTTTTTTTTGTATATAGCACAAACTTGACTGAAAGGTGTGTATTTATGTTGCATTGAGTACAGTGTAATTATGTGTTGTGTTATTATGTGGCACAGATTGGTATTGTGTGGAGTGTATTTATCTTGCATTAAGTAGAGAGTAATTATGTGACATGCAATTATGTAGTACTGAGTGGTATGTGGAGTGTATTTATGTGTTATTGAATACAGTGTAATTATGTGATGTGTAATCACCCAACCACACACACACAACCACACACACACGACCACACACACACGACCACACACACAACCACACACACAACCCCACACACAACCCCACACACAACCCCACACACAACCCCACACACAACCCCACACACAACCACACACACACCCACCCACACACACCCACACACACACACACACACACAAAACCACCACAACCACACACCACACACAACCACCACAACCACACATAACCACCACAACCACACACATAACCACCACAACCACACACACAACCACCCACAATCACACACAACCACACACACAGCCACACCCCCCACACAACCACACCCCCCACACACAACCACACCCCACAGCCACACCCCCCACACACAACCACACCCCACACACAACCCCCCACACACAACCCCACACACACAACCCCACACACACAACCCCACACACACAACCCCACACACACAACCCCACACACACAACCCCACACACACAACCCCACACACACAACCCCACACTCAACCACGCACACACTCAACCACGCACACACTCAACCACGCACACACTCAACCACGCACACACTCAACCACGCACACACACTCAACCACGCACACACTCAACCACGCACACACACTCAACCACACACACACACTCAACCACACACACACTCAACCACACACACACTCAACCACACACACACTCAACCACACACACACACTCAACCACACACACACACTCAACCACACACACACACTCAACCACACACACACTCAACCACACACACACACTCAACCACACACACACACTCAACCACACACACACACTCAACCACACACACGCACTCAACCACACACACGCACTCAACCACACACACGCACTCAACCACACACACACGCACTCAACCACACACACACGCACTCAACCACACACACACGCACTCAACCACACACACACGCACTCAACCACACACACACGCACTCAACCACACACACACGCACTCAACCACACACACACGCACTCAACCACACACACACACGCACTCAACCACACACGCACTCAACCACACACGCACTCAACCACACACGCACTCAACCACACACACTCAACCACACACACTCACTCAACCACACACACACTCAACCACACACACACACACTCAACCACACACACCCACACTCAACCACACACCCACACTCAACCACACACCCACACTCAACCACACACACACACTCAACCACACACACACTCAACCACACACACACTCAACCACACACACACTCAACCACACACGCACTCAACCACACACGCACTCAACCACACCCACTCTCAACCACACCCACTCTCAACCACACCCACTCTCAACCACACCCACACTCAACCACACCCGACCACACCCACACCCGACCACACCCACACCCGACCACACCCACACCCGACCACACCCACACCCGACCACACCCACACCCGACCACACCCACACCCGACCACACCCACACCCGACCACACCCACACTCGACCACACCCACACTCGACCACACCCACACTCGACCACACCCACACTCGACCACACCCACACTCGACCACACCCACACTCGACCACACCCACACTCGACCACACCCACACTCAACCACACCCACACTCAACCACACCCACACTCAACCACACCCACACTCAACCACACCCACACTCAACCACACCCACACTCAACCACACCCACACTCAACCACACCCACACTCAACCGCACCCACACCCACGCTCAACCACACTCACACTCAACCGCACCCACACCCACGCTCAACCACACCCACGCTCAACCACACCCACGCTCAACCACACCCACGCTCAACCACACCCACGCTCAACCACACCCACGCTCAACCACACCCACGCTCAACCACACCCACGCTCAACCACACCCACGCTCAACCACACCCACGCTCAACCACACCCACACACCCACGCTCAACCACACCCACGCTCAACCACACCCACGCTCAACCACACCCACGCTCAACCACACCCACACTCAACCACACCCACACTCAACCACACCCACACTCACACTCAACCACACTCACACTCAACCACACCCACACTCAACCACACTCAACCACACCCACACTCAACCACACCCACACTCAACCACACCCACACTCAACCACACCCACACTCAACCACACCCACACTCAACCACACCCACACTCAACCACACCCACTCAACCACACCCACTCAACCACGCCCACTCAACCACGCCCACTCAACCACGCCCACTCAACCACACACACACACACTCGAACCACACACACACTCAACCACACACACACTCAACCACACACACACGCAACCACACACACGCAACCACACACACGCAACCACACAAACGCAACCACACACACGCAACCACACACACGCAACCACACACACACAACCACACACACACCCACCCACACACACCCACCACAACCACACATAACCACCACAACCACACACATAACCACCACAACCACACACACACAACCACCCACAATCACACACAACCACACACACAACCACACCCCACACACACAGCCACACCCCCACAACCACACCCCACACACACAACCACACCCCACACACACAACCACACCCCACACACAACCCCCCACACACAACCCCCCACACACAGCCCCACACTCAACCACGCACACACTCAACCACGCACACACTCAACCACGCACACACTCAACCACGCACACACACTCAACCACACACACACTCAACCACACACACACACTCAACCAAACACACACACTCAACCACACACACACACACACACTCAACCACACACACACTCAACCACACACACACTCAACCACACACACACTCAACCACACACACTCAACCACACACACACTCAACCACACACACACTCAACCACACACACACACTCAACCACACACACACACTCAACCACACACACACGCAACCACACACACACGCAACCACACACACACGCAACCACACACACGCAACCACATACACTCAACCACACACACACTCAACCACACACACACACTCAACCACACACACACACTCAACCACACACACACACTCAACCACACACACACACTCAACCACACACACACACTCAACCACACACACACACTCAACCACACACACACACTCAACCACACACACACACTCAACCACACACACACTCAACCACACACACACACTCAACCACACACACACACTCAACCACACACACACACTCAACCACACACACACACTCAACCACACACACACATTCAACCACACACACACACTCAACCACACACACACTCAACCACACACACACCCAACCACACACACACTCAACCACACACACACACTCAACCACACACACACACTCAACCACACACACACACTCAACCACACACACACACTCAACCACACACACACACTCAACCACACACACACACTCAACCACACACACACACTCAACCACACACACACCCTCAACCACACTCAACCACTCAACCACACTCAACCACACCCACACTCAAGCACACCCACACTCAACCACACCCACACCCACACTCACACTCAACCACACCCACACTCACACCCACACTCAAGCACACCCACACTCAACCACACCCACACCCACACTCACACTCAACCACACCCACACTCACACTCAACCACACCCACACTCACACTCAACCACACCCACGCTCAACCACACCCACGCTCAACCACACTCACACTCAACCACACTCACACTCACACTCAACCACACTCACACTCACGCTCAACCACACTCACACTCACGCTCAACCACACTCACACTCACGCTCAACCACACTCACGCTCAACCACACCCACACTCAACCACACCCACACTCAACCACACCCACGCTCAACCACACCCACACTCAACCACACCCACACTCAACCACACCCACACTCAACCACACCCACACTCAACCACACCCACACTCAACCACACCCACACTCAACCACACCCACACTCAACCACACCCACACTCAACCACACCCACACTCAACCACACCCACACTCAACCACACCCACACTCAACCACACCCACACTCAACCACACCCACACTCAACCACACCCACACTCAACCACACCCACACTCAACCACACCCACACTCAACCACACCCACACTCAACCACACCCACACTCAACCACACCCACACTCAACCACACCCACACTCAACCACACCCACACTCAACCACACCCACACTCAACCACACCCACACTCAACCACACCCACACTCAACCACACCCACACTCAACCACACCCACACTCAACCACACCCACACTCAACCACACCCACACTCAACCTCAACCACACCCACACTCAACCACACCCACTCAACCACACCCACTCAACCACACCCACTCAACCACACCCACTCAACCACACCCACTCAACCACACCCACTCAACCACACCCACTCAACCACACCCACTCAACCACGCCCACTCAACCACGCCCACTCAACCACGCCCACTCAACCACGCCCACTCAACCACGCCCACTCAACCACGCCCACTCAACCACACGTGCGCGCACTCAACCACACGTGCGCGCACACTCAACCACACGTGCGCGCACACTCAACCACACGTGCGCGCACACTCAACCACACGTGCGCGCACACTCAACCACACGTGCGCGCACACTCAACCACACGTGCGCGCACACTCAACCACACGTGCGCGCACACTCAACCACACGTGCGCGCACACTCAACCACACGTGCGCGCGCTCAACCACACGTGCGCGCGCTCAACCACACGTGCGCGCGCTCAACCACACGTGCGCGCGCTCAACCACACGTGCGCGCGCTCAACCACACGTGCGCGCGCTCAACCACACGTGCGCGCGCTCAACCACACGTGCGCGCGCTCAACCACACGTGCGCGCGCTCAACCACACGTGCGCGCGCTCAACCACACGTGCGCGCGCTCAACCACACGTGCGCGCGCTCAACCACACGCGCGCGCTCAACCACACGCGCGCGCTCAACCACACGCGCGCGCTCAACCACACGCGCGCGCTCAACCACACGCGCGCGCTCAACCACACGCGCGCGCTCAACCACACGCGCGCGCTCAACCACACACGCGCACTCAACCACACACGCACTCAACCACACACACACACTCAACCGCACACGTGCACACACAGCCACCCACACACACACAACCACACACACACACCTTAAGGGAATCGAGTAACGGAAAGAGAAAGCACTCTATCCCAAATGACACGTTTTCAGTCCAGTCAGAAAGTATGACTTAGCCCCAAGTCCTTGTTTTGTAGCTTAGCAGATGTCAATTATTTCAGTAAGCCTGACGCGACATTAGAAAAAGAGAAGAATAGTGCAATTATTAGGCACGCATTGTTTACCGTGTAACCGCGTTAATATTTGCCGCGCACTTTCATTTTTTTTACCTTGTAACCGCCTTCATTTATTTTACCCTGTAACGAAGTAAATATTTGTCGCACATTTTCATTTACTTTGCCTTGTAACTGCTATTTTACCTTGTAACCACGTAAAGATTAGCCACGCATTCCTCCCAATTAAGCAACAAACTGTATTGCAGCCGCAAAGCCACAAGTAAAGTGATTGCAAAACTGAAAGCAAAGCCACAAGTAAAGTGATCGCGAAACCGAAAGCAATCGCTTTTGGAAGCGGAGACAGCCGCCAATGGTGCGCGCGCGCCACAGACAGCCCTATGCTTTCAATTATCGCGCCTGTGTCTGGGCACGATAATTGAAACCAGATAGGCTTTAGTGCGCGTAACAGACACCAATAGGCCGTGGGCGGAGCGATGCCCCCGCCTTTGGCCTATTGCATGCTCTGTCTAAAAAATACAGCCACTAAAAGCCCAATAATAGAAGACAAAACAAAAAACACACGCACAAGCGTGTACGATTCCAGGGTCCATTTCTAAACCATGGACAAAATGACTCTCGCTGCGCGAGCACTGCTGCGCAGTGCAACGCTAGGCGCGAGACCTAAAAACCGCTGGGGTGGTTGATAGGGATGGCATGCATCATTCACAAGAATGTAACTGTCCTCTTTCACTGCCCTGGCTCCTGACCGTGTCACGTATATCGTTCTCTTGCAGGTCCCGGTTACAATGGTTGATGACTCTGCGTATTTCTCCGGGGAGGAGTGGAAGCTCTTGCACGATTGGCAGAAGGACCTTTACAAGAACGTGATGAAGGAGATCCACCGGGCCTTGGTCTCCCTGGGTAATGTAAACAGCTTTAAACTTGGTAAAATGTTCCAGACGTTTGACATAATACAGTATTATTATAACCTACGTTTACTTTCAGAATTTATTTTTTTAATTGAACACTTACGATACATTTATGGTATGGACAGCTAGCTGCATGACATTTCATACATTAACAGTTTTAGAGATTCGAGCCTCTGATCTGAGTACAAAGTGTGATAATTATCACCTGTTTCTGAGTCCAGCCCTCCCGAATGGGACATACCATCTCTGCGTGCAAAAATCTGTATCTTTCGGAATCTATCTGACATTCTCCTCCCCAGTGAATAGGAGCGGGTTTGCTGAATTATGAGCCTGGTTCACAAAGGTGAACTTACACTTTCATGTAACTTTATGTTTGTTTTGGAATTCACAAACTGCGAGTTAACAGTAAATTTATGACTGCGGCGGCTCTACAGTAGGTGCAGACAACCCTGTACACAAAAAGATAGCCCATTCATTTCTCTTTATGTGTAGAGTTCTCCGCTCCGAATACAGAGTCTCCGCGGTCATAAACGTACTATTTAATCGTAATTTGTGAATTCCAAAACAAACGTAAACTTACACAAAAGCTCTTTATCTGGAGTGCAGACTTTAGCAAGCCTGGTAATAAAATCTGTATAATTCTTAAATGTAACCTCTGAGCGAACAAGGTTTTACACAGGGTTAGATTTTTTCCAGTTAGCTTGTAATCGAGGCTAAAAGTGACTTGCCCAGAATCACACAATCGTCCGTTAAGTGCAATAACTGGGATTAGAACGCAGCAATTCAGGTCTCAAAGATGCAGTTTAACAAAGAGACCATGTCTAAGTCTTAGATTCTAACCATCTTTCTCAAGAATATCGAACAAGCGCTGCCTTTCTACTGTCCAAATCCTTCTATACAAAGAATAAAAGGTGATAGAACCTCCTCGTATCCACATCATCTGTTGTTCCTCCAAGACCCGCTCTAATTCACCAGGTTAATGCAGCAACAAAATAATGCAATGATCTTCCTCAATGTCCTTTAAATTGCTTTGGTTTTACCAAAGACTATCCTTTCCTGTTAAATTTGGGCTAAACTGCATATACTTAAGACTTTTTTATAGTCGAGTGGCTAGCGGTCTTCAAGGTAAAGTGGTTCGTGGTCATTAGAGTAGAGTCGTAAGATGTCTTTAGAGTAGGGTGGTTGGAAGTCTTTGAAGCAGAGTTGTTGGTAGTTACTAAAGTAGAGTCCTTAGATGTCTAACAATAGAGTGGAAGGAGATCTTTGGCATAGAGGGGTTGGAGGTCTCTAGAGCAGAGTCCTGTGAGGTCTCTAGAGCAGAGTCCTGTGAGGTCTCTAGAGCAGAGTCCTGTGAGGTCTCTAGAGCAGAGTCCTGTGAGGTCTCTAGAGCAGAGTCCTGTGAGGTCTCTAGAGCAGAGTCCTGTGAGGTCTCTAGAGCAGAGTCCTGTGAGGTCTCTAGAGCAGAGTCCTGTGAGGTCTCTAGAGCAGAGTCCTGTGAGGTCTCTAGAGCAGAGTCAGCAGAGTCCTGTGAGGTCTCTAGAGCAGAGTTCCTCGAGGTCTCTAGAGCAGAGTCCTGTGAGGTCTCTAGAGCAGAGTCAGCAGAGTCCTGTGAGGTCCCTAGAGCAGAGTTCCTCGAGGTCTCTAGAGCAGAGTCAGCAGAGTCCTGTGAGGTCTCTAGAGCAGAGTTCCTCGAGGTCTCTAGAGCAGAGTTCCTCGAGGTCTTCTCTAGGGCAGAGTCCCTCGAGGTCTTCTCTAGGGCAGAGTCCCTCGAGGTCTTCTCTAGGGCAGAGTCCCTCGAGGTCTTCTCTAGGGCAGAGTCCCTCGAGGTCTTCTCTAGGGCAGAGTCCCTCGAGGTCTTCTCTAGGGCAGAGTCCCTCGAGGTCTTCTCTAGGGCAGAGTCCCTCGAGGTCTTCTCTAGGGCAGAGTCCCTCGAGGTCTTCTCTAGGGCAGAGTCCCTCGAGGTCTTCTCTAGGGCAGAGTCCCTCGAGGTCTTCTCTAGGGCAGAGTCCCTCGAGGTCTTCTCTAGGGCAGAGTCCCTCGAGGTCTTCTCTAGGGCAGAGTCCCTCGAGGTCTTCTCTAGGGCAGAGTCCCTCGAGGTCTTCTCTAGGGCAGAGTCCCTCGAGGTCTTCTCTAGGGCAGAGTCCCTCGAGGTCTTCTCTAGGGCAGAGTCCCTCGAGGTCTTCTCTAGGGCAGAGTCCCTCGAGGTCTTCTCTAGGGCAGAGTCCCTCGAGGTCTTCTCTAGGGCAGAGTCCCTCGAGGTCTTCTCTAGGGCAGAGTCCCTCGAGGTCTTCTCTAGGGCAGAGTCCCTCGAGGTCTTCTCTAGGGCAGAGTCCCTCGAGGTCTTCTCTAGGGCAGAGTCCCTCGAGGTCTTCTCTAGGGCAGAGTCCCTCGAGGTCTTCTCTAGGGCAGAGTCCCTCGAGGTCTTCTCTAGGGCAGAGTCCCTCGAGGTCTTCTCTAGGGCAGAGTCCCTCGAGGTCTTCTCTAGGGCAGAGTCCCTCGAGGTCTTCTCTAGGGCAGAGTCCCTCGAGGTCTTCTCTAGGGCAGAGTCCCTCGAGGTCTTCTCTAGGGCAGAGTCCCTCGAGGTCTTCTCTAGGGCAGAGTCCCTCGAGGTCTTCTCTAGGGCAGAGTCCCTCGAGGTCTTCTCTAGGGCAGAGTCCCTCGAGGTCTTCTCTAGGGCAGAGTCCCTCGAGGTCTTCTCTAGGGCAGAGTCCCTCGAGGTCTTCTCTAGGGCAGAGTCCCTCGAGGTCTTCTCTAGGGCAGAGTCCCTCGAGGTCTTCTCTAGGGCAGAGTCCCTCGAGGTCTTCTCTAGGGCAGAGTCCCTCGAGGTCTTCTCTAGGGCAGAGTCCCTCGAGGTCTTCTCTAGGGCAGAGTCCCTCGAGGTCTTCTCTAGGGCAGAGTCCCTCGAGGTCTTCTCTAGGGCAGAGTCCCTCGAGGTCTTCTCTAGGGCAGAGTCCCTCGAGGTCTTCTCTAGGGCAGAGTCCCTCGAGGTCTTCTCTAGGGCAGAGTCCCTCGAGGTCTTCTCTAGGGCAGAGTCCCTCGAGGTCTTCTCTAGGGCAGAGTCCCTCGAGGTCTTCTCTAGGGCAGAGTCCCTCGAGGTCTTCTCTAGGGCAGAGTCCCTCGAGGTCTTCTCTAGGGCAGAGTCCCTCGAGGTCTTCTCTAGGGCAGAGTCCCTCGAGGTCTTCTCTAGGGCAGAGTCCCTCGAGGTCTTCTCTAGGGCAGAGTCCCTCGAGGTCTTCTCTAGGGCAGAGTCCCTCGAGGTCTTCTCTAGGGCAGAGTCCCTCGAGGTCTTCTCTAGGGCAGAGTCCCTCGAGGTCTTCTCTAGGGCAGAGTCCCTCGAGGTCTTCTCTAGGGCAGAGTCCCTCGAGGTCTTCTCTAGGGCAGAGTCCCTCGAGGTCTTCTCTAGGGCAGAGTCCCTCGAGGTCTTCTCTAGGGCAGAGTCCCTCGAGGTCTTCTCTAGGGCAGAGTCCCTCGAGGTCTTCTCTAGGGCAGAGTCCCTCGAGGTCTTCTCTAGGGCAGAGTCCCTCGAGGTCTTCTCTAGGGCAGAGTCCCTCGAGGTCTTCTCTAGGGCAGAGTCCCTCGAGGTCTTCTCTAGGGCAGAGTCCCTCGAGGTCTTCTCTAGGGCAGAGTCCCTCGAGGTCTTCTCTAGGGCAGAGTCCCTCGAGGTCTTCTCTAGGGCAGAGTCCCTCGAGGTCTTCTCTAGGGCAGAGTCCCTCGAGGTCTTCTCTAGGGCAGAGTCCCTCGAGGTCTTCTCTAGGGCAGAGTCCCTCGAGGTCTTCTCTAGGGCAGAGTCCCTCGAGGTCTTCTCTAGGGCAGAGTCCCTCGAGGTCTTCTCTAGGGCAGAGTCCCTCGAGGTCTTCTCTAGGGCAGAGTCCCTCGAGGTCTTCTCTAGGGCAGAGTCCCTCGAGGTCTTCTCTAGGGCAGAGTCCCTCGAGGTCTTCTCTAGGGCAGAGTCCCTCGAGGTCTTCTCTAGGGCAGAGTCCCTCGAGGTCTTCTCTAGGGCAGAGTCCCTCGAGGTCTTCTCTAGGGCAGAGTCCCTCGAGGTCTTCTCTAGGGCAGAGTCCCTCGAGGTCTTCTCTAGGGCAGAGTCCCTCGAGGTCTTCTCTAGGGCAGAGTCCCTCGAGGTCTTCTCTAGGGCAGAGTCCCTCGAGGTCTTCTCTAGGGCAGAGTCCCTCGAGGTCTTCTCTAGGGCAGAGTCCCTCGAGGTCTTCTCTAGGGCAGAGTCCCTCGAGGTCTTCTCTAGGGCAGAGTCCCTCGAGGTCTTCTCTAGGGCAGAGTCCCTCGAGGTCTTCTCTAGGGCAGAGTCCCTCGAGGTCTTCTCTAGGGCAGAGTCCCTCGAGGTCTTCTCTAGGGCAGAGTCCCTCGAGGTCTTCTCTAGGGCAGAGTCCCTCGAGGTCTTCTCTAGGGCAGAGTCCCTCGAGGTCTTCTCTAGGGCAGAGTCCCTCGAGGTCTTCTCTAGGGCAGAGTCCCTCGAGGTCTTCTCTAGGGCAGAGTCCCTCGAGGTCTTCTCTAGGGCAGAGTCCCTCGAGGTCTTCTCTAGGGCAGAGTCCCTCGAGGTCTTCTCTAGGGCAGAGTCCCTCGAGGTCTTCTCTAGGGCAGAGTCCCTCGAGGTCTTCTCTAGGGCAGAGTCCCTCGAGGTCTTCTCTAGGGCAGAGTCCCTCGAGGTCTTCTCTAGGGCAGAGTCCCTCGAGGTCTTCTCTTGGGCAGAGTCCCTCGAGGTCTTCTCTTGGGCAGAGTCCCTCGAGGTCTTCTCTTGGGCAGAGTCCCTCGAGGTCTTCTCTTGGGCAGAGTCCCTCGAGGTCTTCTCTTGGGCAGAGTCCCTCGAGGTCTTCTCTTGGGCAGAGTCCCTCGAGGTCTTCTCTTGGGCAGAGTCCCTCGAGGTCTCCTCTTGGGCAGAGTCCCTCGAGGTCTCCTCTAGGGCAGAGTCCCTCGAGGTCTCCTCTAGGGCAGAGTCCCTCGAGGTCTCCTCTAGGGCAGAGTCCCTCGAGGTCTCCTCTAGGGCAGAGTCCCTCGAGGTCTCCTCTAGGGCAGAGTCCCTCGAGGTCTCCTCTAGGGCAGAGTCCCTCGAGGTCTCCTCTAGGGCAGAGTCCCTCGAGGTCTCCTCTAGGGCAGAGTCCCTCGAGGTCTCCTCTAGGGCAGAGTCCCTCGAGGTCTCCTCTAGGGCAGAGTCCCTCGAGGTCTCCTCTAGGGCAGAGTCCCTCGAGGTCTCCTCTAGGGCAGAGTCCCTCGAGGTCTCCTCTAGGGCAGAGTCCCTCGAGGTCTCCTCTTGGGCAGAGTCCCTCGAGGTCTCCTCTTGGGCAGAGTCCCTCGAGGTCTCCTCTTGGGCAGAGTCCCTCGAGGTCTCCTCTAGGGCAGAGTCCCTCGAGGTCTCCTCTAGGGCAGAGTCCCTCGAGGTCTCCTCTAGGGCAGAGTCCCTCGAGGTCTCCTCTAGGGCAGAGTCCCTCGAGGTCTCCTCTAGGGCAGAGTCCCTCGAGGTCTCCAGAGTAGAGTTGTTAGGTGTCTTTAGAGTAAAGTCATTAAAGGGTTGGAAGGCTTTAGAGTACAGCAGTTGGAGGTCTTCAGAAGAGATTGGTTGGAGGTCTTTAGCCAAGGCCGGTTTCTTTGTATTGGCGTGGGGGCTCTGCCCCCATAGTTTTTGCCTTCTTAATTACTTTTTTAATTAAATAAACGCATCCTACCTGCTGCCCTAAATATTGATTTTTCAGCAAAAATTCAAGTTCTGACCCTCGCTCTGCACAAGTGTCGGACAGTCACAGCAGCACTGACAGGCACATGCACTTACTGCGCATGTGCCCTGTCGGAGAGTGTTTAGGGCTTCCTTGATTTCAGCCGTTATGTCTGTGGCCTGTCAGAGTGAAGAGCCGCTCCTCCCCTGTGAAGTGCACCACCCTCGCTGACTGACTCCATTTGGGCGCTTCAGGCTGCAGCCTGAGCTTTCCACAACAGTGTGTCAGTCAGCAAAGGTTCACCTTGCCTAACTCGTCACAGAGTGGGTGAATCAGCCAGCCTTCCTGATCCCATCCCACTCGGTGGCGAGTTGGTAAGAGGAGGCCAGGATTGGAGGAAGAAGAGTTGAGACATACAGGCAACTCGTGGAGTTCTTTGGATGGAGAGAGAATTAATTTTGTGTAAATTTGAAACCCATTCGGAGTCCAGGAGTTTTATTTTCCAGGTTTTTTCTTGTTTCCTGCGACACGTTGGTCTCCGCTAGTTTGTGACACTTGAGCACTCTTCTCTTGGCACTCTGGACTGGGCCCAGCGTGGCCTGGTAAATAGTAGCTAGGGGGGGAGGGGGGGGGTGACCTGTTTCTGCATTTCTGCTTCGACAGTCATGTGTTCAAAGCAGCAGCAGCACAGCGTGGATGAAAGAATGACTTCATTGCGCTGGCATGTTACATTTTTCAAGTGCACCTCGTCAGCCTTGCATGGGCGAGTATTGAAAACTGCTTTTCAGTAAAGTCCCCTTTGCTACTCACTGGTAAGAGTAGTGAGCTCAGCAGAGCTTTCCTTTTATAATTTGTTTAGTAAAAGGCTGTATTTGTTCTCTTTGTCCTCAACCATTCACATTCCAACCCAACACGCTTTCTTTGTGTAAATTTTCATCCGGAAAACTGTAAAACAGGCATACCTGAAGGGCCTTTAAAACCTTTAGGCCTCCATTTGTAATGGAATATGCATTTAAATAATACACACGTTTTCCAGTCCCCACAGAAGTTTATTTTGAATAATTAGTAGTAAGTGCTACACAAATATTGCAATACAACCCAATCAGTGTGCAGATGAAGAGGTAGCAACAGCATGAGCGGGGGAGTGATGGAGATAAAGCCGGACAAGGAGAATAGAGGAATAGTCTGTTACAGTGGGAGGGGTAAATATAGAGTCAGTTACAGTGGGAGGGTAAATATAGAGTCAGTTACAGTGGGAGGGTAAATGTAGTCTGTTACATTGGAGGGGTAAATATAGAGTCCGTTACAGTGGGAGGGTAAATATAGAGTCAGGTACATTGGAAGGGTAAATATAGAGTCAGTTACAGTGGGAGGGTAAATATAGAGTCCATTACATTGGAAGGGTAAATATAGAGCCAGTTACAGTGGAAGGGTAAATATAGAGTCAGTTACATTGGAGGGGTTAATATAGAGTCAGTTACATTGGAGGGGTAAATATAGAGTCAGTTACAGTGGGAGGGTAAATATAGAGTCAGGTACATTGGAAGGGTAAATATAGAGTCAGTTACAGTGGGAGGGTAAATATAGAGTCCATTACATTGGAAGGGTAAATATAGAGCCAGTTACAGTGGAAGGGTAAATATAGAGTCAGTTACATTGGAGGGGTTAATATAGAGTCAGTTACATTGGAGGGGTAAATATAGAGTCAGTTACAGTGGGAGGGTAAATATAGAGTCAGGTACATTGGAAGGGTAAATATAGAGTCAGTTACAGTGGGAGGGTAAATATAGAGTCCATTACATTGGAAGGGTAAATATAGAGCCAGTTACAGTGGAAGGGTAAATTTAGAGTCAGTTACATTGGAGGGGTTAATATAGAGTCAGTTACATTGGAGGGGTAAATATAGAGTCAGGTACATTGGAAGGGTAAATATAGAGTCAGGTACATTGGAAGGGTAAATATAGAGTCAGTTACAGTGGGAGGGTAAATATAGAGTCCATTACATTGGAAGGGTAAATATAGAGCCAGTTACAGTGGAAGGGTAAATATAGAGTCAGTTACAGTGGAGGGGTAAATATAGAGTCCATTACATTGGAAGGGTAAATATAGAGCCAGTTACAGTGGAAGGGTAAATATAGAGTCAGTTACAGTGGAGGGGTAAATATAGAGTCAGTTACATTGGAAGTGTGGAGATAGTTACATTGGAAAGATTGAGATAGTCAATTAGATTGGTAGGATTGAGATCGAGTTGGTTACTTTGAAAGTATTGAGATTGAGGCGGCTACTTTGGGAGGATTGAGATCGAGGCGGTTACTTTGGGAGGCTTGATATCGAGTCGGTTACTTTGGAAGTATTGGGATAGTCGGTCACTTTAGGAGGGTTGAGATACAGTCGGTCACTTTGGGAGGGTTGAGATAGTCGGTCACTTTGGGAGGGTTGAGATAGTCGGTCACTTTGGGAGGGTTGAGATAGTCGGTCACTTTGGGAGGGTTGGGATAGTCGGTCACTTTGGGAGGGTTGGGATAGTTGGTCACTTTGGAAGTATTGGGATAGTCAGTCACTTTGGGAGGGTTGGGGTAGAGTCGGTCACTTTGGGAGGGTTGAGATGGAGTCGGTCACTTTGGGAGGGTTGGGATAGTCGGTCACTTTGAGAGGGTTGAGGTAGTCGGTCACTTTGAGAGGGTTGAGATAGTCGGTCACTTTGAGAGGGTTGAGATAGTCGGTCACTTTGAGAGGGTTGAGATAGTCGGTCACTTTGGAAGTATTGGGATAGAGTCGGTCACTTTGGGAGGGTTGAGATAGTCGGTCACTTTGGGAGGGTTGAGATAGTCGGTCACTTTGAGAGGGTTGAGATAGTCGGTCACTTTGAGAGGGTTGAGATAGTCGGTTACTTTGGAAGTATTGGGATAGAGTCGGTCACTTTGGGAGGGTTGTGATAGTCAGTTACTTTGGGAGGGTTCGGATAGAGTCGGTCACTTTGGGAGGGTTGGGATAGAGTCGGTTACTTTGGAAGTATTGGGATAGTCAGTTACTTTGGGAGAGTTGAGATAGTCGGTCACTTTGGGAGGGTTGGGATAGAGTCAGTTACTTTGGGAGGGTTGGGATAGAGTCCGTTACTTTGGAAGTATTGGGATAGTCCGTTACTTTGGGAGGGTTGGGATAGAGTCAGTCACTTTGAGAGGGTTGGGATAGAGTCGGTCACTTTGGAAGCGTTGGGATAGAGTTGGTCACTTTGGAAGCGTTGGGGATAGAGTCGGTCACTTTGGAAGTGTTGGGATAGAGTCGGTCACTTTGGAAGTGTTGGGATAGAGTCGGTCACTTTGGAAGTGATGGGATAGAGTCGGTCACTTTGGGAGAGTTGGGATAGAGTCGGTCACTTTGGGAGGGTTTGGATAGAGCCATTTACTTTGGGAGGGTTGAGATGGTTTCATTGGGAGGGGCCATTCGGTGTCCAGGGAATGACCAGCAATATGTGCGTGTGCTGTAATTAACTCTTGTAGCCGCAATCCAGAGTTAGTGATTGAAAGTAGTTTTGTGCTGTAGAGTTTCAAGCTGTAAATTGATTTTTCTCTAGTATTATGCAATGTCTGTTGTTTATGGCACCAGATGTCACACTGTCGATGAATTTGTTATAAAGGTGGTGGGAGGGATCGATGGGCGAAAACTAAGTGTACTCGATATGGTTTGTTTTGAAGATACTGATAATTTGGTAGATAGAGTCGCAGCTTTTGCTACAGATCCCTTTTGCCCACTAAATGCTCCATAGCAGGTTTTGAACATAATGTCCACTCTACAGCCTTCCTTGTTCCAGGAGGGTCGAGTTTTAGAAAAGCTTAACATTGAAGGATAAAATCTAGTACCTGGAGCCTAGACCTTCCTTGCGCCCGGTATCCATGGTACATGGCAAGTGATGTGAATTTGGGGCTAATAAGTCATATTTTATGGGCATGCTTAGCCTAGGAGTGGGAGTTAATTAGACTGCATTTGATATCATCGGCTGAGTTGGAGTGAGAAAGGTTGCAGGGGAGTGTGAGAAATGGGCACGAAGGGTTAGAAATTTGACTTAAGGACTGCAGTTCTGGTGCTTTAATGTCTGTGGGTTGATTTGAGAAGATGTTAAGAGAGGTGAGTGTACTCCCCAGATCGTAAGCAGAAGAACTCGTGGCACTTAGTTCTTCTGAAGAATTGATCAAGCATGGAATGAATATTTACAAGATTAATGAAACCAGCATAGTCCCCTCTCCCTGGTCCTGACCAGGCCCCGATGCGCCCAGACAAGTTCACCTTTGGCGCAGATGTACAAGATTAGTGTTGTAAATAGTGTAGTCTACAAATAGATTCCACCAACTAGAGCGCTAATCTTGGTGCTCTTGCAAGCGCTCCTGCTGTGACTATGGAAGCAACACTAAAAGAGAGTGAGAACAGACTATGTGAGATTTAGGACGGAAAGAGATGAGTGGCAGGAACAATGCCCCGGGATAAGAAACTATTTCGCAACCCATAAAGTGAGTAAAATGGGGAAAGTGAGCAGTGAAAGGTTATTAAAAGACTATGCAAAACCAATTGGGCCCAGAAATAACAATAAGATGAATAAAATATTATTTAAAAAAAAAATTTTTACAATGATTTGCACTTTCATCACAAAGAGGAATACAATGGCAGAAAATTAACGGGTTAGGCAGGAAAGGAAATCCGTTAAAATCTGTCATAAATAAAAGAATTAAGTGCACAGAATAGTGACAGTGAGCATTTGAAGATCGTCTGCGAGAGGTCAGTGTTTAAATAGCATGATTTACGCATAGATTATTTAATAGACATAGGGCCTTATTTTGATTTTGGCAGACAGGATACTCCGTCAGAAACATGGTGGATGTCCCGTCTACCGTATTACCAAGTGCATTGCAGCCTATGACACTTGTCCTACAATGGACAGAACATTTTCCACATTCTGACAGAGCATCCCATCCACCCAACTCTAAATAAGGCCTGTGGATGGTAGACATTGTTTTGAGTTAGTTGATAGCCTAATGCACGTCATACTTGTTATTAATCCATTAACTGTCACAATGATGTAAATTACCAATTCCTTTTCATTTGTTATACTAGGACCTCTTATTGCTAGTACGCTCTTTTCATTACGAGCCCGTGAGAAGGAAAGTTTGTGTCCGGTTGACCACCCAGACCATGCGAGAACACCCATGGGTGACCATTCCCTAGGTGAGTAATTGTGGACTGCCAGGGCTCCGTGCAAGGGGAAGACTTATTTACTACTGCTTGAACAGTGAATATGTTATTTTAATTTAACTTTACGCATTGCTGATGTTGCCTGTTGAGTGAGAAACCATGTTCAGAAGAGGAACCGACTGCAAAGACTGCACTGTTCGCCATTACTACCACGGAACGTGTTTTGCCTTTTGCATGTCTCGCCCTCCTTAAGATGTGAGCTGCTGTGGTTAGCTGTGAACGACCTTCGTAAGACACCGCTGTGGTTTGTAAATGACCATCATAAGACACTGGCCGCTGTGGTTTGTAAATGACCATCATAAGACACTGGCCGCTGTGGTTTGTGTTTGACCATCATAAGACACTGGTCACTCCAGTGTCCACAAGCTAGAAGAAGCATTTACAATGCAATAGGTCTCGCAACTGCGAATTTTAGAGCTATTGGTATTGTAAATGGCAATGCCTTTTGAAAAGTTAACAGGTATTGTAATTTATAATAGTAATTTACCACCAGTACCATAACTACCACTATTATTATTACTATCACCACAGAGTAGTAATAGTAATAATTGTAGTGGTGGTTATGGCACTTGTGCTGGTAGTGGTGGTGATGGTACTGGTGGTGTTAGTGGTGGTGGTACTGGTGGTCTACATGGATTTTATTTCATTACTTATGCTACTGCTGGAATATTTTTTAACAAAACCTAACAAACATTATCATTTCCAACGTCAATAGCTCAAACTTTTAGTAATGCCGGACCTATTGCTTTGCAAATGCTTGTTTTATGTTGCAGGCATGAGGTGCATCATCTACTTCCCAAAATACAATCTTAGATTTGTAGACACTCGTAACAGTCCTATGGTAGGAGGCAGTTGTTCAGCCAGTGTAAGGCTAATAGCTCACACAACTGTACATTTTGATACCTAAACTTTTAAATTACAATAAATGTAGTAGACCTCAGGCAGGAGACTTGAGTTACCAGTAACTGTGGGAAGAGCAATAACTTTAGAAACTGGTGCTTTATTTCACCTTTTCCGTGGTGTGGGAAAAAATGACGCAGCAGCGGCGCAAGGGGCTTGTAGATAAGCCCCAATGTCATTGGCAGAATGCTTTAAAGATGCCAGTCGATTGCCGCTCACTCTATTCGCACACATATATCCCAGAAAAAATCCTGCTCTTAAGCAGTGTTGCCACCTTTTGTTGTCCAGTGAAGCTTGAATACTTCCAACTGAAGAACGGTTGTGGAACCAGGAGCAGCTGAATCCACGAGACACCTGGACCTACAGCCCGAAACATCTGGTATTAGCAATAAATTTAATACATCACTAAAAAAATCCCCCTGGGCCTAATGTCCTGTTGCAGTGGGAATCCCTCAGTCAGGGCACATACGTTATTGCCAAACAGTTTAAAGCCAAGGTGTATAAATAACCCTCGGAGCCTCATCAGAATGTAGCTGAGAAGAAACGCAATCAAGACATAAACACAGTTGGAAAAAGTGATCTTAAACATCCAGACCGCACCACAATGCCGCATCAATTCAACTAAATTCATGCTAACTGCCAGTGATACAGCATCTAAGTTTATGGAAGGTTGAGAAAAAAGAAAAAAAAAAGAAAGAAGAAAAGAAAAGCATCCTAGTGTGAATGTATATACAACATCTAGCACTTAATTAAAACCCGGGTTCTCTGGCTCTATAGCACCTCTGCTGACCTGGTTCTCTGGCTCTACAGCGGCCCTGCTGATCTGGTTCTCTGGCTCTACAGCTGCTTTGCTGACTTGGTTCACTGGCTCTACAGCAGCTCTACTGACCTGGTTCTCTGGCTCTGCAACGGCTCTGCTGACCTGGTTCTCTGGCTCTACAGCACCTCTGCTGACCTGGTTCTCTGGCTCTACAGCAGCTCTGCTGACCTGGTTCTCTGGCTCTAAAGCAGCTTGTAATTCCCCAGGTTACAGGATGCAGAGACACTAATGAGAGTGGTGATTCTTTTATTTATTTGTTTTAGTTAGGGACTGTCCGGGAACGGGGGGATGAGGGGGGTCATGCAGGAGTTGTAGGGACAAGCAGTTTGTAAGGAAAAACAGGAAAAAGGAGTTTCTTGAACGCTGGTTCAGTCTATATATATCTCGGGGAGGGGGGTTCATATGGTCTTCCGGTCATGGATGAGATTGTGTCGTCAGTCGGTTCCTCCTTGTTGTCGGGGAATGTTTGTCCTTGGCCGGTACCCTCCGACCACGGCCCTCCGGGGTCCTGGCTGTCGGAGTCTTGCTGCCCTTCTCCTCTCCTGTGGGTTGGCCGGTCTCGTACACGTTGCCACTGGGCGGTTCGGGCATCTGGCTCTCCGTCATCTTGGGGTCTTTCTTCTTGTTTGAGGTTCGCCGTGGTGCTCCGGATTCATGGTCCTCCGCAACAGTGTGGAACGCCGATACACTCTCTGGTCCTGCTACTTGTTCTCCCGCTTCCTGGGTCGCAACCAGGAAAGACTAGACCGCCCATTGCGGGTTCCGGCGGTCTAGTCGCGGGCGCCATCCTGGAAGTCCCGCTCTTGAAGGGTGCGGGATTACACAGCTCTGCTGACCTGGTTCTCTGGCTCTAGAGCAGCTTTGCTGACCTGATTCTTTGGCTGTAGAGCAGCTCTGCTGACCTTGTTCTCTGGCTGTACAGCAGCTCTGCTGACCTGATTCTCTGGCTTTATAGCAGCTCTGCTGATCTGGTTCTATGGCTCTACAGCGGTCCTGCAGACCTGGTTCTCTAGGTCTACCACGGTTCTGCTGAACTGATTCTCTGGGTCTACAGCGGCTCTGCTGGCCTGGTTCTATGGCTCTACAGCAGCTCTGCTGACCTGGTTCTCTGGCTCTACAGCAGTTCTGCTGACCTAGTTCTGTGGCTGTAAAGCAGCTCTGCTGACCTGGTTCTCTAGGTCAGCAGAGCCGCTGTAGAGCCAGTTCTTTGGCTCTAGAGCAGCTCTGCTGACCTTGTTATCTGGCTCTACAACGGCTCTGCTGATCTGGTTCTTTGGCTCTAAAGCAGCTTTACTGACCTGGTTCTCTGGCTCTACAATGGCTCTGCTGACCGGGTTCTCTGGCTCTAAAGCAGCTCTGCTGACCTCGTTCTCTGGCTCTAAAGCAGCTCTGCTGACCTGGTTCTCTGACTCTACAGCGGCTCTGCTGACCTGGTTCTCTGGCTCTACAGCAGCTCTGCTGACCTGGTTCTCTGGCTCTAGAGCAGCTCTGCTGACCTGGTTCAATTGCTCTACAGCAGCTCTGCTAACCTGGTTCTCTGGCTCTACAGCAGCTCTGCTTACCTGGTTCTCTGGGTCTACAGCGGCTCTGCTGACCTGGTTCTTTGGCTCTAGAGCGGCTTTGCTGACCTGGTTCTTTGGGTCTAGAGCAGCTCTGCTGACCTGGTTCTCTGGCTTTGAAGCAGCTCTGCTGACCTGGTCCTCCGGCTCTAAAGCAGCTCTGCTGACATGGTTTCTCTGGCTCTACAGCAGCTCTGCTGGCCTGTTCTCTGGCTCTGAAGCAGCTCTGCTGACCTGGTTCTCTGCTGACCTGGGTCTCTGGTTCTAGTGCAGCTCTGCTGACCTGGTTCTCTGGCTCTACAACGGCTCTGCTGACCTGGTTCTCTGGCTGTAGAGCAGCTCTGCTGACCTGGTTCTCTGGCTCTACAACGGCTCTGCTGACATGGTTGCGACAGATATAGGGTCGATTCCGAAGAAAAGTTACCCAGGAGTAAATTAGCAACATTTTGGAATTGGCAGAGGGTTGTTGGAGTACTGCCGGGAAACCATGATGACAATCACGCTTTCGTGAGGCCAGTTGTGGAATTCTTTGTAAGTCTCAACGTTCTCACATGTGTATATGTGTGTTTTTGGAAACAAATATTGTTAACGTACATTTGCGCATGCGCAAATCCCTCTCAATTACAGAAACCATTTCCCTGCATCGCAAACAATTTTGGGTGAGTCTGTTTCACGTTGGCACAACGAGCAGGAGACAGGGAGGGACTGGCGATGTGCACGCGTTCACATCTCCTGTTCGTACGCGTGCACATCTCCTGTCCCCCTTCGGCCAAGAAACCAACAACAATGGATCTCGCCAAGGCGTGCAGTGCATGCGCTGCGTCGCAGGGCGAGACCTAGCAATATAGCTTCCATGTTTCATGAATACGTCCCGTCGCAATGATTGCTGGACATTGGACAGCCTATTAGACGGAAGCTGGTGCCACACCCACCCTGGCTGTCCTGGCTCTTATATGAGTCTGTTTGAAGAGGAGGCATGCTTGCGCTCAGATGCAGCCGTATCGGCGTCTTCATTGATCAGGCTTTGATCCGACGCGAGACCTAAATGCATCCTTCTTATTAGATTTATTTTATTGGCGTTTGTTACTTGTAGGTTTGCACATTGCAGTTCTTAATAGTTTTTTCCAGTTTAAAGCCGGGATTACATTATGTGTAAGTGCTCCTAGGAAGTCTTTTTCATGGTTTTGTTGCTCTTCAGAGGACACAGGGTTTTCGCAGTTGCTTTGCCGTCAGTGCTCCATGTCCCCCCCCTCCGTTTCAAATGATGGGTTTCTGGATGTCGACCTGATAGCCAAGGAGTCTCAAACGAAAGCAGTTGCTGCTTTCAGCTTCATCTATTTCATTATTTTGATAAAGATGTTACCAGTTCTGCCTCTTGGCATCTGTCTGTATGTAGAGGCAGCTTGCGTTCTATCGAGATTAGATTATTGGTCTGCCAAATTTTTTCCTTAAAAAAAACTACAAAGAATGCAAAATGTCGTTGTCCAGATTTTCAGTAGATTGTAGACATTTGACCACGTTTCGGAACCTCCTTGAGCTTTGCACTGGCTCGCTGTGAAACTGAAGGTTATTTCTAAAACCCAGTGCACAAAATGTATTGTGATTTGGAAATGTCTCATTTGGCCTTTTGCTTTAATCACTGTAAATTGGCTAACCGATGTTGCTCTAATTCTTTGCTACTGTTAAACATCCCTAAAGTTAGGAAAACCAGAGTGGGGGGCATGTCACTTCAGATTCGGGACCTAGTTCGTGGAACAGTTTCCTGTTGCAGGCAAAATGGCTGCGATAACTGGCGATAAGACTGGTGCAGATGAAAAATCTAAGCGTAGTGGCCACTTGTTTCCAAGTGTGTCCTTCACCTTCTACAACATCGCCCCCAAACCAAACGTATGGTTCCCATGGTCGATTGAAATGCTGCCAGTGATATCCTGTCTCCGCGAAGAAGGCGGATGTGAGGTTCTCCAGGAGCAAGAGACCTCCTGGCCATGTGGCAGTCCTGGTAGCATCGAGGGGTTTGGGCATCCCTCTGGTTTGGCTGGTGAAGGACCAACAAATGGCCATCTGGATATCCTTTTTGTACCTTACCTAATTAGAATATTCTCGCACCCACTGACGAGACGTACCCGCGTTTAAGACGGTCAAAGGCCACCAGCGCTGGACCTATTCCCATGCCAAGTGGGGCAAATATTCTACTTTTCCCCTGCAGTCAAAAACACCAGGGGCAGATTCAACATTAGGGCTTGCACCCCCATGAAATTCCTACACATTCCTATATACACATGAAATCGATCGATTCATTTAGAGATACAATCGCATCTCTAAGCAAATCGAGGTATTTAAGTCTGGGCTATCTGTCCCAGGCTGCCGGTCCCACTCGCTCTGAAGGAGGAGACGGACGCCAGACAGTGAATCAACCTTCTGAACTGTGACGCACGATTTGCTGCTCTAAAGCCCTGCATTGCCATTGGTGGTATCCACTGTAGGCCAGTGACGCTTTGAGTGTCATGGATTTGGGCGTCGGAGTCTCTGTCCCTGCGTGATTCCAGATGTCCATCATTCAAACGCATCGATCCCGCTCTTTCCCATTCATCACACGTAGGAGTGGACGCAGGCGCGGGTGTTTTGGTGCCTAGTTCTCATAATGGTGAGCATTAGAAATTATTTCTGGAAAACAAACGGTCCCCTAAAAAAGGATGAAACCCTAACGGGGAAATACACTATTTGGAAAGACAAAAAACACCGGGCTCTGTGCTATTTGCTATCGAAGGCCATATTAACTATAGATATACACGCACATGATGCAATTATAGATATCATAACTGTGTCATTAGAATGAATATTTTATTTCGTATTGTAAATAAATCACCGTCAGACTACAAATCATTAATCATATCTAATCATTAATTATGCTAGCAAAGACAGTGAATTATCATGTTTACTGCATTGATTTCCTGAAGAAAAATAAATTTCTGGATTGAATCTAATGTGTTAATCACTCAGAAGTATATGTGGTTCTAATTCTTATTATATTGTTGGGACTGTATATTTATTTATAATTTTTTTTACTCGTGAAGTCTATAGGTAAAATAAAAAATATTTTCTTACTTAAAAAGAACAATATGAAATAAAATATTCATTCTAATGACACAGTTGTTCTGATATCTATAATTGTGTCATGTGCGTGTATATCTATAGTGTATATGGCCTTCGATAGTAAATAGCACTGTGCCTGGTGTTTTTTGTCTTTCCAAATAGAGCATTAGAAATTATACAGCCTGTAGTTTGCATGTAAACAGCTTGATTTTGTGGTGAAAACAAATACGTGGGAGACGGTGGTTGAACGTTATATGTCTGCTATGGGGCTGCACACTTTTCCCTACAGTTATAAGCAGATACATTATGCATTTTCTGAGTAGTGCAGGTAGCGTTCAACGTTAAAAAGTAGAAACCTGCGGCAAGCAACAGCAGCCTGGATTTTTTTTTTTTAACATGTTTTTCTCCGTTATGGCCCTTATTTGATGGCAGAAGAAAAATGGAAGTCCTGCACATACTGTGTTTTTGGAACCACCAGGGCAAAATGCAATGTATAATAAATAATAAGTTTTCCCTGGCACGATTGTTCACCACGATAATCCTTCAAATTTAGACTGAGGCCTTAAATATGGTGCATAAAAATGAGGCAGTAACAATATCAATCATTTGACATTTTCATAATGAAAAGATTTTCCCAAGCTTCAATAAGATCAAAGAGCCGCCCCGTATGCATAACAGGAATGCAAGCTTCTCAGAACACCTACAAGACATACAGCAGCACAGCCCCCCTATACAAAAATACATGCATCCTGTACAGTAGCAGTGGTCACTCACTCACATAGACAAGACACTTGTAGCACAGAGAACAGCTGTCAAGATGTGCACACACAAGTATAGAAAAGGTACCTACCACATCGAAGTCATCGGCAGAGAAAGCTCTCCTGGCATGCACAGAATAGCCTGAGTGCAGAGATAAACATTGCAAGCTTCCATCGCACACAGGCCCAGAGGAGGAGCACCACACGGGCATCAGCAGTGAAAGCTCTCCTTGCATGCACAGAATAGCCTGAGTGCAGAGATAAACATTGCAAGCTTCCATCGCACACAGGCACAGAGGAGGAGCACCACACGGGCATCAGCAGTGAAAGCTCTCCTTGCATGCACAGAATAGCCTGAGTGCAGAGATAAACATTGCAAGCTTCCATCGCACACAGGCACAGAGGAGGAGCACCACATGGGCATCAGCAGTGAAAGCTCTCCTTGCATGCACAGAATAGCCTGAGTGCAGAGATAAACATTGCAAGCTTCCATCGCACACAGGCACAGAGGAGGAGCACCACATGGGCATCAGCAGTGAAAGCTCTCCTGGCATGCACAGAATAGCCTGAGTGCAGAGATAAACATTGCAAGCTTCCATCGCACACAGGCACAGAGGAGGAGTACCACACGGGCATCAGCAGTGAAAGCTCTCCTGGCATGCACAGAATAGCCTGAGTGCAGAGATAAACATTGCAAGCTTCCATCGCACACACAGGCCCAGAGGAGGAGCACCACATGGGCATCAGCAGTGAAAGCTCTCCTTGCATGCACAGAATAGCCTGAGTGCAGAGATAAACATTGCAAGCTTCCATCGCACACAGGCACAGAGGAGGAGCACCACATGGGCATCAGCAGTGAAAGCTCTCCTTGCATGCACAGAATAGCCTGAGTGCAGAGATAAACATTGCAAGCTTCCATCGCACACAGGCACAGAGGAGGAGCACCACACGGGCATCAGCAGTGAAAGCTCTCCTTGCATGCACAGAATAGCCTGAGTGCAGAGATAAACATTGCAAGCTTCCATCGCACACAGGCACAGAGGAGGAGCACCACATGGGCATCAGCAGTGAAAGCTCTCCTTGCATGCACAGAATAGCCTGAGTGCAGAGATAAACACTGCAAGCTTCCATCGCACACAGGCACAGAGGAGGAGCACCACATGGGCATCAGCAGTGAAAGCTCTCCTTGCATGCACAGAATAGCCTGAGTGCAGAGATAAACATTGCAAGCTTCCATCGCACACAGGCACAGAGGAGGAGTACCACACGGGCATCAGCAGTGAAAGCTCTCCTGGCATGCACAGAATAGCCTGAGTGCAGAGATAAACATTGCAAGCTTCCATCGCACACAGGCACAGAGGAGGAGTACCACACGGGCATCAGCAGTGAAAGCTCTCCTGGCATGCACAGAATAGCCTGAGTGCAGAGATAAACATTGCAAGCTTCCATCGCACACAGAGGAGGAGCACCACACGGGCATCAGCAGTGAAAGCTCTCCTTGCATGCACAGAATAGCCTGAGTGCAGAGATAAACATTGCAAGCTTCCATCGCACACAGGCACAGAGGAGGAGTACCACATGGGCATCAGCAGTGAAAGCTCTCCTTGCATGCACAGAATAGCCTGAGTGCAGAGATAAACACTGCAAGCTTCCATCGCACACAGGCACAGAGGAGGAGCACCACATGGGCATCAGCAGTGAAAGCTCTCCTGGCATGCACAGAATAGCCTGAGTGCAGAGATAAACATTGCAACCTTCCATCGCACACACAGGCCCAGAGGAGGAGCACCACATGGGCATCAGCAGTGAAAGCTCTCCTTGCATGCACAGAATAGCCTGAGTGCAGAGATAAACATTGCAAGCTTCCATCGCACACAGGCACAGAGGAGGAGTACCACACGGGCATCAGCAGTGAAAGCTCTCCTGGCATGCACAGAATAGCCTGAGTGCAGAGATAAACATTGCAACCTTCCATCGCACACACAGGCCCAGAGGAGGAGCACCACATGGGCATCAGCAGTGAAAGCTCTCCTGGCATGCGCAGAATAGCCTGAGTGCAGAGATAAACATTGCAAGCTTCCATCGCACACACAGGCACAGAGGAGGAGCACCACACGGGCATCAGCAGTGAAAGCTCTCCTTGCATGCACAGAATAGCCTGAGTGCAGAGATAAACATTGCAAGCTTCCATCGCACACAGGCACAGAGGAGGAGCACCACATGGGCATCAGCAGTGAAAGCTCTCCTTGCATGCACAGAATAGCCTGAGTGCAGAGATAAACATTGCAAGCTTCCATCGCACACAGGCACAGAGGAGGAGCACCACATGGGCATCAGCAGTGAAAGCTCTCCTGGCATGCACAGAATAGCCTGAGTGCAGAGATAAACATTGCAAGCTTCCATCGCACACAGGCACAGAGGAGGAGCACCACACGGGCATCAGCAGTGAAAGCTCTCCTTGCATGCACAGAATAGCCTGAGTGCAGAGATAAACATTGCAAGCTTCCATCGCACACAGGCACAGAGGAGGAGCACCACACGGGCATCAGCAGTGAAAGCTCTCCTGGCATGCACAGAATAGCCTGAGTGCAGAGATAAACATTGCAAGCTTCCATCGCACACAGGCACAGAGGAGGAGCACCACACGGGCATCAGCAGTGAAAGCTCTCCTGGCATGCACAGAATAGCCTGAGTGCAGAGATAAACATTGCAAGCTTCCATCGCACACAGGCACAGAGGAGGAGTACCACACGGGCATCAGCAGTGAAAGCTCTCCTGGCATGCACAGAATAGCCTGAGTGCAGAGATAAACATTGCAAGCTTCCATCGCACACAGGCACAGAGGAGGAGCACCACACGGGCATCAGCAGTGAAAGCTCTCCTTGCATGCACAGAATAGCCTGAGTGCAGAGATAAACATTGCAAGCTTCCATCGCACACAGGCATAGAGGAGGAGCACCACACGGGCATCAGCAGTGAAAGCTCTCCTGGCATGCACAGAATAGCCTGAGTGCAGAGATAAACATTGCAAGCTTCCATCGCACACAGGCACATAGGAGGAGCACCACACGGGCATCAGCAGTGAAAGCTCTCCTGGCATGCACAGAATAGCCTGAGTGCAGAGATAAACATTGCAAGCTTCCATCGCACACAGGCACAGAGGAGGAGCACCACACGGGCATCAGCAGTGAAAGCTCTCCTGGCATGCGCAGAATAGCCTGAGTGCAGAGATAAACATTGCAACCTTCCATCGCACACACAGGCCCAGAGGAGGAGCACCACATGGGCATCAGCAGTGAAAGCTCTCCTTGCATGCACAGAATAGCCTGAGTGCAGAGATAAACACTGCAAGCTTCCATCGCACACAGGCACAGAGGAGGAGCACCACATGGGCATCAGCAGTGAAAGCTCTCCTGGCATGCACAGAATAGCCTGAGTGCAGAGATAAACATTGCAAGCTTCCATCGCACACACAGGCACAGAGGAGGAGCACCACACGGGCATCAGCAGTGAAAGCTCTCCTTGCATGCACAGAATAGCCTGAGTGCAGAGATAAACATTGCAAGCTTCCATCGCACACAGGCACAGAGGAGGAGCACCACACGGGCATCAGCAGTGAAAGCTCTCCTGGCATGCACAGAATAGCCTGAGTGCAGAGATAAACATTGCAAGCTTCCATCGCACACACAGGCCCAGAGGAGGAGCACCACACGGGCATCAGCAGTGAAAGCTCTCCTTGCATGCACAGAATAGCCTGAGTGCAGAGATAAACATTGCAAGCTTCCATCGCACACAGGCACAGAGGAGGAGCACCACATGGGCATCAGCAGTGAAAGCTCTCCTGGCATGCACAGAATAGCCTGAGTGCAGAGATAAACATTGCAAGCTTCCATCGCACACACAGGCCCAGAGGAGGAGCACCACATGGGCATCAGCAGTGAAAGCTCTCCTGGCATGCGCAGAATAGCCTGAGTGCAGAGATAAACATTGCAACCTTCCATCGCACACACAGGCACAGAGGAGGAGCACCACACGGGCATCAGCAGTGAAAGCTCTCCTTGCATGCACAGAATAGCCTGAGTGCAGAGATAAACACTGCAAGCTTCCATCGCACACAGGCACAGAGGAGGAGCACCACATGGGCATCAGCAGTGAAAGCTCTCCTTGCATGCACAGAATAGCCTGAGTGCAGAGATAAACACTGCAAGCTTCCATCGCACACAGAGGAGGAGCACCACATCGAAGTCATCAGCAGTGAAAGCTCTCCTGGCATGCACAGAATAGCCTGAGTGCAGAGATAAACACTGCAAGCTTCCATCGCACACAGGCACAGAGGAGGAGCACCACACGGGCATCAGCAGTGAAAGCTCTCCTTGCATGCACAGAATAGCCTGAGTGCAGAGATAAACATTGCAAGCTTCCATCGCACACAGGCACAGAGGAGGAGTACCACACGGGCATCAGCAGTGAAAGCTCTCCTGGCATGCACAGAATAGCCTGAGTGCAGAGATAAACATTGCAAGCTTCCATCGCACACAGGCACAGAGGAGGAGCACCACACGGGCATCAGCAGTGAAAGCTCTCCTTGCATACACAGAATAGCCTGAGTGCAGAGATAAACATTGCAAGCTTCCATCGCACACACAGGCCCAGAGGAGGAGCACCACACGGGCATCAGCAGTGAAAGCTCTCCTGGCATGCACAGAATAGCCTGAGTGCAGAGATAAACATTGCAAGCTTCCATCGCACACAGAGGAGGAGCACCACATCGAAGTCATCAGCAGGGAAAGCTCTCCTGGCATGCACAGAATAGCCTGAGTGCAGAGATAAACACTGCAAGCTTCCATCGCACACAGGCACAGAGGAGGAGCACCACACGGGCATCAGCAGTGAAAGCTCTCCTTGCATGCACAGAATAGCCTGAGTGCAGAGATAAACATTGCAAGCTTCCATCGCACACAGGCACAGAGGAGGAGTACCACATGGGCATCAGCAGTGAAAGCTCTCCTTGCATGCACAGAATAGCCTGAGTGCAGAGATAAACACTGCAAGCTTCCATCGCACACAGGCACAGAGGAGGAGCACCACATGGGCATCAGCAGTGAAAGCTCTCCTTGCATGCACAGAATAGCCTGAGTGCAGAGATAAACATTGCAAGCTTCCATCGCACACAGGCACAGAGGAGGAGTACCACACGGGCATCAGCAGTGAAAGCTCTCCTTGCATGCACAGAATAGCCTGAGTGCAGAGATAAACATTGCAAGCTTCCATCGCACACAGAGGAGGAGCACCACATCGAAGTCATCAGCAGTGAAAGCTCTCCTGGCATGCACAGAATAGCCTGAGTGCAGAGATAAACATTGCAACCTTCCATCGCACACACAGGCCCAGAGGAGGAGCACCACACGGGCATCAGCAGTGAAAGCTCTCCTTGCATGCACAGAATAGCCTGAGTGCAGAGATAAACACTGCAAGCTTCCATCGCACACAGGCACAGAGGAGGAGCACCACATGGGCATCAGCAGTGAAAGCTCTCCTGGCATGCACAGAATAGCCTGAGTGCAGAGATAAACATTGCAAGCTTCCATCGCACACACAGGCCCAGAGGAGGAGCACCACATGGGCATCAGCAGTGAAAGCTCTCCTTGCATGCACAGAATAGCCTGAGTGCAGAGATAAACATTGCAAGCTTCCATCGCACACAGGCACAGAGGAGGAGTACCACACGGGCATCAGCAGTGAAAGCTCTCCTGGCATGCACAGAATAGCCTGAGTGCAGAGATAAACACTGCAAGCTTCCATCGCACACAGGCACAGAGGAGGAGCACCACATGGGCATCAGCAGTGAAAGCTCTCCTTGCATGCACAGAATAGCCTGAGTGCAGAGATAAACATTGCAAGCTTCCATCGCACACAGGCACAGAGGAGGAGCACCACATGGGCATCAGCAGTGAAAGCTCTCCTGGCATGCACAGAATAGCCTGAGTGCAGAGATAAACATTGCAAGCTTCCATCGCACACAGGCACAGAGGAGGAGCACCACACGGGCATCAGCAGTGAAAGCTCTCCTTGCATGCACAGAATAGCCTGAGTGCAGAGATAAACATTGCAAGCTTCCATCGCACACAGGCACAGAGGAGGAGCACCACACGGGCATCAGCAGTGAAAGCTCTCCTGGCATGCACAGAATAGCCTGAGTGCAGAGATAAACATTGCAAGCTTCCATCGCACACAGGCACAGAGGAGGAGCACCACACGGGCATCAGCAGTGAAAGCTCTCCTGGCATGCACAGAATAGCCTGAGTGCAGAGATAAACATTGCAAGCTTCCATCGCACACAGGCACAGAGGAGGAGTACCACACGGGCATCAGCAGTGAAAGCTCTCCTGGCATGCACAGAATAGCCTGAGTGCAGAGATAAACATTGCAAGCTTCCATCGCACACAGGCACAGAGGAGGAGCACCACACGGGCATCAGCAGTGAAAGCTCTCCTTGCATGCACAGAATAGCCTGAGTGCAGAGATAAACATTGCAAGCTTCCATCGCACACAGGCATAGAGGAGGAGCACCACACGGGCATCAGCAGTGAAAGCTCTCCTGGCATGCACAGAATAGCCTGAGTGCAGAGATAAACATTGCAAGCTTCCATCGCACACAGGCACATAGGAGGAGCACCACACGGGCATCAGCAGTGAAAGCTCTCCTGGCATGCACAGAATAGCCTGAGTGCAGAGATAAACATTGCAAGCTTCCATCGCACACAGGCACAGAGGAGGAGCACCACACGGGCATCAGCAGTGAAAGCTCTCCTGGCATGCGCAGAATAGCCTGAGTGCAGAGATAAACATTGCAAGCTTCCATCGCACACAGGCACAGAGGAGGAGCACCACATGGGCATCAGCAGTGAAAGCTCTCCTGGCATGCACAGAATAGCCTGAGTGCAGAGATAAACATTGCAAGCTTCCATCGCACACAGGCACAGAGGAGGAGCACCACACGGGCATCAGCAGTGAAAGCTCTCCTGGCATGCGCAGAATAGCCTGAGTGCAGAGATAAACATTGCAACCTTCCATCGCACACACAGGCCCAGAGGAGGAGCACCACATGGGCATCAGCAGTGAAAGCTCTCCTGGCATGCACAGAATAGCCTGAGTGCAGAGATAAACATTGCAAGCTTCCATCGCACACACAGGCCCAGAGGAGGAGCACCACATGGGCATCAGCAGTGAAAGCTCTCCTTGCATGCACAGAATAGCCTGAGTGCAGAGATAAACATTGCAAGCTTCCATCGCACACAGGCACAGAGGAGGAGCACCACACGGGCATCAGCAGTGAAAGCTCTCCTGGCATGCACAGAATAGCCTGAGTGCAGAGATAAACATTGCAAGCTTCCATCGCACACAGGCACAGAGGAGGAGCACCACATGGGCATCAGCAGTGAAAGCTCTCCTTGCATGCACAGAATAGCCTGAGTGCAGAGATAAACATTGCAAGCTTCCATCGCACACAGGCACAGAGGAGGAGCACCACATGGGCATCAGCAGTGAAAGCTCTCCTTGCATGCACAGAATAGCCTGAGTGCAGAGATAAACATTGCAAGCTTCCATCGCACACACAGGCACAGAGGAGGAGCACCACACGGGCATCAGCAGTGAAAGCTCTCCTTGCATGCACAGAATAGCCTGAGTGCAGAGATAAACACTGCAAGCTTCCATCGCACACAGGCACAGAGGAGGAGTACCACACGGGCATCAGCAGTGAAAGCTCTCCTGGCATGCACAGAATAGCCTGAGTGCAGAGATAAACATTGCAACCTTCCATCGCACACACAGGCCCAGAGGAGGAGCACCACATGGGCATCAGCAGTGAAAGCTCTCCTGGGATGCACAGAATAGCCTGAGTGCAGAGATAAACATTGCAAGCTTCCATCGCACACAGGCACAGAGGAGGAGCACCACACGGGCATCAGCAGTGAAAGCTCTCCTGGCATGCACAGAATAGCCTGAGTGCAGAGATAAACATTGCAAGCTTCCATCGCACACAGGCACAGAGGAGGAGCACCACATGGGCATCAGCAGTGAAAGCTCTCCTTGCATGCACAGAATAGCCTGAGTGCAGAGATAAACATTGCAACCTTCCATCGCACACACAGGCCCAGAGGAGGAGCACCACATGGGCATCAGCAGTGAAAGCTCTCCTTGCATGCACAGAATAGCCTGAGTGCAGAGATAAACACTGCAAGCTTCCATCGCACACAGGCACAGAGGAGGAGCACCACATGGGCATCAGCAGTGAAAGCTCTCCTGGCATGCGCAGAATAGCCTGAGTGCAGAGATAAACATTGCAACCTTCCATCGCACACACAGGCACAGAGGAGGAGCACCACATGGGCATCAGCAGTGAAAGCTCTCCTTGCATGCACAGAATAGCCTGAGTGCAGAGATAAACATTGCAAGCTTCCATCGCACACAGGCACAGAGGAGGAGCACCACACGGGCATCAGCAGTGAAAGCTCTCCTGGCATGCACAGAATAGCCTGAGTGCAGAGATAAACATTGCAAGCTTCCATCGCACACACAGGCCCAGAGGAGGAGCACCACATGGGCATCAGCAGTGAAAGCTCTCCTGGCATGCGCAGAATAGCCTGAGTGCAGAGATAAACATTGCAACCTTCCATCGCACACACAGGCACAGAGGAGGAGCACCACACGGGCATCAGCAGTGAAAGCTCTCCTTGCATGCACAGAATAGCCTGAGTGCAGAGATAAACACTGCAAGCTTCCATCGCACACAGGCACAGAGGAGGAGCACCACATGGGCATCAGCAGTGAAAGCTCTCCTTGCATGCACAGAATAGCCTGAGTGCAGAGATAAACACTGCAAGCTTCCATCGCACACAGAGGAGGAGCACCACATCGAAGTCATCAGCAGTGAAAGCTCTCCTGGCATGCACAGAATAGCCTGAGTGCAGAGATAAACACTGCAAGCTTCCATCGCACACAGGCACAGAGGAGGAGCACCACACGGGCATCAGCAGTGAAAGCTCTCCTTGCATGCACAGAATAGCCTGAGTGCAGAGATAAACATTGCAAGCTTCCATCGCACACAGGCACAGAGGAGGAGTACCACACGGGCATCAGCAGTGAAAGCTCTCCTGGCATGCACAGAATAGCCTGAGTGCAGAGATAAACATTGCAAGCTTCCATCGCACACAGGCACAGAGGAGGAGTACCACACGGGCATCAGCAGTGAAAGCTCTCCTGGCATGCACAGAATAGCCTGAGTGCAGAGATAAACATTGCAAGCTTCCATCGCACACAGGCACAGAGGAGGAGTACCACACGGGCATCAGCAGTGAAAGCTCTCCTGGCATGCACAGAATAGCATGAGTGCAGAGATAAACATTGCAAGCTTCCATCGCACACAGGCACAGAGGAGGAGCACCACACGGGCATCAGCAGTGAAAGCTCTCCTGGCATGCGCAGAATAGCCTGAGTGCAGAGATAAACATTGCAACCTTCCATCGCACACACAGGCCCAGAGGAGGAGTACCACATGGGCATCAGCAGTGAAAGCTCTCCTGGCATGCACAGAATAGCCTGAGTGCAGAGATAAACATTGCAAGTTTCCATCGCACACAGGCACAGAGGAGGAGCACCACACGGGCATCAGCAGTGAAAGCTCTCCTTGCATGCACAGAATAGCCTGAGTGCAGAGATAAACATTGCAAGCTTCCATCGCACACACAGGCACAGAGGAGGAGCACCACATGGGCATCAGCAGTGAAAGCTCTCCTGGCATGCACAGAATAGCCTGAGTGCAGAGATAAACACTTCAAGCTTCCATCGCACACAGGCACAGAGGAGGAGCACCACATGGGCATCAGCAGTGAAAGCTCTCCTGGCATGCACAGAATAGCCTGAGTGCAGAGATAAACATTGCAAGCTTCCATCGCACACAGGCCCAGAGGAGGAGCACCACACGGGCATCAGCAGTGAAAGCTCTCCTTGCATGCACAGAATAGCCTGAGTGCAGAGATAAACATTGCAAGCTTCCATCGCACACAGGCACAGAGGAGGAGTACCACACGGGCATCAGCAGTGAAAGCTCTCCTGGCATGCACAGAATAGCCTGAGTGCAGAGATAAACATTGCAAGCTTCCATCGCACACAGGCACAGAGGAGGAGCACCACATGGGCATCAGCAGTGAAAGCTCTCCTTGCATGCACAGAATAGCCTGAGTGCAGAGATAAACATTGCAAGCTTCCATCGCACACAGGCACAGAGGAGGAGCACCACACGGGCATCAGCAGTGAAAGCTCTCCTTGCATGCACTGAATAGCCTGAGTGCAGAGATAAACACTGCAAGCTTCCATCGCACACAGGCACAGAGGAGGAGTACCACATGGGCATCAGCAGTGAAAGCTCTCCTTGCATGCACAGAATAGCCTGAGTGCAGAGATAAACATTGCAAGCTTCCATCGCACACAGGCACAGAGGAGGAGCACCACATGGGCATCAGCAGTGAAAGCTCTCCTTGCATGCACAGAATAGCCTGAGTGCAGAGATAAACATTGCAAGCTTCCATCGCACACAGGCACAGAGGAGGAGCACCACATGGGCATCAGCAGTGAAAGCTCTCCTGGCATGCACAGAATAGCCTGAGTGCAGAGATAAACATTGCAAGCTTCCATCGCACACACAGGCCCAGAGGAGGAGCACCACATGGGCATCAGCAGTGAAAGCTCTCCTTGCATGCACAGAATAGCCTGAGTGCAGAGATAAACACTGCAAGCTTCCATCGCACACAGGCACAGAGGAGGAGCACCACATGGGCATCAGCAGTGAAAGCTCTCCTGGCATGCACAGAATAGCCTGAGTGCAGAGATAAACACTGCAAGCTTCCATCGCACACACAGGCCCAGAGGAGGAGCACCACATGGGCATCAGCAGTGAAAGCTCTCCTGGCATGCACAGAATAGCCTGAGTGCAGAGATAAACATTGCAAGCTTCCATCGCACACAGGCACAGAGGAGGAGTACCACACGGGCATCAGCAGTGAAAGCTCTCCTGGCATGCACAGAATAGCCTGAGTGCAGAGATAAACATTGCAAGCTTCCATCGCACACAGGCACAGAGGAGGAGCACCACACGGGCATCAGCAGTGAAAGCTCTCCTGGGATGCACAGAATAGCCTGAGTGCAGAGATAAACATTGCAAGCTTCCATCGCACACAGGCACAGAGGAGGAGCACCACACGGGCATCAGCAGTGAAAGCTCTCCTGGCATGCACAGAATAGCCTGAGTGCAGAGATAAACATTGCAAGTTTCCATCGCACACAGGCACAGAGGAGGAGCACCACATGGGCATCAGCAGTGAAAGCTCTCCTTGCATGCACAGAATAGCCTGAGTGCAGAGATAAACATTGCAAGCTTCCATCGCACACAGGCACAGAGGAGGAGCACCACATGGGCATCAGCAGTGAAAGCTCTCCTGGCATGCACAGAATAGCCTGAGTGCAGAGATAAACATTGCAAGCTTCCATCGCACACAGGCACAGAGGAGGAGCACCACACGGGCATCAGCAGTGAAAGCTCTCCTGGCATGCACAGAATAGCCTGAGTGCAGAGATAAACATTGCAAGCTTCCATCGCACACAGGCACAGAGGAGGAGCACCACACGGGCATCAGCAGTGAAAGCTCTCCTGGCATGCACAGAATAGCCTGAGTGCAGAGATAAACATTGCAAGCTTCCATCGCACACAGGCACAGAGGAGGAGCACCACATGGGCATCAGCAGTGAAAGCTCTCCTTGCATGCACAGAATAGCCTGAGTGCAGAGATAAACATTGCAAGCTTCCATCGCACACAGGCACATAGGAGGAGCACCACACGGGCATCAGCAGTGAAAGCTCTCCTGGCATGCACAGAATAGCCTGAGTGCAGAGATAAACATTGCAAGCTTCCATCGCACACACAGGCCCAGAGGAGGAGCACCACATGGGCATCAGCAGTGAAAGCTCTCCTTGCATGCACAGAATAGCCTGAGTGCAGAGATAAACACTGCAAGCTTCCATCGCACACAGGCACAGAGGAGGAGCACCACATGGGCATCAGCAGTGAAAGCTCTCCTTGCATGCACAGAATAGCCTGAGTGCAGAGATAAACATTGCAAGCTTCCATCGCACACAGGCACAGAGGAGGAGCACCACATGGGCATCAGCAGTGAAAGCTAATCTTCTGTTGTATGTTTTGCTGAGAACCATCGCCACGCTGACCTCCCCCACTGTGACACCCCAGGCCCTGGCTGCAGGTCGCTGGCCCCGAAAAAGTGGAGCTGCTGCATTTGTTCCCCCGCAAAATGGCTCCAAAGGACGAGCAGGCCAGGTTTCTTGTTCCCTTGTGAAGGTGATCCAAATTTCCGAGTCAAGCGCAAAGCGAGAGAAATGTGCTTACAGTTATCTGCTGTACGACATTAAAACTGGCTTCATCTTCATGCCCTAAACAACATTAATGCCCAAAAAAAAATAGATTGATTTACGAACAATGAGTGTTAACTTGAAGGCAAGGCATGTCCGCGATTTACTTCCTCTCTTATTTCAAGTTTTACATAATCTTGCCTCCCCCTCGAGAGTTAGCTGTTTAATCATGTTGTGTTTCTTTCTGTGTTTTTTTGCGTGCATACTTTGAGCTGTGCAGGTGTTTGTGAGGGTTTTTATTGAGAGGTCTGATGCTGACCCTGACGCCGGAGCAAAGTGCTTGTCAGTGAGTTGGCCTCTATATTCCAGTTGTAATTTCAATTTTGTGGAAATGTGTGCGAGGGGGTGCAGAGAAAGCAACATATTTACAGGGCAAAAGCTAAAGGAAATGCATTGATTAAATGTGAGTGAGTGCAGTGTATGTTTGGAGGTGGTGAAGTGAGGGAGATGCCAGGAAGAGTGAAAAGAGGGCGCTGAAGATGTTCAGATGGACAAGATGAGCAGAGAAAAAGGGCATATATGTGTAACAAAAAGCACTCATAACTGAAGGACAAAACGCCTTCCACAGGCCTCCAAACTCGTGAATTTTCAGAATTGAAACATTTTGAAGGTTAATTATTTATAACAAAACCTTGTTGTTACTCATTTATCCTATACATCTAGCAGCCATTGAAAAGCCAATCGTACTGACAGATTTTCGTGTATGTCAGTTGTTGTTATATAACTGGATGTAATAACATCTCAGAGAGAAACCAATTTTACATGTTCACTTTTAGGGACCCCCATGTTTTTCATCACACGTAAACACCTCTCTGCACATATTTCTATATGACTGAATGCAGTGGGTCTTTCCCGAACCCTGGTTAGAACATTTTGTACCAAAGTTGATGCCGCATGCAGTGCAAGACACTGGGCAAGCCCACGCTTCAAAAAGCTGAAGTTGTCAGGTTGTACAATGTACACATTACAGTAACTGTTGAACATATTCATTCATGCTGTAAGATATAGGGCAATTTTTATTTCAAATCTGTTTATTGAGAATATCAATCAAAAAACAATATAGCAATCAAGATAGCAAAAGACAGAAAAGGAAGAGGAGGAAAAAGGAAAGGAAGAGAGGGCCAAATGGAGAGAAGAGGAAAGGGAGGAGCGCAGCATTAAACATCCCAAAAGATCGGGGAATAAAAGCATAAAGAGCAAAGCAATGGTGCGTCGCAAAGCTATCCTTGATCAAGAGCATTACCCTAGGAGAGGGAGATGCTATCCTGCTTGTTGGAAGGGCTAGGCGATGGAGGGGTCCAACTGGAGAAGAGATCCGTGTAATGTGTAGGCGTGGTGAACAAAGCGTCCTGCATCCAGAAAAGTGGAACTGGACATAGGGGAGAGGAATGTGGCAACTTAGAGACAACCCCATGTAGTGGAGATATTAGTCGGCATTTCTGTTGGGCCTCCAGAGTCTGTCCGCATCAGGGGGGAGTACGTTATCCTTGAACAAGTGTAAAGCCCGAAGCTTCGGGGGCTGAAGATGGGCATGGTCAAGTTTGTAAAAATAGTCTATCAATGGTTACCAGTTTGGTAAATTTAGTGTCACTAAACTGCAACCGCAACGTGAGTAACTCCATTGCCATAATATGCCACAGACATTCAGTGGGGGCGTTTCAGCTTTCTTCCAGTAGAATGCCATGTTTTGTTTAGCTGCGCCAGGCATGTGTAAGCCTAGGTGCCAGTCCCCGCGCGTCATGGCAAGCAGATAGGGCAGTTTTTAATGTGTTTAATATTTCAAGATTATAAATTCCTACTGCTTTATAAGCCTGATCACTAAATTAATTTTCTTTAAAGTATGTCCATTAAGCTTGCTCGCGCCACTCACAACATAAAGGTCAAATCAAACTTTTATGCCACACCACATTCAAATGTCACCAGCCGCCTTTGGAAAACACCTTTGTTAAAAATGTAAGAACGCGCTCTTTTAGAAACGAAATCAAAAACCATAATCATCAGTCTTAGATTCTTCGGTCTGTGCTGGGAAAATGAAAATGAGTATGTGGTATAACGAGCATAATGATGAAACATAACCAGTTGTATCTGGCAAGGTCTAAAGGAACCTAAAACATTTTCTAAATCACTCATAATTGTGTTTGTAAAATAACTACCATTCCTTGTTTATGGGAAGCGTGCAGCTAAAGGGACCATTTTGTTGTGTGAGTAAACCACTATTTTTTTTATAACAGGTGGCGTGAGTGATAGCTCCACTTTGACCCTGGGAATAAAAGAAGAAGAAAGCCACCATGCACAGGATCCCCCCAGCACAAGCAGAGAGAATCTCAGCACAGGTCAGGCACAAGGAGGGGGGGTATCATTTGGTTGAAAGTTAAATTGTGAGGTATATTGGATGTATTTAAGGGTCACCGGGAGCAGTATCCGCAGGAGGGTGGGGGAAGGGCAATACCACTTCAGAACATTGTAGTCTTTTTGGGCCTGGGATTACTGGGTCCTAAATACCAAACCCAGTTATCCTGGGAGAACCAGACCTGGATCTGGAGTTGAGGGGTAGCTGCAGCCCTGGTCCACCACCCAGCCTGCGTCTGCACAGCAGGGAGAGCAGCAGAGGTTGACATAGCCCCAACGTCACCTGCTCCATCACACTTCTAAATCCACCCATAGCAGTAGACCCGATTTAGGTCGGGAGACTCCCAATTCCTTAAACAAAAATGGCTTCATTTTGGCCATCTCCCGCTTGAAATTGCTTGTACTTCAAAAAAATGCATTCTTAATTTGTGGATGCGTCCTGTTCTAAGTACATCTAAAATAGCAATGCTAACCTCCGCACAGTAGTGCACAGAATGACACCATGGGGCAAAGAGGACCGTTTGTTAAAAATGGTGAAACAGTTGCCTAGGTAGGGAATATATTATCAATCCAAGTGAAACCAAACCAATATTGTAACTTTCTCTGGGATACCTGAACACAAATTACTTTTATTGAAAGTCTATTTATTTTCCCATAAAAATTATGAAATTGTGAAAGATTTGTTTCATCTTTTTCACATTTTGCGTCCCTACCAGCTCTGCCTCTGAATTTGACAAAATGTATATTTATTGTGGACGGAAACGATATGTGTATTTGATGGTGGCAATCCACAGTTATCCACCCAAAGAAATGCTACTTATAGCAGGAAACATTTTTTATCAATATTTTGCCTCGGATAGTGTTTTCTTGGTTGATACATCAGTAACAGGACCCCCTGTCACTGGCTGCACATATGCTTATTAACTTAAAATAGGGACAAATCAATACATTCATTCTATTGTGAAGAATGTATACAGCATTAAAAGGGCATCTTCGATGCTGGTACTAGCACTAAATCTACCAAAGGCTCGCCTTTTGGGTCAGACGTTCTTCTGAGATGAATGCAGGTCCTTTTGTTCAAACGAAGGTAAAGCCACACAAACCGCTGGATTTTTGTAAAACGCTCACAAATGATTCCCTGTCTCCTAGTCCAATCTTTAATTATTCTAGTCTTTCTGTTGTGTGCTGACGATTCCAGTCGCACCCATTAGTGTCCCTTGGTCCCCAGGCAGTGATGGTGTATCTGCCTGCCATGCAGAGAGGAGGAAACTTAACTTGAGCCCTGAGACCTTTCACGCTCATCTAACCTGAAGAAGGAACCATTGAGAGAAGGCTGTTGAGCCCTAAGATGCCTCACTCTCATCTAACTTGAAGAAGGAACCCTTGAGAGAAGGCAGTTGAGCCCAGAGACCCTTCACGCTCATCTAACTTGAAGAAGGAACCTTTGAGAGAAGGCAGTTGAGCCCGGAGACCCTTCACGCTCATCTAACTTGAAGAAGGAACCATTGAGAGAAGGCCGTTGAGCCCTAAGACCCCTCACGCTCATCTAACCTGAAGAAGGAACCATTGAGAGAAAGGCCGTTGAGCCCTAAGACCCCTCATGCTCATCTGACCTGAAGAAGGAACCATTGAGAGAAAGGCCGTTGAGCCCTAAGATCCCTCTTGCTCATCTAACCTGAAGTAGGAACCATTGAGAGATGGCCGTTGAGCCCTGAGACCCCTCACCTAACCTCAAGAAGGAACCCTTGAGAGAAGGCCGTTGAGCCCTAAGACCCCTCACGCTCATCTAACCTGAAGAAGGAACCATTGAGAGAAAGGCCGTTGAGCCCTAAGATCCCTCTTGCTCATCTAACCTGAAGTAGGAACCATTGAGAGATGGCCATTTGGTCCTGCCAGAAACTGGGCAGCTTGTTGGTGAGCTCCCCTCATCCTAACTCTATTGTGAATATCCTGCTAACACTTGCCACGTCGCTCCTGGTAGCATCATTTATCGTATCTTAACAGATCCCATAGCTTACATCAGCTCACTTTTAAACTACTGATTATATTCTTGGAAGCTAATCAATTTTTCTTGTTGCTGGCATGGGACATAACTCGTTGGTATAAATCCTTGTGGATATTAAAGTGTTCGGTTGGCTTGTTCCACTAGCTAGAGTAAAATGTCTCTGATGTCCAGAGAGGACTAGCAGAAAAGAATATTACATCTCCTTCTTTCGAATGGCATCCTTGTGACATCCCATGGTCAGTCGCTGCACATTGCACGCCAGCCCCATCACTTGGACCCCATTTTACATCGGATCTAATCAATGACTTCCTTTTAAACGCTCGAGGAGTCCCTTGAAGAAGGAGGGGGCTCCTCTCGTATTCAAGAGAGGAAGTTTTGCCACTGTTAACTGAACCAATTTAGTATTGTCTGTGGCTATTTGTTTTTTTTTGGTCCTTTGTGGCTGTAGAGTAATCATACTTGCATGAACTCATGTTGCTTGGAAGCCAGTGTTAAATGCCAAAGATTTCGATCACATTGTAGATTGAGCTTGGTTCCCTTAACAGTGATAGTCTGCCTACCTCTTTTAAGGTGTGGGTGAAACTGATCGGTGACCTGCCACACCTCCTTCATATATTACTTCAAAAACAACCCATTTTTGGATAATCTCCCTGCCAGGGACTGGACATTTATTGTCAAGTTTCCCCTCAGGCGCCTTCCCCCGAACCTTCGAGGTTAGCGCGCACACACACATTTTAATTAAGCTAAATGCTTCTATTATATACTAACCTAGTACAAAATTTAAATTGCAAAGTGGTTGTAAAAGTATATTGAGAGCAAGAAATATAACAAGCATTTGTAATGCAATAGGTCTCGCATTTGCTCGAGTTTGAGCTATTGGCATTGTAAATGACAATGCCTTTTATGTGTTTTGAAAACCTACAAGTGGTGCGTAAACACGAATTTTGTACTTCTAGTCCTGGTTTACGAGAAGCAAGGCTGGCAGTAAAAGAGGCACAGTTACTGCCATCCTTCTGCAAGTACAAAGTGTGTGTTTACGCACCTCTTGCAGATTTTTAAAACCCATAAATAAAAGGCTCTGACTGTTCAAATAATTTGCAAGCTTATCACTTACTTACCCTTAGTAATTTTGACAGTTGCATTACACGTTATTCCTCTGACTCCTAGTGCTCTTACACCATCCATTTATGTAATGACTCGTATGCTGTCTCCTCTCAGCACATTGCCTCGATCATTCCCAGTTCACAAATATACAGCACCCTCAGTAATGGATATCTTTGTTGTCACCATGATTACCTGGTAACCAAAAGACTTCCAATCTGAAAATTGTCTCATTCAATGTTAAAGGACTTGACCACCCAATCAAACGTAAAAAAAATCCCAAAAACCAACTACCTCTTGAGACAAAAAGGTGATATTACCTTGCTCCAGGACACTAAAATCCGAGATAAGCAATCTAGTTTCCTTAAAAGCAAAAGAATAATAATGGAAGTGATATGTTCCCCTGAAATGCATAAAAAGAATGGGTGCATCATACTTATAGCTAAGAAAGCAAACATTAAGTTGAATCTTGCTCACTTAACTGCCTTCGAAGGATGGTGAACTACAGCCAAACTGAACAGAGCATGTACCCGCATCCATGTTGTAAACATATACGGCCCAAACTCTGATGACCGTTTCTTTTGGGATGACCTTTCGAACAGGATAAGTAAAATTCTGGATAACAAACTCCTATTAGTTGGTATGGACTTTAAATTACCAATGGGACATACTCTTGGATAGGAATTCAAAATTTAAATATCAGTCATCAAAGGCACATAAAGCTATGATCAGACTCTGCCATAGGTTTAATTCAAAAGATTGCTGGAGATTACAACATCCGGACACAAAGGCTACAACTTTTCACCCGCATAATTCTTACAGCAGAATATTCTTTTAATGGATAGTTTAACCCACCTTCTTGACCACACAGTAATCAAACTTGGGGCCTAATTTTGATCTTGGCGGAACTCCACAAGCACACCAACCACACTCTCAACAAAACCAACACACAAAAGCATCTACAAACAAAACACTACCAACCAAAAGCAAACACACGCACCCACCAGATTATCAAACACCAGTCATAAAAAACACGTCCAAACCTACACAACACACACCAGACCTACATGCAACTGCCAAACATACAGACCCAATCGCATCACCCACTCCAGCTCCCACTACCTTTAAAAGCCACTCCTCTACCGCCCATCCTACCCTTAATCCTTTTTTCATTAATTTTATTTTTGTCATTTTAAAAATGTACTTGTGAGAATTATGAAACTTATTTCATATTTTTAATTTTACCATTTATTATTGTTTTAAAGTTTTAATACAGGTGTTTATTTTAATTAAATAAGTGCAAAAATTAACACATTTGCATTACGCATAAGAAAAGAATTGCATATAAAAGCAATTTAAAAACGCACAAATCCAGAGCAATTTCAAACTGACAATTCATAAGAAAACGGATACAAAAGTAGCTTACTTTTCATTCCGGCGACGACGGAGTTGATTTGCTTCGTGGTCAAGTAGCAGCAGTAAAGGTAGGACTAGGACTAGTCGGTTCATGAGGCAAATGGAAGTGGTAAACAGAAAAAAGAGTATGTTTCTACGTCATAACCCTTCGTTTACGCCAACTCAGGTTTGGAGGTGTACCCGGCGGAAAGGCACATCGTGATTGGGCCAGGGGTAATATTGGTTGGACTCCCTCCGTCAGCCGCTTCTGGTTGGTTGGATTCTGACGGACCCGCCAGCATTTAACGAGAGCAGGCGGACCCCTTAGTAGGAGGCAAGAGAATGATAAGGTAAAGCGATTGCGGGACCTGATCCACCAAGTTCTAAATCAGGCCCTAAGAATCTTATTAGATGACTCCTGTATCAGTGAGTCACTCATGGGATCCAACCCAAAACCAGCTGACAACATCTAGAGGTTTAATGACGGTCTCTTGAAAAAGGCAGAGACTCTGGCTGTGATCAAAGACGTAATACCTAATTAGTTATCTGAGAATCCTTAATCTACCCATCTCCAGAAATAAAGAGAGGATGAGAGAGGAAACTAGCAAAGAAACCCAAGTAATAAAATGTGTTTTAGTCAATGTGAGATCGCTGGTCAAACATAGCATAGAATTTGCCAGACTCATGAGTGATCTAGGGGCCAGGGTGGCTTTCATCACAGAAACTTGGACAGATGCAGCTTCTGGGCCGGATATTGTGGTGGCCACACCTCCCGATTTTTTATGCCAGACATTGGATAGACCCATAGGGAGAGGTGAGGTTCTGTAGCGATCCGAACCCGTGTATTCGGTATCGTAGTACTGACACGATTTTGATACCAATGAACCGTAAATGATCCACCTAATGCATGACAGTGTTTTCGCTGCGCTACGAGCATGAATTCACTGAGAAATAGGGCATTCTGTTGTAAAATCATGGCATCCATTTTAGATACGGCGCCCATTTTGTTTCTTGCCCTCACATAGTCAATGGACGAGCAATGACCCCAGCAGAATCACCTTGTTAAGGACACGTAAGCTCGAGCCCGAGGAAGCTGACGCTGCGTTTACTAGGCAGAATCAAGCTGCCTCCCCTGCCTGAGGCCAGCCCTGCTATACTGGTTCTCGTGTCCATTGTCCTGATTGAGAGGCCGAAGACGGTAGCCATGCCCGTTTATGATCCATAAACACCTTTTATCCTACTTTTCTATCCCTTACACCTGGCTCTGCTCCTCTCCTTCTGGGCTTTTATGATGGGGAGGATACGATTTTTATGATGGGGAGAATCGGTCAAAGAATGGAAAACTGACAAAGAGACTTGATCGAATACTGAAAACCTACGACTAATTATTGTTTGATGTATGTTTATTGTCTGTTTGGGATACCGGGTTGGGCATGAAAGATATTTGTGTAATGTTGCCTGAAGACATATTTTGTGTATTTAAGGAGCAACCCACTTTTTGCAATTCGAACAGTCTCGTAGATTCTGCCTTTGTGTGGTTCCTATGACTTCTGTGTCCCTGCAGTAAATAAATCTTGGTCTCTGACGCCACCATTGAGAAGCCCGCGTCTGTTTATTTGTGCACCAAGGCAGGAAGGAACTCGGGGGTCTTTGGGTGTTGTTTCCCTGACACCTCTGGACTCTTAAAAGTCCAGAACCTCAAATTGGCGCCCAATGTAGGGCGACGTCATCCGGTACCGGTCCAAAGCCTGAAAATTTCGAGGAGCTTCGTGTGAAGATTCTGGAGGGAGGTACCCCGCTTCATCGATCCCTGTATGTCGTAAAAGTGGCCCGACGATCTCTTCCACGAGGGTTCCCGTTCCCAGACGGCTACAGAGGACCGCTGCCCTGACTGTCGCCCTGTCTTGGACCCGAGGTGCAGACCTTAGTACGGCGAGACGTAGACGGGTTCTCCTTGGTGACGTCTTCCACATTTCAGTTAAGTATTAAGTGGGTTGCGCTCAGTTTGGTTGTTCTTTGTTGCTCTTGTTTTGCTCTCTGGATACGTTTGTTTTTGAATTCGTAGATTATCATTGGTTGCTCTTGTTAAGATAATCTTTTGTTTTGGTATTGGTTCATTTGGTAGGCCTAAGTTCTTTGCGCATTTTTGTTGGAATCTGCCCTTAGTTTATAATGACTAACAATAGTAATTGTTTCCTGTCCTGGTTAAGTTGCAACGGGGATTCCCGGTTGGAGGATCCGTGTTCGGTTCCTCCGAATGGAACTCCTACATATGAGCTCTATTGTAAACACGGTGTAGGTCCTATCGCTTATAATGAAGTATGGGTCCGTTACACCAGGAAAGATGGTGTCCTTAGTTGGCCACCGCATGGTAGCTTTGAAATTGAAATTCTAGACAATCTAGAAATTAAGTTGTTTAAAAAGAAAGCCCGGCCGGCAATGTTTGATTCTTTTCGCGTGTGGCGTAAAGAAGCCAAACAGAGAGAAATTAGGAAGATGAAGAAGGAACAGAAAGAGAAAGGGTTGACATTAATGGAGTCTGCTAGACAGTTGCATGTCAACAAAACTGAGCAAGCAATAGAGATGGCGAATAGAAAACATAATTTGGCGATTGATAAATGTTGCCCTGTCTTGCCATCTTGCCCTGCTAAGCCGATAGAGGACTCTGAAAAGGATCCTCTGTTGTCTTATCTGTTGAGATCACCTCCACCGTATGCACAGAGTATTACAGCACCACAGTTACCACCTGTTGTGCAGCCAGCTGCTGGTCAGCCTGGAATAGGTGCTCCACTTCCTTTGATTCAAGCTCCTGTCCTTCCTGTGGTAAATGTTCCCTCGGCACCCCCTCTTCCTGGGTTGCCTATTCCGCCTTTGCCTGTCGTTTCGCAAACTGCTTTACCTGCTACTCCCACCCTTACCATTTCATCTGCTCCAGCTTCCCTGTTCCCGAACTCTGTAAACATTCTGACTCCGCTTTCTGTTCGTCGGAAAATAACCGACTCTGTAACTAATATCTTAACTCCTCTCTACAGGTCTTTAATTGGGACCCCCGTTTCTGACTCTACACAGAGACGTAGCCAGTTTCCTGGTCCCCAGGAACGAGAAATATTAGATTCAACAGCTCTTAGGTGGATGTCGAAAGCTGCGAAGTATGATGCACGAAGAGTGTCAGATACATTTATGCAATGGAATGAACCAACTCAACGTTATGTCTTTGATGTGATGTGTTCTCTTGTGCGTGAGGAATGGGACGATGATGACTCAGATTCCGTCCCCTCTGATTTGATAAATATTCAGCAAAAATTCGCCGCAGGAATGGTGATAGGTCCAGAAGTAAGGGAAGCGATAGAACTGATTTTAGCTTATAGGGATGATTCTCCTCTTCGAGCACCAAGGGACTCTGATGGTTCTCCGATTACTAGGAAGAAGCGAGGTCAGTATCCGATGAGGGAAGTTCCGCCGATATGGCGCGATGCAGTTCAAGCTGATGCGGCTAATAATATTGCAGCTGCTCCAGCACATTTCCATAGAGTGTGGATAAACATCCCTTGGAAGCGGGCAGAAGTATTAGCAGTAAAACAGGCATTACCGGATCCACGTAAAAATCCTGCTGGTTATTATAAAGAGTTAACGCAGACAGTTCAAGCGTGTGTCATGAATTTAGCAGACATCGAAATGCTATTTGGCAATGTAGTGCCACAGCCTATATGGGCCAAGATCCGGCAAGAGAACCACCCAGTCGCCTTAGGAGGTGATTGGCCAGCTATTATAGCGGCAGACGCGCAACAAGTTGGTGGTGCTAAACCTGAGCCTCTGATTGCTGCTTTACCTGGCAGAATAATTAATCTGATGAAAACACTGATGCCAGCGTTACGGGTCAATTGGGATAAACTATCAGCATGCAAGCAGAAGAAAGACGAAAGCGTCTCTGACTTCTTCACTAGATTTGAAGAGACCTTCGTAGACCACAGTGGGCAAGATATGAGTACTGAGGGAGGTCAGAGGTTGTTTGTCGTCAATTTCGTGTTCAATTTACTGCCTGAGCTTAGTAACAAGTTAAAGGATTCTGAGAGTGCATGGGCAGTGTCGACGACAGCACAGATACTTGCAACTGCTCAGTATTACGAGAATAGGGAGAAAGAAGAGAAGGAAAAGTCAGAAAAGAAGACAAAAGATTTGAAAACTAAAGTTCTTTTGCAACAGGCATACCCGCCTCGCTCAATTCAGTCAGATTCACAGCAGCGACCCCAGTTTCAGCAACAGCCACAATTCCAGCAAGGGACGTCCCAAAGATTTAATTATGGTTTTCCCCGACAACAGTTAGCATGGAATCAGTGTGCCTATTGTAAAAAGGAGGGCCATTATAAGAACGAGTGTCCAGTACTGCACACACAAACCAGTGGGGTCCCAGCTCAGAGAGGTAGTGGTGGGTTTATGCAAGCTCCTAGAGGTAGAGGACGTGGTACAATGATTCCACAGGCTGATCGCCCATCAAATTATTTGGATCAGCGAAATGTACAATCTACGCAACTAGGTAGATCTCCACAGTATCATGTTGAGGATTACTATGAAAATAATGAAGAGATTCAGAAAAGCGAGTACTAGGACAGCCACAGGCAAAGAGAGGGAGTAGTATCAGTTCCAGTTGATCAGAGTGGACCTTATGTCGCAGTAGTTACATCAGGCGTGGTCGAACCGTTTCTGTTGGATACTGGTGCAGCAAAAAGTTCAATTATGCATGCGAAACTCCCTGGCGCACCTTTGTCTGGCTTAACGAACACTTCAGTAGGTTTCTCAGGCGCCCCTGTTCACAATCCTGTTTCTAGTCCTTTGTCAATTTCTGTTGGGCCATGCGAACTAGAAGCACCCCTTATTCTAACAACCGGTTGTAATGAGAATCTGCTTGGTTTAGATCTGTTGAAACGCCTGCATGCGACACTGTACTGTTCTCCTTCGGGAGTCCAGCTCACGTTGGGTAAGAGAGTCATTTCTCCAATGTACATGTCAATGAATAAGCTCCCACTGGAGCTGCGTTCTCTCCCTGATACTCTTTGGGCGACTGGTCCTAATGATGTAGGTCTTTTGGAAATTCCCCCTTATGTGGTAAGTCTGAAAGCGAATGTTAGATTCCCACGAATCCCACAGTATTGGATTTCGAATGAAGGTGAACGTGCACTTTTGCTGATCGTGAAAGACTTAATACAGAAAGATGTGATAGAGGAAACTAGAGGAAATGTCTGCAATAGTCCTGTTCTGCCGATTTTGAAACGCACTGACCCTTCCAAACCTCCGATCTACAGATTTGTGATTGACCTCAGAGAGGTTAACAAAATAGTGATTCCACAGTTTCCTGTGGTACCAGATATCACTGCATTATTGACGTTGATTCCTGCCTCAGCCTCATGGTTTACAGTGATAGACTTGAAGAATGCCTTTTTCAGCATCCCGATAGCCGAGGAAAGTAGAGACATTTTTGGTTTCTCCTTAGGTGGTCGCAGTTTCAGGTTCAAGCGCGCTCCACAAGGTTATTGTGAGAGCCCTTCAATTTACAGCCAAGCATTAAAAAGTCAATTAGATGCTCTTGTACTTCCTCCTGGTGTTGCTCTGATCCAATACGTAGATGATCTTTTACTGGCTGCTGATGACAAGGAAACTTGCAAAACAGCTACAATTTCTTTATTACGTCATTTGTCAGACTTACATCACAAGGTTTCACCTTCTAAACTGCAATATTGTTGCCAAGAAGTGACCTACTTAGGTCATCTTTTGTCAAAGGAGGGAAGAAGGTTGACCCCAGAGAGAATCAAAGCAATTTCGCAGATGACTGTACCAAGCACACAGAGAGAAGTGCGTGCGTTTTTGGGTATTACGTCATACTGCAGGCAATGGATCCCAAATTTTTCTCTCATGGCAAAACCATTGGTAGCCCTGACTGGAAAAGGTGTTCCGAGCCCTTTGCCATGGTCTGATGAATGTCAACAGAGCTTCTCCGACTTACGTGATGCGCTGTGTTCAGCTCCTGTGTTGGGTACTCCTGACTACAGTAAGCCGTTTACTTTATATGTCCATGAAAGAGAAGGTTGTGCGTTGAGTGTTTTAACGCAACAATTTGGTGACAAACAGCGGCCTTGTGCATATTTCTCATCTACACTAGATCCGGTAGCCAGAGCATTGCCAAGTTGTTTGAGAGCTACAGCAGCAGCTGCAGTGTCTATTCGACAGTCTGCTGGACTAGTCATGAACAATATGTTAGTAGTCATGGTTCCACATGCTGTGGATACACTCATGAATCGAACGAAAACTCAGCACCTCACCAGTGCTAGACTATCGGGCTATGAGCTGACGCTTTTGGCAAGTCACATTCAGATCAAGCGATGCAACATATTGAATCCAGCAACGCTGTTGCCGACTACTCAAGAGTCGAGTGATTCAAAGCCCCATGATTGTTGTTTTAGAACTGAGGAAGAGACAAAAGGTAGGATTGATTTAAAAGATACTCCGTTACTAGATCCAGATGGCACTTTGTACGTCGATGGGTCATGTTTTAAACTACAGAATGGTGATGTGACGGCCGCGTATGCAGTTACGACTTTGAGTACGATTGTTGAGACCGCAAGAGTAAGTCAGAATTCTGCCCAAGCTGCAGAATTAATTGCATTAACAAGAGCGTGTGTTTTAGCTGAGGGAAAAAGAGTGAATGTGTTTACTGATAGCCAATACGCCTTCGGCGTAGCACATAGTTTTGGACGTCTGTGGAAGGAAAGAGGTTTTCTCACGTCCCATGGGACTAAGATCCAACATGGACAGTTAGTCAACGACCTGTTGGAATCTCTGACCCTACCGAATGAAGTTGCGATTGTGAAGTGCAGTGCACATCGAAAGATCACGGATGATGTTGGCTGTGGGAATGCGTTTGCTGATGAGGTCGCCAAAGAGACGGCCAAGAACATGATGAGTCGAATGTACGTTGCAACGTCTGCAAGATGGATTGCTGAATCAGGAATGTGTGAGAATACGATTGAAAGTGTGAAGGCAATCCAGAATGAAGCAACTAAAAATGAGAAGAATGAATGGAAGGAGAAAACGGGTAAAATGGATTCAAGTGGATGTTGGGTTGATTTGTCTGAGCAGCAGCGTTGGATGTTACCTGATGCGTATGTACTTGCGGTAGTCACGATGGCGCATGGAGCGGCGCACATTAGTTCGAAAGGGATCTGTAAAATGTTAGCTCCATTATGGAAGAACGATGGAATTACTAAGTGTGCGGAAAGAGTGGTGAAAAAGTGCATGATATGCCTGATGCATAATCCTGGCAAGGGAACCCCAACCCCAGCTGGTCACTTTGCTCCCCCCTTCTTTTCCCTTTGAAGTGATTCAGTTGGATTTTATCCACATGGACAGGTGTAATAATCTTAAATATGTCCTAGTGGTAGTCTGTGCCTTTTCAAGATGGATTGAGGCGTATCCGTTAAAGGATAACACTGCTATGTCTACCGCCAAAATCTTCCTCAAAGAGTACTTCCCCAGGTATGGTATGCCACGGATTGTTTGGTCGGACAATGGAAGTGAGTTTGTAGGGAAAGTTATGAAGAGTGTGTGTGCGGGTCTGGGAATCACCCAGAAATTCCACAGTGCGAATCATCCACAGTCAGCAGGTTTGGTTGAAGGGTACAATGGTACCTTGAAGCTGAAACTTGCTAAAATTCAAGCTTCCACTGGTCTATCTTGGCCAGACGTACTGCCTTTAGCTTTACTGTCCACCAGAGCGACTGTACACTCTCGGGTAGGGCTTAGCCCATATGAGATTGTGTTTGGTCGTCCTGCTAATGTTTGGGGAGTCCCTAGGCCAAAGGAATTCAAACAGATCGAATATCCAATGTTGATTGATTACCTTTTTGACCTGACTGCTAAATTGAGCCTTATTCATCAACAGGTATTTGAATCCTTGCCTAAACTGCCAGAGAGTCCAGGCCACACATTGAAACCCGGTGATCAAGTTGTGGTGCGGAATTTTGAACGAACCCGGAACCTCCAGCCAAGATTCGTGGGCCCGTTTCAAGTACTCCTGGCCACAAGAACTGCTGTACGCCTAGCTGGAAGGAAGAATTGGGTGCACGCTAGCTATACGAAGCGTGTCCCTCTCCCACTCCCCTACGACAACTGGGTTAGACAGGGATTTGGTGTATCCGAGACAGAACCTGTTCCTAGGCTCATCCCCTTCAGTGATGCAGAGTACATAACGGACAAACGAACTGAAACGCAGAACTCTGATACCCCACCAGGAACTGTTCCTTCGAACCCTGAACAGAGTGTTATACAAGGTGAACATTTGTCACCTATGGATTCGAACATTATTGTACCTGTAGATCAATTGTTTCAAGATCAGAGGAGACCAGAAAAATTTAGATACAATCTACGTTCTCATTTTAGAAAACAATAGCATTGCATAATGACCTTTCTATTTAAAAAAACTCTTTCACATTTCCATTCGGTCAGGAAGTTTGCTCTATAATTTTTGTCTTTTTTTGTTTTCTTTGTGTTGCTCTCTCACCTTGCCATCTGGGTTACCGTAGGGTCGTAACGTGTGCCTTGTTCTAACTTGCAGGGAACCAGACACAAGGTCGGTTTCTTCTGTTTATTTTGGGAACTCCCAGGGTAGACAGAGGCAATTTTTTAACAGGTACAAACCATCCGTTGCGAACGGTTGTAGTAGATGGAGCTTCCTGAACTGCGACGGGCTAACGTCATAAATGCTCGCAAGACAAAACTGTATGAAATATTGTTATAGCAAATGTTTCCTAATGCAATGTGCTCTGACATTTCTGATTGTTTTAATAACTCTGGTAGGCGGAATTATTTTGGGTATTCAATTGATCTTTGCACCTGTTACATCTACAGTATCTCCCCATGTTTCTGTTTCTCCGACTGTTGTTTCTTTTCATTCTTTCCTTCCTTTTCCTGCACATGAGCAAGCTCGACGCTCTGAGTTTATAAATAACACTTTCATTCAGCTCTTGCACCAACACCAACTAGTGGTAAACACAACAAACTGCTGAGTGTGTGGCTTGATACCACATACCATGGACAAGGGAATCCCTTATCTGGTTCTGCCCTTTAGTTATAATGGATCATTCTGGGCATTTCAGACCATGTTCGTCTATGCTCTAGAGACCTATCCCCCGTGACCTCCACGTTCCACTAGGTATAACTCCGCTAATAGAGCCTTGGTAAAGGGAATTACTGACATGGTTAGAGATGTCAATAACACTCCGTTTATTCCCAAGGATGAATTGCGAGTTTACATGGGTTGGAATGTTACGGAATATGGCATTACTTTAGGTGAGAACAAACGTAAGAGCTCGACTCCGATCTGGGTCTTACCCCACCAAGGTCAGGTCTGTTTGCAAGGAAATGGGAGGAATCAGAAAGCTCGACTATGGAAGATTGACTGTACCGAAACATACGTTTTCCCGTCACAGTCTTCCCCTGCATTCTTAGCTGCTAAGGGCACCTATTTTGTTTGCAAAGACAGAGCATATACATGGCTGCCTGCTGACTTCTCAGGCTCATGTTATATCGCTCAACTGTTGCCTCCGACATACACTGCTGCACCGGACTATCACAAAACTAGAGTTGTGAGAGGTGTTTTCAATAAAGAAGACACTGCTGGCCAAGAAGCAGGAGACTTCTTCAAAGGTTTCCTTCCGTTCTGGGGGCCTATGGCCAACAGTAGAAACTTACGTCAACTAACACGGGTAGTTGAATCCACTATTACCGAAACTGCGGGTGCCCTTAGTAACCTGACAGCTGAGCTTCAAGCGGATCGCCTCATGACGTTACAGAATCGTATGGTCCTTGATGTATTACTTGCAGATCGAGGTGGGGTATGTAAGATGATCCAATCGAGTTGCTGTGTTTTTATCCCAGATAATGCGCCCACGGTATATAAGGCCATTTCTAAGTTACACAAAATCTCTGACTCTATCCATGTAGAGGAAGGTGACTGGTCACTAATGGGATGGTTCTGGAATCTGTTATCTGCATGGGGATGGAAGGTTCTGATAGTCACTGGTGTTGCGTTGGTATTTTTATTCTCATGCTGTCTCATTGTTCAGTGTGGTCCTGCCTTATGTGGCCTTTGTGTTTCAACATGCGTAAGAAGACCACCTGTTTTTGGAGATACGCCACGAGATAGAATAATGTTCCAGCAACATATCAGTGACCTGATGAACATAGAGATGGACTCTGACATAGAGTAAGTTATTGCCTATGTAAGGGCAAAAGGACGGTCTGAGGTTCTGTAGCGATCCGAACCCGTGTATTCGGTATCTTAGTACTGACACGATTTTGATACCAATGAACCGTAAATGATCCATCTAATGCATGACAGTGTTTTCGCTGCGCTACGAGCATGAATTCACTGAGAAATAGGGCATTCTGTTGTAAAATCATGGCATCCATTTTAGATACGGCACCCATTTTGTTTCTTGCCCTCACATAGTCAATGGACGAGCAATGACCCCGGCAGAATCACCTTGTTAAGGACACGTAAGCTCGAGCCCGAGGAAGCTGACGCTGCGTGACTAGGCAGAATCAAGCTGCCTCCCCTGCCTGAGGCCAGCCCTGCTATACTGGTTCTCGTGTCCATTGTCCTGATTGAGAGGCCGAAGACGGTAGCCATGCCCGTTTATGATCCATAAACACCTTTTATCCTACTTTTCTATCCCTTACACCTGGCTCTGCTCCTCTCCTTCTGGGCTTTTATGATGGGGAGGATACGATTTTTATGATGGGGAGGATCGGTCAAAGAATGGAAAACTGACAAAGAGACTTGATCGAATACTGAAAACCTACGACTAATTATTCTTTGATGTATGTTTATTGTCTGTTTGGGATACCGGGTTGGGCATGAAAGATATTCGTGTAATGTTGCCTGAAGACATATTTTGTGTATTTAAGGAGCAACCCACTTTTTGCAATTCGAACAGTCTCGTAGATTCTGCCTTTGTGTGGTTCCTATGACTTCTGTGTCCCTGCAGTAAATAAATCTTGGTCTCTGACGCCACCATCGAGAAGCCCGCGTCTCTGTTTATTTGTGCACCAAGGAAGGAAGGAACTCGGGGGTCTTTGGGTGTTGTTTCCCTGACACCTCTGGACTCTTAAAAGTCCAGAACCTCAGAGGCGGAGGTCTGGCAGTGATTTATCATAAGTCAATTAAAGCTGCCTTTAAGCCACTCCCTATGGATACCTGTGAGGCATTATCTTTTAACCTTTCCCTTACCCCTCATCACTCCTTCAAGGGATGTCTTCTGTATAGACCTCCGGGATCCAGGAAGGCTTTTCTTGCCTCTCTGGATACCCTCTTAGAAGAAGGCGTGCTTACAGAAGCCTTCTCTATTATGGGAGATTTTAACTTTCACTTAGAGCTGACAGAAGAAGCGGACACGATGACATTGACTGACTTGATGAGGACGGCCGACCTGAAACAACAGGTAGTGGGGTCCACACATAGGGGAGGGCATGCCCTTGATGGGATTTTCTCTAGTTATCAGAACTTACATTTTAAGGGCTGTCTCCCTCTGGTATGGTCGGACCACGCGGTGGTCCAATTTGAGATTTTGCTGCCAATAGCTCCCAGAAAAAACTTAGGCCCAAACAAATTTGTGGAGAGAAGAGCATGGAATAAGGTGGAGGCAACCACCTTTAACGAATTGTTGGTCTCGACTATAACACAACTACCCTCTGAAGTGAATGAAGCCAGTCTAAGATATTCAAGGTGGCTGAAGCTAGCCTGTGATAGTGAAGCGCCAATCAAACTCCTTCGTCCTATGAGATTACAACCTTCAGCCCCCTGGTATTCTGAAGAGTCTAGGAACCTTAAACTTAAGTGTAAACAGTTTGAAAGAAGCTGGAGGAGGAATTATAATGATAGGGAGAAGAAAATGTACAAAGTCCACCTGCAGTCCTATAAACAAGCAATAGTGGTAGCCAAACAAATGTATTTCGCTATGCAGATTAAGAGCGCCAAAAATTCTAGTAAAGAACTTTTTAAGACGGTGACTGCTCTGACCGTGCAAAAGCCTGTGTTAGTGCAGCCCAGCCAAGGTCTTTGTGAAGATCTGGCCAAGTTCTTTGTATCTAAAGTTGAATCTATCTATACGGCCTTTAGCTCCCTTAGTGCCGGTAAGGTAGACAGTTGCACTGAGATTTCCACAACAATAAAGGTGCCTAGCCAGACGTTTCGGAATTTTCGGCCAATTCTTTCTAGGGAAATTCAACAGCTCCTTATGGAAGCTAAATCTGGCTCTCCTCTAGACCCTTGCCCCGTAAAAGTAGTGAAATTGGCGCTGAGCCCAATTGCGGAATCACTCACTACTATTGTTAATCTTATGTTTGCAACTGGACTCTTTCCCAGTCAATGGAAACTGGCATCGGTCCTGTCACTCCTAAAAAAGCCTAAGCTCCCAGTTATGGATCCCAGTAGCTTTCGTCCAATCTCCAGACTGCCATTACCAGCTAAGGGGGTGGAGAAAATCATGAATAAGCAGCTTAGCCTATTCTTGAATGAGAACCAAGTACTAGACCGACCCAGTTTGGTTTCAGACCTGGTCATAGTACGAAATCGGCTCTTATAAAGGCTACGGAAGAAATCAGGGTTGCTGTGGATCAGGGAGGGAGGGCGGCACTAATCCTGTTAGACCTGTCGCAGCATTTGATACGGTTCACCATTCCATACTGTTGAACCGTTTAAACACCTGTGGCATTCAGGGGAAGGCCTGGGAGCTCCTAAGATCGTTCCTCGCGGACAGGAAACAGATTGTCGCCCTCGGAGATTTTCAGTCCAATCCCTTTTCATTGCCTTGTGGGGTCCCGCAAGGGTCCTCACTTAGTCCGACTCTTTTTAATATTTATGTTAGTGCACTGGCCCCAATTCTAGACACCTTTGGGTTCGGCCTTACATCATATGCCGATGATACTCAAATTGTGGTATCTCTGACACCTGAGTGCGAGGCTAATGTGGAAGGTCGTTTTCAAGAGTGTATGCTAGCAGTGGACAACTGGATGGCAAACAATTGTCTCAAATTAAACTCAGAGAAAACTGAAGTGATATTGTTTGGGAATAACACCAGTTTTTGGACTCCTTCCTGGTGGCCAGACCTAATGGGGAAAGCCCCTGTGCCAACTAGAAAGGTTAAGAACCTGGGGATTATATTGGATGATAAATTGACCTTAGAACCTCAAGTAAATGCACTAGCCTCCAAAATCAGCTATACTATTAAAATGTTGAGAAAAGTCCTGCCCCTATTGCCTAAGGACAGTAGACAAATTGTAGTTGGTGCTACGGTAATGTCCAGACTGGACTACTGTAACGGACTCTACCTTAATATGCAACTAAAAGGATTAAAAAAACTGCAGATACTGCAAAATACAGCAGTTAGATTACTGATGGACTCTTCAAATCCCTGTTCCGTCTCTAAAGATAGGAAATCTCTACACTGGCTCCCAGTAAAAAGCCGTATACAATTTAAAGTACTATGCCTGGCCTTTAAGGCCTTACATGGCATAGGTCCAGAGTTTTTACAGCAAAGACTGCGCTGGTACGTTCCAGGCAGACATTAGCGCTCTGAAGAGGCCAACCTGGTCTGGGTGCCTCGTATAAAGAAAGCCCGCTGGGGAGGCAAAAGCTTTATTTATGGCACAGCGAAGGCTTGGAATGAATTACCTCGCTATTTTAGATCTTTCACCGAGCTTTTACCTTTTTGTAAGGAATTGAAAACGTAGCTCTTTTCCAATGTGTAGTCTGCCTCCTTTTACTGTTTCCGGCCAGTTTTAGAGAATCAAGAAGCGCCAGGACACCTCCGGGTATTTGTTGCGCTCTATAAATGACATTAACATTAACATAATGCACCGTAAGACTCATCACCACATGTAAGAATGGAAGCACTCAGAGCTACGATTAGGGGGAATGTCATTAAACTGTCCTCAATCGATCAACAAATTTACAATTTCACTTATAACAAGATATCTAACTTTTAGAATCCCGCCAATTGGTGCACAGACACAAAAACATTATCAATGCTCATAACCAAGAAATATGAATATAATAAATTACTTAGCGTATGAGTCGGTACTTGGATCAATAAATATATAGAGTGTAAATGTATGCTATTGCATCGCAGCTAGTAAAATATTAGCCTCATATTTAAAGCATAAACAAAACTCCCAAAATATATCATCCCTGAAAGATGAGGGCACACTCATACCTCCCCTCAAAAAATAACTCGAGTATTTAAGCATTTTTACCAAACATTATAGGCTGGCGAACCGTGTTTCTGTAGAGAAGACAGTGATAAATATTATGCACATCTAGAGCTCCCACATCTAAGCGAAGCTGATATCACATCTCTTAACAAACCTATCTCCAAAGAAGAAATGAAACTGACCATTAAGACACTCGAAACAGAAAAAGCCCTGGGCCAAGATGGGTTCTCGGACAGATTCTATAAAGTTTTCTCAGACCAGACAGTGGAAAATCCCTTTAATCAGTTCTCCTCCACTAGATCGAAACAGGGCACTTTGTCAGAAGCCTTAATAGTATTTCCCCCAAAGGAAGGTAAGGACCTTACTCTAGCGAACAATAAGAGACCGATATAGCAGATCCATATCCACTGTAAAATGTATGTGAAAATACTTGGTAAAAGACATGAACCTCTCAAGAACACCCTAATCAGTCCATCACAAGTAGGTTTCTTGAAATCTGTTTTTTGCCAGTGATAACATTTGGTTAATGTGTTACAAGAGTGAGTAAGCCAAATCGACAACTTCTCCAACATTTGCAATTCCCTAAGGCTCGGAAAAAGCGTTCAATAAGTTGTCTTGAACCTTTATCGAGGCCATCCTCCCTAAATACATTCTAGGTTCGTATTTTTAAAAAATGGCGATGTCAATCTACTTTAATCCTCAAGCAGGGGTCAGAGCAGGAGGATTCATCTCCGGTTACTTTAAATTAGGACAAGGGACAAGACCAGGGTGTCCCCTTTCCCCATTAGTGTTTCTACTGGCATTAGAACCACTTTTGCTTAATATTTAAAACCATACAGATATAAAAGGTGTCCCTTTCAATAACTTCACAGCCAAATTAGCCACATATGCGGACGATATCTTAGTAATCACAGATGATTCACAACCTTCTATTCTAGCCCTTAAGGATACAATCGAAAAATACTCCTAAGTTTCAAGGTACAAGCTAAATAGGGATAAGTCTGAGGACAAATTACTGAATAGGCTAGGTTCTAAGTATATGTTTGGGTCTGCAAGATTAGCTTGGCAGCCCCGGTATCTTAAGTACCCGGGTCTAGAATTCAGAGATAATCTCCTAGACATGCTGAAGCGTAATGAAGAAATCACTATCAAAAAAGTTTGGATATTTTAGATAGTTGGGCCCCAAAATTCATAAATTGGTGGGAAGGAATCGAATCCAGAAAAATGATGGTTATCCAGTATTAGGGGTGTCTTTCATAGATTCACATGCCTGAATCATTCCCCGTCGTCGAGACGGAAGCCTCCGGTACATAAAAAAGTAATGTCCTATAGACATACATAGAGACAAATAGGCCTAAAGGCCTCCCCTTAGCAGCCTATCCTAGTCCTTATGTAAAAAGGACCAAACTCTTAGAGTCAGCCAATCAGCTATCACCTCCCTCTAGAACCTTCCTGGCAGGAGCCTCAGTCCCTCAGATTTTCTACCGCACGTTGTGCTAGGGAGTCTCCAACCTGAGTTCTCCTCAGGATTTCTTTCAAGCCAGATTGTTCTCGTTTTTGGTGACTTTCTTCTTCAAGGATTTCAACGCTGACTACTTCAGGCCTCTTATTGCTGCAGTGAGTGTTTAATTAATCTACAACTCCTGGCATGTCTGAATCACAGAAGAAAGCCCTTTTCAGGGCTTGCTCTTCATGTGGGAAGAAGAGGCTTCATGTGGAGGACAAGCATGAACTATGCTTGTATTGCCTTTATCCGGACCACGTCCCTAAGGACTGTAAAATATGTAGGTCTTTCCCACATAAGACCTTGAGAGACAGGGAGGGCCGCCTGCTTATCTGGCTGGACAGGCTCAAGGACAGAGAGAGTGTGGTGTCCTCAGAGGCGAGCTTTTCCGGAACCTCTGAAGTCTCCCTGAAGAGGCCGAGAGTGACATCTCCTGGCCCCTCAGACGCTCCTCCTATGAAGACACACAAGAAGTCTTCAGAGGCAAGATCTTCAAAATCTTCAGTGTCTGACAAGGACTCTCTCACTTTCAAGAAGCCTACTCTGTCGGCCACAAAAATTGCGACACCATCCTCGGCGCAAAAAAGGCCATCAGGACATGTCTCCACAGCGACGACAACCGTGTCCACATCCACAGCGGCGTCGGTCATCTCGTCGACGACGACGACCCCTTCATCATCGTCAGCAGGTACCCCGATCTCGTTTATTATACTGTTAAAACCGTCGTCTAAGTCATCGTCGACGACGAAGATGGTCCCGTCGACGACGACCTCGTCGATGAGAAGCCCACCGTCGACGGAAGAGTCGATGACGAGGATGTCAAAGACGAGCGCGTCGACGACGAAGTCATCGTCGACGAAGATGTCGACGACGAAGGCATCGTCGACGAAGGCGTCGACGACGACTGAATCGTCTAGATCCAGATGGCACTTTGTACGTCGATGGGTCATGTTTTAAACTACAGAATGGTGATGTGACGGCCGCGTATGCAGTTACGACTTTGAGTACGATTGTTGAGACCGCAAGAGTAAGTCAGAATTCTGCCCAAGCTGCAGAATTAATTGCATTAACAAGAGCGTGTGTTTTAGCTGAGGGAAAAAGAGTGAATGTGTTTACTGATAGCCAATACGCCTTCGGCGTAGCACATAGTTTTGGACGTCTGTGGAAGGAAAGAGGTTTTCTCACGTCCCATGGGACTAAGATCCAACATGGACAGTTAGTCAACGACCTGTTGGAATCTCTGACCCTACCGAATGAAGTTGCGATTGTGAAGTGCAGTGCACATCGAAAGATCACGGATGATGTTGGCTGTGGGAATGCGTTTGCTGATGAGGTCGCCAAAGAGACGGCCAAGAACATGATGAGTCGAATGTACGTTGCAACGTCTGCAAGATGGATTGCTGAATCAGGAATGTGTGAGAATACGATTGAAAGTGTGAAGGCAATCCAGAATGAAGCAACTAAAAATGAGAAGAATGAATGGAAGGAGAAAACGGGTAAAATGGATTCAAGTGGATGTTGGGTTGATTTGTCTGAGCAGCAGCGTTGGATGTTACCTGATGCGTATGTACTTGCGGTAGTCACGATGGCGCATGGAGCGGCGCACATTAGTTCGAAAGGGATCTGTAAAATGTTAGCTCCATTATGGAAGAACGATGGAATTACTAAGTGTGCGGAAAGAGTGGTGAAAAAGTGCATGATATGCCTGATGCATAATCCTGGCAAGGGAACCCCAACCCCAGCTGGTCACTTTGCTCCCCCTTCTTTTCCCTTTGAAGTGATTCAGTTGGATTTTATCCACATGGACAGGTGTAATAATCTTAAATATGTCCTAGTGGTAGTCTGTGCCTTTTCAAGATGGATTGAGGCGTATCCGTTAAAGGATAACACTGCTATGTCTACCGCCAAAATCTTCCTCAAAGAGTACTTCCCCAGGTATGGTATGCCACGGATTGTTTGGTCGGACAATGGAAGTGAGTTTGTAGGGAAAGTTATGAAGAGTGTGTGTGCGGGTCTGGGAATCACCCAGAAATTCCACAGTGCGAATCATCCACAGTCAGCAGGTTTGGTTGAAGGGTACAATGGTACCTTGAAGCTGAAACTTGCTAAAATTCAAGCTTCCACTGGTCTATCTTGGCCAGACGTACTGCCTTTAGCTTTACTGTCCACCAGAGCGACTGTACACTCTCGGGTAGGGCTTAGCCCATATGAGATTGTGTTTGGTCGTCCTGCTAATGTTTGGGGAGTCCCTAGGCCAAAGGAATTCAAACAGATCGAATATCCAATGTTGATTGATTACCTTTTTGACCTGACTGCTAAATTGAGCCTTATTCATCAACAGGTATTTGAATCCTTGCCTAAACTGCCAGAGAGTCCAGGCCACACATTGAAACCCGGTGATCAAGTTGTGGTGCGGAATTTTGAACGAACCCGGAACCTCCAGCCAAGATTCGTGGGCCCGTTTCAAGTACTCCTGGCCACAAGAACTGCTGTACGCCTAGCTGGAAGGAAGAATTGGGTGCACGCTAGCTATACGAAGCGTGTCCCTCTCCCACTCCCCTACGACAACTGGGTTAGACAGGGATTTGGTGTATCCGAGACAGAACCTGTTCCTAGGCTCATCCCCTTCAGTGATGCAGAGTACATAACGGACAAACGAACTGAAACGCAGAACTCTGATACCCCACCAGGAACTGTTCCTTCGAACCCTGAACAGAGTGTTATACAAGGTGAACATTTGTCACCTATGGATTCGAACATTATTGTACCTGTAGATCAATTGTTTCAAGATCAGAGGAGACCAGAAAAATTTAGATACAATCTACGTTCTCATTTTAGAAAACAATAGCATTGCATAATGACCTTTCTATTTAAAAAAACTCTTTCACATTTCCATTCGGTCAGGAAGTTTGCTCTATAATTTTTGTCTTTTTTTGTTTTCTTTGTGTTGCTCTCTCACCTTGCCATCTGGGTTACCGTAGGGTCGTAACGTGTGCCTTGTTCTAACTTGCAGGGAACCAGACACAAGGTCGGTTTCTTCTGTTTATTTTGGGAACTCCCAGGGTAGACAGAGGCAATTTTTTAACAGGTACAAACCATCCGTTGCGAACGGTTGTAGTAGATGGAGCTTCCTGAACTGCGACGGGCTAACGTCATAAATGCTCGCAAGACAAAACTGTATGAAATATTGTTATAGCAAATGTTTCCTAATGCAATGTGCTCTGACATTTCTGATTGTTTTAATAACTCTGGTAGGCGGAATTATTTTGGGTATTCAATTGATCTTTGCACCTGTTACATCTACAGTATCTCCCCATGTTTCTGTTTCTCCGACTGTTGTTTCTTTTCATTCTTTCCTTCCTTTTCCTGCACATGAGCAAGCTCGACGCTCTGAGTTTATAAATAACACTTTCATTCAGCTCTTGCACCAACACCAACTAGTGGTAAACACAACAAACTGCTGAGTGTGTGGCTTGATACCACATACCATGGACAAGGGAATCCCTTATCTGGTTCTGCCCTTTAGTTATAATGGATCATTCTGGGCATTTCAGACCATGTTCGTCTATGCTCTAGAGACCTATCCCCCGCGACCTCCACGTTCCACTAGGTATAACTCCGCTAATAGAGCCTTGGTAAAGGGAATTACTGACATGGTTAGAGATGTCAATAACACTCCGTTTATTCCCAAGGATGAATTGCGAGTTTACATGGGTTGGAATGTTACGGAATATGGCATTACTTTAGGTGAGAACAAACGTAAGAGCTCGACTCCGATCTGGGTCTTACCCCACCAAGGTCAGGTCTGTTTGCAAGGAAATGGGAGGAATCAGAAAGCTCGACTATGGAAGATTGACTGTACCGAAACATACGTTTTCCCGTCACAGTCTTCCCCTGCATTCTTAGCTGCTAAGGGCACCTATTTTGTTTGCAAAGACAGAGCATATACATGGCTGCCTGCTGACTTCTCAGGCTCATGTTATATCGCTCAACTGTTGCCTCCGACATACACTGCTGCACCGGACTATCACAAAACTAGAGTTGTGAGAGGTGTTTTCAATAAAGAAGACACTGCTGGCCAAGAAGCAGGAGACTTCTTCAAAGGTTTCCTTCCGTTCTGGGGGCCTATGGCCAACAGTAGAAACTTACGTCAACTAACACGGGTAGTTGAATCCACTATTACCGAAACTGCGGGTGCCCTTAGTAACCTGACAGCTGAGCTTCAAGCGGATCGCCTCATGACGTTACAGAATCGTATGGTCCTTGATGTATTACTTGCAGATCGAGGTGGGGTATGTAAGATGATCCAATCGAGTTGCTGTGTTTTTATCCCAGATAATGCGCCCACGGTATATAAGGCCATTTCTAAGTTACACAAAATCTCTGACTCTATCCATGTAGAGGAAGGTGACTGGTCACTAATGGGATGGTTCTGGAATCTGTTATCTGCATGGGGATGGAAGGTTCTGATAGTCACTGGTGTTGCGTTGGTATTTTTATTCTCATGCTGTCTCATTGTTCAGTGTGGTCCTGCCTTATGTGGCCTTTGTGTTTCAACATGCGTAAGAAGACCACCTGTTTTTGGAGATACGCCACGAGATAGAATAATGTTCCAGCAACATATCAGTGACCTGATGAACATAGAGATGGACTCTGACATAGAGTAAGTTATTGCCTATGTAAGGGCAAAAGGACGGTCTGAGGTTCTGTAGCGATCCGAACCCGTGTATTCGGTATCTTAGTACTGACACGATTTTGATACCAATGAACCGTAAATGATCCATCTAATGCATGACAGTGTTTTCGCTGCGCTACGAGCATGAATTCACTGAGAAATAGGGCATTCTGTTGTAAAATCATGGCATCCATTTTAGATACGGCACCCATTTTGTTTCTTGCCCTCACATAGTCAATGGACGAGCAATGACCCCGGCAGAATCACCTTGTTAAGGACACGTAAGCTCGAGCCCGAGGAAGCTGACGCTGCGTGACTAGGCAGAATCAAGCTGCCTCCCCTGCCTGAGGCCAGCCCTGCTATACTGGTTCTCGTGTCCATTGTCCTGATTGAGAGGCCGAAGACGGTAGCCATGCCCGTTTATGATCCATAAACACCTTTTATCCTACTTTTCTATCCCTTACACCTGGCTCTGCTCCTCTCCTTCTGGGCTTTTATGATGGGGAGGATACGATTTTTATGATGGGGAGGATCGGTCAAAGAATGGAAAACTGACAAAGAGACTTGATCGAATACTGAAAACCTACGACTAATTATTCTTTGATGTATGTTTATTGTCTGTTTGGGATACCGGGTTGGGCATGAAAGATATTCGTGTAATGTTGCCTGAAGACATATTTTGTGTATTTAAGGAGCAACCCACTTTTTGCAATTCGAACAGTCTCGTAGATTCTGCCTTTGTGTGGTTCCTATGACTTCTGTGTCCCTGCAGTAAATAAATCTTGGTCTCTGACGCCACCATCGAGAAGCCCGCGTCTCTGTTTATTTGTGCACCAAGGCAGGAAGGAACTCGGGGGTCTTTGGGTGTTGTTTCCCTGACACCTCTGGACTCTTAAAAGTCCAGAACCTCAGAGGCGGAGGTCTGGCAGTGATTTATCATAAGTCAATTAAAGCTGCCTTTAAGCCACTCCCTATGGATACCTGTGAGGCATTATCTTTTAACCTTTCCCTTACCCCTCATCACTCCTTCAAGGGATGTCTTCTGTATAGACCTCCGGGATCCAGGAAGGCTTTTCTTGCCTCTCTGGATACCCTCTTAGAAGAAGGCGTGCTTACAGAAGCCTTCTCTATTATGGGAGATTTTAACTTTCACTTAGAGCTGACAGAAGAAGCGGACACGATGACATTGACTGACTTGATGAGGACGGCCGACCTGAAACAACAGGTAGTGGGGTCCACACATAGGGGAGGGCATGCCCTTGATGGGATTTTCTCTAGTTATCAGAACTTACATTTTAAGGGCTGTCTCCCTCTGGTATGGTCGGACCACGCGGTGGTCCAATTTGAGATTTTGCTGCCAATAGCTCCCAGAAAAAACTTAGGCCCAAACAAATTTGTGGAGAGAAGAGCATGGAATAAGGTGGAGGCAACCACCTTTAACGAATTGTTGGTCTCGACTATAACACAACTACCCTCTGAAGTGAATGAAGCCAGTCTAAGATATTCAAGGTGGCTGAAGCTAGCCTGTGATAGTGAAGCGCCAATCAAACTCCTTCGTCCTATGAGATTACAACCTTCAGCCCCCTGGTATTCTGAAGAGTCTAGGAACCTTAAACTTAAGTGTAAACAGTTTGAAAGAAGCTGGAGGAGGAATTATAATGATAGGGAGAAGAAAATGTACAAAGTCCACCTGCAGTCCTATAAACAAGCAATAGTGGTAGCCAAACAAATGTATTTCGCTATGCAGATTAAGAGCGCCAAAAATTCTAGTAAAGAACTTTTTAAGACGGTGACTGCTCTGACCGTGCAAAAGCCTGTGTTAGTGCAGCCCAGCCAAGGTCTTTGTGAAGATCTGGCCAAGTTCTTTGTATCTAAAGTTGAATCTATCTATACGGCCTTTAGCTCCCTTAGTGCCGGTAAGGTAGACAGTTGCACTGAGATTTCCACAACAATAAAGGTGCCTAGCCAGACGTTTCGGAATTTTCGGCCAATTCTTTCTAGGGAAATTCAACAGCTCCTTATGGAAGCTAAATCTGGCTCTCCTCTAGACCCTTGCCCCGTAAAAGTAGTGAAATTGGCGCTGAGCCCAATTGCGGAATCACTCACTACTATTGTTAATCTTATGTTTGCAACTGGACTCTTTCCCAGTCAATGGAAACTGGCATCGGTCCTGTCACTCCTAAAAAAGCCTAAGCTCCCAGTTATGGATCCCAGTAGCTTTCGTCCAATCTCCAGACTGCCATTACCAGCTAAGGGGGTGGAGAAAATCATGAATAAGCAGCTTAGCCTATTCTTGAATGAGAACCAAGTACTAGACCGACCCAGTTTGGTTTCAGACCTGGTCATAGTACGAAATCGGCTCTTATAAAGGCTACGGAAGAAATCAGGGTTGCTGTGGATCAGGGAGGGAGGGCGGCACTAATCCTGTTAGACCTGTCGCAGCATTTGATACGGTTCACCATTCCATACTGTTGAACCGTTTAAACACCTGTGGCATTCAGGGGAAGGCCTGGGAGCTCCTAAGATCGTTCCTCGCGGACAGGAAACAGATTGTCGCCCTCGGAGATTTTCAGTCCAATCCCTTTTCATTGCCTTGTGGGGTCCCGCAAGGGTCCTCACTTAGTCCGACTCTTTTTAATATTTATGTTAGTGCACTGGCCCCAATTCTAGACACCTTTGGGTTCGGCCTTACATCATATGCCGATGATACTCAAATTGTGGTATCTCTGACACCTGAGTGCGAGGCTAATGTGGAAGGTCGTTTTCAAGAGTGTATGCTAGCAGTGGACAACTGGATGGCAAACAATTGTCTCAAATTAAACTCAGAGAAAACTGAAGTGATATTGTTTGGGAATAACACCAGTTTTTGGACTCCTTCCTGGTGGCCAGACCTAATGGGGAAAGCCCCTGTGCCAACTAGAAAGGTTAAGAACCTGGGGATTATATTGGATGATAAATTGACCTTAGAACCTCAAGTAAATGCACTAGCCTCCAAAATCAGCTATACTATTAAAATGTTGAGAAAAGTCCTGCCCCTATTGCCTAAGGACAGTAGACAAATTGTAGTTGGTGCTACGGTAATGTCCAGACTGGACTACTGTAACGGACTCTACCTTAATATGCAACTAAAAGGATTAAAAAAAACTGCAGATACTGCAAAATACAGCAGTTAGATTACTGATGGACTCTTCAAATCCCTGTTCCGTCTCTAAAGATAGGAAATCTCTACACTGGCTCCCAGTAAAAAGCCGTATACAATTTAAAGTACTATGCCTGGCCTTTAAGGCCTTACATGGCATAGGTCCAGAGTTTTTACAGCAAAGACTGCGCTGGTACGTTCCAGGCAGACATTTGCGCTCTGAAGAGGCCAACCTGGTCTGGGTGCCTCGTATAAAGAAAGCCCGCTGGGGAGGCAAAAGCTTTATTTATGGCACAGCGAAGGCTTGGAATGAATTACCTCGCTATTTTAGATCTTTCACCGAGCTTTTACCTTTTTGTAAGGAATTGAAAACGTAGCTCTTTTCCAATGTGTAGTCTGCCTCCTTTTACTGTTTCCGGCCAGTTTTAGAGAATCAAGAAGCGCCAGGACACCTCCGGGTATTTGTTGCGCTCTATAAATGACATTAACATTAACATAATGCACCGTAAGACTCATCACCACATGTAAGAATGGAAGCACTCAGAGCTACGATTAGGGGGAATGTCATTAAACTGTCCTCAATCGATCAACAAATTTACAATTTCACTTATAACAAGATATCTAACTTTTAGAATCCCGCCAATTGGTGCACAGACACAAAAACATTATCAATGCTCATAACCAAGAAATATGAATATAATAAATTACTTAGCGTATGAGTCGGTACTTGGATCAATAAATATATAGAGTGTAAATGTATGCTATTGCATCGCAGCTAGTAAAATATTAGCCTCATATTTAAAGCATAAACAAAACTCCCAAAATATATCATCCCTGAAAGATGAGGGCACACTCATACCTCCCCTCAAAAAATAACTCGAGTATTTAAGCATTTTTACCAAACATTATAGGCTGGCGAACCGTGTTTCTGTAGAGAAGACAGTGATAAATATTATGCACATCTAGAGCTCCCACATCTAAGCGAAGCTGATATCACATCTCTTAACAAACCTATCTCCAAAGAAGAAATGAAACTGACCATTAAGACACTCGAAACAGAAAAAGCCCTGGGCCAAGATGGGTTCTCGGACAGATTCTATAAAGTTTTCTCAGACCAGACAGTGGAAAATCCCTTTAATCAGTTCTCCTCCACTAGATCGAAACAGGGCACTTTGTCAGAAGCCTTAATAGTATTTCCCCCAAAGGAAGGTAAGGACCTTACTCTAGCGAACAATAAGAGACCGATATAGCAGATCCATATCCACTGTAAAATGTATGTGAAAATACTTGGTAAAAGACATGAACCTCTCAAGAACACCCTAATCAGTCCATCACAAGTAGGTTTCTTGAAATCTGTTTTTTGCCAGTGATAACATTTGGTTAATGTGTTACAAGAGTGAGTAAGCCAAATCGACAACTTCTCCAACATTTGCAATTCCCTAAGGCTCGGAAAAAGCGTTCAATAAGTTGTCTTGAACCTTTATCGAGGCCATCCTCCCTAAATACATTCTAGGTTCGTATTTTTAAAAAATGGCGATGTCAATCTACTTTAATCCTCAAGCAGGGGTCAGAGCAGGAGGATTCATCTCCGGTTACTTTAAATTAGGACAAGGGACAAGACCAGGGTGTCCCCTTTCCCCATTAGTGTTTCTACTGGCATTAGAACCACTTTTGCTTAATATTTAAAACCATACAGATATAAAAGGTGTCCCTTTCAATAACTTCACAGCCAAATTAGCCACATATGCGGACGATATCTTAGTAATCACAGATGATTCACAACCTTCTATTCTAGCCCTTAAGGATACAATCGAAAAATACTCCTAAGTTTCAAGGTACAAGCTAAATAGGGATAAGTCTGAGGACAAATTACTGAATAGGCTAGGTTCTAAGTATATGTTTGGGTCTGCAAGATTAGCTTGGCAGCCCCGGTATCTTAAGTACCCGGGTCTAGAATTCAGAGATAATCTCCTAGACATGCTGAAGCGTAATGAAGAAATCACTATCAAAAAAGTTTGGATATTTTAGATAGTTGGGCCCCAAAATTCATAAATTGGTGGGAAGGAATCGAATCCAGAAAAATGATGGTTATCCAGTATTAGGGGTGTCTTTCATAGATTCACATGCCTGAATCATTCCCCGTCGTCGAGACGGGAGCCTCCGGTACATAAAAAAGTAATGTCCTATAGACATACATAGAGACAAATAGGCCTAAAGGCCTCCCCTTAGCAGCCTATCCTAGTCCTTATGTAAAAAGGACCAAACTCTTAGAGTCAGCCAATCAGCTATCACCTCCCTCTAGAACCTTCCTGGCAGGAGCCTCAGTCCCTCAGATTTTCTACCGCACGTTGTGCTAGGGAGTCTCCAACCTGAGTTCTCCTCAGGATTTCTTTCAAGCCAGATTGTTCTCGTTTTTGGTGACTTTCTTCTTCAAGGATTTCAACGCTGACTACTTCAGACCTCTTATTGCTGCAGTGAGTGTTTAATTAATCTACAACTCCTGGCATGTCTGAATCACAGAAGAAAGCCCTTTTCAGGGCTTGCTCTTCATGTGGGAAGAAGAGGCTTCATGTGGAGGACAAGCATGAACTATGCTTGTATTGCCTTTATCCGGACCACGTCCCTAAGGACTGTAAAATATGTAGGTCTTTCCCACATAAGACCTTGAGAGACAGGGAGGGCCGCCTGCTTATCTGGCTGGACAGGCTCAAGGACAGAGAGAGTGTGGTGTCCTCAGAGGCGAGCTTTTCCGGAACCTCTGAAGTCTCCCTGAAGAGGCCAAGAGTGACATCTCCTGGCCCCTCAGACGCTCCTCCTATGAAGACACACAAGAAGTCTTCAGAGGCAAGATCTTCAAAATCTTCAGTGTCTGACAAGGACTCTCTCACTTTCAAGAAGCCTACTCTGTCGGCCACAAAAATTGCGACACCATCCTCGGCGCAAAAAAGGCCATCAGGACATGTCTCCACAGCGACGACAACCGTGTCCACATCCACAGCGGCGTCGGTCATCTCGTCGACGACGACGACCCCTTCATCATCGTCAGCAGGTACCCCGATCTCGTTTATTATACTGTTAAAACCGTCGTCTAAGTCATCGTCGACGACGAAGATGGTCCCGTCGACGACGACCTCGTCGATGAGAAGCCCACCGTCGACGGAAGAGTCGATGACGAGGATGTCAAAGACGAGCGCGTCGACGACGAAGTCATCGTCGACGAAGATGTCGACGACGAAGGCGTCGACGACGACTGAATCGTCTACGACCGCATCGTCGACGAAGACATCGTCGACGAGGAAAATATCGTCGATGGGGACACCGTTGGTGACAGCCATCCCGTCGACGACGGAGCCGTCGACGGGAACGTCGTCGTCGTCCATGGGACGGAAAACCGCGGAGGTTTCTGTGCAAGGATCTGCCCCAGGCAAACTGTCCAGACCACAGATTACACCGGAAACGACATCTCCAAGCAAGGTTCAAACCAATTTGCCTATGGAGATTCTGCAGAGTGAAGAGTCTGAAGAGGAGCTCTTTGAACAGGCTACTTCCCCTTCTGAACTGTATGTCAAATGTCAAAGCACGGACGAGGAGCAGGAAGATATAAGCGCGCAGGAGCGCCCCGTCCAGGAACAGGTTCGCACGGAGGTCATTCCAATGGTATGCCTTCCTCTGGCAATAGTTCAGGACCTCAAGTTCCTTATCAGGGACTACAAACAACGTTTCCCGGAACCTCCGAGGCTGGATGCAGGGGTCTCAGTGCCAACTACAAACCCACCAACGACAGCCCCAAGACAATCACGGCCGGTTACGCAGGTCTGCCACGAGAAACCGCCACCTCAGGTGATAGAGTCATCGGATGAGGAGGCTGAGGAGATGGAGGAAGGAGAGGTCCTGGGAGACCAGTCGGACCAGGATGAGGAGGAGGAATATGTAGCATCCTCACCACCTTTCCCACAACCGCGCCAAGCTGATTCACCGCCAGTGGATATTGGTGGTTTTCATAAGGTAGTTGAACGGGCCGCGGCGCGGTTCCATATGGTCATGGAGTCGGCGGAGACGGAGTGCTTCCTGCATGACTTTAAGGAGCAGACGAAGAAGACGACCAAATCGATCCCTATCATCGACTTTCTCTGGGACCAGGGAAAGAAGCTAATGCTAACACCGGCTTCTGTTCCTGCGGTTGTTCCGCGCCTGGATAAGAAGTATAAGGCTCCATCCACGGCACCAGCTTGCCTGACTGGCCACCCGAAACCGGATTCGGTCGTGACCCAAGCGGCCCAGAAAAATTCTCGAAATCCCTCCTCGCCTTTTTCAGCACCACCGGACAAGGAGGGCAGAAAATTAGACACAATTGGCAAGAGGTTTTCGACCACTTCGGCAATGACCATCAAGGTGGCCAATTCCATAGCCCTTTTAGGGCGTTATAACCGCCAACTCTGGGAGGATATAGCCCCATATTTAGCAGAACTTCCGAGCATGGTTCAGGAGGAGGTGAAGGCACTACTTTCCGAGGGCCAGACCTCTCCGGCCGAGATCATCGACTGCGCCATAGACGTGGCCATGACAGGCTTTCGTCAACTGGCTGGGGCTGCGGTCCTGCGCCGCCAAGGATGGCTAAAGGCGACATCGTTCAGGCAGGAAGTGCAGACGAAGGTGCTGGATATGCCCTTCGACGGACAGCATCTATTTGGAGATAAAATTGACGAGGCGCTCCAAGCCATTAAGAAGGACACTGACACGGCTAGAGCGCTTGGAACCTTGCAGGCAAGGAATCAGTCCTTTCGGGGCAACAAATCTAGAGGCCAGTCCTCCTACAGAGGATCCTTCCAGAATAGGTCCTCGTATTCCTTCCAGAATAAGACCCAGTACCAGCAAAAGCAACAACAGGGTCGACAGTCATCTTATGGAAGATCTAACTTCAGGGGTAAGAACCAAAAGAGGGGCACCAGCGGACGCCAGTGACCGCTTACTCCAGCCAGTCCAGCTACCATCTCCTTCTTCACAAATTGGAGGAAAATTGACCCATTTCCTGAAAAATTGGCGCATCATCACCTCCGATCGTTGGGTGCTCCAACTTCTCAGATTCGGCCATTCCCTAGAATTTACCACCATCCCGCCTGCAACCCCTCCCCGCAGGTTTCCACACAGGCATCTGCGGCTGCTGCTCTGGGAAATATCGGAGATGTTGAGGAAAGGAGCGATCGAGCGAGTTCCATCGGCTCAGAGGGAGAAAGGATTCTACTCCCGCTTCTTTCTGATCCGCAAGAAAGAAAAGAAGTGGAGGCCCATTCTAGATCTCAGGGCACTCAACTCTTTCCTGAAGAGTCAGTCGTTCCGGATGGTGACGCTCCAAGAAATCCTAGGCATTCTAGAGGAAGGGGATTTCATGACATCCTTGGATCTTCAGGATGCCTACTATCACATCCCGATACTCAGGGGGCACAGGAAGTTTCTACGTTTCGAGGTGGCAGGACAGCACTACCAATTCAAGGTCCTTCCGTTTGGCCTCAAATCCGCTCTGCGGATTTTCACCAAGTGCCTTTCTCCTGTGGCAGCTTTCCTACGTCAAATGGGTCACCAAGTTTTCCCCTACCTAGACGACTGGCTGGTCAAGGCGCCCACGGCTGTAGGCGCAACCAAATCCTCCAACGCTTGTACCAATCTTATCCAACATCTAGGATTGACTCTCAATCTTCAGAAATCACATATGTCCCCAACAAGAAGCATCACCTTCCTCGGGGCGACCTTGAATACGGAATGCGCAAGAGCATTTCCTTCAGACGAAAGAAAAAACAGGATCATATCGCTGGCCACGGCGGTGGCATCAAGGAAGTCCCTAAAAGTTCGCACCTTCAAATCACTCCTGGGAATGATGTCTTCTTGTATACTACTCATCCCTCACTGCAGGCTGCGGATGCGTCCATTGCAGGAAGCTCTCACGAACCAGTGGACTCAGAGTACAGGTTCGTTCGAGGACATTATGAGCATAACACCGCGAATATCCAAGAGCCTCGAGTGGTGGAAGGATTGCAGAAACCTGTCGAGGGGTCTGCCGTTCCTGCTTCCAGCAGCGCCACTTGTGATCACCACCGATGCATCTCTAGCGGGCTGGGGAGCTGTCCTTCAGGACCTCAGAGTAAGTGGCAAATGGTCAGATCAGGAGCAACGCCTCCATATCAATCTGCTGGAGTTGAGGGCTGTGTACCTAGCGCTGCAAGCCTTTTTACCACGCATCCAGAACTCCCAGGTGCTCGTCAGAACGGACAACACCACGACGATGCACTATCTAAACAAACAGGGAGGAACACGTTCGCTCACTCTATCGCGCGAATCGCAAAAGATCTGGAACTGGCTTGTTCTCCAGGGGATCACCCTCAGGGCGGACTATGTCCCGGGAAAGGACAACACCATTGCGGACGCCCTAAGCAGGCAGAAATCCCTCTCCCACGAATGGGAGCTCAACGAGAGTGCACTAACACACGTATTCTCGGAATGGGGGGTCCCAGGAATCGACCTGTTCGCCACCAGGGAGAACGCCAAATGCCCAAGCTACGCAAGCTGGCATCCCCAACCGGAGTCGCTCGGAAATGCCTTTTCCATAGGCTGGTTCAGCGTATTTGCGTACGCTTTTCCACCGTTCCCGATGATTCCCAGGGTCCTCAGGAAGATGAAGGCGGAGCCCTGTACCCTAATCCTGATTGCCCCGTACTGGCCGAGGCAGCACTGGTTCTCGGACCTTCATCGCCTCTCCATCAGGACACCGATTCGTCTAACACAGCACCCGAACCTGCTGACAATGTCCAATGGGCAGGTGCAATTCCCGAACCTGCAATCGCTCAGGTTATCGGCCTGGCTCCTGAGCACAGAGAGTTCTGCCATTTGAACATCCCGCAGGAATGCAGGGACGTGCTAGCAAGAGCAAGGGCGGACAGTACCAACAAAACCTACTCTCTCAAATGGAAACGCTTTTGCGTATGGTGCTCGGAGAAGGGCCTGAGACCACTTCATATCACGCCTGAACAGATATTGCCATATCTCCTGCTCTTGGCACAGTCCGGATTAGCGCATGCATCCATAAAGGTGCATCTGGCGGCAATTTCACGTTTTACCAGGACTTTCAAAGGCCTGTCTCTCTGGTCCAGTAGACTTATTAAACAGTTCCTTAAGGGTCTTTATAGGTCCTTTCCAAGACCTCGACGGGTCCCACCGACATGGCACCTAAACTTGGTCCTTAACCAACTCATGAAGCACCCCTTTGAGCCCATTCACCGAGCTTCCATCAAGTACATCTCATGGAAAACGGCTCTGTTACTCGCTCTAACATCTGCCAGGAGAGTCAGCGAGTTGCAAGCTCTCTCCATTCAGGAGCCCTCATGCAGTTCAAACAGGACAGGGTGGTGCTGAGGACAAATCCCAAGTTCATACCGAAAGTGCCTTCAGACTTTCACCTCAACGAGCCGGTGGTCCTACGTTCCTTCTTCGCTAACCCTACCACGGCAGCAGAAAGGAGGATCCACTCTCTGGATCTCAAACGGTGTCTTAAGTTTTATATAGCCAAGACAAAAACCTTCAGAAAGTCATCGCAGTTATTTGTGGCCTACAGCAGGCCAAGGCTGGGTATGCCTCCTACAAAACAGAGCATTTCAAGGTGGATCTCTTCTGCAATAGCATTCTGCCATGAAGGGGCCGGACGGCCTTTGCGAGACAGGGTGGAAGCACACTCCACCAGAGCCATGTCCACATCAGCAGCGCTGTTCGCTGGAGTGCCGATTTTGGACATCTGTAGAGCGGCGACGTGGAAGTCACCGCATACCTTCTCCAGACACTACTGCCTGGATGCCGAACTTACGAAGGATGCGGCAGTGGGCCAGGCGGTGCTTCGCCATCTGTTCCAGTGAGGTGAGCCTTCCAACATCCCGCCATCCTGGTATGCACATTCTTTACTGATTTACTGTTTTGATGTATGCCAATGTTTCAAACTGTTATGATAATAGTGTATTATCTCAAATACCTTTATGGCATGTTACATCAGAAATGTGCATAATGTATTGCTAACTACTCTGATTCAGGCATGTGAATCTATGAAAGACACCCCTAATACTGGATAAGAAACGCGTTACTTACCTGTAACAGCAGTTATCCAGTATTGGTGTCTTTCATAGATTCACATGCAACCCTCCCGCCTCCCCTGGAAGGACTCACGCCTCTCTCCAACTATATTACGCCTACCTAGCTTGGTGCGTACGAAAATCTGAGGGACTGAGGCTCCTGCCAGGAAGGTTCTAGAGGGAGGTGATAGCTGATTGGCTGACTCTAAGAGTTTGGTCCTTTTTACATAAGGACTAGGATAGGCTGCTAAGGGGAGGCCCTTAGGCCTATTTTTCTCTATGTATGTCTATAGGACATTACTTTTTTATGTACCGGAGGCTCCCGTCTCGACGACGGGGAATGATTCAGGCATGTGAATCTATGAAAGACACCAATACTGGATAACTGCTGTTACAGGTAAGTAACGCGTTTCTTCCTCTGCTTATAAATTACCTCTTAAGCATGTTCCCTCTTGAATGTTCAGATGATGTCGTCTACAGGGTAGACAAGATGCCTAATAAAGTTTTATGGTCGGGCAAATGAGCACAAATTGCTTTAAAAAAAAAAAAAACTCTGTCTCCCAAAAGAGCTTGGAGGGGTAAGGGTGGAGAATTTTAGGAAATACCAACTAGCCTTCCTGGCTAAGCAAGAACTACAATGGGTCCTACCATCGAATGTATACCTACCACCATGGCTTCTAGTGGGAACAGCATTACTCAGTAGGAGCAACCCTCATTTTCTACTGACCGGGCAAAAATATGACATGCCCTCATTAACACTAAAAAGGCCCTTTTAGGTTTAAATGCCCTCTCCGGGGTTAGGATTAAAGAAGTTAATATGACATCCTTATGGTACGGTGCAAAATTCAAATTAAAAGGCAAGCCTTTTCAATGGGAACATCGGATATCCAAACGTATCTTGTTTGTCAAACATTTCGACTTTCCATCGCAGCCTATTTCATTTGAAAATCTTCAAACACATTTTAGTCTAAATAGCATAGAATTTTTATAACTTCTTGAAACTAAACTCTTGTATTAATAATATGCCTAACCCATTTAAAGACCCGCCAATTACTCATTTATTCTCAAAATTGAACTCAAAAGGGCATCATGTATTCAAATTTCATAACATGTTCTTACCAAAATCCTCGAACCTGTAAAACACCCGATATCCAAATGGGAAAATGATGTCCTCTGGTTATCCCCTGGGATAATGATGGGAGTTCAGTATTTGCACATTAGCTAGTCCCAGTTCTTTCGCAAACCAAGTCCTAACTCCTGCATCGAGGATACAGTAGACCTGATTGTCCATACAAAATGAAACTAAAAGAGGCCCAGCCTTAATGGGGTTGTGGAGAAGGGGCTGGCGATCTCACACATTTCCTGTTTCACTGCAGGCCAGTTAAACTCTTCTGACCAAAGATATTTCGTTTTATCACATCGGTTCTAGGTTTCCATCCTGAAGAAGAATTTACCTTCATTATTCTGGGGTATTTGACCCAAACATTAAAAATTAAAATGATAGTGCCCTTTTGGGCCTACCTTTGACTACCACCAAGACTGCAGAGTCTTCCTGTTAGGCATGCACAAATGGGATAATCATCTTAGAGGTGCTGATAACGTCTGTTTGAAGAATTCACCATGAAAACCACAGTACAAGGCATTGTGGAAGTCACTTGATACCCCCTAGTCCGAGTCCAAGCCACCATGAACCCTATACATGCCATCAGCACCACAATACTTTGTGCTTCTTAATCTTTTTCAGGCCCACTATTGCTGTATTTCTTAGTATGGTGATGTGCCATTGTGGTGATATTGTCTCCAGTCAGTTTCATTGGAGACCTTTTTCTCTTTCACTATATGGTTAGCTATAATTGTGTGCGTCTCTCCTCGGAGTATGTACCCATATGTTATAAATGGATCAAAATGCTAACAGTCGAGGTGTTATAATGTACGCGCACTCTGATAACGCTATATTTTCATTATATGTTTATATAGTACTGTAATTTTCTTTCTAGTTTTGGATAACATAATGAAGATTTGATTTTTTTTTTTTTAAATCAGACTGAAAAATGTCTTCAAAATTTCTTAAACTTTATATGTTCGCCCGCAGGATTTCCACTTCTCGGTGATGAAGTGCATTATAGGAAAGAGGACGAGTCAGAATCTTTGTCAATGCATCACCCTTGTGAAGAAGAATACAGTTCCAGCCTTGGCACAGGTGAGTCAGAGGTGCTTCGCACACGGTCACTTTCATCGTCTAACTTGCCATTTTATAAGCCCTTTGTAGCTTCACATATGACCTGGTTCCACACGATTACAGAGCCCATGCATCCTTCTGTGGGCTGTCATCTGCTCATAGGCCCCTTTTGCCGGTCCTGTGAAGGGCTGTCAGGACTTCCCCTGTTCTTATTTTCACAAAGAAAACATAACTTTATATATCCACTCATAGATGACTTAACTCTTGTGTGCTACACATGATTTTGAACTTTGGTGTTTCTTCTAACAGCAGAACATAATGTCCTTTCCACGAATATAAAAGAGGAGGAGGAGGAGGAAGCGTGTTCATTGGACCATCAAGATGTTCGGAATAGAGCAAGCGGCCATAGGTCAACAGGTGAGGGAAGTGCACTTACCTGAATCTAATTGGGGGTATTAAGACACTGTTGGCCTTCTACCCATTCGTACCCGGCACCATAAGTTAATTTCCTGGTAACGTACTGCAGCCAAATATTCGATTAGACATTTCTCTTATTGTAACTTTGGCTTGAGAAGAAGAAAGGGAAATTGGGCCTTCTCTGTCCCCACATATTCTCAGAAGCTCTCTACATATTGTTTATCACTGGACCGGATTTGGGTCAGAAAAGATTATTCCACTAAAAGACCCCTTCCACCGTTCTTGATTCACCCAGTGGGGTATGGGCAGAAAATCATCGTCCTGTGTATAGTGGAAGTGTGGTACCTTCTCCCCACTCCTAGAATAGCCACCCAGATTACGTGCAGCAAAGAAATGTCTTCCTTCTTAGGGGTGCTGAATATTAGCAAAGGGTCTGGCCCCAGGCAGATGAGTCCTGCAGGATGAATAGGACAAGTGTAGGGTAGATCTCTAGAAGGACTGAGCTGTAGGTGCAGCACACCTGCCTATGCCAGTAAACATGTAATGCGCGGTCCTGCACCACTAGTAGTGACTACCCATTACAATACCGCGCAGCGTCTCAGGAGGGGTCATTCTGGGCACTTTGAGTCAAGGACATAGGACCTTATTTAGGGTTTGATGGATGGATTACTCGATCAACAACGTGACGAATATCTTGTCCACATTATTACAAGAGCATTATACGCTGCGGCACTGTAAGTCAAGGACTTAGGACTTGACTAGGGTTTTGGGGATGGATTACTCGATCATCAACATGGCGGATATCCTGTCCACCTTATTACAAGAGCATTATACGCTGCGGCACTTTGAGTCAAGTACTTCGGACCTGATTTAGTGTTTGGCGGATGGAATACTCGATCATCAGCGTGACGGATATTCTGTCCACCTTATTCCAAGGTTTTAGAACTCGGGTTTACCCCAGTATTGGAACTTTCATAGATTCTCATGCTTTGTATCATTCCCCGTCGTCGGAATGGGAGCCTCGGTAACAAAAATATATATATATATATATACACATGTGTAACCATAGAAACAAAAGAGAAAAATAGGCCTAGGCCTCATCTCATTTTGTAGTATATCACCCTCTTTGTGTAAAAGAGCCCAAACTTTTGCCAGGGCCAATCAGCACAGCCTCACCCTCTGGAACCTTCCTGAGAGAGCTCAGAGCCTCAGATTTTTCTACCGCACGTTGTGCTAGGGAGTCTCCACTGAGCTCTGCTCAGTTTTTTTTCACAGAGTTAGTTTTGGATATCTTTATTACCATCTTTTGAGACAGAATGTCAGAGAAGGAGAAGAAGGCTTTATTTAGGGCTTGTGCCTCTTGTGGGAAGAAGAGACTGTTTGTGGAAGACAGGCATGAGAACTGCATATACTGCCTGTACCCGGAACACAAGGCCACCGACTGTAAAATCTGTCGGACCTTCTCGACCAAGACCTTGAGAGACAGAGAGGGGCGCTTGCTGACGTGGCTGCAGAAGATAAAGACCAGGGAGGTCATTTCTTCGGATGAGGAAGGATCTATCTCTGGCACCTCCTCCAGGAGATCGAAGAAGAGGGGTAGGTCATCGCCCTCCACTTCTGCGGAACCCCCTCTCAAGGTTCCTCTCAAAGCCCCTCACGGGATCTCTGACAGGTCTGAGGAGGCTGGTCCCAAAAAATCTCCTCACGACAGTGTAAAGGAGAGGCAGGGACGGGCTACTGTGGACATAGCCCCTAAGGACAATAAGGGGGTTGCTACATCTACCCCTCCGTCCCAGAAGGAGAAACCTGTAAAGAAACAGGCTGCAGAAACTCCTCAGTTGGTGCCACTGAAGAAACCGCGTCCGTCGACGCAGGCGGCAGCAGGTACGTCGACGACGATCTCCTCGATTAAGCCTATTTCCATGGGTTCGTCCACGAGACCGTCGACAATATCTACTTCGTCGACGGCGGTGTCGACGACGAGGACCACGTCGACGATGACGACGACGAGTTCGTCGATGTTGATGACTACAAGTTCGTCGACGAGACTGTCGACGGGTGCTCCGCCGACGATGAAACATACTACGTCGACGAAAAAGAAAGCTCCGTCGACGACTGCTCCGTCGACGACTGCTCCGTCGACGACTGCTCCGGTGACGGCCGCCCCGTCGACGACTGCTCCGTCGACGACTGCTCCGTCGACGACTGCTCCGTCGACGAGGATTACAGGACTGTCGGCGGCCTCATCGTCAACGACGATTTCAGCTCCGTCGACGACAGTTGCCTTTCAGTCGTCGTCGAGTGCGTCGACATTGGAAATCCCGTTGCCATCGACTCCGTCGACGAGACCGCCGACGGGACCGTCGACGACGAAAAATTTGGATTTTTCAACCCAAAGATTAATGATTACACCGGACATGACTTCCCCTAGGCGGGTCACGCCTTTGCCACCATCCATGCTTCTCGAGGACTCGGAGGAGGATGAGGAGGATGGGCAGTTTGGGGACGCATACAGCCTTTCAGACCTGAATGTCAAACAGCAGGACACGGATACGGAGGAGTTTTATGGCCCAGAGGGGCAGGAGGGGCACCAACAGGGATTACGCCCCCGCCCTCTAAGGCAGGACCTAATTGCCTTGCCAGTGGCTTTGGTGTCGGATTTGCGACAGATGCTGCAAGACTACAAATCTCGTTTTCCGACGTTGCCGGATCGCACTCCAGTGCGTCCTTCTCCTTTGGAAGTGCCACGTGACATACCAATGGACTTGCCACCTCTTCCAAGAGAGGTACCTCGGTCCATTTCACCAGTGCTGCCCTTAGTGGTTCCCCAACCTTCAGGTACGGAACCTGCTGATGATGACGCGGACGATGGAGATACGGACGAAGACGACGAGGGACAGGTGATCCCTCTTACAGATCCAGGGGATCCAGATGGGGACCCTGATGATACACAGGATCCAGATGCTGTAGGCCGAGAGACAAATATATCGCCTCCGGTGGACATTGGTGGGTTCCATAATTTGATGGAACGGGCATCCAAGAGGTTTGGTTTGCCCTTTACGGTGGAGCAGTCCGACTGCTTCCTATATGACTTTAAAGCCCAATATAGGAAGTCTGTAAGATCAATTCCCATTATAGAACATGTCTGGGATGAGGGACTGAAAACAATGCAGAATCCAGCAACAGTCATTCCGGTTCTTCCCCGGCTGGAGAAGAAATACAAGGCACCAGAGGGCAGTCCTGCGTGTCTTCTAGGACAACCTAAGCCGGATTCTGTTATTTCACAGGCTGCTCAAAGTAAATCTAAGAATCCGTCCACCCCTTTAACCACGCCTCCAGATAAAGAAGGCAGAAGACTGGACAATGTGGGTAAAAGATTCTCCACCATGGCCAGCTTGTTGGTGCGGGCAGCTAATTCTCTGGCTATTCTGGGCAGATACGACCGCCAGATGTGGTGTGATATGGAACCATTCCTGGACCAGCTACCAGAAACTAGTTAAGACGAAGCCAGACAGGTGCTGATGGAGGGAGAACGATGCTCTTCGGAAGTCATCGACTGTGCGATGGACATTGCCTCAACTGCTTTCAGGGCTTTGGCGGGCTCAGCCGTCTTGCGCCGCCAAGGCTGGTTGAAGGCGACTTGGTTTCGCCAGGAGGTCCAGAATAAGATCTTGGATCTCCCCTTTGACGGAGAGATGCTTTTTGGAAAGCATGTGGATGATGCCCTCCAAGGCATTAAAAAGGACACCGATACAGCTAAGTCCTTAGGCTCTTTGACCTACCGCAAGGTGCCATTTAAGGGGGCACGTGGTCGGGGGTTTTCTAACTACAGAGGAAACCAACGACAGTATTCCTCTCAATCTGGACAGTCCTATAAAGGACAATATTCCAGCCAGCGCCAAGGACAGTCGGCGTCTTTCTCTCGGCAGTCCCAGAGAGGACGTCAGAATCGTCAGGGACGAGACAACGCCAAGAGGCAATAGCGGCCTCCTGGCTCTGGCTACTGTTCCTCCCCTGCCACAAACACCGGTCGGGGGCAGGATATCTTTTTGTCTGGACAGCTGGGTGCGTTTAACATCAGACCGGTGGGTCTTGAACATAGTTCAGAGTGGCCATACGTTGGAGTTCCAAGATCTTCCTCCAACAAGAGCTCCAGACGCCCGTGCAGCGAAACATCTCCGACTATTACATCTCGAAGCCCACCAGCTTTTCATCAAGGGGGCGATAGAGCCCGTGCCACTTTCACAAAGGGGCAAGGGGTTTTATTCCAGGTTCTTCCTGGTTCGGAAGACGGAGGAGGCATGGCGTCCTATACTAGACCTCAGGGAGCTCAACACCTATCTCATCAAGCTCTCTTTCAGGATGGTCACACTCCAGGATATTCTAAGGCTGCTCAATCCGGGAGATTTTTTGGCATCCCTGGATTTAGAGGATGCTTACTTTCATGTTCCAATCCACCCAGCTCACAGGCAATATCTACGCTTCACAGTAGGCAAGAGCCATTTCCAGTTCAAGGTGCTCCCGTTTGGCCTTCGGTCGGCACCCCGCATTTTCACGAAGATGCTGGCACCAGTCGCTGCTTTCCTGAGGAAGCAGTCCTTGGAAGTGTTCCCGTACTTGGACGACTGGCTCATCAAGGCTCCGTCGTTCAGGGCAACGTCTCAGGCTGTGTCAACTTGCATAAGATTGTTCGCCCATTTGGGTCTTCAGCTCAATGTGTCCAAGTCGGAGCTGATACCTTCCAGGTCACGGAAGTTCCTTGGGGCAATTCTGGACACGAGACGATGCACGGCTCGTCCGTCAGAGGAGCGTCAGGGCAAACTGGCCGCTTCCGCTCGTCTACTACTGCACAAAAGACATGTATCGGTTCGTCAGTACAAGTCCTTGCTCGGATCAATCTCATCCTGCATACCTTTGATACCGCATTGCAGGCTACATATGCGTCCTCTACAGGAGGAACTGGACAAACAGTGGCGTCAGGCAGAAGGATCGTTCAGCGACAAAGTATGGATAACACCTGCCATGCGCACGGCTTGCGAATGGTGGCTGGTGAAGGAAAACATCGCAGGAGGATTAACGTTCCGAGTCCCTCCTTCTCCTATGGTGGTGACCACAGATGCTTCCCTAGAAGGGTGGGGAGCTGTCCTCCAGGAGCTTCAGGTCAGCGGTCACTGGAGTCCAGCAGACAGACTGCGCCACATCAATCTTTTGGAGCTGAGGGCCATTCACTTAGCCTTGCTGGCGTTCCTCCCCAGACTTCAGAACCGTGCAGTGCTGGTCCGGACAGACAACACTACGGCCATGCACTATATAAACAAGCAAGGGGGAACGAGATCACGGACGCTGTCCAAAGAAGCTCAGGTGATCTGGGAATTTGCCATCTCTCACGGGATCACTCTGCGAGCCGAGCACCTGGCGGGGTGTCTCAACATCACAGCGGATGCTCTAAGTCGGCAGACGAAGGTGACACACGAGTGGGAGCTGGATCAGGCCACTCTGGAGGCAGTGTTCAAGAAATGGGGTACTCCGACCATAGACCTCTTTGCGACCCCGGAGAACGCCAAGTGCCGGTTTTACGCAAGCAAGGTTCCCCAGCGAGGGTCTCTGGGGAATGCCCTTTCGATTGCTTGGTTCGGCGCATTTTGCTACGCCTTTCCTCCGATTCCCCTCATTCCTCGAGTTCTCAGGAAGGTCAGGGCAGAACCATGCAAAATGATCCTCATTGCTCCAGCATGGGCGCGGCAGTTCTGGTACTCGGAACTCCTACTTCTCTCCCAAGATCGCCAGATTCGCTTGCCACCGATTCCATCTCTGTTATCGAGGAATCAGGGGCAAGTCCTCCATCCGGATCCGGAGTCACTTCACTTGTCAGCGTGGCTCCTGAGCACAGAGAATTCCGCCATCTGAATCTGTCTAAGGAATGCAGGGATGTTCTATCTCAGGCGCGGGCACCAAGCACTAATAAGACCTACAGGGCAAAGTGGAAGAGATTTTGCCTTTGGTGCCAGAGGAATAAACTCCATCCTTACAAATCCCGGCCACATCAGATTCTGCCCTACATCCTGTCTCTGGCGAAATCAGGTCTGGCGCACTCTTCGATCAAGGTGCATCTGGCTGCCTTATCCCGCTTTCGACGGCAGACATCGCGACCATCTCTATGGTCTGCAAGAATTGTTAAGCAGTTCCTTAAGGGGTTATTTCGGATGTATCCTCCGGTCCGGCCACCTCCGCCTATCTGGCAGCTTAACCTGGTACTGGCTCAACTGATGAAAGCGCCCTTTGAGCCGATTCACAAAGCGGACTTGAAGTTCCTATCTTGGAAACTGGCCCTTCTCCTAGCATTGACTTCGGCTAGGAGAGTTAGTGAACTCCAGGCTCTCTCTATAGTGGAGCCTTTTCTACAGTTCAAGAGGGATGTCATGATTTTGAGAACCAACCCAAAATTCATCCCGAAGGTGCCTTCGGAGTTTCATTTGAATGAACCCTTAATTTTGAACTCCTTTTTTCCGCGTCCTTCCACTCAAGCGGAACGAACATTACATTCTTTGGATGTCCAAAGATGCCTGAAATTCTATCTGGAGCGCACACGCTCTTTCAGAAAGTCTACTCAACTATTTATCGCCTACAGTGCACCACGGAAGGGGTTACCGCTCGCCAAGAGTGGCATTTCCCGCTGGATCTCCAGTGCAATTCAGTACTGTCATCAGGCTGCGGGCAAACCTTTGGATAAAAGGGCCCGGGCGCATTCTACGAGAGCGATGACGTCTTCAGTGGCTCTTTTTGCTGGAGTGGCGATTAAGGACATCTGCAGGGCAGCAACGTGGAGCAGTGTACACACCTTCACGAAGCACTACTGCCTGGAATCGGTGGGACGAGCTGACGCTGCTGTTGGTCAAGCAGTCCTCCGGAATCTTTTTCAATGAGAGGTGAGCTTTCCCTACAATCCCTCCATCCTGGTAAGCACATTTGGTTTCAGTAATGGTTGTTTTATCATGTACACTGAGATGATTTTGTAAAGCCATGTAATTACCGAAATGTGCTTGTAGTGATCTACTGCTTGCTATTCTGATACAAAGCATGAGAATCTATGAAAGTTCCAATACTGGGGTAAGAAAACAAGTTACTTACCTGTAACTTTGGTTCCCCAGTATTGGTAACTTTCATAGATTCTCATGCGCCCACCCACCTCCCCTGGGAAAGCTCTGCAGGTTTACTAAGGTAGTGGCTGTTGGCACAACGGCTACGAAAATCTGAGGCTCTGAGCTCTCTCAGGAAGGTTCCAGAGGGTGAGGCTGTGCTGATTGGCCCTGGCAAAAGTTTGGGCTCTTTTACACAAAGAGGGTGATATACTACAAAATGAGATGAGGCCTAGGCCTATTTTTCTCTTTTGTTTCTATGGTTACACATGTGTATATATATATATATATTTTTGTTACCGAGGCTCCCATTCCGACGACGGGGAATGATACAAAGCATGAGAATCTATGAAAGTTACCAATACTGGGGAACCAAAGTTACAGGTAAGTAACTTGTTTTCCTCTAGTTGGCAGAGGTAGGTACCTTTGACCAAATAGGGACCCTTGCATCTAGTCAGGGTAAGGGGGTACACTCCTAAAATAACCCCTGCTCACTCCCTTGGTAGCTTGGGACGAGCAGACCGGCTTATCTCAGAGGCAGTGTGTAAAGCATTTATGAACACATACAGTAATACAGTGTCAACACTACAGATGGACACCACACAGGTTGTATTATAAAAATAAGTATTTTTATATAAACTTAACATAAGACCAAACGACAAAAATCCACAATACTGTACATTAGAATGGTAGAAATAGCTTAGTTCTCTTTAGATGGTAAATGCAACACTTTACGTTCAATGTACCTTTGGATGCGTAACGCTATACAAACAAAGGAGTTGCAGAGCAGGTGATGCGTTGGTTCCTTAGACGCAAGAATGGGGATGCGTCGGTTCCTTACTCCGGGGAAGATGATGCGTCAGTTCCCCACTGCTGCATGGGGGACGGGGATGCGTTGGCTCCTTAACGGAGGGGGAGGTGATGTGTCGGTTCTCCAGTATTTGGGGTGTCTTTCATAGATTCACATGCTTGAATATTTCCCGTCGTCGAAGTGGGAGTCCCACGATATATAAAAAGTAATAAGTGTCATGTATACATATATATACATACATAACCACATAATAGCATATACATATCCAAATAAACTTTATATATATATATATATAGTTCAAAATAACATATCAAGTGAAAATACCATAGGATAGCATTGACACATAGGAAAGCATTGAGAAAAAAGAATCACTTTACTGACATATCCTTGTCGTTTTATAGTCCAAACTCTAGCCAATCAGGCGCAAGCACCCTCTAGAACCTTCTCCTCAGAGGCTCAGGCCCTCAGATTTTCTACCACACGTCGTGTGAAGGGAGTCTCCCTGAGCTCTGCTCAGTCTTTGGTTTGGTTTGAGTTTTTCTCATCATGTCTTCAAGTAAGAAGTCTCTTTTCCGTCCCTGTTCATCTTGTGGGAAGTTACGACTTTTTTCTGAGGACCCTCATGAAAAATGTATCTATTGTCTTTACCCTGACCATAAGGTGGCCAACTGTAAAATTTGTAGAACTTTCTCTCAAAAGACTTTGAAGGACAGGGAGGGTCGCCTATTATTGTGGCTTCAAAAACTGAAGGATACGGATAACCCCCTTTCTGAGGTGGAAAGTGTGGGCTCTGCTCGAACAGGAGTCTCCTCCAAGCGTAGTAGTGTTCAGGACTTGCCGTCTCCCTTTCTGAAAAAGAAGAGACTTCATCTTGAGGAAGTGTCGGCAGGCCAAGTCTCTGTTACTACGCCAGCGCCCCCGAGACCTAGCTCTCAGGCGTCTCTGACTCCGTCAGCGCATGTTTCTGGTCAGAAACGCGCAAAACTGTCTACGGGCCTGTCGACGGTCCCTCCGTCGACGAGATCTGCCACTTCATCAATCTCGTCGACGACTGTGACGAGCAGATTTCCTGCGTCTTCGACGACGACTTCGTCGACGTTTTCACCGTCGACAGTGGTGTGCGTTTCCCTAAAGACTATTTCGTCTACGATTCCATTATCTTCTTCGTCGACGACTAGGAAGCTGGCCCTTCCGTCGACGTCTAAAGCTTCGTCGACGATAATAAAGAAGGAAGTTATCGCCGCCGGCGCTCACAGCATCGTCGACGACGGCGTCGTCGTCTACCTCGTCGACGACGACAGTCTCGTCGGCGGGAGCTTCGTCGACGGCAGTCTCGTCGGCGGGAGCTTCGTCGACGGCAGCCTCGTCGACGGCAACTTCGTTGACGACGGCCTCGTCGACGGACACTTCGTCGACGATCACCTCGACGACGGTGGTGTCAAATTTTGCAACTATGCCATTTGTGCCAATGTCTACACCAACGCCAGGGTCCGTGGACAACTCCTTGCTACAGCGTCGCCATGCTGTGCTGGACTCTGTCATGATGCCACTGGTCACTCGGCCACCTCATCAGCTATTCCCCTCGGGTGAGGAGGAAGTTTCGGATTCTGATGACGATGTTCACTCCTCTTTTCGGGATGCTCGTAGTCCTTCTGAGCTCCATATTAAATGCCAAGATTTCGAGGAGGATGACTATTTGCAGGACTATTACTGTCAGGAGCAGGAGCAACATCCCCCTGCACAAGTTCCTATGGCGCAGCTTCCTTTGTCGCTCATCTCCAACCTTCAATTTATGTTGGAAGATTACAATCGTCGCTTTCCGGCTTCCTCTCATAGTTCTCCACGTGAGACGCCATCTGCCGTTCCGTCTACTCCTGTGTTGCCAACGATGCCGACACCATCCGCACCTGCATTGGTTCCCCCTGCAACAGATGAGGTTGTGGATAATCTGGATACGGAGGAGGGAGAGCTTCATGATGAAGACTCTATGGCGGACTGGGATGACTATCAAATCAATTCGCCCGCATCACCTCCAACATCGCAGGTGAACTCACCACCTGTTGACATAACAGGATTCCATCAACTAATGGAAAGGGCGGCTCAACGTTTTCACCTTCCCATGGTGGTTAGGGAGGAGGACTGCTTTCTGTACGACTTCAAGTCCCAGCCGCAGAAACAGGTACGGGCCGTGCCCATTATAGACTTTATCTGGAATGAGGGCATTAAGCTAATGAAAACGCCTAACTCCATCCCGACAGTGCTCCCGCAACTGGAGAAAAAGTACAAGGCCCCGGATTCTTCTCCAGCTTGCTTAGTGTCCCAGCCTAAGCCAGACTCTGTAATCACCCAGGCGGCACAACGTCGTTCCAAAAATCCCTAGTCTCCACTTTCGTCGCCTCCGGATCGTGACGGCCGCCGCCTGGATGCCATTGGCAAAAAGTTTTCGACCATGGCTTCGACAATAGTCCGAGCAGCAAATTCTTTGGCCATCCTCTGTCGTTACGATCGACAAATGTGGTCGGACATGGCAGCTTTGGTTAAGCTTATTCCGGAAGACTCTAGAGCGGACGCTCTAAAGATCCTGCAAGAGGGTGAGAGGGCATCCTCCGAAATCGACTGCTCCGTCGACATTGCCTCCACGGGTTTTTGTCAATTGGCTGGAGCGGCTGTTTTAAGAAGACAGGGTTGGCTTCGTCCCACCTCGTTCCGTCAGGAGGTCCAGGCCAAGATTCTGGACATACCGTATGACGGAGAATCTTTGTTCGGCCAGCATGTGGAGGACGCTTTGCAGGCCATCAAGAAGGACACGGAGACGGCTCGCTCCCTCGGCACTCTCCAGTTCCGGAAGCAGCCCTTTCGGGGTGCGCTCGGCCGCGGCACCTCCTCTTCTTTTCGTGGGTCCTCTTCCCAGTACCGCTCCTACAACCAAGGACAACAACGTTATTCCTCACAGCCACAACAGTCTTACAGACAGCAGTCTGGCAAATCTTATAGAGGAAAGTCAAATTACAAGGGAAACTCTTCCAAAAAACAATGACTGGGTACATCAAACGTCCCCTCTTTCCAGTTTTCCCCTTTCTCCTGTTGGAGGACGAATCTCCCAGTTCTTTTCAACTTGGTCCTCAATCACTTCGGACTGCTGGGTTCTGGACATTATTTCAACGGGCCATGCCCTAGAGCTTGTGAAGGATCCCTCACACACACCTCCATCCGGACCTCCTCCCGCTCACCTCAAAGAACTTTTCAATCAGATCCAGATAATGCTCAAAAAAGGGGCCATCGAAGTGGTTCCGAAATCACAAAAGGGATTGGGGTTCTATTCCCGCTTTTTCCTCATACTAAAGAAATCTGGGGAGTGGCGCCCCACCCTCGATCTAAGGTTGCTCAACAAATTTCTCAAGGAGCAATCATTCCGCATGCTCACGCTAAAGGACATCCTTCAATTCTTCTCTCAGGGCGATTTCATGACAACAATCGACCTTCAGGATGCTTATTTCCATATGCCCATAATTCCACGCCACAGGAAGTACTTGCGTTTTCGTGTGGGTCACAGGGATTTCCAATTCAAGGTCCTGCCCTTCGGCCTCCGCTCAGCGGGTCTTCACAAAGATCCTGGCCCCGGTGGTGGCTCATTTGAGACTGACGGGCATACAAATATTCCCGTATTTGGATGATTGTCTCATCAAATCTCAATCCTCCCACCAAGCGGCCCTCGATACTCAGCGCTGTCTCAATCTGTTTCAGTCTCTGGGCTTGTCGTTAAACTTGCAAAAGTCTCAGCTCACGCCAGCTCTGTTCAAGACCTTTCTCGGCGCTACCATCGATACGAGCATGGCTATGGCCTTTGCCTCTGCGGAACGTCAAGCACAGATTCGACAGCTTGCAAGCTCCATCGCAGCAAAGCAGTCAGTTTCAGTCCGCACATTAAAGTCTTTTCTGGGGATGGCGTCCTCATGCATCGCTTTGATCCCACATTGCAGACTGAGGAGTCGTACCATTCAGGAAGAATTGGACAAGCAGTGGCGTCAGGTCTCCGGTTCCTTCAACGACCAGCTCGTGGTGACACCCCGCATGGCTCAGGTGCTGCATTGGTGGACCCGTCCTTCCAACATCGCAGCAGGAACATCTTTTCTAACGACAGCCCCAGAACTCGTTCTTACCACGGACGCATCCATGGAAGGCTGGGGCGGACATCTTCAAGATTTATCCGTCAAGGGCAAGTGGACAACGGCTCAGCGTTTCTGGCACATCAACAGATTGGAGCTGATGGCTCCAATCCAATTTTCTTGGCGTTGAAATCCTTCTGCCTCCAGCTCCAGGGGGAGTCAGTCCTCATTCAGACGGACAACACCACCTGCATGCACTACCTGAACAAGCAGGGCGGGACAAGATCTCCGCTGCTTTCCCGTCTGGCTCAGAGGATTTGGAGTTGGGCCATAGTCCATCGGATTACGCTCCAGGCAGTCCATCTGCCCGGCATTTCCAATACTCTGGCGGATGCACTCAGTCGGTCAACGTCATCGACCCACGAGTGGGAGTTGCATCAGCCGACTCTAGACTTTGTCTTCGGCTATCGACCTTTTTGCAACCCCTCAAAATACCAAATGCCAGTCCTACGCAAGCTGGTTTTCCCACAAAGGGTCGTGCGGAAATGCCCTTTCGATAAATTGGTACAGGATATTTGCGTACGGTTTTCCGCCGATCCCGCTGATTCCTCGAGTGTTGCGGAAGATGCGGCAACAACCGTGCCAGATGCTCCTCATAGCTCCACGGTGGCCTCGGCAGGCATGGTTCTCGGAGTTGCTCCTCCTCTCCCAATGCGAACCCATTCTTCTTCTCCTGAGGCCGGACCTTCTAACAATGAACGACGGGCGGATATGCCATCCGAATCCCAGTTCAGTCAGCTTGGAACCTGAGCACCTTGAATTTGCTCATTTGAACATTCCACCAGCCTGCAGGGAGGTGTTAGCTAAGGCAAGGGCGCCCTCCACAGTGAAAACTTATAAGCTAAAGTGGAAGCGATTTTGTCTTTGGTGTGCGTCCGCTCACATACATCCAGTGCACGCCTCCCCGGAACACATTCTGCCGTTCTTCCTGCAGTTAGCGCAGTCTGGACTGTCACACTCTACCTTAAAGGTCTTTCTAGCAGCAATATCTCGCTCTCGGCAGGACGGCTCGTCCTCTCTCTATTCATCTAGAGTAATACAGCAATTTTTCAAGAGTCTCTTCCGAATGTTCCTGCCCATTTGGCGTCCTCCACCCGCGTGGCGTCTGAACATCGTATTGGCTCAGCTCATGAAGGCGCCCTTTGAGCCAATCCACTTGGCGGATTTCAAATTCTTGACTTGGATGGTGGCCCTCCGCCTTGCTCTGACTTCCTCCTGCAGAGTCCGTGACATTCACGCCTTTACAATACAACCTCCGTTTCTTCAATTCAGATCGGACTGTTATTCTCCGCACTAATCCGGCTTTCATGCCTAAAGTGCCATCCGATTTCCATCTCAATGAACCAGTAATCTTAAAAACCTTTTTCCCGCATCCGCAGTCTCCGGCGGAGCAGAGTTTACACTCTCTGGACTTAAAGAGATGTCTTAAATTTTACATTAGCAGAACACAATCCTTTCGCAAGTCGGATCAGCTGTTTGTGGCCTACGGACACACTTGTAAAGGACAGTCGGTTACCAAGCCCACGATTGCCCGTTGGGTTTCCTCAGCAATCTCCTTTTGCCATCAAAGGGCTGGCAAGCCTCTTTCTTCTGGAGTAAGGGCTCATTCAACGAGAGCCATGTCATCTTCCACTGCCCTGTTCGCTGGTGTACCCATCCATCAGATTTGCCGGGCAGCTACGTAGTCCAGCAGGCACACATTCACGAAGCACTACTGCCTGGAATCGATTAATGAAGCGGACACGGCTGTGGGACAAGCAGTTCTACGGAATCTGTTTAAATAAGGTGAGCCTCTGCTACTTCCCTCCTCCTTGGGAATTCTCAATTGCGTATTAAATACATTGTCATTGTATTTCATGCAATATTATTACTCACTATTCTATTCAAGCATGTGAATCTATGAAAGACACCCCAAATACTGGAGAAGAACAAATGTTACTTACCTGTAAACTGTGGTTCTCCAGTATTGGTGTCTTTCATAGATTCACATGCGACCCACCCCTCAGAGGCTCTCTTCTCCTCTTTCGGCTCTTTTTTCACTCTCGTGCTACGAAAATCTGAGGGCCTGAGCCTCTGAGGAGAAGGTTCTAGAGGGTGCTTGCGTCTGATTGGCTGGAGTTTGGACTATAAAACGACAATGATATGTCAGTAAAGTGATTCTTTTTCTCAATGCTTTCCTATGTGTCAATACTATCCTATGGTATTTTCACTTGATATGTTATTTCTGAATTGTATATAAAGTTTATTTGGATATGTATATGCTATTATGTGGTTATGTATGTTTATGTATATACATGACACTTATTGCTTTTTATATACCGTGGGACTCCCACTTCGACGACGGGGAATATTCAAGTATGTGAATCTATGAAAGACACCAATACTGGAGAACCACAGTTTACAGGTAAGTAACATTTGTTCTTACAGGTAAGTAACTAATCCTTCCAGCCAAGCAAAAGGTCAAGGAGTGTTTCAAGATATTTTCTGATTAGAACGAAAAGTCACAAACTGGAATACTGGCTGATTTTAGATCTTTGATTCGTAAAACAATTCATAAAAACGATGAAATGTCATAGTCTAGCCCTACGTCAAACCACAAGAGAATATGCACAACAGACCTGCAAGGTGCACACTTTCACATCCCAGTAACAAGTCACTCAAGAAAGTACCTCAGATTTGTTGTAGGTGAAAGACAATAGCAATAGACAGTGCTACCCTTTGGCCTGAAATCAGCCCTTCGGACACTCTAGAAATGTGTTAGTTGTAGCTTCTTATCTGAGGAGAGAAGAGAAATTTCAGGCACCCTTGGACAACTGGCACATAGTCACACAGTCATCTAAAGGTTGTACGAAACTTCAGAACAAGAACAAAGCTACTGAAGAAGTTGGGATTTCAAATCAACCGAGAAAAATCAATCTCGAACCCAATTCAGCATCTGTCTTACCTTTGGAACGACAATAGACACAAGCGTCACATCATGAAAGTTGCCAGCAACCTGACAGCTCATCATAATCTCCTTTTTCGGTTCTATAGCACCATGTACTTAGTGTCCCAGACGCAAGGCTGCACATGAGAGGTTCTGACGCAAGGCTGCACATGAGAGGTTCTGTAGCACCGTGTACTTACAGTGTGCCAGATGCAAGGCTGCACATGAGAGGTTCTGTAGCACCGTGTACTTAGTGTGCCAGACGCAAGACTGCACATGAGAGGTTCTGTACCACTGTGTACTTACAGTGTGCCAGACGCAAGGCTGCACATGAGCGGTTCTGACGCAAGGCTGCACATGAGAGGTTCTGTAGCACCGTGTAATTGCACTGTCCCAAACGAAAGGCTGCACACGAGCGGTTCTGTAGCACTGTGTACCTGCAGTGTCCCAGATGCAAGGCTGCACACAAGCGGTTCTGTAGCACCGTGTTCCTGAGGTGTCCCAGACCCATGGATGCACATGAGCGGTTCTGTAGCACCGTGCACCTGTAGCGTCCCAGACGCAAGGCTGCACACGAGAGGTTCTGTAGCACCGTGCACCTGCAGTGTCCCAGACGCAAGGCTGCACACGAGAGGTTCTGTAGCACCGTGTACCTGCAGTGTCCCAGATGCAAGGCTGCACACGAGAGGTTCTCTAGCACCGTATACCTGCAGTGTGCCAGACGCAAGGCTGCACACAAGAGGTTTTGTAGCACTGTGTACCTGCAGTATGCCAGATGCAAGGCTGCATACAAGAGGTTCTGTAGCACCGTGTACATGCAGTGTCCCAGACCCAAGGCTGCACCTGAGAGGTTCTGTAGCACCGTGTACTTGCAGTGTCCCAGACCCAAGGCTGCACCTGAGAGGTTCTGTAGCACCGTGTACCTGCAGTGTCCCAGACCCAAGGCTGCAAACGAGCGGTTCTTTAGCACCGTGTACCTGCAGTGTCCCAGACGCAAGGCTGCACATGAGCGGTTCTGTAGCACCGTGTACCTGCAGTGTCCTAGACGCAAGGCTGCACACGAGCGGTTCTGTAGCACCGTGTACCTGCAGTGTCCCAGACGTAAGGCTGCACACGAGCGGTTCTGTAGCACCGTGTACCTGCAGTGTCCCAGACACAAGGCTGCACACGAGCGGTTCTGTAGCACCGTGTACCTGCAGTGTCCCAGACACAAGGCTGCACACGAGCGGTTCTGTTGCACCATGTACTTACATTGTCCCAGATGCAGGGCTGCACATGAGTCCTGTGCACCAATGCGTAGAGGATCAGTGGTTGCAGAAGACAGACAACTAGCCCCAGTAGCTAAGCAGTCACTGGCAGGGTGACGCAAGTGGCAGAACATGCTCAAAGGAGATCATCTTTTCAAAAGGAGATACTGTCGCAAATGACAGGCTGGGAGCCCATCTGAGCCAACGACACTGGACTCATAAGGAAACATCGTATCACCTCCAACTACCTGGAGATGAGACTGGTCTATCTTCCTCTGGAGACTTTCCTTCCATATCTGTTGATGAAGAACACTCTCAGCCAACAAACAATACCATAGAATCCGACAGCGGAAAGAAAACAATCTAACAATAGAGTCGATGTCCATGGACGTTATCACCATGAGGAGTCCCTCTACCTTGTGACTCGATAAACTTCTTCGAAGAAAAAGAACTTGCACGTATCTGGACCCAACACCAGATTGCAGGAGTATGCAAAGTATGTGAATCTACAGCACTACGTGCCAACAACAGAGGCTTACAGGGGAAGTACCATAATCCTTACTTTAACAAACAGGGAGGGGCAGTATCAAGATCACGGTCCGTGGAAGCACAAGTGTCTGGCATTTGTCTCTAGCCAGAAGGATCTTACTGGCAGCCCTGCACATCCTGCCACACACGCCCATCAAGCAGACTTCCTCCATTAATACTTTGATAAAATACACAAATGGGTCCTAGACAACGAAGTCCAGATGAAGAGGAGACCTTTTCGGAGAGTGGGAAAATCCATACCTAGATGTTGTTGCAGTGGTACAAAACAGAAAATACGGAGACTTCACATTCGGGCTCGAGAAACAAACTCGGTGGCAATGCACGTTTGAACTTAAGCTTTTCCATAAATCCCATTAATACCAGCAGTAATAGCGAAGCGGTGCAAATCTCAAACAAAGATGATTCTGACAGCTCTCGAGTGGCTGAGACAGCAGAGCTATCCAGACCGTCTACAGCTGTACATCACACAAGAAAGTGCCCGCAGATCCAACTCATTATACAGGCTTCGGGGCAAGTTCACCATCTGAACTTTGTATCTTTGGCAGCACGGCACCTAAGGTAAGACAGTACTGTCGTTTAGACCTACCATCTTCATGTTTGAAGATGTTGAGAGAAGCCAAGTGTCCTTCAACAGGGCCTGTTATGCATTAAAATGTTCACGTTTTTGCATCTGGTGCTGGAATAACAGACAAAACCCAATACCTTATCTGTTGTTCGGCCCAAACTACAATAACAAAAGAAAGTTTTCTCTCCGATCCAGAAATCTTCTCCCCTATGGAAGACCTAGTCACTTAGTTTTCGCTAAGTTGATGGGTCTTCTGTTTGAACATATTCACAAGGCTTCAGTGCAGTATCTGTCCTAGTGCCGTCCCCTCCGCAAGAAGAGTAAGCGTGATTCAGGCACTCTCTTCTATACAGACGTACACCGTATTCCATGCAGAGTCCTGAGAACACGTCTCTTTTACCCAGATTCGTGTCATATTTGCTTCTAAATCAGACTATTGCACATTCTACCTTTTCCCCAATCCATCCTCTTCAGCACAACACCAAATGTGCCTTTTCTAAAGTACCTAAGAAAATGGAACCAACTTTTCATCAATGATGGTCATATTTGGCAGGGCCCAGCCTTCGGCTAAACAATCTATTGAAAGATGGATCATGGCTTGCGTTTCAAAGAAACCTCTTCCTGGAAATAGGAAGGGCCCACTATACAAAAGTGTTTTATTAGTTGTGGAGGATGCAAGTCCTGCACAAGTAATACATCTACGGTTGTATTTTTTTTAGCCCATTGTAGCACTTGACTCAGGGCAGCGGAGCAGAGCAGTCCAAGGGCTGTAATGGGGTACTTTGCCCAAGGCCATAGTGTCCTTTTCTATACCAACACTACACACAGTGCCTGTGTGCGGAGGGAGCTTCTTTATTCATTTAGAGATGATTGGGGGGCTCCCAAGAAATTCTCTGGCTTGTCATGTGCACGGCAGATTTTCCACAAGGGAACCTACATTGAGTAATTACTTTAGCAAAGAGTTTCCAGCCATTGGCGCAGGCCACAATTACTGTAATGGAAGGGCGGGAGAGAACCCAGAAGTTAGAGGCACATATAGGGCTTCCCATGTGGAGGGTGGGATGGTCCCTGAGACATTTTCCCATGATGAGAGGCGCAAAAGAAAGTTGTGGTCTCTGTAGGTTATCCTTTGGGGAGGGGAGCTGTTCAAGGGTGACCCTTGGTGTTTGATGGCCCAATAATAATGGTTCCAGAGGTTGGAGGTGTAGTGGTAGTCAGTGAGGAGAAATAGGATGGAAAGTGTGTGCCCTCATTTTCCAAGGTAGGCCAGTGACTGACCCCGAGGAGATCTGAGGGGGAGTGGTGAACTCCCTAGATTCCAGGGCTGGGTTACTGGTGGACTCAGAGATGTCAGGGTAGGGAAGTAGACTGTCCCAGTACAGTGAAGGATGTCATCCTAGAGACTGCTCTACCTGGAAACATAGCTAGCTGCTATGACGAGGTCCATTCTAGTGTCCAATCAGGTAGGTCCTGTGGTGTCACTCCCCAGGACAAGGGAAGGAGGCCCTGTTGACGGATGGTGTACAGGAGCTGGATTAGCCCGCTGTGACCCAACTAAGTGGCTGGGTGGTGCCTGCTCCTGAAGGACTGGACTCTGAGCATCAGTCTGATGGGAGGAAACCACATCTGTTAGTGATTGTCTCTCTGGGCTGTCAGAAGGACAAGCTGCAGAGAGTAGGAAGCTGCCTCTGTACATACTATACCAAAGTGAGGTATAGTGTGCACAGAGTCCAGTGGAACCCCAAAGGTAGGCAGAAGCAAAGTTAGATAGCACCTCACTCTCTATTTGTGGTAGCTTGGTCGAGCAGTAAGGCAGTATCAGTGTTAAGCATGTGTTGTACACACTCAGTCAGCAAATGAATTCACACACTCAAAGAATGAACTCAGACCAATTGGTTTTAAATAAAAATATTCTTTTAGTTATTTTATTTCTTAGAACCAAGCAAGCCTGGCACAGGTAAGTGATAAATACTTTGCAGTAAATATTCAGTTGTAAAACAGTTTGGATTGTAATTGTAAATGCACTTTGTTTTGACTTACAGTATTGTTACTGAGAAATGCAATGCTTTGTAAATACAGTACATATACTTTGAATGGGTTTTTTAAAAAAAACCTATTTTTCATTTTGTAACAATAAAACAATCGTCAGCGATGCAGCATCTATGGGCAGACCTTCGATGCGTTGGTAATACTCAGTGCAGGTGGCAGCATTAGAGCGAGCAAGGCACAATAGGGGTACATATTCATCCGTGAGTTGAATGGGCTTTTTTAGTAAAATTACCAGTACATTACTTTCAGATTACTTTTCTTACAAAGTGTAGTATACCTGGATATGACACTGGGACATTTCCTGTAAACAGGTAAGTAAAAGCTTTTTTGTTATTTAGTACAATTTTAAAAGATTTCTTTAGGTTTTCCAACTCCACACTTTCACACATAGAAAAACAGTCAGTGTCATCCTATGAAGGAAAATAGGGTTATTGGTTTAAAGGTACGTACTTTGTTGTGGGAGTTGGTATTCTGGGGTTAGGCAATGGGGGTCCCGTTGGGTCAAGGATGCACTCTTGTTACACCCTCAGTGGCACTAGGGTGGCCGGGTGCAGAGTGCTGAAGCCCAGTGTTATCCAATGGGGTATAGGGGGCCCCGGTTGGTGGCTGCTGACGAGCAGGCCACTGGGTTGTGGGAGCCGAGCTCCTGGACTTAAGCTCAGGGCAAATGCACAAAAGATGTACCCTCAGCGGCACAGGGGCGGCTGGGTGCAAAGTGCTGTTTTGGCGTCGGATGCCCTGTAGCTTTCAATAGGGAGTCTCCGGTTTGCAAAGCACTGCAGGCTCGGGGACGAAGGTCTTCTGGGTGCGACCACCACTTGGAGAGGTAAGTTGGGCACCGTCGGTTTGGCCACACAAGGCCGTGGGGTGTCAGATGGAGGGGTGCCTTTTAGGGTCGGATCTTCTTACCAGCTCCTGGTCACGGTTGGGGGGACCTTCCGGTTTGAGGCTGCAGGTGTCGGCTGGAGGCAGGTCAGGGGTCGCCGGATCTCGGGTCAGGATCGCCGGGGGTACTTCCACTTGGTGTTGGGCCACTCGAACTCGAGCCGTGGGCGTCAGGTGCAAATTGGTGCAGACCCGCGGATCCTTGCAGAATTGGAGTCTGTTGTTTGAACAAATCCAGTGTTCACGGGAGACAGTCTTTGGGGTTGAAGGCAGGCAGGTCCTCCGAAGTAAGGTTCAGGGGTGCCCCTTAATATGAAATGTAGGGGCTTTACAAGTAGGTAAAAAGGTCAGGACCAATGGGTTCCTTCCCTGGGGAAGGGAAAGCAGCCACTCACCCTGGACACTAGTGGTAGGTCGTTTTTCGGGAGGCTTGTCTAAGATGCCCTCTGTGTGCATATTTCATTCAATACCACACTGGCATCAGTGTGGGTTTAATGTGCTGAGAAGTTTGATACCAAACTTCTCAGTTTTCAGTGTAGCCATTATGGTGCTGTGGAGTTCGTAATGACAAGCTCCCAGCACCATATACTCTTACTGGCAGCACTGCACTTACAATGTCTAAGAATGGACTTAGACACTGTAGGGGTAAAGGGCTCATGCACCTGTACGCTCACCAGTGGTATAGTGCACCCAGCTAGAGTGCTGACTGATCAATGCCAGGGCAGTGGGTTGTCGGCATAGCACACAGGGATGTGTGCCATGTCAACTCTTCACTTTGTTCTGCACCAAGACACGCAGCCTGCAAAGGATGTGTGTGTGTGTGTGTGGGTACAGGGCCTCTAAGGGTGGCACAATAAGTGCTGCAGCCCTTAGAGGCCTTCCATGGTCACAGGGTCCTGGGTACCTGTGGTACCATTTCCCAGGGGCTAACCTGTGGGCAGAGATGCCAATTGGGTTTGGGTTAGTTTTGGGGAAAGAACACAGGCCCTGGGAACCTGGTCAGCAGGGACCCAGGGCACATCAAGTCAAAAGTGCATCAGTAGTCTGGCAAAAAGTGGGGGGGGATACTTTAACAGAAACCCAGCTTCTCACACAGAGGCACTGCCTTTGCAGACTCCTGCTTGTGCACTTGGAGTACCTGCCCTGAGGTGTGTCCCTAAGGCCCCTCGGAAGTCCTGGTTTTCCAGGTATGGACTCAGCATGTGGGGTAGCCCCTTAGCTGAGTAAGGTGGAACGCAGAACTGTGTGCGCACAGGTTGACCTTTCAGATTTCATTGAGGAATATTTAGGGTTCATGGCTGGTCTCCAGCTTGACTGCTTGGGGGCTGGAAAGTGGTTTGACATTAGTCTTGGGTGAGAGGTGGCCTAGACAGTATCCATTGGCACTTTCAGTTGACCCAGTGGGGCTTGAGAGGCCGAGGTTGGGAGACATGGACCCTGTTCTTGTGGAGAACAGTTGAGCCAGTGATCCCTGGGTGGATCCCATGGGTGGAGCTGCCCAAGTGTTACTCTCTCACTCAGCGGGCAACTCATTTTAGGAAAGTCAGTCATCCCTCAAGGGTGGAGGTAGCTATAGACCCCAGTGTAAGTGCTGTGGGTGAGGGTCGGAGGTCTTGGGAGAAGTTTTTCTGTATCAGTAGGGTGTAGTGACACGGATGCGTGAGGGTACTGGATTGTGTAGTTTTCAGTGGGAGAACAGCCAGTGGGACCATTTCAGACCTGTCTGTTATGGCATCAGTATTGAGACACTGAACTCTTGCCAAGGAGTTTGGTGGACTCAAGGAAAGGGTAGGCCTAGACTGTGAGAAAGTGCCATCTTTCTTGCATGGTATGCCCCCACTTTTTGCTGAATTGCTGAATGTACTTTGACTGAGTGTACCCTGGACTCCTGCCTTCCTGCCAATCAGGTGCCCAGAGCCTATGTTCCTTCCCTAAAACACACAAACTCCCAATTGGCAAACCCTGGCCACATGTCAGCCCCTGGTAAATGGTACCCTAGGTACCCAGGGCCTTGTGACCAGGGAAGGCCTCTAAGGGCTGCAGCACTCATTGTGCCACCCTTAGAGGCTCTGTACCCTTACAAACACACACACTGCCTTTGCAGGCTGGGTGTCTGGGTGCAGGACAAAACAAAGTCGACATGGCACACATCTCTGTGTACCATGCCCATCACCTACACTGCCAAGGCATATATCAGCCACCCCACTGGCTGGGTGCCTTATGCCAGTGGTGTGGGCACAGGAGCAGGAGCCCTGTGCCCCTACAGTACCCAGGTCCATTCCTGGGCACTGTAAGTGCAGTGCTGCCATTTAAGAGTACATGGTGCTGAGAGCTGGTCAAACACGAACTCTACAGCACCATAATGGCAACACTGAAGACTGGGAAGATGGGTATCAAACTTCTCAGCACATTAAACCCACACTGATGCCAGTGTGGAATTTAATGTACCAAGCCCCCCAGAGGGCATCTTAGAGATGCCCCCTTACAACTAACCTACAAATCCACGTCTGCTCTGAGGCTGCCACACAGCAGACACGTTGCTGGACCCCTGGGTGGGAGAGCCCCTGCTCTCCTGGGCCTGCAACAATGCACAACCTGGGCGAGGTGATAAATCTCCTCCCCCAGGATGAGCAAAGGGAAGCTTCAAAGGCATGCCGCCTCTGTGAGCTTCCCCAGGCCACTGCAACTCCCCACTCTGGCGGGAAGCTTGGCCGGAAACCCCAAACAAGGACAGGGGATGTGCCAACCTGCCCACCCCACCGGTGGGGGAGGCGAGGTGAAGCACATCTCCGGGCTCTCGCCATCTTGAAGATGGGAGGCCCTACCCTATCAGGACTAGGCTACTGCCCCCCTCCCACAGGAGAGAGGCAGGATAGGGGGTGTACCCACCCCAAGACAGGGGCCCATTGGTCCCTAGCCTTCACCTACCTGTAACGCCCCTAAATCTAGTATTAAGGGGCACCCTGAACCTTCCTTCCCCAGATTCCAGATTCGAAACTACAAGAAGAGCAAGAAGAACAAAGACCTGCCCTGCAGCTGCTAAAAAGAGGAAGACACCAACTGCTTTGGCCCCAGCCCTACCGGCCTGTCGACCCTCGAACCTGCTCCTGCTCAAGCCCGGCATCAGTGGTGGCTAGCAACCTCACCAACCCCGGAGGATCTGGCTACCTTTTGGCTCTAAGGCCCTGGGTCTCCCATGAGTAGAGGTTCTACTCGAAACCTATCTCTGACCCCTGGCAGCAGCCTGGAACCGCGAACCCAGCACAATCTGCACCAGCCGAGCCTGGCCAGTGTCAGAGTGAACAAAGACCCTGAGGACGACCCCACGGCGACTGTGACCCCGAGTCCGGCACCCAAGGACCTCCCTCGACATTCCTGAAGAAGCCTGCAGCCTCGGAACCAGGTGCCCCCCCCAACCGCGATCAACTGAGGGTAAGATTTCCCGACACCTAAAGGCACCCCTGCACGCGGCACCCCACGGCCCCCTGTGCCCAATCCCGGGGTACCTACCTATCCTCCAACTACCCAACTTACCTCTCGAAGTGGTGGCGGCACCTGAAGAGTCCTCGTCCCTGAGCTTGCAGTCTTTTTCCTAACCGGAGATTTCCCATTGACATCCATTGAGCGCCCGAAGGCTCAAAACCACTCTGCACCCAGCCGCCCGAGTGGCCCTGGCAGTGAAAACTCTACTCCTTCCTACTTCCCCACTTGCCTTGAGTAAGTGACCAGGTGCCCAGCTCCCACAGCCGCGTGGCTTGCCAGTCAGCAGCCACCAACCAAGGCCCCCCTATCCATCATAGGATAACTTTGGGCCTAACTCTCTCTGCACCCAGCCGCCCTAGAGCCGCTGAGGGTGAACCAACAGTACCTACCTGACCCTGGGAGACCCCTGAGTCTGTGCCCAGAACCTCAACTCTGCCAGTCGAGTACTTACCCTTAAACCGCAAACTCTATGTTCGAGGCATATGAGCTGCAGATCACACACTGAGGATAAGATCGCCATCTGGTGTTGGGCTCGGATGATTGCAGGTTGTTGTCGTCTTCGGAAGAAGCCTTTGGTCACGAGGTTGTTGACTCCTCCCCTGGACAACAGTGCGCATGGGCATCCACTCCATCGTCAGATTCTTTTTTTCCGCCATTGGGTTCGGATGAACTTTTTTCCGCTCCAGCAGAAAACTTTCAGCAATCGATTTAATTCTTCAATCTTCTTTCAATCAACATCGAAATCATCTCGGACCGGTTCCGGAAGCGGCTGATGGACAGGACACCTTTCAAGAAATGCCCCCGGTGTGGAGCGGAGTTCCCCCACAGTGATCACCACGAGGTTTGTAACCTCTGCCTGTCGCCGGAACACAACGAATCGACCTGTCCAGCTTGTTCCGCTTTCCGTTCCAAGAAGACCCTCCGGGACCGAAGAGCTCGACGCCATATTATGGCCAAACCAGCTCCAGAACCGGAGGACATCTTTGCTCAGGATGTTCCTGAAGATGACACCGAAGATCTCGAGATCGTGTCCGAGGCCGACGATTCCGATGACCTAATCACTCCAGGGCAGCGTGTGAGTACCAACCCCCCTGCCCCTGCCCCTGCCCCATCCAAAAAGACATTGGTCAAGACTCCGCCAGCTGGGCCCAGTCGAGACCGGAAATCCTCTTCAGAAGCCCCGCCCTTGGGCCCGGCTCCGAAGACATCTAAGCCTGTAGGTGGCTCGGGCTCGAGCAAACCTCATGTGATTGTGCCTATAACACCTTCGGCACCGAAAACTCCACTGTCGGCACCGAAACAGGCTCCAAGACCGAAATCTCCTTCGGCACCGAAAAGTTCCTCGGCACCGAAGTCTCCACCGGCGCCGAAACGTTCTTCGACATCGATGCCTAAAAGTCCCTCGGCACCGAAATTTCCTTCGGCACCGAAAAAACCATCGGCACCGAAGAATCCATCGACGCCGAAAAATCCATCGACGCCGAAACCTCTGTCGGCACCGAAAAATCCATCGGTACCGAAAACTCCGTCCACACCGAAAAAAGTTCATAAAGACCCGAAACGGTCATCACCACCACCGCCTTCGGAGCCAGATGAGCTTTTTCGCCCAGATCCTACTCAAAAGCGGATCTACATCAATCCCGAAACCGGACATGTGACTGCCGTTCCATACAAGAAACGGAAGCTGGACATCACACCACCTCCAGCTCCCATACGGAAGAAGGACTGTGCTACTTCACCACTTCGTCCTTCCTCTCCTTTATTACCTCCTAACCCGTCCCCCCCCTCCTCCTCCTCCTTCTCCTTTACCATCTCCCTATCATTCACCTCCTCCACAGGATGATAATGATGACTTGGGGGGAGGGGCGGACCCTGATTTATTTAATGATCCTGTTGATCCAAACGACCCTTTTACGTTCCCAGACACAGCACCCGTAGATGACTGGTCTTATCCAATACCTGACATGCCTGACCCCACTACCTACCCCTCCAAGCCCTCCCCTCCTGATGACCACTTAGGGTTTGGCCAACTTATAAATAGGGCAGCAACATTCCACGGCGTCACAATGCACACAGACGCCCTTGAAGAGGACTTTCTCCTCGATACTTTTGAGCAGTCACAAAAAACTGTTCACATACTGCCCATGATCAAAGGGGATATAAAGCATGCTACTGAAGTGTTTAAAGACCCTGTTCGAGCTAGGGTTCTCAACCCACGCATCGAAAAAAAGTACCGACCAGCCCCGCAGGACCCTGCATACATTAAAGCCCAGCTCCCTTTAGACTCCTTGGTCGTATCAAATGCCAGGAAGCGCGTTAACTCACAGACAACTGGAGAAACGCCTCCCCCAGACAAGGAGTCTAAGCTTTTAGAGGCCTCAGGCAAACGGGTCGCCGCGCAGGCGGCTAACCATTGGCGTATTGCGAATACCCAGGCCCTGTTAGCCCGGTATGATAGGGCGCATTATGACCAACTTGAGGACCTTATGCAACATCTGCCTGAACCCTTTAAGTCCCAGGCCTCTGACCTCATCCAAGAAGGCAAATTAATATCTAATGCCTCCATTAAATGCGCCTTAGATGCGGCAGATACTGCTTCTAGGGCGGTCAATACTAGCGTCTTACTCAGACGACATGCCTGGCTCCGTATTTCCGGTTTTAAACCGGAGGTTCAAACCGCAATTCTGGCTCAACCTTTCAACCAAGAGCAGTTATTTGGCCCTGCAGTGGATACTGCATTGGAGAAAATGAAAAAGGATAATGAAACTGCCAAGTCTATGGGAGCACTGCAGTCTCCTCAAAACCGGGGTTCCTTTCGTCGCTCCTTTTATAGAGGAGGCTCCAAAAACACGGGAACTGAGACCACATCCACCTTTAAAAATTCGGGACAAACATCCCCTAACAGAGGATATTTCCGTGGAGGTTATCGGGGAAACAATAACAAAGGTCGAGGGCGGGGAAACAACAATAACACCCGCACCTCCCCAGCCACTAAACAGTGACTTGCCACCACTCCCCCCACACCATTCCACTCCAGTCGGGGGGCGGCTCCAACAATTCCTACCTGTCTGGACTTCCATCACCACAGACAGGTGGGTAAGACAAATTATCCAGTCTGGCTACTGCCTCGAACTCATACAATCCCCCCCCAAACATACCGCCCAAACAACGTCCAATGTCTTCACATCATCTCTGTCTCCTCAAACAAGAAGTTCAATCCCTGTTACAAAAACATGTGATAGAACCAGTTCCCCTTCAACATCAGGGAACAGGAGTATATTCTCTATACTTCCTCATTCCCAAAAAGGACAAAACACTAAGGCCCATACTGGATCTCAGACTACTAAACCAGTATATACATTCGGATCATTTTCATATGACCACCCTCCAACAAGTCCTCCCACTTTTACAACAGGGAGACTTCCTTGCCACATTAGACCTCAAGGACGCATACTTTCACATCCCTATGCATCCCGCTCACAGAAAATATCTACAATTTGTGGTAGATGGGCAACACTATCAATTTACAGTTCTCCCATTCGGAGTAACAACAGCACCCAGAGTGTTCACCAAGTGCCTAGCAGTCGTGGCAGCGCACCTCAGAAGACAACAGATCCATGTCCTCCCCTATCTGGACGATTGGCTCATAAAAGCCAATACACACCAAAAATGCGTTCTCCACACTCATCGCACGATTCAAACTCTCCACGATTTGAGATTCACGATCAACTACCCCAAATCCCACCTACAACCTTCCCACTTACATCAGTATCTAGGAGCAACCATAGATACATCCAAAGCCATTGCTTATCCCAGCACTGCCAGGATAGCCAGTATACAAAATCTCATCTCTCAATTTCAAACTCATCCATCTCTTCCAGCAAGAGTGTTCATGCAGCTCCTAGGCATGATGGCGTCATGCATCTCCATAGTCCCACACGCACGACTTCAAATGCGTCCTTTACAGGAATGTCTAGCACAACAGTGGAACCAAGCTCACAGACAACTTACCGATCTGGTGTTGGTGGACAGTCGCTCACTTCGCTCACTGAAATGGTGGAACACCATCAACCTGTCCAAAGGGCGACCGTTCTTAGAGCCTCTTCCACAAGTTGTGCTAACTACAGACGCATCTCTCACGGGGTGGGGAGCCCACCTCCTTCACCATACCACTCAGGGCAGATAAACCAGTCAACAAAAACTGCTCCACATCAACCACCTGGAACTCTTAGCAGTGTTCCTAGCACTAAAATCCTTTCAGGTACACCTAAAGAACAAAACTCCTCATATGCACAGACAACATGACGACAATGTATTATATACAGAAACAGGGAGGGACACATTCTCTCCAACTGTCCCAACTGGCACAGCAAATCTGGAGATGGGCAATTCCCCAAAACATCTACCTGTTAGCAGAACATCTCCCAGGGATCCACAATCAGGTGGCCGACCACCTCAGTCGTCGCCACACACAGCAGATCCACGAATGGGAATTACACCCCAAGGTTCTACTTCCCTTCTTCCAAAAATGGGGACAACCAGACATAGACCTGTTCGCCACTCCCGAAAACACAAAATGCCCAACCTTCGCCGCCAGGTTTCCACACCCACAGTCGAAGGGCAATGCCCTATGGATGAACTGGACAGGCAGATTTGCGTACGCTTTTCCGCCTCTCCCACTAGTTCCATTTGTGGTACGCAAACTGAAACAACAGTCGCTAACACTAATACTAGTAGCTCCCACTTGGGCACGTCAACCGTGGTTCACCACACTTCTGGAACTATCTTTAGTTCCACATCAAAGGCTACGCCTCTCCCCGGATCTATTAACCCAGAACCATGGAGAAATCAGACACCCAGATCCTCAAACACTGAACCTAGCGATCTGGCTCCTGAGGTCTTAGAGTTCGGATACCTCAATCTCCCTCCAGACTGTATGAATATCATAAAGGAAGCCAGACGACCTACTACTAGGGCGTGTTATGCCGCAAAATGGAAACGATTTGCCATCTACTGCGCTAATAATGACATACATCCATTGGATGCTTCCATCCAAAACATCATTTGCTATCTACTACACTTGCAAAGATGCAATCTAGCGTATTCCTCTATACGTTTACACCTAGCAGCCTTAGCAGCCTACTTGCAAAATAGGCAACACCTGTCCCTTTTTAAGGTACCAGCCATCAAAGCGTTTATGGAAGGTCTCAAAAGAATTCTTCCCCCAAGATTACTACCTTCCCCAGTGTGGAATCTCAATGTGGTTCTAACAAGACTTATGGGTCCCCCATTTGAACCTATGCACAAATGTGAATTACAATTCCTAACATGGAAGGTAGCTTTCCTTGTCGCAATCACTTCCCTACGAAGAGTAAGTGAAATACAAGCCCTTACACTAGAGGAACCTTTCTTACAACTACACCGTAACAAAGTGGTTCTTAGGACAAACCCTAAATTTCTCCCAAAAGTGATTTCCCCTTTCCACCTTAACCAATCAGTCGAGCTACCAGTCTTTTTCCCAAACCCAGACTCCGTAGCTGAAAGGGCCCTACACACCTTAGATGTCAAAAGAGCCTTGCTTTATTACATCGACAGGACGAAACCTTTTCGAAAGACAAAACAACTCTTTGTTGCTTTCGCACCACCACATAAAGGCAATCCCATCTCCAAATCCGGTATAGCCCGGTGGATAGTTAAATGCATCCAAATATGCTACCAAAAGGCTAAACGTACACTTACAGTTCCCCCTAGGGCGCACTCCACGCGTAAAATAGGGGCTTCTATGGCCTTCTTAGGTAACATTCCCCTAGAAGACATTTGCAAGGCAGCCACATGGTCTACTACGCATATCTTCACTAAACACTACTGTGTTGATGTGCAAGCCAAACAACAGGCCTCAGTGGGCCAGGCTGTCCTAAAAACTTTATTTCAAACTGCTGCAACGGATACAGGCGACCTCCGCTAAGGGAAAGCACTGCTATACAATCTATCCTCAGTGTGTGATCTGCAGCTCATATGCCTCGAACGGAATATGCTACTTACCAGTATGCATCTGTTCTTGGCATGTAGAGCTGCAGAGTCACACACGCCCGCCTCCCCGGGACCTGTATCTGTTCCAGCATCTGTCTTACTTAGACATTACACATGGACATCCTTCTTTCATTCCTATACACTCCATCTTTTCCCTTCATGGCGAAAAAACAATCTGACGATGGAGTGGATGCCCATGCGCACTGTTGTCCAGGGGAGGAGTCACCAACCTCGTGACCAAAGGCTTCTTCCGAAGACGACAACAACCTGCAATCATCCGAGCCCAACACCAGATAGCGATCTTATCCTCAGTGTGTGACTCTGCAGCTCTACATGCCAAGAACAGATGCATACTGGTAAGTAGCATATTCCTTTCCTCATAGGGTAACATTGACTGGCTTTTTCCTGAAATTTCTTCTAAGTGTGGACTTTTCAAATCTTCAAATATTCACCAAAAATCAGCCGAGTGACAAAAACGAATTTACTCACCTGTTCCTAGGTGAACTCCCAGTGCTGGATCTTGGTGCCCAGCACTGACTCTGAAAAATCTCTACAACTGTACTTACCCTTAACTCAATTTTCTTCCATAGGAAACCATTGACTGTTTTTCTGTGAAATTTCTTCTAAGTGTCGATTTCTGCAATCTTTAAATATTCCTCAAAAATCGTATAATATCTGAAAACGTAATTGCTTACCTGTTTTGGATAAAGGTCCCAGTACTGAGTCAAGGCACCCCGTACTGGATTACAAAAGTAACGAGAACATACTGTACCTGTAACCTGCATTTTCTTCCATAGGGAATCATTGATTGTTTTCTCTGTCAACTTTTAAAATAGCTAAATATTAGTTAAAAATCATTACAGTACTGAGAACTGACCCAGGACTGAATCTAGGATCCAGTCCTGGAATTCCAAAAGTAATCTAAAAAGTAATCTGTTGCAAATAACTTGAATTTACCATTGAGCTCAATGTATTGTTGTGTTTAAAAATAGAGTTGCCTACTGCAACCACTTGTAAATGTTTACTAAAGTTCGAGGCATGTGGGCTGCTGAATTCATATCTGTGCATAGATCGCCGCCTAGTGTTGGGTCCGGATGATTGCACATTGTTGACCTGGAAGAGTCTTCGAAGTATCACGAGATAGGTGGCTCCTCCCCTGGACTACAGTGCGCATGGGCATCCTCTCCATCCTTAGATTGTTTTTTTCCGCCATTGGGTTCGGATGTGCTTATCTTAGCTCAAGTTAGGAAAATGTAGTTTTAAGGCCAAAGGGCCTTTAGTTCTCGTCGGTACTGTTCCCGTTCGGTATCGACCAGTTTCTTTAGTGCTTTAGCACCTTCTCCAAGCTTTTCGGATCCGTTTGGTCCGAACATCAAACTTCGATCGACGATGGAATCGAGGACTCCCTTCAAAAGATGTCCTTTATGCCACGCGAAATACCCACACATCGACGTCCACCCGGTATGCAACAAATGTCTCTCACCGGATCACGATGAGTCGAAATGTATGGCCTGCGCCCGGTTCCGCTTGAAGAAAACTCTCCGGAATCGACGGGCAGCGAGATTGGAGGCGCAGCAATCGGCGCCTGCCCCGGCCAACATCTTTAGCACCGAGGACGAAGACGCCGAGAGCGTAGAAGACGTAGACTCCAGCCACGCTTCTGAGCACGACTCCCGATCGGAAGACGACGACGAGGTGATCTTTGAGGGCGAAGACGTCGTCGAAGAGGTAGGAGACTACGATGAGGCCCTTGGGGCTGAGGAAGATAGCTCCAGCGAAGAGCTAGCCCAATCCGTCGATACAGAGGCCGAGACACTAAGTCGTCATAAGGCTCAGGTCGAGGGATCGCCTGCGGGCCTTACCCAAGATCGATCACAGGGTTCTTCGGCCCCGCCTCCGGGCCCGGCCTCGAACATTTCACAGGAGCCATTATCGAAGACGACTGGATTCCCTTCAGCGAAACCGTCCATCGCACCGGTTCCATCGAAACCGAAAGTGAAACTAGTTGCGATCGGCTCGACTGCCTCGAAGCCCTCCACTCCTTCAACGCCGGCAAAGGTCATCGGCTCCGACCGCGCAAAAAGAGATTTCGGTGCCGAGCTCACCGCAACGGGTCTGCGTGTCGAGCCGAAGAAGAAGGTCCTCGGTCCCCACGCGGCGCCTCGGCCTCTGGCACCGAAGATTACGGCCCAAACCACCAAGGTCAAGGTCGCTGACCCGTCTGCGTCGACGTCGAAGACAGCGGCGCCTGCCAAGTCATCGACTCCGATAAGCGACGATACCTCCCTTCGGATCGACGACCCAAAGACTGCAAAAAAGTCGGATGCCGTTTCGACGCCTACCTCCAAGGTGCCGATCGGTTCCAAGGCGCCATCGGCGTTCACCGTGCAACAGGTCTCAGCATCGTTGCAACGCATCAGAGACAGGGCAACCCTCCACTCTACGTCGGGTCCTGAAACGCACAAGGCCGCAAAATCACACTCGGCGCCAGCGAACATCACATTTGGGTTGCCGCCACCCACGGCGCCGAAAATGTTCGAAATTCGGACACGTGTCCGCCAAACACAGTCCCCATTCACTGGACAAACCGATATCGAGCATTCACAGGCACACTTTATCGACGCCGACACTGGTAGGTTGATGCTCCGCAAGCGGAAAATCACGCCTGAGAGGGACTTGGACTCATACAAAATTCCTCTGAAACACAAATTGCCGGCAGGATCAGAACCAGTGCCTCATGAACACTTTCAACCCTTCCATCAGGATCTACCGTCCTTTTCTCCTACGCATTCAGAGACAGACGCAGGAGAGGACTATGTAGGGGATGATACCACCTACCCTGGGGATATCGATCCTGATGATCACTTGCAAGACCCAGATCAGGCATGGGATGACCCCACCGACCAGGGTAACGCAGATACTCCTGACACGCAGCTTTACAATATAAAGACATCTCCCACAGAGGACACTGCTGCCTTTAATGCCCTCATAGAACGGGCTGCTGCCAATCATGGAGTGCAACTCCATTCTGACACTGTAGAAGAAGACTTCTTAGTGGACACTTTCGCCTCCTCTGAAAAAACTGTCAAAACTCTGCCAATGTTAAAGGGAGTTCTAAAACCTGCAAAAGACATTTTTAAAGAAACAACCAGGGCACGGGTGCTAAACCCCAGAATCGAAAAGCAAAACAAGCCTGCACCCGGAGACCCTATGTACATTAGGGGTCAGTTACCTTTAGACTCCATGGTTGTTGCTAATGCTCGCAAAAGAGCACACTCACAAACAACAGGTGATGCTCCTCCCCCAGACAAGGAGTCCAAAGTGCTGGAGACATCAGGCAAAAGAATAGCAGCGCAAGCGGCAAACATCTGGTGCATTGCCAACACACAGGCACTCCTGGCCCGTTATGATAGGTCCCACTACGACACACTAGAATCACTGCTACAACATTTGCCAGATGAATATAAAGAGGCAACGGAGCTCCTTATCAGAGAGGGACAACTCCTTACCAATGCGTCCATCAAATGCGCACTGGATGCAGCCGACACTACGGCGAGGGCGATCAACAGAAGCGTCAAGTTGAGGAGGCACGCATGGTTGAGAATCTCCGGCTTCAAGCCTGAGATTCAGAACAATATCTTAAATCAACCGGTCAACCCAGACTATTTATTTGGCCCTGAAGTTGACACTACCCTGGAAAAAATTAAGAAAGACACTGAAACTGCAAAATCAATGGGGGCTCAACAGTCGCAGCAGTTTCGTAGTGGCTCCTTTCATCGCCCCGGGAATAGAGGAGCAGCTAGAGGTCAGGGGTCCCAGCAGCAGTACAATAAAGGGGGCACACAAAGTAACTATGATAAAACCACCAGAGGTGGCTATCGTGCACCAAAGGCAGAGGACGTGGGTACGGCAACACCAGGTCCTCCCCCAAAAACAAACAGTGACGCCTTCTCCCTGCCCCCCGACCACATAACACCTGTCGGGGGGAGACTCCAGCAGTTCCTGTCAGTCTGGAAAACCATCACCACAGACAGGTGGGTCAGGGACGTTATCCAGCACGGTTACTGTCTCGAATTAACATCCACTCCACCCAACATACCGCCAAAGCACCGTCCTATGTCCGTAGAGCACTTGGCATTATTGCAGCAGGAAGTACTAAGTATGCTGCAAAAAGGTGCAATAGAGGTCGTGCCCGTCAACCAACAGGGGACGGGGGTGTACTCTCTGTACTTCTTAATCCCAAAAAAGGACGGTTCGCTCAGACCTACTAGACCTGAGACCCCTCAACCACTACATTCTCTCAGAGCATTTCCATATGCTCACCCTACAACAGGTTCTACCACTACTCAGTTAGGGAGACTTCCTAGCCACACTGGACTTGAAAGATGCGTGTTCGAGGCATGTGGGCTGCTGAATTCATATCTGTGCATAGATCGCCGCCTAGTGTTGGGTCCGGATGTTTGCACGTTGTTGTCCTGGAAGAGTCTTCGAAGTATCCTTGGATAGGTGACTCCTCCCCTGGACTACAGTGCGCATGGGCATCCTCTCCATCCTCAGATTGTTTTTTTCCGCCATTGGGTTCGGATGTGCTATCTTAGCTCAAGTTAGGAAAATATTTTGTCGAGGCCAAAAGGCCTTTAGTTGGCGTCGGTACTGTTTATCCATCGGGTTTCGATACAATCCTGTTAGTTTACTAACTTTCAGCACCGACTTTTTTCGCATTTACCTGTCCATCGACTACTTCGACGATGGAATCGAGGACGCCATTCAAAAGGTGTCCGGTATGCAATGCGAAGTACCCACACATCGACGTCCATCCGGTGTGCAACAAATGCCTTTCGCCGGACCACGACGAATCGACATGCATGGCCTGTGCCCGGTTCCGTTCCAAGAAGACTCTGCGGAATCGACGAGCGGCGAGACTCGAGGCGCAGCACGCGGCACCGGCCCCAACAGACATCTTCGACGAGGCCGAAGACGTCGAGGAATTAGAAGTCTTGCCCTCCAGTCCCGTTTCCGAACACGAACCCGGATCGGACGAGGTAGACGAGTCACTCTTCCACAGAGGTGAAGACGACACCGAGGTAGGAGACGACAAGGAGGCCTTAGGGGCCGAAGAGAGTAGCTCCAATGATGAACAAGGCCTACCTGTTCAAACCGAAGAAACACCAGTGCCACAGCCTATGGCTCCGGTCGAGGGATCGCCTTCGGGCCTTACCCGAGACCCATCCCGCAGTTCTTCGGCCCCGCCCTCGGGCCCGGCCTCGGACGTTCACGGCAGCCATTACTGCATAAACAGGCTGGTTTCCCTACCACAAAACCGAAACCGAAAGCTGCTCCGGTTCCACCGAAACTGAAAGTGGCGCTGGTCGGATCGAGGCCTTCGACGCCTTCGACGCCAGCGCAACGCGTCGGCACCGACCGCACCAAGAGAGACTTCGGTGCCGAACTTGAAGCGGGCGACGTTGGAGTCGACAAACGGAAAAAAGCCATCGGCACCGACAAACCTGCTCGGCTACCGGCACCAACGACACCAAGGGCCGTACCGCCTGCTGTGTCTCGCATCGCTCCCTCGACGACACCTAAGCCTCACGTATCGAAGACTTCGACGGTGATCTCCGCACCTCGACTCGATGAACCGCCGGCGCCGAAAAAATCCACGGCCGCCTCTACGAACCTGGCCGGTGCCAAAGCCTCAAAGGCGCCCCAAGTACGACCTGGTGCGACGCAAGGCAGCAAAACCACGGCTGTCCTCCAGGACACGTCGGGTTCCGGTTCGATCGAAGCTCAAGCAGCCTCTTCGGTGCCGGCCAACATTACCTTCGGCTTGCCTCCGTCGACAATCCCAAAAATGTTCCAACTCAGGACACGGGTCACCCAACCTACGGTCACACCTGCTGCGACGTCTCCGGCACGTATCATCGACGCCGACACTGGCAGGATGATTCTCCACGACCGAAGGATAACTTCGGAGCCGCCATTGGACCCTTTCAGGATCCCACTAAAAAGGAAGTTGCCTGTAGAATCGGAACCTCTCCTTTATGAACCCTTCCATTCATCCTACCAGGATCCACACCGGTTCTCCCCCACACGCTCCGATACGGATGCATTGGAGGACTACATGGATGACCAAGTCCCCTACCATGTAGACACGGACCCTGATGACCAGCAGGACCCTGATCAAACTTGGGGCGACCCTGCAGACCCCAGTGCACCTCTCGATGCACAGGACCAACAACTCTATGGGGCAAAAACATCTCCTACGGAGGATACTGCGGCGTTCAACGCTCTTATTGAACGTGCTGCAAATAACCATGGGGTACAGCTTCACTCTGATACCATCGAAGATGACTTTCTAATGGACACCTTTGCATCCTCAGAAAGACATGTAAAGACTCTGCCAATGTTGAAGGGGGTCCTCAAACCAGCCAAGGACATTTTCAAGGAACCCACCAGGGCACGAGTGATAAACCCCAGGATTGATAAAAAATACAGATCAGCACCTGGGGATCCTACTTACATCAGAGGACAATTACCACTCGACTCCATCGTCGTAGCGAATGCACGCAAGAGGGCACACTCGCAAACGACAGGTGACGCTCCTCCCCCGGACAAAGAGTCCAAGGTGTTAGAGACCTCTGGCAAGCGAGTTGCCGCCCAAGCTGCCAACATATGGCGCATAGCCAACACTCAAGCGCTCCTTGCTCGCTATGATAGAGCGCACTATGACACACTGGAGCAAATATTCCAACATCTCCCTGACCAGTTCAAGGAAGGCGCAGAAATGCTCATCAGAGAAGGACAGCTACTCACAAACGCTTCCATCAAATGTGCACTAGATGCTGCAGACACGGCTGCCAGAGCCATAAACACAAGCGTCATGCTGCGACGACATGCCTGGCTACGGATCTCAGGATTCAAGCCTGAGGTACAAAACAATATACTGAACCAGCCCGTCAACCCCGACTATTTATTCGGGCCAGAGGTTGACACCACCCTCGAAAAGATAAAAAAGGACACGGACACTGCAAAGTCCATGGGCGCCCTACAAACTCAGTCCTTTCGGAGCGGCTCCTTTCGTCGCCCCGGAAACAAGGGAGCAGGTAGAGGACAGGGGTCACAACAAACATATAACAAAGGCAATACACAGACCACCTACGATAAAAACACCCGAGGTGGATATCGTGGCTCCAGTACAAAGGGCAGAGGACGTGGCTACGGCAACACCAGGTCCTCCCCCAAGAACAAGCAGTGACGCCCTCTCCCTTCCTCCCGACCACATAACACCTGTCGGGGGAAGGCTACAAAGGTTCCTGTCCACGTGGAATTCCATCACCACGGACAGGTGGGTCAAAGATATTGTAAAATACGGTTACTGTCTGGAGTTAACCTCCACTCCACCCACAATATCACCAAGAAGCCGTCCTATGTCCTCAGAGCACTTAACGCTCTTACAGCAAGAAGTGCAAAGTATGCTTCTAAAAGGCGCTATAGAGGTCGTACCCATCCACGAGCTGGGTACGGGAGTGTACTCCCTCTACTTCTTAATTCCAAAAAAGGACGGGTCGCTCAGACCTATATTAGACCTGAGACCCCTGAACCAGTACATTCTTTCAGAGCACTTTCACATGCTCACTCTACAGCAAGTCCTTCCGCTTCTCAAGCAGGGAGACTTCCTAGCCACACTGGACCTCAAGGATGCGTACTTTCAAATACCCATCCACCCCTCACACAAAAAATACCTCAGGTTCACTGTTCAGGGGCAGCACTATCAGTTCAAAGTCCTTCCCTTCGGCGTGACAACAGCGCCCAGGGTTTTCACGAAGTGCCTAGCTACGGTGGCAGCACATCTACGGAGGCAGCATATACACGTCTACCCCTACCTAGACGACTGGCTCGTTCAAGCGAAGTCAGCCCAGCAATGTGCAAGCCACATGTCCCGCACCATTCACCTTCTTCACAGTCTGGGATTCTCACTAAATTATCCAAAGTCCCATCTCCAGCCCGCACACGTACAACAGTACCTAGGTGCGACTATAGACACTCTGGCGGCCACAGCTCAGCCAAATTTAGTGAGGATCAACAGCATACAACTGCTGATCTCCAAGTTCAAACCCAATCACTCACTTCCAGCGCGAGTGTTTATGCAGTTGATAGGCATGATGGCCTCCTGCATCTTCATAGTCCCGCACGCGAGATTACATATGCGCCCACTTCAGGAGTGCCTAGCACGTCAGTGGAATCAGGCTCAAGGACAGTTAAAGGACCTAGTGTTGGTGAGCGGTCGGGCATACAACTCTCTGCATTGGTGGAATCCACAAAACCTTTGCAAGGGCCGACCATTCCAAGAGCCTGTCCCACAGATAGTACTGACAGCGGACGCGTCTCTCCAGGGATGGGGAGCTCATGTACTCCACTACACAGTGCAGGGACTATGGACAACACAACAAAAAAAGTTGCACATCAACCTTCTGGAACTGATGGCAATCTTCCTAGCCATGAAGGCATTCAAAGTACATCTATGCAACCAGGTCGTGTTGATCCGGACGGACAACATGACCGCAATGTACTACATACAGAAACAGGGAGGAACACACTCTCCACAGTTGTCTCATCTGGCTCAGAGCATGTGGAAGTGGGCCATTCAAAGGAACATGTTCCTCATGGCGGAACACCTCCCTGGCAAGGACAACCAGATGGCGGATCTGCTCAGCAGACACAGCCACCAGATGCACGAGTGGGAGTTACACCCATCAGTACTCCAACCGTACTTCCAGCAGTGGGGTCATCCGGAGATAGACCTATTCGCGACAAGCGAAAACGCAAAATGCCAAAGCTTCGCCGCCAGATTCCCACATCCGCAGTCGCAGGGCAATGCGATATGGATGAACTGGTCCGGCAGATTTGCGTACGCTTTTCCCCCAGCGCCATTGATACCGCTAGTGGCCCGCAAACTCCGACAACACTCCCTGACACTCGTCCTAGTTGCTCCCACGTGGGCACGCCAGCCGTGGTACACCACCTTCCTCGAACTTTCCGTGGTGCCGCATCAAAGGCTGCGGATCAAACCCGCGCATTTGACGCAGAACCATGGAGAGGTTCAGCACCCAGATCCGCAACAGCTGAACCTGGCGATCTGGCTCCTGAAGTCCTAGAGTTTGGCTATCTCAACCTGCCACCTGACTGTATGGACATCATCAAGGAGGCCAGGAGACCCACTACCAGAGCTTGCTATGCAGCCAAATGGAAAAGGTTCGTCATTTATTGCGGTAATAATGACATCAACCCGCTGGACGCATCCATCCAAAACATCATCTGTTACCTCTTACACCTATATCGATGCAATCTGGCGTACACCTCTATACGTGTCCATTTGACCGCAATCTCAGCCTATCTGCAAACCAGGCAGCACCTCTCTCTATTCAGAGTGCCTGCCATCAAAGCATTCTTGGAAGGACTCAAACGAGTCATTCCACCAAGCCACCCACCGGCTCCAATGTGGAACCTCAACTTGGTCCTCACACGCCTGATGGGTCCACCCTTTGAACCTCTACACTCATGCGAGATTCAATTCCTTACCTGGAAAGTGGCCTTCCTTGTAGCGATCACTTCCCTAAGAAGAGTTAGTGAACTCCAGGCACTAACCGTTCAAGAGCTATTTATACAGGTTCACACCAACAGGGTCGTACTACGTACCAACCCCAAATTCATGCCCAAAGTAATATCGCAGTTCCACATGAATCAGACTATTGAACTGCCAGTTTTCTTCCAAAACCCACAAACTGTTGCAGAAAGGGCACTACATACACTAGATGTACGGAGGGCCCTCATGTACTACATCGATAGGACTAAACCCTTCAGGAAGACAAAACAACTGTTCGTTGCCTTTGCCCCACACCACAAAGGTAACGCCATCTCCAAAGCAGGGATAGCCAGATGGATAGTTAAGTGTATTCAAATCTGTTATCAAAAAGCAAAACGCACATTAACTATTCCACCACGAGCCCACTCAACACGTAAGTTGGGGGCTTCCATGGCCTTCCTAGGAAATATTCCCCTGCATGATATATGCAGAGCAGCCACATGGTCCACTACACACACATTTACAAAACACTATTGCGTAGATGTGCAGTCAAAACAGCAGGCAGCTGTAGGACAGGCTGTTCTCAAAACACTTTTTCAGACCGCTGCAGCTGGCACGGGTAGCCGCCGCCAATAGAGGGCACTGCTATGTATTCTATGCACAGATATGAATTCAGCAGCCCACATGCCTCGAACTGAATATGCTACTTACCAGTATGCATCTGTTCTTGGCATGTAGGGCTGCTGACATTCATATCGCCCTCCCTCCTCCCCGGCGCCTGTCGCAGCTGCAGCTCTCAGAATTACTGCAAGCATGGTCATCACTTTCTGTATCTACTCCATCACTGCCACAATGGCGAAAAACAATCTGAGGATGGAGAGGATGCCCATGCGCACTGTAGTCCAGGGGAGGAGTCACCTATCCAAGGATACTTCGAAGACTCTTCCAGGACAACAACGTGCAAACATCCGGACCCAACACTAGGCGGCGATCTATGCACAGATATGAATGTCAGCAGCCCTACATGCCAAGAACAGATGCATACTGGTAAGTAGCATATTCAATTTCCCCATACCCATACACCCATCACACAGAAAATATCTCGGGTTCACTATTCAGGGGAATCACTATCAGTTCAAAGTTCTCCCCTTCGGAGTAACAACGGCACCCAGGGTCTTTACCAAGTGCCTAGCAACAGTGGCTGCACATCTACGGAGACAACACATTCACGTCTTCCCTTACCTGGACGACTGGCTTGTTCAGGCAAAGTCAGCCCAGCAATGTGCCAGCCACATGTCCCTCACCATTCACCTTCTTCACAGTCTGGGATTCTCACTAAATTACCCAAAATCACATCTCCAACCCGCACGCGTACGACAGTATCTGGGCGCGACCATAAACACTCTGGCAGCCACAGCTCAGCCAAATTTAGTGAGGATCAACTGCATGAAACTGCTGATCACAAAGTTCAAACCTCAACACTCCCTTCCTGCGCGAGTGTTCATGCAGTTGATAGGCATGATGGCCTCCTGCATTTTCATAGTCCCGCACGCGAGACTACATATGCGCCCGCTTCAGGAGTGCTTGGCACGTCAATGGAATCAGGCTCACGGACAGTTAAAAGACCTAGTGTTGGTGAGCGGTCGGGCATACAACTCTCTGCATTGGGGGAATCCACAAAACCTTTGCAAGGGCCGACCGTTCCAAGAGCCTGTTCCACAAATAATACTGACAGCGGACGCCTCTCTCCAGGGTTGGGGAGCTCATGTACTCACTTACACAGTGCAGGGCCTATGGACGACACAGCAAAAGAAGATGCACATCAACGTTCTGGAACTGATGGCAATCTTCCTAGCCATGAAGGCATTCAAGGTACACTTGTGCAACAAGGTCGTTTTGATCCGGACGGACAACATGACTGCCATGTACTACATACAGAAGCAGGGAGGAACACACTCTCCACAGTTGTCTCATCTGGCTCAGAGCATGTGGAAGTGGGCCATTCAAAGGAACATCTTCCTCATGGCGGAACACCTCCCCGGCAAGGACAACCAGATGGCGGATCTGCTTAGCAGACACAGCCACCAGATGCATGAGTGGAAGCTACACCCGTCAGTACTCCAACCGTACTTCCAACAGTGAGGTCATCCAGAGATAGACCTATTTGCCACAAACGAAAACGCAAAATGCCAAAGCTTTGCCGCCAGGTTCCCACATCCGCAGTCACAGGGCAATGCGATATGGATGAACTGGTCCGGCAGATTTGCGTACGCTTTTCCCCCAGCGCCATTAATACCGCTAGTGGCACGCAAACTGCGACAACACTCACTAACACTCATCCTAGTTGCTCCCACATGGGCACGCCAACCATGGTACACCACCTTTCTAGAACTTTCCGTGGTGCCGCATCAAAGGCTGCGAATCAAACCCGCACTTTAAACGCAGAACCATGGCGAAATTCAGCACCCAGATCCGCAACAGCTGAACCTGGCAATCTGGCTCCTGAAGTCTTAGAGTTTGGCTACCTCAACCTGCCACCTGAATGTATGGATATCATCAAGGAGGCCAGAAGACCCACTACCAGAGCTTGCTATGCGGCTAAAAGGAAGAGGTTTGTCATTTACTGCAACAACAATGACGTTAACCCACTGGACGCATCCATTCAAAACATCATCTGTTACCTCTTACACTTATACCGATGCAATCTGGCATACAACTCAATACGTATCCATTTAACCGCGATAGCAGCCTATCTTCAAAACAGGCAGCACCTCTCTTTATTCAGAGTGCCTGCCATCAAAGCCTTCTTGGAAGGACTCACACGAGTAATTCCCCCAAGACACCCACCGGCACCGGTGTGGAACCTCAATGTGGTCCTCACCAGATTAATGGGTCCACCCTTTGAACCTCTCCATTCATGTGAGATTCAATTCCTCACCTGGAAAGTAGCTTTCTTAGTGGTAATCACTTTGTTAAGAAGAGTTAGTGAACTCCAGGCACTAACCATTCAAGAGCCATTCATACAGGTTCACGCAAACAGAGTTGTACTACGTACCAACCCCAAATTCATGCCCAAAGTGATATCGCAGTTCCACATGAATCAAACTATTGAACTGCCTGTTTTCTTTCCAAGTCCACAAAATGTCGCAGAGAGAATGCTCCATACACTAAATGTAAAGAGGGCCCTCATGTACTATATAGACAGAACTAAGGACTTTAGGAAAACAAAACAACTTTTCGTTGCCTTTTCTCCACAACACAAGGGCAACGCCATTTCCAAAGCAGGGATAGCCAGATGGATCGTTAAATGTATTCAAATTTGCTATCAAAAAGCTAAACGCACATTAACGATTCCCCCACGAGCCCACTCAACACGAAAGTTAGGGGCGTCCATGGCTTTCCTAGGAAACATTCCTTTACAGGAAATATGTAGAGCAGCCACATGGTCCACTATACATACATTTACCAAACACTACTGTGTAGATGTACACTCAAAACAGCAGGCAGCTGTAGGACAGGCTGTTCTCAAAACTCTTTTTCAGACTGCTGCAGCTGGCACGGGCAGCCGCCGCTAATGGAGGGACTGCTATATAATCTATGCACAGATATGAATTCAGCAGCCCACATGCCTCGAACTGAATATGCTACTTACCAGTGTGCATCTGTTCTTGGCATGTAGGGCTGCTGACATTCATATCGCCCACCCTCCTCCCCGGCGCCTGTAGCGGCTGCAGCACTCAGAATTACTGTATAGCATGGTCATCACTTACTGTATCTACTCCATCACTGCCACAATGGCGAAAAACAATCTAAGGATGGAGAGGATGCCCATGCGCACTGTAGTCCAGGGGAGGAGCCACCTATCTCGTGATACTTCGAAGACTCTTCCAGGACAACAATGTGCAATCATCCGGACCCAACACTAGGCGTTGATCTATGCACAGATATGAATGTCAGCAGCCCTACATGCCAAGAACAGATGCATACTGGTAAGTAGCATATTCAATCTATTGCATATTGCAAAAGTATTTATATGAAACATCTACTGTTGAGAAAGTATATTTTAACTCCAAGTGTTGGTTCTAAAATAAAACAAGCATATATTTTTTATATATAAACCATTGGCCTAGAGTTCAGTTATTGAGTGTGTGAAACCATTTGCTGACTGAGTGTGTACAACAAATGCTTTACACTGTCCTCTGATACTGCCTTACTGCTCGACCAAGCTACCACTTTAGAGAGTAAGGTTATACCTAACTTTAACCTCTGTCAAACCCTGGGGGACTGTGGACTCTGTACACCCAGTACCTATTAAGGAACAGTACATACCTAGCCACTTTCTCACATAGACCGGCTCAGATCATGTAAACACTTAGTGTCCTGGATGCGTGCATCTGTCCTAGAACCAAGAGGGTTCTTAGTGAAGTCTTGGTTTTGCAGCGTGAATCTTTCTGGATTCACTATGCTGTGTATTATTCCGCCATCTAGAGGTTGGGTCCGGAATTGTAGTATTTTTTTTTTTTCTTCTTTTTTTTTCGTGGCCCAGGTGGGCGTCGACATACCACCATTTGGTGTCCTTCATGACGTCGACGTGCTTCCTCCGGAAGCTCCCACCTTTGGTCGCCATCTTCAGAATCTTTTTTCCGCCGTTGGGCTTGTATCAACAAGAAGGAGCTCTAAGAACTTTGGAGAGAAGAATCGACGAAAGATTGGAATATATCACCGGAGAAGACACCGGAGACCAACTAAGAAGAAACTCTACTACAGTTCAGAGAACTTCGAAGAATTCGACGTTTTCGAAGGAGAATGCGCATACAGGGGGCTCCCTGGGCGCAGTGATGGACAAGACTCCGTTCAAATTCTGGGCAAACTGCCACCACAAGTACACGCAGAAGGACCAACATCCGGTTTGCAATCTCTGCCTGCCGCTCGACCATCGAAGCGAGGACTGCAACGCCTGTGCAGCGTTCACCCTGAAGACTCTCAGAGTAAGGGAGAGACAGAGAAGAGCAAACTACAACATGCAGGGGACGCCCCCATCGCTACGAGACTTGGGACTCTCCAGCGGAGAGAAAGACAACGTAGCAGAAGGACCAGAAGACGTCGTGGTCGTCTAGGTCGAAAAGAAAACATCAAAGGAGGTAAGAGTCGTCGAACACTAAACCCTCCACTGATACTCGCAGAGGCGAGCCAAAGTCCTCGAAAGGAGCAGGGCTGTCGAAGCACTCGACGTCGACTACTGCATCCAGAGACAAACAGTCCGTCGGATCCACTGAGAAGGACCACCAGACGGCGAAATCCCAAGACAAGGGAAAGGCGCCAAAGAGCAGCCATGAAAAAGAGGCCTCGACGTCGGCAGAGATGGAGAAGAAAAGAAAGGAGCTCGAGGCCGAAATGGCTAACATCTTGCAACGCAAGAGAGACTTCGACGAAAAGCTAAAATCCTACAGCATACTGTCGAAGACTACACCCGAAACAGGAAAGGGCGTCAAAGAATTCGAAGCGCCAAACACACCTGAACCTGAAGAGGAAGAGGACCTGTACTACGGGACAGGCGAAGGGGAAGAAGATGAGACTAACCAAGAGTCGACTTCTTCGGAGGCTCAAGACTTGCCGTGGGAAGATCTCGACGCCGAATCACTGGAAGAGGGCTTGGACTCTTATCCGTCGAGGCCTTCGCCGCTGGACGACATAGGGATCTACATTCAAGTCATCAAAAGGGCGGCTGAGACGTATGGGGTGCAGTTAGAGGAAGAGAAACCCCAGTCTTGCTTCCTCTTGGAGACCTTGCTGCCTTATAGTGTATCCAGAAAGTCTTCAAGCTGCAGTATTACACCGACAGGTAAGAAACTATACGTTCCCTGTTATGAGGTGTGGCCTAATGGATATATGTGGTTGGAGACAACTGGCAAATTGTGTGTCTTACAGCGGACTAAGCAGCAAGAGAACACAAGAGCAATGGCTAGTTCTTCCCATAGCTCAAACTAATGAATGTGTAAGTAGCAAATGCGTTCTGCCCATTTAGTCTATCAGGATTTTTTGCTTATGACTACCCTTTCATTTGGGCCTGTGGATAAGTCTCACTACCCGAGTCTCACTCACTGTAAATTAACGGTAATTGGACTAAGCGTGTTTGCTCCCAGCGTCCTGTTTTTAAGATGCTGCTGCTGTGGTGCAGCTAGGTTGGTGACACTTTAACACATATGGGCATCACGCGTGAGACTACTGTCATGCGCAGCACGGTAATTGCACAGGTAGCCTGGTGCAGAAGGGACTCTGCTAGCATTGGTGCTGGCCTGGGATAGGCCATATATTACTAGCGGGTATTCATAGATAGGTCAGTTGGGTTTATTGGAAAATCTCTAGTGCTTTTACTGTATTATACATATTGGTGAAATCTGCCATGAACTGCAGTTTTGCTCCACTTGATTAAGGTGTCAAACAGCAAACACACACACACGACGTCAATTGACACCACACTGGTTACTCCCTCAGTATTGGCTTAAGCAGTTGAAAGGCTGTGCGTCACACACTTCCAGTTGACCATAGGCCACCAGGCATGCTAAAATTCTGCGCAGTGCCTTGTAAATCACTGTGTGACGCAGAGTATCACAACACAGTGCTCAACACAACCAATCACATTCTCAACCAATCGCATTCCTCCATTTGCACACCACTGACAAAAAGTACACACATGTTCGGGTGGCCTCCAAAAATATTTGTAAATGGTGACCTTGGCGATGAACTGTTTCAATGCTTTTAAACACATAAATAAAAAGCATTATCCTTTACAATGCCAATAGCTGAAAATCTTGCAAATGCGAGACCTTTTACATTGCAAATGCTTCTTTTTAAACTGGGAACGCACTGATGCCTGCTAACCAGACCACAGTGCCAGTGCCCTGACCCTAATGTGTAGGTCGAATTGGCTGTACCCAATTGGAAATGGCTAAGCTACTTGTGAATCTCTAGTAAGTGGTACTTTGGTACCCAGGGCAGGTAGGTTAGAGGGGTATCCCAGAACTTGCAGCACTGATTGTGCCAACCTGGCGGTCCCCCAGGTAAAAACAAGTCTGCCACTGCTGCCTGGTAGAGCAGTCGTGCACTGCTGACCCGACTTTGCAATTGAAAGCAGTGGCCAAGCAACCACTTCCCCTGAACGTGTGTGCACTCTGGCAGGCCTGCCGAGTTCTAAAGGCAGAGTGCAATATATGACACATGTCCTGACAGTAAAACACTCAAAACTACAGTTTTTACTTTGAAAGACTTAGCCACCCGATTGACAAGGACAGCGTTATACGCTGACCCCTCAGCTGTGCTACCTTTTGAGCAGTGCGACCACGTTGGCTCTCCAAGGTATCAAACAACTTGTTACATTAAGCCTATCTCAAGTCAAAATGAATGGAACTTGTTGCAGATTGCATCTGTAACAAAGCTGACACTTTGTTTCTCTTAAAACTACTTTGCCTTCCTGGGCACACATGGAGCCTGCTCTACGAGTCCGCTTTCTTCCCTCCTGGAGAGACGTGCCAACGACTCTCAGGAAGGAGAATAATGAGGGATTGCAGGGCAGGAAGGTGGCACCTCCCTCCTGCAGGAAACAACATGGGTGTTAGCCCCAAAGGTAGGCTTCAAAGGTGAAGCCACTTTTGAAGGGCAGATGTGTAACACCAGGTGGGAGGGCTGCTCCATTGATGAGGTAGACAGCCTGGCATGGGAGGCAGAGAAGCAAAACCAGTTGTCAATCCAGGTTTCCTAGGAGCATGTAGTCCTGAGGTAGCCACTCTCCGGTGGTGGGCTAGTGAGGTCCGAGTTTGCTGAGCCCGATAGTGCTGTCAGAGAGTTGCTGAGACCTTCAAAATGGAAGTTATTGACTCAGTAAGGATTGGACTGTGACTGCGACTGGTAGTCCAGTGGCAACTGGACGTTGGCCATACCGTAGAGGACTTCGTAGGATTTCGACCCTGCAACCAGGGCTCCCTCACTATCTTCGTGGACCAAGGAGTCCCTGCATGGCATCTCCAGCATCCTTAGATCATCTTCAGCGTCCTTCATCCCTTGCATCAGGACCTCTCCCTAGGAATTGATTGCAATGCGGATAAAGTGCCTGGAACTGCTGAAGAATTGCTTCATCTGAGAAGGTAACTGTTCTTGAGAACCTTGCTTGTCCCCTTGATTAGCACCTGCTAGAGTTGGTCGCCCCAAGTACTTCTAGCCAACCGTATTGACACTTATCTATGGTATGGTATGGTATGCTATGTTTTTCTTGAAGAGGTTTCCAAGTGTCTTGTTTGTTGACTTTGACAGGGCTTGTTCACTGTTGAGTGAAATTGCTTCAGTTTATTATTACTTGTAAAATCTATATATCCAGAATCCTCCAGTGGGTGTATTACACAGCAAGGTCGCACAAGCACACCATATAATAAACCCCATTTCCTTGCAAAATATATCTTTTACCTCTTGTTACCTAGTGTGTATCAATGTTTTTTTAAAATTATTATTAAAACAATTTTATTGGCATTTAAAATAACATAACAGTACCCTCTAGTACAGTAGGATATTACGGTGCATACATAGAGGCACAGCAGGTTATATAAACTTTCAATGTTGCACATATACATTGGAGACTGATCTGTGTAAGTAACAGTGACTAATAAACACATATAGTTCCACGGTATGTATTCCATTTTCCCCACACCCTTGTCCATTTTTGGGGGCACCCTCGGTGAGTGTAGACTGACTTCTTCACCGCCATTGCTGCGTCCATGTCATTACACCACTGGTGAAGGGTAGGAGTATGCCGAGATCCCCAGTGTTATATTCCGTTTCGCCAGTGTCACCCAATCCTGAGCTGTATTATTTAAGTCCGTGGGCTCCCACACATTAAGAAGGCAACGTTTTGGCTCTGGGAGAATCGTGACTTTCGTGACCTCTGAGCGTGTGCATCACCGTTCTCCAGTACTGCGCAATCTCCGGACATTGCCAGAGGGTATGGAAGAGTGTACCCAAGACAAAGTGGTGTGTCTGTCCGGTGTATTTTGTGTAGCAGCGTCCGTGTATAGTATGTGCGATGTAGGATTTTTAATTGCACCAACCTGAGCTTAGATGATATCGCTGCCTCCCTAGGGGACGCAAGCGCCTCTCGACAGTCTGCTTCATCCAAGTCACCTACGTCTAATTCCCATCTGGCCTTCAGCGCCACAGTAGGGTCCGGACGGTTATTTACAATTTTACTATAGATTTGGGAGAAAGCCTTTTTTGTGGAGGTGATCTGTCAGGAGCCTATCTTCTAGTGGTGCGGATTCTTCGAGCCGCGTTCCCGGTGGAATCAATGACTGAAGTGCGTGCCTGATCTGCATGTAACGAAATATTTCCGCCTTTGCCAGTCCGTATGTGGTCTGTAAGTGGGCAAATGTAATAATTTCCCCTTTCTTCCATAGATCCCCAACTCTTGTTATTCTAATCAGGTCCCATTGTCTGGCACAACTGGCATACAAATCTTACGCACGGGAAGAGACAAACATCACGCTCACTAAAACACAATACACTGTATACGAACTAGGTGACAAAGCGGGTAAGCTTTTGGCATGGCTGGGGGAAAAGGAGAGGGCTAGTAAATGGGTGGCACAGATCCGGCTAGACGATGGACAGCTAACGGCTGAACCCCAACAAATAACCGAAGCATTAGCGGCACATTACAAAACAGTATATACACATCAACAGCCACAGCCTCGATAGATGACAATCTTGCATTTCTCAAAGACATACACATGCCCACGTTCACTCCAGAGGCGGCAGCAGCTCTGGAAGAAGATTTAGCGCCGGAAGAACTCGCACAGGCGATAGGCGCATTGCATATATGAACTCTACCAGTTTGAGGTTTGCACTGCTGGGATCTCTAGGGGGCTTTCTATCTAAGGATGTGTTCATGGTGGTATTGAAATCGCCCCCCATTATCAGTTTGCCTCGTGGCAGTGCCAGTAGGAATTTCCCTAGGTCTGGGAAGGCCGTTTGGTGTAGCGTCGGTGGGATATAAACCGATACTATGTTATAGCTTCTACCGTCCCATTGACATGTTATCGCTGCAAATCGTCCTTGTTCATCCTCGTGGGTCCCGGTTATGATCAACGAGAAGCGCCTATTGACTAAGATCCCCACCCCTCGGGAGCCGGAGGTAAAGTCAGAGTGCACTATCATTTTGAAACCCCATCTATCTAAAGTTTTACAGGTCATCCCCGTCAGATGTGATTCCTGGAGAAGTGCTACAGCGGGACTCCTGCGTTTGATGTACTGTAGGGCCAGGCCTCACTTTATCTTATCTCCCAGTCCATTTACATTCCATAACAGCACCTTCAACGGAAGGCAGGAGGCCTGCGCCTGGGGGTCTGAATCGCCAATCACCATGTTCCTTTGTGTCATGGTAGTCAGTTATTTTTATCAAGCATTGAATTGTCCGTACGATATTCCCTGTGTTGTCTCCAAGTGTGACCTCTGTTACTGCACCTTTCGTCAAGAGTAAAACTAAAACAAAAACGAACCCCATTAACTCTACCCAACCCCCCTCCCTCCTCCCTGCACAGCGGATTTAGAACTACCCGCCACCCCAACTCAGCAGAGTGCTTTGTCCCCAAAACGTTGTACTCTCGTAAGGGGGGAGAGTTGCTCCGTGTTTCACGGCCATTCTCTTAATTTCTTCATAGTCCATTACGAACGAGCTGCACCATCAGAGATTCCGACCCAGTCCTCAATTGTCAATAGGGCCGTCCTGTGCTGTTGGCAGTGTGCACCCCCCCCCCCAGCCCGTAGGCCCAGAATCGCTCAGTCAAACTAAATTCATGGCGGCAGGCCATTGCAGTCCTGTCAATTTGTGGATTTCCTTTCTATGTTGCGGCAACGTCGTTGTGAAGTGTACCCCACAGATCAGAGTTTCACTATGCGAGATATCAATCTGAGACATTGTTAGCGGTTGGGTGAGGGCCTACCAATGCTTCAGTCTCTGCTGCTGTTGCTAGGGCTGATTTGATGAGCCGTTGTCTCTGCTTCGTTTCTTGTCGATTAGATCCTTTGGCTGGACGCCACCCCTCCAGCCATTCTTGGGCTTCCTCTGGTGTCGTGAAAAACCAGCTTCTCCCCTCTGCTTCCACCCTTAGTTTTGCTGGGAAGAGCATTGCATATTTAAGTTCTCGATTGCGTAACTCTCTTTTAACTCTAAAAAGAAGTACGGCGTTGCTTTGTCACAGCCACTGTGTAGTCTGGGTAGAGGGTCACAGTACAGTTGTCTACCTGTAGTGGGGGAGCAATTCGGGCCGCCTGCAGAATTGTATCCCGGTCCCTCAAATTAAAGATGCGTGCCAGGATAGGTCGTGGGGGGCCCCTGGTCTAGGTTTTCCTCCCAGTACTCGGTGGGTACTTTCCACCGAGAAGAAGCACGTGGCTGCTGTTGGGTTTGGACCAGGTCCTCTACGAAGAGATCTAATACTGGTCCTTTGACGCTTTCTGGTACCCCCACCAGGCGAACATTATTGCGCCCTGAGCGCCCCTCTTGATCAACCAGTTTTTCTGCCATCAGCTTGGTTACCAATTCCAGGTGGCGCACTTGCCGTTGCAAAGTCGCTGTGTCAGTCGAAGAGAGTTGCGGTGGTGGTTTCTACTTCTGACATTCTAGTGTTCATTTTAGAGATATCTGCTCGTATCAGTGTTATGTCGCAGGATATAGTGCCTAGGACGTTTGCATTTGTTGTAAGGTGGCCATCACATCTTGCAACGTGACCTCCTTGGGCTTTTGAGTCTGTGGGGCACTTTCAGTACTTGGGGGCAAAGCAGGTGTGTCCGGCTGTTCCTTATTAAAGGCATATTTGTCTAATCGGTTACTTTGCACCAAGTGTTGTCCTCTGCCTCCCATGGTGCCTGTATTGCAGGGCAGTATGCCCGTTCACCTGGAGTGGGAGAGACCGTAGTCGCCACTACCTGCCAGAGGGAAGTAACCTCCTCGTGCGGCCTTTCGGTTTTCCTGTCCCACTCCACTGCCGTCTCTGGGAACCGGTGTCGGCAGAGGGTCAGCGTCTTTGCGTGTTCTCCATGCCACTTCCTACCTTAATCCAATTCTAAGACACCAGGGGGGCTTGGTAGGGTCCTCTGGTTTTCCAAAGTCACTGCATTCTGTCCCTATGCCGACAGTGTTGTGGGTATCGCTCCCTGTATGGATGGCCGCCAGATATTCATATCTTCAAGAGAAGCAGGAGTGTTGCCCCGTTGGAGGCCTTCAGAAGAGTGCAGCTGGTCACCCCACCATTGGTAGTGCAAAGCCGCTTCACGATGCAAGTCTGGAGCCCTCAGCACAATTAAGGCAGCCCCAATCCTTTTTTCCCCTGCACTTAGGCCTGCTACGGCGTCACTGCATATGACTCTTGGGCTACCAGAGCACCATCTTTCCCGCGATGTATGGAGGACGGAATAGCACTGCTGTCTTGTTTGCAAATATTTGCTAGGAGCTCACCTGAGCCCCGTTCGCGGCGTCAGTGGCTTTGTCCGGGCTCAGTTCAGCGCGCGTGTCCCCTTTTCTGCCCTCCAGCTGCCTCTGAAGTTGTGTTGTGTAGCTGGCGCAGGGTCGACGGTGTGCCGAGTCTTCCTCCGTGTCTTGCGGTTCTGCTCCTTTCGCGCTGCCTCGCCCTCTGCCCGCATGGATGCTTCCCTACCTCCGCCGTGGATCAGGCCGGTCCGATCACTGCCTTGAGCGGATCGGCAGGGTACGCATGGGCCTAGGCAGGGCACGAGTCGGGGTACCACGCGGGTGGACGGCATCCCCCCACTTATTTCCGCGGGTTTTTCAGGGTGGACGCCGTCCACCCTGCTAATTCAAAACCGCGCCGTCCATCATACCTTACAAAACGGGAGGCCGAGGCACAAAGTAAACAAACCATTTCCGGGTCCAAGCACGCCGGTTACCACGCCCCTGCACCTACCAGGTGCACCGTTGGCAGGGTACCCAATAGACGCCAAGGATCCGATTCCGACCTCACCCAATGAATGGGTGGGTCTGCAACTCGGCAGTCCCGCCCACCCGCAACATGCCCTTTATTTTTCGCGCTTTCCTTCAATGAGCTCCTTTGCTTTTTTGGAGCGAGTGACGTGACCCCTTTGCCTGCTGCCTGACCTGCCGCCGCTTCCTGCACCAGACTTCCGGCCTCGCCTGCTGCCCTCTCCAGTCCCGGCCTCGCTCGCCTGGTGCCCCCTCCCGCCCTCACCTGGTGCCCCCTCCCGCCCTCGCCTGGTGCGGTGCCCCCTCCCGGCCTCGCCTGCTGCCCTTTCCCGCCCTCGCCTGGTGCCCCCTCCCGCCCTCGCCTGGTGCCCCCTCCCGCCCTCGCCTGCTGCCCTCTCCCGGCCTCGCCTGCTGCTACGGATTTAATTTGACTCGAGTAAGTACTATGATGTATACTTGTGTGTTGCTGTTTCCACATTTTTTTGCGTTTGTGACTGTATATTACAAAATTAAATGTAATATCTAGAACCATTCCATAACATACGATCAAGACGCCAAGAACAGATTCCCTAAATAGGGGCGGATAAATGTACGTAGTTAAGTTATATTCTTTAGAGCTTCCGCAGGCCTTGCCTCAGTTTAATTCCTTCGAGTTATTAAAGATCGAGCGTCCCAATACCAGGTGGAGCACTCAACCATTTGAAATGTAATCATAAATTACTGCAAGTGAGACTGAAGTTTTAAAGACGTCATGAATATTCCACTTGGAGTGTCACTGGATTCGCCTTGGCTAGCTCCGGGGTTCAAACAGCAAGCTAGGCATTTTCAAAACGTGTATTTGAGCGAAAGCAGCACCACAGCTTGTTCCGACACATTCCCGAGTTGCAGCAGCAGTCGGCGCTCAATTAAAGTTTAAACAGGCAGTGAGCGACTAGCTGAAAAGTGAACATTAAAACAGTAAATGCAGTCATTTAATTCCTTTGAATTATCGTTGTGCAGGTGAATACCCCAAAATATAGTTTAATATTAACGGCAAAAATATTTGAACTCAAATTGTGTATAAAGACAGATGCAAAATATAAAACTGACCCAATGCTTTCTGCTTTCTACAGAAATAAGCAAACGCAAATCCAGCATAATGGATTTCTTTGTGAATGGGAATAAGAGATCGCGGTTTGATTCGGAAAGTAGCCTAGTACAACCCGGTGCGTGCTTGAAAGATGTACCTGCACAAGATTCGGAGAAATTGATGTCAAGCCAAGGATCGATTCCACCTTCTCCACTGGAAGACTCTTCAACAAAGATTCAAGATGTGGGCACCACTTTTGAAAGGGATACCACCTTGCCAGAGTGTTGGGACCACAATCAGTGGGCTCAATTTAAAGAAAAGTATACATGGCTAAGTTGTGAAAATGGCCGCCTTGGCTGCAACATATGCAGTGAGGTTAAGCTACTTGGAGCATCACAGGGTGTGGGTTTGTCAAGAGAATGGGTCACTGGGAGCATTGCTGCATCTGGCCCAACAAAAGCTAGCCAGTTAGGCTCACTGCGGAAAAAAATTCATAAGCATAAACTTTCTGAAGCACATTGTAATGCATGTGCTATCCAAGATGCATCCAAGAAGGAGGTACTGCCGTCAACGTTCCTGGAGCAGCAGAGGCATTTTCATGCTTCAACGGTTAAGGTGTTTCGCACTCTTTACTTTTGTGCAAAAAATAATCGCCCCTTTTCAGACTTTCCAGGTCTAGTAGCTTTGCAGGTTGCTAATCAGTCAGATATGGGCTCGATTCTACACAGCGAATTCACTGCAGCACAGATAACTGATTGCATTGCTGAGGAAATGCGGAGAAAGCTTTGCATAGGCATTGTTGAACAGGCTCCAAAAATATCTGTTTATATTGATGAGTCAACAACCCATTCTTCATTGACTGTTTTAATTATTTATGTTCGTGCTGCATTCAATGGAAAAGAGCCCCTAACCTTTTTCCTTGACTTGCTTGAGTTGCCTAGGGGCGATGCAGAGTGCATTGAGTCCTCACTCTTGAAATGTCTGGAAAAACATGGGTTTTCCAACACGTTCCTTGCTGACAATTGGATAGGGGTGTGCAGTGATGGTGCCAGTGTAATGCTTGGGAGAAACTCTGGTGTTTTGGAGAGGCTATGTTCTAAATACCCTCGACTTGTAAAATGGCACTGTCTATGGTTTGAAGGTGAGGAGAAACTACAAAACCTGTGCAGGAGATTCTGTCTTAATCACAAAGGCGTATCTGAAGGCTTCAGAGACTATATTGATAATGGTGGTAATGACATTCCAGAGCAACTGCAACCTGTTTTGAGGGCGATAAACACACTTCCTGTGAGTTCAAGTGACTGCGAAAGGGGTTTCAGCACAATGAACTTGGTAATGTCACCCATACGAAACTGCCTTGGTATCGGACGCCTTTCATCATTAATGTTCATCAACCTCATGGGTCCTCCTCTTCCTCTTTGGAATCCAGTGCCATATGTGAACAGGTGGTTGATTGCTCATCGTCATGCAGATGATAATCAATCTAGAAAGGTTGATCCTACAGCCCAGCACAATAAAAGATATGCGGAAGCATGGTCGTTTTTTAATTGATAGCTTACAATGCTATAAGCTGTCTCACATTTTTCCATGGCCAGACATCCTGTGGCAATATAACATGTCCCATAATGTCTGAAATAACAGATGTAGAGAGTATAAGGCTTTAACTGTAAGTGTGCACCTTGCATTTTTTTCTCTCATGGTCAGTGTATTCTACTTGTTAATAAATGTAAATGTCGTGTTCTAGGTAGCGTAATAAAATTTATAGTTTTGATAATCACTATTGTAGTTTCTAGTATGTGCTTTTCTTCTGCTTTTTTCAACACACTAATTCTACTTTTGTTGCAATATATGCAAATGATAGATCTGCCTTACACGTGATGTCACTTCCTGTCGTGATGTCACTTCCTGTCGTGATGTCACTTCCTGTCGTGATGTCACTTCCTGTTGTGATGTCACTTCCTGTGACCACGCCTACCTTGGAGAGTCCCCCCACTTCTTTTTTTAGGACTTGTGCCCTGGGCCTAGGCCGTGGCTCTGCCCCTCAGTCTCCATCAGGCCTGGTCCGGTCCACGGAGTCAAAAAATGCTGCATATGATGTGTGGATCGCTGCGGAGTCGCTGCCACTGTTTATTTGTGGTGCAGCTGCCGGATAAATGATGGGATTTTGGGAGAATGTTCAGACGAGCGCCGGAGCTCTCTCAAGCTGCGGCCATCTTCGCTGGTCGCTAGCCACGCCCCCATATCAATGTTTTTTAATCATTGGTATATGTGTATTTTGCCACCGCAGTACTGATCTTTGTTTTTGAGTTGCCACAGTGTGCGCTAGGTTGACTGGCCTCTGGTGACAACGGTATATGCCTGACTGTGGTATTTTAAACTCACATTGTGTGTGTCTGCATTGATACGCATATTTAGTACTATGGCACTTATGGTTACATTGAATGATTATAGAGGCAAATAGAATCTCTTTCTTCTGTTGTCTTCTGCGTCTGCAAAGATATTTAACTCGTTCGGTTTCCCTATGGTAACCTGACTACTTGTCCTTTATGGTACCCTGTATAAATATTACATACAATAGTGCCTGGACTTCCCCTGATTCCTTATAAGCGCTACACAAGACAGGTGATGATATTACCGCATTGGCAACAATGTTAAATTGGCTGGGAGTAGGGAGACTATAAGTAATGTCTTTGTCAGCTAATAATGCATGCGTAAACAAGCGCTGCTTTAAAACACACAAGAATAAACATAACGCCTGTAGAGCCTATAAAACAAATGTGAATGACTGACTGATATTTATATACATCAAATGTTAACTAATAGTAACATGTATCATTAATATTACTAACTCTGTCTGCATGTTAAATCATTCATTTTCTTCAGTATGAGTTGTGGTCAACAATACCCTGTTCAGCTCAGTTTCACACGCAGATGTTTTCTCTGCTGTCACAGCTCTGTCTGGAAGTCCAGCCTCTCCAGTTTAGTGTGATAAATACGTGACATGTAGGCTGCTCGAAAGCTTTCTGGCTTTTAGCTGTTGTGCTACTCCGAATGTACACAAATACTTTCTTATAAACAGCCAACACATTTCCTGCTCTTATGTGACGGCAGTGCAGAGTGGAAGGTGCTGCACCCTGTCACGGCACTGCACAACATCTGTCATTGTATGACTTCTGTGCTATCAAAGACGTGAACAGCCAAAGTGACAGCACACTGGTGTGAGGGTATGGCAAAGCAGCCTGTAACACAACCCTTTTGTGATGACACAGCAGAACACATCCGGTTACTCTCCTGCTGTCATTTTATGGCAGTACAGGAACAGGGTGACTTTACAGCTGTTCACACACAGGGTGACTATACGCTGCTGAGATGTTACAGCAGCGCACACATAGGGTGACTCTACCCTGCTGAGATGTTACAGCAGGTCACACACAGGGTGACTACACTGCTGAGATGTTACAGCAGTGCACACTACCACTGCCGGCATGGTGCACGCTTTTCATTGCTGTAACAAAATAAGATGAATTAACCTTTAACTTGGAAGGGGGATCCTCAAAATGGTAGGTATGTTGTGTACTGAAATATGTGATGGGCTAGAAATGCTGTGTTTATGGCTTTTAATAGTTTCAAGCTACAGTCATATGTTAAAGGAAAGTATGCGCAACATGATTATCGGAATACGCCTCTAAAATATAATTATCACTACCTATTTCTTTGCATTTTACTCAGTTCATAGTCCCGGCATTCAATGCAATTCTGTTTTTCTACTCGCATTTAAACCGTGAAAATAATTGTTCTATGGACTTTTTTGAATAATTAATTGTAAAATATAACTCTTACTTAAATCCAGCAGGTGATAGGAGTGTGAACAGGAAAAGAAAAATGGGAAAGTCTAAAAAGTGGACCAAACGAAAACCGCTGTCTAGAGCTCTAGTTCGGAAGACCACCACCAAGGTGATGGAGAGCTTTCACAAGAGCAAAAATCCTAGAAGCCAGGTGTTGTCAGACGGTTACCAGGAGCAGAGAGGCGATGAAGCTACTCCAGATGTAAATGGATCCAGCACATCACAACCTGTCGGTTCATTTCCCGGAGTACCCATGGGACAGTTAACCCAGGGATATAACGATTTTGAAATTCTTCCAAACAATTCACAATTACTCAATGATCTTCCAAATACACAAGAACACCACACACCATACACCACATGTGATAACAGCGACACTCTCAAGGAGAGGTTTGTTGGACGTAAAAGGCCACGTTCCCGAGTGAGTCCCTATGCCTGCAAGAACTGCGGAAAAAGCTTTATTTATAAGGGAAGTCTTAAAAAACATTATAGAATACACGCCGGGGAAAAACCGTATACATGCACATTATGTGACAGAAGCTTCAGGCGTAAAGATTATCTTAATGTACATATTAGAACACACACAGGAGAGCGACCATACAAATGTACTGAATGTGAGAAATGCTTCACTCAGAAGGGTGACTTAAATCAACATCGAAAAAAGCATCTTTGATGGGAGCTCCACCCTAGCAGTCAAACGATTCATATATTTTATAAATAAAAACAGAACAAAGAAAACACAACAAAAACATTTAATGTTTGTAAACTACAATGAAGCGCTTATACAGTTACAGTTTGAACAAAAGGTAGTGGATCGAGAGAACAGCAGGGACAATACTTTGAGTTTCAGTAGCTACCATTCCAAACAGAAAGATGACTCCCATGATTAAAAATCTATAGATATTTACAAATTCTACCGTAATACAAATAAAATCAACTTTACTTAAACTAAATTAGTACGGCACGAATGGCCAGTTGTACATAGGGAATGTGTAAATCAGAGGGGGCGTGAATGCTAAAACCTTTTGTTTCTATGTTCTAAACACATTTAGTGATTCAGAAAACTGTTCCCTAACACTAAATGTATTTAGAAATGGATATGGATTCAGTATTTGGAAGGGGAGCATTGTAGGCGTCCCTTCCAAATACTGAATCAGTATGCTATGTATCAATGTTTTGCAAACAAGATTCTGGTTCAAAACATTACTATCTTAACAACACAAAAGCAGTGAAAATCCATTCAAAAAAGGAAGATGTTCCCTTAGGACCTCTTCCCATTGGTGAATTTAAAAGAAACTAAATTAATCACATTTTCCCTTACACAAACAAAAAACAATTAAAAACTTTTCTTTGTAAACACAGCCCCATCTTTAAGGGAAATGAGCAGTATTAAAAAACAAAAAACAAAGTTTGCTTTATTAGAAAGCAATCAGACATGGTAGTCTGCTGACCCCAGCAGGCCACCATGTCTGTGATGACCTCCAATCGTCCTAATATCCATGAGGTTGGTTGTATTGTGCCACTACGATTTAGTATTTTGCGAACCGACCTATTTGTACATAGGTTTGTTTTCAAAATACCACCTTTGTCGCAAAAAATACCAGTATTTTGCGACCAGTGTTTAGTACAGCTGGTGCTTAGTAACAACATGTAAAAGGGTACCAGGAGAAACGTCAGTGTATACAACAACATAATCATCATATCCAGAAAGTGGGATACCATAAATATCAATGACACTTGATATAGTACAGTCCCAGCAACCAAAATAATTAGAAGCATGGCCCAAACCGGCGCATGCCGGGGTAATCTCACCTTATCCAGTACCTCCAAAAAGACAAACATCCAAATGAGCAAACACACTTGGCTGTCAAAACCCCCAAATCTCCGCAAAGTTAAACTTCTAATGGCCTTCTAGTTTCTCAATCTCTCCCCCGTTCCCCTCTGCTTTTCTGTGTTTTAAATATCTGTGCTCAGTAAATGCCTCTGTCTCTGCTTGTGATGTTACCTCAGAGGATCTTCAGTTGGTCTTTTATACTCTCTGTGTATATTTCAGTTATCTCTCCTATCTGTATGGCTGTCCTTTTCTGTCTACTCTCTCATTCCTTATTTGTGTCTGTCACTCTCTTTCTCTGTTGTTATCGCTGAGTGTATATCAGTCTCTTACTTGTTACGATTTTATGTGTATTTTACAAACAGCTGCCCTTATGTGGAGTTTGCCAGATGGGATACTCCATCACAAACATAGCTGATAACCTGTCCGCCACATTACTAGTGCATTTTAGCCTCTAGCACTTGTACTACGTTGGACGGGATCTCTGCCACGTTTTGACTAAGTCTCTTGTCCGTCAGACTATAAACAAGGGTGTTCGTGTTTCTGTTACTCTCTAGCTCACCCTCCTGTTTACATCTCTGTGCCTCTCTGTCACTCACTTTCTCCCATGCTATGTTGCTGGTTATATCTGTTAGTCTCTCCTTCTTTTTGCAGGTGGGTCTAATAGTTTTCTTTTTGTAGATGTTGCCTTAAGCCTGTCTATTTGGGTCTGTCTCTCTATTAGCATACTGCCTCTGTGCACTTCAGTGTATTATTATGTTTGTGATTGTGGTAAGCAGTTTTAGAACGAGGATAGCCTTGGCATCATCCAAAGGCACAGTGGAAATGAACATAAGTATTGCTTTCTCCACACGTCCACATTAAAGTCCTTTTCTAGTTTGAGGTTTTCCATCCTGTGAGAGACCAGTATAGCTGTTGCAGTCCGAGCTAGAGTTTCACCACAAAGTAACTATTTCCAACCGTACATTATCGCCCCAAAACATAATTCAACTCCTACTGTGCCAGAAGACGCCGTTTGTGAGATGTAATCTGGATTCTATTTACATGTGACTCTCTTTTTGCTACTTTTGATCTGTCCAGAAAAGTTATGTGGATTGTTGGTACATAGCTGTTTCTTTTCTTAGTAGTTGACTTTCCTAGCAGTTTTAAAGGATTAAGGCAGAAGCGGTGCCTCTATTGGCTTCTGTCCAGGAAAGTTCAACTCGAGGCACGATTCTTCCCTGTGTTATTGATCGCAGTGTTGTTACTAGACATCTATAATGTTCACACTTGGGCACACACAGACCTTCGCCCAGCACGTTCGATTGTGGGTTGTGGTTTCAGAACTGTGCATTTGGCACCAGTGTCCTAATGTATGTTTCACATTGAAAGGAGTGTGAGTTCTTTTGTTGGTTGGGTCTTTGAACAGGATGTGAGTTCTCTTTTTTTTTTTGCTCTCCACTGCTTTGGACATCCTTACCTAGAGAAGTATATCCTCACACAGACGAGCACTGTGACTAGGGCGCAGGATGAGGAGTTTATCAACCAGGAATTTATTTATTCACCAAAGTACAGACTTTCTCATCCCTGTCCTACAGTCCTCACATCGTCCCACAGAGCCTGCTGAGATCCAGCGGGTTGTAGTCACACTCTGGCTGTCTGTGTGTCTGTCCATCCGTCACCTTCAGAGAGTTACGTGCATCACTACCCCACTCTCTCTAGCTATCTGTGGGTCTCTCTCCTTCTGTCCCCTTCAGAGAGGTACGGTGCATCACTCCCTCAATCTCTCTAGCTGTAGGTCTGTCCTTCTGTCCCCTTCAGGGAGTTACGGTGCATCACTCCTTCACTCTCTCTAGCTATCTGTGTGTCTCTCCTTCTGTCACCTTCCGATAGTTAGGATGAATCACTCCCACACCCTCTCTAGCTGTCTGTCTGTCTGTCATCTTTAGAGAGTTACGGTACATTACTCATTAACTCTCCAGCTGTCTGTGTGTCTTTCCGTCTATCACCTGCAGAGCGTTACCGTGCATTACTCCCTCAATCTCGCTTTGGTATCAGTGTGGGCCTTCTGCCATTTCTATTTCACAAGCACTGACATGAGGCTTAATTTATACAACGTAAATGGCACTCTCCAGAAACAGGAAGTGGATATGTGACTGCAACAAGTTGGTACAATAGGATACGTTTAGGTATATTGAAATTTGTATGTCTAAAAAGGTCTCTTACAGAAATGTTCAAATGTTTTGTTCTCTGTTCCATTTTGACCATGTAATTATATTTTATTGTTCAATACAATTCTTTGCTCTCCTCCATGAAGCAAATTAAAATGTGAAACAAAGTTGATAAAATCAGAAATCAGTCAGTTCAGGGTTTTGCAGGGTTTACCAGCATTGGAACTCCGTCAGATTCAGAGCAAAGGCACAAGTCTGTGATAAGATGTGTTCTGTGATAACAAGAGGGCTTGAAGGTTTTGAGCAAAGTGTTTACAATAATATGCGATATAAATATGCCTGCTGGCTCACATTCTGCACAATAATAGCAATCATTGCCTTTGCACATATTCTGAGCTGGGCGAAAAAAGGTTTTCACAGCTATCGGTGCCAGATGAGCAATCAAGAAATGACCTGCTTATGCTCGATTTCATGTCCCGTGTCATATTTCAGAGAAAGTGTCCTGTTTCAATGAAATACAAATTATTGGTACTTAAACTTCAGATACCAGAACTGGTAGATATGTGGCACCAGAATCCCAATATTGAGTTAAACTCTACGATATGTTATTATCCGATGATGATTGTGCTTCACAAAGTGAAACATCAGGGTGTGCTGGACACATGGAATTCAATGTTGCATGCCTAAAACACAACCAAAGCTGCTTTATTGTTACAAAAATAAAGAATTACAAAGGTGAATGGGATTTCCTGGTTACCCTTCCAGACAGGTCAGCCGAGAGAACAATTCATCCACTGCTAATAGCTTGGTCCATGTTCTAGTCCAGTGGTTCTTAACCTTTTGACTTCTGTGGACCCTACTTAAGCAGTACTGGAACCTGGGAATTGCCCACTGAATCAATATTGGCTTCTGGGATCTCCCACTGAATCATTACTGGAAGCCGGGGACCCCCGGTTTAAGCATTTTTGACAGTTTGAACCGCAGATCAATAAACAAGGAATACAGAAACAAGTAATCATTAAACAAACACACAAGTGCTGAAATACTTTAATTCACAAACGATTATTTAAAAAAAATAATAATTATTTGAATTGAAATGTTGGAGCTTTTCTTAATTCAGTTGAGGCCATTCGTTGTCCATACTGTATTCTGTTTGATGCACTTGCAGTGCTCCCGCAAATCAACCTGAAGATACTAACCTCATTTTTATCCTCATATTTGAAGTTCCTTCACATTTACAGAACATTTTACAACTTTCAATGTTGCTTCTGTATTAATATACAGTTTATCAATTTCTTAATATGATTTAATTTTGTAATCAGAGCAGACCCCCTGAGTAGGCTTCGCGGACCCCCTAGGTTCCCACGACCACAGGTTAAGAACCACTGTTCTAGTCTAGTTTATTCCTTCAGCGCCACTCCAGATAGAAACCAACCAACAGCAAATCAGGCTAGGTTCTGCTCCAACAGGAACAGTCTAGCCGGAACTGCCCGGCCCGAGGCAGGAAAACAAGCTACAGCATTCTATATGCACCTCATGTTTGTTGACCACGCATCGAGAACAGACAGTAATAGAAATGAATCTCATGTGCTACTGATAATCCGATAACCACCCTCAGTGCATCTAACATATCTTCTCTCTGCAAAAGTACCACTCCCTGGTAAATCAATTTCCTGATCAGAGTAAGGATTTGTACCAGAAAACCAGTGGTGCATGAACTGTCCAATTGAGCTTTGCAGTACCGTCCTGCCAATCTCACTGAGATGCCTACGCATCGCGCTAAGCCCAAAGCAACAAAAGAGGAACTGCTGCCGGGCCCTGATGCGCAACTCCTAATGCTTCCACAAAGGTCACACCTATCAACCATGCACACAAGCCTGGCTTTCACCCAGATATATCGGCACTAGTTTTTGCAAGCATAATACTGGTACATTGGCACTTTACAATATGATTGTCATTTAACGTATTTTATTAAATACATGAAACAATCTTGGAGTCTCAGTATTTGTTTGAAAGGACTCTTCAGTTCCTGACCAGCCAAATGGAGTGTCGTAATATTGAAATAGTGCAAGGGAACACCCAATCCAGTGCCTTCTTTTAATGACCAATCACATGCGCTGTGACTCAGCGGACTGGGCCTAATTATCCGCGTGCTTCATCTCCTCAAATGTGTACTGAGAGCTGATGCGCTTGTGTGATGGTGCATAACCCTTTGGGAAAGACTAACTTTAGTATCTGAAAGAGACTGTAGTTCTAGATTCCTTACCTTAGAATTACCCCCAGGCGTCAGACTGGATCCGGAGAAATGTTTTCATAGCAGTACCCCTGCGTGTTGATAGGTGGCGTCGGTTGACTCTGCGTTCGGTGTCATGGTCGCAGTGTCTACTTAGACGCCGCCGCCCCTGAGCACTGACGTCAGTTCTTTATTTTCCGCGCCAGATTCGGAAAGAGCGGGACCCTTACTCACTTTTTGACTAACCCTTTTTTGACTTTTGTCAACATCTTTGTGAGTCTTCGACTCCTGGTGCACAAGAGATGTCCAGCCTTCCTTCCACTCTGTGACTTATGTCACAAGTTGATGTCGGTCACCCATCAGTACCTCGTGTGTCTCTGGTGCCTGGAGCGCAACCATGACCCAAAGTCGTGCTCCGACTGCCTGGCCCTAAACCCAAAGTTTTTGCGGGAGTAGTCCCAAAAGCTTTTGGAGGCCCGGCAGACTGCTCCGTGCTGTTCGAGGTCCCGATCGAGAGGAAGGTCGCAGGACCGGTCGCAAAGCCACCACCATTCGTCCTCGAAGTCTTCGCACTCCTCAGGTACAAGCACAAGAAGAAGGCGAAGAAGCATCGTCTCACTTCGCCTACTCCCCGTCCGTTTGCCACGCGGGATCTGGAACGTCGTTGCTCTCCGACTCCTTCCGCGGAGCATGCTGGGACGGCTCCACGCTTTCCTCCTTTTCCCAGAGCTGCAGCATCCCCTGCCCAGCTTCGTGCATTTTACGAAGCGCTGCACAGCATCTTTGGGCAGCCCGACTCCGCAGGCATGCCTTCAGGCCCCACGGACTCGGCTGGGGGCCCTGGGCCTTCGATGCCAGCTGCTCCGGTCTCGGCGCAGCAGGGTCCCCAAGGATCCAAGCCTGGATCCAGGTCGGTGCTGGTTGACCTCATGGTTCCTTCCCTGGCACTGGTTCCAGTGAAGACACCTGACGTCTGTTGTGCCCCCAACCGGCGTTGACCCCAGCCTCACCTCCGATTTGGACACTGCGTCGGACCCATGTCGATACCGGCGCCGGAGGGTACTTTTGTACCACTATTCGTCCCTGGCGTTCCCTACCGCCCTGCGTGGCAGCCTGAGGAGGAGTGGGAGGGGTCTGTTGACCCTCTAGCAGGCCATCTTGAGGATTCGAACTGCAAAAGGAGTTGGGTGATGCCAGTGGTTTGGATACCTCCCCAGACCTTGATATGCTCCCCCCCACCGTGGCTCCTGAGGAGGGAGCTTCCTATGCTGTAGTGTTGCACAGAGTGGTTGAGGACATGGGACTCGAGCTTCCTACAGTGGCTGTCAGGACTAACCTCCTGACTGAGGTGCTTCAGCCTCTTCGGAGCTCCTGCTGCCTTTTAATGAGGCTCTCACTGACATCCTTCTGGGCACTTGGTCTAAGCCCAGCACAGGGGATGCTGTGAACAGGATGATTGCCCTACACCATCGCCCGGCCCTGGGCGACCCACTTCTCCTTTCCCAACACCCTGCCCCTGAGAACGTTGGTGATCCAAGCCTCATCCTCAAAAGGCACATTCCCTTCTAATCTCCCAGATAGGGAATCCAAGAAGCTGGACCATCTTAGGACTGCGGTTGGTGAACACCGCATGTCTCTTGGGCTGTTATACAAACACTATGTGGGATACAGTCGCGCAAGTGCTGCCGCAGTGCCCGGAGAAGGCCCAAGCCTTGCTCACCCGTGCTATTGCAGAGGGTCAAGACAAAGCTACGTTCACCATCCAGTGAATACTGCCGACTCGCTGGGTACGACGGTTTCCACGTCGGTAGCCCTGAGGCGCTACACCTGGCTGAGAACATCTGGCTTCTCTGAGGATGTCCAATCCACACTTTTGGACATGCCCTTTGATGGCCGTCTCCTGTTTGGTGACAAGGCGGACAATTTGCTTGAGCGCGTCAAGTACTCTAGAGCCACAGCCAGATTCTTGGGCCTTGCAGCAACTTCTCGCCCCATGCAGTCAACCATTTGCCCCTTTCGTAGCTACGGAAGGGTTACACCACCAGGTTCCACCCAGAGCCACAGGGCCGCGCAAGCTACCCAGCCTATGCGTGGCTGGGGACGTGGGACCCAGTGTCGCCGGTCTGCAGGCAAGCGGGCTGGCCAGTCCACCAATGCCCCCCCCCCCCCTGCATCAGCCTCCAAACCTTCCTAGTCTGACTTTTCAGGGCCGCCAGTGAGCAGCAGGATCTGCCATCACCTCCCCCACTGGCACAACATCACATCAGATAGGTGGGTTTTGCAGATAATCCAAAGGGGCTAATCCCTCCCCTTCGAGACTACCCCTCCCTCCATGCCACCAACACTACATCACCTGTTGGAGGATCACTTGGCCCTTCTTCGCCTGAAGTTAGGGCTCTCTGTGCCAGAAGTAGGTCGTGCTTGCTACTCCCACTACTTCCTGGTTCCCAAGAAGGACAAAGGCCTGTGTCCTAGCTTAGACCTCAGGGACGCCAACCGCTTCCTCCGGAAGGAGAAGTTCAAAATGTTAACCTTTGCTCAGGTCCTGTCTGCCCTCGACCCTGGAGACTGGATGGTAGCGTTGGACTTGCAGGACCCCTGATTTCACATCCCCGTTTTGCCTCTCCACCGGCGTTACCTACGGTTCACGGTAGGCCATGAGCATTTTCAGATTACCGTGCTCCCCTTTGGCCTTACCAGCACCCCTTTGGTACTATCGAAAGTGATGGCAGTGGTCGCAGCTCATCTGCGCAGATCAGGGGTTCCAGTCTTCCCCTATCTGACCAACTGGCTGTTAAAGGGGGGCTCGCCCCAGGCGGTCGTCTCCCACCTCCAGACTACGGCGGACCTCCTGCATTCGCTGGGGTTCACTATCAACGTGCTGAAGTCGCACCTGCCTCCCTCTTAGAAGCTCCTTTTCATCTGAGCACTTCTGGATACAGCGCAATATCTGGCTTATCCTCCCAAGCCGCAAGTCCAGTATATTCGGGCTATGATAGCGATGTTTCAGCCTCTATCCTGGATTTCAGTGAGAATGACTCTGGCCTCCTGCATCCTGCTGGTAGATCTTGCCAGATGACATGTGCGGGCTCTGTAGTGGTACCTGAAGTTCCAGTGGGCGCAGCATCAGGGAAATCTTTCCAATGTCGTACAAATCTCGGAGGGGACTGCGAGTCAGTTGCAGTGGTGGCTAACAAACCAAGATTGGGTCAGCGGCAGATCCCTCTCCCTTCCCCAACCAGAGTTCACAGTGGTGACGGATGCGTCAATCCTGGGATGGGGCGGCCACATGGGCGAGGCGGAGATCAGGGGTCTCTGGCGGAGTCCAGGCTCCACATCAACCTTCTGGAGCTTCAGGTGATTCGTCTTGCACTGAAGCCATTCCTTCCCTCTGTCAAATGAAGAGCAGTGCAGGTGTTAATGGACAACACCACCACCATGTGGTACTGCAACAAACAGCTCAGCACCCAAAGACACTGAGCCCAAATCTTCGATGCCGAAATCCACTCCTAAAGGAACAGATTCTCCTTCCAAAGAACTTCCATCCGAAGATACACCTCTGGATCCAAAACAAAAAAGACTTAGTATTGATCTGAAAACTGGACACCTTCTGGCTAATCTTCCTAAAAAATGGAAGTTAGACCTCCCACAAGATGCCCCTGTACCTCTGAAGAAAAAAAGAGATATAGGTACTAACCCTGCTCCCCCTTATTTACCTCCCTCTACTCCTCCTATTCCCAATTTACATACACCATCAAATTCACCACCTCCCATGTCACCTGACTCACAGGCTAACGATTTTGGGGATGGGGATGACGATCATCACACCCCACAAGATCCGGACATACCACATGACACTGATCCCTGGGCTGATTAGGATCCAGATCAACCTAATGACCCTGACCTGTATCCCTCCAGACCTTCCCCACCTGATGACTACATTGGCTTTACACAACTTATCAACAGGGCTGCCCAATATCACGGGGTGGAACTACATATACACCCTCTAGAAGAGGATATCCTTGAAGAAACGTTAACACACTCACAGAGGTCTACTCACTCTTTACCCATGCTGAAGGGCATGTTAAAACATACCGACAAGGTATTCAAAGACCCAGTTAGAGCCAGGATACTGACACCTAGGGTGGATAAAAAATACAAGCCCGCTCCTACAGACCCTATATACATAAAAGATTCGTTACCGTTAGACTCTCTTGTATCTAACGCCCTCAAGAGAGCTAACACTCAAACTACAGGCGACGCGCTGCTCCTTATAAGGAGTCTAAACTTACTGATGCCTCTGGCAAGAGTAGGGCTTCACAGGCCTCCAATTATTGGCATATTGCCAATGCTCAGGCTCTGTTAGCACGCTATGACACAGCCCATTATGATGAGTTGGACAAACTCATGCAACATTAGCCAGAGGAGTAGAAAACTAAAGCTAACTGTGAGAAAGTGCCCTCTTTCTTGCATGGTATGCCCCCACTTTTTGCTAAGATGCTGAATGTACTTTGATTGAGTGTACCCTGGACTCCTGCCAATCGGGTGCCCAGGGCCTATGTTCCTTCCTTAAATCACACAAACTCCAAATTGGCAAACCCTGGCCACATGTCAGCCCCTAGTAAATGGTACCCAGGGCCTTGTGACCAGGGAAGGCCTCTAAGGGCTGCAGCACTCATTGTGCCACCCTTAAAGGCCCTGTACCCTTACACACACACACTGCCTTTGCAGGCTGGGTGTCTGGGTGCAGGACAAAATGAAGAGTCGACATGACACACATCTCTGTGTGCCATGCCCATCACCTACACTGCCATGGCATACATCAGCCACCCCTCTGGCTGGGTGTCTTATGCCCATGGTGTGGGCACAGGAGCAGGAGCCCTGTGCCCCTACAGTACCCCGGTCCATTCCTGGGCACTGTAAGTGCAGTGCTGCCATTTAAGAGTACATGGTGCTGAGAGCTCGTCAAACACGAGCTCCACGGCACCATAGTGGCAACACTGAAGACTGGGAAGTTTGGTATCAAACTTCTCAGCACATTAAACCCGCACTGATACCAGTGTGGGATTTAATGTACCAAGCACCCCAGAGGGCATCTTAGAGATGCCCCCTTACAACTAACCTACAATCCACGTCTGCTCTGAGGCTGCCCAGGCTGCCACACAGCAGACATGTTGCTGGACCCCTGGGTGGGAGAGCCCCTGCTCTCCCGGGCCTGCAACAATGCCCATCCTGGGTGAGGTGAGAAATCTCCTCCCCCAGGATGAGCAAAGGGAAACTTCAAAGGCCTGCCGCCTCTTGGAGTTTCCCCAGGCCACTGCAACCCCCCACTCTGGCGGGAAGCTTGGCCGGAAACCCCATACAAGGACAGGGGATGTGCCAGCCTGCCCACCCCACCCCTCAGGTGGGGGAGGCGAGGTGAAGCACAACTCCGGGCTCTCGCCATCTTGAAGATGGGAGGCCCTACCCTATCAGGATTAGGCTACTGCCCCCCTCCCACAGGAGAGAGGCAGGATAGGGGGACATTGGACCCTGGCCTCACCTACCTGTAATGCCCCTAAATCTAGTATTTAGGGGCACCCTGAACCTTCCTTCCCCAGATTCCGAAAACTACAAGAAGAGCGAGAAGAAAAGAAGACCTGCCCTGCAGCTGCAAAGGAGAGGGAGACACCAACTGCTTTGGCCCCAGCCCTACCGGCCTGTCGACCTCGGACTTGCTCCTGCTCCAAACCCGGCATCTCTTGTGGCCAGCAACCTCAGAAACCCCGGAGGACCTGGCTACCTTTGAACTCTAATCCCCTGGGACTCCCATGAGTAGAGGCTCTACTCAGAACCTACCTTTCACCCCTGGCAGCAGCCCGGAACCGCGATCCCAGCCCACACTGCACCCGCCAAGCCTGGCCGGTGCCGGAGTGAACTAACCCCACGAGGACGACCCCACGGCGACTGTGACCCCGAGTCCGGCACCCAAGGACCCCCCTCGACTATCCTGAAGAAGCTTGCAGACTCAGAACAGAGTGCCACCCCAACCGCGATCAACAAGAGGGTAAGATTTCCGACATCAAAAGGCAACCCTGCACCCGGCGCCCCACGGCCCTCTGTGCCCAATCCCGGGGTACCTACCTATCCTTCAACTATCCAACTTACCCCTCGAAGTGGTGGTGGCACCCGAAGAGTCCTCGTCCCCGAGCCTGCAGTCTTTTTCCAAACCGGAGATTTCCCATAGAAATCAATTGAGCGCCCGATTGCTTAAAAGCACCCTGCAGCCAGCCGCCCGAGTGGCCCTGGCAGTGAAAACTCTACTCTAACCCACTTCCCCACTTGCCCTGAGTAAGTGACCAGGAGCCCAGCTCCCACAACCGCGTGGCTTGCCCGACAGCAGCCACCAAGCCAGGCCCCCCTATCCCTCATAGGATAACATTGGGCCTAACACACTCTGCACCCGGCCGTCCTGAAACCGCTGAGGGTGAACTGACTGTACCTACCTGACACTGGGGGACCCCTGAGTCTATGCCCAGAACCTCAACTCTGCCAGTCGAGTACTTACCCTTAAACCGCTAACTTCATTTTCCTCATAGGGTAACATTGACTGGCTTCTTCTTGGAAATTCTTCTAAGTGTGAACTTTTCAAAACTCAAAATTTTCACCAAAAATCAGCCGAGTACCAAAAACGAATTTACTCACCTGCTCTTAGGTGAGCTCCCAGTGCTGGATCTTGGTGCCCAGCACTGACTCTGAAAAGTACCCACAACTATACTTACCTTTAACTCATTTTTCTTCCATAGGAAACCATTGACTGCTTTTCTGTGAAATTTCTTCTAAGTGTTGATTTCTGCAATTTCTAAATATTCCTCAATCGTACAACATCTGAAATCGTAATTACTTACCTGTTTTGGATAAAGGTCCCAGTACTGAGTCCAGACACCCAGTACTGGATTACAAAAGTAACGATAACCTACTGTACCTGTAACCTACTTTTCCTTCCATAGGGAATCATTGATTGTTTGCTCTGAAATATTTTTTAAGTGCTTACTTTTGAAATAGCTAAATATTAGTTAAAAATCATTACAGTACCAAAGTCGACTTTTAACAGCCGATTCTGAGAACTGACCCAGGACTGGATCTAGGATCCAAACCTGGAATTATAAAAGTAATCTACAAAGTAATCTGTTGCATATAATCTGCATTTATCATTGAGCTCAATGTATTGTGTTTATTTTTTGTGTTGAAATTTTTTATTAAAGTTTTGTAAAACAAATACATCAAAGCATAAACAACAGAAAATGAAGAGAAAATAGATCCATGTTGAGAGAAATAATGCAAAAAGATACTGATGAATAAATATTAGATAAATATGATATAAATATGCATTTAAATATATAAATACTAATTGAAGTAATAATTATGTCAAGACATAGAATGATATATTATAAAGACATAACCTATAAGGGGAGGAAAAAGGGAAGGAGCTTAGACAACAGAAGTGCAGGAAATATAAATAAATAGATAAATCAAAGGTAAAATGATTAGATAAAGACAGATGAACACTGTAGCGAATAAAACAGAGAGTACAGAAGACAAGAAAAAGAAAAGAAATAAACAAAGGACAAGAGAGGGTAAAAGCAGATTAATGTGCTTGGATAGAAGTAGAAGCAGGGGAGTTAGCAGAATTTGATTTAAGAAATGGAGACCAAATTCGGAGAAAGGTGTCAGCTTGATCCTGAAGGTTATAGATTGTGCGTTCATGTGAGGCAGTCTGTATCATCGCTACCAACCAATCTTCCTGAGAGGGAGGCAAAGAAGATTTCCAATGGCGCAGGATACATATTTTAGCAGTAGCCAGTGAGATATGAAAAAGACGGAGTTGTGGTTTCGAGAGCTTTGGGGAGTGGCGGACATCATGCAGGAGGATATTAGTTGGTGTAAGTGGCAATTTTAGGGGCATAGTGGAATTCAAAGTAGTACCAATGTAAGCCCAATAAGATCGGATACTAGGGCAATCACAAATGATCGCAACCTGAATTGGAGCATCTCCAGCAATTGGAATGGGAAAGAAGGCCAGCTTTGTGCAATTTGACTGGAGACCAGTGCCAATCGTGTAGTATTTTAAAAAGACAAAATTTAAGCCTTGATTCACGGGCTCCCTTGTTCAAATTCTCCAGAATCAGATCCCATTCAATGTCAGAAAAGGAAATTGAGAGGCGAACTTGCCATTTACGCTGAAGATCATGTGAAAGGGGTTTAGAGAAGAGGTGGGACGATAAAATTTTATATATGCCGGAGGTAACACCTTTAAATTTCCCCCAAACGTGCAAATAGGATAAAATAGGGGAATCTTGTAATATCCATGGCGGTGACCCCATATGGATCTTCAGACATTGCTGAAGCTGGAGGTATTTAGAAGAATGGTGTAGGGGAAGATCAAATTCTACTCTTAGCTGAGAGAATGGCTTAAAATCCCCATCATGCAGAAGCTGATCCGGATAGAGGATACCTGCAGCACGCCATTCAGGCCAGGATAACATACGACCATTGATACGAATGCCCGAATTATTCCATAGGGGGGCTTTGATATGAATTCTTGGATTCGAACCCAACAGCCTATGACTTCTCTGCCAGGATTTATGCATGGCAGATAAAATCGGATTTTTCGGGTCAAGACGGCTAGTGCCACTACCATATAAAGGAGTAAGATTCGATTCTGAGGATAGAAGATGTCGTTCTATTTGGACCCATTGTGGCAAGTCTTTAATACCAGGTAAAAAATATGAGAGTTGGGAGATATGTAACGCCAAGGAGTAGTGTTCAATGGATGGGAGACCAATGCCACCAGATAACTGATGAGCCTTCAGCTTAGTTATGGCAAGACGTGGCTTGGCATTACCCCAAATGAAGGTTTTAATCTGGGCATCTACTGATCGGAGTAAGGATAAGGGAATCTGTAGGGGAAGCATGCCTAGAATGTAAATAAATCTCGGAAGAGTAACCATTTTAACAGCCTGAGCCCTACCCCAGAGAGAAAGACCCAGAGCCTTCCATTTATCAAAGTCCCGACGCATTTGGGAGATAAGAGGAGATAGATTATCTGTAACCATGTCCTGTAACCCTTTATTGACTAGGACACCCAAGTATTTGAGGCGTGAGGCCTGCCAACGAAAAGGAAAACCAAAGATGGCAGCTTTTGTGGTACCATTAGAAATAGGTAGAGCCTCACTTTTGTCCCAATTAATCTTATAACCTGAAAAGGAAGAGAAATCATTAATAATTTGAAGAAGAGAGGGGATCGACCGAGGAAGACGAGTAAGGGTGAGTAAAATATCATCAGCGTACAGGTATATTTTAGAATGTCCAATAGGGAGGGGAATACCAGAAACTTCATCAGATTGACGGATGGTTGCAGCTAGAGGTTCCATAGCTAAAAGAAACAGAAGGGGGGATAGTGGGCAACCTTGGCGTGTCCCTCTCTTGATTGTAAAGGTATCAGATAGAAATCCACCACAGTTCACTTGAGCAGAAGGATGATCGTAAAGTAAACGCACTTTATCAATAAATTTTGTACCTAAGCCAAATTTTTCCATGACCGTGAAAAGGTAGTTCCATTCGATGCGATCAAACGCTTTCTCTGCGTCAAGTGAAAGGGCTAACGCATCATCTGTGAGATGTTGAGCCGACCACAGTGCATGGGACAGGGAACGCAGATGATTCCGGGAAGAGCGTCCCGGTACAAAGCCTACTTGGGAATGATGTATCAAAGAAGGTAAGACTTTACGCAGACGAGACGCAAGGATACTGGCCAGAATTTTAATATCAGAGTTCAACAGAGAAATGGGACGATAACTACTGCAAAGCTGGGGATCTTTGCCTGGCTTTGGTAGCACGACAATGATAGCTTTGTTAGAAAGGGAACCCAGTGAAGATGCAGCATCCGCCTCCTGGAATGCAGCATGTAGAGTGTCAATAATATTGAGACCCGCCCAACGATAGAATTCAGGAGGAAACCCATCCTCACCAGGGGCCTTGTGATAGGGCAGAGCAGCTATCGCACTGGAAACCTCATCCCTAGTTATTTCACCCTCAAGGATGGCCTTACCATCCGCTGAAAGAGAAGGGAGATGCACTTTCGCAAGGAATGCCGTCATCTTATCCGAATCCATTCGATTATCAGAAGTATAGAGAGATTCATAAAAGGAGGCGAACTCATTGACAATGTCATGAGGTTTTGTGCACAAGTGTCCTTGCGCAGATCTGATGGCCGGAATGGCCATAGATGCCTCCCTTTGACGCAACTGTGCGGCTAATAACCTTCCCGCCTTTTCTCCCTGCTCATAATGTCGACCTTTCATTTTCTGTAAGGCGTATTCTGCCTTAGATGTAAAAAGACTGTTTAAGGCCATTCGGGCTTGTTCAAGCAATTTCCGATTTTGTAGGGACGGAGAGGTGGTATATAGGCGAGAATAGGTTTGTATGTCATGTTCGAGTTCCACTTGCTTCCTCGCATTTTGCTTATTAGCGAGTGCTGCATCGCGCATTAGTTGACCCCTTAAAGTAGCCTTAGCAGCAGCCCAAAGAGTCCTGCTGGAAGTCACGGATCCCTGATTATTAGAAAGATAAGTTTGAAGATGTGACTGCAGTTGGGATTTACCAACAGGAGTTCTGTGGCGCTGAATGTTCATTCGCCAGGGCTTACGTCCAGGATTAGAAAGTCCCAGGTCTAGGGAAAGGAGAACCGGAGAGTGGTCAGACAATGCCACTTCCAAGATGCAGGAATCTGTGACCAACTTAACTGCGTTCTGTGAGATAAGGAAGTAGTCAAGGCGAGAAAACGTACCATGAGTCGACGAAAAGAAAGTATATTCCTTATCCGTTGGGTGACTGATACGCCAATGGTCAACCAACCCGATATCTGACACAATATCGCCTAGCAAAGCTCTATCTGACGCATTACCCCTATCTAATGGACCAGTTTTATCTAGAATAGAATCTTGCGTCACGTTCCAGTCACCACCAATCAAATATTGCGATGCATTAATTTCAAGCAACAATCGGGATAGTTGAAGAAAAAATGTTTTCTTGGTACCTGTAGGGGCATATACAGACCCTACACAAACGTGAGAATCACCAATTTTAAGTTTAGCAAAAACATAGCGGCCATTTACATCTGACCATGTTTTAGAAACAGTGACCGGAAGGGACTTGCGAAGAAGAATTGCAACTCCACATTTGCGGAGGGGGCCTGTGTCCGTGGATTCATCTTGTTGAATGCTGCTATGTATAACTTTACCCACCCAATCCCTACAAAGTTTGTCTGATTCTAGAGCATCCAAATGGGTCTCCTGAAGCAAGGCTACATCTACATGCTTAGTCTGAAGGTAGGAGAGAACTTTTTTCCGTTTTATGTAATGGGTGAGACCATGTACATTCCAAGTAATTGCATTAAGAGAGTGTGTTTTTGCCATATTAGAACAACGTAAATATCAGAAACCGTAGAATGGAGCACAAAACAACGTGTTAAACCAAACAAAGGAAAAAGAAAAGAAATGACAAAAAGAAATGACAAAAAGAAAGGGAAACAAGGATAAAATAAATAGAAACGAAACTACGATTTAAATGGAATACATGAAAAAAGCGATAAGAAGAATGATGAAAAAAGAAGAAAAAGGGAGATAAGATTTAGAGAGGTGATATAATATTAAAGAGAACTAGAAAATAATGAGTAAAAGCAAAGAGAGAACACGAGACCGTAGACTGTTACCCGCGGGCCTGGGCGCACTAGAGCACCGCCACGGGAAAGGACCCCACAGAAAAGAGAAAAGATTAGGAGAGTAATAATGATATAGAAGGGAAGCCCAGAATAACATAGTGGAAAAAAAAAAACCTAGGTGTAATAAAAAGGTAGGTAGAGCAAAATAGAGGTTGGGGATCCAGTGATAATTAAATGTAAAGTAACCTAATATCATAAGGCATACAATGCGTGTTTAAATAAACCAACATAGAAACATGCAAGTAGACATGCCAAGACGCCCCAGTAGATACAAAATTGTTGGGGAAATATTTAAGGCAATAAATTGTAACAGGAAAAGCAATGAATGTAAGAAGAAGAAAGAGTGGAATTATTATTAGGCAGAGGAATAACAGTAAGCAGGCTGAAGGAGAAAAGAAAATAAGATGAAAAGCTAGAAAGAGAGAGGTAAAAAAGGGACAAGCAGATATTATAAGAACAGCAAAACATGTGAAAAATGTGGTAAATAATTAACAGTAAAAAATAAGACTCTCAAGACAAGAGAATCTACAGCTAACTGCCAATAGTATTAAGGACAACAACTTCTAGGAGTGAAAGGATTATTCAGTCCGCATCCGAAGGAGTTTTAAGAGGAGACCGTGACTTGTCTCTCTGTAGATCTTGTGAAAACGTAGCAACCGAGACCGATTGAATTGCAGCTTTCCTATCTTCTTGTGAGCGATGAAGACGTTCAAAATCCCTTCCCCTTGGTCGGGGGCTGCTAGGAGGGCGCCTGTTGCGATCTGACAATGTAGTGGAAGACTTAGAGGGTGAATGGGACTGAGCTTGCTGTGAGGGTGTAGTAAGAACCTCCATTTCTTGAGGATGAAGACGGTCCAGGAACTGTTGAAGGTGCTCGGGGTCGAAAAAGTCCTTAGAGACTCCATCTTTGGTAACGCGAAAGCGTGCTGGATCGAATAGGCCATATTTGATACCTAGCTGACGCAGTTGAGGTCGCATGGAGAGAAAGGCTTTCCGCCGCTCATTAGTTTCCTTGGAGAAATCAGCTGCCATAAAAATGCGATGACCTTCAAAGGAAAAGGAGCCTTGCAGCCGAGCCACAGATAATATTTGTCTTGTTTGTTCATGACGAAGAAGACAGGCAATAATCGGTCGTGGACGTGCGGCAGGATCATCACGTGGAGGACCAATTCTATGAGCACGTTGTATCTCCAGGGGTGGATTGAAAGGAATACCAGTTAGCTTTGGGAGTATACGACACAGAAATACACTGGAATTCTGCCCTTCAATGCGTTCTGGAAAGCCAAAAAAACGAATGTTGTCCCTCCTACTTCTGTCTTCCAAGTCAATGAGTTTACTATGGAAGAATAAAAGGTCCCGGTCTTGATTTGGAAGAGATTCCAATCGATTCTCCACTGCCAAAACCCTAGAATCAAGGGATTCAAACTTCGTATGAAAGGTGGTGAGTTCTGTCTTAATAGATTTAGTCTCTTCAGCTAGTGATGTGATTGTGAGGTGCATGTCATCTAACCGACGACTGACCTCGGATATTTCGTGCAGGATACGTTGCAAAGCTGCCGCCGACGCCTGCCCACCATTAGAGGTCGACGCCTGAGGTGAGGCGGAAGGAGAGGAGGCATTGTCTTTTGTAGGCATACTGGTGGATTGCTTGAGAGCTTCTGCAAAAAGAAGTGGTTTAGAAGCCTTGTTTCCTTGCTTAGAGGCAGGCATTTGAGGAGAATGTTTAATAAAAACTTTGAAAGAACGTAAAGCCGTCTTGCTGCCAAGGAATGCTTATATATAGTTGCAGAACAACACCAAGACATGCAAAAGAAACACCTGATAACTGTATATGTACAGCATTAATAAGCAAAAAGAAACTTATAACGCGTTTCTAGACAGTAAAATGTAAAAGTGTATCATTGCTTAATGACCCCCACTGCCTACACTTGTAAATATGATAACAACTGTCGCTATATTCACAGGTATGTAAATATAGGTAAGATAAAATGAAACATCATACGCGCGTTTATGGTAATAACAATAAGCACAGCTACATGCACAGCAATATGAACAGGGCTGTAGAATGCAAAGTAATCATAGTCAAAGCAGAAAAGGCACAGCCTGACTGAAGGAGTTGACATGAGCGCTATAATGGCGTTAGAAGAAAGCACTCTCTTGTGTAGGACATATATACTGCGCTAAAGGAGGCCGTGAAGCGTCAATTGTAACCAAAAGTCAAAAAGGCGCGAAATTGTAACTGCAGCAAAAAAAAATTCCCAGCTTTGAAGAACAGTTTAGCGTGATGAAGCGCAAATTGCTTGCTGACCTGATAATATGCTCATTGGCTGATTGAGGCGAATGACATGTGTGCCACAACAGGAGTATAGAAGGAAGTTATCCTACCAGAGGCTGAGCGACGACACGTCCAAAAAATCTAACTCCTGTCAGGTGACATTCCTGAAGAGAAGTATTGCAGGCAGGTTGAGAAAGGCGCGACCTCATGAGGAGGCAAACAGTCGTCAGGAGCAACGAAGGCGCGGCCTCATGAGGAGGCGGGCGCCCGTCGTCAGCAACGAAGGCGCGGCCTCATGAGGAGGCGGGCGTCCGTCGTCAGCAGCGAAGGCGCGGCCTCATGAGGAGACGAGCGCTCTTCAGTAGCAGCAAAGGCGCGGCCTCATGGGGGCAGGCGGTCTTCGTGGCATAGGCGCGGCTTAAGGAGGGAGGAGAAGCAGCATGTGTAAATACGTCAGACGAGCCCCGCCGGACGCGCAGCTCCACACCACTCCGTCATCCGAGCAGCAAACACCGGGGAGACTTCGCCGTCACATCGCCGGAAGCACACCCAAGTCGTGCCCACCACTCTCCGGCTGTCGCAGGGCACAAGAAGAGGACTCCAAAGCAGACGTGAGGTAGGAATTTTTCTGTTAAGGGTCCATCCCGCGACGGAGCTCACTTGTCAGGCGGCCATCTTCCTGCGTGGCCAGACCACGCCCCCCCAATGTATTGTGTTTAGAAATAGAGTTGCCTACTGCAACTATTTGTAACTGTTTACTAAAAAGTCAATTGCATATACAAAAGTATTTTTATGAAACATCTCCTGTCGAGAAAGTATATTTTAATTCCAAGTGTTGGTTCTAAAATAAAACAAGCATATATTTTTTATATACAAACCTTTGGCCTAGAGTTCAGTCATTGAGTGTGTGGAACTATTTGCTGACTGAGTGTGTACAACAAGTACTTTACACGTCCTCTGATACTGCCTTACTGCTCGACCAGGCTACCACTTTGGAGAGTAAGGTTATATATAACTTTTACCTCTGTTAAACCCTTGGGGTCTGTGGACTCTGTACACCCTGTACCTATTAAGGAACAGTATATACAGAGCCACTTTCTCACACTAACGACCTCATTCAGGAAGGGAAGCTCATCACCAACACTTCCATAAAATGCGCCCTAGATGCAGCGGACACAGATTCTCGTGCTATTAACACTAGCATACTGTTGCGGAGACACGCTTGGCTTTGAATCACTGGATTCAAGCAGGAGGTCAAATCCTCCATACTTAATCAGCCCTTTGATAAAGAGCATCTTTTCGGGCCAACAGTAGATACTTCATTAGAAAAAATGAAGAAAGACACCGAAACTGAAAAATCTATGGGAGCCCTACAATTACCTTCTAGTAGGGGTTCCTTTAGCGCTCCTTTTACAGAGGTGGCTCAAAAACATTGTCGTCAGCAAATCCCTCCTCCTCTTACAAAGGTAACACCCAATCTAACTCCTCCAGAGGCTATTTCTAAGGAGCTTATAGAGGAAATAACAAGGGAAGAGGCATAGGTAATTCCACCCGCACTTCCCCAGCCAATAAACAGTGACTTCCCTCCACTGCCCCCGATCACTCCACTCCTGTCGGGGGACGTCTCTCACAGTTCCTACCTGTCTGGCATTCAATCACCTCAGACAAGTCGGTAATACAAATTATCCAACATGGTTATTGCCTGGAACTTACCAGCACTCTACCAACAATCCTTCCGAGACAGCGTGCAATGTCACCAGAACATCTCACCCTGTTAAAACAAGAGGTCCTCTCTCTGTTAGACAAACATGCAATAGAACCGGTCCCATTACGTCATCCAGGGACGGGTGTGTACTCCCTATACTTTTTGATTCCAAAAAAAGACTGCTCCCTCAGGCCCATACTGGACCTCAGACAAGTAAACCTCTACATTCAATCAGACCACTTCCACATGATCACCCTTCAACAGGTGCTCCCATTGCTTCAGCAAGGCGACTTTCTTTCTACTCTAGATTTAAGGGACGCACACTTCCATATTCCCATTCACCTAGCTCAAAGAAAATCTCTCCGGTTCGTAGTGGACGGACAACATTACCAATTCAAAGTCCTCCCATTTGGGGTAACTACAGAAGCAAGAGTATTCACCAAGTGTCCAGCAGTAGTCGCAGCTCATTTAAGAACACAACACATTCACGTCTGCCCTTACTTAGACTGGCTAATAAAAGCAAAGTCGCAATACAGCTGCATACACCACACTCACAAAACAGTTCAGCTGCTTCACGACTTGGGATTCGCTGTCAACCTCACCAAGTCTCATCTTTAACCCTCCCAACGTGCAAACGTACCTATGAGCCACAATAGACACTTGCAAAGCTCTGGCGTACCCCCAACCCAGTCAGAATACGCAACATGCAAACGCAGCACTCACTACCAGCCTGAGTGTTTATGCAGTTGATCGGAATGATGACGTCTTGCATTCCAATTGTTCCCTACGCAAGACTCCAGATTCGTCCCCTACAGGAATGCTCAGCACATCAGTGGAACCAGGCTCAAGGTCAGTTAACCGATCTGATGTTGGTGGAAGGCCGCACTCATCGCTCTCTGCAGTGGTGGAATACACAAAACCTTTCCAAGGGGTGGCCATTCACTGACCCAGTTCCACAGATAGTGCTCACAGCAGACGCATCCCCCACTGGTTGGGGAGCTCATTTTCAAAAACATACCATTCGCGGCATGTGGACTCAACAGCAAAAACAACTCTACATCAACCATCTGGAGCTGCTAGTAATTTTTCTAGCATTGAAAGCTTTTTAGATACATCTAGTAGGCAAAGCTGTCCTAGTTTGTACAGACATGACAGCAATGTACTACATAAAAAAACAGGGGTGGGGCACACTCTCTACAGCTTTTACACCTAGCTCAAAGCATTTGGAGATGGGCCATACCTCAAAGATATATCTCCTTGCAGAACACCTCCCAGGAGTAAACAATCAAATTGCACATCTGTTCAGTTGTCAAAGACAACAGATCCACAAATGGGAACTACACCCTCAAGTTCGTCTCCCATTTTTTTCAAATGTGAGGCTACCCAGAGATAGAGCTGTTCGCCACACACCTCAATGCAAAATGCCCAACTTCACGTCCAGGTATCCACACCCATTGTCCAAAGGCAATGCACTATGAATCAATTGGTCAGGGATATTTGCTTACGATTTTCCACCTCTTGCAAATTCCATTAGTGGTTCAGAAGCTCAAGCAACATTCCCTCACAATGATCCTAGTTGCTTCCACATGGGCTCGACAACCCTGGTTCACAACCCTGTTAGAACTCTCACTAGTTCCTCATCAAAAACTATGTCTCTCCCCCAAGCTTCTCACTCAGAACCATGGAGAGATAAGGCATCCAGATCCCAGTCAACTCAACCTTGCGATCTGGCAGCTGAAATCGTAGAGTTTAGCTAGCTTAATGACATTCATGCCAGACTGCATGAATGTCATTAAAGAGGCTAGATGCCCTACCACAAGAGCATGCTACGCAGCAAAATGGAAACGATTTGTAATTTATTATAATACCAATTAAATCAATCCACTTAATGCTTCAATTCAAAACATAATTTGCTATCTGTTACACCTACAACGGGATAACTTAGCATATAAATCAATAAAACTGCATCTTGCTACAATAGCAGCTTATCTACAAAACAGACACTTGTCCTTGTTTCGTGTACCCGCTATCAAAACCTTTATGAAATGACTCCAGAGAATCATTCCTCCTAGACTTCCACCTTCTCCTGTGTGGAATCTTAATATAGTCCTTACAAGACTCATGGGCCCACCATTTGAGCAGTTGCACAAATGTGAACTACAATTGCTAAGTTGAAAGGTAGCCTTCGCTGATAGCCATCAGCATTCTTAGGAGAGTTGGTGAGCTCTAGGCACAAACCATACAAGAACCTTTTTTTTTACTTATTTCCCAAAATAAAGTGGTTCTTTGGACTAACCCCAAATTTTTACCCAAAGTCGTTTCTGCCTTTCATCTTAACCGCGGCCGAATTCTGTCGTGGTGCGACGGTTTGAAAGAGTGGGCAGGGCGCTTCGGCCAACGAACGTGCGCAGCACTAGCAAGGTAGTGCTCGCGACGGCCGTTGGCCGATGGGAGCACGGAAGGGGTTATCCAGTCTGTTGAGTTACCCGTGTTTTTTCCTCAACCATACTCAGTGGCAGAACGTACTCTTCACACTTTAGATGTTAAGAGATTACTTTATTACGTTGAAAGAACTAAATCTTTTAGAAAAACCAAACAACTTTTTGTTGCTTTTTCACCACCGCATAAAGGCAATCCTATATCAAAAGCAGGTATTGCACGGTGGAAAATTAAGTGCATACAAATATGCTACATTAAAGCTAAACACACATTAACAATTCCCCATAGAGCGCACACTACACGCAAATTAGGGGCTTCCATGGCATTCTTAGGGGACATACCCTTGGATGATATTTGCAAAGATGCAACATGGTCTACACCACACACATTCACAAAGCACTATTGTGTGGATGTGTTAGTGAGACAACAAGCTAGTGTGGCCAGGCTGTTTTAAAAACACTATTTCAGACCACTGCAACAGATACAGGTTAGCCACCGCTTGGGAGTAACTGCTGTATAGTCTATGCTAAAGCCTATGATCTACATCTCATATGCCTCAAACGGAAAATGCTACTTACCCAGTATGCATCTGTTCTTGGCATATAGAGCTGTAGAGTCATATGCGCCCACCCACCTCCCCGGGTACCTTTATCGGTTGCAGTTTTATCTTACTTAGATACAATATACATGGACATCTCTTTCTACTCTTACTAACTCCATCATCACCCTTACGGCAAAACAATCTGGGGATGGGGTTGATGCCCATGCGCACTATCGCCGAAAGGAAGAGTCCCCTACCTCGTGACTGCAAAGACTTCATCGAACAAAAACAAAGTGCAAACATCCGGACCCAACACCAGATAGCGATCTATGCTAAAGCATATGACTCTACAGCTCTATATGCCAAGAACAGATGCATACTGGGTAAGTAACATTTTCCTTCTCTCCATAGGAACCCATTGACTGTTTTTCTCTCAAAAATGTTCTGTGTGGAATTGATTTGTATGGAAACCTGAAAAATAACAATAGTGCAAAACTGATTCTACTTACCTCTTCTCTAGGAAATGTCCCCGTGTGATAGCTAGGCAGATCACATGGAATAGAAAAAGTAACTTAAAAAGTACTCTAAAAAGTAATGTGTACAGTAATTTCAATACCTTGATTTACCTGTGTTTCTAACAACTGCATTTGAACTTGCATTCACTTGTAAACACTGCATAATATTTTGCAAAGCATTTATTTCATTTACCTGTGCCAGGCTTGGCATGGTTCTAGAAATAAAAAAACGTAATAATATTTTCATACAAACAAAATTGGTCTGAGTTCAGTCTTTGAATATATGACATCATTTGCTGATTGAGTGTGTACAACAAATGCTTAACTCTACCCTCTGATAAAGCCTTACTGCTCGGCCACACCAACACAAATAGAGAGTAAGGTGCTATCTACTTTTACCTATGTCTACCTATGGAGGTCCACTGGACTCTGTGTACACTATATCTCATTTTGGTATAGTATATACAGAGCCAGCTTCCTACATTGGTGGCAGCGGTGGGATATACAACTTTGCATTTGTTGGACTAACTTGGTTACCACCTGACCACACAACAGAACTCTTAAATTGTCTTTAGAATTCTGTTGTTTTTTTAATTGAAAAAATGTTTCCATATTACTAAAAGTCTTGTTAGGGCCTTGGTTAAGTCCCTTTAGAATTTTAGAAAAATAAAAGTTCACTTTAGTTAGGGATAAGAGGGGTTAGATGTTTTAACAATATCTCTTAACAAGAACCCAGCTGTTAGTAAAGATAACCATAATGGCATAGAGAACCAGGTGGAGGAGCTTGACCTCACCCCATATTTCCACTTAGACTTTGGTGAGGTAAGGTCTCTATGCAAGCTTAAAAATATAATCATGGGGTCCAATCCCTCCAAAGAAAAGCTCCAGGAGCTGTTGGCAGGGTATGCTAAGGACCATCCTTCTGAGAATGGTGAATACCTCTCAGATGAAGAAGATGGAGGGGATGAGGATAACTACCACCCTCCCCCGACTTCATAGGGAGAGAAGGGCGCACGTGCCCTTGACTCCAAGAGTAAACCTCTCAGTACCTAGAGCCCACTCGGGTGGGTCAGGTGCTGCTTAGGACATTGAGGAAAGCCTCAATGAGGAGGACAGCCTTTTAGCAAGGTTGACCAAAAGATTGGATCTAGAGACCAGACTCCTGGCTCTGGAGAAGGAGAGAGCAGCGATGGGTTTAGCTCCCATCAATGGTGGCAACATTTTACTAAATATGGATAAAGAGTAATCTTATGATCCTACAATCCCCAAAGGGATTGTCCCTAAATATGAAGAGGGTGATGATAGCCTTTGAGAGGGCTTGTGAAATGAAAAATAGTGAAGAAGTCACACTGGGGGACAGTCCTTTGGGGACTGTTCACTGGTAACTGTAGGGACAGACTTCTGACCCTTACAGGGGCAGATGCTGGGTCTTATGACCTCATGAAGAGTCCTCTGATTGAGGGCTTTGGACTCACAACTGAGGAATATAGAATTAGATTCAGGGGGGCTCACAAAACCTTAAATCAGTCCTGGATTGACTTTGTTGACTTCTCAGTTAAGATACTAGATGGTTGGTTAACTGGAAATAATGTGCATGATTTCAATGGACTTTACAATTTGTTTTTGAAAGAACATATTTTAAGTAATTGTATTAATGAGAACTTGCATCAGGATTTCGTAGACCTAGGTCTAATTTCTCTCCAAGAATTGGGAAAGAAGGCAGACCACTGGGTCAAGACAAGAGTGACAAAAACAGCCACTGGGGGTGACCCGAAGAAGGTGGTTACAAAACCTCCCCAGGGGAAAGGTGGTGAGAATCCCCAAGATAAAGTGCCAGCGTCTTCAAAAGGGCCCCAAAAACCTGCACAGGGGGGTGGGTCCCAAAACTCTTTCTAGTTCAATAAAAGGTACAGGGGAAAGAACTTTGATCCTATAAAGGCCTGGTGTAACAACTGTAATAAGTTGGGACACTTAACTGGAGATGCTATTTGCCCTAACAAGAAGCCCTCTACCCTTCTACAGCTACTCCTGGTGTAGTCAGTCTCTAGATGGGATCAACAGTGTGCCCAGAGCAAATCGAGGTTCACCCTTAGCAGCTCTAATCACAGAGGGTGAAGTTGAGGTTGCCACTTTAGCTGTGTGGCCACCCAACTTAAACAAGCATTTGCAATACCCCTGGATCAATTGGACTAGCATAGAAGCCCCGAGGAATACAGGTGCCAGTGTCACTATGGTGAGAGATACACTGCTTTCCGCAGAGCAATACCTGATTGGGAAAACACCCTCACCAATGCTGACAGTTGCTACTAACCATGCTATGGCGACATTAGATGGGGGGTAGGAGGGTTGCTGGCCTGAAATCGGAAACTGAGCCCATGGAGCTTGACTCTTACCAGGTTGAACTCTTCGGCCCAGTGGGACCCTCTAGGGAAGAGCTGGGCCTTGGACAGCAGGACTGTCCAACTCTTGAAAGCCTGAGGCAGCAAGCTGCTGCCCAGGAAGATGGAGACGTCAGTGGTATCCACAGTCTATTGGGAGGGGGGCTACTGTACACTGAGGCCAGAGACCCCCAACCCTGGAGCCACTAGAAGAGTGGTAGTGCCTCAGAAGTACAGGGAGTTCCTACTAACTTTAGATCATGACATTCCTGTAGCTGAACATCTGGGCCAAACCAAAACCTGGGAAAGGATAGTTAGCCACTTTTACTGGCCCCAGATGTCTCAGAAAGTACAGGTGTGTGTCAGCTCCTGTGTCACCTGTCAAGCCAGTGGCAAAACAGGTGGACACCCAAAGGCCTCCTTTATTCCACTACCAGTAGTTGGGGTTCCCTTTGAAAGGGTAGGTGTGGACATAGTGGGTCCACTTGAAACTCCCACAGCATCAGGAAACACATTTATACTAGTGGTAGTGGATCATGCCACTAGGTATTCTGAGGCAATTCCCCTTAGGACTACTACGGCTCCTGCAGTAGCTAAGGCCCTCATTGGTGTCTTTACCAGGGCAGGGTTTCCTAAGGAGGTGGTTTCAGACAGAGGGTCAAACTTCATGTCTGCTTACCTAAAACACATGTGGAAAGAGTAAGGAGTGCAGTACAAGTTTACTACACTCCTTCGCCCACAAACCAATGGTCTTGTTGAGAGGTTTAACTAGACATTGAAAGGCATGATTATGGGGCTCCCTGAAAAACTCAAAAAGAGATGGGATGTCCTCTTACCATGCTTGCTATTCACCTACAGAGAGGTGCTTCAGAAGGGATTAGGGTTTTCCCCCTTTGAACTTCTGTTCGGCCATCCTGTTAGGGGACCACTCTGTCTTGTAAAAGAGGGTTGCGAGAAGCCTCTCAGAGAACCCAAACAAGACATTGTGGAGTATGTACTAGGCCTATGGTCCAGAATGGCAGTGCTCATGGAAAAAGCTTCCAAAAATCTTGAGGCCAGCCCGGAGCTTCAGAAGCACTGGAATGACCAAAAAGCTGCACTGGTGGAATTTCAACCAGGGAAAAATGTGTGGGTTTTGGAGCCAGTGGCTCCAAGGGCTCTCCAGGACAAATGGAGTGGCCCTTATCCCATCTTAAAAAAGTGAGGTCACCTACTTGATTGACCGGGGCACAAGCAGGACACCCAAAAGGGTGATCCATGTGAGCCACCGTATGCTTTTCCACGACAGGGCTGGCATCACCATGCTGATGATGACTGATGAGGATCAGGAGACAGTGAACATCTCCCTGACCTCCTCATACAGCCCCAAAACTGGGTCAGTGGATGGAGTTGTCTTTTCAGACACCCTCACTGCACAACAGCAGACTGACAGCAAGCAAGTCTTGCAGCAGTATGCTAAGCTCTTTTCCTTGTCCCCTGGACAGACAAACTGGTGTACCCATGAAGTGGCCACTGGTGACAGTGCACCTGTCAAGAACAAAATCTATCGACAGTCTGGTCAAGTCAAGAAAATCATCAGACCTGAAGTCAGCAAGATGCTGGGGCTAGGGGTTATTGAACCCTCTGGCAGCTCCTGAGCCAGCCTAGCGGTTCTAGTCCCCAAACCTCATCCCCAGGTTAGAAAGAGAGAAATGAGGTTCTGTGTGGACTATAGAGGGCTCAACTCTGTCACCAAGACAGATGCTCACCCTATCCCAAGAGCAGATGAGTTGATAAATAAAATTGGGTGCAGTCCAATTTCTAAGTACTTTTCTCTTAACTGCAGGGTACTGGCAGATTGGCATGGCCCCAGGAGCAAAAGAAAAGACCGCATTCTCCACACCTGATGGGCATTATCAGTTTTCTGTTAGGCCCTTTGGTTTAAAGAATGCCCCCGCCACCTTCCACAGGTTGGTGAATCAAGCCCTTGCTGGATTGGAGTCCTTTAGTGCAGCATATCTAGATGATATTGCTGTCTTTAGCTCCACCTGGCAGGATCACCTGATCCACCTGTGGACAGTTTTAAAAGCCCTGCAACTGCAGGCCTAACTTTCAATGCATCCAAATGCCAGCTAGGGCAGGGCACTGTGGTGTACTTGGGCCGCCTTGTTGGTTGAGGCCAGGTACAACCCTTACAGCCCAAGATCCAGGCCATCCTGGACTGGGCAGCTCCAACAACCCAGACCCAAGTCAGGGCATTCCTTGGCTTGACTGGGTACTGCAGGAGGTTTGTTAAGGGATATGGGTCCATTGTGACTCCCCTCACAGATCTTGCCTCCAAGAAGATGCCCAAAAAGGTAAACTGGACAGTTACCTGTCAATAGGCTTTTGACACCCTGAAAGAGGCAATGTGCTCAGCACCAATTCTCAAAGCTCGAGACTATACCAAGCTGTTCATCGTGCAGACTGATGCCTCTGAGCTAGGGATAGGAGCGGTCTTATCCCAGACCAATGATGAAGGCCAAGACCAACCTGTTGCTTTACAAGCAGAAGGCTTCTCCCCAGGGCGCAGCTTTGGAGTGCCATTGAGAGGGAGGCCTTTGCTATGGTGTGGTCCCTTAAGAAGCTGAGACCATAATTGTTTGGTACTCCCGTCCTAGTTCAAACTGACCACAGACCTCTCAAATGGCTAAGGTGAAAATCCTAAACTGTTGATGTTGTCCATCTCCCTACAGGGACTGTACGTAATAATGGAACACAGACCTGGGACTGCGCATGCCAATGCTGATGGGCTTTCCAAGTTCTTCCACTTAGACAATGAAGACTCTCTAGGCAAAGGATAGTCTTATTCTCTTTTGTTTGGGGGGAGGGGATTGTATAAGAAAGTGCCCCATTTTTGCATGGTTGCCCCCACTTTTTGCTGAACCTCTGATGTACTTTGAGTGTGCCCTGGGCTCCTGCCAAACATGTACCGAGGACCTATGTTCTTTCCCTAAAGCTGCATTGAAAACAAAACCCAATTGGCACTCTCTGGCCACAGGTCACCACGCTGGTAAATGGTACCACAAGTACCCAGGGCACTGTGACTAGAGAACCCCTCTAAAGGCTGCAGCACTTATTGTGCCACCCTTAGAGGCCATGTACCTTTACACACACACACTGCCTTTGCAGGCTGCGTGTTTTGGTGCAGAACAAAGTGAAGAGTCGACATGGCACACATCCCTGTGTGCCATGCCTACAACCTTATGTCCCGGCATAGATCAGTCACCACTCTAGCTGGGTGCACTATACCAGTGGTGAGGGTACAGGTGCATGATCCTTGTATCCTTACAGTGTCTGGCTGCAGGACACCCCGGAGTTTCGCTTCTGCAGGCTCGAGGTGGGGACAGGCGGGTAGGGCTGCGGCCAAATCAGTGGGCGTCCTCTTCTTCTTAGCTTCAGCACAGCTGTTCTGTTCTTCTTTTCTTCCTGTTTGTTTCTTGTCTGAAGAGGCAAGGATCAAGGGTGCGCCTAAATACTAGATTTAGGGGCGTAACAGGTAAGTAAAGGTTGGGACCAATGGGAGCAGCAAAAGACTTGGGGAAGCTCACAAAGGCGGCAAGCCTTTCAAGCTTCCTCTTCGTGGACCCTCCCCATCCAGGGGGAGGAGGCTTGGCACCTCGTCCCAGGATGTACATTGTTTCAGACCCCTAAGAGCAGCAGGCTCTTGATTCAGGGGTCCAGAACCGTGTCTGGTGGTGGCAGCTGGTGAGCAGTCACTCAGCCTGGACACTAGTGTTAGGTCAATTTTCAGGGGGCATCTCTAAGATGCCCTCTGTGTGCATTTTTCATTAAATCTCACACTGGCATCAGTGTGGGTTTAATGTGCTGAGAAGTTTGATATCAAACTTCCCGGTTTTCAGTAAAGCCATTATGGTATTCTGGAATTTGTATGGACAAACTCCCAGCACCATATACTCTTAATGGCATTACTGCACTTATAATGTCTAAGAATTGGCTTAGGCAGGAACCCAGGGCACACTCAAAGTACATCAGCAGGGGGCGTGGCTATCAGCCAAAGCAAATGGCCGCTGCCTAGAGAGGCTCCGTGACCGTACCAACTTCCCCATCAATCCGCCTACTGATCCGACGGCGCAGGACGCCCTAACAGCAGCGAGTGAGGTGTCCAAAACAGAGGAACCAACTGAGCGTCTCACGAGACCTGAGAGTGGAATATTCGTCGGCCTGCGTCGTGTGCAGGAGTCGCGGCCTACGAAGTGTGGTGTAGCTGTGGTGTTTCCTTGCCCGTTGGCCGCGGAATGCAGGGTGCGGAGCTGAACGGATCTGCGGATTGGACGAGCGGAGCTTGAGTAAATTGAAGGCGGAGAGCAGACCTGACACCAGGGCAACAGTGAGCAGTAATGCGGAGTGGTCCCTCTGTGTGTAATGCGCAGCGGGAGCTGCGATCCAGTGAGTGATTAAGCCGCAGCGGAGCCGGGATGAGCCGAGCTGGCAGCGAATTGATCTAAGCAGCCCCGGCGGGGAGTAAGGCATCGTACTAAGTGCCGCCCACGGGAGAGGGGTGCATTGCGGCTGTTGGCGCCGGCCTCTGAGGCATGTTCCTTGATTTAACGGAGATCGTCCCCCCACCCTGCTCTGCCACAGTGATCTCTCAGCGCCCGCGAGTGCACCTGATCAATACCCGATGGGCTGGGCGTGCGCCCCCCGGGACCAGTGACTGCTGCTGTGGTGCTCCCTGGGCTGCGCCTACGGTGTGCTGTGCCTGTAATTCCTGCACTGCCATGAATAACTTTGCATTAATACCACCGCATTCCACAAGGCACTCCGCCAGCATCTATGAAAGTGAATGCGTGTTCTCACATTGTGATATACCTCACCGGTTCCTGACACTGCTGACTGAAGTAGGTGGCGCTGGGACCTGAGGCGTTTGAGAGGGGTGCAGCGAGCAGATCTGCGGTGCTCGCTTGAGGGTGCCAACACTGAAGCGACTAGTCCTATTAAAGCTCTGGCGCACTGAAGCACACCTGGGAGGACTCAGGAGTGCAGATACTCCAGCAATCTTGGTGCCCCCCCCCCCCACGTGGCCGTTTCGTCCCGCGGGAGGCAGGGGCGAATACTGATGCCCACTACGCGCAGTTTAGAGTGATCTACGGAGGACCGATTACAATGGGGGCCGGAGTCAGCAAACTGGGCAGCAACTAAAACTGGACAAATATGCGTACAGTAAAGATCTGTCGGACCAGTCAGGATCATGCACAGAGCAAGGGGAAACCCTTCCGACTGAGAAACCCGCAGAGGTCACGTTGAAAGATATCATGACCACTCTGACCAAGTTCCAAACGACTGTGTGGTGGATCTTAACAGACATTTTGTTACTCCGTGCTGACTTCCAGAAAATGGCCACGAGGAGGACGGTGGTAGAAACTACAACGGCGACTCTCTCCACGGTTAGAGTCGCACTACAGCGCCAGGTCAAGCAGCTAGAAGCAGATAACAAATTAATGGCTGCCAAACTTGACGACCAGGAAGGCCGCTCGAGATGCAACAACGTCCGAATTGCTGGTGTGCCCGAAAGGGCGGGAGGCCCTGCACTGCACTTGTTTGTTGAGGACCTCATAAAGAACCAGCTACAACCACGCGGATTATCCAACTTCTTTTCAGTTGAAAAGGCCCACCGAGTGCCAGGCGGCAGACCACGACTCGGTTCCCCCACCCGGCCCAGACTCGCCTGCATGTTCAACTTCCATGACCGCGACGCGATCCTGCAGATGGCACGAATTGCTCCTCCAATTCGTATTGAGAACTACACTGTTACCTTCTTTCCAGACTATACGGCAGCAGTGACTAAACAACGCCGTAGCTTCCTGAAGGTGAGAAAGAAATGAGAATCCGAGAGTTAAAATACTCTATGCTCTTCCCGGCAAAGTTAAGGGTGGAGGCCGAGGGGAAACTTTGATTCTTTGAGACGCCGGAAGAGGCCCACGACTGGCTGGAGGGATGGCGCCCGGCAACCGGGCCTAAAAGACTGGGCAAGAAGCAGCAGCATCGTTTGCTGGAGGGTGTGTCTCCAGATTCCAAGGACTCAAGTTCAACAGAGGATACCACGCAGGCGACAGGTGGACAATGAGGATAAGGTCCGGGTCTGTGTTTCTACATCTGCTGGTGAAAGAGACTCTACGGGGTTGACAGCGGGCCCGAGTGCCGGTCGACTCGACTGCATCGGATCAATGTCCAAGGTCGGGACCATAGCGTTCTTCGCACTATCTGGCGCTCTCACTGATGTGGGACAAAGACTTCTTGTTTGAACAGTTAGCCGATATACTATGTTTTGACCATGGGGATGATGCAAGACGATCATGGGACTACTCTCCACCCTCACGCAAGTACAAGCTATGGGTCAAAAGCACTGTGCAATGTTTGGGTGGCGGGTAGTTTTAGGTCCGCCGAGCAGGGTGGGGGGATGGGACCATTTTAATGTTATGGTTTTTCCAATGTTCCAGGTACATTACGTGATTACTAGATATATGCAAAATGTATACATGATGTTTATATTGCACTACTCTGTGAGTTCTCCCGTTGACAAGGTAGTAAATGGCACAAGCGACTGTCCGGGCTGACTCATTGGCCGCACGATCATTGACCTCTTATACGAAGAGCGCCCCTCTCTCTGTTATATCATGGAACGTAAATGGCCTTGGGGATAAGATAAAGAAAGGGCTGGTCCTACAATATCTTAAACGCAGGGCGGCGGCAGTGACACTGATCCAAGAATCGCACCTGGTGGGCTCAGCCTGCAAGGCCCTAGAGAGGTGGGGGAGGTGGGGTTTTAAAATGGTGGTACACTTTGAATTCACTTCCGGATCTCACGGGGTAGGCGTCCTGATTAATAAACGCTTCCCGATTATTACTACTTGGTCATGGACTGATGATCAGGGACGATTTGCAGCTATAGCATGCCAATGGGAGGGACGTCCATACAATCTAGTCTCGGTTTATATCCCACCGGCTGTGCATCGGGTGGCCTTACCTGCCCTGGGTAAATTTCTGCTCACACTCCCACAAGGCAAACTGATACTGGGGTCTGAATTTAATGCCACCATAGATGCCACCATAGATCGACAGCCCCCCAGGGATAAGAGTGGCACGAATCTACGGCTATCAGAATTTGTAGAGGCCTTCGGCCTTGCGGATGCTTGGCGATCATGGTTCCCACAGGAACGCCAATACACCTTCCTCTCAGGAGCGCATGATAGTCACTTGAGAATAGATTATATTTTCACACTAGCGACGGGTCTAGAGAGAATATTGGAGATGTTGCACCTGCTTAGGGGTATTTCTGACCACTCCCCAGTTTTGAATAAATACACATCCCATATCCTGGGACAAAGACGCATGTTCCCCATCTACCCTGGGTTTCTAAAATACCCTAAGATGTGGAAGGGTCTGCTAACAACTACGAGACAGTATTTTACGGAGAATGAACACTCAATCGCATCCCCGACGACTCTATTATTAACAGTTTTATATAGCGCATACTTGACCCGAATCGGGTATCAGAGCGCTTTACATAGCACCAGTTGCATTACATGAGGACACATTCATTTTTGTTAGGCACGGGGCGATTAAGTGATTTGCCCAGAATCACAGGATGTTCAGCGTCATTGCCGAGAGTCGAACCCAGTTCCCCAGATTCGTAGTCGACCGCCCTAGCCATTAGGCCAACTCCTCTCCCCTATGGGAGGCATATAAGACAGTGCAGAGGGCCAAGCAATCTTATTAATCACATCCCATAAAAACCAGCAAGTCCACCACATGGAGGCTCTGGAGAGGGCGGTGGGTCAAGCCGAAGAGGATCATGCCTCAAAGGTCAATGACACCACGACACACACACTAAACTTGGCCAAACAAGAATACAGGGACTATATGTGGGAGGAGGTGAAGAGTAGGCTCACCAAGACACAGCACACTATGAGGTTGGGGATAAGGCGGGAAAGCTCCTGGCCTGGTTGGATAGACACGAGAAAGCTAGTCGTTGGGTGGCGCAATTAAGACTAGACAATGGAGACACCACTACAGACCCGCAACAGATAGTCGATGTGCTAGAGCTCCATTACGATAAAGTATATACACCTGCAGCCACGGTGGAAGACAACCTTGCATTTCTCAAGGATATCCAGATACCTACACTCGCCCCTAGTGAAATGCAGGAGCGAGAAACAGATTTGACGTCAGAGGAACTAACACTAGCTATAGGTGCATTGCACACTGAAAAAGCTCTGGGCCAGAATGGCATGCCTATCAAACTGTATAAAAAAGCAGTGACCCACATCGCGCCACGTCTGCTAGAGATGTATGTGGACAGCCTCGGAAAGGGAGAGCTCCCCCGGGATCAACATCTGGTGACAATAATGGCAATACATAAACCTGGAAAACCACCGCAAGAATGCACATCTTATCGTCCGATTTCATTGCTAAATGCCAAAGCTAAAATACTGGTTAAGACGTTGGCCACCAGACTATTACCTTATCTCACAAAGTTGGTGCACCCTGATCAATCTGGTTTTAATGCCGGGTCGCAACACAGCTCTTAACCTGCGGCGGCTCCACAGCGTCATGGCGCGTATGCCACTTATTGAGGAAGCCGCTGTCATTCTTTCCTTGGACGTGCGCATGGCATTCGATTTAGTCAAATGGCCGTTTCTTTTTGCAGTCCTCAGACACTTGGGCCTTGGCCCCAAGTTCTGCGCGTGGATCCAACTACTCTATGCGAAACTCCTAGCCCATGTGGTAATGAATGGACATATCTCAGCCGATTTCCCCTTGGGCAGAGGGACAAAACAAGGCTATCCCTTATCACCGCTTCTGTTCGCGTTGGTGCTTGAAACATTGGCGGCCTGGATAAGACGTGACCCGGTCATCCTGGGACTGAAATGGACAGAGGGCTGGGAAGACCGCATTTCTTTATATGCGGATGATGTATTACTATATATGGCATCCCCTGCACGTTCCATTAATTGCCTCCTGGATATCGGTGCGGCATATGGCAGGGTCTCAGGTTATACCATTAATTGGGCAAAGTCACTTTTATACGTGCTTAGTGGCCCTCCGCCGCTACTACCAAGGAATTGTGAGATACAGATCGCGGATGGCGGGTTTAAGTACCTGGGAATTTATATTACGCTCCAGCCTGAGCAGTTCATGGAGAAAAAAAACCTCCCTGAATCCCTTGGATGGTTCCGCCGTTATATGAAACACTGGCGCTCCCTACCGCTGACATTGTTAGGAAGAGCTGCCCTTTTCAAAATGATGGTGCTCCCTAGATTCCTTTACACCCTACAAAACTCCTGTCCCCCCCCACCTACTTCAAAGCAATAGACAAGGAAGTAAACAATACTTCTCTGGGACGGGAAACCCACCCGCATAGCGATGCATAAATTGGTAAAGGGCTTACCCTCCCAAATATAAAGGTCTACTATTGGGCTTTGCAGCTCACTGTAATAAACCAATGGATCCATGCTCCGCAAGAGGAACCGGCGTTACGTATGGACAGATATATCCTCGGAACAGGGGGTGTCATGGGGGCACTTTATAATAAGCATCGGGGGACTACCCTTATAAGACCAGCGGCACACAGTACATATATGGTTCACCACACTTCGTGCACTTGGGTGGGAGGGGGTCATAACGCAGGCCACACCGCTTTGGGAAACCCGATGCTTAGGTACACTACGCAATAGCAAGGGATTTAAACAATGGGACCGTATAGGTATTTCCCATGTGGGGGATCTGGGGAAAAAGGGCACAATCATAACATTCAGTCAGCTTCAAGAAATATATGGGATGGCACCGACGGAAACCTTCCATTACATGCAGATTAGACATGCACTCATGAAGACTATCCCTCCAGGTACTGAGCTCTCCAAGGCCTCACCATTAGAAGACAGACTACTGACAGACCACATGATAAAAAAGGCGATCTCCCAAACCTACTGCAAGATCGTAAATACCCAACCAGACCCCCCTTCCCCAAAACCCTAAGGGACAGGTGGCAGACGGACATTGGAGAGCTGGATGAGACAGACTGGCAGGAGGCACTCGCTTCCCCGCACGAGGTGGCAATACCATCAAAACTGAAGTTAGTGTAACTTAAAATCCTTCATCGAATCTACTATACATGCACAACTCTGCACCGAATGGGTTTGCTCTGACACACCACTCTGTCTGAGGCAATGTGGGCGGGGGGGGCAGGGTACCTTTTATCACATACTGTGGGACTGCCCAGAGATCAAACTTTACTGGGAGGCTATCATGGGTACCATCTCACAGGTGGTCGGAGCTACCATTGAACCAGAACCATAGAGATGTCTTTTAAATATCTGGGAGCCGACAGACCTTACCCAAATAGCCCATGCTGGGCGACGTTAGGTATGACGATAGCAAAGTGGAACATAGCTCAATACTGGGGGGCAAGACTGATTCCCTCCCACCGTCAGTGGTGCTGGGACATGGCCGGCGCAATGATTGCGGAGAAAGCGGTATATGTACATAGGGGATGCCCTAAGAAGTGGACAAGGGTGTTGGGAAAATGGAATGCTTTTAGGGGGAACATTTGCAGTCCGCCTTAAGAGGAATAGATGTCAGTGACTAACTGTGCGGATTGGGGAAATGCGACGCTCTCAACAACTACATAAACGCGAAGAATTGACTATGAGGGGGAATTGCGGAGTGGAGCATGTAAATGTATTTAATCGTTCTGTGCCTAATCGATGTATCATCATGTATCAATATCTGTCAGACTGTAATCTTAAGTGCCAATTAATTTGTTTTTTGTTAAAAGGCACAGTGCATGTGAGAAGGGACAAACATGATATTCCGAATTGTCTGCTCAACTGGGGGATAGAATGTTGCTTAATGGCTAGGGCGGTTGACCTCGGAGCTGGGGAATCATGTTTGAGTCTCGGCAGGGATGCTCAACATTCTGTGATTCTGGGCAATCTACCCGTGCCTAAACAAAAAAAAAATGAATGTGTCCATCTGTAACGTAATGGGTGCCCATGTAAAGTGCTTCGGGTCTAGTTCGCACTATATAGAACAAACCACAAAAAAAAATGGAAAACACAGTCTGTATGGTAAGTTTCATGAAGACACATTTATCTGGAGTTCACAAATCATATATGTACAGCACAAATATATTGTTGACGTTTCGACCCAATAAACTAATTAAGATGGTTTGGTGACTGGGTCTTCATCAGGACTAAAGACAAAGAATGCACCTTCTGATACGTGGAATATGTTGGCACGGAGTCTCAAAAACAGGTGGAAAATGAATTCTAAAGTAGGAAAGGGTATAAGACATGTCTAAAGTTGATTTAAAAAATCTGACCAATGGGCTTGCCAGACAGAAGATGAGATCAAAGAAATTCAACTCACAATGATTAAATTGTAAAGTGGCGTATCTAATATGTAGGACGCTGGCTCTTTATATAGTGGACTAAAACGAGTTACACTGTGTAAAATGTCCAGGCAACCCTTATTGTTTTCCAGAGACAAAACTGATATCCCTAAATGCTCTCTTTTGTGGTAGTATCAGAGGGTAGTGCTAAGCATTTGTTTTGCTCCCAGAGGCACTAAATGAGACACACACTTGTGAATAAATCCAAGGCCAATTTAGAAAAATAAGGGGCATATTATCAAGCGGCAGCGATCATTATCACTGGCCGCTCTTAGTGCGCATTTTCCTATCGCCGGCTATCACTGGAACTTATCGCCATGTTGGCGCTGTATTAACAACGCTCAGCACCATGGCGATAAATATTCCAGTGATAGCGGGGATATTGCCGTTTTCCATGGAACAACGCTGGTTTTCCAGTGATGTTCCATGGAAAACAGCGATATCCTAGATGATAGGGCCTGTGGTCTTAGCCACACAATCCACCTCCCTTGTTAGGTATGCCTTAGTCTGGAATTTAACAGATGTTAAATTCCAGCGTTAAGGCATAGTTAGCGCGAAAAAGATCAGCGCTAAACCGGACGGGTCTTCGTTGTAAATACAGCGAAGCACCATTAGCGATATTTTATAATGTAGTTGTAAGGGGCACGCCTACCTTGCATCTCATTAGCGAGGCGAGGCGATAGGAAACCGGGCGCTAAGGCAAGAAAAGACGTGCTAGCGTGTGCTTGTTAATAAAACGATGACATTATCGCCGCTTTTCACCCGAAAACGGACGCTAAAGCGGCGATAATGTGATCGCCTGCCCTTGATAATATGCCCCTAAGTCGTATTTTTATATGAATTTTGATACCAAGAATTGTATTATCAAGTAAGTACTTTTTTAAAAATCGATTTTTCCAGGTACGTAAAATGTTCACTTGAATGCGTCTTTACGCAGCAATGCTTTTCTATAGGAAAAAGGCATATGTTGCATACACTTATTTACAGTCGGTTTTTGGGGGTCTCCTTCGGGACTTAGGATTGTAGGGGACCAAGGTCCAAAGTACCACCAGCAGTTACTCGTTACCTGCCTTGCGGCGTCTGGTTGCAGAGGTGCTGTTTGGGTTGGTAGCTTTCCACGCTATGCCTATGGAAAGAAGGGGGGCCACTTGGGAACTGGCTGAGAGGGAGACTTGGGGACAAGTCCAGGATGCTCCCAATGGGGGGCTCGGATCACAAGGGTCCTGGGAACAAGGGGGCACAGCCAATTCGTCGGTACCCATGCTGGGACTCTCACATGCAGAGTGGAAAGGTTGGCTGGGCTCTGTGCGTCTAAGGTCCTCACGGTTCTCGGTTTTTCTAGTTGAAAGTGCAGCTCTGGCAGTGGGTCTCTGCCCTGGCTGCACGGTCTGAGGGTCGTTGGAGTCCAGATTAGACTCTTATGGACTTTGTTTGCTGTAAGGGGTCTGGTACCCTAGGTATTGGTGCTGTGTGGTCTCCGGTCCTTCCTGGTGCTCTCTCACCCGGTGGGACGACAGATCTGACCTTCAGGAGCACAGATACCTCTTCCTGGGAAGCTGCTGCGTCAGGCTGGCCAGGGAGCGGCAACACAGTAAACTAGACTCTGCTTTTTGGTGCCTGTAGACTGCAGGGGGGTAGCTCCTCTACTCCAAGGAAGATTGCTGGCAATTTGTGAAGGGCTGGCAGTCTACTGGGGCTCTTGGTAGAGGCTCAGCCACAGGACGAGGCGCTGGGTCATGATTGTCGGGACTTGGTGCATGCAGGCAGGGTTTGGCACCAAAAGTTCACAGCAGTCTTTACTTCTCACTTTTCTTGCAGCTCTTCTTTGTTCTCTTCTTTTGGATCCGTAGAATCTAAGTTCCTGGAATCAGGGGTGCCACCTAAATAATCAAGTTTGGGGCATTGAGGAGAGTAACCGGTAGTAACCAATGGGGTACTTAACTTTAGGGTGTTTACACCCACTATATGATCACTTCCTGTGGAAAGTGGGCATAACCCTGACCCAGTAAACCTAATCCCACCAAAACCAAGATGGTGGAATTCAAAGTTTTGTGTTCACATTAGGGGTGGAACTTGCGGGATGGGGAACATGCCTCCTGACTAGCTAATTTTCCAACCTGTCCTGGTGTCAAATTGGCCTGGGACAGGGGGTGGCTTTTCCCCTGTCTGTGGAAACCTTGAGTCACAGGGGAGTGGATGTGGCATAGTGGCAGGAGCTGCTGACTTAGGAGCTGAGGATCCGGGATCGAATCTCGGCGTCGGCACAACATCCTATCATTCTGGGCAAATCACTTAATCTCTCCGTGCCAATGGACAGTGCCTGGATACCCTCACGGTTGATAAGCCACGCTATATAAATCTAAAAAATAAAAAAAAGATAGTCGAAGCTTTGATGCCTCCTGCCTTGATATGCTTATTACTTAGCCATCCTGCTTGGAGGAGGTGACAACACCTCTGTGCAGAGCAGGCATTGTTTCTGCCCGCAGAGAGCCCGGGCTCTCACCTGCAAAGGGTCAGAAACCTGTCTGTGGTGGCAGGATGGTCTACACCAGTTAGCCAGTACATTAATACTCGATTGATGTTCAGGGGGTACCTCTAAGGTGCTCTCTGGGTGCATGTATTAATAAACACATCACTGATATCTGTGGTATGGGTACTGGTATGAGATGTTTGATACCAAACATCTTGGTTGTCACTGAATCCCTCATGTAGCTGGGGAACTTGTCATTACCAGTGTCCAGCACATGTCCCTAAAATGACTTCCCTGTTCACCTATAATATCTAAGAATCGACTTAGACATCACAGGGGCATATCTGCTCATGCAGCTATGTCCACTCATGTAGCATAGTGCGCCCTGCCTTAGGGCTGTAAGGCCTGCTGTAGCGGTGACTTACCTATGTTGCATGCAGTGTTTGCTAGAATGGCACACACGTGGCGCACCATGTCATATCTTCACTTTTCTCTGCACCAAGACATGCCGCCTACGATGGCAGGTAGTATGAGTGGCACAGTACATGCTGCAGCCCTTAGGGACCCTTTTTAGTACCCAGGCCCTCGGTACCCGGGGTACCATTTACTAGGGTCCTCCAGGGTTGCTAAACGTATTGCCAATTGGGGGAGCAATTGTAAAGTTTTAGGGAAAGAGATCTGGCACGAGGGGCCTGGATAGCAGGGTCCAGCGCACTTTGGGTCAAAATTGCATCAATTTCCAGGCAAAAAGTGTGGGAAACCATTTCAAAAAGGGGCGCTTTCCTACAGCATCCCCCAAATATCTATAACGAGAGAAAAATATATTTGAGAGTACAATTTAAAATGGCATGCCATTTGAAGTAACTGAAAAGACAACTATAGTGTCTTGAATGAACTTACCCGATGGCTTGCGAGCAGTGTAGTATTGCTGATTCTAAAACATAGATTTAAAAACAGGAGGCCCAGAGTGAGTTAAAGGGCTGTTCTTCGTAGTAAATCCACATGAGCGGCACATAATGTGCCCATGTACTCACCAGCACAAGGTGTGCATCGGGCCAACAATCCCCATGATAATTAGACAAATAGGGCATGATTACAAGTTGGGTGGTTAATTCTGTCCCGTGTGTAACTCCCTGTTTATGCATGGGACAGAATTATGAGTTTGATTTTATTTAAAACATTCAATAGTTATTGGATGTGTTAAAAAACCCAACCTTCGTTAAATTTTGGCAGGTTAAACCTGCCAAATGTAACAGGGGGAAAAAAATACTGTATTTACCGTAGCATGTGGATTTTGGTGTGTTATAACATCAAAATCTGTATGCTATTCCCCATAAACTTGTAATAGGGTTTTTTTATCGCACCATAGAAATAGCGTACTCCGTGGTATCGTTCTTTTATCAGGGGCGATAAACAGGCGACAAGTCGGGGGTACACGCGGGTGGACGTCGTCCACCCACTATTTTCACAAAAGTGTGAATCTTCTGCCTAAATCATGAGGGTTTCCCTGTATACTCGAAATGCGCTCCAATGTACTCATGATAGATGTAATGTTCCTGGGTCCCCAGGGAGGAAGGACACTTCACACTTTGTGATGCAGGTAAGTATAACTTTTATTTGTAATTTGTATTCATTCAGGAGAGTGCCGAGAGACGTCCGATCTGGTCGCCGGCTCCGCACTATATTCCCGTTTCCAAAATGGCCGCCGCGCTCTACGTCATCACGCAACACCGTGAAGACTAGACTACATATCTCCCCCCTTTACAGATATACATTTAACACATAAGATAATGTCTCTCAGTCTACCTGCTGGTGGACTCGTTCCCGTCTCCCATCTTAAAGTCTCTGTACTTCAATGGTCTTACCACAGCTCTGCCGGTGCGGGTACGCCTCACCGGAGTACTGGAAGTGTACTCGGCGACTTCTGGGGGATTTCTCGTTCCACTTCTTCCAATACTCCAGGGAACTCCCCAGCAAGGAGATCCACTGGTGCTTCCCGAAAGTTCCTCGGCTCCTGGTTCACTCCTCTTCTCTACTTCCTCCTCTCTCTCTCTGGTCATTCCCGTTCCTGCTCCCACCGTATTGACCTCAGTATCTTGAATTCGGGGAGTTACTGTCTGTCCACTTTCTCTTTCATTCCATCTCAATATCTTGTTACATTTGGACATCCTGTCCTGAGACCAAACTTTCCCGTCGCTCAGCAAGGCTGCTTGGTTGTAGACCTCCTCCACTTGCATGGGTGCACTGAACTTGCTGTCGCCTTTCCTTCTTAACTGGGCTAGTTTGACACAAACCACTCTCCTCTCTCTAACTCCTTGACATTTCTTCTTCTATTGAAGTGTTCAGTATATATTCTCTGTGCCTTTTCCAGATTATGTTGCACTGCTGCTGGAGACCACTTGCTCGTAATAGTGCGCTCCTTCCAGGCAACATTGTCCTTCGTGAATGGGTCTCGACCTCTGAGGATCTGGAAGGGGCTGTATCCTGTGCTGGTCGGGGTAATCCTGTATGCCCACAACATGCACTTTAATTCTTTTTCCCAGTTTTTCCCAGCTCCTATCACTGGCTGTATCGAGCCCATGATGACTCTATTGAACCTCTCGGCTAGTCCGTTTCCCGCTGGATGATATATGGAAGTATATTTGACCTTTATACCATTCCTTCCCATGTACGCATTCCATTTTTCCGACGTGAACTGAGGCCCATTGTCACTTAGGAGAGAGCGTGGAATACCTTCTCTCAGAAAAATGTTTGTAAGAAACTTTAATATTTTGTCAGTGTCCATGTCTTCCTGTATGTCCACTTCTGGCCACTTGGAGTACCAGTCCACAAGTACCGCCACGTATTTCTGGACTCCCTGAGTATCCAATATTGAACCCAAGATGTCTATCGACAGATCCTCCCACGGGTTGTCGGGGTTGTCGATTTTCCCTAAGGGTGGGCGCATCAGGCTTTGGGACTTGTCTGCTCTTTGGCATTGTTCGCACTCCCACACGTGCCTTTCTACCTGGTTATCCATAGCCGGCCACCAGTACATCTGTTTCGCCCTGAGCTTCGTTTTCACAATGCCCAGGTGTCCTTCATGTATGAGGGCCAGTAAGCGTGGTACCAGCGTGTTGGGAGGAACTACCTTTTGTCCTCTCCGCAGGAAGATCCCTTGGTCACAAACCGATAACTCCTCTCTTACTTCAAAGAATTTCCTGAGCGCTGCCTCCACGTGTCTCTTCTCTGGCCACACCCTAAGTATGAACTGCTTGACCGCCCGATGTCTGAGTCAGTATCGTATGCTTCCTTCCACTCCTGTTCGCTTATCACTCGCTCGTGATCTTCCGTGAACGCCACTCTGGTGTCTTCATCCTCGGAGCCACTCTGAGCTTCCTCCATGGCTGCGGCACGACTGAGATAGTCTGCTACTTTATTTCTGGTTCCTGGGATGTGTTTAACATCATACCTGTAATCCAATAATTTCAAAGTCATCTTCGTGATGCGCGGGGTCGCACTAGCATGTCCCGATGATGTGAGGACTTTGACCAGAGGCTTATGGTCTGTTCTTATCCTGAATCTTGTACCCAATAAGAATTGGCGGATCTTTTCCATGGCCCAGACTGCCGCCAACATCTCCTTTTCTATTACACTGTACTTCTGCTCCGTAGGCGATAAAGATCTGGATGCAAAGCTGAGGGTGGCCAGTTCCCCATCTTTTGTCTCTCGCATTAGGACCGCTCCTAGGCCCCTTTCACTCGCATCTGTCGTTAATACTAATCTAGCTTGCTGATCATATCCGCTCAAAGGAACTGCTGTGCTGATGTCTGCTTTGATCTTCTGAAATTCTTCTTGTGTCTCCTCCGTCCACTCGAAGGTTGTCTTATCCCGGAGCAGTTGGCACAAGTGGTGTGTCTTGGTGGCGAAATGCGGTACAAATTTGCTGTAAAATTCAGCCATACCTAGAAATGACCTGACTTCTTCCTTGGTTCCCGGGGATGGCGCATCACATATTGCTTTGACATTGGATTGTTTAGGTGTGATGCCTTGGTCGCTGATCTCATGCCCTAAGTATGTGACCGATGTCATTCTGAACCGGCATTTGTCCCACTCTGCCGTGAGTCCATTGCGTTCTAAGACATGTAGGACTTTGGACAACTTAGCGTCATGGTCTGCTTTGTTCCTGCCCATCACCAAGATGTCATCTTGGAAGTACTGAACTCCTTCTACTTCCTTGAACAGCTTGTGCATGAGTTTCTGAAATACGGCTGCTGCCGAGGCCAGTCCAAATAGCATCCTGCGAAACTGGTAGCTCCCGAATGGGGTAATGAACAACATCAATTTCCGGCATGTGTGGTGTAGGGCTATTTGATGGTAGGCTCATGTGAGGTCGATGGTAGAGAACCATTTCACCCCCTTGGTTTTCGCTAGCATCTCGTCTATCCTTGGTAGTGGGAATTTTTCTACTATTATGGTTTTGTTCAATTCCCTCAGATCTACACACAGACGCACCTTGCCATTTGGCTTCATTGCTACCACTAAGGGTGCCAACCACTCCGCGCTGGTTATCGGTTCTATGATGCCGTTGTCTTCTAGCCTGCGTAATTCCTGTTGTACTTTCTCTCTAATTGCTAGTGGGATATTTCTCACTTTGTGGCACACCGATTTCACATCTGCCTTGAGATCGATCTTGTGCGTGAATTTAGTCCATTTGCCAACCTTGTCTCCGAACACTGTGGGAAATTCTTCCTTCAGTTTTCCTACGTCCGGGTGCTGTTCGTCGCTGGTCATCAGGACTTGTGTGGTGCTTCTGGGATTCAATTGTTTTCCCAAATCTTCTTGGTCGATCCACCCCAGAACTGAAGGGCCTTTCTCCGCCACGTATAGTTTGCATCTTGCGCTTTGTTCCTTGAATTCAAATTTCAGGCTTCGGTATCCTACCATGGAAATGGGGTCTCCTGTGAAGATGACTGGACGAATATCTGGGGGTTCCATGTGATCCCCCAGGTGATCTTTGAAGTGTTCATCCCACACCGTTCGCTGTATTATGGTGTACGGGGATCCTGAATCTGCTACCATCTTTATAGGTATACCTCCTATTACCAGGTCGCATTTGGGTTTCTTGGAGCGGTTTGAGTTGATCCCTAGTACGTGTTCTTCTATACACAACACGCTGTCTTCTTCTTCTTTGCCTTCACTTTCCACCTCTGTCTCTTGTGCGACGTATTTGACTGCCGCTCTCTTTTGCTTACAGCGACATACTTTCTCGTAGTGCCCTACTGTAGGAGAGTAGGGTCTGCTTTCTATGTTCACCCCCACTTTTTGCTTTTGCTTTACTGGTTTTCGACTTAGATGTGGCTGTGGGCCTGCTAATCAGACCCACAGCCCTGCTGTTCTCTCTCTAAATTAATACTATGTACTTTAGGTGCATAACCCATTTGGATAGGATCACCTTATTGGCCCCTGTACAGTGTACCCTAGGTACCCAGGGCATAGGTGTACCCTAGGCCTACCAGGGGCTGCAGCATGTATTATGCCACCCCTGGCCTGGCCTTCCATTTTGACACAACTGGCTGATCACTCAGCTGGGGCAAGGTCGTGTAATCACCCCTTGCTTAGGTGTAGTATTCCTATACCTAACTTACATATAGACACATGTGTACCTATCAGACACTCCTATGGCAGGCCTTAACAATCCTGGAGGCAGAGTGCTTGGTAACATGTGAGATGGTGCTCTAGCATGAGCTGAGCCTGTCTGCAGCTTTCGGAACCAAGTCCTTATAGCTGTTCTATGATATAGCCTACCATATACTCTTAAAGTGCCTTATAATCTTAAACGGTTATGGTAACTATGGTTTGGCTTTATCGAAACATGTCGTGTAAGGTGTCTAACACTGTGGAATAATACCCCCATGCCATTTCTGGACATGAGGATATTATTCCCCCCTTCTAGAGGGAAAGACATGTTAAAATCATACTTCACTGTTAGCCTCTGACCAAAGCCTCAGCATCACAAAATGGATGCTGCTGCCGCGACACAAGTCTGACCTCCTGCAGCTGGGAGTGATCCCAGCCAGGGAGGCCTGGACAATAGGTTTCCTGCTTGGGGAGGTGCTAGCACCTCCCCAGACAGCCTTTAGTGTATTGGGGCGGGGTGGGCTGAAAGGAATGAGACATGCCTGGGGCACACAAGGTGTTCCTTGCATAGTCCAGTTCAAACCGGCGCTGGGGCACTCCAGCCCCAGCTCTGGCGTGAAACTGGACAAAGGGAAGTGGGTGTAACCGCCCCCTCCCAGGTCCCACCCATAAGGCGTGACCTAGCAGGTATCCCAGCCCCCCAGATTAGTATAAGAGTGGGAGTTGGGCCTCAAGACTTTAGATTATCCTGAACCTGCAAACTTGAACAGAAACTCTGGACCTTCGACATTCGACGAAAGAAGAAGACTGAAGAATCTCCCTTGTGGCCAAGGAGTGGCTACCCTGTGCAAACAGGCACCATCAAGAGACTACCCTTTGCTTTGCCCACGTTCTACGAGGAACCGACTGCAGAGCCCGATCAGAGCCTTGACTTCCAGACTTCTCCAACCCTGATCCACATCCACAGCAAAGCTGAGATCCGTGGAGGCGACGAGCGACGTGGGACCGGCTACCTGGGAAAAGTGGCTAGTAACTTCAAGCGCAGCTTCTGAGGCACCCTTGAAGTTGTGCACCGGGGATTGAGAAGCCCCAACCCCAAGCACCATCTGCACCGAAGATCAGCCCCCCACACTCCACGAGTCCTGCGTGGGGCCCTTCTGCATTTTCCTGCTTGCCGCGTCTGTCCGGTTGCTTGCCCGCTGGCTAGTGGCCTTTCTGACAACGCACCCTGAAATCTTCTGCGCTGGTTTGGCTCCTCCAGACTGGCTCCCGCTTCTCTGCAAAGAAGAAGCACCCCAGACCTTCCTGGTCTGCACCAGAAGCAAGTCCTCCGTTCTTCGTGGGTTCCGCTTGCCAAGGCTTGGTGAGTCCTAGTCCAACTTCGACGCCGCCGACAGCAAGAGCCTTCGTGGGACAGCTCGCCTCCTGGTCCTGGTCATCCTCGACGCTTCCTGGTCCTCCTGGCTGCAGCAAAAAGCTTCACCTTCACCTGCAATCTTCACGACATCGCCTGGTTCCTTCCTGGTTCCACGTGGTCACTGGCTAGTGACCTTAACTCTGTCCCTTCTGCTTGCAGGTCTCCTCTCTTCTTGATCCCAGCCTTGGGATCCACCGGACACTCTTCACTGACTGCCTGTCAGCATCTTTCTTCAGGCATCCATAGGAGTCGACGACGAGAACCGACGCATCTTCACCCCTATGCACCCGCAGCCTGTGGGCTAGGTAACTTGGGTACTCCGGTGCTCATCAGGATAGTGACTATCCTAGTGTCTAGTTTTCCAGTCTCGACTTCCTAGCTACTCCGGAAGTGTCCTAAATCTATCGTTTTCTAAACTGTACTATTGCTAGTGACTTTTACGCATTACGCGTGAGTGTTTCCACTCTGCACACGAATCCCATGGGCCTCTCACTTCCTAACTAACGCTAGTGTAGTGTAGCCCCAGCGATTCCCTAGGCCTAGGCCTATTCTATTTCCGTGACAGTGGTCCTTATACCACTTACTTAGTATATGGTTTGCGTGGCCCCTAGGGCCTAACTGTATTACTTACCTGTGTGACTTAATGTATGCTTAAATAAGACTGTGTTGTACTTACCTCGAATCTCATAAAGAGTGCTGAGGGTTTGACTAGAATAAATACACTTTATTTTATATATATATCTGTTGTGGTGTCCTTTCATTTGGTATTCAAGGGATTATATATGGTATCACAGCTGGCTTCACATGCCATTCAGAGTTTAGCCTAAGACTGCTCTTGTCCATGCTACCACTAGGATAGCTGGTCTATAAGGTTGACTCTACAACCAATCACCATAAGGGTATTTGGACTGATATAAGGTGTACACTAGAACTAGTGACATCATACATCAGGCCAACTTCTCACATTGGTGAGCAGCGGTTGGGATCTGAGCTTGCTGTTGTAATACCATTGTAATCTTGAGATACTAAATTGAAAGATCACACAGATATTGTCTAGGTACATATAACATAGATTATAATACTTAAGTCCTACTGGACTTAGTAGTTGTAGGTTGAAGGGAGTAACACACCCTGACTACAACTACTAGAGAGGTTTAGTAGAAACAACTAGTGTAGGTAGGTGCATACACCACACCCTCACTAGATCATGTCTCTGAGAGGAGATCAAGTAGATGCTCTCTCAGGAGGGTTAGGTCTGCAGAAGACCCCCTCTAGATATGATACCTTGACATTCCAGGAGATGAGACAATTGTGTACCTCCAGAGGAATACAACAGGGTGCAAACCCTACCCTCCTTCAGTTAAGACAACTCCTAGAGGAGTATGATGCTCTTAGGGCCTCTCAGGCAGGTACCCTAGGTACAGAGGAGGGTCTACCCACCACAGAGGAGTCAGATGGGGCTTCAGATGGAGAGGTAGACAGCCAGGGCCAAGTAGGAAGACTTAGCCAGGCTAACCGAAATTTACATGGGAGTTTGCATGGGGTCCCCCCATACAGACCCCCAAGTGGGCTTAACCAGAGAAACAGGAGGGACAGATCCCCTTCAAGGGAATCCATCCACTCCCATGTCTCTAGCATCTCTAGTGTTTCCTCTCACAGGGAAATGACTTCCCCTGAGAGAAAGGAACATGAAGCCAGAATGAGGGAAGCTAATCTGAGGATTCAGAGGGAAGAACTTGCCCTTGCCAAGGAGAAGCTTGCTCTGGCTGGAGAGCAAAAGTTAAGTGGGTCAGAACCCACTGGTGGCAGCAATATCCCTAAGGATAGAGACAGGCACTATGATAATAGAAACCTGAGCAAGATTGTCCCTCCCTACAAGTGTGGGGATGACATCCACAAATGGATAACTGCTTTGGAGAGAGCTTGCAAAGTACAGCAGGTACCCCAAAGTCAGTGGGCAGCTATCTTGTGGCTCTCCTTCTCTGAGAAAGGTAGAGACAAGCTCCTCACAGTTAGTGATGAGGATGCAGATAATTACACTGTCCTGAAGAGTGCTCTGATTGATGGGTTTGGCCTAACCACTGAACAATACAGGTTGTTGTTCAGGGATACCCAGAAGACACAGACTCAGGACTGGACTGACTTTGTAGATTGTGCCACTAAGGCTCTGGAAGGCTGGCTAATGGGAAGTAAGGTTAAGGACTATACAGGATTGTATAATTTGATCATGAGAGAACAAATACTTAACAACTGTCAAAACCAGCTATTGCATCACTACCTGATTGATTCTGATCTGACTTCTCCCCAAGAATTGGGAAAGAAGGCAGATAGATGGGTCAGGACTAGAGTTAAGCAGAAAAACCAGAACCAGGGCGGTGATCAGAAAAAGGCAGACCAGAAGGGTAATGATCAGAAACAAAAAGACCAGAAGTCTTCACCAGGCCCCCAAAAGGCTCAGGGGGAGGGTGGTCCCAAAAAGGATAAAAAGAAAGATGGCCAAAAGAAACCATGGTGCAACTATTGTAAGTCCAACTCACATTGGTTTAGTGAGTGCACCAAAAAGGATAAGCCCCCAGCCACCATTGCCCCTAAGGCAACTGTACCCCCTAGTTCAGCTGTAAGTGGTGGTTCCCAGCAAAAGGGTGTAGTAGGGTTAACCCTGGGAACTGAGGAGGATTCTGGCCTAGTCAGAGTACCTACTCAGGCTGTTCTGATCTGTGATGGGGACTTAGCTTTGTCCTCTACTGTAGGCCCCAGTAACCTGGGCAAGTACAGACAGACTCCTTTTATCAACCAAAGAATGGCTCAGGCCTACAGGGACACTGGGGCTAGTGTCACAATGGTGACACCTGCTTTTGTGGACCCTGGACAGATCATACTAGGTGAGAATTACCTAGTGACCAACGCTAGCAATGCCACTACCTCCCATAGTGTGGCTATTGTTAACTTCTCCTGGGGAGGGGTAACTGGCCTCAAGAAAGTTGTTGTTAGTTCAGACCTTCCTGTAGAGTGTTTACTGGGCAATGATCTTGAAACTTCAGTTTGGTCTGAAGTGGAGTATAGGACCCATGCAGAAATGCTGGGGATAGATGCACATGTCCTTGCTGTGACCAGGTCACAGGCCAAAAAGTGCACCACTGAACAAGTGCTGGATCCTGAAACTATGGACCAGTCACAACCCAAGAGAAAGAGCAGTAGGGTTAAGGCTGTGCCTTCCCCCCTGCCTCAGGTGGTGGATCAGCCCTCCCAGGAGGATGATTCTGAGAGCCCTGAAGGAACTGTCCTAGAAGAACTTGAACCTGATCAGGTTGAGTTTCTTGGGACAGGGGGACCTTCAAGGGCAGATCTGAGGCAGGCTCAATTAGACTGCCCCTCTCTTGAACCCCTCAGACAGCTGGCTGCTGCTGAGGCTGCAGGGAATGCTCAAGGTACCCATAGAGTGTATTGGGATGAAGGGCTACTGTATTCAGAGGCTAGAGACCCCAAGCCTGGTGCATCCAGGAGGTTGGTCATACCACTGAAGTTCAGAGGCTTCCTTCTTACCTTGGCCCATGACATTCCCCTTGCAGGACATCTAGGCCAGAACAAGACTTGGGACAGGCTTGTCCCTCACTTTCACTGGCCCCATATGTCAGAAGATACTAAGGAGTTTTGTCGCTCCTGTGTCACCTGCCAAGCCAGTGGCAAATCAGGTGGCACCACAAAGGCCCCCCTCATAACACTACCTGTGGTGGGGGTCCCCTTTGAAAGAGTGGGCATAGATATTGTAGGACCAATGGACCCACAAACAGCATCTGGGCACAGATTCATACTGGTGATAGTGGACCATGCCACCAGGTACCCAGAAGCAATTCCCCTGCGGACCACAACAGCTCCTGTTGTGGCAAGGGCCCTGCTTGGAGTATTCTCCAGAGTGGGCTTTCCAAAGGAGGTCATTTCTGACAGAGGTGCCAACTTCATGTCAGGATACTTGACTGCAATGTGGAAGGAGTGTGGTGTTAACTACAAGTTCACCACACCCTATCACCCACAATGCAATGGGCTTGTTGAGAGATTCAACAAGACCCTAAAGGGAATGATAAAAGGATTACCAGACAAGCTTAGGCGAAGATGGGACATCCTTTTACCCTGCCTTCTGTTTGCTTACAGAGAGGTCCCACAAAAGGGGGTTGGCTACAGCCCTTTTGAGCTTTTGTTTGGGCATCCTGTAAGAGGACCCCTGTGTTTGGTGAAGGAAGGATGGGAGAGACCTCTCAGACAACCCAAACTAGACATAGTGGATTATGTACTTGGTCTCCGCTCCAGGATGGCAGAGTATATGAAGAAGGCTTCTAAAAACCTTGAGGCAAGCCAAGAACTCCAAAAAGCTTGGCATGACCAAAAGGCTGTACTGACTGTTTACCAGCCAGGACAGAAGGTGTGGGTGTTGGAGCCAGTGGCCCCAGCAGCACTCCAAGACAAATGGTCTGGACCCCACACTATTGTTGAGAAAAAGGGAGAAGTCACCTACTTGGTGGACCTTGGGACTCCCAGAAGCCCCCACATGGTGCTTCATGTCAACAGATTGAAGGTATATGTTGACAGGGCAGACATGGGGCTACTCATGGCTACAGATGAGGGGCAGGAGGAAGAGAGTGACCCTCTCCCAGACCTGTTGACTCAGAACCCTGATGATGGCTCAGTTGATGGTGTGGTCTTTTCTGACAGCCTCACTGTCCATCAGCAACAGGACTGCAGACAAGTTCTGCAATCCTACAGACATATGTTCTCTCTGACCCCAAGTCAGACAAACTGGTGCACCCATGAGGTGGACACTGGTGACAGTCTGCCTGTGAAGAGTAAAATCTACAGGCAACCTGACCATGTCAGGGACTGCATAAAAGTTGAGGTACAAAAGATGTTGGAGCTGGGAGTCATTGAACCTTCAGAGAGCCCTTGGGCTAGTCCTGTAGTTCTTGTGCCAAAACCTCACACCCAAGATCGTAAGAGAGAGATGAGGTTTTGCGTGGATTACAGAGGTCTCAATGCTGTCACTAGGACAGATGCCCACCCAATACCTAGGGCAGATGAGCTCATTGACAGACTGGCAGCTGCTAAGTTTTTGAGCACATTTGACCTGACAGCAGGCTACTGGCAAATCAGACTAGCTGAGAGTGCAAAGGCCAAAACTGCCTTCTCGACCCCAGGAGGATATTATCAATTTGTGGTAATGCCCTTTGGTTTGAAGAATGCACCTGCCACTTTCCAAAGGTTGGTGGATCAAGTCCTTACTGGGTTGGATGATTATTGTGCAGCTTATCTTGATGATATTGCTGTCTTTAGCTCCACCTGGGAGGATCACCTGGTCCACCTGAGGAATGTTTTAGAGGCCCTGCAAAAAGCAGGCCTCACTATCAAGGCCACTAAGTGCCAGATAGGGCAGAGCAAGGTTGTATACCTGGGCCACCTAGTTGGTGGGGGTCAGGTTCAACCACTGGAGAGCAAGACCCAGACCATAAAGGACTGGGCTCCTCCAACTACCCAGACTCAGGTCAGAGCTTTCTTGGGCCTGACTGGGTACTACAGAAAGTTTGTTAAGAACTATGGGTCCATAGTGACACCACTTAATGACTTGACCTCCAAGAAGATGCCAAAGAAAGTTCAGTGGACAGTAAGCTGTCAAAAAGCATTTGATGACCTGAAGCAGGCCATGTGCAGTGCACCTATTCTGAAAAGTCCAGACTACTCCAAAGAGTTCATTGTCCAGACAGATGCTTCTGAGTTAGGTGTGGGAGCTGTTCTTTCACAACTGAATGTAGATGGTCAAGACCAGCCCATTGCTTTTATAAGTAGAAGGCTGACCCCTAGAGAGAAACGTTGGTCAGCTATTGAGAGGGAGGCCTTTGCTGTGGTTTGGGCCCTGAAGAAGCTGAGGCCATACTTGTTTGGCACTCACTTCAAGATTCAGACAGACCATAAGCCCCTCTTGTGGCTAAATCAGATGAAGGGTGAAAATCCCAAACTTCTTAGGTGGTCCATTTCCCTACAGGGGATGGACTTCACAGTGGAACATAGACCTGGGACTGACCATGCCAATGCAGATGGACTCTCCAGATATTTCCACTTAGAACATGAAGACTCAACTGGTCAAGGTTAGTTTAATGTCCCTAAGTTTGGGGGGGGGGTTGTGTAGGAGAGTAGGGTCTGCTTTCTATGTTCACCCCCACTTTTTGCTTTTGCTTTACTGGTTTTCGACTTAGATGTGGCTGTGGGCCTGCTAATCAGACCCAAAGCCCTGCTGTTCTCTCTCTAAATTAATACTATGTGCTTTAGGTGCATAACCCATTTGGATAGGATCACCTTATTGGCCCCTGTACAGTGTACCCTAGGTACCCAGGGCATAGGTGTACCCTAGGCCTACCAGGGGCTGCAGCATGTATTATGCCACCCCTGGCCTGGCCTTCCATTTTGACACAACTGGCTGATCACTCAGCTGGGGCAAGGTCGTGTAATCACCCCTTGCTTAGGTGTAGTATTCCTATACCTAACTTACATATAGACACATGTGTACCTATCAGACACTCCTATGGCAGGCCTTAACAATCCTGGAGGCAGAGTGCTTGGTAACATGTGAGATGATGCTCTAGCATGAGCTGAGCCTGTCTGCAGCTTTCGGAACCAAGTCCTTATAGCTGTTCTATGATATAGCCTACCATATACTGTTAAAGTGCCTTATAATCTTAGACGGTTATGGTAACTATGGTTTGGCTTTATCGAAACATGTCGTGTAAGGTGTCTAACACTGTGGAATAATACCCCCATGCCATTTCTGGACATGAGGATATTATTCCCCCCCTTCTAGAGGGAAAGACATGTTAAAATCATACTTCACTGTTAGCCTCTGACCAAAGCCTCAGCATCACAAAATGGATGCTGCTGCCACGACACAAGTCTGACCTCCTGCAGCTGGGAGTGATCCCAGCCAGGGAGGCCTGGACAATAGGTTTCCTGCTTGGGGGGGTGCTAGCACCTCCCCAGACAGCCTTTAGTGTATTGGGGCAGGGTGGGCTGAAAGGAATGAGACATGCCTGGGGCACACAAGGTGTTCCTTGCATAGTCCAGTTCAAACCGGCGCTGGGGCACTCCAGCCCCAGCTCTGGCGCGAAACTGGACAAAGGGAAGTGGGTGTAACCGCCCCCTCCCAGGTCCCACCCATAAGGCGTGACCTAGCAGGTATCCCAGCCCCCCAGATTAGTATAAGAGTGGGAGTTGGGCCTCAAGACTTTAGATTATCCTGAACCTGCAAACTTGAACAGAAACTCTGGACCTTCGATATTCGACGAAAGAAGAAGACTGAAGAATCTCCCTTGTGGCCAAGGAGTGGCTACCCTGTGCAAACAGGCACCATCAAGAGACTACCCTTTGCTTTGTCCACGTTCTACGAGGAACCGACTGCAGAGCCCGATCAGAGCCTTGACTTCCAGACTTCTCCGACCCTGAGCCACATCCACAGCAAAGCTGAGATCCGTGGAGGCGACGAGCGACGTGGGACCGGCTACCTGGGAAAAGTGGCTAGTAACTTCAAGCGCAGCTTCTGAGGCACCCTCGAAGTTGTGCACCGGGGATTGAGAAGCCCCAACCCCAAGCACCATCTGCACCGAAGATCAGCCCCCCACACTCCACGAGTCCTGCGTGGGGCCCTTCTGCATTTTCCTGCTTGCCGCGTCTGTCCGGTTGCTTGCCCGCTGGCTAGTGGCCTTTGTGACGACGCACCCTGAAATCTTCTGCGCTGGTTTGGCTCCTCCAGACTGGCTCCCGCTTCTCTGCAAAGAAGAAGCACCCCAGACCTTCCTGGTCTGCACCAGAAGCAAGTCCTCCGTTCTTCGTGGGTTCCGCTTGCCAAGGCTTGGTGAGTCCTAGTCCAACTTCGATGCCGCCGACAGCAAGAGCCTTCGTGGGACAGCTCGCCTCCTGGTCCTGGTCGTCCTCGACGCTTCCTGGTCCTCCTGGCTGCAGCGACAAGCTTCACCTTCACCTGCAATCTTCACGACATCGCCTGGTTCCTTCCTGGTTCCACGTGGTCACTGGCTAGTGACCTTGACTCTGTCCCTTCTGCTTGCAGGTCTCCTCTCTTCTTGATCCCAGCCTTGGGATCCACCGGACACTCTTCACTGACTGCCTGTCAGCATCTTTCTTCATGCATCCATAGGAGTCGACGACGAGAACCGACGCATCTTCACCCCTATGCACCCGCAGCCTGTGGGCTAGGTAACTTGGGTACTCCGGTGCTCATCAGGATAGTGACTATCCTAGTGTCTAGTTTTCCAGTCTTGACTTCCTAGCTACTCCGGAAGTGTCCTAAATCTATCGTTTTCTAAACTGTACTATTGCTAGTGACTTTTACGCATTACGCGTGAGTGTTTCCACTCTGCACACGAATCCCGTGGGCCTCCCACTTCCTAACTAACGCTAGTGTAGTGTAGCCCCAGCGATTCCCTAGGCCTAGGCCTATTCTATTTCCGTGACAGTGGTCCTTATACCACTTACTTAGTATATGGTTTGCGTGGCCCCTAGGGCCTAACTGTATTACTTACCTGTGTGACTTAATGTATGCTTAAATAAGACTGTGTTGTACTTACCTCGAATCTCATAAAGAGTGCTGAGGGTTTGACTAGAATAAATACACTTTATTTTATATATATATCTGTTGTGGTGTCCTTTCATTTGGTATTCAAGGGATTATATATGGTATCACAGCTGGCTTCACATGCCATTCAGTGTTTAGCCTAAGACTGCTCTTGTCCATGCTACCACTAGGATAGCTGGTCTATAAGGTTGACTTTACAACCAATCACCATAAGGGTATTTGGACTGATATAAGGTGTACACTAGAACTAGTGACATCATACATCAGGCCAACTTCTCACACCTACGATCCAAGAAACATACATTTGGCACGAAACGCTGGACACCGCTTGTCGTAGGCTGGATGTGACAGACTTCCGCACCTGTAACACGTGTTCTTGCTTTCATTGCCCGGTTTCTTCGCCGGTGCTGACCTGGGCGTCCGTTTGGCTTGTGCCCTCGTGTCCCCCGTAGCTCCCTTGCCTCTTTCCGGTGGTTCTACCTCTGTGACTTTGTTCACCATGGGACTAGCGGCTGTCTCTTTCTTTGCCGCCTCCACACATCTTTTTGACAGCTCCGCCTTCTTCACCATGGCTATGACTTCCTTCAGGGTCGCGTCTCCATTTACCCACAGCTTGTCCTGGATCGTCGAGTTTGTGGTGTGCATGACGATTTGATCTTTAATGAATTCATCATGTAATGTGCCAAATTTACACGTGACCGCCAATTTCCTCAACGCTGCTACATATTCATCTATGGACTCCCCCACTGCTTGTTTCCTTTGTTGGAAGTTGTATCTGTCTATGGACGTGCATACCGCTGGCCTATAATGTTTATTCAGGTCATCAATTGCATGCTGGAACACGTCATCATCTGCCGCTTGTCGTGGAGTCGGGACTATATTCTGGAACACTCTGATGCCTTCTGGGCCTAGGTTGTGAAGTAATATCCTCTTCCTTCTCTTGCTGGGAAATACATCTCCATTCTCGTCCTCCAGGGCCTCCAGATAGTTCATAAAGTATTCTCTCCAGTCTTCCCACTTCATCGATGGATCCCCTGGTTTGGGTAAGAAGGGAATGGGTGTTGTGAGCGAGGACGTTTGAGCACACATTTCCGCTCTTCTTCCAGGTGACTCTTCTTCTCCCCTCGGACTTCCTGGCGCGCTTTTTCTGAGCAGGCGTGGGGGGCTCTGTTGCGACGCAGATCCACCCCCTGTGCTATGTTCTGCTTGCTCCGCCAGGGCCTCAGGCGTTCCTTCTATTTTCTACGAACGAGGAACCTTTGACTCTGCGCTTCCACAGTCGTTGTCTTGGCCCACTGCTCTTCTCCCCTGTGGCAGTGTCTATCCTGTTGCGTTCGCCCCCTTCCGCATCCTCGCATGCGCCTTGGGGTGGCGTGTGGTGATTATTTCCTTCCCTTCCTTGCCTCCTGGCTGATCACGCTGGCTACAGTAAGCTTGGTTGCAGCTGCTGTGCTCAAGACTGTTCCTGCGCTTGTTTGGCTGCTGTGGCTTCACGCGTCCCCTCTTGCACGCTCTCCTTTTTGTTCTGTACCTGTGTGTGTGTGGTCGGCTGCTGCACCCTTGGGTTGCTGGTGTGATGCCCCTTGTTCCACGTGGCTTCCGTGTTGCTCCTGGTTATGTTTACTATTATCCCGTCCTCGTCGCCAGTTGTAATGTTCCTGGGTCCCCAGGGAGGAAGGACACTTCACACTTTGTGATGCAGGTAAGTATAACTTGTATTTGTAATTTGTATTCATTCAAGAGAGCGCCGGGAGACGTCCGATCTGGTCGCCGGCTCCGCGCTATATTCCTGTTTCCAAAATTGCGCCGCGCTCTACGTCATCATGCAACACCGTGAAGACTAGAGCGCGACGCTACAATAGACACGTTAAACATATATATGAGGGCTTACGTTCTGATGAAACGCGCCGTGATGTCACGCGCCGTGATGTCACGCGCCGTGATGTCACGTGCTATGATTAACTTGGTTAGTCCCCCCCACTTCTTTTTTTCGGACTTGTTCCCTGGCGATAAATAACACCTGAACTTGTAATCGCCCATAGAAGGGAATAACCAGGATAGGTAGGATGAATAGATGATCTAAAATACAGCGGATGAGGGAATAACATCCTGTCTGGAAGGGTCTGAATCGAGCTGCACCAGGCGCCCGCAAACGGTACATCTTATTATGAACAAGGTGCTGGAGTGTCCACGCTTGTGCCAGCGCCACAAACTTTTAAATAGAAATTATTAGAACACCACCCGGGAAAAATACCTGTTATGAAGTCATCACTGCTAAATCTAACATTATTATTATTTTTTTAAACATGTTGATTTGAAAAAACTGAATAATTCTTGTGCATAGAAAATAATGATGTGATGATGACTAGGGATTCAACACACTTGCAATGCTAACCCCAAATGGTATACATTGTTATAACAGCCCTGTCGCCCTGGTGATAGGTAGGGGTCTGTTATCTTTTATCCTAGTTCTTAAAATCTTCTACCAGTTTGTTGAGCTTCTTTTGTAGTGTATATGTTTTAAAATCTTGTTCTGATTTTTCCAACTTAAGTAAAGGTTCTCTAGCATTTGTAAAACCTTGGTCACCAAGGATCTGTTTGAGTTCAGCAATCTCCTCTAGCTTACATTTATGTATGTGGTGTCTATCCCGAACACCATACAGTGTCTAGAGCAATTGTTTGTGACAAAACTAAAGTTTTCCCTGCCAATCAGTTTCCACGCCAATTCAAAATGTTCAGCTGCTATTCCAGAGGACTTGGTTATAGGCAGAGATAATCTCCCCAATGGGACTGCAGTCACCCTAGTCCCTTCTGGGTTGTGGACGGGGGTCTGGCAGACGACGTGGGCTAGCCGGGGCGTTAGACCTCCCATTCCTCTCCCCCTGCTGCGACAGCCACCAAACCGCTTTAGTTTGCGCTTGGGGGCGCATTCCCATCCATGGAGGGCAGAATCCATTATGTCCTCCTAGGATGTCGATCTCTCACGTCTAACAGATGCATCTTACAAAATGTTTAACACTGTTATGCCGTGCCTTTTTGTTTTTCTGACAAATATTCCCCCCTCATCAGAGTGAATTCCAGACTAGCACCTGACCATTGTACTGCAACGTGTGTGAGCAATTCTGTCTACGGGTGTTATCTAGAGAGGACCAGATTTGGAAATATTTGTTACTATTGCTATTTCTTTGTCCAGAAGGACGGGATTTCTGGCCTGTTTTGGACCTTTGGCTTCTGAATTTCAAATATTCTTGCTGGTCCAGATACTTCTTGCCCCGGACCGGAGTAACTGGATGGTGTCCTTAGACCTGCGGGACGCATACCCATCCCATACATGTCCCATGCCAAGGCAGGCCAGGCGCATTGTCAGTCTGTTGTGGTCCTCACCAGCGCCCCTCGGTGTTCAGCGGAAGGACTGTAGTGGTTGCCCACCTTTGGAGTCTGTAGTTGCCCGCCTTTGGAGGTCAGGGATACCAGTGACGACTGAAGACGGGCTGACCCCCTGTCAGCCGTGGACCCCCTCTAAACAATGACAAACCTGCTGGAAGATTCAGTTTCACTATCAACGAGCCAAAGTCGCACCTGACTCCTACCCAGAAATGCCGATTCATGAGAACCAACCCGAAGGCAGCGCAGGTCAAGGCCTTCGCTCCGCCCACTGAGTCCAGGACATCCGGGCAATGATTCTAATGTTTCAGCGTCGGGTCTGGATCTCTGTAAGAGCAGGTGTGGCATCTTAGTCTCGTGCACCCTCTGTGTCGGCTACGCTATGTCGCACATGCAGGTTCTACAGACCCTCAGTGCACCACAGACCCTCCCCCACCACAGACCCTCCCCACCACAGACCCTCAGAGCACCAAAGACCCTCCCTGCACCACAGACCCTCAGTGCAGCACAGACCCTCTCTCCACCACAGACCCTCAGTGCACCACAGGCCCTCCCCCACTACAGACCCTCAGTGCACCACAGACCCTCCCCCACCACAGACCCTCCCCCACCACAGACCCTCGGTGCACCACAGACCCTCACTGCATCACAGACCCTTCCCCACCACAGACCCTCCCTGCACCACAGACCTTGCTGCAGCACAGACCCTCAGTGCACCACAGACCCTTCCCCACCACAGATCCTCAGTGCACTACAGACCCTCCCCCACCACAGACCCCTGGTGCACCACAAACCCTACCCAACCATAGACCCTCAGTGCACCACAGACCCTCCCCCTCCACAGACTCTCAGTGCACCACAGATCCTGCACCCACCACAGACCCTCAGTGCACCACAGATCCTCCACACCACAGACCCTCAGTGCACCACAGATCCTCCACACCACAGACCCTCAGTGCACCACAGACCCTCCCCCACCACAGACCCTCAGTGCAACAAAGACCCTCCCCCTCTACAGACCCTCAGTGCACCACATATCCTCCCCACCACAGACCCTCGGTGCACCACAGACCCTCCCCCACCACAGACCCTCCCCCACCACAGACCCTCAGTGCACCAAAGATCCTCCCCCTCTACAGACCCTCAGTGCACCACAGACCCTCGGTGCACCACAGACCCTCCCCCACCACAGACCCTTCCCCACCACAGACCCTCACTGCACCATAGACCCTCCTTGCACCACAGACCCTCAGTGCACCACAGGCCCTCCCCCACTACTGACCCTCAGTGCACCACACACCCTCCCCCACCACAGACCCTTGGAGCACCAAAGACCCTCCCTGCACCACAGACCCTCCCTGCACCACAGACCCTTCCCCACCACAGACCCTCCCCACACCACAGACCCTCAGTGCAGCACAGGCCCTCAGTGCAGCACATACTCTCTCCCCACCACAGACCCTCCCTGCACCACAGACCTTCCCTGCACCACAGACCCTCCCTGCACCACAGACCTTGCTGCAGCACAGAGCCTCAGTGCACCACAGACCCTTCCCCACCACAGACCCTCAGTGCACTACAGACCCTCCCCCACCACAGACCCCCGGTGCACCACAAACCCTACCCAACCACAGACCCTCAGTGCACCACAGACCCTCCCCATCCACAGACTCTCAGTGCACCACAGATCCTGCACCCACCACAGACCCTCAGTGCACCACAGATCCTCCACACCACAGACCCTCAGTGCACCACAGACCCTCTCCCACCAGAGACCCTCCCCCACCACAGACCCTCAGTGCACCACAGACCCTCCCCCACCACAGACCCTCAGTGCAACAAAGACCCTCCCCCTCTACAGACCCTCAGTGCACCACAGATCCTCCCCACCACAGACCCTCGGTGCACCACAGACCCTCCCCCACCACAGACCCTCCCCCACCACAGACTCTCAGTGCACCACAGACCCTCCCCACCACAGACCCTTCCCCACCACATACCCTCACTGCACCATAGACCCTCCCTGCACCACAGACCCTCAGTGCACCACAGGCCCTCCCCCACTACTGACCCTCAGTGCACCACACACCCTCCCCCACCACAGACCATCGGAGCACCAAAGACCCTCCCTGCACCACAGACCCTCCCTGCACCACAGACCCTCCCTGCACCACAGACCCTCCCTGCACCACAGACCCTTCCCCACCACAGACCCTCCCCACACCACAGACCTCGCTGCAGCACAGACCCTCAGTGCACCACAGACCCTTCCCCACCACAGACCCTCAGTGCACTACAGACCCTCCCCCACCACAGACCCTCCACCACCACAGACCCTCAGTGCACCACAGACCCTCCCCACCACAGACCCTCAGTGTACCAATGACCCTCCCCCTCTACAGACCCTCAGTGCACCACAGATCCTCCCCACCACAGACCCTCGGTGCACCACAGACCCTCCCCCACCACAGACCCTCAGTGCACCACAGACCCTCCCCCACCACAGACCCTCGGTGCACCACAGACCCTTCCCCACCACAGACCCTCACTGCACCATAGACCCTCCCCACACTACAGACCCTCGGTGCACCACAGGCCCTCCCCCACTACAGACCCTCAGTGCACCACACACCTTCCCCCACCACAGACCCTCGGTGCACCACAGACCCTCACTGCACCACAGACTCTCACTGCACCACAGACCCTCACTGCACCACAGACCCTTCCCCACCACAGACCCTCCCCACACCACAGACCTCGCTGCAGCACAGACTGTCAGTGCCACACAGACCCTTCTCCACCACAGACCCTCAGTGCACTACAGACCCTCACCCCACCACAGGCCATCAGTGCACCACAGACCCTCAGTGCACCACAGACTCTCCCCCTTCACAGACCCTCCCCTGACTCTCAGTGCACCACAGATCCTGCACCCACCACAGACCCTCACTGCATCACAGACCCTCAGTGCACCACAGATCCTCCACACCGCAGACCCTCAGTGCACCACAGACCCTCCCCACCACAGACCCTCAGTGCACCACAGACCCTCCCCCACCACAGACCCTCAGTGCACCAAAGACCCTCCCCCTCTACAGACCCTCAGTGCACCACAGATCATGCCCCTCCACAGACCCTCACTGCACCACAGAACCTCACTGCACCATAGACCCTCAGTACACCACAGACCCTCCCCACCACAGACCCTCACTGCACCACAGACTCTCTCCCCACCTTAGACCCTCCCCCACCACAGACCCTCAGCACACTACAGACCCTGCCCCACCACAGGCACTCAGTGCACCCACCATAAGCCCTGCCCCACCACAGACACAAAGCGCAACACAGACCCTCCCTATCACAGCCCTCAGTGCATAACAGACCCTGACCCCACCAGTCTTTCATTGCACCACAAACCCTGCCTGTTGGACAGGCCACACGAAGGGCTTGCTCCCTCCCCGCACGACAGGGCCCGAGCTCCGGCCCACCAGGCGTAACCCACGAAAAGCACCCGTACCCCGTCTCCCGACGGATCTTCTGCCCTCGGACCTCTACTCATCACGGGGCCCAGCCCCACCGGCTCCCCCGGCCGGTTCAAGCCGCCATCTTGGGCCCTGCACCACGAGGCCGCGTGGCCTCGCCCCGACCCTAACCCCGGGCCTGACCGGTCCCGACATCCCGGCACCACCATCCACCCGGGAGGTGAGCGGACCACTTGGCAGGTCAATGGGAGGACGAAGTGTCAAGAGCTCTTCCCCCGCCAGGTGCCGATCGCCTCCAACTCCCCCAGGCGCTGGCTCCACCCCCTGCTGGGTGTCTGGACACCTTCATCCCGGGCCCTCCGACCTCCAAGTGCGAGGGTCCGGACATCAAAGAGCGCCTGCCCTATAACTGGGGCAACTCCGGAGCAGGAAGGCAGTTGTATCCTGGAGTCGAGAGACACCGAGAGAACTCAGCCTTGACGGACTACTGGCGCTGCCGTAGCCCGCTCTTGTGAACCATCGTCCTGCCTGCTGGCGCTGCCGCGGCCTTCTACAACATCCATCCTCGTCGGGACCTGCTGGCGCTGCCGCGGCCCGTTGTAACGACCATCCTCACCGGGACCTGCTGGCGCTGCCGCGGACCGTACATCGACCATCTTTCCGGGACCTGCTGGCGCTGCCGCGGCCCGTTGTAACGACCATCCTCACCGGGACCTGCTGGCGCTGCCACGGACCGTCCATCGACCATCTTTCCGGGACCTGCTGGCGCTGCCGCGGCCCGCACCAACTAAGCTCGAGGATTGTGAGCTAATCATCATCTCATCCAAACTACCTGACTGGTAGACAGACTGTCCCGCTACCCCTTACCCTACTTTGAGAGACTTGAATCGAGGGGACCCCTGAGTCCAGACCTCCTTGTACCATTCAACCGTACCTTTAGAAGTGCTTATAAAGAACACTGAACCTTATCCGTGTGTGGTATCTGTCTGTGGGGGGGGAAGTTACTTGTCTGTATGATCGCTGGAGACGGCTCTCCCCGGAGACCTCTCCTCCTGACCCCGGCCGACCCTCCCGGTCCGTCTATCCTTTCTAACATTGGTGGCCAGCGGCGCGATCCGAATCAACGCGTAATCGTACAGAGAGTAGCTCACCCCACGACAACAACACGATGTCAGCCAAAGATAGCAACTCCACCGAGAAATTCCAAATGGATAAATTAGAAGAATACAACCACCGCGAACTGAGACAATTCTGCATAGAACTTGGCATTGCTACCACCGGCCTGAGTACCAAAGATGATCTAAAGCACGCCCTAGAGTCGTGGACAGAAACTGGGGTCGCCGGACCCTCCGACCAAAGCAGCATCACACCAGAGGGGAACGCCACGGCTCCCGAGGAGCGGGGAACGGGCCTCTCGCAGGAGGAGATCCGAGAAAGAGAAAGAACCAGATTGCACGAGTTGGAAATGGCACGACTCAAGATGGATGGGGAACTCAAGTTAGCTGAACAGAAACTCAACCTCGAGCACATGCGGCTCCGAGATGAACGAGAAGAGAAGCAGAGACAGAGAGAGCTGGAGGAGAAAAAAATAACGCTCGAGCACGAGTGCAAACTGGCCGAAATAGAACTTCGGAAACAGAATAAAGAACTGGGGGTGCCTGAGCGACCACACACCCCGGGGCCAATCGAGAAAAAAGTCCACATCCCCAAGGATATTGTCCGCGAGTATGTCCGAGAAGACGACATACAACAGTGGTTTAAAGCCTACGAGATCGCCATGACCTCCCACCGGATCGACCGGAGTGATTGGGGAGCCGGACTCTGGGGGAGGTTTATCAACGAGGGGCGCGATGCCCTACTGCAGCTCCCAGATCACCAAATGTCGTCCTACGACCACATGAAGGCTGCCCTCCTCACCCGCTACGGCCTCACACCCGAGATGTACCGCCAGAGGTTCAGAGATTGCACCCGGATCCCAGGTACAACTTGGGTAGAATACGTGAACTATTTCAGCCGTGCCTTCGAGGGTTGGATAAAGGGGAGCCAGGTCACCACCTACGAACAACTCTTTAACCTGATGGTATGGGAGCACCTGTCGAACAACTGCTTCGTCGAGCTCAGGCAGCACCTCCTCGACAGTAAGCTGACTGACCCCCGGCAGCTCGCCGCCGAAGCTGACCGATGGGAAAGCACCCGAGTGGGCCGGAGGGGGCCACACGAACAGAACAGAAACAACCAAGGCCAGCACCGTCCTCGGGGAGGAGGAGGGGGCCAGGGGCGAGGGAGAGACGCCTTGCCCGCAACACCCGTGGCCAGCACCCCGGCTCCGGCCGGTCGGGGCAACCCCCCGTGGCGTCCTGGGGTCCGAGCCAACGTCACGTGCCACCGATGCCAGCGAGTCGGCCACTACGCCAATGACCCGAGCTGCCCGCAGAACCAAACACCCAAGCCCCGCCAGGTAGCTGCCGCCGCCCTGGGGGAAGAGCGATCATTGGAGGAACCAGAGGAGTATGAGCCGGCCCAGAAAGAGTGGGAACCGGCCGCCATGGTCCTGGCGTGCTTAGGGGGAAGAGACATGGTCCCGCGGGCTCCCCTACCCGCTAACACCAGGAAATACGGTCAGTGGGTGACCATTAATGGACAGCGAGCCGAGGCCTTGCGTGACACAGGCGCCAGTGTGACGGCCGTCCGCTGTCACCTGGTGAAGCCCGAGCAGATCCTGCCGAACATTCTCTGCCCCGTCCGCTTGTTAAATGGTAGCGGCAGTTTCAGTCGATAACCTTTCAAGTATTTGCCCGGCGGTAATCGCCTCTCATACCACTCGATAATTTACCAATAAAAGAGGCAGGCGCCGGAGACTGGAAGGCAGGAAACAAGGTTTTATTCCGTCGGAGCAGAACACATCAGATCAGACAGCAAGGTATCGTCACGAGGTGCTCTAACTGCATCTCTGAGACCTGGTCTCTTATACACTGGTTTATTGCTTTATTACACATAGTATATTCTTGAGATTCCCTTGATGCCTGAAAGAACATCCCCTGAAGCCCCGGCTCAGATCCGATCCCACACATAGATACAGTAGAAGTTCCCACCCTACCCGCAGTGGGAGATGGCTATCGCGCAGCAGGGAATTCCGCTAATTCCCGGGGGTGTGTGCAACCGGCCGGGTCTCAGGGGGTAGGGGCTTTGATCTACTGTAATCCCTTTGATGTGGGGTGTTTCCCTTACAGTAGGGGCAATAAACTGCATCCGCAGGGCTAGGTGATGGCCTGGGACTAGTTCAGACAATGGGGCGCAGAGGAAGGGGGTTATCAAAGGAGAGGCATGACCATGTATGGGTTGTCGGTCGGAAGTGGTTCCGTAGCAGGGTCGCGCAGAAGGAGAGGGTTTATGGCCTGTATGAGAGAGCGGGGGTGGCCAGCGCGCGGGGGATGCTTGCAGCGCCAGGGGAAAGCGCTGGCGGTCGAGAGTGAGCGGGGAGAGAGTGGGGTGCCTAAAATGGCGGCCGTGCATTCGCTGTGCGTGGCGCTGGGGAGAGGCAAGATGGCGCAGATAATGTTCAGTTTGCACGCTAAATTTCCACACGCTCGGCAGACAACTCTGAAAGTATGTGTCAAATGGCCTGCGTTCCATTCGAATGGGGAGGGGTCTCCGGCCTGTTGAAGGTGACGGTCCGGGACGATGCCCCCGTGGACTGCCTCCTGGGGAATGACCTCGAGAGTTCCCCGTGGGCCACCGTTGAGAGAAGAGAGCACCTGGGGATGCTGGGCCTCCCGGACTGGGCCTGCGTAACCACCCGGTCCATGGCCGCCCGTGCCGTCCCTCGAGCAGAAGAACCAGAATGGCCAGCACCTCCGCCCCCAGTCGCCCCAGTAGAAGACAACGACGAGGCCAGCCTCCCAGACCCGACGGCCGAAGGGGACGCGCAACCCCAGGACCTTCCTGACCTGGCTCAGTGGCGTCAAGAGGGGGGGCCCACCCAAGCACAGTTCCGCCAGGAACAAAAGACCTGTCCCTCCCTCGAGGGACTCCGCCAACAAGCCAGCGCCCAGAACGCAGGGGACTCCACCGGAACTCACTGGGTCTACTGGGATAACGACCTGCTATACAGCGAGCAAAGAATTGCCGAGCTGGGGGCCGGTCGAGTACTGGTGGTACCTCTCCGCTTCAGAGACTTTCTGCTCAACCTGGCCCACGATGTCCCCCTGGCTGGACACCTGGGCCAAGATAAAACGTACAGCCGCCTAGTGACCCACTTTTTCTGGCCGAAGATGAGGAACGACGTCCTGAACCACTGCCGATCTTGCCCCACATGCCAAGCCAGCGGGAAGAGTGGTCGGAAGCTGAAAGCCCCTCTGCAACCCTTCCCTGTGGTCACCACCCCGTTCGAGAGGGTGGGGATAGACATCGTGGGGCCTCTGGACCCCCGCACGGCACAAGGACACAGGTTCATCTTAGTACTGGTGGACCATGCCACCCGCTACCCCGAGGCGGTGCCCCTACGGACCGTGACAGCTCCGGTGGTTGGCCGGGCCCTAATGGGGATCTTCTCCCGGGTAGGCTTCCCCCGAGAAGTCGTCAGCGACCGAGGCACGAACTTTATATCCAAATACATGAAGTCCCTCTGGCAACAATGCGGGGTCACCTACAGATTCACGACCCCCTATCACCCCCAAGGGAACGGACTAGTAGAGCGTTTTAACCGTACCCTCAAGGGGATGATTGGGGGATTGGAAGAGCCCCTCCGTCGCCAGTGGGATGTACTACTCCCGTGCCTCCTCTTCGCCTACCGCGAAGTTCCCCAGAAGTCTCTCGGTTTTAGCCCTTTCGAACTCCTGTACGGGCACCCTGTGCGAGGGCCCCTCAGCCTAGTAAAAGAAGGTTGGGAGATGGCCCCCCTAAAGACCCCTCCAGACGTCTTCAAATACCTCCTGGCCCTACGCAATCAGACCCGGCGCTTCAGAGAGATGGCCAAGGCGAACCTCGAGGCCAGCCAGGAGGACATGAAGAAGTGGTATGATCACAATGCCTCCTCCGTTGAGTTCGAGCCTGGACAACAAGTATGGGTGATGTCCCCCACCGAACCATGTGCCTTGCAAGATAAGTGGACGGGGCCCTTCAAAGTGGTCGAGCGCAAAAGCCCCGTCACTTACCTCATCGACCTGGGGACCTCCCGGAACCCCCTTCGGGTCCTCCACACCAACCGACTCAAACCACACTTTGTGCGCTCAGAACTCAGCCTCCTGATGGCTACGGACAGTGGGGCAGAGGAAGACTCCGAACCCCTCCCGGATCTTCTGAAGACTCAGGAGAATGACGGCTCCATGGACGGGGTCCGGCTCTCTGACGCCCTCACTTCGGAGCAACGCCAGGGCTGCCGGAACCTCCTGCTGCAGTTCGCTACCCTGTTCTCCCTCACCCCCGGGGTCACCCCTTGGTGTTTGCACGACGTGGACACCGGGGACAGTCCCCCTGTCCGACACCGGGCCTACCGCGTACCAGATCGGGTACAGGCCTGCATACAGGAGGAGGTGGCCAAGATGCTCACAATCGGGGTCATCGAGCCCTCGGACAGCCCCTGGGCCAGTCCGGTTGTATTGGTCCCCAAAGCCGCTGCCCCCGGCACCGCACCTGAACTGAGATTCTGCGTCGACTACCGGGGCTTGAACGCTGTCACCCGGACCGACGCTCATCCGATCCCCCGAGCAGACGAGCTGATCGACCGGCTGGGGGCCGCCCGCTACCTCAGTATCTTCGACCTAACAGCGGGCTACTGGCAGATCGGCCTCACACCCAGGGCTCAGGAACGGTCAGCCTTCTCTACCCCCGATGGCCACTACCAATTCAAGGTCATGCCCTTCGGCATGAAGAATGCCCCCGCCACGTTTCAACGCCTCGTGAACCAGGTCTTGGCGGGGCTCGAAGAGTTCATCGCTGCCTACCTGGACGATATCGCTGTATACAGCCACCACTGGCCCGACCACCTCCGTCACCTCCAAGAGGTCCTACAGGCCCTCCAGCGGGCCGGCCTCACAATTAAGGCCGGCAAGTGCCAAATTGGCCAAGGGTCTGTGACCTACCTTGGGCACCAAGTGGGAAGCGGGCTGGTGGCCCCGCTACAACTTAAGATTGCTGCCATCCAGTCCTGGCAGCCCCCCGTCACCCAGACCGAGGTCCGAGCCTTCTTGGGGCTCACCGGCTACTACCGGCGGTTCGTGAAGGACTACGGCAGCATCGTGGGGCCCCTCACGGGTCTCACGTCCAAGAACCAGCCGAAGCGGATTAACTGGACCCCCGATTGTCAAGCGGCCTTCGAGAAGCTGAAGGCCGCTCTATGCACCGCCCCTGTGCTCCAGGCCCCCGATTACAGTCGGGAATTCATGGTACAGACCGACGCCTCCGACCACGGCATCGGAGCCGTCCTTTCTCAGTTAAACCCCGAAGGTCATGACCAGCCGGTGGCCTTCATCAGTCGACGTCTCCTGGCCCGAGAACAGCGCTGGAGCACCATCGAGAGGGAGGCCTTCGCAGTGGTGTGGGCCCTCAAAAAGCTCCGGCCCTATCTCTTCGGTACCCACTTCCGGGTACAAACCGACCATCGACCCCTGCAGTGGCTGATGCAGATGCGGGGGGAGAACCCAAAACTCTTGCGCTGGTCCATTTCCCTGCAGGGAATGGACTTCACTGTGGAGCACCGACCAGGCCAAGACCACGCCAACGCGGATGGCCTGTCCCGCTTTTTCCGCCTCGACGAAGAGAGTCCCCAAGGAGATGGGTGACTCTCCCCGCCTTCAGCTGGGGGGGACGCATGTTGGACAGGCCACACGAAGGGCTTGCTCCCTCCCCGCACGACAGGGCCCGAGCTCCGGCCCACCAGGCGTAATCCACGAAAAGCACCCGTACCCCGTCTCCCGACGGATCTTCTGCCCTCGGACCTCTACTCATCACGGGGCCCAGCCCCACCGGCTCCCCCGGCCGGTTCAAGCCGCCATCTTGGGCCCTGCACCACGAGGCCGCGTGGCCTCGCCCCGACCCTAACCCCGGGCCTGACCGGCCCCGACATCCCGGCACCACCATCCACCCGGGAGGTGAGCGGACCACTTGGCAGGTCAATGGGAGGACGAAGTGTCAAGAGCTCTTCCCCCGCCAGGTGCCGATCGCCTCCAACTCCCCCAGGCGCTGGCTCCACCCCCTGCTGGGTGTCTGGACACCTTCATCCCGGGCCCTCCGACCTCCAAGTGCGAGGGTCCGGACATCAAAGAGCGCCTGCCCTATAACTGGGGCAACTCCGGAGCAGGAAGGCAGTTGTATCCTGGAGTCGAGAGACACCGAGAGAACTCAGCCTTGATGGACTACTGGCGCTGCCGTAGCCCGCTCTTGTGAACCATCGTCCTGCCTGCTGGCGCTGCCGCGGCCTTCTACAACATCCATCCTCGTCGGGACCTGCTGGCGCTGCCGCGGCCCGTTGTAACGACCATCCTCACCGGGACCTGCTGGCGCTGCCGCGGACCGTACATCGACCATCTTTCCGGGACCTGCTGGCGCTGCCACGGCCCGTTGTAACGACCATCCTCACCGGGACCTGCTGGCGCTGCCACGGACCGTCCATCGACCATCTTTCCGGGACCTGCTGGCGCTGCCGCGGCCCGCACCAACTAAGCTCGAGGATTGTGAGCTAATCATCATCTCATCCAAACTACCTGACTGGTAGACAGACTGTCCCGCTACCCCTTACCCTACTTTGAGAGACTTGAATCGAGGGGACCCCTGAGTCCAGACCTCCTTGTACCATTCAACCGTACCTTTAGAAGTGCTTATAAAGAACACTGAACCTTATCCGTGTGTGGTATCTGTCTGTGGGGGGTTAAGTTACTTGTCTGTACGATCGCTGGAGACGGCTCTCCCCGGAGACCTCTCCTCCTGACCCCGGCCGACCCTCCCGGTCCGTCTATCCTTTCTAACACTGCCCCCACCACAGACCCTCAGTGCACCACAGACCCTCTCCACCATAGACCCTTAGTTCACCACAGACCCTTCCCTCACCACCGACCCTCAGTGCACCTTAGACCCTCCCACCACCACAGACCCTCAGTGCACCACAGACCTTCAGTCAGTGCACCACAGACCTTCAGTCAGTGCACCACAGACCCTCCCCACCACAGACCCTTCCCCACCACAGACCCTTCCCCCACCACAGGCCTTCAGTGCACCACAGACCCTCCCCCACCACAGACCCTCAGTGCACCACAGGCCCTTTCCCACCACAGACTCTCAGTGCACCACAGACCCTCAGTGCACCACATACCCTCAGTGCATCACAGACCCTCAGTGCATCACAGACCCTCAGTTACGCAGTCACCCTTCCCCACCACAGACCATTAGTGCCATAGTCACCCTCCCCTACCACAGACCTCAGTGACACAGTCACCCTCCCCCACCACAGACCCTTAGTGCCATAGTCACCATCCCCCACCAAAGACCCTCAATGACACAGTCCCCCTCCCCCTCCACAGACCCTCAGTGCCATAGTCACCCTCCCAACCACAGACCCTCAGGGCACAGTCACTCTCCACCACGATAGACCCTCAGTGACATAGTCACCCTTCACCCACCACCGGCCCTCAGTGCCATAGTCACCCTCCCCCACCATAGACCCTCAGTGACATAGTCACCCCCACACAAACCACACTTCCTGACGCCAGGAACCCTCTAACACCACAGACCATCAGTGACATAGTCACCCTCCCCCACCACAGATCCTCAGTGACATAGTCAACCCCTCATACAAACTTCACTTGTTGACACCTGGAGCCCACTACCACAACAGACTCTAATTGACATAGATATCCTCCCCCACACAAACTACACTTACTGACAGCAGGAACCCTCTAGCACCATAGACCATCAGTGACATAGTCACCTTCCCATCACACACCATCAGTGACAGTCACCCTCCCCCATTCAAATCACACTTGCTGACACCAGGAACCCTATACCACCACAGACTCTCATTGACATAGACACCTTCCCCCACACAAACTAAACTTACTGATAGCAGGAGCCCTCCACTACCACAGACCATCAGTGGCATAGTCACCTTCCCCACCACAGACCATCAGTGACATAGACACCCTCACCCCTCAAAAACCACACTTATTTACAGTAGGAGCCCTGCACACCACAGACCCTCAGTGCTGTAGTCACCTTCCCCCGCACAAGCCACACTTACTGACAGCAGTAACCCTCCACTACCACAAACACTCAGTGCTATAGACACCTCCCCCCACACTGAGCTCCCTTACTGACACCAGGAGCCCTCTACCAGCACAGACCCACATACATGCTGTAGGAAGGTAGATATCTGACTATGGTTACCCCAAAAATTTTGCCTAGTGTCTAGCTGGTTTTTCGACTTAGTTGGCCTGAGATCCTGCCATTCAGGATCTCAGCCTATCTGCTCTCTCTTTAAAATGGACTCCATGCACCCTAGGTGCATAACCCATTGGAACTAGATCACCCTGTGAGCCCCTGTACCAGTGTACACTAGGTACCCAGGGCATTGGTGTATCTAAGGCCACCAGGGGCTGAAGCATGTATTGTGCCACCCCTGGACTGGCCTAACAAATTTGACACAACTGGCTGATCACTCAGCTGGGGTAAGTTGGTGTAACCACCTCTTACTTAGGTGTAGTATACCTATACCTAACCTTAAATGGGACACATGTTAACCTATAAGTCACTCCTATGGCAGGCCTTGACAATCCTGAAGGCAGAGTGCTTGGTTCCATGTGAGATGGTGCTCTGGCATGAGCTGAGCCTGTCTGCAGTGGTCGGAACAACTTCCTTCTACCGTTTCCAGATATCGTCATACCATATACTCTTAAGTGCATTATGAACCTCGCGGTTAAATGCTATCTTTGGTTTGGCTTTATCAAAACATGTCGAGTAAGGTGTCATACGAATTGGAATACTAACCCCTCGCCAATTCTGGCGACGGGGTTAGCATTCCACCCTTCTAGAGGGACACGACATGTACAGTACCTGAAACCCGGGTAAAATCAGACATAGCCTCAGCTCCACAAAATGGATGCTGCCACCACAGACACAAGTCTGCCCTCCTGCTGCTGGGAGTCCTTCCAGCTTGGGAGACGTGGACAAAGGGTTTCCTGCCAGGGGAGGTGCATGCACCACCCCAGACAGGATTTTGTGTATTGGTCAGGTAGGGCTTGAATGGAATCAGACATGCCTGAGGCTCACAAGGAGCCTCGGTGCATATGCCAGTTCAAACCGGTCCTGGGGCACACCAGCCCCGGACCTGGGGCGAGCTGGACAAAGGATTGGGGGTGTAACCACCCCCCTTCCTGGTCCCACCCTTAGGGAGGGACCTAGCAGGTAGTCTGGCCCCTAGAATCAGCTTAAAGGTAGGAGCTGTGTCCTAAGACTTCAGACATCCTGGAATCAACTTAACTACAAGAAGAAGACGGGAACTTCGACGCTCTGCTGCACAGAGGACAGAAGGAAATCTCCCCTATGGTCAGGGAGTGACCATCTTGCTAACGCAAGCACCAACCAGCTATTCGACGTCTGCTTTGCCGCCACCTCCCGCCGGAGCCCGAGCCCAGAGCCCGACAAGACCTGGACCTCCAGACCTCTCACAGCCCGATCCACAGTCCCTGCAAAGAAGGAACTCGTGGAGGCACCGAGACACGTGGAGCCAGCCATCTTGAAAGACCGACGACAAGCTGCAAGCGCAACAACAGAGGCTCCCTCCAAGTTGTGCTTTGGGTCTTGAGAAGCCCAACACCCGAGTAGCATCTGCTCCAAAGGTGAGCCCTCCAGCATCTCCACGATCTGCGTGGGGCCCCTCTGCATTTTGCATCTCGACGCGCCTGCCCGGTCCCTGGCCCGTTGGCTAGTGGCCATTTTGGCGACCTAACTTGAAATCAACGACGCTGGTCTAGTTGCTCCAGACTGGCCCCAGCTGCTCTCCCAAGGAGCAGCCCCTCTGACCTTGCTGGTCAGAACCATCAGCTTACTTCTCTTTCCATGACTCCTGCCTTTGCCAAGGCTTGTTTGCCTCTTTCGAGTCGCCGACACCGCCGACAGCGAGAGCCTGCATGGTAAAGGTCGTGAACCGACTCCTGGACGTCGTCGACCTTCAGGGACCACGTGGCTGCGGAGACAAGCTACACCTCATCACCTGTTTGCACCCGACATCGCCTGGTACCTACCTGGTGCCACGCCGGTCACTGGCTAGTGACTGTGAACACTGTCCCCTCTGCTTTCAGGTCTTCTACAACTCCGATCCACTCTTGGATCCACCGCATCTCTTCTGGACCGGCCGCCTGCAGCATCTTTGTCATCAGGCTCCATTGAATCGATAGAAGAAACCCGACGCACTTCGAGACCTATGCACCCGCTTCCTGTGGGTGAGGTAAAGCTGGCACTCCGGTGCCCAAGTGTAGAGAAACATCTCTAGTGTCTGTGTTTTGAATCTTAAATTCGTAGTCCATCCAGAAGACCCTTCTAGCAGTAACTTTTGAACTTTTACGCACCCATTGAAAACCTATGGGAGCACGCGTGTAACTTTCCTCACTGCACACGCGACCCGTGGACCTCCTGGTCACTAACTGAAGTTAGCTCCTTGTAGGCCCAGCGATTCTAGAGGCCCTAGGCCTTTTCCCTTTCCTGTTCGTGGTACTTATACCACTATTTTAGTATATGGTTTGATCGGCCACCAGGGCCTATCCATATAAAGTGCAACTTCTCTATATTATAACACTGTCTTGTTTAACGATTTGTGCTCCTGTGCTCATAAAGAGTCTAGGGGATACTTTGAGAAATAAATACATATATATTTTGAATATATATCTGTGTGGTGTCCTTTCATTGGTGTAAAGAGGGGTTACCTATGGTAAAACAGCTTGCTTAACACGCTTTAACGAGTTTAGCCTCAAAGACTGCTTAGCCTACGCTACCACTAGGGCAGCTAGTCCGAAAAGGTTGACTTACAACCACACCATAAGGGTTGCTTGGCATGGTACAAGGTGGTCACATTAACCAGTGAACAGCATATACCAGGCCAACTTCTCACACATGCCTACATTTTAGAAGAGGAATGCGGGAGGTTTTGTAAACATAATCGGGAGAATGTATTTTTCCCCACTGACTTCTATTGAAGCAGAGGCAATACCAGGCGGGAGGCTGTGAAAATAAAACCTGAATCAGGTCTGTTGGAATGTATGTGACATACTCACCTCCTCCACACAAACAACACTTCCTGGCACCAGGAACCATCTACCATCACAGACCCTCAATGACATAAACCCTCTCCCCCAACACAAACCACACTTTCAGACAGGAGAAGCCCTCTCCCACCACAGAGCCTCAATAACATAGTCAAGTCAGCCCTTCTCCCCGGTTCACTCAGCCCTCTCTGAAAACCGGCACAGGTCAGTGGTTGAGGGGCATAAAATATAGTATTGGAACTGTGATGCTGCATGTGATGGGACATGGGCGGGGTCAGTGAATGTGTGGGGTGGCAAAAAAAACATATTCTGGATGTTTTACGGCCTTTCACCTTCACGTAGCTACGTATAAAATAACACACAGCTTAAATGAGAAATAAACAAAAAAAAGGTTAATCAGTGGGAAATGCACTATAGTACATTATGAGGCCGCGATTAGTTAATGCACTGCAGAGGTGCGGGTGTACCAGAGACCCACACAATTAGATCTAGGTTGGTGCAGTGGAGAATAGTGGCTTGTGTATTTTTATTTCTAAGAGGTCACAGCCTGTGGCAATAAGCACTGTATGGAAGTCATTATTTTAACCTTGCATTACACACAGTATAAGAGAGGGTGCTTCAAAACGCATATACATGGAAAGGAGAAGCAGCCGGGTCACAGAAGACTGCACCACCAGAATCAGTCACCAGTAACTTAAGATATTGCCCACCTCAAACGCTCTGCTGCCTGTAGAGCGTAAATAAATACTTGAAAAATAAACTGGATGAGAGGCAATATAATGATACAAACAGTTTCAATACAACACAGAACAAATCATGAAAGAGAGATGTGTTATTTCTTCCGTCTTTTATTGTTCTTGTTGCACTTCGCACAAAACAGTCAGCCAACGCGTTTCGCCCAAACACGGGCTTCTTCAGGGCTGAAATGGCATACAATACAAAAACTTTTTTACGAAACACACAAAATAATCAAAGACAGACAAAATTTCTAAAATGTCAAATGTCCATGAATGAAACGCTAAAGAGGAAAAAGCGAAAGAACCACCATCTTATCCACGTGATTTTAGGAAACAGAACACATTCCAAGAAAGATGTGTATATATAAAGCAAAGAAGAAAACGACCCTAACCACACCCGTGAACAGAAGAGAACTTTGGAAATTAGTGACTCTTGTTCCACGCACTCCCAATGGTGACGTGGATGCTTAAAGACTAAGTGAGAGAAACAGACAACCTGTGATCTAAACTAAACATGGCTATATCACCAATGCGTTATGTATTTAGGCTTACCAAAATTATTAAGAGCGTAGGATAATTCTTTGATGATCAGCAACAAGGAAGAGGTCAAGTCCGTCAAGCTATATTAAGTAGAAAGACCTATCCTAAGTGAGTGACTAATATTAAGATGCCAAAAGAAAAAGTAACAAGATATGAGACAAAGATAATCAAAAAGAAGACATACCCAATGTATGGCGAAAATAAGACACAGCGACCTCAGAGACCCAAGGGTAAACGATCTGTGTCTGAGGTCTTAATTCTGTAAGACAAGAGTATTAACTCAATGGTTGCACTTCTCATACCTCATGAGTGCAATTTTGCAACTGCAGATAATGCATTCCACCCTTCATGCTTATCCAATTAAATCTTCCTAAACTGTATATCAAACACTTCGTTCGAATATCCTAAGCCCATGGTTACACACAAAAGCATTGCATGTCACGAGTGATACGGTTGAGATATAAAACAAAAAAGGAAAGAAAACGGAGGAACAAAAAAACTGCCCGCAATCCAAGTCGGGTTTCCCCAACAACAACGCTTATCCAGATAAATTGCTAAACATGTTTGAAACTGATCAAAAAACCAGACACATGCATGTTCAGAACGGACATTGCGGTGACTAATTCACCAATAAACAAGTAAAAAACATGAATATTTATGTTTTTTAAAAACCCGCATCAAGCAAACAAACCACTCAGTGGTACCCGTATACTTTTTTGACATCCACGCCACACAAGCGTTATACATCAACAACGGGGAATGTGTATACTTTTGCACACACAAAAAAACCCATCAATAAGGAACCGGTCATTGAAAGCTACAAGATATACATAACTCGATGCCCCGTTCACGAAAGACCTACAGCGTGTCAGAGCCTAAGCTAAGTATGAGCACCCTGCTTTATCAGCTCACCGTATAGTGGTATTAACCACGTCCGAAATTGGGTGTCCAGCGCAGTCCCCGTATTTCACGTCCCGTACCAGGACTGACAAGTAGTGAGGAAAATACTTCGCCGTACAAGCGTTTTTAAATACCTCGATCAGCGCCAAACCGTCAAAGCAGGAAGCAATTACACTAAGACGCTTCCGGGTCAAGTTTGTTTGTAAGTGACGTACTTCCGGTTTCACGCCCATAGCGCTTCCGGGACAAATTGATTGAGAAAGAAGAAGAACAACTAGAACGGGAATCTAAATCACTCTGGTATTCACACTTCCGGTTATACGCCCGCAATGAACATCCATCTACTAACCCTATTTTAATAACAGTTTTCAAACCCCAGGATCACCAAACATAGTGCTGTAGGCTGACGCCATAATTATAATGCCAATATTGGCCCTTAGCTATCAATCAGCATTAAAGTAGCGGGTACACGAAATTTATACATTTACTGAGTGATGTACAATTAAGAATGCACGAAACTTTATTAAAACGACACACACAAGAGTCATCTAACATATAGACGACAAAGGTTCATTGATAAAAGCAATTAAGCTGATATTGAAAGTACAAAGACGGCTTAATACCCAAAGAAAACAGTGGATCCCACCTATTTTTACTTGCGAATATAGGCGTCTTCCTACACATATTTCGATATATTTCATTGCAAGTGATATTGGTTAAAAACGAGTGTCCAGCAAGAACAGATAACAATGGACTCTATAAAGAGAAACATTGTTATACAGAAGGGGGGTGAATGTTTGCATTACACTCTTGACGTAGTCAAATACCACATTCACACACAATCCCCTATCTTCGCTTAATTTAAAGCTGCACAGAGAAGCGTCTTATTGTGAGGAAAACTATCAAACAGAAGCAAAGCAAGAGCCACCCTCCACCAATAAGAGGAATTAGGGTGATCAGACTGAATAAGGTGTACATGAAAAAGAGAGGAGACGCAGAGAATATCGACAAGTACGTCATATTTTCAACAATGTCAATAATGGTCTGTTGTCTTACAAATTTGAGTAGATTTGTAAAGAGCAGGAACAACTCATATCCAAAGAATATTTTTCAAAATTACATTCGGTACAACATAATCCAATGTATGTGTACTTAGAACAATCATTGGCACAGGAACACAGTACAGGCTAATCACATTCAGCAAAGCATAAGAGAACCTTTAAGTGATTGTCACACACAGTCCAACGTGTATGTGTACAGGACCAGAAATAGGAGACCAGACGTTATATTATTTAGGGCTATGCACTGTTTAAAGAAAATAATGTAATTCCCTATCCGCATTCAGACCCTCAGTAGACGAACGCAAAGTACAGATCCATCTGGCCTCCAATTGTCTCAACCTGAGCGCCCTATCTCCACCCCTGCTGTTATTTGTGACAGTGTCAATTCCATGGAATTGGAACCGAGCCCGGTCCACACCCACTGTACATTCATGCGAGACTAGGGCATACGAAAGGTCTCCATTAAGTGCAGCTCTTCGATGTTCCTGAATTCTCATCTTAAGTTGTCTAGTAGTGCTACCCACATAGACCTTACCACAACCACAAATAATGACATAAACAACATAAGTGGTGAGACAATTAATAAAATGTACAATCCTGTGTTTAGTCTTGCTGTTATAGCTGAATGTGAGTGTTTTGTTGCACCCCAAATGGCAGATGTTACATGTACTGCATACATAAAAACCAATAGGCTTGCTCAACCATGATTGTGGTTTGGTGACCTTCTGCAGAGTGTAACTGGGGCATAATACATCTCTAATAGTTCTACTACGTCTAAATGTCATTGATGGTTTTTCCGTTAGCATGTTACCAATTCCTGGTGTCCCTTTAAGAAGCGCCCAATGTTTACCCAGAGATTTGAACACCTCATGATTCAAGGTTGAATAGGTAGTAATAAATGACAATCTCTGTGAGTTATGGTCAGTCTTCTTTTTATAGCAATTTAACATAGACTCTCTCTTGATGTTCTGTACCTTACTAACAGCGGTCTTAAGTAGTTGCGCATGGTATCCTCTCCTTTTCAGTCTGTCTATAGTTTTTTTAGACTGTTCAACAAATTTGCCATCTTCACTACAATTTCTGCGAATCCGCAGAAATTCCCCATATGGGATGGCTTTCTTTGTTGAAGGGGGATGCGAGCTAGTAAAGTGCAAGATGCTATTTACCGCTGTTTCTTTCCTATGTAGGGTGCTATGAATGGTATTCCCTTTGACATACAATTCCAAATAGGGTTAGTAGATGGATGTTCATTGCGGGCGTATAACCGGAAGTGTGAATACCAGAGTGATTTAGATTCCCGTTAGATTCCCGTTCTAGTTGTTTTTCTTCTTTCTCAATCAATTTGTCCCGGAAGCGCTATGGGCGTGAAACCGGAAGTACGTCACTTACAAACAAACTTGACCCGGAAGCGTCTTAGTGTAATTGCTTCCTGCTTTGACGGTTTGGCGCTGATCGAGGTATTTAAAAACGCTTGTATGGCGAAGTATTTTCCTCACTACTTGTCAGTCCTGGTACGGGACGTGAAATACGGGGACTGCGCTGGACACCCAATTTCGGACGTGGTTAATACCACTATACGGTGAGCTGATAAAGCAGGGTGCTCATACTTAGCTTAGGCTCTGACACGCTGTAGGTCTTTCGTGAACGGGGCATCGAGTTATGTATATCTTGTAGCTTTCAATGACCGGTTCCTTATTGATGGGTTTTTTTGTGTGTGCAAAAGTATACACATTCCCCGTTGTTGATGTATAACGCTTGTGTGGCGTGGATGTCAAAAAAGTATACGGGTACCACTGAGTGGTTTGTTTGCTTGATGCGGGTTTTTAAAAAACATAAATATTCATGTTTTTTACTTGTTTATTGGTGAATTAGTCACCGCAATGTCCGTTCTGAACATGCATGTGTCTGGTTTTTTGATCAGTTTCAAACATGTTTAGCAATTTATCTGGATAAGCGTTGTTGTTGGGGAAACCCGACTTGGATTGCGGGCAGTTTTTTTGTTCCTCCGTTTTCTTTCCTTTTTTGTTTTATATCTCAACCGTATCACTCGTGACATGCAATGCTTTTGTGTGTAACCATGGGCTTAGGATATTCGAACGAAGTGTTTGATATACAGTTTAGGAAGATTTAATTGGATAAGCATGAAGGGTGGAATGCATTATCTGCAGTTGCAAAATTGCACTCATGAGGTATGAGAAGTGCAACCATTGAGTTAATACTCTTGTCTTACAGAATTAAGACCTCAGACACAGATCGTTTACCCTTGGGTCTCTGAGGTCGCTGTGTCTTATTTTCGCCATACATTGGGTATGTCTTCTTTTTGATTATCTTTGTCTCATATCTTGTTACTTTTTCTTTTGGCATCTTAATATTAGTCACTCACTTAGGATAGGTCTTTCTACTTAATATAGCTTGACGGACTTGACCTCTTCCTTGTTGCTGATCATCAAAGAATTATCCTACGCTCTTAATAATTTTGGTAAGCCTAAATACATAACGCATTGGTGATATAGCCATGTTTAGTTTAGATCACAGGTTGTCTGTTTCTCTCACTTAGTCTTTAAGCATCCACGTCACCATTGGGAGTGCGTGGAACAAGAGTCACTAATTTCCAAAGTTCTCTTCTGTTCACGGGTGTGGTTAGGGTCGTTTTCTTCTTTGCTTTATATATACACATCTTTCTTGGAATGTGTTCTGTTTCCTAAAATCACGTGGATAAGATGGTGGTTCTTTCGCTTTTTCCTCTTTAGCGTTTCATTCATGGACATTTGACATTTTAGAAATTTTGTCTGTCTTTGATTATTTTGTGTGTTTCGTAAAAAAGTTTTTGTATTGTATGCCATTTCAGCCCTGAAGAAGCCCGTGTTTGGGCGAAACGCGTTGGCTGACTGTTTTGTGCGAAGTGCAACAAGAACAATAAAAGACGGAAGAAATAACACATCTCTCTTTCATGATTTGTTCTGTGTTGTATTGAAACTGTTTGTATCATTATATTGCCTCTCATCCAGTTTATTTTTCAAGTATTTATTTACGCTCTACAGGCAGCAGAGCGTTTGAGGTGGGCAATATCTTAAGTTACTGGTGACTGATTCTGGTGGTGCAGTCTTCTGTGACCCGGCTGCTTCTCCTTTCCATGTATATGTCAATTTAGGGTCGATTAGCACACCGGACGCACATTTACTAATTATTACTCAAAGCTTTCTCTTCCATTATGAATTTTGATGATGATAGAGAGGAATTAGCTAAAGACCTATTCAAACCAAATAGTGAGATCAAACAAACCATTTCTAATGGAACACTTAACAAAAAAGAAGGTCTTAAAAATAAGTTTCAAAAGCTTGAAAGGCTTAAGAAAAATGAGCTTTCAAAATGGTGGGATGGGGTAACACTCAAAAGATATCTTGAGAACAAAAAGGTCCCTAGAGGACTAAGAATACTTACATTCCCAAATTTTGATGATCTTGACCCAGACCTCCTACAGGATTGGGAGGATAACTTACATAATTCGTCTTTTAACATGATGAAAATTTTGATCACACACGCTGAAAGAAAATGCCTCAAACTTCAGGCTGAGATTAAAACATTAGAGGAGGAAATTAAACAACTCAACTTAACAGAAGCCACAGCAAAGAATTATGTGATTCTTAAGGAACAGATAAACAGTCATCAAATGGCTGTCAAGAATAGGAAACTTAATAAAATCATGCGTGACGACCGTGATTATGATCTAGGTCGCATCTTCACATTTGCCCCAAAGTTTGACAATATACAAGTTCCCAAAGATAAACAAACAGCACCTTCCAACACTGGTAGTATATCTAGTATCAGTTTAAGTTCGGACGCTTCATCCATTGAGGATGCAGGCAGGGCAGATGTTACGGAACCAAATGCCCCAGGAGCCTGTTCTTCTACTTTTTTAGAGGAGGTTCTCCGCTTTCGGATCGGGAACAAAAAACCAAGAGACAAACCAGGAGAGGGGGTAGGAGAAAAAACGGCAGGAAAGGATCGTGTTTTGACAAGATTTCAAAAAAATCAAATGAACAAACGGTAGAGTTAGATAATGGGGATAGTGAAATACATTCATTTGAAACTGTTAATGATAATGACATGTCACATAACTTTGCCCTTACTTCCAAAGGTGACAATTTGGTCATCAATCTTTCTGATTACAATTTGAATGAACATGAATTCAATGTTTTGAATAAAGGTCTTGGATTTTGTCCCGTGTATGGGGGTTTGTTTTCGGACTTGCATGTCGATCTATTCAAGTTTGTAAGGCTTGCCAAACTCAAATGTCACTTTTCCCTTAACAACTATGAACGGTCGACTGTGTCTGTACCCAATGTATGCACTGATGTAACTGTCTCACATGGTAAAAATGTAGCTACATTATTGTCATTAGATTCAGACAATGAGTCTTCCTATGAACATGTACTGGCTAGTTTGAACATTGCTCCAGATTACACATGTGACAGTGGTCTTCGTAATTCCAGTAAATTCATGCCTCAGGGTGCACACCTAAATTCTTTGGATGTGTTTTACGAGCAGGTCACCAAAGAACTATACAACTTGGAAGACAAACATGGTAGTAGTTATAAGAAACACTTACAAGATAATCTAACCCCTTCAGAAAGAACTGCCATGCAGAATCTACGCAAGAATGACAACATTATAATACGTGAGGCTGACAAGGGGGGCAACGTAGTCGTTATGAATAGAACTGATTACGAGAAGGAGGTTGAAAGACAGCTTAGCAATACCACACATTACACAAAGCTTACTCTTAACCCCTGTACTGCGGCTACTGTTAGGATCAATACGCAACTAACCCATTGGAAGGATTTGGGCCTTATTTCTGATACGGAATATAGGTTTCTATCTATAAGTAACCCTAGATACCCTTGTATCTATTTGCTTCCTAAGGTGCACAAGAACATGCCATTTCCACCGGGACGACCAATTATCTCGGGAATTGGCTCCATGACAGAGGCACTGGCTCAATTTGTGGATACCTTTTTACAGCCGTTAGTCATCAACTTGCCCTCATACATTAGAGACAGCACTGATCTTTTAAACAAACTTATAGATCTGGATTGGGATGAGAACATGTGGTTTGCCACATTGGATGTGGAATCACTATACACGTGCATAAAACGAGAGTTTGGTGAATTAGCTGTCGACTCTTACCTTTCTTCTAGACATGCTAGCCTATTGGATCACAACTTGATGATCTTAGGAATGATAGACCTAATCCTTGATAATAACTTCTTCATGTTCAACACCACCTGGTATAAACAAGAGCAGGGTACTGCTATGGGTTCGAAATTTGCACCATCATACGCGAACCTTTTTATGGGGTGGGTGGAGCGGAACCATGCATGGTCTGTAGCGGCAACAGATTGGACCAAACATATCCAATTCTGGGGCCGCTACATTGATGATATCATTATTATTTGGACGGGTACAGGGCCTCAACTTAAGGAATATCACAACTTCCTTAATGATAACACTCTAAATGTCAGGTTCACTCTGGAAATGTCCCAAACAAGGATTCAGTTCTTAGATTTGGAATTGTATGTCAAAGGGAATACCATTCATAGCACCCTACATAGGAAAGAAACAGCGGTAAATAGCATCTTGCACTTTACTAGCTCGCATCCCCCTTCAACAAAGAAAGCCATCCCATATGGGGAATTTCTGCGGATTCGCAGAAATTGTAGTGAAGATGGCAAATTTGTTGAACAGTCTAAAAAAACTATAGACAGACTGAAAAGGAGAGGATACCATGCGCAACTACTTAAGACCGCTGTTAGTAAGGTACAGAACATCAAGAGAGAGTCTATGTTAAATTGCTATAAAAAGAAGACTGACCATAACTCACAGAGATTGTCATTTATTACTACCTATTCAACCTTGAATCATGAGGTGTTCAAATCTCTGGGTAAACATTGGGCGCTTCTTAAAGGGACACCAGGAATTGGTAACATGCTAACGGAAAAACCATCAATGACATTTAGACGTAGTAGAACTATTAGAGATGTATTATGCCCCAGTTACACTCTGCAGAAGGTCACCAAACCACAATCATGGTTGAGCAAGCCTATTGGTTTTTATGTATGCAGTACATGTAACATCTGCCATTTGGGGTGCAACAAAACACTCACATTCAGCTATAACAGCAAGACTAAACACAGGATTGTACATTTTATTAATTGTCTCACCACTTATGTTGTTTATGTCATTATTTGTGGTTGTGGTAAGGTCTATGTGGGTAGCACTACTAGACAACTTAAGATGAGAATTCAGGAACATCGAAGAGCTGCACTTAATGGAGACCTTTCGTATGCCCTAGTCTCGCATGAATGTACAGTGGGTGTGGACCGGGCTCGGTTCCAATTCCATGGAATTGACACTGTCACAAATAACAGCAGGGGTGGAGATAGGGCGCTCAGGTTGAGACAATTGGAGGCCAGATGGATTTGTACTTTGCGTTCGTCTACTGAGGGTCTGAATGCGGATAGGGAATTACATTATTTTCTTTAAACAGTGCATAGCCCTAAATAATATAACGTCTGGTCTCCTATTTCTGGTCCTGTACACATACACGTTGGACTGTGTGTGACAATCACTTAAAGGTTCTCTTATGCTTTGCTGAATGTGATTAGCCTGTACTGTGTTCCTGTGCCAATGATTGTTCTAAGTACACATACATTGGATTATGTTGTACCGAATGTAATTTTGAAAAATATTCTTTGGATATGAGTTGTTCCTGCTCTTTACAAATCTACTCAAATTTGTAAGACAACAGACCATTATTGACATTGTTGAAAATATGACGTACTTGTCGATATTCTCTGCGTCTCCTCTCTTTTTCATGTACACCTTATTCAGTCTGGTCACCCTAATTCCTCTTATTGGTGGAGGGTGGCTCTTGCTTTGCTTCTGTTTGATAGTTTTCCTCACAATAAGACGCTTCTCTGTGCAGCTTTAAATTAAGCGAAGATAGGGGATTGTGTGTGAATGTGGTATTTGACTACGTCAAGAGTGTAATGCAAACATTCACCCCCCTTCTGTATAACAATGTTTCTCTTTATAGAGTCCATTGTTATCTGTTCTTGCTGGACACTCGTTTTTAACCAATATCACTTGCAATGAAATATATCGAAATATGTGTAGGAAGACGCCTATATTCGCAAGTAAAAATAGGTGGGATCCACTGTTTTCTTTGGGTATTAAGCCGTCTTTGTACTTTCAATATCAGCTTAATTGCTTTTATCAATGAACCTTTGTCGTCTATATGTTAGATGACTCTTGTGTGTGTCGTTTTAATAAAGTTTCGTGCATTCTTAATTGTACATCACTCAGTAAATGTATAAATTTCGTGTACCCGCTACTTTAATGCTGATTGATAGCTAAGGGCCAATATTGGCATTATAATTATGGCGTCAGCCTACAGCACTATGTTTGGTGATCCTGGGGTTTGAAAACTGTTATTAAAATAGGGTTAGTAGATGGATGTTCATTGCGGGCGTATAACCGGAAGTGTGAATACCAGAGTGATTTAGATTCCCGTTCTAGTTGTTCTTCTTCTTTCTCAATCAATTTGTCCCGGAAGCGCTATGGGCGTGAAACCGGAAGTACGTCACTTACAAACAAACTTGACCCGGAAGCGTCTTAGTGTAATTGCCTCCTGCTTTGACGGTTTGGCGCTGATCGAGGTATTTAAAAACGCTTGTACGGCGAAGTATTTTCCTCACTACTTGTCAGTCCTGGTACGGGACGTGAAATACGGGGACTGCGCTGGACACCCAATTTCGGACGTGGTTAATACCACTATACGGTGAGCTGATAAAGCAGGGTGCTCATACTTAGCTTAGGCTCTGACACGCTGTAGGTCTTTCGTGAACGGGGCATCGAGTTATGTATATCTTGTAGCTTTCAATGACCGGTTCCTTATTGATGGGTTTTTTTGTGTGTGCAAAAGTATACACATTCCCCGTTGTTGATGTATAACGCTTGTGTGGCGTGGATGTCAAAAAAGTATACGGGTACCACTGAGTGGTTTGTTTGCTTGATGCGGGTTTTTAAAAAACATAAATATTCATGTTTTTTACTTGTTTATTGGTGAATTAGTCACCGCAATGTCCGTTCTGAACATGCATGTGTCTGGTTTTTTGATCAGTTTCAAACATGTTTAGCAATTTATCTGGATAAGCGTTGTTGTTGGGGAAACCCGACTTGGATTGCGGGCAGTTTTTTTGTTCCTCCGTTTTCTTTCCTTTTTTGTTTTATATCTCAACCGTATCACTCGTGACATGCAATGCTTTTGTGTGTAACCATGGGCTTAGGATATTCGAACGAAGTGTTTGATATACAGTTTAGGAAGATTTAATTGGATAAGCATGAAGGGTGGAATGCATTATCTGCAGTTGCAAAATTGCACTCATGAGGTATGAGAAGTGCAACCATTGAGTTAATACTCTTGTCTTACAGAATTAAGACCTCAGACACAGATCGTTTACCCTTGGGTCTCTGAGGTCGCTGTGTCTTATTTTCGCCATACATTGGGTATGTCTTCTTTTTGATTATCTTTGTCTCATATCTTGTTACTTTTTCTTTTGGCATCTTAATATTAGTCACTCACTTAGGATAGGTCTTTCTACTTAATATAGCTTGACGGACTTGACCTCTTCCTTGTTGCTGATCATCAAAGAATTATCCTACGCTCTTAATAATTTTGGTAAGCCTAAATACATAACGCATTGGTGATATAGCCATGTTTAGTTTAGATCACAGGTTGTCTGTTTCTCTCACTTAGTCTTTAAGCATCCACGTCACCATTGGGAGTGCGTGGAACAAGAGTCACTAATTTCCAAAGTTCTCTTCTGTTCACGGGTGTGGTTAGGGTCGTTTTCTTCTTTGCTTTATATATACACATCTTTCTTGGAATGTGTTCTGTTTCCTAAAATCACGTGGATAAGATGGTGGTTCTTTCGCTTTTTCCTCTTTAGCGTTTCATTCATGGACATTTGACATTTTAGAAATTTTGTCTGTCTTTGATTATTTTGTGTGTTTCGTAAAAAAGTTTTTGTATTGTATGCCATTTCAGCCCTGAAGAAGCCCGTGTTTGGGCGAAACGCGTTGGCTGACTGTTTTGTGCGAAGTGCAACAAGAACAATAAAAGACGGAAGAAATAACACATCTCTCTTTCATGATTTGTTCTGTGTTGTATTTAAACTGTTTGTATCATTATATTGCCTCTCATCCAGTTTATTTTTCAAATGCTTCAAAACGCACAAGAAAGTTTAAGACAAAATGGTGCTTCCAAAATATAGCTTTTAGTAGTACCCAGTCTGTACATAATGCAATTTATTTTATATAACTGTCCCTTAAAAGCAAGTACTTCACAGCTCAGCTGGTAACTCCCTTGTACTACTTTTTTTTTTTTTTTATGTTTCTTTTTATTAAACAGTCGACCAATACACCTCAATTGGTTACAGGCAGATTACTTCAACATTTCTCATTGACATTGTATACAATCCAAAACATACACAGTGATTATATTGAATAGATCAAGTAGATTCAAGCGCTTCAGTCTCTGTTTGCCCATCTGGCGGCAGACAAATATCGCCCTTGTAACGATTCCATGCTTCCCACACCTTCTTCCACTTCCCCGGGCATCCCCTGGCGATGTAGACTGATTTTTCCCTAAACATACACCAGTCTAGATCCTCCCTCCACTACTTGAGGCGGTTGACAGGCGCCCCACAGTTGAGCGATGTTACGCTTCGCTACCATGAATGCTAGCGTTGCCCATTGTAAGTGGTGAGATCTGTGGGTTCCCAGACATTTAATATGCATCTACGAGCCTGTGGCTGCAAGTCGACCCCCAGGACCGCTCGCAATGTGTGATGGACCTCTCTCCAGTATGATTGTATATACTGGCAGTGCCACAATATATGAATGAATGTGCCCAGTTCCCCACATCCTTTCCTGCACTCTCCACCTTCTGAATGACCCATTCGAACCAGGCCAGAACCCGTAACATAGGTTCTATGCAATATTTTAAGCTGCACTAATCTCAGCCTGGCCTGGACTGCTACCACCCGTGGGGAAGAGACCGCCTCCTGCCATTCTTCATCGTCTAATTCTTGACCATCTTCGTTCCAGTGTCTTTTAAGGATTTGCAATGGATCCTCCATATTATTAACTAATTTCCTATATATCAATGAAATGTTTTTTTCTGGGAGATGTCCGTCTACCACCCTGTCTTCTAGGGGAGAGGCGTCTGGTACAGTCGTATCCTTAGGGATCTGGGAGAGCAGGGCATGACGAACCTGGAGGCAACAGAAATACTCGGAATTATGCAAGCTGAATTGCTTTTTCCCTTCCCCCAAACATCCTTGATTTGCGAGATCCCGATGAGATCCCACTTGTCAAAGCCCTTAGACTTCCAGAGGTTCCCCAGCTTCTCCGAGTTCCACAGTGGAGTGGCTAGAGTGAGTTTGTTTTCCCACTTCAGGTGTCTAGTGGCGGCGGGCCATACCTGGACGGCGTGCACCGTTGGGCCGGTCAGCGAGAATCTACAGGGCCTGGCATATAATGCTCTAGGATACTCTCCCCCTGGGAGCTGCCACCTATCCATGGCGTACCCCGGATCATCGGGCGGCCATAGATCCCTTGATTAATAGCTGCATGCTGGGACGCCCAGTAATATTTCTTTAGGTCGGGTAATCCTATTCCCCCATCATACCAATTGAGAGTTAGCTTTGCAAATGCTATTCGAGGCCTACCCTACCAGAGGAGCTGTCTCTGGAGACTTTCAATTTCTCTGAAATAGGACACCGGGACCGGGTCCATTGTATTTTGGAGTACATACAGGAACCGGGCAGAGCCATCATTTTGAAGAGTACCGCTCTACCTAGCATGGAAAGCGGAAGGGATTTCCAGTGGGCGATGTCATTTCTCAGTCTCCGCATGGGTGGGTCTAGGTAGTTGGTAAAGCGAAGTTTCAAATCTAGCGTTATGTAAATACTCAGGTATCTAAAACCATCTAGAGCAATCTGGATAGGGCATGTGCTTGGTATGGCAGGTGTGTCACCTCGTAAGGCGTATACCACTGATTTGGACCAGTTTATTGTGAAACCAGAGTACCTGCCGAAGATTGTCAATACGTCCAGAAGGCAAACCAATGATGCTCTTGGGTTAGTAAAATATAGCAGAATATCATCTGCATATAGGGAGATCTTGTCCTCCCATTCCACCGACCACCGCATTCCACGTATGGAGCGGGCCTGCCTTATCCACACCGCCAATGGCTCCAATGCCAATGCAAAGAGAAGCGGAGACAGGGGACAGCCCTGTCGAGTGCCTCTGCTCAGTTGGAAATCCAGGGACTTGCGATTATTCACCACCACCCGGGCCATCGGGTCCGCATACAAGAGGCGAATCCAGCTTGTGAGCTTCGGCCCGAAGCCCAGTTTGCCCAGGACTGCAAACAAGTAGGACCACTCCACCATGTCAAAGGCCATGGTTGCATCTAACGATACTAAGGTTGCCGGTTCCGTTATTGTAGGGGTTCCTCCCAGCACTCCATATAAATGACGTAGGTTGAGGGCTGTATTCCGATGTGGCATAAAGCCCGATTGATCCAGGTGGATCAGGGTGGTGATGACTTTTATCAAGCGCGTCACTAGCAATTTCGCAAGGACCTTTGGCTCCACATTCAGAAGCGATATGGGCCTGTAGGACGCACAGCTGGTCCTGGGTTTGCCGTCCTTATATATTGCCACAATGTTGGCAACTCGTTGGTCATTAGGGAGCTCCCCCTTTTTCCTGCTTTCCTCAAACATAGAACGGAGATAAGGGGCAAGCCCATTGGACCTCAGTTTATATAATTCAATGGGTAGCCCGTTGGGTCCTGAAGCTTTCCCTGACCGCACGCCTCTGATAGCTTGCGCCACCTCATCATCTGTTAATGGGGATTCCAAGAAGTCACGATATTCGCCCGAAAGCGTGGGTAGTTTAATGTCTCTAATCATTTCACTCTTTTCTTCTTCAGTAAACCTGTTATTTCTGCCATATATCACGCGATAGTGGTCAGCGAACGCGTCTGCAATTTCCTGCGGGTCTGTAATGACACTGGAGTCTTCCCCCTGTATCTCCGGCACCAGTCTCGACGCCCACTCCCTTCTGTCCAGCCAAGCAATCAATTTCCCCGCCTTATCTCCGTGCTCGTAGATTATACTTCTGTCCAGCCAAGCAATCAATTTCCCCGCCTTATCTCCGTGCTCATAGATTCTACTCTGGACCTCTCTACTCTGCGCCCTAGCACTATCTCTGGAAATGCTGTTAAACTCGTCTTGTTTTAACTTTAAGATGCCCTCATGGGTGACCGCTCGGGTCGTTTCCTCTTCTAATTTTAGTACATCCTCCTCTGCTCGTTCTAGTTCAGCTTGTCTTTCCCTCTTTTTCCCTGCTATCAAGGAGAGAGCCTCTCCTCGGATAACAGTTTTATAGGCCTCCCACAGGGTCTGGGCTGATTCAACCGTGCCCCGATTTTCTTGGAAGTATCTATCAGTGGCTTTGGCAATGTTCTTTCTAGTAGTCGGGTCTTTCAAGTACCATGGATTTATTGGGGCTACCCTGCTGACACTTACTAGGTCTAGTTCCATCCTGAGCCATACAGGGGAGTGGTCTGAAATGCCACACCCCAGATGACATACCTCACGGAGAGCAGGGGCCTGCGCAGCCGGGACCAGCATATAATCTATTCGGGACAAACTGTGGTGTGCGCCTGAAACATGTGTGTAGTGTGCTCTGCCTGGGTTATGTGCCCGCCAGCCATCCACCAGTCCCATTGTGTCCACAAATTCAGGGAGCCATCGCTGATCGGGTCTAAGTGCACGAGGCGGATGTCGGTCTAGTTCCCCAGCCATTACCGCATTGAAGTTTCCACCCAGCACTAAGTGTCCCTGGAAACGTCAAGAAGATCGAGCTCAGGTCTTTGAATGTGTCCGTCTGCAGGCCTGGGGGGACGTAAATTGAGACAAACGTAGCTGTCTTCCCTTCCCATTGGCCTGAGATCCCAACATATCGACCACGCTTGTCGGACCATGTGGCTTGTAGTGTGAAAGGGAATGAGTTTTTAAGCAGTATGCCCAACCCGTGTGACCCAGAGATGAATCCCGCGTGCGCCACCAGCTTATATCTAGGGCCATACACTTGTTCCCAATTAGATGCATTTCTTGTAACAGAATCACGTCTGGGGCGTGCCTCCTGATGAACTGGCTGACCATCCATCTCTTTATCTTGTCTCCCAGTCCATTTCCATTCCAACTTAACACGCTAACCCCCAAACCCCGTCTATCGCTCATCACTATGTCTGTCCTGAAATCCATCTTGCCCTGCATTTCTCTTCAGTGGTGTCGAAACAATTAAAACAAAAAACAATTCAAAATCAAATTGAAAAAACATTATACACCCCACCCAACTCACCCCCCTCCCTGCACCTGCACCCCTGCTCGCGGTATCCGCACATAACAAAACTGGCAGAGTGCCTGTCGCCCTACACACCAATACTAACAACTAACTAACGGTAGTAAAAAGGAGGAAGGCCGGCGCTCCGGCCCCCCGCCGCCCAAGTCACTGTCCACATTAGTAAATTATTCCCTGAGGATCGAACAGAGTTTGTGTCCAATTTCGGGGCTCCCAACCCCTGTACTTGACCGGTGCTCATTAATCTTCTCTGGCGGCTCTCACTCCTGTTCCTGTCTCTCTCATTCTCCTCCATTGTTCCGAGTCCCAGCGCCACCGGGCTTACGGCTATTTAGCCAGTCAGACGCCACTTCTGGATTGTTGAAAAACCATGCTCTACCCTCAACTTCGACTCGCAGTTTTGCCAGGAACATCATAGCATATTTCAGTCCTTTGTCCCTGAGTTTCTTCTTTACGGCGAGAAAGCTTTTGCGCTGTCTCTGCACCAGCTGCGTGAAGTCTGGAAAGAAAGAGAGAGTGGCGTTTTCGTAGTGCAGAGGGGGTGCCGCTCGGGCGGCTTGCAGAATAGCGTCTCTGTCTCTAAAGTTGCGGACCCGTGCTATCATCGGACGCGGGGGCATTCCCGGCTTGGGTCGCCTGCCCGGTACCCTATGCGCCCGTTCAATATTGAAGAATTTACCAAGGCCTTTGGGCTTGAGGAGTGTCAAGATCCGCTCCTCTACGAACAGGTCGGGAGCCGGGCCTTCAGATTTTTTACATCAGTGGATGTGTACAGGAGTACCACAAAAATTGCGCAGAGGGCATACACAGTTGAAGCATCGATTTAGTTGAATCATATCACAAAAGCAGATCCGGCGCAGTGGAGCGAGGGTGAATTAACCAAAGTGTCTGTTAAAATGGAGGAGCTTGAGCACCTCTTTGAAGATAGCTAGGCAGGTGGTTAGACGGAGTGAGGGAGGCGGAGATTTCCAGGTTCTAGTGGCACTACCAGTGAAAGACTGGTTCGTGTATCGTTCGTGACTGAAGGTGGTGGGGTTCCAGGAGCCCTCAAAATGAATAAATCTTTGTAATCACAAAGCTTTAAGTGATTCCATCAATTAATGACAGTTCTGGCTTTCAAGCACCCTTTCCTTTTACAGATTAACAAGTTGCAAACATGTATATATTTCTTTCAGGCAGCAGCACCCTGGCACGAAGGCTTGTTTCTTATTTAGCTCTCTGCCCGCCCGTTTCACAGCACAGAAGACTCCTTGAATGACACTTCAGCTGAAGCATTGAAATATCAGAATTAACCATCCCGGGACAGTTGTCTTTTCACAAAAAGTAGGAGAACGATTTTATCATAAATTAAAAATGATTGTGCATATTGTGCCCCTCTGACCCCGCCCACGTCGACTTCTGGCAAAGGTGCTACATTTTCTGAAATGTCCAGGGCAGGTGGTGAAAAAGCAGGACTGTCCCAGCATAGCTTGGGTGTCCGGTCACCCCACTGAAAGCAGATCATCTTCTGGTCACAAAGCCTCTTTAGTGACTTTCCTTGGCGGTCAGTTAATTTGTATTTGTATTTGTATTTGTATTTTATTCTTGTAAAGCGCTACTCTCACCCCACGGGTATCCTAGCGCTGGCGTTAATTGATCTCTGTAAAGGCAGGGGTGGCGCCAGCAACAATGTCTGAATTTGTTCCAAACAGAATAAACATCTATCTCAGGCAGTGCTTTAAATGTAGTTTGCTCTCTGGTACTGTCAAGAATTCCTGTCATACAAGGGAAACACGCCCTTATGTAAACAGGAGAGCTGTTACATAACTCAAGGGAAACACGCCCTTATGTAAACAGGAGAGCTGTTACATAACTCAAGGAAAACACGCCCTATAAAGGGAGGAACCGGGAGGTACAAGGCTGTCGGATATTGTGTTTACACCGACGTACCTGCTTCGTGAAGAGCAGTGTTCCGGAGTGGTGCTCCAGTAAGGCAAGAACGGAGGTAGGTCGAGTCGTTACTCCCTGGGCCGTGTCTTGCCCCATCGTCACCTGTGAAGGACCCGGAAGCTCTACCGGTCAACCATTGAGCTTCGCTTTTTGACTCGGCTGAGTCAAAGCGCAGTGGCGCTTTTGCTGGTTGGAGTCGTTACTCCCAGCCCGACCAGAGATACAGGGACTGCCAGCTGTAACGCACACCAGGAGGTGTTTGCCGCGTTACAGACTCGGAAGTCCACAGGATTGATCGAGCGGCTGCTCTCGGTTCAGTCTTCTTGCTTTTGATTGGGGTATCGGTGACGCATCACCAGGAGGTGACTCCGCGTCCCGGTGCAGTCGGAGGAAGAGGTTGAGCGGCTGCTCCCTTCAGGTAGAGACCCCGGCTGGGTGTTTCCCTGACTCCTCGATTCTCCCCAACACTCGTCGTGCCCCTCACAGCCTACCGATTGGCATTGTCGGCCATTTCATTTCTGCCCTCTGTTGGCATACGCCGGGATCGGCGTATATGCAGAGGACGGTTAGGACCATCCGTGCTGTGGGCTGGTAACGTACTTAGCCTGGAGGATTCCAGTGACTATAACTTTTGTTTATTCGTTGTATTGTTTTTGCCTTCATTAAAATAACTAACCCTTCACAAGTGGTTGCGTCCTCATTATCGTGTCTGTTAAACGATCCTGAGACGTTCCGGGCGTTACAAAATATCCGACCGTAATAACACTAACTGTCTCCCGGTCGATAACAGACATGGCAACACTTGATGATGTGCTGGCTGCTTTAGCGACCGTGCAAGTTGAAGTGGCTGCCTCTAGGCAAGAAACAGCCGATGTAAAAGCCAGACTGGATGCTATCCAATTGGACCCGCTCACGCCCAGCACCTCCCTCACGAACCAGACCCCTGCGGTAGTAGTGGAAATGCCGGTAGCCATCCCCTTGGCAACACCAGAGAGGTACAGTGGGGATCCTAACACAGTGCAGGTATTCCTCACACAAGTGGCGCTACATTTATCGTGCAAACCAAAGGCGTTCCCCACGAGTCAGGCTCGTGTGGCTTTCCTTATTTCCTATTTGGCTGGAAACGCGGCACAATGGGCCGTACCTCTGGTGAGCAGGGACGACCCCATCTTATGTGATTGGGGTGCTTTTCGCGAGGAATTCCTGAAGGTATTCGACAGAAGGGCTGACTCGTACACGGCGGACCGTGAAATGCTTGAGTTGAGACAGGGATCCAACGACCTGGTGCAGTATCTCAACGCGTTCCGACGGCTAGTTGCGGAAACCAAGTGGCCTGTTGCTAAACAGACGGCGCTCTTCCATCACGGGCTGTGCGATGAGCTCAAAGACGCCGTGGCTCATATTGACCCTCAACCCAAGACATGTGAGGGCCTTATCAACCTGGTATTACGGCTGGAACATAGGCTGAGTGAAAGAAAAGGGGATCATGGGAGAAAAGGAAAATCCCTTCCATCCTATGTGACGGTGGGAAGTCCTGAAACTTCCACCGCATCCAAGGGAGAACCCATGGACATCGGCGCAATACGAGCGAGCCTCACAGCCACGGAGAAAGAGTCACGCCGTAAACAAGGATTGTGCCTATATTGTGGCAAAAAAGGCCACTACGTACGTGAATGCCCTGCCAAACCGAAGACGTCACGTTATCGGGCCAACCGGTCGGTAACAGCCGTGGTGGACATACCGGCGGAAAACTAGAGGACTCCCAGACCAAAGAAGGGGCATCTCGGAGTCACTCATCCATCCCTTCACTCTCCAACTCGGTCACTAAGGGACACAGACACCTGTTTCTCACGGTGCACGTGGGAGTGCATGACCAGTGGATACCCGTTGTGGCCATGGTGGATTCAGGGGCCACTTGCATGTTTATGGACCACAACGAGGCATGCAGGCTAGGGCTAGTGCTTCTTCCCAAAGCTGTACCCGAAGACGTCTATGCTGTAGACGGAAGGCGATTGGTGACGGGGCCCATCGGGCAGCACACGGGGGTCCTTCCGATGAGATATGGGAGGAACCATTTGGAACAAATCGATTTTAACATCATCCGAGCGCCCCAATACGGCGTCATATTGGGATTGCCGTGGCTACAGAAACACAACCCCTCTGTGGATTGGCCAACACATCGCGTCGAAATGACGTCACCGTATTGCATCCTGCATTGTGGAAAAAGAACGGAATCCCTTGACGCAGATGAGAGCGGGAGTCAGACGGTGGCTACAGCGGCAGAAAAAGATGTGGCTCTCCCCCAGGCTTATCACAGTTTTGAGGATGTATTTGATGAGGTGAAGGCGGAAGTGCTACCACCACATAGACAGTTTGACTGCCAGATCGACCTGGTGCCTGGGGCCAGCGTTCCCAGCGGCAGGCTGTATGCCCTGACGGAGCCTGAAAACGTGCATCTCCGGGGGTACCTGGATAAACTCCTCAAGCTAGGATTCATCCGCCCGTCCAAGTCTCCGGCCGCCTCGCCACTCTTCTTCATCCCGAAAGCTAATGGGGAGCTGAGAGCCTGTGTGGACTTTAGGGCATTGAATGCGATAACCATAAAGAATCGGTACCCCTTGCCTCTCATCAGTGTACTGCTGGAACAGGTCAAGAAAGCTCGTATCTACACCAAGTTGGATTTGAAAGGGGCATACCATCTGGTGCGCATGAGGGACGGAGACGAGTGGAAGACCGCCTTTAAGACCAGGTTCGGCCTTTTTGAGTACCTCGTCATGCCGTTCGGTCTGTGCAATGCCCCGGCAGCCTTTCAGTACTTTTTGAATGAGGTATTCAGAGAGGAGTTGGATATCTACGTGGTCGTATATATCGACGACATCCTCATCTACTCGTCCAGTGTGGAGGAGCACGTACACCACGTCAATGCTGTGCTCCAAAAGCTGAGGGAAAACAAGCTGTTTTGTAAACTCAGCAAGTGTGACTTCCACGTCACGTCCGTGGAATTCCTCGGAGTGATGCTGAGTCCAGAGGGACAGGAGATGGCAGAACGAAAGATCAAGGCGGTGAAAGAATGGCCGGTGCCCCAAAGCGTGAAGGACGTCCAAAGTTTCATTGGCTTCGCCAACTTTTACAGGCGGTTTATAGATGGATTTTCAGGATTGGTGGCCCCAATCACACAGCTACTGAGGAAGTCCAAGGAGTTTGTCTGGTCCCCTGAAGCGAACACAGCCTTTGAGGCCCTGAAAAGCGCCTTTGGTAAGGCGCCGGTGTTGGCTCACCCCGATCCGGATCTCCCCTACGTGGTGGAAGCGGACGCTTCGGATGTGGCGCTGGGGGCTATCTTGTCCCAACGCAACCACGACACAGGGGTGCTTCATCCCGTTGCGTACATGTCCCGCAAACTCAACGACGCCGAACGCAACTACCATATTGCGGAGAAGGAGCTTCTCGCAATCAAGGACGCCTTCACCGAATGGAGGCACTGGTTGATGGGGGCAAGACATGTGGTATCGGTGTACACGGACCATCGGAATCTACAGTTCATGACGGCCACAAGACACCTTTCTCCCAGGCAGCTGCGGTGGATGATCTTCTTTGCGGGGTTCAACTTCCGCATCACATATCGGCCGGGGACGGAAAACCGGAAGGCGGACGCCCTGTCCCGTCAATCTGCAGTTAAGGAACCATTGCCTGCGACCGAGCGTTCCATCATTTCCCCGAGGATGGTATTGGGGGTTATCCAACCGGATACTTTCCTGAGGGGAATAAAGAGAGGGATCAGGTCATTCGCATGGCGGAGGTGGCTCCTCAGTCACAGAGAATGGCAGCTGAAGGACGGGATACCCCTGAAGGGCAGGTGCCTGTTGATACCCACGCCTAGGCTAAGGAAACAAGCATTCATCTGGTGCCATGACTCTCCATGCGCAGGTCATTTGGGCTTTGAAAAAACGGTGGCTAGCATGGGACGGCATTTCTGGTGGCCAACCATGAGAGTGGATGTCAGGAGGTGGGGACAGGAGTGTCCTACGTGTGCTACCATGAAGGCCGACCATGGCCGAACCCAAGGGCTCTTACATCCACTTCCGACCCCGGATAGACCATGGGATAGCATATCACTGGACTTCGTGGTGGGCCTACCGGTAGACCAGGGGATGACGGCAATACTGGTGGTGGTGGATTACTTGACGAAAATGGGGCACTTCATCCCCTGCAAGAGAGTCCCTACGGCCGGGGAATTGGCGTCACTACTCCTAAAGAATGTGGTACGACTGCATGGATTACCTGGGGTGATCGTGTCGGACCGGGGGTCGCAGTTTACTGCGCAATTCTGGAAGACTTGGTGCACTGCGCTGCATGTTAAGACCGCCCTGTCCACCAGCTACCACCCTCAAACGGACGGCCAAACCGAGCGCCTGAACCAAACGCTCAAACAGTATCTGCGATGTTTTGTGGACCAGGGCAGGGAAGAATGGGTCGACTTGCTATGGGTTGCAGAGATAGCCTATAACAACGCCACTCACAGCTCCACACAGTCATCTCCGTTCTATAGCAACTATGGCCAACATCCCAGGTTCTTGCCATTTCTACATCCGTTCAGAGAGGACAGGATTCCCGCCACAGCGGACAGGGTGGCACACATAAAAGACACGTTGATGTGCTCAAGGGCTGTCCTAATAGAGGCCAAGAGAAGATACAAGGCTGCGGCAGATAGGAAGAGAAGGCCCGGGCCACTGTACCGCACTGGAGACTACGTCTGGATATCCACAAGAAACATGAGGTTTCGAAAGAACAGTGTGTTCCATCCCAAGTACATGGGCCCCTATCAAATTACCAAGTGTATGGGTCCCGTGAACGTGAAGGTGTGCTTGCCCCAGTCATTGCGGATACACCCTGTCTTTCATGTATCATTGCTCAAACCAGCACCCTCCAAGCCGTCTGGGACACCTAGGCCGGTATGCGTGGAGTCGGAGGTGGAGTATGAAGTGTCGGGCATACGGGCGTCCAAATGGCGCAGGGGGAAGCTGTGGTACCTGGTTGCGTGGAAAGGCTATGGCCCGGAGGAGCATTCATGGGAACCGGCTGAAGGGGTTCATGCTCCGCGCTTGGTCTCCTTGTTCCATCGGCGTTTTCCTGCCAGCGCTGGACCCGTGGGGAGCCGCTGAGAGGGAGAATGTACTGTCAAGAATTCCTGTCATACAAGGGAAACACGCCCTTATGTAAACAGGAGAGCTGTTACATAACTCAAGGGAAACACGCCCTTATGTAAACAGGAGAGCTGTTACATAACTCAAGGAAAACACGCCCTATAAAGGGAGGAACCGGGAGGTACAAGGCTGTCGGATATTGTGTTTACACCGACGTACCTGCTTCGTGAAGAGCAGTGTTCCGGAGTGGTGCTCCAGTAAGGCAAGAACGGAGGTAGGTCGAGTCGTTACTCCCTGGGCCGTGTCTTGCCCCATCGTCACCTGTGAAGGACCCGGAAGCTCTACCGGTCAACCATTGAGCTTCGCTTTTTGACTCGGCTGAGTCAAAGCGCAGTGGCGCTTTTGCTGGTTGGAGTCGTTACTCCCAGCCCGACCAGAGATACAGGGACTGCCAGCTGTAACGCACACCAGGAGGTGTTTGCCGCGTTACAGACTCGGAAGTCCACAGGATTGATCGAGCGGCTGCTCTCGGTTCAGTCTTCTTGCTTTTGATTGGGGTATCGGTGACGCATCACCAGGAGGTGACTCCGCGTCCCGGTGCAGTCGGAGGAAGAGGTTGAGCGGCTGCTCCCTTCAGGTAGAGACCCCGGCTGGGTGTTTCCCTGACTCCTCGATTCTCCCCAACACTCGTCGTGCCCCTCACAGCCTACCGATTGGCATTGTCGGCCATTTCATTTCTGCCCTCTGTTGGCATACGCCGGGATCGGCGTATATGCAGAGGACGGTTAGGACCATCCGTGCTGTGGGCTGGTAACGTACTTAGCCTGGAGGATTCCAGTGACTATAACTTTTGTTTATTCGTTGTATTGTTTTTGCCTTCATTAAAATAACTAACCCTTCACAAGTGGTTGCGTCCTCATTATCGTGTCTGTTAAACGATCCTGAGACGTTCCGGGCGTTACAGGTACTGAGTACCTGCACTTCTTTCATTTGAGAGGGAGAGTTCCAGCACTTCTCAGCACAACTGCAAAACATTTAATGTCATAGTATCGGCACTACTCAGCACTGCTGCAATACTGTATGTAGGAGAGTGCTGACACTTCTCAGCACAGATGCATTACTCATGGGACAGTAATTGCATTTCTCAGCACTACTCCAATACATTCAGTGGAGGAGCCCCTGCACATCTCAGCACTGCTGCAGTACTTTCAATGGGAGAGTGCCTGCACTTCGCAAAAGTGCCTGTACTTCTCAGCATTGCTGGAATGCATTCAGTGAGATTGGCTCTGCACTTCTCAGCACTGCTCCAAAACTTTCAATGGGAGAGTGCCTGCACTTCGCAGTACTGCTGCAATAGTTTCAGTGGGTGAGTGCCAGCACTTTTCAGCATTGCTGCAATACTTTTAGTGGAAGAGTGACAGCACGTATCAGCACTATTGCAATACTTTTAGTGGGACAGTGGCAGCACTTATCAGCACTGCTGCAGTGCTTTTAGTGGGACAGTGGCAGCACTTCTCAGCACTGCTGCAGTAGTTTTAGTGGGAGAGTGGCAGCACTTATCAGCACTGCTGCAGTACTTTTAGTGGGAAAGTGGCAGCACTTATCTGCACTGCTGCAATAATTCAATGGGAGAGTGCCAGCATTTCTCAGCACTGCTGCAGTACTTCCAGTGAGAGAGTGACAGCATTTTTCAGCACTGTGGGAACAGTCCAGCCCGAACTGCCAAGCCAGATCCTCCCTGGATCGGAAACAAGCATCCTGGGACCGGTTTCAGAGCATCACCCATAATCAGCCAGGCTAGCTTGAATCCAGTGGTGTAGTGACCATGGGATCCACGTCTGGGCATACCCTTCCCACTTAGGGCAAAAGAAACAATTGATGGACGGAATGCTGGACAATGCAAACATTCATCCCCAGTCACAAGGATCTGGGTTAAATCCATCATTCTTTTGCTCACCACACCACCCCAGTTTGGACCCAGCCATATGCAAATCAGTCTTGATCCTGAGCCTCTTGGGAACAGTCCAGCCCAAACTGCCAAGCCAGGTCCTCCCTGGACCGGAAACAAGCATCCTAGGACCGGTTTCAGGGCATCACCCTTCATCAGCCAGGCTAGCTTGAATCCAGTGGTGTAGTGAGCATGGGACCCACGTCTGGGCATGCCCGTCCCACTTAGGGCGACATATGCAATAGAAACAATTGATGGACGGAATGCTGGACAATGTAAACATTCACCCCCAGTGACAAGGATCTGGGTTAAATCTGTCATTCCATGGATCAGTCCCAGGATGCTTGTTTCCGGTCCAGGGAGGACCAGGCATGGCAGTTTGGTCTGGACTGTTCGCATGAGGCACAGGGTCAAGACTGATTTGCATTTGGCTGGGTCCAAACTGGGGTGGCGTTGTGGGCAAAAGGACGATTGATTTAACCCAGATCTCTTGACTGGGGGAGAATGTTTGAATCATTCAACATTCCGTCCATCATTTCTTGCAGTTTTGCTTTTTAAATAAAGCAGTTTTTTTAAATGCAGCCCGTTTTCCTTAAAGGAAAACTGGATGCATTTAAAAAAGAAAAATGAAACTGTTCAGTTTCATTTTTTAAGGGCAGGCAGTGGTCACTGTGACTACTGCCTGCTCTTAAAACCTATTTTCGCACACACTCACATTAAAGTAGGTTGTAAACTGCGAGTGTTTTGCGAAACAATAGTACATGGCATTGACACTCGCTATTAGGAAGGGACTCTTAAGAGAATCCAAGTTTATGTCCATGATGGTTAGCTTAAAGAGAAGAATGCTTAACCTGGGCGTAGTTCGCTTAGTAGTGCTACACGTAGCTACGCGAAGTGCACTTCGCACTATGCGAGATACGCTTAGCACTACGCAAACTGTGTAGTACGCCGTACGCTATGATTGCACAGTGCCGGATGCTTGTCCGCACTGTGCAATCATTGCAAACGGCATCTAGCACAGTGCCAGCGGTCGTTTTCTGCCACTTGAGTAGATTTTTACTCGAGCGGCAGCTTCCTCTATGCGGACTGGTAGTTTCTCATAGCGAGCGGTCACGAGCATACGCAACCACTCGCAATGAGAAACCTGACCTCCCTGCGTTGAGAATCTCGCCGGGAGGTTTATTTTCCACGCTCACGATTGGCAACTTGATGTTGCTGATCGCAAACGAGGAAAAAGTCTCGCCGGGATGTCATTTTGCCCGCTCGCGGTCGCCAACTTGATGTTGAGGACTGCGAGCGAGAAAAAAATGCCAACTACGCTACGCTACATGATTTTGCACTGTGCTACGTGCAATTCGTGTAGCGCGAAGTAGCCCAAACTACGCAAACTTAGCGAGCGTAGCGTAGTTGTCCGCCCAGGGTTAATGCTTATCCAAACATTCAACCTTTTATCAACATTTTTGATGAACTGTCTGTTTTGTATGGTGTTATGTTGAGAGGGGAGAGATAGGTACCACCCACTGATGTCTGTAAGAAGTTGATTCTGAATACCCATGATGGAAATTTGGGTTGCAGACAACTAAGAAAAAGGTCAGGTCTGTTTTTTTGGTGACCTTCCATGGCTAGTTAGATGGATGAGATGGTCAAATGTTGCATCATATGTAGTAGTTCTGAGAAAAAAGTTAGACTGAGCTGCCCTCCTCTTAATCCCAGTTTCCAACTAGACCTTCGAAAAAGGTTGGCATAGATGTTATTGTTCCTATCCAAATTTTGTCACCACAACATCATTATGCTTCACTTTTTTTTTTTTTTTTTTTATTTTTTTAAAAAAAACCTTTATTTTCAAAAGTCTGGACACAGCTATTCAGCCGACAACCCGGAGGTTCGGCAGCTTCGGTAAAGAGGAACAGAGACGCGTCCACAGTACAGTGAAGGAGGAGTGCAAAGATTCCATTTTTTAAATAAACACAAAACCCACAACAACCCCCAGCAAGGCAAGAACACTGAATGCCCATGGTGATACCCCCCCAGGGGAGGCAGGACCCCAATCATCTACCATTTACAGTACCGTGAAAAGAGGAAGAAGGGGGACAGCAGAGGCCAAAGAAGTCCATTAACCATACTGAGCTGGAAAGAAGGTTAGGAGGAAAGCTGTTCCTCGGGGGGATCCAGATCAGGGGCGAGACAAATTCCCCCCCTGTATTGGTTCCACCGCCCCCAGACGGCGTGCCACTTCCGAGGGCGGCCTCTAGCGCAATATACCGTTTTCTCCCTTAGCATACTCCAGTCCATATTTTCTTTCCACGCGGTCAATGTGGGGGGGCCCACGGATCCCCACAATCGCGCTATATCTCTCTTAGCGACCATGTTACCCAGAGTCACCCATTGGGTCTGCGCCGCATTGTGATCAGTGGGCCCCCAGACATTCAGGAGACAACACCGCGCTTCCGGCTGCATAGCAATGCCCGTCACCTCCCCCATCACTGCATGGACTCTCCGCCAGAATTCCGTGATGACACCACATTCCCAAATGATATGCAGGAAAGTACCCACCATACCACATCCCCTCCTGCATAGGCCGTCCTCCGAGAATCCCATGTGAACCAGCCTTGGCCCCGTCACGTACACTCGATGCAGTATTTTAAGCTGCACCAGCCTCAGACGCGACGGGATCGCAACCTCCTTAGGAGAGGAAACAGCAGACTGCCAATCCTCGTCATCCAACTCGAGGCCGTCCCTAGACCACTGGTCCCTCAGCCCCAGAAGCATATCCGCCCGGACGTTGATCAGTTTCCTATAGATGAGCGAGATCGTGCTCTCGGGCATATGACCATCAAGGACCCGGTCCTCCAAAGGAGAGGACTCAGGCACCTTCTCACCCTCTATGAGGACTGATCGGAGGGCGTGACGCACCTGAATATAGCGGAAAAACTCAGATGGCCCCAGCTCATACTCCTTCTGCAACTCTTCAAAGGACTTCACCCTCCCCTTAATCAGGACATCTCCGACCCTGGAGATGCCGATCAAGTCCCATTTGTCAAAGCCTTTTGTGTGCCAAAGCCTACCCAATCTCTCAGATTCAAACAGCGGGGTAGCGAGGGTGAGCCTATCCTTCCAGCCCAGCGAGTCAGTTGCCATCTTCCACACACGCACCGCCACACCAGTGGGCCCCGTGAGGGACGAGTCCAGGGACCGCGAATACAACGCCCTGTAATAGTTACCACCACGCAGCAACCACCTGTCCATGGCATACCCAGGGCTGAGGGCCGGGCCATAAAACCCATGATTAATCGCACTCAGCTGGGTGGCCCAATAGTACCGTCGGATGTCTGGAAGCGCAATACCCCCGTCAACTTTGCAATAGCTATTCGCGGCCGCCCGTCCCACAGCAACGCTCGTTGGAGGCCTTCGACCTCCCGAAAGTAGTTGGCCGGAACCCAATCCAAAGTATTCTGCAGTGCGTAGAGGAACCGGGGAAGAGACATCATTTTGAACAGGGCCGCACGCCCAACGAGGGAGAGCGGCAGCCTCCGCCAGCCCTCCACATCCCGCCTCAGGCGCGCTAGGGGGGGGGAGCAGGTTCCTCTCATATCGCACGGCAGAATCCATGGAGATAAAGATCCCCAGATACACGAAGCCCTGCTGAGCAACCTGGATCGAACAAGTTCGAGGGATCGGTGGAACCTCGCCACTAAGAACATATAAATACGATTTACTCCAGTTGATAACGAGACCCGAGTTCCTACCGAAAGATGTGAGTACGTCACAGACCACTATAAGTGATTTCTTGGGTGAGGCAAGATACAACAGGATGTCATCAGCATAGAGCGATATACGGTCCTCGTGCTCAGGCGACCATCTAAGTCCCCGTATATCCGGGTGCCAGCGTATCCACGCAGCCAGCGGCTCAAGGGCGAACAACAATGGCGACAGGGGACAACCTTGCCGAGTACCCCTCCCAAGCTGAAACGGAGTCGACGCCCGGCCATTTACCACCACACTCGCAAGAGGACCCTCATACAGCAACCTCACCCAGCTCACAAAACCGTGGCCAAAGCCGAACTTGGTCAACACGGCCCACAAATATGCCCATTCCACCGTGTCAAAGGCCATCGTGGCATCGAGAGACGCCACAATAGCTGGTTCACGCAGCGTGCCCGCCCTGGCGATTACACCATGAAGGCGCCGAAGATTTAACGCTGTGTTACGGTGCGGGATGAATCCGGATTGATCCGGATGGACCAAGTCACCGAGTACCCTAATCAACCGGGCCGCCAGGATTTTAGCCAGAATTTTCGGCTCTGCGTTAAGGAGTGAGATAGGCCTATATGAGGCGCACTTATTTCGGGGTTTGCCCTCTTTGTGTATAACCACAATCGTCGCCAGTCGCTGATCCAACGGGAGGGCCCCACTCCCCCGCGCCTCCACGAACATGGCGCGCAGGTGAGGGGCAACCCTATCCGGAAATAGCTTGTACAGGTCGACCGGCAAGCCGTTCGGACCCGAGGCCTTGCCCGAGTTCAACGCGCGGATAGCCCCCGCCACCTCATCGACCGTTATGTCACCATCTAGATCGTACCTATCTATATCAGAGAGACAGGGCAATGTAATATCACGCAGGAGGTCACGCGAGTCCTCGGGCGGCCTGTCCGACACGGAGGCATAAACCATACGGAAATAGTCCGAGAAACACTGCACAATCCTCTCAGGTTCCACAATCACCTCTCCCCCCTCTCCCGTCAACTCCGGCACTACTCTATTGACCCGTTCTTTTTTGTCCAGCCAAGCCAGGAGTTTCCCGGCCTTGTCACCAACATCATACAGACGGCCCTGCTGTTCCCTACCGAGGGTCTTAGCGGCATTCGTCACCAGGTCCTTATACTCGGATTGCTTCAAGCACAGCTCATGCAGTGAGGCCTCTGTAACCTCCTCCTCCAGCGCTCCCTCCAAAGCCGCGATCTCCTCCTCAACCTGCAAAACCTCGCCATCTCTCCGCCGCTTGGCAGCCACTACAAGGGAGAGGGCTTCCCCTCGCAGCACGGTCTTAAATGCTTCCCACAGCGACACTGCCGAGTCCACGGATCCCTGATTGTCCTTGAAAAAATTATCTACTGTCTTTACCAGCGCGCTGCGCATCTTGGGGTCTCGGAAATACCAAGGGTTGATAGGGGCCACCCTTCCCCCTCCCTCTCGACCCAGATCCAGCCTGACCCACACCGGCGAATGGTCAGATATACCACGCGCCATGTGCCTGGCCTCAGACACCAATGAGGCATGCGCAGCCAGAGTGAGTAGGTAGTCAATCCTAGAAAGGCTACCATGCGCCCCGGAGTGGAAAGTGTATTGGCTCTGTGTGGGGTGCCGGAGCCTCCAGCAGTCTATCAGGCCAAGCGTATCTAGAAAGTCTGGAAGCCACTTCTGAGCCCCCCCCGTGTCTCTGGGCGGGTATGTATCCAGCAGGCCGGAGCCAACAGCGTTGAAATCACCTCCCACTACAAGCATACCCCCCGGGAGATCCAGCAGGGCCCTACCCAGATCTGTGAAAGTGGAGGCCTGCAGGGCCGGCGGGACATAAACCGAAACTAAAACCAAAGTTCTTCCTTCCCACCGCCCCGCCACCGCCACAAACCTCCCCCTATCATCAACAATGGTGGAGTCCACCTCAAATGGTAGCGAGGCTCTGACTAGGATGCCCACACCCCTGGACCCAGAGGAGAATCCCGAATGAGCTATGAATTTATAACCCTTCCTATTCAGGGCATAGCACGTATTACCTATAAGATGCGTCTCCTGCAGCAGGGCGACATCCGGCAATGACCGTTTCAAGAATTGCAAAACAATCCCACGCTTAATGCGATCCCCCAAACCATTCACATTCCAGCTTATAACACTTAAACCCCTACCCCCCATCCCCAAACGTAAAGAGGCCCACCCCACACCCGAAGAGCCCCCATGGAACAGTCCTGGAAATAATCACTATGCCTTGCTGAAACAAACCCCCCAACAACACCCCCAAAATCCCGGAAACCCCCCCCACCCTGCACCCCTGCTGTAGCTTACAAAGCCCCCCCAACTTGCAGTGTGCCTGTCGCCCTACCAAACCCATAATCTACAAAAAGTACCCTAAGGGAGGAAAGAGCTCCCCTCGTCCTCCCACAACCTCCGTGTTTACTGCAAGTCATTATCTAAAGTCAGTCCGAGTCAGTCCGGTTCCGAATACATCAACCTTGTTCATCCCGGCCACTGTCCCCGTCTACGGCAGTGTCCTCTTCCGTGCGTCGTCGAGGCAGAGCGTCCAGCCATTCATCCGCCATGGCAGGCGACTCAAAGAAGAATGTTCGGTCTTCAAACACCACACGTAGTCTGGCAGGGAAGAGCATGGCGTATTTCAGATCCCTCTCCCGAAGCCTCCTCTTCACCCCCAGGAAGCCCTGCCGCTGCCTCTGTACCTGCTGGGTGAAGTCAGGATAGAAATTCACCGACGCGTTCTGGAAGGGGACCGGGCCCGTTACCCTCGAGGCCTGCAGGATAGCATCCCGGTCTCGAAAATGAAAGAGCCGGGCGACGATCGGCCTCGGTGTGGCTCCCAACTTGGGCCGCCCACCAGGCACTCTATGGGCCCACTCAACTGCGAAGAACTTCCCTAGACCCTTAGGCTGCAGATGATTGAGCACCAAGTCCTCCACGAGCAGGTCCACTGAAATCTCGTCCGAGGACTCCGGGACCCCGATAACGCGCACGTTGTTGCGCCTGGCCCGGCTCTCGAAGTCCTCCAGCCGACGGGCTGCGAGATCATGCTCGGTCCGCAACTTACAGACCTCGGTCTGCAGGTCCGAGACATCATCGGCGTGGCCCGTGGTCTTGATGTCCAGGGATTTGACCCGTTCATTTGTTTTGCCCAAATCCGCGCGGATCAGATTCACATCCACCAAGATGGTATCCACTTTGTGCGCCAGGGCATCAAACTGTCTCCCAATCGAAGTCTGCAGCCCGTCAAGTGCACCCATGACATCCTGCAGTGAGAGCTCCGGGGCCAAGGGCGAAGCAGTCTTCTGTGTATCCGGGGACTGGCTCGGTGCACCCGGTGACCCCTTCTGCTGGGCATAGCGGTCCATGTTATTGGCTTGAGTGTAGGCTCCCCGCCTGGTGGCCTTGGGCTTCGGCCGATCCACCTCTGCTTTGCCCGACATGGTGGGCTCGAGCAAGTCGGGTCAAACAGGACTGCCCTCTCTCAGCGAGAGAGAGCAGGAGTGCTCCGTCTTACGATGGGTCGCCAATGTGGCATGCAGAGCGTCCAAATGATAATAAAGCAGACGTGAGCACTCCCTGGGCTGGGCAGACAAAGGGCGAGAAAGTGAAAGTGAAAGGATAGGGACCTCCGTCCGGCAGTTCACACCTCGCCTGGCCGCTGTTGTTCAATTAGAGGTCGAGCATCCTGCCAACTCGAGCCCCTGGCATCCCTCGGAGATGGGCCTCAATCTTCCGCCATGCATAACTCCGGTTCCCGGTGGGCGATTCGACCTCGGGTGGCATCGATCGCCTCCCTGACAAGTCATCTACACGATGCCATGCATACAAACAGGATTATATACAGGATAGACGACGGAGGGCACGAGGGTCTCGGGAGCTCAAAGCTCACGCGGCCATCTTGGTCAAGCGCTAGGCTCCTCCATTATGCTTCACTTTTAATGGATTTTTACAGTAAATGGTCTGAAGTGAGATTTGCTGCCGAGTCCTCTGCTAGAAAAGCAGCTTTGAGAGATGTTTTTGTGGGAAGGGTTCCCAGAGTACTCAGTCTCATATTAGACATGTCCGAACCTGCAAATGGAACCCCATTTTTATGTAGGTTCGGACAGATCAAAATGTTTTAGAAAAATCTGGGGTTAACCATCTCAGGAGTTCTCTCTATCATCCCCAAACGAATGGCCAGATTGAAAGCTTGTGCTGAATGAATGCATAATGTGGGCTTAGAAAAATAAGTATGCTTTTGAAGAGTCCGTCAGGTCCATGTTGTGGTTTTATTGTACAACACCTCAGTCAGTAACTAAAGTGGCACTGTTGGAGTTGTTTAGAGGTTCTAAATCCACGTCTGTCCTTTTTCCAGCATGGGTGACTAAGTGGCTCAAGAAAAGGAATCTACAACACGATGTAGATGAAATTCTCTCCAAAAGAGTGTTTGAAGCTCAGGAGATTCAAAGATCTGATTACAATATTAGAAAACATGTGAAACAGATTGATTTCTAGGTGGGAGATATGGTATGTATCAAGAAACCTGGCTTTGTAAAAACAAGAGGAGGAAGTTGGCCAGTGGTGGAATGTTGAAAGAGTTGTGAAAGCTATGCGAAATGAGAAAGATAAGACTGACAATGATTGTGGGAGAGTTCAGGGCACTTCTTATGAGGGAACACTGGGGAGATCTTCCCGTACGGCATGGGTACCATTGGGTGGTTTGTTGCTGCTCATGTTATTCAGTATCTTTCTAAAGGAATGTATAATTTTGTCAAATTCAATTCATTATATTTTATGTTTTTGATTTGTTGTACGTGTAGTTTTGTTTATGACAATTTAATTTGTTTAATAAAAGAGATAATGTTGTAATATAGTTTGAGCTAATAGCTTTAGTAGCTTTGCAGTATGTCTGTAGTAGTTTTCAAATGTTAAGGGGCAGGAGGTCGAGGGTACAAGGGGAACGATGAAATGGCGTCAGTTACTTCAGAGCTGAACAGCGGTGACTTATTAGAGGCTTCCTGAATAAAAAAGCCTTTTCTACTTACTTGGTGTCACCTGATGATTACAACATACATCCTAAGACCGAAGTGTCGGAGAATGACATATCAGGGCTTGACCCAGACGATCTTCTCCGGCGTGGTTGTCTTGCCTCGAAGGGCAAGGCACCCTTGACACCAGAAACAGAAAGCCGGAGGCCATGTTTCTAGGAAAATATGTTGGAGACCCTAAAAAAGGCATCCACTGTTTATAACTGTCTTGTTAACATAAATTACTTAACATTACTGGCCCCATCACTAGGATTTTGGACATGGTCCAAGTGGGCAAACAATCTAGGTCTTTTATCTCCCTGGATATCCTGTCATGGTGGGCTCAATGAATAATCATATTCTTGGACATCCCGATTTGTGCTTTTCCCACTGAGAGGAGCAGGTCTCGTTTGATTCAAGTTTACCTAAGTTTGAAGCTCTGGCCTCCTCGGAGGCTGGGGTGATTGTTCAAGGGGGGCTGTTTGGGGACCCTTTCATGAAAGAACTGGGGAAGTTTGTGGCAACATTTATAACCCTGAGCAAAGTGCAAGCTTTCATGAGAAAGATTTTCAACCTAAGGTTTTCCCAGATGGCAGTCGTGGTAGAGGCAGCTGGACTGCCTGTTTCCACTTCCAAGTCCAAAGTAGAGGCAAAGGCTCCCAACGTGGTACACAGCAAGAAAAAACTAATTTCAGGGCTTTCCTCCCCTCCATAGGTTCCCAATTTCACCAGGGATCCCAGGGCTGTTTCCAAGGACATTCACAAGGAACCACGTCTGATAAGTGTTCTCCCTTCTTCCCAACTAAAAGTGTCCGGGAGGTTGGCAGGCTATATCTACAGTTGGAGCCGTCTTACTTCCGATGCAGGGGTCCTACAGGCGTAAAAATTTGAATTCTACAGCACTCCCAGCCAAGCCAACAATCCTCAACCTCTCTTCTTTTCTGGTCAAGAAGCAAGTTTATTTCTCATGAGGTTTCGTCCATCCCGGAAAAGGCGCCATTTCTTCAATGGTCATCCACCCAAATGGATTTGTCAGAAATCTTTTTGTGGTGGACAAATGAGATGGAGGCCAACGTCCCATCATAAACTTGAAGGAGTACTTCAAAATGCAGGGTATCTGTGAGAAAGTGCCATCTTTCTTGCATGGTATGCCCCCACTTTTTGCTGAATTGCTGAATGTACTTTGACTGAGTGTGCCCTGGACTCCTGCCAATCAGGTGCCCAGGGCCTGTGTTCCTTCCCTAAAACAAACCAAACCCAAATTGGCAAACCCTGGCCACATGTCAGCCCCTGGTAAATGGTACCCTAAGTACCCAGGGCTTTGTGACCCAGGGAGGCCTCTAAGAGCTGCAGCACTCATTGTGCCACTCTTAGAGGCCCTGTACCCTAAGTACCCAGGGCTTTGTGACCCAGGAAGGCCTCTAAGAGCTGCAGCACTCCTTGTGCCACTCTTAGAGGCCCTGTACCCTAAGTACCCAGGGCCTTGTGACCAGGGAAGGCCTCTAAGAGCTGCAGCACTCATTGTGCCACTCTTAGAGGCCCTGTATCCTAAGTACCCAGGGCCTTGTGACCCAGGAAGGCCTCTAAGAGCTGCAGTACTCATTGTGCCACTCTTAGAGGCCCTGTACCCTAAGTACCCAGGGCTTTGTGACCCAGGAAGGCCTCTAAGAGCTGCAGCACTCCTTGTGCCACTCTTAGAGGCCCTGTACCCTAAGTACCCAGGGCTTTGTGACCCAGGAAGGCCTCTAAGAGCTGCAGCACTCCTTGTGCCACTCTTAGAGGCCCTGTACCCTAAGTACCCAGGGCTTTGTGACCCAGGAAGGCCTCTAAAAGCTGCAGCACTCCTTGTGCCACTCTTAGAGGCCCTGTACCCTAAGTACCCAGGGCTTTGTGACCCAGGAAGGCCTCTAAGAGCTGCAGCACTCATTGTGCCACTCTTAGAGGCCCTGTACCCTAAGTACCCAGGGCTTTGTGACCCAGGAAGGCCTCTAAGAGCTGCAGCACTCCTTGTGTCACTCTTAGAGGCCCTGTACCCTCACACACACACACTGCCTTGGCAGGCTGAGTGTTTGGGTGCAAGACAAAAACAAAGTCGACATGGCACACATCTCTGTGTGCCATGCCCATCACATACACTGCCATGGCATACATCAGTCACCCCTCTAGCTGGGTGCCTTATGCCAATGGTGTGGGCACAGGAGCAAGAGCCCTGTGCCCCTACAGTGCCCAGGTCCATCCCTTAGCCCTGTAAGTGCAGTGCTGCCATTTAAAGAGTACATGCTGCTGGGAGCTCGTCAAACACGAGCTCCACAGCACCATAATGGCAACACTAAAGACTGGGAAGTTTGGTATCAAACTTCTCAGCACATTAAACCCACACTGATGCCAGTGTGGGATTTAATGTACCCAGCACCCCAGAGGGCATCTTAGAGGTGCCCCCTCGAACCTAACCTACAAATCCACGTCTGCTCTGAGGCTGCCTAGGCTGCCACCCAGCAGACATGTTGCTGGACCCCTGGGTAGGAGAGCCCCTGCTCTCCTGGTCCTGCAACAATGCACATCCTGGGCGAGATGCTAAATCTCCTCCCCCAGGATGGGCAGGGGGAAGCTTCAAAGGCATGCCACCTCTGTGAGCTTCCCCAGGCCCCTGCAACCCCCCACTCTGGCGGGAAGCTTTGGCCGGAAACCCCAAATAAGGACAGGGGATGTGCCAGCCTGCCAACCCCACCCCTCAGGTGGGGGAGGCGAGGTGAAGCACATCTCCGGGCTCTCGCCATCTTGAAGATGGGGAGCCCTACCCTATCAGGACTAGGCTACTGCCCCCCTCCCACAGGAGAGAGGCAGGATAGGGGGTGTACCCACCCCAGGACGGGGACCCATTGGTCCCTGCCCTTCACCTACCTGTAACGCCCCTAAATCTAGTATTTAGGAGCACCCTGAACCTTCCTTCCCCAGATTCCAGATCCCAAACTACGAAGAGCAAGAAGAAAGAAGACCTGCCCTGCAGCTGCTGAAAAGAGGAAGACACCAACTGCTTTGGCCCCAGCCCTACCGGCCTGTCAACCCTCGAACCTGCTCCTGCTCCAGCCCGGCATTTCTTGTGGCTAGCAACCTCACCAACCCCGGAGGACCTGGCTACCTTTTGGCTCTAAGCCCCTGGGACTCCCATGAGTAGAGGCTCTACTCGAAACCTATCTCTGACCCCTGGCAGCAGCCCGGAACCGCGAACCCAGCACACTCTGCACCAGCCGAGCCAGGCCAGTGCCGGAGTGAACAAAGACCCTGAGGACAACCCCACGGCGACGGTGACCCCGAGTCCGGCACCCAAGGACCTCCCTCGACACTCCTGAAGAAGCCTGCAGCCTCAGAACCAGGTGCCCCCCCCAACCGCGATCAACAGAGGGTAAGATTTCCCGACACCTAAAGGCACCCCTGCACGCGGCGCCCCACGGCCCCCTGTGCCCAATCCCGGGGTACCTACCTATCCTCCAACTACCCAACTTACCTCTCGAAGTGGTGGTGGCACCTGAAGAGTCCTCGTCCCCGAGCTTGCAGTCTTTTTCCTAACCGGAGATTTCCCAGTGAAATCCATTGAGCGCCCGAAGGCTCAAAAGCACCCTGCACCCAGCCGCCCGAGTGGCCCTGGCAGTGAAAACTCTACTCCTACCTACTTCCCCACTTGCCCTGAGTAAGTGACCAGGAGCCCAGCTCCCACAGCCGCGTGGCTTGCCAGTCAGCAGCCACCAAACAAGGCCCCCCTACCCCTCATAGGATAACATTGGGCCTAACTCTCTCTGCACCCGGCCGCCCTAGAGCCGCTGAGGGTGAACCAACTGTACCTACCTGACCCTGGGAGACCCCTGAGTCTGTGCCCAGAACCTCAACTCTGCCAGTCGAGTACTTACCCTTAAACCGCAAACTCTATTTTCCTCATAGGGTAACATTGACTGGCTTTTTCCTGAAATTTCTTCTAAGTGTGGACTTTTCAAATCTTCAAAAATTCACCAAAAATCAGCCGAGTGACAAAACCGAATTTACTCACCTGCTCTTAGGTGAGCTCCCAGTGCTGGATCTTGGTGCCCAGCACTGACTCTGAAAAATCTCTACAACTGTACTTACCCTTAACTCAATTTTCTTCCTTAGGAAACCATTGACTGTTTTTCTGTGAAATTTCTTCCAAGTGTCGATTTCTGCAATCTTTAAATATTCTTCAAAAATCGTATAATATCTGAAAACGTAATTACTTACCTGTTTTGGATAAAGGTCCCAGTACTGAGTCTAGGCACCCAGTACTGGATTACAAAAGTAACGAGAACATACTGTACCTGTAACCTGCATTTTCTTCCATAGGGAATCATTGACTGTTTTCTCTGAAATATTTTCCAAGTGTCAACTTTTAAAATAGCTAAATATTAGTTAAAAATCATTACATTACTTAAGTCGACTTTCATCACTTGATTCTGAGAACTGACCCAGGACTGAATCTAGGATCCAGTCCTGGAATTCCAAAAGTAATCTAAAAAGTAATCTGTTGCAAATAACTTGAATTTACCATTGAGCTCAATGTATTGTTGTGTTTAAAAATAGAGTTGCCTACTGCAACCACTTGTAACTGTTTACTAAAGTCTATTGCATATTGCAAAAGTATTTATATGAAACATCTACTGTTGAGAAAGTATATTTTAACTCCAAGTGTTGGTTCTAAAATAAAACAAGCATATATTTTTTATATATAAACCATTGGCCTAGAGTTCAGTTATTGAGTGTGTGAAACCATTTGCTGACTGAGTGTGTACAACAAATGCTTTACACTGTCCTCTGGTACTGCCTTACTGCTTGACCAAGCTACCACTTTAGAGAGTAAGGTTATACCTAACTTTAACCTCTGTCAAACCCTGGGGGACTGTGGACTCTGTACACCCAGTACCTATTAAGGAACAGTATATACAGAGCCACTTTCTCACAGTATCCATCTCCACAGATATCTTCTGCAAAGAAGCATACTGAAGTAAGTGATAGTAGTAATAACACTGGAGTCCTCTGAAGATGAATAGTAGATTTATTGTCAGAGCGTAAATAAAGCGCACACCGCTCCAGCTGACCAGACACCAACTGCCTCGTCTGGAATGCAGCTTGGATTCGAAGCAGGTACTTAGATCACAACAAGAATTCCAACAAGAGAATGGGGAACGGACACAAAAGAAGGGCTAGTACAAGAGGGGAAGATCAGTGAGTACATTGAGGATAATAAATATTTACAACACATCTTCTTCCCTTAGAATTAAAACAATTGAAACTACAATAGACAAAAGTACCCATCTGACACATTAACATAAACAATCATTCAAATGAGCAGGAGGTCTGCGAGATCTCGCAACTCTAGATCCATCAGATTGATGAGAAGCATAATTATGAGAAACTTGACTCTGCACATCACTGAGGTTAGAAGCATCACCACCACCTTCCTCCCTATGACGAACAACATCAGGAGAAGAGTTAGAAAACTCCGGGGTAGATAGGAAGTAACCACTGCTGGGTTGGACAACTTTAATTGACTTATTGGTATCACTGGAAGATGTGGACTTGCAATAAAGTGCTACCCTGCGAAGTTTCCACTTCTCACCATTGTCAAGTACAGCATAGTGTGGAAAAATCTTCTTAACCAAATGTGGACCTCTAAATTTGGAAAGACCTTTGGTCACTCTACCTGTTTTAACTTTAACCAAGTCACCTACAGAAATCATTTTGGAGGCATAACCACCTGATTGAGAATGACTATTTTCAACTTGACAATTTTTAATCCAGGAGGGCGCAAGTTTAGTGCCTGGACGTCTGCCACGCATGAGTTCGAAAAGAGATTTACAATCTTCTTTATGGACAGTGGTCCGGTAGGCCCACACCATATCCTTGACCATCTCACTGGCAAACCCTCCCAAAGCACATGTCATTTGAATAATTCCTTTAACCACTCTGTTAGCCTTCTCACACACACCATTAGCTTGTGGGTTATAGAGAGAAGTAAGATCGTGACTCACTCCACACCCAGATAAAAATAATCGCATTTTCTGAGAAGTAAGCTGAGTGCCATTATCCGTGATTAATACTAAAGGGTAACCCTCATTAAGGAATATGCCTTTAAGAAAGTGTATGGTGCAATCAGTGGTTATGTCTTTGACAAATTTCACTGCTAGCCATTTGGAAAAAACATCAACAATAACTATGGTGAAATGTTGACAGACTGGTAGTTCATCCATCGGACCAATGAAGTCAAGACATACACTATGCCACGGTAAATCTGGAGTGACAATGTGGTTCAGTATTGAACTAGAGCCAACTTTGAGTCTCTTCTCACTATCTTTACAAACAGGGCAATTTTCAACCCAGGATGCTACTTGAGCATCCGTGGCTGGCCACCAAAAATCTGCTTTGAGTTTACTTGTGTGAGAGTTTGTCCTAAATGCCCTTCATGAGCTAGTTGCAGAAGTTTTTGTCTTACGTTACATGGAGGAATATACCAGTCACCCCTCGTTAGAATACTATCACCGCATGTTGATAATTCATCCAAGACTTTAAGAAAGGGTCGTACTGGGGGTTGGACGCAGATTTCTCGTCTGGAACCTAATTTTACTAGCTCAATGACTTTAGTAAGGACTACGTCTTTTTCCATCGTGTCAAGCCATTCATCCTTGGTAAAAGTACCATCACTTAGAGCTACTACATCATGAATAATGGCAACAGCACCATCAGAATGCACATCAGCAAACTCATTTGTTGTGTTCTCTACTCTGATTGGGAGTCTTGAGAGACAATCAGCTTGTATATTTCGCCAACCTTGCATATAAGAGATGTTCTACTGATGTTCTTGGAGTCTGGAAGCTAATCTTGCCAATCTTGGTGATCCTATACCAGCCCCACCTGGCGACAAAACCTTTACCAAAGGTTTGTGATCAGTTTTGAGTTGGAATTTTGTACCCCACAAGTATGTTCTGAAATATTGTACTCCCCAGGCAGCAGCTAATGCTTCTATTTCTATTACCGAATAATTTAACTCAGAAGAAGAGAGAGTGCGTGAAGTAAAGGTGATAGTCTTCTCTCCTTCCTGACATTTTTGCAATAGAACTGCTCCTATGCCTGTGGCACTAGTATCAACCATCAATACAGAAGTGCGCCTGATATCAAAGGGAGTCAAAACCTTAGCCTCACACATTTCTTTTTTCATCCAATTGAAACATTCAGCGTGGTTATCATTCCAACAACATTTTGCCCCTTTTTTAAGCAACAATCTCAAAGTCAAAGATTTGTCTGAGAAGTTCTTCACAAATTTAGAATAAAACTCTATAAGCCCCATGAATGACCGAAGTTGTTCTTTGTCTGTAGGACATGGTGCTCGATTTATGGCCTCTAAGAGATTTTTCTTTGGTTTGACTCCCTGAGCTGAAATCTCATAGCCTAAATATTCTGTGTGTTGAACAAGAAAACAGCATTTCTCTTTACGTAGAGTCAAACCAGCTTCATCTATTCTTTGTAACACATTTTTGAGCACCAGATTGCTTTCTGATATGGTATCACCGAACACAAGTATATCATCTTGAAAGAACACAGCTTTCTTTATTCCTTTAAAATTTCTGTGACCATGCGTTGAAAGACACTCGCAGCGGAGATTAAACCAAAAGGGAGTCTCGTGAACTGAAATGTACCCTCTGTGGTTATAAATGCTGTTAAATGCTTTGAATCATCGTGGAGGCGGATTTGATTATATGCACTTTTCAAATCTAATTTCGTGAAGAACTTTGCCCCTTGTAAAGTAGAGACCAACTCTCCTATGTTGGGAAGAGGAAAGGTGTCTGCCACCACATATTTATTTAGAGACCTTAAGTCCACACAGAACCTAATTTTGCCATCCGCCTTCTGCGTGATAACGACCGGAGACACCCATGAAGAGACCTCAACAGGTTCAATGATACCACCCTGTAACATTTCATCAATTACTTTTTTTACCTTATCTTTGACTGATAGTGGAATTCTTCTTACTTTGTGTTGTACTGGGATGGTGCCTGTCTTTATAACAATCTTATGAACATACCCTTTTAATTCTCCTAATTCATCTCTAAACACATTTCTGGCATCATACAATATGTCGCTAAGAGTGTGGTCATCTACTACCATTACTTGGTTGGGTGCTCTTGGATTTACTATTATATGCAGATCATATTGATGGATCCACCCAAGGATTGGTGGTCTATCTATGGCAACATCTATCTTCCCTTTAATTGCCCTGTCTTTGAAGTTAATGTCTGCATCAAAGTACACTAGCAATTCCATACTCTCACCTTGGTACCCAGTTGGAGAGATATCCCTCTCCTTCAAGGCTGTGTCACCCCACTCATCTTTGAATAGGGACTCAGGAATGATAGTGTGTCTTGAACCGGTGTCTACCATCAGAGTTACTGTGCGACCATTAACCAAAAACTCTGCCTTGGTTCTTTTTTCCCTTTTTTCATTGCAATTATTGGTATCACAATCATCCACAATCAAAATCTTGTCCTTTTCTCGTCTCCTTTCTATGGGTTTATCTTCAATAACAGCCACATTAGTATTACCACCTTTACTCCTGCACATTCTTGAGAAGTGACCTAACCTCCCGCACTTGAGACATTCCTTGTTGTTCGCAAAACAACATTTTGCATCTGAGCTATGAGTATTACTACCACATCTTGAACAAAATCTGGTGTTGGGACATTTCCCAAAATTGCTTTTCTTTAGCGGGGTTTTCCCTTTAGACTTTACTATACCAACAGCTTCTTCATTTCCAGACTCACACTCATTCTTTGCCTTCTCAGACACGACCGAAACTGAAACTTGTTGAGAACTATATTTCTCTAACTCTTTCATGCATTTTTCTGACTCTTCCACAACCTTGGCTAAATCAATTGCTAATTTCAGTGATGGATTCTTAGCTGCCCACAATTGCTCTTGAATTTTCCTATTGTTGCACTGTACAATTAGCTGATCGCGTATCAACTCATCACTCATTGAACCAAAATTGCATTTGACAGATAATTCTCTAAGGCGTGCTACAACATCATCGATTGATTCCTCAGGACGCTACCAGTGAGTGTAGAATTTATATCTATTCATGAAAAGAGTCTCTTCTTTGCCAAACCTTACTTCAAGTCTTGTTATGGCTTCCTTGTACTCCTTTGGAATAGGCTGTCCGCTGCCTTGCAACGCTTGGGGAAGATACTGAAATTCGCATTGACCTTCTTTAACCAAAGCACTTGATAATAGCGCTTTTTTGCGTTTAGCAGAAAACTCTTGTCCATCCAAAGCGTCTAAATAGTTGTCGAAGATGAGTATCCAGTCTTCCCACGAGATTGACGGAGTGCCTGGTTCACTGAGAAATTGAGGAGGTAAAGACACAGTGACTTGTTGATTTGATTTTTGAGCCATGGTGTTGTTTTGCAAACAAGACAAAGTATACTGGAAAACATTTTGCACGCAAATTCAAACGTCAATTATAACAGGAATGAGATTGTATTTTGTTTCAATATAATTAGTATACCTTTAACAAAATGTGACCTGGGCAATAAAAAAATAATAATAATAATAATAAACAATACTGTTGCGAATAACAATTCTTTGTCTTTGCTTTCCTTTCTTCTTTTCTGTTGGTGAGTGTATCACCGTGTGAGGGTAACACTCAAGAGTGTAGCACTTGCCGAAGAGTCTGTTTTCTACTGTATATAATTTGCTTATTTTATGATGCGTACTTCGTTTCACTACCTGTTGAGTGAAAGCTTCTTATTGTCTCATTATGCGCGCCTCATTATTGTGTGGGTATGCGCTAGCACAATAATGTTGCGAAACTCAAACGAGCACAATATTGTGGCCAAAGTGAAAGTACCTAGACACTTCAATACGATTTCCTAAACCAAAATGGCTGCCATATGTAAAGAAGGTACTTCAATACGTTGCGTGGCTACGCGGTGAGCTGGAATGCAAACGCGTGTTGAAGCTTTGAGGCGCTGACACCGGCTAACGCTGCTGCCTAGCAACGTTCAGCAATGGCGAAGCTTGATGCGCTGTGAGTGTACAACGCCGTTGCTTTGCAACGACAACAGCATAAAGCGTTCGCGCATGCGGGTAACAAACGCACAGTGACTGACTCACGGTTTGCTGGGTGACATCAGCACTGTTCCGAAATCTCGTGAATTTCCATCAATTTTCTTCGGATGCGTTGATTATGGTCGTGGTATTGGGAAATCGTCGAAAGTGCGGTATGCTGTGGACTCTTCTGGAGGGTGTCGCTTTGTGCGATGTCAGCTCTGCTGGAGATTCACACTCCTGTCTGGTCAGCACCAGAAATCGTCGCCAAATTGAAGTAAGTGATAGTAGTAATAACACTGGAGTCCTCTGAAGATGGATAGTAGATTTATTGTCAGAGCGTAAATAAAGCGTACACCGCTCCAACTGACCAGACACCAACTGCCTCGTCTGGAATGCAGCTTGGATTCGAAGCAGGTACTTAGATCACAACAAGAATTCCAACAAGAGAATGGGGAACGGACACAAAGGAAGGGCTAGTACAAGAGGGGAAGATCAGTGAGTACATTGAGGATAATAAATATTTACAACACATACCTTACTGTCCTTATAGGCCAGTAAACCATTGGTGTATGCTGTGGCTCTCTGTCACGATCCTGGAACGGTTACGGGGGTCAGGGGGAGATGGGGCGTATACTCCCTCTTTCCATGGTTGCGCATGTCAGACAGAGACAGCAGGAACCGGGGCGCCACCAAGGGGTGGAAAGCAGGGCACGGACTACAAGTCCCAGAAGGCCATGGGATGTAGACCTTTGAGCCGGTTGAAGCACCTCCTCCCGTGAGTCAACGGCTACAAAGCCCCCCCCCCCCTTCCTTGGGGCGGGGCTTGACAAACTTCCACATTTTCAAGGAAGCAGCGCTAAGTGGATGGTGTTCCCCACTGGAGGATGAGCGCTTGCCAACACCACGAGTCACCTGCGTGCGGAGCCTTGAACAGATTGAGTCCGCAAGCTCTGGCCCGCATTCGGAGTTGAACGCAACTCTCAGAGGAGCCGACCCGGAAAACTCCGAACTCTCGTCTGGGGCACTGATGCCCCCTCAGGTGTTTAGGTGCGCTGGAACTAGGCACGGTCGCACTACTCCCACGGACGTTGCTGCGACAGTGAGTGTAACTGTCTTGGGCGGCTAACCTGATTTTACCCCACTGTGTAGTTTAACAGCGGATTCCTGGGCTGCGCGGCATGCAGAGCAGGAACTTGGCTGTGTCCAGAACAGCGCTCCGTGTTCGTGCTGTGCAGTAAACAGCACCGTGACATTTTGCCTGTTTATTTTTTGGGAAGTGAGGATTACGTATCTACTGAACCCTGTTCCTCCTAGAAGGTATCCTGTCCCTAGTCCCACGTTTCCCTGAGTGATGGTACAACTGCAGTAAGTACTGGGCCCTAGGGGTGGGGGATATGTAGCATGCCTAGTAATTCCACCTCCCCTGTTTGATGCCTGTATTCCTGTTGTTTCCCTCCTTCTACAGTGTGCCCACGAAGGACCTTATCCCAAGTGAAGTTGCTCTCTCCCTAGTGAGGTCAGGTGACACCGCTGATACCACAGCGTTATTTGCTTTCTCCACTTCCCTTTTTTCCCCCGGGGTGCCCCCTCTACGCTGTGGTGTTTTGTAGCCCATTGCGTGGGGTTGCACACGGGAGAGGAAGAGGGCTCGCTACGCGTTATCGTTCCGGCTGGCAGACCTTTGAGGTTAGTGGCATCTTGGTCCTTCGGCTACTGACAGCCTGACACTCTGTTGTGCTACCTGCCCAACTGCAAACACTGGTTGCTTGTTCTGGTTCTGCGGTTGGGCCTGTGTTTCAGTAGACACAGAGTGGTTGTATCAGGCACTGCAGGAAACCTGCTGCCAACACAGTCTCTGCTGATCTCAGGACAGATCCTCTCCACGGATGTTTCTCCATTTCTAAAGTAATCCTGACCCTTTGTTAGCCACAATTCCTCCACGAGCCTTGCAACTTGTGTGGGCAAGTCTTCCATGGTATTCTGCAAGCTCTCCACTATGGCTACCAGGCATCGGAGCGTTGCTAAGATGACCAGGGTAGGATCATCACCGGTAGCAGGTTCCACCCCAGGATACCCCTGAATGTCCCCGCGCCAGCTCAGCGCTGCACCGGACTTCCACAGCTCAATCTCTTGATTCTTTTTCGGATGCCGAGTTTGGGGGAGACCTTGAAACGGCATGGATGTCACGGTTAGAATGCCACCCATCTATTTCACCTCCTCTTATCTTAGTCCCTTGCTTCCAGCAGCTCCAAGCTCGGAGAGAAGTTCAGGTCCTGCTCGCCCACCAGTAAGAGCAGGTACTGGTGAGACCAGCTGGCTGTTTTGTTCCTACTGTCTCAGGCAAGTGCCGCACAGTCCTGTATGGACAGCTTTCCTACTCTCAATTCTCAGCGGTCCATGTCTCGGGGATCTACAAAGAGGAAAATACGAGAAATTAAAAATAGTTCTGTTGTAACCGAGCTACCAAGATGGAACCATGGCAAGTCAAAGTTCTGTGTTATGACTTGGCTTGCCATAGTTACAGGACAGAATGGTGGGGAGAGTTCCTGAGAGGAGCTGTGGAGGCTGGGCTGCTTCTGCTGGTGGATATTAAAAGAAGATTTGAAGTTATCATTGCGTCCATCGTACTTCTCATCCAGGTCTTTGATCGATATCAGGTATGTTCAATGTTAGATTCACTGCATCTTGCACCTGGTCTGCGTGTTGAATCGATGAAACTTTACTCAGTGTTTCTACTTCAATCCTTGTTCCTTCCTCGGATTGCCAAAGTTTGCATTTATTACATTTTCTTAAAGACTGCAGGACTACTTGTTGAAAGTGGTCCTGCCAAACCCATCCCTCATTGCTGCGTGATGTCACCAGCCTCAGCTGTGGTCCAATGTAGTATGGAGGCTTCCAACTTAGTCAGCAAAAAAGGGGAGCAACATTTAGGGGCTGTGCACAGGTTTAGTCCTGTGCCCTGGTGTTTCATGTATGCCTATACATTTACGGTCCATTCATCAATACCGCACCACCTTTCTTAACTTCTCAGATTTATTGTTCTTTGCAGAGCATAAGGCACTGAGCATAAAAGTACTCAGTCAACTGATGTAACGCCCTAGTGACCGTCAAATGCTTTCATCTCATTCAACCCAGGAACAACTTGCCCATCTGCAATCATATGGAATTTTCACCCGTAGTTTACTTGGAATGAAGCTGGTGCACTCTCCACCAAACTTCATATCTGTGCCTCAGGAGCTCTTCTTGAGCTAAAATGCATGCCTGAAGAACAACTAAACCAAATCAAAGGGAGTTCTGTATTTATATTAAGAGCTCTGTCACACACACACACACAGATGTGTATTTACATTATAGCTCTGTCTCTCACACACACACACACACAGATGTGTATTTACATTATAGCTCTGTCTCTCACACACACACACACAGATGTGTATTTACATTATAGCTCTGTCTCTCACACACACACACACAGATGTGTATTTACATTATAGCTCTGTCTCTCACACACACACACACAGATGTGTATTTACATTATAGCTCTGTCTTCCACTCACACACATGTGCATTTACATTAGGAGCTCGGTCATACACTGGGAGTTGTGTATTTAACTTAAGAGCTCTGTCACACACACAGGGAGATATGTATTCGCATTAAGAGCTCTGTCACACACACACAGGGAGTTGTTTATTTACATTAAAAGCTCTGTCACACACAGGGAGTTGTTTATTTACATTAAGTGCTCTGTCACACACAGGGAGTTGTTTATTTACATTAAGTGCTCTGTCACACACAGGAAGTTGTTTATTTACATTAAAATCTCTGTCACACACAAGGAGTTGTGGATGTACAATAAGATCTGTGTCACACACAGGCAGTTATGTATTTACATTAATAGCACTAACACACAGGGAAATGTATATTTACGTTAAGAGCTCTGAAACACACACAAGAAGATGTGTATTTATATTTAGAGGTGTCTCATGCTCAAAGGGAGATTTGTATTTACATTAAGAGCTCTGAAACACACACAAGAAGATGTGTATTTATATTTAGAGGTGTCTCATGCTCAAAGGGAGATTTGTATTTACATTAAGAGCTCTGTCGCACACAGGGAGATGTATACATACATTAAGAGCTCTGTAACTGTCAACTCTGTGATTCCTCGGGAATGGTTCGATGCTAAAAAGGGGTCCACCGCTGGGCAGTCCCAACCCTAAGTTCTATATTAGCACAGGTATTTGGGATGATCAAGCGGGGGAAGGAAAGGGAAGGGATCAGCAGGGAGGGAGATCTGAAAGGCAAGCAATATTGGTAAGGAGTGGTTTTCTGCAATATCCCTCCAAACATGATCTATATTGGCTTTTCGTACCTGTAAACAAAAATAACAACCCCCGTCCTATTTGGTGGAAGAGTTAACCATCAATGCAGCAATGTCAATAATGGTAGGTGCTGGACTAGGCCCTTTTGGCAGGTTCACCCCTAAACTTTTTGCCTTTTCTCTGACATGGTGTTGGTGGTTTTAGGCCTCTGGGCACTTTAGCACTGTGTTCCAGTGTAAAGTGCGTGCGCTCTCTGTGCACTTTTGGCGAGGTTGGCCTGCCCTCCCATAGAAATGCATGGGGGATTCCCTGATCAGGGTATCGGTGGTAATTCCGGAGATGAGAGGAGCAGCGTGGTCAAGATTCGTATGTATGAAATTGTAATAAGAAATACTGCACAATGGTGTACGCAGATTTATGATGATTATTTAAGAAATGCCACTTTTAGAAGTTGGCATTTCTGTGTGCTGTGTGCCTCCCTGCCTGATGTGAATTGCATGTCTGGCTTGTGAGTGTCAGGTTCCTCGTTCCGATGTCCCCGGTGCTGTGTTGATGCTCTATGGGGGCCCACCTCTGGATGACCCCAAGTCCGGCTATTGAAACCGCGGACTTTTGGGGTGATCGAGCGGGGGAAGGAAAGGGTGGGGACTGCAGGGAGGGAGATCTGTGAAGGCAAAAGAGACAACACAACACAGCATAAGACGTTTTGTTTCCAGTTTCTCTCAATGGAAAACACCCGCGTTATTTTAGCACGAGGGTAAACGCGAGCTTGCCCTCACCTGAAAAGGAAAATAAGGTAGTGCCGGACATATGGGGGAGAGCTACAGGTCGTGGTCTTTTCGTTTGCAGGCACTAATATAAACGACAAGGAAAGGCACATGTGGGGAGAATGACAAGGATCAACATACAGACACAAACACCATATATAACTTTGTGGAGTAATACCCACTTGTGACTGCCCAGCTCACTCCTTGCCTTCGGCTTTGTAACCACCCCTCTCTCCTGTCTCGCACATATGTCTAGGAATATAAGCAGAAGAAATCAAAAGTGTAAACCAGGCCACCGCTGGGTGCGAACGCTCACTGCTAGTGTCTGCCTGGGAACTGAGGTCTGTGAGGCTGGCGTACGATACGCCTATGCTTTCCTATGCCTCCGATTTGTCGGACGATTGCACTAGGTCTCGTTGTCTAGAGTAATGTTCGGGCTCGCTCTCTGCCTGTCTTGAACAGCGAGGCTTGCCCCCTTAAGTCTATTCACTCTCTTTATACTTGGTCGCTCCCCTGCATGAGACCAGCCGGTCTCGCCAACAGAGGGGCGGGTCTGTGATTTCTCTATGACTCGGAGAGCTTGTCTCCGACTATGATGGGTCGAGCTCCGATGGAAATACTGCCACAGTACTCCTACCTCGGTCACGACGAACCTCCGGGTTTCACGGGCCGCTACCTGGGTGATGAGCTCGTCCGAACCTTCGTCTCTCGGCGTCTCCTCGTCTCGTCTCCCTGGTCGAAGAATTATCGGCTCCGTGTGCAATGACCTTTCGCCTTTTGACGTCTTGTGGTGGGGCGTGGCGCGCATTACGCATCGCACCTCCTGCGCTGCCCCTCGGGAAGTGTAGTTCTTCACGCAGTCCTAGTGTGTCGCTAGTATCGGCCGGCGTGCGCTGATAAGTCTGACAGTGAGGGACAGGGGCTGAGTGGTGTGTGTGGCTCCAGGAGGGGCAGGGTGAGTCAGCGCTAGGCTGAATGAGACATCTGCCTTGGGAGTAGTGAGAGGGATAATCCCCTGACTCTGAATAGGACTGTGCCCAGCCTGGACAATTCTGGCTCCGCCCCCTGTGGTGTGTCTGATCACCTAGCCTGCACCTGACAAAGGGGAAGAAGAGCTTGGAAAACAAAGTGCTCCAAATCCCCCCGGAACCAGTTGCATCTAGTTCCCCCAAGCCCTGCACTAAAGTCAAATAGATTATGTGGTATAAGTTAAGGGGCTGTGACCCCATGTTTTTGTGTGCTGGTGTGCTGTTCCTGACCTTCCTGCGGCGTGCTGCTGCTGGGGCCTACGAGGAGCCACCATGAGGGCTTGCCTCCCTGGGCCCAGCATTGCCCCCTTGATCCCTAAGGACTTTTTGCTGCATCTTGCGCCCTGTGAGCGCTGTTCTTTTTATTTTTCATGGACTTCAGGGCTCCTAATGCCTCGGGAGCGCTTTATGTCTATTTGCCAAAGAAAAGGAGCACGAGGGCTCCGCAGCGCTGAGATCTTTCCAGAGGGAATCCCGATGTGGGGATTCCCCCTAATGAAGGGGAGAGAAGCGGGAGCCCACCCCACATTTTGCCGCCGAGCGGGAGCCTACCCCGCTTTATGAGTATTGAAACAGTGGGTGCCCACCCCGCGTTTGGAATGTTACTTCCGCCTTCCCCCGTCCAGGAGAAGGTGACCCGGAAGACAGGAAATGTATAGCGGGGCTCCCGTTAGCTGAGGGAAGCCCCGCGTATGCTGAGAGAAGCTGCGGCCAGAGAGGAAGTCCCGGGTCCCAGGAGGGGGCCCGATGAAGGGAGCAGAAGCCAGGTGGGAGCCCACCCCACACTGGCGAACCAAAAAGGAGAGCCCGAACGGAATCCTGAGGGCTCTCCCGGCCCAGCAGTCTGCAGTGCCGTCGGGAAGGAGAAGTGCTGAGGGAGCCCAGCGGGGCTCCCGGGGTGAAGGAAGAGCCCCGCATGTTGCTGCACGACGAAGGAGACGGAGTCTGCAGGCAGCAGCCCGGTGAGTGGGACTTTCTAGAGGTTCTCTGTGTGTGCCGATCGAAGCACAGTGCGATCTCCAACGATGGGGGCATTTGGATTTAGAGGGCCCCAGAGCGCATTTTCTCGCCACAGCTGTGCGCAGTGGTGGTGCCTGAGCGGTCCAGCCGTTGCGGGCCGCTCCAACAATGGGGGCATTTTTGATAGAGTCCCAGTGGGTGCTGGAAAGGCACAATGGTGCCAGGCCCCTGTACTATATTCACAGCTGCACCACTGTAGTGGGCATCTGCAACGTTGGACGCATTTTGTTGTAGAGTCCCTGAGTGGAACAGAGGAGGCACAGTGGTGCCAGGGCTCATTTCTTTTCCCTGCTGCACCGCACCAGCGCGGGCAGCTGCGACGATGGCGCACATTTGTTGAGAGAGCCCCAGTGGTAGCCCAGAAGGCCCAGGGAGTGCCATGCCTATCGCGATGGTCACAGCTGCACAGCAATTAGCGGCAGCTGCAAAGTTTAGGCTAGTAGTTCTTTGGGGGCATTTTTGTATGAGATAGGAGTGAAGTACACTCCTCTGCCCCAGCACAATTGCACACGTGGATTCTGCTGCATTGGCAGCCGCCCTGACATTTGGGACATAGGTCATTTGAGCCCTCTGAGAAGGCCAGTTGGCCAGGAGCACTGTGAGGTTTGTAGGGCGCCAGGCCCTAATATGATTTATGTGGTGCTAGGAAATGTGATTTACGCACTGTGATTTGTGCCGCTAGTATTTATGTTTAGGAGGTTAGTCCCTAATCTAAGAGTTCTGCATATAAGGTTACTGCATAATGTATTTATGCTTGTGAGGTTATTGTCTACTGCGTTTAGACTTATGAGGTGATTGCATAATGTGTCTATGCTGGTGAGGTTATGGCATAATGTGTTTATGCTTATGAAGTTGGCGCAGAATGTATTTCACGTCTAATGTGATGCTGCTTGCATAATATGATTTATGTTGCAGGAGGTGATGCCAATTACAGTATTTTGCCAGTAGTTACTGGTTGTGTTCTACATTTATTATTGGTTCTACATTTATTATGTGTACTTGTGATGGTTCTGACAGTGGCCCAATCGGCCCTGTCGTGTGTAAATAATCCCCTGTAAATATTGCCTAGTGCCTGTTGGCACAGTGTATATTGTGTGATTACTATTCTAATGTGTTTATGAGAATACAAAGGCTATTTTTGCCTAGTGGGTTGCTGCTGTGTGCCTTCGGGATAAGCCTGACTGCTCGTGCCAAGCTATCAAGAGGGTGAGCAGGGGTTATCTTGGGCATGTAACTCCCTTGCCCTGACTAGAGTGGTTGTCTCTGCCTGGCTTTGGCGCAAGCCTTAGCCAACCAGAAATCCCCTTTCTAACAGTGGGGTTTTGTTCTGAAAAGGGGTTTAAACAAAAGAGAGTCTTAAATCTCTTTTCCAGAGGATTTTGGTATGAAGCACATAGGGATTCTCCTTACATCATACATATATTTTGCAGGTAAACCTACACACCACCATATAATTAGGGGTCCGCTTCACAGGGGGGAAGAGCAGAAGGCCGCCTCTTGTAACCGCTGTTAGGGGGCAGCAAACGGCAATCACTACAATGCCTCACTGTATTGCATATAGCATTTTCTTATTCCGTGGTACCTAATCACCTATAACTCAAGTCAGTGTATTCACATGACAAGGTATTGGCTTTGTAACATTCTGCCATACCGATAAAGAACTCGGCAGCAGACGAGAGCAAAAGCACTATAGTCTAGCATTCCATGCAGAGCCGGTCCAGGCACAGCTAGCGGGACACCAAGAGTTGGCGCAAGTGCACCCTTACCAGAATGGAAGCAGGGAAGGGCAGCGTGAAAGCACGCTGGTCTGTCGAATTATCAGCAGCGTCTTTCTCCTGGAGGCTCCTTAAGTACGGTCCTCCTCTTCCGAGTCAAATGACAAGGTTTCCCAGGCAAATGTGGCTGCTTCCACTTTGCCTCATGGGATATGTAGTTCCCTAGCTTCTTCTTTTTTTTGTTTTTACTGAGTTTTATATAGCGCGAACTTGACCCGGTATCGGGTATCAGAGCGCTTTACATAGCACCAGTTGCGTTACATAAGGACACATTCATTTTTGTTAGGCACGGGGAGATATGGGGGCATATCAACAAGGGCTTTATCTCTGCTTTTTTGGCTTTAAAAGCCAAAAAAACAGAGATAAAACTAGCACCCTATCAACAACAGGGTGCTAACACGCAAATTTGCATGTTAGCACCCTTTTACTCTACGCTTCCCCTTGCATCTCTAATGAGATGCAAAGGGGGCGTTCCAGAGTAAAATAATAGGAGAAATGTCGCTAAGTGACATTTCTCCTATTATCAAGAATGTCGCTAACCCTGTTAGAGACAAAAAAAGCAGCGCTAACCGCGGTTAACGCTGCTTTTTTACGTCTGCTAATTTTCAGACTTAGCCATGATATCCTATGGAAGGAGGATATCATGGCTAAGTTTGCCTGTCCCTATCAACAAGTTAACGTGTGATTATCGCTGGGTTTCCAGCGATAATCTCACGTTAGCCTGTTAGCGTGTAGATTTTTATCGCTATTGAGATAAGCGTTGCTAATAGCACGCTATCTCAGCGATAAAAATTCACGCTAGCCGGCGATAATTATCCTCACGCTAAGAGCGCTGAGCGATAGTTATCGCCGGTTGTTGTTGATATGCCCCTAAGTGATTTACCCAGAATCACAGGATGTTCAGCATCTGTGCCGAGACTCAAATCCGGTTCCCCAGATTTGAGGTCGACCACCCTTGCCATTAGGCTAACTCCTCTCCCCTACCTTTCTAGCTTCCTTCCTACATTGCGCGTAGAACGCCGACTGCCAGGAAGGACAGAGGTTTGTTTGCATTCGTGGGGGCGCCCCACCCTGTCCACCACCCCACTAACAGGGACCACGCCTCTTCATACTGGTTCTCCACCCAGGCTGCATTACAGCCTAGGTGGAGGACATGCCCAGGCTCCCTGTACCCGTCTGGGCGCCAAACCACGGCGATAAGACCAATCACAACGCTGCATTGTGGAGACACAACGTGGGAGAGACGGAGGAGAGACGCAGCAATCCGATAAGTGAATTTTTCATTTTTTCTCACCTAGCGTAGCACATAGAAGTAGGTTTTAGGGTGTCTGGTTTTAAATGAAATTTTAACTGTGTTAGAAATATTCATTTTATTCTCTATGTTCACACCATGCCTATTTGCAGTTTTTATGATATTCTTTGTGATTATTTTAGATGTGCTGAGAAACAGGTTCACTCTGTTGCAATAAATGCTTTTAGTTAAAAGTGTCTACTCTTCTTAGTTCCATTTCTGTGTGATGTTGTACAGAGGAAAATAGGTCTGTTTCTAGTACCACTGTGCCCCAGATCCTGGCTTAGCGATCGTTAGTAACCCAATAGCAATGATTCCACTTCAGCAATCTATTGGGTGGGGTTCTGTAGGGCTACAATAACCTGTCTTTCACATTCAGCGTTAGTACATATTGCGGAGCAACTATCATTTAAGTTCACTCGTGGGTGGAAAAGTGAACCTTGTAGAGGTACGCCAGAGTCGTAGATTACGCAACAGGGGATCATGGAACCATTGACTGCCCATCGATTTAAAGAATCTCGATTCCTTAATCCTTTATCAGAGGCATCTTGTTTAAAATGGATGCTGAATCATATTTATTTTGTTTTTATATTTCACGCTTGACACCACTTGCAGCAAAATATGAATTATTTCTGTATGACACCTTGTTTTTGAAGAACTCGCTAGAGGAAGCCTTTTGCTACAGCTCACGGCTTTTACAGCTAACACACAAAATGGCATTAATTCACAATGGTTCTCTGTTAATTATTTAACCATTTTTTTCTTACACCTTGGGCTGACATTAGCTCATAAGGAGCCAACAATATTCATGTAGTGGGTTAGTGCTAACATGGTAGGATTATGCAATTAAAAAAAAATATATAAATTGTGATTCATTGTAATTATGTTTGTGCCATGCTGACTTTGCACTTTTAATAATTCTCTATGCAAGAAAACTGTATATTAACCCCTGAAATTGGGGGTGAGCCAAAGACCTTTTCCAACCCTCTAGAGATGCTATCCAATTTCATGCTGATTTTGCTGCACATTTGAGACTTAGCCTATTACGGTTCTATTATTTTGTACTATTCCTAATGCTGAGAGCCTTCACAGCAAATGGTTTATATGTATTTTAATGAATTTGCTGCTGCATTTGTATTTTTCAGATTTCTGTATTAGACTTTAAACTTTAATAAACTTATATGGGTTTTTCTAAATTCAAAACTGAACTCCCTTTTTGAGTCCGTCCTTACTTATTGACCGTAGTTTGAAATGCTGATATAAATCTTGTTTCTTAGGACACATAACCTCATAGACTTCGAGATTAACGCCGTCCCCGATTCGCTAAATGTTGACCATGCCACTGTCCTTCAGATTTTCTATGGGTACAGCGTGCACACACACTCTTATTAGTTATTTTCCTAACAGCACCACACTGAAGCATCCCCCCACACGCCTGCCCTCATCTCTCTCACACACTTCATGCAAGTGGAGGCAAACAACTAAGTAGGCAGGACAAAACAACCCCTTATGGATTCCACTGATCAGAACATATTTTAATATACTGAGCCGCCATTTTCTTCTTTACCACATACAAGAGCACCTTCAAATACCCGATTCCAGCATGTCTGCTGTACACAAAACACTTTTGTTTAATTTAATAGACTAAACTTTTGCTCCATATATAATACAAATCTAGCCACTTAAAGCATACACATGACTTCTGACTTTTCTCTTAGTTTGTTAACAGCATTGTCATCAGGAATGTTTCCTTTCTCAAATCATGTTTAAAAACTGTCACTTTTATTAAATACATAACTAAAGCATGAAGTGGGACCACACTCATTTGCAATAAGCAGATTTTCCATTGAAATGGCCACAAAAATATGCACTGACGTGCTACCTACTGATAAAACTGTAGAGTGTACAAACAATGTTTAGAAATTGAGTTTCTTCATGTCACTTGCACATCACCAAGTAACGTGTTCTGATTTGTTTTGTTCCTATTTAAAAATCTTTGTTTGTAACACACTTCTGAGGTACAAAATAATTTGGCTTCGTAATTACTGATATTTTTTTAAATATCTGTACTATTCATTTAAAAGCTTGTCGGAGGGATGGGCGGAAACAGAAGCGAGGAGGCCGTATATGTGTAATATTGGGGTAGTTTATTGTAGTCAAGGAACTCAATTGTGGTTCATGAACTCAAAGTATCAATGATGGTGTCTCAGTCACTTCATTCTTTTGCTTCTTCTCTCTTCTAGGTGTTCTAGCTCTCTGGTGGGGTCCTGAAAGCTTGTGAAGAGGAGCAGAAGAACAAGAGGAGGGGTAAGTCACTAGGGTATATCCGTGGAGGGTAGCATCAATCCCGTCACCACACCCAGGTGGAAAGCAGTGTAAGAAAATGGAAAACAAGACAATTTGTCTGTTCTTCTTGTGCCTGGATCCCGGTTCTCTGTTAGTGCCTGGGTTTTCACTATGGGTCTCTTCCCCTCCCTTGTGGACGATGAACTCCCTTTGATATTGTGGGGTGGAGGGACTGGAGAACAACACAAAAAAATGGTAACTGTTTCTTTCTCTCGCTATCTGGGCTATGGAAGAGAGAGGAATGGAGGAGAACGGGGGGGATGAAACCAAATACAATAGGAGTGCAATCAGAGGGAGTCAAGGAAACCCTTAGACACAGCAACCACAAGAAGAGGATAAATCACCCGCTAGTCCCCAACCCTACTCCCAACCTCCCCAAGGGTGCTCCCTCTTATGCCACATACCACCTCTGCCGCAACTCTTCTGAGTTGCGGCAGCTCCTGCGCATCCACTCCGGGGTAACACCACTCCTCGCACCACTCGTCTGGGGATCCCTCGGTCCCGTTGTCTGCTTCTCGTGATCCTACACTTTCTCCGGTCGTCTCTCCTTCCTATGGGGATGTCTCCTTAGAGCGCCTCACGTCCAACGAGTCTTCTTCCTGCTTCCTCCTCGGCTCCTTTTCTCCTCCCCCGGACTCTTCTGATTGGCCTCTCATTCATCATTCCTTGTTCCTTTCCTGTGGGGCTGAACAATAGTCAGTCTTCACTGTTTGTTCCCTGCTCCAGCCCCTGGGGAACAATCGGGACCGGGAAGTAGCGCAGACCATAGCGGTGCACTAACAGGTAAGTCGGAGTCTTGGGGAGGAATGGGGGCGTCCTCTCACATCCCCCTTCCCTAACTTTCTTGTCCTCATGAAATTGTTCACGGGGGTATCTTGACAGGTAATACGCGTTTGTTTGTTCTTTTCCTTTTCTATGTATGATAGTGAAACGGAAGGGTTGTAGTGTTAGAAACCACCTTAATATTCTGTTGTTGTGTCTTTTGTTTCGTGCTAACCATTCTAACAGGGTATGGTCTGTAAGAAGTAGGAATTCTCTACCCTCCAGGTAGTAGCGCAGTGATTCAATGGCCCACTTGATGGCCAGTGCATTCTTCTCTATGACTGCGTACTTTGCTTCTCGGGGAAAGAGCTTATGGCTAATATATATAATGGGCCTCTCTTGGTTTTGGTCATCTGTCTGAGACAATATGTCCCCGAGTATGCGCTCGGAAGCATCAGTTTGCAATAAGAAGGGTTTTTGATAGATGGGGTTCAACATAAAGGGTTTTGATGTGATGGCCTGTTTTAGCAGGTGAAAGGCACGTGTTTCTACAGGGGATGGTTGGCGAAGCAATTTCTAAGTCCGTACATTCTTTTTTAGGAGATCAGCCAAGGGGGCAGCTATGTGAGAGAAGGGATAAATCTTCTATAATACCCCAGTAAACCCAAAAGGGCTTGGAGATCTTTTCTGGACTTAGGGAATGGTATTTGAGAAATAGTGGCTACCTTTTCCTCCTGGTGTTTGATGTACCCCTCTCCGAGAAGATATCCCAAGTATTTCACGGACCTGGCAGCTAGATGCTTTTAGCGGGGTTGATGGTCAGACCACTGTCATATAAGGCTTGAATTACTTTGGTCTAATGGTCTAGAATTGTAGTTGATTATGTAATCCATGTAGGCGGCTGCGAAGGTTTCACAGGGTCGCAGCACCACATTCATGAGTCTTTGAAATGTTGCCGGGGCCCCGTGCAACCCGAAGGGGAGTACTTTAAACTGATACAATCCCCCCGGCGTAGACAAAGCATTTTTTTCTCAATCCTGTCCCTTTAAAGGGACTTGCCAGTACCCTTTGCATAAGTCCAATGTACTGATATACTGAGCTTTGCCTAATCTCTATCATTTCATCAACCCTTGGGAGGGGGTAAGTATCGAATCGGGATATTTTATTGATTTCCCGAAAATCGATACAGAAGCGAATGGAACCATCCGGTTTCAGAACAATCACTATAGGGGCGGTCCACTCACTTTTAGATAGTTCTATGACCCCTAGTAGCAACATTTGTTGGATTTCTTTCTCTCGCTTCCCGCCGTGATTCAGGGATACCATAAGGGCGTAACCTCACTTTTTTGTCTGGAAGGGTGTGTTTTTCGTGCTCTATAAGGGAGGTTTTTCCAGGCATCAGGGAGAACACTTTTTGTAAAGGGTGTAAGCGGTCCCTTAATTCCTGTTTCTGGGGACCAGGCAACTCTACATCAATGCTTTGTTCGGCTAGGATTATGGTGGTTCCCATTAAGACATGATTTGGCCCTTCCCTTTTCTTTAACAAGTTAATATGAAATATTTGAGTATGATGTCTCACCGGATCCATTTCTAGTTGAAAGGGTACCGGGGTTACCTTTTCTATGACCCTATAAGGCCCCTGCCACTGCCCTAGCAGTTTGTGTTCGGAGTTGGGCATCATAAGGAGTATCATGTCCCCTACAGTAAGAGATCTTTCTTTTGTCTTTTTGTCGTATTGGTTCTTTTGGGATGCTTGGGCCTGTTCGAAGTTGGTTCTTACTACGTGTCTTATTTAGTTTAACTGGGTTTGTAGATTGGTGATGTAGTCCAAAAGGGGTCTGAACTCGTCTTTCTCTTCCTCCCTCCCAATCCAGCATATCAAGTGCTGGGTTGTCTCTCGTATAGTATCTCAAAGGGAGAATATCCCAGGCTCTTTTGCTGACCACACCAAAAAGAAAATAATGCCAAGGGAAACATATCTTTCCTTTTCCGTGCTTCTAGGTTTAACAGTTTTTTCAGGGTGGTTTTCAAAGTTGCTTTGTACCGCTCTACTAGGCCATCCATCTGTGGATGATATGCAGGGGTGTGAATCTGTTTAATTTGAAGTTGCTGGCAGACCTGTGGCATCAGTTTAGATGTAAAAGGGGTTCCCTGGTCTGTGATGATTTCTTTTGCAAATCCCACCCGAGAGAAGATGGAAATCATAGCCTTGGCCGCCTGGGTTGTGTTGGGATGTCTTAAGGCCACAGCCTCAGGAAAGCGGGCGGCTTAGTCCACCAGGACTAACACATAGCTATAACCGCTGGAGGAGGGGAGGAGTGGTCCAAGAATGTCCATCCCTACCCTGGTGAAAGGTTTGTCTATTACTGGTAAGGGTCGTAGAGGGGCACGGGGTGGAATGTACCAACTATTTTTCTGACAGATGGGACAGTCCTTGCAGTACTTCCGAACCTGTTGGTAAATCCCTGGCCAATAAAACCTGTCTAGGATTGCCTTTTCTGTTTTTTCAGCCCCAACAGATGACTGTGTGCCAAAAATAGTACCTTTTCTCTGAACGGTTGGGGAACTAAGAGCTGGGTTGCATGGTTTTTCCCCCTTTCCTATAAAGTAGACCACGTTGGATAAAAAAACTGGGGACCTACTTGATGGGGGTCTTCCTTTTCTATGGCTTGATTCCATGCCTCTCAGACTGTGGGGTCATCTCGTTGGGTTGAGTGGAAATTTCTGTCATGTTCCCACAGATCATATCCAGAATTGGTCAAAACAGTACGGGTCCAGTTCTTCTTCTCTGCTCTCCTCTGTTTGAAGCTTTTGAAGGTCTTTCCTGTATCCCAGTGAGGGTCGGGTATTCGCGAAATGGGTGCCTTTTGTATCCAGTCGGTTTATTCTTTGCGTTCCTCACTGAGTAAGCTATCCATGTGGGGGTAATCATTGCCCACAACTAATAGTTCGGGTAGTCTTGGAATCAATCCTACCCGGAGGGGTACAGGGGAAGCGGTTTGCTATCTCCGTGGATGCACTGTATGTTAATGACCCTCGTCATGTGCTGGATCCCTCCTGGTATGGCTTGGGGTCTCATGACGTTTTGTTCGCATCCTGTGTCAATCAGGGCTTTTTGGGGTTCCCCGTTAACTGTGACCTGCAGATGATACCGGGAGATATCTCCTGAGGTTGCACAATAGAGGGCTCGGGCGTACCCTACATCCATAAGTTCTTCTTTCTGGGGGCATGAACGGGCTATAAGGCCAAAAGTGCCTCAGTGAAAGCATTGAGGTCCTGCAGTAGAAGGAGGTCGGGGAGACCCGGGTAGGGGTCCCAGCAGCAGGGTTACGGTCTCTGGTTTTCTTGTGTTTGAGGGAGGTTTGATCAGTCTGGGTGGGGCTCCCCCTGGGTGTTTCCATGCCCCTTCTTCCCACCCTCTTTGCAACTCTTGGGCTCTATTAAATGCATTAGCTATCTCCACGGCCCTCTCCAGGTTGAGGTGTGTATGTTGGCGAACCCATTGTTGAATGGAAGGGTGTAAGGAGTTAAGAAATTGCCCTAAATAGACTTTCTCCAGGATCTCTTCTTTGGAAGACATTAAAGGTTTTAACCAGTGCTTGGCCAAGTCTCTCACCCTGTAATACAGGGCCCTGGGGGTTTCCTGTGGGCCCTCTCTGATTTGTCTTAATCAAATCCTATATGTTTCCTCATCCACCCCAATCCGTTCCAGTATACTCCTTTTTACTTCTTCTGACAATTTCCCTATCACAGATTCCTGGGTTTGGCTCTGCTCAGTAATGGCCTTATGGAGTTTTTCCCGGTCTTCTTCCACAACGGATAGGATTTTTGCCATAATCCTTTCAAGTCTCTCCTGCCCTGCCGCCATCTTGGTTACAACGTCCTCCATTTCCCCCGATCCCACTTCTGACACCACCTGTCGGGGGGGTTGTTGTCAATTATCGGAGAATATGGCAAGGCATATTGAGTTGTTGTCGGACATCTCCTTTGATGTAGTTAGGGCTTCCATCCTAACTATTGGAGCTTCAATTGCAGCCAGACACAATTTGTGTTTGAAAGACTGGAATACTGGCGCGTCTCAGAGAGCTGCTGAGCTTAAGATACCTTTTGAGGGTCGCAGGGCATTCAGAGGAGAGTTGGAAAACAAACTTATTTGGTTACTCAAAGAAAGGAAACACTTTATCTTTTAACGGGGATACTCCTAAATGCTCTAGAACTTTGAGATGGAAATCTTTTCGGCAGCCATCAAAAAGTCATGCTTTTGACCAATCAGCTAAATTACAGGGTAAATCTTCTCTGTCTTCATTTCAATCTTTTTGGAAGCAGGAGTCACTATCCAGACCTTTATAATTCCTTTGTCTGGAACACCTCTCCATTACAGTTCTGGGTTTGGATCAGACGATATTTCTCAGAGTGGATGAAAGTATCGTGTCACCAACTCCTCAGGATCGGAACGATGCTCAAATATGGTCCACCTCTCGACAGCTTCAAGTCTGTATGCTGTAATAGCACAGATCATTGAAGTGGTCGAGCAAGGGAAGGAAAGGAAGGGGACAGCGGGGAGAGAGACCTGAAATGACAACAAATAATGCTCTGTAAGAGGCACGTTTTGAATACACAATTCGGTATATGTAAAGCTTCTAATGGCAAACTACCTGAAAAGGAAAATAACAAGAACTTGTCAGATGCGCCCAGGAAGGATACACATCTCCTATTCAATCCTCATTGCACCAGACCCAACGTGTTCAGGAAAGGGCACATGCTGCATGGTACACAAATAAGAACAAAAGAGGTGTGTGTGAACAATACCACTCGTTGACTAAAGGATCCTTTCTACCATAACATTCACCATGGTATTATTGGTCTCCCGACCTACCCTTTTTCTCACACGACCTTTCTTCACAGGGTGGTAAGAGATACCAATAAGACTCTTCCACCAGTCCCTGTTCAAACAGCCTGAACTTGGAGAAAAATAATCATCAAGCGATTTGTATACATAAATGATTCGCTGTTGAACAAACGGTGAATCACGAACACTGCAGTGCATAGATACTTATGACTGGAATATTTCCATCACACACATTTGACAATTAACGGACATAACATAGAACATATAGTGACTGTAAGTGTCCAACTCTTCAGGACACCTGCAAGGCCACCTTGATAGTTTGGGCTTGTTTCTTAAAGTAGGGCATCAGATAATAACTCTTTTCCAACACGTGACCTGTGTCTCCCCAACCGTGAAAAAACAAGTGGTACGAAATCAAAAACACTGCCTTTTTGATTACTAAATTATATACATACTGCCGGTATCCCTTCTACCTGCATGAGAACACAAACGTGCGTCTCGCCAACTGGGAGGGACACCGCACGTATGGAATATGAGATTGTTCTTAACTCAGGAAATGCCAAACAAGCAAAGTAGCTCTGTAAGTCAAGGCAACGCCTCCCAGGATTGAGCTGGCGTTTAGGTGGTGTATCAACACCCTTACTGGACCTCCACAAAAAGCACAGTGACGCGTCCTTACTCCAACGCTCCAAAACCAGAACTTCAGAATTATCGGCAGCGCTGCAGGGAGGCGGAAACGCTCTTAAGTCCTTCCGCTTCCCTGGGGAATGCGCGTCTGGGCAGAGGATCATGGGAACTGTAGTCCGGATCCCTGCCTTTCATGGAGATGCTCGCAAACATGCACGCGTCCGACAATCCGGCTGCGGTTGCCGGTAAGACACGGTTCAAGTCAGATGCCCGGGGGGGAGGGCGTGACAGAAAGTCACAACAGACAAATGGCTACGGAACATCATCGTATCAGGTTATCGGATCGAACTTCACTCAACCTTGATCCTGTGCAGATATTTATCTCCTTTGGTTTTTGACCAGGTGTGGGTCGTACAACTGGGTCTACTAGGAAATCAGATATTGTTCAAGGAATAGCTGTGCATTTGGTCCCTCCACACGTTCTAGGAACCCTAAGGCAAATATTATTGCATCTCGAGCACCCTTCAGCATCTTCCGCTCTCAACTTAAGGCTGTTAATGTCAACCCTCATGATCTGCAATTGGGTCTGCACCTCCTTTAGCATAGGGCATGTCTTAGTGATAATGAATTCTGTGTCCTTTAGGCTTTTGGCCAGTTTCTTATGGTCAGCGCAAAGTAAGTTCACCTCTAGTCAGACTGTGTCTTTCTTGATCTCAAGGACGTTTTTGGGTTTCAATGATTGCTTATTAAACTCCTGTCGAATTGCCCAAGTGTTTTTTTCAGGGTGGACCCAAGTTGACTCCTAGGAATTGACGGCTTGGATAAAGAGGTTTTATAGAGTGCGAACGTGATCCGTTAGGGTATCAGAGCACCTCACAGGGATAACACGTTATGTACAGGCAAAACACAAAGATGGGGATTAGGAGTCTTGTTCAGCATCTGCATGAACCGCTCTGCCTCTCCATTTGTTTGTGGCCATTGAGGCGTGATTTGGCAGTGTAGGATCCCCAGGCGTTTTAGCAAGTCTTGGAATTCAGATCCGTGGAATGGCGTCCATTGTCTGTCTTTTTACTTCAAGTTAGGCCAAAGAGTGTGGATGCCCTTTCCATCCGGGGCTACATTATTAAAGGCTGTGGAGTCAACAACTTCGACAAGAGGGTACTTGGAGTAACTGTCGACTATGACTATGGTTGTTCTCCATCTGGGAAACTTCCTAGTCTGGACTAACTTTGGAGCCCGGCGTGGCACTTGGCTCTTCCATCATGACAGGTGCAGGCACCTCTTGAGAGCTGGTAAACCGGCCTGAAGGAAACTGCTTTACCATCTGGTCACCCGCAGCTCTGAGACCAGGGAACCAGGCTTTTTCTCTCATGCTGGATTTCATCTTCGCTGTCTCCTGATGTACACCGTGAGCCAGCTCTGTCACGCTGTGCTGTAGTCTCTCCTGGATTACCAGGCATTGTCCTCTCAGGATGAGCCCACCTGCTGTGGCACATAGGTCATTGCACCACCCAAAATATTTTCCTTCTCCGGGCCTTACCATCTATTGGAGTCTCGTAGGAAGTTGTGACATGAGCCATTTTGTAGCACACCCATCACTTTCTGTAGCACTGGGTCTGTTGCGGTGGTGTGTCTGATTTCCTGTAGGCTTGGAGCTTTTGGGCAGGCCATTTGGGATACTATGCTGACGTATGCTTTGGTGGCATCCATGTTGTCATTGTTCTTGTTAACTGGCTGGATTGGATGGTGTTAAAGAAAGTCTGCTGGGTTTGTTCTGCTTCCCCTGTGAGTTGATGGCATCTGCATGCTCAACTTTCACTGTGGGAATTTTCCCAGGCTATTGCATGATTGTGAAATCTATTTTGGCTGCTCGTGCCGCAGATAGGTCTGGGTGTGGAAGCTTGCTGTGCTGTACTCTGAGGCTGTGGGATGGTGCTGGTTATGGGCCTACCTCATGTGGGGTCTCTCTGCAGTGTTGAGGCTGGGAGAATTGTTGAATGTATTTAACATGGGCACTATTGTGCCTTGCTTGTCTGCCCTCTGCTCTCCTCTATAATTTGTGTTGTTCTTCTTTTTTTTCTACTTTACTTTGAGTTCTCAGGCTGCAAATCTCGTTGGGGCTAACGCTCAGGCAGTGCAGACGAGCAGTATAGAAGGGAGAGTTAAAAATTTGCGAATAAGTCGTGACAAGAATTTTCAATTCTATTAAGGACACGGAGGCGAGGATTATGCTTCTCATTTCTTTGCATTTATTAGACAGCAGCCAATAAAAACACTTTTTTATTCATAAATTACAAATCCCGTGAGCACTAGGTGCCCTATAACCATAGAGAGTACCCTATATAAGGTCTCACAGAGGTAATCACTTCCTCTTTCTGTGCGTGATTCTTTTGAAAACCATTAAGTCCAACTTCTTTGAGATAACCATTCAATCTCGAACACTGTCCTTAACCAGACAATCCAGCACTATAACCAAACATTCTGAAGTCCAACATGGACACTTCATTTCTCAGGGAGGAAATACTCCACGTCTTAAGATCGGCGATCGACTGCAGAACCTCAAAGGAGAAAGAACACTCCCAACAAACCATTGAAGAAGAAGGCAGAATTCCTTACTTGCCATTCGTATCTGAAAACAAAGAGAAAAATCCCGTAATAACGGTCACTCTAGAAAGTATCGTAGATATTAAATCCTTCAAGACCAGGGTGGGAAATAAGTCAATAATACAATCAAAGTAACATTGACAGCGAGCACTGTAATTCATAACATATGATTCAGTTTAATACATAATCGTGGGTGGGATAATCCTCGCCTCCGTTTCCTTAAAATAATTGAAAATTATTGTCACGACTTGTTCACAAATCTATAATTCTATGTCAGGACCGGAGGCTCCGATTATGCTTGCTCAAAGCTTAGCCACCACTACTGATGCCACATCCACCACCGGTTTCTAATAAAAAAGACTTAAAGGTGGACTCTGTTGACCAATCAGCCGCCGTCATTATATCAGCAAGCGTTACTCCCAGAGCATGTGACTTAGAGGCCATTGCCCCTCGAACAGAGTGAGCCCCAAATTTAGAAACATCAATACCTGCTTCGCTCATGAGCCAACGCATCCAGCGAGCTAAAGTGGCCGGGGTTACTGGACGAAAAGGCTTTTGTAAAGCAATAAACAGTTGACCTTGCATATTAGAACAAAACTCAGCTGTACTTACCTCGTACGCTTTATGGCATTAGACCACACATAACCTTGGATTATCCGGAAAACTAGGATATGAAACAGAGGTGGTATTACACTTGGTACGCCTGGAGATAGTAAAAATGAACTCTTCAGGGGAAATACGGTGACCTGCCAAATCCAAAGCTCGGATATCAGACACTCTCTTGCAAGAGACCAAACATAACAACATGGCCAATTTGGTGGAGATGTGCATGCGTGATAGATATTTGTTAGCAGACGAGGTTTCTAAAAATCGTAAAACCACTGTGACGTCCCATAGGAGCGAGTACTTTGGACACGGAGGTTTGACCATCCTAATTCCTCTAAGCAACTTGCAAACCAAGGGATGTTCTCCTACAGGTTTGCCATCCAGCTGAACATGTCCCACCGATATCGCAGACCGAAAGGTATTAACCGTTCTGTACGCGAGACCCAATGAGGCCAGGGAAGACATGGAGACATTTGCTGTAGTGGGATCGATATCCCGTTGAGCACACCAGCTACATCATTTGTTCCATGCTGATGAATACCGCTTGTGGGTATTATCGGACCATGCCTGTTTAATGAAGGCGTTAGCGTCTCTCGAAAGGCCATGGATCTCCCATCTATCCCTGAAACTCACCATGCCACCAGAAGGAGTTGCCCTGCTATTACCAAGGGATGAGGTTGCTTGTGAGGGTCCAGCAACAGGTTCCAGAACTACTGGGAACCAAGCTTGCGCTCTCCACAACGGAGTGACTAGAGAAAGTTCCGTTTGCTGACGCCTGGCCTGCGCCAGGACTCTGGGTATCATAGCAAAGGCCGGGAGGCCGGACCTGCAGAAATGCATCTGAGCCGATCGCCTCCGGATCCGGACGCCAACTGAAAGATTTCGGGAGTTTATTTGTTCAGGCGAGATGCCAACAAATCTAATTGACAAGGACCCCATGTTTGATTCAGTAAGCGAAACATTCGAGGATGAAGCCTCCTGTCAGGACTCGCTATGAGCGCTGTCCTGTTTATAGCGATTCAGCGCGGGAGCCACTAGCCTTGGGGATCGAGGGGCTACATATCCCATGAACCCCAGCGGCGGCACGTCACACTTCGTCCCGGTGGCGCTGCCGAGTATTCTTTGTTTGAAGCGAGTGGAGGTTCGGGTTGCGTCTTTCCCCCACTATTGGTTTTTGGAGCCCTAGCACGGAACTCAGCTATTGGCGCCCTGGTGCGGGGACGCATTACTGGAGATTCTGGCGTGGAGTTCGAGTATCGGAGCCCCGGTATGGGACACAGGCTGGGAACCTTTGAACAGTAACAAGTCCAGGTCCGGTAAGGGTGCGGCTGCACCATCTCTGTTGTTCAAGTTGTTACTATAGTCCTACCGAGAAAGAGTATACATTTGATCTACCCTTGGGAAAAAGCATCACCGACTTACCTGTGTTTGATGTAATTCTTTTTATTGACACGCCTAATGAATCCCTTGTGCTAGGTGTTCCTCCTCGTTGGTGAAACACACGTTTGTGGTTTCTTGCGAGTCGTAGGGATACCAGTACTGGGTTTAAGGTGTGTGAGGTACACGGATAGTACCAGCCACTTACCGGATGTGTACTTTGCCGGTGGGCACTGGTGCAGTGCGTTTCCCTCACGTTGGAGAGTCAAGAACATCCTTTGACTCATGCGGAGGGGAACTTCTACATTGGTCCCAAACCTTGCTATGTTCTGAAAAGTTGTTTCTTATGCCATGACCGGCAGTTACCCAGTTGGGTAAGAATGTACAGAATTCCGATAAGTTACTGAGCACTGATCAGTAGTTACGCTATATGATTTAACCTTGAAGAATATTTCTACTCCCAAACTTGGGTCCATCTAAACTTCATTTTGTATTATGTATTTAAATAGCAGGGGAATGTGGCAGAGCCAGGTTCGATCTCTTACATCCTCTGTGAAGCAAGGCTCGAAAGGAACTTGGGAATGTGTACATATGTTTATTGATTCACAGAGGGGGTTGATGTAGCCATGCTACTAGTGAGATACATACAGGCATATGTATGACAATATGACATCTCCTTTTCTGTAGTGCCTTCTATGGTACCTTGCTCACGCTGGGTCTGACGCATACCCGCGTTCTGTTCTTGGGAGGTACACGTTAAGCTGGATCAACTAGATGGAACCCGTCGTTCTTTTCCTTTCCAGGTAGTTTGTTTGTTCATATACCTAATAATTACAGGAAGGAGAAGAGTAGTGAGTTAGAAGATGTATATTGATGCCTTTTTGTTTCGTGTCATTTCAGGTCTCCTTCCCCGATGTCCCCTTCCTTCCCTTCCCTCGCTTCACCGCTTCAATGATCTGCGCTATAATAGCACTCAGACTTGAAGCTATTGAGAGGTGGACCATTTAAGAGCATTGTTCCAATACCGAGGAGTTGAGGAGCCCGACAGAATACTCGGCCCACGGATTTAACTCCTCCTGATCGATTCCTCTGCTCGGACATGGCTACCCTTGAGGATGTGTTGGCCATATTACAGGTAGTCCAACAAGAACTGACGGATTCTAGGTTAGAAAATACGGCATTACAGGCCAAGGTGGATCGCATACAGTGAAACCCTTTTGACGTTGAGGTAGGTTTTCCTTACCAACCCCCTCTTTTTACAGTAAAGGGGCCTACTCCTATCCCCTTAGCACCCCCTGAAAGGTATCATGGTGACGCAAATAAGATTCAGGTGTTTCTTACTCAAATCATGTTACATTTCAATTGCAAGGTCAAGGCATTTACCACTAACCAGGCGCGGGTGGCGTTCCTCATATCCTATCTGGTGGGGGATGCAGCTTTATGGGCGGTCCCGTTAGTGCAGAGGGATGATCCTCTCCTTTATGATTGGGAGGCTTTCAGGGAGGAATTCGAGAACATTTTTGATCGAAGAACCCACACACTTTCAGCAGACCGAGAATTGCTTGAGCTTAGGCAAGGAAATAAAGAACTTGAGGTATACCTAACCACGTTTAGACGGTTAGTGGCAGAAACCAAATGGCCCGAGGAAAAGCAGTTTGCGATATATTATCAGGGCCGGAGGGATGAGTTGAAGGATATAATTGCACAGATCAATCCACAACCAACCTCTTGTACCGATCTCATCAACCTAACGTTGAGACTGGAACACCGAATGAGTGATAGAAAGGGCGATGCCCGGAGAAAGGAACGGCTACCTCCGAGATACGGACGCCCAAGTTCAGGGGAACCTATGCGGACCAGTCAGGAACCAACGGAGATAGGCACGGTGAGAGCGTCTCTGACCTCCGAAGAGAGAGAAATGCGTAGGAAGAATGGTCTATGTCTCTATTGTGGGAAAAGGGGCATTTTGTCTGAGACTGCTTACAAAAACCCCAAACCAACAGAGGAGGTTTCAGGAGAAGCGGGATCAGCCCTACCAAAAGGGATACGGAAAACTAGAAGGCTCGAGAGCAAACAGAGGGGAACCCTCGAGCAAAACATTCCTACCCTCTTTGGGCGCTGCAGACACGAAACACTTCTTTTATATCTCTATCAAGATGAAGATCCGGGAGGATTGGAAGGAGTCCCAAGCTTTGGTTGATTCAGGAGCGAAGGGGACTTTTATTGATGAATCGGTAGCCACGACAATGGGGTAGGGCTACTCAAGAAAACCGTTCCAGAAACCGTGATAGCAGTGGATGGACATGCCTTAGAATCTGGACCTATTCGCTATGTATCCAACCAGTTGGAAGCCTTGTACAATCAGGAACACTGGGAACGCATGATTTTCATTAAATCTCCCCAACACAGGATTATTTTAGGTCTCCCGTGGCTACAAAAACATAACCCGACAATAGACTGGAGAAACAAAACGTTACAGTTCAACTCCGAGTTTTGTAGTAACCATTGTTTCTGTCAGCATGAAGTACCCTCACAAGCTTTGTCCACAAGTCATTGGATCGCCACCACTGCTGAAATAAACATAGTGCTACCTGATCAGTATTCAAAGTACCAGGATGTCTTCAATGAAGAACAGGCTGAAACCCTTTATTTATTTATTTATTTATTTATTTAGAAAGTTTTATAGAGCGCGAACAAGATCCTTGCGGATATCAGAGCGCTTTACATAACAGCTGGATGTAAGTAGAACAATACAAAATATGCAGGTAAACAATAATAACAAAAAAGCATAGTTGGTGCACATAAAGTAGGAGGATTACAGATTGGTGCTGCCTATTATAACGGGAAACAGGAGAACTCAGGTCTGAGAAGAGAGAGCTCATGTAAATTTAGCCATGAGAAACGCTTTGACTTCTTTTTTGAAAGCGGCGTAGGAGGCGTTCCGTCTGGTTGCGGGGGGCAGAGCGTTCCAAATTCTGGGCGCCATCCCCGAGAAGGATCGATTATAAGTTTTCTTTTTGTTGAACCTTTGGGGTTTCAGTAAAAGATTTTCAGCACTCCTGGAGGACCTTAAACCCCCAGAGATTGTCAGTTTCTGCGCGAGGTAGCTGGGAGAGCTGTGGTGTAAAGCTTTATGGGTCATGCACGCCACTTTTAGGTGGATTCTAGCTTCAAAAGGAAGCCAGTTCAGGGATTTTAAGTCCGGGGTAATGTGTGCAGTTCTTTTCGAGCCAGTGATGAGTCTAGCTGCAGCGTTGATCGACGCTCTTAAGGGTGCTGTTGCAGCTTTTGGGAGGCCACACAGGGAGACACTTCCGTAATCAACACAAGGGATAACTAGTGCTTGTACTGCTAACTTGAGGTCCTCTACTGGCAGGAAGGGTTTCAGTTTCCTTAGGATACTTATCTGGAAGTTAGCTCTCTTAGTGGCGTTACTGATGTGTTTTTGCATCATGAGGTTGTTGTCGAGAGTGATCCCCAAGGATTTTGCTGAGTCCACGATAGTTGGTTGTATGTTGAACGCGGTGAGCTGTTTGATCAAGTCATGCATTAAAGGGATCTTGGCCGGTGGTGCTATGAGGAGGAATTCTGTTTTTGATGCGTTCAGTTTGAGATGGTTTTCTGATAACCAAGAATGGGTGATCGTGAGTGTGGAGTTGAGCATATTAATGTCTTCGATGGAATTGATCTTGAGGTATAGTTGTGTGTCGTCCGCATACATATGAAATTGCACATTGGATGATTGCAGGATTTCAGTGAGAGGTTCCATGAACAAGTTGAATAGGGATGGTGAAAGTGCGGACCCTTGCGGCACCCCCAGAGATACAGGAGAGGAATTGGAGAGCGCGTTGTTAACCTTGAATTTTTGTGTACGGTTATGCAGGAAGGATGCAAACCATTCTAGCAATGTGCCAGACAAACCCATCCTATGCTCCAGTAGGTCTAATAGTTTCTGGTGTTAGGATGAGTAAGCGCGCACCATTCTGGTCAAGGATTTGTAGCGCATCATTAAGAATGTGTGTCATGACCGATTCAGTGCTGTGACCCGCTCTGAAGCCTGATTGGTGTTTATTTAGTAGGTTGAAGTGATCTTTGTGAGTGGTCAGTTGTCGGAGAACACATTTTTCCAACAATTTGGCCAAGGTGGGGATATTGGAAATGGGGCGGTAGTTGTTAAGGTCGGTAGGGTCAGCAGTGGGCTTCTTTAGAATAGGTGAGACTTGGCCTACTTTGAGGGAGTCCGGGATACAGCCTTGTTGGAGTGAGCTGTTAATGATTTTGGTCCAGGGTGGAAGAAGCCAAGGGGAGAGGGCTTTGACTGCATTGGCCGGGAGAGGGTCAGTGAAGTGATTGGCCGGTTTCAGGTTGTTGAGAATCTTGCCTAGGGTGTCTTCAGTGTACGTCTCAAAGGAAGACCAGGCTGCCTCGTTTTTAAGGCAGGCCTTGGGGGGGAATGACATGTGATGGGTGTAGGTAAGGGGGTGGTTACCGTATGAGGGGCAGTGTGTAGTGCTCTGTCATTAAGGAGATCCTTTATGATGTTGTCAGTCTTCAGATTGAAGAAGGTGGAGAATTCTTGACAATTAGGATGTGGGCAAGCTAGGTCTCGAGCCCGTTGGGGAGCTTCCTTGGATTGATTTTTGACCAGCTCGAAGAGTTTTTTGGGCCGGTTCTTAGCTTGGTCTAATTGGTGGCTGAAGAGGTCAGCTTTAGTGTGCTTAATTTTTTTGTAGTAAGCATTTCTCTTTTTCCTAAGGAGATTGAGGTGGAGAGCCGATGGGACTGCTCTCCAATTGCGTTCAGCGGACCTGAGGGCTCGTCTGTCCTCATTAAGTAGAGCGTTGAACCAGGGCTTGGAATCTTTAATGGGAGCTCTCTTAAGTTGCAGGGGGGCTGCCTCATTAATTATTGAGGTCATGGCGTTGAGATAAAGATTTGTGAGAACATGGACGTCTGAGGTGTTTACAGGGGGCTGGAGCAGGTGATAACTGGAGGCGGGTAGTGAGTTGGGGTTGATTTTTTTCAAGTCTCTTTTCCAGATCTTAGGTTTCGTGGGTTGCGATGAATTGAGTTTAAAGGTTTCTTTGATGTGGAAGGCAATAATGTGATGGTCCGACCAGTCACATGGTTGGATCGAATCCACCTGGATGACGTCAGCTTTGGAGATAATGAGATCAAGGGTTGATCCTTTGTTGTGAGTCGGGCTACTACAAGATTGGGTGAGGGCTAGATCATCCAGGAAGTTTTTGAAGCTGTTGACCCCTGAGTCATTAATGTCATTCCAATGGAGGTTGAAGTCACCTAGGAATATTTGGGAGTTTTGACGCCCGTTGTTAGCGGAGATCAACTCCATGAGGTGTTCGATGAAGAGGAGGTTGTCACCTGGGGGATGGTAGATGATGTGGAGTGAGCATACCGGTTTGCCCTTGCAGCAGATGTTTAGGCATAAGTATTCGCAGGATGGGAAAGAGGGTGAAATGGCTCTGTTTATGGTGATGCTGCTGCGATGTATACAAGCTATGCCACCCCCTATCTTGTCCGATCTATCGAGTCTAATGATGTCGTAGTTCGGTGGTACAAGGATGTCGAGGAGCGGAGTGGATGAGTCTGTTAACCAGGTTTCAGTAAGAAATAGGATGTCAAGATCCTGTGAGATGATGAGGTCAGCTATGTCGGCAGCATGTCTAGAGGCTGATCGGCAGTTTAGAAGAGTGCATTTCAGATGGGGAGCAGTGAGGGAAGAAGAGGGGTCTTGAGGGACAAGGATTCTTCTAAGGTTATTAGCACAGACTCCTCTGTTGTTGTGTGTGGCGGGTCTGCCAGGGTTGAGGGGGATAGTCGGGATGGTTGTCTGAGAGGGCGGAAGTGAGATGGGGGGGGGGGAGGTTCGTAAGAGTGCAGAAGAGAGAGGAGGTCGCTCTCCGAAAGCAGATTGGAGGTGCGAAGAGGGCGTGTACGAGCGTTGTGTGAAGGAACTGTTTTCCAACAGGGAGGGGGCATTTTGGAGGCAGGAGGAATGAGGTCCAGGTGCTCGTGTGATTTATAGAACTTAGATTGCGTGTAGCGCAACGAATGTCTCGACAGCATCATCTTGAACGAATGTAGCTCCGCTTTAATTTGGTGCAAGGTGATCATAATTTCGTCTAATCTGGGATCTGATGCGGCTGAATGAGAGATAGGGGGGTATGTTGTGCCTGAGGGAGGCTGAGTGGGGGGATGCAAAGTAGTGGATGCGGCCTGTTGTGCAGGCATGGTGAGAGGATGGCGGGTGGTTTGTTCAGAGAGAAGAGTAGTATCCGAGAGGGGGTGGGGTGAGACAATATTATCATGCAGTCTCTGTGGAGGAGGGAGACCGTGTTGAAGGGAGTAAGTGTCCGGTGAGGCCGGGTCATGCGATAGGGAGGTGGCGGAAGAGAGCGTGTCAACGGGATAAAGATTGTGAGGGGGGAGAGGAGCGCTTCAGAGGAATAGGTTCCTCAGCTAAGGGGGGCATATAGGTAGATGCATTCGTGCTGGGCAGTAGTGGGGTTAGTGGGTCAGGTGCCGTGCCAGGGGGGGTGTGGATGGGAGGGGTGCACGGGGGGGAGAGCTATAAGGCAAAGGTGTCAGTGGTGACTGGGGCGTGAGTGGGGCAGGGGAGTTGAACGAGATAGGCGTTGAAGGTGAGGTTAAGTGCTGAGTGTGGGAGAGGGGTGTAGGTTGAGTGTGGGGGAGGGGGGTAGGTCGAGTGGGGGAGGGACTGGAGCCAAGCGGAGAAGGGGAGATATTGTAAGTAAGGATGGGGGGGTTAATCCGGTCAGAGATGCCACGGGGGGCGGGTTGAGAAGGCAGCTGTGATATAGACACCCGGTTTTTAATGATGGGGAAGATGGTATCGAAGAGATTTAGATTATGATCCGAGGCCTGAATGAGGATGGTGCCGTTATTGTAAATGGTGATGGTCGCTGTCGCATTAAATAGTTGGGAGGGGGAAGTAACGAAGGCTGTTCCATGTGCGGTTTTCCTTGTAGAGGAGATCGTGAGAGAGGCTAGGAATGCTTTTCTCCATTGAGCTCTTCGTTTAGTGTGGAAAATGAAATCTGTGGTAGTGACTCCACTACGAGGTGAGAAATAAGGGTCCGCGAAGAGCGTTTCAGGGTGGAGTTTAAAGAATTATGCTTGAAGCGTTTGGCTGATTGTTTAGATAGGTTAGGGGGATAAATTATGCTGTAGGTTACCCTACCACCAAATCGACAATACGATTGTCAGATTGACCTCATCCCGGGAGCCGCGGTACCCTGTGGGAGGATTTATGCCCTTACAGAAATAGAGAACGAACACCTCCGTCAATACCTAGAGAAATACCTGGAGCTAGGTTTTATACGCCCTTCTAAGTCACCCGCAGCTTCCCCTTTATTTTTTATTCCTAAAGCCAACGGAGAGCTCCGCGCATGTATCAATTTCAGGGCATTAAACGATATAACAGTCAAGAACCGCTATCCGCTACCGTTGATACCTGTTCTGCTGGAACATGTTAAGAAAGCTGTGATTTATACTAAGTTGGATCTCAAGGGAGCTTACCATCTGGTCAGGATGAGGACTGGAAAACCGCTTTTAAGAAGCAGTATGGGTTGTACGAATATCTAGTGATGCCCTTTGGCCTTTGCAACGCCCCTGCGGTGTTTCAATTCTTACTAAATGAAGTGTTACGAGAATTCATGGACAGGTATGTGATCGTATATATCTATGCAATATTGGTCTATTCGTCCTCCAAAGAACAACATGTACACCATGTCAGCACAGTTTTACAGGCGTTGAGAAATACTAACTTATACTGCAAGTTTAGCAAGTGTGAAGGAATGGCCGGAGCCGCAGAATGTTTGAGATGTGGAGCCGCAGAATGTTTGATCTGCGCAATACTTGTTGGGGTTCGCAAACTTCTATAGAAAATTTATCAACCAATTCTCTAGGATGGTGAGCCCCATTGCCAAGTTGTTACGTAAGAAGAACAAGTTCTTATGGTCATTAGAAGCCCAACTCGCTTGCGATGAATTAAAGAATGCCTTCATATCCGCTTCTGTTTTGGTACATCCCAATCCCGACAAACCCTACATCGTAGAAGCAGATGCTTCCGAAGTGGCCATTGGAGCAATTCTATCGCAACAAAATGAAACCACAGGACAGATGCATCCTATTGCTTTTATGTCTCGGAAACTGAAGGAAGCAGACAAAAACTACACTTTAGCCGAAAAAGAGATGCTGGCTATCAAAGCAGCTTTTTCCGAATGGCGTCATTTTTTGCTAGGAGCTAAAGAAGCGGTGACTGTATACACAAACCACAGAAACCTACAATATATGCATTCAGCCAGGCATCTTACACCCAGACAACTGCGTTGGATGTTGTTTGTTGAAGAATTTGATTTCATTGTAACGTTTAGACCAGGAAAAGAGAACAAAAAATCAGATGCCTTTACTAGACAACAGTCCATCAGAGAGGAAGAAGGACACCAGGAACATGCTATCATTCCTCCGCAGAGAGTAGTTTGTGCCATACAAACAATTACCTTCCTACAAAAAGTGCCGAGAGGAACTCGGACCTGCAAATGGAGAACATGGCTGAAATATCATACAGAATGGAAAGGGAAACAAGGCGTCTTCGTCAAAGGACATACGATTCTGGTGCCCACAACAGAGTTACAGAAACAGGTCTTCCGTTGGTGTCACGAGGTACCTAGCGCTGGGCATCACGGGTTAGAAAAGACCTTGGAACGAGCTGGAAGACAGTTCTGGTGGCCTAGCATTAGAAGAGATATTGCTATATGGATCAAAGCATGCGAAACCTGCATGCACATGAAAACCAACCACGCCAAATCACAAGGACTGCTCCAACCTCTCCCCACACCTACTGTTCCCTGGGAGAACACTTCCATAAACTTTATAGTAGGCCTCCCCAAAGATCAGGGTTGAACCACAGTCCTAGAAGTGGTGGATCACCTTACGAAAATGGGGCATTTTGTTGCCTGTCGTCAAGTACCCACAACAGGCCAACTAGCAAAGCTTCTATTACTACATGTCGTCAGGTTGCACGGTCTCCCTAAGAAAATTGTGTCAGACAGAGCTACACAATTTACCGCTCAGTTTTGGAAGGTGTAGTGTTCTGCTCTACAGGTTCAGGTAGTTCTATCAACTAGCTTTCATCCACAAACTGATGGACAAACAGAAAGAGTAAACCAGACGCTTAAGCAGTACTTGCGCTGCTATGTTGATTCCAATACAGACGCATGGGTGGATCACTTATGGATAGCGGAAGTGGCCTATAACAGCGCCAAACAAAGTTCCACAAAAAACACTCCCTTCTACACTACATATGGGTTTCATCCACGGTTCCTTCCCTTTTTGCACCCCTGTTCTGAGGTTAACGTACCAGAAGTACACAATAGGGTTGCCCACATCCAGGAAACATTACGGGAAACACAAAAACAGTTAAAAATAGCAAAAGAAAACTACAAAAGAGGGGCAAACAAACATCGCAGACCAGGTCCTGTGTATAATATAGGGGATGTGGTATGGCTGTCCACCAAAACCATCCAGTTTAAGTAGAACTCAGTGTTCAACCCCAAATACATTGGACCCTATAAAATTGTGAAATGTATCAATCCAGTAGCAGTGAAATTAGCCCTGCCTGCTTCTTTGCGTATACACCCTGTGTTTCACGTATCTTTACTTAAGCCCTCCGTAACACCTGTAAAGAAATTGCCTATTCCCATCTGGGTTGATAATGAGAAAGAATATGAAGTCTCTAAGATCCTAGAAACCGAAAAGAGAGGCAAACAAAGGTTTTATTTGGTTGCATGGAAAGGTTATGGGCCGGAAGAAAATTCATGGGAACCCGCCAGTGGTATGCACGCCCCACGATGGCTTGCCGCTTATCACAAAAGACATCCGCTGCAGGAAACATGACAGGGCTCCCCATAAGGGAGATGTACTGTCAGGGCTCGCGATGAGCCCTGACCTGTTTATAGCGATTCGGCGCGGGAGACACTAACCTTGGGGATCGAGGGACTACATATCCCATGAACCCCAGCGGCGGCACGTCGCGCATGCAGGGCAACGGAAGGGATTTATACACACTTCGTCCTGGCGGTGCTGCCGAGTATGCCTTGTTTGAAGCGAGTAGAGGTTTGCGTTGCGTCTTTCCCCCACTATTGGTTTTTGGAGCCCCAGCACGGAACTCAGCTATTGGCGCCCTGGTGCGGGGACGCATTACTGGAGATTCTGGCGTGGAGTTCGAATATCGGAGCCCCAGTATGGGACACATGCTGGGAACCTTTGAACAGTAACGAGTCCGGGTCCGGTAAGGGTGTGGCTGCACCATCTCTGTTGTTCAAGTTGTTACTATAGTCCTACCGAGAAAGAGTATACATTTGATCTACCCTTGAGAAAAAGCACCACCGACTTACCTGTGTTTGATGTGAGTCTTTATGGACACGCCTATTGAATACCTTGTGCTAGGTGTACCTCCTCGTTGGTGAAACACGTTTGTGGTTTCTTGTGAGTTGTGGGATACCAGTACTGGGTGTAAGGTGTGTGAGGTACACGGATAGTACCAGTCACTTACTGGATGTGTACTTTGCCGGTGAGCGCTGGTGCAGTGCGTTTCCCTCACGTTGGAGAGTCAAGAACATCCTTTGACACATGCGGAGGGGAACTTCTACATTGGTCCCAAACCTTGCTATGTTCTGAAAAGTTGTTTCTTATGCCATGACCGGCAGTTACCCAGTTGGGTAAGAATGTACAGACTTGCGATAAGTTACTGAGCACTGATCAGTAGCTACGCTATATGATTTAACCTTGAAAAATATTTCTAATCCCAAACTTGGGTCCATCTATACTTCATTTTGTATTATGTATTTATATAGCAGGGGAATGTGGTACAGCCAGGTTCGTTCTCTTACGTCCTCTGTGAAGCAAGGCTCGAAAGGAACTTGGATATGTGTAAATTCATTTATTGATTCACAGAGGGGGTTGATGATGCCATGCTACTAGTGAGATACACACAGGCATATGTATGACAATATGACATCTCCTTTTCTGTAGTGCCTTCTATGGTACCTTGCTCACGCTTGGTCTGACGCATACCCGTTTTCTGGCCTTGGGAGGTACACGTTGAGCTGGATCAACTAGACGGAATCCGTCATTCTTTTCCTTTACAGATAGTTTGTTTGTATGTATACCTAATAATTACAGGAAGCAGGAGAGTAGTGAGTTAGTAGATGAGTATTGATGCCTTTTTGTTTCGTGTCATTTCAGGTCTCCTTCCCCGCTGTCCCCTTCCTTCCCTTCCCTCGCTTGATCGCTTCACTGATCTGCGCTATAATAGGACTCCGACTTGAAGCTATCAAGAGGTGGACCATTTAAGAGCATTGTTACGATTCTGAGGAGTTGAGGAGCCCGACACCTCCAATCGCTGTAATCGCGTAGGTACCGAGAGTACCAATCCGCCACCTTGTTGTTGCGCCCCGGGAGATATTCCGCCACGACTGGTATTTTGTGTTGCTGACAATAGTGCCAAAAATCCTTGGCGATTTCTGCAAGAATCCGCGACCTCGTTTCCCCCAGCTTGTTCACGTTTCGGACTGCCGATACGTTGTCCATCCATAATAGAATACAGCAATTCGTCTTCTGGGGAGAGAGACTGCGAATTGCAAACCAGCAGCTCCAGACAATTTATGTGCAGGGAAACCTCCTCCGAAGACCACCGACCCCCCTATCAAAATTGGACCGCAGCGGGCTCCTCAGCCCCAGCTCCTGGATTCCGATTCGATCACTATCTCAGGACTGGATCCGAATATGGCTATTGCCATTCCACGACCCCATGTGGTCCAACCACCACAACAATTCCCACCTCGCTTCCTCGGAAAAAGGAATCCGTTCTGCATATCCGAGGCCTTTGCGGAGATGTTGAATCTTCAAACGCTGGAGTGCGTGATAATGCAGAGGTCCCGGAAAGATAGCCTGGATCGATGAGGCTAACAGGCCCACCACTCAGGCCACCGACCTCAAGGACACAATCCGCTTGTTCACAACCAATCTCAATTCCTTCTTGATTGCTCTGATATTTTGCGTGGTAAGGAGAAGTTGGCAGCTTCGAGATTCGACCTGAAAACCCAGGAATTCAATAGATTGCGTGGGGAACCGAATGGACTTCTGAGGGTTCACCACGAAGCCCAGGCTCTAAAACAAATCGATGGCCCATTCTAGGTGCATGAGTGCTATGCGAGGGAAACGGGCCATGATAATGATTTGTCTAGATAGACGATAAAGCAAACTCCTCGAGCTCGCAACGACTCCATGACCGGGCGCAGGAGTTTCATGAAGCACCAAGGTGCTGACGAAAGTCTAAAGGGAAGAACTTTGTACTCGTAGCAGACACCTTGCTAGAGAAACGGAAGAAACCGCCGGTGCGGAGGGTAGATGGGCACTGGAAGATATGCATCTTTCAGGTCCAGACGGCCCATCCAATTCCCTTCCTGCAGAATGTCCCGTAACAAATGGATGCCCTCCATTTTGAAGTGTCGGTAAATGATCCACCCGTTGAACTCCTTCAAATTCAGAACCAATCTGGATCCGCCCCCTTTTTTCTGGACTAAGAAAACCATGCAGATGAAACCTCGAGGATGGCCCTGAGTGACAACGATAGCTCCCTTCTTGAGGAGGGATTGGATTTCGTCTGTAATGAAACTTTGATCTTGACAGGAAAAATGTATGGGAAGGGAAGAGGAACCCTGGGAGGGAGTACTGTACAATTCCAGTTTGTATCCCTAAACCGTCTCCAAAACCCAAGTATCCTGTGAGATCGTCTGTCAGACCTGTAGGAAAGATTGAATCCGTCACCCCAGAACTACTTCTGAACACAGAATTAGTCTCACCTGTATTTCCGATGTCTTGGTGATTGCCCTGGTAGCCATCAAATCTGCCTCTTCGGAAACGGTTCTTTCCTCTGCAAGAGGGATAGAAGGAGGAGTTGCCGGAGCTATGATCCTGATAGCCTCTTCTTTGATTCTGTTGGCCAGGTGGGGCGCCTTGATTGTATCCACGGCCGAACGACCGCCCTCGATTTCGTCCGGCCCTGGTGAAAACCGGGCGAAAGGCGCGCTTGAGTGATTCCTGTGCATTATCCAAGCCACTAAAGGTGGCCACGAACTTTGTTAATTCCTTCAAGAAAGGCTGTCCGAAAAGGAGACCCTGGGCTACAGGTCCCGCCTCCATAGAGGACAATTCTGCTAGCTTAGGATCTAACTTGAGGATAGATTGCCACCTCTCACTCGACATGGCGCAGTTGGCGTTGCCCAACTGGCATACTGCCCCGCTGCGTCCATTCGATCAAGTCATCTGGGTCTATCTGAGAACCGGTCTCTTTGGCCTGAAAACCCATTTTGAGTATTTTGGTGAGTGGTCCTGATAGGTCTAGTAATTTATCCTGGCAAGACCGCCAGGCACAGTCTATTCTTTTTTTGGGGTCTTTTGCGTATTTCTTTAAGTAGGTGATCATTGTAGGATCCACCTCGGGGGTTTCTGCAACTCGAGCCGCTAAATCCGGCCTTGGGCACTCTGACCGCAGTCGTGCCCTGACGTCCTTGTCAAAGGGACGTCGGAGGTGCGATTGCACGTAATCCGCCACCTCCTGCCATGGGAGCGACGTGGTGGAATTAGGGTGGACAATGTCTACCGGTTCAAATGTAAGGAGCTATATCTTCGCCAGCCTGGGCGCTTCATCTTCGTCAGAATCCCTGTCTGATGAGGAGTCTCCCTTTTCTCCCTGAATGGAGTATGTAGACTCCTTTGGCGCAGTATATGCGTGATCGTTCGCTAAAGCTCTGGAGAGCCGTGCAAAATCCTCAGAGTGAGATTTGGAACCCTTTTTGCTACTGGTTGGTGTTCGGGCACTTGTTGCAGGGACCCACCCTTGCTGGAGCGCGTATTTATTTAAATGGCGCTTGAGGGGTGCAATCGCTCTTATTAGGGCTGTGTTCACAGAATGTTGCACCTCTGCATCTAGGGGCTCTACGAGGTCGCGTTCCAGAAAGCCAGACGGCTCCTCCTCCAAATAGTCGTCCTCAAAAAAGAATTTGGCCATTGTGTATGAGCCGTAGGAGTAGGGCACTATTATACACCCAACCGAGTGTGTCTCAATTGTTATGGAGGAATCAGGGGGAGAGGAAAAAACATTAGGCAAGCCAGGCAATCAAAGTATATTTTGTGGTGGAGGGAGGGCATGCCATACCTCTCTAGGCAGAGTCAATGCTGTATTATGCTGCCCTCAGCATCTCTTGAGCGTCGGGCGACAACGAAGTATAGGACCGACCGAAGTATTTTTCAAATCGACAGAGTTATCCCGCTCTGGCAATATCTCTAATTTTGCGCCAGAGAATGAGTTAAAATGGCCGCCGCACATGCGTGGTAGTGGCCGTCCGTCGTTACAGAAAGAGGACTCACGCAATCGTGCGACGCGCGGTCCTCGCCCCTGATGGAGCAAGGTTTCGTATTCTAGAAACTTGCTTGTATGCAATCCTCTCAAATAACATGTAACAACGTAACCAACAAGTCTTGTAAATACTAATATTGCATTACATACAAACATACTGTATCTAGGGGATGCTTGCCTATGTGTAATACTAACAAGTAACCCGAGTGTCCTAAAAATGGCGGCAAAAACGCGGAAAAGTCTCTGCGCATGCATCTACTGCATCTACATATTATGATGTCTTCTTTCGCTTGGTGGGAAAACTTTATAGCTGCGCAATAGCTTAAAAAAATAGCCGCTCGAAACTCACATGATAATGCACATGCTATCGCTTAAACTAAACCTATAAGTTCTACTAAGCACTAATGCGAAAAGATTAAAATAAGTAAATGGGGATAGAGTAGAGATAAGTGGTATACAGTGAAATCATGTATTGTCACATTCTAATGTGTCTTTTTCTGACTTCATTAATAGTTCATATTTGGGCCTCGGAGGGTGACTGAAATCCCTACCCCACCTGATCCGCACGCATGTGCATAGAAACCTGTCGGAAACTATGATGGCACATTTGAATCACAGTTAAAAGAAATGTTCCCTTTGGGTAGGACCTGTATTCGCCTGATCACTCTCAACAGTCTTTCATACTTGTACACCACACACAAAGGGACTCAGCAATGATTAAGGCACTTATAAATCGACTGCTTATTTTAGTCAAAATATAGATATATTTTAATCAATAAAAAAGGTTTTCCAAATTTATATAACATACAATATATTTTTGATCACATCATTAAAAACACATACATTCATATATATTGAAATGCAATAGTCTAAAACCACAACTCAAAAAGGAGACCTATAAAAAGACAATCCACTATGTCTTTAGTATGTTAGTTTGGCTTCCTATGTAGACAGCATAAAGCATGGGTCAGAATTCCCTGTCTGTAATTTGATGCTGACGCTTCCAAATCTAACAACTTCTATTGTGGGTGTTGACACGTTTCAGTGGCACATTCGCAATAGGACCACCTTCCTCAGGACATTAACTTTTTTTCTCTCCTTTACTTTAAAAAAGTGATCATATATCAACCTTATTTCAAACTGGTGCCATAGCACTCAGTTCTTAGGTATTTGAAATCACTGCAACTGCTGGTTGAATTTGAATGATTGTTTTTCGCAGAATCTCCATATCATGTTCAAGTGAGTCTTCAATATGGAAGAGGTTAACTCGGTGTGTTCACTCTACCTCCAAGGTCATAAATCCCTTGAATTCATGAGTCCAAGACCTCTCTCCAAACGAATGGGTTCTGTTTTTAAAAACCGAAACTGCCCTTAGTTGCGTTTCGTCTTTCCAATCACGGGTATCATTATTTTCCCAGCCTTCCTAACAATAGGGTAGATTGTTCATGGCTTTTGATTCTGACGACACCGCTTCCCCTAGAGTTTTCCTTCCACCAGGTTTCATTTGAATCACAGCCAAGGCCACATTGGGCGAAGATGTCTGGGAAACCAAACTAATGACCTGGACAAAAGCAACAACTTTGAATAAAATGTATAACTTGTATTGATCATAATGTGAAATGCGGGTGGGAATAAAGCTCTGGGAAAGTAAATTAAGGGGCGGAAACATAGAACAATGGTCCAAAGAGAAAATATTACTTTTTTTTTTTTAATTTTTTTTTTTGGAAAACCTTTATTTCGAAATTCAGGACACAGCTATTCAGCCGACAGCCCGAAGGTTCGGCAGCATTGCAAGTTAGATACAGTAATGCGTCCCGGATACAGTACGAAGAGTAATGCAAAGGTCCAATTTTAAATAAACAAAGAAAAAACACACAACAAACCCCAGCAAGGCAGAACATTGAAATACCATGGCGAAAGCCCCCAGGGGAGGCAGGACCCCACTCATCTACTAAGTATAAGACTGTGTGCGGAGGAAGAAGGGGAACAGCAGAGGCCCAGAACGGGTACCAAAACCAAACTGTGCTGGAAGGTAGGTCAGGGGGAAAGCTGTTCCTCGGGAGGTTCCAGATCCGGGGCAAGACATATTCCCCCCCTGTATAGGTTCCACCGCCCCCAGATGGCATGCCACTTCCGGGGGCGACCTCTAGAGCAGTAGACCGTCTTCTCCCTAAACATGCTCCAATCCATGTTCTCCTTCCACGCGGTCAGTGTAGGCGGACCCGAGGAGCCCCATAATCGCGCGATATCCCTTTTAGCTACCATGTTACCCAGAGTCACCCATTGGGTCTGTGCCTCATCGAGATCAGTGGGCCCCCAAACGTTCAGGAGGCAACACCGCGCTTCCGGCTGTACCCCAATGCCCGTCACCTCCCCCATAACTGCATGGACTCTCCTCCAGAACTCCACAATGACACCACATTCCCAAATGATGTGCAGGAAAGTACCCACCATACCACATCCCCTTCTGCACAGGCCATCCTCCGAGAATCCCATGTGGACCAGCCTTGGCCCCGTAACATACACCCGGTGCAGTATTTTAAGCTGCACCAGCCTCAGACGCGACGGGATCGCAACCTCCTTAGGCGAAGAAACCGCTGACTGCCAGTCCTCATTATCCAACTCGAGGCCATCCCTGGTCCACTGTTCTCTCAGCCCCAATAGCAAGTCTGCCCGGACGTTTATCAACTTCTTATATATGAGCGAAATCGTGCTCTCGGGCATATGACCATCAAGGACTCGGTCCTCAAGGGGAGAGGACTCGGGCACCTTCTCACCCTCCACTAGGACTGATCGGAGGGCGTGACGCAGCTGGGTATACCTAAAATACTCTGAAGGCCCTAGCTCAAACTCAGTCTGCAACTCCTCGAAAGACTTCACCCTCCCCTTATGCAGCACATCCCCCACCCTGGATATACCTATCAGATCCCACTTATCAAAGCCCTTCGTATGCCAGAGTCTTCCCAACCTTTCCGATTCAAACAATGGGGTAGCGAGGGTTAGCCTGTCCTTCCAGCCCAGCGAGTCGGTCGCCATCTTCCATACGCGCACCGCCACACCTGTGGGCCCCGTGAGGGACGAGTCTAGGGACCGCGAATACAACGCCCTGTAGTAGTTGCCGCCGCGCAGCAGCCACCTATCCATGGCATACCCAGGGCTGAGGACAGGGCCGTAAAACCCATGGTTGATCGCGCTCAACTGCGTGGCCCAGTAGTACCGTCGGATGTTGGGAGCGTCAACTTTGAAATAGCTATTCGCGGCCGCCCATCCCACAGCAACGTCCTTTGGAGGCCTTCGACCTCCCGAAAGTACTTAGCCGGTACCCAGTCCAAGGTGTTCTGGAGGGCGTAGAGGAAGCGGGGAAGAGACATCATTTTGAACAGGGCCGCACGCCCAACAAGGGAGAGTGGCAGCCTCCGCCAACCTTCCACATCTCGCCTCAAGCGTGCCAAGGGGGGGAGCAGGTTCCTCTCATAGCGCACAACAGGATCCATGGATATAAAAATCCCCAAATACACAAAACCTTGCTGGGCAACCTGTATCGAACATGTTCTAGGGATCGGTGGGACCTCGCCACTAAGAACGTACAAGTACGATTTGCCCCAATTAATCACAAGCCCCGAGTTCCTACCGAACGATGCGAGCACGTCACAGACCACTATAAGTGACTTCTTTGGTGAGGCAAGATACAGCAGGATATCGTCGGCATAAAGCGAAATACGGTCCTCGTGATCAGGCGACCACCGAAGGCCCCGTATATCCGGGTGCCAACGTATCCACGCAGCCAACGGTTCAAGGGCGAGGGCGAACAACAGAGGCGACAGGGGGCAGCCCTGCCGAGTACCCCTTCCAAGCTGAAACGGAGCAGATGCCCGACCATTCACCACAACATTCGCTAGTGGCCCCTCGTACAGCAACCGGACCCAACTCACAAACCCGCGACCGAAACCAAACTTGGCCAGCACGGCCCATAAATATGCCCACTCCACCGTGTCAAAGGCCATCGTGGCATCGAGAGATGCCACAACAGCCGGTTCACGCAGCGTGCCCGCCCTGGCGATGACGCCATGAAGACGCCTGAGGTTCAATGCTGTGTTTCGGTGCGGGATAAAGCCAGATTGATCCGGGTGGACCAGATCGCCAAGTACCCTAATCAGACGGGTAGCCAGGAGTTTGGCCAGAATTTTCGGCTCAGCGTTGAGGAGTGAAATGGGCCGATAGGAGGCGCATCTATCTCGGGGTTTACCCTCTTTGTGTATGACCACGATCGACGCCAGCCGCTGATCCAACGGAAGGATCCCATCTCCCCGCGCCTCCAAAAACATGGCGCGCAGGTGAGGGGCGACCCTATCCGGGAACAGTTTGTACAGATCGATCGGCAGTCCGTTCGGTCCAGAGGCCTTACCCGAATTCAGCGCGCGAATCGCCCCCGCCACCTCGTCAACCGTGATGTCGCCATCCAAATCGTCCCTATCTATGTCAGAGAGGCAGGGCAACTCTATATCACGGAGGAGATCAGACGAGTCTTAGAAAATATTACTTTTAATATGGTGTGATGAACTCACCTCCTCGCCCTGACCAATCAGAATAAGGGAAAACACGAATATTGAAACTTTTGGGGGTGGTACACAAATACAGAATAGTATAATTGAGGTAAGTTAGCTAGAGACTTTGTCAGACTTGTCAGATCCGTCATTCCAACTCGTCACCGACCCAACACGTATGCTGCTACAGATTCTGTCCAAGATGCTGTTTCAGACCCTGCTGCTGCCAGAAACTCTGCTCGAGAAAATGAGATACTGATCGATAACCTAATCTAGAAGGGGATTTCGGAAGAGGGACATTCGAGGAGAGTAGCTCTCTCTCTCTCCCTCTCTCTCTCTCTCCCTCTCCCTCTCTCCCTCTCTCCCTCTCTCTCCCTCTCTCCCTCTCTCTCACTCTCTCACTCTCTCCCTCTCTCTCACTCTCCCTCTCCCCCAGGTACCGTCTTCATTGGTCATAATAAATCATTATTATGACTTTGCTATATTTGACTTATATCTTGCCTCTTGAGAGAAGGTGTTCAAACTGTATTTGATTCTGACTCACAAAATTATTGATTTAGATGAAGATTTTAAAAAACTTTGAGTTTGTGGTGATTTCAAGCTCAAGTTAAATGTCATTTTCTCCCTTAAACTATCTCAGCAACCTGATTCATTGAGTAAAGGAATTATTAAGGAGATCAAATTGGTAAGACTTGGAAAAGGTGAATATCAAATTACAGGTAAAAATCAAAATTGATGACAGCAGGGTTTACTAGCTTATCTGTGTGAATGTTTTGGGCCCAGGTGAGTATTAGGTATGTGTGTGTGTAACCCGAGCTGGTAACCCACGCTCCATCACCCCGTACTCCCACTTAACCTGCCTCGGGCACAAAGTGCCCGGCAGGGGAGGCCAACGCGCTCCCAATGATATCGCAGAACAAGCGCTACAAGTAAGACGATGCGCTGACCAGCGCCGCTCTGAAACAATAAAACCCCACAAGGAGGTAACTAGTAACTGTAAACCTGCACTCGTGCAAACAACATCACAATCACCTTACATACAGTAAGCAGAGATAAGCATAAATACTCAATCTTAACGCTATGACCCAAACCCATACACTATCACACAAAAGAGAGTAGTAAGGGAAAGGCACTTAACTGGCTGCGGAGCTGCAAAGAAAGAGGAAGTGATTACCTCTGTGAGACCATATATAGGGTACTCTCTATGGTTATGGGTCACCTGAGCTCATGGGATTTGTAGTTTACGAATAAAAAAAGTGTTTTTATTGGCTGCTGTGTAATAAATGCAAAGAAATGAGAAGCTTAATCGGAGCCTCCGGTCCTGACATAGAATTCAGGGCTCAGTTAGGCCACTCTCCAGGCTGCCGTAGCGAGGAGGAACCCTCTGAGGCAGGTCAGAATGCGAGGGAGGCCTGTGACGCCAGGGCGTGTCACGCAGTGCACATAGAGGCACGGTGCCTCACAATGATGTGGAGGTCAGTTGAATAGTGGCATGGTGGTGGGTGACAGTGCTCTTAGGTGCCGCAGGCCGAGGCGCCAACAGCGGGTCAGCGCAGACGGTGCAGCCAGGCGGGTGAATACTGTGAGTCTCGGGGGCACATCACCTGGTACTACAGGCATGGCGAGGTCCACCGTCGTCCCCAGTGTCATGGTGCTGCAGAGTCAGCATGCAGGAGGTCCTAAGCGCTTCACGGGCCCAAAGAAACACACACACACACACCGCTCACTGTGTGGGCCGAAAGATCTTGAGCGGTCTCCGCCTGTTTATTATATAACCTCTGGCCATGTCTGGCTAGAGGACGTACATGGTGCACTTCCGGGACAGGCCGCCACCGCAGGGGAGGATCATGGTGGCCATTACAGACAGAAGTCACTTTAATTTGTAATGACTGTGACGAGTACAAGTTTATAGGTAAGTAATCAGAGCATGCAGAACCATTAAGGGAGCTCTGGAACTAATTTAGAGTGATTTCTTGTTATATTTTCGGTTTTTAAAACGTGTACTCGTAACAAAAAAACATAATATCATCTGGTGATTTTCCTTATTTGTTTACCGGCCAGGACATTAAAATACTGATGAAAGTAGTAACAAGCATTTACAATGCAATGGTCTCGGCATTGGTAAAGTTAGAGCTATTGGCATTGCTCATGACATTATTTTTGTTTATGTTTTTGTTTTTAAAACATTTAAAGAAACGGCATTGTCATGAGCAATGCCAATAGCTCTAACTTTAACAATGCCGAGACCGTTGCATTGTAAATGCTTTTTTTTGTTAAGCAGGGGGTTGGAGGGTTTAAGTGATTTGCCCAGAATCACAGGATGTTGGGCGTCATTGCCGAGACTCGAACCTGGTTCCCCAGATTACAGATCGGCCGCCCTAGCTGTTAGGCTACATCCTCCCCAGCTGATCGTTTATTGGAGTTTTGTGATGGCATATCGTTGAAGCATCTTAGATATCATTAATAACTATACTAATACGTGTAACAAGAGGGCCCTTGAATTAGGTAACAGTAGCAAACGTCACACGGGTGCAAGGGCGCTGACACAGTGGCATGTTCTAGGGCAAAAATGTAATGCTATTATTTATTTTTATATTCTTGATATTGTCATCAAATGTATTGCAGAGACACTGAAATGAAAAGGGCAGTGAAAGGTAAAAAGGAGAAGAATACAATTAAACCACTGTGCCGCTTACACCTGAGCTAGGTGCCACGTGCCGCCGGTCCCCGACTGTGAATGTTGAATTACTCCGAGATATGTACCGGTTTATAGCAAAATGTATATTTGTGGTACAGAGCAGGTCGGTCGCAGGAGCCGTGCTCCATTAGGGGAAGCAGCATGAGCCCGGTGCACTATCTGACCACAGCCTGCTGCATAACACTGGGAAGCACTGCAAACGAATGGATCAAATGTTAAGAGTTGCCACTCAACTCATGCGCTACGGTCTATGGCCTGGCGGCATTCAATACACAGTCTCACTCTCAACACGCCTGCTGGGGGCGCAGCCAATCAGTGAGAGAATCACGTGCAGCAGGTCTGCACTGAATGTATTGGGAGGCGGCGCGGTGCGGGGGGGGGGGGGCCTGCGCACGACCATCAGTGCTGTGAGTATAGCCAATGAATGAGTGGCGGGCAAATGAAACTTTCATTTATGTTTTCTTATGCCGCTGCAGAGTGAGAGAGTGTGGGGCTTTCATTCTTAGGTGCACGTGACACGTAATTATTGGAAATGCACGCAATGTATGTGCTAATGTAAAGAAGCCTTTCCAGGTCGTTGGCGCACGTGACTAGCATCCCTTGTTTTGCTATCAAGCCAGGAAGGCATCACTGCTGGTTAAGGCGGGCCCGTGGCCGGAAAACAACACCCACTCTCGGTGAGTGCCACTGACATCTTTTGGTTGTCACTTTCCGCCTGCCGCATAATGTGCAGAGCTGTTCTGTGTATTGATAAGCAGTTGCAGGTTTGGCTGGGACCGCTTACTTTTGATTTGCCGGTTCCGTCTGCGAGTGCGAATGACATGGCCCTTTTAACTACAACGATGTAGGGCCGCCTTTCTCCTCAAGTGCTGTGTTTTCACAAATAAAAAACACCTTCTGCCGATTCTTGTGTCCCCAGGAGTTTTCCGGCAACAGTTAAACAAATGCCAACATAACTTTGATGCCCCCATTGTTTCCGACACACGCTTAGGTTACCCCCTGCACAAAGGGGCCGGGTCATTTGTATTAATTAATTCAGGGCACAGTGAAAACGAGGCACGTTCCCCATCTGTGTACTCCGAGCAATAATCTCCCTTACCACCGCCCCAATCTTTCAGGACTTTAACAAGCACACCACCGCCTTTCTCCGAGGCAAAGCAGAAATGCCTCGGAGAAAGGCAGCGTCGATTTCGGATTCGGGGGCGTGTTCTCCTCTTGCCATTGGCTGGAGGAGATAATTAGACTTTCTGAAAAAAACACGCCCCCCCCCGATCCGAAAAGGACGGGGCCTAATCGGAGTGACGGGACCTCTTCTCCAATGGCTGGCCAGCATTGAAGAGGCCAGCCAATGGAGAACAGGGGAGAAGAGGGGCAGGTTCAAGCCCCTCTTCTCCAAGTCATTAAATCTCGGATTGAGACTGCGCAAGCGCAGCCTTCGCGCCGAGACCTAAAAAATGGCCAGGTGTCACCCCTCTTGCAGGTGTCTGCCCAGTAGAGAGGGGGGAGGGGGTAGAAACAGTTTGAAGTGAAATAAATACACCAGCTCTTTCTAAGTGATTCAGGTTTACAAACGTAAAGGAGAGAAAGAGGATGGCTATAAAAGTGCGCGCATGCGCAATTAAAGATACAGCTGGCACTAGGATCGAGGTGCCCTCGCGGCGGCCATGTTTGATTGGGAAATGCACTGCTCCTTATAGGCCTCAGGCGGAGCTCTGGGGGGCTCGCGGCTTCACCAGAACGAATGCCCTCATTGGAGAGCGTGCGGGGAGTGGAATCAACTGAAACGAACATCACACAGAACTGCCAGTCCCAAAACAAATGGAGAGTCTCTCCTCAAACCTGCAAGCGCCGTTGGCGCTCCGGGCGGCGTGACGTATAGCCTCGTTTTCACCCGCCAATGGCGGGCGGTCCTGATGCTGCTGAGAGGTGCTCTTTTGGGCCCGGGAGCGCGCGGCGCGTGCACGAGCATCCTTTTGTGTCTTTCACCCCTGGCGGTGTTCACTGACCTCAGCGGTTCGAAGCGCCGCCAGCAGGAGGCGCTACATGCCTGAAGAGGGCAGAGGGCAGAGGGCAAGGCATCCCTCCCGAGGGGTGCAGCAGCAGGTAACCGATGGCTGTGCATGAAACCAGGCCCCCAGCAGGCCTTGAGTGGGCCGACAGGAGCTAAAATAGACTTTGAAACGGGTACCTTTCAGGCACTGCTATGATGGCCTTAACTGGCAAACGACTCAATAGTGACTACAAACACTCTTGAGGCATAGCATCTCAGTGATGCAATCTCTGTTTACATTTCACCTTTTATTTAATCTTGCATTCCATTTTTATTCAATATGTTTTTTGTACTCTTGTATAGTGCATTTTTTAAACTGAGCAGCCTCCAGGTGTCTGTGTGAGTTCAGATTGTGGATAGATACGTATCAAGGGCCACAATTGAGAATTGACAGAAGGGTAGTGTGAGATTCTTTAAGGTCGTGTCAGTTGATCATAGAAGAGTACAAACTATATGCACATACAATCTTGGGCCTCTCTGCAGAGTGCACAGAGTGATAGTTGCATATGCGCCAACAGCAGTTGTGGGAAAGAGTTTGATTGGCACATGGAGAATTTGAGAAAGATGTACAGAGAAAACGGAGAGACTGTAGTAGCAAATGGCATTTCCCCAGGACGCTGGAAGGATGTGGGGGGAGGCGGTTTTGTAGCAGTGCAGCAGTTTTGAAAGCACCCGCTGCAGAGTTCCTTGTTTATCCTGTAGTTTTCAGGCAACCATAAAAGCGTCACAATAACTCTGTTGATCAATGTACCCGCTTGTCTAGTGGAGGTTTTGACTCATCTAAGGTAGCAAAGGGGATCCATATGCCTGGTGCAAAGGATGTGTACCATGCAGATCACAGAATGTGCATAGCTTAGTAGGTTACTGCTTTGTCACAAAGACCCTTCTGTTAGTGTGCACGTCATAAGTTACAATCATAATCTAGCTCGGTGAGCTATGAAGTGTCATCAAAGAGCTGCATGCAAACTACATGGTATATGTTGGAAAGTTATATTTTTATAGAGTCTTTCATTATCCCAATGGTGCTGAAAAGGATTTGTTTAAGAAGAAATAATTTCTTATTAATAGAGCCAATCCTAACCACTGTTACATACAGAATTCAGAGTTTCTTCCTCTCCAGAAAAAGCACTCTCAAAAAATGTCTACTGGTATAGATGACATGAATCCTAAACCTTATGTAACATTTACTATACACTGATTTACACACATATAAATCATTGTCTCTGTATTTGTGTAACGTAAAGTCCCCTGACACCCTACACTGGTATGAGTGGCGCTATAAAACAAATGAAATACATGTGAGAGATGGTTTTATGAAGAACTGAGGGACACCATTGGAGCATGATAGTGAGGGAATCCTTGAAGAGCCCTAACAAAGATAGTTGGATTCTGGTGCACTGTCGGGTCATTATTTACTATGCTTTAAAAGTTAATACAATTGAATATATAATGAAAAATTGGCTGTAGATTTTGCCCTTTTTGCTCATATTTTCTGGGGGTCCAGCCCCCCACCCCACCCCCACAAACACTCCTTGTAGTGGTCAGGCTTACTCGTTGCACTCACTATGCACCGTACGAGGGCTGGAGTGACCAAATTTGCCACGGCTGCTTTGGGTTCCCAGTCCACCCTGGTGTTTACAACCCTCTAAATGCCCACGCTCCTTCCACAGAAGCTAGTAAGAATTACATTGTTATTCATTTGTCTCATACAGCTAATATCCCAAAGCAAAGCCAATAGAGTTAGCTTGCTTTAGGTATATGTGTTGTGTGACTTGTCTGGGTGTATTAATAGAAAGTTCACAGAAAGGTTGCCAAATATTGGTCAGCCTGCACGCTGTGTGAAGCACATGAGTTTAGTTTACATGTTGTATGCCACATGCCTAATTAAATTGACTTCACCTCTGGGATAGGATTCCTAATTATGTTTTTCTGGCCACACCCCTTTTGGAGATCCTCCTGCCCACTATTTTTATCCCCTTAAAGTTCTGCCCCTTCGGACCCAAGCACAGGAGACTGGGATGGAGGTGCGGAGGACATTATCTGTACCTATGTCTGCATTGTGCATGGATGAAAGCGACGTTATCTGTGTCTGCATTGTGCTTGGAAGGCAGGGACGTTATCTGTACCTGTGTCTGCGTTGTGCATGGAAGGCGGGGATGTTATCTGTACCTGTGACTCCACTGTGCATGGAAGGCAGGGACGTTATCTGTACCTGTGACTCCACTGTGCATGGAAGGCAGGGACGTTATCTGTACCTGTGTCTGCACTTTGTATGGAAGGCAGGGACGTTATCTGTACCTGTGACTGCACTGTGCATCGAAGGCAGGAACGTTATCTGTACCTGTGACTGCACTGTGCATCGAAGGCAGGGACGTTATCTGTACCTGTGACTGCACTGTGCATGGAAGGCAGGGACTTTATCTGTACCTGTGACTGCACTGTGCATGGGAGGCAGGGACTTTATCTGTACCTGTGACTGCACTGTGCATGGAAAGCAGGGACGTTATCTGTACCTGTGACTGCACTGTGCATGGGAGGCAGGGACGTTATCTGTACCTGTGACTGCACTGTGCATGGAAAGCTGGGATGTTATCTTTGCCTGCACTGTGCATGGAAAGCTGGGATGTTATATGTGTCTGCACTGTGCATGGGAGGCAGGGACGTTATCTGTAGCTGTGTCTGCACTGTGCATGGGAGGCAGGGACGTTATCTGTACCGGTGTCTACACTGTGCATGGAAGGCAGGGACGTTATCTGTACCTGTGACTGCGCTGTGCATGGAAGGCAGGGACGTTATCTGGACCTGTGACTGCACTGTGCATGGAAGGCAGGGACGTTATCTGTACCTGTGTGTGCACTGTGCATGGAAGGCAGGGACGTTATCTGTACCTGTGACTGCACTGTACATGGAAGGCAGGGATGTAATCTGTACCTGTGTGTGCACTGTGCATGGAAGGCAGGGAAGTTATCTGTGTCTGCACTGTGCATGGAAGGCAGGAACGTTATCTGTGTCTGCACTGTGCATGGAAGTCAGGGGCGTTATCTGTACCTGTGACTGCACTGCATGAAAGGCAGGAACGTTATCTGTGTCTGCAGTGTGTATGGAAGACAGGGCCATTATCTGTGTCTCCACTGTGCATGAAGGATAAGGGTGATTATCTGTAGATCTGTCTGCACTGTGCATGGAAGGCAGGGACATTATCTGTGTATGCGCTGTGCATGGAGGATAAGGGTGAATATCTGTACCCTTGTCTGCACTGTGCATGGAAGGCAGGGTGATTATCTGTACCTGTGTCTGCACTGTATATGGAATCCAGGGTGGTTATCTGTACCTGTGTCTGCACTGTGCATGAAAGACAGGGACGTTATCTGTGTCTGCACTGTGCAAGGGAGGCAGGGCCATTATCTGTGTCTGCAATGTGCATGGAAGGCAGGGACGTTATCTGTACCCATGTCTGCACTGTGCATGGAAGGCAGGGACGTTATCTGTACCTGTGTCTGCTCTGTGCAATCAAAGGCAGGGACGTTATCTGTACCTGTACTGTGCATGAAAGGCAGGGACATTATATGTACCCTTGTCTGCACTGTGCATGGAAGGCAGGGACGTTATCTGTATCTGTGTCTGCACTGTGCATGGAAGGCAGGAACATTATCTGTGTATGCGCTGTGCATGGAGGATAAGGGTGAATATCTGTACTTGTGTCTGCACTGTGCATGGAATGCAGGGACGTTATTTGTACCTGTGTCGGCACTGTGCATGGGAGACAGGGACATTAACTGCATCTGTGTCTGCACTGTGCATGGGAGGCAGGGCCATTATCTGTGTCTGCACTGTGCATGGAAGGCAGGGTGTTTATCTGTACAAGTGTCTGCCCTGTGCATGGAAGACAGGGACATTATCTGTACCTGTGTCTGCTCTGTGCAATCGAAGGCAGGGACGTTATCTGTACCTGCACTGTGCATGGGAGGCATGGACGTTATCTGCATCTGTGTTTGCACTGTGCATGAAAGGCAGGGTGATTATCTGTACCCTTGTCTGCACTGTGCATGGAAGGCAGGGACGTTATTTGTACCTGTGTCTGCATTGAGCATGGAAGGCAGGGACTTTATCTGTACCTGGGTCTGCACTGTGCATGGAAGGCAGGGTGATTATCTGTACCTGTGGCTGCACTGTATATGGAATCCAGGGTGGTTATCTGTACTTGTGTCTGCACTGTGCATGAAAGACAGGGACGTTATCTGTGTCTGCACTGTGCAAGGGAGGCAGGGCCATTATCTGTGTCTGCAATGTGCATGGAAGGCAGGGACATTATCTGTACCCATGTCTGCACTGTGCATGGAAGGCAGGGACGTTATCTGTACCTGTGTCTGCTCTGTGCAATCAAAGGCAGGGACGTTATCTGTACCTGTACTGTGCATGAAAGGCAGGGACATTATATGTACCCTTGTCTGCACTGTGCATGGAAGGCAGGGACGTTATCTGTACCTGCGTCTGTACTGTGCATGAAAGGCAGGGTGATTATCTGTACCTGTGTCTGCACTGACCATGGAAGGCAGGGTCCTTATCTGTACCTGTGTCTGAACTGTGCATGGAAGGCAGGGACGTTATCTGTACTTGAGACTGCACTGTGCATGGAAGGCAGGGACGTTATTTGTATCTGTGTCTGCACTGTGCATGGAAGACAGAGTGATTATCTGTACCTGTGTCTGTGCACCTGGGTGGGGTAGATTAGGGAGGAGTAGATTGGTGTAGGATAGATTGGAATGGGGTAGATTTGGGTAAATTGGAGTGGGGTAGATTGAAGTGGGACAGATTGAAGTGGGGTGGATTGGTTTGGAGTGATGTGGATTGGGGTGGGATAGATTGGGGTAAATTGAAGTGGGGTAGATTGGAGTACATTGGAATAATAGATTTGGGTAGATTGGATTAGATTGAAGCGGGGTAGATTTGAGTAAATTGGAGTGGTTTAGATTTTAGAGTGTACATTGGGATGGGGTAGATTGGAGTTGGGTATGTTGAGGTTGATTGGAGTGTCGTAAATTGGTGTAGTTTGAGTGGGATAGATTTGAATAGAATGAAATAGATTGGGGTATATTCGAGTGATGTAGTTTGGGTTAGATTGGAGTGGGGTAGATTGGTGCAGACTCGAGTTGGGAAGATTGGAGTGGGGTATATTGTAGTAGGTGAGATGGGGTAGATTGGAGTAGGGTAGATTGAAGTGGGGTGGACTGCAATGTGATGAAGAAGAGGAGAAGTAACGCGGGGGGAAGGGCAGAAGCAGTGCCATGAAGATGGATTAGCAGTAGTGTGATGAAGAGGGAGGGGCGGCAGTGCCATGAGGTAGTGTGAGCTTTATTCCGATTAAGTGCACGTTCCGCTCTATTATTCATAGCTGTGCAGCCAATTTAATTTGAAAAGTGAAAAAGACCGACTTTTCCGGTCCAAGACACATTTATCCCATTGCAGGTACACGTAGAAAAACCCAACTGTCCAGTTTCAGATGCTTGGCAGCTGTTTTAAATAGATGCATTTTATAATAAAACTTGTTCATTTTGTGTATTTTTTTTGTTTTTGCATAAAATTTGTGTTGCTCCAGACGAACAACTGCAATATTGACAAATTCTGTTTCACTGCAAGTCCGAATCATTTCTTATAAGTCTGTAACTGCAATGTCGAGAAAGCCATTCCAGGGTAATTTGCTTGCCCATAATACCATTGGCTCTCATTGCTGGTTTAAGATGCTTCCTCCTTTTTTTTCTTTTAGCCATGCCAGCGATACGTTTTAAAGTTGCCAGTAGGCAGCACAGAGTGCATGGGCAGTGGACCGTAGTTTTCAAACTCACTCTCCATTTTAAAATCTTTTTAGATCAAGGCATTATAGTCTGTTCTGTTCTAATTTGCTGATGCTCATGTTCTGCCTGCAAAACATTGCAGCTTCTCCCGTTAGTGCTCTCTGTAGTACGAAGGGAAAACAACAACCGTGATTGAGAAGGAGGGTATGGGGGTTGAGGGGAGCAACACAGAATACTGAGTCAGTGGCATTTGCTTGTTATTGTAAAAGAAAGAGGAATGGAACCTAAGTAGCAAGAACGTATGCAGTGCTTAAACACAATTCTAGGGTTGGAGGTGGTGGGAGAGGTAAAGAAGAAACAGATATGGGTAAAAGGGGGAGACAGAAAAGGAGCAACAGGGATGGGATGGGAGGGGAAAAGAAGCAGCATGAATGGGGGCTGGTGGGAAGGGAAAGGAGCAAATCAAAACACAAGCATTCATATGTAGAGCTTGAAGCATTTTTAAAAGTAGCTCCAAAAACGGGAGCAGTGGATGGACAAAGGTGCTTGGTCCTTGCTCTAGGGGCGGGCCAAACACAGGAAGAGGCATGACACGTGCATGCAATCACAACCTGCAACAAAGGAAATGAGAGCGACGTTGAAGCGAACATATGGTAAGCTATGGGCGGGCTGTAGCCCACTAACTGTAAACAACATGTCTCGAAGAGACAGCGCATGTGCTGTCTAACCGAGATCTAAAAAGGAGAAGGAACATTTTTATATGTAAAAGAAGCCCAGTGGCACCAGTTGTAAGTTAGATTTTGCAACTGAAATTAGCTGTATCATGATTATTATTATAATGCAACCTTTTCTAACATCCTCTTAAAAGTTATTCAGATGTTTTTAAATAATAATTGTTTAAAATATAAGTGCACGAGCATTCGATTTTAAGCATGGTAGTTTGGGTCTAATATTTTGATAACATTGCGAGTATGTGGCAAGGTAGCATAAAAGATTAATTTTAGTATTGCAAAAGACAAAATGCCAATTATTTGATTACCACTTTGGCATTAAAATACAGTGGATAAAAATGTTTTATTGGTTCTTGAACTTTCAACTATAGACAAGAACACAGTTCAGCTGATACGACACAGCTAATTTCAATTAACTGCAGCTTGATGTAGTCACTGTTGATTCCCTGGCAGCTTACGTTGATTTGAAGCCATGAGGAAGCACAATTATCTCTGAAATGCATGTCTGTAGTCATTAAGGTAATTAATAATTGAATTTAATAAACATTAAATTCACTTGAACCTGGTGTCTCTGGACAATTTGACAATCTAGGTACTTTGGGCCTCTTGTGCCCCCAGACAGACTGGCGCCGGGATAGGGAGGCAGGCAATTTCAGGCACCTCTGTATGGGGAACTCCAGAAGCTTCTCCTACTTCATAGGTGGCACCAGATATAAAAATAGGACCCTCAGACCAACACTGTGCAAGACTTAAATGGACTGCCCTGCTGCCCTGTTGCAAGAAGGTCTGCCCAGCTGCTCTACTGGACTGCTACCCTACCTGTAAAAGTTGCTCTGTCAGCAGAACTGTGTTTCGATTAGAATTGATGCAGTGCTATGTAACCCGATGCAGAACCTTGCATCGCGGCCCTCACTACTCCCCATCTGAGCCGACGCAGCTCAACTTGATGCGCACCTCGCCTTACAGCTCCTCATTGGAACTGACGCAGGGTGATGCAATTCGACATGGGACCTCTCATTGCTAATCGGAAGTGACGCTGCTCGGCACAACGCCCCACAACAAGAGCATATGGTACAGTTCTCAGTGGACCTAACCTGGTCCATGTATCCGGCTCACGCTCCATCGCAGTCGGCCTGAATTTGTGACTTTGTCCTGGTCTGGTGCGACCAGATGAAAACAGTTGGTGCTTTGTGCTTCTAAGCACTATGTTTTACCTAAAGCTTTAAAATTACATATCTCCGATTCTAAAGATTGGGTTTTTTTGATGTTGAATAGTTTATTGAAATTTAATCTGTTTTCCAGAGTTGTGCATTTATTCTTGTGTTGTGTTTTCACTTTATTACTGTTTGCGTGCTGCATAAATGCTTTACACATTGCCTCGAAGTTAAGCCGGACTGCTTTTGTTCCAAGCTAACAGAGGGTTGAGCACAGGTCAATTTAGTGACTTTTAGTGGTTCACCCTGATGGGGATAGTGGCTGTTGCTTGAGAAGGGCTCACACCCTCCTCATCCAAAGACCCTATTTTCCACATTGGGGTCAGCAGTGGGATACACGATTTGTGTTTGTGCAGTACCATACAGTGATTTTGTGTAACACTAAAATCCCATATAAAACATTTGATAACATAGTCCACTTCTTTAAATTCTCCCTGATTGACTAGTTTTTGCTTTTCCACACTCACTCTCATTCTACCTTACTGACTGCGCTTGTGTCCCTAACTGCAAGGATGGGCTGGAGCTCCGCCACCCGGAGAGCAATGCTGCAGCTGAGCTCAGGACATTCTACATTGATAGAGGGCTTCCAGCCAAGAAGAGCTACAAGAAGGAGGAGCTCCAGAAAACCCTCAGAGCCTTTGAGGTACATCAGAGAATAAGGAGGGGGCAATAGGGGAGCGACCTGGAGACGGGTCTGGAGCTATAGCACCCAAAGGAAGAGAACAGCTCACTCCTAGGAGAGGTTCCCTTTGTCAGGAAGGAGAGCAGTCAGTTTGTCTGTCCGTGGTCTGCCCCCAAAGGTGCTAGAGGACAAAAAGGCAGAGAGGGAGCTCAATGTATAGCTGGCCAAGATGAAACTGGAAGCAGAGTTGGCCATGGAGAAGGCTGAGGCTGAGAGGGCCTAGATTGAAAAGAAACTACTGCTGGAGTATGAGATAAGCATCAAGGAGCTGGAGCTCAAAGCCAGGCAAATCTCAGAGCCCAGCAACAATGTTAGCAGCAGAACCCCAGTGTCCAGTGGAGAAGAGAAGGTTCACATCCCCAAGAATCTGGTACCTAATTGTGTTGTAGGGGATGACATAGATACTTGGTTTGAGGCATATTTGGTTGCTCTGGAGTTGCACAGGGTACCTGAAGAGGATTTGGGGTCAGCCTCTGTAAGAACATTCCCAATGAAGGGAGAGATGCCCTGTTAGCCGTATGGAATGGGGACAAAATGATGTATCCCCTCATGAAGGACACTCGCCAAGAAATATGGGCTTACCACAGAGAGAGACGGGCAAACATTTAGAGACAGCCAGAGGCTACTTCAACAGTCCTGGGTAGATTTTGTAGACCACTTTTGTTAGGCACTGGATGGTTGGGCGAAGGGAAGAGATGTCAGTGATTACAAACAGCTATGCAATTTGATTGCCAAGGAGAACATGTTCAGCCTTTGTTTTACAGAGCTGCACCCACACCTAGTGGATAGTCGGACCTTTGACCCCAGGGAGCATGCTAAGGAGGTAAACTGCTGGCTCAGCACCAGGCTTCACAAGAAAGGATCTGGAGGGGGGTCTGAAAAGGGTGGTTAGGGTTCCCACCAGAATAAGGAGGGGGATATAAAAACAGGAACGATTTCTCGCAAGGCCTCCAAAATGGTTATCAAATTTAAGGGTGTCAGCCCGAATATGACTATAAGCAAACTGGGCTTTGGGACAGGGGTAATGGGAACTTTGTGCTATGAGTGCTAGACGTTTGGACACTCAAAGGGTGATCCCAGGTGCCCTAACAGGGCACAGCCCCCCTGTGGTGGACAGACCTAGGGGTTGGCCAGTGTAGTCCTTGAAGAGGAAGAGCCCCCAGTTAGTATGGGGAGACAGCTGAAGTTACCCTAGTGCCCCTGGGTGACAAGAGAGATAGTGCCAAAGTTTACAAGCCTTCCAATACTTCAAGTATAGGCAGTAGATCACCATCAATGGGCAGAGGGTGGAGGCTCAGAGACACAGGAGCCAGCATGGAATACAGTAAGGTGTCATCTGGTGTCCTCAAAGCAGGTAATACCCAATACATTCCACACAGTTGTAATAGCAGACGACCATAAGAGGCATTATCCAGTGACTCTGGTTCCCTTTGAGTGAGGGGAGGGTCTTGGGTTCTCTTAAGGTAGCTCTGAGCCCTGCCATGCCTGTGGAGTGTCTGTGAGGCCATGACCTAGAGCACCATACCTGGAAGGAGGCGAAACTCAGGTCACATCTGGAGATTTTGGGGTTACCCAAGTGGGTATGCATGACCACATGATCCATGGTGGCCACTCCTACAACACCCATGGAACGGGATGGTGGGAAGCTGGAGCCAGCTGTCCCAGAACCTACAGGAGAGAAAATGTGCTGCCCTGGGAAACCTGTCTGAGCTTGCTGGATGGCAAGTTGGGAGTGGGCCCACCAGCGAGGAATTCTGTAAGGCATAGGGAGAGTTCCCAACCCTAGAGTACGTGAGGTGGCAACTTGGAGTCCAGGTAGCTAGTGACACCTCTCGAGATAACCTATTTTATTGGGAGAATGACCTCCTGTAGAGTGAGCCTAAGCCACCTATGCATGAGGCAACCCGTGTGTTGTGGATCCCTAATGCTACAGAGCCTTCCTACTATTGCTAGCGCATCAAATACCTTTTGCAGGCGTGTCTCCCCCTTTTACTGGCCCCGGATGAAGACATCCTCAGATACTTTCTGCAGGACTAGTCTCACCTGCCTGGCCAGTGGGAAAACAGGGAAATGACTTAAGGCTCTCCAAATCCTTTACTTGTCCTTGGCACTCCTTTTGAAAGGATGGGCATCGACATTGTTTGGACCCCAAAACTGCTTTAGGCAACAGATTCATCCTGGGTTTGGTGGACCATGCCAACAGGTACCCAGATTTCAACTATCTGAGGACTGTGACTGAACCTGCAGTGGCTGGGCCTTGATGGGGATTTTCACCCAGGTGTGGTGCCCCAAAGAAGCGGTGTCTGACGGGGCACCAACATCATGTCAGCATACATGAAATAGATGAGGGAAGAGTGTGGGGTACTCTACAAGTTCTCCAAACCCTACCATCCCCAAACCAATTAGCATGTTGAGGGATTTAACAAGGCCCTAAAAGACATGATTATGGGCCTGCCTGAGACCATAAGGCGGAAGTGGCCCATCCCCTTACCATGCCTACTCTTTGTCCACAGGGAGTTATCAAAGAGAGGAGTTGGATTCAGCCCTTTTGAACTCCTGTATGGACACCCTGTTAGAGGACTTCTCAGTCTAGTCAAGGAGGGGTGAGAGCCCGCTCCCAAGAACCTTACCACCCTTCATCCGCCCCCCTGCCTCCCAGCAAATGGTTAGCCATATGCTGTCTTCAATGCAGAAGTTCTTGAAAAAGGCTTTTGGGAATTTAGAAGGCAGCCAGGCAGTCATGATTCTCTGGTGTGACCAGAACGTCACTCCGGTGGAGTTTCCGCTTTGCCAGCAAGTGTAGGTGATGGAGCCAGTGGAGCCAGAGGCCCTCCAAGACCGTTGGACAGGGACCTATGAGGTGAGGAATAGAAGGGGGAGTCCACTTACTTGGTGGACTGCAAGACCCCAAGAAACCCCTTCAGGCAGAGGTCTTCAAACTTTTGTAGGTTGAGCCCCCCCAGCTGTTTTCTTTTTAAATGTCGGGCCCCCCCACCACCTGACAGAAATTTCTGGAATCTGGTACACTAAATAGCCGATCGCCACCCGCATATCCCGGGCCATATCCTGCAAATAATGTTCAACACAATAAGAGTGTTTAGTTAATTGCATGTTTGTGAGTGGGTGTGGTTAAATGACAGAGGCTTATTACACAGCTCAAAACAACATTTTCCAAGATTACTCTTCTTACTCGGAACATTAAGGACAGGCGCGGACATTCACATGAACGAGGAACGGGCTTCTGGTGATTTATCAAGGCAATGCTCCGTCAGGGGCAGTAAACGCCATATAAACACAAGGCTTCTGGCCAATAATTTGTGAGCGATGCATCACGGAAAGGAGTCACTGAACAAACAGCTGATAATGTTCACAAACATGTCCATGAGTGCGCTGTGTGTGCACAACATGGGGCAGTGAGCAGCTATTGTAAAACATTGAATGATTATGCAAAGGACAAACAACCCGCCTACCTCCACTGGCCCCGCCCCTTTTCTTGTGCTTTTCCGTGAGTCGTGCCCTGACGATTGCACAATTGTTTATGACAAATGATAGAGGTTTCCAGAATTATACAAAACCTGTGCAACTTGGCGCTCTATTCTTTGGAAAGTGATTATTAACTCAGTATTAAAATACATTGACAATAGTCAGGAGCCTCACACCTAGATGCAAATGAAGCGGAGGGGAAACAAAGGTTAGCACTTCACACATACTTAAGAAATGCAGCTTTTCACTTTGTTCAGTCCCTGTTTAGGAGATATGCATGCACTGTAAGAATGTCAGATGCGTTGGTCTTTCCCAGTATTTACACACAGCAAATTGCATTTATATAGAGCTTACTACACCTGAGCAGGCGTTGTAATAATTTAAGTACCACAATCTTTTCTTGTATCGCCCTACTCATCCCAATGCAGGGTGTCAGAGTACTTTACATAAATACACACATATTACATGTGCAATACATTATATAAGTGTGTAAATGAATGTACAGGATGTGTTACATAAAACTGGGGGATTGCAAGGTGTAGAAGTCGCATATCATCTTCCATAGCTCACTGTGCTTGAATCTGGTCGTGTAGCGAGCACGGGGTTCACGTCTGGGCATACCCTTCCCACTTCGGGCGACAAATGCCAAAAGAACAGATGATGGACGGAATGCTGGATTAATCAAGCATTCACCCCCAGTCACATATCTGGGTTAAATCCATCTTTTTTGCAGCCACACCATTCCAGTTTAGACCCAGCTTTATGCAAATCAATCTTGTTCCTGTTAACAATGGTAACAGTCCAGCCCGGACTGCCAGGCCAGATCTTTCCTGGACCAGAAGCAAGCATCCTGGGAACGGTTTCGGGGTAACACCCCTCATCAGCCAGGCTAGCTTGAATCTGGTGGTGCAGCGAGCACGGGACCCATATCTGGGCATACCCTTCCCACTTAGGGCGGCAAATGCTAAAAGAACAGAGATGATGGACGGAATGCTGAATTGATCAAAAATTCACCCCCAGTCACAGATCTGGGTTAAATCCATTTTTTATGCACCCCACGCCATTCCAGTTTAGACCCAGCCATTTGCAAATCAGTCTTGACCCTGTTCCACATGGGAACAGTCGAGCCCGAACTGCCAGACCAGGTCTTCCCTGGACCAGAAACAAGCATCCTGGGACCGGTTTTGGGGTAACACCCCTCATCAGCCAGGCTACATTGAATCTGGTGGCATTTTTATAATTGTGATTAAAAAAGCAGACTTTACAATTAAATAAAACTTTACGCCACAATTCCAAAGACACCAAACAGGACACCTACCAGCTCCCAATTGGGAATTCCAGCTTATTATAATTTAATAAGGAACCCCCAATGGGAGGGGTATGCCTCACAGTAGTGAAAAATGAATTTAGGAGTTATTCACTGCCAGGACATGTAAAACTTAAAAGCACACGTCCAACCTTTTAATTACACTGCACACTGCCCTATGGGCTACATAGGGCCTACCTTGGGGTGACTTATGTAATAAAAGGGGAGTTTAAGGCTTCGCATGGTGATTTTAATGCCAAGTCGACATGGTAGTTTAAAACTGAATTCAGGCTGCATTGGCAAGCCTGGGACATGTTTTAAGGTGCTGCTTAAGTGGGTGGCACAATAAGTGCTGCAGCCCCCCCTAGTAGCATTTAATTTACAAACCCGGGGCCTATGGTATACTGCTCTCCAAGGGACTTACAACTATATTATATATGGCAATTAGGTGTATGCCAATAAAACCAAGTTTAGGGGAGTGAGCACAAACACTTTAACACTGGTTAGCAGTGGTGAAGTGTGCCAAGTCCTAAGGCCAATAACAATAAGTCCAGTGAAATGTGGAGGGTTAAAGGACAAAAAGTTTGGGGGTGACCCTGTAGCCTTGTAGGTGGTTCTGTCAGTGGTTTTGTGGCTTGCTCTCAATTTTCTTGATTGCTGTTTGCAGTGTTGTTTGGAGACTAAAAGTTCCTCTGAGTTCCAGCTGCCCTACTTGTTGCTTCTTCTTCTTTGCCTGTTAGGTTTGATGGGTGCGAGAAGGTCTGCACAGTTCTTGATCCAGTTGGTGATGTCCTCGTTGAGGTGGTCTGTGGGGTTTGGTTGAGCCATGCTGAGGGCGTTTAGCCAGTCTGCTTCAGAGATTTTGCCCCAGCTGCAGCAGGGTAAGCTGACACTTGTGGGTTTGTTTACTTGCGGTGTGTTGATTTGAAAGTGAACGATGGAGTGGTCGATCCATGTGAGCAGTGAGGTTGAGTTGTTCTTGAAGCTTCACTGGTGGTGAAAATGGGGTTCAGTGTGTGTCCTGCAATGTGTGTGAGTTCTGTGGTGAGTTGGGTTAGTTCAATATTGTTCAGGCTTTCAAGCAGTGCTGCGGAGCCAGGGTCTGTCCTGTCTTCTAAGTGGAAGTTGAGGTCGCCAAGGAGTATGAAGGCTTTGGAGTCGATGGTGAGAGGGATAATAGAATCCATGATGAGGCTAGTAAAAGTAGCTTGCAGTCCGGGTGGTCAGTAGATGAAGGTTCCGTTCAGGGTGAAGTTTTTGAAGATTTGCAGCTTGAAGTGCAGATGCTCCATGAATGGGGTAGTGCACTTTGTGGACGCAGAGGACTTGACAGAGTCTTGGTAGATGACTGTGAGTCCTCCTCCTCCTGGCTTGCGAAGGTGGTCTTGTTGTGCAATCTTGTAGCCCACTGGGATTCCCGTGGTGATATTGGGTGCTGATCTGGAGTTGAGCCAGGTTTCCATCAGGAAGAGGACGTCTGGTGCATCAAAGCCTTAGGGCACATGAGTAACAAGCGCTTAAGATAGTACTCCGAAACCTTTTTATAATGTGCACAAGAGGGCCAATATAGATGTTAGAAAATACAGATTAAAGTGAGGAACCCTGAACCAGTCAACCTGGAATGGTTTGGAACGATAAAGAGGATGAAAAAAGGGACTGTTTTCTGTCTGAGGGAAAAGGTGTGACACAGGCTCGGGCAATCTGTGATATACCCACATCTTTGATTTCGTTGGCTACAATAGACCGATCAACTTTATAAAATATGGCCTACAGGTCAAGTACAATGATGTTGGTGGTAGTAACTTTGGTATAGAGTCATAATATCGATGTTTAAATATTGATATGTCGTAATATCTATGTTTAAATATCGATGTGACACAATATCAACCTGCAAGAATATCGTTGTCCAGAATATCGACATGCAGGTAGGAAATATCGTTTTTGCTAATATTGAAGTTAGTAATATCGTTAGTCAAAATATCGTAGTTAATAATATCGAAATTTATTTTAGTGTTTTTTAGTTTTTTTTTGTTTTTTTATTGATGTTCCACAACAAACATTCAATTACAAATTAACCAACAGAATTAATATAATACAGAAAACAAAAGAAATAAAAAAACATAATAATTAATCATATGCTTATCATATATAGCAGGGCTAAACATAATTATTTACTCATCAAAATAATCTTTTAACGGACGCCAGATAGTGAGACCAAATCGCCTCTTGCGTGGTTTTTTCAACAGATACATACTACTTTCAAGATTATACAAATTAAATAACTTAGTACGCCATATATCAAAACTCGGCGCCTGTGGCTGCAGCCATGCCGTGGCTATTGACAAACGTATCACAGCTGCTATAATAAAGAGAAAAAAACGGTACTCAAAAAGAGGATGCCCTTGGGTAGCTTCATCCCCAATACCCAATAAAATTAAGTTCGATGACAGTGAGATAGATTTACCAAGAACATGAGACAAAAAGCTTGAAATTTGATTAAAAAAAAATATTAAAGAAGGACAAGTATAAAAAATATGTACTATATCAGCATTACAAGCTCTGCAACGAAAACATTCACCCGAATTAGAGTATTGAGAAGAGCTACCCCACTTCATCATCACCGCCGGAGTACGATATAGATTAAAAATAGTTTTATAAATTTGGGCCTTTAGTGACGCAGAATAAAGAACCATGTGGGCCATCTTAATGGATTCCTGAATGCTAATGGACGAAGATAAGAGCCGGCATGACCACTTCTCATTTGTTTTATCAATATCATCTGTACGACGTTCTAAAAGCTCCTTATAGATAGTTCCAATTCGTGATTGAGATCTAATAGCGTCAATAATGCGGATTGATAACAGCTGCGTAGTATGTTTATAGAGAAAGTCGTGGATCTGTAAGAATTAAAAACATTGGTTATTAGATAAATCAAATTTCTGTCTAAATGCATCAAAAGAAAGAAAAAGACCCTCCGCAGAAACAAAATCATCCAAACATGTAATACCTTTAGAATACCAACATCGCATAACTGAATCACCAAAAATAGGGGGTACAAAATATGGTGCACTAAGAGGAGTATATATTGTAAATTTAGGTATATTACAAATTTTCCTAACAGATTTCCAAACATTAAAAGCAGACATAATAATTTTAAACCGAGTGCGTTTGTAATAGCTGCCTTCGATATTAGAGATCGAGCATGCACTGCTTAAATTGCCCTCGGGTAAGGCGGCTGGACCTGATTCTCTTCCATCAGAGATTTATAAGATCTTTTTTCCAGAACTTCGAGAGGATTTGTTGAACACTTTTCAGGCAGCTAGACTAGGATTCCCTCCCCAGTCATGGGATGCAGCTCATGTAGTTGTATTCCCGAAGAAGGGGAAACCTCCTGATCAGCCAGGATCTTACCGCCCGATATCTCTGGTCAATTGCGATGGTAAATTATACGCTAAATTGCTGGCAAACCGTATGGCCCCGCTTGTTGCTGGTTTGGTATCGCCGCAGCAGCATGGTTTTGTGCCAGGTCGGGGGACGGTTGATCACATTAATAGGGTCATTGCACTTCTCGACGTCGCGCAGGTTGATTCCAGATTTCTGGGTCTTGTCCTGCTCGACGCCGAGAAGGCATTTGACCGTGTGTCTTGGGGCTTTTTATGGGAGATCATGGCACGCTTAGGGTTTAATCCAGGTTTTCCTCGTGCCCTTCAGATCTTTTATCGGTCCCCTACGGTAAAGATATGTGCTATGGGTCTTAAATCGGAGGAGGTTCAGATTAGCAGAGGGACCCGTCAAGGCTGCCCCTGTTCCCCAATTCTTTTTGCTTTCTACATCAATCCTTTCATTAAAATGCTTGATCTTAATTTACAAAACCCTCCCTTTATAGTTCAAGATACGCAGTATAGCGTTCTCGCTTACGCGGACAATATAGCTGTCACGTCCAATTTAAATATCGCTCTACCCGTTATAGAACAACTAGCGGAATGTTTTGGTAGATACTCCGGTTATAAGCTCAATAAAGCCAAGACACAATGTTTGTGTACGGATCAAACGACAGTTTCTGACAGTAGGATTGTTGAAGAAATTTATTTTAGTGTTCTGTATTTTAATATATGTGTTACAAATATAGTTTATTTTTCTAATGTATGTTTGAAATTTTTAGAAGTAATTAATTTTATGTTAAGTAATTTCTGCATATTTTAGTTCCGTAGCGGGTTGTGGATTTATAGGGGGATAGAGTAGGAAGTAATTTAATTATAATATATTTATTAATACATTTTTAGATATACATTTTTTAAGAAATTAAATATTGCGTTTTAGTTCCGTAGTGGGTTGTGGGTTTATAGGGGAATAGGGTGAGAAGTAATTTAATTAATTATAAATGTTAATTAATATTTTTGTATTTATATGGTTAATTGTGTTGATTTGCTATTGATTATTAATTGGTTATTAATAATTAACTGGTAAATATGTTAATTGTGTTATTTTTTTAGGAGCTTGTGGGTTTATAGGGGAGTAGGTTGGGAAGTAATTTAATTATAATTAATTAATAATTGTATTAATTTTTAGGTATTTAATAATTTGTTTGTGTTAAATATTTTGTCATTAATTAGTTATTAATTGGATATTAATTATTAATAATTAATTGGTAAATATCTTGTGTTATTTTTTAAGAGCGGGTTGTGGGTTTATAGGGGAGTAGGGTGGGAAGTAATTTAATTATAATTAATTAATCATTTTTATTAATTTCTATTTGTGTATTTAATATTGATTGTGTTAAATAATTTATTTATTATTCATTCGTTAGTAATTATTAGTAATTGGTAAATATGTAAATTGTGTCAATTTCTTATGAGTGAGTTGTGTATTTAGAGGGGAGTAGTGTGACGAGTAATTAAACATTAATATAATAAATTGTTTCAGGTGATATTTATTTATTGTTATTTTATAGTCTTAATAGTATTAATTAATTTCTTACTCATTTAAAAAAAAAAAGTATATTGTTATTAGTTAATTAATTGTTAAGCACTTATGTTAATTGTGTCATGTTTTACAATAGGGGTGGTGTTATTTATAGGGGTATTTGGTGAGAGGTAAATTATTTTTTATTATTTAAGTATTTGTTAATTAATGTTTATTATTTTGCTGGAGTGGGAATAGTAAATTTATTCACCTCCGCTATCCAACATTTTCCCTATTTTTGCAATTGTTGGATTGGGAATAGTAATTTTATCCCCTCCACCATCCAACACTTTCCCTACTGTTGCACTTGCTGGAGTCGAATAGTTAATTATTCCCCTCCACTATCCAACACTTTCCCTCTTGCTGGTGTTAGAATAGTAAATTATTCCCTTCTGCTATCCAAAACTTACCTTACTATTGCACTCCCTGGAGTGGGAATATAATAGTAAATTATTCCTCTCCGCTATCCAATCAAATCAAATCAGGTGTTTGTTAGGGTCTCAAGGTGCTGGGAGTGTGGGGGGTGTTCGCAGGTTCCAGTCCATCAAGGAGGGGGTCTGTCGAAGAGCCAGGTTTCGAGGTTTGTTGCGAAGATGGCGAACGATGTTATCTGAGATGGAGCGGAAGGTCGTTCCAGGCTCTGGCCGCGAGGAAGGAGAAGGAGCGGCCTCCCGATCTGGTCTTTCTGGTGCGGGGGACCACTGCGTAGGAGGGCTGGGCTGATCGTAGGGTCCTTTGGGGTGCGTGGAATTTGAGTCGGCTGTTCAGGTATGCTGGTCCGGTGTCGTGGAGGGCCTTGTGAGCGTGGGTTAGCATCTTGAAGGTGACTCTTGCTTCGATGGGGAGACAGTGGAGTGTTTGCAGGTGCTGGGAGATGTGGCAGTGTCTTGGAAGGTTGAGGACCAGTCTTGTGGCAGCATTTTGGATGTTCTGTAGCTTGCGGGTGAGGTTTGTGTTTATTCCGGCATAGAGTGCTTTGCCGTAGTCGAGCCTGCTGGTGACCAGGGCGTGAGTGATGGTCTTTCTGTGTTCGAGGGGGATCCATTTGAAGGTCTTACGTAGGAGGCGGAAGGTGTGAAAGCAGGAGGACAAGACGGAGTTGATCTGGCGGTCCATTTTGAGTTCTGAGTCCAGGATGAATCCCAGGTTGCGTGCGTGGTCCGTGGGGGTAGGCGGGCTTCCGAGGGCGGGGGGCCACCAGGTGTCATTCCAGGCATCTGGGTTTGGGCCCATGATGAGTACTTCCGTTTTGTTGGTGTTTAGTTGTAGGCAGCTGTTTTTCATCCATTTGGCGACAGCTTCCATGCCTTCTCGAAAGTTGTGTCTGGAGGTTTTGGGTTCGTTGGATAGGGAGAGGATGAGTTGGGTGTCGTCTGCGTATGACACAATGTTGAGTCCGTAGGTTCTGATGATGGGGTCGAGCGGAGCCATGTAGATGTTGAAGAGCAAAGGGCTGAGGGAGGACCCCTGGGGGACTCCGCAGGTGGTAGGTGAAGGGTCTGAGAGGAAAGGGGGGAGTCTGACCCGCTGCGTTCTGCCGGAGAGGAAGGAGCGGATCCAGTCGAGGGCCTTGTCTTGGATCCCTGCGTTGTGGCTTCTGCGTATTAGGGTGCGGTGAGAGACTGTGTCGAACGCCGCTGAGAGGTCGAGAAGGATGAGGGCTGCTGTTTCTCCTTTGTCCAGTAAGGGATGGATGTCGTCTGTTGCGGCGAGAAGGGCGGTTTCCGTACTGTGTTTTTTTCTGAAGCCGGATTGGGAGGAGTCGAGGATGTTGTGCTCTTCGATGAATGTGGTGAGTTCGCTGTTGATGGCTTTCTTGATGACTTTCACTGGGAACGGGAGCAGGGAGATGGGTCTGTAGTTTTTGAGGTCGGTGGGGTGCGCCAAGGGTTTCTTCAGGAGGGGGTTGATCTCAGCATGTTTCCAGTAGTCGGGGAACGAGGCGGTTGCCAGGGAGCGGTTGATGGTGTGGCAGAGCATGGGTGCGATGGTGTCGACGGCTCTGTTGACAATGTGGTGGGGGCAGGGATCCGTGGGGACCCCGGAGTGGATTGACTTCAACGTCTTCAGTGTGTCTTCGGTGGTGAGGGCTGTCCAGTTGTTGATCGCTGGCTTCAGGGTGTCGGGGTGGTTGGTGAGGGTTCAGTGTGTTGGTTGTCTTCGTCGAAGTTGTCGTAGATGCTCTTGATTTTGTGGTGGAAAAAGGTGCTGAGTTTGTCGCAGAGGTCTTGTGAGGGAGGGATGTCGGTGGACTCGCTAGTGGGTTGGGCGAACTCCTTGATGATGTTGGTGGTGGGCGTTTGTGGCGGCTCTGAAGTTGTTGTGGGCTTCTGTGGATTTGGTGTTCCTCCAGGCCTTTTCGAGGCAGCGGCAAGTGTGTCTGGACTCTCGAAGTTCGGTGGTGAACCATCTAGCTTTCTTGGCGTGGGTGTTGTTGTTTTTCTTGAGGGGGGCTATGGTGTTGGCGCTGTCGGAGAGCCATCTGTGCAGAGTTTGGGCTGCGGTGTTGGCAACGTCGTTTTCTGCGATGGTTGGGGTGGAGTTGCTGAGTGATGAGGTTAGCTGGTCATCGGTAATTCTGGTCCAGTTTCTTCGTGGGAGCAGGTGCTAGTGTCTGTGGATGGTGGGTGTTCTGAAGGTGAAGTGGACGCATCGATGGTCAGTCCATGGGAGTTTGGTGGTGTGGCTGAAGGTGATGGAGTTTCCTGTTGTGAAGAGGGGGTCGAGGGTGTGTCCTGCTGAGTGCGTGGGTTCGGTCACGATCTGGCGAAGTCCAATGTTGTGGAGGTTGTCCAGGAGGGATGTGGTGCTGGGGTCCAGTTTGTTGTCGAGGTGGAAGTTGAGGTCTCCCAGTAGGGTGTAGTTGGTGGACACGATTGCATGCGGGGAGATGATGTCCGTGATAGAGTTGGTGAAAAGTCCGTGGGGTCCAGGGGTTCGGTAGATGAGGGTTCCTCGGAGGGTGGAGGTAGGGCTGGCCAGTATCTTGAAGTAAAGGTGTTCCATCAGGTCTGTGGGCTCGTCTGGGAGGGTGCTCAGGCGGAGGGTGGATTTGTGGACGATGGTGATTCCTCCTCCTGGGCGGGTGGGGCGGTCCTTCCTGGAGATCTTGTATCCTTGGGGAATGGCGAGGGCGATGTCCGGTCCCGAGGTGGTGTTGGTCCAGGTTTCGGTAAAGAATGCTATGTCTGGGGTAGTGCTGTCGAGGAGGTCCCAGATTTCGGTGGCGTGTTTGTGGAGCGATCGGACGTTGAGGAGGATGCATTGCAGGGTCTTCGGTTCGGTTGTGTTCTTGCGGGCGGATTGCGCTGGGTCCGTGGTCTTGGCAATGCTGCAGGTGTGCCGGCAGCAGTGACAGCTGAAGGGTCCGTGAGTGTCGGCTGGTGATGCTAGCTTGCAGTTGTTGTTGCGGCCTGGGTTGAGAGCGTGGAGTGCCGCTGGGTCGCAGCGTTGGCGGTGCAGAGATCCAGCGTTCCTGGCGCTGGTCGCAGTCGGGTCGCGGACGGGCGCAGACAGGCTTGCCTTTGGCGCCCCGGCAGCGCGGCCGCGCAGGGGCCGCCATTAAGTAGGGGACAGGGAGGGCTGGACAGCTGGGAGGATGAGAGCTGGATTTGGCAGGTCGCACTAGTCGTGCTGGGGGGGAGGGGCCGCGGGGGCAGCAGCGGCGCGGAAAAACGGGCTGAAAAAGGCAAAAGGAAAAAGGCAAAAAGAGAGAGAAGTGCAAATAAGGCAGCAAAAGTGCAAGAAAGAGTGGAGGAAAGAGACAGAGGACACAGGAGAGTGAAAGGGGGAGATTGAGATGAGGGTAAAAACGAGTGAAAATGGAGGAAAGACACAGAAGGAGAGTGAAGGGGGGAGCTTGAAATGGGGGGAAAACGACAGAAAAAGTGCAAGAAAGAGTGGAGGAAAGGCACAGAGGACACCGGAGAGTAAAAGGGGGAGATTGAGATGAGGGTAAAGAACGAGTGAAAAACGGAGGGAAGACACCGAAGGAGAGTGAAGGGGAGAGCTTGAAATGAGGAGAAAACAGAAAATGGAGGAAAGACCCAGAAGGAGGGTGACGGGGGGAGATAGAAGTGAGTGAAAGAGGAGAGAAAAAGCAGAGCGAGAGAATGGAGACAGAGGTCCACTGGACCGCCAGGGATGAGGCGCAGTTGAAACCTGCGGGAAGAGGAGGGTCTCGAGCACAAACACTCGAGAGTGCAGGAGGTCGGGGGAAGGCCTCACTTAATGGTGGAGCTGGGAGGGAGGGAGAGCAATATCACTGCTAATGAGTCAGTGGTCTTGCTATCCAACACTTTCCCTATTGTTGCCCTCCTTGGAGTGGTAATAGTAATTTTATGCCCTACGCTATCCAATATTTTCCCTACTGTTTTAGTTAATGTGGTGTAAAATGTTGTTTTAAAGATAAATATTTATTTTAATATTTTATTTTATTATATATATAATTTGTTATATTTATGTTACAGGTTTATGTATATATATGTATGTATTTATAATTTTTATTATGTTTGTAACATTTTATTATTTAATAAAATAATTATTTATTAATATTATTAAGGGTGTATATATATATATATATATATATACTTTTGTATATATGTATATTAATGTATTATATTTATTTATCATTTTTAAATAATTCTAACTATGTTATATTATATTTATTATTTCATTTATTTTATATTATTTTTAAGACTTTAAAAAAAAAACAATATTTTAAACAACGATATTTTGGTTTTGATATTTTTATACATACCTTTGTAGAGATAGGATGTCGATATTTTGTCCATCGATATTCTGGTAGGTCGATATTGTTGTTGTCGATATTATGTCAGTGATCCAGTAAGTTCATCAACGTATATTCTGAGATCTCTTCTGGGTCTCTGTTCTGAAAAGAAAATGTAACTGGAACAAAATGTGGTGGTTTGGGTCTGACATTTAAACTCTTTTAGCAGATAGGGCATCTGAATTCACGTTCAAAGGCCTAGAACCTACTTAAGTTTGTTTATATATAATTTTGTTGCTGCAGCGCAGATACAGCCTTTGTGCAAGATGATGGCTCTAATGGTCGGTAGTTTACGAGGCTGGCTCCCTGCAGATGTATGCAAAATATGGCTAAAATGAAGTTTAAATGCAATGTGCCCTTTTGGTTACAAAGTCCATATTATTCCTTGGGAAGACCTCAAGCATAGGTGGCTTGCTTTCTCTTTGCTCTTTGTCCAAACTCTCTGAAACAAGTTAATTGTTTTGTTGCTTGCTGGTTCAGTTGTGTTTTTGCCACCTCTTCTACCCACCTTTCTTTCCATTAAGAAGCATTTTTTGCCTCCATTTACTACTTGTGATCTGCTTTCTCCTTTGGGTATACCTCCTCCACTGTGTCACTCCCTTGTGCTGTGTTTTGATCCCCTATCCTGTAGCAAAAAATAGAGCTAGTCTAAAAGAGTGACCCCACGCTTCGCTTTTTCTCGTTTCTATTTGTCATTGAATTGTCGAGATCAAAGATTCCATGTATCATATATCACTCACTTCCAAACTCGTTTCCGAGGTGCGTTCTTTTTGCTCTGCTTATTCTGAGCACTTTCCTGAGCCGATTAAAATAGTTCTGAAATAGGAGCACTCACCCTTGCTCATAGTCCTGTTCGTCATGATTGAATTGCCTCAGTTTTCTACCTTTCTTTTCCTCCTCAGATTTTTGTAGTCTTTTTTTCCTTGCCATCTTTAATTTGTGTCATGGGCAGGATGTTGCTTTATCACTTCCTTCAGTGCTTTAATCTCCTTAAGGGTTGCATTCTGGTCAATTACTGCATACATAGTTGATATCTTCTGATATCTCGCTGAACAGCTGTTGGTCCTCTCTAGCCACTCCTCCAGCATAGCGAGATTTGTGTTTTTTATAATGGGGGCTCGTCAATATTGTCAAGCCTCCGTGTACGCAGTGTACATAGACATACTCACATCTGCCAACACTGCAGGTGTCTTTGCTGCAAGATACCCAATGCACTGCTGGTCGCACATTTCTCAGAGAAAGGACATATGGAGGATGAAATATATTGGCAAGTCATCCCCGTGGTCAAGCCACTACCGAGAGGAGCCGACATAAGCTTTATCCTGAATAAGGAGGAACTGAAATTGATACTGCGAACCAACAGCCTTAAGCCATGGCTGAACGGGCTAGAGGATTGGGCCTCATTAATCTAATGTTGTTCAGGATAATTTGGCTCTCTCACCACATTTGCATATAAAACTACATGGATGTTATTCTATTCCTGGTTATTGCCACTTTGTATATTGGCGTGTGGTTTTAATTTTACACCATGCACCCTGAGTGTAGATCTTCCTTTCCCTTTTATTCTCGACCAACTTCTCTGGCCCTTTACCCCATACGTGACTCTTTGCCTCAAAAACACCTCTGTAGGGTTTCTCACTACCCTTCTGATCTCCATGTGCCCCATTGCATGTTGCCCCCAATACTACTCCACGGGTCCTAACCAATATGACCACCATTTTTGAGGTTTCCTGTGCCTGTTCGTATCTGACTGCTGCTATCACCTATTTCTACATCCAATATGTCCACCGCCGCTAATTCTGCAACGTATTAGCACGGCCCGCGACAGCATCACAAACCACCACATATATGATACTAATCACTTTCGTCCGTCAGCATTTTCCCCCGGACCTCTGCGAGCCAGCTTCGCATGGACTTACCCGCTGTCTGCACCGCTGGTAAGTGTTCGGCAATTCACACAGGCCACTGTGGTTACTTTTAGGTGCTTTCATTTCTGATATAATTTTCCTTCATGCCCATAGGTACCTTAATTCCTACGTTGACTTCATCCTGCCCATCATAACCCATTCCTACATATTGAGGTAATCGCTTGCCTGTCCCTTTCTTGTTTTTCCACACGCATTACGGTTCGTCATTTGAACTTCAGTTTGCCTTACTTCGCAGGCAACCCATAGGACACCAATTTTCGCACAGATTCAGGTATCCCTTGTACACCACCACCAACGTCCATATTAATTTCTGTATTGCCTGGCATCAGACACACAATACGCCACGAGGAAACCTCCTTTCCTACTATCAACTTCAGGCCCTCTGTGCTTATTTATACATATGACCACTGACACACCCTGGACCACCGTGGTCTTACACACTGCAATTTCTGCTTGATAAGGTCAGTTACCGATCACCAGGCATTATCACTACCCACCTGATACTATTAATTGCGATTATATCACAGAATCTGGGACTCGATATCCCAGTTGACTACCTACACTGTAGACACTCTCCAGCATGTTTGTACCCCATGCCTCACCTGCTTTGCTCCCGCAATCGATTAATTTTTAAAGTCTAACTTTTTCCTTCCTTTTTCCCCTTTCCCCTCCCCTTTTCCCTTTTCTTTATTCCTCATTTCAGCAGGCATTCGTCTCAGGCAACACACCCTTTTGTCATGATGATGATCCCTCTATCCTTCTATAGGATCGAAACGCTGTCGACTCTAGCATCTTTACACAAAATTGTTCAAAATAACTACTACATACTGGGGCAATGGTGCTCTTACTATGCTCTTTGGCCTAACTTTTGATTGTGTCTTGGCCATGTTTGTTTGTTTGTGCCTAAGTTTGTCTAACTCTATTTTTCGACACTACCCTACTTTCTTTTGTGGTTTTTCCTTGTTCTTTATGATGTAAAATAAAAAAAAATTACTCTCCCCTAAGAATTATATGACAGTCTTTATTATCTCTGTGTTGATTTGTTCTACATATCTGTGTTGAAAGGGACCACTGTTCCTTGTAACTAGTCGTAGCCAAGGTCCCTCTCAGAACCATTGGATTCCCTTGTCTCTTGAAAATATATTTTTACTATGTGAGCACCAGCCACTACTCTGTGATTCTGCCACTACAGTCTGATTCTACCACATTTGAAAAAACTATTGTTAATTGCTTTTTCAAGGCGTATATGTCCTTTATTAATCAGATTTTTACTGTTCATAACTGAGAATATGCTAATTAATGCAAATTAATTAGTCCATAGTGAAGCATTGTTCCTGATTTAACGTTTACCCAGGTGCCTAGCTGACATATTGGGTCGCCCTTTTGTTGTTGTACTTCTGTACTATGCTGAAGCCTACTTTCTGTTGACCACGGCCTTCAGCTGTGTGCAGCGGGGGTTGGCGACAGAGCTTGTGAAATCTACCTCGAAGTCAAGCATCACTGCATGTGTCTGTCTTTTCAGGCCAATTTGTGTGACGAACCAGAAATATCTGGGTTTGGATGTTACTGGAAGCCTGCTAACTCTAGTCGGAAGAGACTGCCAATGGGCTCACTTTGATAAATAAGAGCCTAAAATAGTGCTCAAGAATCCCTGTGAATTGAATGGAAAAAGAGTATGGATATGTACATGTTAGGGGAGAAGAAGACTTGTAAAGCATGGGGCTATCCCAAAAACGTTTTGGAAAATATGGAAGCTGTGGCTCACACACTATGGGTGCTCGCTCTTTGATTCACAATGATTTCCTAAGATGGGGTGTACAGGTGGAGGGAGAGGAAGGGGCCCGCAATGATGTTTTGGTGCATGGCACAGCTATTTGATTGTCTGCCCCTGCTGTTTGGATATGATGCTGACATCAAACTGAACATGCTTATATGTTTTGCTGATGAACAATGTTTCTGTAATGCAATGAAGAAAATGCCAATAAACATATTCCCCAAAAAACAAGAATTCCTGTGAATGTGTTGGTATTTTTCAGATCCCAAACAACAATATGAAGTATTATGCATCAATTGGTTGTTTGGTGGTGGTTTGACGCACACAAGACAACCCCCATGTGGTCTTTCACTAGCTGCACAGGCTTTAGTAAGTTAAACTCAAATCTGGTAACTCCGTTTTCAAGCAAATTCATCACACGCTGCTAGCTATTAGCAAATCAAAGCATTCTACCAACCTCCCCCCTAACTATACCCCTTATTATCAGGTCTGCATGAAACATGGGGATGCCTTCACTAGGCTTAACTTGTCATATAAGTAGAAAACTAAATATGTAAATTCCCAATAAGTTTTGTGCAAACTTGTCAAAGTGATTAGCAAAGTAAAATATATTTTACTTTCCTTAACCATGCCCACCACCAACGGATCACAATAAAACTCAACATATTAGAAGTAAGTTAAACATCCCAAGTGTATAGCACATTTTCTGCAGACATGAAATGACACCTAATTTATTACCAAAACAAAGATTTTGTTGATCCCTCCTTCCTTTACACTTGCCCACTCCCCCATCATGTTTTATTAAAACCTCAAATCCCAGCACTGGGCTGAACTTGCGAACGGTCTGCAGAATTTGATGCAGATTCATCAAACATTGCCAGCAAACGAACACTTTAGTGACTCCTCCCACCCCCTTTTTTAACAATGCCCTCCTTTGTTGGAGCTGTACAAATTTAAGTATACCAAGCGTAAGATAAACATGTTAAGTATCAGCAAATTTTGTGTGAAAACAAAGAACACCCCCTTTCAACTTTCAAGATAGCTCTACCTTTTATTCCTTTGAAGCCCATCCAACATATTTTTTGTAATTATAACTTCTCATAAACTACTGAATGGACTTGCACGAAACCAGGCAAAGGCACTCCTTTGAGGAAAGTTCTAGTTTTATGCCAAGTTTAGTGTTTTTTCTGTAGCAGAGTAAAGCTCATATGGGAGTAGTATTGAGAAAATGTGCTTTTTGGAGTGGCCCCTTGTTCTAATGTCCACCCCAGTACCAGCCCCGCATCTCCATTGTCAAATGTATGTTCTTACTACTTTTCTAGGACTTTATAACAGATCTTTTTTAACAGCTAAAGAAAGTTTGAGAACTAATGATTTTTCATTTTTAGTAGTGGCCAAGACTGTAAGCTGCTTTTTATCCCTTCTTCTCCCACTGCCCAACCACTTGTATCTAAATACTAAATGACTGATTTTTCATCTCTTTCCATCCAACAGAGCGGACCCATGAATATTTCTACCAATGGTGAATTATAATGCAAATCCATCAGACATCTACAGGAACAAGTAAGGACAACACATTCAGCTGTGAGAAGGATAAGACTCTGTTTAGACATCAAGAAATTCCAATTCGAGGAGGAGACCACCGCAGAAAGAAAGGAAAAACAATATAGTGGCTATAGGAGTCAGAGTACAGCATCCCTTGGACTCGTGAAAGACCGACAAAATACAAACAAGGCAATAACGGGGATGGGCTCATGCAGTATGAGCAGTTGCCCAACACCAATCTTGGTCCCAAGATCTGTAGAAAGTGCTAATTTCTAAATATGTTCATAACCCTACATCTGGCTACATTTACAATGCATAATAATAGCCTTGCATGCACTGGCTCTGCAGCAAATTCCTTCATCGCTCACATGACATGCGTTTGATAAGAATTTGAGTGACTATTAACCAATAAAGTTAAATTACTGAAAACACATCATAAAATGGCAGGCTCGTGCAGCGAATGGGAAAATATTTTCCGAGTTTCACCAACCTTGATGGTCCATCAGAAAACACAGCCCTGGGATGTATACAAAGACATACTTGACCACAAGGTGCTACTTCCAAAAGAAAAGCCATACGCCTGTAGTGAATGTGGCAAGAGTTTTGGGTGTCCATCAAATCTAAAACGCCACCAGGACACACATACCGGAGAAAAACCATACAGTTGCAGTGATTGTGGGAAGAGATTTAATCAACCATCGTATCTGAAGGCACACCAGCGAAGACACACAGAAGACAAGCCCCATATATGCAATGAATGTAATAAGGCATTTAGGTCTTTATCACATCTTAAAGTTCATCAGCGAGTACATACTGGAGAAAAGCGTTACGTATGCAGCGAATGTGGAAAGGGCTTTAGTCGGTCTTCGAGCCTATTGCACCATCAGCGAGTACATAGTGGAGAAGAACTTTACTGGTGCTTTAAGTGTGGGCTAGGTTTCAGTGACTCTATAACACTAAAATGCCATCGACAAACACATGCACAAGAAAATAAATATAGGTGCGGTGAGTGTGAGAAGACCTTTGATCTTCCCTCAAAATTGAGACTGCATCAGTATATACACACAGGAGAAAAACCATACAGATGCAGTGAATGTGGGAAGAGCTTCAGTCAGCCATCCTATCTGAAGGCCCACCAGAGAACACACACAGAAGAAAAAACCCACATATGCAGTGAATGTAAGAAGGCATTTGGATGCTTATCACATCTTAAAGCTCATCAGCGAGTACACACAGGAGAAAAGCGATACATATGCAACGAATGTGGAAAGAGCTTTAGTCGATCTTCAAGCCTATTACATCATCAGCGAATACATAGGGGAGAAAAGATGTACAGGTGCTTTAAGTGTGGAATAAGTTTCAGTGACCCAACAATCCTAAAATACCATCGACAAGAACATGCACGTGAAAAAAAATACAGGTGCAGTGAGTGTGGGAAGAGCTTTGATCAGTCTTCAAAACTAAGGACACATCAGTTTATACACACAAGAGAAAAACCATACAGGTGCAGTGAATGTGGGAAGAGCTTTAAAGTCCCAGCCTATCTGAGTGCACATCAGCGTATACACACAGAGGAAAGACCGTATAGATGCAGCGAATGTGGGAAGGGCTTTAAACTGCCATCCAGTCTTGGGGTGCATCAGAGAATACACACTGGGGAAAAACCATACAGGTGTAGTGAGTGTGGCAAGGGTTTTAAACGAGTAGCTAGTCTAAATGTGCACCGCCGACTACACAGAAGGGAAACAACTAGACCGGTACAGTGATTGCGGTTGATGTAATTAATCTTCATAGCTACATTGGCACCAACAGCCTCATCCGCATTAGGTCATCTCAGTACCAGACCAACCTTAGGACGTAGAACCAGTCAGATATTCAGGAAACGTAAGATGTTCCACTAAAATGGAGTATTGTAACCCACCTGATGGAAAGATTGTCATTGATAAACCAGTATGTTATAACAACAGAGGCTCCCAAGTTTCTATAAATATTCATTTCAGCCAACTGCTCTGTCCTGGAAGGGAAAGCTCAAGTTAATAACATAAGCAAATAAGGAAAAAACTCACAATGATGTAGCAAAACCAGAACAGCACAGGAAAACTTAAGATGCTTATATTGACAAATTGTGGCTCCCAGGTGATAAGAGTAAATCCACGTTGTGCCATCATGGTCATTAATTCAGTGTAAAAGCCAATAATGGTTATTTTGATTGCATATTCCTTCCCAGTGCTTCATTGGAGCCAAAGGAAAAGAGCCATATTAACTTTGTGGGACTACAACAACTTAGTTCACAGTATTACCATGAACCCAAGAGGACCAACTCATTTAAAAAAATTAAAAAAAAATTACGGAGTTTTATATAGCGCAAACTTGACCCCATAGTATTGAGTATCAGAGCGCTTTACATAGCACCAGTTGCATTACATGAGGACACATTAGTTTTTTTTAGGCACGGGGAGATTAAGTAATTTGCCCAGAGTCACAGGATGTTGCATGTCCTAGCTGAGACCCGAACCTGGTTCCCCAGATTCGAGGTCTCACGCCCTAGACGTTAGGCCAACTCCTCTCCCCTAATTGACAGGAGTCTAGCTGGAGGCTGCAGTGCCTTTCAGCTTCCCCTCCCCTTCAAAACACAACCAAAGCAAAAGCCCCGCATCCAGCACACTCCCTGCATTGGATATGGTATGTCCTTAGAACACTACTCCTCTCCTCTGCGCCTCCCATAGATGATCCTCTTTGGCTCCTCCCATGGATGACCCTCCCATAGACCCACAACTAAAGACACAAACTTCTGCAAATCAAAGTGCCAAGTGTTTGAGTAATGGACTATTGCAGGCAAAATAAAAACGGCATTACATTTTATTGAAAAGTATATGCAGTAATAGTTTGCATCTCTTGTGCATAAAACAAAATAGGTAACCGTGTATGGTCCCTGTAGGCATGATATGAGTAGGGAAGATTTGATTTATAATACGTTTGAGAGATTATTGACTATTATTTAAACCTATTCTGACTCTGGAAAGAGGTTCATGCTTGCTGAGGCCTATCTGTATGTAGTTTTATATATAGTAATTATATGGTGCCAATGTAGCCTGAAGGTAGGAAAGTGCTCTTCGGGGAGGCATAAGCAAAGATAAAGTCAGTGAGTAACTGGAGAGGTACCTGGGCTCTGAATGTAGAGGTGGACTGTTACTTCGTTGTGATTAGTGCTCTTCGAAAAGATGTGTCTTCCGTTAATTCCTAAATTGTAGCAGGGTAGGGACGGTTCTGAGGAATACAGGAAGATCGTTCCTGATCCTGTGCTTAAATAGAGAAGTGTAACAATGTCCTGGCTGCTAGTGTGCTCAGAGCCACAGGGCGTGGTGAACGTGTCCGCAAGATAGACTGGACGCCGATGGTTCTGGGTTGTAAATGGTGCAGTTGGTATTGTACATGGTGCAAGTTGACAAGGATAGCGAGTGGAGTTCCATCAGGGTTGAGGTTTTGTAGTCATATGAAGCCTGTTGTAGCATCCAAGATGCCTTTAAAGTTAGAAGTGTGGAATCTGGGATGTGTGGATCAGGGCTTGAAAAGCAGTTCTGGAGCCACTTTCTGTGACAAGCGGTTTCAATTTATTTTGCTGGTACTACTAAGCTGTCTTGGTTTTCTTTGAGATTGAGGCTACTGTCAGGGTAAATCCAAATGAAATGGCATTGAGTGAAAGTTGGGCTTCAAAGTCCAGGAAGGTTAATGTCATTGTGTCAGGTTTGAAGTAGTATGTATCTTTAATTTCAGAGCTTGGAAATCTTTACACTGCATTTGAAAGGAAGTCCATCTTTGGTGCAGTGTTTTAGTTCACAGATTAGCGGTATCACTGATTTGCAGATAGAGTGAGACCAGGGGTTGAATCCTGCACAGTTTCTCCCTATCTTGGCGGGCTTATCCATCTTTTGAAATGGCCTGCTGTACATGATTGACAGTTACTGCTGTGGACAGGTGCGTGGCAGTAGTGGTCACAACAGGAGATGTGAAAGGAGGCACACACTGTTGGGCTGCTGGCTTTTGTGACTACCTGTGTTTCCCATGAGCTTCATTTAGACTGCCCCCCCCCCCCTTATATGACAACGGTCAACAACCTCACAGAACACTATGTCAAAACTATATCTAACATACTGGATGATCTTGCTCCGCTCACACTAAAAGGAACCCAAATCAAAGACAGAAACCCCTGGTTTAATGGATCCCTCAACAACGAAGGGAGAACCCTCAGGCAGGCAGAAAGAATCTGTAGCAGCACCTGTCAGCTGCCCACTTAAAACTTCGCCACCAGACCAGAAATGCCTATAATAAGAACATCCTCAAGTCAAGAAAATAATCCTTCAGATCAGAGCTGGGGGACGCCAAGAACAGACCTCGCAAGCTCTTCGAAATGACCAATCCAATAAACTGGCCAAAACCTCTAAAGAAACCCCTAAATCTATAATAACTTGCGAGGAATTTTCCTCCTTCTCCGACAAAATTACTGCCCTAGGAAACTAACTTAGATCTGCTACCTACTCCCAACCCCCTCTGGTATTGCCTCAACACTCTGCGCTGCATCCCCAGACACCACCCAAAAACCATGCACACTGGTGCTTCTTCAAATATTATGACGACGTCTCCGTCTCAAATTCTAGCCTCCTTAAACCCAAACAACCACTTTAATGACCCGCTCCCCTCTAACTGCTTAGCTGCTGCCTCTCAATCTATTATTCCTAGTTGGACGGCAATAATCAATGCCTCCCTCCGTCAGGGGTCGATACCCGACTCTGTAAAGGCCAGTCAAGTCATACCCATCTTAAAAAAACCCACGCTGAATCCTGCCTCCCCCGACAACTTTAGACCTATATCCAACATCCCACTTCTGGCCAAAGTTCTGGAGAAATGTGTACAAGAGCAATTAAGCCAACACATCACCAACTTCCACCTACTTGATGACTTCCGATCTGGATTCAGGCCAGGGCACTGCACTGAAACCACCATTCTCCACATCGTGGATGAGGCCCTCCAAAGCCCTTGACCAAGGCAAAACCTGTCTCCTAATCCTCTTCGATACGGTCAACCACGAAATACTCCTCGAATGCCTTAAACTCAGGATGGGACTGGATGGCCCTGTTCTTGAATGGTTTAGGTCCTTCCTACAAAACCTCTCTCAGAGATTCCTAATCAATGGTTGTCCGCTCCCTCTCTGATCACGGTCGGAGTCCCCCATGGATCAACCCTGTCCCCTAACCTCTTTAATCTTTACCTTGAACTGCTCACAGAAGTACTACGCACTGCCAATATCACCTACCACATGTATGCCGACGACACCCAGATCTACATCGGAATCTCTTCTCCCGAAGAGATCCTCTCCCTGAACGAGGCCTTGAAGTCGACTGTCCAATGGCTCATATCTAACCTGCTCAAACTTAACACACAAAAAACTGAATTTCTTCTAAACTCCCCACCTAAAAACAACCCCCACATTCAGGAATGGACCAAAGTGATCACTGCCTTAAACTCACTCCGACCATAGTGGAATAACCCTAGATTGCAGTTTAAATATGCGTGGCCACATCAACTCGATGGCCAAAACCGCCAGATTTCACCTGAGCTAGCTAAGAAAGCTGAAACCCTTCCTCGATGTTCCCGACCTCAAAATGGCAGTTCAGGAACTAGACCTCTCCAGACTCAAATATGGCTGCTCTACTCTCTCGGTCCTCCCCAAGATCTCCCTGGCCCCCTTAAAAGCCTGCCTAAACGCTGCCGCCAGACTCCTAACAGGCTTGAAGAAATTCAACCACATTTCACGACCCCTGAAAGCTCTTAACTGGCTTCCTCTCGAGGCCAGAATCCAGCTTAAACTCGCTTGTATCTCTCACAAAGCTCTATAAACTAATTCACCTGCGTTTCTCACCCAGAAACTTGTGGTATCTGGAGGAACCAGAAACTCCCGGTTGGCCAGAGACCTCCTCCTCCAGCCTCCGCGCTTGCGAAAGAAAAAAACGTTCAATCAGGCTTTCTCAGGGGCTGCACCAAGAATATGGAACTCACTCCCACCCGCCATCAGAAACATTCCATCGCTGGTACGCTTTAAAAAGGAGGCCACACCTTCCTAATGGGCAAATTCCTTGTCTAAGTCCTGCACTGCACTCACCTCAGCGACTTGTTCTATACCTTACTACTGCCACACCTTGGATTCACCGGATTGTATCCACCGACACCTCTGGGCATCCCTCCCTTAGACTCTTGGACCTCTCGCTCTTGTAAAATGTATATATTTGTTTTCTATTCCCGAATGTTCCACCCCCTTACTAAGTTCTTTTGTATACAAGTTTTAATCCTGTAAAGCGCTCTGATACCCTAACGGGTCAAGTTCACACTCCATAAAACACCAAAATAAATAAATTAGGACAATCTGCACTCATGACCATAATAATCTAAAAGCTTCACATTGTCCATAGTTCTTTATTCAGGCCATTAAGGTCTTTATTCCTAACCTTTTTAGTGTGGTATGATATAGACACCATGAAAATATTTATTGGGTTGATATCCTTGTAGTTTTGAACCATCATAAGCCGTATTGACAGCCCCACAACAACTGCCTGAAGAAGTACATTAATCACAGTAGTTAAGTGGTACGAACAATCCAGACCATTATTCGAAGGTTAGAATGTTCTTTACTCAGAATGGGATTTTAAACCCCCTGCCAGGTAGAATGGAGGGTATAGTTTAATTTAGCAACTGCATATCTGTAAAAAAAAAATTAACTTGCTAGTTGTCAAGTCGTGTATTAGTAGCAGCGATCCTGAGAACTGGAATAGCAGAGGATCTGTAGTTAGTGGCAGTGATCCAGAGATCTGGGATAGCAGAGGATCTGTAATAAGTGTTGCAGTGATCCTGAGAGCTGAGATAGCAGAGGTTCTGCAGTAAGTGTGACCGCGATCTTGAGAACTGGGATAGCAAAAATTCTGTAATCCGTGTCAGCAATCCTGAGAACTGGGATAGTTAAGAATCTGTAGTTAGTAGCAGCGATCCTGAGATATTGGATAACAGAGGATATCTAATAAGTGGCAGTGATCCTGAGATCTGGGATAGCAGCGTATCTGTAATAAGTGTGCCAACAATCCTTAGAACTGGGGAGGGTAGATGATCTGTGATACGCCTGGCAGCGATGCTGAGATCTGGGATAGCCGAGGATCTGTAATAAGTGTAGCAGTGATCATGAGAACTCGAATAGCAGAGGTTCTGTAATAAGTGTAACGGCGATCCTGACAACTGGGATTGCAGAGGATCTGTAATAAGTATGGAATTGATCCTGATATCTGGGATAGCAGAGGATCTGTAATAAGTGGCAGCTATCATGAGAACTGGGATAGTTGAGGATCTGTAATAAGTGGCAGCGATCATGAGAACTGGGATAGTTGAGGATCTGTAATAAGTGTGGCAGTGATCCTGAGATCTGGGATAGCAGCGGATCTGTAATAAGTGTGGCACGGATCCTGTGAACTGGGATAGCAGAGGATCTATAATAAGTGCGGAAGCGATCTTGAGTTCTGGGACAGCACATGATCTGTAATAACTGGCAGCGATCCTGAGATCTGGGCTAGCAGAGGATCTGTAATAACTGGCAGTGATCCTGGTAACCGGGATATCAGAGGATCTGTAATAGGGGTGTGGAAGCGATCCTGAGATCTGGGATAGTAGAGGATCTGTAATAACCGGCAGTGATCCTGAGAACTGGGAAAGCAGAGGATCTGTATAAAGTGTGGCAGCAATCCTGAGAACTAGGATAGCGGCAGATCTGTAATAAGTGTGGCATCGATCCTGAGATCTGGGATAGCAGCGGATCTGTAATACGTGGCAGCAATCCTGAGATCTGGGATAGCAGAGGATCTGTAATAAGTGTGGCAGCGATCCTGAGATCTGGGATAGCAGAGGATCTGTAATAAGTGGCAGCGATCCTGAGATCTGGGATAGCAAAGGATCTGTAAGAAGTGTGGAAGCGATCCTGAGATCTGGGATAGCAGAGGATCTGTAATAACTGGCAGCGATCCTGAGATCTGGGATAGCAGAGGATCTGTAATAACTGGCAGCGTTCCTGAGATCTGGGATAGCAGAGGATCTGTAATAACTGGCAGTGATCCTGAGAACTGGGATAGCAGAGGATCTGTAATAACTGGCAGTGATCCTGAGATCTGGAATAGCAGAGGATCTGTAATAAGTGCGGAAGCGATCCTGAGATCTGGGATAGCAGAGGATCTGTGATAATTGTCGCAGAGATTCTAAGAAGTTGGTAGGAAGAGAATCTGTAAGAAGTGTGGGATAACTTCAGTTGCAGACCTAAGGCCTCATTCATTGATTTTATGTAAAATATACCGGAAAGGGCAACAGGAGTTGATATTACCCGGAGAAACTTTGCGATATATTTGAAACTTGTTTTATTAAAAAACTACCAGAGACATTTGTTTTTGTAAAATTATGACAGAAAATCTATGCTGGCCACAAATGGCTTTTAAGGACATCATAGTTAATTAGGGAAATTAGGATTAAGAGAGCGGTATCAGTGACACACTTCTTCTTAGTTACCAGAATTCTTTGCATGGTAAACTGATAATCAGGCATTTTTGCATCAGTGGACATTACAGGTGAGTTTACCCAGAAGGGAAAAAATGAACTTGACTATTTTAAAATATGTGTTGAATATGAAGTCTTTCTGTGGACCGAGCAGTATTAATAAAGTTTTATTTTCAATGTGTTTACAATAAAGTAAGTAGAAAATAATTTTGTGCAAATTCAAAATGAAAAGTTTTGATTTTGCTAGTGTATCTAAAAAGCGCAAGAGGGATCATTTTTCAGATCCAGCAGCAATTGCGGAAATGTTATAGAACTGGTGCGCTGCAGTCAAATTGCGACAAACACAATCAATAAATCTTTAGTCCTTTAAAATCAAAATGCTTAAAAACCTGATTCTATGAAATAATACAGAAAAGTATAATTTGCTGCATTTTTCACCAAGTACTGTAGGTTTCAGGTCTGTGCTTCCTTGTGCTGCAGAAAGGACAATCGGAATGGATGGAAACTTTAGCATACTGTCCTAAAATCTCTACAGAACAGTGGTTTGGGAGACTTGGCACACTGCACAGTTCCTCATTTTCTCAGTCACAGCGAAGTAGCGTCCTTAGTAGAAGGGATACCTTTGCTCGGAGTATTTCAGGGATACCCGTTGTGCCCCTGGGAAGAAATCGGCCTCAGGATGCAGCAAACATATTTACTTTGTTATTTTTAGATGAACATTCTTGGCGTAGCTCTAGGAGTTTTCTGTGTAGCACTTTGAGCTGTAAAATGTTGTGCTCATGGGCACTTTATCCATAAAGATTTCACCTGAAGAGGATGTTCCAGCCATCTACAATTCCTCTCTCGTCTTCATCGTCCTGCAGTTGTATCACGCCCAGGTCGTGGATTAGACCTTTCCATGGGCAGTCGAAAGGACCCTGCACCTTTTCCAGAGTGCAGCGTCCATATGGCGACATTGACTGGTCCTTTCGACATAAGCTGCTGTGCTCCTACTGGATGTCATGGGAGACGCTTCAGAGACTGTTGAATCCTCTGAAGATGTGCAAAAGACTCATAAAGCAGACAAAGGGCTTATGAGCCCGATCACCATTTAGATGGCAAAATAATGACAGAAAGCCAGAAATCTTTCCTTTGGGAAGATAGCCCAGTCTCTGAGAGAAAAGGATGAACTGATGAGTTCTGTACATTGGTGTTAAAAGTACTTTATATGCTATAGACTGACAGCACTTTTCCATTATTTAAGGGTTTTCCACTTCACAAATATGCAAAAGAGAGGTAAACATGAGGGTGATTCCCACCACTTGGGGGATGGGGGGGTCTGTGCATGTTGAGTAGAGTTTTGGCACTGGAGAAGAGGTGCTGAGAGGGAAATTATGACTGTTGCTTTTGATGCTGAGAGCATCGTTTTTACACACATGTAATTGTTGACTCTCCCCATCCCTCTGCTCTCTCGTCTTTTAACCTTGCCATCTTCAACAATGCTCTCTATGCCTCCACCCTGGTCCTCATTTTCCACGTGCCTCCTCCTTCTCAAGCTCTTTTTCAGTTTCTCTTCTGCCTGCTTTCCGAAATCCTATTTCTCACTTCATCCCTCAATTTCTCTCACTTTTTCTCTTTTAATTATTTTTGATCCTATATTTGGAAATTATTCCAGTTTTTAAGTTGAACATTGTGGTTCAGTAGGTCTCATACTTTTGTTAGACAGATAAATATTTGCTACGCTTTGTGATTCATGTTTTTTTCTGTTTATTCTTTAAAATATGATATCATTTGTTCTTGGCAGTAATTTGTATCCTCAGTCTTTGAATTCCATTCTCAGTTGAGAACGAGGCCAAACATATTTTCCTTGCTATAATGATGATGATATAATATTCACACTTGGATTTCCATCAAGATTTCTTTTAAGAGTCCATTTTCTATCAAACAGCTCAATAAAATATAAAGAATTTCTTTTGTTATGAATACCCTGAATGGACACTGTCGCTCACCTTTGTATCGCCCTCGTAATGATTATTTTATTTAAAGCAGAACATGGGACTGTGTATCGTTCAAGAGCTCCTCGACACAATCCCATCACCAGTTCCTTTATACGTCCCCAAGTGGCTCTGTTCTTGCTATGTCTTCTTTGGTAATGGTTGTTCTCTTCTGTGCATACTCTTGATATCTTGTTCTTTAATTCAGGGCCTGCTTTTCTCTATCACTCTTGGTTCTCTCTTTTGATTCAGATCTGGCTTTCTGATGCATCGGCTCTCTGTGTCCCTCCACTTTTGGCAACTCTCCTTTGATTTAATATGGGCCCTCTCATTTATGAGTTTTTGCCATCTCTCGTTTGGTTATGGTAATGGTTCTCTGCTCTCTGTATCTCTCCCCTAGTTCAGAGCTAGCTCTGTGCTGTATGTGTTCTCTGTATCTCTCCCCTGGTTCAGAGCTAGCTCTGTGCTGTATGTGTTCTCTGTATCTCTCCTCTGGTTCAGAGCTAGCTCTATACTGTGTGTGTTCCCTGTAACCCTCCTCTGGTTAAGAGCTATCTCTGTGCTGTGTGTGTTCTCTGTAACCCTCCTTTGGTTCTGAGATAGCTCTGTGCTGTGTGTGTTCTCTGTAACCCTCCTCTGGTTCAGAGCTAGCTCTGTGCTGTATGTGTTCTCTGTAACCGCCCTTTGGTTCAGAGCTAGCTCTGTGCTGTATGTGTTCTCTGTATCTCTCCTATGGTTCAGAGCTAGCTCTGTGCTGTGTGTGTTTGTGTAACCCTCCTTTGGTTCAGAGCTAGCTCTGTACTGTATGTGTTCTTAGTAACCCTCCTTTGGTTCAGAGCTAGCTCTGTGATGCGTGTGTTCTCGGTAACCCTCCTTTGGTTCAGAGCTAGCTCTGTGCTGTATGTGTTCCATGTAACTATCCTTCGGTTCAGAGCTAGCTCTGTGCTGTGTGTTCTCTGTGACCGTCCTTTGATTCAGAGCTAGCTCTGTACTGTGTGTGTTCTCTGTATCTCTCCTCTGGTTCAGAGCTAGCTCTTTGCTGCATGTGTTCCCTGTAACCGTCCTTTGGTTCAGAGCTAGCTCTGTGCTTTATGTGTTCTCTGTATCTCTCCTCTGGTTCAGAGCTAGCTCTGTGCTGTGTGTGTTCTCTGTAACCCTCCTCTGGTTCAGAGCTAGCTCTGTGCTGTGTGTGTTCTCTGTAACCGTCCTTTGGTTCAGAGCTAGCTCTGTGCTTTATGTGTTCTCTGTATCTCTCCTCTGGTTCAGAGCTAGCTCTGTGCTGTGTGTGTTCTCTGTAACCCTCCTCTGGTTCAGAGCTAGCTCTGTGCTGTGTGTGTTCTCTGTAACCCTCCTTTGGTTCAGAGCTAGCTCTGTACTGTGTGTGTTTCTGTAACCCTCCTCTGGTTCAGAGCTAGCTCTGTGCTGTATGTGTTCTCTGTAACCGTCCTCTGGTTCAGAGCTAGCTCTGTGCTGTATGTGTTCTATGTATCTCTCCTATGGTTCAGAGCTAGCAAGGATGAACCAGCAGGGGGCGGCGCTGCAGACCTACAACAACGAGCTGGTGAAATAGAGGCCAGACTGACGTAATCGGGAAAGGGGCGGAGCCGCGAGCGCGAGCGCGAAACGCTGTGGACAAGGAGCAAGGAGCCGCCGCGAGCTGTGGTTGCCGCGAGTCAGCGGCGTGGCGGCCCTTGCGGTGGAGACTCGATCCCTCGGAACCTGGCAGCGGCCTTCGCACTGGATGTGAGGCGGTATAGGACTGGAGGCAGCTGAATCCGGCTGGTGCGTGCTAGCCTCCTTGATCGTCCGCCCGTGCGACCTCCTATCGATAACGCCGCGGTGAAAAGTGGTGCACCGGATGGTTCTTCCTCCCCCTTCCGAGTAGAGGTGAGGTGAGGTGAAGTGAACTCGATGGATGGATGGAAGCCTGCTCCGAGCGGAAAGATATGGAGTGGTGGTAGCAGGTAGTGAATAGGGAGGGGCAGTAGCGGGCGTTAGAAGCCTTGACCCTACAGCATCAGAGGTGAATCTTTGAGATTGCTGGTGTGTTGCTGGTGTGTTGCAGCAGCGGAACCTCGGGCACACCGCACCGCTGGGGGGGCCCTAGTTACCTGGAACTCCTGTTGAGCTTGAACTTGAAAAAAACTAATTGAGTCCCCAGCTACCTGGAACTCTTGCTGAACTTGAAAAACTAATCGACCCCCGAGGCGCTCATGTGATGGTTACATGGTGGTAGGGCTGCATACTGGAGGCGGCTGAGATTTGTGACACGGTGCTTCACGGTGCTGCACTTGATATCGCTCTCCATTTTGCCCCACCTGGGGCCCTGACGCTGTGAGCCTCCCCTACCGCCGCTCCACACCATCGCGCGGCCACAGCAGGGGGGGACTACAGCTCCTAGGTTGCCTAGCGGGCAACTCCCGTTCTCTTCGCGCCCGGAGGCGCAGAAAAGGGAGAGGCTTCCTCCGCGTCGCCGGACGAAGCCCGGACCAAGGGCGGACCCGTTTAAGCCCGTTCAAGGACGGGACGGGCCACCCCCTTAACGCCTATATAGAGATAAGGTTGCTGTGTCATAGTCGCACTTGTTGAGTGTAACCTGTCTACCGGGAATCCTGCCGACACATTGAATTAGTTGTAATTAAAGGACGGCTAGGTATTTGCAATGTCAGCGTCTACAATGCCTAATAATAGTGGTTCTATTGCTCCAAACGTTGGTGGATCGCTCATGGGTACCTTAGATAATTTCATCCTACGGGTATCTACAGCCTTGGCCAAAGATATTGAACTGACTGAGAAAAGGTTATCTTTAGACCCCCTCTGTGAAAAAAGGTCGTCTTTGGGAAGTATGGCTGGGGCTAGGTCCCCAGCATTGTATGAAGTCGATTCTGATGACACAATATGTTCTTTGGCTGAAGCTTTAAGTAGTCCTATTGTTTGTACTGAAACTCTTGTCATGGCTTTGGATAATCAAACAGCATCTACTTTAGGGAAAAAATGCTATAGCACTTCTAATAGAATTCTGCCATTGCCTACTATAAAAACTAGGTCAGCGAATATTGCAAAAAAGGGTTTGGGCTGCCAACCAAATGTATCTATGACAGAAAATAGTAGTTTTGGGTCTAAAACCAGAACACAAACACAAGCTAAAAAAAAAATTGATAAAGGAAAGAAAGGAAAAGTTAAAGAACAACCCAATAAGGAGAATACTGCACCTATAGTTAGATACGATTTTTCTTCCTTAGCAAGTGAAGAAATATTGCCATTACCAATAACTGAGCTTAATCCTCCAGACGAGTCGGGTACCCTGTTTTGGAAAAAATTAGAAGCTGTCCTCAAGAAGTCTATTCACCCTATAAATGGGAGGCTAGATCGTATTGAATCCAGATTAGCATGCCTGGAACTCTCGCTGGCATTAGTCCAGAAGACGATGGGTAAACAGAATAATGACATAACTAGAAAGCCGGCAATGTCTATACCCCAATGTAAAAATGCCGGGGATGTGGGTGTATCTATGAATGATTTGCAAATCTGTAACAGCAGTTCTAAAGGAAAAACGATAGAAAATGTTAGACCTGATAATTCATCAGCTAGGGGTCTAGACTTGAGTAAGTTGGGACAGATATCTAAGGAAAATAATGAGGTGATTACTAAACCAGCAACGGGCAGGCGCGGATGGTCCATTGGGGCGTTGGGGCGTAGCCCCCCCGCCCGCGCCCGCAAGTTCAAAGTTCAGAGACGCCGCGCCCGCAAGTTCAGAGACGCCGAGGCCGAGGGTGGGGGAGAACTAACTGACAATGCATGTCAGTCAGCATGACGTCGGACCGTGGGCGGTCCGGCGTCATGTTGACTGACATGCATTGTCACAAGCTAGGGAAAGGCAGCACAAGTGCGCATGAGTGGGCATGGAGATTAATTTTTTACTCCGTGCCCAGTCATGCGTACTTGTGATTTTACTGCCTTGCGCATGCCCATTAGGAGCCCCTCGGTCTCCTAATGGGCAGGCGGCGGGCGTAGCGTAAGCTGTGCCGTCAGCCAATCCTGGCGCTGCTGGCAGCGCCAGGATTGGCTGAGAGGGGTTGGCAGGCCCCTCCTCCAGTACCGTCACTAGTGAAGGCGCCCAAGGGATCAGAGGTCTGAGAGCGAGGTGGCGTGGACGGGACCGGCTGTGAGGTAAGTTTTTTTTTTTTTAATTAAAAATATTTCATTTCCCCCCCCCGTGCGCGACCCCAACACCCCCCCCACCCCCCCCCCCCCCCGCGAGCCGCGACTGCTTCTGCCTGCATTTTTTACAACTCTTGACGGCCCGTTTTATGGTCTTCAAAGTATGTTTCTTATCTTCGATTCATTTTAATGGAGATGTTATTGCGAATCGATTTATAGACTCCTCCGCGAATCTCAACCCTGTAAAGTTATTAATGTGAAAGCGCTATCTGCGTCTCAAAGTCTCTTAAGTGAAAACACAGCTCTGAGAAATCTGATATCTTACCGCCGTTTCTTTCGACATTAGCATGGTTATCTAATAAAAAGGAATCATTACAAAAATATGCGATTTCGAAGCGTGTTAATATTTTCACAAGTTCTCAGTGGGGTAGCGTGGCTATCCAATAGAACTCGTCACACAGGTAGGGTTATTGAAGCTTGCCGTGTCTGACTGAAAGAAAATACCAGTCCGCCAAGCGACAATGAAATCATGTTTAGTTTCAACTTGAAAACAGATAGCAAACCCCATCGGAAAGAGAAACTTTTCGTGAGGAAGGGATTTATATGCACTGAAGCTTAGGCACCAGCTGAAATATTCAGAGGCGAACAATGGATCTCAGAGCACGTGGGCCGTGGCTTGACTGTAATCTGTGGGGAAGCAAAATTCACTTTCATTTCTGGCGTTGCCACAGCAATTGAGCACCAAGTAGAGTAAGGAAGCAGCCTCTGTGAGCCCTGTTTACTTTCGGTTGTTTGCACTCGATGCCCTTCCCCTGACTCCCCCCCCAGCAGGAAATAGCGGGCTGCTGGGCACATATTGTGATGCAAACCCAAGTTAGAAGGTGTGAGATTTCCCTTCTGCGGCCCTTGGTATTTTGGTGAATCGGTGTCCCGAGAGATAATTCTCTCCGTAGACTTCAGCAGGGGCCTGAAAGATACGTGTATACATCCCTAGCAAGGCAGACTCCGCTTTCCATCCTCTTGTGGTTGGTAAATTGTCTACCAACCATTACATTGGGAATTTACATTGCTTGGAAAGTGTAGAAGTGTGGTATGAAGCGCTATTTAAAAACAAGCATTTGCAATACAATAAGTCTCGCATTTACGCGAGATATTCACATTGCAAATAATAATGCCTGTTATTTTTGTTTTTGTTTTAAAAACATAAATAAAAGGCATTGTTATTTACAATGTCAATAGCTGAAACTCGCGTAACTGCGAGACCTATTGCATTGCAAATGCTTTTTTATAGTTTGGTTTTGGATCACAGGTGTTATCGCATGTGCTTGCTGCTGGCAAAGTTTCGGTTTTACAGGAGGCATAATCTTACAGGTTGCTCGGGGGCTCGCCAATCATAAATAACAAATGGAATAACTTTATTGTTCGCAACAACAGGCCCACGATTAAGTAACCGAGACCCCCTCCACACATCTTTGGAGGGTCTGTGCAGGGGTTGGTGTGTATGTAGGACAGGCTTGCATTAAGCAGATGAATATTCCCATGTGTATAAAATGTTTGCCCTCTGACTCACACGTTTTACGGTTTTTTAAAAGGGTGTGTTCCTTAGTAAAATTGCGAAAAATCGTGATAATATACGACTGCAAAAATGTGATTTTATTTTTAGCTTTGAAATTGTTTTGGTCCGTAATTAGTAATGTGGATTTTTCGAATGTTAAGAGACGTGTAGGTTTTATAGTGAAGCAACAAGGCCAGCAATAAGTAAAGCAGACATTTCTTCAGGGTATGGGTACATGTCAGTTTGTGGTGTGCCTGTGTTAGCAGTAGACACATTCGCACATGTACGTCACTAGATTGACTGTGCAAAGTAAATGGCGGCAGCGTGAATGCCACTGGTGTCTGACAGACGTGAGCATGCGCTGAGACCTTTGCATTGCTCTTGGTGGTGTTTAATGGTGGAGGTGGAAATGCACTTTGGGGGGTGGGGGTTATTCTGGTTGCTGAAGGTCTGGGGGACTGACGGGGTGGGGGAGGGAAATTGTGCAAGTGATGCGTGCTTCACATTTGCAGCCCCCTGGGAGTGCCAGTTTTGAATGAGAGCCAGATTTGCTGCGAGTCGGTTGGTCCCTTGTACCAGAGTTGCTCAACAGTATGCTTTTGGCAGTGTGGTTGTCTAGTCTATTAATGTCATAACTGCACTTTCACAATTGCTTCATTAACCTTCTTGCTTCTCAAAATTGCTTGAAAATGCACTGTTTACCCACTCGCTCGCCACGGTGCACTCCGACACAAAGTTTGCGCCCCACCACTTTCAAATGTCACTAGCCGCCCCTGGCAACGGGTGCTTGCCAACCATTATCTAAACAACGGGACCAAGTGATTCTAAACTTGCCAACTATAGAACTTCCCCCTGAATCGGCCCCTTATGTGGTTATATTGTCAGGGGTACCATCTCTAGTGGCGGGTAAAAAGGAGACTTATGTAGAACTAAAAAATAAGTGCACATTTTGGCTTAATGCCAACAGGCCTTTACCTGTACATTGTAGGGCAGAGATTCTTTCTGTGAGAAGGGTTAACTGGATAGGTAGAAATGTTAAGACAGTTGGGGGGGATTGTGTTATTGTCAATTTTAGAGACAAACGATGTGTAGAACACATCTGTAATTGGCCACAAATAGAAAATAGATCTACAATCCAACCCTTGCCATTGACCTATTTTTATGCCCCAGTGCAGGATCAAAGTAGACAAGTGTCCTCATGGAATGAACAATCTAGTTACTCTGCCACAAAAAATTTAAGATTATTTAACAGGTTCTCAGTACTGTCGGGATTGGAAGAATGTGATTGACAGCAAACACAGGACGGGGGTAATGACATAAGTGTAATTGGTTTACTAAGCGATAGCATCGCTGAAGGTGAGGGACAAACAAGTGAAGGTGTAGCTCTGGCAGGTAGAGTATTGAATCTTAGGGAAAACAAAGGTGGTGACACTGCCCTAGGATCAGGATCAAGCACTAATAGCCCCTACTCTGGACCCTGTTTCCCCATGCTGGCTAGGCTTCATTAATGAATTTGATATTTGTCTCTTCCAAGAGTCCTGGTCTGTGGAACCTGTCTTCAACCCAGGATATTTGAATTTCTATGTCTCTGCTGTGAGAGGGCAAAGGGGACGTCCAATGGGGGGACTGATAATCTGGGTTAAACAACATTTAAGTTGTAGTATTCAATTACTTCCAGTTAGACATTGTGATATTTCTGCCATTAGACTCAGTATCGGGGATAGTCTGAAAATTGATCATTTTAATGTGTATGTTAGAGGAATCCCTGGAGGGAAAAAATCTGAGGTGCTAATGGCATTAGAATCATTGATTGAATTGGAGCCAGAAGGGGTCCTACCGATAGTTGCGGGTGACTTTAATACAACTTTCGAACCCTTTGGGTTGGAAAACGTAAATATGTTGGAAGAGGCAGACTCCAGGTGGGGTGTCCATGAACTAGAGGGTAGACCGATAGTTAAGTGGACCGAGGCTGTGATTACCTTGAATGGGTTTTGTCTAGCTAATCAGCTAAGGGCTGCCAATGGTCGGACTTTGTCTGACGGAAAGAGAGTGAAAACCTTTGATAATGGTACACGGTCAAGTAACATCGATGTCCATTTGAAACTTTGGTATACTTTGGTGGACATGGAGGTTAAATCCCGTGTCGAGGGTGATCATAACCCCTTAGCAGCATTAGTTAGGTTAGGAAAAGAAGGATTGTTCAACTCTAGAGAAGAACTGACAGACCCTGAAATCATTTTAACAAATGATGAACGCCATCTTAAATGGTGTAATGTCGTTAATCAACCGGATGTACTTATCGCTATTAATGACCTAATAGTAAAAACCCTAGAAAAAATTGGAACTGGTGCTACTAATGAAGAAAAGTATAGCCCAATTGAGGACGAACATAAAGAATTGTTTCTTAATCTTAAAACCCACTTTTGCAAGTTATATACTACTAAGTCAAAGAATATGAAAAAATCTGATAAGTGGTACAACAAAACATGTAGGGAGGCTCGTGCTGCATTGAGTACAGCCTTAAAGACTAGGAACCATGGGATAATAAGAATGGCACGCAGTAACTATAGGAAAAAGATCCATGAGGCAAAAAGGGAGTGGGAGGACCTTAAAGTTGCATGTAAAACTAAGAATCAGGCATTGTTTTGGAACACTTATAAATGGGAAGGAGGAGGTCACGCTGAAACTCCGCGAAACAATGTGCCCATAAATTCTTGGGTTGAATATTTTAAGCCCCAGTATGCCTGTATAGAAGGAAACCTAAGTGAGATAGCTCCAGGTTTTAAATTGTATGAAGGAATCGTTTTTAGTTTAGAGGATGTGGATAGTGCCTTGAACTCTGTGACCAAGGGGCGAGCTCCAGGGATAGACGCTATACCCGCGGACCTTTATCTTAGTGACAGAGAGAGATGGAGACAGTATATATGTTATCTCTCTAATGCCATTGCTCAGGGGATGGCTATTCCTAACACTTGGAAAGGTGCCGAAATTGTCCCTGTTTATAAAAAAGGGGATAAGGCCCTTGCGGCTAATTATAGACCTATTAGCCTGATCGATTCGTTACAGAAAATAGTGGGGCGACTGGCTCTGGGAAAGATACAGGCCTGGATGGACGAGGAGGATATCCTGAGCCTACTGCAGGCAGGTTTCCGACCTAGGACCAGTACGATAGATCAGGTCTTTAGATTGGTTGTCCTATACTGGCGTACAGTTGTCTTGGACAAAGGGGTATTGTACGCAGTCTTCGTTGACCTCAGGGCAGCGTTTGATCTTGTCCCGCGAGGGAAGCTTTGGAAAGTACTGGAGGAAATGGGCATGTCCTTGGAGTTGGTGACTTTGATTGCCCGCTTACACGAGGATACTTGCGCCAGAGTAAGATGGGGCAAGCCGGGTGAGGTAACAGATGTATTCCCGGTTAAAAGGGGAGTGAGGCAGGGGTGCGTTATGGCACCAATCCTGTTCTCACTCTTCATAAATGGGGTGGCAAAATATCTTTCCATGGTCCCAACTGATGCCTCCATGATCTCTGGAGAACGCGTCCCGATCCTTATGTTCGCGGACGATACACTAATAATTTCAAAGACTCCAAGTGGTCTTCAAAGAGCGCTCCAGCGTTTTACTGACTTTTGTGATATGCGTGGTTTAGAAATAAACTGCGCAAAAACAAAATTTGTGGTCTTTTCTGAACCGAAACGTCACAAGTCAGTAAAACGGTTTAAGGGAAGGCTGTATATGAACAATAACCCTCTAGAACAGGTTGAAGCTTTTATGTATCTTGGGGTTAACTTACAGAATGATATGTGTTGGAATGTCCAGTTAGAAATGATGATACTAAGGCACAAACAACAGGCGGGCATTTTACTTAAAAGATATGTCATCTTTTACAAAACCGATTAGACCATTACTTGAGATCTATGGGATGAAAGTCTTAGGCTCCGTCCTATACGGTGCAGAATTGTGGGGGTTCACAAACGTCAAGCAGTTGACGGCACTAGAAAATGAGGTCCTGAGGAAAGCTACGTATGTACCTCGTAGTACTCCTTTAGTTCCTCTGTTTTAGGATCTTGGTAAAAGATCAGTCCAAGATCTAGCCATGCTGCGCCCAATATTATATTGGCGCAGACTTTGGATAACCGAGGAACTACATCATTATGCTAAGGGACTAAAGGGCCTTATAGAGAAGGACCACTTTCACAAAATCAGTTGGCTAAACTCAATAAGGATCCTTCTAGGGAAAATGGGACTGATGGACTTATGGGAAGATCCCACAAATGCTGTCTTTCCCTCTAAAATAGAAATTAAGAGGATATATTGGGAGATGATTACTTCAGAAAAATGCGCTGCTAATGCTTCTTCCCATCTCGCAGGGCGTTTTCTTCAATTTAAGCCCCTTCCTGCACTGGAACCGTATTGGGATGCAATCGAAAAACCATTGGATCGTAAGCTCTATTTCCAATTTAGGATAGGTTGTTTACCAATAAGGGCATTTACCTCAAGGTGCACAGGTTTTGGCGACGATAAATGCCCAAAATGTAAAGACAAGATAGAATGTTTGAGCCATTTTTTGTTCTTTTGTCCCTTATATGTTGCCCCAAGAAACAAATGGATAAAACCTACCTGTCGTATAATCGGATTTCGAAAACATGATGAGGCATTAAGAATACTGTGTACAGACCCTAGCCTCCTAATAGCAATAGCCATGGCAAAATTCTTGAAATGGGCATGGCTTATTCGATTAAAAGAAATTGAGCAGCAAGATAAAAGTCGTATCGGAGTTGTCTGTAATGAAATTAGTGATGCAAGGTGATCTATCCCCTATATTTTATTCTCAAAAGTACTTCGGCAAAAAATTTATCTAGTTTAATTAATTTTTAAACATGGTGATAAAGGTTTTAACTATTTATATAACTGTTTATTAACATGTATAATGTATTTGTATATATATATGTTGCTTTTATGATTTTTTTTGTCGCATAAAGTTATTGAAAGGTTCAGAGCTAGCTCTGTGCTGTATGTGTTCCCTGTAACCCTCCTCTGATTCAGAGCTAGCTCTGTTATGTGTGTGGTCTCTGTAACCGTCCTTTGGTTCAGAGCTAGCTCTGTGCTGTATGTGTTCTCTGTAACCCTCCTTTGGTTCAGAGCTAGCTCTGTGCTGTATGTGTTCCCTGTAACCCTCCTTTGGTTCAGAGCTAGCTCTGTTATGTGTGTGGTCTCTGTAACCGTCCTTTGGTTCAGAGCTAGCTCTGTGCTGTATGTGTTCCCTGTAACCCTCCTATGGTTCAGAGCTAGCTCTGTGCTGTGTGTGTTCCCTGTAACCGTCCTTTGGTTCAGAGCTAGCTCTGTTATGTGTGTGGTCTCTGTAACCCTCCTTTGGTTCAGAGCTAGCTCTGTGCTGTGTGTGTTTCTGTTACCCTCCTTTGGTTCAGAGCTAGCTCTGTGCTGTGTGTGGTCTCTGTAACCCTCCTTTGGTTCAGAGCTAGCTCTGTGCTGTGTGTGTTTCTGTTACCCTCCTTTGGTTCAGAGCTAGCTCTGTGCTGTGTGTGGTCTCTGTAACCCTCCTTTGGTTCAGAGCTAGCTCTGTGCTGTGTGTGTTCCTTGTAACCCTCCTCTGGTTCAGAGCTAGCTCTGTGCTGTGTGTGTTCCTTGTAACCCTCCTCTGGTTCAGAGCTAGCTCTGTGCTGTGTGTGGTCTCTGTATCTCTCCTTTGGTTCAGAGCTAGCTCTGTGCTGCATGTGTTCTCTGTAACCGTCCTTTGGTTCAGCGCTGGATCTCTGCTGTTGCTGCTTTCTCAATCTCTTCTTTGGTTCAGCACGGACTCGCTGATGTAGCTGTTCTCTCTATCTCTCCTCTGGCTCAGTGCTAGCTCTCTGCTCTATCTACCTATGTACCTATCTAGGGCCAGCTTGCCCCCAAAGCCCCATTAGGGGGGACCCAGAGGGACCACCCTCCCAACCCCAAATTGTAAAAATAAAAGGCAATGTTTGCTGCTATCATACGGTAACTTAAAACAAAATGGTGGCTTGGGCCGCATTCTTCAATTAAGGGGAGCGGGGCGCATGGCCCCCCTCCTCAAGCCGTTAATGGCCCCAGGGATCCCATTTCCCAAGGCCAGCTCACTTGCTGTGTCCGTGTGGAGCCCACCCCCAGGAGACTAGCAGAGTAACGTGTGTTTGCTCCTACTTGGCAGGAACATTTTTGAATCTCCTGCCAAACTGGAGCAAACACAAAGTCTGTCCCCAGCGGGCAGGTGCTTTAAAACTGCTCCTGCCAGCTGGGAGCAGACTTGTATTCTCTTTCGGCAGGGAAACAGAACAACCGTCCCGGAAGGAGCAGCTTAAATAGCTGCAGGCTGGGGTCCATAGGCACAGGGCTCCCCCCGCAGCCCCCAACATGTGCATAGTGAGATCCCTGAATGGGCATCAGGGCAGGCACTTATTATAAAAGCAGGCCCCAAAGGATGGGGTACTGGGTGCCATAATAAGTTCGGGAAAGGGACCACATGGCCCCCCTCACCTTTGAAAAAATATATGGGATGGTTGCCGGGGCTTAATAAGTCTCAGAAAGGGAGCATGGCCCCTCTGCCCTTAAAAATAAATACTAGATTTGGGGGTGGGGTTCCTAGGGCCTAATGAGGCTCGGGGAGCGTTGGGGGATGGGGTCCCTGAGGCCTAAGAAGTCTTCGGAGAGATGGCCTGTGTTGCCCCCCTCCTCTTTACAAAACAACACATGGCTAAAGGGGATAGGGACCCTAGGCATAATAAAGGTTTGGGGAAAGGGGCCGCGGAGCTCCCATCCACTTTTAAATAAGGCACAGGCCTGGGGATGGGGCCTCGCGGGCCTATAAAGGATCGGGGGGGAGGGCCCCTCTTACTCCTCCCCTTTTTAAATTCTATTTAGTCCCAGGGAATGGAGTCCTCAAAAGGTTGTGCGCATCGTGAGGTGGCTGTCTGCAGTGAGATTGGCTGTCTCTGGGTGCGTTGGCTGCGACCAGGCTCTGTGGCCAACCCCTGCTGTGCATAGACAAAGGCCATGCGCAGTGTGGGGTTGGCTGCCTGTGGAGCTTTTGCCGCCGGGCCTGGCCTGCAGACGCCCCCCTGCAGTGCACAGCCGCAGGCCATGATCTGCTGACTTTTGGCCCTATGTATGGTAATAAGACTTTACCTTACGTTAAAAAAAAAAAACTGAAATTCACTGAAAAAGTTCAAAGGTTAAAGTAACTGTAGTGTATTTAAAAGTGGTCTCACATATCCGCTAGACCACACTTCCATTGTATTGTAAATGGTCTTGCGTCCTCGCGTGACCACACTGTTTCTTGCCTACATGCACTTGTGTATGTTTAAGTTGTGTTCCATGCTTGGGCAGGAACATCGGCTGCGAGGCTCCTAGCAACTTTAGTCAGTGGCAGACGAGACTCGCACCTGCTGGATGATCCCGGTCCTGGGTGTATTCATGTTTGGAAATAAACCCACCTTTCTATCTTACTGTGACCTTTCCTCTTGCTTAATCTTGGCGACAAGCAGATTCTTGATACACAACAGTTTCAACAGCCTCCTCTGTTTTTACAAACACTTGGCAAACTTTTAATTAAGTGGCATCAGTGGTTAAGGATCTTTGAAAACTACCTTCTTGCAATGGATGCAGTGAAATTTTCACCAGCACGCAAAGTTGCAATTTTGTACAGTTGTATTGGACTTCTTACAAAGAAGCTTTAGCACACATAAGCAGGCAGTTCTCTGACCATCCTAGCATTATGTGTGAGCGCCACAACTTTTCAAATGTAGACAAAGTGCTGATGAGGGTGTGGAGGAATATATTGCAGCTCTGAGGATTTTAGCTGAAACTTGTCATTGTGACGCAACCACAGACATTTGCATTCGAGACCAATTTGTTTTTTTCTTGTTTCTCGAAGACAATTCAAGAGAGGTAGCTCAGCTGCAGGAATCCTACTTTATGAGAAACTATTGACATAGCTAAAGGAATTGAACGTGCCATGATTTCTTCTAGAGTCCTTCATGAAGGTCAAACACTAGCCAGTGGTGCCTAAAGTGCGCCCTTTACCCTTTACCCTTGAGCACCAGGGAGGAGTTGAAAGGTGTTCTAAAGGGCTTGTGTTTCACCCCGCAGTTCCTTAGAATGGGTTTCTCCAATTGTTTTGGCCCGGAAGAAGTCAGAAAGTGTGCTGACTTGCGCTCATTTATTCGCAACATACTGGTGGATTGCCATCCCTTTCCTAAGATTCATGACCTGGCTAACTTGGGTGGAGCAACATTTACCTCCACCATTGACCTGAGGTCAGCATACCACAAAATTCCCCTCAGCATTGAGTCCCAGAAATTCAACACTTTCATGACATTTTTTGGGGCATACAAATACCTCAGGCTACCCTTTGGATTGGCATCCGCTGCCAGCGTATTCCAGAAGGTGATGGCCACCCTACTCAAGGACATCCCTGGAGAACAAGCTTACCAGGATGATATTGAGGTATGCGCTGGCAGTTTGGTAGAACATGATCATACTCTTGTCAGAGTCCTCACTAAACTTACTCAGTCTGGTATGACTGTCCAGCGTGAGAAATGTAAGTTTGCTGTTAAGATTGAGTATCTAGGCTATGCGCTTTCGCCTGAGGGTATCAAACCCAAATTCTCACTTATTAAAGGCATTAGGGATTCTGCACCACCTACAGACAGAGTAGCTAGGTGTTCTTTTCTAGGTCTTGCAGAATACTATGCCCATTTTGTGCATGGTTATGCACAAACTATAGAACCTCAGCAAGCCCTACTAAGGAAAGGTGCCAGGTTTGTATGGACAGATTATCCACATGTTACTTTTGACGGTGTCCAGAAGCTCATTAAAGACTCTCCGGCCTTACATTAATTTCAAGATGGCCACAAATGTTTTGTAACTGTTGATGCCAGCCTCACTGGTCTTGGGGCGGTCTTAGGGCAATGGGTTACAGGTAAAGAACACACAGTCACTTTTGCCTCCAGAACCCTGCAACCAGCAGAAACACGCTACAGCACCATTGACCGCGAAGCCCTTGTGTGTTTTTCAGTCTTACATTTGGGGACAATAATTGGAAATATACACAGACCACAAGTCACTCGTGCACATGCTTAGTAGCCGTGGCACGAACAAAGCCTCAGCCAGATTAGTTTGCTTCCTGTCTGAACTGCAATAGTATAATTTCATTATCAAACACTTACCTGGAGGAAATCGTTTCAGGGCAGACTGTTTTGTCTAGGATGGTGTTAAATGAAGAGCAGATGAAACTGAAGATTTGGAGTGTGTGGTAGCAGCTGCGGATGCTGCATTGGAGTGCGCACCTATATCGGAGAGTGAATGGTGTGATACTTACGCTAAGGATGTGACTCTCTCTCAGGTCAAGGAATTCATTACCAGAAGCTTCGCTGAGTGCAGAACTCTTTCTGGAGAAGTAAGACATTTTGCACATGTGGCTGATGAATTGTCTGTAGTTGAAGACCTGGCCATGCGCCATGATCTTTTTCCCCCCAGAGAGTCTACGTATGGCGATTATTCGAGCAGCCCACCAGGTACATTAAGGTGCCACCAAAACTTGTCAACTCCTAAAACAGTACTATTGGTGGCCCTCTCCGGAATGTCAAGCTAGAGCCACAATTGAAAAATGTGCGGAATGTTTATTGTCGGAACTGTGGCTACCCCTCTTCATCCTGTCCCATTTCCTCAGAATCATTGGAACAAACTTGGTCGGATTTTTCAGGCCCATATGAAATTTTGGCATCTGGTAGTAGGTTCTTGATTCTTTTAGTGGATTACTATACCAAGTGGATGTACTGCTGTTTTTAGGTCTCGCCTGAGACAGCGCTTTAGCGCTGCTCTGGCGAGACTTATAGTAAGCACTTTTGGAAGTGCAAACGAGTGCTTTCAGGCCGCCAACTACTGTGCATGTGTGCCGGGCGCGCGCACCATTTGGCAGCCTGAAAGCACTCGTTGTCTTTCACTTTCGCCGCTTTGATGTTTTATCGTGATCGCGATCACTTTCACATTTGCGGCCGTACGGCCGCTTCCCTTCCTACTTTAATGCACTGTCAAAGCAGAATCCACGCGTCGTAAAGCATGCCCGCCCCCACTCCCCCACACTTTGCTGCGATGACATGTTCTGAAAAGTGCGTTGCTGTGAGCAGGGAATGGCCATGGCTGACTGCAAGAATGCCTCTGGTCTGTGAGAGGGCAGCGGAGGGCGGAGGCATCTCTGAACTGCTCTGGGTGGGTCTCAGGTTGCAGTCACTGTAAAATTTCTGATACCGAGGCATCATAAACACACAATCCCACAATTCTTGTTACCTAATGTAATCTGCACTTGTAAATATTACAGATTGCAACCATTTGTATGGCATTTTACCATTAGGGCGTCTTTTCAGTACAGCTCGTGTCGTGCTTTGTTTAATATCCCCGTTGGGTGTCCTACGCACACCACCACCCGTCGCTGCTTGCCATGTTAACCCCTCCTCCCGTTCTGCTGTAACCAATTTGTCATTAAGCTCTCGTGTTTCATCCGTTCATCTAATGGCAGGCAATTTGCAGAGCGGACGACGGGGTTCTCGCTGCAGTCCTGAAACTTTTTTTTATTCCTAGGAACATTTCAAACAGATTTTTATTCAGTCCACCCAAAACATCTTTGCAACGACCTTTGACCCCCCTCACTGAAACAAAAGGAGATAACTTTAACATAGAACAGTCAGTAGCTTCTCACAAACGTATGACGTGTTTGAGTTGCTTAGACTCCCTTTCGAATCAATTAAGGGTTGTTCCTTTATCCAGTTCCACGCAAGTGTAGTGTAAAGCCCCCAGGCTAACTTGGGAAAACAAATGCTATCTGAGCCATTTTTTTTAAAGTAACAAAGAAGTTGCCGATGATAAACACAGTCTTGTTCTGAAGTCACTACTCTGCTGGAAATGAATGACTAGATATCCCTAAAAGAAAGGCGTCCCCCAGATTAAATATGCGTACATTCACACTCGGCGACACACTGTGGTCTGCACACCCATGAATACTAACTTTCTAACATTACGCCCGTGTGTAAATACGTCTGACAAACGGACATTTTAAACCACCAGGCAACTTAATTTCATCTTTTCTCAGGCAGTTCACAAACAGAAATATGGTAACAGCATAGTTTAGCATGTTTGTATTTGAGGAGGCATGAAGGGATATAAATGAAGTCGAAAAGAGCTTGAAAGAAAAGCCATGCTTAATGACTCTGCTCCTGTCTCTGCTTCCGGGCCCCCACCACTTTCCAGCTGTCAATCAGCTGCTTTCCCCCAGCGGCTATTGATCTCCGCCTGTCTCTTGCTCTGTTTCCAGCTCCCTGCTCTATGTAATCCGCATCCCTCTGTCCACGCTTGTTTGTTTGGATGATGGCTTGTTTACCACCCCCCCCCCCCCCGCCCCTCCCAGCGGCGTAGTGGATGTTAAAACCTGTGCGATTTTAGACTTGAACGCTCATGTTTTCATTTTTTATTTTAAACGTGTTCACCGACCTGTTTATTTTCGAACACAGCGTTTCCCTCCCCCCAACCATACCCTGTGCATCGAGTGAGGGAGCACAAGCACCCTCAGCAGCGTTTATTCTTTATTTCGGTGATGGCTTGTTTAACCCGACTTGCTCCAACAGCGCCGTTGTTAACAGCGCTGTTCTTATCAGGACTGTTACTGCACCATACACAGCAGGCATTGGAGGCTTCAGGGGGAGAGCGGGCAAGTACATCGGCCTGCTCTGGCGCAATGCTTTCCTCCCTCCCGCTGCCCATACTCTGTTCCGCAGCTGCTAGCATTCCCACGAACTGACCAGCCGCAGCCCTTCATGTTATATGCGCCGTAGATAGCAGGCATGGGAAGTCGCCTAACACCATCTGGTGTAGTTTGTGAAATGTGAGACGGCCGCCTTACTGTTTCCAACACTGCTTGGAGAACTGTCCATGAGGAGGGGGGGGGGGGGTGAACTGCGCTTGCCATTTGCGTTGTGTGTAAAAGTAATACGGTGGACAAGCAACTTTTTTTTCTATTTATTCACTTTTGTAACAATGGCAGCACGCCTCACTGCGTGCCCCCATTACTACAAAAGTAAACAAAAGTTGTTTGCCCACCATATTACTTTACACACAACGGAAATGGATCTCGTTATAGCGGATCTATTAAACTGGCATTCTCCCACTTGGAAACCTCTTTTAAATCGTGATCCACACACATCATGCAAATAGCATTGATTAATTGGCAGGTAGCACTTCAATTGCTGAGCACTTGCACACATAATTAAATGTACTTGTTAAGCCCATCCACTTGTGACACAACAAAGATAGGTTCCATCTATACACGCCGTTGGTGCAACCCCCTGTTGCTTGGGTGTGTACCTCACTGCCCACCAAGTTCAAGCTTTACACCTGAACTTCCTGCTGGTAAGCGTCTGGTGATTTGCTTGTTTTTCATGGCTCATTTAGGAATCTCCTCCGCCCCCTGCGTGATAAAGGTGACAGCATAAATGTTTGGAAATGAAAGTGGTGCTCTCACATACTTCACATGTATTCTAACCAGGGCTTCAAGTGGAATGAAAGAACTTGGGGGGGTCTCTCCAAGGGACTTGGTCGATGTAGTTAAGGGCGTGGCTTAAAACAAATAAGCTCAAAGCCTGTGCGTTTTTGCTTTGCCTCGCTTCATATGTCAGCAGGGCATCCGTTTCTCCGACGCTGCTCTTCATGTGCTATGTTACCAATGCTTGTTTGTTGAGCTTCATGCAGCACCGTGTTTAACTAATGGCATGTTTTATTTATTTGTGCTAAAGCGCCACACATCGCGTGCTTAGCTGATGCATTTCTTGCTTAATTTACTGTTTAGTGTAGCACTACAATGTGCGTGACAGCAGTAAATCACCAGAGAGGAGCCGTGTTTCATCAGCGCCTCGGGCAGAGTAGAGAATGCCAAAGTGCAGCAGCAGCACATTGGTCCAAACATTACACACTGGAATGTAGTGACAGCTGAACAGCCAATAAAAATCCCACGCTCTTAAACAAAATGGTCAAATTGTTTTGAGTAATCGACTGAAAATTTTTGAAATGGGTTATGTGTCTACCAATCTAGTGCCAATCGAATACCTACTTGCATGCTTTTTGTGTTATCCTGGGCAAACTAGTCTACTCTATCTCCCTCTACTTTAGCTATCGCAACAATGATCCTAGTGCACAACCAGCATGAGAGCCGACTAGTTTGAGGTTACCTCGATCTTGTCTGTCGCGACATGTTTATCTCTGAGGATGCGTGTAGATTTGACACCTTTATTTTTGCAGGAAAGTCGATTAATAGCTGATGCTGGTGTAGAGCACGGCAGTGCATTTAATAAGCACCAAAGAGTCCTGTAAGGCTGCGGAGTCTGACTCCCCCTTTTGCTCCGCATAAATCTTGAGCTCGATTCTCACTTTAGTAATTTAGCCTGTCTTGTGCCCTTGTAATTCGGAATTCTTGTATCTTCCTGTGCTCAGTTATTGAGGATGTCGCTGTCTGTGTGAATAATTTCCCACAGTCCAAACATTTCCCCATCTCTCTCTTTTAAAATGTAGTGACAGCTGAACAGCCAATAAAAACCTCACGCTTTCCAAAGCACCTGCACTACGACACATTGGCGCTATATAAAGCAGATAAACAAACCATTTAAGTGAAACTGCCAAGGTACCTTGGCCAATGTTTGCAGCTCCTGACTGCTTGGGCAGAGATATATTCCAAGCGCTATATAAACAAAAGTATACCAAATAAACTCAAATAGAGAGGAGCTTTGGAGAGGCCCGAGCCTGGACAGGCAGGGGGCAGGGGGGGGTTCCCAGGCTCACGAGCTGTTCATGCCGCCTGGCCTCTGCAGCATCCCACAGCAGCTCAGATAACTAGGTGAAAATAGCTGAGCATTTCATCCCACCACAAACAAACACAACCACACACACAACCACACACACACACACACACACAACCACACACACACAAGCACACCCACACACACAACCACACACACACAACCACACACACACACAAAGTGACTAAAACTTTTTTTAAAAAACCTGCAGTACTGAAACAAGCATTTGCAATGCAATAGGTCTCAGATTTGCAAAAGTTTAAGCTATTGGCATTGTTCATGACAATGCCTTTTTTTAATCTATTTTATAAAACAAACACATAAATAAATGCCATTATCATTTACAATGCCAATAGCTAGTGTTGCATTATTATTAGCAATGCCAACTGCTCACACTTTTATAATGCGAGACCTATTGCATTGCAAATGCTTGTTGTGATGGGGCAACTACTGACAATGCCACTGAGTTTCTGCAAGATGTATTTGTGGTGGAGGGTTCACCTGAGGTCATTGTCACCGATAAGGGCACACACTTTTTATCACAGCGTATGTGTTTATTTCTTAAACAACGTGACATGTCATTTAAAGGTGGCCTTGTATTTTCCCAGTTCCAATGGCCTGGTGGAGAGAGGAAACAGAATTGTGAAGGAGGGTATACAAACTGCAGTATGGTAGGGACAAAATCCACAAGAGTTCATAACCAACAAGGTTTGTTCCAATAACATAACTCCTCACAGCACAACTGGTATAGCAGCTTTTACTGTTCTCAGACGTAGGAAGGTACATACTGGTCTATTGCCCAATTGGCTGAGTGAGAAAAGTAACCAGAATTTTGAAACTTTAGACACACTTAAGTCCAGGGTCCAGCAGAAGCAGGCAGACATGAAGGCCCAGTTTGATGCAGGGAAGCACTTTAAAGATCTATCTTTGCAGCAAGGAGATTGGGTACTCCTAAAGAACCTGAGAAAGGTAGCAAAGGGCAGGTCTAGATTTTCTTCAAAAGTATTGATTATACAGGTGAGCAAAGGGTCAGCTTTCCTTGATAACAAAGGATGGTCCGGCTTACTAGTCCTCAAGTGGATATTATCAAGAAACATAGGGTGAGTGGCAACAACCTATTGTGAATGGCTTGATTGGCTTCAGGGGAAGGAGGTGCATCCGGAATCGGATATGGTTTAGGTGACACCCACATCCATTGTGGGGCCTGATTCGTTGGTTGGTCAATAATCCTCTCAAGTACATGATGTTGGAGAAATGTTTGGGCGGTGTATGGGGCATCAGAGATGGATGCCTTGCAAATTCAAAGATAACGTACTGGGATAAATACTCCATATGTTGAATTAGCATTTTATACATTTTTTTTAGAATGCTTTTCATTCATGTGTTTTCTTTCCTGAATCTACTTGTAGTAGTGTTTAAAAGTGGTCTCTCATATCCATAAGACCACACTTCCATTGTATTGTAAATGGACCCGCGTCCTCACGTGACCACACTTTTTCTTGCCTTCATGCACTTGTGTATGTTTAAGTTGTGTTCCGCTCTTGGGGCTGGAACAACAACTGCAAGGCTCTTAGCAACTTTATTCATTTGCAGACGAGACTCAAAGCTGCTGATGTTCCCTGTCATGTGTGTATTCACATTCGGAAGTAAACCCTCCTTTACACAACCTTGCCTCTTACTTCAGTAACGTTATAGTTAGGTGTGATAAATTGATCTGTTTTAGTTTTTTTTTTAAACCTAAGAAATTCACTGAAAAAAACCGAAAGGTAAAATGAACGTTAAACTGAGGTAAATATGTCGGTGATGTCATTAGAATTTTGAACTAAAAATAAATCACAGAAATTCACCATTTATAATTAGCACAGCTATCTATAACTCGGCCATGCACTGCTCATGACCTCACCTATTACATCACTCATCACGTCATTTATGGCATCCCTGATTACATCTCAAATGGAATCACTGATGACATCATCTAAGCTTCTTTTTTGCACATTACTCTATGAACCACTATGGCATTAGAGGCCTGAACGTAAGTACAAAATAGTTCAGAATAATATGAAGCATCATTAATGCCACCATGGATACAACTCCCTTAGGTGTAGAAAGCATGGGTTATGTGCAACATTGACATATATACCATAAACTTCACGGGCGCCCTAGTTCACATTAACAACCATAGATGTATGTGAAATCCTCATTGCACACGGTATTCAATATGTATACAACTGTGCAAACAAAGCCCATTGAGATACTCAATCTCTGCTCTAAAATAAATGCCGTACAACAGACAGTTTTTATCTGTATCAAGCACCTCAGTCACCGAACCTACATTGAGAAATGAAGTTGATATGAGTAGAAATGTGGTGACTGTAAACAGTCTTTACTGTATGGGGAGAGTATACTCTGTACCACACTGTTCGCAGACAGTGAAACTCTCATGAGAAATTCAGCACAGAGTATTGACAGGTATCTACTAAGAACAGTGTATACTCTATGCAACATTTGTGAAAAATGACACCATTTGCTTAAAAAAACCAAGGTTTGAAGGTGCTAAAGATTATACTACCAGCAACCTTCAAACTATGGTGAAAACTTTACAGATTGCCCATCTTCTGAAGCAAAAGAAGAACATATAAACATAGGTTAGTACCTGGTGCACACCGTCTTCTATGTTATGTAGAAATTATCATGCTGAGACGATTCTGTCTAATAATTCAAAGCTGCTTGCAATTCTTAGTATCTACTATGTTGAATCTTTGCCCTGTTGGAAACTTTTTCTGCAGAACTGAAACACTTGTGTGGAATATGCTGAACACAAGTCGTCAACTGCACTCTTTAATACCAAGATTCACAACGTGTTCAATACCTCTACACACCTATGATGCGTTAGGAGCACATGCGTTTTGTAAACACTTACCCCCATTAGCTGGACACAGGCTGTACGAAATTGAGTAGGAAACTAATAAGGTAGCCATCCGCCACTATATAAAATATAAAACAAACAAGCACACTCTGTCAAGATATGCTCCGCAGGATCCTGTTGCAGCAAATAAGGGTCCACCTCCTGATATCACCAAACACCCCGACACAGTACACAGGGTGTTCGAGGGATCAGGCGAGGGAAAGGAAAGGGAAGGGACAGCGGGGAAAGGAGACTGAAACGACAAACAACAGCAGATATAAATCATAGCTTAACACATGCTACTCTCATATATTCTCACTAACCCCTCTAGTACCTTCTCCAGGAAATGAACACCCTCTCAGTTCAGTAGAACCATCAGGACCCTTCTCATATTGGGTTTTCTGCCATCTGTCATGAAGCATAAGGTATATACAAAATCAAGGACACGCTTTCTTATAAAGCGCCTTGATTTATCCCCGTTTAAAAACCCGCCCCTGTCCCGTGCAACCAGCACTCCTTGGAATATGATCTGTGATGTGTTTTCGTGATGTGGAATCATTTAATGCTCTATTGTTTGTAAGTGAAGTATATAGGTTATGCTGTATGAAGCTTTATTTTTGCTAATGTGTAGCGATATTTGGTGCATGTTTAATTGTTCATGACTTATACATTTCTTGAGTCCGCTTTTGGCATAGGTCATTTATTTTACATATTGTTGTTGCAATCTGGTGCCTTTGGATGCAGAGTTGGCGCGCAGCGAGCGAAGCGCACTGCAAACTGAGGCCGACCCGATCTCAAACCGAGATCGGTAAGACGCGTCTCGCGCTACGTGCGTGAGTCACGTAAGGAAGATTCTGGGCGTTCTGGGTGTGGCATGGGTATTTAATGCCACACCCAGCCATTTTCAGTGCTTAGCCTCCTGACTTCTACGACGAACAACTCACCTGAATCTCGAAGAAGCCACGTCTTCTGTCTTCATCCACAGGAGGGCACCATCGCTTCATCAAAGGGACCTAAGGACAGAGAAATTCAGAAAATGAAGAGCTAAGTAATAATTTTTAGTTTCTGGCGCCCAACGCAAGAAATCTTGAAGTCACTTTATCAATGTAAAGAAAGATAACAATTTTTGGAACTTTCAGCTGATTAGCATAGGCAATACTTTTGGAACTTTCAGCTGATTAGCATAGGCAATACTTTTGGACTTTCAGCTAAAAGAAAAGTTTGTTCAAGAAAAGCGATTTTCATATGTCTTTTGTGTAGCTTGTTTTTACCATTATTACTACAGGTCTGGTGAAGGCATAAAGATTTGTTGGTGCACGCATATAAAAGTAAGTGACGACGTAGTAGTTAAAGTAAAAATGTAAATTGAATATTTAACTGCAAGATTAGAATGTAAAGGTTGTGTTTATTTAGACACAAGCAAATAACCATCAAGGTACAATGCGTATTTGCAACTACACGTCATCAATCTACACTCCTACACCTTCACAAGACTGCTGGACCCAATATCAAGAATTCCCCAGATCGCAGGTAGGAATAAGTTCTGTTAATAAAAGACAAAATTAAAAAAGACTAGAATTAACTTAGTGCTAAATAGGAAAACTAGGGTCGCATAGTTTACACCTATGTTCTGTTGCCTCGCAGGTCAACAACAGGACTTCTACGTGCGTCCAGTATCCGGCCCTCCTCCCGGGGCTCTATTTTATAGCCTAGAGTAAGGTAAATTCATAGGTTATCCAGTAGAGTTCTAGGAAGTTGGCTCATAGCGTCTCTGCGAAACAATCAAGTGCTCCTGAAGGTAAGAGAGTACTTGCACGTCCTGACAGAAGGCTAGCCCACGAAAAAAGGTTTCGCCCGGACGCTATGAATCAAAATCCACAGATCTCGTTACAAGATATCGCTGCACTGTTAACTGATATCAAGACAGAAAATGCAGCCTTACGTAGAGACATTTCAGTCTTACAAACTAATATGCAGGCCACAGCTTCTCCTACTGTAAATCCTTGGAGGGGTGAAGGACTGGGTTATTCTAAGACCCAGAGGTGCCAGGGGACAACACCTGAAACCTTCGTGGGTTACCTGTTCTGGCGTACGAAACACAGAGACACGGGACACTTCCAGCGACGTCAAAGATCGGTGTTTATTTACTGCAGGGATACAGAAATCCCAAGAAGTACACAACGTGTAGGTTCTCGGAGACTGCTTCAAATTGCAAAAGTGGATCGCTCCTTTTATAAACGTTTTTGCCATTGCACAACATGGCAAACAAAGGTTACAACTCAGTTCCCACAATAAACTTCAAAAGAGTCGCGTTCATGTTTCAGGAGGCCGGAACATAATTACAGCAGCATTACCGGTTCCCAACTGTAAAAACATATCATCCCCACAGTTGAACACATTCCATTCTGACTGTAAACACATTAAGGGAAGGGACAGAAACAGATGCAAAGAAAGAACAAGGATGCACGACAGATTGGAAAAGAGTGTTGGGAGTAATAACGGGAACTTGATTACAGGATCAAAGACCTCGTGCCCAATGCATGCACGACTGAAACAATAGACCAGCACGGTAAGATGAACCTCGAGCGGGGCCATCTGCCTTTGCCATGTCATTTCCCTATCATAAAAGTCACCCTCAAAGAAACACGTGTCCTTCGTGTAAGCTTGGGAATCCCAGGGTCACAGAGCGGACAAAGTCCGTTCGCTGGCTACTTGAGGGCAAGAGACAAGATGGATGCCGCATCTAAAATGGAACCCGAGGATTCGGACAGACAAACCCAAAAATGAGACGAACCATACGTGGTTGCGTAGCGAAAACGCGTACACCCACTAAACTCGTCATTTGCGGTTCGTAGACACCAAACTCATCCATATTCGACAACACCCAAAAAGTGTCGTTCCGTCTCGCACGGAACCTCAGACGCTCCTTTTGCCCTCATGTAGGCAAGCACTAGTCAATATCAGAATCAATTTCAATATTCATCAAATCGTTCAGCTGTTGCTGGAACATCATTCTATCCATCAATGTCTCCTTGGTAACAGATGGCCGTCTTATACACGTTGTAGCACAAAGGCCACATAAGGCAGGACCACACTGTACACAAAGACAACACGTGAATAGAAACGTTACAACAACCCCTACGATCATCAGAATTTTCCAACCCCAAGTGGATATCAAGCCCCAAAACCATCCTAGAAGTGTCCAATTACCTTCGTCCACGTGTATGGACTCGGAAATCTTGTGCAACTTCGAGATGGCTTGGTAAACAGTTGGAGCATTGTCAGGAATGAAAATGCAACAGCTCGAATGGATAACTTTACACACACCACCTCTATCTGCGAGAACAACGTCTAGAACCATACGGTTCTGCAACGTCATGAGTCTATCCGCCTGAAGTTCAGCTGTTAAATTACCAAGGGCACTCGCAGTTATGTTAGCAGTCGACTCAACTACACGGGTCAACTGTCTTAGGTTCCTACTATTAACCATAGGTCCCCAAAACGGCAAGAACCCCTTAAAGAAGTCTCCTGCTTCTTGACCGGCAGTGTCCTCTTTGCTAATAACGCCTCTCACAACTCTAGTCTTGTGATAGTCTGAGGCAACTGTAAAAGTCGGTGGTAAAAGATTCGCAATATAACAGGTACCCGAGAAGTCACGGGGTAACCATGTATATGCACGTTCATAACATACGAAATAAGTGCCCTTAGCAGTCAGAAAAGCAGGGGAAGAGAGCATCGGTAGGACATACGTGTCAGTACAAGCACTGTTCCCAAGTTGTGCTCTCGGATTTCGACCCAAACCTTTCTAGCAGAAATTACCGAGGTGGGGTACGATCCATATTGGGGACGAACTCTTGAGCTGTCTATCACCCACTGACGTACTATACTCAGCCTCACTCAGATCCTTATAGGCTTGCACCTCTTCATCTGGAATAAGCGATGCATCAAAGACATCTCTATCTAGATCAGCAATCGCTATCGCCAAAGGCTTGTGGTACGGACTAGGACCAAAGCTTGCAGAGCGTGGCTCTCGACTGGGGTAGGAATCTAGTGCACTACGGAACATAGTTTGAAATGCCCGAGCTGACCCTTGGGAGCTATAAGGAAGAACCAGATACGGAATACCCCTATCCATGGTATGTGGCATTAACCCACACACCCAACAGTTGGTAGTATTCATCACCAACTGATGCTGATGTAGGAGTTGAACGAAGGAGTTATTCATGAATTCCGCACGTCTAACCTGTTCGTGTTGAGGCAGGGGATGAAAAGAATGTGGGGAAACAGTGGTAATGGAGCTTAGTTTAGGAGAAAGAGTAGGTGAAACAGAAGGTAATATCGACTGTATTCCAAAATACACTCCACCCACCAATAGCATAGACACAGTCAGAAACAATAGGAATACCTGAAACAGAAAACATTTTGTTCGTACAATCTTATGCAATTTTGATCTTTGCGCCGACATCCTTTCTACTTCCAACAGCTTAGAGAATGCCATCCTCTAAAACCGTCCGTGACGTACTTGACGCACTTCGTTCTGAGTAGCGATTATCAATTCCCAGGAGTTCCCAGGAGTCGACAAAAGTAACCGACCTAGTGTCAGAAACCTGCTAAACAGAAAGGAGTACCCGCACGGCCCTACGGTTAACCCGGATGGTAGGTTTTCTTAAACGCACAGCTTTAATACAAATCTCTTAGCAGTGAAAAAAGCACTTAAAAAACTCAAACAGAAAGGATGTAATTGTTCATAATGTTCGTAGCACCAGTAAAGAAAAATATATAACAACATTTTATTAGTCCTTGCTACGTGGACGAAGAAAGTATCGATTTCTTCCAGGTTGAGACTGCTCTACAAACAATTGTTCAGCTGGTGAAACAGTGTTCGGTGGAGTGGACGACAATTCAGACCTTGAGTTCTCTACGACTGATGACTCCACAGGTGTCTGGCAGCGACGAATTGTCTCCTACAGGTTGAGCATCACTAAACGGCACAAAGCATAAAGGGGTCTCAATTTCCGTTGCCGCAATCCCAGTTCTCACCCAACCATCTGTTGGTGAGGGGATTGGTACTTTTTTCGTGTGGCCGGCGTGAACCCAGTTCTTTCTGCCTTCCAACCAAACTGCAGTCCTCGTTGTTAATAATACTTGAAAGGGTCCCACAAATCTCGGCTCCAAGTTACGTTTTCGGCCAAAATTTCGGGTAACGACCCAATCGCCTGGCCGGAGCCGATGTCCAGGACCCTCTGTCTGTGCCGGTAGAGCTTCAAAGACCTGTTGGCGAATTAACCTCAATTTAGTGGTCAAATCATGAAGATAATCAATTAGCATTGGATACTCAAGACTATCAAAGGCCTTAGGTCTCGGGACTCCCCAAATGTTCGCAGGGCGGCCGAACACAATCTCATATGGGCTAAGCCCTACTCGAGAGTGTACAGTCGCTCTGGTTGACAGGAGAGCCAGAGGCAAGGCATCAGGCCATGATAGACCAGTCGTAGCTTGTATCTTTGCAAGTTTCAGCTTCAGGGTACCATTGTACCCTTCAACTAAACCCGCTGCCTGAGGATGATTAGCGCTATGGAATTTCTGCCGAATTCCAAGGCCCTTACATACACTCTGCATCACACTCCCCACGAACTCACTTCCATTATCTGACCACACGATCCGTGGCATTCCATACCGAGGAAAGTATTCCTTCAGTAGGACTTTCGCTGTGGACAGGGCAGTGTTATCCTTAAGGGGATAGGCCTCAATCCATCTGGAGAACGCACAAACCACAACCAAAACCATATTTTAGATTATTGCATCTCTCCATATGGATGAAGTCCAGCTGGATAACCTCAAAGGGACAAACAGGGGGAGCAAAATGACCAGGTGGAGTGGGGGTGCCCTTGCCAGGATTATGCATCAAACACACCATGCAATTCTTAACCACTCTCTCAGCACATTTAGCAATACCATCATTCTTCCATACAGAGGACAAAAACTTGCATATCCCTTTCGCACTAATGTGCGACAACCCATGAGCCATCGTCACGACAGCTAATACATACGCATCCGGTAACATCCACCTCTGACGTTCCGACAAGTCAACCCAACATCCATGCATATCCAACTTTCCCGTGCTTTCTTTCCACTTGGTCTTTTCAGCTCCAGTGGCCTCGTTCTGAATGGCTTTCACACTCTCAACAGTGTCTTCACACATACCAGTTCCTGTCGACCATCTCGCTGAACTTGTCACATACATTCAGGTTGCAAGATTCTTAGCCGTTTCCTTGGCAATCTCGTCCGCAAATGCATTACCACGACCAACATCATCCGTCACTTTCCGATGTGCACTACATTTAACGATCGCCACCTGTTTAGGCAATGTAAGTGCATCCAAAAGATCATTCACGAGCTGCCCGTGTTGGATCTTCGTGCCATGCGATGTCATAAATCCTCTTTCTCTCCACAATCGTCCAAAACTGTGCGCAACGCCGAATGCATACTGACTGTCGGTAAACACATTCACTCGCTTTCCTTTAGACAAAACACATGCTCTTGTCAATGCAATCAACTCTGCCGCTTGCGCTGAATTCTGACTCAATCTCGCAGTTTCCACAACCGTGCTCAACGTCACTACAGCGTACGCAGTCGTCACATCGCCATTCGGCAATTTAAAACAGGAACCATCAACATACAAAGTACCATCGGGATCTGTCAATGGAGTGTTTTTCAGGTCCACACGACCCTTTGTTTCTTCCTCAGTTCGTAAATAACAATCATGTGGTGGTACATCATCTGATTCCATATTAGTCGGCAACAATGTCGCCGGATTCAATACATTACAACGCTTGATCTGTATATGACTTGCCAAAAGGGTCAACTCATACCCAGACAACCTTGCACTCGTCAGATGTTGAGTTTTTGTCCGATTCAGAAGAGTGTCAACTGCATGCGGAACCATCACTATGAGCATATTATCCATGACCAAACCTGCGGATTGTCGAATAGACACCGCAGCTGCCGCCGTCGCCCTCAAGCAACTCGGCAACGCTCTAGCTACCGGGTCTAAGGTCGAGGAAAAATATGCACCCGGACGCTGCTTGCCACCAAATTGTTGCGTTAAAACACTCAACGCACAACCTTCCCTCTCGTGAACGTATAACGTAAATGGCTTACTGTAATCAGGAGTACCTAACACAGGAGCCGAACACAACGCATCACGCAGTTCAGAAAAACTTTTCTGACATTCTTCCGTCCATGGCAAAGGAGTCGAAACATCCTTGCATGTGAGAGCTATCAATGGCTTCGCTAACAGTGAAAAATTTGGAATCCACTGTCTGCAGTATGACGTGATACCTAGAAAGGCACGCACATCTCTCTGAGTTGTTGGCACAGTCATTCGAGCAATTGCTGCAATTCTTTCGGGGGTCAACCTTCTTCCCGCCTTTGACAATAAGTGACCTAGATAGGTTACTTCTTGACAACAATATTGCAGTTTAGAAGGTGACACTTTGTGATGTAATTCACAAAGATGCTGTAACAGTGACACTGTAGCAGTCTTGCAAATCTGTTCAGTGTCTGCAGCTACCAACAGATCGTCAACGTACTGAATCAAGGCCGCACCAGTTGGCAGTACGAACGCATCAAGTTGACTCTTAAGAGCTTGGCTGTAGATCGATGGACTCTCACAGTAGCCCTGAGGTGCACGTTTGAACCTGAAGCTACGACCACCTAATGAGAAACCGAATAAATCTCTGCTTTCCTCAGCAATCGGAATGCTGAAGAACGCATTCTTCAGATCGATTACCGAGAACCATGATACAGAGGCTGGAATCAGAGTCAGCAAAGCTGTAATGTCAGGTACCACAGGAAACTGTGGAACAACAATTTTATATACCTCCCTTAAATCAATAACTACACGGTACACAGGAGGCTTGGAGGGATCAGTTTGCTTCAAAATAGGCAACACAGGACTATTACACACGTTACCTCGTGTTTCCTCAATGACATCTTTATCGATCAAATCGTAAATGATCGCTAATAGTGCTCGTTCACCATCAAGGGAGATACGATACTGGGGTATGCGCGGCAATCGCGCGTTGAATTTCAATTGAACAACATAAGGGGGTATATCCAGCAGGCCCACATCATTGGGACCTGTCGCCCACAAAGAAGCCGGAAGAGAACTCAATTCCGGTGGGAGCTTATCAATCGACAAATACATAGGAGAGATCACTCTCTGACCCAATGTAAGCTCCACTCCCGCGGGAGAGCAATACAAAGTCGCATGTATCCGTTTCAACAAATCCAAGCCCAAAAGATTCTCACCACAACCAGTAGTCAAAATCAACGGCGCTTCTAACTCAGAAGACCCAATTGTAAGGGGCAAAGGGCTAGAAACTGGATTGCTAACGGGGGCGCCAGAGAATCCAACGGAAACATTCGTTAAGCCAGACAAAGGCGCGCCAGGGAGTTTCGAATGTATGATGGAACTTTTCGCTGCACCAGTGTCCAACAGAAAAGGCTTGACTACGCCCAATGTGGCAACTGCGACATAAGGCCCTCTCTGATCAACCGGAACTGATACTTCTCCCTTCCTCTGTCTACGGCTGTCCTAGTAGATACCATCCGCATCAACATCATGCTCAACATAATAGTCACGGGTATATAGCTCTTTATTGTTTGATTTTAAAAACCATTTACAACTGTACATGCTAATAATTAAATGATCTGATTTAACTATAGTAAAGAATTTAAAACAGTACATGCTAATAATTAAATAATCTGGTTTGACTCTAGTAAAAAAATTTAAAACAGTTGATCAATAAAATAGAGTTCAGTGGTCGTGAATGTCTTAGTAATATTCTGGTGCAATACGTCGCCCTAGGTTTTATGTAGTTTGAGATAAAACATCTTTTAGTTCAGGATCTCGACTCTTACTGAAGTGGGGGTTTGGCTTCAAGAAATCTTGACGCTTTATGAACGAATTTCGCAAGCCCAATATTTAACTTGGTGTTCGCAGGGTTAAGGGCAGCCAGTATTGCTTGACGGCAGGAACGTACACCCAATTTAATACATTGGCCTCTCAATAACTGCCGTCTGGCTTGAAGTAGTACTGGGCATGCACAAACAATATGTTCCATTGATTCGGTGTGGTAACCGCACAACCTGCATGCAGTGCTACAGCCCGACCGGCGCCATGCCGGGAGATTCTTCAAAAAGGGCCATTCTCCCATCCTCAAGGCTAAGAACTTACGCTTCCAATAAAGTGCATATGTGCTAGACAAATGAGGCAGCTGGACACCCACTTCGTAGTTGGTAATCACTGCCCAGGCATGTCCCCTCTTTGATAGTGTTGTCCTATCTGAATGGAAGGACCACAACCTAACAGATTTCTTTATGGCAGATTTTAACACTGATGGGGAAAGATTTAAGTCCCATAGGTCTTTTGCGCCTAAAAGCTGTAAGCTGTGATCCAGGTATTGTCGGTACTTTTGACTAGTGGGCTTTTTCTGTATTTCCTGCCAGAGTCGCGCCTCCAAAGAACCCTCCCGGGCCTGACGCAGTCTATGGCACAGTTTAACAAAGGCGCCTGCCTCCACACCGAGGTGATCTTGGAGTCCCAGTTCTAATCTCACCTGGGCTGGCGATGCAGATTTTGGCAGCCGGAATGCTCGTTTGAAGATTTTTGTAATTAATTTGTTTATTAATTTACTGGTTGAGCCATTGGTGATCTCATGACCATATGTTAGTGCGTTGATTACTTTGGCTTTCATTACTTTCAGCATAGGTGTAAGACTGGGACCTAATAGCTGGTTTGATAGTTTTGCAGCGGCCACCTCTAATGAGAGTGCTTTTATTTGTAATGCTTCCTTGTGCTTGCCAAAGGAGCCACTTGCCTCCAGGAAGATGCCCAAATATTTATAACTGGAGGTTGAGTCCAGCTTTGTTTTATTGAAGAACCACCTTTCTATTGTCCTTTTTTTTTTCCCAAAGGAGATAGTTTTGGTTTTTGACAGGTTAAGTTCTAAATGATTTTTTGTCGAGTATGGTAACAATTCGTCCAATAACCTCTGTAGACCCACTTTTGTGTGGCTTAATAGCACCAGATCGTCGGCGTAAAGTAAGTTGGTAATGCGGGTCCCATCGAGTTTTGGGGGATGACAATTTACTCTATCAAGTGCTGGGGAAAGGTCCGATATAAAAAGGTTAAACAGGAGTGGAGCCAACACACAGCCTTGTTTAACGCCAGTCGCTGTTTGGATCTTCCTGGAAACATGGCGGCCTTCGCCCAGTTTGATTTTAATCCAAGTTTCAGTGTGGAGCTGAATTATTGCCTGTAGGAGAGACTGTGGTAATCCCCATGTTTTAAGTTTCTGCCATAACAGGCTTCTGGGAACGCGATCAAAGGCTGCTTTGAAGTCTACAAAGCAGCAATGTAGCTGTGTGTGTTGACATGCTGCTTTATCTATCAAAACTGTTAGTGTTAGCAGATTAGTTATTGTCCCAGTTTTGGCTATGAAGCCTGTCTGATTAAAGGGGAGACGCGCAGTTGTTTCGACCCAGGCCTGCAGCTCCTCTAGTAAGATGTTTGCAAAATACTTGGACTCCACGTCGAGAAGTGCTATCATTCGGTAATTTTTTGGCTCGTTTCGCTTTCCACCTTTGTGGATCGGGTGAATGACTGCTCCTCGCCAGGATTCTGGGATCGTGTTGTTTAATCTGCAATAATGGAACAGCGGGGTCAAATAGTCTGACCATAAATTAATGTCGGATTTAAACATTGCTTGGGGGAGACCATTCGGACCGGGGGCTCCATCCACTCTTGCTTTCCTTATGTGGTTTGAGATCTTATTTTTTAATGCTGCTGGCAACACCGTGGGCTCTGGTTGAGTGTCATTCCATTCCGTAGGGTCCTTTTTTGCCGAGTCTTCTGAGGGTGTATTTTCGGGCAATGCTCGCCCCTGGCTCTCTAGACTCAAGAAGGGGGACTTAAGGCTTGCTGGACTGGCAAGATCGAGGCCAACTTTATTGTCGTGTACGTCTCCAAAATGGAGAGATAGAAACTTGCTCCAGTCTGCTTCGCTGATGTTTGCGCTACAGTGTCCGGTTACACTTTGGTTACTCCTGTTCACTAGGGACCAAAATTGCTTCGGATTGGGATTTTTACTTTCGTGGATGAGCTTCAGCCAATATCGGTCCGAGACCTTTAGTTTTTCCTTTTGAATGGTTGTTCTGAATAGGGCTTGCGCTTGCTTGTAATTATTAAAGTAGATTTTGTTGCTGGGGAACTTTCTTGAAAGACGGAGTGCTCGATTCCTCTCGGTTCTTAATTTCCTTATGGCTTTTGAGATGAAGAATTGAGAGGTTTGATTTCTCGGGCCCCTCCTTAGGGGAAGTTCATTGAGAAGAAGATTTATAAGAGAGGCCCAGCCGCTGACCACATGAAGATTTGTGTCTCGAGATTGATGTAACAAAACTCTACTTTTTTCTATCAGAGATGGGGCCATAGAATCTGACCACTTTAACCGCTTAAGATCCTCTGAATGGCTGCCTAAGTGGGTATGAGCCAGTTCCTGATGATGTGAGTCACCAGAAGATAGTGTTATTATTTGGGCCCGATGGTCACTGTCTCCCTGTTGGGCAATTTGATAGCTCTTGATCCTGGGCAGTATTTCTCTGCTCCCCAAGGTAAAGTCCAGAAAGGAGTGGGAACTGCCATTTGACCAAGTCCATGCAGGCGGAGTGTCGAAGGAAAATCGCCCGTTCAATAGAGTAAATCCCAAGTTGTTAAACTGTGATCCCACATATTCCCCCAGTTTTGATGATTTGTTCCCGGCGGGGATTGCCTGAGGTAGAAAATGTGGGGGGGTTCTTGGGGAGTCCAAGCATGTGTCGTCTACGAGGTTACAAAATAGATTGGTGTTAAAATCACCCGAGATGATACTTGGTGTGCTTCCGTACTTGCTGATGAGATCGCAGATGGAATTGATCAAACTGTCCATTTTGGATTTTTTCTTTGTGGTGCCGGGGGGGATATAGACGTTAAGAATTAACAACTGAGGGTCAATAGTTGAGGTTCCCAGGGTTATTCCAGAGAGCCATTCCTCTGCAAAATCGATCTGTTTGACACTTGTTGATATTTTTGTTGATACATAGATCGAGAGACCACCCTTAAGGCGGCCGAACTTGGACTGCCTGGTGGCGGGTGTCCTAAACTCCAAGAAGCCCACTATTGGGATACTTTCTCCTGCCCAGGTTTCCTGTAAAAGGATAACGTCGTATTCTTTTAGAGAGTCAATTATTGCTGGAGATTGTTTTTCCGAGCCGAATCCATTAATGTTCCAAGAACATATTGTCAGGTTGTGATTAACTATGGGTCAGTCGGTCTGGTTTCGGGATAAGGCCCCCGGCAACCATGACCAGTCTGCAGTGACACTGTTTCGCTGGTTATTTGCTGGCTCAGGATTGCCTTTGGGCGAGCTGCCTCTGGCAGACCTCAGTACTGAATAAGGGGCTAGGGAGGAACTTACAGTGCATGCCTGATTCGTTTCGAATATTGAGGGATAACGAGGAACACTCGGGGTTGTTGTTATAATACCCCATGTTTTGAACTGGTCGGTTTTGGTCAGCACTAGATCCCGAATTGTGGACGTTAAGAACGTTATTTGAGTGGCTTCGCCCGTGTTGGGTCCAGTGCTTGAAATAAATTCTATAGCAATTATATCCCCCGATTGAAGATGATTTAGGTCTGGTAATGATTTGAAAAGTTTTAATATATTTCCTCGGTTAAGAATGTCATGCGGGCCCCTTGAGGTGTATTCTGGGGTGAACAGCAATTTGGTGTTTTGAGTGCTGTTTTGGGACTCACAAGACTTGTTGGCCGCTGCTGGCTGTCTTTGCTTGGAGTTTGCTTTGGAGAACTTTCTTGGCAATACAGATATGGTGGGTGAAAAAGAGAACTTTTCCATGTGATTTGTGTTTACAGAGTGTGGAGCATGGTTTTTGTTTGTGAGCTCCAAACTACAATGGTTTGCTGAGTTTAGGTCTCTTTTACAGCCAGAATCTAATGCAATACTTTGTGTACATGGTTTACTTTTGTTGGCACCGGTGAGGGGTTGAAGTGAACTGAATTCTTGGGCAGTTATTTGAGATGATGCAAGGCTCTGATGAGCAACTCCCGAAACTGGGTGCTTAAGTGATGGTTGTATGAAGACAGGTTTTGCTTGAGTTGATGAATGAATAGAAGGTTCCAAATCTTGGGATGTTGCTGATTGCCTTTTAAGCCGGGTTGAGGAGGCTGTCTGTGTAAGTGACTGATTTAACGGGGGTTGAGGACTTGTCCATTCTCCTTTCGAGGAAGGTATTGGTGTTGTTGATGGTGCATTACCTAAGGGGGCTGCCTCGTCCCTGGGAGGATTACTCGTGTTAAAAGATGTTAGGCCGATTGTCAGTTTGTTACGGCTTTTTCGTTGTCTTTTCTTTTCCCTTTTCGACAGGCGATTTGGTTTTTTGGATGTTTTGATGAAAATTGGTTCAGCAGCTGCTGTGTCGATTGGGTTGGGAGACTTTGTGCTGGAGCGGACTATCAGACAAGGTGAGTCCTGTGGCTGACTCATGGCCTGATTGGGAGGATCTTGTGACTTGGACACCAAGGGTTTCTTTATTTCCGTTAAAACGGCTGAGAGAAATTGGGGTAAAGATGAAAGAGAGTCTATGATAGGCGAACAGCAGCACACTGATTGCACCAGCTGTGTTTGGGCTTGGGCTTTTTTAATGAGAGCGTTAAGTGCCTCCAGTTTTTGGTCGATCCCGGCGGTGTACACTGCAAGCGTGTTTAGCAAGTGTACCTGCATGTCCATCTTGTCTGAGTGGTATGTTAAAGCAGCTGACGTTGTTTGGAAGATTTGTAATAATTGGGACCATAAGTTATTGGGGTTGGCCGGTAAGGGTGTTTTTTGCCTGTCCGGCTCTTTATGCACGGTATTGAAGAAAGATAGGTCCAAAGAGGTGTTTATGATGTTAATATTTGGGTCTTCAGGTATCGAGTCTTGCTCAGATGCCGCCCCTTGATTCATTCTGTTCAAACAGGGGTCTAATTCGGATTGAGCTGAGTTGTTAAGGGCCACTTGTGAAAGGGCCCTTGCCTGTAATGAAGTGGCTATTGGACTCTTTTGTGATTTGTCCTGATTGGGGTTAAATGAGGAATAAAGTATAGACGGAGAAAGCAGACTTGGGTTTAAAAGTAGTTGAGTGATTGAAGGGTCAGCATTACTGTGGGTTGTTGCCTTTAAAGAAACTTGATCTGAATAGGTTGAATGTTGAACTGAAGATTGAGAATGAGTCTGTTGTGGTTGGATGGAGTCCTGGGCTTCGAGGGCATCCTTGCTAGGAAATTCTGTTATTGAGGAGGCGCTCTGTTGACTTAAATCCATTGGTCCTCCATCGACCCTGTGGATCAATGGGAGAACCGTTATTTGGTGTGATCGTGGCTCGAGGGCTACTTGAGCGGGTGCCTGTACCTGTACATAATAGTCATCCACATGATACTGTGCAGATCTACCAGACGATAGATCGCGCCGGTCGAAACAATTTTGCGAGTCTGAGGGAGTGGCAAGACGCTCGGTCTGATTCTGAGTAACACCGCGACCTCTACCACGTGAAGCTTGTTGAGGACCACTACGACCTCCTCGAGCCGAAACACCATTGTTCCTGTCACGTAAAACTGGACAATTAAACTTCAAATGGCCCTCACCCCGACAATACGCGCATTGATTATACCCCAACACAAAGCGAGGTGCAGAAGAGTCATTACGCAACTGTGATCTAGAAAACTGCGATTGCGATCGATTTGGCTGTTGCGAGTCATTGTAATTCGAGCGCGGAGGATACGCTTGCTGCAATAAGACCTTAGTTTTAAGATCCTTCGTTTTCTTGTCTGCGCGTTCGCTTTCTTCCTTCTCTCTGTTTTCATAGTACTGGGCCGTAGCTAATATCTGAGCAGTGGTAGAAACAGCCCACGAACTTTCAGAATTCTTCAGCTTGTTGCTGAGTTCAGGCAACAAATTCGATACGAATTTATCAACGAACAACCGCTGACCACCCTCATAGCTCATGTCCTGACCACTATGATCAATAAATGCCTCCTCAAATCTCGTAAAGAAATCGGAGACACTCTCATCCCTCTTTTGTTTGCACGCAGACAACTTGTCCCAATTAACGCGTATTGCTGGCATAAGTGTCTTCATAAGAGTAATGATCCTCTGGGGCAAATCCGCAATAAGCTGTTTAGCCCCACCAACTTGCTGGGCGTCTGCCGCCGCAAGAGCAACCCAATCACCGCCTAACTCGGCCACGTGATTCTCATGACGGATTTTCGCCCAAATCGGCTGAGGCACTACATTGCCAAACAACATGTCAATATCGGCAAGGTTCATAACGGTAGCATCCACCAGTTGGGACAACTCCTTATAATAACCTGCAGGATTTTTACGGGGATCGGGCAAGGTTTGCTTTACCTGCAAAACTTCCGATCGCTTCCAAGGGAGGTGTATCCAAACTCTCTGGAAACGTGCTGGAATAGCGGGATTAGCATTAGGATCACCTGGCATCCATACTGGGGGAACTTCCCGCATAGGATACTGACCAGGTTTTGCCATCCACTCTTCAGTCTCGTCCTTAAACAATGCTCGAGGTCGCACTGTACATCGAAAAGATAACAGACGCTCTAGAGCACATCGAACATTGTCACCTACAATCACACCAGTCGTAAATTGATTCTGGAGCTCAGAGACCTCGGGCGGTACATTATCAACCGCATCATTATCCCACTCTTCTCACAAAGCTTTACACATTTCCTCGAACACGAATCGCTGTGTGGGCGCATTAAACTGGGAAAATGTCTCAAACACTACACGCGACTCTGAGCAACATCAGAAAGAGTCGATCCGAGTATTGGCCCAAAAAGCGGAGAATAGAGAGTAGCAACAGCGTTAAAGAGACGACTACGAACAGAAGGAGAAGAAGAAGAAGGTACAGGAGCAACAACAGTAGGAGTAGAAACAGTAGTAGTAGACGGGGTAACAGGAACATTGGTAACAATAGGCTGACGAGGGACTGGCAGAGGAGCAGTAGGAAGAAGAGCTGGTAAAGGAGGATGAACAATCTGCGGTACAAGAGGATTCGGGAGAGGAGGAGGAACGACGGGCTGACCAGCAGCCGCCAGAACAGCAGGTTGAGGAATAGGAAGAATCATAGGACCCACAGTATCTGGAGCATAGGGAGGTGGTGATTTCAAGAGATAAGACAATAACGAATCTTCTATCACTTCCTCCCCGTCTTATCAGAATTAGACGGTAACGCCGGATAACACTTATCCACCGCCATGTGATGAAGTCGAGCACTAACTTCCTGCTCCTTCTCATCTTTGTCTCGCTGATACTGTTCTGCATTTCGCATCACCGTAATAACACCTTCTCTCTTATTTTTCTTAATCTGTTTGATTTCTTTCTGCTTGGCCTCTTTGCGCCATAACCGGAAGGAATCAAACATGGCCGGCCTAGCCTTCCTTTTAAACAGTTTAGCTTCAAGATTATCTAAGACGGCAGTTTCAAAACTACCATGTGATGGCCAACTAAGAACACCATCATTTTTAGTGTAACGAACCCAATATTCATTATATACGATAGGACCTACGCCATGGCGACTATAGAGCTCATAAATTGGAGTTCCAACCGGAGGTATCGGACATGAATCCTCCAGCCGGGAATCCGTGCTGCAACATTTAAGGAAACCAAACAAAGTACTACGGCCAGGCATCGTGCACACTAACCAAGTTTACAAACTTCGAGGGCTATCGAATTATGATGTCCTCGCACAAAAAATGCAAGACCCTCGGTTTTGGCAATTGCAATCGTCAAATAAAACCCAACAACTAAGAACCAACGACTAAGAACCACAAATGCAATGGAACCATGCAAACAACAAGGTAACTCTGGGAGCGACCCACAAATACTTAACTGAAAGAGCAATGGCGTCACCAGGAAGGCCCGTCTATCGTCTCGCCGTACAAAGGACTACGCCAAGCGCCAAAACAGGTCGACAGTCAGGGCATCAGTCCGTCGCAGCCGTCTGGAAGCGGGAATCTTCGCGGGAAAAGACTTCGGGCCACTTATTTCGACAACTGGATCGATGAAGCGGGGTGCACCTTCCCTCGGAGATTTCACACAAAGTTCCTCACGATCGTCGGGCTTTGGACTGGTACCGCTGATGTCGGCCAACGTTGGGCGCCAACTGAAGGACTGGGTTATTCTAAGACCCAGCGGTGCCAGGGGACAACACCTGAAACCTTCGTGGGTTACCTGTTCTGGCGTACGAAACACAGACACGGGACACTTCCAGCGACGTCAAAGATCGGTGTTTATTTACTGCAGGGATACAGAAATCGCAAGAAGTACACAACGTGTAGGTTCTCGGAGACTGCTTCAAATTGCAAAAGTGGATCGCTCCTTTTATACACGTTTTTGCCATTGCACAACATGGCAAACAAAGGTTACAACTCAGTTCCCACAATAAACTTCAAAAGAGTCGCGTTCATGTTTCAGGAGGCCGGAACATAATTACAGCAGCATTGCCGTTTCCCAACTGTAAAAACATATCATCCCCACAGTTGAACACATTCCATTCTGACTGTAAACACATTAAGGGAAGGGACAGAAACAGATGCAAAGAAAGAACAAGGATGCACGACAGATTGGAAAAGAGTGTTGGGAGTAATAACGGGAACTTGATTACAGGATCAAAGACCTCGTGCCCAATGCATGCACGACTGAAACAATAGACCAGCACTGTAAGATGAACCTCGAGCGGGGCCATCTGCCTTTGCCGTGTCATTTCCCTATCATAAAAGTCACCCTCAAAGAAACACGTGTCCTTCGTGTAAGCTTGGGAATCCCAGGGTCACAGAGCGGACAAAGTCCGTTCGCTGGCTACTTGAGGGCAAGAGACAAGATGGATGCCGCATCTAAAATGGAACCCGAGGATTCGGACGGACAAACCCAGAAATGAGACGAACCATACGTGGTTGCGTAGCGAAAACGCGTACACCCACTAAACTCGTCATTTGCGGTTCGTAGACACCAAACTCATCCATATTCGACAACACCCAAAAAGTGTCGTTCCGTCTCGCACGGAACCTCAGGGGTCCTTCTACAGAAAAGCCCATTTTAAAACCATCCAGTTTTACTCAAAATATGCAAACTTTGCATAGCGCTACGGCCTCAACCCCTACACAAATTCAAGTAGTAACACCAATTTCAGTTCCATTAGCTCCTCCGGAACGGTTTTATGGTGACAGCGCAAAATTGACTATTTTTGTGAATCAATGTCACCTTCATTTTATAGCTAAACCTACAGCTCTCCTGACGACTCTTCTAAGGTGGCTTTCATTTTGTCATATCTAGGGGGAGATGCAGCTTTATGGTCAGTACCAATTGTGGATAGAAATGATCCGTTATTATATGATCTTAGACGGTTTAAAGAAACCATGAAGAAATTATTTGCTAAACATGTCTTTGTTCAGTCGGCCGATCATGCACTTCTTAATCTAAAACAAGGATCATCCGATTGAATTCATTACATCTCCTTATTTAATCGGCTAGTTATTGAAGCTGAATGGCCAGAAGAAAAAAGAGTGTCATTATTTTACAGAGGATTAAGAGATGAATTAAAGGATATGGTTACTCAAATTTTAGACCCACCTGAAGACTGTGGAGAATTTATTGATCTGGTAGTTAAGTTGAATCACAGGCTAAGTGAACGTAAGGGAGAAAAGACCAAGACTGACTCTAAAATGTTTGTCTTTAAGGATAAGTCTACACTGAGAAATGAATCATCCCCCAAACTAGTTATGGGAGAACCCATGCAGATTGGCACCGTGAGAGGCCCTCTCACAAAAGAAGAAAGAGAGAAACGTAGAAAGTTAAATCAATGCTTATATTGCGGAAAATCTGAACACTTCATAAAAGAATGTCCGACCTGTCCTAAAAAGGCAAAAGGGAAGAGTAACGAGGTGGCTTTTTTAGATCAGTCGGAAAACTAGAAAACTCGACAAAAAATGAGGCCGCTTTGTCGAGTAAGCAAGCAAGTTTGGCCTCTACTGTTCCTACTATGACTTCAAATCATCTTAGTATCAAGGTGACTTTGCAATCTTCTGAAAATAAATCTGTGATATGGGCAATAGATGCCCTAATTGATTCTGGAGCTACGGGCAACTTCATAGACACAACATTTTTATGTGAGTTAGGATTTTCAAAAGTGCAAAAAGATGACCCTGAAATAGTAAGAGCAGTAGATGGAAAAGAGTTAACGTCAGGCCCAATACAATTTCAGACAGACACTTCACTCATGATTTCTTCAACACACTCTGAGAATATATCCTTTGACATCATTGATGCACCACAGTTTCGCTTAATTTTGGGAATTCCGTAGTTAGCTTTACACAATCCTCAGATAGATTGGGTAAAGAAAACCTTGTTATTTAAATCTGTGCATTGTCAAGCCAATTGTTTACCACATCATGTTCCAGAGTTATTAATACATGGTTATGATTTTCCTAAAACATCTGAAACTGTGTTAGCCATTCAAGGAGTCCCATCTGAATATTCAGATCTTCTGGATGTTTTTGATAATAAAAAGGCTAACACATTACCGCCTCATAGACATTTCGATTGTCGGATAGATCTCGTGCCAGGTGCAACTTTCCCTTGTAGTCGCATATATGCGCTTACCGAGTCAGAAAATCAACATTTAAGAACCTATCTGGATGAATATTTGGAAAATGGTTTTATTAGACATTCTAAATCCCCAGTCTCTTCACCTCTTTTCTTCATACCGAAGAAGGGGGGAGATTTGCGCTCGTGTATAGACTATCGCGCCTTGAATAATGTGACAATTAAAAATAGGTACCCTTTACCATTGATTCCCACTTTATTGGATCAGATAAAAGATGCCACAATATACACAAAACTGGATCTGCGTGGGGCATACCACCTTGTACGAGTCCGAGAGGGAGATGAATGGAAGACCGCATTCCGTACTAAGTTCGGTCTATACGAATATCCGGTCATGCCCTTCGGACTCTGCAACGCCCCAGCAGCATTCCAGTTTTTTATCAATGAAGTCTTACGAGATTTTTTAGACATTTGTTGCGTGGTGTATAGTGATGATATTTTGATTTACTCAAAAAACAAAGAAGACCATGTAAAACAGGTAAGAGCTATTCTTCAACAACTTTTACAAAATTCTCTGTTTGTCAAACTTGAGAAAAGTATGTTTCATGTTACTAAAGTTGACTTTTTGGGGTATATTACTACCCCATCTGGAATCGAAATGGATCCAATGAAAATACAGTCTATACTCGCCTGGCCTAGCCCAACATCTGTGAAGCAAATCCAAAGTTTGTTAGGGTTTGCCAACTTTTACAGACCGTTTATTCTTGATTTTTAAAAACTCATAACCCTAATCACAAAATTATTACGAAAACATGCAAAATTTGAATGGGATCATTCTGCCGAGCAGGCGTTTCAAGAATTAAAGAATCAATTCACCACAGCTCCAATTTTAATGCATCATGACTCATCTCAACCCTTCATTGTTGAAGCTGATGCTTCACAATTTGCTATTGGAGGAATTTTGTCACAACAACATAAAGAAACTGGGCAAATGCATCCAATAGCCTATTATTCTAGGAAATTAACTTCTACAGAACAAAACTATGCCATAGCTGACAGAGAATTATTGGCAATAAAAGCTGTTTTTGAAGAATGGCGCCATTACTTGTTGGGTGCTCGTCACCCGGTCACAATATATACAGATCATCGTAATTTACAATCGTTACGATCAGCCAAAGCCCTTTCTGCTCGTCAGTTAAGTTGGACATTGTTTTTCAATGATTACAATTTTATCATTACGTATCGTCCTGGAAAAGAAAACAATAAGGCGGATGCTTTATCCAGAATCGGAATTACAGAAGATTGTCTTCAGAGTCAAGAAACATCACAACAATTGATAAAGACATTATACTTGAAGTAAGGAAAGAACTAAAAGCTAAAACTGTGCAAGAGTTGAAATCTGAATATCCTATGTTACAGTTTAGAAATGATCTTTTGTATATGGGTGATCAGATATTTGTACCAAATGTATCTTTACGAGATCAGGTTATACATTTACATCATGATAACATCTTGTCTGCACACCCTGGTATCACGAAAACTTATCAGTTAATTTAAGAACTTTTTGGTGGCCAACCATATTTGAAGATGTAAAACAGTTCGTAAAAACATGTGCTATATGTGGGCAGAACAAGGTTATACATCAATTCCCTAGTGGTTTATTACATCCTTTACCAATACCTCCACAACCTTGGCATACCATATCTCTTGATTTTATTATAGAATTGCCAAAGACTTCAACTGGTTATACTACCATTTTAACTGTTATAGACCAGTTCACTCGTATGGCTCATTTTATACCATTAAAGAAATTACCCACAGCTAAAGATTTTACTCACATTTTTACAAAAGAAATTGTAAAACTACATGGAATTCCCTCAGTTGTCATTTCAGATAGGGGCCCCCAGTAATTTTCCAATTTTTGGCAACAATTGGGAAAAAACCTACAAATGGACATTCGCATTTCATCCAGTTATCATCCACAAACGGATGGGTTGACAGAACGAACTAACCAAACCATTGAGCAATTTTTACGTTGTATGATAAATAGTTGTGAACAAGAGTGGTCAAATATTTTGTGGGCCTTAGAATTCGTATATAATAATTCTGATCATGTATCTATTGGAATGTCCCCATTCTTTTGTTCTCATGGTTATCACCCGCAAGGTGTTTGTATTGACAAACCTCAAACTAACTTAACTCCCTCGGTCTCTACTTATGTACAAGAATTAGTGTCTATTCAACAACAAGCACGTTGTCATCTAGCAGGTGCTTAAGAAACACAAAAGAAACAAGCAGATTCTCATCGCTCAGTTCAACCATCTTATGTCATTGGTGATAAGGTGTGGTTATCCACAAAAAATTTAAAGATTCAAGGTGGAAGTAAATTCTGTCCTCGTTTCATAGGACCGTTTTCTATAGAGAAGGTGTTAAATCCAGTTAGTGTTCGTCTAACCTTACCACCTCGCTATCGATTTCACCCAGTCTTTTATGTTTCTTTATTGAAGCCTTTTCATCCTTTAACTCGAGTTAATGCCCCTCCTCCTGCTGTAGAAATTGATGGGAGTCCTGAATTTGAAGTTCGAGCAATTCTTGATTCAAAAAGAATAAAAAAGAAATTACATTATTTAGTGGATTGGAAAGGTTATGGTCCAGAAGAAAGATCATGACAACCTCTTGCAAATCTTCAGAATGCTCCACGTTTGGTGAAACTTTTTCACTGAAAATATCCTGATAAACCAAGGCCTGTCCCTCTAGTCTTAGGGGGGCTTTTGAGAGGGGAGTACTGTCATGAAGCATAAGGTATATACAAAATCAAGGACACGCTTTCTTATAAAGCGCCTTGATTTATCCCCGTTTAAAAACCCGCCCCTGTCCCGTGCAACCAGCACTCCTTGGAATATGATCTTTGATGTGTTTTCGTGATGTAGAATCATTTAATGCTCTATTGTTTGTAAGTGAAGTATATAGGTTATGCTGTCTGAAGCTTTATTTTTGCTAATGTGTAGCGATATTTGGTGCATGTTTAATTGTTCATGATTTATACATTTCTTGAGTCCGCTTTTGGCATAGGTCATTTATTTTACATATTGTTGTTGCAATCTGGTGCCTTTGGATGCAGAGTTGGCGCGCAGCGAGCGAAGCGCACTGCAAACTGAGGCCGACCCGATCTCAAACCGAGATCGGTAAGACGCGTCTCGCGCTACGTGCGTGAGTCACGTAAGGAAGATTCTGGGCGTTCTGGGTGTGGCATGGGTATTTAATGCCACACCCAGCCATTTTCAGTGCTTAGCCTCCTGACTTCTACGACGAACAACTCACCTGGATCTCGAAGAAACCACGTCTTCTGTCTTCATCCACAGGAGGGCACCATCGCTTCATCAAAGGGACCTAAGGACAGAGAAATTCAGAAAATGAAGAGCTAAGTAATAATTTTTAGTTTCTGGCGCCCAACGCAAGAAAGCTTGAAGTCACTTTATCAATGTAAAGAAAGATAACAATTTTTGGAACTTTCAGCTGATTAGCATAGGCAATACTTTTGGAACTTTCAGCTGATTAGCATAGGCAATACTTTTGGACTTTCAGCTAAAAGAAAAGTTTGTTCAAGAAAAGCGATTTTCATATGTCTTTTGTGTAGCTTGTTTTTACCATTATTACTACAGGTCTGGTGAAGGCATAAAGATTTGTTGGTGCACGCATATAAAAGTAAGTGACGACGTAGTAGTTAAAGTAAAAATGTAAATTGAATATTTAACTGCAAGATTAGAATGTAAAGGTTGTGTTTATTTAGACACAAGCAAATAACCATCAAGGTACAATGCGTATTTGCAACTACACGTCATCAATCTACACTCCTACACCTTCACAAGACTGCTGGACGCAATATCAAGAATTCCCCAGATCGCAGGTAGGAATAAGTTCTGCTAATAAAAGACAATATTAAAAAAGACAAGGATTAACTTAGTGCTAAATAGGAAAACTCGGGTCGCATAGTTTACACCTATGTTCTGTTGCCTCGCAGGTCGACAACAGGACTTCTACGTGCATCCAGTATCCGGCCCTCCTCCCGGGGCTCTATTTTATAGCCTAGAGTAAGGTAAATTCATAGGTTATCCAGTAGAGTTTTAGGAAGTTGGCTCACAGCGTCTCTGCGAAACAATCAAGTGCTCCTGAAGGTAAGAGAGTACTTGCACGTCCTGACACCATCAAGCGCCATTGAAGCCTAACTGACAATGTTCGGTCTAGAACACATATATACAGTAATATAGGTGAAATGTCACGAATGGCCTCGTGATAGCAACTGTGAACAGTCTAGAGTCCCTTCCTTCCCTGAAGCTCTAAATCATACGCCAAAGGCTAAACAGAAAGGAGTTATCCTTAGAAACGGTAATGCGTGGTTGCCTACCACCACATTCCGCTCTTTGAGCCAGTTCGTAAATCAAAGAATGTACAAACAAAGAAAACACTGCAACGCGTGGTTCCAATCACCACCGCGTTCCGCAGTAGCACCCAAACAGTTACTTTCCTCTGGCGATTTGAAAACGGTAACGTGTGGTTTAGGGCAACACCACGCTCCGCTTTAAGCACTGTCTGACAAGCCACTCCTGCAGCCCCAAAAACGACAAACAAAGAAGTTCCTCTGATAACCTCCCACCAAACACGGCAATGCGTAGCAGCCAACTACTGCATTCCGCTTTGGGGAGCGAAAAGGTGAGCAACCCTACCGGACCGTCTACAACCTCCTTGGGAGACCGGGCGCTCACCAACATCAGGCGCTGTCCGGAACACGAACACGGAAGAAACGAAGGCAGCAGGACCTTCTCCCTGGCTGACATCAGTTCTCCATCCGGCAGCTTGAAGGAGTCGGAAGACGGGAAACCGGAATTACGCGCATCGACCGATGCGCGTCCTCCCCTCAAGTACTTCCTCCCACTGGGCATCATGGGAGTTGTAGTGCTGGACGCGCTAGGCAGGCGCGGTTACTTCAATCCTGACAGTAGGCCCTCCCCCCTAGCGCCTCCTAGGGCCTGGCTTCGACGGAAACCGTCTATGAAAAGAGCGAACCGCAGCAGGGGCATGGACATTGTGGACCGGCTCCCAGGAATCATCCTCCGCCCTATACCCCTTCCACGCAACCAGATACCAGAGGGTATTTCTTCTCCATTTGGAATCCCTAATACACCGCACTTCGTATTCATATCCCCCATCACACAACACCGGGGGCGGAGAACGTCTCCTGGCGGACAGAGCCGGCTTCAGCAGATTACAATGAAAAACAGGGTATGCGAAGCGTCCCTGGCAGCTTCAGCTTAAAGGCCACAGGGTTGATCTGTTTCACGATGGAATACGGTCCAATGAACCGAGGGTGAAACACGCTTCACAGCTTAAAGCGGATGTTCCTTGTGGAGAGCCATACCCTGTCTCCAACCTTGTAGGTAGGTCCTTCTGTTCGATGGCGATCCGCCCACTTTTTGTACTCTTGTTTGGATTTCTGCAGATGGTTCCTGACTCCCCGATGCACGATGTGCAGCTTTCTTATTAGCCCCCTGGCAGTGGGCTGATTAGCCACCTCCTCAGGTATGTTGATGGGAAGGATCTTGGCATCATAGCCATACGAGACACAAAACGGCGACACCCCCACTGAACTATGCCATGCGTTGTTGTATGCCAATTCTGCCAGCCAGAGCAGAGACACCCAAGACTCCTGTGCCTCTCTAGCATAGCATCTCAGATACTTCTTTAAGGTCTGGTTTAGCCGTTCTGTTTGCCCATCTGTTTGTGGGTGAAAGCTAGTAGAAAGCGTGGAGTCGATATGCAGTGCTTGACACCATGTCCTCCAGAACCTTGCTATGAACTGAGGCCTTCGGTCCGTCACAATCACTTCTGGTATCCCGTGCAAACGTATAACATTGTTCAGTAGCAACTGAGCCGTCTGTCCTGCTGTAGGGAGATTCGTACATGGTATGAAATGTCCCAGTTTAGTGAGACTATCAATGACAACCAAGATAGCTGAATTACCCTGGTCGAGAGGTAACCCGGTAATAAGGTCCAGGCTAATGTTTTGCCAAGGTCGCTGAGGGGTAGGCATGGGCATAAGTTTCTCCTTTCTCTTACAGGTTTCGTTCTTTGCTCGGGCACATTCCTCACACCTAGCCACCCAAGACAAAACATCCTGTCTCATCGTCTTCCACCAAAAATACCGTTGCACCAGCTGGATGCTTTTACTCCCCCCCCCTGATGGCCAGCTAATGGTGAATCATGACACCAATTGAATACCTTTTTCTGCAATTCCGTTGTGGGTAGATACAATCTGTTGTGGTAAAAAGGAAGCCCCTCTTTCATAGTGCGCCCCCTGTCCAGTGTAGCCCAGGACACCCATCCAGGTTTAGTTTTCATTTGTCTAATTTTGGCCAAGAAATCAGCAGCTCCTAGGACACAAATCACCTATAGCCCCTAGCGCTGGCCTGTTCTCAGAATCCTCCACCGCCTCCTGTCTTGACAAGGAGTCAGCCTTCTGATTGTCCACCCCAGGCCTGAATGTTATTACAAAATCATACTCTGAAAAAAACAGCATCCACCTCATTTGTCTCTGTGAGATATGCCGCGCTGTTTTCATATATTGCAAGTTTCTATGATCAGAATATACGGTGACTGGGAAGACAGCTCCCCACAAGTACTGTCTCAACTCCTGAAAAGCTTTCTTGATTGCCAACAACTCCTTTTCGGCAATGGTGTAATTCATTTCAGCTGCACTCAGGTTTTTAGACAGGTAGGCAACGGGATGCAGTTGTCCAGTGACCTGATCTCTGTGAAAGAATGGCTCCGATTGCTTCATCCGAAGCATCGGCTTCTACCACAAAAGAGAATTCTGGTTTAGGGTGAGCCAGCACAGGAGCAGAGGTAAAAGCTTTCTTTAGAAACGTAAATGCCTCTTCCGCCTCATCAGACCAGTGGAAAGGAACCCCTTTCCTGAGCAAGCGTGACAATGGAACAGCTACCTGGGAAAAACGAAGGATGACCCTGCGATAATAATTCGCAAATCCCAGGAAGCTTTGTACCTCCCTCACACTTCTAGGAGTAGGCCAGGACAATACTGCTTTCACCTTGCGCTCAGACATGTGTAATCCTTCAGGACAAAGCATTACCCCCAAGAATTCCACCTCGCTCACGCCAAACTCACATTTACTCAGTTTGCAAAAAAGACTGTGTTCTCTCAGTCTCTGTAACAGCTTGAGAACTTGTTCTGAGTGTACTTCTATCTTTTCAGAATAAACGAGTATGTCGTCCATGTACACTACGACACATAAGTCCACATACTCCTTCAAAACGTCGTTAAGGAAATACTGGAATACCGCTGGGGCGTTGCAGAGCCCGAACGGCATTACAGTATATTCATACAACCCGTAATGAGTCCTGAAAGCCGTCGTCCATTCATCCCCTTCTCTGACATGCACTAAATGGTACGCCCCCCTCAGATCCAATCGTTTGTAAATCTTGGCATCCCGCACCTGGTCCAGCAACACTGGGATAAGGGGTAAAGGGTATCTATTGCACACTGTGTGCTTATTGAGCATATGATAGTCCACACAGGCCCTCAAATCACCATTGGCCTTTGCTATAAAAAACAAAGGCGAGGCAGCAGGGGATCGGGATGGCCTAATAAACCCTATCTTCAGGTAATGGTCTAGATATTCTTTCAGATGTTTTGTCTCTGGTACGGATAATGCATACACACGACACGCTGGTATGGTTGCCCCATCTACCAGATCAATATGGCAGTCATACTCTCTGTGCGGCGGCAACTGCTCTGCCTTGGTTTCACTAAAGACGTCTTTATAGGACTGGTACTCTATGGGCAAAACCACCTCTTTTTCGACTGCTGTGGCCACTACAAATGGAAACGACAGCGCCACTGCCTGCGTGTTTTTGTGTGGGATGAAATGACTCAGGCATTCCTCAGACAGGAACTGTATGGTTTTGGTTTTCCAATTTATTGTGGGATTATGGTGTCTCAGCCATGGCATACCTAGTATCACTTCGTACTGCAGGGCCTCAATTATGTTCAGAGACAATTCATCCCTGTGTCTTCCCTCACTGACTGGAACCGTCAACAACTCCTCCTCTGTTTGTTCTGTAATAAGGCCTGATTTCAAAGGTTTGCCTTCCACCGCAAACACTTCCTCTGGAGTCTCTATAGATACTCTATGTAAAGCAAGGCGGGTCACCAACCCACTGTCTATGAAATTCCCTGTTGCTCCTGAATCAATCATAACCAGAACCTGGTGGAAATGTTGATTGCTCTCCAGACACATAGGAAGCACGATGTGAGACTCAGTGTCTTGTAATGCCAAAGCGGACAATGAAGGTATTTTCCAACTAGTCTCCTCCTCCCACTCCCCTTTGTGGTCCTCGCTGTTTCCTTCCGTCAAATTTATTGCGGACACAGCCACCTTCTTATTCCGGGACCATGAACCTGGATTCTTTGGTTTAGAAGGGCAATCCCTTACATAATGACCCTTCTTTCCGCAGTACATGCACAACCCTTGAACTCTGCGACTCTCTCTTTCCTCCCTGGACAACGGGGCTCTAACGGCACCTTTTTCCATGGGTTCAGTATCCTCTATCCCATTTCCTTCTCTCTTCCCATCTTTCAGACAATCTACCATCTAATCTCAGGGTTAGATTGACCATGTCAGCACAGGTGGTGGGTTGTGGATCGATCTGGGCTATTATATCTTTTAACCCTTCTCGAAGACCTTGGTAAAACAAGGACATTCGTTTCTCTTCTGGCCAGGCGGTTTCCGCCACTAACCTATTAAAAGTCGTCAAATACGTGGCCAGATCCTTTCTACCCTGTTTGAGGTCTAGCAATTCTCTATCCGCACTAAATGTAGTTGCTCTTCGATCAAATACTCTCTCAAACTCTGACCTGAATGCCGACCTATCAGAGAGCACAGCGTCGTTGTTCTTAACTAAGGGTACTGCCCAGTTAGCTGCATCACCTATTAGATGTGAAATGGCAAACGCCACTCGAGAATGGTTATTGGGAAAAGAAGAGGGCTTGCAGGAAAAATGCAACAAGACTTGTGTTAAGAACACCTGTGTTTTCGACGGATCCCCTGAGAATCTCTCTGGACTAGCCAAAGGGATAGGGGGTGGGACCATGACCTGTATCTGCGAGGGTGTGAGAGAAGCATCAAAAGGATTTCGAGTCATCTTATCTACCTTCTCCCTCAAGGCTGCGGTCTCAGCCCTAGAAGATGCCAATTCCTGCTGTACTAATACTAACGCATGGAGGACATCCTCCATGGACGCCATCACCCACTACACCAAGATCGGGCGGAGCAGGAATTTCGTGGGCGCGTAATTCTGTCAAGATATGCTCCGCCTCCTGATATCACCAACACCCCGACACAGTACACAGGGTGTTCGAGGGATCAGGCGAGGGAAAGGAAAGGGAAGGGACAGCGGGAAAAGGAGCCTGAATCGACAAACAACAACAGATATTAACAGAGCTTAACACATGCTACTCTCATATATTCTCACTAACCCCTCTAGTACCTTTTCCAGGAACTGAACACCCTCTCAGTTCAGTAGAACCATCAGGACCCTTCTCATATTGGGTTTTCTGCCATCAAGCGCCATTGAAGCCTAACTGACAATGTTCGGTCTAGAACACATATATGCAGTAATATAAGTAAAATGTCACGAATGGCCTCGTGATAGCAACTGTGAACAGTCTAGAGTCCCTTCCTTCCCTGAAGCTCTAAATCATACGCCAAAGGCTAAACAGAAAGGAGTTAGCCTTAGAAACGGTAATGCGTGGTTGCCTACCACCACATTCCGCTCTTTGAGCCAGTTCGTAAATCAAAGAATGTACAAACAAAGAAAACACGGCAACGCGTGGTTCCAATCACCACCGCGTTCCGCAGTAGCACCCAAACAGTTACTTTCCTCTGGCGATTTGAAAACGGTAACGTGTGGTTTAGGGCACCACCACGCTCCGGTTTAAGCACTGTCTGACAAGCTACTCCTGCAGCCCCAAAAACGACAAACAAAGAAGTTCCTCTGATAACCTCCCACCAAACACGGCAATGCGTAGCAGCCAACTACTGCATTCCGCTTTGGGGGGCGAAAAGGTGAGCAACCCTACCGGACCGTCTACAACCTCCGTAGGAGACCGGGGTGCTCACCAACATCAGGCGCTGTCCGGAACACGAACACGGACGAAATGAAGGAAGCAGGACCTTCTCCCTGGCTGACATCAGTTCTCCATCCGGCAGCTTGAAGGAGTCGGAAGACGGGAAACCGGAATTACGCGCATCGGCCGATGCGCTTCCTCCCCTCAAGTACTTCCTCCTGCTCAGCATCATGGGAGTTGTAGTGCTGGACGCGCTAGGCAGGCGCGGTTACTTCAATCCTGACACACTCATTGGATGAGGTCTTCAGTGATGCCATCAATGATGTCTTTTGAAATGTGTTAGGCAGGTGGTTTTGCTCGGATATATATTTACCTTAAAGAAATGAAAAGACAAGAGGCGTTTGGCAAAACAAGAACAAATTGGTTTAAGTAAATGCTGTGGCCTAGAGAGTTTTGACAGAATGTGTCTGAGGAAAGTCTCTCTGTGTACAAAGTTTGGGCTGGTTTTATACATTTCTTGCAAGTACCATAAATCGCTTGCTGCATTCTTAAAAGACATTACAGTAACAAATAAACAGGGTTGGTCATCTTGATAAGGACACAGATGGCTCTCGACCTTGGGGAGAGCTAGTGTGGGCCAGTGTGTATGTGTCCAGATGACTGGCATGAGGGACGCTTGATCATTACATGGGGTGTACATGTCGTGTCCTGATTGGCTGAGTTTTCTATCTACATGTGGTATCTAGCTTAGTGGAACACAACCCTTTGGTCAAATGTGTTTCATTGGGGCCAATTGCCGCAGACCTGTGTGGGGTAACTATCTATCTGTGGGATCGATCAAGGTATTCCCTGGGCTTGTGTTTATCTTAGGGTAAGAGAGACCCGACCTGTGACATGTTATTCATAGGCGTGGGTATTGGTCGCAGGCCCTGTCATAACAAAGTATCTATGGTTGATGGGAATGTCACCTTGGGTAGATCCGACAGCAATGGTGTGAGTTCACTGGAACTCCTAAAATTAATATGTTAGTCACTGGTGTCATTGTTATCGACATTCCCAATAGCTTGTATACAGTTGTCATAGCATACATTCGCATTGTCGCATTTTCTTTACTGATATTGGCAGATCTTTGCATTCCTAGATCATGACATACATTGACAACGCTTTTACTGTAACAACATAGTTGTCTGTACCTGGATTATGGCATACATTGACATTGCTACTGCCGGTATTGTCGCTGTATAAAGACATAGATTATGACATACATTGTATTTATGAGCACTGATATTGTCATAAAGGCACAGTTTATGGCATATATTAGTATTGAATATATCGATATTGTTGTCCGGCCTGCACATGTAACGGTACTCACGACATCGTATTTACCCATTCTAACAGAGTATTATTTGGTGATTCTGGTTAAGCTTCACCATGCAATATCCCTAAGATGGTCCTTGGATTCACACTAATAAATCCTTAGCTCAGTCCTGGTAGAGAAGCAAAGAGCAATCAGACTATAGAGGAACACGTATTGAGCATTTCACATTACCAAAATGGATGATGAGTAATTGACACGACTCTATAGAAATCCGACACCAATTTATCAAAACAAAGCAGATTCTTAAAATAATTTAGACACCAAAACAAAGGAGATCAGATACAGGTAACCGGAGATATGGATTTTAGAAGAAAGCATACATCACAGCAATTCACTACTGCAGAACTTTTGCATTGTAGTCAATGGGAAAAGTGGTAGTGACAAACGATAACTCGCAGGTTGAGTTGTGTGGATCTCAAGGAAGGTAAAGGGTATGTGGGTCCTAGGACCAAGCCACAACAGTCAGTTTGATTTTACTTGGCCGGGTGCAGAGTTGTAATTTGGCTCTCAAAGGGGTACCGCTCTCCGGGGGAGCCAAATTTTGGCCCAGGATGAGTTGATGTCATGTAGTTTCAGGAATGTTATCACAGGAGCAGAGTATTGCGCCTTTGGTTTATGCAACTCATGTTGTCCCTGACACGGGTCTCTTCTTTATTCTTCTTGTAAGTCAAACCAGAACTAAGGTTCTGGTTTCACCAGTGGCCCTTCAACCCTAGATTTAGGGGTGTTAGGGGTGTGGGTGAAATTGGCCAATGGCCTACTAGCCCTAGCAACTAATCCGCCCCTAAGGTGACCACTTCTGGGGGTGTGTGTCACCTTTTCCACCCAAAACCCACTATTCTACCACTTTTAAAAATAGCAGAAGGCTTCCATAGCTGTACCAGTGGCGTAACAAAACTTGAGGGGCCCCCCCCCTACAAGGTACGTGGAGGGGCCCTCGCTGGACTCGATCAGGAGCTCTCCGGCCAGGGTACTGTGCTGAGGGTACCTCCTGAAGCTTGGAGCCCGCCACACGCCACTGAGCTGTACAGACCTGGTAGTCCACTCTAGAGGTGTGGCTAGCCTTCTGGGGGTGTAAACCTCCTGAATGCCTAATTTTCCGCCGGCCTTCCCGGGTGCAAATGTGCCTAGGGGCGCAGGGAGGGCTGTTTACTTCTGTAGGAGGCAGCCTGGTTGGCATGTTGTTTGATACCAAACATGACATATTTCAGCGGTGCCATAATGGAGCTGGCAACCTTGGGTTTGCCTGGGTGTCATTTCATTTTATGGACAGCCTATCCCTTATAATAGCCTTTAATGGTAAAGGCCACTATAGGGATATATAAGCTTGCACTTACATGTCCACTCCTTTAAGAAAATGCACCCTGCCTTCTGGGCTCAGGAGGCCTTCCTTAGGGGTTACTGGCATATATTAAAAGCAGTGCATTGACTTTTCCACACATGGTGAGGGCAAAGTTGAGTTTGAACAGATTACACTGCTCCTGCAGCCTGCAATGGCAATCATGCTGTCAGTAGTTTAGCATAATCCTCACTTCCGTGTCTTTAATAGAATTGAAAATGCTTGACGCATAAGCCAGAAATCTTTTCACTCCCTGGTGATCAGCAGTTTACTACAGTGTCCTGATGAGCAACTAGAGTGCTAACATTCTATACTTATGCCAAAAGTGTGGCACAGCTGACCGCCATCTTGATTGAATTGAAGTGGAAAACTGAAAGCAATTTCTACTGAGGATACTGCAGTAAATTAGGAAATTAGGGAACTTTACTACAAATAAGTCTCCCAAGATGGACACCAGAGAAAAAAGATCCCAAGCATAGCACAAATATTACTGAAATGTAGCCCACGTATAGCCCAGTGACAGAAGTGTGCAAAACACTTAATTGTTGTTTTTTTTTTGCAGTTTTATATAGCGCAGACTTGACGCAAAGGTTTTGGTGTGCCTTACTTGAGCATAAGTTACATAACACAAGGACACATTCATTTTGGTTTTAGGTATGGGGAGAATAAGTGCTTTGCCTAGTATCACAGGATGTCGAGCTGACGCCGAAACTAGAACCTGGTTCCCCAGTTGTAAAGTCTGCAGCTCTGGCCGTAACGCCACATTCTCTCCCTGAAGTGTAAAACATAATCAAATGATCAACTGGATAAAAAAAACATAAAGACACTCATACCACCACTCACACAACCATTCAATCACCCATACAGCCACTCAGAAAACTAGTCACTCACCCATACAGCTACTCACGCACAGACATATTCACCTATACAGCCACTCATACACCCAATCACTCACCGGTACAGCCACTCATTTAAACATACAAGCACCCACACACACACTCACAGACCCATACAACCACTTACATACCCATTCACACATCCATATAAGCACTCACATATCGGCTCACTCACCCTCATAGCCATTCACACAGACATTCACTCTCCAATACAGTCACTCACCTAACCAAACAGCCACTCACCTATCCATATACCCACTCACTCATTCAGCCATTCAGACACCCATAAAGTTACTCACATACCCACTTACCACCCATACAGCTACTCAAACCCATACAGCCACTCATATGCCCATTTAGCCACATACCCACCTACTCACAAACCCACTTATACAGCCACTCACACATCCATACAGCCACTTGCACACCCACAAAACCACTCACACGCCCACTGACAGACCCATATAACCACTCACAGGTACACAGAGCTAGTCAGAAACCCACCCACTCACCCACCTATAGAGCCACTCACTCACACACCCATTCAGCCAGACACCCACTCACACACTGATACACTCACACAACCACTCAGATCACATATATAGAAAATAGTATCACCCATTAGTAGCACAACTAGCATATTAATCTAACTTTTGTAGTAGGTTGGTATACATGTTTAACATAGAAAACAGCCTTTGCACCACACAGAACTATGCTTGCCTTACCCACATATATGCATGGTTAAGGCAGTGCATGGTCTAGATGTGCGAAAAAGTGGGCACAGGAAGAGGAAGGATCGGGAGAGGAAGCTCCAGGATGCTGTCTGGTAAGTGGGGCTGGGTTTTGGAAAAGGGGGTCGTTTTAAGGGTGGGATAGTTTATAGAGCTTGGCTTTGTTTTTAGTGCTCAGGGCTGGGGGTTCGAGGTAGTTTTTAGGACTTGGAGGCCGAGATTTAGGAGTCTGAGTGGGGTGGGGGAAGTGACAGTTTTCAGAACTGGGGCAGTTTTAGAGCTCAGGGCTGGCGTTTTTAGGATGTGGGGCAAGTTTTAGGGCTCAGGACGGGGGAGGGACATTTTTCAGGGCTGGGGCAGTATTATGGCTCAAGAGCAGGGGGGCTGGGTTGTGTCTTTACCACGCATGTGATCTTTATCAATCATGCGTTTACAATGAAATTGCATGGTAAAGGCATGTGTGGTTAAGACACATTCATTGTTGGGGCCATGTTGTAGAGGCACGCATGCTTTAGCCATGCATGCTTCTGCTGTGCAACCGTTTAACACTTATGAACTCCTAGAAAACACTTACACTCACTTATTGATGCCATCCGTGATGTCATTTGAGATGTCATCAGTGATGTCACTGACCATGTCATGAGCGATGTAACATTTGAGGTCATAAGCAGTGCATTGTGGGGGTCTAAGTTATTATAGTTAGCTCGGGTAACTATAACTGCTGAATTTCAATGGTTTTGGCCACAAGCTAGATCTCAGTCCAGAAAGAGTGCTTTTTAGGTCTCGCCTGAGCCAGCGTATGCGTTGCTCAGAGAGACATTTAGTATACGGGTTCTCAAAGTGCTGCCACAGCCGGCCTCGCACTTGCGTTCAACCGAGCGTGCACACGCAAGCCGCCATCTGCCTCCCTTCCAGCGCGATCACTGCTCCACGCGCACCACTCTTTTGATTACCACAGAGCGCGTCTGATCACTTTCGCACCCCTCCCCTCCCCGCTACGCTGCTTTCACTTTAGCACACGGCCAAGCATCTGTTGCTGCTTCTACAATGACCTCCTTTGTTTTTTATGAGCACCTTTTCCACTACATCTCACCGCTCTCCCTACCTCCCCCGAGGGCTTCCTTCACTGCAGGTTCCTCTCACCTCACGTCTGTGGCTTTGCTCTGGTGTGTTTAACCTTGTACTGTTTATTTTTGAAGCCCAGTGATTGGTGGTTGATAAGTGGCGCCCTAACATCGGAATTACTTGACAAAGGTTAAGCCGAACAGTTGTGCATTGCGGGACTGCACCGCCACAGGCTGCCGTAGGAGCAGCCCCTCTCTGCGGTCTAAGACCTCACCTCCTCCCTGTTTGTCGCAGCAAAATAAGGGCAGATTCACCTCGATCCACGCCACCGCTGCAAGACAATCTCCCATGATGCATTTGTGAACTGACAAAATGTCGGCTTTGTTGTATTGATGCGTCCCGCGCCAATGACGTCACCCAAAAAGTCATGCTTGTATGATGTTGGAAATAATTTAGCATTGTGCCATGGTGCAAGGCTCAGCTTGCAGTGTCTTGAGGGAGTTCTATCTTTGAGGCCCACCCTCGTGTACAATTAACCTCAAACAAACGACAGCTCAAGGGTAAATTTATACATATCATTTTTACAAAAAAAGCGTGTTACGCTTAGAATTATCATGGAACTTCCTTTGGCCCATTGTTTGTGCATTCATTTCATGTGGCACGGTACTCCATTGTAGGCTTCAGGCTAGGTGAGCTGCTTTGCATGGCTTTAGTTGATACGACTTTGCGTGGATTGCCAAGGGATGTTTGTGCTGTTCCTCCTGCTACTGCCACTTTGCAGGAATTATCAGCAGTTTCCAGTTCACTTCAACTTTAAGTGTAAAGCTGACAAACGCAAACCAATAGTAAGCCTGGACGCAAGTGCTTGATCTGGAGACTTCCACAAGTTAATGCATAGGTCACAATCTTAGCATCTCCCGCAGGGGACATCCGGTGCTCCTACATTGACCCCAGCATCTTCATTCTATGGTACCGAGGTATGGCAAACCCCTGCTGCGCCTCGGGCTCCTCTGGCCATAGCCGCTGTGGCCATCCAGCACAGGCGGTGCACGTGCCCTGATGGCCAGACCCCTCTCCCTCCCAGGGTTTGATCAGATGGGACACTGCCTGGCTTCCATTGCCAACAGGGCTTCAGTCGCTCCATCTCATGTATCCCCCCCCATTGTCAAGGATTGCTGGACCCAGGAAGCTCTAACCCCTGGTACATTTCACTTCCACCTCCTCACGTACAGGAAGGATACGCAGAAGAGACATTGTACCATGTGGAGGGCTGTAGAATGAGCCGCTCTGAAAATTCATTCTCGAAATTGTTGCTGCATTATTCTGCTTGTTGCCTTCCAAATTCATTTGTGTTTGCTGTTTTTTAGCATGTGAATGGAAGCTGTGCAAGTAGCAATGATGGCCTTGATGAAGTATGCCCGGATAATGGAAGGGTGCAATGTGCCAGGCTCTTTACAAGAAACAGTCGGAAAACAGGTGGTGTCTTTTTCAATCCATTTTCTAAAGTTCACATGCAGCTCCATCGAAAGCTGGAGGAGCTCAGATCACCTAGAAGGCAGTGCGAAAGGATACTCTCTCCGAGTAAATGTACGAATTCACTCGGTGATTTTCGATTTTCTTGAAACCTGCAGACTGACAGCGTCAAATCTGACTGATTTGTACTTTCAACATCATTTCTGTCTCTCACTCCTTCCATCTTTCCTCTTTGTTGCTCTCTCCTTTTCCTTCTCTTCCCTCAGTATCTCTTAATTCTCATCTGCCTCTCTGTACCTCACACACTTTCAACTCCTCTCCTCTTTTTACTTTCCATTCTGCGTGTTCCCTGCTCCCTTCCTTTGCTACTCCTGCCTTCCACCACTCACTCCCACCACATGTCCCCTCTCCAGGTACTTTCTCCTCTGTTCCCGTACTAACCACCTTCTCTCTTCTTATGTCTTTCTTCTCCTTTCTCTTGGAATTAGCGCTCTTCTCTCCCCTTCCACTCACCTCTGCTTTTCTCTCCTTTCTGTCCTACTTCTCTCGTTTTCTACCAATCTCTCTACCCCTCTTTCTTCCATTTTTTCCAACCTGACTCTCCACCCACATTTTTACTTCTGTCTTGTTTGTTTTGTCTCTTCGGGTTGTCTTGTATTTTCTCATTCTTACATGCCTGATTTTCTGAAAGATCCAGCCACCTTGTAAAAAAGTAAGCCCTTCCTTAATTAATATTTTCTATTGAAACCTTTGGTCGCCTTTTGAAAATGTTGGGTTGCCACTGGTTATGGGCCTAGATCTGATGCAATAAAATCTCTTTTCAAAATCAAAAATGAAACTGGATCTAATTCTTGATAAGTGAGATTGACAGCATGACAAGAGGCTTAAGAGCAACAGTTTGATTGTGTGTCCACGTGAAAGTGCCAAATTCATAGTACTGCTCCCAGGTGGAGCTGTAACAGGAATAGTTACTAGATTTAAGAAAAGCATATGCTGCCAAAACACGAACATACATTAGAGTTGGCTTTACTCCTTTCTTTTAGGCATGACAATTGACAGGCCATTTTTGTCTGCCTTAAAAACAAGCATTGGCATAGCCAATAGGTCTCGCCTTTGGGACCTTATAAGTGTTTAGCCATGCAACAGTTAATGTTGCAGTAAGGATATTGTGCTGCATAACTAAATACTTATAAGGTCCCAAAAGCGAGACCTATTGGCTATGCCAATGCTTGTTGTGATTGGAGTAAACATGTTCAGTAGTTTTTGAGCAATTAAGTTTCAAAAACGTTGTATAATTCACATCATGGATCCTTGCAGCTGCAATATCAGGGCTCAAGTTCTCTGGCCCGCACCCTCATAATATTTTACAAAACAATTGGGAAGAGTAGAGGTATCCCGATTGCTTGTGGGGGGGCGGGGCGGGGGGGGGGGGGGGGTTGGAAAGGGACCTCCTCTGGACTTGAAGCTAATGAGGAAAATACTCTTTGATCATTCAGTGGATTTGTGGATTCATCACGATGCTCAGGCAACCTCCTGATACTTAGCGATGGATCAGCGAATTCATAAGAACATGAATACACACACAGCCCTATACATGCACAGTCACTCTCACACATACTTACCCACATAACTACACACACCTACACAATGTAACATTCACACACCCATACTATATCCACACACAGTTACACACATAACCCCCCACAGAGTCACACCCACTCTCACTATCCCATACTTGAAGTCACACACACACCCACAGACACATATATACACAGATGTGCACAACCTCACACAGTCACCCACATACCCATACAACAGCATAGAACCAAACACACACACATACACCTCTAAAAGGAAACCCAATGCCCACCACACTCACAGAAACAACCACACACTTATACAACACCCCCACACACTCACAACCACCCAGAGTCACACCCACCCTCAGAACACACACACAGTGACACACACAACCCCAGAATCTCCTATGCATAGTCACACCTACCCATAAGAAGCACACACACTCATACATACACAGAGACATGAACACAACTTCACACACACACATAGTCAAGCACACACACACAATGCCAGACAACCACCCACACACCCCTACACAATGACTCAGACACGCAAACACCCCCATACACTCACAGAAACAAGCCACATGCCCACACACATCCACAAACCACTACACACAAACACACACAATCATCCCCACACATACACTCACACATGTACATAACCCAATACACAAACACCCACACACACTATTGTATACAACCTCAAATACTCACACTTATGCACACATGTACACAATCACACACTCACATACTCTTTCACACACCCACATAAAATACACCTACATACACCTTGTAGACATCACACACAGACCCACACAGTCTTCTACTAACTAACAAACACACACTCACACAACCATCTGGACGGGCATTCCCACACTCAGCAAGACAAACACACACACAGCCATACACACACATCGACACATACACACCGACCCCTATACTGACATACGCTTTCATAAAGACACAGACATACACCTGCAAACACTTACACACGCACACACACTCTTATAAACATGCAACCCCCACACACATTCAGACACACTCACACAAAGACCAACACATTTCCATTGAGATTCCTTTATACACATACATACAGGGATGCACTACTCCCATGCACAAAGAGAGACACATACAACTACATGCAGACATTGACACAATTCCATACTGAGAGACACACACAGCAACATCCCTCACACATTCACTCACAAACACATTTACACAGACCAGAACACATACTCTCTTCCACACATGGACACACTATCCCACACACTCTTCCAGACACACACTTGTGAAGCAACAAATGTGCATATTGTTTACATTTAACTAGATCTGCAGACCCACAGCAGCACTTTATTTAGCCTCAATCATGCCAAAGCACCGGTAATTGACCTTGCCGTGCTCCGTGGATCTGGTTAATACATAAAAAATAATTGTTGAACAATAAAAAAATAGTTATTTGTTTGAGTGGGTCTTTGTGTTTTTAGTGTGTTGTGCACACTTATCGGTTGAAACGGGTACAATCATTGATGTTGTTAATGATATCCGGCGTCCTGTGCTGTGAAATGGACTCAGTCCTTTTGGTACACTGAGGGCATGTTATAGCGGATATTATTATTGTAAATGGAGCCCAGTTTATGGTCACAGAGAAATGCTGAAATTGTTGTATTGACATGTCTCCTAGATTTCTCAATCTCTGGACAAAACTCCGCTGCCCACTGCCACTTCGTCCTTTGACATATGTTGGAAAAAATAAAGGCCTCCTCCACTTGGATTCAAAGTCCACCCCTGTGATTATGCTCAGCTCATTGCCCCCACAGGGCACTATCATGAGATCTGAGTGTTGACAATCTAATCGGCTCTCAAGCATGGGCAACACTTGGTGCCACTTCATACCTTTCTGGCCAATCCCAGTAATGTCCACTTGGGGAAATCCAAAATTGTTGCACACTAATCGGTGAGGTTTCATCCTGGGCAGGAGCACAACAGACAGCATGCGGTGACCATTTCATGTTATGGACGTGGTGACAGCTGACTTAACACGCGCAGTAGCCTTGTCAATCTATATGGAGAAGGCGATCGAAAGCTTCTCATGGGAGTATCTGCTTGCTGTGTTACACTGGATGGGCTTCGGTGAGGACATGGTGACTTCAAAATCTCATATACTAACCGAGTGGGGCATGTTAAAACAAGACGGGAGTCTTCAGAGCTGTGGCACCTACGGAGGGCAGCAGGCCGGTGTGACACTGTAGGTAGAATGATTGTAACCTGCTACTGCCAAGCCGTGCAGGGCACCTGCCTGCGCATGGTCTCTGCGAGCGGTTCCATCGCGAGCGCAAAGAGCAGGGGCCTCTGGTGTTGTGTAGGTCTGTGTTCTGTGATCCTAATGATTGTCTCACCGAGTTGGCGTGGGGATCAGCATCTGATTATGGGTCATATTACCTAGCTGCACAGCTCTAATGGATTATTACTCGTGCCACAAATGTCCCCAGAGATGAGCTACCTGAAAGCGAATGCGCAAGGTCTGATAATTCTAGTGCACATATTAAGCGACCCTCTTCAGAAGCTTTGCAAGGCCCAATGAACGAGGCCTCACTGCAATGGCCACACAGTCGTGTTCCAGCACTATGAGGCCAAGGGGAGGCAGCATCCTACCATGGCCCTTACTGCCATGGCCCACTGATGCAAGGCTCCGGTATGGACGTCCACCTACCCTGGGCCCTGAAGCTATTGCATAGTGCTCTGAGGCCTAGGTGAAGATTCTTTTTCTGGGTCTCACAGCTATGACCCATATCTGTGTGGACCAGGGGAGGGGCAGCCCAACCGTAGTTTAGCGTTGCAGTGCCCAATGGAGGGGGTTGTTATTTCCCTGATCCTAGCAGCCATGATCCAGCACTCTGAGGCCAATACGAGGGGGTCACTTTTTCGCTCTGCTCTAATCGGCCTCAACAGACTGGCGACGGTGAGGGCCTCCCAGTCATGGCCCGGCACGAGAGGTAGAGGGGAGGGCCTCGTCCCCTGGGCGACGGCGATGGCCTCCCAGTCGTGGCCTGGCATGAGAGGCAGAGGGGAGGGCCTCATCTCCTGGGTGACGGCCTCCCAGTCTTGGCCCAGCATGAGAGGCAGAGGGGAGGGTTTCATCCCTGGGCGACGGCGATGGCCTCCCAGTCGTGGCCCGGCATGAGCGGCAGAGGGGAGGGCTTCCTCCGCTGGCCAACGGCAAGGGCCTCCCAGTCGTGGCCCGGCATGAGCGGCAGAGGGGATCGTTTCCTCCCCTGGCCAACGGCAAGGGCCTCCCAGTCGTTGCCCGGCATGAGAGGCAGAGGGGAGGGGAGGGCTTCCTCCCCTGGCTGACGGAGAGAGCCTCCCAGTCATGGCCCGGCATGAGGCAGAGGGGAGTGCTTCCTCCCCTAGCCGACGGCGAGGGCCTCCCAGCCATTGCCCGGCATGAGAGGCAGAGGGGAGGGTTTCCTCCCCTGGCCGACGGCGAGGGCCTCCCAGTCGTGGCACGGCATGAGCGGCAGAGGGGAGGGCTTCCTCCGCTGGCCGACGGCGAGGGCCTCCCAGTTGTTGCCCGGCATGAGAGGCAGAGGGGAGGGGAGGGCTTCCTCCCCTGGCCGACGGAGAGAGCCTCCCAGTCATGGCCCGGCATGAGGCAGAGGGGAGTGCTTCCTCCCCTAGCCGACGGCGAGGGCCTCCCAGCCATTGCCCGGCATGAGAGGCAGAGGGGAGGGTTTCCTCCCCTGGCCGACGGCGAGGGCCTCCCAGTCGTGGCACGGCATGAGCGGCAGAGGGGAGGGCTTCCTCCGCTGGCCGACGGCGAGGGCCTCCCAGTTGTTGCCCGGCATGAGAGGCAGAGGGGAGGGGAGGGCTTCCTCCCCTGGCCGACGGAGAGAGCCTCCCAGTCATGGCCCGGCATGAGGCAGAGGGGAGGGTTTCCTCCCCTGGCCGACGGCGAGGACCTCCCAGTCGTGACCTGGCATGAGAGGCAGAGGGGAGGGCTTCCTCCCCGGCCGACGGCGAGGGCCTCCCAGTCATTGCCCGGCATGAGAGGCAGAGGGGAGGGCTTCCTCCCCTGGCCGACGGAGAGAGCCTCCCAGTCATGGCCCGGCATGAGGCAGAGGAGAGTGCTTCCTCCCGTAGCTGACGGCGAGGGCCTCCCAGTCGTGGCCTGGCATGAGAGGCAGAGGGGAGGTCTTCCTCCCCGGCCGACGGCGAGGGCCTCCCAGTCGTGGCGCGGCAGAGGGGAGGGCTTCCTCCGCTGGCCGACGGAGAGAGCCTCCCAGTCGTTGCCCGGCATGAGAGGCAGAGGGGAGGGGAGGGCTTCCTCCCCGGCCGACGGCGAGGGCCTCCCAGTCATTGCCCGGCATGAGAGGCAGAGGGGAGGGTTTCCTCCCCTGGCCAACGGCGAGGACCTCCCAGTCGTGGCCCGGCATGAGAGGCAGAGGGGAGGGCTTCCTCCCCTGGCCGACGGCGAGGGCCTCCCAGTCGTGGCCTGGCATGAGAGGCAGAGGGGAGGTCTTCCTCCCCGGCCGACGGCGAGGGCCTCCCAGTCGTGGCGCGGCAGAGGGGAGGGCTTCCTCCGCTGGCCGACGGAGAGAGCCTCCCAGTCGTTGCCCGGCATGAGAGGCAGAGGGGAGGGGAGGGCTTCCTCCCCGGCCGACGGCGAGGGCCTCCCAGTCATTGCCCGGCATGAGAGGCAGAGGGGAGGGTTTCCTCCCCTGGCCGACGGCGAGGACCTCCCAGTCGTGGCCCGGCATGAGAGGCAGAGGGGAGGGCTTCCTCCCCTGGCCGACGGCGAGGGCCTCCCAGTCGTGGCCCGGCATGAGAGGCACTGTCAAGCTGGCTGCAGCGAGGACGCAGAGCAGTTGTGTGGTGTGTGGGTTCATATTAAAACATTATTTAATTTGATTTTGCTTCCTTTCACAACACCAGGGAATTCCTAGTTTTTGCTCTCTGCGGTGTCGTGTGGAAATCAGCCACTAGGAATTACAGAAGTTACATCTTATTTTCCAAAATTGAAGAGAATGTATTTGCCCCATTGACTTATAGTGAACGTCAATTTCAGGCAGGAGACAGCTAAAATAAAGACATTTTGGCTTAAAAAATCAATATTCTCCCGCCTGAATCGGGCATTTATGTTTATATGTTAGAAGCAAGAATGTGTGTCAATGATTGCTCACTCAGAATAGGGTACAAATGTGGTTATGGGAAGTGCGTCCTCTCAACCGTTTCCCTTTATCCAATATCACTTTATAGCAGAGAACTATCGTTAATAAACATTAAACCTAGGCAAAATTAACATTTCCAAAATCAATTAGTATTTATCCACATTACTTACTGTCAACGGATCATCTTGCAGAGGGTAAGGAGATGTCTCCCTGGTGTCTCTGCGTTTGATAATCCTTTCCTCCGTGTCCTTAATAGAATCAAAACTTTCTTTCTCGTTAGCTAGGAAATCTTTCATTCTATGTCAGACAGGACGCAAGGATTAATCATGTCCAAAGCTTACTTACTACCAACGTTGGAGCATCCGAATAGGTTTGAAGTAAAAAAAATTAAAGTCGATTCTGATGACCATTCTGCAGTGCACATACTGTCTTCCACCTACCTGGATGGCCTCTTTTGCACATCGATGCTGGCTTTCGCCATGATTAACTTTACCCACCTGGCAATAGATGGGGAGGATACCGCCCTGAAAGGTTTCTTCAGAGCAATCAGGAGTTGTCTTCACCTGTGGTCTAATTTCGGTCATCATATCCTTGCATGCCTTAATGTATCTTACCACACACCCTTTTGGCTGATCTCTAAAACAATGATGGGATACCCACCTAGTATTAGAGTCTGTTCTCCCATAGATGGTAAAAGTAACATCCTCTGGTGTGAAGACCTTAGCTCGGATGTCCAATGCCCTCACATCCCAAACTCTCTTGCATGAAATAAGGTTTAATAAGGTAGCCAGTTGTTACAGTCTGTTGTAACAATCAGGCTCAGAATCATGCTCAAACTCATTTAGAAGAATCTTAACAAAGCAAGATGGTTTTGGTACAATGTTGAATGTGTCTTGGTTTTACATTATTTTTTCCCAATGTATTAGCCAATGCTTGTTTATTAAAGCTAAGTACTCGTGATGACATTCTGTAAGCAACACGTGTTCATATTTAGGTTCATTGTCATGATATTTGATTCCGCTCGCTCTTTTCTTATTATGCACGTTTTTTAAGACATGCTCCAAACCGGCAGTTGCAGGTCACGTTCTTGGGCAGGTGAAATCGGATATTTGCAAGCACGTGTAACACCGGTTCCTCCTTGTGCCAACCCCACCCTTCAGAAATCCTATTTAAGCCCCAGACATGCTTCCACAAGCGCTTACGCTCGTTGCGTCTTCAACTTACCTGAGGGCAGAGATCCAGGCTCCCTCCTCCACGATTCAGATCAGCTCCCGAGTGACTTGAAGGTTCCGGTCCGGTCCTTTAATCCTTCCCTCGTAGTCCAGGAAACAGCACAAGCTTTCTTCCGGAGCTACGAACAAAGGCTTCCCACGCTGCAGAGAGGAAACAAAAGGCATGCAGAAACAGTGAGTAACCGGCTGGCTACATAAACAACAAAAAGTAAGTTTCTGGCATACATCTTGCCCTTTCGTATGGAATAACTTCTGTCAGCACATTCAACTAAATACTTGGCCAAGTTCGCAGGAAAATGTGATAAATCACTAAGCAAAGACGTTACAACTTTTAAAAGACTGCTTATCTTATTTGGCATCTTCTTTGTTGCATCGCGATCTCCTCATTCAAGGTTCTAGGAACTGTAAAGAACAGACATTTAGACTTTATCAGAAACAGAGTTCTTTTGGGCATCTCCGGACAGTTTATTTGTAAGTGAAAGTTACTGGAAAAAATCGTAATTCAGCATTGCTTTAGAAAGGAAGCTTCACAAGACAATTAAGCATCTGTTTTATTTATCATTGCAGAACCACGATATTTAATGTTATTCAGGTGACAACTAAAAAGCCTGAGAAAATCAAAGGTACACATTTTGTGATCAGACATTTTACACAATTGTTGTTGATCCTTAATTATTAATGCTAATATCTTTTTCTGTTGTTTGTTTTAAAAATTAGAGATATTTCCTGAAGAAAGGCAGACAGGAAAATAGAAGCAAGCTGCGACTGGCAGTGTTTTTTCTGTTTATTATTTTGTCCCTATTCCCCCTTCCCTTAAGGATTTAATTTGGGTAAGCTGTGTTTATAAAATCCAGTTGCGCCCAAAGGAAGTTCTTGGGGGAAGTCGAGAACAATCTACACATCTCTCAAGTTGAACGTCCTGCCTTTCAGGTGAGTGAAGGTCAACAGAAGCGTAAGCCTTCACAACAATAAGGTTCTCCTTGAGAGATATGGATTCTGATACGGAGAGAATTGATGGCCAAGAAATGGCGCACGCACTTGCAGATGATGTTTTAAGAAATCAATCCATATCGGAGATGTTACAAAAAATGCAATTGGAAATTAATACATTAAAGCACGAGAATACAGTCTTAAGGCAGGAAGTCCTTCGTTACAAACCTAGAGATTCCTTGTGGGGAAATCCTGTTTTGTCCCAACATACGGATTCTTCGGGTTTTGGTACTAAGTCTAAAGCCTCTAAGGTAGTCATGAGTTCAGATTCTAATCCTGCGCCAGTACAAGTAACGGTAGCTGTTCCTAATGTTGTTCCTTTGGCAGCCCCAGAACGCTTTTTTGGCGATTCTAGTAAGTTTAATGTGTTTCTTAGCCAATGCCAATTACATTTTATATGTAAACCACAATTGTTTCCCAATGATGCAACTAAGGTGGCTTTTGTGCTTTCCTATTTGGGAGGCACGGCAGCAAACTGGTCCATACCCTATATTGATCGAGACGATCCCATTCTACACAATTGGCCTCTGTTTAAAAATACCATGACCAAATTGTTTGCAAAACACACGTATGTACAAGCCAGTGACAATGAGTTACTAAATCTAAAACAAGGTAAACAAGATTTGTTAACGTATGTAACCATGTTTAATAGACTTCTGACAGAAACCCAGTGGCCAGAGGAAAAACGCACATCCTTGTTTTATAGAGGTTTGCGTGATGAGCTGAAAGATGCTTTGGCTCATATTGTGGATCTTCCAGAGGAATATTCAGACTTTGTGGACTTAGTAGTAAAATTAGACCATCGATTAGGAGAAAGAAAGGGTGATAAAACACGATTTGAACCAAGGTTTTCTGTATCAAAAAGTGATAGGAAAGAAATTGATACTAAATTGTCAGAGTCTGAACCTATGCAGATTGGGACCATTAAAGGGCCTTTATCAGCAGAGGAAAAGGATAGAAGGAGAAAATTAAACCTCTGTTTATATTGTGCCAAATCTGGGCATTATGCAAAAGAGTGCCCTACAAAACCAAAAGGGGCAAAGAAAGTTAATTCTGTAGCCACGAACCCTACAGAGCAGGAAAACTAAGAAACTCGTCAAGGAGGGGGGTCTCTTGTACGAGTGGAGAATCTTTGTTGACCTCCAATATTTCCACTAATTTGGTACCAAGAATACCTCGACATTTTGTAATACAGGTAGTTCTCATCATTAGTGCTCATGTGCGACACTCCGTTCCAGTCTTATTAGATTGCGGAGCCACTGGGAATTTCATGGACATTAAGATGGCAGAAGAGTTACAGATACCCACTGAGTGGAAGACTCAACCTGAGTCAGTTTGTGCAGTAGATGGGTCAGCTTTATCTTCAGGAATGATAACCAAGAAAACTACTCCACTGGTTATGGTATGTCAGAATGGTCATACTGAGAAGATAGGCTTTGATTTAATCGATACACCTACATTCGGGTTAATTTTAGGAGTACCATGGTTAACTCTACATAACCCTAGAATTAATTGGACCTTACGAACGGTAACTTTAGATTCCACGTTTTGTCGAGAATCTTGTTACCAAGAAGCTCTCAATGAATCTATGACAATTTTACACTGTGCAACTACACAAACACAGGTTGCTAGTCTACCAGTTGAGTATCAAGAATTCAAAGATGTGTTCGACCCTGTAAAGGCTGGCTCTTTGCCACCACACAGGTCATACGACTGTCGTATTGATCTAATACCCGGAGCCACTTTGCCTAACACTAGAGTGTATGCTCTCACGGAAGAAGAAACAAAGTATTTAAGGACGTACCTTGATGATTTACTGGCGTCAGGATTTATAAGACATTCCACCTCTCCAGTATCCTCGCCCCTATTTTTCATTCCTAAACCAGATGGAAGTCTCCGCGCTTGCATTGACTATCGCGGATTGAACAAGGCCACAATTAAAAATAAATACCCGTTGCCTCTGATACCTGTTCTTTTAGACCAATTACGTCATTCCACTATTTACACAAAACTTGATTTGAGAGGTGCATACCATCTTGTTAGAGTAAAAGAAAATGATGAGTGGAAAACAGCTTTTAAAACTAAATTTGGATTATTTGAATACACTGTGATGCCATTTGGTTTATGCAATGCGCCTGCAGCATTTCAATTTTTCATCAATGAGGTGTTGCATGAATTTCTTGATGTATGTGTAATTGTATATATTGATGATATACTTATCTATTCAAAAACTAAGGAAGAACATGTACATCAAGTTAGGGCAGTATTACAGAAATTGCTAACAAATCATTTATTCGCCAAGCTTGAAAAATGTATCTTTAATACAAACACAGTTGATTTCCTTGGGTATTGTTTATCTCCAACAGGAATAATGATGGATGTAAAAAAGGTAAATGCCATTAGAGATTGGCCAGAACCCACAACAGTTAAAGAAGTACAAAAGGTTTTGGGTTTTGCCAATTTTTATCGGCGTTTTATTCCTCGTTTTGCTGAAACTGTTGTACCCTTAACCAAATTGCTGCACAAGGGACAGAGGTTCATATGGTCAGAACAAACAGCTCAGGCATTTGAGTCACTCAAAGAAAAATTCACCTCAGCACCTTTGTTAAAACACCCAGATCCAGATCTTCCATTCTTTGTAGAGGCAGATGCTTCTCAGGTGGCGGTGGGGGCTGTGCTCTCTCAAAGAGATATTCAAGATGGACAACTACATCCCGTAGCTTTTTATTCTAAAAAACTGTTGCCAGCTGAGCAAAACTATACCGTGGCCGAGAGGGAGCTCTTGGCAATAAAATTAGCCTTTACAGAATGGAGACATCATTTAATGGGCACGAAATTTCCCGTCACTATATTTAGTGATCACAAGAATTTGCAGTTTTTTAGTTCAGTAAGAGCATTGACTCCCAGACAGATGCGTTGGTTAAACTTTTTCAGTGCCTTTGATTTTGTTATAACTTATCGACCAGGAGCACAACAAATTCAGTCAGATGTCTTATCTAGATATGGGTACACCGCAGATTTGAAGAAAGAAACAGGTCCCCCCATAATTCCTCCACAAAGAATAGTGGCACCAATTCTACAACAAGATTTTTTAAAACAAGTTAGAGAGGAACATTTGAAACTGAAGATTCAAGAGTGGTTAAAAAATCCCCATAATACTATACAAGATGGTTTATTGTATCATAACTCCTTGTTATATGTACCAACTAAATGTTTACAAGAAAAGATTTTGACATGGCATCATGATTCAATTTTAGCAGGTCATCCAGGTTCCCAAAAAACCTTGGAAAATTGTAAAAAGCATTTCTGGTGGTCTTCAATGATTGCAGACATTAAAGCATATGTCAAGTCCTGTCCAATTTGTGCAAGAAATAAAACTGTACACAAAGCGCCTATGGGGTTATTGCAACCATTGCCAACTCCTCCGAGTCCCTGGCATACAATCAGTTTGGACTTCATAGTCAATTTACCTAAGGCTAACACTTATACAACTATTTTAGTGGTGGTAGATTATTTGTCAAAAATGGCACACTTCATTCCCTTGGTGAAACTCCCTACCGCTGCAGAACTGACGGATGTTTTTATTAAAGAAATTGTGAGGTTACATGGTTTACCAACCAAGATCCTTTCGGACAGAGGGAGTCAATTTACCTCTAAATTCTGGACAAATTTAGGAAAAAGCCTAAAAATGGAAATAGCTCTTTCAACAGCCTTTCACCCAGAAACGGATGGCCAGACAGAAAGGGTAAATCAAACCTTATTGCAAACTTTACGTTGCTTGATGGCAGAATTTACCACTGACTGGGATAAGGTATTACCTGTTGCAGAATTTGTTTATAATAATAACGTACATTCCGCAACAAAGTGTACTCCATTTTATTTTTTACAAGGGTACCATCCACAAGCGTTACCCGTATCAGTGATCCCCTCTTTAACTCCAGGAGTCACGGAGCGGCTTTCTACACTATTAAACATACAAGAGAAGGCTATGAAACATTTAAACAAGTACAAAGTATCCATGAAAAGACAAGCAGATAAACATAGAGTAGATACTCCACAATATCAAGTAGGAGATAAGGTATGGCTTTCAACAAAAAACTTAAAATTAACAGGATCAAGAAAATTGCTACCAAAATACATAGGACCATTTGTTGTAAATAAGTTAATCAATCCAGTAACAGTTAGATTGGACTTACCTCAAGAATATCCTGTACATCCTGCTTTCCATGTATCTTTATTGAAACCCTATGATTCACAAACTAGACCAGAACCTCCACCCCCTCCCATTCATGTCGATGGACATTTGGAATATGAAGTACAAAAAATTTTAGATGCAAAAAGAATGCAAGGTAAACTGTACTATTTGATAGCATGGAAAGGGTTTGATGCTACTGAAAATTCATGGGAACCAGCATCATTCGTTCATGCGCCACGATTATTGAGACAATTTTACTTACGTTTCCCCCTCAAGCCTCGTCCGGTGGGGCGGTCTTTGAGGGGAGCGACTGTTACAGTCTGTTGTAACAATCAGGCTCAGAATCATGCTCAAACTCATTTAGAAGAATCTTAACAAAGCAAGATGGTTTTGGTACAATGTTGAATGTGTCTTGGTTTTACATTAATTTTTCCCAATGTATTAGCCAATGCTTGTTTATTAAAGCTAAGTACTCGTGATGACATTCTGTAAGCAACACGTGTTCATATTTAGGTTCATTGTCATGATATTTGATTCCGCTCGCTCTTTTCTTATTATGCACGTTTTTTAAGACATGCTCCAAACCGGCAGTTGCAGGTCACGTTCTTGGGCAGGTGAAATCGGATATTTTCAAGCACGTGTAACACCGGTTCCTCCTTGTGCCAACCCCACCCTTCAGAAATCCTATTTAAGCCCCAGACATGCTTCCACAAGCGCTTACGCTCGTTGCGTCTTCAACTTACCTGAGGGCAGAGATCCAGGCTCCCTCCTCCACGATTCAGATCAGCTCCCGAGTGACTTGAAGGTTCCGGTCCGGTCCTTTAATCCTTCCCTCGTAGTCCAGGAAACAGCACAAGCTTTCTTCCGGAGCTACGAACAAAGGCTTCCCACGCTGCAGAGAGGAAACAAAAGGCATGCAGAAACAGTGAGTAACCGGCTGGCTACATAAACAACAAAAAGTAAGTTTCTGGCATACATCTTGCACTTTCGTATGGAATAACTTCTGTCAGCACATTCAACTAAATACTTGGCCAAGTTCGCAGGAAAATGTGATAAATCACTAAGCAAAGACGTTACAACTTTTAAAAGACTGCTTATCTTATTTGGCATCTTCTTTGTTGCATCGCGATCTCCTCATTCAAGGTTCTAGGAACTGTAAAGAACAGACATTTAGACTTTATCAGAAACAGAGTTCTTTTGGGCATCTCCGGACAGTTTATTTGTAAGTGAAAGTTACTGGAAAAAATCGTAATTCAGCATTGCTTTAGAAAGGAAGCTTCACAAGACAATTAAGCATCTGTTTTATTTATCATTGCAGAACCACGATATTTAATGTTATTCAGGTGACAACTAAAAAGCCTGAGAAAATCAAAGGTACACATTTTGTGATCAGACATTTTACACAATTGTTGTTGATCCTTAATTATTAATGCTAATATCTTTTTCTGTTGTTTGTTTTAAAAATTAGAGATATTTCCTGAAGAAAGGCAGACAGGAAAATAGAAGCAAGCTGCGACTGGCAGTGTTTTTTCTGTTTATTATTTTGTCCCTATTCCCCCTTCCCTTAAGGATTTAATTTGGGTAAGCTGTGTTTATAAAATCCAGTTGCGCCCAAAGGAAGTTCTTGGGGGAAGTCGAGAACAATCTACACATCTCTCAAGTTGAACGTCCTGCCTTTCAGGTGAGTGAAGGTCAACACCAGTTTAGTAGAACGTTCTTTTCTGGAATGGTACTGGTTATCCTGCCAACTCGTGAGAACCTCAGGGCCACAATGACATCCCATAGGCCAGTATATCTGGGTACCAGTGGTTTCGTGAGTGATTCCTTTCAACAGTTTACATACCTATGGATGTTCCTCTATCGGAAGGTTTTCAATGGTATCATGACCAGCGGAGATGGCCAACTTGATGGAGTTCACTGTATGATAGGCCAGGTGCTACTGTACCAACTCCACCAAAAAGTTTAAGATGTGAGTAATCTCTACCCCCATGGGATACAGATGTTTCTCCACACACTAACTAAACATTATCTCTATACCTCTTGATGGTACCCATGGCCCATGTTTGCTGGATAAAGTTTGCAGCATCTTCTGAAAGTTAGTTGTCTTTCTAACATTGCCGGAAATCCTCCAGGCCATGAGGTTGAGATGGCCCTGCAAGACTAGTGGATGGTGGCTACCCTGGGGACCTCAGAGGATTGAAGGGGAAGAAGGGCAACTCAATCTGGGGATCCCATGATAGTTCCATCAATGTCAGGAACCATGCCTATGACTTCCAGATCGGTGTTACTAACACCTGCGATGGTCTCTGTCACCTGAACTGAGCTGCTACTCTAGAAATCATCATGAAAGGTGGAAAGGCGTAGGGCTGGCTGCTCGACTAATCCTAGAGGAAAGTGTACAGCGCTACAGATTCTGGATCTGGATGCCAGCTCACATACCAGAATAACTGGAAATTCAGTCTGACACGAACAGATCCAGACCGCATGGACCCTACCTGTCCATCAATGCCAAGAAGATTCTGTGATCCAGTTGCCAAATTGTTGCTGCCTGTGAAGTATCTGGAGTTCGAGTCCGCCACCGTATTCTGGGTCCCTAGAAGGCACTGCGCTGTCACCGAGATCTGTTGCTGCAGACAGTAATGCCAGAAGTCGTTCGCTAGCTCTGAAAGGGCCCTCGAGCGAGTACCTCCCAAGAGGTTGATGTAGTGGACTACCGACATGTATGTAGCAGGAGATCTTGTCTTTGGTGAGCTATCTTATCGCAAAGGATCTGGACAGGAATTCCAGGCAGTTAACGTGCAGGAAATATGGTGCTTAGTCCCCATCCATATCAACTGTTTTAAGACATTTGATACCAGTGCAGTTAAAGGTTTAGGGGGTAGACCCAAGGGTGGACTCTGCATGTACATCTCCAACATGCTGGAGATAGAAAGTATAGCCCTTCGTGCGGGGGAACGTTATTATCATATACTGGAACTTTCTTTGAGCCTAACTCATTGCATGGTCCTGGTAAATTTTTATAATAACGTTCCATCTGGGGAACTGGGTATTGTAATTATGAATTTAACCAGGACATTAACTGTTATCCGTAATGCGGGCATCAAAGACTGTATGATAATTTTGTTGGGGGATTTTAATTGTACCTTGTGTAACCATGTGGATATCAGATTATGTGGACTTGAGAATGATGCCGGGGGGCGAAACACACATTTTCGTCACACTTTGTTGGGTGACTTGTTTAATGAGCTCCTGTTTTCTAATGATCTGGATTTTGTGAATGACTTTGTAATTCCACCTATACCCATGTCTAGTACTTTTAATGGCTGTGGTCTGGGATCCACAATTGATTTTATTCTAGCCTCTTCCTCATTTGCAGCAAGGGTATCTTCTTTTGCTGTTGGGGACAACGCTATGAGTGACCACTTTCCACTACGTCTTGAGGCTATGCTGCCTCCCCGTAGAACGGGGAAGGTTCAACAAAATTATCCAGTGTTAGGTGACCTTGAATTGAGCAGTAAGAACGGCTACACCATACGGTGGTCTAAAGTTGATCCTGAGGGGATGATTACGAAATTAATTAAGAACTGCAAACTGGATTTTGATAACTATTTGTGTGAGATATCTTCCTCCGATAGCATTGTTCATTCCTTTCTAGCTATAGGTAACTGCCAATCACTGCAACAACCGTAAAGACTATCGGTGGTTTGATAAAAAATGCTCCCAAGCACATTCAAACTTGAAGTATGAGTTGCAACCAGATCCCCCAACGGGGTCAAACGGGCTAGGGTGGAGTATAAGCAGGGAATTTTTATAGAAAACGCATCCGGTGACAGGAAACATGGGAAACACTCCACGCAGCGGGCCAACAAAAACATAGCGCAGCATTTTGGAGCGCAATAAGGGCTCCCTTTCTACAAGAGGGAGACGGTCCATCTATCGAGGTCGCAATATCTGAGGAAGTCTGGGTCAATCACTTTTCTAAGGTGTATAATGAACAAGACAACCCAGTTTTTCAACCGCCTGTAACACTCCCAGTTCAGATTAATAAGGCAGAGCTACAAGTTACCCTGGATGAAGTGCACAGAGCCCTTTCTCGTAGCCTAGGAGGTAAGGCTCCAGGACCAGATGGAGTGCCAGTTCATTTATTCAAAGCCAATATTTCACTCTGGGGTCCTATAATAACCCAAGTTATAAACGCTTGTATTAAGACATCAATACCAAAGACCTGGGTGGAATCTATCATCGTTCCAATCTTCAAGAAGGGAGATCGCAATGACCCGGGGTGTTACAGGCCGATCTCCCTACTTGATTCAATGATTAAGGTGGTAGGACGTGTGATCCTGGAACGACTGCAAGATTGGGCGGAAGAAAAACAGATAATTTCTGACTTACAGTATGGCTTCCGAGAAGGGCTAGGCACCATAGAGCAATCTATCTATTTTTATAGGTAAATACATACGAGCAAAAAAAGGTTGTTTGTACCTGGCATTCGTGGACCTTACCGCAGCCTTTGATTCTGTAAGGCACGGGAGACTGTGGGTGATCCTAGCCGATATGGGGGTGGATCCAAATATTCTAATCTTCCTGCAGTGTTTATAGAGGAGCTTCTGCCAGTGTCCATTATGGACAGGGTGAGGAACGCACTAGTTCATTCCCCATCAGAAGAGGGGTCAGGCAGGGTTGTGTCCTGGCCCCTTTGCTTTTTAATTTGTATAGAAATGGCCTTGGCAAAGTACTGCTTAATTAGGGTCAAGATTTCCCTCAAGCTGGTGGGCGCCCAATCCCAGCCCTTTTTTACGTGGACGACGCGGTTCTAATGGCGCGCACGCAAAATGGCTTGCAAAAGGCCTTGGATACATTTAATGATTTTATGAAGGACTTAGGGTTAAGCATTAATGTCTCTAAGACATTTATCATGAGATGTGGTAAAGGGATCCAGAGGGTGAGGGAAATTTTTCTGGATGGAAACAAGTTAGCCACCACCAAGAACTTTACTTATCTAGGCATTCTAGTAAATCAAAAAGACACCTGGTCTCAGATGTTAAAGGCGAAAAGACTCGCGTTTACTAGAACGACGACAGCCCTAGTCTCCTTTGCCAAGAAACTAGGGAGGAAGCCGCCACTGGAGCTTTTGCAAATATACAAAGCAAAGTGTATCACACCTACAATGTATGGAGCAGGTGTGTGGGGTTTTGTTAATACCTACCCACTACAGCTTGTAGAGAATTCTTTTTTGCGTTATATTCTGTCAGCCCCCCCCATCCACGCCCTCCTACACATGCTATGAGGAGCTGGCTCTCACTTTTATTATAGACCTCATCAAATTGGAACCAGTGCTTTTATGGCATAGGATTTAGACTAAGGAGCAGACCAAGTTGAATAGAGAGATTTTAAATGATAGCATGAGCTTGGATGGGGCCGCAAAGATCCCTTGGATTAAATATATATGTAATTTTATGAAAGACCTAGGGCATCCGGAATACTTTGTGGACCCTGTTACTACGCTGTCAGTATCGAGAAAGACCCTACAGTTAGAGGGTCTTCAATTATTGAGTTCAATACAACTGGCAGAAGAAGTGCTAAAACCTAGCGTTAGGCAGGATCAATTAACGTTTACATGTATGGGAATGGAGCCCTACTTGTTATATGTCCCAGGAATATTTGATGGGATGCTTTCAACAAGATTTAGATTGGGAGTCGTACATAGATTACTGTCAATACCAACTATGAACGACTGGTCACGAACTCTGACACCCTGCCCGTGTGACAACCACTCTGAACAGTCTACGATCCACCTATTCTGTCAATTTTACGTAGAGTTGAGATAAGTCTACTTACTTCCACTTTTAAAACATCTGGGGGTAAGGCAATGTCGCCCAGCTTTTATTTGGCTGCAGCTTCTGGTAGATGAACACACTGTGTGGAGGGTGGCCATGTTTTTAAAAAAGGCGATCCAACTGAGGAAAAGTATGGTATTTGAGGTGTTAATTGTGGGCACTACCTCCCCTGATGGTGTTGGATCCATTTTTAATGTGTAGTTATATCAAAATCTGTTAAGCTTATAATGATTTTTTAATTTGTTTTTACTGTATGTGCTTTTATGATTGACATATTAACAATCGAATAAAGCTTTCCTTGACTTGACTTGACTAATGTGCAACTTCAGTTCCTCCTCAGTCCATCTGCCCCCAAAGATATGTCACCGCATCTGGCTCCCCAGTGCTGATGCCTGGCATCCCCTTCTATTACAATATCCGGCGTGGTTCCAAAAATTGCCCTGCCAGTCCAGGCCTCCATGTGGTATATCCACCATTGGATTCCCGTCCTGGCTGCGGGTGGCAGGGAAATCAGATCTCAGTACGTGAGGCCACTCCTGAGATGTGTCGCTTTCCGTCTCTGCGGTGCCCTGTAATGCAGCAGCCCAGAAAAATGGCCATTCCCACAATCCTGGCTGACTGGCGGAGCGAGACTCTGTCCCGTCTCAAGACGTTCATGAGTTCCTTCCTTATCTTGGAAATCTTCTTTTCTGGTAGGCTCGGAGAAGCAGCGATCGAATCTATGGGAAACCCCAGGATGGGGTCAACTCTGATTTCTGGCTTTTGATGGCAAAGCCCAAATCCTGTAGGGGTGCAATAGTCCTGCTCAAATTTTGTATGAGTTGTGACTGAGATTGGTCCATCACAAGGATGTTGTCCAAGTATATGATCAGTCAGATTCCTCTAGTTCGGTGGACCTCCACAATGGACGCAGGATCTTTGTGAAGCACCACGGAGCGGATGAAAGAGTGTCGATAGCAACAGCCGCTCATTGAATGCCTTAACATTTATGACAGGTCTGAAGCCTTTGTCTTTTTTCTTAAGTAAAAATATGTTGCTCAGAAACCCTTCGGGGTGTCAAACCAACCTGCAAATCCCAGCTTTTTCCATGAGGTCTGACACCTCGGAATCTATCAGACTCATTCCCTTGTCTGAGAATAACAGAGGTCTTGGACATGTCACCTGGGTTGGGAATCCATAAAACTCTATGTGGTAGCCCTGGATTGTCTGAAGAACCCATGGGTCTGAGGTGATTCTTCTCCAATTGTGAACAAACCTTAGGGTTCTCCTCCCTAGGTTTCGAGGAAAAGAAAGGATATTGCTTACCGGTAAAGCCTCCTGGCACATTAGCTCTGGCTCTTCCTTTTCCTGCGCCTCTGCTGGGGAAGAAGATCCCTTGCCGTCCGTCATGCCAGCCGTTGTTGCAGTTGAACTGGCCTCTAGAGGAATCTTGCTTGAATGGTCGACAGGAAGAGCGGCCCCTGCCTCGTTCAGCCCCGGCAAAAACCTTCCTGGGGAAAAGCTTTTTAATGGAAGTTTGAGCCTTGTCCAGGGCGGAAAAGGTGGTGATGAATTTGACCAACTCCTTGACGAAGGGCTCACCAAAGAGATTCCCTTGGACAATGGCCCCACCTTAAAGATAGCGAGTTCCCCTAACTTAGGGTCAATCTTAATATGGAGGGACCTACGCCTCTCAGCGGCTAGTGCACAGTTAGCATTGCACAACAGGCAAACAGCTCTCTGGGCCAAACATGCCTCTATTTCTGTCCCGATGGGTACACCTGATTGCTTAGACTGTTCCGCTAAGTCAATAATCTTTGTGAGGGGTCCCACTACATTTAGGTGGTTATCCTGACATGTCCTCCAAGAGCAGTCGATGCATTTTTTTGGGATCTTTCATGTATTGTCCAAAAAAGGTGCTCGTTTTTGCATCAATCTCTGGCATAGGCACCACCTTCCGTCCGAGTGAGGGTCAGGGACATTCTGCCTTCTGGCGAGCCCTGGTATCCTTTTGTAGTGGCTGACGGCTTTTAGTGGTGACATAATCCGTCACCTTCCGATCCGGGGTCCACTCTGAGGACTGAGGATGGTACAACCCATCTAGTTCGAACATATTGTAATGTCCTGCCACCCCATCTAGACAATTTGAGGCGTTAGATCCAGGGCTCCCTATTTTGCCTAAATCTCGCTCTCATCTGATAATATATCTACATCTGATTCTCCCTCCTTTTTATAGGGAACCTCAGTACCAGGGTCAGAATTCAGTACGACTAGTTTGCAGTTCTCTCCAGGAAGATCTTTGTCCCGGTAAGTTGTATTCTTCAACATGCGCGCACCCGTACGGAAGGTTTTGAGAAATCTATCGAAGCCATTCAGGTGCCCCGTGTCATGTTCAGAGGCCTTATTAGCCCCAGAAGAGGAAGGCCCACTAGGACCTGCACCTGAACTCTTAGGATCATTATACTCCCCTGTTATCTGGACTGTGAGCTTATCTAGCTGATCCTGCAGGCGGGCAAGAGCCTTAGAAACAGCTTGTGATAGTGCTTTGCCCACCCCTGCAGGGAGGCCTCGTCCCTCTGGGGGCAATTCCTCCTCTGCCTCACAAAATCAGGAGTATTCATGGTCCTGGATGTGCCACCCTGAGTGACCCAGGTAAACAGATAGCAGCCGGCCTGCCATTGCAGACTGCAGGAACAGTGTTCCCTGCTCCGTGCTCAACTTTGTCCTCACCATGTGCGACAGGGTCACAGCACTGCTCTTAAGTATAGGGAAAGCCTCTTGTGGCCAGGAGGTACAGCACAGTATATTAAGAGTGTAGACATGTATGTGCAAGCTTATATGTCTCTATAGTGGCTTTAACATTAAAGTACACATAAGTCATAGGCAGTCCATAGGATAACATGGGACTTGCACCCCGGTACAAACGAGTTGCTAGCTCCACCTAAATATGTAGAGTTTGGTGTCAAAATGCATCCATCTCTCCCCTGACACAAATCTGGTGTCGAGGGATGGCTGGCATGCTCCCAGGTGGATACCTAGTGGTTGCCCACTTGGTTACCGTATCTGACATGTGCTCTGCCTGGCAGTGGCAGGTTTTCCCACCCCAGCTGCTGCCAAGACAGGTTTCTGACCTTCTGCCAGGTATTGTGAGCACTCTCAGGAGTCAAAACAAAGGCTTGGGCAGGAAGGAGGTCACACCTCCCCCTCCCAAGTGGGTTAGTGAAGTGGTGCATCAGAATGGTGAGCCTCAAAGGCTGCACTGCCTCTTATGTGCATCTAGCTGTCCCCCTGAGACGAACACAGTCCTCCCCTTGACCCAGACATGCTTGGACCCTGGCAAGGTGGGAAACTATGTATGCAGGTGGGTATACACCTCCAGGACGGCTGGCCACACCTCCAAGGTGAGCAGCCTGTTCAGTACACTTAAAGTTGATTTCTGCCATCTTTAGGAGCGCAGCAATAGTGGGCTCTGGGTAGAAAAGGTCACCTACTCCACTGAATGTGGTCCCCTCAGGGGCGGATTAGCTGTAATGGATTAGCTGTCCATTGGCTACTAACTCCCACACCCCTAACTCTGCTAAATCCAGGATTTAAGGGACCCCCCCACGACACCAGAACCTCAGTACTGATCGACATCAAGAAGACCATTTTCACTGACAACAAGGCTTGCACAAACAAAAGGAAGGATACCCTGGACCTGTGGCAACACACCTTGGAACTCTGTGATCGGCTTTCATGCTTGACTTAAACTCGGCACTCACTGGCAGAGGGACCCCTATAGAAGCCAGACGCACTCTAAGACTTCCCTGGATTGGTGGGACCAGTCCCCTGCAAAGTGCAGGTAAAATGACGCTCTGCATCTAAAGAATCACTAGCCATCAGACCCTCTGAGGAATTACCCCCAAAAATTGGTGAAGTGCATTCTGGGAGTTGTAGTCTGGCTTTCACCAAAATTTCAAGCTGCTACCACACTCCCCTGGACCACAAGACATCGAAGTTCCTTTTTGTTACTTCTACCAAGGCTTGTTGGTTACCACTTGGGTAACTGACCCCTTAACTAGACACTGCATTAAGAGGGCACTTCACAACACCTGCGACGGACGTCAGCAAGGACCCGCTCTTGTATATTTGCATCCCCTTTCTGGTGCTGTTGTCCCTATGATAAAAGCAGGTTGGGCGCCACTCCCGTTTAAAGACCACTGACCGCCAGGAAAACCACGGCACCCAGTCTCCAAAGACCCGGTAAAATTGAACTGACTGTTGGGCCCTGGTCCTGGGACCCCAAAGACATCTACCCTGTGAGGGTACAATATACCTTGACCCCTAAGTGACCAATTGCCACTAGCAGATTTTCCTGTTGACCGCAATTTTAAATGTCTGCACTATTTAATGCATTTATTTCCTAATGCTTTGAAAATCCACCTCTGGCTGTATGTATGCTCTTTAATTTGTTTTCTGTCTAAATTTACATAAAAATATACTCTATTGTTATAAATTGGTGTTGGATTTTTCTTGAGTCTTGTGAATTACTTATGAACCCTTATGGTACTGTAAAATACTTAACACATGTTCCTCCAATAATGCCTGACTGCTCTTTGCCACACTACCAGGACTGAGTCAAGAATTATTGTTGTAAATCCAAGGATCATCTTTGAGGCACTGTGATAATATTGTATGGTAAGGGTACTCACCCATACCACATAATATTCCATACCCTCTAGAAGATGTTAATAAGAAGTTTCTGGACTCAGTGGATTCCTTGGTAGCTAGTCTTGTGGGTAGCACCTCTGTGGCTGAGGAGTATATGATTAAAGATCTGGTTGATAAAAAAAAGTATTCCACCCTGAAAACGTCCTATGCTGGATCCAACTTAGCAATGTGGGTAGGAATTTATGGGGTATATATGGCACAATCTATACTGAATGACTTGAAGGAACTGTTCAAGCCATGCAAGAGGGAGAGGTGTATTCCAGCCTGATGGAAAGCCTTGGAAAAGAGACTGATATTTTATCAGACATATCATTTGATGTGTTGCGGGTGCATCGTTATCGGAAGATGCTACAATAGCAGAAAGACAAAATGTTTTTCTCAGAGATTGGCACGCTAACTCAAAAGAATGCAGCACATTGAATGCCTTTTTGGTCCAGATTTGGATGAAATATTGCACAGAATGTTTGAGGAGAAGAAACATTTGTCCTCTTTTCGGTAATCTTAGTCTTTATCATTTCTCTCTTCTTGTTCCAAGTTGTCCAGATCCTTTTTCCAGCCTTCTAAATGTCAATATCATCAAGGACAAGTGTGGCAGAAGGGTAAGACCTTCAAATCGCAAAATGATGGGAAACGTAGATCTCCCTCAGGAAATGTTAAACAGACGTCCTGACTATGCCAGAAATGGCCTAGAGTGGGCCATGGGGGGGTTGCATTTCTCCTTTTCTGGACACCTGGAAACAGTCTACCTCCAACGTTTGGGTCCTGCAGACAGTGGAGAAAGGCCACAGAACAGAGTTTATCTCCACTCCTCTGGATACGGGGATCATTCTTACGCGAGAACCTCGATGCGGTCAAGTTGGAGGCCCAGAGACTTGCTATCCATATATTTTTCCAGAAGAGGGCAGCGATGCAAGTTCCACTCGATCAGCAGGGAAAGGGAACTTACTCGAGAATGTTTCTGGTACCAAAAGTGCTGGGGGGGGGGGAAGTCCTCCTGGTCACAGACCTCAAAGAATTGAACCAATGGATCCGTCACATCTATTTCATAACGGGAACATTATAGAAGATCATTCCCTTGATTTGTCCTCTAAACGTTTTCATTTCCATAGACCTGATGAATGCGTACTTCCACATCCCTATAGCTCTGGAACATCAGCAGTTTCTGAGAATTTGTGTTTTTGGTACACACTACCATTAACAGGTACTGCCCATTTGCATCAGATCTGTCTGTATCACCAGTTGGTGATTGGGTGTGGTGAATGTACAGTGCACTCCACAGTCCTCCCACGTGTGTTTTAGGTATGCAGATATAAAGTTTGTACCTCTGTCTGACATCGGCTCCTTTGGGGAACCAACCCTGGCGAATACACCAGGGGGCTTTTGCCACTGGAGCAATGGTGGCAATTAGGGGAATCGCTTCAGGGTACCTGGTGGCATGATCCACTACCACAAGAATATATTTGTTTCCTGAGGCTGTTGGAGGGTCCAGGGGGCCAACAATGTTGACCCGCTACCTTTTTAAAGGCTACCCCCAACCACTGGAAGTAGAATTAAGGGGGCCGTTCAGTGACATCCTACCTTGCCACTGGCTTGGCAAGTGACACAGGATTGACAAAAGTCCTTCACCTTCTGAGTCATCCCTGGCCAGTAGAAGTGGTTACCTAACTTACTTCAAGTTTTGTCCTGGCCAAGGTTCCCAGTTCTCTAAACCTCTGAGGCACTACCACTCTCCTGGTGGTACCAGGTTTGGGGTCTCTAGCCTCAGTGTATAGGAGGCCATCCTCCAAATAGACCCTGTGGGTGCCACCAAGATCACCCTTTTCCTGGGTAGCAGCGTGCTGCCTCAGGCTTCAAGAGTGGGGCAGGTTTCTTGTCCCTGGCACAGATCTATCCTAGAGGGTCCCCTTGGGCCCAAGGGATCTGCCTGTTAAGGCCCAATCTCTTCAGGCCCAGTTCCCTCTGAGAATACAAGGTCCTCTTCCTGAGAAAAGTTGTTCTGCGTAGAAGCTGGTCCCTCAGTCTTCTTGCCCTTTCTCTTGGAGGGCTGGTCCATTCCTCGAGGATCCAGCGCCTATTTTTCACTCCAAGGTCTGCTCTGTGCTCTGTGGGTAACAACCCCATTCTGAGAGACCAACCATGCTGGCATGGGTCCCCCGTTCGACTTCAGTACAAGGAGAAGTCTCCAAGTCATTTCCAAGCAGAAAATCTACGAGAACATCAGGGGACACAACCACCTCTTTTGTCCAACTACTCCCCCCAGTCCAAAGTGACCATAGCCATGGGATGGACTTTGGTGACTTTGTTAGCTTTGGTGACTGGATAGGTACTTCCAATCAGAACTAGCTGTTGGGTCACCACTATGACACTAGCCCAAGTATCACAGAAGGCCTCTATCCTGGACCTATTAATCTTGGGAAACTGCTTGTATTTTTTCATGTTATCTGGCTGGGTAGCACAGACTAAGTCCATGTCTCTCTCAAAGACTAATGTTGTCTCGATGGGGTTACTGACATGGTCAGGTCACACCTGGGATCCCATCTGAATGTTAGCAACTGCAAGAGGCATGTTTCTTATTTTTACTGCTAAGATCTCCAGTGCGGTATCCTAGTGATTTACAGTCATGACACCAAGCCTTGTTGGAATCCCAGTTTTTACCCTGGTACCCACCTTTAGACTGTGTAGAGACTCTGGGCCCACCCTCCTGAACAGGTTTTTGAGGGCCTGTAAAAGACGCTTGGTTATTTTTAGAGTTACCCTCTTACCCTGGGGGGGGGGCGGGTTCACCCCTTTCTTTTGGTCTCCCCCAACAGTGTTAGTTTCTGTGATCCTTGTTTTGACCCAGTGGTCTGCCTTCTTCCCCAATTCTTGAGGCAGGAGAAAGTGGAGCAAGGTCTACCAGGAATTCATGCAGTTTCTCTTGGTGACAAGTACTTAAAAAGTGCTCTTTCATAGCCAAGTTATACAGCCCTTCATAATCATGTACATTGTTACCACTCAGCCAACCTCCCAGTGTTTTCACAGAGTAAGCTACAAAATCTACCCAAGATTGGTTTTAGGTTTCTTGTCCTCCCTGAAATTGATCCTATATTCCTCAGTACTGAATCCAAAGCCCTCAATCAGGGTTCCCTTCATGAGGTCATAGGATGTAGCATCATTCTCATTTAATCAATCAATCAATCAATCAATCAATCAATCAATCAGGGGTTTGTAGAGTGCGCTACTCACCCGTGGAGGTCTCAAGGTGCTGGGGGGGGGGAGGGAGCAGATCCGGATCAGTCGAAGAGCCAGGTGTTGAGGTCCTTCCTGAACGTGTGTAGGGTCGGGGAGCGTCTGATGTTAACAAGGAGCTCGTTCCAGGTCTTGGGTGCGATGTAGGAGAAGGCTCTCCCGCCGGTTCTATTTCTGCAGAAGCGGGGGACCTCTGCCAGGGCGAGGTCGGAGGAGCGGAGGTTCCTCTTGGGTACGTGGAAACATTCTCATTGAGTGTCAAGAGTCTGTCCCTGTACTTTCCTGAGAACATTTCCCACAGGACTGCACTCCACAGCTTCCTGTGGACCTGTCTACTAAGACAGGCTCTTTCAAACACAATGAACCACTTATTGATATCATCATCCTCAAAATATTTAGGGACAATCCCTTTGGGGATTTTGGAGTCTGCAGAATCTGCCTCCTACTTATTACTTTGCTGCCACCAGAGATGGGTCCTAGGCCCATCTCAGCTCTTTTCTATGGCTAAGAGTTTAGCTTCTAGAGGTATCCTCTTGGCCAGTTTCTGAAAATCTGCATCGTCAGTATTTACCTTATCTGAGATACTAGTGGGGTCCACCTGTGGTGCAGCTGTCTGAAGGGTCGGTGACGGAGTCAGTCTCTTCCCCATCTATCTCCTCCTCCTCCTCCTCCTCTTCCTCTTCTACTACTTCCTCCCCAGTCGGGGGAGTTCAGTTTGCCAGGGCCTTCTCATTATCTGCCAGCAACTGCTGGAGATGAGCTTTATGGGGTTTAGGACCCATGGCAATTGCTCATGCTTCGCACAATCTTAAGTTGGGACACTTTAAGACGTGCTTAGGGACCCAGGCTAAGTTCCTGGCTGGTCCCTGGAGCATCAGTCATAGTGTTTAAAGTAAGTGGTGTCTTATTAGAGAATTACAACAAACTCTAAGTATTTCTAAGACCTAACTACTTGTTAACAAAAGTCTTTTAAGTTTCTAAAACAATGAGGGACTTAACCAAGGCCCTAACACTATTTTAGAAGAGTTTGGAAAAAATCGAAAATTGGACAAAATTCTATTCTAAGGACAACTTTTGGATTTTCTCAGTGAAAGCAATTATCAATCATGTGGTACAACAAATGTCAAAGTCTTGTAGCCCAGCGCTGCACCACCAATGTAGGAAGCCGGCTCTGTATGTGATACTATCACTACATGGTAATAGCGTGCACAGAGTCCAGAGGTTCTGAAAAAGTGTACAGGGCCCAAGGCAAAACCCAAAGTGCTCTATTAGTGGTAGTGTGGTCAAGCAGTCTTAGACTTAACACAGCGGAGTGTAAGACATTGATTGCACACAATTGATCAATAATCAACACACAACTCAAGAAGGAGATCCAGACCAATTGTATAAAATTATACTTTATATTTTATTCTAAGACCAAGTCTTTGTTGCTAAGGTAAGGACATTTTTCAAGTAAAACTACCTTTCACTTTAAAAAATGGACAGTGCGGATGGAATCAAATGAGGGATGTATGAAGCCAGTATACAACTTAGAGTTTCTGTCCTCGGGTGGGCAGACCCACACAGAGTGCTGGGTCGGTTATGGGGGACTGGGGCACCTATGCGGTGTGGTTTTCAGTATCTTCGCCATGGCGGTCGATACTGGCACTAATCTGATACCCTCGCAGTCAGTGGGGGCAATGAGCAGGATAGGTTTCAGTAGGTGGCCAACACAGTTACAGTCGCGGTCGGTCGTTGGTTGTAGATCGGATGGGGGTCCGCTGTCGTCGGATCATCTTGGAGAGATTACGGTCAGTCAGGCAGTGCACTAGACGACTGGCAGGGCCACTATCAGGAGGGTACAGGTTCTCGGGCCCAGAGCTGTGGGCAACTTGGGTCATGGGGCCAAGAGGATCCCCGGAGGCCGTGGAGGACATCCAGTTGCAGGGCATTTGTCGGGAAGAGTCGAGTCGCGTTGTCACAAGTTCCAGTCCTCTACCACTGCGGTTTTTAGAAGATCTTTGGTAACAGTGAGTTGCATCGACACCAGTGCTGGTCTTCAACTGCAGTGGTTCTTGTAGTTCTTTTGCAGCAGGGAGTCACGTTGACTAGAGTCGGTTCTCCCTTTGGTGGTTCTTGGAGTTTGTTTCTTCTTGGACAGGTCCGCTGTCCGCAGGAGATTTGTTTATTTATTTGAAAAGTTTTATAAAGTGCAAACATGACCCATAAAGGGTATCAGAGCGCTGTACAAAGGAGGGTACATAGCAAGAGGTCCAAACATGAGTACATAACAAAATAGAACACTAGAAGTACCTAAGAAAAGTTACAGCAAGCAGTACATCAAAAAGGACCTGTGAAGAAAAACAACAAATTTTGAGCAAAAGTTATAAGAGACTGTCAAGCTGGCGATGGAAGTGGATCGAAGATGGCATCAGGGCTATTGCTTTAGATGGTCGTTCAGTATTAGCCACTTGACATGTTTTTTGAATGAGGTAGTCGATGGGTTGGATCTGATCTCGGGAGGAAGAGTGTTCCAAATTCTTGGTGCAAGACCAGAAAAAGCACAGTTGTATGTTCTTTTCTTATTGAATTTGGGTGGTTTCAAAAGTAGAGTATTAGAGCTTCTTAAGTTGCGATTCGAGCCAGATAGCTCAAGTGTTTTTGCCAGGTAGATGGGGGTGTTGTAATGAATAGCTTTGTGCGTCAGGCAAGCAATCTTGAACCAGATACTTGCCTAAATGGTCAGCCAGTTAAGCTGAATTAAGTTAGGAGTCATATGGTCATGTTTTCTGTAGCCCGTGATAAGTCAGGCCGCAGTGTTAACAGTGGCTCTAAGCGGAGCCAATCTAGCTTTAGGTAGACCAGCTAGGGTCACCAAACCATATTCCAACCGTGAGATAACTAGGGATTGGACTGCTGACTGGATATCCTCAGGCGGTAGGAATGGCTTGATTTTCCTTAGAGTGTTCAGCTGATGATTGGCACCCCCAATAGTGGCACTGATGTGATCTTGCATATTTAGGTGTTTGGCCATATCTGTCAACAACATGAGGGGTGCAGTTGAGTGCAAAACGTTGTTTGATCCAGTCTTGGGTAGGAGCTGAGTGGTTGCAGGGGGCAATAAGAAGGAATTCAGTTTTGAGGGTATTTAACAATAGATGTTTATTGGAGTCTTTATCGAAGGTAGCAGTCCTCCCAAGGTTCCAAAGGTCACTGGCTGTAAGACGGCTCGCAAGTTCGCAGAAGCTAGAGACATGCCGGTAGGGCTGGGTCTAAGGCAGTTGTCATCTTCAGTCTTCTCTGTTGGGTCGTCTTCTTGCTTTTTAGGTCATTGCAGATCTGAGGGTTAGGTCTGGGGGAGCCCCCAAAATACTAAATGTAGGAGGCATTTTAGGGGTTTAGCAGGTAGGGCCAATGGGCAACTTACCTGGGATGGCTACACCCTCTATTATGCCATCCTTCTAAGGGAGGGGGCATAGACCTAGCACTGATTGGAGGGTCCCCCCGATCTTCAAGATGGCGAGGACTGAAAGGTGTGCTTCACCTCACTTCCCCCACAGGGGGCAGAGGTGGGCACACCTCCTACCTTTCCTAATTTTCCCGCCTAAAGGGGTGGGTGTAAACCTGGGGCTGCCAACTGCTACTAGCAGCAGAGGCTGGGGGTTGCATTACAAAGGTTTCGAAGCTTCCCTCTTTGAACACTGGCCCATCCTGGGGGAGGAGCCATGACACATCTACCCAGGATGTGCATTGTTTCTGGTCCCTGACAGCGGGAGCTCTCTACCCAGGGGTCCAAAAACATGTATGGTGGTGGCTGGTTGCCTACAGCCAGTCAGAGACCACACTAGGGTTGGTAGGGATTCAGGGGCACCTCTGAGGTGCCCTCTGGGTACATGGTCCAATAAATCCCACACTGGCATCAGTGTGGATCTATGAGAGGAATAGTTTGGCACCAAACACTCCTATATTCAGTAAAGCCATCGTGGTGATGTGGAACTCGAGTTGTTGATTTCCTAGCCCTCACCTGGACTATAGTGCACCCTGTCTTAGGACTGTGAGGCCTGTTAGAGGGTTGACTTACCTATTGTCAAATCTGTGCTCTTCTCTACACACATGAGCAAAACGTCGCAAGTTCCCAATGCCACCCTCGGTCCTCCCAGCGACCGCGTAAATACGTGCCGCCCTAAGAAACCCAAAGGGGGAAAGGGGATGGGACAGAGAAGAGACAGTCACTCAGCAACTCTTCTTTCTTCAGCCTGGACGTCTGTCTATCTTCAGCTTTTCTCTTGGGCTGACTGGTTGTTACACTGAAATTAAATATTCACATTAAACTTAAATGATATCTTAACTTAATAACTATGCTATGCATACGTGTTTTTTCTCAATCCTCTAAACCTACCCTGTCTGTGAGTGTCCAATGCCTCTCTTCTAGTATTCTTTCGTGTCTTAAATATTGTCTTCCTTCTGGTGCTGTAGACTAAAACATTACATTTGTTAGCTTGGTACCTTGCATTAAACTACTCTTTGTTTCTTGTCTTTTTCTACAGCCTTCCTCACCAGCTATATCCTGAAGGATGCCTTGAACTGGATTCTCCAAGGTAAGTTGTAATTCTATCGCTTTTTGCTCACGCTATTCTTATGTGGTGAGAAGTTTCTTTGTATGCCTTAAAACCTTTGTTTTTGCTCTGTTAATCTTTTACTTTAGGGAATATTAACTCTGCTCCCAAAGTTTTCTTCCTTCACCTTTTGTACTTCGTTTTAATATTTACAGGCAATTACTAATTACAGGTTTGGCACGTCTATAATAGCTTAGTACAGACGCCGCCACACAGTCATTCATTCACTGTGCTAGGAATCTTCTATCGGATTATTTACATCAAGAACGGTGCGCTTGCCAGGAAATTGAGCACCAATTCCGGAGTGCGCGAACACCTTCCAAATATCTCACAAGATTTTCACGGTCTTACTTGAGTTGCTATGTCTCCGCGACTCTGTAGTATCTCTCACAACTAGGAATTAACGCGACGAATATCTTCCCTCACAACTACGCGTCGCTCACAGTTTTTGGTCTTCTCTCCTCAGGTAACTTCGGTGAAGTGCGACGTTCCTCAGACTTGACACCTGGATCTAGCTGATTGGATAAAAACACTAGAACGCTAACCTGCTATTCACACGACCAACCCTGCGGCCATTTTGGATTGAATCGGTTAATTGCCTTGTCCTTAGATGATAGGATTTTAGAGGGTTCTTTCTCACAGGAAGCTTGTAAGTTGGATACGGCCTGACAGTCCTGACAGTGCCCCCTCTCAAAGAGCTTCCTCCCTGCTTGGGCTTGTTTGGAAATCTTCTATGAAATTCCCTAATTAATCTAGGAGCTTTAACATTTGAAGACACCTCCCAAGACCTCTCCTTAGGTCCATAGCCTTTCCAATCCAGCAAATAGTACAACTGGCCTCTTCGAACCCTTGCTTCCACTATCTGCTGAACCTCAAATTCTTCTCCCTTCACTGTTTGGATTGGTTTAGGTGGTTTCTGGATTCGTAAATCATTTGATGCCCTTTTTAACAATGAGACATGAAACACTGGATGTACTCGTAAACCTTTTGGCAACTTCAACTGGTAATTTAATGTACTTAATTTATTCTCAATGAAATATGGGCCCACAAATCTTGGCTGTAATTTTCTGACTCCCTTAAGCCCTAGATTCTTAGTGTTTAACCAAACCCTATCGCCCACCTGCAATTCTGGTTCTCTCTTTCTTTTCCTGTCTGCATAGAATTTATAATTTTCCCTGGTCTTAATTAAATTTGCTGTGGCTAAACTATGCACTCGTGTCATGTGCCCAACTAAATCAGTAACTGCCGGTACATCTGCCTCCTGAAAACTTAGGGATTAACGAGGATGTCTACCTGTGTTGAGATAAAAAGGAGAGTAACCGGTAGATACATTCTTTGCATTGTTATGCGCAAATTCTGCTGCCCAAAGGAAATCTGGCCAATCACCCTCCTGTTCTAACAGACACAGTCTTAGGTATTGTTCTAATTCCTGATTTGTTCTCTCGGTTTGGCCATCTGTCTCTGGGTGATAACTAGTGGTGTACCTAGTGTCTACATTCAACTTTCTAGTAAAGGCCTTCCAGAAATGGGATAGGAATTGGGAACCCCTGTCAGTTATCAAAATCGTAGGTATACCATGGGCTCGTACTATGTTTTGACTAAAGGCATGTGCCAAGGTCTCTGCCGTGGGGACCCCCTTTAATGGTATAAAATGGTCCATCTTAGTAAATGCATCAACACACACCAATATTGTGTCAAATCCTCTACTAGAGGGCAGATCTACAATTAAATCCATGGTAATGGTGTGCCAAGGGTAAGGTGGTGTTGGCATGGGTTGCAATAAACCCTTAGGAGGTTGTCGCTCCGGCTTTCCCCTTGCGCAGGTCTCACAAGTGGTTACATACTGCCGTACATCTTTTATCATATTTGGCCACCAAAAACGTCGTCTCACTAAGTCTTCAGTCTTTGTAATTCCCTAGTTTCCTGCGAGTATATCATCATGACTCTCCTTCAGGGCCTTTTGCTGCATTTCGGTTGTTGGGAGGTATAGAGCTCCTTGATGATACGGTAATCCTCCTCGAATTTCTCTTCGATCATCTTCTTTAACCTACTTTTCCAATTCCTCCAAGGACATTTGACTTCTATCTTCCCACGACTCCTGCAAAATGGCTCCAATCACCTTTTCTGCTGGGATAATTGTCTGATCTTTTGTCTCTTCTAAAACTCCTTCTGAACCCAATCTTGACAAGGCGTCCGCCTTACCATTTTGTGATCCGGGGCGATAGGTGATGAGGAAATCATAATCAGCAAAATATAACGACCAACGTAACTGTCTTGGAGTTAAGATTCTGGCTGACTTCAGGAACTTCAGATTTCTGTGGTCTGTATAGACTGTCACTACATGCCTAGCTCCCATCAAGTAATGCCTCCACTCCTTGAATGCATCTTTGATGGCTAATAACTCCTTCTCGGTGATCGTGTAATTGACTTCCGCTGTGGATAGTTTCCTTGAACGATAGGCGACTGGATGAAATTGCCCAGTGGTCTTATGTCTTTGTGATAATAATCCCCCCAAGGCCAAATTGGAGGCATCTGTTGCCACAAAAAATGGTTCCGATGGATCGGGATGTAATAATATTGGAGCTGTGGTGAAATCCTTCTTCAGTTGCTTGAATGACTCTTCAGCTTCATTTGACCACTCAAAACTAACTCCTTTCTTTAGTAATCTGGTCATGGGAATCAACTTCTGGGAGAAGTTTTGAATGAATCTCCTATAGAAATTAGCGAATCCAATAAAACTTTGAATTTCTTTCACTGATTTAGGAGATTCCCACTCAATCACCGCTTTAATCTGTTTTTTCATCCATGGTTACTCCACTAGGATCTAGTACGAATCCCAGAAACTCCACCGTGGAAACTCTGAAAGCACATTTTTCTAATTTTACAAACAAACTGTTCTCACGTAGTTTCTGCAGGACCTTCTTGACATGTTCTTCATGTTACTCATCGGAATTCGAGTAAATTAGTATATCATCGATGTACACAATTACATTCCGATCAATATATTCCTTCAATACATCATTGATGTAGTGTTGGAAGGCGGCGGGGGCGTTGCACAAGCCGTAGGGCATGACTTGATATTAAAAGAGCCCGTGCTTGGTTCTAAAGGCCGTCTTCCATTCGTCTCCTTCACGAATTCGTACTAGATGGTATGCCCCTCTCAGATCCAATTTGGTATAGACTTTCGCTCCCTTCACCTGATCCAATAAAACTGAAATTAAAGGAAAGGGATATCGATTTTTTACTGTAATCCGATTTATGGCTCTTTAGTCGATGCAGGTTCTCAATTCTCCACTCTTCTTCGGAATAAAAAAAGAGTAGAGAAGAGACCGGGGATTGGGACGGTTTTATGAATCTGTTCTCTAGTTACCTACGAATGTACTCCTTCAGATGTTCGTCTTCTCGTTCAGTTAAGGCATAAAATTCTACTGCAGGGAAGATTGGATTCTGGTTCCAATTCGATTTTACAGTCAAAGTCTCTATGTGGGGGAAGTCTCTCAGCTTCCACCTCACTGAACACATCCAGAAACTCTGTGTACTCTGCTGGCAGTTCTATAGTATTAATCACACAGATAGTAGTATTCCTTTCACTTAAATGATATGCCGAAGTTTTCTCTGAAACTTTTCCATGTTCCTTAAAACAATTTTCCTTACAATAATCGGAATTCAGTGTCAGTGTTCGAGCTTCCCAATCTATTGTTGGATTATGCTCCGTGAGCCATGGTAGTCCCAAAATTAATTGGAACTGAGGGGCGTCGATCAAATTAAATTGCAAGATTTCATGATGACCTTCCTTCGATTCCAATTCCACTGGTTCGGTATGACTCACTATGGGTCCAGAAGATAGGTTGGTACCATCTACTGCTCGGACTGCTTCTTTTCTTTCTTTCTTGATGGCTCTTAAACCAATTTTCTCTGCAAACTTTAAATCACAAAAGTTGCCCGTTGCTCTTGAATCAATCATAACCGTTACCTGACTTAAGGTCTTTTCTCTGTATCTTAAGATCATCATCAAGGTCAAATGTGGAGCTGCAGATTGCAAAGTATTTGCCAACGTATGAGGTTCTGGAGCTGTTTTAGATTCTGCAACCACCAGTCCAACTCCACTTACTGGTGGTGCAAGGCGTTTTCTGCCGGTGTCTGCTTGGGTTTTTTGGGACAGTTCCGGACGAAGTGTCCTGTACCTCCACAATATAAGCATTGCTTGTTTGCCCTTCGTCTCTCCTTTTCTTCCTTTGAAAGTGGCCCTATGATCGTTCCAATCTGCATGGGTTCTCCCCCACGGTTTGAGTCATTTTCCTTGCTTCCTTCAGGTCTTACTCGATCAAATCTGGCTACACTTGGACGAAATTCTCTCTTCCTCTCTCCTCTTCTTTCACCTTGACGGAAATCGATTTCCAAAACCAGATCTATTAATGCAGAAATCTCTGTGGGTCTGTTGGGCACTTGCGCCAGGGCATCCTTTAGTTCATCTTTTAACCCTCGATAAAATACTGCTGCTCGTTTGTTCTCTGGCCATTCAGTTTCTACAACCAGCTTATTAAACTGGGCCAAATATGCCACCAGATCTCGACTGCCCTGCTTAATTTCTAACAACTCATTATCTGTAGCTTGTGAAACTCTTCTCCTGTCAAAAATTCGTAGAAACTCTTTTTTAAATTCATCCAAATCATATAAAATTGGAGCATTGCTGGTCACCAAGGGCATAGACCAAGACGCAGCGTCCCCACTTAGGTATGACAGTATGAATGCCACTCGAGACTGCGCATCGGGGAAGAGTGCCGGGCGACACATGAAGTGCAAGGCACATTGTGTCAGAAACACTTGAGCCTTTTGGGGATCTCCACCAAAACGCTCCGGGGGCGCTAAGGGTATCACAGGTGACAAAGAATGTATTACTTGTGTCGTGACCTTAGACTGAGAGACTGATGCGCCACTAGTATTCCCTTCTGAATATGTCGAATATCTCAAACTAGGGCCTGACACAATATTACTCACTTTTATTGTTAAATCTGAGGTTTCTTTTCTCAATTCTCTATTGTCCTCTCTAACTGATACCAGTTCCCTTTGGATTCCTTCTAATATTTCTCCTAATTTTTTTAAGTCCAAACCTTCCGCCATTTTGCTCAGGTGTGAAAATAATACGTGGGCACTTCACTCTGTCAAATCTGTGCTCTTCTATACACACAGGAGCAAAACGTCGCAAGTTCCCAATGCCACCCTCGGTCTTCCCAGCGACCGCGTAAATACGTGCCGCCAAAGAAACCCAAAGGGGGAAAGGAGATGGGACAGAGAAGAGACAGTCACTCAGCAACTCTTCTTTCTTCAGCCTGGACGTCTGTCTATCTTCAGCTTTTCTCCTGGGCTGACTGGTTGTTACACTGAAATTAAATATTCACATTAAACTTAAATGATATCTTAACTCAATAACTATTCTATGCATACATGTTTTTTCTTAATTCTGTAAACCTACCCTGTCTGTGAGTGGCCAATGCCTCTCTTCTAGTATTCTTTCGTGTCTTAAATATTGTCTTCCTTCTGGTGCTGTAGACTAAAACATTACATTTGTTAGCTTGGTACCTTGCATTAAACTACTCTTTGTTTCTTGTCTTTTTCTACAGCCTTCCTCACCAGCTATATCCTGAAGGATGCCTTGAACTGGATTCTCCAAGGTAAGTTGTAATTCTATCGCTTTTTGCTCACGCTATTCTTATGTGGTGAGAAGTTTCTTTGTATGCCTTAATACCTTTGTTTTTGTCTCTGTTAATCTTTTACTTTGGGGAATATTAACTCTGCTCCCAAAGTTTTCTTCCTTCACCTTTTGTACTTCGTTTTAATATTTACAGGTAATTACTAATTACAGGTTTGGCACGTCTATAATAGCTTAGTACAGACGCCGCCACACATCATTCATTCACTGTGCTAGGAATCTTCAATCGGATTATTTACATCAAGACCGGTGCGCTTGCCAGGAAATTGAGCACCAATTCCGGAATGCGCGAACACCTTCCAAATATCTCACAAGATTTTCACGGTCTTACTTGAGTTGCTATGTCTCCGCGACTCTGTAGTATCTCCCACAACTAGGAATTAACGCGATGAATATCTTCCCTCACAACTACGCGTCGCTCACAGTTTTCGGTCTTCTCTCCTCAGGTAACTTCGGTGAAGTGCGACGTTCCTCAGACTTGACACCTGGATCTAGCTGATTGGATAAAAACACTAGAAGGCTAACCTGCTATTCACACGACCAACCCTGCGGCCATTTTGGATTGAATCGGTTAATTGCCTTGTCCTTAGATGATAGGATTTTAGAGGGTTCTTTCTCACAGGAAGCTTGTAAGTTGGATACGGCCTGACAGTCCTGACACCTATGCTGCCAGTCGGTGTTAGCTGGCATGGCACTCAGGCAGGGTGTCATGTTGACTTTGTTGTTTTCTCCCCCGCAGGGACATGCAGGCTAAAAGGGGGATGGTCCCAGTGAGAGGGGTACCAATGGGCCCTCTGCAGCTTCCAAGCCCTGGGTACCCAGAGTACCATTTGCCAGGGACTTGCAGGGAGCAGAAGTGCCAATTGGGGGTTTGTTTTAGGGAAGAAGCACTGGCCCAGGGAACCTGGTTGGTAGGGACCCTGTGCACTGCAATTGAAACCACATCAAAACCAGGCAAAACGTGGGGGCCAACCATGCAAAAGAGGCATTTTATCACTCTGCCCCAAGGGTCTTCACAAAAATAATGGCTTCTCTGATCATTACCCTCTACTTGCAAGGTCTGAAAATCTTTCCTTAGCTACACTCCTGGTGGCGGAGTCAAAATAGGAAACGGTAGATGTGTTGGATGTGATGTAGAAATGGCTTCACTCTCATGGTCTTCTCCTCTATTAAGCGGGATGTCAGCTGGTCACATCCTAAGAACAGACCTTCAATGGAGCGTTCTTCAAAACCCAGGAGGGCATGGTCTATCTCCCTCAAAACAGGGCTGTGAGGTTGAGACAGACTTTGACGCATCTGTTATCAGGCAACACAGCTCCAAGGAGATTATGGCTGATAGTTGAAGGGCACATGTCATCGTGTGGTATTCTGGTTCCTTGGGAAGGTTGCACATGAAACCACTACTGGCACATCTCAAGTTTTGGAATCCAGCATCCATGAAGTACCAGACACAAATTCTGGTGACATCTCACATTTCATCACAACTTCAATGGTAACTGAAAGACTCTTCTCAGGGGGTTCCTTCTGAATCCCAATCCTCCTCAGATCCTTACGATGGATGCCCGTCTGTTAGGATCGGGTGCGTCTTTGGGATACCTCTAAGCATAAGGGCTATGGTCACGGAATTGGAGACATCAGTCGTCCAATTGAAGGAAACTATCAGCAAACTGGGCAGCCCTTTGGATTTTCAAACAACATCTTCTGAATCATCAAGTATAGGTGAGGATGGACAACCATGTGGCATATATCAACAGATAGGGGAGGGTTGAAGTCCTCCTCCCTCACTCTGATTGCTATGGATATAGGGAATCGGGTAGAACTATCTCTGGAAGCTACCTTCCTAAAAGAAAAGGACAATACTGAATCAGACTCTCTAAGCCGGAAGTTTGTGACTTCTTGAGATCTTGGTATCTCACAGCCAGTATTTCAGGAGATATGTAGCAGGTTCAAGGATTGGTTCCTGGCTCTGTTTGTCTCCCTCGAGAACTCTCAACTGACAAAGTTTTGTTCTCAGACTCCATTTTCAGGAGCATGGGGTGCGGATGCACATTCGATTACATGGCCTCTGAAACTCATGTACGCCTTCCCGCCCCCCCTTTCTTCTGATCACCAAGTTGTTGCTGAATATTCAGAGGGAAGAAGCAGAAGAATTAGCAGTAACACCGTTTTGGCCTAGTATATCTTGGTTTCCTCTGCTTCTCTCGATGTCTCTTCTGCCTCACTGGGGAATTTCTTTCTCCCCTCTTCCTCTGGTATCTCACTGGTCTCCCCCTCTGACTCATCGGTCTCTTCTAGTTTGGAAATTGAAAGGGAAGGGTTGAGGAAAAAAGTGGTTCCTGAGCATTTAGCAGTGACCCTTCAACAGTTTAAGCATCTTTCCACATTATCTTGTTGTTCAAAAAATTGGAAGAGCTTTCAGAAGTCTTGTGACAAAAAACTTCACTCTCCCTCTTCTTGTGAAGTTGGGTTTGTGCTACAATTTCGTATTGATGGATTTCATAAAAGCTTGTCAGTGGCCCCTTTAGGATCTCAGTGGGCTGCTATTCAGCCCTTTCTTCGTCCTAGTGGTGAATTTCCAGATAATGGTCTTTTCGTTATCAGGCTCCTGAAGAGTCTTGCTATCTCTAGACCTGTGACACGGGGGCTGAGATATTAGGGTTTGCCCTCTCATCTAAACAATCTATATCCGGGGCTCCTATATACAGACCTCCTGGCCCTTCTGGAGGGTTTGTATCCTGTCTATGTGAAGTCTTCTCTCCTCTGACCCTCAGATACACACATTGTGTCCAGAGGCTATTAACCCGCTGGTGAATCGGCTACTGAATAGCTCTCTCTCGTCAGCCACGGTACCTACAAAATGGAAACAAGCAAATGGTTTTCCTGTTGCTTCAAAAAATCCAGGCAGATCCCTGTGACCCAACCAAATACAGGCCAATTTCCCTCCTCCCCACTTTCTCTAAAGTACTAGAGAAACAATGTGAATCATCAGATATCATCATACCTTGAAAGGAATTGCCTACTACATACCAGCCAATCGGGCTTTCGCCCTAATCACAGTACCAAAACAGCGCTGTTGGAGGTTGTTGACTCCATCCGACTTGGTCTGGAAGTGGGTAATAGGGTGCTGCTGGTCCTGTTAGATCTGTTGGCCGCTTTCGATACGATCTCGATCTCTCACCATATTCTCCTGGCCCGTTTCCACTCAATAGGCATTGGGGGGCAGGCCTGAAAATGGCTGGCATCCTTCCTTGAGGAGAGGGGACAAGTGGTATGGTGCCACCCCTACTCGGCCAATTCCCACAAGCTGAATGTTGGTGTTCCTCAGGGCTCTGCCCTGAGCCTGAATTTGGTCAATATTTACCTCACGCCTTTGGCTGCTTTGGCAGAATCCTTAGGGACCAAAATCGTGTCTTATGCAGATGACACCCCGCTACTTTTCTCGTGGAAGAACAAAGCCTTGCCCAAGCAAGGACATTTGTAATTGCCTCTTAGCAGTATTTGAGTGGTTGTCCGTGAACCAACTTAAATGTAATGTGGGAAAGACGGAGCTACCTTTTTTTTTTTGGTTCAGATGCAGTGACACCCTTGCAGTCCTTCTGGCCACCGGAAGCTCCCCCCCTCTTATCAAAAATGAGGTGGTGAAAAACTTTGGCTTTAAATTTGACTGTCAATTGCTACTCCATACCCAAGTAAACTCTGTAGTGGGTATCCGCTTTGCCCCCTGAGACTTCTTCAGAAGTTTCTGTTCCTATTGTCCTTGACAGCCAGACAGCAAGTCATTCAAGCCCTGATCATCTCACGCCTTTTGACTATGGGAACAGTCTTTACTCGGGCATGCCTTAGTATCTGATGGACAGGCTTCAGCTGGTCCACAGTGCAGCGGCCCAAACTATTTTTGCTCACATGTCAAGCCTTTTTAGGAGTCTTCATTGGCTGCCAGTGAGGAAAATGATTATCTTTAAGGAGCTGTTTGTGACCCAGAAAGCCTTATACGGCATGGGCCCTGGCTACTTAAAAAACAGGATTTTGTTCTATGCCCCACAGAGAAATCTCTGTTCCTCGAATCTTCTCCTAGCCAGTACCCCTTGTATCAAAAAAGGCTAGGTCAGTGGGAAAGGCCCTCTCCTTTCTGGGCCCAACATTTTGGAACAAACTGCAGCTGACCTTTAGAAGCATCAAGTCAACGCCCGTGTTTCGGACGAAGCTGAAAACGGGGCTTTTTTCCAGCCCATAGCTCCTTTGTGCCCCACTGACACTCTTCGGCAATCAGTGCCAGGACACTCCTTGGAGTAGCAGTGGCGCTTTATAAATATATCTACATAGACACAGACATTGTGTCCTCCATGGGGTGTTCTGTTAGTGCTCTCTTTTCTTCAAGGATTTCCCTGTGAATATCCGGTGGTAGAACTATAGTGGTTGACTTTAAAGGTGGCGCTTTTGGTCAAAATCTCCTCCAGGCATATGGGAGAACTAGGAACATTGTTGTGTAAGTCTCCAGGCTTGCAGATTTTCACTGATCCAACTTTTTTTGACTAAAGTTCCTAAAATGGCTCACAGGGAGCAAGAATTTTTCTGCCCTCTTTTTTCCCTAATCCTTATTCAGAAGAGAGGTTGCTGCATTCGCTAGAGGTAAGTGGAGCCATTCTGATTTATGTGGATCGTACTTGGTCTTTCAAAATATCAGATCCTTTGATTCTTACCTTTGGGGGAGCTCACCAGGGATGCAAGGCTTCTAGGATTACCATTACTATATGGATTAGGGAAGCTAGTTCTGTGGCTTATGACTTGGTCAAGGTTTTTGCTCCTTCCTCTATCCAAAAAGGGAGGTGGAAACATCCTCGGCAGACTTCATGGGTGTCTCTTTGCAGATGTGCAGGGCAGGCACATGGCCTTCTCCTCACATCTTCTTGCCCTACTACAGGATTCAGGGGATGGGTGTTGCTAAGAATTCTTTTGGTCCCAAACTTTTGGGATTAGTCCTGGATACATGAAGATTTCTTGTGCTTTGTCATACATGCTAACATTTTAGAGGAGGAAAGTGGAAGATTTTAAAATGTATATATTTCATTGACTATATCGAGGCCTTTATCGGGTTGGCTGTCATGTATGGGTCTTGAAAGTGTGCTGCTGCAGGACTGGATATCAGAAATGCAGATACAAATTTTTTTTCCCTTACCTGTCAGGAGCATAGAGAAGGCGCTATGGCAGACATAGAGTGTGTGACACAAATGCTGTGCACTGGCCTGCAGGAGCAGGTTACTGGAAGTGACTACTAAGAGTCTCACTAGTCCAGTCCCGGCTGACGCTCTCCGCGGCTTCAGGTTTTTGAATGCAGGAACCAGGAGGCGGAGAGTAACCTTGAAATCGGTGGTCTCCCACATGAATAAGGAGGTTTGGCATGCACGCTTTGTTTATTTGGTTTTCCATTTTTTTTGTCTTTGTTTTTGGTTTTTGGATTAAACTGAAGATCATTCTAGGCAGTACAAGTGAGTACTGTGATTCTTTGGTACTCCTCGTGAGTAATTATACTTGCCAACATTTTAGCAGGGAAAGTGGGAGATTTTTTCAGAACTAATCAGGAGAAAGTATTCCTTCCATTGACTTCTGATGAGGCCTGAATTGGGTCTATTGTCATGTACTGAGACTAAATGAAAGTATTGTTTGTTTTGACCGTACCTGTCAGGATCACGCACGGGGAGCGTGCTATGGCAGGTAGAGAGAGCGTGATGCAAGTGTTGTGCACTAGCCCGTAGGAGCAGGTTACTGGCAGTGCATATTCCGAACCACAAAAGACCAGTCCCTGCAGTTTGAAGCCTGCCGAGGAATAGGGTTTTTGAATGCAGGAATCTGGAGGTGGGAGAGTAGCCTTGAAATTGTCTCCCGTCTGAATCGGGACAGATGGCATGTATGAGTAATTGACTAGGACGCGAACATAGGGATAATGTCCCGGTTACTTACTGGTAATCTTCAATATCCTTAGTCCAGAGTCCTCGTCACAGTCATTACGGGCCTTTGCTCGGAAGGACACCTACAGAGGTGGTTGGTAAGTCTAGTTGGACTAATCTTTGTGAGCATGCTCGAAAGAACCCCGGAATGTAAAATTTCCTAGTTGGCATGAAGAAAAGTTTCAATTCTATTAAGGACGCGGAGGTGAGGATTATGCATAACTTTCTTCACTTTTTATTCATAGCAAGTTCGAAGGTAAAAAGTAAAAAACACAGCAACAATACTACAACTCCCATGAATCAAAGGGAGTAACCATGGCCACCAATAGTCCAATCCAGTAACAGTCTGATAGTCTATATAACACAGAACACTCCGTAGTTCTTCCTCTTCTTCACTGAAGGAAGTTAAGCATGCTGGACCTCATTCAGCCTTTGGATCCGAGCCGAAGAAGGTATGGGAAAAACGTTAATACGTCCCATGAATGTATACCACCTATCAAGTGTGGGATAACAGATCACAACTCAACCAACCATATGAGAGCAGCACTATAGTAACCACACATTAGTCTGTCATTTCATAAGTACGACTACCATAGTCAAATAACATTTACATAACATGTCTGTTTGTCAGGAAGAAAGAAATAAAATTGCACTTGGCACCACAATATATAACATTACATTGAAATTGAGAAAAATCCATAATACTTTCCTGTTAGACACAGAGTCCAGTTCAATAAGTTCCATCATAGTGTGGAGTTAGTCCCCCTCTTCCTCCAAGGTGGCTGGGGGTGTAGCATGAAGATACATGCCGGGGGGATAATCCTCGCCTCCGCATCCTTAATAGAATTTTAACTTTCCTTCATGCTAACTAGGAAATTTTCCGGAGGCAAGGATTATGCATGCCTAAAGCTTACTTTCCACCAGGGCGGCTGTGTCATAGATTGATTTAAACTAGAACCTTTTGAAAGTGGAGTCCGAAGACCAATCTGCCACTTTCATGATATCCTCAAGTCTGCACCAACCTGGACAGCCTTGGAGGTCATAGTCCCCCTGGTGGAATGAGTTCCAAAATCAGTGATATCAATGCCGGCCTCTGCCATAATAGTAATAATAATCATAATACCAGTATTTGTAAAGCATTAACAATTAACCTAGAGTGTCAAGTCGCTGTGAGACGTCGGGAAGATTAAGTGAGCTTTTTCCCAGAGTCACATGGTGCTTGACTAACCTGCCGCTGGTGCCAGGGATCGAACCGTGAGCCCCTGTGTTCCGGAGTCAGCCGCACTGGCTGCTGCGCCACCCATCTGGCAATGGTCGGAGAAGACACAGCCTTGGAAGGCTTTTTGATGCCAATCAAGAGTTGCCTTTGGTGGACAAACTTCCAGTGTAATATCCTCGTTTGCCTTCAGGCACCTGACCACACACAGTTTGGGGTTATCTGGAAAAGATGGATGTTACCGACCTGGTACTTGTCTTATTCCTCCTGGAAATGTTGAAGGTGATCCCCTCAGGGGTAAAAATCCTAGCACATCTGAAGCTCTCTTACAGGAAATAAAACAGAGCAACATTGCCAGCTTCGCTGATATCTCCTTTCTGGAAAGGTATTGATTGTCTTGCCAGGATGTCAGTAAACGTAGGACCAGGTTGAAGTCCCACAAGCCCGCATATCTGGGCTCCGGGGGACGAGACATTCTGATGCCCTTAATGAGTTTACTCGCTCATGGGTGCTCACCCACTGGAACATTGTTCACTGGAATATGGCCCGCTGAGATAGCCGACCTGAAGGAGTTGATGGTGCAGTATGCCAAATTCTCTTCGTAGAGTTCTCCAAGGAAGTTTACGATGTTGGTAACGCTGGTGTCTACGGGATCCAGGTGTTTCTCCACACACCAACAAACCCATCATCACCAAGCCAATTTGTACCACTTGGTAGTTCCTGGGGCCCATGCCTGTTGGATGAGTAATTCAGCTCCCTGTGAAAACCTGATGTCTTGCCAGCATCGCCCGAAATCCGCCATGCCATGAGATGAAGATGGCCCTGGAGGACGAGAGGATGTGGATGGCCCAGGGGGTCCGTAAAGATCTTAGCAAAGGATGGAAGACGTGCCGGCACAGCCCATGCCAGTTCCAGAAGAGAAGGGAACCATGCTTGTGAATGCCAGATTGGAGTGATCAACACCAGAGAGACCCACTGGTGCCTGACTTGAGCTTCCACTCACTGGATAAATAGGAAGGGAGGGAAAGCATAGACCTGGACTATCGACCAATCCTGCAGGAAGTCGTCCACCACCTCCGACCCTGGATCCGGTCTCCAGCTGACATAGCGTGGAAGTTGGGTGTTCCATTTGGAGGCAAAGAGGTCCAGTTGGCAAGGACCCCAGAGAGACATGAGAGCTTGAAATACTCCTGGGCAGAGTCTCCAGTCGCTGGCATCCTTGAGGTGTCTGGAGTTCCAGTCCGCAACCGAGTTCAACGCTCCTGAGAGATATTCTGTTGTCACCGAGATTTGCCGTTGGAGTCAACAATGCCAGAAATCCATGGCTAGTTCCGCCAGAGCATGTAAACGGGTACCGCCTAGCTGACTGATATACTGTACTGCCATTGTGTTGTCCATCCTCAAGAGTACGCAGCAAGATATCCTGTCCCTCATGAGAGATTGAATAGCAAACAAGCCTGCCAGGAAGCACGAGACAATTGACATGGAGGGTCAGTTCCTCCTCCGTCCATCTGCCTCCCATGGAGATCGAGCTACTACTGGCTCCCAAAGCTAGACAACTGGCATCTGATTCTATCACTAGGTCCAGATGGGAGTTGAAGATTGCACGCCCATTCCAGGCCTCCAAATGGTCTATCCACCATGCGTTCTCTGTCCTGGCCTCTGACGTCAAAGTCAGTAGCTCAGAATAAGTAAGGCCCCTCCGAAGGTGAGCTGCCTTCAGCCTATGGAGAGCTCGGTAGTGTAGAGGTCCTGGGAAGATGGCTTGAATCGAGGACGATAATTAGCCAACAACCCTCGCTACTTGTCTCAATCCTGGGAAATCCTGTCACTCTGGAGAACCTTCTTCAGTTCTTTTTTTATCTTGTTTATCTTCTGGCCAGGCAAACTCAGGGTCACTGCCCTGAAGTCTATGCGGAAACCTAGAAAGGTCATGGTCTGTTGAGGCGTGAGATCTGACTTCTGTTTGTTTATGACAAAGCCAAGGTCTTGAAGGAGAGAAATGGTGGGGTTCAGGTGGGCTAATAGGAGGTTCAGTGACTGGTCCATCAACAGGATGTTGTCCAGGTAGGTGATTGACCTGATGCTCATAGTCCACCAGTGGTTTGAGGAGCTTCATGAAGCACCAAGGTGACAAAGAGAAGCCGAACAGGAGAGTCCGGAACTTGAAGATCTGCCCTCTCCATTCGAATTGGAGGTATCTGCAATGGGGAGGGAAGATGGGGACTGTCAGGTAGGCGTCCTTGAGATCTAGGTGCACTAACCAGTCGCCCTGAAGAAGCATATCCCTGAGAAGGTGAATACCCTCCATCTTGAAGTGGCGGTAAACCAGCCACTCATTGAAGGACCTGAGATTGAATATCGGTCGGAAACCCCTGTCCCTCTTCTTGACCCACTGGGATGAAGGTATGAGAAGCAATTTTCATTCTTGGCCAGAAGGTCCTGTGCCTCTTGGTCTATCAGGTACATCTCCTGGGTGGAAAGGTCGGTGAACAGAGTACCCTGTGCTATAGGTCCTGCCTCTGAGGTTGAAAGTTCACCCAGTTTGGGGTCGATCTTGATCAGAAGGGAACGGCGATGTTCCGCGGAGAGGGCGCAGTTGGCATTGCCCAAGAGGCAGATCGCCCTCTGCGCCCAACCTGCCATGTCCTCTATCGGGAGGGGGTTACCTGACTGTTCAGCCTGTTCTACTAACTCAGTGATCTTGGTTAAGGGCCCCACTACGTCTAGGAGTTTGTCCTGGCTTGCTCGCCAGGACCGGTCTTTACTTTTTTTAGGATCCCTCATATATTTGGTGAGGAAAGTTCATAATTTGGGATCGATATCTGGGGTCGCTGTGACCTTATCGCCTAGGGATGGTCTGGGGTATTCCGCCTATAGGCGTGCCCTAACTTCTTTACTGAGAGACTGGTGGATCTTACTCACCATGTACTCCTCTACCTTCCTCTCCGAGACCCACTCTGTGGAGCGTGGTCGATAGATTCCTTCCGGGTCGAACATGTCACTAGGGGCAGTGTCTCCCTCAGCGGAGCCAAGTCCTGAGCTTCATCGGAGGAGGCTTCGTCATCCCCTAGATCACCCTACCCCAAATCAGGGAACCCCTCCTTGGGGTCGAAATCTGCATCAACGTCGGCCCCCATTACCCTGGGCATTTCTTCCACCCAGTAGGGTGCATCCTTTAGCATGCGCGCACTCTTATGGAAGACCTCAGTCAAACGGCTAAAGCCTTCCAGGTGTCACCCTTGCCGACCTTGAATGTGGGGACCAAGGTCACCCCATTAGTCCCAGCCCCCGTCCCCCAGTATCCCTGTGCCCTTGTATACATGGGCTGACAGCCTGGAGACACTCTGCTGCAGAGGGGCGAGCACCTGAGATATGGCCTGGGTAAATATCCTGTCCACCTCTGCAGGAAGGCGCGGCTGGGTGAGACAAACCTCAGTGGTACATGAGGGTGAATAGTCCCGTTCCCTCTGAGACTGCATTTCTTATAAGGGTGAGAGCACTAGTACTCCCTGGGTGCTATAAACGGGAAGCCCCCTCGCCTGTGCTTGGAGGTGGTGATAAAAAGGCAGTATCTACGTTCAGGTGGCAAGCCTAGCACTTGTGCCGCACTCACGGTGTTTCACCATGTAGATAAAATAAATCTGGGCTAAGCCCTGCGATCTAACCGCCTCCGGGGTGTCAGGCGAAGGTTGGAGAAAGGAGGCACTCAGCGGGAGGACACTCTACCTCTCTTCAGCGCTACGCGGCCGCCGGAGCGCTGACAGGCTGCTCTGCGCCAGGAAGAATGCACTGGGAAAAGCAAAAGAGCGCACCCGTGTGGTAAAAGGGAGACGTGCTCGGACAGTTTGCCTGCCGCGCGGGGAATTTGGTAACATTCAGGCTACTGACCAAGTGAAAGGAGTGCGTGCTCGTTAAGAAAGGAATCAACACTTCAAGAAATACTATAATTAACCACACTAGCCTAGAATGCCCCACAATCCCACTAACTAAAATCAGGGAGGATTGTAAAAACGACTTAACTGACGTAGTAGCAGTGAAGAAAGAGGAAGGACTATGGAGTGTTCTGTGTTATATGGACTATCGGACTGTTACTGGATTAGACTGTTGGTGACCATGGTTACTCCCTGTGGTTCATTGGAATAAAAAATTTGCTAGCATTCGGGCCAGGAATTTTCAATTCTATTAAGGACCCTGAGGCAAGGATTATTGCTTCTCTTTCTGTACTGTTAAATTCACAGCAGCCAATGAAAACGTTTCAACATGTAAATAAACTACATTTCCCATGATGCTTCACATTCAATCATGTCCCATCGGACCCTATAAGAGCCACCATCTCCTTCCCAATAGCCTCTTTCTTTGCTCAATAGTCTTTTAGTCCAAGTGGGAAATAATCAACAAACAAAACCAATTTCGTCGATCTTACAATGTGAGATCAACTTCTCAACCAAGAACTGGTGCGACGTTCAATATTTTTAACCAGAGGAAAATCACTCTCCTTTCTTTTACGAACCTGGAATAGAACAAAAGAAGAAGAACCTGTAGTCTCTGTGAATAAATGCATACTACATACCTGTGGGTCAGTTTTTTATTACAACTACAAACTGAAGTGCAATCGGGTGGGATAATCCTCGTCTCCGTGTCCTTAATAGAAATGAAAATTCTTGGTGCAAATGGTAGCAAATTTTTTATTCTATTACAGGAGCGGAGGCTCTGATTATTGCTTGTTTAACGCTTAGCAAATACCACAGTAGTTGTATCACCCACCGGTTTATAATAAAATTGCTTAAAAGTAGATTCTGATGACCAATCTGCAGATTTCATAATGTCCTGAATGGTTGAACCTAGCATAAAGGTTTTGGGTGCCATGGCTCCACATACAGAGTGAGCACCAAAAACCTGGGTATCAATACCTGCTTCCCTCATGAATGATTTTTACCATCTGGCTATTGTAGCCGACGATACTGGTTTAAATGGTTTTTGCAACACACATAACAATTGTGTTGAACGCTCTTGTCGCAAGGACTGTATGCACTCTTCGTAGGCTTTTAGGCATTGAACTACTCACAACTTAACATTGCTGGGAAAAGCATTATACTCTATGCTACGAGAAAAGGTTTTTGTCCTGCCAGTAATGGCAAAAGAAACACCTTCCGGTGTGAAACACTCTGCCTGTGATGGAGCAGGTAAAACAAATTTGTATACCTCCTCTATTTTGCATGAAATTAATTACGTAATCATTCTAAAATTTAACTCATACTAATTAGTTTGAAGTGAGACATTACTAACCAACTTTTACACCTTGATAAACACAAGATACACGTGGGACTAAAATGCTAAATGCATGGCAGAACGACTAATTAATTAACTATGGTACGCAAACTAACTTTAGATTGTGGTGAAATAGAAAACTGCATGATTTATGTTGCTTTTGTGATGGTCTGTGCTTTCAGCACTGCAGAATGGTAAGTATTATTGCTTTAAATATTGCTGCAAGCTAAGAAAATACTAATATACATTGGGATTAGAGTGGGATTAAACATTAGAATCTTCATTTCTATATTTTAATTACCGTTATGTCTGTTTTTGCTTAAGTTGGCATTCGGGTCTACTAGGCCGCAGTCCTTAAAACAGAGGTCCTATGAAGCGTCATGTGAGCGCGATGACTTCTGCGCAGAATCGAATGGCTCTGGAGATCTCCAAGTGACCCCAGCTGTGCGACATCGTGTTCCTTGTCAAGGATAGGAGCATGGAGGGCTGCCAAGTGATGGACGGTGTGAACCACCAAGGGGACAATGGAGGGCCTGTGTAAGGATGTTTGCTTATTATTCAAACGTTACTTTCGGAACTCTCGCCTGTGAACCGAATGGATAATTTACATTTTGTGCTTTGCTATGCCAAGTCTCATGGAAAACCCAGTTGTTCCTGGGAAACTTTGAGAAATTACAAGATGACCCCGGATCATCCAATCAGAACATTTCCTTACCCCTAAATTGTTGCATGTTGATCTGAAGTAAGAGGGGAAAGGGTATAAAATACCCTCATACGCCAAAGGGGGGTGGTTCATCGGGCTGATCTTCCATGGCGTTGGGTCTACGTTGAGCTGGTGAAGATTTCCATGGTTTACCCTGGGTTTCTTTGATTTTCCGGAAGTTATTTCATCTGATGGTTTGATTATTGCTGTGGGTCGGACAGTTTATTCCGAAGATTGTAGCAGAGAATTTGGATATTTGGTAATTATCAAATACATTTTCTAAATCTATGCTTATTCCCCAAAAGATTTGATTTCCCTTAAAAGAAACTGAATTTATGTTATGATCTGTAGTGCCTAAATGTCAATGCAGAGCAAAATATTATTAGATAAACAAATTTGGATTAATAAGAAATGAGTTTGTGATTCTTTAATTGAGTACAGAAATTAATCAAATGTTTCCTAAGCTTTAATTGTGTGTTAGCTGGTTCTAATTCACCATCAACCAGTCCAACTAATTGGTCCGTCGACCAAGTGGTGGAGTGCCTTGATGTTGAGGTTGGGCTTCTAGAGGTGCAAATGTATATAATGTATATAATGTAAAGAAATGTAATCCTGATAGGTAATAAGGTATCCACATGTCCAGCGCTTTTCTCCTGTGTCCAGGATTAGAATGAGACGAGTGCGTGTTGGTGTTATGGGCCCCACCAATGAATGAGTGTATGGATTAGTTGTTGTGATGACAAGTCTGTGACATAGGGAGAATATGTAAATTTGCCCTTTACGCTGGAGCAGTGTTCTTGGTAGCAGAGAATGGTTTTATTGCATTGCTTTGGTGATTACTGATTTATGTTTAACACTTTATGTTGAGGTCGTGTTGCGTTTTATGTTGTCAATTGTTTAAAGACTTCCGGGAAGTAGGAAGTTGGTTGCCCTGTATGCAGGCAGGGAAATGTGTGGCAAGTGAAGTCGCACAGTGCATTGCCTGGTTTCAAAGTGGTAACATAGTCGTGTGTTATCTTTAGGGACATTTTCCGTATGAATGTGTGTGAGTGAAATAGTAATAGGCTTTCTTGTGAAACTCTGGCCTTAATTCTCAGGAGCATTGTAGTCTCCATATGTGTTTTATCCCCAGAGAAACAGGTTAGCCTTTTGCTTGTTAGAAGAGTAAGGTAGAGGGAAGTGCTACTTTTTCAACGTAACGGAAAATTCTGTGGTAGGGTAGAGGTAAGCGCTGCCTACTGGAAAGACAGAATTCTTGTGTAAATGAATAAAACTATCTCTTTGGTTTAGCGAAACAGGCAATGGAGATGTTTTATGTTGTTACAAACAGATTTTGAGTAAAGAAGACGTAAGAAAGGTTTTGCTGACAATTTTGTAAAGGAGGGTCAGCAAGAGCAGGAGTAGAGAGGAAAGCTGACGTCAGAAAGACCGCACTGGGATTGGTCAGCTGTAGTGAGACGAAGCTTCCACTGATTGGTGCGTTAGTGTGGGTCGCGCTGGGAGTGGAAGTCTTCAGGAGTGACGTAGACACCCAGGATTGGTGCGTTAGTGTGAGTCGCGCTGGGATTGGACAGGATACGGAGAGGCCATGAAGGAAGTGATTTGTAAAGCTTAGTTGAGTAAGAACTTTGAAAAATAAAAATGATGTACTACGATCCACCTGATAAAGAGAAAAAATCATAGTTTGGGGAAATTAAAGGCCTATTTAAGAAGGATAAGCCGATTGTGACTAGGGAAGGACAGATACTCCCTCCGCCGAAATCGCCTGCATCTTTTATGGTAGCGAAATATGGTTATCATACATGTATCTGGTTGGAGAATTGGGCAAGGTATACCAAAGAGGATGGAGAACTAGCATTTCCAGAAAGTGGTTCGTTTATTTTGGCTGTATTACGAAATTTAAGAGAAAGGATGATGAAGTTAGAACTGAAACCCAGACCTACCCAATTCGAGGCTTTGACTGAATGGGAAGAAGAGATGTATGAAAGGGAAAAGCATCGGAGTGGGAGAAGGTATAATTACATGTTTCGTAGACATTGTGGTCAAGAAAGTCATAATGACAGAATGAGAAGATGGCGGAATGTGAATATGACTGATGGTATGTTTCCTCTGAGAAATGCTGAAGAGAGGAGTGTGGCAGGAAATGTACAGAAAAGAGAAATAACACAGGATCAGAAGGTTATAGATATGGAGTGAGTGAATCAGAAGATAAAGTGCTGGAGGACATGTTCTATAAAAATCCACCCCCATATCAACCGAATTCCATGTTAATGACGTCGAGTGCACCGGTAAAGGAGACTGTAATGAATAAAACTTTTGAGCAAACGCCACCTAATTTGGGGAAAATGAATCCATTTAAAGATTCTGAAATGCCACAACCCGTTAGAACTAGAAATGAAAATTCAGCGGAGTTAGCTAGAACTATGTTTCAATTAACTGAGAAAATCAGAGAGTTAACTAAGAATATGGAAGCTATGACCATACCTGTAACTATATTGCCAGTGATGCCTGTCTTTGATAAACAGAAAGATAGTGAGCATTGTTTAACAGTACCTTATAATTGTGGAAGGCAAAAGGAGACAGAAAGAAGTGGTTTCGGAGGAAATTAAGGAAAAATATGGCAGGAACATCAGGTTTAAGTACTCCTAAAAATGTTACTGTAAATCAAAGTCCAGCGAGTAAGACACTTATGACAACAGAATCAGCAACTGAAACCCCAGAGAGAATAATAGATAAAATAATAACCGCGGCAAACCCTGTAGGGCCCACATCTGAAGAATTAAGTGATTGGTTAAGAAGTTTACAGAGAAAAGATACAGAACCACAACCTTTAGATGTAACAAAATTAAAGGTAACATTACAAGAATTAATCGTAGGAACCATTCCGACTGAAAAATTAAAAGCATATCAGAATGAAGAGCTAATCTTCCTCTGCAAAAGTATAACTTGGAGAGCGAGAACTTTGCATGAAAAATTAGAAGAGACAGCGAGTGAAATGGGAATTGATTTTGAGAAAATAAGGTCATTGCAAAAACCTTATAGGGTAGATTTTTCCGAAAAAGATATTGAAAACTTGAATACTTCAGGAAGGTTGACCCAAATTAAAGAACTGATTGCCTTGCTAAGGAAATGGGGTGATGTGGATCAGTGGAAAAGTAGATAATTCCGAAAAAGAGAGGAAACTACAGATAAGGCTTTCTCAGCATTCCCGGTGAGAGAAAAAGTCAGTGGTAACAGAATGTCCCATGAGAGAAATCCCGGGAGGAAGATATGTGCATGTCCCTTGGACTCGACAGGATATTTTGTCATTTACCAATGATTTTACAAGGTTAAGAGAAAAAACGGTTGAATGGTACCGACAGGTAGAAAGGTTTGTCAAACTTTCAAAGGTATTGTGGATAGATCTGAACGGTCTTTTTGATATAATTGTGCCTGAAGATTTATGGGCAGAATGTAAAATTACAATAGATTGGCCAACGCAAGAGTATCCTAGGGATCCTAAGACGGAAGCACCTGATCCGGAAGTAATGAAAAAATATGATCAGGTAATTACCTTTTTGAAAAATAAAGTACCTCGGAAAGAAACTGACTGGGTTAAAATTGACAGAACTCACCAAGAGGCTAAAGAATCTGTACATGCGCATTATGAGAGGTTATCGATAGCTTTTAAGCAATATAGTGGAGATGAGAAATTGAGCGAGAAGGAGTTGAGTCATTTTATATAGATTTGTTTATGGTTTAAAGCCTGAGGTTAGTGAAATGATCAAACAACATATATTAGATTGGCAGAATTAAAAGATAGATGAAGTGTTACGATCTGCAAAATATTTTAGTGATGAAATTGAAGCCAAACAACGTAACCTGAAAGAAAAGGCAATGTGGGCACAGGTTAAGGTAGCTCAGCAACAAGAAGCCCAGTTGATCGAGCAAGCTAATGGTTTGGGCCAAGCAAAACAAAAACCTAATATTGGAAAGGGAAAAGGACAGGTCAGCATAGAGGAAGCTAAGAAGAAGTGGCCATGTCATAGTTGCGGAAAGTTAGGGCATTGGAAATCCGAGTGTAAATTGCCACCGAGAGCTAATGGTGATAATTCATCATTGAATCCACAGGTGCAGAATGAGGTGAGTTGCCAACCACCGCGACAGCAGCAGGTTGTTACCCAATAGTGTCAGGTGCCAAAGTCACCTTTTCCACAGCACGTAAATCCTCAGAGATACAGTAATGAGACAGGATTCTACACCGAAGAGCAGGTAACAAAGCTACCGCGCGCTAGTGCTGTTTCGCAGTATTGGCTGCAACGCGATGAAAGTGAGTCAGAGGAGAGTTATTGATTGTGCCTAGGAGAGGAAGAGGAGTGCGTACTTGGAGCAACTCTAGAGGTAGACCAGACAGGACCCTTTGTGGATCGAAAGGTGAATGAAGTGAACATTACTTTCCTAGTAGATACTGGTGCTACTCGTTCAACTGTTAGATCAGCTGGCGTTAAAAATCTCTCTCTCTCGGGTGAAACAATCCAAGTAGTTGGAGTCTCAAACAAACAGATAAAAGCTTATCTTACTGATCCTGTAAAGGTTAAAATAGGGAAATTCACTGACATGCATCGATTTGTTGTGTGCGACACTATCCCCGTGAATCTGTTGGGGAGAGATTTGTTGTGCAAAATGAATTGCACTATTTTCTGTACCCCTGATGGTATAGCTTTTGAAACTCCTGATAAAGATGTACTGTATAGAATAACAATGGCAATCTTAGAACCTGAAATCACTGAGGCGTTTGTTGTATTTGACCAGGAAGGATTGCCTCAAGAGTTGAAGAAAACGGTGAAACCCGCAGTATGGGATTTCACAGGAGAGGATATTGGATTGATGAAAAGAGTAGATCCTGTGAAAATATTTGTAAAAGAAGGAGTAAATTACCCGAATATTCTTCAGTATAATCTAACACCAGAAATAATTGCAGGAGTAACGCCTGTAATTGATAGAATGATTGAACAAGGAATTCTGAGAGAGATGAGTAGTCCATGTAATTCTCCGATCATAGGTCTGAAATAGCCGAATGGAACTTTTTAGGATTGTACAGGATTTGAGAAAAGTGAATAAAATTGTTGTTTCATGCTGTCCCATTGTACCGAACCCTTCGGTAATCCTATATCAGATTCCCCATGATGCAGAATGGTACACAGTCATTGACTTGTGTCATGCTTTCTTTTCTATCCCATTGCACCCTGATAGCCAACAAAGTTTTGCATTCCGTATCGGTGAGCGTATTTTGGCATGGTGCCGTATCCCTCAAGGGTATACAGAAAGTCCATCAATATTTAATCAGATACTAAAGAAGTCACTGGAAAACTTAAAAATGCCCGAAAGTTCAGTGCTTGTACAATACATCGATGACCTATTGGTGGCATCGAAGACGTGAGAGGCATGCGTGGTGGACACAGTTGCACTGTTAAATCATTTGGCTGATGGAGGACTCAAAGTATCCCCATCGAAATTACAGTTTTGTCAGAAAGAAATACAATACTTAGGTCATAAGATCAAAAAGGGCCTGAAAAGCGTGACTGTGGACAGGATTAATATAATAAAAGGAATGAGAGCGCCAATGACACAAAGAGAAGTCAGAATGTTTCTTGGGATGGTAGGATATTGTCGCCAGTGGATCAGCAACTTTTCGCTGATTGCAAAACCTCTGGCACGTCTAACAAAAAGTGATGTAAAAGATCCCCTTGTGCTGAATAAAGAAGAGATGAAAGCTTTTAGACAAATGAGAGACAGCTTGTGTGAAGCACCAGTTCTCGGAATGCCTGATTACGAAAATGAATTCAAGCTCTATTGCAGTGAGAGAGATGGATGTGCACTTTCCGTGTTGGTACAAAGGCATGGAAGATTGAGACGACCGATTGCCTATTTTTCAGCTGTGTTAGATCCCGTAGCTGTAGCTTTGCCTGGTTGTTTGAAAGCGGTGGCAGCCACGTGTAAAAGTTTGGAACAAACTGAATGAATCGTGATGTGATATCCTATGAGAGTGTTTGTGCCCCATGATGTGGCAATCCTTTTGACAAGGAGTAAGACCCAGTTCATGACGCATAGTCGTCTAACCAAATATGAAAAGGTAATTTTGGGTACTACCAATGTGAGTCTTGTAAGATGCACTAATGTGAACCCATCGACATTACTACCTGATGCTGTGAATGCGGAAGTGAAGGATGATGTTGATCATGATTGTTTGGAAGTGCTTGATTTTTGCACCAAACAGCGTCCGGACATAAAAGATGTGCCTCTGAAAGAGAGTGACTATGTGATGTTTGTGGATGGGTCATGCCTACGAACTGGAGAAGTGGTTTTGAGTGCTGCCTATGCTGTGTGTACGGTAACGACTGTGTTGGAAGCATCTTGTTTGAGAGGAGTACGATCTGCTGAAGTTGCTGAGTTGTTTGCACTGGTCAGAGCATGCAAGTTGGAAAGAATCTACGAGTCACTTTGGGTACTGACAGCCAATATGGGTTTGGAGTGGTGCATGACTTTGGGCAGATCTGGTCCCAGAGAAGTTTCTTGACGTCGAGTGGAACTCCAATCAGAAATGGAGAAATGGTTGGCAAGTTACTTATGGCAATACAGCTGCCTAAACAGATTGCAGTTATAAAATGCGCAGCACATACGAAGGGAACTTACTATGTGTCAGCCGGCAATGAGTTTGCCAATAACCTAGCTCAATATTGTGCGCAAAACCAAACTTCCTTAAACCGTAATAGGGAGAAAGAAATGGGGTCATGTCCCTTGCTTTTTACTAACACTGTGAATACATGGGATGAAGTGAGACAGTTACAGGAAGAGGCAGGGGAAGAGGAAAAGAAACAGTGGATAAAGTCAGGATGTGCACCAGGACAGGCAGACAGTGTTTGGGTTTACCGCGATGGAAGACCAGTAATGCCTGATAGCATGATCTCTACCATGGCACGGATGTACCATGGGCAGGCTCACATAGGTAGGGATGCCATGATTAGACTTTTTAAACAGACCTGGTATAATGCGAAGTTTTGGCTTATAGCTGAGAGCCTTTGTCAGAGAAGCCTTATATGCCAGCAATATAATCCAGGAAGAAAAACTGTGGTGAGCTTGGGAACCATAGGACGGGAGGGAGGTCCTTTCACTCGAATGCAGCTTGATTTCATTGACATGCCCTCATGTAACAGGCTAAGATATGTACTGGTGATTGTCTGTCTGTTTTCACGTTGGGTGGTGGCTTACCCGATCAGAAGGAATGATGGAGTTACTGTAGCAAAACTCCTACTGAGAGAATCATTCCTAGGTTTGGTTTCCCAGTCACAATTGAATCAGATAGAGGAACACATTTCTAGCACAAAATTATAAAATTGATTTGTGAAGCATAGAATGTACAACAGAAACTGCATTGTGCCTACCGACCAGAAGCTTCTGGAGTGGTGGAGCAGATAAATGGCACCATAAAAAACAGATTGGGAAAAATGTGTTTGGCCACAAGTTTAAAAAAGCCAGATGTCTTGCCTCTTGTCCTCATGACAATTAGGTCAATTCCTGATAGGAACACTGGTCTGAGTCCCCATGAAATTATCATGGGCAGGGCAATGAGACATGTTTTCATTCCTGTCAACAAACTACTGCCTCTATCTGATGACTTCGTCTTGGATTATTGCAAAGGATTGGGTGATATGGTACATTTGTGTTTCATCAGGTTGGACCAGATGCGACCACTCTTGAAAATAAGCCAGCTCATGACTTGAGTCCTGGAGATTGGGTATGCATCAAAGTACACAGAAGGAGAAATTGTCAGGTTCCACGCTGGGGGAAACCACGTCAAGTGATTCTGACAACGACTGCTGTGAAGTGTTCAAAGGTAAAGAACTGGATTCATGTCAGTCACACTCTTTGAGTCCCCAGTCCTGCATATCGATCTGAAGAAGAGCATCAGGAAAAGCCAGATACCAGTTCTGAATCAGAATCAGAAGAGACAAGAACAAGACAAAACCCAGGAGCCGGCACAGCGGATTTGGGTCAAAGTGTGGGGCAAGAGAATATACCACTAAGAAGACGACTTGAAATTTCTGATACCAGTTCTGAAACAGAAACAGAACCAGTGGGAATAAAAAGAAAGAATAAATGAGAATACTGGAGAAACTGAACAAGTAATCTTTGGTAAGGAAGTCCTGAATACAAGCACAAGAGAAATTCCACCCGAAATCATAGAGATAGAAGGTGAGGAATTAGATACAGAGAGGTAGGGTAAGGTAATTGCAGAAGACCCCCGAGGAGGTGTAGGGACACAACACACCCAGGTAGAAAAAGGGACAGTTAGTCAGCAGGAAGATTGCGTGGAAAAAACATGAGGAGGGATAGATGCAGACTGTGAACCTGAGGTCCTGAGGATAAAATCCAAAGAAAGTAACAGCCAGACTGATACAGAATCTGAAGAAAGTGAAGAAGAAAGCAAAGGGGGAAGAACTTTAAGGAAAAGAGCTTGGAAAACAGAGCTAGAAGGGAAAGGAACAAAATTAAAAAGGCCGTTAAAAGAAGAGATTTGGCCCAACAGAATTAAAAGATTGAGATACCGATAAAACAGAATATAATCTTCTAATGCTGAACAAGTGAATGAAGAGTCTCGTCAAGAAAAACCAGAAGACACTGATCAGAAACACTTGCAAGGAGCAAAGAGGATAAAGATACCGAACCAGAAGTACAAGTCACCGGAATGGACATATGTGGCACTTCCTGAGATACAAGAGGAAGCAGATAGCCAAGAAAGTCTAGGAGTGACTGTGCAGGAAGTGGTTGAAGAAGAAGAAGATTCGGAAATCCTGAGAGTTATCTTGTCTGACACCAGAGAAGAAATGGATGATCAGGAAGTTCTGAACAAAGATTGTGAACCTAAAGGCCAAGATGATTCATGCATGAATTGAAATGACAAAGGAAATCACAAGGAATTAAAACTCCAGATGAGACACGTGACCAGAAAGGAATCGAGTAGGCAATCAGAGCCTTAGGATTAGACAAAGGTAAATTGTTGAAAAAAACAAGAGGCAAAGTCAAAAGACACTGATCATTACCGAAATGGCACACAGAGAAAGTAGAAAACCTACATGTGGGTTTCTCCGAAGATGGTGTAAAATGTGTTTTTGTTGTACAGGATTACTAATGCTTGTCTGGATCATATTAGCAATAACAATTTCATTTAGAGTAACATTTGAAGATATAGAAAAACACACAGATAACAGGACTAATAAGAGAAAGATTGATGAAAGTCATGTTACAAAACTGTTAGATAGAACAGAACTTCACAAAGATAAGTCCATAAATGATTTTTCTAATAATGTTTTTTCAACGTTGTTGTAAGAGTACGTAAAGACCCTGGAGGTTAGGGACTTTTACGTCTGCATGCAATTACCTGCATCTGTGTCAGAAGGTGTCACTTATCATCACCTTCCTTTGACATATGGGAGAATTAAGATGCAAAGGAAGGTGTCTGGGGAAAAGATGGAAACAACATTTTGGGATGTTGGAAAGGAAAATCATTTAAAGGGAGAAACAAATCCAGCAATGGCTTTAGATTGGCCCCAGAAAGGGAAATTGTGCATTAGTTGAGATAATACTGTCTATGATAATTATTTTGTAGGTGCAGGTGAATGCCATGACTTATATAAAATCATGGGAGGATGGGGATTTAAAGGAGGAAATGATCCGGTATCCCCTGGAATATATTACATCTGTGGGAACCAAGCTTATTATAGGTTACCGGACCACTGGCATGGGACATGTTACCTAGGCCTGGTCTTCCCAAAAATATTTCATGTGGGAAGGGGAGAGGACGGTTTTCACTAAATAGGTATGAGGTTCTGTAGCGATCCGAACCCGTGAATTCGGTATCGTAGTACTGACACGATTTTGGTACCAATGAACCGCAAATGATCCATTGTATACATGACAGTGTTTTCGCTGCATGAATTCACTGGAAAATAGGGCATTCTGTCGTAAAAGTCATGGCATCCATTTTAGTTACGGCATCCATCTTGTTTCTTGCCCTCACATAGTCAATGAACGAACGATGACCCCGGCAGAGTCACCTTGATAAGGACACGTAAGCTCGAGCCCGAGAAAGGCTGACGCTGCATGACTAGGCAGAATCAAGCTGCCTCCCTTGCCTGAGGCCAGTCCTGCTATACTGGTTCTCGTGTCCGTTGTCCTGACTGAAAGGCCGAAGACGGTAGCCATGCCCGTTTATGATCCATAAACACCTCTTATCCTACATTTCAATACTTTGCACCTGGCTCTGCTCCTTTCCTTCTGGGCTTTTACAATGGGGAGGTTACGATTTTTATGATGGGGAGGATCGGGCGAAGAATGGAAAACTGTCGAGAGGACCTGATCGAATACCGAAAACCTACAACTAATTATTGTTTAATGTCAAATTTACTGTTTGTTTGGGATACCGGGTTGGGCATGAGAAATATTCGTGTAATGTTGCCTAAAGACAATTTGCGTGTATTTAAAGAGTGACCCACTTAATGCAATTCGAACAGTCTCGTAGATTCTGCCTCTGTGTGGTTCCTATGACTTCTGTGTCCCTGCAGTAAATAAACCTTGGTCTTTGACGCCGCCATCGAGAAGCCCGTGTCTCTGTTTATTTGTGCACCGAGACAGGAGGAACTCAGGGGTCTTCGGGTGTTGTTTCCCTGACACCTCTGGACTCTTAAAAGTCCAGAACCTCAAATTGGTGCCCAAAGTGGGGCGACGTCATCCGGTACCGGTCCAAAGCCTGAAAAGTTCGAGGAGCTTCGTGTGAAGATTCCGGAGGTAGGTACCCCGCTTCATCGATCCCTGCATGTCGTAAAAGTGGCCCGACGATCTCTTCCACGAGGGTTCCCGTTCCCAGACGGCTACAGAGGACCGCTGCCCTGACTGTCGCCCTGTCTTGGACCCGAGGTGCAGACCTTAGTACGGCGAGACGTAGACGGGTTCTCCTTGGTGACGTCTTCCACATTTCAGTTAAGTATATAGTTACGCTTGATCTGGTTGTTCCTTGTTGCTCTGGTTTGATTCGTAGATTATCATTGGTTGCTCTTGTTTAGATAATCTTTGTTTTGGTATTGGTTCATTTTGGTAGGCCTAGGTTCTCTGCGCATAGTTGTTGGAATTTGTTTTTGTTGTCATGACTACCAGTAGTAATTGTTTCTTGTCCTGGTTACGTTGCAACGGGGATTCCCGGTTGGAGGATTCATGTTCGGTTCCTCCGATTGGAACTCCTACGTATGAGCTCTATTGTAAACATGGTGTGGGTCCTATTACGTATAATGAAGTATGGGTCCGTTATACCAAAAAAGATGGTGTCCTTAGTTGGCCACCGCATGGTAGCTTCGAAACGGAAATACTAGATAATTTAGAAATGAAGTTGTTTAAGAGAAAAGCCCGGCCGGCAATGTTTGATTCTTTTCGCGTATGGCGCAAAGAAGCCAAACAGAGAGAAATTAGGAAAACGAGGAAAGAACAGAAAGAGAAAGGGTTGACGTTAATGGAGTCTGCTAGGCAGCTGCATGTCAACGAGACTGAGAAAGCAATAGAGATGGCGAATAGAAAACATAATTTGGCAATTGATAAATGTTACCCTGTATTGCCATCTTGTCCTGCTAAGCCAATAGAGGACCTTGAAAAGGATCCTCTGTTGTCTTACCTGTTGAGTTCACCTCCACCGTATGCACAGGGTATTACAGCACCACAGTTACTACCTGTTGTACAGCCAGCTGCTGGTCAGCCTGGAATAGGTGCTCCACTTCCTTTGAATCCAGCTCCTGTCTTTCCCGTGATCAATGATCCTACGGCACCCCCTCTTCCTGGGTCGCCTATTCCGCCTTTGCCTGTCGTTTCGCAAACTGCTTTACCTACTACTCCTACCCTCACTATATCATCTGCTTCAGCTGCCCTGTCCCCAAGCCCTGTCATTCTGACTCCGCTTTCCGTTCGTCGGAAGATAACCGACTCTGTCACTAATATCTTAACTCCTCTCTACAGGTCTTTAATTGGGACCCCCGTTTCTGACTCTATACAGAGACGTAGCCAGCTTCCTGGTTCCCAGGAACGAGAAATGTTAGATTCGACAGCTCTTAGGTGGATGTCGAAAGCTGCGAAGTATGATGCACGAAGAGTGTTAGAGACATTTATGGAATGGAATGAACCGACTCAACGTTATGTTTTTGACGTGATGTGTTCTCTTGTGCGTGAGGAATGGGAAGATGATGATTTAGACTCCGTCCCCACTGACCTGATAAATATTCAACAGAAATTTGCCGCAGGAATGGTGATAGGTCCAGAAGTAAGGGGAGCGATAGAACTGATTTTAGCTTATAGGGATGAGTCCCCTGTTCGAGCGACAAGAGACCCTGATGGTTCACCGATTACTACTAGGAAACGACGAGGACAATATCCAATGAGGGAAGTTCCACCGATATGGCGTGATGCAGTTCAAGCTGATGGGAACTTGGGTATTGCAGCTGCTCCGGCACATTTCCAGAGAGTGTGGATACACATCCCTTGGAAACGGGCTGAAGTATTAGCAGTAAAACAAGCATTGCCAGACCCGCGTAAAAATCCTGCTGGTTATTACAAAGAGTTAACGCAGACAGTTCAAGCGTGTATCATGAATTTGGCAGATATTGAAATGCTATTTGGCAACGTAGTGCCACAGCCTATATGGGCCAAAATTCGGCAAGAGAACCACCCAGTCGCCCTAGGAGGTGATTGGCCAGCTATTATAGCGGCAGACGCACAACAGGTTGGCGGTGCTAAACCTGAACCTCTGATTGCTGACTTACCTGGCAGAATAATTAATCTAATGAAAACGCTGATGCCAGCGTTACGAGTCAATTGGGATAAACTATCGGCATGCAAGCAAAAGAAGGACGAAAGCGTCTCTGACTTCTTCACTAGATTTGAAGAGACCTTCGTAGATCACAGTGGGCAAGATATGAGTACTGAGGGAGGCCAGAGATTGTTTGTCGACAAGTTCGTGTTTAATTTATTACCTGAGCTTAGTAACAAGTTAAAGGATTCTGAAAGTGCGTGGGCAGTGTCGACGACAGCACAGATACTTGCAACTGCTCAGTATTACGAGAATAGAGAGAAAGAAGAGAAGGAAAAATCAGAAAAGAAAACGAAAGATTTAAAGACCAAAGTTCTTTTGCAACAGGCGTATCCGCCTCGTTCAAATCAGTCAGATTCACAGCAGCGACCCCAGTTTCAGCAGCAGCCGCAATTCCAGCAAGGGACGGCCCAAAGGTTTAATTATAGTTTTCCCCGGCAACAGTTAGCATGGAATCAGTGTGCTTATTGTAAAAAGGAGGGTCATTATAAGAATGAGTGTCCAGTTCTGCACCCACAAACTAGTGGTGTCCCAGCTCAGAGAGGTAATGTTGGGTTTATGCAAGCTCCTAGAGGTAGAGGGCGTGGTACGATGACACCACAGACTGATCGCCAATCGAATTATTTCGATCAGCGAAATATACAACCTACGCAACCAGGTAGATCTCCACAGTATCATGTTGAAGATTACTCTGATCATAATGAAGAGATCCAAAGAAGCGAGTACTAGGACAGCCGCAGGCAGAGAGAGGGAGTAGTATCAGTTCCAGTTGATCAGAGTGGACCTTATGTCGCAGTAGTTACCTCAGGCGTGGTCGAACCGTTTCTGTTGGATACTGGTGCGGCAAAAAGTTCAATTATGCATGCGAAACTCCCTGGCGCACCTTTGTCTGGCTTAACGAACACTTCAGTAGGTTTCTCAGGCGCCCCTGTTCACAATCCTGTTTCTAGTCCTTTGTCAATTTCTGTTGGGCCATGCGAACTAGAAGCACCCCTTATCCTAACAACCGGTTGTAATGAGAATTTGCTTGGTTTAGACCTGTTGAAACGCCTGCATGCGACATTGTACTGTTCTCCTTCAGGAGTACAGCTCACATTAGGCAAGAGAGTCATCTCTCCAATGTACATGTCGATGGATAAGCTCCCACCGGAGCTGCGTTCTCTCCCTGATACTCTTTGGGCAACTGGTCCTAACGATGTAGGCCTCTTGGAAATTCCCCCTTATGTGGTAAGTCTGAAAGCTAATGTTAAATTTCCACGAATCTTACAGTATCGGATTTCGAATGAGGGTGAACGAGCACTCTTGCTGATTGTGAAAGACTTAATACAGAAAGATGTGATTGAGGAAACTAGAGGAAACGTCTGCAATAGTCCTGTTCTACCGATTTTAAAACGCACTGACCCTTCCAAACCTCCAATCTACAGATTTGTGATCGACCTCAGAGAGGTTAATAAAATTGTGATTCCGCAGTTTCCTGTGGTACCAGATATCACTGCATTACTGACGTTGATTCCTGCCTCAGCTTCATGGTTTACAGTGATTGACTTGAAAAATGCCTTTTTCAGCATTCCCATAGACGAAGAAAGTAGAGACATTTTTGGTTTCTCCTTAGGAGGTCGCAGTTTCAGATTCAAGCGCGCTCCACAAGGCTATTGTGAGAGCCCTTCAATTTACAGTCAAGCATTAAAGAGTCAATTAGATGCCCTTGTACTTCCTCATGGTGTTACTCTGATCCAATACGTAGACGATCTTTTACTAGCCGCTGATGACAAGGAAACTTGCAAAGCAGCTACAATTTCTTTGTTACGTCATTTGTCAGACTTACATCACAAGGTGTCACCTTCTAAACTGCAATATTGTTGCCAAGAAGTGACCTACTTAGGTCATCTTTTGTCAAAGGAGGGAAGAAGGTTGACCCCAGAGAGAATCAAAGCAATTTCACAGATGACTGTACCAAGCACACAAAGAGAAGTGCGTGCGTTTTTGGGTATTACGTCATACTGTAGGCAATGGATCCCAAATTTTTCTCTCATGGCAAAACCGTTGGTAGCCCTGACTGGAAAAGGTGTTCCGAGCCCTTTGCCATGGTCTGATGAATGTCAACAGAGCTTCTCCGACTTACGTGATGCGCTGTGTTCAGCTCCTGTGTTGGGTACCCCTGACTACAGTAAGCCGTTTACTCTATATGTCCATGAAAGAGAAGGTTGTGCGTTGAGTGTATTAACGCAACAATTTGGTGACAAACAGCGACCTTGTGCATATTTCTCATCCACATTAGATCCGGTAGCCAGAGCATTGCCAAGTTGTTTGAGAGCTACAGCAGCAGCTGCAGTGTCTATTCGACAGTCTGCTGGACTAGTCATGAACAACATGTTAGTAGTCATGGTTCCACATGCTGTGGATACACTCATGAATCGAACGAAAACTCAGCACCTCACCAGTGCTACACTATCAGGCTATGAGCTAACGCTTTTGGCGAGTCACATTCAGATCAAGCGATGCAACATACTGAATCCAGCAACGCTGTTGCCGACTACTCAGGAGTCGAGTGATTCAGAGCCCCATGACTGTTGTTTCAGAACTGAGGAAGAGACAAAAGGTAGGATTGATTTAAAAGACACTCCGTTACTAGACCCAGACGGCACTTTATATGTCGATGGGTCATGTTTCAAACTACAGAATGGTGATGTGACGGCCGCGTATGCAGTTACGACTTTGAGTACGATTGTTGAGACTGCAAGAGTGAGTCAGAATTCTGCCCAAGCCGCAGAATTAATTGCATTAACAAGAGCGTGTGTTTTAGCTGAGGGAAAGAGAGTGAATGTGTTTACTGATAGCCAGTACGCCTTCGGCGTTGCACACAATTTTGGGCGTCTCTGGAGAGAAAGAGGTTTTCTCACGTCACATGGGACTAAGATCCAACATGGACAGTTAGTCAGCGATCTATTGGAATCCTTGACCCTACCGAATGAAGTTGCAATTGTGAAGTGCAGTGCACATCGGAAGATTACGGATGATGTTGGCCGTGGGAATGCGTTTGCTGATGAGGTCGCCAAAGAGACGGCCAAGAACATGACGAGCCGAATGTACGTTGCAACGTCTGCAAGATGGATTGCAGAATCAGGAATGTGTGAGAATACGATTGAAAGTGTGAAAGCAATCCAGAATGAAGCAACTGAAAACGAGAAGAATGAATGGAAGGAGAAAACGGGTAAAATGGATTCAAGTGGATGTTGGGTCGATTTGTCTGAACAGCAGCGTTGGATGTTACCTGATGCGTATGTACTTGCAGTAGTCACAATGGCGCATGGAGCGGCGCACATAAGTTCGAAAGGGATCTGTAAAATGTTAGCTCCAGTATGGAAGAACGATGGAATTACTAAGTGTGCAGAAAGAGTGGTAAAAAATTGCATGATATGCCTGATGCATAATCCTGGCAAGGGAACCCCAACCCCAACTGGCCATTTTGCTCCCCCTTCTTGTCCCTTTGAAGTGATTCAGTTGGATTTTATCCACATGGACAGGTGTAACAATCTCAAATACGTCCTAGTGGTAGTCTGTGCCTTCTCAAGATGGATTGAGGCATATCCGTTAAAGGATAACACTGCTATGTCCACTGCCAAAATCCTCCTCAAAGAATACTTCCCTAGGTATGGTATGCCACGGATTGTTTGGTCGGACAATGGAAGTGAGTTTGTAGGGAAAGTTATGAAGAGTGTGTGTGCGGGCCTGGGTATTTCTCAGAAATTCCACAGTGCGAATCACCCACAGTCAGCGGGTTTGGTTGAAGGGTACAATGGCACTCTGAAGCTGAAACTTGCTAAAATTCAAGCTTCCACTGGTCTCTCTTGGCCAGACGCACTGCCTTTAGCTTTACTGTCCACCAGAGCGACTGTACACTCTCGAGTAGGGCTTAGCCCATATGAGATTGTGTTCGGCCGCCCTGCTAATGTTTGGGGAGTCCCTAGGCCAAAGGAATTTAAACAGATTGAATACCCAATGTTGATTGATTACCTTCATGATCTGACTGCTAAATTGAGCCTTATTCATCAACAGGTATTCAAATCTTTGCCTAAACTGCCGGAGAGTCCAGGCCACACGTTGAAACCCGGCGACCAGGTGGTAGTTCGGAACTTTGAACGTACTCGAAACCTTCAGCCAAGATTCGTGGGCCCGTTTCAGGTCCTCCTCGTAACCAGAACTGCAGTACGCCTAGCTGGCAGGAAAAATTGGGTGCACGCCAGCCATACGAAGCGTGTCCCTCTTCCACTCCCCTATGACAACTGGGTTAGACAGGGAATTGGTGTATCCGAGACAGAACCTGTTCCTAGGCACATCCCTTTCAGTGATGCAGAGTACCTAACGGACCACCCACGAACAGAAACACAGAACTTTGACACCTCAACAGGAACCGCTCCTTTGAATCCTGAACCGAGTATTGTACAAAGTAAACACTTGTCACCTGTAGAGTTGAACATTTCCACACCTGTAGACCAACTATTCCAAGACCAGACAAGACCCGGAAAGTACAGATATAATCTACGTTCTCATGTTATGAACTAATGACATTGCATTATTATCTTTCTGCTTGAAAACTGTAAAACTGTTTTGATCGTATTGCATTGCATTCAGTCAGGAAGTTTGCCAGAATTTTTATCTTTTTATTTTTTTCTGTTTCTCTCACCTTACCATCTGGGTTACCGTAGGGTCGTAACGTGTGCCTTGTTTTGATTTGCAGGGAATCAGACACTAGGTCGGTTTCTTCTGTTTGTCTTGGGAACTCCCAGGATAAACAGAGGCAAGTTTTTAACAGGTACAAACCATCCGTTGCGAACGGTTGTAGAAGATGGAGCTTCCTGAATTACGACGGGTTAATGTCATCAATGTGCACAAGACAAAATTATATGACATATTGTACAGTAAATGTTTCCTAATGCAATGTACTCTTACACTTCTGATTGTCTTAATAACCTTGGTAGGCGGAATTATTTTTGGTATTCAGTTGATCTTTACACCTGTTGGATCTACAGTATCTCCCCATGCTCCTGTTTCTCCGACTGTTGTTTCTCTTCATTCTTTCCATCCTTTTCCTGCCCACGAGCAAGCTCGACGCTCTGAGTTTATAAATAACACTTTCATTCAGCTCTTGCACCAACATCAACTAGTGGTCAACACAACAAACTGCTGGGTATGTGGCTTGATACCACATACCATGGACAAGGGCATCCCTTATTTGGTTCTGCCTTTTAGTTATAATGGATCATTCTGGGCATTTCAGACCATGTTCGCTTATGCCCTAGAGACCTATCCCCCACGACCTCCGCGTTCCACCCGGTATAACTCTGCTAATAGAGCCTTGGTAAAAGGAATCACTGACATGGTGAGAGATGTCAATAATACCCCGTACATTCCCAAGGATGAATTACGAGTTTACATGGGTTGGAATGTTACGGAATACGGCATTACTCTGGGTGAGAACAAACGTAAGAGCTCAACTCCAATCTGGGTCGTACCCCACCAAGGTCAAGTCTGTTTGCAAGGAAATGGGAGGAATCCGAAAGCTCGACTAGGGAAAAGTGACTGTATCGAAACATATGTTTTCCCGTCACAGTCTTCCCCTGCATTTTTAGCTGCTAAGGGTACCTATTTTGTTTGCCAAGACAGAGCATATACATGGCTGCCTGCTGATTTCTCAGGCTCATGTTATATCGCTCAACTGTTACCTCCGACATATACTGCTGCACCGGATTATCACAAAACTAGAGTTGTGAGAGGTGTTTTCAGTAAAGAAGATACTGCTGGCCAAGAGGCAGGAGACTTTTTCAAGGGTTTCCTCCCATTCTGGGGGCCTATGGCCAACAGTAGAAACTTACGTCAACTAACACGGGTAGTTGAATCCACCATCACTGAAACTGCGGGTGCCCTTAGTAACTTGACAGCTGAGCTTCAAGCGGATCGCCTCATGACGTTACAGAACCGTATGGTTCTTGATGTGTTACTTGCAGATCGAGGTGGAGTATGTAAGATGATCCAATCAAGTTGCTGCGTTTTTATTCCAGATAATGCGCCAACAGTATACAAGGCCATCTCTAAGTTACATAAGATTTCTGACTCTATTCATGTAGAAGAAGGTGACTGGTCATTAATGGGATGGTTCTGGAGCCTGTTGTCCGCGTGGGGATGGAAGGTTCTGATAGTCACTGGTGTTGCATTAGTATTTTTATTTTCGTGCTGTCTCATTGTTCAGTGTGGTCCTGCCTTATGTAATCTCTGCGTTTCAACATGCGTAAGAAGACCACCTGTTTTTAGAGATACGCCACGAGATAGAGTAATGCTGCAACAACACATCAGTGACCTGATGAACATAGAAATGGACTCTGACATAGAGTGAGTTATTGCCTATGTAAGGGCAAAAGGACGGTCTGAGGTTCTGTAGCGATCCGAACCCGTGAATTCGGTATCGTAGTACTGACACGATTTTGGTACCAATGAACCGCAAATGATCCATTGTATACATGACAGTGTTTTCGCTGCATGAATTGACTGGAAAATAGGGCATTCTGTCGTAAAAGTCATGGCATCCATTTTAGTTACGGCATCCATCTTGTTTCTTGCCCTCACATAGTCAATGAACGAACGATGACCCCGGCAGAGTCACCTTGATAAGGACACGTAAGCTCAAGCCCGGGAAAGGCTGACGCTGCATGACTAGGCAGAATCAAGCTGCCTCCCTTGCCTGAGGCCAGTCCTGCTATACTGGTTCTCGTGTCCCTTGTCCTGACTGAAAGGCCGAAGACGGTAGCCATGCCCGTTTATGATCCATAAACACCTCTTATCCTACATTTCAATCCTTTGCACCTGGCTCTGCTCCTTTCCTTCTGGGATTTTACAATGGGGAGGTTACGATTTTTATGATGGGGAGGATCGGGCGAAGAATGGAAAACTGTCGAGAGGACCTGATCGAATACCGAAAACCTACAACTAATTATTGTTTAATGTCAAATTTACTGTTTGTTTGGGATACCGAGTTGGGCATGAGAAATATTCGTGTAATGTTGCCTAAAGACAATTTGCGTGTATTTAAAGAGTGACCCACTTAATGCAATTCGAACAGTCTCGTAGATTCTGCCTCTGTGTGGTTCCTATGACTTCTGTGTCCCTGCAGTAAATAAACCTTGGTCTTTGACGCCGCCATCGAGAAGCCCGTGTCTCTGTTTATTTGTGCACCGAGACAGGAGGAACTCAGGGGTCTTCGGCTGTTGTTTCCCTGACACCTCTGGACTCTTAAAAGTCCAGAACCTCAAATAGGCAACTAACACGTATATGGAGGGAAAGTTGGTCAGAAATTGCAGGAGATATTTTTGGAGCACTGATACCAGCAGTTGGAATATCTCTGAATGCGCATAAAATTGGAAAATTGTCTACAGTTGTGGATCGTTTATCATCCAGCACAGCTGGAGGGTTCTTAATGGTAAATACCAAAATGGTTGCCATGAGAGCTATGATTATGCAAAATCGACTTGCCCTTGACATTATATTGGCCAAAGAGGGAGTAGTCTGTGGAATTCTGAAAGTGCAACATTGTTGTACTTACATTCCTGACGAAAGTCAAACCCTAAAGAAGTACATTAAGAATATAACTGATTTGCATCTGGAAATTGTTCCACTGGAGGTTGAAAGTGTTCGGGAGAAACTTGGTAAGAGTTTTTCTACTATTAAGAATCTATTAACAAGATTAGGTTGTTCCTTTATGGGTAAAATACTGATACCTGTGACCTTTGTGATTATATTAGTGTTAATATTATTACAAAATAAGATAAAAAGAGAAATTAAGAAAAGAAAAGAGAAGGAAATAAGAGAAAGAGAGATAGAAGATATAGAATTAGAAGAGTTGCAAGAAAACATGTACAAGAAAACGAAAGAGAATGATATGGGAAATACTATGATGTAACCTAACCAATGCAAGAGTAACCATTTCCATAGAGAAAAAAAAAGAAATGTAGAAAATGTTGTGATTAGTGGCGATGTTAAAAAATCACCAAAGGGGGGATTGCTGGAGCAGGTAAAACAAATTTGTATACCTCCTCTATTTTGAATGAAATTATAAATCATTCTAAAATTTTACTCATACTAATTAGTTTGAAGTGAGACATTACTAACCAACTTTTACACCTTGATAAAAACAAGATAAATGTGGGGGAACGCTGGGTGGTAGGAAATTTGTGTCAGCCCAGTGATGCCACAACTTTCCCACACACAAATGTGTGAAAAAAGTGATTTTTTCAGCTACATTTCAGGTTTGCAGGGAATTCTGGTTAGAAAACGATGGGGGATCCACGCAAGCCATATCTCCCTGTAATCCCCCGGGTGTCTAGTTTTTAGAAATGTGTGGGTTTGGTAGGTTTCCCTAGGTGGCCGCCGAGCCCCGGGCCAAAAAGTCATGGGACCCCCCTTGCAAAACCAGGTCGTTTTGGGATAGGCAATTTGATATCGCCTCAATACTTTTTGGTCCCTTGCCTGTCACGGGTACTTGACCCACCCATGCGAGTAATGTACCATTTTTCTCGAAAGACTTTGGGGAACTCTGGGTTGGTGTAAATTTGTGGACCCACGCAGATTCCAGAACTTTCCATCACAGAAATGTGAGGAAAATGTGTTTTTTTTGGACAATTTTTTAGGTTTGCAAGGGATTCTGGGTAACAGAACCTAGTGAGAGCCAGTCAAGTCACCCCATCCTGGACTCCCCTAGTTGTCTAGTTTTAAAAAATGTATAGGTTTGCTAGGTTTCCCTAAGTGCCGGCAGAGCTAGGGTTAAAAATCTACAGCTAGTTTCCTGTCACGGGCACTAGGCCTAGCCACACAAGTGGAGTGCCATTTTTCTTGGAACAGTTTGGGGAACGCGGGGTGGGTGGAAATTTGTGGATCCACGCAGATTCCGGACCTTTCCACCACAGAAATATGAGGAAAATGTGGGTTTTTTGACAATTTTTTAAGTTTGCAAGGGATTCTGGGTAACAGAACCTGGCGAGAGCCAGTCACATTACACCATCCTAGATTTCCCTGAGTGTCTAGTTTAAAAAAATGTATAGGTTTACAAGGTTTCCCTAGGTGCCGGCAGAGCTAGGGTTAAAAAAACTACAGCTAGGCACTTTGCCAAAAAAGGCTCTTTTTTCACTGTGATATTTTGGTGTGTCCACGTTGCGTTTTGCGCCATTTCCTGTCGCGGGCACTAGACCTACCTACACAAGTGAGGTACCATTTTTCTTGGAAGACTTTGGGGAACGCGGGGTGGGTGGAAATTTGTGGATCCACGCAGATTCCAGAACTTTCCACAACAGAAATGTGACGAAAATGTGTTTTGTTTGACAATTGTTTAGGTTTGCAAGGGATTCTGGGTAAAGGAACCTGGTCAGAGCCAGTCGAGTCACCCTATCCTGGATTCCCCTGGGTGGCTGTTTTTAAAAAAATTATAGATTTGCTAGGTTTCCCTAGGTGCCGGCAGAGCTAGGGTTCAAAATCTACAGCTAGGCACTTAGCAAAAATAGGGTAATTTTTCATTGGAAATTGTGGTGTGTTCACGTTACGTTTTGAGCCGTTTCCTGTCGTGGGCACTATGCCTACCCACACAAGCGAGGTACCATTTTTACAGGGAGACTTAGGGTAATTCAGATTTGTAAAGCAAATGTTATTACCTATTGAATTTCGATGCATTTCTGCCTTCCAAATGAAAGACAATGTGTAAAACAGAAGTCATTTTGAAAAATGACCGATAATTCTCATACTAGTATGAGTATTCCCAATTTCGGAAATGTGCAAATATCTACTGTTTCTAAACTCTATATTTTGTTCCCATGTCAGAAATACATAGGTGTCTTTCATACCGATTTTTCCATGTATACATTTTCCCAGAATAATTGCTATGTACCCAGTACATAATAAAAAAAACAATGCTAGTCGCTGCTCAGTTTTTGGCTCTGGGTTCGTCGGATTCTTGGTGAACCTACAAGTCCTATATATTCCCACAACCAGTAAGGTCCAGCGGATGTAACGGTATATGCTTTCAAAGAGCTGTCATAATTAGAAGAAGTTACAGGTGAAAAGGTTGACACAAAAGGCTGATTATTTCAACTAATTTTCAATTTTTCCTATATTTAACTGCAAGTTTCTATAAAGAAACCTTGAAGGATCTACACAAATGACCCCTGCTGAATTCAGAATGTTGTTTTCTTTTCCAAAATGTATAGCTTTCCAGGATCCATTATTGTTTTCATACCCATTTCAACCATTAACTGGAAGAGGGTTGAAATCACAAAAAATTGCAAAAATAGGCTATGTCCCAGAAAAATGCCAAAACTTTTAAAACATTTTGGTTTTCTGACAAAAGTCTGTCATTCCCTAAAATATGGGAAAATTGTGGTTTCAGCCCTACAGACCTTTTTTTGATACCATTTGCAGGAAAAAAACTCAGACGCTTCCATTTGCAGCACTTTTTTCCCATTCTTCCCCAAAACAACAAAATTTAGCTGTATTTTGGCTAATTTCTGGATTCCCTCCAGGGAAATCCCCAAACCCTGGGTACCTTTAGAATCCCCATGATATTGGAAAAAAGGATGCAAATTTGGCGTGGATACTTTATGTGGTCAAAACATTACATGGGCCTAAGTGTGAACTACCCCAAATAGCCAAAAAAGGCTTAGCACAGGGGGGGGGGAAGGCCTAGCAGCGAAGGGGTTAAAAACATTTTAATTCTATGTCAGGACTGGAGGCTTCTGATTATGCTGTCTCAATTTCTTTACTGAACTCACAGCAGCCAATTAAAAGTAAACTACACAAGTAAAAAACATCATATCCCATGAGGCTTTGAACCACGCCTCCTCATAACAGCCAATGGCAACATGTCAAAGTATACAAAATAGAGAGACACCATCTTGGCTTCCTCTTTCTTTGCGAAAAACTAGTCCATAAGTACGACTGAAAAACACAGTCCCAACTCTCAACGGAGAGACGAACAGTTCCTTTTCATTCTCAACGGAGAATATAATCCGCAAACCCTGTGGTCAACAGTTTCTCACACGGAGGTGATCCATCTCCAGCCGGAGTATCACGTCAGTTCTTGTTAGAGTCATTTACTGAAAATAGAAACAAGGTTGAAAATAGGGATCCCACAAACTTGATTCTCTTAGGGTGGGCATTTAGTACTGTCATGAACTTAACAATAATACAACTTAACAGTTGATATAAACTGTTCCAACGGGTGAGATAATCCTCGCCTCCGTGTCCATAATAGAATCTAAAATTCTTGTCGCGATAGCTGGAACATTTTGTATTCTATGTCCGGACCGGAGACTTCTGATTATGCTGGTTCAAAGCTCGTCAATAACAACAGAAGAAACATGTGATATAGGCTTGTAATAAACCATTTTGAACATAGAATCCGTAGACCAGTCAGCCGCTCTCAGGATATCCTCTAACCGAGAGCCCAACATATATGCTTTAGAGGCCATAGCTCCTCTAGTGGAATGAGCACCATATACAGAGACATCAATGCCCGCTTCTGACATCACCCACCTAACCCACCTGGCCAAGGTGGCAGCTGATACTGGTCTATAAGGTTTTTGAATTGCAATTAACAACTGCCCCAAAGGATCAGACCTGTGGGCAAGTGTGGGTTCCTCATAAGTTTTCAGGCAATGCAAAACACATAATTTATTATTGTGAGGGAAAGCAGGATACTCTACCGAACGTGACATTGTCTTTGTCCGACTTGTGATGATAAAAGAGACGCCCTGTGGAGAAAACATTCTGCCCGCCAGATCCAGAGCTCACACATCCGAGACTCTGTGACAGGAAATCAGACATAACAGCATAGTGAGTTTGGCCGATAATTGTTTTAAGGAAAGTTCTGGATTTTCTGGCCAAGACTCCAATAAAGAGAGTACCTTAGAAACATCCCATAAGGTCGAATACCTGGGTCGAGGAGGATTGGCTATTCTAACTCCTTTAAGTAACTTGCACACCAGGGGATGCATCCCCACCGGCTTACCATCAATAGAGTCATGGCCTGCCGAGATAGCTGTTCTGAAATTATTAACTGACCTGTAAGCAAGCCCCGATTCTGCACACTCCGACAGGAAATTCAAAATCTCAGTCACATCTGATCCCACGGGATCCACCTGCCGTTGAAGGCACCAACCCACCCATCGCTTCCAGGAAGCTGAATATCGTTTTCGGGTGGACGGAGCCCAAGCTTGTCGTATAAAGCCGACAGCTGCCTGTGAAAGGCCTTCAATGCTCTTGTGTCTCCTGAGAGCGTCCACACCATGAGAGGTAGTTGGTTCTGCAGGATTAAAGGGTGGCAAGCCCCAACTGGGTCCTGGAGAATCGTCGGGAAGATCGGGAGCTGAAAGGGAAGATCCAAAGACAACTCCAATAGTGTGGGAAACCATGACTGAGTCTTCCATAAGGGTGTCACCAACACTATTGAAGCCGTCTGACGGCGGACAAAGGCCGCCACTCTCGGGATCAAGGCAAAGGGAGGGAAGGCATAATTGCTCTGTGGGCCCCAATGCTGTAGGAACGCGCCCGTTCCCATCGCCATCGGGTCCGGTCTCCAACTGAAGAACAAGGGAATCTGAGCGTTGAGGCGAGAGGCAAAAAGGTCTATCCTGCAAGGGCCTCGCATACTCATGATCTCCGCAAACAGCGTGGGGTGAAGCTTCCAATCGCTCTAATCTCTCAAGAATCTGGAGTTCCAATCCGCTACCTGGTTGAGTTTGCCCGGGAGGTATTTTCGCTATGACCGTGATCTTGTAGTTTAGACAGAAATGCCAAAACTCCTTCACAATGTTGACTAACATCTGGGACCTCGTCCCTCCTAACCGATTGATATATCTCACCGCCGACACATTGTCCATCCGGAGGAGGATGCAACAATTGCTCTTCAGGGGAGATATTGACCGAATCGCAAACGAGCCTGCTAACAACTCAAGGCAGTTGATGTGCAACCTTAACTCGTCGGCAGACCATCGTCCGCCTGTGGCAAAGTCGCCATATCGAGCGCCCCAGCCCCAGCGACTGGCATCGGATTCGATAATTACGTCCGGGACGCGCCGAAAACCGCCCTTCCGTTCCAGGCCGACATGTGTTCCAGCCACCACAAAAGCTCCTCTCGAGCGTCTGGAGATAAAGGAATGAGGTGGTCGTAATGAAACTTGTTCTGAATGTAATGAATTTTGAGCCGTTGAAGGGCTCGATAGTGTAGGGGACCCGGGAAGATGGCCTGAATGGAGGAGGCCAGTAGGCCCACGATCCTCGCCAATACTCTCAAGGAAATCATCTGTTTGGACAAGGTGGATTTGATTTCCCGTTTGATAGACCTGATCTTGGGCAGAGGGAGGAGAAGCTGGGCAGAGACTGAATTTATTTGGAAACCCAAGAATTCTATCTGTTGGTTCGGAATCATCATTGACTTCTTGGCGTTGATGACGAACCCCAGATCCTGTAATAGGGACATTGTCCACTCCAAGTGAGTGAGCAGAAGGTTCCGATCTTGAGCCAGGAGCAACATGTCGTTGAGATAGACAATCATGCGCACCCCCATTTCCCGAAGTCGGGAAACCACCGGTTTCAAGAGTTTTGTGAAAACCCACGGGGCTGACGAGAGGCCAAAGGGAAGGGTCCGATACTGGTACCATTGTCCCTTCCATTGAAATTGAAGGAATTTCTGATGGGAGGGAAAAATTGGGACCGTGAGGTAGGCATCTTTCAAGTCCAACCAGACCATCCAGTCTTTTTCCAGCAGGAGATCCCTTAGAAGATGGATGCCCTCCATCTTGAAGTGCCTGTAGACAACAAAGGGATTGAAATCTCTGAGGTTCAACGCTAGTGTCTGACCTCCTCCTTTCTTTTGCACCAAGAAGACGTTGCTGCAAAACCCTCCGGGAATGAAGGGTCCTACGGCAATAGCCTGTTTGGCCATAAGCTCTTGAAGTTCGGAGTCTATAAAATTCTGTTCTGGAAGGGAAAAAAGGAGAGGTCGAGGAGGAATCAATTGACATGGGGGCTGCAGCAGCTCTATCTGATAGCCCTGAACTGTTTGCAAGATCCAAACATCTGTGGTGAGGCGAGCCCAATTTACAACAAAATGCAATAACCTGCCCCCCAGGGGAATCATAGGGCACATAGGACTTACCAGAAGACTGGAACTTAAAGTTTTTGTAGCCTCGGTTGAAACGGCCCCTGTATCCACGCGATCTGGAGGGGTAGAAGCCAGCCTGCTCTGGTTCTTGAGTATAGCCCCTCTTTGAGGGCTGGGGTTGGAGAAGCGGCTGGTCGAGCATCCTCTGTCAAGCCCGGCCCTACCAGAGACCTGATGAAACACCTTCTTCAAGGAGGATTGTGACTTGTCGAGTGAGGCAAAAGTGTTCACAAATTTGGCAATGTCCTTTACGAATTTGTCACCAAAGAGCTGACCTTCAGCTAGCGGCCCTGGTTCCGCTGTGGCCAATTCCACCAATTGCAGATAAATCCTCAGGAGGACAGACTTGCGACGCTCAGAGGCCAAGGCACAGTTGGCATTACCCAGCATGCATATAGCTTGTTGAGCCCATTCAGCCAAAACCTCGGGGTGAATGGCCGCCCCTGTCTCTTGCGCCTGTAGGGCTAACTCTAGAATTTTTGCTTTGGGGCCCGCAAGGTCAAGAACCTTATCTTGACACGCCCGAAGGGCACGATCGATCCCTTTCTTTGGATCCTTCTTGTATTTTTTAAGGAAAGTGGTCATGGAGGAATCTATGTCAGGGGTAATAGCAACCTTATGGGGTAAGTCCGGACGTGGGCATTCAGATTTTAGACGGACCCTCACCTCCTTATCAAAACTCTTCCGTAAGTGAGTCTGCATGTAGTCGGCCACCGCCGTGGGTGGAACCCAGTCTGCAGAGCGAGGATGGACAATATCAGAGGGGTCAAACAAGAAAGGGGAGGGATGGACGGGAGAAGAAGAGTGTTTGTGCTTCTTCGCGCATTTACGAGGTTTGGACTCCAGAGAGGAATCTGTGTCAGTGTCGGGACCAGAAGTGGTGTCCAGTACGGGAGTAGGAGAAGGAGGAATAGGCGGGGGAGCTGGGGCGCCCTCGTGGGCCTCTTCATTAGACTTATAGAGTTTAGAGTAAGAGTGTGCATGCGGCCAAGGAATGCCAAGGGGCTCGGGGAAGGGAGGGGCATCGGAACCGGACCAGTGCCAGAGCGAGCAGGACTCGGGGCAACCAGATGATCTAATTTATGAGCAATCGGAAATAAGGCGGAGGAGAGTGCCTTATCTAGTTTAGCGTCCAATTTCTTATCAATTATGTCCTCCATGGAATCGTCATAGTAGTTCATCATCCCCCTGATCCTCCCACACATCCACCTCCTCCTGGTAGAAATCGCGGTCTGCCATGCTTTAGGTGAATAAATGCTTATTCAATCAAAATATCCCCAGTGGGAAGCAAAAATTATCAACCCCACCTTCAGCAAGTTAGGGTGTCAGTTGGGAGCAATGCCGGGACAAAAAGAGCCAAAGAGTACTGAAAAATCCACACAGGGATATCAACAGAAGAAACCTGACCAACCCAGAACTAATGGGGAAGGAAGTACTCCACCTACCTGGATGTGCAGAAAGTTCCAAAAATTACGTCCTCCAGGACTTGTAATATAAGGTTACTGCCCTTGTGAGTGTAAAAACTCAAGCGCTGCCTGAAAACCGCCTAAATGGCCCGTACTCGGCTCCAATTGCCTGCTGCGTCTCTCCCCTATTCAGCCCGGGGCAGGGCGTCGGTCCGGCAGTTAATTATGGGAGCTGCGCACGCGCGCGAGCAGGAAGCCGATCTGGCCCCAGCGTGCGTCTCGCTCCCTGCGAGGGGGGGGCCAAATCCCTCCGATCGCGGATCGCGATTTGGAAAGGCAGCGGCGCAGGCAACAGTGAACGGGGCAAATGCGGGGGAAAGAGCTACAGCGCAACACGCGCTGGAAGGGAAAACAATCTTCGGTAAGCGCTAAGCGCAACTGAAACTACAGCGCGCGGCTAGAAAGAACCGATAGGCATAGCACAGAGTCAAAAGCAAACAGCATTAACACGCAGAGATAACACCGACAGTGTAAATAGAATCAATCAATCAGCAATAGTTCAATAACGTTATAGGCCAGAATGAAAGTATCCAAGTAGAGAGACACTTATCTTGACTGCGGAGGAGCAAAGAAAGAGGAGGCCAAGAAAGTGTCTCTCTGCTTTGTATACTGTGATATGTTGCCATTGGCTGTTATGAGGAGGCGTGGTTCAAAGCCTCATGGGATATGATGTTTTTTATTTGTGTAGTTTCATTTTCATTGGCTGCTGTGAGTTCAGTAAAGAAATGGAGACAGCATAATTAAAAATTTGCGAACAGTCGTGACAAGAATTTTCAATTCTATTAAGGACAACGGAGGCGAGGATTAAGCTTCTCATTCTTTGCTTTATTATATATAGCAGCCAATAAAAAACCATTATTTTTTATTAAGCACAATACAATGAACTACAAGTCCCATGAACAACTCATAGTCCCTAACCATAGAGACTGAGTCCATATAACATGTAACCGAGGCACACACGTCCTCTTTCTTTGCGAAACTGCAACAGGTAAGTCCCACACTGATCATTAACACTCTCTTGTATAAAGGCCTTGATGAAACCTTTCAATTAACGAACGAGTCCGAAGACCGACAGGCAAACTTGGGATGTGATGGAGCAACTCCTGCATGACAACACCGGTGAGACCATACCACTCTCGCAGATAAGGATCCTTCTCCATGATAGATCGAAACCAGGATGAGTGAGGATTATTTGCCATTGGAATCTGAAACAAAAGAAGAGAAAAAAGATCCCGTAATAACGGTTATTCATGAACTATGTGCCAAAGTCAACCTCAAGCAATAGGGGGGGGGGGGGGGGAAGAGAAACCACATACTATCACCAAGTATAACAACATACATTATTCATACTTTTATTGCTATGAACCACATAAGTCAAAACATAACTACCGGGTGGGATAATCCTCGCCTCTGTTGTCCTTAATAGAATTGAAAATTCTTGTCACGACTGTTCGCAAATTTTTTATTCTATGTCAGGACTGGAGTCTCCGATTATGCTTGTTTAAAGCCGCGCCAGCACCACAGATGCAACATCCACAATAGGCTTGTAATATTAGGACTTAAAGGTAGATTCCGCTGACCAATCGGCTGACCAATCGGCCGCATTCATGATGTCAGAAAGGCTCACTCCGAATGCAAACGATTTGGAGGCCACTGCAACCCTGACTGAATGGGCACCAAATCGAGAAATATCAATGCCCGCTTCATTCATGAGCCAACGCACCCATCTAGATAAGGTAGCAGGAGTCACAGGCCTGAAAGGCTTTTGCAGTGCAATAAACAATTGACCTTGCATGTCAGGACGAAACTCAGAAGTACTCACCTCGTACGCCTTCAGGCATTGTACCACACACAGTTTGGGATTCTCCGGAAACGCTGGGTAGGATACTGAGGTGGAATTACATTTGGTACGTCTAGTAATGGTAAAAGTGACCCCTTCCGGGGAGAAACGACGTCCCGCCATGTCCAGGGCTCTGATGTCCGAAACTCTCTTGCAAGAGACGAGACATAAAAGCATAGCCAACTTGGCCGAAAGTTGCTTACGCGACAGATACCTGTACGCCGGCCAAGCTTCTAGGAACCGAAGAACGACTGAGACGTCCCACAGGAAAGAATATTTAGAACATGGTGGTTTAGCCATCCGAATACCCCTAAGCAACTTACAGATTAGGGGGTGCTCCTCCAAAGGCTTGCCTTCTAGCTGATCATGTCCTGCTGAAATCGCTGATCGAAACAAATTGACAGTCCTGTAAGCAGAGCCCGTGGCGGCCAAAGAAGCTAGGAAATTTATGACCATGGAGACATCTGCTGAAGCGGGATTGATATCCCGTCGAACACACCAGCTACACCATCTGCCCCATGCAGATGAATACCGCTTATGGATATTGGACGACCAAGCCTGGTTGATGAATTTTGCAGCGTCTGCCAAAATGCCAGGGACGTGCCATCTATCCCGGAAACTCGCCACGCCACTAGTGGTAGCTGGCCCTCGTCCATTAAAGGGTGAGGGATCTTGTGAGGATCCAGCAATAGATTCCATCTGTGAGGAAGGAGTACCGGCACAGCACAAGACATTCCCAAGACCATCGGGAACCATGCTTGTGCTCGCCACAAGGGTGTTACTAATACAAGTTGCGCCCGTTGTCGCCTGGCCTGCGCCAGGACTCTGGTAATCATGACAAAGGGTGGGAACGCATAACAAAGTAGCTCGGGCCAAGTCTGGAGGAACGCGTCCGCGGCTAGAGCCTCCGGATCCGGGCGCCAGCTGTAAAACCTCGGTAGTTGTGTGTTCAGTCGCGATGCATAAAGGTCCAACTGACATGGACCCTGTTGGACTTGGCTCTTCTGGCCGGTTCACCCCGAAACTTTTTGCTTAATATGGTGACTTGGTTTAGTGATTTTATTGACTTCTGCGCGCTTTACCGCTGTGTCCCAGGGTAAAGTGCGTGCGTGTTGTGAGGTTGGCCTGCCCTCCCATAGGAATGCATGGGGGAATGTATGTGTCCCGGTAGTTCCTGATGCGTGGGGTGTGCAGGCCCGTGTTTGGTATGTACGGACTCGTGGGAGTGAATGCTGCGCGTTGATGTGTGCGGCGTGCATGTACCTGGTGTGGAAGTGCCACTTCTAGAAGTGGGCACTTCAGTGTGCAGTCTGAAATGTGTGGCTTGTCTGGCGATTGGCTGGTGAGGTCAGGTGACGGACTAGGGAATTCCCCAGAGTCAGGAGGAGTCACCCAGTGGTGAATGGGGAGTTAGCATGTTGATGGCTGGGGAGGAGTGTACCTGGGTCCTGAATAGGACAGGGCTTCCCCCACACAATGCTGGCGCCGGCCCCTGTGGTGCGTCTAATGACCCTAGCCCTGCCAGTGAATAGGGAGAGGGGCTGAGCAAAACAAAGTGCTCAGGAACCTGTTGGAACTGGTTCGCCCCTTCCCTGCACCTTAGACAAAGCCTTGTACTGTATAAAAAGGGGCTGTGTCCCCTTACATGTTGTTCTCTTGCAGGATCCACTTGAGGGGGGGCCTGCTGCTGCTGGGCGCCAGGAGAGACCGCCACTGGGGACTGCCTCCCTGCTGGAGGGCCCTGTGAGCTGGCTCTGGGCCCGGCCTGTGCCCCCTGCTCTCTGAAGGACCTTTTTGGTTGCTGGACATTGCTTGTAGCGCCTGGGAGCGCTTTCTGGACTTTGTAGCGCTGGGCGCGCTGTTTTCCTGGACCTGCTGTTTCTCAGCGCCTGGGGGCGTTTTTATGATCTTTGTAGCGCTGCGAGCGCTGGCTCCCTTTATAGCGCTGTGTGCGCTGTGATTCAGCTTACGGGTGCCCACCCCGCTTATTTGCTTATTGTTGCGGCGGGTGCCTACCCCGCCGAGGATTGCATTTACAAGGGAGCCTACCCCTCTTATTGCCGAGGTTTCCGATCACCGCTGCAGCCCGGTCCGGGGAAACCCGGAAGTCAGGCAGCCTCCGTTGAGACGGGGGCGGGGCTTCGAAGCAGGAAGCAGGCGGGAGCCTACCCCGCGCTCCTGCGTAGTGCCCGAGGGTAGCGAGGACGTCGTGGGAGGAAGCGGGCGGGAGCCTACCCCGCGCTTCCCCCAGGAGAGAAGGACTGCTGAGGCGGCGGGGCCCGAGGCACAGTGTCGGTGCCTGCCCCGCCGCGAGAGAGAGCCGTCCTGACGCCGGAGTCCCCAGAGGAGAGCCCGGTAAGTGGTGAAGGGCTGGGGGACTCCGTATGTGTGGGACTCTGTAGGATCAGAGACATTGCCGAGGTCTGAGCGCGTGGCGCTCCAACAACGCCGCATCGCTCACGAGCCCTGCGAGGCTCCAAAACGGGGCGTATTGGTTTCTGAGCCCCGTGGCTCCAACGGAGGGGCAAAGTGTTGTTCACTCGAGCCTAGAAGGCTCCAGGAGGCTGACATTGGTTGTGCAGAGCCACGAAGGCTCTAGGGGGCATTTCAAGTGGCGCAGAGTCCAGAGGGACTCCAACGTGTGGGGCATTGTTGCTTCTCGAGCCCAGTGAGGCTCCAACGTTGTGCCGAGCCACGAAGGCTCTAGAGGGCACATTTTTAATGGTCAGAGCCCAGAGAGGGCTCCAGAGGCACGCAGAGTGCCTGAAGTTCGTTTTCCAGCTGCCCAGCACTTAGTGGGCAGCTGCCACGTTTAGGTGGGGGACCATTCTTGTTTTAGTCTGCGCAGCTTGCGCAGCCTGACTTTGCTGAACGCAGGGCGTCCTAGCCCCTTCCAGGCCAGTTGGCCCAGGGACTGCCACAGGTGGTGGCTCATGTGGAGTCTTGCGCAAATGTTCCTTCCTTGCACCTCTGAATGTGTGTTGATGCATCATGTGCCATTGCTTTTACACCTCTGAATGTTTTATGCATCATGTGTGTTCCTTCCGTGCACCTCTGAATGTGTTTTGATGCGTCATGTGCCATTGCTCTACACCTCTGAATGTTTTAGGCATCATGTGTAACGTTCTATTGCCCCTACAGGTATTGTGATACGTAGGTGGTTGTTGCTTTCTCCTAGTACAGGTGGTGCTAGTGAGGTTCTAGTTCCCTGCGTGACAGTCTCCTAAAGTAGTTAGGGTTACGTAGGTGGTACTTCCCCGATACCAGTAAGTACTGGTTGTGTGCTATACAGATTATTCTTGTGCTACAGTGATTTTATATATTTTGGGTGCTAAATATCTAAAAAGTGCTAATTCCTGACAGTGGTCCAGGTGGCCCTGTCTTGTACATAATCCCTTGTAAATTCTGCCCGTGCCTGTTGGCACATTGTAAAGTGTGTGTTTCTATCTAATGTGTTGTGTATAATACAAAGGTTATTTTTATAGAATACCTTGTGTGGAGTTTCCTTTGTGGTGGGCCTTGGGTGTTGTTGCTGGGTGCGCGCGCAAACGCTTTACACCTTGCCTCAGAGATAAGACTGACTGCTCGTGCCAAGCTACCAAGGGGGTGAGCAGGGGTTATCTTTGGCGTGTAACTTCCTTGCCCTGACTAGAGTGGTGGTTTCTGCCTGACTTTGGCACAAGCCTTAGCCAACCAGAAATCCCAGTTCTAACATTGGTGATCAGCGGTGGGATTTGGACTTGCGTTTGCGCTGTACCGCAGCAGCAACTGGCTACACCACAAAACTCTGCATTAGATAAATCACATTTTAGGGATTATTGTTTTGAAGTTCCTTTATTTCTTCTCCTGAAGGTATCATTGTGTAATTGTGTCCAGTACATTTGTCCCCCGCCCTGCGCCCAGAGTTTGGTACCTGTGTCACGTGGTGGTCAGGTTGAGGGATCAGGGGTGGTAGAAACTGCCTTACCAGTCCGAGGGGAGGGTTGTGTGTGGATGGTGTGTGTGGCATTAGACAGTGAGTGTGCGTTCTCCAGGATAGAGAGCTCACTGAAACCTTTTGTGAATTGTGTACTCCTGTGTAGCTCCGACCCCCAGGTTCCTTGTGTTGAACTCTTCTCAAGAACGTCCGCCAAAATGGAGCCTGCTTTTAACTTCTGTAGTCTGTTTAGGTACAGTAGGTTGGAGCTGGTAGGGTTCTGTGAGGAGAGGGACATAGAGGTGGGTGAGTCAGATACCCAGTCCAAACTGAGGGACAACCTGATCCTTTGGCAAAAGGAGGAGTGGGAGCGAGAGCGCAGCGAGGAAGATAGGGCCCGGGCCGCACGCCGAGAGGGTGGTGGGTCTGAGGGGAGCCCTGAGGAATCTGAAGAGGAGGAAGGTTACCTGACAGGGACGCCAGTAGAGAGTGAAGGCCCCATAGATAGGGAGTCCCTTGCTGGGTCCAGTGTCAGGAGCAGCACCCCATCCCTTTCCCTGTCCCCAGAGGAGTGGGTAGATAGGAGGGAAGAGAGGGAGCATCAGCTGGCCATGGAGAAGCTCAGGTTAGAGCATGCCTGGGGGATGGCGCAGCTGACTATGGCAGAGAAAAAGCTGGAGACCGAGAGGGTCTTAGCGCAGGAGAGGATGGCGGAGGCTGAGAGGGCCTTCGCCAGGGAGAAATCAGTGCTGGAGAGTAGATTATCGCCTGCGCGCAGTCGTAGTTTTCTGGGCTCCCCAGGGAGGGTTGAGTCCAGTGGTGGCAGCGAAATAGAGTCCCGTGCGACAAGTCCCACGCCCAGTTCCCCGAGTCTGGTACCTGTTTCCCAAGAGGAGGAGTATAGGTTGAAGTTCAGGGGCAGTAGAAAACCGTCTCACCAGCCGTGGGGGTTGTTTGTGGATGACTGTCATGAGGCACTGTGGGACTGGCTGGAGGTCAACACGGAAGAGGATTTGGATATAGTGCTCAAAATGATTGTCAAAGAGCAGATGCTCAGTAGTTGTTCTCCAGGGTTGCGCCAGCACCTGTTGAGGTATGACTACTTTTGTCCTTGGGAGCTGGCAGAGGAAGCGGAGCGCTGGGAAAGCGCTAAAGGTTCTCTGGAGTCATTAGGGAGTGACTCAAGTAGTGGTTCAGGTACCTTCCAGCCCAGCGTGGTGGAAGAGGCTCCGTGTAGCCCAGCTAGGTCCCAGGATAGCGAGGAGGGTGTAGGGGCTTACGGCCTGGCTCCGTGGAGCGGGAGTAAGTGGGTGACCGAGGGTCCCCAGACGTACGAAACCCTGCCTCAGGACTTGGGTGGTTTCAGGAGGGAACACCAAGTTGGGGACCTAGGCTGTCCTGTTAGCCCATTTGAGGAGGATCACCTAGTGAGTAGAGGACCGGGAGCGCCTGTAAACAGGGCTCCTGTGGTTCTAGTGTCTGGCAGTACCGCTCCAGTAGGGAGGGTACAGAAGTCCAGCGAGAGGAGTGGCATGGGGCTGTGTTCCCCGGTGGAGGAGCCAGTGGGTCAGAGACCAGCCGGGAGGGCTGAGTCTCCTAGAAGTGACCATGGCGACTACACGTCTGGCCTGGGGGATCTTCGCGCACTGTCAGGTGGACAGGGGACGGGAGATCTGCGCCAGGCAGACGGTCATGCAACATATGAGGCATATGTTCCTCTCGGGGGGATGGTGTGTAAATCCCCAGAAGTCCTGGAGTGCCAGGCAATTATTCCACCGAAAGTTTTAGACCGGAGGTTGGAAGGCCAGGTCCAGGAGCAGCCTGACCTGAAGGGTCTGACTACTGTAACCAGTGTCCTGACCGGTTCTTCTTCCAGAGGGACCGCCCCAGTTGGTAGGGAGCAGGACTCTGGAAGGGGGTGCAGAGGGTGGGAGAGCCCACCTCTGACCCCGGTGCAACCTGAGGGGTTAAACCCTAGGTTGGTAGACCAGTTCTCAGGGAGGGGTCCTGAGCTGGTTGGTGAGGTATGTTACGAGGGTGCCTCTCAAAGGAGGAGAGGGCGGAACCCTAGGAGAAGAGGTAGGGGGAGGAGAGCCTCACCCGCGACTTCTGGTCAGCCTGAGGGTACGGGCCCTAGGCTGGAGGATCAGTGGCAGTTTAGAACTGCCCTGATGAGGGGTAGAGTGGAGAATGGCTGCTATGTGCCAGGGGTTACTACCCCCCACTCTGTGGTTAGGCAAGGACCAGTGGCACCTGGGGGGCCTAGGGCCTGGTCTTGGCCGCGGACAGCTTGGGAGTACCAGTGGGGTAGCCCAGCTGGTCCGGAGAGTGGTTTGAGAAGAAACTCCATGGGTTCACCGTGGCGTAGAACCGGAGGGTGTCCCGGCAGTGGCGGGCCCGCGTCCGTGTTCTATCGCCCCAAGCAGGGAAGTCCATCACGGTGGTGATTGGTCTACCCTGCGTTTTGGCTGGAAGGGGGTTGTGTTGGACTTGGCCCTTCTGGCCGGTTCACCCCGAAACTTTTTGCTTAATATGGTGACTTGGTTTAGTGATTTTATTGACTTCTGCGCGCTTTACCGCTGTGTCCCAGGGTAAAGTGCGTGCGTGTTGTGAGGTTGGCCTGCCCTCCCATAGGAATGCATGGGGGAATGTATGTGTCCCGGTAGTTCCTGATGCGTGGGGTGTGCAGGCCCGTGTTTGGTATGTACGGACTCGTGGGAGTGAATGCTGCGCGTTGATGTGTGCGGCGTGCATGTACCTGGTGTGGAAGTGCCACTTCTAGAAGTGGGCACTTCAGTGTGCAGTCTGAAATGTGTGGCTTGTCTGGCGATTGGCTGGTGAGGTCAGGTGACGGACTAGGGAATTCCCCAGAGTCAGGAGGAGTCACCCAGTGGTGAATGGGGAGTTAGCATGTTGATGGCTGGGGAGGAGTGTACCTGGGTCCTGAATAGGACAGGGCTTCCCCCACACAATGCTGGCGCCGGCCCCTGTGGTGCGTCTAATGACCCTAGCCCTGCCAGTGAATAGGGAGAGGGGCTGAGCAAAACAAAGTGCTCAGGAACCTGTTGGAACTGGTTCGCCCCTTCCCTGCACCTTAGACAAAGCCTTGTACTGTATAAAAAGGGGCTGTGTCCCCTTACATGTTGTTCTCTTGCAGGATCCACTTGAGGGGGGGCCTGCTGCTGCTGGGCGCCAGGAGAGACCGCCACTGGGGACTGCCTCCCTGCTGGAGGGCCCTGTGAGCTGGCTCTGGGCCCAGCCTGTGCCCCCTGCTCTCTGAAGGACCTTTTTGGTTGCTGGACATTGCTTGTAGCGCCTGGGAGCGCTTTCTGGACTTTGTAGCGCTGGGCGCGCTGTTTTCCTGGACCTGCTGTTTCTCAGCGCCTGGGGGCGTTTTTATGATCTTTGTAGCGCTGCGAGCGCTGGCTCCCTTTATAGCGCTGTGTGCGCTGTGATTCAGCTTACGGGTGCCCACCCCGCTTATTTGCTTATTGTTGCGGCGGGTGCCTACCCCGCCGAGGATTGCATTTACAAGGGAGCCTACCCCTCTTATTGCCGAGGTTTCCGATCACCGCTGCAGCCCGGTCCGGGGAAACCCGGAAGTCAGGCAGCCTCCGTTGAGACGGGAGCGGGGCTTCGAAGCAGGAAGCAGGCGGGAGCCTACCCCGCGCTCCTGCGTAGTGCCCGAGGGTAGCGAGGACGTCGTGGGAGGAAGCGGGCGGGAGCCTACCCCGCGCTTCCCCCAGGAGAGAAGGACTGCTGAGGCGGCGGGGCCCCGAGGCACAGTGTCGGTGCCTGCCCCGCCGCGAGAGAGAGCCGTCCTGACGCCGGAGTCCCCAGAGGAGAGCCCGGTAAGTGGTGAAGGGCTGGGGGACTCCGTATGTGTGGGACTCTGTAGGATCAGAGACATTGCCGAGGTCTGAGCGCGTGGCGCTCCAACAACGCCGCATCGCTCACGAGCCCTGCGAGGCTCCAAAACGGGGCGTATTGGTTTCTGAGCCCCGTGGCTCCAACGGAGGGGCAAAGTGTTGTTCACTCGAGCCTAGAAGGCTCCAGGAGGCTGACATTGGTTGTGCAGAGCCACGAAGGCTCTAGGGGGCATTTCAAGTGGCGCAGAGTCCAGAGGGACTCCAACGTGTGGGGCATTGTTGCTTCTCGAGCCCAGTGAGGCTCCAACGTTGTGCCGAGCCACGAAGGCTCTAGAGGGCACATTTTTAATGGTCAGAGCCCAGAGAGGGCTCCAGAGGCACGCAGAGTGCCTGAAGTTCGTTTTCCAGCTGCCCAGCACTTAGTGGGCAGCTGCCACGTTTAGGTGGGGGACCATTCTTGTTTTAGTCTGCGCAGCTGGCGCAGCCTGACTTTGCTGAACGCAGGGCGTCCTAGCCCCTTCCAGGCCAGTTGGCCCAGGGACTGCCACAGGTGGTGGCTCATGTGGAGTCTTGCGCAAATGTTCCTTCCTTGCACCTCTGAATGTGTGTTGATGCATCATGTGCCATTGCTTTTACACCTCTGAATGTTTTATGCATCATGTGTGTTCCTTCCGTGCACCTCTGAATGTGTTTTGATGCGTCATGTGCCATTGCTCTACACCTCTGAATGTTTTAGGCATCATGTGTAACGTTCTATTGCCCCTACAGGTATTGTGATACGTAGGTGGTTGTTGCTTTCTCCTAGTACAGGTGGTGCTAGTGAGGTTCTAGTTCCCTGCGTGACAGTCTCCTAAAGTAGTTAGGGTTACGTAGGTGGTACTTCCCCGATACCAGTAAGTACTGGTTGTGTGCTATACAGATTATTCTTGTGCTACAGTGATTTTATATATTTTGTGTGCTAAATATCTAAAAAGTGCTAATTCCTGACAGTGGTCCAGGTGGCCCTGTCTTGTACATAATCCCTTGTAAATTCTGCCCGTGCCTGTTGGCACATTGTAAAGTGTGTGTTTCTATCTAATGTGTTGTGTATAATACAAAGGTTATTTTTATAGAATACCTTGTGTGGAGTTTCCTTTGTGGTGGGCCTTGGGTGTTGTTGCTGGGTGCGCGCGCAAACGCTTTACACCTTGCCTCAGAGATAAGCCTGACTGCTCGTGCCAAGCTACCAAGGGGGTGAGCAGGGGTTATCTTTGGCGTGTAACTTCCTTGCCCTGACTAGAGTGGTGGTTTCTGCCTGACTTTGGCACAAGCCTTAGCCAACCAGAAATCCCAGTTCTAACAGACCCCAAAGGAGGTTCAACATCCGGAACACTCGGGGATGGAGCCTCCAGTCGCTATAGTCCCATAGGTAACGGGAGTGCCAATCTGCCACCTCGTTCTTGCGACCCGGGAGATACTCCGCCACCACCGACAAACTGTGGTGCAGGCAATAATGCCAAAAATCCTTGGCAATTTCCGCTAGAATGCGGGACCGTGTACCCCCCAGTTTGTTCACGTAGCGGACCGCCGATACGTTGTCCATTTGTAAGAGGATGCAACAATCCGTCTTCTGAGGGGAAAGACTGCGGATGGCGAAGGACCCTGCCAGCAGCTCCAGGCAATTGATATGGAGGGAGAGCTCCTCCGCGGACCAACGTCCCCCCGTCGAGATCGGACCGCAGCGTGCTCCCCAGCCCCTCCAGCTGGCGTCCGACTCGATCACTACCTCGGGTTTCGAGCCGAAGATGGCTCTCCCATTCCACGACTCCATGTGATCTAACCACCACAACATCTCCCACCTCACGTCCTCCGAAAGAGGTATCTGTTGGGCGTAACCGAGGCTTTTGCAGAGATGCTGAATCTTCAAGCGCTGAAGCGCACGGTAGTGAAGGGGGCCTGGAAAGATTGCCTGGATCGAAGAGGCCAGTAACCCCACTTCTCGGGCAATGGACCTCAAGGATACAGTCTGCTTGCTCACAATCGATTTCAACTCCTCTTGATCGCTCTGATCTTGTATGATGGTAGGAGAAGCTGGCAGCTGCGAGAGTCCACCTGGAACCCCAGGAACTCTATGGATTGCACCGAGATCAGAACCGACTTCTGTGAATTCACCACAAAACCCAAGCTCTGGAGAAGGGTGATGGCCCACTCTAGATGCGTGATCGCCAGATGAGGGAACTGCGCCATGAGAATGATGTCGTCGAGGTAGACAATCAGACGCACCCCTCGCGCACGCAGAGATTCTACTACAGGTCGCAGGAGTTTCGTGAAGCACCATGGTGCTGACGAAAGACCGAAGGGAAGGACCGTGTACTCGTAACACACGCCTTGCCAGAGAAACTGGAGGTAACGACGATGCGGGGCGTAGATGGGAACGGACAAATAGGCGTCCTTGAGATCCAACCGGACCATCCAGTCTCCTTCCTGCAAAAGATCGCGTAACAAATGGACGCCCTCCATTTTGAAATGGTGGTAGACGATCCACCCGTTGAACTCTTTGAGGTTTAGGGATAACCTGGACCCGCCACCTTTCTTTTCGACCAGGAAAACGTTGCTGAGGAAGACAGTGAGTGATCGCAATCGCCCCTTTTTGAAGAAGCGTACTTATCTCCTCTGAGATAAAATTCTGATCTAGTTGGGAAAAACATAGAGGAGGAGGGCGGAGGGTTTGTGACGGTGTCTCGTACATCTCTAGTTTGTACCCCTGCACCGTCTCCAAGATCCAAGGATCTTGTGAGAGAGTGCGCCATTTTTGCAGAAATAATTGGACACGACCCCCCAAAACCACTTCCGAACATGGAATGATTCTCACCTGTAGATCCGGTCTCTTGGTGGTTGCAGTGATTGCCTCCGAAACGTCCCCTGCGGAACCGGTTTCTGGCTATCCGAGACGTGTAGAAGTTTGGATTGTTTGAACTGTCATTGTATCCACCTCTGTGGTGTTGCTGGCCACGGGTGGCGCCTTGGTTGTGTCCCCGGCCGAACGAGCGCCCTCGACCGGCCCTGGTGAAAAACGGTTTAAAGGCTTTGCGTAGCGACTCTCGGGCCTTGTCCAAACCACTAAACGTGGCTACAAACTTGGTGAGCTCTTTTAAAAATGGCTGGCCGAAGAGCAGACCCTGAGCCACCGGACCTGCCTCTGACGAGGAAAGCTCTGCCAACTTCGGGTCCAGCTTGAGGAGAATAGAGCGCCTCCTCTCGCTGGACATAGCGCAATTAGCGTTGCCTAACAGGCACACCGCTCTTTGTGCCCAACCAATGAGGGCATCTGGACTTATTGGGGACCTCGTTTCCTTGGCCTGATACCCCATCTCTAAGATTTTCGTTAGGGGCCCTGAGAGATCCAGTAGCTTATCTTGGCAGGACGGCCAAGCACGGTCTATGCCTTTCTTAGGGTCCCGTGTGTACTTTTTAAGGTACGTAAGCATCGTCGGGTCTACTTCCGGAGTATCCGCGACCCGCGCTGCCAGATTCGGTCGGGGACACTGCCAACACAGCCGGGCCCTGACCTCCTTATCGAATGGCTGTCGGAGATGGGATTGGACATAGTCCGCCACTTCCCGCGGCGGGAGCCACGCTGTGGAGTTTGGGTGGACGATGTCCGATGGTTCGAAGGTCAACACCTTGGGTGGTGAAGGTTCTACGTGGTGCTCCTTCCTGAGCTTCTTCTTCGCGGGCTTAGGGCAAAGCTCCTCACCTGAGTCTGTGTCGGGGGAGGGGGAGGTGTCACCTTGCTCGCCAATGATAGGCTCCGATTGATCCGCTGTGGAAACGTAGGCGTGATCATTGGCCAAAGCTTTTGAAAGCCTTGCAAAATCCTCTGCGTGAGGATTGGCCATCTTGGTCTCTCTAGCCTTCTTTCGTCCGGACGTAGCCGGTATCCACCCCTGCTGAATGGCGTACTTATTGAGGTGCCTCTTCAGGGGAGCAATAGCCCGCACCAGGGCAGAATTCAGTGACTGCTGTACACCAGCGTCCAGGGCCTCAACAAGGTCTTGCTCAAAGGAGCTGGACAGCTCTTCATAATACTCGTCCTCCTCAAAGCAGTATCCCGCCATAGTATATGTGGCAACAGAGTGTCGTGAAACTGCTTGAAAAACACTGAGTGGTAAGGGGGGAGAGGCACAACCCCAAACAAGCCAGGCGAAAACAGCCAAGAACATTTCCGGTGTGGAGGGAGGGCTTGCCTGTAACACAGAAGCCTCTCTAGGCAAAGCCTATGTGAGATATTTATACTGCCCGTAGGATCTGTAACCTAGGGCGTCCCTGGGGCACAACTGTACGGGCTTCAATATTCAAATTGCACCTTTCCCGCTCTGATCACTACTACAACGATCGCGGGGAATTCCTGGCTCTCAAAATGGCCGCCGCTCATGCGCGGAGACGGCCGCCCGCCAGCAGTGAAAAAGGGGACTGGCGCGATACTAACGCGCCGTCCCAGAGCCCCGTTACTCCCGCTCCACTAACAATAGATGCGGGCGACGCGTGCCCGGTCAGAGGAGGCTGACGCGCTCCCTAGGATTCGCGCCGCGAGTGGAGACGGTTCAGCTGGGGAGACAGCGAGCGAGCGGGCTCGGGCTGCGGTACCGTCCTGTCAGGTACGCGCCAGCAGCGAGCCCGCCAGAGCGCCGCAATGACGAGAGTTAGTAAACAGCATAACTTAATCACACAGCATTTTCCCCCAAAATAACGAAATAACCATATCGCAGTGCCCTTCACCCATATGCCACAAACACACCAGTAATAAGGGAGAAGGCACTTAACTGGCTTTGGAGCAGCAAAGAAAGAGGACGTGTGTGCCTCGGTTACGTGTTATATGGACTCAGTCTCTATGGTTAGGGACTATGAGGTGTTCATGGGACTTGTAGTTCATTGTATTGTGCTTAATAAAAAAGAACGTTTTTTTTATTGGCTGCTATATATAATAAAGCAAAGAATGAGAAGCTTAATCGGAGCCTCCGGTCCTGACATAGAATCAGAAGCCTCCGGTCCTCACATAGAATTTAAAATTTGTGAACATACGTGGCAAGAATTTTCAATTCTATTAAGGACACGGAGGCGAGGATTATGCTTCTCACTTTTCTTTACTGAAAATTCTCAGCAGCCAATCATGTAAAGTAAAACAAATAAATACACTACAATACCCATAAACACCAGTGGGTATCACGTGACCACCATAGAGAAGACCCTATATAAGGCATACAAGAGAATACCATATCCTCTTTCTTTGTAGGAAAAAATAAACAGTTAAGTCCAAGAATAATCAAAACACATGGTGACGTCCGGAAACAGCTGAAAGGCAGAACCAAGCATGGAAGGAAATCCATCAGCCAATGGGCACGAGACTTGAAGGCAGCTTCAACGGAACAGCTTCTCATGAAGAGACGTAAAACAAAGCCATAAGCGAAGAAGAGTAGCATATTATTTGAGATCAGAACCTGAAATGGAAAGGCAAGCCATAATACCACACTCCCAGTAAGAGGGACACATAATAACAAGGGGAAGGGTAGAAGACAGCAGGAGCATAGCATGCAATATATACAGCATAAAATCAGAAATATAATATAATATAGTACAGAATCAAGGGTTGGATAATCCTCGCCTCCGTGTCCTTAATAGAATTGAAAATTCTTGTCACGTATGTTCGCAAATTTTGAATTCTATGTCAGGACCGGAGGCTCCGATTATGCTTGTTCAAAGCTGCACCACCACAACAGATGCAATATTTACAATGGGTTTATAATAAAAAGTTTTAAATGTAGAATCAGATGACCAATCAGCTGCATTCATAATGTCTAACAAACTGACAGCTACAGAAAAGGCTTTAGATGCCATAGCACCACGAGCAGAATGAGCACCAAATCTTGAAACATCAATACCAGCTTCACCCATGAGCCAACGCATCCATCTTGCTAGGGTAGCTGGCGTCACTGGGTGAAAAGGTTTCTGTAAAGCTATCAACAATTGACCCCCCATATCTTGGCGAAAACCTGCAGTACTTACCTCATAATCCCGGATACATTGCACCACACAAAGTTTAGGATCATCAGGAAACATGGGATAGGTGACAGAGGAGATGTTACATTTAGTGTGTCTGGTGATCAAGAAAGTGACACCCTCCGGAGAAAATCTACGACCCGTGAGGTCAAGAGCGCAGATATCGGACACTCGTTTGCAGGACACTAGACAAAGTAGCATAGTTCACTTAGCAGAAAGTTGTTTGCGAGACAGAAACTGATTATCTGGCCAGGCGTCCAGGAAACGTAAGACAGTGGAAACATCCCAAAGCTCCGAATACTTAGAGGAAGGTGGTTTCACCAACCGAATACCCCTGAGCAGTTTACCCAATAAAGGGTGTTCACCAATCGGTTTGCCATCAATTGGTACATGACCCGCAGAAATGGCTGACCGGAAATTATTGACATTGCGATAGGCGAGACCGGAAGCAGCAAGGGATGCAAGAAAATTCACTACCATGGGGACATCTGCCGAAGCGGGATCCATCTCCTGTTGAGAGCACCAATCACACCATCGTTTCCAGGCTGTGGCATAACGCCAGTGTGTGTTGGGTGACCAAGCTTCACTGATAAATCGGGCAGCGTCTCGCGAAAGGCCTGGGACTTTCCAGCGATCCCTGAAATTAGCCACGCGACCAGGAGTTGGCCAGATGTTATTAGAGGGTGAGGGGACTTGAAAGGGGAGCTAGCAACAGATTCCACCGAAGGGGAAGAAGAAGGGGAACCACACATAACATTTCCAGAAGTACTGGGAACCACGGCTGAGCCCGCCAAAGAGGAGTGACTAGAATCAACTCCGACTGATAACATTTGGTTCGGGCCAAGACCCTGGGAATCATTACAAACTGAGGAAACGTATAACAGAGAGACGGAGGCCACACCTGAAGAAAAGCATCCGTTGCAAGAGCCTCCGGGTCGGGACGCCAGCTGAAGAATGCTGGAAGTTGCATGTTGAGTCGGGAGGCAAAAAGATCGATCTGACAAGGACCCCATGTGTGTATCAACAACCGGAACACTCGAGGATGAAGCCTCCAATCGCTGAAATCCCGCAGATGTCGGGAATTCCAATCAGCAACTTGGTTGCTGCACCCAGGAAGATACTCCGCCACCACAAACAGTTTGTTTTGAAGGCAAAAGTGCCAAAAGTCCTTGGCAATCTCCGCCAGAAGTCAGGACTGAGTTCCGCCCAACTTGTTCACATAACAAACCGCTGACACATTGTCCATGTGGAGAAGAATGCAGCAATTCATCTGACGAGGAGAAAGGCAGCGAATTGCAAAGGAACCCGCCAGAAGTTCCAGGCAATTTATGTGGAGATTTAATTCTTCCGGAGACCACCGGCCGCCCGTGGACACCGGACCGCAACGGGCTCCCCAACCCCACCGACTGGCATCGGATTCGATCACCTCCTCCGGAGTGGTGCCGAAGAGGGCTCGACCATTCCATAACTCCATGTGTTCTAGCCACCACAACATCTCTCACCGCGCCTCCTCCGAGAGGGGAATCTGATTGGAATACCGGAGGCTTTTCTAGAGATGTCAGATCTTCAGCCTTTGAAGCGCCCGATAATGAAGGGGACCCGGGAAGATCGCTTGGATAGAGGAAGCTAACAAGCCGACGATCCGGGCTACAGATCTCAAGGACACAATCTGCTTGTGCAAAATCAACCTCAACTCTCTCTTGATTGATCTGATCTTCTGATTGGGCAAGAGGAGTTGACAAGTAAGGGAGTTTACAAGAAAACCCAGGAACTCGACAGACTGAGACGGAATCAACACCGATTTCTGAGGGTTGACCAAAAAGCCCAGATTCTGCAACAGATCTACCGTCCAAGCAAGATGTTCCATGACTAGAGGAGGACTCCGACCCATGATGAGAATATCGTCCAAATAAATGATGAGGCGAACCCCCCGGGCTCGAAGAAGCTCGACTACAGGCCTCAGAAGTTTCGTGAAGCACCAGGGTGTTGACGAGAGGCCGAAAGGAAGGACTTTGTACTCGTACCAAATTCCCTGCCATTGGAAATGAAGAAAACGACGATGAGGTCTGTAAATGGGCACTGACAGATAGGCATCTTTTAGATCCAAGCGGACCATCCAGTCCCCTTCCTGAAGAAGATCGCGGAGAAGATGGATTCCCTCCATCTTGAAGTCACGATATACAACCCATCCATTGAACTCCTTGAGATTTAAAACAAGCCTGGATCCACCCCCCTTCTTCTGAACGAGGAAAACGTTGCTGACGAAACCCTGAGGATGGCGAGTCGTCCGCTCTATGGCTCCTTTTTGAAGAAGAGACTCGATTTCGCTGGAAATGAACTCTTGATCTTGAAGGGAAAAAATCATTGGGCAAGGAGGGAGAGACTGAGAGGGGGAATGAAAAAACTCTATTTTGTAACCCTGTACTGATTCCAGGATCCACGCATCCTTCGAGATTTTTTGCCAATTGTGGAGGAAAAATTGGATTCTGCCCCCCAACTGAACTTCGGGAAAAGGAAGTAGGCTCACCTGAGGTGGAGGCATCGCGTTGACCTCCCTGGTTGCCTCCATAACGACCTTTCTGGTTGTTGTTGCGGGAACCACGCGTCGGATAGAAGGAGGAGGAGGACGAGTCTTGAAATTTGCCACGGGTGGTAATATATCCCTGCTGGGCGCCTTGTTGATAACCGCGGCCGAACGACCGCCCCCGATGTCGTCCGGCCCGGCCAAAAACCGGGCGAAAAGCCCGCTTTAGTGAACCCTGTGCCTTGTCAAGGCCGCTGAATGTTGCTACAAACTTAGTTAGTTCTTTTAAAAATGGCTGTCCAAAAAGGAGACCGTGTGCCAAAGGACCAGCCTCAGAGGTAGGCAATTCCGCCAATTTTGGGTCCAGTTTCAACAGAATAGAGCGGCGGCGCTCACAGGACATGGCACAATTGGCACTGCCTAACTGGCAGATGGCTCGTTGAGCCCAGCCTATCAGGTCGTCAGGATCAATAATTTGTCCTGAAGCCTTAGACTTGAATCCTAAATCTAAAATTTTGGTAAGGGGACCAGTCAAATGGAGCAATTTATCTTGGCAGGAACGCCATGCCCGGTCGATTCCCTTTTTGGGATCCTTGGTATATTTCTTTAAATAGGTGAGCATAGAGGGGTCCACTTCCGGAGTGTCCGCGACCTTGTCCGCCAAATCAGGTCTGGGGCATTCGGAACGCAAGCGCGCACGGACATCCAGTGGAAAAGCTTGACGCAGATGGGACTGCACATACTCAGCAACCTCCGTAGAGGGGAGCCAAGACGAGGAGTTTGGATGGACAATTGCAGTGGGCTCAAAGTTAAGTAAATGTGGATGGGTGGGAGCATCGACAAAACGTTCTTTGCGTTTCTTCATAGCTGGGGGAGGAGAAGCCTCCGGCTCAGAGGGCACATCAGAGGAGGAATTTCCATCATCTCTGAGGGGCGAACTAGAAGAAGCGTCCTTAGAAGAACAACCATAAGAGTGGTCAGTGGAAAGGATTTTAGCCAATTTGGCAAAATCCGAAGAATGTGGATTCTTAGAACTTTTGCTGGAAGTAGAACGTGACGTAGACCCAGGAAGCCAACCCTGTTGTAGGGCATAATTACACAAATGGCGCTTTAAAGGCTCAATAGCCTTTACCGTGGCTTTATTGACAGAGTGCTGGACTCCTGCATCAAGAGCCTCTACGAGCTCATACTCCAATGACCGCGAAGGGTCGACTTCATAATAATCCTCTTCATAATAATATTCAGACATTATATCACTGGAGTAGTGACAGATATACCCACCAGAGGATAAATACAGAGCAAATAACCACTGTCTGCGCAAAAAGAGGTGACCCTGAAGTAGCGAGGGACAGACAGTGATGTAATAAGGGGGAGTGGAGAACCCCAAGCAAGCCACAGCAGTACAAGTATGTATGAATACACTGTGCACTTTAACTGTTTGAATGTGGAGGGAGGGCTTGATTAAGAACCCACTCTAGGCAGAGCCTATGCATCAGTATACAGCCCAAGGCACATAAATATATAAAGCCTGAGCGTCAACATGAGGTCTGGCAACAATTGGTGGGTGAAGGGCACTGTCAGCGCTGCCCCTGCGCTCTGTGAGAATCCGAACACCGTTTGAAAATGGTAGAAATCACCGGTCGGATTCAAAATGGCCACCGCGCATGCGCGGAACGGCCCGAGAATTGCACCAGAAAGAGGACTACGTGTCCGAAGGACGTGTGTCCCCACCTCCGTCTCCCGCTCCACAAATTTGAACGCGGGCGCACGGTCCGGGAGGCGAAACGCGCTCCCAAATTGCCAGCAAGTCAAATAAACAAGCGGTAAGAGTGCGCGGCAATAACCAACGGCACCAAAGGCGTTAAGGCACAATACAACATGAAAACGAAGGAGTACGAGTTGCGCGTAGTAAATGTAAATGTAACACTTGTACAATGAAGAGCAAGCGCATTAAATCCCAGATTAACACATCGCAATGAAGGTAAAATAAGGAAGTAAGGCACTTAACTGGCTGCGGAGCAGCAAAGAAAGAGGATATGGTATTCTCTTGTATGCCTTTGTGGGAGGGCGGATCGGATATACAGACGCGGAGGCTGAATATATTTTCCAAGTGCGAATGTTTTATTGTCAGGTAGGTCACTCTTTGCTGTGGCGGTTGGGAAGGTATCGGGTCCTATCCGCGAAGAGGTACTGGGATGACGCTGGTCGTCGTCTTCTTCCTCGGAGCTGGACCTCAAGGGCGTCTTTCTCGCTTCTTCGGCCGTGGTTGGTTCTTCCCGAAGGCTCATGTAAAGAAGAAACAGTGGGCCGTCAGGGTCCTTCAATTAGGAATAGGTATTATTCTACCCGTCACCTCACCCGTGTTTCTTAGTCGGGTTGTCCCCGCTACCTGGAACAGCGTTCCTCAGTTATATCGTGGAGGATAGGTTCGGAAAGTAAGGACTTTGAGAACCTCCTGGTTGTCTAACGAATAACCGTGATGAACTAAAACACAAGGAGGGGGGGGGGGGAAGGTGTGTCAAGATATTTACACGGGTTGAGGAGGGTTTCCCCGAGGTTTAGGGCTGCCGGACACGCACTCTGTGCTCAGGATAACCAGTGAGGGTGTATAGAACAAAACGGTGCACGGAAGAATAAACTAATAGTGCCCTGGGTTCCGCCCCTACCCGATTCCACCCTCCCTCTGCTCAGTTTCCTCCCTCCGCCCTGTTCCCTGTCGGTCTTTCCCCTGGAGTTTCGTCACTCACCGGCCTCGCCGCAACTCTCCAGCGTTGCGGCCGCTCCACAGCCTCCTCCGGGGGACACCACCAGTCTTCGCTCCAGAACTCCTCCGGATCCTCTGGTTCGGTCTCGCCCTCGTTCCCGACCTGGTCCGGTTCACTGTCGTTCCGCTCCTCGTGTCTCCGCTCCGCTCCTGTCGTCCTTCGGCTTACTCCTCCTGCTCCGCTCCGAGAGATCACTTCCTGGGCCAGGTCTCCTTTGAATGGTGGAGACAGATCGCTTCCGGGGTTAACCCCTCCCTCTTCCGGCGTCTGGCCTGTCTGTGGGGAGAGAGGAGAGGGGGGTGTGGTAGACGGATGTTTCGGAGCTGCGCCCCTAGATCTCCAATGTCCATCCGGCGCTCGCACTCCCCGTATTACAGGTGAGAAAGGGGTTGGACATCGTGGCCCCTGCCCCACCCCCTCACAGCCTTATATAGGGTCTTCTCTATGGTTGTCACGTGATACCCACTGGTGTTTATGGGTATTGTAGTGTATTTATTTGTTTTAGTTTACATGATTGGCTGCTGAGAATATTCAGTAAAGAAAATTGAGAAGCATAATCGGAGCCTCCGGTCCTGACATAGAATCTGAAGCCTCCGAACCTGTAATGGAATAGGGTCTTTGTTTGTGGGCATGCTCAAAAAGATACCAGAGCTGGCTACTACCGTAAACGGGGACTACCTGAAATGATTCAATTTCCAATATATTTCAAGATGTTTATTATCATCAAATGCAGCACAGCAACAGGAACCTTCAGATGCTCAAGGAAGCCCAGTACAACTGATTCCCTGTGCAATCCGAGGTTCTAGCATTACATTCTAAATAGAACTGGAATGTAACAGGACCAGCAGAAGCATATTACAATACATGTAAAATACAACATACCTCCTTTTTTTAAACAAATAAAACAAAAACACACAATAAAGCACGTACTATTTAACAACAGATATAATACAAAACTATCTATCATAGTCTAACAACCTCCTGGGTAAAGACCTTGTTCGAGAAAAATCTTTAACTCTCAAAGCAACCATTGTGTAACATTGTGGTATCAGCAGTAGAGAGAGATGAGTCTCGAAACCTGCCAGAAGCAGGTAAATCTGAAGATGAGGAATTGTAATTTACCTGACTGGGATTATGAATGAGCCTGCTATTCAGAGGAGACTTAGCAACACGTCTGACATTCCACACTTTACCATCCTGAGTTATAAGCAAATTCCTAAAAACTTTTGTGACCTTAATAGGCTTAGAAAACCTGTACGAACACTTCCTTAGAAAACCCGGTTTCTTAATTCTAACCAACTCACCCACTCTGAAATTATGCTCCTTTGTATTCCATTTCTTGTCATACCATTCTCTATATTTCCTTTGTTTTTCTTTAACAATAATACTAGTGTCCATGATATTGCAATCATTCCTGATATTATTACCACACTTCTCCTTGAGCCACCAAGGACAAATATGAGAAACCGACTCTCTTCCCTTCAATAGGCGAAATGGACTAACCTCAGTAACAGAATGTGGGGTGATTCTATACATCCACAATCTTTCCCTTAGTGCATTTTTCCAATCATGTGTTTGCTTAAGAATCTCAGATATGTAATTTTTTAGTACCCGGTTGAAACGTTCAACCAGACCATTCTCGTGTGGTGCATACAATGATGTAGTAACATGTTTGATATTGTGACATTTGAAATACTCTTCCATATCTTTTGAAGTCAATTAAACCCCATTATCAGTGACAATGACTGACGGACAAGCTTCTCTTGCAAATATTTCTTTAAAGAACTGAACAACTTTGTCAGTGGTAGCCATAGGGACACATTTTACCTCTGGCCATTTTGAGTGGTAATCTATTAGCACTAATGCATAACGGGAATCCAATGGAAGATTAAGGAACGGACCAGATATATCAAATGCCAATTTCTTCCAGGGTTCCTCCGGCCATTCAGTACTTTTAAGAGGCGGAACATTTACTTTAAACATTTTCTCAGTAGAAATGCAAACATCACACTCCCTAACAATCCGATCTGCCATGCGGTCCATTCCTGGACACCAAAAATACCATCTAATTAATCGTTTCATAGCCGACATCCCTGGATGAGACTTATGAGCTAACATAAGGATCATTTCACACACACCAAAAGGTGGAACACACTTCCCATTTTTATACACAAACTCACCTTCTAACTCCAATTGATCTGCCACATTAAACATGGGAATGAGCTCTTCTCTAATATCCTTCCTTCTCGGCCAACCTTCCAAAATGTAATTCTTCACTAACTTCCACAGAGAATCATTCTCTTCACAAGATTTCCATGACTCCTCAGATATGTCTGAAAACGCACCTACTACCACATCCTGAATTGTAGTAATAATTTCTAATTCATCCTCTTTTATATCTGAATCCGAATAACTAGGATGACGTGATAAAAAATCTGCTGTCACATTTTTTTTTCATGGGACAAACTCAGAGTTAAAGCAATACTCTTGCAATCTGGATGTCAACCTAGCAATTCTAGCTGTGGAGTTCCAGCCTCCACCTGGGGAAAGTATGTTAACCAAGGGTTTGTGGTCCGTTCTTAACGTAAACTTTGCACCCCAAATATAATTTCTAAAATGTTCAATTGCCCATACACATGCCAGTAATTCTTTTTCTATTACGGCATAACGCCTTTCCGTCTCATTTAATGTTCTAGACGCAAAGCATACATTCCACTCTTCATTTCCAGACCTTTGTGAGAGAACACCCCCAATCCCATACAAACTTGCATCAACCGTAATAATACAATGTTTGTTCATGCAAAACGGTCTTAATATTGGAGCATTTAAAATGTCCTTCTTAATAATCTTGCAAGCATGTTCCTGTTCCTCTGACCATTCAAACGCATTATCCCTTCTCAACAATCTCCTTAAAGGTTCCATTTTACTAGCAAAATTTTGCACAAACTTAGAATAGTATTCGCACATTCCTGCAAAAGATAGTAATTGCTCCTTGTTTTTTTGAGAAGGGGCATCTAAGATAGCATCAACATTGGACTTTTTAGGAATCACTCCATTCCCCGCTAAGGTATGACCCAAATACTCCACAGATTTTTAAAACATTTTACATTTGTGAGCCTTAAGCGTCAACCCATTTTTTCTTCATCTATCACATTGTGGAAATATGGATTTTTCTGGTCAGTTATGTCCCCTATCTTGGACCCCAACGGTTCTATGTGCATGTGACAAGTACATGTATGTTCCCTCCAGTTCCAGTTATGAAGACGCAAATACATGTGCGTCCACCGTTAACATGTCCTCTTTCAGATCCGCCATGAATAGGCTGGATATTCCATTCATAAGTACAAAAAGCCACCGCCTTTATATGGTTCACTTATGCCATTTTACAGTCCAGGCAAGAAGGCCCTGATTCTGTCATCAAACTCTTCTTGTCTTCTGCCTCTGAAAGCTCCAGTCTGAGCCTGCATCTGTGACCATGAACTTTGTCTCATTCTCTGCGCGGCTCACGAAGCCTGACATCAGCTTGCTGCCTGCCAAGAACTGTATTTCACCTTCGAAAATTATCTGCTCCGCTCCCTGCCCAATGCATTCCTGTCTAGTAGCTTAAGTAAACATTCTTCCAGCTACCAAGCAAAGGCCCGACTTCTCTGTCTTCATGCAAGTAATTCATAGCCCTGTTACTATGGAAGATTCCGCCCTCGCATCTAGTGTAGACACTTAGACGCTTGTACACACACTAACAGTCAGTATAGTCAGTATAGAATAAGATTCTACTCTAAGAGACCTCTCTTTTGGATAACTTAGTTCTTTAAACATAGGATGTTAGATATGATTTGGGATTAGGTTGACTTGACCCTCCAGACTTCTGTCGCCACATGTAGAGCTAAATGTCAAGTCCCCTTCACCCCCTAGTTGCACGTCAATTACACGTCATGCTGCTGCGCGCGCATATCTGCCAAGTATTTCTGCTGACATTGCGAAATTCTTTCATGTAACCACCCTCTTATGACATCACATCTGATGACGTTTTTTTAATCACTCCCAGTTACGCCTATTTTTGCTACGTATGAATATATTATCACCACTATCAATTGTTACGCCTCTTGTATTGGCCTCACTGTAATGCCTATTATATAAAAGTAATTGATTGTCAATAACGTATGTACTTCACTTCCTGAACCTTCGTGGTGATGGAACCTGGAGCAACCGATTATAATCGACCATTGGAATAAAGCCCATTCCGAACCTCTAATACCACGGATTCTGCCTCTTATTTACTGAGCTATTTTATTATGTTTCTGTATCAAATTAAGTCCCGGTAATTAAATTATTTACCACATGAATGGCGCCCGAACAGGGACACTTTCTCATCTCACGCACCGGTGGTGCGTTGCAGGCCCGGTCTCCTGCCACAGCTGGACGGACAACAACGCGTACCAGCAGGATTTCCTGTATCTCCCTCCGGTCAAGCGGGGGCGACTGAGGCTGCGATCAACACCCAGACGAGGCGGTGAGAAGTGCGAAGTATCCCGACCAGAGCCTAGCTGAGAGAGCAAGATCCGAGGTATACAGAGGCCCACCAGTTTTCCGAAGTCCGAAGTCGAGTCCAGTGTCCGAAGTGTTCGAGTCGAGTCCAGTCCGGTTCAAGTTCAGTTCAGTCTCCGAGGCCTTCCGTTCCGAGCTACCCGGTGAGTACCATTACTGGGGAGGCGTTCTGGCGTGCACATAAGTTGTGCCGGTCCAGACGGGTTTGGGTACACAAATCCGGTCTGCACTGTTTCAGCAGTGTATCTGTACTGTTTAGCAGTATATCTAGTATATCAAGTATATAAATTCAGAATAATTCGGTTCAAGTCGAGTATTATGTTTAGTGAAAAGTCGAGTATTATGTTTAGTGATTAAGTTTTTCTTAGATCATCGTTGCTCAGTTAAATGTTAAATGTTAAATGTTTTAAATACGTTCAGTATATTGTGGTATGAATGACTGTTCATTATTGTGTTTATTGTATTAAGTTTGTTCAAAATCTAGTATCAGATCAGTTCTCATTAAGTTTGTTCAAAATCAAGTATCAGATCAGTTTTCAATATGCCGCTCTTTTCGAAATTAAGACAGATCACAACAAGAAAAGGGGTACTCGAAGAAGCTGTTCCTATTCCTCCTAGGGACACTCCAGGGTACTTCATGTATCATAAACATGGCTTAGACGCTATATTATTTCTTGATTTATGGGTAGACTACACTAAGGAATTACCAGAAAGTCAGAGGTGGCCCGCAGCTGGGACCTGGGATGCAGAGTGCATCGTGAAAGTAGAGGAAGAGTTATGGAAAAAGAAAGCTAGACAATCACAGAAGGACGCCATTGAATTATGGCGTAAAGAATCGTATAGACGCACAGAAAAAGCACGTAGACAGGAAGAGAAGAGTAAAGAGAATTCAAATAAAGTTCAAGAAAATCTATTAATTGAAGAAGGTACACGAGTAAAATCAGAACAAGTAGACAGACAAAGACATGCCCTTATGAAGGGTATGTATCCCCTTCTGGCCGAGGGATTACCTAAGGCTACTGCGGGGATACCAAAAGACTTGCCACCCCCATTATTTCCAATAAAGGTACATCCTAAGGGGCATCCTAGAACAGCAGAAGATGTTTTTCTTTCCTCATATTTAGATGACGCAGCTCCCGAGTATGCTAATCCCGCCCCACATAGACCGCTTGCCAGGGAGGTTCAACGCCAAGACCCAGTACCTGTATCCCTACAGCAACAGGTTCTGACACAAGTTCCGGCAAGCACATCTGTTTCTGCATCTGTTCCTACAGCTACTTCTATAGCTGTATCCACACCTATAGTTGCTGTATCACGTTCAACGAATCCTTTCACACCCGATACTCTAGACGGGGCTACCGGAGGTGCTACCAATATCTTTTCTACGCCACCTAGAATAAATAAACTTATTTTTCAAGAGTCAGCACATTCACGTACCCCCAAACTCATAAATGCCCGTACGCTTAAGGAACTTCTTATAGATTGTAGATATGACCCTGTGCCCGGAAAAGAGGACGAAATGACCCTGGCATCATTACGTATCAGACGAGCCGCGGTGTATTTAGGGAAGTTACCAGGAATGACTATGCATCTAGATAATATATATCATTTTGTCCAAACAGGGCAAGATTCTGAATGTATTAACAGAGCTATGGAATACCAGAAAGTGGAGATACAGGGGGAACTGTTACGTTTCCTCATAAATTGTGTGATCAGAAATCAAGACCGACCGGGGGTAGACCCGGAAGCAATGCAGATTCTTACCAGATGGAGCCAGAATATATCAGAAGGGAGACATGATAAGCAAAACTGTATAATAGCCATGTGCCGAAAGATCCGTAAAGAAATAGAACGCCTACACGAAGAAAGATTAGCGGTAGACCAGTTCGAACGAAGCGAGGAAGAAGCATCAGGACTGCCCACAGGACAGTCAGAAACTATAGCCTATGTAGGTAGAGGAAGATCTCGTAATAGTACTAGATGTCTTACTGATCCGATACATCCGATAGGTCTAGAAAATAACAGGAATTTTCAAACACCAATAATAAATATAAGGTCTAACGAGCATTCATTCCAAGCAGCTGATAAATTACTCCGAGAACAAAGGGGTTATCATTTTCTCGATTCTATGGATGAACAAGAATTAGCCAGGTCAGCTGTCCATTGGGTTGACAGTCCCGGGAAGTATAGTGATGATACAGTAGCACACACATTTTTGAATCTCACCCCAGATGAACAGCGTTTAGCTGGGATTTATATGATTCAACAACTTCTTATACTATATAAAAGCCAACATTCAGATCCGGGTCCCTTACCTGATATATTGACCGAATTACTCAAGAATAGATGGAGAGGTTCAGGTACTAAGTTAATTAAAGAGATACTAGAATCAAGAAAGCAGTACATTCTTTTTATATACCCAGAACATGTCTCACTGCCCATCAAGGAAAGAACCACGTATTACATGGACAGACAGAATCCCTTACGAGAAGTGCACCCAATAAAGGGCGAGGACAATGAGTTTAAACGTGTATATGTATATACGCCCATATCGAAAATAGAATTGTTAGAAATGAAGAAAGTGGTACCCAGTCATGACAAAGACCCAGCGGGTTTCCACCGAGAAATTAAAGACATGTTACTCATGGGAGAGTATACCTATCCCGACATTATGACAATATTAAAGGTATTAATGCCTGCTGGCATTTATGAAAAACTCAAGGAAAAAGAGTGGGAGGTAGGAGACCAAAAGATAGATTGGACAGCATTAGAAAATGAAGAAAAGGCCCGAGGTCCAGGTTCGGGGCTTGGGGACAAAACTAAAGCACTGCCAGGTTTATTAGTCCAGGTACTGCCACGTTTATTAACTACGAAAAAGGAAGACTGGGGTGCAATTTCAGCCTGTAAACAAAAGCAAGATGAAGACACTAGTGATTTCTATGCCCGATTCGAAAAATGTTTTGGTATAAATAGTGGTATAAAAGCAAGTAGCGAGTCCTACCCACATCTGTTTGTGACAAAATTAGTTGAAAATTCCTTGCCCCAAGTGAAGAATAGAGTATTAAAATTCGAGAGTACCTGGCAAGGTAACACTCCATCACAAATGTTACAAATGTTACAGTATCATCACAATAGAATTAGAGAGGAACAAGATCATGAACAAAGACGCATGAAAGACACGAAAATGAAAATGCTAGTCTCCCAAACAGTTCCAGCTGAAGGACATAAAAAGGGTACGACACATTCTGGCGATTTAGCAGGACCTGTAAAAGGGACATGCAACTATTGTAAACAACTAGGTCATCATGTACACGATTGTCCAGTCCTGAAGCGTAATATCGCCACAGGTATCACAAAAGAAAGACCACGGCCACTTAGACAGGATCAGAATGAACAAGGAGCCTTGCAGCATGCACAGTCCATGCCAGCTCCACAACAGACTATACAGTTTGTGCCAGCTGCACCAGCGTTGCCTGTTGCTGCCACGCAAACCACGACACGACAACTGTACCAGACCGCACAGTATGACTATCCTGATTATCAACGATATGCATGAACCAGCCTAGAGAGGGAAGTTGACTTACCCCTTATCGAGATCCCTGTAGATCAAGAAGGACCTTATGTACATAGTGAATTATTAGGCCAAGACAGAAAATTTTTACTCGATACAGGGGCAAGTCGAACAACTATAAAACGTAGTGAAGTTCCAGGGGCACCCCTCTCAGGCTCACAGAATATTTCCCTTGGTTTTTCAGGAAAACCTATTGTTAATGAAGTGTCACAACCTCTTCCACTTACGATAGGACCTTTGACCCGAACTACAGATTTATTGCTTACTAATTCATGTCCAGAAAACCTGTTAGGAATAAAGACATTGAAAGCTCTAGGAGCTATAATATGTTGTTCTCCGGAAGGAGTAAGATTGTTTTTACGTGATTTTAAAGGTCATTATGTGTCTAGAGACATGGATCCCCGATTGCAGACTTTACCTACCCATCTATGGGCACAAGGCCCTACTGATGTTGGTTGCATGAATATTACACCATATCGAGTTACACTAAAGGCAGGAGTGGTACTACCACGAATGCGACAATACAAGTTACCACCAGATGCTGTAGTGGCTTTACTACAAATCATTGACGAGCTCATTGCCCAAGGAGTGGTTGTAGAAACAGACTCCAATGTATGTAATTCACCGATAATTCCGATTCTCAAACGAACAGATCCGAAGGCCCCGCCAGTATATCGATTGGTTATAGATCTGCGCGAATTAAACAAGTGTATTGTGCCACAATTCCCTGTGGTCCCCGATATCTCATCATTACTGACAGCTATTGATTCCGAAGCAACATTCTTTACTGTAATTGATCTCAAAAATGCCTTTTTCAGCGTCCCAATAGATCCGGAAAGCCAATATTTGTTCGGATTTAGTTTAAATGGACGTAGCTTCAAATTCTCACGCGCACCTCAAGGATTTACAGAAAGCCCCAGCATCTATAGCCAAGCACTGAAACGAGAACTCGACAGTATTCACATGCCAGTTAACACTGCCTTGCTTCAATATGTCGATGATCTGCTGATCACCGCTAGAAGCGAACCCGAATGTGAGAAAGCATCACTGACAGTTTTACAATTTCTAGCCGAAAAGGGGCACAAGGTGTCCCCTTCTAAGCTGCAATTCTGTGTCCAGCGAGTTGTTTATCTTGGACACTCGCTGTCCAAGGAGGGAAGGCAGCTTACACCAGATCGCATTCAGTTAATAGCTAACATGCCAATACCCAAGACACAAAAGGAGGTACGGGCTTTCATAGGCCTCACTTCATATTGTAGGCAGTGGATCCCTCAGTATGCATTTCTAGCAAAACCACTCATTCAGTTGACAACACAGGAGGCAGCCACATCGACTGTTCTCCCTTGGACTCAGGAACATACACAAGCTTTTGAAAGCTTAAAGAAAGCTTTATGTCAAGCACCTGTTTTAGCAACACCATGTTACAGTAAACAGTTTACACTCTTTATTACAGAACGCGAAGGTACTGCCTTGTCAGTACTCACACAAGAACAAGCAGGAGCACACAAACCATGTGCTTATTTTTCTAGTACATTAGATCCCGTAGCTCAGGCTCTGCCTGCGTGCCTGAAATCAGTGGCAGCGACCACTTTAGCAATAAGACAAAGCGATGCCATAGTGTTAGGACATCCATTGACAGTACAAGTACCACATGCAGTGGAGGTTCTTGTGAATCGAACGCAAACACAACATTTGACTATAGCAAGACTTACAGGGTATGAACTAACATTGTTTCAGCCACATATAGAAATCAGACGTTGTAACACATTGAATCCTGCCACACTTTTACCTATAAATGGAACAGACCCACTAGCACATGATTGTATTGAAGTTATTACAATAACGACGAAACCCAGACAAGATTTAACCGATGTCCCGTTGTCAGACCCAGACCTGACGTTGTATGTAGATGGTTCATGTATGAGAAAAGGTACAGGAGAACTAGTGGCCGCTTACGCAGTCACAACAGACACTGAAATTATTGAAACAAATTGCATAAATACCTTGTCCGCTCAAGCAGCAGAGCTCGTCGCTCTGACACAAGCCTGTATTCAAGCCACAAATAAAAAAGTCAACATATACACTGATTCACGTTATGCATTCGGAGTCGTACATGACTTCGGCGTGCTGTGGCGAGAGAGAGGTTATTTAACTTCTCACGGTGCCCACATTCAGCACGGACCCCTCATTCACGCCTTATTAGATGCAATACATTTACCCATTGCAATATCGATTATGAAATGCAAAGCACATACGAAAGTTACTGATATCATTTCTCAAGGCAATGATTTAGCTGACAGAACAGCTAAACAGACTGCCCAAACTCAAACATCCGACATGACAAAGACAATAGTCCCGACGCCAACACATTGTATGACGGTTAAAGATCCTACTCTTGATGTAATTGATATACAGACACATGCTACATCAGAAGAAATAAAGAAATGGACTGAATTAGGAGGGATCCAAACGGATCAAGGATGGTTGATGAAGGAAAAGTCTGTGTGGTTCCTTCCTGATTCAATGGTCCAAGTCATTATTAACACTATCCATAGTCCAGCGCATCTAGGAGAGAAAGCTATGCTAGACAGCATTCAACATATTTGGTTCAACAAGCATTTACGAGCAGCAGCGAAACAAAAAGTTCGTACCTGTATGATCTGTTGTCAGTTCAACCCAGGAAAAAGCGTTCCCGTAGAACAAGGTGGATTTCATCCTCCTGATCATCCTTTTGAAGTCCTCCAGATGGATTATATCCAGATGGAACGATGTAGAGGATTTAAATATGTTCTCGTAGTTGTGTGTGCTCTTTCCCGTTGGACGGAGGCATACCCGGTTTCAGATTACACTGCCCCGACTACTGCCAAACAGTTGGTTCGAGAATTCTTCCCACAATACGGTTTACCACGTGTTGTTCACTCAGATAACGGCCAGCCGTTCTCATCCGAATTAATGAAACACGTTTCACTTTTGTTAGGCTATCAGTGGAAATTCCACTGTGTCCGACACCCCGAAGCAGCAGGTCTCGTAGAAAGACATAATCAGACTCTGAAAATAAGATTATCCAAAATATGCAGAGAAAAAGGTGTCGACTGGGTAGTAGCATTACCAGTTGCACTCTTTTACACAAGAATGGTAGCACACTCTCGAACAGGGCTATCCCCGTATGAAGTGATCTTCGGCAGACCACCAAATATGTGGGGGACGCCTATACCACGCAAAATAACTGATATTGACTGTAACATGCTGACAGATTATTTGGCTTCCTTGATGGCTGCACTACAATCTTGTCGTTCACAGGTAGCCGCAGCTTTTCCTGACAACACTGAGGTGAAACCCCATGACGTGGTTCCGGGAGACCTGGTCCTCGTGAGGAACTTTGATCGAAAGACTCAGCTGGAACCTAGGTGGCGGTCACCTCAGCTGGTGTTGCTCACCACAAGAACAGCCGTGAAGATCGAAGGCAGAAAAGGATGGATTCATTCAAGTCATATCAAGAAATTTCATGGACTAAAATCAGATGTGAATACCACACCTTGTGTGTCTTCACCCATTGACTCAAAACTTCCTTTTGTGGAAAAAAGTGATTCCGAACTTTATAAATTAAAGCTCAGGCCCAATGAGTCGAGCAATTTGATTGTTTAAGTCCTCTCCAAGGTGAAGCGGTTGAATTGTCTCGGACATGTATCCCTTGGACCTGAACAGAGAAAGCACCCGAAAAATGTTGAAACGACAGGCGTACTGTAAATCTCTGCGTAGTCATTGTATAGTGACGTTATTAATTTTGTTTTTCTCAAGTCTTTTAATAATTACTGCAAGTATATTGTTGCACATATATTATCCTATTTCTAGACATGTTTACAATGTTACTGCTGAACATTCTTTTAGTGAATTACCTCCGCTTGAATTGTCATACAGATTTGCGCTGCGCAATAACACTTTTATTAGTATGTTACATCATTCCCATCAGGTTAGCAATGCTACAAATTGTTGGATATGTGGCCGACTCCCTCCCTATCAGAACTATAAAGGAATTCTACCTCTTTTTCCATACCCGTTCACACACAACGGCTCCTGTGGAGCATGGTTTAGCTTAATTAATTCTCTGGATTCGAATTCTGCAGTTTATCAAGATAACTGGGTATGGGGAAATTTGAATTTAGTTTTACTTAAGGTCTGCTATCCTAACAAGGAGGGATTTCCCAAAAGAACAGGAACTGATCTAGAAAATGAAGTATATGGATTAGGTAATTTTACGCTTAATCTTATGATCCTAAATGTCGAATCCGAAGCTACTCCAATTTTGCCCGCTATGTCAATATTTCCAGTAAAAGGTGAATTATGTGTAAGAAAAAATGGTTCCATACATATGGGCCATAGTAGATGCACCACGGTAGTAGAATTTAGTGATCAAGGCAAGTCTACATTTAGAGCTTCCCGCCATTCCTATTTTATATGTGGTCAGACGGCATATGTACGTTTGCCTCTAGATTGGGATGGTACCTGCTACATTGGATTCCTTTTGCCACCTGTTTTTCTAGCTCCTCCTGATTATCACAGAAATACTCATTTAGTACACAATAGAGAAAGGAGAGATCTCCCAATAGTCGATTACACTGAAACAGCATGGGAAAAATACACAGATTTCAATAAAGGTCTCTTTCCCTATATAGGTACCGTTACTAATAGTAAGCTGATACGTAGATTAACTAGAACCCTTGAAGCAGTAGTGAACGAAACTATTTCCGCCTTAGGCAATTTAACAGAAGAGCAGTCTGCTATGCGGATTGTTGTGCTTCAAAATCGTCTTGTCCTTGACGTCATCCTGGCCGATAGGGGCGGAGCTTGTAGGGTCATCGGATCAAGCTGTTGCATTTTCATACCAGAAAATTCACCATCTGTATATAAAGCCATAACTCGCCTTCATAAGATTGTAAACCAGATACACCAGAATCCAGGCACCTGGACTTGGTCCGGTTGGTTTTGGAGCGTGTTATCAGCCTGGGGATGGAGAGTCCTATCTTTCCTAGGTATTGGCCTTCTCATACTATTCAGTTGCTGTCTATGTCTACAATGTGGACCAGCGATTTGTGGTCTGTGTGCCACATCGTGCATTCCACATCAAGATTTTCATTCAAGATCCCGGAAGAAGAAAGAAGAACAAATGATGCTATATGAACAGATCAATGGATTAATGAAGATTGATATCTCTTGACGGGCAAGTAGGGGACAAGGAGGGAATGTGGAAATATGGATTTTTCTGGTCAGTTATGTCCCCTATCTTGGACCCCAACGGTTCTATGTGCATGTGACAAGTACATGTATGTTCCCTCCAGTTCCAGTTATGAAGACGCAAATACATGTGCGTCCACCGTTAACATGTCCTCTTTCAGATCCGCCATGAATAGGCTGGATATTCCATTCATAAGTACAAAAAGCCACCGCCTTTATATGGTTCACTTATGCCATTTTACAGTCCAGGCAAGAAGGCCCTGATTCTGTCATCAAACTCTTCTTGTCTTCTGCCTCTGAAAGCTCCAGTCTGAGCCTGCATCTGTGACCATGAACTTTGTCTCATTCTCTGCGCGGCTCACGAAGCCTGACATCAGCTTGCTGCCTGCCAAGAACTGTATTTCACCTTCGAAAATTATCTGCTCCGCTCCCTGCCCAATGCATTCCTGTCTAGTAGCTTAAGTAAACATTCTTCCAGCTACCAAGCAAAGGCCCGACTTCTCTGTCTTCATGCAAGTAATTCATAGCCCTGTTACTATGGAAGATTCCGCCCTCGCATCTAGTGTAGACACTTAGACGCTTGTACACGCACTAACAGTCAGTATAGTCAGTATAGAATAAGATTCTACTCTAAGAGACCTCTCTTTTGGATAACTTAGTTCTTTAAACATAGGATGTTAGATATGATTTGGGATTAGGTTGACTTGACCCTCCAGACATCTGTCGCCACATGTAGAGCTAAATGTCAAGTCCCCTTCACCCCCTAGTTGCACGTCAATTACACGTCATGCTGCTGCGCGCGCATATCTGCCAAGTATTTCTGCTGACATTGCGAAATTCTTTCATGTAACCACCCTCTTATGACATCACATCTGATGACGTTTTTTTAATCACTCCCAGTTACGCCTATTTTTGCTACGTATGAATATATTATCACCACTATCAATTGTTACGCCTCTTGTATTGGCCTCACTGTAATGCCTATTATATAAAAGTAATTGATTGTCAATAACGTATGTACTTCACTTCCTGAACCTTCGTGGTGATGGAACCTGGAGCAACCGATTATAATCGACCATTGGAATAAAGCCCATTCCGAACCTCTAATACCACGGATTCTGCCTCTTATTTACTGAGCTATTTTATTATGTTTCTGTATCAAATTAAGTCCCGGTAATTAAATTATTTACCACAACATACTAAAGAGAGATGTTTTAAATGTTCTTCATCATTTGAAGAAAATATTAAGATGTCATCCTGAAAGCACTTTACAAAGTTACCAATGTCTTTGAAAATATTAAAAATTATCCTCTGGAAGACTGATGCCGCTGAGGCCAGACCAAAGGGCATTCGGTTGTACTGATATAAACCCTGTGGAGTGATAAAGGCCGTCAACATTTTGGAATCAACCGTTAGAGGAACTTGATGATATGCTGACCTCAAATCAAAAGTGGAAAATACCTTCGCACCTTCCAATAGTGATACCACTTCATTTATATTCGGTAATGGGTGACAATCCACAACAATTTCAGTATTCAGTGCTCTTAAATCCACACATAACCTTAATTTTTTATCCGGTTTGCGAACTAAAACAATGGGAGAAACCCATTCAGATTAATTGATAGGTTCAATAATGCCCTCAGATTCTAAATCTTTCAACATCTCTTTTAACACATCTCTTACATTTAATGGTACCGGTCTAATCCTTTGCCTAACTGGTGTAGAGTTATTTTTGAGCTTTATTTGATGAGAATAGTCCTTAAGTTTCCCTAAAGAATCTGTAAAAACTTCTTTATAAGAATCCTTAATAAAGTTTTCCATATCCTCTGACCCTGTAAATGAGACATACATATTATCAAGCGATACATCTAACACTACGGGCTCTTTAAGTCTTGGATTGAGCATAATTCCCAGCTTCCATTGATCCCTCCAACCCAAGACATTAATACCTTTAACCGAAATATACAGTTGTATCTCTGCCTTTCTGGTCTTGAACAAGATTGTTGTTTTGAAATAACCCATCAAGTCAATGCGTGACCCATCATAACTTACAGGACTTATATCCGGGGAACAGATCCTACTTAGATCAAATACCCTGTTAAGTTTTTATTCAAAATATTGTCTAGAAATTATTGTCCAAGGTGACCCAGAATCAGCCATAAGATCTAGACTCACATTGCCTATCAGGACCACACACATGGATGGTTTTTTAATTGAGGCAAGCTCTTCATCCTTAACTGTAGCAACATTATCCCGGAGAGAGACGACAAATCCCGAAGTTTGTGATACATCACCATCCACAGTATTATTTAGTTCTTGTATAGAACTTTGAGACGTGCAAGAAATTCTGGAACGGTATTGATTGCCAAATTTTCTCTGATCCCTACACATGTGTGCAAAATGCCCAATTCTTCCACAGACCTTACATTCTCTTTTCATAGCTGGACATCCAGGAAATGAAGCTATGTGATTTTTGTTTCCACACCTGTAACACAATCCGTTTTTCCCCATTCTGTCAAACCTTCTAGCATTGTTAAAACTAGGTATTGACGTAGAATTCAAATTCTGACTTTCATTTTTCAGCTCAAGTTGGCGTTTGACCACAGCAATTTCTTCTTGTTTATCCGATTTATTACCATTATCCTTTATTACATGCATCCACTTTTCCGTCTGTTCAAACGCTTTTGCGGTGGAAATTGCTTCTGATAGCTTTGGATCACCCATGACCCATAGTTGTTTTTGAGTTTCCTTACACCTTACATGAACTATAATTTGATCGCTTATCATCTCGTCTGTGATGTTACCAAAATTACAATGTAGACTTAAAGTACGCAAACTTGTTAAGAAATCATCAAATGACTCTCCTTCTTCTTGTATCCTTGTATAAAATTTGAACCTATTTAAGGCTATTTTACTTTTTGGTTTAAACCTGTTTTCTATCCTAAGTAACGCTTCATTGTATACGTTAGTAGCTTCTCCATTTTCGGTAATACTTATTTGCGGTAATGCTCTAAACACCTTTTGTCCTTCTGATCCTAAACAGTGTAACAAAATGCTTTTTTTTCTTTCCGCTCCCATTCTTTCACCATCAATCGCTTTCATATAATTAATGAATTCTTCCTTCCACCTAGCCCATGGAAGTGGTGGTTCCCCTTTATTTTGCAAAAACTTTGCTGGCGGATCAAATTGCATTTTTTTTTTTTAAGTTAATGGTACTTCCAGCTTTACTATACTTTGTCCAGCAATATTGTCTTGTGTGTTCTTCGTCTGGTTAGTGAATTGACAATTATAAAAGCAACAAGTTGTGTAAACCACCCCACAATCATGTACAACTTAAGGTCTCATACTTGTAAACTTTATATTTCACTTGTTAATATTTCACTTGTTAATGGCAGTATTTTCCCAAGTTCTATTGAATCTGCCTCCAGTTGTAATAATTTTCACCTTTGAATCACTTTTCCCAATGCATATAATTGCAAAGCTTTGCCTGTACTGACCTTAATGATGATGACAATATGCACTTTCCCAAAATACACCAGCAACTACGCGTGTACTTTCTTCGTAAAACGCTGCTTGTACATATTATTTTTTTTAAACGTGTGGTTGCTAAGTCCCAATCACAACAAAATGTCCGTCACGTCGTTTTCGTCACGACGCACGTTCCCAGCGGCACTTTCGGCTCCCAGGATGCAATGTGTTAGTGTTACGCTGGCGGAGTGACGAAGCATATAACGTTGAACAATGGATGTCCTCGCTCCAGTCCAAATCGCGAGCACACTTTCAATTTTGAAAGATGCCTGCAGCGTCGTTGAGGTATTCCAGTAGCCTGGTAATTAAGAAAGCTGAATATTCTTTCAATACAAAGTTTACCTCGTATAGTTGTATTTCTTTGCAGAGATGAAAGAATTTCTTTTTTTTTTTGTGACCAGCAATCGACAAGGCTCATCAAAAAGTCGTTTTTTTCTTTAAATATCTTGTAGGGTTTCTTCTTTCTTTTCGTTTTTTTTGCTTAGATGATGATCCGAATTTTTAGAGGTTTTAATGCTTCTTCTTTAAGCAGATCGTCGTTTTCTTTTAAATTACTTGTGTCTTGAAATATCCATGAATCCTTTAAAAATGGGTTCTGGAACACTGTTCTTCTGTGCTGCTCTATTGCTAGTTGAGAAAAGTGTTACTCCGCTCGTCGCCAATGAAATGATTCAATTTCCAATATATTTCAAGATGTTTATTATCATCAAATGCAGCACAGCAACAGGAACCTTCAGATGCTCAAGGAAGCCCAGTACAACTGATTCCCTGTGCAATCCGAGGTTCTAGCATTACATTCTAAATAGAACTGGAATGTAACAGGACCAGCAGAAGCATATTACAATACATGTAAAATACAACAGTACCGTTTACGCGCATGCTCGGAAGGACTCGAGGAGGTTTTGTTTGCGCACGCTCGAAAGGACTCAACTAGTTTTTGTTTGCACATGCTCAAAAGGACTCCTTTGGTAGTTGTTTTCGTGGGCATGCTCAGAAGGACAACGGGCTTCGTGTTAACTTGTCGTCTTCGTGCGCATGCGCAGAAGGTCTTCAATAATGACACTAGCGTTGGTCTGACATTTTTCTCAACGACGGTGAGGCATGGCAGTAGTGTCCTACTGTCTACGCATGCGCAGATGACAAATGAGGCCTAACTTGGTTTCGTTGAGCGGTGCCTGACGAACCATTACGTATCCTGCCGGGTGCCACGTCTGTTCGCACATGGGCAGTGACGCACCTGCGGTCTCGTGTGTTTTGCGCGTGCGCAGTGCGGCAGTGTCCGAGTTGTTGTGCTTTGAGTCTTGCTGCTTCATCGAGCGAGCCAGGAGCCGGTGACCCCCTCTGCACCCTGACCTCGCAGAGCACCGTCCCCGGTGAGCCCCGCCGGCAGCCATGTCCCAGCCGGAGAAGGTGAGCCCTCTTCTCTGTGCTCCGGCCTGGAGGCGGTTATCGCGATAACTGCGACCTTGTCGCGATAGTGGCGCCTCTCCTGCACCTTGCGTGTCTCCTCTGGGTGGGTCACTCCAGGCATCCCTCGCAGGCCGCTTCCACTTGGGGTGTTAATATCATACGGTCAAAGCCGCAGGGCCGGTACCTTCCACTCTAGTTGTTCCTTCAGTTCGTCTGGAGCCCCGGCTGCCCTCAGACTGTAAATGAGCATCAGGAAAGAGCTGTAGCAAGCAGTGGCAAAGACAAGTGCGCTGGCGTCTGATTGAAATCGCCTTCTGTATCATCGATGCGTCGAAGCACTGAGTGCACTCGGTCACTCACCTCTGCACTCATGCATGCATCAATCAACCCACCACCTCATTCTTGCATTCACCCGCTGACATAACTACAATAAAAACACACTAGCTCAACAACATTTCCAAGTTAAATTTAAAGAATACAAGTAAAAAAAGAAAACATGCAGTTGTCTAAACACAGCAGGCATGTGCTTGCAATAGTAATAATAAACTAAGTACCATATGTCCATCGTGCAAAGGTATTAAACGTAGTCTATTGTTGTTTTAAGTTTGTAGCTTGGCCACCACAGTCACAAGCAATATCACATCTACATCCCTTGACCTCAATCCAGTCATTTACCTATGAGAATTGTCACCCAATCACAGAACAGGAAATGCAACCAGCCCACCCACTCTCAGCCGAGCACTAAAATAGAGTAGTATTTCCTCAGCACTTCCTTTTTAGGTCTCGCCTGACCCAGCGCATGCGCTGGTCTGGCGAGACTTTTTGTGAGGGCTCAAAAAATGCTACCATGGCCAGCCTAGAGCTACAGTGCATGTGCGCGGGCGCGCGCTTAGGAGCAGAGGCTGGTAAACCTCGTCATGCTCATTAAGAGCCAGCGATCACTTTAGCCCGCGATCACTTTTGCGGCGCCCCTTTGATGTTTCTCGTTCAAAGAACATCAAACATCAAAGAACATGTTGTGTTAATGCTTTGCTGCGCCCGTTTGACTTACAATGTGCTTTCTCTTTCCACAAAGTCGATGTCCTTTTATTTTGAGATGCTTTTAGTATTGCTGTTTTGTGACTTAAAGAACATTAAGGAAATGTTACTGTGAAACGGGACAACGTTCACAGTGTTTATTTCTGATCGCAGCGGCTGCTTCATGTCCGTTGCACCATTCAGGGAGTCCTTTCGTTGGTGCTTTCATGAGGACACGATGAGGAAGCTGGAAACTTTTGGCACTTTCTCTTTAAAAGCACAGTATGTTGGCGACTGGTTAATCGATTAGATCTATGTAGCGCTTTAGATCTCAAAGCACTATGGTGGGTGCAGCAGTTACAACTCATGAAATATGGGGTGCAACTCAGAATGAGGGGGCAGATTTGAGTGCACATTGGCTGCAATCGAACTCTTAAGATGATGGGCTGTGTGTATTCATTAGCAGCACTCAGTCTTCGCTAAGTGATCTTGTTTGTTTTGTTGTTGTGTTAATGCTTTGCTGCGCCTGTTTGACTTACAACGTGCTTTCTCTTTCCGCAAACTCGATGTTTGTGTTCCTTTATTTTGAGATGCTTTTAGTATTACTGTCACACACACAACCACAACCACACATACAACCACACACCCACAACCACACACCCAACCACACACACACAACCCTACACACACACAACCTTACACAAACACACACACAACCCCATGCAACCACAACCCCACACACACAACCACACAAACAACCACAACCACACACACACAACCACACACACACAACACCACAACCGCACACACAACCACACACATCCACAACCACACGCACAACCACACGCACAACCACACGCACAACCACACACACAACCACACACACAACCACACACAACCACACACACAACCACACCAAGCATTGGCATAGCCAATAGGTCTCGCCTTTGGGACCTTATAAGTGTTTAGACATGCAACAGTTGATGTGGTTGCACCAAGGATATTGTGCTGCATAACTAAATACTTAGAAGGTCCCAAAAGCGAGACCTATTGGCTATGCCAATGCTTGTATCATGTAGGGATGCCACCACGTGAAGGCTAAACGTGTGCAATATTCAAGACATGGGCTGGACAGGGGATAGGGGCCTAAAGCTGGACAATCAGGCACACTGCAGGCTCATACTTCAGTATGGCCACAGGGTCAAAGTGGATATTTCGAGGTCAGCATGACATTTAGAGAGAGCAGGGCTTTAAGTGGGCCGGGTCCTGCCGGAGCTCAGCACCATCAGTTCTAAAAAGTAGGTGCAGAGACAGGTCCCTATCGGGCTCTCCATTTCTGCCCTCACCCTCACGGTGAAAAAAAGGTGTAGGTATAATGTTACTTGCTGTATTATATAGCTGGATGCAATGACATAGGCAAAAAAATACAGCACACTATGCTAAGCACAGGTTTTTAGCTTAGGTGTTTTTAAAGCATGCCATTAATTACATAGGCCACGTCCCTTTGAGAAATCACCCAGTTTTTTCATCCCACTTAAAGACCTGGAAGAGAGGCTGTGGAGTAATGCCCAGAGCTGCCGACTCTGAAACAAGGAAACCTGTGTTGAGTGTCAGCCTCGGCTCAACAATGACATCCAATGATTCTGGGCAAATCACTTAATCGACCCGTGCCTAAAAACAACAAGCATTGGCATAGCCAATGGGTCTCACCTTTGGGACCTTGTAAGTGTTAAGTTATCCAGCACAATATCCTGGGTGCAACAACATCAAGTGTTTCATGACTAAACACTTATAAGGTCCCAAAGGCGAGACCTATTGGCTATGCCAATGCTTGTTTGTTTTCCTGTCATGCGGGTTGAATCCAGGAAATACTGATGTCTTTGTCGCGCATGGGCTTCCAGCAGTGTTCAAGATGGTTGTTTCTCCCTGCCAGGGAGAAAACACCTCTACCAGCATGGGAGCACCGTCCAAGGGAGAGTTGGATTGAGTCCCCAAACACTAATGTCAGGCTAGGCAGAATCACACTACTGCATACTTCACTTTGTGGCCTTTCAAAATATCTTACCGATTTTGTGGGACGTAGGACTCACTTCTGGTAGGCTCTGGTGTTCGAGGATTTCATGAGCACAAAAAGATATTGATTACTCTCCCTCAATTAGCAATTAGCAAGATAAGAGTGCTCATGCATGCTCAATAAGTCGCTTATATTGTCTCTGCATGCCTAGTTACTCCCGGGTTCACTTTCAGGTGGAAGTTTTGACAGAGGTTAATCTCTCCTTTATCTTCCTTTGGACATCGTAGGTAAGTGCTCCTTGAGAGTTGTATTTGGAGGCTCTTGCTGACTAATTTGAGTGGCTGTTTAGGCGACTATGAAATCATCTACAATTATGGGAAAACTGAAAATAAAATTGTGAAGGGAAGTTATAGAAGCCTTTTATTCAGAGTATAACACTGGTGCGTCGTCTGTCCTGCTGTGCAGTTTCTTCACTGACAGGCATCATAACATTCTCCTTGAGCTCTACCTTAAGAATCTAGGGAAGGACACCAGGCTGGGGAATGGAGGGGGGACCTGGATAAAAGGAATATACCATTGGGAAGACCTTACAACACATCTCTTTTCAATAATTGAAAAAAATGCTGTAAATGGGGCAGTGAAGCACAATAATGTGATTAACAACTTTGAAGATAATAACTGCAAACTCCAAATTGCAGTGGAAATTAAAAGATAACCAAAATAATTACTCTACGCAGTGCTCTTCTCACAAATAACACCAAGGCAAAAACTAAGAGGCACAGAAATTTTTAAAGGGGTACAAGGAGAACAGAGACTGAGGGTAAGGGGGGAGTGACCACATACTGAAAGTTTGTCTGTACCACACAATGGAGAGACCTCTTTTTTGTCTCCTCTACTGCTCCTGGTGCTATCATTTGAATTTTCTCCTTTCTTAAATGAATCCATATCCTGTAACATTTTCTTGGGTTAATGTGCCAGTCTATCCATACTCCCAATACGACCATCTTCCATGATCACCACATTGCTCTTTACTTTTTTGATTCTTTTTAGTTTGTGATATTGTCAAATTTGTTTTGATCAATGAAAGGTTTCCTAACCAAAAAGCATTGTCTAATTTTCCGTTCTCACTTATTCACTCCCCATTTTGTTTATCATACCACTCTTTGTATTTGTTTTCATGCTTTAGAATTTTTTGCTCAACTCCTCTTTCTTCAACAAAACACTTTTGTTTTCCTATAGCCAATTTGGAGTCAATTTAGACCCTGGTTCCCTGCCTCTGAGCATAACGAAAGGTAGCGTACCTATAACACTGTTAGGTGTGGTATGATAAGACCAAAGCATTTCCTTTACCGTTTGAATAATAGGTTTGGCTGATGCAATTGCTAACTGTATTGCTTCTTTGATCATTCTATTAGTCATTTCCACCGTTCCATTGGCTTTAGGACAGTATAGAGTAGTTCTGATATGATGGATAGAAAGATCAATAATGAATATAATTTCCTCTGACAAAATTGGACCCCCTTATCAGTATTAAGGGTGCTGGGAATGCCTTCAGTGGTAAGCATGTCAGATAAGAAGTTAATGAGGGATTTAGTGTTGATTGTGTTTACAAATTTCGTAGCTATCCAATGGGAGAAGTGATCAGTGAGTATTAAAATGTACTTATCTTGAAACCCAGGAGCATGACTAGGACATACACTGCCAAGCCCCAATTTGTCCCAAGGGATGGAGGGCACTTTAATGGGGATCAAAAGTCTTTCTGGGGTACACCATTTTGTCATTTACGCTGCATGCCTGACAGTCCTTGGCTTTATTTTCTGTCAAAGAATTCATATGGAGGAATCAGTAATCCGCTTTGTGAGGTTTCTTCCTAAATGGCCCTCATGAGTAATGTTCCGAATGTGTTTCCTTGAACCCATAGGGGGCACAATTTTTCCTGATTTTTTAATTAAATTACCCTTTAATGACAGATCATCCCTAACGTTCAAGAATGTTTGAAGTTTGTTTAACTTTTTTGGGCCAACCCTCAATGATCTTTTCTTTAACTTAGTTCAAAGTTTTATCTTTGTTCATGTAGTCTGCCAATTCTGTTCCTAATATGGCTGGTATGGATATAACAAAGATAGGTAATTCTGGGTTACTGATGTCTGTTCTTAATAAGTAATATGAACAAAAAGTCTACTGCAAAATTTCTTGATCCCTGGACATTCTCAATCTTAAAATTGTATCTTTGGAGCCCCAAAACCCATTCTGATATCCTGTGTGTGTTTTTTCTATGTCTTTGTTGAAAAAAGCAGACACCAGGGGTTTAGGGTCTACCTCTAATACAAAAGGCAAACCCCAGAAGTAGAATTTAAAGTGGTTATCTGCCCAAAACAAGCTAGCATTCCAATTCTCAAAGGAGCGTCCTTGCCACCAGAAGCTATCAATGCCCCGTCAGGGACTATCGTATTGAACATGGCCCTCCACAAAGGAATATGCCTTTTTTCGTTTAACTCGATGTGTCCACCAGGGAGCTACACTAAGTGGACCACAAGGTATCGCCGCCCTCAAGAGACTGTGACTCTATTCCACCAACCAGGATTAACTCCCTTACCCTCAGGTTTCTGTTTTTGAATAATTGCTGCACTTTCCAAACTCAGCCAACCCCAGGTAATCTTAGTCCTGATGAGACGCAATTATCCTTATTGGGTCAAAACGCAGTCGACACGATTAAACAGACAGACAACGTGTCCATATTGCTGATTCAATGATTGATTCTATGTATCCAAGATTTTTCTTATTAGAAACTGATGCCTCATATGTATCAACCAATATACCTCTTATGCTGACGTTTAATTTCACCTTCTTTTGTGTTGCTTGGGTTCTGATTTGGTTACACACCTAGGGTCTTCTTATCCTATTTTTCTTCTTCAAAAAACACTCATTATATGTTTTGTCATGATATATTTTTGGTCAAATTTATTCTAGTTGAATAAAAACTCGGTTCGGCTGAACCACAGTTGTGTACTTCAATACTGGCTGTGCCAAAATGCCTAATGAACAGTGGTTTATTTTGATTACGTCCACATAGAAAAATCTATGACATTCATAATTTTGGAATTAATGCCTACCTGCTAGTGGAGCTGCTGGGCTCCACTTTGTATTTTGTTGTCCCCACCCCTCACACCTCCCCCCTGGGTTTGCGATTACCGTTGATAACACACCTCCTTCAGAGGCGAGCTATTTATCAATGACAGTTGCATGGCCACGCAGCTAACGCACGTAGCAGCCACACCAAAGGCAAGTCCGTCTGCATCCACTTTTGCCTGGCCAGCACCAGGGGCTAGGCCCCTTGCCCATTTTAAATCAGCGCCCTTGCAACACAGTGCTAAGGAGCTTGGGAACATGGCTCCTGTGGCCCCACAACACTCTTATGAGATCTTGGACCCCGCTCAAGTGAGTTTTTAGATCGACCTGTTGCATCCTCTTCTATGGGCTCTGGCTCACACACTAATTGCCATTGGTTGTTTCATATGGCATTCAGAAATGCTGGCTTGATATTGATGCATTTCTATAGATGTCCCTACTTTGTGTGCTTAGCTCTCTTTGTGGCAAATTCACTCAGAGAACACTTTGGTTGGCTGTGATGACCCCTCCTCCTTGCTCTCCAACTTGTTTTTGTTTGTTTGCTGCTGCTCGTGTTTTCGCAGGCCTCCTACTTCCAAGCTCTCAGCGCCACCAACGTGGAAGCAGATAATTCCATGATGGACGTCCACTCCAAGAAATCAGAAAGATATATACACTAAATGCATCAGATGATTACAACCACTGAAGACTTAAATATGCACATTGACACTTGCACATCACAATGACAATTATAGCCTATGGAGACTTGAATGTGCACACAGACACTCTCATATCACAATGTCAATAATCAAAAATAAAAAACATATCCGGCTACAAACTTCCATCTTGGCCCACTCCAGACTGGGGGATTCACAGCCAGGGTCAAGAGACTCAGCAAAACGGGGAGCTGCTGCACTGTAGACGCACCCGTCGTTCAGGCCCAAATCCCAGTTTCTAAGTCAACAAACCCCAGCTTTATAATCTCAAATCCCACTAGAAGGTTCCGAGAGGCCCTCCTCTGCGCCAAGGAAACTTACTGGAACTGGCCACTTTCCATGCAAGCATTCCATAGGGAAAAGAGTTCTCACTTTCCTTCTGCGCTCTCACGTATTCCAGCCATTATCTTAATGAAGCTTACGAAAGTCTCCACTAGAACAGAAAACAAAACAACCTTGAACGTGAATAGCCTAAATGACTTGAGTAATCTGGTGGCCTGCCTGTGTGCGCAAAAGCTCAACCTAGCTGTCCGAATTCAAGATGGCATGAGGGCATGTCAAAGCCAATGGTAAGAACTTCATAATACTTCCCAATGTACAACATAATGCACATTTGAGCACTCCTGATTATAACACTGCAGTTTTAGACCAAGATGTACATTCCACACTTCTCCCTCTCATGCTCATCCCACACGTTCTGTTCCTGGCACGGCGGTTCTGCTCTTTGAAAGCTCTCCCCCTCGGCAGCTACAAGACACACAAAAAAACTTCAAGAAAACAAGGCACATGCAGGAAACGTGATGTTGTACATTCAAGCTAGGATAAAGTAAAACACCAAAAGTTAGTTAAAACAATGGTAGTCAAAGGTCATCATGTGGTTTCAATACATGGGGGTGCCTCTGGCACTACAAGGTCCCAGGCTGTGACCCCCCCCCCATTGGAGTTGTTTCCTTCGATCTGCATCCCACCTGTATCCGTAATGGTGAGTGGTCTGATAGTCCCCTTACTAAAAAATCAGCCTCCACCACCTCTCCCAGTTCCCCTGTTAGTATGAAGATATAATCCAGCCTCGAATACACCCTTTGTGCCCCGGAGAAATATGAGTATTGTTCGACCTGTGGGTTCTGTGCCCTCCATATATCCACCAGACCCATTGTGTCTGCAAATCACGCCAGTGGGGTAGAGGCGACTGGGTGGACCTCTCGTGCGATCCATGGGCATGTCCATTACATCATTGAAATCACCTCCTATCACATGGAAGGAGGTCGTGCCTCTGAGAGGACTTCTGTCACTTTAGTCAATGTGCATGCCTGTAGCCTTGGTGGGGCATAGACTCAGAACAGGGTCAATCTCATTCTGTTTCATGTGCCTGCCATCCAAAAATATGTACTGTAAGGATCAGTCCATGGGTGTGATATCTCAAAGGGGGGTGTCTTTTTTTTAAATCAGGATTGGTAGCCCCGAGACATGGTGGTGTCCTGCGTGGGCCAATAACCTAAATGTTCCTCTCCCCAGGAACCTTTGTTTGGTACCCTGGAGGTGTGTTTCCTAGAGCATCACTACATCTGGGTGTAGTCTTTTAATATGGCGCAAAACCAACCCTCTTTTAATCCTGTCACCAAGGACATTCACGTTCCATGGCAGGAGCGTGAGTGCCAAATTGTCTATGCAGGTCGACATGGGTGTAGTATGGCCCTTATGTGTGCTATTGATTTGTGTGTCGCATGTCTGGGGTCTCTTTTCAGACACTGGAGACCCTGCCCATCAGAACCGGTGCGATAAACCTGCATTTGAACTTGCAGAACAACCTTTCCGTGTCCCTTCCTACCAACCCACAGCCCCACCCACCATGCCCTTCTCACAACACTCAACTACCAAACAATTGAATTGCCGTGCATAAGAGGAGAAGGAGAGGACTGTCGCCCTCCCACAAACTGTTAAAACGTTATGCTATAAGCATAAACTCTCACAGCTTGCTAACAAAATGGGATTAACAACAGCAGCAGCTCAGTCTTTGTCGGAGCTTGTCACCGTAATAATCCCTCTGTATGTTGGATCTCAGTGGCAGGTAGGGGGCAGCCGGTACCTCGTTTGTAGTGCAGTCGCTGCCGTGGCTGGAGCGTTAGTAGCAGTTCATTCTTGTGCTTGAGTTGGTCCTGTGGTTCCTTCGTGTGGCAGGTGATCCAGATCTGAGTAGTTTTCCAGTTCTAGTATTCTGGTAACTAGTGGGTGTGGAGCTTTTTTGTCCGAAGACATCGCAGGGTTGTCAGATTCCGAGATAGAGCTTCTCATGCTGGAGTCATCGGTTGCTCCTGCTTTCCTCTGGGTGGTAGTCCCACCCCCCCATCTTTTTGAGATCTCTTCTGCCCTGTCCTTATCCCCTCGTCGCATATGGGTGCCCCCTATGGTCTGCTCTCTCCGATGTTCCATCATGAATGTTCTTTGCTGTTTTCCTTTGTGCCCAAGGGTTAATCTACCCAACGGGTGCAGTCTGACTAGTCTCTCTCCAGATGGGCGTAGGACCGGCCTTTCCTCCACCCAGGCATGTGGACAGAAAGTCTGGTTTGTTCGTTTCCTCGACTTTCTCCAGAAAGCCCACAAAGCGGAGGTTTGTGTTTTTGGCACCTTCAATGCGCTAGAGGACATCTTTGGTAGTTTCCCTTCACTCTGCTACCCCAGGGCGTAGTTCCTTCAGTTTCCCCTCAGCCTCCGTAATGTGCTTCTCGGCGGTGGTGACCATTACATAGAGATTGCGTAAGCCCTGTCGAAGTAGCGTTACCTCTGAGTGAACCTCTCCTATTCTATCTTTAAATGCTGCCCTGGAGGATTGTATTGCCTGTAGCAGTGTCGCCGTGTCTGGCAGCGGGGAGTGTGCGGTTTCTGGAGGGGTGACTGGGTTTGTATAGCGGTCCATTTTCCCTTGTCTGGGAGGTTTGGGATCTTTATCTTTCCCCATCCCCTGATGTATGTAGGGGTGGTGATGAGGTCCCTTCACTTGCTCAGAGTGTGTTACTTTTACTCCTAAAGTCTCTCTCCTCTTCGATTGGCCTGGTAAGGTGCCCTTGGTGTCTTAATGCATCCAGTATGGGGCTGTCCCCTTTCTCTTTTGCTTACTGAGTTTGTCTTCTCCTGTCTGTATTCAGGACTTATGCTCCCCTGACCTCTTCCCTACAGCGCCACATGGGTCCATCGAGCAACCAAGGCCCGGCTGGAGGGTCCCTTCCCTTTGCAGACACGTTTTAACCTCTATTTCAGGTGTAGTGGGGAGTCCTAGTCTCACTCTGTGGCTGTGGTGTAAGACCAGTGTGTACTTGACTGCCTTTTTTAGGTCTCTCCTGTGCAGCGCGCATGCGCTGCAGTGGAGAGAGACCTAATGCCATCGGCACAGCTTTGGGGGCAGAAACGTGCACGTGTTGCATTGCTTGCAATGGCAACGCGTGCACGTCTGGCGATTTCCTTGCAGGAGCGCGCGGCGCCATATGGTGGTGCCATATGGGCGCACGCTCCCGCAAGGGAACCGCGCAGGCCCCCTCTCCTGCTGCCGCGCGCTTGTTTAGTCAGGGGGAGATTAAGTGATTTGCCCACATTTCACCGCAAACTGTTTGCCTCATTTTCCAAGTTTTGCCACTGTCACAGACGGTCGAGCTTGATTTGCATTTTCTACTTAATACATTCAGAGTCATTCCTGAGATTTTAGGGAGGGCGCGAATGCGGAATGTCGATAGGCGGTCTATGTTGAAGTTTCACTACGAGCCATACACTGCAGTACTTGTCGCCAACTGAAGATGTCACTGTCTCGCAAGTGGCGCTCTAGCTCATTTGTTTTCACTTTCCCAACTAGTGCTGAATGCAACTTCCTATTGCGTCATCACAGATGGACATAGCTGTAGTTTTCTAATACACTTATCCTCATGTGGGCAGCTACGCACATGCGCCAGCCAATTGCTTTGCATACTTGTCCCTAGGTCATTGAAAAGTCGTTTCCTGTGACCGGATCTAGCCGCTGTCCATGGAGAGAGTTAAAAATTTGCGAACATACGTGACAAGAATTTTCAATTCTATTAAGGACAACGGAGGCGAGGATTATGCTTTCTCATTTCTTTGCTTTATTCAGCAGCCAATCAAACTTCTTATACTCAGCACTGGGTGCTCATGGGATTTGTAGTTTTCTGAGTATAAGAAGTTTGATTGGCTGCTGAATAAAGCAAAGAAATGAGAAAGCATAATCCTCGCCTCCGTTGTCCTTAATAGAATTGAAAATTCTTGTCACGTATGTTCGCAAAGTTTTAATTCTATGGCAGGACCGGAGTCTCCGATTATGCTTGTTCAAAGCTGTGCCACCTCAACCGACGCAACATCCAGAATAGGTTTATAATAGAAAGTCTTAAATGTAGTTTCAGCTGACCAATTCGCTGCATTCATTATGCCTGATAGACTCACACCCATGGAAAAGGATTTGGAGGCCATTGCCCCGCGTACAGAATGGGCGCCAAATTTGGAGACATCAATGCCTACTTCATTCATGAGCCAGTGCACCCATCTAGACAAGGTGGCTGGAGTCACTGGTCTGAAAGGCTTTTGTAATGCAATTAACAGTTGACCATTTAAATCACATCTGAATTCAATTGTACTTACCTCATACGCTTTAAGACAACGGACTACACACAATTTAGGATTATCCAGAAAAGCCGGATAGGACACTGAAGTGGAATTACCCTTGGTACGTCGGTATATATTAAACGTCACCCCTTCAGGGGAAAACCGACTCCCTGCTAGATCTAGCGCTTGGATGTCCGAAACTATTTTACATGAAACCAGACACAATAACATTGCCAATTTTGCTGAGAGTTATTTTCGTGACAGATATTTGTTATCTGGCCAGGATTCCAAAAACCGAAGGACCACTGAAACATCCCAAAGGACCGTATACTTGGGCCTTGGCGGTTTTACCAACGAATACCGCGAAGTAATTTGCACACTAGAGGATGTTCCCCCACTGAATTACCATTTACCTGGGCATGTCGAGCCGAGATAGCAGACCGAAAATTATTAACCGTTCTATAAGCTAATCCCAATGATGCTAAGTAGGCCAGGAAATTCACAACCATGGAGACAGTCGCTGTAGCGGGATCGGTGTTCCGTTGAGACCATCTATTCCATGCTGATGAATATATATTTTATGTGTATTGGCAGACCATGCCTCATTAATGAATTTGTGAGCATCTCTCGAAAGACCTGGGATCTCTCATCTGTCCCTGAAACTCGCCAGGCCACTAGAGGGAGTTGTCCTGATTCTACCAAAGGATGAGGATTCTTCTGAGGGTCCAGCAATAGATTCTATCTCTGCGGAAGAAGGAGGGGCGTGGCACATGACATCTCTAGGACTGACGGGAAGCAAACCTGCGCCCTCCACAAAGGAGGTATTAGAATCAACTCCACCTGTTGACGTCTGGTCTGAGCCAACACTGGAACTGACACCCTCTGAGGCGGAAGCCGGAGGATAGCGCTCGCACCTTTTAACAAAAAGCTAATGATTTGTTTGTGACATACTTTTTAAATTGCACGTGTTCCCTGACTTCCAGGCTTGCTTTTCACCTACAGCGGACCTAGCGCTGTCAGGTATTTTAGTCTCCTCACGAACGCTAATTGACACTCGTGACACGAGGCCACGCCCCCTGGCAGGACACGCCCACCTCCCTCGTCCATAAGACTGCGCCTACCAATAGCGCGTCTTACTGGAACTGACACCCTCTGAGGCGGAAGCCGGAGGATAGCGCTCGCACCTTTTAACAAAAAGCTAATGATTTGTTTGTGACATACTTTTTAAATTGCACGTGTTCCCTGACTTCCAGGCTTGCTTTTCACCTACAGCGGACCTAGCGCTGTCAGGTATTTTAGTCTCCTCACGAACGCTAATTGACACTCGTGACACGAGGTCACGCCCCCTGGCAGGACACGCCCACAACCCCTCTCCTCAAATGTGCCTCCAGCGCAAGCGCAGCGGACGAGCGCAGCGGGAGCGCCGTTTGCGCGCCGAAGGCGCGCCTAAGGCAAGCCCGTCTGCGCCCGTCCGCGCCAAGACCGCGCCAGGCGCAGGACACTCTGCCCCGGCCCCCCCCACTAGGTGTTACAATGCTAATTTGCTAAAAATGCTACGCATCAATACACCCTGTACCTGTAAAGTCGACATATATACCATCAAGGGGTATATTAGCTGCAGGCAATGCCGATGGACCTCCTCCCCAGCTACGACCTCAGCCCCACAGGCTAACCTCAGGGAAGAAAACCCACCCTTTACCGGAGGGCTGATCAATGCAAGATCTGTGACTTGCCACAGCCAAGATATAGCTGACCTCATTCAGGAATCAAACATCGACTGCCTTTTTATAACAGAGACCTGGCTTACGAATAACAGTAACCCTGATCTAGCCACCGCCCTCCCACAAGGCTACCCCATATTCAGACAAGATAGACCCAAGGGGCGAGGAGGAGGTGTAGCCCTCCTACTACGAAACTCCTTTAAATGCCACACCTTCACCCTCGACTCACTAAATGGCGCAGAATCCCTAGGATTCTCCATTAAACTCAATGAGTCCACCTCATTCTCAGGTGGCCTTATCTATCGTCCACCAGGCACCGCTACCAAATTCTTAGACTCCCTTAGTGACACCCTTGGACAACTCCTAATCAGATATCCGCATGTCACCCTGCTGGGGGACCTGAACCTGCACCTCGACTCCACAGATGACCCGCAAACACGTAATTTCCACCAATCACTGGAAATTTTCAACCTCCAACAAAAGGTCAAGGAACCCACCCACCGAGCGGGACACACCCTAGACGGGATCTGTACCAACCTCCCCTCCTTAGAAACCCACACCCCAGTCCCACAAATCTGGACCGACCACAATCTTATCCCATTCCTCATCAAAACCCCGCAGCATATAAACACAACCAAACCTTGCGCTCCCCCAGAGAACCAGGTCAACTGGAAAAAGGTAGAAGAAACCTTCAAGCTCAATCCCATCTTTGAGACCCAAAACCCCACCATGTCGGGCGACGTAGAACAAGACTCACAATTCTTCCACAACTGGATATCCCACGAAATTAAAATCCGTACCCCACCCAAACGCACCAAGAGAAATGGTACTAAATCTAAAACCAAAACAAACGCTCCTTGGTTCACTCCAGAAGTAGCAAAGGCACACTTGCTCTGCAAAAAAGGAGAACGCAATTGGCGAAAAACCTATGACACCGCAGACAGAAACTCCTATATCCTACTTAGGAAAAGCTATCACTCAATCATAAAAAACGCCAAAAAAGACTTCTACACCAGAACTATAAATGACGCAAAACAAAAGCAAAAAACTTTGTTTGCAATAGTGCGATCCTTTACCCATCCCGCAGCCCTACAGTCTGAAATACCCCCCTCTCAAGATCTCTGCGACAAAATTGCAGATTTCTTTGAAGAGAAAATCAATTTGATCCAGAAGAACTTCCCCACCTACCAACGATCCCTGCCACCAGCGAGAGAGGAACCAACAGATAATACCTCAGCTCATCTAAGGACCTTCTCTCAGGTCACTCTTGCACAATCCAAGGAAGTCATTTTAACTTGCAAATCAGGCTCTCCCATGGATTCCTGTCCTCCGAGGATCCTACATCAGCTGATTGATACCGTCAATCCTGTTATCAACGAAATAGTCAATACTTCCCTCAGTACTGGTATCGTCCCTAGTGAATGGAAACACGGCACCGTCAAACCTTTGACGATAAAACCTAACAAACCCCCTTCCGATCTGACCAACCTCCGCCCTATTTCCCTCCTCCCAGTCTTGGGCAAGATCACAGAACAAATAGTCTACAGGGAACTCAAAGCCCACCTGGAAGCAAATAATATCCTCCACCCCCAACAATCTGGATTCCGTCCCCAGCACTCCACAGAAACAGCCCTGATCGAGTTGACCGACTCCATAAAAACCCTCCAAGATCAAAGGAAAAACGCCGTACTGATTTTGTTGGACCTCACGGCAGCGTTCGACACAATCTCCCATCAAATACTCCTAGACAGACTTAAGGACATTGGCATAGCCGACAGGGCATTGGACTGGATAATATCCTTCCTTTCCGAAAGAACACAATCTGTGAAACTAGGACCCTTCAACTCCACAAAGAAAAAGATTGGATCAGGAGTCCCACAGGGCTCTATCCTAAGCCCTTTGCTTTTTAACGTCTACCTCATACCTCTCATCTCCCTGATCGAATCTTACGGTATCACTGTTACATCCTACGCCGATGATACCCAACTCATAGTCCCGCTAGAAGAGAACACCACGACGGCTGAACAAAATTTAACCAACTGCCTGAAGGATGTCTTCCTGTGGATGGAAACTAACCACCTCAAATGTAATACAGGGAAGACAGAAATCCTCCCCATAGGGAGAAACGTCAACTTCCATCCCCACCTTTGGTGGCCAAAGGACTCTACAGCCCCCCCACAGACCGTAACTACTGCAAGAAACCTAGGAGTCACCTTTGACACTGACTTGTCCTTTGACCATCATGTCAGGACAGTCGCAGGATGCTGCTTCGGAATCATCAAGTCCCTCAAAAAATTTTTTGATTTCCTTCCAATTGAAGCAAGAAAGACGGTCACAGTGGCACTAATCCTTTCGCGTATAGACTACTGCAATGGCCTCCTGGCAGGTGTGAAGAAAACCACACTCAAAAAACTCCAGAGCGTCCAGCACTCGGCGGCGAGGCTAGTGCTCAAACTCCCCAGACGATCTTCAGCCTCCTCCGCCCTGAGAACCCTCCACTGGTTACCTCTGCACAAAAGGATCCTGTTCAAGATCCTAACCGTGGCCTTCCGGGCTTTCAACCAGATTGGTCCCAAGTACCTAGTTAAACGTTATCGCCACTATAACCCACACAGGTCCCTGAGATCCTCCAACAATAACCTTCTTACAATAGGAAAGTTCAACCTAAAAACCAAAGGGGGAAAAACTCTCACCCACTTATCCTCCAAAGCATGGAACGCCATGCCCCAGCATCTGAGATTCCTGACAAAGGAATATACATTCAGGAAACAACTGAAAACATGGATTTTTAGCTTATCAGATGAGTATGTGCGCGATACCATCTAGTCCCGCCCAAATCCTTCCCCTCCACTCACCTTCCAGTCAGCGCCAGGATGCTTCTTCCGAAGCGACAGTCGCGCTTTATAAATATCGCTTCCATTCCATTCCATTCCAACACCCTGGGTATCATCACAAATGCTGGAAACGCATAGCTCAGAGTCTGGGGCCAAGTCTGAAGGAAAGCGTCCGAGGCTATCTCCTCCGGAGCCGGACACCAACTGTAAAAATTCGGTAGTTGTCCAGATGACATGGGCCCCATAATATGTTCAGGGGTCGCAACACTTACGGATGGAGCCTCCAATCGCTGAGGAATCGTAGGTTACGAGAGTGCCAGTCGGCCACCTCGTCGCTGCATCCTGGGAGATTTTCCGCCACCACAGGAATTCTGTGAAGAAGGCAGTAATGCCAGAAATCTTTGGCTATTTCGTTCAAGCTTTGGGACCGAGTCCCCCCTAATTTGTTGACGTATCGGACTGCCGACACGTTGTCAATTCGCAGAAGGATGCAACAATCTGTTTTGTGTGGGGAAAGACTGCGAATAGCGAACGAGCCTACCAGCAGCTCCAAGCAATTAATGTGTAAGGCCAGTTCTTCCTGGGACCAACGACCCCCAGTGGATATCGAGCCGCAGCGGGCTCCCCAGCCCCATCGGCTGGCATCCGACTCGATTACAACTTCGGGACTGGACCCGAAGATGGCTCTGCCGTTCCACGACTCCATGTGTTCGAGCCACCATAGCATCTCCCACCTCGCTTCCTCTGAAAGACGGATTTTCACTGCATATCCGAGGCCTTTGCGGAGATGCCGGATTTTCAATCGTTGGAGAACCCGATAATGAAGAGGGCCTGGGAAAATGTCTTGAATCGAGGAGGCTAGGAGCCCCACAATCCGTGCTACGGACGGCAACAATACAATTTGCTTCCTCAATACCGATCGTAATTCCTTCTTGATGGTTCTGATCTTCTGTGAAGGAAGGAGAAGTTGGCAGCACCGAGAGTCTATGCGGAAGCCTAGAAACTCATTGAACTGTGTGTGAGATAACACGGATTTCTGAGGATTCACTACAAACCCCAAGCTCTGCAGGGGAGAGATCGACCACTCCAAATGCTTGGTCACCAAGCGAGGGCAGCGCACCATGAGAATGATGTCGTCCAAATAGACCATCAACCGCACCCCACGCGCTCACAAAGACTCCACCACTGGACGAAGCAGTTTCGTGAAGCACCATGGTGCTGACGAAAGGCTGAAGGGAAGAAACTTGTACTCGTAACAAACGCCTACCCAGATGAATTGGAGAAAACGCCGGTGAGGGGCGTAAATGGGAACTGAAAGGTAAGCATCTTTTAAGTCGAGACGCACCATCCAATCTCCTTCTTGTAAGAGGTCGCGCAGAAGATGGATGCCTTCCATCTTGAAATGGCGATAAATGATCCAGCCGTTGAAATCCTTTAAGTTCAAGACTAGCCTGGACCCGCCCCCTTTTTTCTCTACAAGGAAGACGTTGCTGATAAAGCCTCGGGGATGTATCTGGGACCTGACAATGGCCCCTTTCCTTAGAAGAGGGGCTATTTCTTCTGCGATAAAATTCTGCTCGTGTTGGGAAAAATATATTGGAGGGGGAATAGGGCCCTGGATGGGTGTGTCGTACATCTCTAGTTTGTAACCCTGTACCGTCTCCAAGATCCAGGCATCTTGCGAGATCGTTTGCCAATTCTGAAGGAAAGATTGAATGCGACCCCCCAACGTCACCTCGGAAGCTAAAATCAGTCTCACCTGAATTTCCGGTGTCGTGTTGATTGTTTGGATTGCCGTTGTATCTGCCCCTGCGGAACCTGTTCCGTGCTCTATACTTGGGGTAGAAGGAAGAATTGGAGTCTTGGAAACCCCCGCGTTGTTGTTGTTGTTGTTGGTGGTATTGCTGATGGTATTGGCCTCGTAGGGCTCCTGAATTACCACAGCTGAACGACCGCCCTCTGTATCGTCCGGCCCTGCCGAAAACCAGACGGAAAGCTTTCTTCAGGGATTCCTGTGCCTTATCCAGGCCACTGAAGGTGGCCACAAACTTGGTCAGCTCCTTGAGGAACGGTTGACCGAATAGAAGGCCGTGGGCCACAGGACCTGCCTCTGATGTAGAGAGCTCTGCTAATTTAGGGTCTAGTTTAAGGTGCGTGGACCGCGGAGCGCCGTCTCTCGGAAGATATGGCGCAATTCGCAGACCCGCTTTACTTGGCACAGAATCCAATCTCCAAGATTTTAGTAAGGGGCCCAGAGAGATCAGGCAACTTATCCTGGCATGACTGCCAGGCCCGGTCAATGCCTTTCTTTGGATCTTTTGAGTATTTTCAGAGATAAGTTAGCATAGTGGGATCCATTTCAGGGGTGTCCGCCACTTTCGCCGCTAGCTCCGGCCGAGGACATTCGGAACGCAGCCGTGCCCTGACCTCCTTATCATAGGGGCGGCGGAGGTGCGATTGTACATAATCTGCAACCTCTTGGGATGGAAACTGCGCAGTAGAGTTGGGGTGGATGATGTCGGATGGCTCAAAGGTAAGGACCTTGGGCTGAGGAGACGATTCTACATGATGCTCATTCCTCTCTTTCTTGGCAGGTTGAGCTGCTTCCTCTTTATCAGACTCCTGGTTGGTATCAGTATCGCCCGTCTCTCCGTAAAGAGAATCTGTAGGATCTGCTTGTGGCGAGGGGGACTGGTCCTTTACCAGAGAATCCGCAAGCCGCGCAAAATCCTCTTTGTGGGGGTTTTCTCTTTGGAGGAAGACGTTTTGGCGGGCACATTTGTGGACGGAAACCAGCCTTGCTGCATTGCGTATTTATTGAAGTGGCGTTTTAATGGCGCAATCGCCTTTACCAGAGCCGTGTTTACGGACTTCTGTACTCCTTTGTCCAAAGCCTCAACAATGTCCTGCTCAAGAAAATCAGAAGGATCCCCCTCATAATATTCATCGTCATAGATGTACTCTGCCATAGTATCCAAAATAGGTCTATATATATATATATATATATATATATTCACTGAAAAAACCATAGGTTTCACACATGTTATAGTTAGCGGAAATTTTACTGATAAAAAACCAATGAAATTCCCCCGTTATAGTTAGTGCAGGCAACTATAACTCACGCGACCGCAATCCTCTGCTGATGCTAATACTGTATTTAGACACTTATTTGCCCATGTCTTCTTCCATAAATTTTTAGCTATACATATATTACAAATATTTTTTTTTCATAAGGACACATATGTCATCAGCAGAAGATTGCGGTCGCGTGAGTTATAGTTGCCTGCACTAACTATAACGGGGGAATTTCATTGGTTTTTTATCAGTAAAATTTCCGCTAACTATAACATGTGTGAAACCTATGGTTTTTTCAGTGAATTTGCAAGGTTTTTTAAATGCTAATTCCTAACTATAACGTGTGTGAAACCTATGGTTTTTTCAGTGAATTTGTACGGTTTTTTAAATGCTAAGTTACTTTACGCCATTCGTGGCGTGCGCGCCCACTTAACGCAGTTCGTTCCGTGCGCGGTGCGCTTCGCGCACCGCGCGCCCACTTTACGCAGTAAGTGCCGTGCACGCACGGTGGGCACGCGGTGCGCTACGCGCACCGCGTGCCCACGTTACGCTAGATGGGCCATGTACGCACGATGCGCTTCGCGCACCGTGCGCACATGGAGGACATATGATGCACTTCGTTTTGAAAGGTAATATTTAAATTTTTCACACCTCTTATAAGCCATGCACAAATGGTGCCCTTCGGGCACCATTTCCACACGGGGTGGGTTTTTGGCCTTGGGGGATCTTTGGGAACTCCCTCAACATGGCTAGGTGTTTTGGAGCTGTCCAAACAGCCCCTTTACATGTTTTTGTGCTTTGTATTTTAATCCACACTCTCAGTGCGAGAGAGAAAATGGCGGCCGCCGCTTCCTGGTTTCGGCCGATTCGAATGTTTACTAAGATCTAAGAGCCAATCAGAATCGCGCTCGCGCACGCCACCGTACGCGTACGGTAAGCGTACCGTAAGCGCACTGTAAGCTGGCTCAGATATATATATTGATTTAAAGGCTATTTTCTCAGAATCTACTGAACAGATTTACACCAAACCTACAAAAGGCACTTCCTTGACCTGTGGACTACCTCTCTGCCAAATTTCTACTAATTCTGTTCAGCCGTTCGGGCTGTAGCTGTGTCTAAAGGTCCTATGGAAAAATGCATGGGAAAAACGCGTTTTGGGACCCCCCTTTTATCTCAGCCCCCGCTTGACGAATCCCCCCCGAGACTTTCAGGGTAGGAGCGGAGCGTAGCGCCCCACCTATTTTGAAAAATTCGCGAGGATTCGTCGACCGGCGCCAAAGTTATTCAAAATAGAATGTTGCGGATTTCCTATGGAAACGTGGTCCTAACTATAACTACCTACTGGCGACCGCCAGTAGGTAATATATATATATATATATATATATATATATATATATATATATATATATATATATATTCACTGAAAAAAACATAGGTTTCACACATGTTATAGTTAGCTGGACATTTCACTCGTACAAAACCATTGAAATTCCCCCGTTATAGTTAATTCAGCTAACTATAACTTGCGCGACGGCAATCCACTGCTGATGACGTTACATATTACATCACTCATGACATGGTCAGTGACATCACTCATGACATCACTGATGACATCTCAAATTTGCAAGGTTTTTTAAATGCTAACTCCTAACTGTAACGTGTGTGAAGCGTCGGAATGCATTCTTGTTTCAATGTCTGCCTAATGCTAGCTAGAAAAACGTTAATGTTTTAAAAACATGGTCATTGTTTATTTATTCTCCGGCTAGTACGGCGGGATCGCCCTTCAACAGATGAACTATATTTTACACACACAGGGGTTAAAGATTTGTCAGAAATCGCAGGCTGTCTGATGGATGTATAGTGCCTTGGAAGTCTGCCCATCTAGCTGCAGGCACAGATGACTGGCCCAGAAATAGAGAAGTGCTGATTGGTGCTTGCTTGAAAGAAGTTTGAACGTCAAGCAACCAGAGGCTGCAGTTTGTCACGATATCATACTTGAGGAGTTAAAACACTGACCTAACAATGACCCTTGAGCAGACTGTGAACATTTGCTGGTAATAAAGCACACTTCTTCCATTCCGTGGGAGCTTGAGTTCGACCTTGTGCTGTTAAAGCACACTTTACTTCTTCCGTCACAGAATGGTGGCTTCTACATTTGAAGAAGTTTTTAGGTCGAGCCTAGCGCAGCGCTGCTCTAGGAGATGACCTTTAAAAATCGGTCCGCACTTTTCAGCACAGTACCACCTCAGTATCACTCAGCACCACCTCCACACAAGCATACCACCATCTTAGCACTACTTCAGTTTAACTCTGCATGATCTGAGCACCAGTGCAGCACCACCTTTGCACTAGCGCAGCACTACCGCACCACCCCACTACAGCTCTACCTTGGCATCAGCATGGCACAGCATCACTCAGCACCGCCACAGCATCACTCAGCACCGCCACAGCATCACTCAGCACCGCCACAGCATCACTCAGCACCACATCAGCACTAGCACAACACCACCTCCTCATCAGTGCACCAGCAAAGCACCAACTCCGCATCAGCGCAGCATCACCTCAGCACCAATGCAGCATCACTTCAGCATTAGTGCAGCATCAGAACAGCACCACCTCTGCGTCACTGAGCACCACCTCCGCGCAAGCACACCACCACCTCAGCACCATGTCAGTATAACTCCGCATCACCTGAGCATCAACACAGCATTACCTCAGCACCAGGATAGACAAACTGGAAGACATTGTATATGTTAATTATTTTTTATTAGGGTCGTTCGTTTGTACATAATGTTTACTTGGTTATATATAAGGTAACAAAAATGCTTATAACTCTTTAGTATTACTTTTCAACATGCTGCACAGCAGCCACACTGCTCTACAACATAACCTAAACACATTGGCAAAACCAATAGCTCTGGCAAAACACTTGTAAGATCCCAAAGGCGAAACCTATTGGCTCTGCCAATGCTTGTTTACTTTTATTAGGTCAAAGCCTAGGGCAGTCCCTGCCTGGGATTGGCATCATGGAGTCAGGCTTGGGCAGAGCATGTGGCTGTCTCATTGCCTTTACCTCCAGTAGTGTCTCGGCCAGCCAAAGTGTCACTTGTCTGTTTTCTGCTGGAAGGGTCCCGCGTTCACTGTATCCTGCACTCTTCCTTCTGCTGTGTTCTGAGTCCCAGGATCTGGGGCGGGACAGGTCGGGTCCGCTCAATGGCTGGTGTTTGGCCCGTCTGGCTGACTGTGCCGGCGTCGATGTTTCCTCGGGTCTGAGCCTCCGCCTCCTGCTCTCGCCCTCTTGGCCCCCTGTCAGGGGGGCATGTCTTCTCCCGGCATCGGGGCGTGCGGCGGCCGTGATCGGCTTCCTCGTCTCCACCGCAGATGCTGAGGAGCTCTCCCGGTGCAGCCCTCGGTCTCCTTCTCTGTGCCTCCGGAGAAGCGTCCACCACACTACGGGCTCTCTTGATCTGCCGCTGTGCTGTCCGTCTCAGGGTTCACGCTTGCACGGCCCCTTTCTCCCACGCGGCCGCGGGTTTACCATGGCCTCATTTGGCTGGTTTGGGCATCTGCTCCGTCCGTGTCCCGGCCGCTGTTTTGGGGGCGAGAGTGCCGGACTCCAGCCTCGGGAACCATCCGATCACTCTGGGCACCATGGCCGCACCGCAGGCTCGCACCGCAGGCTCGCACCGCAGGCTCGCACCGCAGGCTCGCACCGCGCCTCTTGGTCCCGGTCTCTGCTGATTTGGTACTTCGGCAGACAGGCTACCTTGTAGAGGGGGAGATTCATACCAAAGTAGGTGAGTCAGTGTCTTTAGACTGCAGGATATAATACTGATTTAACCGCTCTTGCCGGAGCTCTGTGAGGTGCGTCATAGTCGGCCACGCCCCCCACCCCCTATATTTTATCTAGATTTTGAAGGTTTTTTTTATTACCAGGACATTTTCTGTGTAACATATTAATTGGAACCTGATGAACCATTTATTATAATATGTCTGCGTATTAATATAATTGGATTATGAAATATCTTAATCCGTCGTTAAAAATTCAGTCAATTTACTTGTATCTTTCAGGACACCCAATTAAAAAAAGAGTTAATGTTTGTGCGCATGTGCACTATTGGCTGTTCCATCTATCAAATAATGCTATGATTACTTACCGGTAATCCCCATTACTCTTAGTCCTACTTGTCCTTGACCCAGTCATAACTAATGAGGTATTCCACATGACAGGAAACGCTTTTAGGCTCCACCCACCCTCCCGTCAGGGGCTATAATTACACAGCCAACAGAAAGCACATCCTGACATACCAAGCAACAAAGGCCTGAACAAGGAGGGCGGGTGGGTAGTATGACTGGGTCGAGGACGAGTAAGGGCGGGTGGGAAGTATGACTGGGTCGAGGACGAGTAGGACTAAGAGTAATGAGGATTACCGGTAAGTAATCATAGCATTACCTCTACGTCCCTCGTCCTCGACCCAGTCATAACTAATGAGGCATACCAAAGCAACCCCACCAGCAGGCCTTTGGCAAACCACACAGAGAACCGAGACCGAACACAAAAAATGGAGTGCAGCAAGTGAAAAACGTTAATAAACAAACCGTATCGGGGGGGGGGACAACCCCCACAGCATGCAACACACCACAACCAAAATTGGTCCGGTCAGACAGAGCACAATTCAGACGAAAGTGCCGTACAAAAGTAGAATCAGATGCCCAAGTGCCAGCCCTACAGATCTCATCAAGGTAAACCCCATGAAAAGCAGCCCAGGAAGCAGAAACACCCCTAGTGGAATGGGCCTGAACCCCAGAAGGGCAAGGCAAACCAGAGCCCTGATAAGCCAGAGAAATGACAGCCTTGATCCAGCGACCCAGAGTAAGACGGTAGGCAGCCTTACCCCGACCAGCCAGACCAAAGGTCACAAAGAGAGAGTCCGAAGAGCGAAACCCCGCAGGGCGGGCAGCATAAACGGACAACGCACGTCTCACATCCAGGGAGTGAAGCAACAACTCAGCAGGCGAGGAAGGAGGACAGAAAGAAGGAAGAATCAACTCCTGAGAGCAATGAAAACGAGAACGAATCTTCAGAACAAACCCAGGATCCAAAGAAAGGAACACCGCTTCATCCAAGAAACGCAAAAAGGGAGGAGAGCAATGCAAGGCAGTGAGCTCACCCAACCGCCGAGCAGAAGTAACCGCAACCAAAAAAGCCACCTTAAAAGAGAGGATTTTAAGGTCCACAGTCTCCAAGGGCTCAAAAGGAGAGGACTGCAGAGCACCCAGGACCAAAGAAAGATCCCAAGGAGGAACCGGAGAATGAGTAGAAGGAGAGGACAGAGAGTAACTCCGGAACAACCGGGAAACCAACAATCCATCCGAAGACGGAAGCAAAGCCGGATCCCGGAAAGCCCGAACAGCAGCCCACTGCCCCTTCAGAGTAGACCAGGCATACTTCTTCTGAAACCCATCCAAGAAAAACTGAAGGATAGAAGCAATAGAACAAGAGACAGGAGAGAGACCAAGCCCCGAACACCAGGAGGAGAAAGAAGCCCAATGCTTAGAGTAGGAGGACAAAGTGGAACTCCTACGGGACCCTTGCATCACAGTGATGAGGTGATCAGGCAAACCCCGGACTCCAAGAGACATCCGTTCAACCTCCAGACCGCCAGGGTGAGAGGGACCAGGAGGGAGGGAGAGGGAGACCTCAGGGGAGACGAGTAGCTGGGAAGAATCCAAGGTGGGCCCACTGCCAGGCTCAACAACAACGGGAACCAGGACATCTGCGGCCAGTGAGGCAAGACCGCCAGCACCCGGGCACCCACCCGCTGGACCTTCAGCAAGAAGGCAGGAATCGGGGGAAAGGGGGGGAAGGCATACAGCAACCAAGGGGGCCACTGAAGAGACAACGGAGTCCGAGAACAAAAGAGGGGGAGTTGGGCATTGGCCCGGGAGGCAAACAAGTCAAGCAGGGGAGTCCCGAACCTCCGACAGATCAACCGGAAAATCCTGGGGGAGAGACACAGGGTCAGAGAAGATGGAAACCTGCGACTCAAGGCGTCCGCCACCACATTGTCCACACCCCGGATATGCTGAGCAGAGATGGCCAGAAGATGACACTCCGCCCAACCCACAATTGCACAGGCCACCAAATTCAACGAAGGACTACGAGTACTGCCCTGGTGGTTGATGTAAGCCACAGTCACGGAGTTGTCGGACTTCACCAGGACATTGCACACCAGCAGATGAGCCTGGAAGATACGAAGAGCACGGTCCACAGCAGACAGCTCCCTCCACTTGGACGATCGGCGGGACTCCACCCGGAGCCAACGAGCCTGAACAGACCACTGACCCAGAGCATCCCCCCAACCGGACGCGCTGGCATCCGTCGTCAACACCAAAGGAGGCGGCAGGCGAATTCACATCCCCCTGGAGAGATTTGAGGAATCCAGCCACCACCAGAGAGCGGACACCACCTCCAGAGACACCGGCACAGAGAGAGCATAGTCCTGAACCGGAAACGGCACCCAACGCTGAAGATGCCACAGCAGAGGCTGAAGATGAACCCTGGCCCAGGGCACCGTGAAGATAGTAGCAGCCATATGACCCTGAACCTCGAGCCACTGAAGGAGGGAAGCCGCAGCCTGGGACAACAACCTCCGCAACAGGCACTGAAGACGCAGGAAGGAGCTGGCATTTCGGAAAGTTCACAAGAAACCCATGCTCTTCTAGCGTAAGGATGGTCAAGGACAGGTGCTGAGACAGGACCGCCGGGGAAGGAGCCTGGAGCAGCCAATTGTCCAGGTAGGGGAACACCGAGGGAGCAACCACCTTGGTGAACACTCGGGGAGCGGACCGGAGACCAAACGGAAGGACACAGAACTGCCAATGATGACATTCCAGGCAGGAGCGCAGGAACATCTGATCCTCCAGAGCCACAGGCACATGAAGATAAGCGTCCTGGAGATCCAGAGTAGCAAACACCCAGCCGGCCTGAATCAAAGGAACCACTCGCTGCAAGCTCTCCATCTTGAAAGAGATCTTCCGCACAAACAAGTTCAGACTCCGGAGATTGATGACAATCCGAAACCCTCCTGTGACCTTCGGAACCAGGAAAACAATCGAATAGATCCCCAGACCCCACTCCAACTGGGGAACGGGTACAATCGCCCTCTTCAAGAACAGAGCCCGAACACCGTCCACCAAGGACTGATGACGGGACCGACACAAGGGAGTTGGTGTCCGCACCACGCCCGAGGGAGGAGGAAGGGACTGAAACTTGATCCAATACCCCTGTTCCAGGACATCCAGCACCCACTGATCGGAGGTCGTCAGACGCCAAGCGGGAAAGAACAACCGCAACCTCCCACCAACCTCGGGCGCCACACCAGCGGGACCCACGACCGGAGTGGCATAGTCGGGAACGCTGCAGCCCTGGTCCAGCATCACGGGGAGGCTTCTTCTGGAACTTCTGAGGGAAACCTCTACCAGCACCCCTCGGGCCTTTAAAGGACTTGGCATGAGAAAAGGAAAAATCCTTACGAGAAGGCTGCCGACGGAAGGAAAAAGAATGTTTACGCTCCTTGAACACCTTATGCAGCCTATCCTCGAGCGTACCCAAAGAGACGAGGGCCAGTAAAGAGCAAACGCGAAGCCATGGACCTCTGGGCGGAATCCGTATTCCAACCCTTCAGCAACAGATTCCGACGAGCAGCGATAGAGGAACCACAGGACAAGGCAGAAGCGCGCACAGAATTGAAGGCAATGTCCGAGAGGAATTCAGCCTGACGCTCCATAGGGTCCAGCAAGTCCGAGCAACAGCATCGTAGAAAACAAAGTCTTAAAGTCAGTCAACCGAGATTGAACGACATAAACCCCATAGACATTAGAACGGATGGCAAGGTGAGAACCAGCATAAGACTTCCGCAACGCAGAGTCAATCTTCTTATCCACCCCATCACGAAGAATGTTATCATCCGCCATCGAAGGCCGACCAACCAAACTTGCGACAATGGAATCCACATGCACAGACTCAGGTAAGGACTCCTCCATGTCCTGCAACGGATAAAGCTTTGACACGGAGCGCGGCATCATAATGTGATCCGTGTCCTTCCACTCATTCAAGCGGACATCCATCACAAAGGGATGAATAGGAAGAGAAGTATCAACAGGCTTCCAAAATTGCGGCAAAACCGCATCAGAGGAAGTACTGGCCACAGCATCATCAGGAAAACCCATGTTCTCACGCACATGAGAAGGCAAGTCAGGCAACATTTCTTTGGAAACATATTTGCCCTTCAGATCCACTGCCCCCAAGGAAGCGTCACCGGAAGAATCGGAAGAAGAAATGTCCGAATAGAGGGCAACGCCCCCACCAGAACGACTCCCAGTAGACTTCTTGGAGCACTTGAGATCAGACAAAGTCTCCAAAATCAGGCGCTTCAACCTGCCGCCATCCAACTTGGCGCGCTTCCCCACAGGGGTAGAATCCCCACTGTCCGCAAATGAAGAGTAAGAGGAAACAGGAGACACATGCTTCCGCTTTCTGTGATGCTTCCCCGTCATGAACAAACAGCAATTGAAGCAAAACCCAAGGCAGGAACCAGCAAGCAACAGAACTGAAGGCGACACCCCACTCCCTTTAAACAAAAGAAGCAGGAAACCGCCCCCAACAAACACAGCTGTGAAAAAAAAAAAACGAAAGCGAGGCGGGAGGGGGCGTGGCCAGGACTCCAAACATAAAACGACACAGTGCGCGCCCGCCGAAGGCACCAACCGGCACATGAAGGGTAAGAACTACGAAACTACAGCGCCACCGGAGCCCACCCGGGCGCATCAAAGGCAGCGTCCCTCACGAAAAAGAAAGTGGAGCACTCAGAGCCCAACCAGAGTGCTCCCGAGACACCGCCCACACAGAGCGCCCGGATCCCACCCCGGGCGCTCCACAACAAAGGCTCCGCCCGGAGCGGCTCGCACCTGCGGAGCACTCGGGGAAACCCGAGCGCTCCCAAAGAAGAAAGCACACAGCGCGCCCGGACCCCAACCCGGGCGCTCCGAAAGAAAGGCTGGCAGAAATACCAATGCGGAGCACTCGGTGCAATCCGAGTGCTCCCCCGAAGAGAAACCGCACGGAGCGCCCGGACCCCATCCCGGGCGCTCCTTAATGTCAAAAAACAGTCCCAGCACAGGCAGCCCACCCCGGGCACTCCAGAAAGGCCCACGACCGGGCGGGGACAGATGCCAGGGAAGCAATTATCTCCCAATCCACGAAGGAACCTGGCAAATAGGGAAAACGAAAAGACCAGGGACAGAACACTCTTTCAGAGCAAGAACCCAAGACCACAACCAGCAGGTCAGAGCGACGCCCAAAGAAAAAGCAGCGTGGCCCCAGAGCAGGGAAGGACTCACCCGGCAGCAGCAGCAGGATCCCAGGAAGCCAGCGCAGCCCAGCAGAACCGGCATCCAGGAGCCTGAAAGAGTCCAGGAAGCCCAGCAGCCCGACTCGAGGAACTCCCACGAAGGTCCATGAGCGCTCCCAGAGCCCAGCAGAGGAGGAAACCACAGGACAACACGAAGTAGGTAAGTGCCAAGCACCTACCCCAGCGTCCCCGTTGGGTCCACTGACAGGAAACAAAACAGGATGTGCTTTCTGTTGGCTGTGTAATTATAGCCCATGACGGGAGGGTGGGTGGAGCCTAAAAGCGTTTCCTGTTTTGTTTCCTGTCAAGTGGAATACCTCATTAGTTATGACTGGGTCGAGGACGAGGGACATAGAGGTAATGTCCCCTTAAACCTCATGAGTAATAATGGAAAAGGATAGTAGAAGTGTAAAAATATGCACCTGATGCAGAAAAAGCTTGAAATGAATGTGAGTGTTAATTAAATTATTAAAAATACAAACACTAGAGAGATATTATGATTAAAAAGGGTAACGCACGCCAGTCCCTTTCATTTCAAAGTATTATAAAGTCCCATATTAACATCACATTTATAAAAGAGGGAGGCAGAGGCCTCATTTGCCTCTCCTGGAAGGTTTAAAGTCCTTTATTGGTAGGTTTTATGGCATCGCCTGGTAGGGTTTATGGCGTCTCCTGGCAGGGTTTATGGCGTCTCCTGGCAGGGTTTATGGCGTCTCCTGGCGGGGTTTATGGCGTCTCCTGGCGGGGTTTATGGCGTCTCCTGGCGGGGTTTATGGCGTCTCCTGGCGGGGTTTATGGCGTCTCCTGGCGGGGTTTATGGCGTCTCCTGGCGGGTTTATGGCGTTTCCTTGCAGGGTTTATGTTGTCTTCTGGCGGGGTTTATGGCGTCTTCTGGCGGGGTTTATGGCGTCTTCTGGCGGGGTTTATGGCGTCTTCTGGCGGGGTTTATGGCGTCTTCTGGCGGGTATTATGGCGTCTCCTGGCAGGGTTTGTGGCGTCCCCTGGCAGGGTTTGTGGCGTCCCCTGGCAGGGTTTGTGGCGTCCCCTGGCATGGTTTGTGGCGTCCCCTGGCATGGTTTGTGGCGTCCCCTGGCATGGTTTGTGGCGTCCCCTGGCTAGGTTTGTGGCTTCCCCTGGCAGGGTTTATGGCTTCCCCTGGCAGGGTTTATGGCTTCCCCTGGCAGGGTTTATGGCTTCCCCTGGCGGGGTTTATGGCTTCCCCTGGCGGGGTTTATGGCTTCCCCTGGCGGGGTTTATGGCTTCCCCTGGCGGGGTTTATGGCTTCCCCTGGCGGGGTTTATGGCTTCCCCTGGCGGGGTTTATGGCTTCCCCTGGCGGGGTTTATGGCGTCCCCTGGCGGAGTTTATGGCGTCCCCTGGCGGAGTTTATGGGGTCTCGTGGCAGGGTTTATGGCATACCGTGGCAGGGTATATGGCATTGCCTGGCAGGGTATGTGGCATTGCCTGGCAGGGTTGTGGCATTGCCTAGCAGGTATGTGGCATTGGCTAGCAGGGTTTTTGGCATCACCTGCCAAGGTTTTTGGCATCGCCTGGCAGGGTTTTTGGCATCTCCTGGTAAGTTTCATATCTGCTAACTTACAAATCTATTTCACCATGTAAGAAGGGGGGTGTGGACTAGGAGGGGTGGGGCCTTGTGCCCAAAGGCACTCTTTCAACCTCACCCCTCCAAACCCCCTTTTCCCAAAAAATGATAGCAAAATGTTCCTGACGCCGATGTCCTGGCGTGTTTGCTTACCCCTTAATGGACATTGGCGGGCCAGAGCCTCCAAAAACGAGCCAGAAAACCATTCTGTGTAGAGTTTTTCCGTTAGTCTTTTCTACCACCATGTGATATTAGCTCCTCACCGGGTGACCTCGTGAAGGGTGCTGATATCGTGTGACCCACAGTGGCACCGTGTTTGTTGGCAGGTCTGTGGTTTCTAGGTAGCCACATGAACGGTGTCTGGGTGCCATGTGGTATGTATTCCGGACTTCTCCTTCCACTACATTTGAGCAATGCTTCCCAACTTATCAGGCTCTGTTTGGCACAGCATTCATGGTTTCCTGGCACTGTAGCCTGGCATTTCTACAGCATCTGTTTCAGCTGGGGAGGTATTTGAGAATTGCGTGGCAGCGTCTTCAGGCAAGGCATTGTGTGGGAGGAAGGCTTTGCCTGGCACAGTAGCTTGATGTTTCATGGAATAGTGACTGACACAGACAATAGCTCAATGCTTTGCACAATATTTGGCCAGAGTCTGACAGTATCAGACCATATCTAATATATAATCAGCTTGTTGCTATTTCTATGTAACCTGTTGTTTTACGTGCCGCGCCTGCTACCAACGTGATTAGATCCATGCTATATAAATACGACAATAAATAAAAATATCCAAACCCCCACCATTGTCGCTGGGAAACTCCAGGTACACAACTATTCTTTCAAAATAGTCTGATCATCTCCTTGGATAGAGTCTGATGCGTCTCTTACGGGTCAGTTTCTGGTGGCCCTTTAATTACTCAGTAAAAGTATATTTCATGTCTCCGTATCCGATGTAAATGGCTTAGCATCTAATGGGTATTGCATTATTCATAGTTGCATTATAATGCCTGTCTCTCTCACACCCTTTTTTCCTCTCTTCTCTGTTTCTCTTGTTTCTTTCCTTGTTTGTTTGTTGGTTTCATTTTTTGGTTTCTTTCTTTGTTTGTTTGTTTGTTTGTTTCTCCCTGTCTCGTCCTCTTTCTCCCTTTTCACCCTGGTGGTCTTTGGAAAAACCAAAAAGGATTGAAGGGCCACAGTGCCTGGCAGACCTGAAGTCCCATTTTTAGGTCTCGCCTGAGCCAGCGCTTCAGCGTTGCTCTCGCGAGAGCTTTTGTAAAAGGGGGATTTGGAAGTGCAAACCAGTGCTTTCAGGCAGCCAACTACAGTGCAGGCTGCGTTATGCCGGTTATCCATTTTAAAATTGCTTTTGTCTAATCGTATGTTAAATTGAGGGAAACTGTGGGGGCTGAATTTTTATTGTGTGAATTTGCTTTTGTGTAAATTTTGTGAAACGAGCCTCGTACATCAGGCTTTCGTCTGGGGGACGTTTTTTCTATCCTGCGGCCATCTTGAGGGCGACGCGCGTTTTTCGCGGTCAGCTCTCTAGCTGTTGCACGCTGTTTCCCGGGCCCAGGCGAATCCTTTTAAGCTGGTCAGTCCGGCGGCGCGGCGCTTCAGTAAGGCTGCGTTATGCCGGTTTTCCATTTTAAAATTGCTTTTGTCTAATCGTATGTTAAATTGAGGGAAACTGGGGGCTGAATTTTTATTGTGTGAATTTGCTTTTGTGTAAATTTTGTGAAACGAGCCTCGTACATCAGGCTTTCGTCTGGGGGACGTTTTTTCTATCCTGCGGCCATCTTGAGGGCGACGTGCGTTTTTCGCGGTCATCTCTCTAGTTGTTGCACGCTGTTCCCCAGGCCCAGCCACGCCCTATAACTAGGATGCCTGACAGGAAGCGCAGCGGACGAGCGCAGCGGGCGCGCCGACAGCGCGCCGAAGGCGCGCCTAAGGCAAGCCCGTCTGCGCACTGTCAGGGCATAGAGCATGTCATTCTGCCCGTCCTACCTCTGTGCCCTTCGCCCCACTTATCCTGTCGGCTGAGCGGCTCAAATCTCTGCAGCCACCTCGGTGCCCTATCGATAAAGTCTGCCCCAACCTCCCCTTCTCAGACTTTGTTTGTGGTAGCTGTGCGTTTCGTTTTTCGCCAGAGCTTACACCACGTGGCTCAGCTGATGTCTCTTTAAGATCTGTCACCATCAGCGCCTGTCTCATTAATGCGCGTTCCGTGAAAAAGCACTATGTGGATGTATTTGACTTGATCTTAGACAACAAACTGGATATCTTGTTTGTGACTGAGACCTGGCTTGATGCTTCTTCTAATCCTTTAGTGACCATGGGTACACCCATGGGATTTAAAGTTAATCGGGTGGATCGCTCCTCAGGCAGAGGTGGTGGCTTGGCCATCTGGTATAGGGACAAGTGGACTTTTCGGAGTGTAATTTCTACTCTCTGGGGCGACTGTGAGGCCTTGCACTTTAGCCTGCAACTGTCGGCCCAATTCACTCTTGGTGGCTCTCTAATTTATCGCCCCCCAGGCACAGCTGCGAACTTCTTAGCATCCTGTGGCGAGGCTTTAGCAGAGCGAGCTTTGAGATTTTCGAAGTTTGTTCTCCTTGGGGATGTTAACATTGCAGCGAGGAGGCAGATTCTGTTGCCTTCCTAGACTCTTTACATCTTGTAAACCTATCTCAAATGGTCTTGTTCCCAACTCATCAGGGTGGTCATACACTTGATGTGATTTGTTCTAATTTTCCTACCTCAGTCATGAAGCCGCGCCCTGTGGCATGGTCGGATCATTTTCCTATCTTTTTTTCTTGGGCGTTACAAGACTCTTGGAGTCCGTCCAACAGTAAACGCCCGCCCCTCTTCAAGAAGGTGGTTCCTACTCAGCTCAGCCTTGCACTTGATGTCTCTCGGCCCACCTTTGGTACAGATATGGAGGTTAATGTCAACCAATTTGATGAGTGGATCACAGGCGCAGTGCCTTCCGTGTCGGCTGCTGGGCTGCCCAGGCTGAGAAGAGAGGCCCCCTCTAAGCCATGGTTTACTCCCTCGCTGCGAAGTCTTAAGCACATCTGCAAAGCCGCAGAGAGGTCCTGGCGTTCCGGTGGATACCAGCACTATGACAAAGTACTTCTCAGATCTAAACAAAAACTCTATTACAGAGCGATTAGGGAGGCCAAGGGCCTGTACTATGCTGCCCGTATTGAACGAGCAAATAACAACGCTAAAGAGATCTTCGCCATAGTGCAGAGCTTCCTAGCTCCTAGTGCTCAAGTAGCTGTGGCCCCTGTCTCGGACACCTGGTGTAATACGTTGGCATCTTTCTTTAAGGATAAGATTATTAGCATCCAAGAGACATTTCGGCCTTCAATGAAGTCGGCCAGTCCTGAGCAGGTTCCCCCCTTACTTAGGGCTTTTCCGTTCTCCAGTTTCTCGGAGTTCTATCCGATTGACCTGCCCGGCACCCTTAGAATTCTTAAAGCCCTCAAGTCTGGCTCGTCAGACGATCCATGCGCTGCCAGATTACTCTCGGATGTGGCAGATACCATCAATTCTGAGGTCAATTACTTGGTTAATCATTCACTAAGGGAAGCACATGTGCCCATGGCATGGAAACATGCTTTAATTTTGCCACTTCTTAAAAAGCCATCGCTTGATCCTCTGCTCCCAGAAAATTATCGACCTATCTCGCTTCTGCCTAGTTTGGCTAAAGTTTGCGAGAAGGCGGTCACGCTCCAACTGACTAATTTTGTCGAGGATGCTGGGGTTCTCCATCAGGCGCAGTCTGGATTCCGTGCCTCCCACAGTACCGAATCTGCCCTGTTGGAGGTTTCGGATTCGATTCGGGAGTGTCTGGACGCCGGCGGGAAAGCGGCACTTATATTGCTTGATCTCTCGGCGGCGTTCGACACGGTGCCTCACGCCATGCTCCTTGACCGCCTCTCGGATATTGGAGTGTCTGGGAAAGCTTTGCTTTGGATCAGCTCCTTTCTTGAGGGAAGGATGCAGCAGGTTTGGCTTCCTCCTTGCGCCTCGGTCCCCTTGAGGGTTACTACAGGGGTCGTCACTTAGCCCTCTGCTTTTTAACATCTATGTGACTCCGCTGATTTTCCTGGCGGAGTCTCTGGGGGCTAAAGTGATGGCCTACGCGGATGACACCCAACTGCTGTTCACTTGGAATAAAGAAGACGACTGGCCAGCCCTCATCAGTGTTTGTCCTCCGTCTTTCAGTGGCTGGCCAATGCACAGCTGAAATGCAATGAGGCAAAGTCGGAAGTCCTGTTGTTCGGCACTTTTTCCTCTGATTTTAGAACAAGACTTTGGCCTCCGTCCTTTCCCTGCCCCCCAGCGATAACTGGAGCCGTTAAAAATCTCAGCGTATGGTTTGATGAAAACCTGAACTTTGCTTCACATATAAAAAAACTTGCTGGCACATGCTTTGGGCTGTTGAGGAGTCTCAAGAAGTTTCTACCCCTGCTGCCAGACAGGGACAGAGAGACGGTGGTGCGTGCTCTGCTTCTCTCCCGACTAGACTACGCCAATGCCCTCTTGGTAGGATGCCCGGGCCACCTTGTAAGGAAATTGCAAGTGGTCCAAAATTCGGCTGCCAGACTTCTGGACGGCTTGTCCACCTGGCATAGTGCTCGGGCTCAACTTCGGTCTCTTCATTGGCTTCCTGTGGAATCACGCCTTAAATTTAAAATGTTGTCTATCGTACAGCGGGCCCTTTATGGTCTCGGCCCCAAGTATTTGCAGGACAGATTTTCCTTCTACATTCCCAGGAGACAGTTGAGGTCAGCATCACTGCTGCTTATGCAGACCCCCAAATTTAAGCGTGAACGATTGGGGGGTAACTCGTTCGCCCGCAGAGCCTGCCTTGCCTGGAACTCTCTTCCCCTGTCTCTGAGGGCCATCTGTGATCCGCACCTGTTCAGAAAGTCCCTGAAGACATTGCTGTTTTGATGGATATCTGTGGCCTGGCCGCCTTTTCTTTTGTTAGCGCCGGGACACTTCCGAGTAGCTGTGCGCTTAATAAATTAAAATAACATAACATAACATGTGCGCCGGGCGCGCGCACCATTTGGCAGCCTGCGTGATCATTTCGCGGCCGCTTTGATGTTCTCAGTGAGCCGCGCGGCCACTGAGAACATCAAAGCGGCCGCGAAATGATTACTTTCACTTTAGCAGCTGCACGGCCGCTTTGATATTTGATCGCACAGCCGCCTTACATAGCCAATAGGTCTCGCTTTTGGGACCTTATCAGTATTTAGTTATGCAACTATTGCATAGCTAAACACTTATAAGGTCCCAAAGGCGAGACCTATTGGCTATGCCAATGCTTGTGTTTCTTGCAGGAGTTACTTTTCTTTAAATCACTTCGGTGACATTAGGGGTTCTTAACTTCTGTTGTGAATGCGAGTTTATGTTGTCTGAAATATACCCTGAGCAGTTTCTTTGTGTACGTTCGGTTCAGACACTCTTGGGTTTTCCTGCATTGGCCCGCTGTGTGCTCTTGCTTGGAGTGAATTTGCAAAGGAGTCGTAGTAACAACGACACTACAGGGACAACTGTCAGTGCAGGGGGTGCGTACGTTTGATGTAACCCATTTGGATCATGGGCACGGGCTGTCTACCAGAGTGCTGTTTCACATCTTCCACAGTGTCTGCATTTCTCTTCTGCGTTGCCCCCTGCGAATGAAAGCAGCACACTGCCAAGCAGGTGCGATTCCTACTATAGTGGGCACTGCAGCGTGCAGCGCGCTACTGGTCTGCCAACGCGCTTCGAAGCCTGATCAGGACCATGAACTGTTATTGAAATACAAACACTAGCCTACCACAATGCGTTGTTTAGAAAAGGCCAGCTCTAAACCGTCAGGTACTAGAATGAATATCAGCTTTATGTTGATATGCCATTATACAGGGGACAGTATATCTAGTGAGAAGACACCTTGGTACACAGGGTGCTCCGGTGACGACGTTTGAAGCTGAGGACACGGAGGGACTTGCTGAGTGTCTTGCAGCGGAACCTCATTCCCACCGAGAAGTGCCCGAGCTCTCTCATTGAAAGTAAACGACCGCAGAAAGAGACTCCCCCCAGCACGTGCAGTCCGCGCAGGCACCCAGGACCTGCCAGCTTGAAGCATTGACTCTTCTGATGGCTGTCTGTCCGGCGTGCAGCGCCCCTACTCATTTTCAGCAGGAGGTTTATATAGTTCCTGAAGGAGGTGGTTTTTAGGTTACGGTTTGAACTTGAAATATTGTGTTGGAAGGTCGTAAGTAGCGAATACATAAACAAGCATTTGCAATGCAACAGGTCTCGCATTTACGTGAGTTTGAGCTGTTGGCATTGTAAATGACAATGCCTTTTATTTATGTTTTGGTTTTGAAACATAAATAAAACACATTGTCATTTACAATGCCAATAGCTTAAACTCGAGTAAATGGGAGACCTATTGCATTGCAAATGCTTGTTTTCTTTCAAAGCGTCCCACACCACATCCCACACCATTACTATAGGAACTGCCTAGAAGAAAAAGATGCCAGCTGGTTGGCAAACGTGATCTAGAAGGTGCCACCATCGTTCATAATGGTCATTTTCTGGTGCAGTGTCTGAATTAAATATTATGGCTGTGTCGATGAACATTTTCAAAGGTTCTGTGCCTGAGCATTTTCTGTTTGTGTAATATTCCCTTGGAATATAATGTAAATGCCATGCTTTAGTACTTTGTCGGATGCCATGTTGTATGTTTTCTAGTACTGAGCATGGCATCAATGTTGAGGCGCACTGTCTCCTAAACTAGTACTCGCTGATGTTTGGTGGCACAGTACTCTTTATCATTGCAGCTTGCATTGTCTGTTGCTCATTCTCTCTGATTTGCTCAGAATCACAGCCCGTTGAGCCAAGGCTGGGGTCAAACCTGGTTCACAGTTCCAAGGTGGACCATTCAAGCCCCTCGGCCAATCTCCTTTCTAAAGGTGCTTTTATTGTAGGATGTTAATTTCTCTCCCGTCGTGATTGCAAGGTTGTTCTCTTGGAACAGCTTACTTCATATTTCCTGGACCAGAAAGTCTCCCATCAGTACCTTTTCTCATAGTATTCCAACCATGATGAGAACAAGAAATGATAAATCCAGAAGTGCTTATCTTTTGAAAGGCAGAGACATTTGCTTTGCCAGTGCTTGTTTGCATTGGGATATGGTAATTTTGACTCGTCGCCAGAGCATAATGAAACATGCACACCTATCTTAGAATGGGTTTTATAATAAAGTCTATTTCAAAATGGCCACCAATGTATGCTCATGTGTTACGTGTCATGAAGCACAGGCAGCCAATTTAGCATTTTTCTAATTTTCTTTTTCAACATGGCCGCCAGTAATTTTAGAACTGTAATATAATATGATTAAATAAAGTGCATGGGGTGTTGAAAATAGGAAGCTGAGGCCTGGTTCCAATTTGTCGCGTCTTACCAAAGAAAGAAAAAAAACCCTAAAAAATGAAATGCTGGATGGGGGAGCACTGGACAGCAGCGGACAGGTGGTAGGGGGAAGGTAGCTGTCACACAGTGCAGAAGGTGCTTGACGCTGAATAACTGATGTTTATTGTTTCTCAACTTAACAGAACTCATTTTATCAACCCCAGTAGGATGAAAGGCTGAGTGGACCCCCCAGGATTTGTACCTGTGACCATGAGGTCGAACACAGGCCCCTAGAGTGGACGCATTAGTCAACTAAGGCACCAGCTGCTCTCGCCTCTTCAGTGTCTCCCTCATGCCATAAGATTGAAAACATCATATGTATATTTACATACATAGCTGAGAACCTTGGGCTCCCGGGCATATTTAAAAATGCCCCAGCCATAGTTCTCAGGTTGTGTATGTAAATTACAAATATAGTCTGACACTCTTGAACTTTTCAGGCATGAATAGAGACACTGGCATTATTCCGGACATGTCGGAGACACGAAAGAGGTGAGAGCAGCTGCACTGGCGGCAGGGTTAGTGTAGTGTAGGGTTAGCGTAGGCCCTGTGAGACTTGCGGGGGACAGAGAGATGTGCCCAGACCTGGTCAGGTTAACTGCAGATGCACGCACACGGAAAGGAGAAGGGCTCATGCCTCATGGGGGCCCAGCTGCCCAGAGGTGTGAAGAGAGATGCCATGCCCAGCAGGGGATTATTCCAGATGCAGCTGAGTGACAGCGCTGCGCACAGACATGCCAAATGATGAATGTGCCTTGCTCCCTTCACTTGCACGTATGAGGAACAACCTTGGCTTCTAATGTATGTTATTTAAAAATGTCCTGACACCCATAGTTGTGCCTCATACACGCAGGTGAAAGTGAAAAAAGCAGGGCACATTCATTAGGCTAGCTTCGTTAGTCTCTGCCAGCACTCTCACTCAGCTCTGGGCTAACTGACTATCCCAGGGCCCGCAGCAGGACCACCACCAGACCCTGAAATGGGCCCAATTACATTTTATTACAAATAGGCCTGGGTGCCGGCAAATGACACTTTTTTTACCTTGCTCTGCTGAGATACCCGCCCGGCCTGCCGACTCCTTCACACTCAGACACGATGGCGACGAGTCAGAGTGGAGTCACCACACGAACCTGCAGTGCTGTGCCTGTGCGCAAGGACACTGCTGGCACTACTACTGCCATAAATGTTACCTGCGCCTGCCAGCGTGTGTTCTGCCACTGATGCGGCTATCCGCTCCATAGCCAGGTGTGAAATAAGTCTCTATCCTCTCATGTGTGTATCACCTTGAGTTGGATCCGTCCGCTATCCTCTCTTATGTGTTACACCTTGAGTTGGTTCAATCCACTATCCCCTTCTGTGTTACACCTTGAGTTGGATCAATCCACTATCCACTATCCTCTCCTGTGTGTTGCACCTTGAGTTGGATCAATCCACTATCCTCTCATGTGTGTATCACCTTGAGTTGGATCCGTCCGCTATCCTCTCTTATGTGTTACACCTTGAGTTGGTTCAATCCACTATCCCCTTCTGTGTGTTACACCTTGAGTTGGTTCAATCCACTATCCCCTTCTGTGTGTTACACCTTGAGTTGGATCAATCCACTATCCTCTCCTGTGTGTTGCACCTTGAGTTGGATCAATCCACTATCCTCTACTGTGTGTTGCACCTTGAGTTGGATCAATCCACTATCCTCTCCTGTGTGTTACACCTTGAGTTGGATCAATCCACTATCCTCTACTGTGTGTTGCACCTTGAGTTGGATCAATCCACTATCCTCTCCTGTGTGTTACACCTTGAGTTGGATCAATCCACTATCCTCTCCTGTGTGTTGCACCTTGAGTTGGATCAATCCATAATCCCCTCCCGTGTGTTAGACCTTGAGTCGGATCAATCCACTATCCTCTCTTATGTGTTGCACCTTGAGTTGGATCAATCCACTATCATCTCCTGTGTGTTGCACCTTGAGTTGGATCAATCCACTATCCTCTCCTGTGTGTTACACCTTGTTTTGGATCAATCCATATATCCACTACCAACCTTCAAAATAATTCACAAATAACTGTGTTCAGGCTCTCGAGTCAGTGACCGCATCTCTGCTCCCTTGTAGAGAGACCAGCTGCACAGACAGTGACAACTTAAATAACACTTAGAAATGTAAAAACCGCTGGGGTGGTTGATAGGGATGGCATGCATCATTCACAAGAATGTAACTGTCCTCTTTCACAGCCCTGGCTCCTGACCGTGTCATGTATATCGTTCTCTTGCAGGTCCCGGATACAATGCTTGATGTCTCTGCGTATTTCTCCGGGGAGGAGTGGAAGCTCTTGCACGATTGGCAGAAGGACCTTTACAAGAACGTGATGAAGGAGATCCACCAGGCCTTGGTCTCCCTGGGTAATGTAAACAGCTTTAAACTTGGTAAAATGTTCCAGACGTTTTACATAATACAGTATTATTATAACCTACATTTACTTTCAGAATTAATTTTTTTAATTGTACACTTACGATACATTTATGGTATGGACAGCTGCATGACATTTCATACATTTACAGTTTTAGAGATTCGAGCCTCTGATCTGAGTACAAAGTGTGATAATTATCACCTGTTTATGAGTCCAGCCCTCCCGAATGGGACATACCATCTCTGCGTGCAAAAATATGTATCTTTCGGAATTTATCTGACATTTCCCCCCCAGTGAATAGGAGCTGGTTTGCTGAATTATGAGCCTCGTTCACAAAGGTGGACTTACACATTCATGTAACTTTACGTTTGTTTTGGAATTCACAAAATGCGATTTAATAGTAAGTTTACGACTGCGGCGGCTCCGCAGTAGGTGCAGACAACTCTGTACACAAAAAGATAGCCCATTCATTTCTTTTTATGTGTGGAGTTCTCCGCTCCGAATACAGAATTTCCGCAGTCATAAACGTACTATTTAATCGCAGTTTGTGAATTCCAAAACAAACGCAAACTTACACAAAAGCTCTTTATCTGGAGTGCAGACTTTAGCAAGACTGGTAATAAAATCTGTACAATTCTTAAATGCAAAGTGTTGGAAAACCACTCCCACTCTGGAAAGGGTGGTGGTGGTCTTCCGGACACACTGTGGTAGCTTGGCTCGAGTGGTCAGGAATCAGGCTCCGTGCTAAGCATACGACATACCCAAACAATAACCATGCGTGCATCCTGAGTAAATCGATTACTGGGGCGATCCGCTGGCCCTGACAGACATCCAGACACTGAGTACTTACGGAATAGAAAAGAAGCCTACTTCTCTCCAAGTTGTCAAAGGAGCCTGCCAGCTCTTCAGTGCTGATAACTTCGGGGCTAATAATGTAGCAGTCCTGCCTGGTGACAATCTGGCCAACTTGCAGCCCATTGTCTGGTTAAAAAAAATCTGCTCCTTGAAGCCCTAATTGTGAAGGTGGCTTCAGTGAGATGTTCGAAGGAAGCCTCAATGATTCTGCTTTTTAACAACCAGTTCTATAATTAGCCTCTGTTTCCAAACAGTTCCTTCCTTTCTGAAATGGAAAGAGGAGGCCTCCTGTACTGTGAAGCGAGGAAGGGGACAGGCAGCAAAAGAAGAAACCAGCTTTTCCAGGGTGCCTGCTATCTAAAAGGAATGTAAATGCATGCATAAACCTCAAATCTAGAGGCGGCTTTGGACCCAGTACAGACTTTAATTTACAGACTCCTAGGAAACTCTGTGGTTACAAAGTTTTTCATTATTTGAGAGGTACTGTGATGTTGCCAGTCCAGCAAAGGTGTGCACTAGGTACGGTGTGGGTGAGTATTCATAAAAATCTATCTTTTGAAAGCGCTGTAAGCACTAGAGTATCTTTTGTGCGTGTTTTGTGGCAGCCTTTTAGTGTATTTATAATACATGTTTTTAAATGACCTACATATTCGCAAAGCTTTCTGTCCCAGGGTGGGGCCTCATGGCTGTATAAACACACAAGGCATTATTTCCTAGTGCACCAACCAGCGTAGAATTCATATGAGTGACCATCTTATCTGTCGTTCTCTCCGCCTCCGTCTCTCTCACTTCCTTTTTTCTGCCTACTTTCCAATCTCTTTTTCTTTCTCTCTAGCTCTCTTTGCTCGCACTTCCTCTTTTCCTCTCACGCTTGCTCTACTGAAGCTGTTTCCTATTTCTATTTGTGTTATCTATGTCTATGTTCTGTTTGTGCTATCTCCTTATAACTCACCTCTCTTCCTATCTTATTTCTCTCTAGACCTTGCCCCTCGGGTTGGCACCTTTCTTACCAGCCTCCATTTAAAACTGCATGCCAGACCTCTAAAACCAAGCATTGGCATAGCCAATAGGTCTTGCCTTTGGGACCTTATAAGTCTTTACCCATGCAACAGTTGATGTTATTGCACCAAGGATATTGTGCTGCATAACTAAATACTTATAAGGTCCCAAAAGAGAGACCTATTGGCTATGCCAATGCCTGTTTACTTTTTGTTTTGAATAATTTTGAATAATCTGATAGTGGTGGTTCGGAGGTGGGCGTTGGGAATTTCTCGACATTCTGGTCCCACTCTGATCGGTGTGGCCATCTGACACATGGATTGGCTGTCGGAAACTGTCATCATAATCCTGACGGCGGAAATGCGGTCCTTAAGGGATTATGGGGCAGTTTCGACTGACTTTCAGAATCAAGTCAGAGTCCCCCGCCAATTTAAACTCAGACCTCTGTCATCCAAATATGGCTGTCGAAGTTTATACCTACCATGTCGGTCGGAAATCCTCCAACCAATGGTCGTAGGCTTTTTAACCAACCTCGTAATTAGGCCCTTTTTGTTCAGGTTGTTTGACTTCTAATTTGAGAAGAACTGAGTAATATATGGCAAGATCTTGTGTTTGGTGTTCTGTTTGTTTGGTTAGAGGAGCCAGTTGGTCAGCAGTGGAGGAAGTCTAGTTGAAGTAATACGTTTAATGGCGCGCAGAGCAGTTAGAAATTGGAGGAAAGACATTTAAAAAAAATGATATGGGTCCACTTTATGCCTTGCTCTGGACAAAGGGTGTGTGGTGGAGAAGTGTGGCTCAATGGTTAGAGCGGCAGACCTCGTTGCAGAGCACTGGTCCGGGACCAGGGTTCGATTCCTGTCGCGGCAGGGTCTCGGGCTATAAATTCCGCGGACCGGATATTCTCGCCTCAGTGCCTATTCTAATCATGGGTCCCACGCTACAACTCTGGGCAATAGCTTGCTTAATCTCCACAACGGCCCCAACAGCGCTGGGATGCCTGGCTTCACCCTGGGGATGGCCAGGAGTGGACATTTCACAGGGAAAAAGCCAGGAAGGGTTCCCTAGCGGTATGAGTACAGCGCCGGGAAACCCCGAACCGGGGTAGCTGTGCGCTATATAAGTACAAGCACATTTACATTTACATTTACATTGCGAGCAATCTTTTTTCTAAGTGAAAAGACACCAGCAAGTGCTTGGTTCATATCATTAGTATGATTGGGATAGAGTCAGTTACATTGGGAGGATTTAGTCAGTTACATTAGGTTAGGATAGGATGAGGATTTATAAAGCACACTAATACCCGTAGGTGCCGAGGCGCTCGGGGGTTGAGAAGAGAGAGGAGGATGCAGAGCTGCAGACTATATTGAGGAAAGTCAAGTCTTCAGCCGCTTTTTGAACCCCAGGAGCGATTCCGCATGGGAGATAGAAGAGGGCAGGGTATTCCAGAGTTTTGCGGCCACCATAGAGAAGGAGCGACCGCCCCATCTGGCTTTGCGGACTTTAAGGGAGATCAGCTTTCTCTGGGAGGAAGATCTCAGAGTCCTCCCAGGCATGTACCATTGAAACATGGTTTTCACCTACTGCGAGCCTTTTGTTATGCAAGGCCTTGTAAACCGTACACAGGACTTTGAAAGAAATTTGCTTCCTGATAGGGAGCCAATGCAGAGTACGAAGCCCCTCCTTTGCTGTCTGCCATTTAGGAATATTAAGGATCAGCCTGACAGCCGCGTTTTGGACAACCTGCGCCTGTTCAGGGAGGCCCTGATAATATTAAGGTACCCAGGCATTGCAGTAGTCAAGCCGAGAGGTGACTAGTGCAGTGTTGGTGGGTCGATGCAGTGCTGCCGGAATATACCGGAGCACCTTTCTGAGAGTTTTCAGAATATAGGATCAGGTGGGGCTGACCTGAAACTCGAAGGTCAGGCTCACGTCAAAAATGACCCCCAGGTTTTTGACTGCCCTAGCCGGAACAGGGAGGGACCACAATCTGTCGGCCACTAGCCATTCAACCAGATTGAGATCGGTGGACCAAAAACTAGGACCTCAGTTTTCTCTGCATTGAACTTAAGGAAGTTATTCTGCATCCATCTGAGGGTGGGGGGTGGAGACTGAGTCAGTTACTTTGGGAGAGCAGAGATAGTCGGTTACATTGGAGGGGTGAATATAGAGTCAGTTACAGTGGGAGGGTAAATATAGAGTCAGTTACAGTGGGAGGGTAAATATAGAGTCAGTTACATTGGAAGGGTGAATATAGAGCCAGTTACATTGGAGGGGTGAATATAGAGCCAGTTACATTGGAGGGGTGAATATAGAGTCAGTTACATTGGAGGGGTGAATATAGAGTCAGTTACATTGGAGGGGCAAATATAGAGTCAGTTACAGTGGGAGGGTAAATATAGAGTCAGTTACATTGGAGGGGTGAATATAGAGTCAGTTACATTGGAAGAGTGGCGATAGTTACATTGGAAAGATTGAGATAGTCAATTAAATTGGTAGGATTGAGATCAAGTCGGTTACTTTGGAAGTATTGAGATTGAGTCGGTTACTTTGGAAGTATTGAGATCGAGTTGGTTACTTTGGAAGTATTGAGATCGAATCGGTTACTTTGGAAGTATTGAGATCGAGTCGGTTACTTTGGAAGTATTGAGATTGAGTCGGTTACTTTGGAAGTATTGAGATTGAGTCGGTTACTTTGGAAGTATTGAGAGTAAGTCGGTTACTTTGGAAGTATTGAGATCGAGTCGGTTACTTTGGAAGTATTGAGATTGAGTCGGTTACTTTGGAAGTATTGAGAGTAAGTCGGTTACTTTGGGAGGGTTGGGATAGAGTTGATTACTTTGGAAGTATTGAGATCGCGTCGGTTACTTTGGAAGTATTGAGAGTAAGTCGGTTACTTTGGGAGGGTTGGGATAGAGTTGATTACTTTGGAAGTATTGAGATCGCGTCGGTTACTTTGGAAGTATTGGGATAGAGTCGGTTACTTTGGGAGGGTTGGGATAGAGTCGGTCACTTTGGGAGGATTGGGATAGAGTCAGTTACTTTGGGAGGGTTGAGATAGTTTCATTGGGAGGGGCCATTTGGTGTCCAGGGAATGACCAGCAATATGTGCTTGTGCTGTAATTAACTCTTGTAGCCGCAATCCAGAGTTAGTGATTAAAAATTAGTTTTGTGCTGTAGAGTTTCAAGCTGTAAATGGATATTTCTCTAGTATTATGCAATGTCTGTTGTTTGTGGCACCAGATGTCACACTGTCGATGAATTTGTTATAAAGGTGGTGGGAGGGATCGATGGGCGAAAACTAAGTGTACTCGATATGGTTTATTTTGAAGATACTGATAATTTGGTAGTTAGAATCACAGCTTTTGCTACAGACACATTTTGCCACCCACTAAATGCTCCATAGCAGGTTTTGAACATAATGTCCACTCTACAGCCTTCTTTGTTCCAGGAGGGTCGAGTTTTAGAAAAGCTTAACATTGAAGGATAAAATCTAGTACCTGGAGCCTATACCTTCTTTGCGCCCGGTATCCATGGTATATGGCAAGTGATGTGAATTTGGGGCTAATAAGTCATATTTTATGGGCATGCTTAGCCTAGGAGTGGGAGTTAATTAGACTGCATTTGACATCATCGGCTGAGTTGGAGTGAGAAAGTTTGCAGGGGAGTGTGAGAAATGGGCACGAAGGGTTAGAAATTTGACTTAAGGACTGCAGTTCTGGTGCTTTAATGTCCGTGGATTGATTTGAGAAGATGTTAAGAGAGGTGAGTGTACTCCCCAGATCGTAAGGCAGAAGAACTCGTGGAACTTAGTTCTTCTGAAGAATTGATCAAGCATGGAATGAATATTTACGAGATGAATGAAACCGACATAGGGCCATATGTAGGTGGCCAAATACCGATCGCTAACGCTGAAATTCGCAGAATTTCAGCGTTTGAGATCGGTATTTGTCTGATAGCAATGTAAGTGAGTTTAAACCTACTAGCAAAATAAGGAATCGCAAAAATTGCGTTTCCAAAATGTGCGATTCCTTATTTTGCTCTTGCATTTAAGGAATCGCAAATTGCGTTTCCTTAAATGCAATGTAGGTAGCACAAAAGAAAGTGCACTTTAGCCTCAAGGAATCGCTAATTACCACCAACTTCAAGTTGGTGGTAATTAGCGATTTCCTGTAAAAAAGCACTTTTTTGCTTTTTTTAAAGTGCCATGTGGCACACATTCATGCCCTTAGGGCATGTATGTGCGCCACATGTGCACACATGCACATTTCAGGGGTGCAACAGGGTGTCCTTTTGACACCCTGGCACCCTTGAAATAGCTCCCGCAATTTGCGATTCCTTAATACGGAATCGCAAATAGTGAATCTCTTCCCATTCATTCCTATGGGTCTCCTAGCCCATAGGAATGAATGGGTAGGTATTCCTTATTAACGAATCTCAATTTGCGATTCGTTATTAAGGAATTTTAAGGAATTGCTAATATTTCAGCGATTCCTACCTACATTCAATTTAGCGAGTCCTTAATAGCGATTCGGTAAATGTCGCTATCAAGGACTCGCTAAATTGAATTTACCTACATCTGGCCCATAGTCCCCTCTCCCTGGTCCTGACCAGGCCCGGATGGGCCCAGACAAGTTCACCTTTGGCGCAGATGTACAAGATTAGTGTTTTAAATAGTGTAGTCTACAAATAGATTCCACCAACTAGAGCGCTAATCTTGGTGCTCTTGCAAGCGCTCCTGCTGTGACTATGGAAGCAACACTAAACGAGAGCAAGAACAGACTATGTGAGATTTAGGACGGAAAGAGATGAGTGGCAGGAACAATGCCCCGGGATAAGAAACTATTTTGCAACCCATAAAGTGAGTAAAATGGGGAAAGTGAGCAGTGAAAGGTTATTAAAAGACTATGCAAAACCAATTGGGCCCAGAAATAACAATAAGATGAATAAAAATACTATGTTAAAGATTACAATGATTGCACTTTCATCACAAAGAGGAATACAATGGGAGAAAATTAACGGGTTAGGCAGGAAAGGAAATCCGTTAAAATCTGCGCGCATGCTGCCCCTACTACTCACGGATTACTTCCTCCGTAAAGTAGATAAACTAATCAGTAACTTCCTATGGCGGGGTAAAAAGGAACGCATTAGTATTAAAAAACTAAGACTGGACAAAAAAGTGGGAGTGTTAAACCTAGCAGACTTTAGAACCTACCAAACGGCATTCCTGGCAAAGCAAGGAGCCTGCTGGCTGTCACCCCTGCAAGGTGACATGCCAGCATGGCTACTAGTGGAGCGAGCCATATTAAACAACCTCGACCTGCTGATGCTGCTGACAGTTAACAAACTCGCACAAACCTCCAGCCCAATCTTCAAAAACACAAAAATAGCCCTACTAAAAATAGACAAAAAAATGGAAAACAGTGTAAGGAACTCGAAATGGGAATCCCTGTGGTCCAACAGCAAGTTCAATTACAATGATCAATGCCTAGCCTTTGACGCATGGATAGAGAAAGGCATCTCATACCCAGCTCGGTTAGAGGAAGAGGGCCGCCCCAGCACATTCGACACACTGAAAGATAGACATAAACTCCCGGCAATGGAGTTCTACAACTTCCTAAAAATCAAAACAGCCCTAACTAAAGCCAAACTCTCGCCAGCCATCCTGTCAATCAGGCAGTATATGACAAAAATCAAAAGTATAGGCCATCAAGTATCACACCTCTACAAGCAACTCCGCCCAAACGCCACCAAACTGAACGACAAGACAGCTAACTACTGGTTAAGACAAACCAATACCCCACTCAATGAGCAGGAGCTAGCTCTCCTTTGGGCCTCCCCCTCACGTAACAAAATTTCGCCAGCACTATCACAAACAACATTCTGGCTCCTCCACAAGACCCTCTGGATCCCCGCTCGTTCAGCCTCGCTGGGCCTCAGAGAGAACAACCTGTGCTGGAACTGCGGCAGCGAAAAGGGGGATCTAGCACACCTCCTCTTCTACTACCCAAAACTCAAAAAGTTCTGGGAGGAAATCCTTGACTTTATAAAAACGGCGCTGGAGTGTACACTTAGGCCAGAATTCTCCTCCCTCACCACCGCATTCATAACCGCACGACTCCCGGCACAGCAGGACAGGGACCTTCTAGACCTCCTACTGACCGCGGCAGTTAAATTGGTCCTGTCCAACTAGGAAGATACTGCTAGGACATCATACAAATGCTGGTTTAACTGGGTGACATACCTCAGAGGCGCAGATAGCACTGCCCTGCCCAAATCACTCTGGAGACCAGCTACCAGGGGGATGTGGTAGTCGCTAGACATGCTCCTGGACTCCTACGAACCCCCGTGAGCCCACTTGTGGGAACTCGGCCTCCACACATCTATACAACCTCAGACTAGGCTCATAGCGAATGAACACTTCTTGTACCCTACCTCTACTCTTTCTCTCCTTTCTTCTCTCTTCTTGCTATCCTGTCTCTAATTTTCTCAGCTAGTCAATGCGGAGGGGACCAGCTGGACGTGTACAAAACAGAATCATGTGATTTCTGTAATACCAACTACGTTTATCTGGAAACCCTTAATGAAAATGCGAATGTAGCTGTTCTGTTAAACTAATTAAAAAATATATATATATTTTGAAATTAAAATAAATAAATAAAAAAAGAATTAAAAGTGCACAGAATAGTGACAGTGAGCATTTGAAGATCGTCTTATTTTCTGCGAGAGTTCAGTGTTTAAATAGCATGATTTACGCATAGATTATTTAATAGACGTAGGGCCTTATTTTGATTTTGGCAGACAGGATACTCCGTCAGAAACATGGTTGATGTCCCGTCTACCGTATTACCAAGTGCATTGCAGCCTATGACACTTGTCCTACAATGGACAGAACATTTTCCACATTCTGACAGAGCATCCCATCCACCCAACTCTAAATAAGGCCTGTGGATGGTAGACATTGTTTTGAGTTAGTTGATAGCCTAATGCACGTCATACTTGTTATTAATCCATTAACTGTCACAATGATGTAAATTACCAATTCCTTTTCATTTGTTATACTAGGACCTCTTATTGCTAGTACGCTCTTTTCATTACGAGCCCGTGAGAAGGAAAGTTTGTGTCCGGTTGACCACCCAGACCATGCGAGAACACCCATGGGTGACCATTCCCTAGGTGAGTAATCGTGGACTGCCAGGGCTCCGTGCAAGGGGAAGAGTTATTTACTACTGCTTGAACAGTGAATATGTTATTTTAATGTAACTTTACGCATTGCTGATGTTGCCTGTTGAGTGAGAAACCATGTTCAGAAGAGGAACCGACTGCAAAGACTGCACTGTTCGCCATTACAACCACTGAACGTGTTTTGCCTTTTGCATGTCTCACCCTCCTTAAGATGTGAGCTGCTGTAGTTAACTGTGAACGACCATCGTAAGACACTGGCTGCTGTGGTTAACTGTGCACGACCATCGTAAGACACTGGCTGCTGTGGTTAACTGTGAATGACCATCATAAGACACTGGCCGGTGTGGATTATGACTGACCATTTAAAGACACTAGCCACTGTGGCTTGTGATTGTTCATCTTAAGGCACTGGCCAATGTGGTTTGTTGTGAATGATATCATAATACACTGGCTGCTGTGGTTTGTAAATGACCATCGTAAGACACTGGCCGCTGTGGTTTGTGAATGATCTCATAAGACACTGGCCGCTGTGGTTTGTGAATGATCTCATAAGACACTGGCCGCTGTGGTTTGTGAATGATCTCATAAGACAAGGGCCACTGTGGTTTGTAAATGATCTCATAAGACACTTGCCGCTGTGGTTTGTGAATGATCTCATAAGACACTGGCCGCTGTGGTTTGTGAATGATCTCATAAGACACTGGCCGCTGTGGTTTCTGAATGATATCATAAGACACTTGCCACTGTGGTTTGTAAATGACCATCATAAGACACTGGCTGCTGTGGTTTGTAAATGACCATCATAAGACACTGGCCGCTGTGGTTTGTGAATGATCTCATAAGACACTGGCCGCTGTGGTTTGTGAATGATCTCATAAGACAAGGACCACTGTGGTTTGTAAATGATCTCATAAGACACTTGCCGCTGTGGTTTGTGAATGATCTCATAAGACACTGGCCGCTGTGGTTTCTGAATGATATCATAAGACACTTGCCACTGTGGTTTGTAAATGACCATCATAAAACACTGGCAGCTGTGGTTTGTAAATTACCATCATAAGACAAAGGCCACTGTGGTTTGTGAATAATATCATAAGACACTGGCCGCTGTGATTTGTAAATGACCATCATAAGACACTGGCCGCTGTGGTTTGTAAATGATCTCATAGGACACTGGCCGCTGTGGTTTGTAAATGACCATCATAAGACACTGGCCGCTGTGGTTTGTAAATGATCTCATAAGACACTGGCCGCTTTGGTTTGTGAATTATCTCATAAGACACTGGCCGCTGTGGTTTGTAAATGACCATCATAAGACACTGGCCGCTGTGGTTTGTAAATGATCTCATAGGACACTGGCCGCTGTGGTTTGTAAATGACCATCATAAGACACTGGCCGCTGTGGTTTGTAAATTATCTCATAAGACACTGGCCGCTTTGGTTTGTGAATTATCTCATAAGACACTGGCCGCTGTGGTTTTGTAAATGATCTCATAAGACACTGGCCGCTGTAGTTTGTGAAGGATCTCATAAGACACAGGCCACTGTGGTTTGTAAATGGTCTCATAAGACACAGGCCACTGTGGTTTGTGAATGATCTCATAAGACACTGGCCGCTGTGGTTTGTTGTGAATGATATCATAAGACACTGGCTGCTGTGGTTTGTAAATGATCTCATAAGACACTGGCCACTGTGGTTTGTGAAGGATCTCATAAGACACTGGCCGCTGTGGTTTGTGAATGATCTCATAAGACACTGGCTGCTGTGGTTTGTAAATGACCATCATAATACAAGGGCCACTGTGGTTTGTAAATGGTCTCATAAGACACTGGCCGCTGTGGTTTGTGAATGATCTCATAAGACACTGGCCGCTGTGGTTTGTAAATGATCTCATAAGACACTGGCTGCTGTGGTTTATGAATGATCTCATAAGACACTGGCTGCTCTGGTTTGTAAATGACCATCATAATACAAGGGCCACTGTGGTTTGTAAATGGTCTCATAAGACACTGGCCGCTGTGGTTTGTGAATGATCTCATAAGACACTGGCTGCTCTGGTTTGTAAATGACCATCATAAGACAATGGCCGCTGTGGTTTGTAAATGACCATCATAAGACACTGGCCGCTGTGGTTTGTGTTTGACCATCATAAGACACTGGTCACTCCAGTGTCCACAAGCTAGAAGAAGCATTTACAATGCAATAGGTCTCGCAACTGCGAATTTTAGAGCTATTGTTATTGTAAATGGCAATGCCTTTTGAAAAATTAACAGGTATTGTAGTTTATAATAGTAATTTTCCACCAGTACCATAACTACCACTATTATTATTACTATCACCACAGAGTAGTGATAGTAATAATTGTAGTGGTGGTTATGGCACTTGTGGTGGTTGTAGCGGTGGTGGTAGTGGTGGTGGTATTGGTACTGGTGGTGGTGGTACTGGTGGTGTTAGTAGTAGTGGTACTGGTGGTCTACATGGATTTTATTTAATTTCTTATGCTACTGCTGGAATATTTTTTAACAAAAACTAACAAACATTATCATTTGCAACACCAATAGCTCAAACTTTTAGTAATGCCGGACCTATTGCTTTGCTAATGCTTGTTTTATGTTGCAGGCATGAGGTGCATCATCTCCTTCCCAAAATACAATCTTAGATTTGTAGACACTCGTAACAGTCCTATGTTGTTCAGCCAGTGTAAGGCTAATAGCTCACACAACTTTGCATTTTGATACCTGAAGTTTTAAATTACAATAAATGTAGTAGACCTCAGGCAGGAGACTTGAGTTACCAATAACTGTGGAAAGAGCAATCACTTTAGAAACTGGTGCTTTATTTCACCTTTTCCGTGGTGTGACGGTTACGTAACTGTTTTATTGTGTTCGAATGGGCACAATGGGGCTTATTTACAAGTCCCTTGCACAGCCGGTGCTTCACTTTTTGTGTGGGAAAAAATAACGCAGCGGCGGCGCAAGGGGCTTGTAGATAAGCCCCAATGTTATTGGCAGAATGCTTTAAAGATGCCAGTCGATTGCCGCTCACTCTATTCGCACACATGTATCCCAGAGAAAATCCTGCTCTTAAGCAGTGTTGCCACTTTTTGGTGTCCAGTGAAGCTTGAATACTTCCAACTGAAAAACGGTTGTGAAACCAGGAGCAGGTGAATCCGCGAGACACCTGGACCTACAGCCAGAAACATCTGGTATTAGCAAGAAATGTAATACATCATTAAAAAAATCCCCCTGGGCCTAATGTCCTGTTGCAGTGGGAATCCCTCAGTCAGGGCACATACGTTGTTGCCAAACAGTTTAAAGCCAAGGTGTATAAATAACCCTCGGAGCCTCATCAGAATGTAGCTGAGAAGAAACGCAATCAAGACATATACACAATTGGAAAAAGTGACCTTAAGCATCCAGACCGCACCACAATGCCGCATCAATTCAACTAAATTCATGCTAACTGCCAGTGATACGGCATCTAAGTTTATGAAAGGTTGAGAAAAAAGAAAGAGAAGTAAAGCAAAGAAAAACATCCTAGTGTGAATGTATATACAGCATCTAGTACTTAATTAAAACCAGGGTTCTCTGGCTCTATAACAGCTCTGCTGACCTGGTTCTATGGCTCTATAGCAGCTCAGCTGACCTGATTCTCTGGCTCTACAGCAGCTCAGCTGACCTGGTTCTCTGGCTCTAAAGCAGCTCTGCTGACCTGGTTCTCTGGCTCTACAGCGACTCTGCTGTCCTGGTGCTCTGGCTCTAAAGCAGCTCTGCTGAGCTGGTTCACTGACTCTAGACCAGCTCTACTTTCCTGGTTCTCTGACTCTATAGCAGCTCTGCTGACCTGGTTCTGTGGCTCTAAAGCAGCTCTGCTGACCTGGTTCTCAGGCTGAACAGCAGCTCTGCTGAATTGGTTCTCTGACTCTAGAGCAGCTCTACTAACCTGGTTCTCTGACATTATAGCACCTCTGCTGACCTGGTTCTGTGGCTCTACAGCAGCTCTGCTGACCTGGTTCTCTGGCTGTACAGCAGTTCTGCTGACCTGGTTCTGTGGCTCAAAAGCAACTCTGCTGACCTGGTTCTCTGGCTGTACAACGGCTCTGCTGACCTGGTTCTCTGGCTCTACAGCGGCTCTACTGACCTGGCTCTCTGGCTCTAAAGCAGCTCTGCTGACCTCGTTCTCTGGCTCTATAGCGGCTCTGCTGACCTGGTTCTCTAGCTCTACAGCGGCTCTGCTGACCTGGTTCTCTGGCTCTATAGCGACTCTGCTGACCTGGTTCTCTGGCTCTACAGCAGCTCTGCTGATCTGGTTCTCTGACTCTAGAGCAGCTCTGCTGACCTAGTTCTCTGACTCTAGCTCTACAGCAGCTCTGATGACCTAGTTCTCGGGCTGTACAGCAGCTCTGCTGACCTGGTTCTCTGGCTCTACAGCAGCTCTGCTGACCTAGTTCTTTGGCGCTAGAGCAGCTCTGCTGACCTGGTTCTCTGGCTCTACAACGGCTTTGCTGACCTGGTTCTCTGGCTCTACAACGGCTGTGCTGACCTGGTTCTCTGGCTCTACAACGGCTCTGCTGACGTGGATCTCTGGCTCTACAGCAGCTCTGCTGACCTTGTTCTCTGGCTCTATAGCAGCTCTGCTGACCTGGTTCTCTGGCTCTACAGCAGCTCTGCTGACCTGGTTCTCTGGCTCTACAGCAGCTCTGCTGACCTGGTTCTCTGGCTCTACAGCAGCTCTGCTGAGCGGGTTCTCTGGCTCTACAACTGCTCTGCTGAGCTGGTTTTCTGGCTCTACAATGGCTCTGCTGAGCTGGTTCTCAGTCTCTAGAGCAGCTGTGCTGACCTGGTTCTCTGGCTCTAAAGCAGCTCTGTGTACCTGGTGGTTCTCTGGCTCTACAGCGGCTCTGCTGACCTGTTTCTCTGGTTCTAAAGCAGTTTTGCTGAGCAGGTTCTCTGGCTCTACAATGGCTCTGCTGACCTGGTTTTCTGGCTCTAAAGCAGCTCTGCTGACCTGGTTCTCTGGCTCTACAGCAGCTCTGTTGACCTGGTTCTCTGGCTCTACAACGGCTCTGCTGACGTGGATCTCTGGCTGTACAGCAGCTCTGCTGACCTAGTTCTCTGGCTCTACAGCAGCTCTGCTGACCTAGTTCTCTGGCTCTAGAGCAGCTCTGCTGAACTGGTTCTCTGGCTCTACAACGGCTCTGCTGATGTGGATCTCTGGCTCTACAGCAGCTCTGCTGACCTTGTTGTCTGGCTGTACAGCAGCTCTGCTGACCTGGTTCTCTGGCTCTATAGCAGCTCTGCTGACCTGGTTCTCTGGCTGTACAGCGGCACTGCTGACCTGGTTCTCTGGCTCTACAGCATCTCTGGTGACCTGGTTCTCTGGATCTACAGCGGCTCTGCTGGCCTGGTTCCCTGGCTCTACAGCGACTCTGCTGACGTGGTTGTCTGGCTCTAAAGCAGCTCTGCTGACCTGGTTCTCTGACTCTACAGCAGCTCTGCTGAACTGGTTCTCTGGCTCTAAAGCAGCTCTGCTGGCCTGGTTCTCTGGCTCTAAAGCAGCTCTGCTGGCCTGGTTCTATGGCTCTAGAGCAGCTCTGCTGACCTGGTTCTCTGGCTTTAAAGCAGCTCTGCTATAGTGGTTCTCTGGCTCTACAGCAGCTCTGCTGACCTGGTTCTCTGGCTCCACAGCAGCTCTGCTGACCTGGTTCTGTGGCTCTAAAGCAGCTCTGCTGACCTGGTTCTCTGGCTGTACAGCAGCTCTGCTGACCTGGTTCTCTGGCTGTTCAGCTCTGCTGACCTGGTTCTCTAGCTCTGAAGCAGCTGTGCTGACCTGGTTCTCTGGCTCTACAGCGGCTCTGCTGACCTGGTTCTCTGGCTCTACAGCAGTTCTGCTGACCTGGTTCTGTGGCTCAAAAGCAACTCTGCTGACCTTGTTCTCTGGCTGTACAACGGCTCTGCTGACCTGGTTCTCTGGCTCTACAGCGGCTCTGCTGACCTGGCTCTCTGGCTCTAAAGCAGCTCTGCTGACCTCGTTCTCTGGCTCTATAGCGGCTCTGCTGACCTGGTTCTCTGGCTCTACAGCGGCTCTGCAGACCTGGGTCTACAGCGGCTCTGCTGACGTGGTTCTCTGGCTCTATAGCGACTCTGCTGACCTGGTTCTCTGGCTCTACAGCAGCTCTGCTGACCTAGTTCTCTGACTCTAGCTCTACAGCAGCTCTGATGACCTAGTTCACGGGCTGTACAGCAGCTCTGCTGACCTGGTTCTCTGGCTCTATAGCAGCTCTGCTGACCTAGTTCTTTGGCGCTAGAGCAGCTCTGCTGACCTAGTTCTCTGGCTCTACAACGGCTTTGCTGACCTGGTTCTCTGGCTCTACAACGGCTTTGCTGACCTGGTTCTCTGGCTCTACAGCAGCTCTGCTGGCCTGGTTCTCTGGCACTACAACGGCTCTGGTGACTGGGTTCTCTGGCTCAACAGCAGTCCTGCTGACCTGGTTCTCTGGCTCTACAGCAGTTATGCTGACCTGGTTCTCTGGCTCTACAATAGCTCTGCTGACCTGGTTCTCTGGCTCTAAAGCAGCTTTGCTGACCTGGTTCTCTGACTCTACAGCAGCTCTGCTGACCTGGACTCTGGCTCTTTAGCAGCTCTGCTGACCTGGTTCTCTGGCTCTACAGCAGCTCTGCTGACCTAGTTCTGTGGCTCTAAAGCAGCTCTGCTGACCTGGTTCTCTGGCTCTACAGCAGCTCTGCTGAGCGGGTTCTCTGGCTCTACAACGGCTCTGCTGAGCTGGTTTTCTGGCTCTACAACGGCTCTGCTGAGCTGGTTTTCTGGCTCTACAACGGCTCTGCTGAGCTGGTTTTCTGGCTCTACAAGGGATCTGCTGAGCTGGTTCTCAGTCTCTAGAGCAGCTGTGCTGACCTGGTTCTCTGGCTCTTCAGCAGCTCTGCTGACCTGGTTCTCTGGCTCTACAACGGCTCTGTTGACCTGTTTCTCTGGTTCTAAAGCAGTTTTGCTGAGCAGGTTCTCTGGCTCTACAACGGCTCTGCCGACCTGGTTCTCTGGCTCTAAAGCAGCTCTGTTGACCTGGTTCTCTGGCTCTACAGCAGCTCTGTTGACCTGGTTCTCTGGCTCTAAAGCAGCTCCGCTGACCTGGGTCTCTGCCTCTGAAGCAGCTCTGCTGACCTAGTTCTCTGGCTCTACAGCAGCTCTGCTGACCTAGTTCTCTGGCTCTACAGCAGCTCTGCTGACCTGGTTCTCTGGCTCTACAACGGCTCTGCTGACGTAGATATCTGGCTCTACAGCAGCTCTGCTGACCTTGTTCTCTGGCTGTACAGCAGCTCTGCTGACCTGGTTCTCTGACTCTATAGCAGCTCTGCTGACCTGGTTCTCTGACTCTACAGCACCTCTGCTGACCTGGTTCTCTGGCTCTACAGCAGCTCTGCTGACCTAGTTCTCTGGCTCTAGAGCAGCTCTGCTGACCTGGTTCTCTGGCTCTACAACGGCTCTGCTGACGTGGATCTCTGGCTCTACAGCAGCTCCGCTGACCTTGTTCTCTGGCTCTATAGCAGCTCTGCTGACCTGGTTCTCTGGCTCTAAAGCAGCTCTGCTGACCTGGTCTCTGGCTCTATAGCAGCTCTACTGACCTGGTTCTCTGGCTCTACAGCAGATCTGCTGACCTGGTTCTCTGGCTCTACAGCAGCTCTGCTGACCTGGTTCTCTGGCTCTACAGCAGCTCTGCTGACCTGGTTCTCTGGCTCTACAGCAGCTCTGCTGAGCGGGTTCTCTGGCTCTACAACGGCTCTGCTGAGCTGGTTTTCTGGCTCTACAATGGCTCTGCTGAGCTGGTTCTCAGTCTCTAGAGCAGCTGTGCTGACCTGGTTCTCTGGCTGTAAAGCAGCTCTGTGTGCCTGGTGGTTCTCTGGCTCTACAGCGGCTCTGCTGACCTGGTTCTCTGGCTCTAAAGCAGCTCTGCTGACCTGGTTCTCTGGCTCTACAACGGCTTTGCTGACCTTGTTCTCTGGCTCTTCAGCAGCTCTGCTGACCTGGTTCTCTGGCTCTACAACGGCTCTGTTGACCTGTTTCTCTGGTTCTAAAGCAGTTTTGCTGAGCAGGTTCTCTGGCTCTACAATGGCTCTGCTGACCTGGTTTTCTGGCTCTAAAGCAGCTCTGCTGACCTCGTTCTCTGGCTCTACAGCGCTCTGTTGACCTGGTTCTCTGGCTCTAAAGCAGCTCCTCTGACCTGGGTCTCTGCTTCTAAAGCAGCTCTGCTGACCTAGTTCTCTGGCTCTACAGCAGCTCTGCTGACCTAGTTCTCTGGCTCTAGAGCAGCTCTGCTGAACTGGTTCTCTGGCTCTACAACGGCTCTGCTGACGTGGATCTCTGGCTCTACAGCAGCTCTGCTGACCTTGTTGTCTGGCTGTACAGCAGCTCTGCTGACCTGGTTCTCTGGCTCTATAGCAGCTCTGCTGACCTGGTTCTCTGGCTGTACAGCGGCACTGCTGGCCTGGTTCTCTGGCTCTACAGCATCTCTGGTGACCTGGTTCTCTGGATCTACAGCGGCTCTGCTGGCCTGGTTCCCTGGCTCTACAGCGACTCTGCTGACGTGGTTGTCTGGCTCTAAAGCAGATCTGCTGACCTGGTTCTTTGGCTCTAAAGCAGCTCTGCTGAACTGGTTCTCTGGCTCTAAAGCAGCTCTGCTGGCCTGGTTCTATGGCTCTAGAGCAGCTCTGCTGACCTGGTTCTCTGGCTCTACAGCAGCTCTGCTGACCTGGTTCTGTGGCTCTAAAGCAGCTCTGTTGAACTGGTTCTCTGGCTGTACAGCAGCTCTGCTGACCTGGTTCTCTGGCTGTTCAGCTCTGCTGACCTGGTTCTCTGGCTCTACAGCGGCTCTGCTGACCTGGTTCACTGGCTCTAAAGCAGCTCTGGTTGTCCGGCCTCGTCCTTCTTTTCTACCGAAAGTGGTGACCCCATTTCATCTCGGGCAATCTGTCACGTTGTCCACCTTCTTTCCGCCTCCGCATCCTTCAAAAGAGGAACAGAGGCTTCACCGTCTGGACCCAAATCGGGCGCTGTCCTTTTATTTGGACCGCACCAAACAGTTCCGGGTGGACGACCAACTTTTTGTTGGATACGTAGGAGCTAAGAAGGGGAAAGCGGTACACAAACGGACCATCTCGCGGTGGGTCGTGTTGTGTATTAAAATTTGTAACTCCTTGGCAAAAAAGGACCCTCCTGTTGGGTTGAGGGCCCATTCCACCCGGGCCACAGTGGCTACTACTGCCCTGGGCCGGGGAGTTTCCTTGCGGGACATCTGTCAGGCGGCGACGTGGGCTTCACTGCACACGTTTGCCAAGCACTATTGCCTGGACAGCCAAGTCCGGAGAGACGGCTTCTTTGGCTGTTCTGTTCTCCAGGACTTTCTGGTGTGATCGCGGTTCGCAGACCCACCACCGGGGTTGGTATTGCTGGGGTATCTATTCTAAGGTGAGTAATCTAACTAACGTGTTTCTTTCAGATGAACAAGTTACTTACCTTCGGTAACGATGTATCTGTAAGAAACATTAGTTAGTTAGATTCCTCACCGACCCACTCATCCTCCCCGTTCTGCGAACTGACATCTAGGGTTAAGGCTATCCTTTTCAGGGCCCTAGATTTTTTGGCACCAGTGTCGGTCTCTTGCATGGCTTTGCGTTCCTGGCGTGGAAAGCTATGTACAAGAACTGACGTCAGCGCGCGAGGGCGGCGTCTAAGTACTCCGACGTCATTCCGGCGCACGACGCTGACGACGGACGCGGAGCCGCAGACGACGCCTAGCAACGCGCAAGGGGTATTGCTGACACAAAATCTTTCCGGATCCAGCCTGACGCCTGGGGATATTCTAAGGTGAGGAATCTAACTAACTAATGTTTCTTACAGATACATCGTTACCGAAGGTAAGTAACTTGTTCTTTAAGACTATACATTCCCACTGCTTTATAAGCCTTATCACTAAATTAATTTTCTTTAAATTATGTCCATTAAGCTTGCTCACGCCGCTCACAACATAAAGGTCAAATTAAACTTTTATGCCACACCACTTTCAACTGTCACCAGCCGCCTCTGAAAAACACCTTTGTTAAAAATGTAAGAACGCTCTCTTTTAGAAATGAAATCAAAAACCATAATCATCCGTCTTAGATTCTTCTGTCTGTGCTGGGAAAATGAAAATGAGAATGTAGAATAACAAGCATAATGATGAAACATAACCTTTCCACAGTTGTATCTGGAAAGGTCTAAAGGAACCTAAAACATCTTCTATATCATTCATAATTGTGGTTGTAAAATAACTAGCATTCCTTGTTTATGGGAAGCGTGCAGCTAAAGAGACCATTTTGTTGTGTAAGTAAACCACTAGTTTTTTTTTATAACAGGTGGCGTAAGGGATAGCTCCACTTCGACCCTGGGAATAAAAGGAGAAGAAAGCCACCATGCACAGGATCCCCACAGCATACGCAGAAGAAGAAGCAGAGAGAATCTCAGCACAGGTCAGGCACAAGGAGGGGGATCTTTTGGTTGAAAGTTAAATTGTGAGGTATATTGGCTGTAATTAAGGGTCACCGGGAGCAGTATCCGCAGGAGGGTGGGGGAAGGGCAATACCACTTCAGAACATTGTAGTGTTTTTGGGCCTGGGATTATCGGGTCCTAAATTCCAGACCCAGTGATCCTGGAAGAACCAGACCAGACCTGGATCTGGAGTTGAGGGGTAGCTGCAGCACCTGGTCCACCACCCAGCCTGCGTCTGCACAGCAGGGAGAGCAGCAGAGGCTGACATAGCCCCACCGTCCCCTGCTCCATCACACTTCTAAATCCGCACATAGCAGTAGACCCGATCTATGTCGGGAGACTCCCAATTCCTTAAACAAAAATGGCTTTATTTTGGCCATCTCCCACCTGAAATTGCCTGTACTTCAAAAAAATACATTCTTAATTTGTGGATGTGTCATGTTCTAAGTACATCTAAAATTGCAATGCTAACCTCCGCACAGTAGTACACAGAATGACACTGTTAGACCTGTCAGCCCTTTGGCAGTTCCCTCCTCATTTTATTATTTTTATCCCTTGTCCCCTTCTCATTTTTCTGTCTACCATATTTTTTTTAGGTGTTGTTGTAGAGGTTCTGGGCGCCTCTTCCTCATCCCTTGAGGGAAAGACGCAAGGTGCTCCTCTGAGGAGAATAGATGAGAGAGGTGAGATGCGCAAAATGGTGGCTCCAACTGTCACTTTGACACCTGGGCCATGACTTGCCATGAGAGGTTCCGGAACCTTCTGGGCCCTTCTGGCAAGTCAGGCCCAAGGTGATAAATAGAGGTGGCAGGAGGGCAGCCATTTTAGGTTAGAGTGGACTGCGTGGCGAACAGGAGGAAGGCGCCTGTGTGAGGAGGTGGTTGTGCTGGAAAAGGAACGGACAGGTTTAAGGGCCTGCATAGATTTCCACTCCTGGTAACATCATCCCTAACCGTGCGACCGGGCCCTGAACGCAGTCGGAGATCTGGTGACCAGCGTTATCTGGAGGTCCAGTGGTCAGACTCCTTGAAAGAGGTCCAGGAGCAGTCTGTGACCGTCTCCCTATCCTCAACACGCCCCCCCGCTAGAGGGGCGATGTCCATCCCCAGGAAATGAGAGGGTTCTGGACTCTCATCTAGCTGCACAGAAGAATTCCTGGCACCCTTAATTTGCCCCCCCCCCCTTCTTTCTTCCTCCCTACGAGACCCTACCTGACACGATCACCGCCGCCACCCCAAGATCGGAGGGCTCCTGTTGTCCTCTGGAGGTGGCTCGCTGCTGAGGGGAGTTCCTGTGAGGAGCGGGTGAGGAGTTCGCCTGAGAGAAGAGAGAGACGCGACAGGCTTGGAGGTCGGCATCCTCCGATCACGTGTGAAGGGCCTTAGCGCCGCCCCTCTCTGCTGCCGGTAGCTGAGGAAGGCCGCGCCCCGTTTGACACGCTGTTTCTGGAGGCAGCGGGCGCCTCCCACAACTGAGTTCGGATCGACCCGGGGCCCATAGCTGTGGAAAGGTCAGGGAAAGGCCAGCGACAACGGAGGACACCCGCCGAAGAGTCAGCGTTGTCAGAGGCACTTCAGTGGGGGGGTGCCTAGAGTGACGCCTCTGACTCTGTCAGGATTTCCCCATCGGGGGCCATGAGTTCAGTCACCCTGGATCAGGTCCCTTCAGTGCCGGATTCAGCGCTACTACTGCGGGGACAACCGGCGTGAGCACAGTAAGCGGGGCATTAGAAGGTGGGAGGTGGAAGGAGTCCCCGGAGGGCACCTGGGAGTACGCCGCAGCAGTAGGGGATGTCCTGATATCCATTAGGTTCCGTTACTGTGGAACACAGGCTCTTGGCAAATAGTACGGGGAAAGAGACTTGAGTTAACACAAGACTGATCATTGGGGAATACAGTCCTTCCACTCAGTGTTGAGGAGAAGCCACCTCCCCTCCCATGACAGCTTGAGTTCGAATACCATGTTAATGTAAAGGTTATGAGTTGCCAGCCACAGTGAATGTCCAAGGTAGCGCCTAAAAGGCAGAGATTGGATAGGATTGGCAGAATAAGAGTCAGGTGGTGTAGTTGGGAGGGGAACCATCGGATTGAATGTTTTGAGGGGACTAAATGCTCATTCGCAATGTGATTAAAAGCTCAAAGGGCAATTACAAGTCTATTGTATGAAATGTATTGTTTGGAGTGAATTGTCATTTCCTCTGCAAGTACAAGGTACACTGTTGTCATGTGAAATTGCGGATTCTTGTAGAGTAAGACAAGTTTATCTAGTACCGTAACGTGCAGGTTTGACCTTAGACAAAGGAGAGAGGTTCTAATGTAAATGAAATGAACTGGTTTTAATTGTAATGTCAAAGTGAAAACTGAACCCAGATCAGAAAAGAAAGGTTATAAAGTTTATAATAACTCTTTACAAAAATCGGTGTAGTGTTCTTTTTGAGTGATGTGGCGCAGGATTGCGAGCTGAGTGGGATGCAGCCATGAAAAGCCAAATGGAGTGTTGAGCCAAGTGACTTGAGCCAAGCTACCCCCTTAGACGTAGGTCTAACAAATTGGTGCTCAGCGGTGGGATCGTTATTCAGTGCTTGCATCCGCTTGGTAGCAGTTTTGCGCGCATCACCACCTACACTGTATTGTTTTGACTGGAGTTTTCTCCAGACTGTCTTTTAATTGGAGGATTTTTGAAATTGTCCTGTGTATATTCCCTTTCTTGAGAAAAGTTCTTGCTAACTGTGTGGGGGTCCCATCTGGCAGGATGGAATTCGAATTGGGTAGGCTGGAGGAGTACACAGCGGCCCAATTGAAGGAGTTCTGCCAGGAACGGGGGGTATTCTTTAAGCAAGGGGTGAAGAAGACAGAGCTCCAGGCAAGCTTAAGAGCCTGGGTTATGGCCCACCCTAGCGGGAAACAGGAAGAAGAACCAGAACTAGATCTCCTAGAAGAACCGGAAGTCCTTCTACCCCCTGGGAACGGTAATATGGACGTGGGGTCCAGGGCCCCATCAAGAGTGGGAAGTAGCGCCTCGGGGGGGAGCCTGTCCTCTGCTGACCTAGTTGATCGGAGGGAAGAGAGACAGCTTAGAATGGATCTGGCCCGGTTGGAAAAGGAGAGGGAGGAGAGGAAGTTCCTCCACGAGCTTCAGTTAAAAGAGTTAGAGCTCAAAGTCCTTCAACTTGGAACCCCCAGTAGTCCTAATGGTGGCAGCATACCGAGAGAAGTCTCGAGAGAGTCCAGGCCCTACCTGCCCAAAGACGTGGTTGCTAGCTATGGCGTAGGGGATGATATTGTAAAATGGCTGGCTGCCTATGAGGTTTCTCTAAGAGCCCATGGGGTCCCTGAAGCCCAGTGGGGGGGTGGCCTGTATAGGTATATGCCTCCGGTGGGGAGGGATGCCTTGTTAGCGCTAGAACAGCCAGACCAGACCCGGTACCCTGTTATGAAGGTAGCCCTAGTAAGGAAATTTGGACTGACCCCTGAAAAATTCAGGCAGAGGTTTAGGGGTAGTCAGAAGTTGTCCACTCAGAATTGGGTGGACTTCTTGGACTACGCCAGGAAGGCCTTAGAGGGCTGGGTGCAGGGCAGTGATGTCAAGGACTATGAAGGACTGTACAATTTAATTCTAAAGGAGCACCTCCTAGAGAAAAGTTTTCCAGAGCTGCGTCAGCACCTGGTAGACAGCAAGCTAACCAATCCCAGGAAGCTTGCGGAGGAGGCGGATATCTGGGCGAGTACCCGGGTATCCTCAAAAGGGACTGGAGGGAATTTCCAAAGGACTGGACAGGGCGCCCCCCAGAAGACAGAGGGGGGAGACAAAAAGAGGGAGTTCTCTAAAGGTCCCCAAAAGAGTTCACCAGGGAAGGGAGTAGGATTCCCTCCTAAGGTTGTTCCCCACAAACCCCCTTATCCTGACCGTGGTCAGCAGCCTAGGGTTGTCCGATGTTACGAGTGTGGTGAGGTTGGGCACTATAAGGGGGATGCCAAGTGTCCCAAGAGACCACACCCTCCCATTGGAGGAAAGACCCCTGGGGTGGCGAGTGTAGTGCTCGGGGAGGAGTTGCCCCTAGATAAGGGAGGTGAGTGGGCAGGGCTAACCTTAGTGTCCTTAGGGGATTGTGAGATGGTTCCTAAGACCCAGATGCCCTCGAATACTACTAAGTATAGGCAATGGGTCACCATCAATGCCCAGAGGGTGGAGGCTCTGAGGGACACAGGAGCCAGCATGACTATGGTAAGGAGTCAGCTGGTGTCCCCAGAGCAGGTGGTCCCCAATGTAGTCCACCCGGTTGTGATGGCTGACAACCGAGAGGGTCACTATCCGGTGGCCCAGGTTCCCTTTGAGTGGGGAGGGGTTGCGGGTCCTCTACGAGTTGCGATCAGCCCTGCCATGCCGGTCGACTGCCTGTTGGGAAATGACCTTGAACACTCGGCGTGGAAGGAGGTTGAGTTCAGGGCCCACATGGAAATGTTGGGGACCCCTGAGTGGACGTGTGCTCACACTCGGTCCGTGACCACCCGAAGAGGGGATTCACAGAGGTTGGAGCCTGGGACAAAGGCCCAACCAGCTGCCGGAAAGGGTAGACGGGGACGGGGAAAGCCTGCCCCGGCATCTGGCCCTCCAAAGGTGGATGGGGCCACCAAGGCGGCCCCGGAGTCTACGGAGGGGGATGTAATGTCCCTCGAGGGCTTGCCTACCCCTGCAGACTGGCAGGTGGAGGGAGGACCTACTAGGGAAGAGTTTTGTCGGGCCCAAAAGGAGTGCCCTACCCTTGAGGGTTTACGGCGGCAGGCCGAAGCCCAGGCAGCGGGTAACGATTCGGGGAACTTCCACATATACTGGGAAGATGGACTCCTGTATAGCGAACCCAAGGCTCCGGTGCATGGTTCATCCCGGGCCTTGGTAGTTCCCCAGCGTTACCGAGCCTTCCTATTAGGACTGGCTCACGAAATACCCTTGGCAGGACACTTGGGACAAGACAAGACCTTTGCTCGACTTGTTCCTCATTTTTACTGGCCTCAGATGAGGATTACGTCCGATACTTTTTGTAGGACGTGTGTAACCTGCCAAGCTAGTGGGAAAACAGGGGTGAAGCTGAAAGCTCCCCTGGAACCACTGCCTGTCGTTGGTACCCCCTTTGACAGGGTGGGCATCGACATTGTCGGGCCATTGGATCCACCAACATCGGCCGGTCACAGGTTTATCCTGGTTCTGGTGGATCATGCCACACGGTACCCAGAGGCTATCCCTCTGAGGACCATTACTGCACCTGTGGTGGCACGGGCCCTTATGGGAATTTTTACCCGGATGGGATTCCCCAAGGAAGTGGTGTCGGACAGAGGTACCAACTTCATGTCGGCATACATGCGGGCTATGTGGAAAGAGTGTGGAGTTACCTACCGGTTCTCCACTCCTTATCACCCCCAGACTAATGGTTTGGTGGAAAGGTTTAACAAAACCTTAAAGGGCATGATCCGGAGTCTGCCCGAGAGCCTGCGGAGGAAATGGGACATCCTCCTGCCTTGTTTGCTGTTTTCGTACAGGGAGGTACCACAGAAGGGAGTGGGCTTCAGCCCCTTCGAATTGCTGTACGGGCACCCTGTGCGTGGACCCCTCAGCCTGGTGAAGGAAGGATGGGAAAAGTCTCCCAGAAAACTTCCCACGGATGTGGTGAGCTACATGCTGGCCTTTCGTAGCCAAATGGCTAGGTTGTGGAAGCAAGCTTCCGAAAACCTAGAAGCCAGCCAAACGGTCATGAAGGAATGGTATGACCGAAACGCTCACCCGGTGGAGCTGGAGCCTGGCCAGAAGGTGTGGGTGATGGAACCTGGAGAGCTTAGCGCCCTCCAGGATCGCTGGTCAGGTCCCTTTGAGGTGGTTGAGAAAAAGGGTAAGGTTACCTACGTGGTAGATCTTAAGACCCCCAGGCAGCCCCATCGGGTGCTCCATGTCAACCGCCTCAAGCCTCACCAAGAGAGACCCGAGGTCACGTTAATGATGGTGACTGATGGGTCAGAGGAAGAGGAAAGTGAACCTCTTCCCGATCTGTTTGCGTCCCGAGAGAAGGATGGATCGGTGGAGGGAGTGATCCTTTCACCGACACTAACTCCTGAACAACGGAAGGACTGTCGCCATGTCCTGGAGCAGTTTGCTTCCTTGTTCTCCCTTATTCCGGGAAGGACTCATCTGTGTACCCATGATGTGGACACAGGGGACAGCCCACCTGTGAAGTCCAAGTCCTACCGACTGTCGGATAAGGTGAAGGCTAGCATCCATGAGGAGGTTACCAAGATGCTAGAGCTAGGAGTAATTGAGCCCTCAGGAAGTCCTTGGTCCAGTCCGGTGGTACTGGTACCCAAAGCTGCCCCACCGGGCACTACCCCAGAACTCCGGTTCTGTGTGGATTACAGAGGACTGAATTCAGTGACAAAGACAGATGCTCATCCTATCCCGAGAGCGGATGAGCTCATTGACCGGTTGGGAGCTGCCCAATATCTCAGTACCTTTGACCTCACATCTGGGTACTGGCAGATTTCCCTAACAGATGGAGCCAAGGAAAGGTCAGCCTTCTCCACACCCGAGGGTCACTACCAGTTCTGTGTGATGCCCTTCGGGCTCAAGAACGCCCCTGCTACGTTCCAGCGATTGGTGAACCAGGTCCTCTCTGGAATGGAGACCTTTTCAGTTGCGTACCTGGATGACATCGCTGTCTTCAGCCGCAGCTGGGAGGACCATTTGAGTCACCTTCAGGCCGTACTTCAGGCTTTGCAGCAGGCAGGTCTGACGATCAAGGCCAGTAAGTGCCAGATCGGGCAGGGGTCGGTAGTGTACCTCGGTCACTTGGTGGGTCGGGGCAAGGTGCAACCCCTCCAGGCCAAGATCGAAACCATCATGGCCTGGGAACCCCCCAAGACACAGACAGAGGTTCGGGCCTTCTTGGGCCTCACTGGTTACTACCGACGCTTTGTCAAGGGATACGGAACCATCGTGGCCCCCTTGACTGAGCTCACTTCCAAAAAGCACCCTCGACGGGTGATCTGGACCGAGGGATGTCAACAAGCTTTTGACACCTTGAAAAAGGCCATGTGTGCGGCCCCTGTTCTCAGGGCCCCTGACTTCGCTAAGGAGTTCATCGTCCAGACGGACGCGTCGGAGCACGGTATTGGAGCAGTGCTGTCGCAACTTAATGATGGGGGTCTAGACCAACCGGTGGTTTTCCTATCTAGGAGACTACTCCCCCGGGAGCAGAGGTGGAGTGCAATTGAGAGGGAAGCTTTTGCGGTGGTGTGGGCTCTGAAGAAGCTGCGGCCATACCTGTTTGGCTCGCACTTCCTGGTTCAGACCGACCACCGGCCCCTCAGGTGGCTGATGCAAATGAGGGGCGAGAATCCCAAGTTGTTGAGGTGGTCCATTTCCCTACAGGGGATGGACTTTAGGGTGGAACATCGCCCAGGAGTGGACCACGCCAATGCTGACGGTCTCTCCAGGTATTTCCGCCTTAGTGAAGAGGACTCCCAAGGGGTTGGGTAGCTCTCCCCACTTTCAGCTGGGGGGGACGCGTGTTAGACCTGTCAGCCCTTTGGCAGTTCCCTCCTCATTTTATTATTTTTATCCCTTGTCCCCTTCTCATTTTTCTGTCTACCATATTTTTTTTAGGTGTTGTTGTAGAGGTTCTGGGCGCCTCTTCCTCATCCCTTGAGGGAAAGACGCAAGGTGCTCCTCTGAGGAGAATAGATGAGAGAGGTGAGATGCGCAAAATGGTGGCTCCAACTGTCACTTTGACACCTGGGCCATGACTTGCCATGAGAGGTTCCGGAACCTTCTGGGCCCTTCTGGCAAGTCAGGCCCAAGGTGATAAATAGAGGTGGCAGGAGGGCAGCCATTTTAGGTTAGAGTGGACTGCGTGGCGAACAGGAGGAAGGCGCCTGTGTGAGGAGGTGGTTGTGCTGGAAAAGGAACGGACAGGTTTAAGTTCCTGCATAGATTTCCACTCCTGGTAACATCATCCCTAACCGTGCGACCGGGCCCTGAACGCAGTCGGAGATCTGGTGACCAGCGTTATCTGGAGGTCCAGTGGTCAGACTCCTTGAAAGAGGTCCAGGAGCAGTCTGTGACCGTCTCCCTATCCTCAACACCCCCCCCCGCTAGAGGGGCGATGTCCATCCCCAGGAAATGAGAGGGTTCTGGACTCTCATCTAGCTGCACAGAAGAATTCCTGGCACCCTTAATTTGCCCCCCCCCCCCTTCTTTCTTCCTCCCTACGAGACCCTACCTGACACGATCACCGCCGCCACCCCAAGATCGGAGGGCTCCTGTTGTCCTCTGGAGGTGGCTCGCTGCTGAGGGGAGTTTGTGTGGGGCTTCCTGTGAGGAGCGGGTGAGGAGTTCGCCTGAGAGAAGAGAGAGACGCGACAGGCTTGGAGGCCGGCATCCTCCGATCACGTGTGAAGGGCCTTAGCGCCGCCCCTCTCTGCTGCCGGTAGCTGAGGAAGGCCGCGCCCCGTTTGACACGCTGTTTCTGGAGGCAGCGGGCGCCTCCCACAACTGAGTTCGGATCGACCCGGGGCCCATAGCTGTGGAAAGGTCAGGGAAAGGCCAGCGACAACGGAGGACACCCGCCGAAGAGTCAGCGTTGTCAGAGGCACTTCAGTGGGGGGGTGCCTAGAGTGACGCCTCTGACTCTGTCAGGATTTCCCCATCGGGGGCCATGAGTTCAGTCACCCTGGATCAGGTCCCTTCAGTGCCGGATTCAGCGCTACTACTGCGGGGACAACCGGCGTGAGCACAGTAAGCGGGGCATTAGAAGGTGGGAGGTGGAAGGAGTCCCCGGAGGGCACCTGGGAGTACGCCGCAGCAGTAGGGGATGTCCTGATATCCATTAGGTTCCGTTACTGTGGAACACAGGCTCTTGGCAAATAGTACGGGGAAAGAGACTTGAGTTAACACAAGACTGATCATTGGGGAATACAGTCCTTCCACTCAGTGTTGAGGAGAAGCCACCTCCCCTCCCATGACAGCTTGAGTTCGAATACCATGTTAATGTAAAGGTTATGAGTTGCCAGCCACAGTGAATGTCCAAGGTAGCGCCTAAAAGGCAGAGATTGGATAGGATTGGCAGAATAAGAGTCAGGTGGTGTAGTTGGGAGGGGAACCATCGGATTGAATGTTTTGAGGGGACTAAATGCTCATTCGCAATGTGATTAAAAGCTCAAAGGGCAATTACAAGTCTATTGTATGAAATGTATTGTTTGGAGTGAATTGTCATTTCCTCTGCAAGTACAAGGTACACTGTTGTCATGTGAAATTGCGGATTCTTGTAGAGTAAGACAAGTTTATCTAGTACCGTAACGTGCAGGTTTGACCTTAGACAAAGGAGAGAGGTTCTAATGTAAATGAAATGAACTGGTTTTAATTGTAATGTCAAAGTGAAAACTGAACCCAGATCAGAAAAGAAAGGTTATAAAGTTTATAATAACTCTTTACAAAAATCGGTGTAGTGTTCTTTTTGAGTGATGTGGCGCAGGATTGCGAGCTGAGTGGGATGCAGGCATGAAAAGCCAAATGGAGTGTTGAGCCAAGTGACTTGAGCCAAGCTACCCCCTTAGACGTAGGTCTAACAGACACCATGGGGCAAAGAGGACCATTTGTTAAAAATGGTGAAACAGTTGTCTAGGTAGAGAATATATTATCAATCCAAGTGAAACCAAACAAATATTGTAACTGTCTCTGGGATACCTGAACACAAATTACTTTTATTGAAAGTCTATTTATTTTCCCTCAAAAATTATGAAATTGTGAAAGATTTGTTTTATTATCTTTTTCACATTTTGCGTCCCTACCAGCTCTGCCTCTGAATTTGACAAAACGTATATTTATTGTGGACGGAAACAATATGTGTATTTGATGGTGGCAATCCACAGTTATCCACCCAAAGAAATGCTACTTATAGCAGGAAACATTTTTTTTATCAATCTGAAGGATGAAAATCATTCGTTCTGTTCATTCATATCATGTAAAAGTTAGCATAATGTATCTATGACGGTATTCTGACCACATAAACACTTATTGAAATGTTCTAGAAGACGCATTTCCTTTCGAGTCTTACTGCACGACAAAAAGGGCCGAAAACCATGCTGTAGCCATCTTGGTTTGTGATAGACCACGTGTCAGATCACGTGGTCTATCCTTTGCCTACCGTTCTCATGATTTAGTTCGCACCAGCCCAGAGACAGGTTAGTGGTATTTATGGCCGAGGCCCAAGGTCACATCTGCTGTAGGGAGTATCAAGCAGATTCCTTCAGGCCCCGGGGCGAAAAGGGAGTAACCCTGCCGACCTTCTCTGTATAGATAGCAACCCTTTGTGTGAGCCTGAAACTTAACACTGTATGAGCTCATCCAGGAGCCCATGGACTAACTGGTATTTTTCCACTTATATGGCTTTGTATGCTGAATCTGTTATGTAAATAAGTGTGGTTTTGTCTGGGAGCCAGCAGTCTTCCTCGGCGCACCTGATGGGTGAGGATCGAGGAGGCTCCTCTATATAGAGTTTTGCTTTGGCCAATAAAGCTTCAGAACCTTTTCCGTTGCCGACTGACTTATTTGAAATATATCTTGCGGGCCACTGGTAAGTGTGGCCCTTGGGATTTTTATTGAGTACTTCAGTTGTCGACTCTGGGGGGACCCCGTGATAGGGCATTTTCCTCCCCCGTAGTCAGGTGGTAGGATTGAGGGCGTCCTGGTCGGACGGGTGGAGAAGAGGGATTTTACACTTCCACTCCCGATCAGGGTGTCCTCTGCTGCTAGTAGCCCTTCACCGGGGTCCTACGGGCTTAACACAGGAGCTGACCGTGTTGGTCCCAAGAAGTTGGCAGCGGAGAGCGAACGTCCGTACCTGGGTGCATCCGTTGCGTAATTTGTTTGTTTGACGCACGCTTTTGAGCAGTGCATTTGGAACAGTTAACTGTACTTTGATTTGGGGGTCATGAGTACCCTAGGAGAATTACAGAGGTCTTGCAGGGTGGTCCGGTAGGGACTGACTGTAGAGACTCCGCGGATCTTTTGTGATTTAGAGACGCTGATCAGATGCCTAGTTGTTACCTGTGTGTAACACACGGCCGGATTGTATTCGGAAAAGCCTGTGGCTGTAATTGGGTAGCCGTGGGACATACCTGAGGTGATGCTCGCACCACATCAGAACAGTCTCAGTGGTGAACCAAGGAGGTCATAGGATGGTCTGTAGTCCAGTCCGTGGTCGCACCTGTCTGACTGCCTCTTGCCAGTCTTTCTGGAAGACTGCTCGTTGTGAATCTGTTGGTCCGGTATTTTGAATAATTCTCCACGAACGGGAGTCGACGGGCTCGGTTCGTTTGTTTGGATGCATCAAGTTTGAATAAATAGGTTGAGGTTGAACTGCAGAAAACGTTACCTAGGAGCAATCAATATGTGTTATATGTGATACAAGAATTTGTTTGTACGTTATTAGTGTTTGTCTGTTAACTAACAATGCCGTGCTTCAGTAGATTCAATTGTTTTGGTGGTTGTTGTCGGACTGGTGGCTCTCGGCTGGCCGAAAGCCAGCCTGCCCCACCAGAGGGCAGTCCCAACCATTTCATGTATATAAAACATGGAATAACTCCTCTATTGTTTAATACTTTGTGGCATAAGTATACCAGAGGTAATGAAGAATTGCAATGGCCTCAAACGGGTTCCTTCGATGAAAAGAAAATTGCCTTCTTACAGGATCAGTTATTTTCTAGACGCAGTAGACAGTCTATGTTTGATGCATTAAACACCTGGCAGAAGGAATCTAAGCGGAGGCGAATGAGAGAGGAGAAACTAGCTAGAGTTAAAGCAGGGCAAACAGTTACTCAGAAGGCTGTTGCCTACGACAGAGCCCGAACAGCAGAAGGGATTGAATGTGTAAATCGTGAGTGCAGGTTACAGGCCAATAATAGTTACGTGGCTCGGCCTGACGCCGAAGATGAAATTGGAGACTTGCTGGACTTGCGGCCACCACCCCCATATGTCCCGCAGCGGTTATACCCGGCGGTACCAGATACCCCGGTATTAGCTGTTGCAGATCCAGTAGCCCCTTCGCAAGTTTCAGCTGTGACGACGGTAGCTCCTGCTGCGTCGGCACCGCCCCAAACCAATTTGTCCCGGTTGTCCTCGTCTGTTACAGAGATTATGACTTTATTGCCTAATTTGTTTTCATCCGCGACAGCTGGGAATCTTCAGCTGTCACCCGGGTCAGCCCATTCTCCCCATGTGATGGCCTCTTCCTCGGCGAGCGCAACTCCCTTACCAGCTGCTTCCACTCCGGTACATCCTCCCGGTTCCCTTGAAGGAAAAAGACTGTTTAACCGGTCAGCCTTAAAATTTGAGGAAAGGGAGGTTATTGCGCTACAAGCATCACAGTGGATGTGACAGCCTATTTATACTCTGTCCGACATATGGAGCACTATGAAAGACTACGAGCCCGTGATGCAACAGCATGCGTTGGACCATATGGCTGCATGCCTGATATCATTATGGGAACACGTTTATACAGGGGGGAAGGCTCCGGTAATATGGTATACTATTCATGACCATGCCCATAAATTTCAATTGACCCCGGAGGAGGTGTTCAGAAATGTTGGAACGTTGGTTAGTTATAGAACCCGACTTCAATCTTCTGGTCCTGTGGGTTCCGCGCATTTTCCAATGCGTGAGGTCCACCCTATTTATCATCCAGAAATTACTGAAATAATAGATGCTACGGGAGCGGTTACCCGCCCGCGAGCCGATGCTCGTTTTCAGGAGCAGTGGGTGTACACCCCATGGAAACGCAGTGAAGTGCTGTCATTGAAAGCTCATTTGCCCGACCCTAGGAAGAATCCTACAGCTTATTATAAAGAACTTACTGAAGCCGCCTCATCGGCAGTAATGACATTGGCCAATATAGAATTATTCTTTGCTCTATTAGTGCCAGTGGATATATGGCGTCAGGTACATGACCAAGACCATGTAACTGAATTTGGGGGAACATGGGATCAATTGAAAGATTGGGATAAGGATCGAAAACCAGGAGATAAACCCAGGGCCGAAATATTAACGCTACCTGACAAAATAATTACATACATGCATTCGCTAATTCCGCCTAGGAAAGTGGATTGGGATAAATAGACCGCATGCCGGCAGAAGAAAGATGAGTGTGTTGGATTTCTTCACTAGATTTGAAGGTGTTTTTATTGAATTTAGTGGCCAGGACTTATCTAAGGAGGGTGGTATACGCTTGTTTGTCAACAGATTTGTAACTAATTTACTGCCCGAAATCTCGGCCCTACTCCAGGCCGCAGAAAGTACTTGGACGACGTCTACTCCCTCGATCATATTAAGCATGGCTCAATATTATGAGCACGGAGAGAATGAAAGTAAGGATAAGACGGAAAAGAAAGCAAAGGAGTTAAAAACACGGGTCCTGTTACAGCAGGTTGAGAGAGGCCGTGGTAGGGGTAGGGGAGGTCCGACCTCTGCACCACAAGGGGCGGGCCAAGTACAGAGTGGAGGACGAACTGATTTAGGAATAAACCAATGCGCCTTTTGTAAACAGGAGGGACATTGGCGTTCCCAGTGTCCGTTGTTATATGCGCAAAACAACACTATACGAGGCCAAGGGAGAGGACGCGGTGGTGGTAGTCGAGGCGGACATACACGACAGGAGGAGTCTGGACACGGTGGGAATAGTCAGAACTATTTTGATCATGGTCAGAGAAAGCAGTATTTCAATGAAGGATGTGGCAGCGATGCATCGGCAGGCTATCCTCGTGCATAGGACAGCCAAAGGCAGAGTGGGGGACGTGTGTCAATTCCTATAGATCAGAACGGACCTTATGTTAATGCACATTTAATGGGCGCATTGGGTAAGTTTCTAGTTGACACAGGAGCTATGAACAGTTCTGTTTCACATGCCCTTGTCCCTGGGGCTGCTCTGTCTGGCCAGGATAATGTGTCCGTAGGTTTCTCAGGAACTCCGGTGGTGAGCCCCATTTCCCGACCTCTTTCTTTTGCTCTGGGCCCTATTTCTATTGATTCGCCATTCCTTCTAACATCGCAATGTGGGGAGAATTTATTAGGCATAGACTTACTGAAAAGGCTACATGCTCGTATATATTGTTCCCCAGACGGTGTCTATTTGACTGTCCAACCCCCTTTGGTAAAGTACTTTTCTAAGACTGACACCTTGCCCCCTGAATTCGCACAGATTCCAAAAACCCTTTGGGCTACAGGAGACACTGATGTGGGTTTGTTGAGGATACCCCCAATTTCAATTACCTTAAAGCAAAATGCTCGGCTACTGAAAATACCGCAATATAAAATTGCCCCTGTAGGTGAACGAGCCTTGTTGTCCATTATTCAGGATCTGATCCGATCTGGGGTGGTGGAAGAGACAACCTCCAATGTGTGTAATAGTCCCATTCTTCCTATTCTTAAAAGGGCCCCCGTAGATTGCAATCCTGATTACGTAGATACATATCGCTTTGTGATTGATTTGCGCGAGATAAACAAGATCGTGGTACCTCAGTATCCCGTGGTGCCTGATATAACCACCATATTGACTAAGATTCCTCCTACAGCTCAATATTTCTCTGTGATTGATCTGAAAAATGCTTTCTTCAGCATTCCCATTCATCCTGATAGCCGATATCTTTTCGGATTCTCATTAGCTGGTCGCAGCTTCCGCTTTTGTCGCGCTCCCCAGGGCTATACAGAAAGCCCTAGTATTTATAGTCAAGCGCTCAAAGCCCTATTGGATACTCTAATTTTGCCTGATGGTAACGTACTGTTACAGTACGTAGATCTATTGGTGGCTGCGGATACTGAACAGGGTTGCCGGGATGCCACAGTTAAATTGTTGCAGCATTTGGCCACCCATGGTAATAAGGTATCCTTGTCTAAATTTCAATATTGTCGACCGGAGGTGACTTATTTAGGTCATCTTCTGTCGAAGGAGGGTAGGCGTCTAACTCCTGATCATATAACAGCTATATCTAATATGTCTGTTCCTTGCACGCAACGTGATGTCCGCGCTTTCCTTGGCATAACCTCTTACTGTCGCCATTGGATTCCTAACTTTTCCCTTCTGACTAAACCTCTACTATACTTGACAACTAAGGATGTGAATGAACCTTTACCTTGGACTGCTGAACGTCAGGATGCTTTTATCTCTCTGAAGTCTGCTCTTTGTTCCGCTCCTGTGCTTGGCACTCCGGACTACCGGAAGCCTTTTACACTCTACGTGCATGAGGTGGACGGTTGCTCGCCGCTGTTTTCTTTGCTGATACATCAGCAACAGGACCCCCTGTCCCTCGCTGCACATAATGCTTATTAACTTAAAATAGGGACAAATCAATACATTCATTCTATTGTGAAGAATGTATACAGCATTAAAAGGACATCTTCGATGCTGGTAATAGCTCTGAATCTACCAAAGGCTCGCCTTTTGGGTCAGACGTTATTCTGAGATGAATGCAGGTCCTTTTGTTCAAACGAAGGTAGAGCCACACAAACCACTGGATTTTTGTAAAACGCTCACAAATGAATCCCCGTCTCCTAGTCCAGTCTTTAATTATTCTAGTCTTTCTGTTGTGTGCTGACGATTCCAGTCGCACCCGGTAGTGTCCCTTGGTCTCCAGAAACGGATGGTGTATCTGCCTGCCATGCAGAGAGTAGGAAACTTAACTTGAGCCCTGAGACCCCTCACGCTCATCTAACCTGAAGAAGGAACCATTGAGAGAAAGGCCGTTGAGCCCTAAGATGCCTCACGCTCATCTAACCTGAAGAAGGAACCATTGAGAGAAGGCCGTTGAACCCTGAGACCCTTCACGCTCATCTAACCTGAAGAAGGAACCTTTGAGAGAAGACCGTTGAGCCCTAAGACCCCTCACGCTCATCTAACCTGAAGAAGGAACCCTTGAGAGAAGGCCGTTGAGCCCTAAGACCCCTCACGCTCATCTAACCTGAAGAAGGAACCATTGAGAGAAAGGCCGTTGAGCCCTGAGACCCCTCACGCTCATCTAATGTGAAGAAGGAACCATTGATAGATGGCAGTTGTGCCCTGAGACCCCTCACGCTCATCTAACCTGAAGAAGGAACCATTGAGAGATGGCCGTTGAGCCCTGAGACCCCTCACGCTCATCTAACCTCAAGAAGGAACCCTTGAGAGATGGCCGTTGAGCCCTGAGACCCCTCACGCTCATCTAACCTCAAGAAGGAACCCTTGAGAGAAGGCCGTTGAGCCCTAAGACCCCTCACGCTCCTCTAACCTGAAGAAGGAACCATTGAGAGAAAGGCCGTTGATCCCTGAGACCCCTCACGCTCATCTAATGTGAAGAAGGAACCCTTGAGAGATGGCAGTTGTGCCCTGAGACCCCTCACGCTCATCTAACCTGAAGAAGGAACCATTGAGAGATGGCCGTTGAGCCCTGAGACCCCTCACGCTCATCTAACCTCAAGAAGGAATGATTGAGAGATGGCCATTTGGTCCTGCCAGAAACTGGGCAGCTTGTTGGTGAGCTCCCCTCATCCTAACCCTATTGTGAATATCCCGCTAACACTTACCACGTCGCTCCTGGTAGCATCATTTATCGCATCTTAACAGATCCCATAGCTTACATCAACTCACTTTTAAACTACTTATTATATTCTTGGAAGCCAATCCTATTTTTCTTGTTGCTGGCATGGGACATAACTCTTTGATATAAATCGTTGTGGATGATAGTGTTCGGTTGGCTTGTTCCACTAGCTAGAATTCTAACGCAGAGTAAAATGTCTCTGATGTCCAGAGAGGACTAGCAGAAAAGAATATTACATCTCCTTCTTTCGAATGGCATCCTTGTGACATCCCATGGTCAGTCGCTGCACATTGCACGCCAGCCCCATCACTTGGACCTCATTTTACATCGGATCTAATCAATGACTTCCTTTTAAACGCTTGAGGAGTCGCTTGAAGAAGTAGGGGGCTCCTCTCGTATTCAAGAGAGGAAGTTTTGCCACTGTTAACTGAACCAATTTAGTATTGTCTGTGGCTATTTTGGGTTTTTTGGTCCTTTGTGGCTGTAGAATAATAATACTTGCATGAACTCATGTTGCTTGGAAGCCAGTGTTAAATGCCAAAGATTTCGATCACATTGTAGATTGAGCTTGGTTCCCTTAACAGTGATAGTCTTCCTACCTCTTTTAAGGTGTGGGTGAAACTGATCGGTGACCTGCCACACCTCCTTCATATATTACTTCAAAAACAACCAATTTTTGGATAATCCCCCTGCCAGGGACTGGACATTTATTGTCAAGTTTCCCCTCAGGCGCCTTCCCCCGAACCTTCGAGGTTAACACACACACACACAACATTTTTTATTCTTAAGCTGAAGGCTTCTATTATATACCAACCTAGTACAACATTTAAAGTGGTTGTAAAAGTATATTGAGAGCAAGAAATATAACAAGCATTTGTAATGCAATGGATCTCGCATTTGCGAGAGTTTGAACTATTGGCATTGTAAATGACAATGCCTTTTATTTATGTGCTTTGAAAACCTACAAGCGGTGCGTGAACACGCATTTTGTACTTCTAGTCCTGGTATACAAGAAGCAAGGCTGGCAGTAAAAGAGACACAGTTACTGCCATCCTTCTATAAGCACAAAGTGTGTGTTTACGCACCTCTTTCAGATTTTTAAAACACATAAATAAAAGGTTCTGAATGTTCAAATAATTTGCAAGCTTATCACATACTTACCCTTAGTAATTTTGACAGTTGCATTACACGTTATTCCTATTTGTCTCCTAGTGCTCTTACACCATCCATTTATGTAATGACTCGTATGCTGTCTCCTCTCAGCACATTGCCTCGATCATTCCCAGTTCACAAATATACAGCACCCTCAGTAATGGATATCTTTGTTGTCACCATGATTACCTGGTAACCAAAAGACTTCCAATCTGAAAATTGTCTCATTCAATGTTAAAGGACTTGACCACCCAATCAAACGTAAAAAACCCAAAAAAGCAACTACTTCTTGGGACAAAAAGGTGATATCACCTTGCTCCAGGACACTAAAATCAGAGATAAGGAATCTAGTTTCCTTAAAAGCAAAAGAATAATAATGGAAGTGATATGTTCCCCTCCAATGCATAAAAAGAATGGGGTCATCATACTTATAGCTAAGAAAGCAAACATTAAGTTGAATATTGCTTACTTAACTGCCTCCGAAGGATGGTGAACTACAGCCAAACTGAACAGAGCATGTACCCCCATCCATGTTGTAAACATCTACGGCCCAAACTCTGATGACCTTTCCTTTTGGGATGACCTTTCGAACAGGATAAGTAAAATTCTGGATAACAAACTCCTATTAGTTGGCATGGACTTTAAATTACCAATGGGACATACTCTTGGATAGGAATTCAAAATTTAAATATCCGTCATCAAAGGCACATAAAGCTATGATCAGACTCTGCCATAGGTTTAATTCAAAAGATTGCTGGAGATTACAACATCCGTACACCAAGGCTACAACTTTATTTTTCACCCGCATAATTCTTACAGCAGAATATTCTTTTAATGGATAGTTTAACCCACCTTCTTGACCACACAGTAATCAAACTTGGGGCCTAATTTAGATCTTGGTGGAACTCCACAAGCACACCAACCACACTCTCAACAAAGCCAACACACAAGAGCATCTACAAACAAAACACTACCAACCAAAAGCAAACACACGCACCCACCAGATTATCAAACACCAGTCATAAAAAACACGTCCAAACCTACACAACATACACCAGACCCACATGCAACTGCCAAACATATAGACACAATAACATCACCCACTCCAGCTCCCACTACCTTTAAAAGCCACTCCTCGACCGCCCATCCTACCCTTAATCCTTTTTTCATTAATTTTATTTTTGTCATTTTAAAAATTTACTTGTGAGAATTATGTAAATTATTATTACATATTTTTAATTTTACCATTGATTATTGTTTTTAAGTTTTAATAAAGGTGTGTTTATTTTAATTAAATAAGTGCAAAAATAAACACATTTGCATTACGCATAAGAAAAGAATTGCATATAAAAGCAATTTAAAAACGCACAAATCCAGAGCAATTTTAAACTGACCATTCATAAGAAAACGGATACAAAAGTAGCTTACTTTTGATTCCGACGACGACGGAGTTGATTTGCTTCGTGGTCTAGTAGCAGCAGCAAAGTTAGAACTAGTCGGTTCATGAGGGAAATGGAAGTGGAAAACAGGGAAAAAAAAGTAAGTTTCTACCTCGTATCCCTTCGTTTACGCCAACTCAGGTTTGGAGGTTTACCCGACACAATTTCCTCGGCGAAAAGGCACATCGTGATTGGGCCGGGGGTAATATTGGCTGGACTCCCTCCGTCAGCCGCTTCTGCCAATGTCGACGTGAGAGGAAAATTCTGCTGGAGTTGGTGGGATTCTGATGGACCCGCCAGCATTTAAATAGAGCAGGCGGACCCCTTAGTAGGAGGCAAGAGAATGTCACGGTAAAGCGATTGCGGGACCTGATCCACCAAGATCTAAATCAGGCCCTAAGAATCTTATTAGATCACTCCTGTATCAGTGAGTCACTCATGGGATCCAACCCAAAACCAGTTGACAAAATCTAGAGGTTTAATCTCTTGAAAAAGGCAGAGACTCTGGCTGTGATCAAAGAAGTAATATCTAATTAGTTATCTGATAATGCACCGTAAGACTCATCACCACATGTAAGAATGGAAGCACTCAGAGCTACGATTAGGGGGAATGTCATTAAACTGTCCTCAATCAAACAACAAATTTACAAATTCACTTATAACAAGAAATCTAACTTTTAGAATCCCGCCAATTGGTGCGCAGACCAAAAAACATTATAGGATAGGATAGGATAGGATAATCACTTGTAAAGCGCGAACAAATGCCGAGGCGTCTTGGCGCTAGTCCATAAAAAGAAACCACTCCATCTAACACCGGGTCCCATCAAAAAGCCGTGTTTTTATCAGTTTTCTAAAAACTTGGTGACTTTCAGTAAGTTTAACAAAGCCAGGGAGATCATTCCACCGGCTGGCCGCATGAAACGAATAAGCTCTGCCACCCCATCTAGCTTTTTTGACACGGTTAAGTTTAAGCAGGCTTTGAGTAGATGACCTGAGTGTCCGACCCGGGAGGTAGGGAGTAAAGAGCTTCTCAACTCCCTTATCAATGCTCATATCCAAGAAATATGAATATAATAAATTACTTAGCGTATGAGTCGGGACTTGGATCAATAAATATTTAGAGTGTAAATTTATGCAATGGCCACACAGCTAGTAAAATATTAGCCTCATATTTAAAGCATAAACAAAACTCCCAAAATATATCATCCCTGAAAGATGAGGGCACACTCATACCTCCCATCAAAAAATAACTCAAGTATTTAAGCATTTTTACCAAACATTATAGGCTGGCGAACCGTGTTTCTGTAGAGAAGACCGTGATAAATATTATGCACATCTAGAGCTCCCACATCTAAGCGAAGCTGATATCACATCTCTTAACAAACCTATCTCCAAAGAAGAAATGAAACTGACCATTAAGACACTCGAAACACATTAAGACACTCGAAACAGATAAAGCCCTGGGCCAAGATGGGTTCTCAGACAGATTCTATAAAGTTTTCTCAGACCAGACAGTGGAAAATCCTTTTAATCAGTTCTTCTCCACTAGCTCGAAATAGGGCACTTTGTCAGAAGCCTTAATAGTATTTCTCCCAAAGGAAGGTAAGGACCTTACTCTAGCGAACAATAAGAGACCGATATCCCAAATCCATATCCACTGTAAAATGCATGTGAAAATACTTGGTGAAAGACATGAACCTCTCATCAACACTCTAATCAGTCCATCACAAGTAGGTTTCTTGAAATGCCGTTTTTTGCCAGTGATAGCATTTGGTTAATGTGTTGCATGAGTGAGTAAGCCAAATCGACAACTTCTCCAACATTTGCAATTCCTTAAGGCTCGGAAAAAGCGTTCAATAAGTTGTCTTGAACCTTTATCGAGGCCATCCTCCATAAATACATTCTAGGTTCGTATTTTTAAAAAATGGCGATGTCAATCTTTAATCCTCAAGCAGGGGTCAGAGCAGGAGGATTCATCTCAGGTTACTTTAAATTAGGACAAGGGACAAGACCAGGGTGTCCCCTTTCCCCATTAGTGTTTCTACTGGCATTAGAACCACTTTTGCTTAATATTTAAAACCATACAGATATAAAAGGTGTCCCTTTCAATAACTTCACAGCCGAATTAGCCGCATATGCGGACGATATCTTAGTAATCACAGATGATTCACAACCTTCTATTCTAGCCCTTAAGGATACAATCGAAAAATACTCCCTAAGTTTCAGGGTACAAGCTAAATAGGGATAAGTCTGTGGTCAAATTACTGAATAGGCTAGGTTCTAAGTATATGTTTGGGTCTGCAAGATTAGCTTGGCAACCTCGGTATCTTAAGTACCCGGGTCTAGAATTCAGATATAATCTCCTAGACACGCTGAAACGTAATGAAGAAATCACTATCAAAAAAGTTTGGATATTTTAGATAGTTGGGCCCCAAAATTCATGAATTGGTGGGAAAGAATCGAATTCAGAAAAATGATGGTTCCTCTGCTTATAAATTACCTCTTAAGCATGTTCCCTCTTGAATGTTCAGATTATTTCATCTACAGGGTAGACAAGATGCCTAATAAAGTTCTATGGTCGGGCAAATGAGCACAAATTGCTTTAAAAAAAACTCTGTCTCCCAAAAGAGCTTGGAGGGGTAAGGGTGGAGAATTTTAGGAAATACCAACTAGCCTTCCTGGCTAAGCAAGAACTACAATGGGTCCTACCATTGAATGTATACCTACCACCATGGCTTCTAGTGGGAACAGCATTACTCAGAAGGAGCAACCCTAATTTTCTACTGACCGGGCAAAAATATGACATGCCCTCATTAACACTAAAAAGGCCCTTTTAGGTTTAAATGCCCTCTCCGGGGTTAGGATTAAAGACGCTAATATGACATCTTTATGGTACAGTGCAAAATTCAAATTAAAAGGCAAGCCTTTTCAATGGGAACATCGGATATCCAAACGTATCTTGTTTGTCAAACATTTAGACTTTCCATCGCAGCCTATTTCATTTGAAAATCTTCAAACACATTTTAGTCTAAATAGCATAGAGTTTTATAACTTCTTGAAACTAAACTCTTGTATTAATAATATGCCTAACCCATTTAAAGACCTGCCAATTACTCATTTATTCTCAAAATTGAACTCAAAAGGGCATCATGTATTCAAATTTCATAACATGTTCTTACCAAAATCCTCGAACCTGTTAAAACACCCGATATCCAAATGGGAAAATGATTTCCTCTGGTTATCCCCTGGGATAATGATGGGAGTTCAGTATTTGCACATTAGCTAGTCCCAGTTCTTTCGCAAACCAAGTCCTAACTCCTGCATAGAGGATACAGAAGACCTGATTGTCTATACAAAATGAAACTAAAAGAGGACCAGCCTTGTTGGGGTTGTGGAGAAGGGGCTGGCGATCTCACACATTTCCTGTTTCACTGCAGGCCAGTGAAACTCTTCTGAACAAAGATATTTAGTTTTATCACATCGGTTCTAGGTTTCCATCCTAAAGAAGAATTTACCTTTATTATTCTGGGGTATTTGACCCAAACATTTAAAATTAAAATGATCTCGCCCTTTTGGGCCTACCTTTGACTACCGCCAAGACTGCAGAATCTTCCTGTTTGGCATGCACAAATGGGATTATCATCTTAGAGGTGCTGATAACGTCTGTTTGAAGAATTCGCCATGAAAACCACAGTACAAGGCATTGTGGAAGTCACTTGATACCCACTAGTCAGAGTCCAAGCCACCATGAACCCTATACATGCCATCTGCACCACAATACTTTGTGCTTCTTAATCTTTTTCAGGCCCACTATTGCTGTATTTCTTAGTGTTAGAAGGGCGCCCTCCGGGAGCCGGATGGTGTCTGACTGACCACCCCGAGGGCCACCGTTCCTTAGGCGAGTAGCCGAGCGCCGCTGAGAAGCCCCCGGGGCGAGGTCCTTCTCCTATGATCGTATCAGCCAAGCAACCCCACCACCACAAAGGGACACAGCCAGGGTATTTATTCGTATACGATTTTTATCGGTTATCAGGGCAGGTTTCAGTGGCAATATTTACAGGTGGATCGAGGGATCCAAGAGAGTCTCAAAGTCTGGTTGGGAGGGGGTAGCGGGACAGTCTCAGTCTTAGCCTGGTACTGGACACCCTGCGCCTAGCTCTCAATCCTCGAGCCGGGGGGTTCCGTACGGTTCGGGGGATTGCTGCGGTGAGGTCGAGCCGCGACGAGGTCAGCAGGGCTCCGATGGTTTACTTCTGCGAGGTCGAGCCGCGACGAGGTCAGCAGGGCTCCGATGGTTTACTTCTGCGAGGTCGAGCCGCGACGAGGTCAGCAGGGCTCCGATGGTTTACTTCTGCGAGGTCGAGCCGCGACGAGGTCAGCAGGGCTCCGATGTTCCGGGAGGGTCTTCTTCTCAGCAAAAGGGGGGAGCCGCGACGCAGTCAGCAGGGCTCAGAGGTCCCAGTTCCAAGTAATGAGTCTTTCTCCGTAGGGTCAGCCGCGATCCGATCAGCAGGGCTCTGGACTCCAGGATACAACTGCCGTCTTGGTTTGAGGCGGCCCCAGATATAGGTCTGGACCCCTTTGATGTCCGGACCCTTGCGCCTGGGGGGCGGAGGGGCCGGGATGGGAGAGGCCAGACACCCAGCGGGAGAGGCGCCAGCGCCCAGGCAGGCCGGAGGGCGATCGACACCAGGCGTTGGGGACCGGTTGGGGGTCCCATCGAAACTCCCCTCCTCCGGGATCGGTGGAGTGGCCACTTGGTGCCCCCCGGCCGGATCTTGGTGCCTTGATGTCGGGGCTTCGCTGGGGCCGAGGCCGGGGCGAGCCGGGTCGCGTAGGCTGGTGCGGGTAGCAAGGTACAATCCGGAGGGACCCCGAAGGGTGGGGGCTGCCCCGTTGGGTCGGGCAGGAGGGTTCGGGACCACGCCACGAGGCCGGGTCCAACAGGCGTCCCCCCCCAGCTGAAGGCAGGGAGAGTCACCCATCGTCTTGGGGGTTCTCCTCGCCGAGGCGGAAGAAGCGGGACAGGCCGTCGGCGTTGGCGTGGTCGTTGCCGGGCCGATGATCTACAGTGAAGTCCATCCCCTGCAGAGAGATGGACCATCCTAACAACTTCGGGTTCTCGCCTCTCATCTGCATCAACCACCGCAAGGGTCGGTGGTCGGTTTGGACCTGAAAGTGGGTGCCAAAGAGGTAGGGCCGGAGTTTTTTGAGAGCCCACACCACGGCGAAGGCCTCTCGCTCAATGGTGCTCCATCTCTGCTCCCGGGGCAGCAGGCGCCGGCTGATGAAGGCCACCGGCTGATCAACCCCCTTCGAATTCACTTGGGACAAGACAGCCCCGATTCCGTACTCCGAGGCATCCGTCTGCACCACAAACTCCTTGCTGTAGTCGGGGGCTTGTAGCACGGGAGCGGTACACATCGCTGTCTTGAGGGTCTCGAAGGCCGCCTGACAGCGGGGCGTCCAGTGCACCTTCTTGGGCTGTCTCTTTGAGGTGAGCTCCGTGAGAGGGCCCACGATGCTTCCATAGTTCTGAATAAACCGCCTGTAATAGCCCGTGAGTCCCAGGAAGGCCCTCACAGCGGTTTGAGTGGTTGGAGGTTCCCAGGCTACGATGGCGTCGATCTTTGGCTGGAGGGGAGCCACATGGCCGCTTCCCACTTGATGTCCCAGATAGGTTACGGAACCTTGGCCTATCTGACACTTGCTGGCTTTTACGGTAAGTCCGGCCCTTTGGAGGGCGGTCAGGACCTCCTCGAGGTGCCTCAGGTGCTCGGCCCAGTGGCTGCTGAACACCGCAATATCGTCTAGGTAGGCGGCGCTGAACGCTTCTAGGCCGGCCAGTACCTTATTTACCAGCCTCTGGAAGGTCGCCGGGGCATTTTTCATGCCGAAGGGCATCACTCGGAAGTGGTAATGGCCATCGGGGGTGGAGAAAGCTGAACGCTCTTGGGTGCCGGGAGTGAGCCCGATCTGCCAGTATCCGGCGGTGAGGTCGAAGGTGCTAAGGTAGCGGGCTGCTCCTAGGCGGTCGATCAGTTAATCTGCCCGAGGAATGGGATGGGCATCGGTTTTGGTGACGGCATTCAATCCCCGATAGTCCACGCAAAACACTTGGACCCTCTGGAGGCGCAGCCGGGAGTAGAAGAAGACAGAACTATTCACTGTTTTTAAAACTTAAAATACTGTATTTTTGTCACTTGGATTTTAACTCACTCACCCCTCCTGGGACACATCCTCTGTGTGCAGGCACCCTTCCACACTGAAAATGAGCGCTGGGAAGGGCGAAATCGCCTCATTTCCCTCCTAATTATCTCCCTTCGCCCTGATTGGGCACGCCCACTAGAGGCCACGCCTTCACCTATCCCCTTCCTCAAAACATGTGCATGTACCGGAAGCGCAGCGGACGAGCGCAGCGGGCGAGCGCAGCGGGCGCGACGATTGCGCGCCGAAGGCGCGCATAAGGCAAGCTCGTCTGTGCTCGTCCGTGCCGAGACCGGGCCTAGGGCCACCCCCCCTATATCCCCGACTATAAAATTCAGACATTACAACTCGGAAACTCTCATGGGATTAAGACCCACCGGCAGAGATTGCCTTCAGCCCCAGTTTCATGCAGAAAACATCCCACATTCCTGCCCCTCCTGCCAATCAACCCTTAAACCTAAGCCGGCTCCAGACCATTCACATGAGTACCGCATGTTCTTGCTCAACTGCAGATCCCTGCCCAAACACAGGGCAGAGTTCGCATTATTGCTGGAAGAACGTATGCCAGACATTGTCTTCCTAACAGAAACATGGCTGGCCACAGATTCGGACCCCGCGGTAATCACAGCCCTCCCTCCCGGCTTCCAAATCATTCGGCAGGACCGCCCTGAGGGCAGAGGAGGAGGTCTAGCTATTATCTATAAAGACCAATTCCTCTGTCGAGTAATTCCGGAGACCATCCCTGACTGCGAGAGCCTAGCCTTCTGCCTCGAACTCTCCCCTAACACCTGCTTCACAGGTACTCTAATTTACCGCCCTCCAGGCCCTCCCAAACAATTCCACAATCTTCTCGCTTCGATTGTGGCAGAACGCGTCAGCACTTCCTCGAACTTCACCCTGTTAGGGGATCTTAACTGCCACTTTGACTCCACAACCGATCACATAGCCACTATGATGATAAATGACCTAGCAGCGCTGCAGCTAACCCAAATCGTTAGGTCCTCCACTCACGTCAAAGGCCATTTGCTGGACCCTGTGTTCAGCAATTGCACAGATCTTACATCCAGGCTACCAATCCCCCTTCCATGGACTGACCATTTACTAGTCCCCTTCACCTGGACCACACTCAAACCTCCAACCATTAAACCCACAGTACGAATAGCCAGAGCCTGGTCCCGCCTTCCAGTCGACAAATGGATGAGCGAACTCGCTAGCAACCCTCCTCTCCATAATAAGGATCCACGCCTAGCTGACCAGTCCTATGAAGACTGGATCACCCAATCCCTTGACAACACTCTCCCCAAAAGAAAAACCACTCTAAAACGTTCCCACAAATCGGCACCATGGTATTCAGAGGCCCTTAGGGCAAAGAAACGCCTATGCAGGAAAGCTGAAAGGAAATGGCGTCTGGACTTCTCTCCAATAGGAAAAACCCAATACCGAACGCTACTTAAAGAGTACAAAGAAGAAATCAAAGCCACTCAAGCGGCATATTTTTCTAACAAAATCATGTCAGCCAAATCAAAACCTAGGGAGATTTTCTTAATAGTAAAAAATCTCTCCAAGCTACCACCCAGCCCACCTGTAACCACATCCACAGAGCATTGCAACAATGTGGCAGCCTTTTTCCACCAAAAAATTGACAAAATCTACGCCTCCTTTCCCCCCCTGGCCACCTCCGTTCCAGCCTCGACTAACACAGTCTTGGCACACCCTACCTTACAGACTCCCACTACACTAGCTCACTTCCCCCCCCCTAGATCTGGCATCTCTGGAAACTGTAGCCCGGAAAGTCAAATCTGGCTCCCCCAACGACCCAGCCCCACCAGACATTATAATGTCGGCATCTCAGGTCATCCTACCCATCATAATGGACCTCCTGAATGCCTCTATCTCCTCCGGCACGGTCCCTCCTGGATGGAAACGGGCCATGGTTAAACCACTGCTGAAGAAACCCAGTTTGGACCCATTAGACTTCAGCAACTATCGGCCAATCTCCCTGCTTCCCTGGCTGAGCAAGGTGTTGGAGAAATACATCAACAGCCTTCTGGTCACCTTCCTAGAAACCAACCAACTGCTAGACCCCACCCAGACAGGCTTCCGACCCAAGCACGGAACCGAGACCGCCCTCCTCAAGGTCACCGAGGAATCCAGAAAAATCTTGGACCAAGGAGGATCAGTGGCAGTGATCCTCCTTGACCTCAGCGCGGCCTTTGACACGGTCAGCCATGACATCCTGCTGAACCGTCTGTCTAATGTTGGCGTCAAGCACCAGGCTTGGCTATGGTTCGAGTCCTTCGTGAAAGACAGATCCTTTCAGGTTTTCGACAGTGAATCAGTATCTACCAGCAGACCTTTAAGGTGCGGGGTCCCACAAGGCTCCTCTTTAAGCCCGGCGCTATTTAACATTTATATGAGGCCACTGGCTGAGGTTGTTCGTCCGTATGGAGTTAAGATCATCTCCTATGCGGACGACACCCAGCTGGTGGTCTCACTGGCACATGAGGCCAACATTCCCATGAGCGGGGGACTCTGTAAATGCCTTGAGGAAGTAAAGAGCTGGATGTCTTCCTCATCACTCAAGCTAAACGGGGACAAGACGGAGCTGATGCTTCTAGGTCCAGCGAATCCTAGCTCCTTCAATTCCCTGTGGCCACCCTGTCTGGGCACCCCCCCAACACCCAAGGACAACATCAGGAGTCTTGGGGTGTGGCTCGATAAATCCCTGTCATTCGACACACAAGCTACCAAACTTACCGCCATCTGTTTTGGCCTTCTTAAAATGCTCAAAAAAATTCTTCATCTTTTACCCATGGAGGCAAAACAAGTGGCCATCCAGGGTCTGATCCAGTCCCGCCTGGACTTCAATAACGTCCTATACCTCGCTGCACCAGACTACACACTGCGTAGACTTCAAACAGTGCAGAACTGTGCAGCTCGGACACTGCTCCAGCTCCCACGCCGACAATCCGTCAGAGCTAGTCTGACCAGTCTACACTGGCTGCCAGTCCGCCAAAGAATCCACTTCAAAGCCTTGTGTATTGCCCACCTGGCTTTCTGGGACAAAGGCCCAATCATCACCCGCGACCTAATCTCTCACTACCATCCAAGCAGAAACCTACGGTCAAACCAGACTTTTCTGGCCACCGCACCCAGAATAAAAAGAGCCAGAGCAGGCGGTAGGACCTTCACCCATAACGCTTCCAAGCTATGGAACGCCCTTCCTCTTCATCTGAGAGCCAATTCTAATCTTACCTCATTCCGGAAACAGCTCAAGACTCTTCTTTTCAACTCCCCACAATAATTCTGGTAACTATCGCCGCCTCTGCCTATACACCTGTCGGTCCCTCAGCGCTTGGACGCCCCCGGGCATCAATCGCGCTAAATAAATCCACATACAATACAATACAAAACCGGAGCTCCGGGGTGGTGCCGGGGGCGGCAGCTTTCGGCACCAGGACCACAGGGCTGGCCCAGGGACTGTCGGAGGGTTCGATGACCCCCAGGGCCAACATCTTGGCGACCTCGGCGTGGATGCAGGCCCGCACTCGCTCGGGGACCCGGTAGGCTCGGTGTCGCACGGGGGGGCTGTCCCCGGTGTCGACGTCGTGGACGCACCATCGTGTGACTCCGGGAGTGAGGGAGAAGAGAGCAGCGAAGCGATGCAGCAGTCCTTGACACTCTCGTTGCTGATCGGGAGTCAGGGTGGCGGAGAGGATGACTCCTTCCACGGAGCCGTCCTTTTCGGAGGTTTTCAGGAGGTTGGGTAAGGGCTCGGAGTCGTCCTCGGCCCCATCGTCCGTAGCCATCAACAGGCTAAGTTCTGTTCGGGCAAAGTGTGGTTTGAGCCTGTTGGCGTGGAGGACCCGGAGGGGGTTCCTGGGGGATTCCAGGTCGACCAGGTAGGTGACGGGGCTCTTCTTCTCGACCACCTTGAAGGGCCCGGTCCACTTCTCTTGGAGGGCGCAGGGGTCGACGGGCGACATGACCCAGACCTGCTGGCCGGGCTCGAACTCGATGGAGGAGGCGTTCTGGTCATACCAGCGTTTCATCTCCTCCTGGCTGGCCTCGAGGTTGGCTTCGGCCAGCTCCCTGAATTTCCGTGTCTGGTTTCGCATGGTCAGGAGGTACCGATAGACGTCGGGGGGAGCATCTTGGATGGTGGTCTCCCAGCCTTCCTTGACCAGGCTGAGAGGGCCTCGGACAGGGTGTCCGTACAGGAGTTCGAAGGGGCTGAACTCCAGAGATTTTTGCGGGACCCCCCGATAGGCAAACAGGAGGCAGGGCAGCAGGACGTCCCACTTGCGTCTCAGGGGCTCCTCCAGGCCTTTGATCATCCCTTTCAATGTCCGGTTAAATCGTTCGACTAGACCGTTCCCCTGGGGGTGGTATGGGGTGGTGAATTTGTAGGTGACTCCGCACTGTTGCCACAGGGACTGCATATACTTCGAGATAAAGTTGGTGCCTCGGTCGCTCACCACCTCACGGGGGAAGCCTACTCGGGAGAAGATTCCCATCAAGGCCCGGCCCACCACAGGGGCCGTCACTGTTCGGAGAGGGATGGCCTCGGGGTATCGGGTGGCATGGTCGACCAGGACAAGGATGAAGCGATGCCCCTGGGAGGTTCGGGGGTCCAGGGGCCCCACGATGTCGATCCCCACTCGCTCGAACGGGGTGTTGACTATTGGGAAGGGCTGGAGAGGGGCTTTGACCCTTCCCCCGCTCTTCCCGCTGGCTTGGCAGGTCGGGCAGGTCCGGCAATGATTGTCCACGTCTTTCCGCATGCGGGGCCAGTAGAAGTGGGTCACCAGGCGGCTGTATGTTTTGTCCTGTCCCAGGTGCCCGGCGAGGGGCACATCATGCGCCAGATTGAGGAGGAAGTCCCGGAATCTGAGGGGGACCACCAGCACGCGGCTGGCCCCCAATTCTGCGGTCTTCTGCTCGCTGTAGAGGAGGTCATTGTCCCAATAGACCCAGTGGGTCCCCGCCTGGTCTCCGGCGGCCTGGGCGGCTGCTTGCTGTCGGGTCCCTTCGAGGGAGGGGCAGGTCTTTTGTTCTTGGCGGAACTGCTCCCTTGTAGGGCCACCTTCTTGGCGCCATTGGGCGAGTTCGGGGAGGTCACCGAGCGCGGCGACCTCGTCCGGGGTGAGTTCTGGCGGCCCGGCCTCGGTGTCGGCTTCTTCTTCGACGGAGGGGGCTGGTGGTTCGGGCCATTCCTGCTCTTCGGGGGGAGCCTCGATGCTCGGTTGGATGGCCCGGGCGGTCGTGGACCGGGTGGTTGCGCAGACCCATTCAGGCAGTCCCAGCATCCCCAGATGCTCTCGGCACTCAACGTGGGCCCAGGGGGAACTTTCCAGGTCGTTCCCGAGGAGGCAGTCCACGGGGGCGTCGTCGCGGACGGTGACCTTCAGCATGCCCGACACTCCCCCCCCACTCGAAGGGGATCCGGGCCATCTGGCACAAGCTCTCGGTGTTGTCTGCCGACCGGACGGGGCACAGTACATTAGGCAAGATCTGTTCGGGGGTCACCAAGTGGCAGCGGACGGCTGTCACGCTGGCTCCGGTGTCTCGGAGGGCTTCGGCCCGGCGTCCATTAATGGTGACCCACTGTTGGTACTTCTGGGTGTTGCTCGGGATGGGAGCCCGGGGTACCATCTCCCGACTGCCCAGGCAGACTAATGTCATGGCGGCGGGTTCCCACTCGGTTGGTCCAGCGTCGTAGTTTTCTTCCTCTTCTCCCCCTTCCCCCAGGGCAGCGGCCGCCAACTGGCGGGGGGGGTGGCCCGGTGGTCCCCGCCCGTCGGTTCACGGGGCAGGTAGGGTCACTGGCATAGTGCCCGGGTTGTTGGCAGTTGTAGCACGTCACCGTCGGTCGAGGCCCTGGTCGGGCTGGGGGGGGCCCCTCTTCGGGCGAGGGACGGGGACGTGCGGTTTGAGGGCAGGCCCCGGGGAGGACTCCGGGGTGGCCCCGCTGGAAAGTCTCTGTTTCTGTTCGATCCCCCTTCTCCGCCCCGCTGGCGGGGGGGCCCCGTGGTGTTCCGTGGGTACTCCCCCATCGAGTTCCGGGGGACCCGGGTGTTCACCCATCGATCGGCCTCGGCGGCGAGCTTCCGCGGCTCGGTCAGCTTGCTGTCGAGGAGGTGCTGTCTCAGCTCGATGAAGCAGTTGTTGGAGAGGTGCTCCCATACAATGAGGTCGAACAGTTGTTCGTAGGAGGCGACCTTGCTGCCCTTGATCCAACCTTCCAGGGCTCTGCTAAAAAAGTCTACGTATTCCACCCAGGTGGTACCGGGGAGCTTCTTGCAGTCCCGGAAGCGTTGGCGGTACATCTCTGGGGTGAGCCCATAGCGGGTGAGCAGGGCCTCCTTCATATGGTCATAGGAGGTCATCACTGCGTCTGGGAGCTGTAGCAGGGTGTCTCTGCCTTCGCTGAGGAACCGTCCCCATAGGCCGGCACCCCAATCTTTCCGGGGTACCCGGTGGGCGGTCATGGCTACTTCGTAGGCCTTGAACCATTGTTGGATGTCGTCGTTCTTGTAGTACTCTTTGACGACATCCTTGGGGATATGTACTTTCGCCTCTACCGGTGTGGGGGTGTCTCGGTTTCCGGGGGTGCCGGTCTCTCCATTTCTGGACTTGATTTCAAGTTCTTTGAGGCCCCGCTCATGCTCGAGGGTTAGCCTCCTCTCTTCCAGTTCTCGGTGCCGCTTTTTCTCCTCGATCTCTTCTTGCAGCCGCAGTTGCTCTAGGGCCAATTTCTTTTCGGCTAGTAGGAGTTCGCCGTCCAGGCGGAGTCGGGCGAGCTCTAACTCGTGGGTCCTGACCCTCTCCCGTTCTCGTATCTCTTCCGGGGAGAGGCCGGTCTCTAGGCTGGTTGTCCTCCCCTCTGCCGGGGCTGCGGTTGGTTGCCGGTGTACGTTTGGCACCGGGTTCTCTTCGGTTTGGGGGGAGGCCGCTTCGGACTCTACCCAGGTCTTTAGGGCTGTTTGCAGGTCCTCTTTCGTGTTTAATCCGGTGGTTGCGATGCCTTTGTCTTTACAAAACTGTTTTAGTTCCTTATGTGTATATTCCTCCAACCGTTCTTGTCGGAACTCCGCGGTTGGGGTGGTCTCTTAGTTGCTCATGGTTACTCTGTGTCTGGGTAGGTAGTGGGTGAGTTACCCGCTGTACGATCTGCGTCGGGCTCGGATCGCACTGCTGGCCACCAAATGTTAGAAGGGCGCCCTCCGGGTGCCGGATGGTGTCGGACTGACCACCCCGAGGGCCACCGTTCTGTAGGCGAGTAGCCGAGCGCCGCTGAGAAGCCTCCGGGGCGAGGTCCTTCTCCTATGATCGTATCAGCCAAGCAACCCCACCACCACAAAGGGACACAGCCAGGGTATTTATTCGTATACGATTTTTATCGGTTATCAGGGCAGGTTTCAGTGGCAATATTTACAGGTGGATCGAGGGATCCAAGAGAGTCTCAAAGTCTGGTTGGGAGGGGGTAGCGGGACAGTCTCAGTCTTAGCCTGGTACTGGACACCCTGCGCCTAGCTCTCAATCCTCGAGCCGGGGGGTTCCGTACGGTTCGGGGGATTGCTGCGGTGAGGTCGAGCCGCGACGAGGTCAGCAGGGCTCCGATGGTTTACTTCTGCGAGGTCGAGCCGCGACGAGGTCAGCAGGGCTCCGATGGTTTACTTCTGCGAGGTCGAGCCGCGACGAGGTCAGCAGGGCTCCGATGGTTTACTTCTGCGAGGTCGAGCCGCGACGAGGTCAGCAGGGCTCCGATGTTCCGGGAGGGTCTTCTTCTCAGCAAAAGGGGGGAGCCGCGACGCAGTCAGCAGGGCTCAGAGGTCCCAGTTCCAAGTAATGAGTCTTTCTCCGTAGGGTCAGCCGCGATCCGATCAGCAGGGCTCTGGACTCCAGGATACAACTGCCGTCTTGGTTTGAGGCGGCCCCAGATATAGGTCTGGACCCCTTTGATGTCCGGACCCTTGCGCCTGGGGGGCGGAGGGGCCGGGATGGGAGAGGCCAGACACCCAGCGGGAGAGGCGCCAGCGCCCAGGCAGGCCGGAGGGCGATCGACACCAGGCGTTGGGGACCGGTTGGGGGTCCCATCGAAACTCCCCTCCTCCGGGATCAGTGGAGTGGCCACTTGGTGCCCCCCGGCCGGATCTTGGTGCCTTGATGTCGGGGCTTCGCTGGGGCCGAGGCCGGGGCGAGCCGGGTCGCGTAGGCTGGTGCGGGTAGCAAGGTACAATCCGGAGGGACCCCGAAGGGTGGGGGCTGCCCCCGTCGGGTCGGGCAGGAGGGTTCGGGACCACGCCACGAGGCCGGGTCCAACACTTAGTATGGTGATGTGCCATTGTGGTGATATTGTCTCCAGTCAGTTTCATTGGAGACCTTTTTCTCTTTCACTATATGGTTAGCTATAATTGTGTGCGTCTCCCCTCGGAGTATGTACCCATTTGTTATAAATGGATAAAAATGCTAACAGTCGAGGTGTTATAATGTACGCTCACTCTGATAACTCTATATTTGTATTATTATGTTTATATAGTACTGTAATTTTCTTTCTAGTTTTGGATAACATAATGAAAATTAGTAGATTTTTTTTTTTTTTTAAATCAGACTGAAAAATGACTTCAAAATTTCTAAAACTTCATATGTTCGCCCGCAGGATTTCCACTTCTCGGTGATGAAGTGCATTATAGGAAAGAGGATGAGTCAGAATCTTTGTCAATGCATCACCCTTGTGAAGAAGAATACAGTCCCAGCCTTGGCACAGGTGAGTCAGAGGTGCTTCGCCCACGGTCCCTTTCATCGTCTAACTTGCCATTTTATAAGCCCTTTGTCGCTTCACATATGACCTGGTTCCACACGATTACAGAGCCCATGCATCCTTCTGTGGGCTGTCATCTGCTCATAGGCCCCTTTTGCCGGTCCTGTGAAGGGCTGTCAGGACTTCCCCTGTTCTTTTTTTCACAAAGAAAACATAACTTTGTATGTCCAGTCATAGATGACTTAACTCTTGTGCGCTACACATGATTTTGAACTTTGGTGTTTCTTCTAACAGCAGAACATAATGTCCTTTCCATCATTATAAAAGAGGAGGAGGAAGAAGCGTGTTCATTGGACCATCAAGATGTTCGGAATAGAGCAAGCGGCTATAGGTCAACAGGTGAGTGAAGTGCACTTACCTGCATCTAATGGGGGTATTAAGACACTGTTGGCCTTCTACCCATTCGTACCCGGCACCATAAGTCTATTTCCTGGTAACTTACTGCAGATAAAAATATTCAATTAGACATTTCTCGTATTGTAACTTTGACTTGAGAAGAAGAAAGGGAAATTGGGCCTTCTCTGTCCCCACATATTCTCAGAAGCTCTCTACATATTATTTATCACTGGACAGGATTTGGGTCAGAAAAGATTAGTCCCAAGAGCAAGACTCTGGTCCGTCTTGGCGGACCTGGCCATACCGCAAGATATCCTTTCCATTTTGATAAGACTGCACATGGGAAATTTTGCACGTGTGAGGTGCGGTAGGAATGGGGTACTTACGGATAGATTTCCGGTTGACAGGGGGGTAAGACAGGGCTGTGTCCTCGCTCCGACCCTGTTTTCCCTCTTTGTCAACGGGGTTATCGACCACCTGCTGAGGGTGGCCGACTCCGACGCACCAAAACTCAATGGCAGCAGGGTGCCCGCTATTATGTTTGCGGATGACACCCTGCTGCTGTCTAAGTCCCCCATGGGAATTCAACGAATTTTAGATGGATTTTCGACCTTTTGTACTGAGCGGGGTCTAGAGATCAATGCAATGAAGACGAAATACATGATTCTCAATCCCCCAAATTCCACCCGGCCTAATCCCATCATAGGCACCCAGAAGTTGGAGAGAGTATGTACATTTGAGTATTTGGGAGTCACCATTAATCAAACAATGTCCTGGGACAGCCATCGTAACAAGGCCAATTTGAGACTTGTTCAATTAACTGGCGGTATCTGTAGGTTGAGGAATACTTCGTCCTTTAAACCTTTGACCCCAGCCCTACAAATTTATAAAATGCAAGCGCGTGGGGCAGTAGTATACGGCGGGGAACTGTGGGGCCACACCTCTACACAGAACTTACTAGTCACTGAAAACAATTTTATTAGGCAGCTGGCAGCCCTTCCAACAAGTACACCTCTTTTGCCGTTGAGGCTGGACCTGGGATTGAGACCCATTAGTGAAGAGCTGGCACTCAAACCGCTGACTTCTGGCGTCGATTGTGGGCTAGGCCAGAACTTGCAACATATAGGTCTGAACTACAAAAGATCTTAACTCTGCCAAAAGCCGCTCTTATCCCATGGTTATCCTATGTGAAAAAGACTTGTGAGAATCTGGGACGGCCGGAGCTTTGGCGAAACCCAGGGAGTGCGTGCTGTAGGATCCCTAGGAAACTCCTGGTAAAGGAATTTTATGAATTTAAATTATCAAAACTTATAGGGGCTACAAAGGAGGGGTCTCTTACTAACGTATTTATTAAAATGAAAAATGTGTACCACCAAGAGAGTGTTCTTGACAACATCAGCCCGGTCTTCACCAGAAAATTGTTCCTTCAGTGGAGACATAGCTCACTCCCACTTGGGTCATTTACGAAGCAGTGGTCCAATCCCCCCCTCATCGGAGCAATGCTCACTATGCACCCAAACCCGGGAGGATGACCTACATATGATCTTTTTCTGTAAAGCATAACGTAGCCCCAGAAATTATTGGCTTGTTCCCCTTCTTAAGAACCTGGGTCTTAGGCATTATCTACATGCATACAGAGTGTTAAAAACAGATCTTTCGCCCCCGGTTGTGTTTGCGGTAGCTAAATTTTTAAGAGCAATGTGGCACATTCGAGCAAGACATATAAAGCAGGTTGAGGCTGGGGATAATAGAACTATTGAATGAATTGTATTTTGCACCATGTTGTTATTTATGCTCCTCAAAATGTCATGTGCTTTTTATTCGAATGTTAACTCTATTTTAAATGTTTTTATTGTTGTATATCTTTTATGATCTAAAACGGTCGAAATAAAGATTATAAAGAAAGAAAGAAAAGAAAGAAAGATTATTCCACTAAAAGACCCCTTCCACCGTTCTTGATTCACCCAGTGGGGTATGGGCAGAAAATCATCGTCCTGTGTATAGTGGAAGTGCGGTACCTTCTCCCCGCTCGTAGAATAGCCACCCAGATTACGTGCAGCAAAGAAATGTCTTCCCTCTTAGGGGTGCTGAATATTAGCAAAGGGTCTGGCCCCAGGCAGATGAGTCCTGCAGGATGAATAGGACAAGTGTAGGGTAGATCTCTAGAAGGACTGATCTGTAGGTGCAGCACACCTGCCTACGCCAGTAAACATGTAATGCGCGGTCCTGCACCACCAGTAGTGACTGTCCATTACAATACCGCGCAGCGTCTCAGGAGGGGTCATTCTGGGCACTTTGAGTCAAGGACTTAGGACCTGATTTAGGGTTTGGTGGATGGATTACTCGATCACCAACGTGACGGATATCCTGTTCACCTTATTACAAGAGCATTATACGCTGTGGCACTTTGAGTCAAGGACTTAGGGTCTGATTTTGGGTTTGGCGGATGGGTTACTCGATCACCAACATGACGGATATCCTGTCCACCTTATCACTAGAGCATTATACGCTGCGGCACTTTGGTTAAGGACTTAGGGTCTGATTTAGGGTTTGGCGGATGGGTTACTCGATCACCAACATGACGGATATCCTGTCCACCTTATCACTAGAGCATTATACGCTGCGGCACTTTGAGTCAAGGTCTTCGGATCTGATTTAGGGTTTGGTGGATGGATTACTCGATCACCAACTTGACGGATATCCTGTCCACCTTATCACAAGAGCATTATACGCTGCTGCACTTTGAGTCAAGGACTTAGGACTTGATTTAGGATTTGGTGGATGGATTACTCGATCACCAACGTGAGGGATATCCTGTCCACCTTATCACAAGAGCATTATACACTGCGGCACTTTAAGTCAAGGACTTAGGACCTGATTTAGGGTTTGGCGGATGGGTTACTCGATCACCAAGTGACAGATATCCTGTCCGCCTTATTCCAAGAGCATTATACGCTGCAGCACTTTGAGTCAAAGACTTAGGACCCGATTTAGGGTTTGGTGGATGGAATACTTGATCACCAACGTGACGGATATCCTGTCCACCTTATTCCAAGGTGTTAGAACTGGGGGTCTCTAGTTGGCAGAGGTAGGTACCTTTGAACAAATAGGGACTCTTGCTTCTAGTCAGGGTAACAGGGTACACTCCTAAAATAACCCCTGCTCACCCCCTTGGTAGCTTGGCACGAGCAGGCAGGCTTATCTCAGAGGCAGTGTGTTAGACCTGTCAGCCCTTTGGGTGGTCCCTCCTCATCATTATTTATTTTGTCCCACTTTTGCCTCAAACCCTATTTGAATTTTTCCTTTTTGGGAACCACCAGACTTTTTCGTGTTGCTGCAGATTCAGGGAGCCATTTTATCTACCCCTGAAACTTCTGTCTGAGGGCCTGGAGCACAAAATGGTGGCCACCTGTGACATCACCAGCATCCACTGGAACCTACCAGCACCTTCCAGAACATTCCAGAACCCTGTGACAGTTGGAGGCGTTTTAGAATGTTGGGAAGCTAAGACAGAGAGTTGGCAGTTGGAGCTGGCAGTTGGCACCTGACTGGTGAAGAGTGAGCAGCAGAAACCTGAAGGAGGAAGGAGTGAGGCAGCAGGGGTGGAAACTTGTGCCTGGAGTGGGGTCCATAAACCCACCCTTGATACTAGTCCCTACTGACTGAGCCCAGCCTGGAGCCCTGTGTGGGAAGAAGTAAGAAAAACCATCTTAAGGACCTGGACAGCAGGAACAGGCCTTAGAAGTCAAGAAAGCAAGTACCTGACCTGGATACTGGTTTCCCTGGAGCCGGATGTCGAGTAGCCTGGAGACCTGGAGCCTGAGGTGGAGAAGCGGCGCTGACTGGAAAAGCAGACGTCGTACCCAGAGCCGCCAGAGATCGTGAGAGGGCGCCGACGGAGGACGTGAGGTGTACCAGAGGTCGAGGAGGAAGTCAACCAAGGTCGAGTGAGCGGTGTCGACGGGGGAGTGAAGTCCGCCCTCCAGAGTCGCCGGAGACCGAGGTGAAGTGTGCCGGAGGTCGGGAGTGGAGATCGCACTCCGGAGTCGCCGGAACCAGAGAGAATCGTGCCGGAGGTCGGGAGTGGAGGTCGCACTCCGGAGTCGCCGGAAACCTAAGGAGGGGAGCACCGGAGGTCGGGAGTGAGGATCGCACTCCGGAGTCGCCGGAAGTCGACATCGAGCCAAGGCCGGCCGACGTCATTGAAGTTGAGGTCGCCATCGGACCGGAGCCGCCCGAAGTCGACATCGAGTCAAGACTGCCCGACGCCATCGAATCGGAGGTCGAGATCGAGCCGAGGCCGCCGACATCGAACCGGAGCCGCCTACCGGCGTCGTCAGGAACTGACATTGTGCCGAGGCCGCCGACGTCGAACCGGATCCGCCTCACGGCGTCGACACGACTCCAGCGGCGTCGGAACATCAGAAAAAGGGCAGTAAGTGGAATAGAGGGCGCCAAAGGCCCTGTGGAATCCTAAGAGACTACTCTAGGGGTTAGAGAGGTGCTGGAACCAGCTGGACTGTGCCATGGGTGAGCTGGGACTAATCTAGAGGGGTTGTGTGGAGTGAGAGAGCCAGGTCTCTGGTATTCCCCCCTTGATCTACCTCAGTTTAGGCCTCAGCCTTGTCCAAGCCAGGGAGTAGACACCCTCAAGCCTTCCACATCCCCACAAGCTGTGCCTGGGCCAAATCAGCCCTTAGGAATTCAAATGTGATCTGATTCTATGAGTGTCACTGTCAGCTTTGAATTATTTATTGGAGGCACTGTATTTATTGTATTTAACCTATTTATTGCTTCACTGTATTTATTGGTCCACAGTATTTATTGATGCACAATATTTATTGGTTTACAGTATTTATTGCCTCAGAATATTTAATTGCCTGTATGTATTGCACTTATATTTATGCCTTCATTATTTATGATCACCCCTATTTATTGAATCATTAAGCCAGTATTTATTTGACCTGCACTATTTAAAAAGTTTGTATATTGTGATTGTTATTTATTTATCTAATCAGCAACTAAGAGAAAAAGAAGATAAAGAAAGATATTTTCATAATTTTTACGGTGTAGAGTCGTTTTTGGAACGGGTGCACGCATGGTTATTGTATGGGTATGTCGTATGCTTAGCACGGTGCCTGATTCCTGACCACTCGAGCCAAGCTACCACTGTATGTTCTGGAAGGACTCCGTTACCACCAACCCTTACCGGTGTGGGAGGGGAGTTTTTCCAACACAGTGTGTAAAGCATTTATGAACACATACAGAAATACAGTGTCAACACTACAGATGGACACCACACAGGTTGTATTATAAAAAGTATTTTTATATAGACTTAACACAAGACCAAACGACAATAATCCACAATACTGTACATCAGAATGGTAGCAATATCTTAGTTCTCTTTAGATGGTAAATGCGACACTTTACGTTCAATGTACCTTTGGATGCGTAACGCTATACAAACAAAGGAGTTGCAGAGAAGGTGATGCGTCTGTTCCTTACACGCAAGAACGGGGATGCGTCGGTTCCTTACTCCGGGGGAGATGATGCGTCGGTTCCCTACTGCTGCGTAGGGGACGGGGATGCGTCGGTTCCTTACCGGAGGGGAGGTGAGGTTGTATGACGATACATCGCAAACTAAAACAACGCGTGCTTTTACAACGTGGTTTTTAGTTCGCATGTACCATCACAACGCATGTTTTTTCTACGGATGGCATTAGTTCGCATTTCCTTTGGAATGCATACTCTATGTCTTTACAACGCATCCAAGTTTCCCGCATGCCTTTAAATCGCAAAATATTAACACTAAAATAAAAATATAACACTATCATACCGGACCAGCTTACACAAACCTAAAGCCTAAACCAATACCATACACTACAACCCCCTGACACTACCCAAAGCCCTAAATCCTAAAATACTTGCATACACTACAACCCCCTGACACTACCCTAAGCCCTAAAGCCTAATACACTAGAAATCCTAAAACTCTAGCATACACTACAACCCCCTGACACTACCCTAAGCCCTAAAGTAAAAAACAATAGCATACACTACAACCCCCTTACACTACCCTAAGCCCTAAATCCTATAATACTTGCATACACTACAACCCCCTGAGACTACCCTAAGCCCTAAATCATAAAACACTAGCATACACTACAACCCCCTGACACTACACTAAGCCCTAAAGCATAAAATACTTGCATACACTACAACCCCCTGAGACTACCCTAAGCCCTAAATACTAAAACATTAGCATACACTACAACCCCCTTTTGACTACCCTAAGCCATAAAGCCTACACTACTACCAAATGAGACTACCCTAAACCCTAATCCCCCTTACTTCTCTCCTTCCTCGGGGTCGTCTCTGCTCCGGTTTCCTGTGTTCCAGTCCCGTTCCCGGTTCCCGCGTTGATGTGTGCGCTCCGATGCCATTACATCGCATGCGTTTTAAAAGCGCGTGCGATGTAATGCCCTGCGTCGTAATGTGTACGAGTGGTTACGTCGCATGCGTTATAACGCATGCGATGTAATGGCATGCGTAGTAACAGCCTCGTTGTAATGGCTGTTTCCCGGAGGTGATGCGTTGGTTCTTCTCCACGAGGAGAGGTGATGTGTCGGTTTCTTACTGTGCTTCTCATATTCGATGTGACCTGTAGCGGTGCGATGCGATGACGATCCGGTGCGATGAAACAAAATGGCGTCTTCTTCTTGATGCGATAACGATGAGGTGATGCGTGCGCGCCCGACGTGACTTGGTTAATCTTATGAGCCGCGACAGGCCCTGATGCGACGTCATCTGCTGCGACACTCTTCTCCGGTGATGCGAGGCGCTTCGGTGATGTGACAGCGGCGGCACCCTTACTCAGTGATGCGATGACAGCGGCTGCTGCAGCGACACGCTTCTCCGATGATGCGATGGCGTCTGCGGCGACACTCTTCCTTGGTGATGCGAGGCGCTTCGGTGATGCGATGCGACAGTGGCAGCAGTGGCACCCTTACTCGGTGATGCGATGCCAGTGGCTGCGATGCGTCACGCTTCTTCTCCGTGAGTCGCGCTTCCAGCTCCCAGCGACACGCAGTCTCTCAGAAGGCCCAGCACAACAGCAGGCACTTCAAATTACCAGCAAGGGAATTCAGGGAAGCTGATTGGTGAAGTCTGTTATCCCTGAGACTTCAGCAGGAGGCAAGCTCAATCTTCAAGCCCTTGGAGATCCTTTACAAGTTGATGAAAGTAGCACAAAGTTCCTTTCTCTGGCAGTCAGGCAACCACTGCAGGCCAATCCCCCAGAGAGCACTCCGCTTAGGGATAGTCTCCTCCTTCAGTTTCTCTCTGATTCATCTCCTCAGCAAAGGTTCTTCTTGTTTCCCAAAAGTGATCTAAAGTTCTGGGGTCTGGGTCCCCCCTTTTATACACCTATTCTCTTTGTTCTCTGAAAGCAGAGAGTGTCTGTACCTAGTCCAAACCAGTTCTGGTCAGTCCTTGAGCACTTTGTTTACAAGACTCCTTCTTTCCTTTGACAGTTTGGCCAGGGACATCAGAAGCACCACAGGAGGCGGAGCCAGCATGGTGGAAGGCAGACACAGCCCTATTCAGGTCCCAGGTGCTTCCCTCCCACCAGTCTACATGCAGATGGGTCTATTCAGCCCTGTGCTGACTCACCCTGTCTCCTGGAATCCCCCAGCCCCTGTCACTTAAACTACAGACAAGGAATACACAACCTAGCAGAGGCAGGCTTGGATAGCTAGGCAAGAAAATACCTACTTTCTAAAAGTGGTATTTTCAAACACAGAATGTTAAAACCAACTTCACTAAAAGATGTATTTTATCATTCTGAGTTCAGCCATACTAAACTCGAATTTCTACCTAGTTCACTGAGTCAGTTAGGATTATAAGATGTTATAATCAATCTGTCCATTCTGGCCTATGGGGAACAGGTAGCCTGCAATAGTGAAAAACAAAAATGGCTGTAATTCACTATCAGGACATGCCACACACCCTGTCCTTAGGACTACCATAGGGGTGACTAATATGCAGAAAAGGGAAGGTTTAGGGACTGGCAAATGGGTGCACTTGCTTAGTCAACAGGGCAGTACCAGACTGCACACAGGCTCTACAATGGCAGGCCTGAGACACATTTTACAAGCTGCTTCTGTGGGTGGCACAACCAGTGCTGCAAGCCCACGAGCAGCATTTATTTACAAGCCCTGTGCACACGCAGTGCACTGTACTAGGGTCTGACAAGTAAACCAAACCAGCCAATCATGGAGTCACTAATCCATGCATCAATTTACCATAGGGAGCACTTGCACTGTGGCACTGAATAGCAGTGGCACAGTGCCCAAAGCATTTATAACCAGCTAAAACATGTGAGGCCACAGCAAAAAAATGAAAGGGAGACCCACGCCAATGGTGCCAGGTCTAACACAAGAGTATTATACGCTGCGGCACTTTGAGTCAAGGACTTAGGACCTGATTTAGAGTTTGGCGGATGGGTTACTCGATCACCAACGTGACGGATATCCTGTCCACCTTATTACAAGAGCATTATACGCTGCGGCACTTTGAGTCAAGGACTTAGGACCTGATTTAGGGTTTGGCGGATGAGTTACTCGATCACCAACATGACGGATATCATGTCCACCTTATTACAAGAGCATTATACGCTGTGGCACTTGTAGTAATGTGGACAGGATATACTTGAGGTTTTTGGTGGAGTAACCATCCGACAAACTATAAACCAGGCTTTTAGTCATTTTCAAACTTCTCCATTATTTTCAATGCATTTCTTTCCGTACAACTAAGGTATACGTATGTAATATGTGCGTAGCGTCAGACACCAAAGAAAGTCAAAAGAGAAAGAGAGATCTCCAAAAATGGCTTTTACAAACTGGATCAGCAGGATCAGGTGCTTGTCGAGTGCGTACTTTGGTAGTGGTTAGAATTGTAGGAGAAAAGAGTGGATGTAGCAGCTTGGAGTACATTATATTACACAAGGCGCTATCACTGATGAGGTCTGAGAAGCATTGCTGATATGAAGGGACTCAAAGGACAGCAGAATGAATAATACGTCCTAGTATGGCAAAGACAGAGTGATCTACAGACCTGAATGTAATAGAACATTGAAAGACCTTGGCTGGCAAAGCCTTCTTCTACATCTTCCTGTGCTCACCAGCACCGTGCACTGCACTGGCACCATAGTGGCAAGACCAGCTCTTACTGGCATCATGGCGAAAGCCTCTCTGGGTTGTACAAAATTCTGAGATGACTGTGTTGGGGGTCCTGCTTTTCTAAAAGCCCCACTGGCCGTCTCTGCTCTGTCCAGTCCAGCTGTGTTGGTTTTGTGCTTTCAGAGACACAGACAGGTGGATGCAACTTCGAAGCATTGGAATCTCTCTTGTGTTTTTATGTCTGGTCTTGGATGCAGGAAATAAAGCAAAAGAAAAGGGCACCGTCCTGGTGGGACATCTTCAGGGACATCTAAAATATCATTATGGCTCCCAGTTTTATAGTGGTCATCGTTTGGACATTTCTGTCTCTCGTTATCCATATTTATTTTTGATTTTGTGCAGGTGTTTATCCTGTGTTCAGCTGGGTTCCTCAATTGAAACAGCCTCATATTTGATGCCGGATTTCTTTTAGTGCTGTAAATGTCCATAGATAGTACTTCCAGACACTCATATGAAACGTGTTGATGGGACGTATATGCCAATCTGCAGCGGTTAAACGTCATAGGAAACTCCTCTACATGTCAGTCTCACAGCTCTTCGTCTGCCAGTTATAATCGACTGCATTGATGATCACTAAAATACATATTTTGTTATTATCCATATATGAAAGTAAATAAAGATGAGAAAATAGATAGTATTCTGTTTTTATTTATCAGCAAAAATCAGTGAACATCGAAACTTGGAGTTTTGTTTGAGAACAAAAGATCTCACAAGTTTGATGGCTCCAGGCATAAACTGTGAGGGGTCATTAAACCCCTGATAGTATTCCTGTGGCTGGTAAAAGCAGGAAATCCTGAAAGGGGCCTCTGGCCTGCATGATAATATGCTTTGCATTGCATTTATGGCAGTGTATTATCATTTGGCATCGCTAAACGAGCTTCGCCACTTGAATCAGAATACTTCCCTTATGACGTTGCCTATTTTTGTCATTCTCTTCCATTGCTCCACGGTTTATCCATTTATTTATCCAACTATTTCTCTGTTCCTGTTCTCCCAGAGTAGCATTATGTTTGTTGCATCCGTGTTGCTTTGCCTTTTCTTATTGCTAAAAAGAGAGTCTCTGTTTTCTTTTTTTTACTTTTAAGATGTTTCCTCATTTTAGATGTCTTTTTCTCTGTTAAGGCATGCCCAATGATTATTATCTCAGTCTAATGGCTGACGAGTCTCTTTAGGTTTTGGCTAGACAGCATTATCTGTTTGGTGCAGCTCATCTCATCACACAACATAACATACTCTTACTCATACGCAGTGAGCAGGTTTTGGACAGCCCCTTTCAACTATTGGCTACTGTGGTTCAGCTTATAAGGGTTGTTCATCAGTGTAGGAAAGTGGCTCTGTATATAATGTCCCCAAATAGGTACAGTGAGACTTTTTCTAATGAAATAACCAATGTTATGCTATTGGAGGAAATTCACTTAGCAGGTAATTGTTACTTTTTCTAGCTCAGTGTTGGATCCTGGATCCAGCACTAGTGTACCACCTGTAAGCAGTTGAGATAATGCGTTTAGGTTATATAGGCGATTTTTAACGAATATTTGTAAGTTTGCAAATTTGACACTTAGAAACTTTTTCAGCAAAAACCAAGGCAATGTTATCCTATGGAAGGAAATTCAAGTTGCAGGTAAAGTATGTTCTCGTTACTTTTGTAATCCAGTGCTGGGCTCCTAGGTAATTACGTTTTCACAGTTGGTACGATTTTTAAAGAATATTTGTAGTTTGCAAAAATCGACTCTTCGAAGAAATTTCACCGAAAAACAGCCAATGGTTTCCTATGGGAAAAAATTGAGTTAGCGTTAAGTATGGTTGTAATTACTTTTTGGGATCAGTGCTGGACACCAAGACCCAGCACTGGGATCTCTCCTAATAGAAGGTGAGTATTTTCGATTTCGTTACTCGGTTGATTTTAGGTGAATATTTTAAAGTTTAGAAACTCCACAAGTGAAACCAGCCAATGTTACCCTATGGAAGAAAAGTGAGTCATCGGCTTTTGGGTAAGTACTCGACTGGCAGAGTTAAGGTGCTGGGCATAGACTCAGGGGTCTCCCAGGGTCAGGTAAGTACAGTTGTTACACCCTCAGCGGCACAGGGGCAGCTGGGTGCAGAGTGAGGTAAGCCCAATGTTATCCTATGGGAGGCAGGGGGCCCGTGGTTGGTGGCTGCTGGCTAGCAGGCCACGCGACTGTGGTAGCTGGGCTCCTGGTCACTTGCTCAGGGCAAATGGGAAAGTAGGTTAGAGTAGAAGTTGCACTGCCAGGGCCACTCGGGCGGCTGGGTGCAGGGTGCTTTTGAGCCGTCGGGCGCTCAGTGGATTGCAATGGAGAAGCTCAAGAACGAAAAAAGGATGCAAGCTCGGGGACGAAGATTCTTCAGGTGCGGCCACCACTTCGAGAGGTAAGTTGGGTAGTTGGAGGCTAGGTAGGTACCCAGGAGTTGGGCACAGGGGGGGCGCACGGCGCCGGGTGCAGGGGTGCCTTTTGGTGTCGGAAAATCTTACCCTCTGTTGATCGCGGTTGGGTGGGGTCCCTGGTTCAGAGGATGCAGGAGTTGTCAGGAGCGTCGAGGTGGGTCCTTGGGTGCCGGATTCGGGGTCACAATCGCTGGGGGGACGTCCTCGTGGTCTTGGTCCACTCCAGCACAGGCCAGGCTTGGCGGGTGCAGTGTGTGCAGGGTTCGCGGTTCCTGTCTGATGCCATGGGTCAGTTACTTGCTTTGAGCAGTGCCACTGCTCGTGGGAGTCCCAGGTGCTCAGAGTCACAAGGTAGCCAGGTCCTCCGGGGTTTGTGAGGTTGCTGGCCATGGGAGATGCCGGGATTTAGCAGGAGCAGGTTCGAGGGTCGACAGGCCGGTAGGGCTGGGGCCAAAGCAGTTGGTGTCTTCCTCTTGTTAGCAGCTGCACGGCAGGTCTTCTTTCTTCTTGATCTTCTTTGCTGTTTCGGAATCTGGATCTCAGAAAGGAAGGTTCAGGGTGCCCCTAAATACTAAATTTAGGGGCTTTACAGGTAGGTAAAGGGTAGGAACCACTGGGTCTCTGCCATGGGGTGGGTATACCCCCTATCCTGCCACTCTCCTGTGGGAGGGGGGCAGTGGCCTAGTCCTGATTGGGCAGGGCTCCCCATCTTCAAGATGGCGAGAGCCCAGAGATGTGTTTCACCTCGCCTCCCCCACCTGAGGGGTGGGGTTGGCAGAGGCTGGCACACCCACTGTCCTTCCTTGGGGTTCCCGGCCAGTCTTTCCGCCAGAGTGGGGGTTTAGAACCGGTAGGGGCCAGTTGCTGAGTACAGCAAGTGGCCTGGAGAAGCTCACAAAGGCGGCATGCCTTTGAAGCTTCCCCTGCCCATCTTGGGGGAGGAGACCTAGCACCTCGCCCAGGATGTGCATTGTTGCAGGCCCAGGAGAGCGGATGGCTCTCTACCCAGGGGTCCAGCAACATTTCTGCTGTGTGGCAGCCTAGGCAGCCCCTCAGACCAGATGTGGATTGTAGGTTAGGTTCAGGGGGCATCTCTAAGATGCCCTCTGTAGTGCTTTGTACATTAAATCCCACACTGGCATCAGTTCGGGTTTAATGTCTTCAGTGGAGCCATCATGGTGCTGTGGAGTTCATGTTGATGATCTCCCAGCACCATATACTCTTAAATGGCAGCACTGCACTTACAGTGCCCAGGAATGGACCTGGGTACTGTAGGGGCACAGGGCTCATGCTCCTGTACCCACACCCCTGGCATAGGGCACCCAGCTAGAGGCGTGGCTGATGTATGCCAGGGCAGTGTATTGTTGTGGGCATGGCACACAGGGATGTGTGCCATGTCGACTCTCTGTTTTGTTCTATACCCAGACACTCAGCCTGCAAGGGCGATGTGTTTGTGTCAGGGTACAGGGCCTCTAAGGGTGGCACAATAAGTGCTGCAGCCCTTAGTGGCCTTCCCTGGTCACAAGGCCCTGGGTACCTAGTGTACCATTTACCAGCGGCTGACATGTGGCCAGGATTTGCCAATTTGGGTTTTAGGTTTCAGCACAGTTTTAGGGAAGGAGCATAGGCCCTGGGCACCTGATTGGCAGGAGCCCAGGGCACACTCAGTCAAAGTACATTCAACAATTCAGCAAAAAGTGGGGGCATACCATGCAAGAAAGATGGCACTTTCTCACAATCAGTGCTAGTGTCAGTCCACCGCATATTGTGGATGTGAACTACCTTAACCTCTTCAATGCCCATGACGAGAGAGTCTCGTCATGGAGCACGGTCGCGCTGTGCCCATGACGAGACTATCTCGTCATGAACCCCACCCACTAATGTAACGCACAGGAGGGGGAAAGGGCGTGGCACAGAAGGGGTTAAAAAAGAAGTTTGCATAGACGCACATTGGCGAGGATTCCTTTAAAAAAAATGTTTTAATGTAGCATGCCTCCGTGCCCTTGAGGGGCTGAGAGTGTGGCGCATCCATCTGAAAACACTGCTGTGTGTTTGTTCACTCTCTTTATTGTGGTGCGCAGGCAGAGGAGCGAGGCGGAGCCCAAGCAGCAAGGAAGCTGCTGCCCTCTGAGACATTTCTAAATCTGATAGCAGCACTCACTGCTACAGCCAGTTACTTTGGACATGTAATGCAGTTTGGTTCTCGTAGGCTCAAATGCTCTTTCTTTAAAAGTTTGAAGTTTCATCTGGGCTGGCGGTTCGCGGACTGTGCCCTATTGTTGTGTTGATGTAGGTTCGGAGGTGTTCTGATACTCTCGCAGCTAAGTATATTTGAAGGGTCGTGCTTTGCTGTGTATGCATTTCTGTCTTTCATTTCCACATTCCACTTCTATAGTATATGGTTTGTCTGAACAGTTTTAAAATTGTCCATTATCATTGTTTCTGTATTTATTTGCCATTCAGTCTCTTTTTCTTTCCTTCCTTCATGTTGTGCTGTCCTTCTCCGTGCCTGAGGAGGGATGAGAAGGGTTACTACTTTCATCGTCAAGGCACAGTCTCCTTTAGAGCCCCTATTACCTTGCTCTCTCCGGCGCTTCTCTTCTTCATTAGTATCATTGGCCCTGTGCTTGTTGCTTGGAGTGCTTTTTATCACCATGGTAATGTGGCTCGGGTTTAGTTCTGATAGCATGATTTGTTATCGATCACCACTGCTACGGGATCGAGCTTCGAGACAGCGCTGAGATTAAAGCCGTGGTCTCCTACAGCCACAGGTCGCCTGTCTAAGACTCCACACCAACCTCTGTGGCTTTATTTCTTTCCCTTTTGATGCTTTTGTCAACTTTCAGCATAACACTCCTGTGATTAGGCCTAACTCTGCCTCTATGTGGAGCTTTGGGGTGTTCAGTTGATGACCATTTGCAGTCAGCTGTGTCAGGGGTTCAGTGAAGGGTTGTTACTAGGATTTTAATTAACATCTTTGTATAGCCCATATAAATTCATTTGTGTTTGAGGCATTGTGAGAAGTTGGCCTGGCATATGCTGGTCACTAGTTCTAGTGGCCACCTTGCACCAGTCCAATTCGACTCTTGGCAGATAGGTTTAAAGACAACCTTTTAAAAGAAAGCTATCCTAGTGGTAGCTGTGGAGAGCAGCCTTCAGGCTAAGTCTCTGAGGAATGTAAAGCAGCTTGTTTTACCTTATAACCTCTTGAATTACCAAATGAAAAGACACCACACAGGTATATATATGAAATATATATGTATTTATTACTAAATATACTCTACTAATCTCTTTATGAGATTAGTCCCAGGTAGACATTCAAAAGATCAAAATTTCTCAATAAATTAAGCACATAAATCACTGTAGCCCTAGGGGCGTACCAGACCATATACTAAGTAAATGGTATAACAAATTCGACAAGCAAAATGAAGAGGCCTAGGGCCTTGGGAATCGCTGGGGCTTCACTGCTGTAGTGTTTTCAGGTAAGTAATCAGCCCACAGGAGGCGCGTGCAGTGTCTAAACACGCACGCGAGTTTCTCATAGACTTCAATGCAAAAATGTCGCGATTTGTATTTTAAAGTTCTAGGGCACTTCTGAGTGGACAACAAGCACACAACTTACAGGGTAAGTATTTCGATAGCCAATGCACACTTGGGCACCGTAATGCCAGAGTTACCTCGCCCAGGGAGTCCGGGTGCACAGGTGTCCTTTGGGGTCGGGTCGCGATGCTGATTTCAATGGGAATCGAGGTGTTCTTGCGGCTTGTGTCGTCGAGAGAGGTGTCCGTTCGGTTCCAACGATGGATTGGAGTTGCAGGCGACCTAGAAATTGAGGGGACAGAGTTCAGCGTCACTTGCCAGTGACCGGTGGCCTTCAGGATAGATGACCACAACTGTCGCGTCGCTTTCGTCGCTGATGGTGTTTTGTCTCTTCGCCCACGTCGTCCAGGAGGGATCGAGGACGATCAGCAGCTGGAGTTGGAGGGTCCCACGACGTCTGTAGCTGTTGGCGGTGTCTGCTCTCGGATTGGAGCCAACAAACCTTGGCAACTGCAAGTCTCGTGTGGAGTGAAGATTGTGGATGGCTCAGACCAGCAAGGTCCGAGGGACTTACCCAGCGAGGGTAAGTGAGGGTAGGCCCAGAGCAACCAGGCCAGCCCTTGGAATAGTTGAGGATGTCTTCAGGAGGGCTACTAGCCAACGGGCAAGCAACCGCGAAGACGCCTTTGCAGGAAAACTTCAGCAACAGCCCACGGTCACTCGGGACGGGGTAGGCCGCTGATCTTTGGTTCAATACCTGCTCGGGACTTGGACATTAAGTGGTCCAAAGCACAGGTTTGTAATTCGTCGTTCAGGGCTTGCACTCGAAATCAGTGCACGGTTCCCTGGTATTGTCGTTCCTCGTCACTCGTGGGGTCCAGACGCCACAGCTTCGCTGGGGACTCAAAATGGCCGTAGAGAGGTCAGGAAATCGACTTCAGGGGACGCAGGGACTTCGGGCTCCGGCGGGAGCGGTAAAGTTTGCAACCGTTGTTCAGTCCTTAAGGTGCCTGCAAAGCAGGGGAGCCACTCCTTGGCTCCAAGGGAGATCCTTCGGTCTTCTAAAGGTAGTAGAACGTTGAAGGGACCGGATTCTTCTTCGTAGAGCATCGTCCAGGTGTAATCTGAATTGCATTGGCAATATTTGGTATCTTATACTGTAAAGATGGGAGGGACTAGCTCTATGGCCACTCCTCTAGGAGGGCCAGGGTAGGGGGTGGCTACACCCACTTCCCTTTGTCCAGTTTCGCGCCAGGACAGGGGCAGAGGCCCCTGAACCGGTTTGAGCTGGCATATGCACAGAGGAGCCTACTGCTCCCCCAGTGCAGGACTTCAAAGGCACTCTAAGAGTGCACCCACCCAGCTCCAATACACTAAATCCTGTCTGGAAGGTTGTGACACCTCCCTGTGACAGGAAACCCTTTGTTGAGCTCCCTCCACTGCGAGTTTCAGTCAGCAGCAGGAGGGCAGCCCGGTGTCTGTGCTGGTGGCATCCATTTTGTGGTGCCAGGGCTTTAGAAGATTTCTACCGTTTGGTACAGTGGGTACATGTCGTCCCCTCTAGTAGGGTGGGATCATACCCCCACACCAGTTACTGGTGTGGGGGTATGATTCCAAAACTTTTGACACCAAACACGACATGTTTTGATGCAGTCATTCCAAAGTTAGCATTAACCGGGAGGTTATAATGCACTTAAGAGTATATGGTTTAACCGCATCCACAAACAGCAGCAGAGAATAGACTCTGCCAGCTGCAGAGGGGTCCTGCTCAGGCAGAAGCACCCCCTCACATAGTAAACCACGCACCCTGCCCTTGGGATTGATAGGGCCTACCATAGGGGTGACTGATAGGTTCATATGTGTGTGTATGGTGAGATATAGAAACCTATACCTCAGTGAGGAGTGCTAACACTACCTCACACAGGCTGCAGTAGCAGGCCTGTGGTGTCAGATTGAGAATGCTTCCCAGGGGTGGCATAATACATGCTGCAGCCCCTGGTAGGCCTGTGAAGTACCAATGCCCTAGGTACCTAAGGTACCATATACTAGGGGCTCACAAGGTACCACAGTATCCAATCACTAGTGCATCTAATATGCACACCAATCATTTTTAGGGAGTAAGCAGATAGGCTGGGGTCCTGAATAGCAGGATCCCGGCCAGACTAGTCAAAAACCACTCAAACACCAGGAAAAAAGTGGGGGCAACCATATAGTCAGATTCCACCTTCCTACAGGCATATGAGCTTTAGATTACACACTGTGCATAGATCGCCATCTGGTGTTGGGCCCGGATGTTTGCAGTTGTTTTTCTCTTGGAAAGTCTTTGGAAGTCACGAGGTATGTGACTCCTCCTTTGGATCATATTGCGCATGGGCTTCGGCTCCATCCTCGGATTGTTTTTTACCGCCATCGGGCTCGGATGTGTTCTTCGCGTTCCAGTTCGGAACCGTTCCAGTTTTTCCTGTTCGGCGCTTAATCCTTCCCCTTCGACGGTATTGTCTCGATCGCGTCTTCCACACTCGACGCGACTCTCAACAATCGAAGTCTTCGATTCCGGTCGTCGATGAAGGCCTTCGGGTCTACCTGGGTCTCCTGTCCTGGCTGATGGAAAGGACTCCATTTAAAACGTGTCTTCGATGTGGGTCGAACTTCCCCCACACCGATCTACATGAGGTGTGCAACCTCTGTCTCTCTCCAGAACACGAGGCAAGGGACTGTCCAGCTTGCGCCTCCTTCGGATCGAAGAAAACGATTCGGGACCAATGAGCAAGGAGAACAATGGCTCACTCGCCGACTTCGATCCCCGACGACATCTTCGAAGAAGATGTTCCGGAACAACAGCACACCGAAGAAGACATCACTCCGGCACAGAGGGGCGTGAGTACAGACGTCGACCCCGACCCCAAACCCCCCTCCATGCCATTGAAAAAGGCTTTGGTCACGCCTTCGGGCCTAGGTATGCACCGAGAGACTGCTTCCCATACCTCGCTTCCGGGCCCGGTTAAGAAGCCCACCAAGCCTTCAGGCAGCTCTGTCTCGAGCCAGCCTACCCTCGGTGCCGAAAAACTCATCGACACTGGCACCGAAAAAGAAAACGGCCCTGTTCGAGGCATATGAGCTGCAGATCACACACTGAGGATAAGATCGCCATCTGGTGTTGGGCTCGGATGATTGCAGGTTGTTGTTGTCTTCGGAAGAAGCCTTTGGTCACGAGATTGGTGACTCCTCCTCTGGACAACAGTGCGCATGGGCATCCACTCCATCGTCGGATTGTTTTTTTCCGCCATTGGGTTCGGATGAACTTTTTCCGCTCCAGCAGAAAACTTCCAGCTATCGATTTAACTCTTCAATCTTCATTCCATCGACATCGAAATCAACTCGGACCGGTTCCGGAAGCGGCTGATGGACAGGACACCCTTCAAAAAATGCCCCCAGTGTGGAGCGAAGTTCCCCCACAGTGACCACCACGAGGTTTGTAACCTCTGCCTGTCGCCGGAACACAACGAATCGACCTGTCCAGCTTGTGCCGCTTTCCGTTCCAAGAAGACCCTCCGGGACCGAAGAGCTCGACGCCATATTATGGCCAAACCAGCTCCAGAACCGGAGGACATCTTTGCTCAGGATGTTCCTGACGATGACACCGAAGATCTCGAGATCGTGTCCGAGGCCGACGATTCCGATGACCTCATCACTCCAGGGCAGCGTGTGAGTACCACCCCCCCTGCCCCTGCCCCATCCAAAAAGACATTGGTCAAGACTCCGCCAGCTGGGCCCAGTCACGACCGGAAACCCTCTTCAGAAGCCCGGCCTTCGGGCCCGGCTCCGAAGACATCTAAGCCTGTGGGTAGCTCGGGCTCGAGCAAACCTCATGTTATTGTACCTATAACACCTTCGGCACCGAAAACTCCACTGTCGGCACCAAAACAGGCTTCAAGACCGAAATCTCCTTCGGCACCGAAACGTTCCTCGGCACCAAAGTCTCCACCGGCGCCGAAACGTTCTTTGACATCGATGCCTAAAAGTCCCTCGGCACCGAAGCCATCGGCGCCGAAAACTCCATCGGCGCCGAAAACTCCATCGGCGCCGAAAACTCCGTCGGCACCGAAAACTCCGTCGGCACCGAAAAATCCATCGGCACCGAAAACTACGTCCACACCAAAAAAAGTTCATAAAGACCCGAAACGGCCATCACCGCCACCACCTTCGGAGCCGGATGAACTTTTTCGCCCAGATCCTAATCAAAAGCGGATCTACATCAATCCCGAAACCGGACATGTGACTGCCGTCCCATACAAGAAACGGAAGCTGGACATCACACCATCTCCAGCTCCCATACGGAAAAAGGACTGTGCTACCTCACCACTTCGTCCTTCTTCTCCTGTTTTACCTCCTAACCCGTCCCCCCCTCCTCCTCCTCCTTCTCCTTTACCTTTACCTTTACCATCTCCCTATCATTCACCTCCTCCACAGGATGATAATGATGACTTAGGGGGAGGGGCGGACCCTGATTTATTTAATGATCCTGTTGATCCGAACGACCCTTTTACATTTCCAGACACAGCACCAGTAGATGACTGGTCTTATCCAATGCCTGACATGCCTGACCCCACTACCTACCCCTCCAAGCCCTCCCCTCCTGATGACCATTTGGGGTTTGGCCAACTAATAAATAGGGCAGCAACATTCCATGGCGTCACAATGCACACGGACCCCCTTGAAGAGGACTTTCTCCTCGATACTTTAGAGCAGTCACAAAAAACTGTTCACATACTGCCCATGATCAAAGGGGTTATAAAGCATGCTACTGAAGTCTTTAAAGACCCTGTTAGAGCTAGGGTTCTCAACCCATGCATCGAAAAAAAGTACCGACCAGCCCCGCAGGACCCTGCATACATTAAAGCCCAGCTCCCTTTAGACTCCTTGGTCGTATCAAATGCCAGGAAGCGCGTTAACTCACAGACAACTGGAGAAACGCCTCCCCCGGACAAGGAGTCTAAGCTTTTAGAGGCCTCAGGCAAACGAGTCGCCGCACAGGCGGCGAACCACTGGCGTATTGCCAATACCCAGGCCCTGTTAGCCCGGTATGATAGGGCGCATTATGACCAGCTTGAGGACCTTATGCAACATCTGCCTGAACCCTTTAAATCCCAGGCCACTGACCTCATTCAAGAAGGCAAATTAATATCTAATGCCTCCATTAAATGCGCCTTAGATGCGGCAGACACTGCTTCTCGGGCGGTCAATACTAGCGTCTTACTCAGACGACATGCCTGGCTCCGTATTTCCGGTTTTAAACCGGAGGTTCAAACCGCAATTCTAGCTCAACCTTTTAACCAAGAGCAGCTATTTGGCCCTGCAGTGGACACTGCATTAGAAAAAATGAAGAAGGATAATGAGACTGCCAAGTCTATGGGAGCACTGCAGTCTCCTCAAACCCGGGGTTCCTTTCGTCGCTCCTTTTATAGAGGAGGCTCCAAAAACGCGGGAACTGAGACCACGTCCACCTTTAAAAATTCGGGACAAACATCCCCTAACAGAGGATATTTCCGAGGAGGTTATAGGGGAAACAATAACAAAGGTCGAGGGCGGGGCAACAACAACACCACCTGCACCTCCCCAGCCACCAAACAGTCACTTGCCACCACTCCCCCCAGACCATTCCACTCCGGTCGGGGGGCGGCTCCAACAATTCCTACCTGTCTGGACTTCCATCACCACAGACAGATGGGTAAGACAAATTATTCAGTCTGGCTTCTGCCTCGAACTCATACAATCCCCCCCAAACATACCACCCAAACAACGTCCAATGTCCTCACATCATCTCTCTCTCCTCAAACAAGAAGTTCAATCCCTGTTACAAAAACATGCGATAGAACCAGTCCCTCTTCAACATCAGGGAACAGGGGTATATTCTCTATACTTCCTCATTCCCAAAAAGGACAAAACATTAAGGCCCATACTGGATCTCAGACTACTAAACCAGTATATACATTCGGATCATTTTCATATGACCACTCTCCAACAAGTCCTCCCACTATTACAACAGGGAGACTTCCTTGCCACATTGGACCTCAAGGACGCGTACTTTCACATCCCTATGCATCCCGCTCACAGAAAATATCTACGATTTGTGGTAGATGGGCAACACTATCAATTTACAGTTCTCCCATTCGGAGTAACAACAGCACCCAGGGTGTTCACCAAGTGCTTAGCAGTCGTGGCAGCGCACCTCAGAAGACAACCGATCCATGTCTTCCCCTATCTGGACGATTGGCTCATAAAAGCCAATACTCACCAAAAATGCGTTCTCCACACTCATCGCACTATTCAAACCCTCCACAATTTGGGATTCACTATCAACTACCCCAAATCCCATCTACAGCCTTCCCACTTACATCAGTATCTAGGAGCAACCATAGATACATCCAAAGCCATTGCTTATCCCAGCACTGCCAGGATAGCCAGTATACAAAATCTCATCTCTCAATTTCAAACTCATCCATCTCTTCCAGCAAGAGTGTTCATGCAGCTCCTAGGCATGATGGCGTCATGCATCTCCATAGTCCCACACGCACGACTTCAAATGCGTCCCTTACAGGAATGTCTAGCACAACAGTGGAACCAAGCTCACGGACAACTTACCGATCTGGTGTTGGTGGACAGTCGCTCACTTCGCTCACTGAAATGGTGGAACACCATCAACCTGTCCAAAGGGCGGCCGTTCTTAGAGCCTCTTCCACAAGTTGTGCTAACTACCGACGCATCTCTCACGGGGTGGGGAGCCCACCTCCTTCACCATACCACTCAGGGCAGATGGACCAGTCAACAAAAACTGCTCCACATCAACCACCTGGAACTCTGAGCAGTGTTCCTAGCACTAAAATCCTTTCAGGTACACCTAAAGAACAAAACTGTCCTCATACGCACAGACAACATGACGACAATGTATTATATACAGAAACAGGGAGGGACACACTCTCTCCAACTGTCCCAACTGGCACAGCAAATCTGGAGATGGGCAATTCCCCAAAACATCTACCTGTTAGCAGAACATCTCCCAGGAATCCACAATCAGGTGGCCGACCTCCTAAGTCGCCACACACAGCAGATCCACAAATGGGAATTACACCCCAAGGTTCTACTCCCCTTCTTCCAAAAATGGGGACAACCAGACATAGACCTGTTCGCCACTCCAGAAAACACAAAATGCCCAACCTTCGCCGCCAGGTTTCCACACCCACAGTCGAAGGGCAATGCCCTATGGATGAACTGGTCAGGCAGATTTGCGTACGCTTTTCCGCCTCTCCCACTAGTTCCATTTGTGGTACGCAAACTGAAACAACAGTCGCTAACACTAATACTGGTAGCTCCCACTTGGGCACGTCAACCGTGGTTCACCACACTTCTGGAACTATCCTTAGTTCCACATCAAAGGCTACGCCTCTCCCCGGATCTATTAACCCAGAACCATGGAGAAATTAGACACCCAGATCCTCAAACACTGAACCTAGCGATCTGGCTCCTGAGGTCTTAGAGTTCGGATACCTCAATCTCCCTCCAGACTGTATGAATATCATAAAGGAGGCCAGACGACCTACTACTAGAGCATGTTATGCCGCAAAATGGAAACGATTTGCCATCTACTGCGCTAATAATGACATACATCCATTGGATGCTTCCATCCAAAACATCATTTGCTATCTACTACACTTGCAAAGATGCAATCTAGCGTATTCCTCTATACGTTTACACCTAGCAGCCTTGGCAGCCTACTTGAAAAATAGGCAACACCTGTCCCTTTTTAAGGTACCAGCCATCAAAGCGTTTATGGAAGGTCTCAAAATAATTCTTCCCCCAAGATTACCACCTTCCCCAGTGTGGAATCTCAATGTGGTTCTAACAAGACTTATGGGTCCCCCATTTGAACCTATGCACAAATGTGAATTACAATTCCTAACATGGAAGGTAGCTTTCCTTATCGCAATCACTTCCCTACGAAGAGTAAGTGAAATACAAGCCCTTACACTAGAGGAACCTTTCTTACAACTACACCGTAACAAAGTGGTTCTTAGGACAAACCCTAAATTTCTTCCAAAAGTGATTTCCCCTTTCCACCTTAACCAATCAGTAGAGCTACCAGTCTTTTTCCCAAACCCAGACTCCGTAGCTGAAAGGGCCCTACATACCTTAGATGTCAAAAGAGCCTTGCTCTATTACATCGACAGGACAAAACCTTTTCGAAAGACAAAACAACTCTTTGTTGCTTTCGCACCACCACATAAAGGCAATCCCATCTCCAAATCCGGTATAGCCCGGTGGATAGTTAAATGCATCCAAATATGCTACCAAAAGGCTAAACGTACACTTACAGTTCCCCCTAGGGCGCACTCCACGCGTAAAATAGGGGCTTCTATGGCCTTCTTAGGTAACATTCCCTTAGAAGACATTTGCAAGGCAGCCACGTGGTCTACCACGCATACCTTCACTAAACACTACTGTGTTGATGTGCAAGCCAAACAATAGGCCCAAGTGGGCCAGGCTGTCCTAAAAACTTTATTTCAAACTGCTGCAACGGATACAGGCGACCACCGCTAAGGGGAAGCACTGCTATATAATCTATCCTCAGTGTGTGATCTGCAGCTCATATGCCTCGAACGGAATATGCTACTTACCAGTATGCATCTGTTCTTGGCATGTAGAGCTGCAGAGTCACACACGCCCGCCCGCCTCCCCGGGACCTGTATCTGTTCCAGCATCTGCCTTACTTAGACATTGCACATGGACATCCTTTCTTTCATTCCTATACACTCCATCTTTTCCCATCATGGCGAAAAAACTATCTGACGATGGAGTGGATGCCCATGCGCACTGTTGTCCAGAGGAGGAGTCACCAATCTCGTGACCAAAGGCTTCTTCCGAAGACAACAACAACCTACAATCATCCGAGCCCAACACCAGATGGCGATCTTATCCTCAGTGTGTGACTCTGCAGCTCTACATGCCAAGAACAGATGCATACTGCTAAGTAGCATATTCCTTTCTCGTCCGCGCCGAGCTCAACACCGAAGCACTCGGCGCCTAAGACTGGCACCGGCTCCTCTGAACCGATAACATCCTCGGAGCCGAGCAAGAAACCGAAGAGCCTCGACTCCCAAACCTCGAAGCCGAAACCCACCTCGGAACCGAGAAAGCAAAAAGAAATTTCTAAACCCCATGGTTCCAAACAAAGAACCAGTGCCGAATCAACGCCTAAAAAACCTACGGCTCCGACACCATCTGCACCGAAGGATCTGCCCCCTACAGATGAACTGTTTCGACCCGATCCTTACCAAAAAATTCTCGTAAAGGATCCAAAGACTGGGCTTTGACGTTTAGCACCAGAAAAAGACCACTGGACAAGCCTGCACCAGCTCCACCTCCAAAAAGGAGAGACTTTGCCACCTCCCCTTTGAGGATTCCTTCACCTCTTCCTCCTCCTCCTCCTCCTCCTTCTTCTCCTCCTCCTCCACCTCCTCCTCTTCCGCCTCCCCCACCCCATCATTCTCCCACACCATCTCCAGATGAAAATGATGACATTTGCTACGACACAGTGGACGGAGCGGACAACCAACCAACAGGGGACCCCTCTCCTACGGGCTCCCCAGACCCATGGGACGACTACAGCATCCCAGACGTCCCTAACGTCCCGCAGGACGATCTTTACCCTTCCAGACCCCCCCCCCCAGAGGACACAATGGGCTTTAACCAGCTACTCCATAAGGCTGCCCACTACCACGGGGTTGATCTCCACACAGACCCCGTGGAGGATGATTTCCTCTTAGACACATTTGACACTGCACAGAGGTCCACCTCAATTCTGCTCATGCTTAAGGGGGTTATTAAAAGACCCGGTTAGGGCCAGGGTAATCAACCCTCGCATTGAGAAGAAATATAAGACCGCCCCAACAGATCCAACCTACATTAGATCCCCCGCACCACTAGACTCCCTAGTAGTCTCCAATGCCAGAAAACATGCCAATTCCCAGGCATCAGGTGAGGCTCCACCGCCAGATAAGGAGTCTAAACTCCTGGACTCCGCTGGCAAGCGGACGGCCAACATATGGCGCATTGCTAACACCCAAGCGCTCCTAGCCAGATATGACAGGGCACATCATGACGAGCTAGAGTCCATAATGCAACACCTCCCTGACAAATACAAAAATAGGGCCAACGAACTAATTCAGGAGGGTAAAACCATCACTAATACCTCCATCCGTTGTGCCCTCGATGCAGCTGACACCGCCTCCAGAGCAATAAATACCAGCGTCCTTCTGCGTAGGCATGCCTGGCTATGCATTTCAGGGTTCAAACCTGAGGTTCAGAGTTCCATCCTTGATGAGAAACACCTGTTTGGCCCTAATGTCCACGTAGCCCTCGAAAAAATGAAAACAGACACGGCAAAATCTATGGGAGCCTTGCAGTCGCAAGCTCCCAGGCGCTCCTTTCACCGTTCCTCCTTTAGAAGCACCACCAGAGGCTACTACTCCGACAGCGCCTCCACTTCCTACAAGTCCCCTACCCAATCCACCTTCACTAGGGGTTACCAAAGAGGCGGTTACAGGGGTAACAACAACAAAGGCAGAGGCAAAACTAACACCTCCCGCTCTGCCTCCGCCCCCGCCCAATGACTTCCCTCCTCTCCCCCCAGACTATTCCACTCCAGTCGGGGGCAGACTCCACAATTTCCTTCCTGTCTGTGCTACCATCACCTCAGACAGATGGGTGCAACAGATAATTCAATCAGGCTGCTGTCTAGAACTAACATCTACCCCCCCAACCATTCCACCCAAACAGCGCCCAGTGTCACAGGAACATTTTGTCACTTTTAAAGCAGGAGGTGATCTCCCTCCTACAAAAAAGTGCAATAGAACCAGTTCCTACCCACCAACAAAACAAGGGAGTTTACTCCCTATATTTTCTCATACCAAAAAAGGACGGCTCTCTAAGACCCATTCTGGACCTCAGACCCCTAAACCAATACATACACTCAGACCACTTTCACATGGTCACACTCCAGCAGGTACTTCCTCTGCTCTCCCAGAACGACTTCCTTGCCACCATAGACCTCAAGGACGCCTATTTCCAAATTCCCGTTCACAACGCTCACAGGAAGTTTCTCAGATTCGTAGTGGACGGTCAGCACTACCAATTCAAAGTACCAATTCAAAGAGTGTTTACCAAGTGCATAGCGGTAGTGACAGCCCACCTGAGAAGATCCAACTACTTCACGACCTGTGCTTCACAGTAAACCACATCAAGTCCCATCTGCATCCGTCCCACGTACAACAATACCTCGGTGCCACCATAGACACCTCAAGAGCGCTAGCCTACCCCAGTCCTTCCAGGATAGCAAGCATACAGGCTCTTTGCACCAAATTTCAACCACAACACTCTCTTCCAGCCCGAGTGTTTATGCAACTTATAGGGATGATGGCCTCTTGCATATTCATAGTACCTCATGCAAGACTCCAGATGCTTCCTCTCCAAGAGTGCTTAGCACCCCAATGGACCCAGGCTCAGGGTCAATTATCAGATCTGGTGTTGGTAGACGGTCGTGCCCATCGCTCTCTGCAGTGGTGGACCACCAAAAACCTATCCAAAGGGCGACCGTTCCTAGAGCCGGTTCCTCAGATTGTTCTAACTGCGGACGCATCGCTCTCCGGCTGGGGAGCTCACCTACTACATCACACCATGCAGGGCAGGTGGATACCTCAACAAAAGTTACTCCACATCAACCATCTGGAGTTACTGGCCATATTCATAGCCCTAAAAGCCTTTCAATGTCACGTCTCAGGCAAGGCTGTCTTAGTCCGCACGGACAACATGACAGCCATGTACTACTTCTAAAAACAGGGCGGCACACACTCTCTGCAGCTCTCTCAGCTAGCACAGAGCATATGGAGGTGGGCCATACCTCAAAAAAAAATTCTCCTAGCCCAACATGTCCCAGGAGTCCAAAACAACATTGCAGATCTGTTGAGCCGTCAAACACAACAGATCCACGAGTGGGAACTTCATCCACAAGTTCTTCAACCATTCTTTCAAATGTGGGGGCAACCACAGATAGATCTCTTCGCCACCCACGAAAACGCCAAATGCCCAAGCTTCGCCGCCAGATATCCACACCCATTGTCCAAAGGCAATGCGATATAGAGGAACTGGTCAGGCAGATTTGCGTACGCCTTTCCGCCTCTCCCACTCGTTCCATGAGTGGTGCGCAAACTACAGCAACATTCCCTAACTCTCATCCTAGTTGCTCCAACTTGGGCCAGACAACCATGGTACACCACATTGCTGGAACTCTCCGTAGTTCCGCACCAAAAGTTACACCTCTCTCCACGCCTCTTAACCCAGAACCATGGAGAGATCAGACACCCGGACCCAGCACAGCTCAACCATGCGATCTGGCTCCTGAAATCCTAGAATTTGGTTACCTTAATCTTCCCCTAACTGTATGAACGTCATTAAAGAAGCTAGGCGACCTACCACTAGAGCTTGCTACGCAGCCAAGTGGAAACGTTTGTCATTTATTGTCACAACAATAACGTCAGTCCCTTACATGTGTTTATCCAACACATCATAGGCTACTTACTACACCTACAAAGATGCAACCTAGCCTACACGTCTATTAGACTACACCTTGCTGCCATAGCAGCATATCTACAAAATAGACAGCATCTATCACTCTTCAGAGTACCTGCCATAAAAGCCTTCATGGAAGGCCTTAAGAGAATAATTCCCCCCAGAGTGCCACCCTCACCTGTATGGAACCTAAACATCGTTCTCACAAGACTAATGGGGCCTCCATTTGAACCTCTACATAAATGTGAGCTTCAATTTTTAACATGGAAAACTGCTTTCCTTGTAGCCATTACTTCGCTCAGAAGGGTCAGTGAGATACAAGCACTCACCATTCAAGAACCCTTTCTGCAAATGCATCATAATATGGTTGTTCTCCGCACTAATCCGAAATTCCTTCCTAAAGTCATTTCTCCTTTTCACCTCAATCAATCTGTGGAACTGGCCGTATTTTTCTCGCAGCCACAAACCATTGCAGAAAGAGCTCTACACACCCTAGATGTCAAAAGAGCTTTACTCTACTACATCGAGAGAACACAACCTTTTCGTAGGACCAAACAACTATTCGTGTCTTTCTCACCACCACACAAAGGCAACCCCATCTCCAAATCTGGAATAGCTAGGTGGATTGTTAAATGCATACAGATTTGCTACCACAAAGCAAAACGAACACTATCTGTTCCCCCTAAAGCCCACTCTACACGTAAGATAGGGGCTTCCATGGCATTTTTAGGGAACATCCCCTTAGATGATATCTGCAGAGCAGCTACATGGTCTACACCGCACACTTTCACTAAACACTATTGTGTAGATGTGCAAACCAAGCAAGCTAGTGTGGGCCAGGCTGTCCTCAAAACATTGGTTCAAACAACTGCAATAGATACTGGTGGTCGCCGCTAGGAGCGAGTACTGCTATATAATCTATGCACAGTGTGTAATCTGCAGCTCATATGCCTCGAGCGGAATATGCTACTTACCAGTATGCATCTGGTCTTGGCATGTAGAGCTGCAGATCTACACACGCCCACCCGCCTCCCCGGCTACCTTTATCTGTTCCAGTTTTATCTTATTTAGATACAGCACACATGGGCATCTTTCTGTTTCTTACAAAACTCCATCATTTCCCTGCTGGCGAAAAACAATCTGAGGATGGAGCCGAAGCCCATACGCAATATGATCCAAAGGAGGAGTCACATACCTCATGACTTCCAAAGACTTTCCAAGAGAAAAACAACTGCAAACATCCGGGCCCAACACCAGATGGCGATCTATGCACAGTGTGTAGATCTGCAGCTCTACATGCCAAGGACAGATGCATACTGGTAAGTAGCATATTCCTTCTGCATCGTAGACTCTTGATTGATAGTTATAAATGTTAGAATAATTCCTTGCTGTGTGTGGACCCTGCAACACATCGTTTTCACGGCATTGTCCAAAGATTTTCTTTACGGAGTGTAAAAGTCCTTGTGCCACTATGGTGAACAGGTCCCCTTTGAGACTACAGAAGGCCTTTTTGTTTACCCATTTACACTAGTAGAATCCAACATATCTATTTCAAGACTGTATTACAGCATCTCAGAACAATAATTGTTTAACCCCTTGGGTGCCAGGCCTTTTCCCCCTCCTGTGCCTGGCGCTTCATTAGCGGGTGGGTTTCATGACGAGATAGTCTCGTCATGGGCACAGCGCGACTGTGCTCCATGACGAGACTATCTCGTCATGGGCACGGAAGAGGTTAAAGAAATTGGCTTACATGAAATGAGTGTAGCTCGTCAAAGCACTTCCTGTCGCCATTGAAGAAATCCAGGCTGGCAGCATCAGCATCGCCTATGACATCAGTGGTGTTATCTTGAACACCTTTCCCGTCAGTCTATTCTCTGTAATCAAGTTCTTCCGTCCATTTACCCAGAATGATATCTCGACCCACTCTGGCTTCGCCTAAAACCACTTTTAGGTTCTCGTCACTATTGTCATCACCTTGGAAGAGACCATTGCACAGGAAGAGAATACCAACCTTCTGATCCAGCACCACTTATTCCTGGGCCCATTAGACCAGTAATTAAACCCGAAGATCCGGTACAGATTCTGTCTAGACCTTTCCGTTTAACCCCACCTCTAGGGCGGTGCGATCGCTGCCACCACACCAGGCGCTGACTTGGGGTGGGGGCGCCATGTTTATTGTTTTAGAAGCACCTGATGCCACGTTTCTTGTCCCAGCAATTTCCAAAGCATCAATAAAAATGTCAGGATAACTCCGGTGATTAATGTTCTTTCTGGGGAGAGACCGGAGCTTTGTCAGGAAGTGGAAGTTTCTATTGACTCATCATAGCGCAGAAGGTTAATATGTCTGCTGCAAAGAACGTGTCCCATTCAGATCACAAAGTGCATACACTATAAATAGGTCAATGGGTTATGGCTTTTGTCAGAGAGATCCTTTAGTTACTTACAGTTTAAAAGTTAAAATCCTAATCTAGAGCAGTGAGCTATTAACTGTCCTCAAAGAGCTGCATGCAAACTGCAAGGAATATATTAGAGCCACATGTTTTTTGCCCAGTCTTTCCTTATCCTAATATTGCAAAAAGGGTTCATTTGAGTAGAAATCAATTCTTATTATTAAAGGAAACCCCTAACAATGGTGTTACATTTTAAATTCTGAATTTGTGCTTTTCCAGACCAAGGACTCTTAAACTATACTGCCTACCAGTATGGATGACGTGACTCCTACACCTTGTAGGCCTCTGTCTTATGTAACATTTCCTATACACTGATTACACAGTATGAGTGATTATCTCGGTGCAACGTATGTGTGATGTAAAGTATTCTGACACCTTAAACTGAGTGGCGCTATAAAACTAAATGAATCTAAAAGACAGTGGTTATGGAGACTTGGGGGGCATCGTCAAATGGTGGTAGTGAGGGAATCCGTGGCAAGGTGGTCATGGGGGGGGGGTCAACAAACATTGTCGCACAGGGCGCCACCAGGACTAAGGCCGGCCCTGCCCACCAAGGATGGTATCCAGATCGATTTTGATCTCACCTTTAAGGAGGCCAGAGCGAACAGGCCTCCACAAACGTCACCAACACGCTATAGAAGTAGGCTGCAGGCATCTCCCTCCTTGCCTGAAAGAAGAAAAAGACATAAATCAAGGTCAAGAACTCCTTATACAGACTCTGATGCGCGCTCATCCTGTACACCTACTTCATCTGCCTCAGCATCCCAGATATCGCCTATCGATGACATTACTACGTTTCAGGAATACTTTCTAGGGGAGTGTGAAGACTAATATGCAGATAAAGACTACTCAACCTGTTGTATCTGCCATCCTGGAAAGTTTACAACCTAGTTCGACTCCAAAGCCACTTTTAAGATTTTATTGTTCGATATCGTGGAAGAGAAGTTTTTAACACCGACAATAGTGAAGTCGGCAACACCGCGTCTTGGCAAGAATTCAGCAGGATCCTTACTTCAGTATTTAATTTCGAGTCAGTGGTGGCAGGTTAGCCTTTTTAAGGACCAGAACGTATTTTCCTTCATCAGACTTTGACGCAGAGCAAGAGAGAAAAAACACAAAAGGGAGAAAGAAGGGAAAAGGAATGGGAGTATGAATAAAGTGAGAAAGCAGGGATACAAAATAACCTATTAGAATGAGAGAAATGGATAGGGAGTGTCTGGTGGTGGATGAAAAAGGCATGAGGGGGAATCCGCCCTGAAATCCGACACCCTGATATTGTATAGCTCCAGCCAAGGGCCTTTGAGCAAAACCTTGGACGCAGCACTTATTCTTCTACAAATTAAGCACTGCCTAAAAACAGACCCAAACTATTATTTGGGTATTGTCACACCTGTACGGCGCAGACATGCTTTGGCATACGTAACAACAGCACTTCCAGTGTACAATAACAAAATAATTGGATGCAGCAGACAGGAAAATGTTTCCCATTGCTGGGACCCACCTTAAAAACGCCAGCGTGACTGCCCTTCTTGGCAGATATCAGACTGAAATACAGGAATGTATGAAATCTTTCATTGATGACCTACCCAAACCTCGCCAGCAGGAGTTTCTGGAAATTAGTAAATGAGACTCCCCGGTATCCAACCAGTTAATAGGTGCTGCAGTAGATTCAGCAGAGCTATCAGCAGTGGGATACGGCCATAGAATGTGTTTGAGGGCGTCATCATGGCTTTGCGTGACCACTTTGAAGCCAGAAACCCGGCTAAAGGTCATCAACCTCCCCTTCTTGGAATCCACCTTATTCGGTCAGCAGACCGAAGAAGAAATGCTGAAAATAGAGAACGAGGAGGAGGACTCAGTCAGTGGACCTAGGGGAACGCAGGACGTTTTACAGAGAGCAATGCAAGCCTAAAGCAGAAGATGCTTCCAGCGGAGGGTTCAGTCCCCTCCATGAACTTTCCAGCTGCAGGACCAAGAGCAGCATCGCAGCAAATAACCATATCTAAAGAAGTACTCCAAGGCAACGGTGACACCACCAAAGCCATCCAGAGGGAGACATTCCTCGAGTCATAGACAGACTTGCATCTCCCTCCCCTCACCCACTTTAGTAGGGGGGGCTGTGGGCTTTCATCAAGAAGAGCATAGTTATATCAAGATAGACAAATGGGAGATTAGTTGTGTGTTGAAAGGCTACAGTCTATGTTTCAGAGCACTGCCCCCGAAGGTTCCTCTAAAACCAACATTAGAGCACCACATTTCCATCTTGAGGAATGAAACAGCTGTTCTGTAAAAAAAAAAAAAACCTGTGATGCCACTATTTGCAGCCAAATGCAAAAAGAACAATTGATGGGCAGAATGCAGAACAATGTCATATTCACCCCAGTACAGAGATCTGGGCCTAAATCCATCCATTGTTTTGCTCCGCATGCCATTACAGTTTGGACCCAACCAGATGCAAATCAGTCTTGACCCTGCTACCTATGGGAACAGTCCAGCCCGAACTGCCCGGCCAGGTCCTCCCTGGAATGGAAACAAGTATCCTTGGACCGGTTTTGGGGTTGCACCCCTCATCAGCCAGGCTAGCTTGAATCTGGTGGCGTAGCGAACACGGGACCCACGTCTGGGCATACTCTTCCCACTTAGGGCGACAAATGTAAAAAGAACAGCTGATGGACAGAATGCCGAACAATGTCATATATTCACCCCAGTACAAAGATCTGGGCCTAAATCCATCGGTTCGAGGCATGTGGGCTGCTGAATTCATATCTGTGCATAGATCGCCGCCTAGTGTTGGGTCCGGATGATTGCATATTGTTGTCCTGGAAGAGTCTTCGAAGTATCACGAGATAGGTGGCTCCTCCCCTGGACTACAGTGCGCATGGGCATCCCCTCCATCCTTAGATTGTTTTTTTCCGCCATTGGGTTCGGATGTCCTAATCTTAGCTCTTTGAGTATTTAGGAAAACTTTATTTTTGTCAAGCCAAAAGGCTTTTAAACTCATCGGTATTGTTTTCGTTCGGCGCCAAGTCTTTTTCTACAGTTGATTCTCTAGAAAAGCATCAAAGTTAGCCGTTTGCCCTTCGGCGCCAGAGGCCCGATCGAGATCGACAATGGAAAACATCAAATTACCCCTTTAAGCGTTACCCTCTTTGCAACGCTAAGTATGCTCGCTTCGACGTGCACCCCGTGTGCAATAAATGCCTCTCTCCCACACACGACGAAGCCACCTGTATGGCGTGTTCCAGGTTCCGATCGAAGAAAACTCTTCGCATTCGTCGAGCAGCTCGGCTCGAGGCGCAGAAAGCGGCGCCAAACCCGGACAACATCTTCGGTACCGAAGATGAAGAAGTCGTGGACCTTGAAGTTCTGGAGGGACTATCGGATATGGATTCGGAGCGTGAATCCAACTATGATGCCGAAGACGAGCGTATCGTAGATGTCGAGGAAGATAATGCCGTCCATAAGGTAGGAGATGACGAAGAGGCCCTTGGGGCCGAGGAAGATGGCTCGGAAGATGAGCTAGGCCCACGTGTCGGTGCAGGGCCCGAAGAGGCGCTCGATAAGGCTCAGGTCGAGGGATCGCCACACGGCCTTACCCGAGATCTTTCCTCTCGTTCTACAGCCCCGCTTCAAAGCCCGGCTTCGAACTATCCTACGGAGCCATCGGTCTCAAAAGCGCCATCATCCGGTCAAGGAAAACCGAAACTGAAGGCACAGGCACCGAAATCGAAACCGAAAGAGAAAATGACTCTCAGCGGCGACAAGGCCTCGAAGCCGTCGGAGCCGAAGACACAAAAGACGGCACCTAAGACTTCGGTCAAGGTGGTCGACCCGAAAAAATCGGCGCCGATGATCGTCAATACGGGAAAAAAGGGCAACCCTCAAGAGCCAAACCCTTTCAATCCTCGTGCCGAGAAATCAACGTCTGGTACGGGGCTCGATGCCACACCAAGGAAGGTCTCGAAGGACCATGTCAAGTCCACGACACCGTCCCCCTTCGTAAAGAAGACTGTGTCAGAGTCGTTATTACGCATCCAAGACCGGGCTTCGCTGCTCACCGCGACAACAGCCCCGCAGCCGAACACGGCCTGCACGGTTCAGACCGTGTCGACGCACATCAAGTTCGGATTACCACCGGCGATGCGACCAAGGATGTTCGACGCACAGAAGGGTCCCGCACCGAAGAAAGGTGTCGACACGAAGAACGCTGTAGAAGCGCCAAAAGGGGTGTCAATGGGACAAACGACTGCAGAAGTACCTCAAGAGGATGAGGAACCGAGGCAGTTTATCTCTTCAGGGACTGGTAAACTTTCCCTACATAAAAGAAAGATAGTGCCAGAGAAACCTATGGAACCATACAGAATTCCATTAAAGAAGCAGAAAACCACATCACCAGTTCTTCTGGAACATGTTCAAGATTATAGACAGGAGCCTCAATCATTCTCACCCACGCAGTCTGATGTGGATGCAGGAGATTATGGTGCTGATGACAGCACTTATCCATTGACCACTGACCCCGACGACCAAAACCAACCTTGGGTGGACACTATTGGTGCAGGGGACCCACATACTGCTCTAGACACACAAGCATATGAGGTGAAAACAACTCCCACTGAAGATGCTGCTGCCTTCAATGCATTAATTGAGAGAGCAGCTGAGAACCATGATGTTCAGCTCCACACTGATCCTATTGAGGATGATTTTCTGATGGATACCTTCTCTACCTCAGAAAGATCTGTTAAGACTCTGCCCATGCTGAAGGGGGTCCTAAAACAAGCTAATTACATTTTTAAGGAGCCCACGAGGGCAAGAGTACTGAACCCTAGGATTGAGAAAAAGTATAGGCCAGCTCCTGTGGACCCTACCTACATAAGAGGCCAGTTGCCTTTGGACTCGTTGGTGGTGTCCAATGCTCGGAAGAGGGCCAACTCACAGACAACGGGTGACGTTCCTTCCCCTGACAAGGAGTCTAAGGTCTTGGAAACTTCAGGGAAAAGAGTTGCTGCACAGGCAGCTAACATCTGGAGAATTGCCAACACTCAGGCACTTCTTGCTAGGTATGACAGGGCGCATTACGATACCCTAGAGACACTACTACAGCACCTCCCAGATCAATATAAGGAAGGAGCAGAGTCACTGATTAGAGAAGGAAAGCTCATAAGCAACGCTTCCATTAAGTGCGCTCTTGACGCGGCTGACTCTGCAGCTAGGGCTATTAACACCAGCGTCATGTTACGACGACATGCTTGGTTAAGAATTTCCGGATTCAAACCAGAGATACAAACAACTATACTCAATCAACCTGTCAACCCTCTCTCCCTCTTTGGCCCAGAGGTTGACACCACCCTAGAGAAAATCAAAAAAGATACAGAGACTGCAAAGTCTATGGGGGCTCTGCAATCACAGCAGTTTAGGAGTGGGTCCTTTCGTCGCTCTACCAACAGGGGACCATCTAGAGGCCAGAACTCACAGCAGTCGCAGTACACTAAACAGGGTACGCAGACCAACTATAATAAAAATCACAGAGGTGGATACCGTGGCAACAACGTCAAGGGTAGAGGCCGAGGAAACAACATCTCCAGGTCCTCCGCCACCACCAAACAGTGACGCCTTGTCACTGCCCCCCGACCACATAACACCTGTCGGGTGGAGACTCCAACAGTTCCTGCCGGTCTGGAAATCCATCACCACAGACAGGTGGGTGAGAGAAATTGTCCAGTACGGTTATTGTCTAGAGCTCACATCCACTCCACCAAACATACCACCAAGACACCGTCCTATGTCCGCAGAGCACTTGCACTTATTGCACCAGGAAGTGCTCAGTATGCTCCACAAAGGAGCCATAGAACTAGTGCCTGTACAAGACCAAGGATCAGGGGTGTACTCACTTTATTTTCTGATCCCGAAAAAAGACGGGTCTCTCAGACCCATACTGGACCTAAGACCTCTGAACCGTTACATTCTGTCAGAGCATTTTCACATGATCACCCTGCAGCAGGTGCTGCCGTTGCTCAGTCAGGGAGACTTTCTCACAACACTAGATCTAAAAGATGCGTATTTCCAAATACCCATACACCCATCACTCAGAAAATATCTCAGGTTCACTCTTCAAGATCAACATTACCAGTTCAAGGTCCTCCCTTTCGGAGTAACTACGGCACCAAGGGTGTTCACCAAGTGCCTAGCAACAGTGGCAGCACACTTAAGGAGACAGCACATACACGTCTATCCTTATCTGGACGACTGGCTTATCCAGGCAAAGTCCGCCCGGCAGTGTGCCAGCCACGTATCCCACACCATTCACCTTCTTCACAGCCTGGGATTCTCACTAAATTATCCAAAGTCCCACCTTCAACCCGCCCGCGTACGGCAGTACCTAGGCGCGACCATAGACACTCTGGCGACCACGGCACAACCCAATTCCGTGAGGATCCACAGCATGCAGTTGCTAATAAAAAAGTTCAGACCTCAACACTCACTACCGGCACAAGTGTTTATGCAGTTGATAGGCATGATGGCTTCCTGCATCTTCATAGTCCCGCACGCGAGATTACATATGCACCCGCTTCAAGAGTGCTTAGCACGTCAGTGGAATCAGGCTCAAGGACAGTTGAAAGACCTAGTGTTGGTCAGCGGTCGGGCATACAACTCTCTGCATTGGTGGAATACACAAAACCTTGCCAAGGGCCGACCGTTCCAAGAGCCTGTACCACAAATAGTACTGACGGCGGACGCGTCTCTCCAGGGATGGGGAGCTCATGTACTCAATTACACAGTGCAGGGACTATGGACAACACAGCAGGGGGGGATGCACATCAACCTTCTGGAACTAATGGCGATCTTCTTAGCAATGAAGGCATTCAAAGTCCACTTGTGCAACAAAGTCGTGTTGATCCGGACGGACAACATGACTGCCATGTACTACATACAGAAGCAGGGAGGAACACACTCTCCACAGTTATCTCACATAGCTCAGAGCATGTGGAAGTGGGCCATTCGGAGAAACATCTTCCTCATGGCGAAACACCTCCCGGGCAAGGACAACCAAATGGCGGATCTGCTCAGCAGACACAGCCACCAGATGCACGAATGGGAAATACATCCATCAGTACTCCAACCGTACTTCCAGCAGCGGGGTCATCCAGAGATAGACCTCTTCGCCACAAGGGAAAACGCAAAATGCCAAAGCTTTGCCGCCAGGTTCCCGCATCCACAGTCGCAGGGCAATGCGATATGGATGAACTGGTCAGGCAGATTTGCGTACGCTTTTCCCCCAGCACCATTAATACCGCTAGTGGCACGCAAACTGAAGCAACACTCACTGACGCTCATCCTGGTTGCTCCCACGTGGGCACGCCAGCCATGGTACACCACGTTTCTAGAACTCTCCGTGGTACCGAATCAAAGACAGCGGCTGACGCCCAGGCTTTTAACCCAGAGCCATGGCGCAATTCAGCACCCAGACCCGCAACAGCTAAGCCTAGCGATCTGGCTCGAGATCTTAGAATTTGGCTACCTCAACTTGCCTCCAGAATGTATGAATATCATCAAAGAGGCAAGACGACCCACGACCAGAGCCTGCTATGCGGCTAAGTGGAAAAGATTTGTCATTTATTGTAAAAATAATGACATCAATCCGCTGGATGCATCAACTTAAAACATTATCTGTTATCTGTTACACTTATACAGATGCAATCTAGCATACAATTCCATCCGTATACATTTAACCGCGCTGGCAGCTTACCTTCAGAACAGGCAGCACCTCTCACTGTTCAGAGGGCCTGCCATCAAAGCCTTCTTGGAGGGACTCAAACGAGTGATTCCTCCTACGCACCCACCTTCACCAATCTGGAACCTGAATGTGGTCCTCACCAGACCAATGGGACCACCTTTTGAACCTCTACACTCCTGTGAGATTCAATTTCTGACCTGGAAAGTGGCTTTGCTAGTAGCCATTACTTCATTGAGAAGAGTTAGTGAACTCCAGGCACTAACCATTCAAGAGCCATTTATACAGGTTCATGCAAACAGGGTCGTACTACGCAGCAACCCTACATTCATGCCCAAGGTGATATCACAGTTCCATATGAACCAATCCATAGAACTACCCATGTTTTATCCTAATCCTGAGAATGTAGCAGAGAGAATGCTCCACACACTTGATGTCAAGAGAGCTCTCATGTACTATATTAATAGAACACAGACTTTCAGGAAGACAAAACAACTGTTTGTTGCCTTTTCTCCACAGCACAAAGGCAACCCCATTTCCAAAGCAGGAATAGCTAGGTGGATAGTTAAGTGTATACAAATTTGCTATCAAAAAGCTAAGCGCACACTAACGATTCCTCCAAGAGCCCACTCCACACGAAAGTTAGGGGCCTCCATGGCTTTCCTAGGGAATATTCCTTTACAGGTGATATGTAGAGCAGCCACATGGTCCACTATACATACATTTACAAAACACTACTGTGTAAATGTACACTCAAGACAGCAGGCAGCTGTAGGACAGGCTGTTCTCAAAACTCTTTTTCAGTCTGCTGCAGCTGGCACGGACAGCCGCCGCTAAATGGAGGGACTGCTATATAATCTATGCACAGATATGAATTCAGCAGCCCACATGCCTCGAACCGAATATGCTACTTACCAGTATGCATCTGTTCTTGGCATGTAGGGCTGCTGACATTCATATCGCCCACCCTCCTCCCCGGCGCCTGTGGCAGCTGCAGCATTCAGTTATTACTAGTTAGCATGGTCATCATTTACTGTATTACACTCCATTTCTGCCACAATGGCGAAAAACAATCTAAGGATGGAGGGGATGCCCATGTGCACTGTAGTCCAGGGGAGGAGCCACCTATCTCGTGATACTTCGAAGACTCTTCCAGGACAACAATATGCAATCATGCGGACCCAACACTAGGCGGCGATCTATGCACAGATATGAATGTCAGCAGCCCTACATGCCAAGAACAGATGCATACTGGTAAGTAGCATATTCGATTCATTTGCTCCACATGCCATTCCATTTTAAACCCAGCCATATGCAAATCAGTCTTGACCCTGCTCCCTATGGGAACAGTCCAGCCCGAACTGCCTAGTTCCAGCCAAGCAAAAGGCCACGGAGTGTTTTCAAGATATTTTCTGATTCAAACGAAAAGTCACAAACTTAGAATACTGGCTGATTTTAGATCTTTGATTCGTAAAACAATTCATAAAAACGATGAAATTTCATAGTCTAGCCCTGCGTCAAACCACAAGAGAATATGCACAACAGACCTGCAAGGTGCACACTTTCACATCCCAGTAACAAGTCACTCAAGAAAGTACCTCAGATTTGTTGTAGGTGAAAGACAATAGCAATAGACAGTGCTACCCTTTGGCCTGAAATCAGCCCTTCGGACACTCTTGAAATGTGTTAGTTGTAGCTTCTTATCTGAGGAGAAGAGAAGTTTCAGGCACCCTTGGACAACTGGCACATAGTCACACAGTCATCTAAAGGTTGTACGAGACTTCAGAACAAGAACAAAGCTACTGAAGAAGCTGGGATTTCAAATCTAACGAGAAAAATCAATCTCGAACCCAATTCAGCATCTGCCTTACGTTTGGAACGACAATAGACACAAAAAAAGGAAGAGTGTATCCTTTGGAGGCGACATGATCACCTATCTGAGACAAGCGTCACATCATGAAAGTTCCCAGCAACCTGACAGCTCATCATATCTCCTTTTTCGGTTCTAAAGCACCATGTACTTACAGTGTCCCAGACGCAAGGCTGCACATGAGAGGTTCTGACGCAAGGCTGCACATGAGAGGTTCTGTAGCACCGTGTACTTACAGTGTGCCAGACGCAAGGCTGCACGTGAGAGGTTCTGTAGCACAGTGTACTTGCAGTGTCCCTGACCCAAGGCTGCACCTGAGTGGTTCTGTAGCACCGTGTACTTGCAGTGTGCCAGACGCAAGGCTGCACATGAGAGGTTCTGACGCAAGGCTGCACTGCACATGAGAGGTTCTGTAGCACCATGTACTTGCAGTGTGCCAGACGCAAGACTGCACATGAAAGGTTCTATAGCATCGTGTACTTGCAGTGTGCCAGATGCAAGGCTGCACACGAGTGGTTCTGTAGCACCGTGTACTTGCAGTGTCCCAGATGCAAGGCTGCACACTAGTGGTTCTGTAGCAGCGTGTACCTGCAGTGTCCCAGACGCAAGACTGCACACGAGCGGTTCTGTAGCACCGTGTACCTGCAGTGTCCCAGACGCAAGGCTGCACACGCAGTCTGATGTGGATGCAGGAGATTATGGTGCTGATGACAGCACTTATCCATTGACCACTGACCCCGACGACCAAAACCAACCTTGGGTGGACACTATTGGTGCAGGGGACCCACATACTGCTCTAGACACACAAGCATATGAGGTGAAAAACAACTCCCACTGAAGATGCTGCTGCCTTCAATGCATTAATTGAGAGAGCAGCTGAGAACCATGATGTTCAGCTCCACACTGATCCTATTGAGGATGATTTTCTGATGGATACCTTCTCTACCTCAGAAAGATCTGTTAAGACTCTGCCCATGCTGAAGGGGGTCCTAAAACAAGCTAATTACATTTTTAAGGAGCCCACGAGGGCAAGAGTACTGAACCCTAGGATTGAGAAAATGTATAGGCCAGCTCCTGTGGACCCTACCTACATAAGAGGCCAGTTGCCTTTGGACTCGTTGGTGGTGTCCAATGCTCGGAAGAGGGCCAACTCACAGACAACGGGTGACGTTCCTTCCCCTGACAAGGAGTCTAAGGTCTTGGAAACTTCAGGGAAAAGAGTTGCTGCACAGGCAGCTAACATCTGGAGAATTGCCAACACTCAGGCACTTCTTGCTGGGTATGACAGTGCGCATTACGATACCCTAGAGACACTACTACAGCACCTCCCAGATCAATATAAGGAAGGAGCAGAGTCACTGATTAGAGAAGGAAAGCTCATAAGCAACGCTTCCATTAAGTGCGCTCTTGACGCGGCTGACTCTGCAGCTAGGGCTATTAACACCAGCGTCATGTTACGACGACATGCTTGGTTAAGAATTTCCGGATTCAAACCAGAGATACAAACAACTATACTCAATCAACCTGTCAACCCTCTCTCCCTCTTTGGCCCAGAGGTTGACACCACCCTAGAGAAAATCAAAAAAGATACAGAGACTGCAAAGTCTATGGGGGCTCTGCAATCACAGCAGTTTAGGAGTGGGTCCTTTCGTCGCTCTACCAACAGGGGACCATCTAGAGGCCAGAACTCACAGCAGTCGCAGTACACTAAACAGGGTACGCAGACCAACTATAATAAAAATCACAAAGGTGGATACCGTGGCAACAACGTCAAGGGTAGAGGCCGAGGAAACAACATCTCCAGGTCCTCCGCCACCACCAAACAGTGACGCCTTGTCACTGCCCCCCGACCACATAACACCTGTCGGGTGGAGACTCCAACAGTTCCTGCCGGTCTGGAAATCCATCACCACAGACAGGTGGGTGAGAGAAATTGTCCAGTACCGTTATTGTCTAGAGCTCACATCCACTCCACCAAACATACCACCAAGACACCGTCCTATGTCCGCAGAGCACTTGCACTTATTACACCAGGAAGTGCTCAGTATGCTCCACAAAGGAGCCATAGAACTAGTGCCTGTACAAGACCAAGGATCAGGGGTGTACTCACTTTATTTTCTGATCCCGAAAAAAGACGGGTCTCTCAGACCCATACTGGACCTAAGACCTCTGAACCGTTACATTCTGTCAGAGCATTTTCACATGATCACCCTGCAGCAGGTGCTGCCGTTGCTCAGTCAGGGAGACTTTCTCACAACACTAGATCTAAAAGATGCGTATTTCCAAATACCCATACACCCATCACTCAGAAAATATCTCAGGTTCACTCTTCAAGATCAACATTACCAGTTCAAGGTCCTCCCTTTCGGAGTAACTACGGCACCAAGGGTGTTCACCAAGTGCCTAGCAACAGTGGCAGCACACTTAAGGAGACAGCACATACACGTCTATCCTTATCTGGACGACTGGCTTATCCAGGCAAAGTCCGCCCGGCAGTGTGCCAGCCACGTATCCCACACCATTCACCTTCTTCACAGCCTGGGATTCTCACTAAATTATCCAAAGTCCCACCTTCAACCCGCCCGCGTACGGCAGTACCTAGGCGCGACCATAGACACTCTGGCGACCACGGCACAACCCAATTCCGTGAGGATCCACAGCATGCAGTTGCTAATAAAAAAGTTCAGACCTCAACACTCACTACCGGCACAAGTGTTTATGCAGTTGATAGGCATGATGGCTTCCTGCATCTTCATAGTCCCGCACGCGAGATTACATATGCACCCGCTTCAAGAGTGCTTAGCACGTCAGTGGAATCAGGCTCAAGGACAGTTGAAAGACCTAGTGTTGGTCAGCGGTCGGGCATACAACTCTCTGCATTGGTGGAATACACAAAACCTTGCCAAGGGCCGACCGTTCCAAGAGCCTGTACCACAAATAGTACTGACGGCGGACGCGTCTCTCCAGGGATGGGGAGCTCATGTACTCAATTACACAGTGCAGGGACTATGGACAACACAGCAGGGGGGGATGCACATCAACCTTCTGGAACTAATGGCGATCTTCTTAGCAATGAAGGCATTCAAAGTCCACTTGTGCAACAAAGTCGTGTTGATCCGGACGGACAACATGACTGCCATGTACTACATACAGAAGCAGGGAGGAACACACTCTCCACAGTTATCTCACATAGCTCAGAGCATGTGGAAGTGGGCCATTCGGAGAAACATCTTCCTCATGGCGAAACACCTCCCGGGCAAGGACAACCAAATGGCGGATCTGCTCAGCAGACACAGCCACCAGATGCACGAATGGGAAATACATCCATCAGTACTCCAACCGTACTTCCAGCAGCGGGGTCATCCAGAGATAGACCTCTTCGCCACAAGGGAAAACGCAAAATGCCAAAGCTTTGCCGCCAGGTTCCCGCATCCACAGTCGCAGGGCAATGCGATATGGATGAACTGGTCAGGCAGATTTGCGTACGCTTTTCCCCCAGCACCATTAATACCGCTAGTGGCACGCAAACTGAGGCAACACTCACTGACGCTCATCCTGGTTGCTCCCACGTGGGCACGCCAGCCATGGTACACCACGTTTCTAGAACTCTCCGTGGTACCGAATCAAAGACAGCGGCTGACGCCCAGGCTTTTAACCCAGAGCCATGGCGCAATTCAGCACCCAGACCCGCAACAGCTAAGCCTAGCGATCTGGCTCGAGATCTTAGAATTTGGCTACCTCAACTTGCCTCCAGAATGTATGAATATCATCAAAGAGGCAAGACGACCCACGACCAGAGCCTGCTATGCGGCTAAGTGGAAAAGATTTGTCATTTATTGTAAAAATAATGACATCAATCCGCTGGATGCATCAACTTAAAACATTATCTGTTATCTGTTACACTTATACAGATGCAATCTAGCATACAATTCCATCCGTATACATTTAACCGCGCTGGCAGCTTACCTTCAGAACAGGCAGCACCTCTCACTGTTCAGAGGGCCTGCCATCAAAGCCTTCTTGGAGGGACTCAAACAAGTGATTCCTCCTACGCACCCACCTTCACCAATCTGGAACCTGAATGTGGTCCTCACCAGACCAATGGGACCACCTTTTGAACCTCTACACTCCTGTGAGATTCAATTTCTGACCTGGAAAGTGGCTTTGCTAGTAGCCATTACTTCATTGAGAAGAGTTAGTGAACTCCAGGCACTAACCATTCAAGAGCCATTTATACAGGTTCATGCAAACAGGGTCGTACTACGCACCAACCCTACATTCATGCCCAAGGTGATATCACAGTTCCATATGAACCAATCCATAGAACTACCCATGTTTTATCCTAATCCTGAGAATGTAGCAGAGAGAATGCTCCACACACTTGATGTCAAGAGAGCTCTCATGTACTATATTAATAGAACACAGACTTTCAGGAAGACAAAACAACTGTTTGTTGCCTTTTCTCCACAGCACAAAGGCAACCCCATTTCCAAAGCAGGAATAGCTAGGTGGATAGTTAAGTGTATACAAATTTGCTATCAAAAAGCTAAGCGCACACTAACGATTCCTCCAAGAGCCCACTCCACACGAAAGTTAGGGGCCTCCATGGCTTTCCTAGGGAATATTCCTTTACAGGTGATATGTAGAGCAGCCACATGGTCCACTATACATACATTTACAAAACACTACTGTGTAAATGTACACTCAAGACAGCAGGCAGCTGTAGGACAGGCTGTTCTCAAAACTCTTTTTCAGTCTGCTGCAGCTGGCACGGACAGCCGCCGCTAAATGGAGGGACTGCTATATAATCTATGCACAGATATGAATTCAGCAGCCCACATGCCTCGAACCGAATATGCTACTTACCAGTATGCATCTGTTCTTGGCATGTAGGGCTGCTGACATTCATATCGCCCACCCTCCTCCCCGGCGCCTGTGGCAGCTGCAGCATTCAGTTATTACTAGTTAGCATGGTCATCATTTACTGTATTACACTCCATTTCTGCCACAATGGCGAAAAACAATCTAAGGATGGAGGGGATGCCCATGCGCACTGTAGTCCAGGGGAGGAGCCACCTATCTCGTGATACTTCGAAGACTCTTCCAGGACAACAATATGCAATCATGCGGACCCAACACTAGGCGGCGATCTATGCACAGATATGAATGTCAGCAGCCCTACATGCCAAGAACAGATGCATACTGGTAAGTAGCATATTCGATTCATTTGCTCCACATGCCATTCCATTTTAAACCCAGCCATATGCAAATCAGTCTTGACCCTGCTCCCTATGGGAACAGTCCAGCCCGAACTGCCTAGTTCCAGCCAAGCAAAAGGCCAAGGAGTGTTTTCAAGATATTTTCTGATTCAAACGAAAAGTCACAAACTTAGAATACTGGCTGATTTTAGATCTTTGATTCGTAAAACAATTCATAAAAACGATGAAATTTCATAGTCTAGCCCTGCGTCAAACCACAAGAGAATATGCACAACAGACCTGCAAGGTGCACACTTTCACATCCCAGTAACAAGTCACTCAAGAAAGTACCTCAGATTTGTTGTAGGTGAAAGACAATAGCAATAGACAGTGCTACCCTTTGGCCTGAAATCAGCCCTTCGGACACTCTTGAAATGTGTTAGTTGTAGCTTCTTATCTGAGGAGAAGAGAAGTTTCAGGCACCCTTGGACAACTGGCACATAGTCACACAGTCATCTAAAGGTTGTACGAGACTTCAGAACAAGAACAAAGCTACTGAAGAAGCTGGGATTTCAAATCTAACGAGAAAAATCAATCTCGAACCCAATTCAGCATCTGCCTTACGTTTGGAACGACAATAGACACAAAAAAAGGAAGAGTGTATCCTTTGGAGGCGACATGATCACCTATCTGAGACAAGCGTCACATCATGAAAGTTCCCAGCAACCTGACAGCTCATCATATCTCCTTTTTCGGTTCTAAAGCACCATGTACTTACAGTGTCCCAGACGCAAGGCTGCACATGAGAGGTTCTGACGCAAGGCTGCACATGAGAGGTTCTGTAGCACCGTGTACTTACAGTGTGCCAGACGCAAGGCTGCACGTGAGAGGTGCTGTAGCACAGTGTACTTGCAGTGTCCCTGACCCAAGGCTGCACCTGAGTGGTTCTGTAGCACCGTGTACTTGCAGTGTGCCAGACGCAAGGTTGCACATGAGAGGTTCTGACGCAAGGCTGCACATGAGAGGTTCTGTAGCACCATGTACTTACAGTGTGCCAGACGCAAGACTGCACATGAAAGGTTCTATAGCATCGTGTACTTGCAGTGTGCCAGATGCAAGGCTGCACACGAGTGGTTCTGTAGCACCGTGTACTTGCAGTGTCCCAGATGCAAGGCTGCACACTAGTGGTTCTGTAGCAGCGTGTACCTGCAGTGTCCCAGACGCAAGACTGCACACGAGCGGTTCTGTAGCACCGTGTACCTGCAGTGTCCCAGACGCAAGGCTGCACACGAGCGGTTCTGTAGCACCGTGTACCTGCAGTGTCCCAGACGCAAGGCTGCACACGAGCAGTTCTGTAGCACTGTGTACCTGCAATGTGCTGGACGCAAGGCTGCACTCGAGAGGTTCTGTAGCACCGTGTGCTTGCAGTGTCCCAGGCGCAAGGCTAAACACGAGAGGTTCTGTAGCACCATGTACTTGCAGTGTCCCAGACGCACGGCTGCACACAAGAGGTTCTGTAGCACCGTGTACTTACTGTCCCAGACGCAAGGCTGCACACGAGAGGTTCTGTAGCACCGTGTACTTGCAGTATCCCAGACGCAAGGCTGCACACAAGAGGTTCTGTAGCACCGTGTACTTGCAGTGTCCCAGACGCAAAGCTGCACCTGAGAGGTTCTGTAGCACCGTGGACTTGCAGTTTCCCAGACCCAAGGCTGCACCTGAGAGGTTCTGTAGCACCGTGGACTTGCAGTGTCCCAGACCCAAGGCTGCACCAGAGAGGTTCTGTAGCACCATGTACTTGCAGTGTCCCAGACCCAAGGCTGCACCTGAGCGGTTCTGTAGCACCGTGTACCTGCAGTGTCCCAGACCCAAGGCTGCATACGAGCGGTTCTGTAGCACTGTGTACCTGCAGTGTCCCAGACACAAGGCTGCACACGAGCGTTTCTGTAGCACCATGTACCTGCAGTGTCACAGACGCAAGGCTGCACAAGAGCGGTTCTGTAGCACTGTGTACCTGCAGTGTCGCAGAAGCAAGGCTGAACACGAGCGGTTCTGTAGCACGATGTACCTGTAGTGTCCCAGACACAAGGCTGCACACGAGCGGTTCTGTATCATCGTGTACCTGCAGTGTCCCAGACGCAAGGCTGCACACGAGCTGTTCTGTAGCACCGTGTACCTACAGTGTCCCTACAGTGTCCCAGATGCAAGGCTGCACACAAGAGGTTCTGTAGCACCATGTACTTACAGTGTCCCAGACGCAAGGCTGTAGTTAGTGTCCCAGATGCAAGGTTGCACATGAGAGGTTCTATAGCACCATGTACTTACAGTGCCCCTGACCCAAGGCTGCACATGAGAGATTCTGTAGCACCATGTACTTACAGTGTCCCAAACGCAAGGCTGCACATAAGAGGTTCCATAGCACCATGTACTTACAGTGTCCCAGACGCAAGGCTGCACATGAGTGGTTCTATAGCACCATGTACTTACAGTGTCCCAGACGCAAGGCTGCACATGAGTGGTTCTATAGCACCATGTACTTACAGTGTCCCTGACGCAAGGCTGCACATGAGAGGTTCTATAGCACCATGTACTTACATTGTCCCAGACGCAGGGCTGCACATGAGTGCTGTGCAGCAATGCGTAGAGGATCAGTGGTTGCAGAAGACAGACAACTAGCCCCAGTAGCAAAGCAGTCACTGGCAGGGTGACGCAAGAGGCAGAACATGCTCAAAGGAGATCATCTTTTCAAAAGGAGATTCTATCGCAAATGACAGGCTGGGAGCCCATCTGAGCCAACGACACTGGACTCATAAGGAAACATCGTATCACATCAACTACCTGGAGATGAGACTGGTCTATCTTCCTCTGGAGACTTTCCTTCCATATCTGTTGATGAAGAACACTCTCAGCCAACAAACAATACCATAGAATCCGACAGCGGACATAAAACAATATAACAATAGAGTTGATGTCCATGGACGTTATCACCAAGAGGAGTCCCTCTACCTTGTGACTCGATAAACTTCTTCGAAGAAAAAGAACTTGCACATATCTGGACCCAACACCAGATTGCAGGAGCATGCAAAGTATGTGAATCTACAGCACTACTTGCCAAAAACACAGGCTTACAGAGGAAGTAACATAATCCTTACTTTAACAAACAGGGAGGGGCAGTATCAAGATCCGTGGAAGCACAAGTGTCTAGCATTTGTCTCTAGCCAGAAGCATCTTACTGGCAGCCCTGCACATCCTGCCACACAGGCCCATCAAGCAGACTTCCTCCATTAATACTTTGATGAAATACACAAATGGGTCCTAGACAACGAAGTCCAGATGAAGAGGAGACCTTTTCGGAGAGTGGGAAAATCCATATCTAGATGTTGTTGCAGTGGTACAAAACAGAAAATACGGAGACTTCACATTCGGGCTCAAGAAACAAATTCGGTGGCAATGCACGTTTGAACTCACACTTTTCCATAAATCCCATTAATGCCAGCAGTAATAGCGAAGCGGTGCAAATGTCAAACAAAGATGATTCTGACAGCTCTCGAGTGGCTGAGACAGCAGAGCTATCCAGACCGTCTACAGCTGTACATCACACAAGAAAGTGCCCGCAGATCTAACTCATTATACAGGCTTCGGGGGCAAGTTCACCATCTGAACTTTGAATCTTTGGCAGCACGGCACCTAAGGTAAGACAGTACTGTCGTTTAGACCTACCATCTTCATGTTTGAAGATATTGAGAGAAGCCAAGTGTCCTTCAACAGGGCCTGTTATGCATTAAAATGTTCACGTTTTTGCATCTGGTGCTGGAATAACAGACACAACCCAATACCTTATCTGTTGTTCGGCCCAAACTACAATAACAAAAGAAAGTTTTCTCTCCGATCCAGAAATCTTCTCCCCTATGGAAGACCTAGTCACTTAGTTTTAGCTAAGTTGATGGGTCTTCTGTTTGAACATATTCACAAGGCTTCAGTGCAGTATCTGTCCTAGTGCCGTCCCCTCCACAAGAAGCGTAAGCGTGATTCAGGCACTCTCTTCTATACAGACTGTGGGAGAGTAGGATCTGTTTCACATGGGTACCCCCACTTTTTGCTGGTGTTTCCCTGTTTTTCGACCTTAGTCTGGCTGTGGCCCTGCTAATCAGGACCCCAGCCTAGCTGCTTCCTCTCTAAAATGGTTTCCATGTACATTAGGTACATCTCTAACTGGATTCTGGAGGGCCTTATAAATCACTAGTATATGGTATACTATGTACCCAGGGCATAGCTCCCTCAGAGGCCTACCAGGGGCTGAAGCATGTATTATGCCACCCCTGGGAAGCACTGACACCACAGGTCTGCTACTGCAGCCTGGGTAAGATGGTGCATGCACCCCTTACTGTGGTATAGGCTACCTATATCACTACCATTGCACACACATAAATAACCTATAAGTCACTCCTATGGCAGGCCTTAACAATCCTGAAGGCAGAGTGCTTGGTTTTTATGTGAGAGAGTGCCCCTGCATGAGCAGAGCCACTCTGCAGCGTTCGGAGTATCTCCTCTGATGCTGTTTGTGGTGCAGCCTGACCATATACTCTTAAGTGCATTATAACCTCGAGGTAAATGCTAACTTTGGACTGGCTGCACAGAAACATGTTGTGTTTGGTGTCAAACACTTTGGAATACAGCGCCCCCCCCCCCCCCCCCCCCCCACCACCAGTTCTGGCGGCGGGGGTAGCATTCCACCCTTCTAGAGGGAGAGGCATGTACCCACTGGTCTAACCGGTAAAGACTTTCTAGAGCCCTGGCATCACAAAATGGATGCCACTGCCACAGACACGGGTCTGACCTCCTGCTGCTGACCGAAACTCTGGCAGGGGGGGCCTGGACAATAGGTTTCCTGTCACAGGGAGGTGTAACCATCCTCCCCAGACAGGCAGATGTGTATTGGGGCTGGGCGGGAGCATTCTCTGGTGCTTTGAAGTCCTGCACTGGGGGCACGCTTGGTGTCCCTGTGCATAGTCCAGTTCAAACCGGTTGCAGGGGCTACCTGTCCCTGCTCTGGCGTGAAACTGGACAAGGAAATGGGTGTAACCACCCCTCTTTCCAAACCCTCCCATAAGTGATTCCCCAGAGTATGTCAAACCCCCTATCTTAGTATAAGTAAAGGAACCCAGTCCTTGAGACTTTGGATTACCCTGGACAAAACTCTGTAACATACATCCTGGACCTTCGACGCTCTATTTCGACTAGAAGACTGAAGAAATCTCCCTTGGGGTCAAGGAGTGACTCCCCTGCTTGTCAGGCACCAAAGAAGCAACTGTCCGGTCTGAAGCTCCAGATGGACTCCAAAGTCTTTGCATCACCAGAGGTGGATTTCCAGACTTCCCCGAGGCTACCCTGAGTCCACAGCAAAGCTGAGGCCCGTGGCTATCGTGGGTGACGTGGAACAGTGACCCCTGGACACCGTGAACTTTTGCCGGTACATCATCTTCCTGGTCTTCCTCAAAGTTGGGCTTTGGGCTCCGAGTAGCCCCAGCCTTGAGCACCGACTGCACCGAAGATCTCTGACCCCCACTCCACGAGTGACCCGTGAGCCAGTTTCCAGTGCGATTGCTTGAGGCTCCTTCGCGATCGCTAGCCCGTTGGGTAGCGGGTCCCCACGAAGGCAACTCCTTTTCTGCTTGGGCTTTCCTGGTTGCTCCAGACGTGCCCTGACTTACCTTCGCTGGGTGAGTCCCCCAGACCTTGCTGGTCTGCACCGACGTCTTTCTTCTATTTCCACTTGACTTGCCGTTGCCAATGCTTGTTGGGTCCATTCTGGTCGCCGACACCGCAGCACTCGACAGACTTCGTGGGACAGCTCGAATCCAGCTCCTGGTCGTCATCGACGCCTCCTGGGCCTTGTGGCTGAAGAGTCAAGACACCCGTCAACTCACCTGAAGCACCCAACATCTGTGGGCATTGGACTATCGTGCCCCTGGTCACTGGTAAGTGACCCAGACTCTGTACCCTCTGCTTAAGGGTTCCTTCGATCCTCGATCCAGGCTTGGATCTCTTCGGACACTTCTCCTCTTCGGACACTTCTCCTCTTCACGGCAGCAGCACTTCTTTGCCAGCTTCCATTGAAAACGACGCTGCGACCCGACACCAAAAGACACCTATGCACCCGGCTTCCTTGGGTGAGGTAACACGAGTACTCTGGTGCTCCCGTGGGTGTTGGCCCTAGACACCTCTAAGTCCAAAAGGGTTTGCTTGTAGTCGTCCTCTAAGTGTCCTTAACTTGTAATTATCCAACCGCGACTTTCCCCATAGGAGTTAACGGCGATTCACGCCTGTGTTCTAACACTGCACACGTTCCCCGTGGGTCCCCTAAGTCACTACCTTGGGTGGTTCCTTGGGGCCCAAGCACTTCTAAAGGCTCTAGGCCTTGTGTCTAGTTCAGTCGTGGTTCTTATACCACTTTATTGGTATATGGTTTGGTACGCCCCTAGGGCCCAAACGTGTATTTGTGCTTTTACTGTTGAATACTGACTTGTAACTTAAGTACTTCAAACTACAGCCTCATAAAGAGACTAGAGGGATGTGTTTTATCTTAAATACATATATTTTGAATATATACCTGGTGTGGTTGTCCTTTCATTTGGTCATTCAAGAGATTATAGACTGGTAAAACAAGCTGCTTTACATTCCTTCAAGACTTAGCCTGAAGGCTGCTCTCCATAGTTACCACTAGGATAGTTTTCAATAAAGGTTGTCTTTAACCTATCACCATAAGGGGTTGTTTGGACTGGTACAATGTGCCCACTTTAATTAGTGGACAGCATATACCAGGCCAACTTCTCACACAGACGTACACAGTATTCCATGCAAAGAGTCCTGAGAACACGCAAAAAAGAGCCTGAACAGCACACCCTAATATAGTAAATATTTTCAATCCCGCATTAATATAGGTTGAACACTGCATCCAAGTCCCAAGTGCTTGTCAAAAGAAAGTGGAAAAGATCAGTTCCATCAATTAGCGGTCATCCTTGACAATAAATCCAAACCCCTTCAATTTCAGTTGGTTGTCATCTTTATTTTTTAAGACAGAAATCCCAGCACACGAACCAGCCGACACGTGTTTCGTCTCACAAAGACTTTTTCAAGGCTGAAAAAGTAAATGTATCTACTAAATACATTTTAATAAAAACACACAAATATACAAAAATGTATACATTTCCATTATAAAAACTTAATGCACACCCACACTGGTGGTAATCATTATAAAATAATTAATATTCTGACATTCATGTTCAATTAAGTTTATACACACAAATGAACATAAACATAGTCCAGTAGCTCGGGAACCTTAGTCCCTTGATACACATAAAAGAATACATTTACATTTGCATGTGTATCATAGAAAGAGCAATGTGCCGATAGGAACCCAATCACCAGTGCTCACAATTGTCATTAAAAATCCATATTAAATAATCATACAACCGATTGCAAAAGAGGATGAAATCATTTGAGAGACCAGATAAGCCCACCACTGTGACGAACTATACTATTTTGTATCCAATAATTGGAATAAGAATAACGAGACAAGAAAAAGAAGACTTCACGCACAGCATTAAAATGCACGCCTGTTAGGCAAGACCAGCCAGATTTAGAGATGAATAGAGACCCACCGATTCCTGCATAATAATCATCTCCGTTGGTATAGGTAGAAGACCATAGACAAAACGTCCAGTCAGTCCAAAGTCCCATTCAATTAAGAAAGATCATCAATCTAATAATAAGAGAGATCGATATCTTATGTGTATATGATCCAAAATTGTGTTGTCCTCACATTGTATCACATGAAATTAAAATGAGGTTACATTAGTTTGAGAAAACTAACGAATTAACGGATAGTCCATAATTATGAATACCCCCCAAAAAAAGCTGTCTTAGAATGTTTGGCCCAGTCGATCAGTCGATATAAATTCAAAATGGCACTCACAGTATAATGTATCTTGACCTTGTCATATTATCATGCCACAGTTATAAAAGTGGCCACATCCGGTCAATAAAACATTTTCTAATCCTAATAGATACTTACCTTAGTTCACTCTACAAAATAATATCCATAATGGGCCCAAACAATCTCTCTTAATTGGAAAATACAACTCTGTTATGTGCAGACCCAACTCGATCTAAATAAAGCTCGAGAGCATCTCAAAGAATATCAAAAATGCAGTATCATGTTCCCCCATTTCAGTCACAAAACATACCTTCAGATAAAACGTGGTGTCGAGTAAATGTGTAAATTGAATAGCGAAGAATGAGCTTCAATCCCGCTCACACGGTGTTCCGTAACACTCCTTGATACGAGTGTACGCACTACCTGCATATCTACAAACCCAAAGGAAAAAAGGGGAGAACAAAACCCCTGTAAGTATACACTAAACTGAATACGGTTGGTCAAAAATTACATCCCACTCCCACACTCACCTGACCCGGAATGGAAATGTAAATATCCGCACTCAACACGATCCCGCAAACAAATAGAAAGCGCAAAAGGGGGCTGCCATGTCAAAAATATATTCCCGAACACCCCAATCACGTGATTCTTAATTCCGATCACGTGATCATGGCGTGATGGAGACTACAACAGTAACATCGGAAAAATGGGTCCACCATGCTGGAAAAGGTTACTACATTCCACTTAGTACAAGAAAACTTCCATAAAGAGAGCCCTCTGAGTATTAGTTATTTGGCTCTTAAACAAACCACCATTGATCAAAAACACGAGAATAATACGCAAAAAACTTTGTTTTTCAACATATGTATAAACGGTATACGAATCTACATTGGAATTTCCCTACGCACGTCGACCGATACGCCAGTGTAAATTGTCACAACTGGCTATTGTATCACAAGGCATTGTCAATTTTTACACTGTCTAGCAATGTGATGGCATATTGAAATACTTGTCGTAGTATCATTCAGTATTAGCGCAACACCCCAGCTTATACGGTGTGCATATAATTCAATTAGTCCACTACCTGTATAAAGCACATGGTGTCGCGTTCCCTATTGGTCAATAATCCCATGAAACAAACCCAGAGAGAATTACCTCTGGTTTATACAAATACCCCCGTGGCTAGTAGAAGGTAAAGGCATCTAGCTCATAATACCCCTTACACAAAGGTATTAAAAAAAAAGAAAGAGTAACCAGTAAGAATAGTAAAGTAAAAACGAGTAGGTTAAAAGCATATTTGTATTACTGAGTTGTTTTCATGCTAAATCAGTGAAGTACTCTTGAGGCATGCAGTACAGTGGAAAATAAATAATGACATTAGAAATCAGTCCACGCAATGAATCCCATGGTATTGTACACCCCATGAATATTCATATCTACATTTCCTAATATGCATGATTGAATTTCTCCTTCCTACAATGCAGAGCACAATCGAATTTGGTTGGCATGTTTATCAGTACAGAAGTATCATAATGAGATGTATCAGGTTACCGCACTGAACATATGGCCAATAAGAAAAAACAGGACACAATGAAATCGAATACAAGCGTCCGATTGTCTCTAACTCAGAGACAAGTTGTGCAGGAACATGTCACAAATAAACATCATTAGACAAAATTGGCAAAAGTCAGTCTTTCAAGAATACATGAAGCTCTCTATCAATGTTAAGACCCAAGTCAACCGTCCTCAATTTGATCAACCACTTCGATTCAAGTTTTCTCAGAGCCAATGTCTTATCTCCTCCTCGTGGATCATCCGTTATTATCGCGATCCCATGAAATCTAATTCCTAGAATTTCTGAATCCTTGTGTGTGGTATTGTAGTGTACCGCCAGGGGGCAGTCCATGTTATTGTTGCGAATCGCTCTGATGTGCTCTTGTATTCGCTCTTTGAGCGGTCTAATGGTACTGCCCACATACATTAAGTTACACTGGCAGATGATGCAATAAACTATGTATTTCGTATTGCAATTCATAAAATGATGTATTTGATGTCTCTGCCTAGTATTGTAACAAAAAATGTTCAGTTTGTTCTCGGCAAATTGGCAGACACTACACATAGTGCATTTGAAAAAACCTTTTGGTTTTTCTGGTAGCCAAGTGTGTTTATATTCTGCGTTTTTGTTCCCCACAATACATGGACTCAACATATTACGTAGGGCTCTACCTCTCTTGTATGTAATTCGCGGTTTGTTGGAAATATAAGGATCCAATTCGGAATCTAGCTTGAGTAAATGCCAATGTTTATGGATCGTCTTGAATATCATGTTGCTGTGTGAGTTGTACTCAGTTATGAGTGCAATCCGTTGTAGTCCTTTCTCTTTTTTCTTTTTCTTATTGGGTTGGAATTTTAGAAGTTTCTTGCGTTCTGTAGGATTAATCCTAGTGTGTGCTTTTTCTAATGTATTTTGATCATAGCCCCTATTGAGAAATCGATGTTTCAGATTGATGACCTCTGCTTGAAATGTATTGTCTCTACTGCAATCACGTCTGAGACGGGTCATCTCGCCAAAAGGTATGGCGTAAATTTGAGAGGCGGGGTGAGCACTACTAGCATGGAGAACAGAATTGCATGCTGTATGCCTACGAAATAGTTTGCTTTCCAATTTACCTCCTTCAATATAGAGAGTAATATCCCCAAAATCTATCTGTTTTGCATTCATTTCGTGTGTGAAACTCAGATTGTAATCATTGTCATTAAGATGTTTAATAAAACGTTCCAATGATATTCTGTCTCCACCCCATATCATTATGCCATCATCAATAAATCTACCCCAGTACACGATGGAATTTATTAGGTTAGGGGGACAAAGTTTCCAAATATGGTGTTCCTCAAAAAAACCCATATAAATGTTGGCAAATGATGGGGAAAATTTCGCACCCATAGCAACACCAGAGTGTTGTTTGTACCAAGTATTGTTGTGCATAAAATAGTTGTTCTCCAGTGTGAGACGCATGAGTTCTAAAAGCATGACAGTGTGTTCATATAAAGTCGCGTCACGTTTTGATAAAAAATAGGTCAATGCATCCATGCCCTTTGTAAATGGAATACTTGTATAAAGGGCACTGGCGTCTAAAGTGACAAAAGTGAGATCATTAGTCCAAACTACATCTTCCAACTTATTTAAAAGGTCCATAGTACCCTCAATGAAGGCAGGTACATTCCTGACTATTGGTTGCAAGTAGATGTCAATAAACTCTGAGATACGTTCTGTTGGTCCACCTATCCCTGATATGATGGGCCTACCAGGAGGAGTGTTGGGATCCTTGTGGATTTTCGGTAACGTGTACATATAAGCTATTCTTGGTGTTTGATTAAACATGTACTTGACTTCAATGTCTGATCGTATACCCGAGCTCTGCCAGTATCCGAGTGTTTTCTCGACCAACCTATTAACTTCCTGCATTGGACATTTAGGTATTTTTGTATAGGAATCCTTATCAGCCAGTTGATTGTTGATTTCTCCAATGTAGTAATCCCTGGTCATTAAAACAAAATTCCCCCCCTTGTCCGCTTCCTTTATAACAAGGTTGGGGCAATCGGACATTTCCCGTAATGCTTACCTTTCATCCTTACTTAGATTGTCTTTAGACCTATTGGGCATACTGAATATTTTATCTTCTAACTCATACAAATCTCGAGTAACAGCCTTGTAAAAACAATCAATCATATTGTTTGGTGTCAAAGTTGGTATAAACATAGGTTTTGGCTTCAATCCACTGTCTATTCCTGTATTGGGTTCAATGTTCAAGTCCTGCAATATTTCATCCATACTTGGTACAGTCTCTACACTGTCATCCAATGATAATAACATTCGTATGTTTTCAATGTCCCTGATCGTCTGTCTACTTGGACCAGCTGTGTATATGGGAACCGGACACAGTTTGTCATTGCTAATTCTGTTTCATAGGTTATTTAGCCTACAATTTTGTTGAAAAGGTTTTTAGCCATTATTACTTTGTCATGGAATTATGTCACACATTCTTCTTTTCTGTCCTCCCACCCGCCTTCACCCTTTCTTCATTGCACTCAATTCAAGTCTTCCTATGCTCACTCTATGGAACTCACCCCACTCCAATATGGCCACTGTTTCCATCTTCCAGGCCCTTCTTCACTTTCTGATAACCTTCCATCACATGACTCTACTGACCTATCAGGGCACTTCTCTCACTACTTGAAGCAGAGCCTTAGTCACCTTTCCCTCCGCTATCCCGGATGCTGACCCCCTGAGCAGCACGGCGCATTCATCGACTATTAGTAAGCACGCTATTTTAGCTCCTCGGTTCCCAGTTGCTGTCAGCCGAATTGCCCCCCTGTTAATTTCTTCCATGTCATTACGCCGTCCGAGCACACGCCTGTGGCTCCACTCCTGTGAATCCCTCCAATTTCTTTACTTGAGGTGAGTCCCTGTCCTGTGCATCTGCCACACTACATGACCTCTCTCCGGTCTAAACTAACACCCCCATTGCTTCATGCCATCGCGCTGCCATCGCAAAGTCGTATTGCACGCAGCCCCTCCTGAAGTGCTCCCTGAAGTGCCCCTTGATCCTTGACCTGCCAGTACCACATATCTGCGACGGCCTGTAAGCATCATCGCACACACTTTCTTCCTCGCGCTTCCTTACTGCCGCTAACTTTGGGTACTCCCCCACTCCCATAGGAGCCCCTTCCGAGCCCGGACATTCCCGCATCCGGTGTTGTCACACCCAGTCTCGTGGCAGGCCCTTCGGACTCTCCTAAGTAAGGATCTTTCTGTGCCTATCTTCTTTCATCCTCTACCACGGCAACCCCGTCCGCTGCGCACTGCAGTTATTTCTGAGCCCCTATCCTCTTACTGCTACATTCCCTTGTCTGCCAAGCACGGCGGTCATCCTAGAGTTCCTACCTTTTCACTATGGCATCCTCTTGTCCTTTTTAAATCACGCAGTCATTGCGCCGTGTCTTTATGCTTAAATATGGTCTAATACCCGCAACAGAACCTTTCTCCTCACTCACTGCGACGTTCTTGATCAATTTCTCTCTTTTTCTCCTCCATGTATCCACTGCGCCGCAATTTTCTAGTTTATTAAAAATGCTAGTTTACTACCATAAAAGCTCATACTGCTGAATGTATTGATACCTTATCGACATGACACAATTGTTTTGACCAAGCGTTAAATGTATGCAGTCACGCTAACTCGAAGACTTATTATCTCACTCAGTCACTTATTCCTTCTCACTGCACCACGTGATTCATTATTTCCACAGTTTTTTACCAATGCGTCTTGATAATTCTTTGAAGCTAAAACTTTTGTTCAGACTAGCTTGTGTTCTCTCGAGGCTGTATACCGATGATATACACCCCCCTAATTTTCTCCTTATGTCTTCTTCCTCCCTTCTCTTGACCTATGTCTAATTTACAGTTATCTTAGGCACTTATATACAGGCATGCTAATATAATGTCCTGAAGATGATCCACGCATTGCTCACTTGGATCGAAACGTCGTCGACACCTTAAAACGCCTCATGCACTAAATGTGATATCATTATTAACTGTGTAGTTACTTGTGATTTGTTTCTTAAAATTCATACTGCTTGTCAAAACAAACCAGAAGCGTGTCCTGAGCCTCGCTTAAATGTTCTCCATATTTTATGTTTGTATGTTTTTGTAGTAGGATGCAGGCTTGTGTCCCACTTTTCAGTATTTGTGTTTGTTTATATCCCAAAAACTTGCTGATAAATTAAATATTAAACCTCTGTCCGGCAGGATAAGTTAACCAATACAGCACTGATTGGGTCTGTATTCATTTGTTACTTCCTATCCGTACCTCCCTAGGGACCATTGTAGCACAAAATAATTGATTCCTGAGGTCCCTGGCTGACTTTACTTGGGTCCCCTTGTTGATTGAAAAGAGATGTTATATCAGTGCACACACAGGGTGACTCTACCCTGCTGAGATATTATAGCAGCGCACACACAGGGTGACTCTACCCTGCTGAGATGTTATAGCAGCGCACACACAGGGTGACTATACGCTGCTGAGATGTTACAGCAGCGCACACACAGGGTGACTCTACCCTGCTGAGATGTTATAGCAGCGCACACACAGGGTGACTCTGCCCTGCTGAGATGTTATAGCAGCGCACACACAGGGTGACTCTACCCTGCTGAGATGTTACAGCAGTGCACACTACCACTGCCGGCATGGTGCACGCTTGGTATTGCTGTCACAAAATAAGATGAATTAACCTATAACTTGGAAGGGGGATCCTCAAAATGGTAGGTATGTTGTGTACTAAAATATGTGATGGGCTAGAAATGCTGTGTTTATGGCTTTTAATAGTTTCAAGCTACAGTCATATGTTAAAGGAAAGTATGCGCAACACGATTATCAGAATACGCCTCTAAAATATAATTATCACTACCTATTTCTTTGCATTTTACTCAGTTCATATTCCCGGCATTCAGTGCAATTCTGTTTTTCTACTCGCATTTAAACCATGAAAATAATTGTTCTATGGACTTTTTTGAATAATTAATTGTAAAATCTTACTCTTACTTAAATCCAGCAGGTGATAGGATTGTGAACAGGAAAAGAAAAATGGGAGAGTCTATAAAGTGGACCAAACGAAAACCGCTGTGTAGAGCTTTAGTTCGGAAGACCACCACCAAGGTGCTGGAGAGCTTCCACAAGGGCATAAATCCTAGAATCCAGTTGTTGTCAGACGGTTACCAGGAGCAGAGAGGCGATGAAGCTACTCCTGATGTAAATGGATCCAGCACATCACAACCTGTCGGTTCATTTCCCGGAGTACCCATGGGACAGTTAACCCAGGGATATAACGATTTTGAAATTCTTCCAAGCAATTCACAATTACTCAATGATCTTCCAAATACACAAGAACACCACACACCATACGCATACACCACATGTGATAACAGCGACAGTCTCAAGGAGAGGTTTGTTGGACATAAAGGGCCACATTCCCGAGTGAGACCCTATGCCTGCACGGACTGTGGAAAAAGCTTTATTCATAAGGGAAATCTTATAAACCATTATAGAATACACACCGGGGAAAAACCGTATACATGCACATTCTGTTACAGAAGCTTCAGTCGTAAAGATTACCTTAATGGACATATTAGAACACACACAGGAGAGCGACCATATAAATGTACTGAATGTGAGAAATGCTTCACTCAGAAGGGTGAGTTAAATCAACATCGAAAAAAGCATCTTTGATGAGAGCTCCACCCTAGCAGTCAATCGATTCATATATTTTATAAATAAAAACAGAACAAAGAAAACAACACAACAAAAACAGTTTGTAAACTACTATGAAGCGCTTATACAGTTACAGTTTGAACAAAAGGTAGTGGATCGAGAGAACGGCAGGGACAACACTTTGAGTTTCAGTAGCTACCATTCCACACATGACTCCCATGATTAGAAATCTATAGATATTTACAAATTCTACTGTAATACAAATAAATTGAACTTTACTTAAACTAAATTAGTACGGCACGAATGGCCAGTTGTACATAGGGAATGTGTAAATCGGAGGGGTCGTGAATGCTAAAACCTTTTGTTTGTATGTTCTAAACAAATTTAGTGATTCAGAAAACTGTTCCCTAACACTAAGGGCCCGATTCACAGAACTAACTTAAGACAAAATCCTAAACTTACTAATTTTGGTATTCACAGAACAGACTTAAGACTTAAGACAGACTTAAGACAGACTTAAGACAAAATCCTAACTTAAGTCTGTCTTAAGTCTGTCTTAAGTTTGTCTTAAGACAAACTTAAGACAAAATCCTAACTTCTGTGAATACCAAAAGTAGTAAGTTTAGGATTTTGTCTTAAGTTAGTTCTGTGAATCGGGCCCTAAATGTATTTAGAAATGGATATGGATTCAGTATTTGGAAGGGGAGCATTGTAGGCGTCCCTTCCAAATACTGAATCAGTATGCTATGTATCAATGTTTTGCAACCAAGATTCTGTTTCAAAACATTACTATCTTAACAACACAAAAGCGGTGAAAATCCATTCACCTTAGGACCTCTTCCCATTGGTGAATTTAAAAGAAACTAAATTGATCACATTTTCCCTTAAACAAACAAAAAACAAAAACTTTTCTTTTTAAGCACAGCCCCATCTTTAAGGGAAATGGGCTGCATTAAAAAACAAAAAAACAAGTTTGCTTTATTAGAAAGCAATCACAGACATGGTAGTCTGCTGACCCCAGCAGGCCACCATGTCTGTGATGACCTCCAATCGTCCTAATATCCATGAGGTTGGTTGTATTGTGCCACTACGATTTAGTATTTTGCGAACCGACCTATTTGTACATAGGTTTGTTTGCAAAAATACCACCTTTGTCGCAAAAAATACTGGTCGTAAATTGCGACCAGTATTTTGCGACCAGTGTTTAGTACAGCTGGTGCTTAATAACAAAATGTAAAAGGGTACCAGGAGAAACGTAAGTGTATACAACAACATAATCATCATATCCAGAAAGTGGTATACCATAAATATCAATGACACTTGATATAGTACAGTCCCAGCAACCAAAATAATTAGAAGCATGGCCCAAACCGGCGCATGCCAGGGTAATCCAACCGTATCCAGTACCTCCAAAAAGACAAACATCCAAATGAGCAAACACACTTGGCTGTCAAAACCCCCAAATCTTCGCAAAATTAAACTTCTAATGGCCTTCTAGTTTCTCAATCTCTCCCCCGTTCCCTTCTGCTTTTCTGTGTTTTAAATATCTGTGCTCAGTAAATGCCTCTGTCTCTGCTTGTGATGTTACCTCAGAGGATCTTCAGTTGGTCTTTTATACTCTCTGTGTATATTTCAGTTATCTCTCCTATCTGTATGGCTGTCATTTTCTGTCTCCTCCCTCATTGCTTATTTGTGTCTGTCACTCTGTTTCTCTGTGGTTATCGCTGAGTGTATATCAGTCTCTTACTTGTTACGATTTTATGTGTATTTTACAAACGGATGCCCTTATGTGGAGTTTGGCGGATGGGATACTCCATCACAAACATAGCTGATATCCTGCCCGCCACATTACTAGTGCATTTTAGCCTCTAGCACTTGTACAACGTTGGACGGGATCTCTGCCACGTTTTGTCTAAGTCTCTTGTCCGTCAGACTATAAACAAGGGTGTTGGTGTTTCTGTTACTCTCTAGCTCACCCTCCTGTATGTATCTCTATGCCTCTCTGTCACTCACTTTCTCCCATTCTATGTTGCTGGTTATATCTGTTAGTCTCTCCTTCTTTTTGCAGGTGGGTCTAATAGTTTTCTTTTTGTGGATGTTGCCTTAAGCCTGTCTATTTTGGTCTGTCTCTCTATTAGCATACTGCCTCTGTGCACTTCAGTGTATTATTATGTTTGTGATTGTGGTAAGCAGTTTTAGAACGAGGATAGCCTTGGCATCATCCAAAGGCACAGTGGAAATGAACATAAGTATTGCTTTCTCCACACGTCCACATTAAAGTCCTTTTCTAGTATAAGAGGTTTTCCATCCTGTGAGAGACCAGTCTAGCTGTTGCAGTCCGAGCTAGAGTTTCACCACAAAGTAACTATTTCCAACAGTACATTATGGCCCCAAAACATAATTCAACTCCTACTGTGCCAGAAGACGCCATTTGTGAGATGTAATCTGGGTTCTACTTACATGTGACTTTCTTTTTGCTACTTTTGATCTGTCCAGAAAAGTTATGTGGATTGTTGGTACATAGCTGTTTATTTCTTTTCTTAGTAGTTGACTTTCCCAGTTTTTTCAAGGATTATGAGCAGAAGCGGTGCCTGTATTGGCTTCTGTCCAGGAAAGGTCATCTCGAGGCATGATTCTTCCCTGTGTTATTGATCGCAGTGTTGTTAATAGACATCTATAATGTTCACACTTGGGCACACACAGACCTGCGCCCAGCACGATCGATTGTGGGTTGTGTTTTCAGAACTGTGCATTTGGCACCAGTGTCCTAATGTATGTTTCACATTGAAAGGAGTGTGAATTCTTTTGTTGGTTGGGTCTTTGAACAGGATGTGAATTCTATTTTTTTGTCCTCCAGTGCTTTGGGCATCCTTACCTAGAGAAGTTTATCCTCACACAGACGAGCACTGTGACTAGGGCGCAGGATGAGGAGTTTATCAACCAGGAATTTATTCATTCACAAAAGTACAGACTTTCTCCTCCCTGTCTTACAGTCCTCACATCGCCCCACACCCAAATTACCCCCACAGCAGCGGCTTTCCTTCCGTGTCATTAGTCCTGTCTGCCCAGACCTGCTGCTGTCCAACAGGGTTTCTGTCAGAAGACATGGTGAGGAGATTGTGAGGGGTGGGGAAGAAGTTGGTACCAAAGTATCCATGTAGTCTGCATACGGAATAAGGGCCAGATGTGTCATTACACTGGCTGTAAGAACTGGTCTCAATTTGCGACCAGTATGTATGCAACCAGTGTGTAATTTTGTGAATCGTGAACCGACAATGTACTATGTGGCTGTTTCTCAAAATTGCTATTCAAAGTGGATTGCAGTCCTACCTGTGTCATTAATATTCAAGAAGTAGGTCGCAAGTTTCGAGTCTCGTTGGATGCAATCACAGGGACAATGGCCTGCAAGGGTCTGTAGACCACTATATCTGTTATTTATTCTAAATGAAGGTTTTTCTTTTCTTTTTTTTTTTAAAGAAGCTGCACATTTTTACTTAGGATGAAGAAAAGTTTAATTCAGAATTGGCAGAAATCTGATCCAAAATATTTTAAAAGCCTGACTATGGGACAGTGAGGTTATCCTGTCTAGGGTGTAGGGGCTCAGGCCAAGGGACACATTGACTTATGAGCACTACAAGTATCATACTTCATTCCTAGAAAAGGAGTTTGAGAGAGTATCACTCGGAGTAATCTCACATTTTCTCTTTTGTGCTGAAAGAAGTGCTTTGAGATCCAGCGGGTTGTAGTCACACTCTAGCTGTCTGTGTATCTGTCCATCCGTTACCTTCAGAGAGTTACGTGCATCACTACCCCCCCTAGCTGTCTGTGGGTCTCACCTTCTGTCCCCTTCAGAGAGTTACGGTGCATCCCTCCCTCACTCTCTCTAGCTGTGTCTCTGTCCTTTTGTCACCTTCAGAGAGTTACGGTGCATCACTCCCTCACTCTCTCTAGCTATCTGTGTGTCTCTCCTTCTGTCACCTTCAGATAGTTACGATGCATCACTCCCACACCCTCTCTAGCTGTCTGTCTGTCTGTCATCTTTAGAGAGTTACGGTACATTACTCATTCACTCTCTAGCTGTCTGTGTGTCTTTCCGTCTATCACCTGCAGAGCGTTACCGTGCATTACTCCCTCAATCTCGCTTTGGTATCAGTGTGGGCCTTCTGCCATTTCTATTTCACAAGCACTGACATGAGGCTTAATTTATACAACGTATATGGCACTCTCCAGAAACAGGAAGTGGATATGTAACTGCATCAAGTTGGTACAATAGGATACGTTTAGGTATATTGAAATTTGTATGTCTAAAAAAGTCTCTTACAGAAATGTTCAAATGTTTTGTTCTCTGTTGCATTTTGACCATGTAATTATATTTTATTGTTCAATACAATTCTTTGCTCTCCTCCATGAAGCAAATTAAAATGTGAAACAAAGTTGATAAATTCAGAAATCAGTCAGTTCAGGGTTTTGCAGGGTGTATATATCAGCATTGGAACTCCGTCAGATTCAGAGCAAAGGCACAAGTCTGTGATAAGATGTGTTCTGTGCTAACAAGAGGGCTTGAAGGTTATGAGCAAAGTGTTTACAATAATATGCGATATAAATATGCCTGCTAGCTCACATTCTGCACAATAATAGCAATCATTGCCTTTGCACATATTCTGAGCTGGGCGAAAAAAGGTTTTCACAGCTATCGGTGCCAGCTGAACAATCAAGAAATGACCTGCTTATGCTCGATTTCATGTCCTGTGTCATATTTCAGAGAAAGTGTCCTGTTTCAATGAAATACAAATTATTGGTACTTAAACTTCAGATACCAGAACTGGTAGATATGTGGCACCAGAATCCCAATATTGAGTAAAACTCTACGATATGTTATTATCCGATGATGATTGTGCTTCACAAAGTGAAACATCAGGGTGTGCTGGACACACGGAATTCAATGTTGCATGCCTAAAACACAACCAAAGCTGCTTTATTGTTACAAAACTAAAGAATTACAAAGGTGAATTGAATTTCCTTGTTACCCTTCCAGACAGGTCAGCCGAGAGAAAAATTCATCCACTGCTAATAGCTTGGTCCATGTTCTAGTCCAGTGGTTCTTAACCCTTTGACTTCTGTGGACCCTACTTAAGCAGTACTGGAACCTAGGGATTGCCCACTGAATCAATATTGGCTTCTGGGATCTCCCACTGAATCATTACTGGAAGCCGGGGACCCCGGTTTAAGCATTTTTGACAGTTTGAACCGCAGATCAATAAACAAGGAATACAGAAACAAGCAATCATTAAACAAACACACAAGTGCTGAAATACTTTAATTCACATACAATTATTAAAAAAAATATATATATTGTTATTTGAATTGAAATGTTGGAGCTTTTCTTAAGTCAGTTGAGGCCATTCGTTGTCCATACTGTATTCTGTTTGATGCACTTGCAGTGCTCCCTAAAATCAACCTGAAGATACTAACCTCATTTTTATCCTCATATTTGAAGTTCCTTCACATTTACAGAACATTTTACAACTTTCAATGTTGCTTCTGTATTAATATACAGTTTATCAATTTCTTAATATGATTTAATTTTGTAATCAGAGCAGACCCCCTGAGTAGGCTTCGCGGACCCCCTAGGTTCCCACGACCACAGGTTAAGAACCACTGTTCTAGTCTAGTTTATTCCTTCAGCGCCACTCCAGATAGAAACCAACCAACAGCAAATCAGGCTAGGTTCTGCTCCAACAGGAACAGTCAAGCCGGAACTGCCCGGCCCGAGGCAGGAAAACAAGCTACAGCATTCTATATGCACCTCATGTTTGTTGACCACGCATCGAGAACAGACAGTAATAGAAATGAATCTCATGTGCTACTGATAATCCGATAACCACCCTCAGTTCATCTGAAATATCTTCTCTCTGCAAAAGTACCACTACCTGGTAAATCAATTTCCTGATCAGAGTAAGGATTTGTACCAGAAGACCAGTGGTGCATGAACTGTCCAATTGAGCTTTGCAGTACTGTCCTGCCAATCTCACTGAGATGCCTACGCATCGCGCTAAGCCCAAAGCAACAAAAGAGGAACTGCTGCCGGGCCCTGATGCGCAACTCCTAATGCTTCCACAAAGGTCACACCTATCAACCGTGCACACAAGCCTGGCTTTCACCCAGATATATCGGCACTAGTTTTTGCAAACATAATACTGGTACATTGGCACTTTACAATATGATTGTCGTTTAACGTATTTTATTAAATACATGAAACAATCTTGGAGTCTCAGTATTTGTAAATGATTGATTGATTGTTAAAGACTGTTGATGAACCTTGGTGTGTATCAGGGGTCTCCAACGAGTAGCTCGGGAGCTATTGGTAGCTCGCCAGTACCTTCGAAGTAGCTCTCTGAGGTGAGGTCAAGCCCAGTATCAATTTCAAGAGAGTAGGTGCCTATTAAAGAAGGCAGCACTGATCATCTCAAGACCCTAAGAGTGACAGACAGACAAACTTATCACAGTTACTCATACTAACACTCAAACACACACTGTGCCAGTTATAGTACCTGCTACATGACAGTCTGTATCCAATCTCAATGTAATTAAGCCACAAGGAGATTGACCAGGTTGTAGTCCCTCCTTTATCAGTAACAACATGTATGTGAACAGCGCACAATCAAAAAAGTATGGCAGCAGTAGCCTGAGCTGTAATCAGTGCTGACCCTCCAAAGTGCGGGACTTCAGGAGTCAGAGTGAAAATGTGTCAGTTAGATGCATGATCAGCTCAAGACCTGAGGAGAACAGGGTATGATCCAGACCAGAGAAAATTAAGGGATTCATCAACATTTATGTGTGTGCTCATAATAAACACTATTGCTTCCTGAAACTATGCCTGGTGCCAAGAACCGCCATATATATATGCTAGCTCCATCATAAGAGTGTTATATTTGGCATAATTGTGTCCATTCCTGACATAATAGTGCCAATGGCATAATAATGGTCATCCTTGACTATTTTAGTATTTTTGGTCTAGTTGTGGTATGCTGGCAGCCATCACAGACCTACTCTGAGCATGACTGGTCTATATGTACCAATTCCTGGCATATTAATGGCCATGACTGATATGTGGTCTTATCCCTAATCCTTCTGGTTTCCAGCCTTGGCACAACTGTGGCCCTACTATAATGGTGGGCATTACTGGCATAATCCAGGCATCTGTGGTGCTATGGTAAGCATCCATTATGATATAATGGGGTAACCCACAATTGTCCACGGACCTGGGTAATGACTGGAATAGGAAACAATGGTCCGTCCTAGACTTCTTTAAAGCTACAATTCAGTTATGAAAAACATTCATTAGCCAAAGGGCATCCGGTACATATAGAATTAGCATTGTATCATTAATGTACCACCATTTTATTTAGAATGCAAACAAGTATATCCTCCAAAGGCACAACATATTTCTCCAATAGTACCAGATGCCCTTTGACTAATGAATGTTTTTCATAACTGAATTATAGCTTTAAAGAAGTCTAGGACCATTGTTTCCTATACCAATGGTGAGCATCCTTGGCATATGACTGCAACACCTGGGAATTACAAGTAGTCTGTCCATATGAGGCATTTGTACATGGGAGTACATGATGACAATGACAGGCTGATGTTTTGAGACTGTGCATTTCTCAAAAACTGAAAACGGATATTTTAAAGGCAGTTTCTGTTTTCAAAAATGGGGTTTCTTCTGGAAAATTGAGTTTGTTTGCCCACAGTGGAAAGTAGTATTAGATAGAAAAATGTGCATTTTCAGAAACTGGTGAATGATAATTCAAGCTGAGCTGGGGAGACGTACTGTTGTGCTTATGTCCTTTGTGCCACTGGGCATGTCAAGATTTGAATGTTACTTCATAAGTCAAGGGGAGGCATTTAATATTGAAGAACTTTTTCCCAGCATTTCTGCTGGTAACCGCACTTGGTATACTTGGGTGGTAACTACTGAAAATCTTGCTTTGGGTGGTCATAGTGTAGTCACTATTTTACAGGTATAAAATTTGCTAGTAGCTCGGGAAGACTTTCCTTGAGCAGAAGTAGCTCTCACTACAGAAAAGGTTGGTGTGTATTATTTCAACCCAAATTCCTTTATGGGTGTGAAAGGACACTTCAGTTCCTGACCAGCCAATGGGAACGTCGTAATATTGAAATCGTGCAAGTGAACACCCAATTCAGTGCCTTCTTTTAATGACCAATCACATGCGTTGTGACTCAGCGGGGACTGGACCTAATTATCCGCGTGCTTCATCTCCTCGAATGTGTGCTGAGAGCTGATGCGCTTGTGTGATGGTGCACAACCCTTTGGGAAAAACTAACTTTAGTATCTGAAAGAGACTGTAGTTATAGATCCCTTACCTTAGAATTACCCCCCAGGCGTCAGACTGGATCCGGAGAATTTTTTTCATAGCAGTACCCCTGCGCGTCGACAGGAGGCGTCGGTTGACTCTGCGTTCAGTGTCGTGGTTGCTGGGATGATGTAGCAGTGTCCACTTCGACGTCGCCCCTGTGCGCTGACGTTCATTCTTTCTTTTTCAGCGCCAGCCAGTGCAGATTCGGAAAGAGCGGGCCCCTTAGTCACTTTTTGACCAACTTTTTTTTTACTTTTGTCAACATCTTTTTGAGTCTTCAACTCCTGGTGCATGAGAGATGTCCAGCCTTCCTTCGGCCCTGTTTTAAGCCCTGTGACTTCTGTCACAAGTTGATGTCGGTCACCCATCTGCACCTCGTGTGTCTCTGGTGCCTGGAGCGCAACCTCGACCCAAAGTTGTGCTGTGACTGCCGGGCCCTAAACCAAAGATTTTGCGGGAGCAGCCTCAAAAGCTTTTGGAGGCCTGGCAGACCGCTCTGTGCCGTTCAAGGTCCCGATCGAGGGAAAGGTCGCAGGACCGGTCGCAAAGCCACCAACATTCGTCCTCAAAGTCTTTGCACTCCTCAGGTACGAGCATAAGAAGAAGGCGAAGAAGCATCGTCTCACTTCGCCTACTCCCCGTCCGTTGGCCACGCGGGATCCGGAGCGTCATTGCTGTCCGACTCCTTCCGCGGAGCCCGCTGGGACGGCCCAGCCCTTTCCTCCTTTTCCCAGAGCTGCAGCATCCCCTGCCGAGCTTCGTGCATTTTACGAAGTGCTGCACAGCATCTTTGGGCAGCCCGACTCCGCAAGCGTGCCTTCGGGCCCCATGGACTCGGCGGGGAGCCCTGGGCCTTTGATGCTGGCGGCTCCGGCCTAGGCGCCGCAGGGTCCCCAAGGATCCAAGCCTGGATCCAGATTGGTGCTGGTTGACCTCACAGTTCCTTCCCCGGCACTGGTTCCAGTGACGACGCCCCGATGTGTGTTGTGCCCCCAACCGGCGTTGATCGCAGCCTCACCCCCGATTTGAACACTGCGCCGGACCGACGTCAGTACCGGCGCCGGAGGATACTTTTGTACAACTATTAGTCCCTGGTATTCCCTACCGCCCTGCGTGGCAGCCTGAGGAGGAGTGGGAGGGGTCTGTTGACCCTCTAGCAGGCCATCTTGAGGATTCGGACTGGCAAAAGGAGTTGGGTGATGCCAGTGGTTTGGATACCTCCCCAGACCTTGATATGCTTTCTCCCCCCCTGCAGTGGCTCCTGAGGAGGGAGCTTCCTATGCTGTAGTGTTGCACAGGGCGGCTGAGGACTTGGGACTCGAGCTTCCTATGGTGGCTGTCAGGACTAACCTCCTGACTGAGGTGCTTCAGCCTCTTCGGAGCCCCTGCTGCCTTTTATTGAGGCTCTCACTGACATCCTTCTGGGCACATGTTCTAAGCCCAGCACAGGGGATCCTGTGGACAGAATGATTGCCCGACGCCACCACCCGGCCCTGGGCGACCCACTTTTCCTTTCCCAACACCCTGCCCCTGAGAACGTTGGTGGTCCAAACCTCATCCTCAAAAGGCGCATTTCCTACTGATCTCCCAGATAGGGAATCCAAGAAGCTGGACCTTCTTGGGAAGTTGTTTTCTTCTGCCAGCTTAGGACTGCGGTCGGTGAACACCGCATGTCTCTTGGGCCATTATACACACACTGTGTGGCATACAGTCGTGCAAATGCTGCCGCAGTGCCCGGAGAAGGCCCAAGCCGTGCTCACCCATGCTATTGCTCTGGGTCGAGACAAAGCTAAGTTCACCATCCGGTGGATACTGCCGACTCGCTGGGTAGGACGGTTTCCACTTCGGTAACCCTGAGGCACTACACCTGGCTGAGAACATCTGGCTTCTCTGGGGTTGTCCAATCCACACTTTTGGACATGCCCTTTGATGGCCGTCTCCTGTTTGGTGACAAGCCTGACAATGTGCTCGAGCGCGTCAAGGACTCTAGGGCCACAGCCAGATTCTTGGGCCTTGCAGCAACTTCTCACCTCATGCAGTCAACCTGTTGCCCCTTTTTTAGCTATGGAAGGGGTGCACCACCACGTTCCACCCAGAGCCACAGCCGCGCAAGCTACCCAGCCTATGCGTGGCCGGTGACGTGGGACCCAGTGTCACGGGTCTGTGGGCAAGCGGGCTGACCAGTCCACCAATGCACCCCCTCCAGCAGCCTCCAAACCTTCCTAGTCCGACTTTTCAGGACCGCCAGTGAGCGGCAGGATCTGCCATCACTTTCCCCACTGGCAAAACATCAAATTGGACAGGTGGGTTTTGCAGATAGTCCGAAGGGGCTAATCCATCCCCTTCGAGACTCTCCCTCCCTCCATGCCACCAACACTCCATCACCTGTGGGAGGATCACTGTGCCCTTCTCTGCCTGAAGTTACGGCTCTCTTAGCCAACTGAGCTATGGAGCGAGTTCCTGTGCCAGAAGTAGGTCGTGGTTGCTACTCCCACTACTGTCCTATCTTAGACGTCAGGAACGCCAACTGCTTCCTCCGGAAGGAGAAGTTCAAAATGTTAACCTTTGCTCAGGTCCTGTCTGCCCTCGACCCTTGAGACTGGATGGTAGCGTTGGACTTGCAGGATCCCTATTTTCACATCCCCGTTTTACCTGCCCACCGGCGTTACTTACGGTTCACGGTAGGCCATGAGCATTTTCAGTTTACCGTGCTACCCTTTGGACTTACCAGCACCCCTCTGGTACTATCGAAAGTGATGGCAGTGGTCGCAGCTCATCTGCGCAGATCAGGGGTTCCAGTCTTCCCCTATCTGACCAACTGGCTGTTAAAGGGGGGCTCGTTCAAGGCTGTTGTCTCCCACCTCCAGACTACGGCGGACCTCCTGCATTCGCTGCGGTTCACTATCAACATGCTGAAGTTGCACCTGCCTCCCTTTCAGAAGCTCCTTTTCATCTGAGCACTTCTGGATACAGCGCAATATCTGACTTATCCTCCCAAGCCGCAAGTCCGGTATATTCGGGCTATGATAGCGATGTTTCAGCCTCTATCCCGGATTTCAGTGAGAATGACTCTGGCATCCTGCTGGTAGATCATGCCAGATGACATGTGCGGGCTCTGTAGTGGTACCTGAAGTTCCAGTGGGCGCAGCATCAGGGAAATCTTTCCAATGTCGTACAAATCTCGGAGGGGACTGCGAGTCAGTTGCAGTGGTGGCTAACAAACCAAGATTGGGTCAGCGGCAGATCCCTCTCCCTTCCCCAACCAGAGTTCACAGTGGTGACGGATGCGTCAATCCTGGGATGGGGCGGCCACATGGGAGAGGCGGAGATCAGGGGTCTCTGGCGGAGTCCAGGCTCCACATCAACCTTCTGGAGCTTCAGGTGATTCGTCTTGCACTGAAGCCATTCCTTCCCTCTGTCAAAGGAAGAGCAGTGCAGGTGTTAATGGACAACACCACCACCATGTGGTACTGCAACAAACAGCTCAGCACCCAAAGACACTGAGTCCAAATCTTCGATGCCGAAATCCACTCCTAAAGGAACAGATTCTCCTTCCAAAGAACTTCCATCCGAAGATACACCTCTGGATCCAAAACAAAAAAGACTTAGTATTGATCTGAAAACTGGACACCTGGCTACTCTTCCTAAAAAATGGAAGTTAGACCTCCCACAAGATGTCCCTATACCTCTGAAGAAAAAAAGAGATATAGTACTAACCCTGCTCCCCCTTATTTACCTCCCTCTACTCCTCCTATTCCCAATTTACATACACCATCAAATTTACCACTTCCCATGTCACCTGACTCGCAGGATAACGATTTTGGGGATGACTATCGTCACACCCCACAAGATCTGGACATACCACATGACACTGATCCCTGGGATGATTATTATAAGGATCCAGATGAACCTAATGACCCTGACCTGTATCCCTCCAGACCTTCCCCACCTGATGACTACATTGGCTTTACACAACTTATCAACAGGGCTACCCAATATCACGGGGTGGAACTACATACACACCCTCTAGAAGAGGATTTCCTTGAAGAAACGTTAACACACTCACAGAGGTCTACTCACTCTTTACCCATGCTGAAGGGCATGTTAAAACATACCGACAAGGTATTCAAAGACCCAGTTAGAGCCAGGATACTGACACCTAGGGTGGATAAAAAATACAAGCCCGCTCCTACAGACCCTATATATAAAAGATCCGTTACCGTTAGACTCTCTTGTATCTAACGCCCTCAAGAGAGCTAACACTCAAACTACAGGCGACGCGCTGCTCCTTATAAGGAGTCTAAACTTACTGATGCCTCTGGCAAGAGTGTAGCTTCACAGGCCTCCAATTATTGGCATATTGCCAATGCTCAGGCTCTGTTAGCACGCTACGACACAGCCCACTGTGATGAGTTGGAAAAACTCATGCAACATTTGCCAGAGGAGTATAAAACTAAAGCTAACGACCTCGTTCAGGAAGGGAAGCTCATCACCAACACTTCCATAAAATGCGCCCTAGAGGCAGCGGACACAGCTTTTCGTGCTATTAACACTAGCATACTGTTGCGGAGACATGCTTGGCTTTGAATCACTGGATTCAAGCAGGAGGTCAAATCCTCCATACTTAATCAGCCCTTTGATAAAGAGCATCTTTTCGGGCCAACAGTAGATACTGCATTAGAAAAAATGAAGAAAGACACCAAAACTGAAAAATCTATGGGAGCCCTACAATTACCTTCTAGCGCTCCTTTTATAGGGGTCGCTCAAAAACATGGTCGTCAGCAAATCCCTCTTCCTCTTACAAAGGTAACACCCAATCTAACTCCTCCGGAGGCTATTTCCGAGGAGCTTACAGAGGAAATAAAAAAGGGAAGAGGCATAGGTAATTCCACCCGCACTTCCCCAGCCAATAAACAGTGACTTCCCTCCACTCCTGTCGGGGGACATCTCTCACAGTTCCTACCTGTCTGGCATTCAATCACCTCAATACAAATTATCCAACATGGTTATTGCCTGGAACTTACAAGCACTCCACCAACAATTCTTCCAAGACAGCGTGCAATGTCACCAGAACATCTCACCCTGTTAAAACTAGGGGTCCTCTCTCTGTTAGACAAACATGCAATAGAACCGGTCCCATTACGTGATCAAAGGACGGGAGTGTACTCCCTATACTTTTTGATTCCAAAAAAAGGCGGCTCCCTCAGGCCCATACTGGACCTCAGACAAGTAAACCTCTACATTCAATCAGACCACTTCCACATGATCACCCTTCAACAGGTGCTCCCATTGCTTCAGCAAGGCGACTTTCTTTCTACTCTAGATTTAAAGGACGCCTACTTCCATATTCCCATTCACCCAGCTTACAGGAAATATCTCAGGTTCGTTGAGGACGGACAACATTACCAATTCAAAGTCCTCCCATTCGGGGTAACTACAGAACCAAGAGTCTTCACCAAGTGTCCAGCAGTGGTCGCAGCTCATTTAAGAACACAACACATTCATGTCTTTCCTTACTTAGACGACTGGCTAATAAAAGCAAAGTCGCAACACAGCTGCATACACCACACTCACAAAACAGTTCAGCTGCTTCACGACTTGGGATTCACTGTCAACCTCACCAAGTCTCATCTTTAACCCTCCAACATGCAAACGTACCTATGAGCCACAATAGACACTTGCAAAGCTCTGGCGTACCCCAACCCAGTCAGAATACGCAACATGCAAACGCATCACTCACTACCAGCCCAAGTGTTTATGCAGTTGATCGGAATGATGACTTCTTGCATTCCGATTGTTGCCTACGCAAGACTCCAAATGCGTCCCCTACAGGAATGCTTAGCACGTCAGTGGAACCAGGCTGAAGGTCAGTTAACTGATCTGATGTTGGTGGACGGCCGCACTCCTCGCTCTCTGCAGTGGTGGAATATACAAAACCTTTCCAAGGGGCGGCCATTCACTGACCCAGTTCCACTGCCCTGGGCTCCTGCCAAACATGTACCCAGGGCCTATGTTATTTCCCTAAAACGTATTGTGCCACCCTTAGAGGCCATGTACCTTTACACACACACACTGCCTTGCAGGCTGCATGTTTTGGTGCAGAACAAAGTGAAGAGTCGACATGGCACACATCCCTGTGTGCCATGCCTACAACCTACTGTCCTGGCATAGATCAGCCACCCCTCTAGCTGGGTGCACTATACCAGTGGTGAGGGTACAGGTGAATGATCCTTGTACCCCTACAGTGTCTCTCTGCAGGACACACCGGAGTTTTGCTTCTGCAGGCTCGAGGTGGGGACAGGCGGGTAGGGCTGAGGCCAAATCAGTGGGCATCCTCTTCTTCTTAGCTTCAGCACAGCTGTTCTGTCCTTCTTTTCTTCTTGTTCGTTTCTAGTCTGAAGAGGCAAGGATCAGGGGTGCCCCTAAATACTAGATTTAGGGGCGTTACAGGTAAGTAAAGGTTGGGACCAATGGGAGCAGCAGAAGACCTGGGGAAGCTCACAAAGGCAGGAAGCCTTTGAAGCTTCCCCTTCGTGGACCCTGCCCATCCTGGGGGAGGAGGCTTGGCACCTCGTCCCAGGATGTGCATTGTTTCAGACCCCTGAGAGCAGCAGGCTCTCAAGTCAGGGGTCCAGAAACATGTCTGGTGGTGGCAGCTGGTGAGCAGTCACTCAGCCTGGACACTAGTGTTAGGTCAATTTTCAGGGGGGCATCTCTAAGATGCCCTCTGTGTGCATTTTACATTAAATCTCACACTGGCATCAGTGTGGGTATAATGTGCTGATATCAAACTTCCCGGTTTTCAGTAAAGCCATTATGGTACTGTAAAGTTTGTATTGACAAACTCCCAGCACCATATATTCTTAATGGCATTACTGCACTTATAATGTCTAAGAATTGACTTAGGCAGGAACCCAGGGCACACTCAAAGTACATCAGCATGGTGCGTGGCTAGCAGCCAAAGCAAATGGCCATTGCCTAGAGAGTCTCCGTGACCGAACCAACTTCCCCATCGATCCGCCTACTGATCCGACGGCGCAGGACACCCTAACAACAGCGAGTGAGGCATCCAAAACAGAGGAGCCGACTGAGCGGCTCACGAGACCCGAGAGTGGAATATTCGTCGGCCTGCGTCGTGTGCAGGAGTCGCGGCCACCGGAGTGTGGTGGAGCTGGGGTATTGCCTTGCCCGTTGGCCGCGAAATGCTGGGTGCGGAGCTGAACGGATCTGCGGATGGGACGAGCGGAGCTCGAGCAAATTCAAGGCGGAGAGCAGACCTGACCCAAGGGCAACAGTGAACAGTAATACAGAGTGGTGCCTCTGTGTGTAATGCGCAGCGGGAGCTGCGATCCAGTGAGTGATTAAGCCGCGGTGGTGCCGGGATGAGCCGAGCTGGCAGCAAATTGATCTAAGCAGCCCCAGTGGGGAGTAAGGCATTGTACTAAGTGCTGCCCACGGGAGAGGGGCGCATCGCGGTTGTTGGTGCCGGTGCCGGCCACTGAGGCACGTTCCTTGGTTTAACAGAGATCGCCCCCCTGCTCTGTCACAGTGATCTCTTGGTGCCCGCGAGCGCACCTGATCGTCAATACCCTATGGGCTGGGCGTCCCCCAGGACCTGTGACTGGTGCTGTGGTGCTCCCTGGGCAGCACTTACGGTGTGCTGTGCCTGTAATTCCTGCACTGCCATGAATAACTTTGCATTAATACCACCGCATTCCACAAGACACTCCGCCAGTATCTATGAAAGTGAATGCGTGTTCTCACATTGTGATATACCTCGCCTGTTCCTGACACTGCTGACTGAAGTAGGTGGCGCGGGGACCTGAGGCGTTTGAGAGGGGCGCAGCGAGCAGATCTGCGATGCTCACTTGAGGGTGCCAACACTGAAGCGACTAGTCCTATTAAAGCTCTGGCGCACTGAAGCACAGCTGGGAGGACTCAGGTGTACAGATACTCCAGCAATTCCGGTGGGCCCCCCCAGACACGTTCCCAGGCTCTTGCTGTGGGGTGAGGATGACAGGAAAACCGAAAGGCCGTGCGTGGCTGTTTGGTCCCGCGGGAGGCAGGGGCGAATACTGACGCCCACCCGCGCAGTTTAGAGTGATCTACGGAGGACCGATTACAATGGGGCTGGGGTCAGCGAACTGGGCAGCAACTAAAACTGGAGAAAAATGCGTACAGTAAAGATCTGTCAGACCAGTCAGGATCACGCACAGAGCAAGGGGAAACCCTTCCGACTGAGAAACCCGCAGAGGTCACATTGCAAGATATCATGACCACTCTGACCAAGCTCCAAACGACCGTGGGGGTGGATCTCAACAGACATTTCGTTAATCCGTGCTGACTTGCAGAAAATGGCCACGAGGAGGACGGAGGTAGAAACTATAACGGCGACTCTCTCCACGGATAGTCGCACTACAGCCCCAGGTCAAGCCGCTAGAAGCAGATAACAAATTAATGGCGGCCAAACTTGACAACCAGGAAGGCCGCTCGAGATGCAACAACGTCCGAATTATTGGTGTGCCCGAAAGGGCGGGAGGCCCTGCTCTGGACTTGTTTGTTGAGGACCTCATACAGAACCAGCTACAACCACGCGGATTATCCAACTTCTTTTCAGTTGAAAGGGCCCACCGAGTGCCGGGCGGCAGACCAAGACCCGGTGTCCCCACCCGGCCCAGACTCACCCTGTGAGAAGTTGGCCTGGTATATGATGCTCACTAGTTAAAGTGATCACCTTGTACCATGCCAAGCAACCCTTATGGTGTGGTTGTAAGTCAACCTTTTCGGACTAGCTGCCCTAGTGGTAGCGTAGGCTAAGCAATCTTTGAGGCTAAACTCGTGAAGCGTGTTAAGCCAGCTGTTTTACCAAATGCAACCCCCTTTTATACCAATGAAAGGACACCACACAGATATATATTCAAAATATATATGTATTTATTTCTCAAAGTAACCCCTAGTCTCTTTATGAGCACAGGAGCACAAATCGTCAAACAAGATTACAGTAGAATACACAGAAGTTGCACTTTATATGGATAGGCCCTGGTGGCCGCTCGAACCATATACTAAAATAGTGGTATAAGTACCACGAACAGAAAAGGGAAAAGGCCTAGGGCCTCTAGAATCGCTGGGCCTACAAGGAGCTAACTTCAGTTAGTGACCAGGTGGTCCACAGGTGGCGTGTGCAGAGCAAATAGTCACACGCGTGCTCCCATAGGTTTCAATGGGTGCGTAAAAAGTACAAAGTTACTGCAAAGAGGATCTTCCGGATGGACTAGGAACTCAAGATTTGGAACACAGGCACTAGAGATGTAATACTACACTTGGGCACAGGAGTGCCAGCTTTACCTCACCCACAGGAAGCGGGTGCATAGGCCTCGAAGTGCGTTTGGTTTCTTCTATCTGTTCCGTGGAGCTTGAAGACAAAGATGCTGCAGGCGGTCGGTCCGGGAGAGATGCAGTGGATCCAAGAGTGGATCGGAGATGTTGAAGACCTGTAAGCAGAGGGGACAGTGTTCACAGTCACTAGCCAGTGACCAGCGTGGCACCAGGTGGGTACCAGGCAATGTCGGGTGCAAACAGGAAGAAAGGTGTAGCTTGTCTCTGCAGCCACGTGGTCCCTGGAGGTCGACGATGTCCAGGAGTCGGTTCACGAGCTGTCCCACGCAGGCTCTCGCTGTCGGCGGTGTCGGCGACTTGATCGAAGCAAACAAGCCTTGGCAAAAGCAATTGTTGTAGGAGATGAAATAAGCTGATGGTTCTGACCAGCAAGGTCAGAAGGACTGCTCCTTTGGAGGGGAGCAAGGGCCAGTCTGGAGCAACCAGACCAGCGGTGTATTTCGTGAAGTTCGTCGCCAAGATGGCTACTAGCCAGCGGGCCAGCAACCGGTTAGGCGCGTCGAGTGGCAAAATGCAGAAGGGCCCCACGCAGATCGTGGAGATGCTGGAGGGCTCACCTTTGGTGCAGATGCTGCTCGAGGGTTGGGCTTCTCAGATCCCAAAGCACAACTTGGAGGGAGCCTCGGTTGTTGCACTTGTCAGCTTGTCGTGGTCGTTTCAAGATGGCTGGCTCCACGTGTCTAGGTGCCTCCACGGGTCTCCTCTTTTCAGGGACTGTGGATCGGGCGGTGAGAGGTCTGGATGTCCAGGTCTTGTCAGTCTCTGGGCTCGGGCTCCGGCGGGAGGCGGCGGCAAAGCAGACGTTGATTCGCTGGATGGTGCTTGCGTTAGCAAGGTGGTCACTCCCTGACCACAGGGGAGATTTCCTTCAGTCTTCTGTGCAGCAGAATGTCGAAGTTCCCATCTTCTTCTTAGTTTCAAGTTGATTCCAGGATGTCCGAAGTCTTAGGACACAGCTCCTACCTTTAAGCGGATTCTAGGGGCCGGACTACCTGCTAGGTCCCTCCCTATGGGTGGGACCAGGAAGGGGGGTGGTTACACCCCCAATCCTTTGTCCAGCTCGCCCCAGGACCGGTTTGAACTGGCATATGCACCGAGGCTCCTTGTGAGCCACAGGCATGTCTGGTTTCTTTCAAGCCCTACCTGACCAATACACAAAATCCTGTCTGGGGTGGTGCATGCACCTCCCCTGGCAGGAAACCCTTTGTCCACACCTCCCAAGCTGGAAGGACTCCCAGCAGCAGGAGGGCAGACTTGTGTCTGTGGTGGCAGCATCCATTTTGTGGAGCTGAGGCTCTGTCGGATTTTACCCGGGTTTCAGGTACTGTACATGTCGTGTCCCTCTAGAAGGGTGGAATGCTAACCCCGTCGCCAGAATTGGCGAGGGGTTAGTATTCCAATTCGTATGACACCTTACTCGACATGTTTTGATAAAGCCAAACCAAAGATAGCATTTAACCGCGAGGTTCATAATGCACTTAAGAGTATATGGTATGAGGATATCAGGATTGTTAAGGCCTGCCATAGGAGTGACTTATAGGTTACCAGGTGTCCCATTTAAGGTTAGGTATAGGTATACTACACCTTAGTAAGAGGTGATTACACCAACTTACCCCAGCTGAGTGATCAGCCAGTTGTGTCAAATTGTTAGGCCAAGCCTGGGGTGGCATAATACATGCTTCAGCCCCTGGCAGGCCTGGGGTACACCAATGCCCTGGGTACCTAGTGTACACTGGTACAGGGGCTGACAGGGTGATCCAACCAATTGGGTATGTACCTAGGGTACATGGAGTCCATTTTAAAGAGAGAACAGCCAGGCTGAGATCGTGAATAGCAGGATCTCAGGCCAACTAAGTCGAAAAACCAGCTAGACACTAGGCAAAAATTTGGGGGTAACCATAGTCAGATATCCACCTTCCTACACAACCCCCCCCCCAAACGAAGGGAGATAAGGCTGACCTTGACCAGGTAAGCCTATATTGCCCAAGTGGCCATATAAGGAGGAACCAGCACTGGCATGGTTACCCCCTGTCTCATGGTCCACTAAGCAATCCCTCACCCTAAGGGTATCAGAGGGTCTCCACCATAGGGAATCTCTACCTTTGGTGTGTCTTGGCAAAGTAAAAGGCTGGTGTTGAGATGGAGTACTGAAGTGAGTGTCCTCAAAGTGAGGCCTCACCTTCCTCCAATCCCCCTCCTCCATGGATGCCTTTCTTTCCTTAACTGAGTTGCACTGTGCTCTCAGGGTCAGCCTCTGGCTACCTAAAGCTGGAGGCTGGGTGCCTTTTGTGGGCTTACTGGAGGGACAGGTCAGGTCTGGGGCCCTAAGGTCCCATGTTTGCCTGTACCCAACAGAATCCCTCTGGGGGAGGTCCCTAACTACCTGTAAAGGAGATCCCTCAGGAATGTTTTTACCCATCACCTGACTAGGGCTACTAGCCAGGCAATCCTCATTCTTTTGATGGGGGGGTTCTTGTGGACAGGGGCCCTCTTGGGGTCCACTGGCCTCCCTGACCTCTGCAGCCCTGGGCTGACTGAGGCAGGGTAGAGAGAGGCAGGCTACCTGCACCAGACTGGGTCCCACCTTGGAAGGGGCCACTGACATCAGAGGCTCTGCCAGGCCAGGCCTGGCTACCTCTGGGGCAGTTCCTTCACAAGGGGTGAGGTCACCTCCCTGAGGAGGCTGACTTTTTCCTAATGTCGGGGGAGAGGGAGACTTTTCTTCCTCCCCACTACTCTCTGTTTGTGTGGAGTGATCCATAGTTTCAGGCTTCACTACACCTATGTCAGTCTGAGTATAGGCTGAGACCATTACAGCCTTGCCAACCTTTTCAGGGGGGCACTCAGTTTGTGTTTGAGCTGTGACTGTCACAGCTCTGCCAGTCTCTACAGGGAAGTCTGTCTGTGCCTGGGCTGTGGCTACCACTGCCCTTCCAACCTTTCCAGGGAGGAAATCTATTTGGACAGGGGTTGTGAATGGCACAACCCCACTACCCTTTTGTGAAAGGCCTACCATTTTAGAATGGGTGTCTTGTTCAACTCCAGCCCAAGCTGAGAGTTCTAAGTCATTCCCCAGTAAGCAGTCTACAGGCAAGGTTGGGGACACTGCCACCCTTTTAGGGCCAGTGACACCTCCCCAGCTGAGACATACCTCTGCCATGGGATGACTGTTCTGTTTGCCATCAATGTTGGTCACCTGGTAGGAGAAACCAGGCAAAAGCTGCTCAGAGGGAACTAGCCAATGGGCCACCATTGTGATGCTAGCTCCAGTGTCTCTGTAGGCCTCAGCTTTTGTACCATTGATGTAGGGCTCCTGTCTGTACCTACCCAAAGTGTTGGGACAGGCAGTGAAGTTGGCAAACCCCATGCCACCATCACAGACAAGAGTATCTGCTGCAGGGGAATTGGCTAAGCCAGGGTCCCCCTGTGTTCCCCAAGTAAACCCACCCAAATGTTTGGGGGCACTCCCACCACCTGGGGGATTACTGCTGACAGTAATAGGTGGTGTGACAGGAGTAATTGGAGGAACAGTTTTGTTTGTAGCCCTTGGGCAACTGCTGTCAGTTTTCCAATGCCCAGGAGTTTTACACTCATGGCAGTAAGGCTTTTTACCTGTGGTAGAGGAGGGAGCTTGGGACCCACCACCCTGTGTGGAGTTTTGGGGCCCTGAGGAAGATTTCTCTTTTGCCTTATCCCCTCCCTTCTCTTGAGGTTTGGTGGTATCTTTCTTTTGGTCACCACCCTGATTCTTAGGCCTGATCCTGGTCCTGACCCATTTATCTGCCCTCTTTCCCAATTCTTGGGGAGAGGTCAAATCTGAGTCTACCAGGTGTTGATGGAGGAGCTGGTTTTGACAGTTACTTAAAATCTGTTCTCTCATCATCAAATTGTACAATCCTGTATAATCAGATACCTTACTTCCCAGCAACCAACCCTCCAAAGCCTTAGTGGCACATTCAACATATTCAGACCAGTCCTGAGTCTGTGTCTTTTGGGTGTCTCTGAACATTAACTTGTACTGTTCAGTGGTTAAGCCTAACCCATCAACCAGAACACTCTTCAGGACTCTGTAGTTTCTGACATCCTCTTCTCTAACAGTGAGGAGTCTGTCTCTGCCTCTTCCTTCAAAGGAGAGCCAGAGGATTGCTGCCCACTGGTCTTCAGGAACCTGCTGTACTTTGCAGGCTCTCTCAAGAGCAGTTATCCATTTGTGGATGTCATCCCCACTTTTGTAGGGGGGCACAACCTTAGACAGGTTCCTATTATCAAAGACCCTATCTTTGTCCTTAGGGACAATGCTGCCACCAGTGGGTATAGACCCACTCTCTCTAGGTTGCCTAGCCTTCCTCAGTTTTTCTTCCATCAGGGCTACTTCTAGCTCCTGCTTCCTGATCCTCAGCTGGGCTTCCTGCATTCTGGCCTCATGTTCCCTCCTCTGAGGGGTGGTCATCCTTTTCCTGGAGTGACCTTGAGAGCCTCTAGAGCCATGAGAAGCATTGGAGTCACCTGAGCGATTCCTTTGCCTCCCAAGCCCTGTGTTAAGTCCACTGGGGAGATCCAATGGGGTAAACCCATTGTCAGTCCCCAATAGCCTTAGTTTAGCTGGGCCAAGTATAACACTTGGCACTGGGCTAGTTCTCCCTTCATCATCACTACTTTCTGTATCAGCCCCTTTATCACTCTCATCCTCTGTGGTATTATTGCCATCTAAGGGGTGACTATTGGAACTGGGTACCTCTGTAGCATCTTCAGAAGGGGGGCCTCCTGTTCCTGTCCCTAAGGGGGCTAACTGGGAAGCTTCCTTGAGCTCTCTCTGATTCTCATCATTTTGCAAGAGTTCTCTGAGCTCAGCAGAGGTAGGGTTCTTGGGCTGTTTAAGGCCTCTAAGAGTTGCCAAATGCCTGAGCTCATTCTGATTAAGGGTAGCAAAGATGGATGGTGCCCTCTGGGGGTCACTCTCAACAGAGATGGGTACATTGGACCCCTCTGCCCCAGCCATTGCTCTTAAGTGTAGGTGGATGTGTTGCAATCTACCAAACTTGGGTTTACCTACTAAACCTATCTAGTAGTTGTAGTCAGGGTGTGCTACTCCCTTTGCTCTACAACAACTAAGTTCAGTAGAACTTATGTATATCTAATCTTGTTTTATATGTACCTACAGGTACCTATGTGATCTTTCAATTGGTAACCAAGAGATTACAATGGTAAAACACAGCAAGCTCAAATCCAACCGCTGCTCACCAATGTGAGAAGTTGGCCTGGTATATGATGCTCACTAGTTAAAGTGATCACCTTGTACCATGCCAAGCAACCCTTATGGTGTGGTTGTAAGTCAACCTTTTCGGACTAGCTGCCCTAGTGGTAGCGTAGGCTAAGCAGTCTTTGAGGCTAAACTCGTGAAGCGTGTTAAGCCAGCTGTTTTACCAAATGCAACCCCCTTTTATACCAATGAAAGGACACCACACAGATATATATTCAAAATATATATGTATTTATTTCTCAAAGTAACCCCTAGTCTCTTTAGGAGCACAGGAGCACAAATCGTCAAACAAGATTACAGTAGAATACACAGAAGTTGCACTTTATATGGATAGGCCCTGGTGGCCGCTCGAACCATATACTAAAATAGTGGTATAAGTACCACGAACAGAAAAGGGAAAAGGCCTAGGGCCTCTAGAATCGCTGGGCCTACAAGGAGCTAACTTCAGTTAGTGACCAGGAGGTCCACGGGTGGCGTGTGCAGAGCAAATAGTCACACGCGTGCTCCCATAGGTTTCAATGGGTGCGTAAAAAGTACAAAGTTACTGCAAAGAGGATCTTCCGGATGGACTAGGAACTCAAGATTTGGAACACAGGCACTAGAGATGTAATACTACACTTGGGCACAGGAGTGCCAGCTTTACCTCACCCACAGGAAGCGGGTGCATAGGCCTCGAAGTGCGTCGGGTTTCTTCTATCTGTTCCGTGGAGCTTGAAGACAAAGATGCTGCAGGCGGTCGGTCCGGGAGAGATGCAGTGGATCCAAGAGTGGATCGGAGATGTTGAAGACCTGTAAGCAGAGGGGACAGTGTTCACAGTCACTAGCCAGTGACCAGCGTGGCACCAGGTGGGTACCAGGCAATGTCGGGTGCAAACAGGAAGAAAGGTGTAGCTTGTCTCTGCAGCCACGTGGTCCCTGGAGGTCGACGACGTCCAGGAGTCGGTTCACGAGCTGTCCCACGCAGGCTCTCGCTGTCGGCGGTGTCGGCGACTTGATCGAAGCAAACAAGCCTTGGCAAAAGCAATTGTTGTAGGAGATGAAATAAGCTGATGGTTCTGACCAGCAAGGTCAGAAGGACTGCTCCTTTGGAGGGGAGCAAGGGCCAGTCTGGAGCAACCAGACCAGCAGTGTATTTCGTGAAGTTCGTCGCCAAGATGGCTACTAGCCAGCGGGCCAGCAACCGGTTAGGCGCGTCGAGTGGCAAAATGCAGAAGGGCCCCACGCAGATCGTGGAGATGCTGGAGGGCTCACCTTTGGTGCAGATGCTGCTCGAGGGTTGGGCTTCTCAGATCCCAAAGCACAACTTGGAGGGAGCCTCGGTTGTTGCACTTGTCAGCTTGTCGTGGTCGTTTCAAGATGGCTGGCTCCACGTGTCTCGGTGCCTCCACGGGTCTCCTCTTTTCAGGGACTGTGGATCGGGCGGTGAGAGGTCTAGAGGTCCAGGTCTTGTCAGTCTCTGGGCTCGGGCTCCGGCGGGAGGCGGCGGTAAAGCAGACGTTGATTCGCTGGATGGTGCTTGCGTTAGCAAGGTGGTCACTCCCTGACCACAGGGGAGATTTCCTTCAGTCTTCTGTGCAGCAGAATGTCGAAGTTCCCGTCTTCTTCTTAGTTTCAAGTTGATTCCAGGATGTCCGAAGTCTTAGGACACAGCTCCTACCTTTAAGCGGATTCTACGGGCCGGACTACCTGCTAGGTCCCTCCCTATGGGTGGGACCAGGAAGGGGGGTGGTTACACCCCCAATCCTTTGTCCAGCTCGCCCCAGGCCCGGGACTGGTGTGCCCCAGGACCGGTTTGAACTGGCATATGCACCGAGGCTCCTTGTGAGCCACAGGCATGTCTGGTTTCTTTCAAGCCCTACCTGACCAATACACAAAATCCTGTCTGGGGTGGTGCATGCACCTCCCCTGGCAGGAAACCCTTTGTCCACACCTCCCAAGCTGGAAGGACTCCCAGCAGCAGGAGGGCAGACTTGTGTCTGTGGTGGCAGCATCCATTTTGTGGAGCTGAGGCTCTGTCGGATTTTACCGGGGTTTCAGGTACTGTACATGTCGTGTCCCTCTAGAAGGGTGGAATGCTAACCCCGTCGCCAGAATTGGCGAGGGGTTAGTATTCCAATTCGTATGACACCTTACTCGACATGTTTTGATAAAGCCAAACCAAAGATAGCATTTAACCGCGAGGTTCATAATGCACTTAAGAGTATATGGTATGACGATATCGGGAAACAGTAGAAGGAAGTTGTTCCGACCACTGCAGACAGGCTCAGCTCATGCCAGAGCACCATCTCACATGGAACCAAGCACTCTGCCTTCAGGATTGTTAAGGCCTGCCATAGAAGTGACTTATAGGTTACCAGGTGTCCCATTTAAGGTTAGGTATAGGTATACTACACCTTAGTAAGAGGTGATTACACCAACTTACCCCAGCTGAGTGATCAGCCAGTTGTGTCAAATTGTTAGGCCAGGGGTGGCATAATACATGCTTCAGCCCCTGGCAGGCCTTGGGTACACCAATGCCCTGGGTACCTAGTGTACACTGGTACAGGGGCTGACAGGGTGATCCAACCAATTGGGTATGTACCTAGGGTACATGGAGTCCATTTTAAAGAGAGAACAGCCAGGGGGAGATCCTGAATAGCAGGATCTCAGGCCAACTAAGTCGAAAAACCAGCTAGACACTAGGCAAAAATTTGGGGGTAACCATAGTCAGATATCCACCTTCCTACACACCCGCATCTTCAAATTCCGTGACCGCGACGCGATCCTGCAGACGGCATGAATTGCTCCTGCGCGCCTTGAAAGGTACTTTACCTATATATTTTGGCAGTCTACTTGGCACCCCGCATACTTACCTGCTCCCTGCTGACGAGAGGCAATTACCTCGAAACACGTGTCCAGGGATGGCATTATTTCACATACTCGTGGCATAGGCGTACTCACCGCTGCCACTACATTATCCAGAATTCTTTGGGGCTATTTGCTAGTATGACGAGCAGTGTCGCGACCCACTACGTAAACTATTTAAAGCTCTTTCGAGCGACTTTGGGCTGACGAGCCTGGTGTCTGCACCTGCGCGCCTTGAAAGGTACTTTACCTATATATTTTGGCAGTCTACTTGGCACCCCGCATACTTACCTGCTCCCTGCTGACGAGAGGCAATTACCTCGAAACACGTGTCCAGGGATGGCATTATTTCACATACTCGTGGCATAGGCGTACTCACCGCTGCCACTACATTATCCAGAATTCTTTGGGGCTATTTGCTAGTATGACGAGCAGTGTCGCGACCCACTACGTAAACTATTTAAAGCTCTTTCGAGCGACTTTGGGCTGACGAGCCTGGTGTCTGCACCTGCGCGCCTTGAAAGGTACTTTACCTATATATTTTGGCAGTCTACTTGGCACCCCGCATACTTACCTGCTCCCTGCTGACGAGAGGCAATTACCTCGAAACACGTGTCCAGGGATGGCATTATTTCACATACTCGTGGCATAGGCGTACTCACCGCTGCCACTACATTATCCAGAATTCTTTGGGGCTATTTGCTAGTATGACGAGCAGTGTCGCGACCCACTACGTAAACGGCATGAATTGCTCCTCCAATTCGTATTGAGAACTACACTGTTACCTTCTTTCCAGACTATACGGCAGCAGTGACTAAACAACGCCGTAGCTTCCTGGAGGTTGAGAAAGAAATGAGAACCCGAGAGTTAAAATACTCTATGCTCTTCCCGGCAAAGTTAAGGGTGGATGCCGAGGGGAAACTTTGGTTCTTTGAGATGCCGGAAGAGGCCCACGACTGGCTGGTGGGATGGCGCCCAGCAACCTGGCCTAAAAGACTGGGCAAGAAGCAACAGCATTGTTTGCTGGAGGGTGTGACTCCAGGGACTCAAGTTCAACAGAGGATACCACGCAGGCGACAGGTGGACAATGAGGATAATGTCCGGTTCTGTGTTTCTACATCTGCTGGTGAAGGAGACTCCACGGGGTTGACAGCGGACCCGAGTGCCGGTCGACTCGACTGCAACGGATCAATTTCCAAGGTCGGGACCATAGCGTTCTTCGCACTATCTGGCGCTCTCACTGATGTGGGACAAAGACTTCTTGTTTGAATAGTTGTTTGAATAGCCAATATACTATGTTTTGACCATGGGGATGATGCAAGACTATCGTGGGACTACTCTCTCCCCTCACGCAAGTACAAGTTATGGATCCAAAGCACTCTGCAATGTTTGAGTGGCGGGTAGTTTTAGGTCCACCGAGCAGGGAGGGAGGGGGTGGGGGGATGGGACCAGTTTAATGTTATGGTTTTTCCAATGTTCCAGGTACATTACGTGATTACAAGATATATGCAAAATGTATACATTATGTTTATATTGCACTGCTCTCCCGTTGACAAGGTAGTAAATGGCACAAGCGACTCCCCGGGCTGACTCATTGGCCGCACGATCATTGACCCCTAATATGAAGAGCGCCCCTCTCTCTGTTCTATCATGGAACGTAAACGGCCTTGGGGATAAGATAAAGAAAGGGCTGGTCCTACAATATCTTAAACGCAGGGTGGCGGCAGTGGCCCTGATCCAAGAATCGCTCCTGGTGGGCTCAGCCTGCAAGGCCCTAGAGAGGTGGGGTTTTAAAATGGTGGTACACTTCGAATTCACTTCCGGATCTCACGATGTAGGCGTCCTGCTTAATAAAAGCTTCCCGATTATTACTAGTGGGTCATGGACTGATGATCAGGGACGATTTGCAGCTGTAGCATGCCAATAGGAGGGACGTCCATACAATCTAGTCTCGGTACATATCCCACCGGCTTTGCATCAGGTGGCCTGGGTAAATTTCTGCTCACACTCCCACAAGGCGAACTGATACTGGGGGGTGACTTTAATGCCACCATAGATGCCATCATAGATCGACAGCCCCCCAGGGATCAGAGTGGGCCGAATCTACGGCTATCAGAATTCGTAGAGGCCTTCGGCCTTGTGGATGCTTGGCGATCATGGTTCCCACAGGAACGCCAATACACCTACCGCTCAGGAGCGCATGAGTCACTCGAGAATAGATTATATTTTCACACTAGCGTCGGGTCTAGAGAGAATATTGGAGATAACGCACCTGCCTAGGGGTATTTCTGACCACTCTCCAGTTTTGATTAAATACACATCCTATATCCTGGGACGAAGACGCATGTTCCCCGTCTACCCTGGGTTGCTAAAAAACCCTACGATAAGGAAGGGTCTACTAACAAATACAAGACAGTATTTTACGGAGAATGAACACTCAGTCACATCCCCGACTACTCTATTATTATTAACAGAGTTTTATATAGCGCAAACTTGACCCGAATCGGGTATCGGAGCGCTTTACATAGCACCAGGGAGATTAAGTGATTTGCCCAGATTCACAGGATGTTCAATGTCATTGCCGAGAGTCGAACCCAGTTCCCCAGATTCGAAGTCGACCGCCCTAGCCATTAGGCCAACTCCTCTCCCCTATGGGAGGCATATAAGACAGTGCAGAGGGGCCAAGCAATCTTGTTATTCACATCCCATAAAAATGAGCAGGTGCAGCACATGGTGGCTCTGGAGAGGGCAGTGGGTCAAGCCGAAGAGGATCATGCCTCAAAGGTCAATGACAACACGGCACACAAACTAAACTTGGCCAAACAAGAATACAAGGGACAGTATGTGGGAGGATGCAAAGAGTAGGCTCAACCAGACACAGCACACTATTTATGAGGTTGGGGATAAGGCGGGAAAGCTCCTGGCCTGGATAGTCACGAGAAAGCTAGTCGTTGGGTGGCGCAATTGATACTAGACAATGGAGACACCAGTACAGACCCACAACAGATAGTCGATGCGCTAGCGCTCCATTACGACAAAGTATATACACCTGCCGCCACGGCCACAGTGGAAGACAACCTTGCATTTCTCAAGGATATCCAGATGCCTACACTCGCCCCTAGTGAAATGCAGGAGCTAGAAACCGATTTGACGTCAGAGGAACTAACACTAGCTATAGGTGCATTGCACACTGAAAAAGCTCTGGGCCAGAATGGCATGTCTATCAAACTGTATAAAAAAGCAGTGACCCACATCGCGCCACATCTGCTAGAGATGTATGTGGACAGCCTGGGAAAGGGAGAGCTCCCCTGGGATCAACATCTGGTGACAATAATGGCAATACATAAACCTGGAAAACCACCGCAAGAATGCACATCTTATCGTCCGATTTCATTGCTAAATGCCAAAGCTAAAATACTGGCTAAGACGTTGGCCACCAGACTATTACCTTATCTCACAAAGTTGGTGCACCCAGATCAATCTGGTTTTATGCCGGGTCGCAACACGGCTCTTAACCTGCGGCGGCTCCACAGCGTCATGGCGAGTATACCAGTTATTGAGGAAGCCGCTGTCATTCTTTCCCTGGACGTGCGCATGGCATTCTATTTAGTTGAATGACCGTTTCTTTTTGCAGTCCTCAGACACTTGGGCCTTGGCCCCAAGTTCTGCGCGTGGATCCAACTACTCTATGCGACACCCCTAGCCCATGTGGTAATGAATGGACACATCTCAGCCGATTTCCCCTTGGGCAGAAGGACAAGACAGGGCTGTCCCTTATCACCGCTTCTGTTCGCGTTAGTGCTTGAACCATTGGCGTCCTGGATAAGACGTGACCCGGTCATCTGGGGACTGAAATGGACAGAGGGCTGGGAAGACCGCATTTCTTTATATGCGGATGATGTATTACTGTATATGGCACCCCCCGCATGTTCCATTAATTTCCTCCTGGATATCTGTGCGGCATATGGCAGGGTCTCAGGTTATACCATTAATTGGGCAAAGTCACTTTTATACGTGCTTAGTGGCCCTCTGCCACGACTACCAAGGAACTGTGAGATACAGATCGTGGAAGGCAGGTTTAAGTACCTGGGAATTTATATTACGCTCCAGCCTGAGCAGTTCATGGAAAAAAACCTCCTTGAATCCCTTGGATGGTTCCGCCGTGATGTGAAACACTGGCGCTCCCTACGGCTGACATTGTTAGGAAGAGCTGCTCTTTTCAAAATGATGGCGCTCCCTAGATTCCTTTACGCCCTACAAAACACCCTGTTCCCGGTCCCCCCCACCTACTTCAAAGCAATAGACACGGAAGTAAACAATCTTCTCTGGGACGGGAAACCCACCCGCATAGCGATGCATAAATTGGTAAAGGGCTGGTAAGATGGTGGAATTGCCCTCCCAAACATAAAGGTCTACTATTGGGCTTCGCAGCTCACTGTAATAAACCAATGGATCCATGATCCGCAAGAGGAACCGGCGTTACGTATGGACAGATATATCCTCGGAACAGGGGGCGTCATGGGGGCACTTTATAATAAGCATCGGGGGACTACCCTTATAGGACCAGCGGCACACTCAGCACATATATGGTTCACCACACTTCATGCACTTGGGTGGGAGGGGGTCATAACGCAGGCCATACCGCTTTGGGAAACCTAATGCTTAGGTAAACTACGCAATAGCAAGGGATTTAAACAATGGGACCTTATAGGTATTTCCCATGTGGGGGATCTGGGGAAAAAGGGCACAATCATAACATTCAGTCAGCTTCAAGAAACAAACATATGGGATGGCACCGACGGAAACCTTCCGTTACATGCAGATTAGACATGCACTCATGATGACTAGCCCTCCAGGTACTGAGCTCTCCAAGGCCTCACCATTAGAAGACAGACTACTGACAGACCACATGATAAAAAAGGCGATCTCCCAAACCTACTGCAAGATCGTAAATACCCAACCAGACCCCCCCCCCCCCCCCAACCCTAAGGGACAGGTGGCAGACTGACATTGGGGAGCTGGATGAGACAGACTGGCAGGAGGCACTCGCTTTCCCGCGCGAGGTAGCAATACCCTCAAAACTGAAGTTAGTGCAACTAAAAATCCTTCATCGAATCTACTATACATGCACAACTCTGCACCGAATGGGTCGCGCTGACACATCACTCTGTCTGAGGCAATGTGGGGGGGGGGGGGCAGGGTACCTTTTATCACCTACTGTGGGACTGCCCAGAGATCAAACTGTACTGGGAGGCTATCATGGGTACCATCTCACGGGTGGCCGCTGCTACCGTCGAACCAGAACCCGTGAGATATCTTTTAAATATCTGGGAGCCGACAGACCTTACCCAAATAGCCTAGGGCTGGGCGACGTTAGGTATGATGAGAGCAAAGTAGAACATAGCTCAATACTGGGGGGCGAGACTGATTCTCTCCCACCGTCAGTGGTGCTGTGACATGGCCGACGCAATGATAGCGGAGAAAGCGGTATATGTACATAGGGGATGCCCTAAGAAGTGGACAAGGGTGTGGGGAAAATTGAATGCTTTTAGGGGGAACATTTGCAATCCTCTAAGAAGTGGACAAGGGTGTGGGGAAAATTGAATGCTTTTAGGGGGAACATTTGCAATCCGCCTTCAGAGGAATCGATGTTAGAAATCAGTGACTAACTGTGCGGGTTGGGAAAATGCGACGCTCTCAACATCTACATAAACGCGAAGAATTGATTATGAGGGGGAATTGCGGAGAGGAGCATGTAAATGTAATTAATCATTCTGTGCCTAATCGATGTAAATTGTCAATTAATGAAAAATTCTAATACATATTTTTTTTTTTTTTAAGTACAGCAGCAGTTTGGCAAAAAGTGGGAACAGCCATGCAAAAAGGGGCACTTTCTTTCACAAAGCACATATTTTTCTCCTCCAGTCTAGCACTGCAGTCTGGTTACTGGGCCATTGTTCTCATACCCTGAGGACATGGTCCGTGTGATCCTACCGGCAGTCCCAGAACACTTGCGGTCTTCTTTGGCTAAAACTATTCATGATGTACAATAAGCAGCCAGTATGTTATCTGTGCTCATCTAGAATCCTATGATTGACTAGGGAGGGCCGCTTCGCCTGATTTGCCGCGAGGATCGTTTGGAGGACTACAGTTCCCAGGGGGCCTGCTGCCATCGCCCTCACCTGGTTGCAATTTGCCATCCTGCCAGGCGCCTTTAAAGCGCCTCGCCGCTCCCGCTGTCGCGGGAGCCGCTTCGCCTGATTTGCCGCGAGGATCGTTTGGAGGACTACAGTTCCCAGGGGGCCTGCTGCCATCGCCCTCACCTGGTTGCAATTTGCCATCCTGCCAGGCGCCTTTAAAGCGCCTCGCCGCTCCCGCTGTCGCGGGAGCCGCTTCGCCTGATTTGCCGCGAGGATCGTTTGGAGGACTACAGTTCCCAGGGGGCCTGCTGCCATCGCCCTCACCTGGTTGCAATTTGCCATCCTGCCAGGCGCCTTTAAAGCGCCTCGCCGCTGACGCGCAGCGGACGCGCACGGACGCCGCCGGACGAAGCCCGGACAAAGGGCGGACAGTCTGTGACAGTCCGGGACTGTCCGAGGCTGGGCTGGGCCCTACCCTGTATGTCGACCTAAGCAGCCACAGAACACTGAAGACTTCCAAGCTGGTAATTTCGTCAAAGGGTTGACTGTACAGTCGAACTATTAACTGGTGTTAATTGCCCTGGTTATTGTCTTTTGTCTTTTTGTTTGCCTTGACCATGCCTAAAAGCTTAAGGGATCCAGGGCTAACGGGGACCGGCCCTCTTGATAACTATTTAGTTAAAAAGGTCAATAAAATTAACAGTGACCGACGGGCTTCCCTGGGGAAGGATTGCCTCCAGGTGAGCCCCCAAAATCCTTTAACTAATGAGAGTTCGCTTTCGGACAAAGTTGTTTGTGTTTCCCCTCCCCTTACTCAAGCAAGCGCTATGATTACGGCCACTGCCCAGGTTCACAAGGGCCCTGTAGATCAGGATTTGGATGTGAACTCTGCAAGTGATGAGACAGTTGAGGATACATATGTTCCCAGACCAGTTAGGACCTGCAGAAGGAAACAAAGGAATAAGGGGGGGGCTTCTACCAAAGGGAAAAAAAGGGAGAACATTGGAGAAAAATCTCATATCGTGCCAGACGAGCCTTTAAACAGCAGTCCTGGTGCAACAACTACTTTACTCCCTGACCATTTTTCAAAATTGTTCAGCTCCTTTGAGGTTTTACTCGATACAAAGCTAGATCTACTTTTTCAACCTCTGGTAAGGAAACTCGATATGGTCGCTGACGAGGTAAAAAGGTTGGGAGGATTATTAACAAAACATCTTGATTGGGTTGACTGTAACAAAAAGAAGGGGCAGTGTGTAGCTGGGCACGTCAATCTGGGTAGAGTAGAAAACCCACAAACTTCTTCTCAGCCCGTTAGCTTTAATGCTAGTGTCACGCCATCATCACCTATGATTACTATAGCCTCAAACACAGCTTGCCCAATAGAAAAGGAGCGGGTTTCAGTGTCTAAAGGTGAGGCGGTAACGAAAGTTAGATCTATTAACCTCCCCCCGGCTTGCTCTCCCTACGTTGTGATCTTAGCCAATGTCCCTCCCCAGGATAGGTTGGCAGTTCCCTTGCAAGAGGAATCGCACGACTCACTTAAGCAAAAGACAGTGTCGTGGTTACATAGGAAGTGTGGGTTCCCTTTTAACATGGCGAACGATATCTTAAGTACTCGCAGGGTAAACTGGATTGGGCCTTCCAAAAAAACATCAAATGGAGATTGTGTTATAGTCAATTTTAAACACACACAACATGTGGCTACTGTTTTACTGAGAGCAGCTTCACTGCCATTAGATATTAATAGTATTCAAGTACGCCCCCTTGGATTCTTCTACTCTCAATTTCCACGGAGAGATAGTTTCCATCTGATTAGACAGAGAAACTTCATCCCAGCATCAAATTCGCTGCCTCTTTTTCACCAGGGGGCAGGTGCTCCCCACCAGGTTATGGGTGGGCTAAATATACCCACATCTAATCGCTTTGAGGCACTCTCCCTGTTAGATACGTGCGACTGACAGGAGGTTGGTATACGGGGGGGGGACGAGTCATCCTCGGTTAAGGCTCTTCACATAGAGGATCAGCCCCCCGCATTACCTACAGAGAGTCATCTGCCTGCCGATGACCGCAAGGGGGGTTCACCCAAAAACTTGATCAAACTATTAACATGGAACATTGCCGGTTTACGTGCTAAGAGTGATAATTTATTTTGGTTAAGCTTCTTGAAGGACTTTGATATCTTGGCATTTCAAGAGACCAGGGAAACAGAAAGTAATTTTTGGCTAGATGGTTTTACTTCTCACTTTGTTCCAGCTTCTAAATCAGTTCCCGGAAGGGCCTCAGGAGGCTTAGTGGTTTTGCTCTCGGTGAAATTAAAAGGAACCGTTAGCAGGATAACTTGTACATGTAACAACTTTCTTATTCTGGAATTTAAACTCCCCAATGATAGGAAGTTGTTACTGATAAATTGTTATAATTCTCAACAAGAGGTCGTGCCGAATGAACACTTGCTATGGTTGGCGAATTTTTTAAAAATGTATTCTTTGAAGCAAACCACTTTTTGTTATTATATTTTGCTTGGTGATTTTAACGTACATTTATGTAGTCATAACTGTTGTTTAACTGATACTGATGGACCTGATCTGACATCACCCCAACATTTTGAGCACTCAAGTAAGGGCGAAGCTCTGGAAAATCTTCTTATTGAAAACCAGCTGTATCAACCAGGCTTCCACGAACAAACCGTACGGGTGCCCACCTTTATTGGAAGGGACAGTAACACCATTATTGACTACATATTTCTTTCACCTGGACTTTTACAATTTGTATGTTTTTATAACGCGATTCCATCTATTTTTAGTGACCACAATCCGGTGGTAATCGAAATGTTAGATGGCCTCTCTCTCTTAAATTCCCTTGCCTCACCCATGTTGGACAATAATCTTAGGGCAAAGGATCAGGGTAGAAGGTTAAATTGGTCTAAGGTAGTTCCAGAGGATTTTTTTAACTCAATAAAGCTAGAGGCGGCCCTAGACTTGGAAATCTGTGGGGACCAACTTTCTACAGGGAAGGAAGTAATCTCCTCGTTTGAAGCCGTATGTTTCCTAGTGTCAAAGGACCTAACTAGTAAAAGTAGACCAGTACAAACTAAAGTAGTCTCCGGCTGGTTTGACCATAACTGCACTAAAGCTCATAACAATCTTAAAATTGCACTTCAGGCCAGCCCGAGGAATAAAATTTTAGTGTCGCAGTTAAGGAGCGACTATAAAGAAGCACTGTTGGTCCGGAAAAAAGAAATTAAACTTAACGCCTGGGCCGATCTTATGGACAAGGCAACTCTAAAAGACAGTGCGAAATTTTGGTCTATTATCAACACTCCTTTATTCTCTGATGTTAAAAATGGAGTGTTGGATACTAATATAACAGAGAAGGACTGGTTAAGCCACTTTAAAATTATATATGGTAGCGACTTAGATTTAGAACCCATAAATAGGCAAGATTCGGCTTCTACTTTAATTCCAGTTAATTTTTATTTAACTGAAGTTTTAAAAGCAATTGAAGACTCTGCGGGTAAGAAGGCTCCCGGACCGGATGGGGTCCCCACCGACCTGTATAAGGCAAATCCGGTTTTTTGGGCCAATATATTAACCAATGTATTTAACTCCTCGGTTATCGCAGGTTTTCCTAAATCCTGGTCCCATTCTACCATAATACCGGTGTTCAAGAAAGGCCAAAGGGCAGACCCTAAGTGCTATAGGCCCATATCCTTGATAGACTCCTCTATAAAAATCCTGGGGAAAGTCATACTTGCTAGGATAACCAAATGGGCCTCGGACAATAACATCTTGTCCGATGCTCAATATGGCTTCAGAGCTGGCCGGAGCACGGAGGATCAATGTCTGAACCTCCTATTAGTAATAGATAAATATACTAGGGTGGCCGGGGGCTCTTTTTACTTGGGCTTTATGGATTTGTCCACGGCCTTTGATCTTGTTAATAGGTCAAAGCTGTGGACAATGCTTTTGGATTTGGGACTCGACCCCCCACTTGTGTATTTCCTTTCAGAGCTCCACCAAGATTTGAATGCATCGATAAGGATGACGACGGATGGGAAGTGTACGGCCAGCTTTAAGTCTAGTAGAGGGGTACGACAGGGATGCATTCTTGCGCCCATGCTGTTCACCCTATACATAAACTCCCTGGAACAAAATCTGCTGGCCGCAACGCAGGACATCCCGCGCATGGGAGGTACCCCGATACCGGTCCTCCTATACGCGGACGATGCTGTCCTGCTGGCTAGGACTCCCCTGGCGCTGCAAAGATTGCTGGACTCGTTCGGGGACTTTATGCATAGCCTGGACTTGGTGGTTAATAACGGCAAATCTCACGCTATGTCGTTAGGCCTTGCGAAAAATAAGGTAAAGCCTTTTTATTGTAGGGGAGCCGTAATCTCAAGAGTAAAGACTTTCACCTACTTGGGAGTAGTCTTTGACGACAAGGGCTCATGGTCCCCCCAGCTCTCTATAAAGATAAACTCAATAAAAATCTCAACTGCGGCTGTACTTGGCTTTGCAAAAAGGCTGGGGGGTAAACCGACAGAGGCAATACTAACAATTTACAAAGCCAAAACAGTTTCCATTGTAAGGTACGGGGCGCCAATCTGGGGTTACATTAAACACGATGCGATCCAAACGGAAGAAAATAAATTTCTTCGCACCCTCCTCGGCCTCCCACAATCTACTGCTTCTTTCTCAGTCCATTTGGAACTCGGGTTAGGATACATAGCAGACATGATTAAATTAGCCCCATTATTGCTATGGATTAAAATTTGGCTAAACCCGAAACTTACTCTAAACCATAAAATACTAAAGGACTGTACTCGACTTGACAACATGAATAAAATTCCATGGCTGTCAAATATCGAGAGGTTATCTGCCTACATTGGGAGACCGGAAATTTTTTCTAGCCCTGACACTCTCTGTAAGGCAGATCTTGACTGGGTAAAATCCAACTTCACGAAGTTAAGGGAGGCCGAGCGGGAAGAAGTTGAACTACGTAAACCTTCCGTCAGGGGACACGTCCTGGTATCTCAATCCTCAGGGTTGTCTTTATATCTTACAGTGGTAACCCATCCCTTTCACAAATGGTTGTTGTCCAAATTCCGGTTCAACCAATTACACCTTGTACTTTGGGATGTGGCTGGCTGGCATAAGCCTGAAAATGTTGCACCTTGCAAGTGCGATGATATTTCTCCACAAGACACTACGCACTTTATGTTATTTTGCCCCTTTTTCAAACATGCCAGGAAGAGGTTTATTATTCCCTTGCTAAAGAGTAGGAATTTTACTCAGTATAAACCAGCTTTATTGTTCCTAAGCATGCTTGATTGTCCATTAATTATGTTCTGTGTCGCTAGTTTTCTGGTGGCAGCTGTTAGAGAAAGGAGGGTGAGACTAAAACCTATACAGGATGTGGAGCCTATCTGATATATGGAATTTGATTCTGTATTATTGATTGCACGTTGTTTATGGTCTTTTATGAATTTTTATTAGGACTTGTTTTTAACTGTAGATTTGTGAATCGCATGATTTTATGTATTTATTTGTGTAGTATACTTTTATGATTTTAAGTAATCGAATAAAGTGGTTTTGACTTGACTTGACTTGACTAGGGAGGGCAGTTGACACCAGTGTTGTGCTGCTTGGACATGCATGGATGCACTCCAAAGGATTGTCTAGCGACGTGCAGGCCTCCCTCATGGAAACGCCCTTTGGGGTGTTACACCTTCTGAGTGAGGAGGCAGACTCTGCACTCGCACGCAAGCGCTTTATAGAAAGCCAGAACATTTTAATAATAAAAGAGATAACACTGTATTTCTCAAACCTAAAGGTGAAAAAATCATAACATCAGGCAACGACAACTAATAGGCCACACAGAGCAATCAAGAACTTTTTATGAATGTATTATGCTTTGTACATTGATGGTGCTCGAATTTGTTTTGTTTTTAAAAAGAGGCACAGTGCATGTGAGAAGGGACAAAAATGATATTCCGAATTGTCTGCCCAACTGGGGGATAGAATGTTGCTTAATGGCTAGGGCGGTTGACCTCGGAGCTGGGGAATCATGTTTGAGTCTCGGCAGGGATGCTCAACATTCTGTGATTCCGGGCAATCTCCCTGTGCTTAAACAAAAAAATGAATGTGTCCGTCTGTAACGTAACGGGTGCCCATGTTAAGTGCTCTGATACCTTTGGGTCTAGTTCGCACTATATAAAACAAACAACAACAAAAAAAAGAAAAAATCATATATGTACAGTGCAAATATATTGTTGATGTTTCGACCCAATAAACTAATTAAGATGGTTTGGTGACTGGGTCTTCATCAGGACTAAAGACAAAGAATGCACCATCTGATACGTGGAATATGTTGGCACGGAGTCTCAAAAACAGGTGGAAAATGAATTCTAAAGTAGGAAAGGGTATAAGACTGATGTCTAAAGTTGATTTAAAAAATCTGACCAATGGGCTTGCCAGACAGAAGAGGAGATCAAAGAAATTCAACTCACAATGATTAAATTGTAAAGTGGCATAATCAAATATGTAGGACGCTGGCTTTTTATATAGTGGACTAAAACGAGTTACACTTTGTAATGAGTCCAGGCAACCCTTATTGTTTTCCAGAGACAAAACTGATATCCCTAAATGCTCTCTTTTGTGGTAGTATCAGAGGGTAGTGCTAAGCATTTGTTGTACTCACAGAGGCACTAAATGAGACACACACTCGTGAATAAATCCAAGTCCAATTTAGAAAAATAAGGGGCATATTATCAAGCGGCAGCGATCATTATCGCTGGCCTCTCTTAGCGCGCATTTTCCTATCGCCGGCTATCGCTGGAACTTATCGCCATGTTAGCGCTGTATTAACAACGCTCAGCGCCATGGCGATAAATATTCCAGTGGTAGTGGGGATATAGCCGTTTTCCATGGAACAACGCTGGTTTGCCAGTGATGTTCCATGGAAAACAGCGATATCCTTGATGATAGGGCCTGTGGTCTTAGCCACACAATCCACCTCCCTTGTTAGGTATGCCTTAGTCTGGAATTTAACAGATGTTAAATTCCAGCATTAAGGCATAGTTAGCGCGAAAAAGATCAGCGCTAAACCGGACGGGTATTCGTTGTAAATACAGCGAAGCACCATTAGCGATATTTTATAATGTAGTTGTAAGGGGCACGCCTACCTTGCATCTCATTAGCGATGCGAGGCGATAGGAAACCGGGCGCTAAGGCAAGGAAACACGCGCTAGTGTGTGCTTGTTAATAAAGCGATGACATTATCGCCGCTTTTCACCCGAAAACGGACGCTAAAGCAGCGATAATGTTATCGCCTGCCCTTGATAATATGCCCCTAAGTCGAATTTTTATATGAATTTTGATACCAAGAATTGCATTATCAAGTAAGTACTTTTTTTTAAATCGATTTTTCCAGGTACGTAAAATGTTCACTTGAATGCGTCTTTACGCAGCAATGCTTTTCTATAGGAAAAAGGCATATGTTGCATACACTTATTTACAGTCGGTTTTTGGGGGTCTCCTTCGGGACTTAGGATTGTAGAGGACCAAGGTCCAAAGTACCACCAGCAGTTACTTGTTACCTGCCTTGCGGCGTCTGGTTGCAGAGGTGCTGGTTGGGTTGGTAGCTTTGCACGCTACGCCGATGGAAGGAAGGGGGGCCACCTGGAAACTGTCTGAGAGGGAGTCCAGGATGCTCCCAATGGGGGCTCGGATCACAAGGGTCCTGGGAACAAGGGGGCACAGCCGATTCGTCGGTACCCATGCTGGGGCTCTCACATGCAGAGTGGAAAGGTTGGCTGGGCTCTGTGCGTCTAAGGTCCTCATGGTTCTCGGTTTTTCTAGTTAAAAGTGCAGCTCTGGCAGTGGGTCTCTGACCTGCTGATGTCCCTCAATGGCTGCACGGTCTGAGGGTCGTTGGAGTCCAAATTAGACCCTTGTGGACTTTGTTTGCTGTAAGGGGTCTGGTACCCTAGTATTGGTGCTGTGCGGTCTCCGGTCCGTCCTGGTGCCCTCTCACCCGGTGGGACGACAGATCTGACCTTCAGGAGCACAGATACCTCTTCCTGGGAAGCTGCTGCGTCAGGCTGGCCAGGGAGCGGCAACACAGTAAACCAGAATCTGCTTTTTGGTGCCTGTAGACTGCAGGGGGGTAGCTCCTCTACTCCAAGGAAGATTGCTGGCAATTTGTGAAGGGCTGGCAGTCTACTGGGGCTCTTGGTAGAGGCTCAGCCACAGGACGAGGCGCTGGGTCATGATTGTCGGGACTTGGTGCATGCAGGCAGGGTTTGGCACCAAAAGTTCACAGCAGTCTTTACTTCTCACTTTTCTTGCAGGTCTTCTTTGTCCTCTTCTTCTGGATCCGTAGAATCTAAGTTCCTCGCATCAGGGGTGCCACCTAAATAATCAAGTTTGGGGCATTGAGGAGAGTAACTGGTAGTAACCAATGGGGTACTTAACTTTAGAGTGTTTACACCCACTATATGATCGCTTCCTGTGGGAAGTGGGCATAACCCTGACCCAGTAAACCTAATCCCACCAAAACCAAGATGGTGGAATTCTAGGTTTTGTGTTCACATCTGGCAGCCTACCTTAGGGGTGGAACTTACGGGATGGGGAGCATGCCTCCTGACTAGCTAATTTTCCCACCTGTCCTGGTGTAAAATTGGCCTGGAACAGGGGGTGGCTTTTCCCTTGTCTGTAGAAACCTTGAGTCACAGGGGAGTGGATGTGGCATAGCGGCAGGAGCTGCTGACTTAGGAGCTGGGGATCTGGGTTTGAATCTCGGCGTCGGCACAACATTCTATCATTCTAGGCAAATCACTTAATCTCTCCGTGCCAATGGACAGTGCCTGGATACCCTCACGGTTGATAAGCCACGCTATATAAATCTAAAAAATAAAAAAAAGATAGTCGAAGGTTTGATGCCTCCTGCCTTGGTATGCTTATTACTTAGCCATCCTGCTTGGAGGAGGTGACAACACCTCTGGGCAGAGCAGGCATTGTTTCTGCCCTCAGAGAGCCCGGGCTCTCACCTGCAAAGGGTCAGAAACCTGTCTGTGGTGGCCGGCTGGTCTGCACCAGTCAGCCAGTACATTAATAGTCGATTGATGTTCAGGGGGTACCTCTAAGGTGCTCTCTGGGTGCATGTATTAATACACCCATCACTGGTATCAGTGTGGGCTTATTAATATGAGATGTTTGATACCGAATATCTTGGTTGTCACTGAATCCCTCATGTAGCTGGGGAACTTGTCATTACCAGTGTCCAGCACATGTCCCTAAAATGACTTCCCTGTTCACCTATAATATCTAAGAATCGACTTATCAGAGGGCTATATCTGCTCATGCAGCTATGTCCACACATGTAGCATAGTGCGCCCTGCCTTAGGGCTGTAATGCCTGCTGTTGGGGTGACTTACCTATATTGCATGCAGTGTTTGCAAGAATGGCACACACGTGGTGCACCATGTCATGCCTTCACTTTTCTCTGCACCAAGACATGCAGCCTACGATGGCAGGTAGTATGAGTGGCACAGAATCGTGCTGCAGCCCTTAGGGACCCTTTTTAGTACCCAGGCCCTCGGAACCCGGGGTACCATTTACTAGGGTCTTCCAGGGTTGCTAAACGTATTGCCAATTGGGGGAGCAATTGTACAGTTTTAGGGAAACAGATCTGGCACGAGGGGCCTGGATAGCAGGGTCCAGTGCACTTTTGGTCAAAATTGCATCAATTTCCAGGCAAAAAGTGTGGGAAACCATTTCAAAAAGGGGCGCTTTCCTACAACATCCCCCAAATATCTATAATGTGAGAAAAATATATTTGAGAGTACAATTTAAAATGGTATGCCCTCTGAAGTAACTGAAAAGACAACTATAGTGTCTTGAATGAACTTACCCGATGGCTTGCGAGCAGTGTAGTATTGCTGATTCTAAAACATAGATTTAAAAACAGGACGCCCCCAGTGAGTTAAAGGGCTGTTCTTTGTAGAAAATGTGCCCATGTACTCACCAGCACAAGGTGTGCATCGGGCCAACAATCCCCATGATAATTAGACAAATAGGGCATGATTACAAGTTGGGTGGTTAATTCCGTCCCGTGTGTAACTCCCTGTTTATACGTGGGACAGAATTATGAGCTTGGTTTTATTTAAAACATTCAATAGTTATTGGATGTGTTAAAAAAAAAAACAACCTTCGTTAAATTTGAGCAGGTTAAACCTGCCAAAATGTAAAAGGGAGATTTTTTTTTTTTTACCATAGCATGTGGATTTTGGTGTGTTAAACATCAAAATCTGTATGTTATTCCCCATAAACTTGTAATAGGGGTTTTTTATCGCACCATAGAAATAGCGTACTCTGTGGTATCGTTCTTTTATCAGGGGCGATAAACAGGGCACAAGTCGGGGGTACATGCGGGTGGACGTCGCCCACCCACTATTTTCACAAAAGTGTGAATCTTCTGCCTAAATCATGAAGGTTTGCCTGTATACTCGAAATGCGCTCCAATATACTCATGATAGACACATTAAACATACATGTGAGGGCTTAAGTGCTGATGAAACGCGCCATGATGTCACATGCTGTGATGTCACACACTGTGATGTCACTTGCACACTGATTAACTAGGTTAGTCCCCCCACTTCTTTTTTAGGACTTGTTCCCTGGCGATAAATAACACCTGAGCTTGTAATTGCCCATTGAAGGGAATAACCAAGAGAGGCAGGTAGGATCAATAGATGATCTAAAATACAGCGGATGAGGGAATAACATCCTGCACCTGTCTGAAAGGGTTCTGAATCGAGCTGCACCAGGCGCCCGCATGCATGGTACATCTTATTATGAACAAGGTGCTGGAGTGTCTACGCTTGTGCCAGCGCCACAATGATTTAAATAGAAATTATTAGAACACCACCCGGGAAAAATACCTGTTATTGAAGTCATCACTGCTAAATCTAACATTATTATTATTATTTTTAAACATGTTGATTTGAAAAAACTGAATAATTCTTGTGCATAGAAAATAATGATGTGATCATGACTTGGGATTCAACACACTTACAATGCTCACCCCAAATGGTATACATTGTTATAACCGCCCTGTCGCCCTGGTGATAGGTAGGGGTCTGTTATCTTTTTCTCCTAGTTCTTAAAACCTTCTACCAGTTTGTCGAGCTTCTTTAGTAGTGTATATGTTTTAAAATCTTGTTCTGATTTTTCCAACTTAAGTAAAGGTTCTCTTTTACCCAAGGATCAAAAATAAGAAGGGGGGGCAGGAGATGGCAGGAGTACAAACAGAAACAACAAAAAAGCCAGTCAGGATCCAGTGGGCAGGCTGACCAGATCAAAGAAAATGGAGACTTTGAGAGATTAGGTGTGAATAGGAAGAGTGACACACAGGAATTAATGATTGTTAATCTCTCGGATAAAGTATTGACTGATGATGATGTCTCCGTACTTAGCAAAGGACTTGGGTTTTGCCCTAATCAAATGGGTAATGACATTGATATTTTTGTGGATTTGTCTAAATGTGTAAGATCATTAAAATTGAAAGATCATTTCTTGCGTAATCCGTCAATCTGTATCAAACCTTTGGAGGAACATATCCCTCCTTCACATACTGTAACGGAAATGTCATTCAAATGATGATGTCCATTGAACATGAAACACCAGTTGAGATGGATCCGATTAGAAAAGAATTGGAAATTGTTGAGGATGTGACAACAGACAGTGGTTTAAAACCAAAATCCAAATACACTCCGACAGGCACACATTTCAATATAGATCTCTTTCATGAGAGGGTAACACAGGGCTTTTACAAACTCCGAGAACACTCTACTCCCCAGTTCTCAAAAAATTAAAATCTGACTGCAGGAGAAAATCGAGCTCTCAAAGGACTTAAATCAGATCCCTCAATTGTTATTCGTGATAAAGCTGGCAATGTGGTGATCATGGAAAAATCTAGTTATATGAAGTAGATAGATCGCCAATTAGCAGATACCTCCTGCTATACCAAACTTGCAGGAAATCCCATTAAACCCTTAGGGATACATATAAACATGAGACTTATTGAATGGCGGGAGCTGGCCTACTAAGTGAAGAGGAGTGTAGATACTTAATGGTATCGAAACCTATGTTTCCGTGTATCTACATCCTACCGAAAATACACAAGGGGGGCCCTTTTCCACCTGGCCGCCCCATCATTTCTGGGGTTAACTCCCCCACTGAAAGACTATCGGAGTATGTAGATCACTATTTATAACCCTTAGTGCAAAATTTGCCGGCGTACGTAAAAGACACCAAAGACATCTTGGGATAATTTGAAGGTCTGGCATGGTCAGAGGGTCTAATTTTTGTCCCCATGGATGTGATTAGCCTCTATACATGCATTAAAAAAGAATTTGTGATTAAAGCATTACAATTCTTTTTGGGACAAAGGACAGCAGACCATTATCCACATAATGAGGTCTTATTGGAAATGACTGATATAATCTTATCAAAAAACTTGTTTCTGCATAATTCACAATGGTTTCAACAGATACAGGGCACGGCAATGGGCTCCAGGTTTGCTCCCGCTTATGCCCGGTTCTTTATGGGCTGGTATGAGCGGGAGCATACCTGAAGCCGTCATGCTGCAAGATGGATGGAGCATATTATTTTCTGGGGCAGGTACATCGATGATGTCATCATGCTTTGGGATGGGCCTGCCCCAGTACTTTTGGAATATCATGCTTATCTAAATGAGAATCCATACAATGTCAGATTCACAATCAGTTACAGCAGTGAAGCGATTGACTTTCTGGCTATAACCTTTTTTGTGCAGGACAATTGCATCGAGAGCCGGAAAAGCTGCACTGCATGCAATAGTACTTTGCATTTTCAAAGTGCTCACCCTCATCACGTGATTGATAACAGGGAGATGATCCGGATGAGACGCAATTGCAGTACGGAGGATTTCTTCATCCAGAACATCAGGGAGACTGAACAACGCTTCCTGGCCAGAGGGTACCCCCATCGGACTCTGACCAAAGCATATAGCAGAGTTAGGACGGTTCCCAGGGCAATTATCCTTACTACTAATCAAGCTAAAAAGACCAAAAAGACACCCCTTTCTTTTTATACTCAGTATAATAACCAGAGCAGTAGGGTATACAATGTTCTACAGAAACATTGGCACCTGCTGATGGACATACCAAGCCTCCATGGAACTCTGGCTACCAAACCGAAACTGACATATCGAAGAGGTCAGAACTGATGGAATATCCTATGTCCCAGCTACGTTACAACACTCAAACCCCAAAACTGGCTCACATCTTCTATTACTGGTTTCCATATATGTAGTGAATGTAGGGTATGCAGATTGGGAAAAATAAAACTAAAACTTTTAGTTTCAATACAAATCACACATACAACATTAATTATTTTATTAATTATAAAACACAGTATGTGACGTATATATTGGGCTGATCGTGCAATAAGATCTATGTGGGAAGTATCAAAACAGCCTTATAAACAAGAATTCAAGAACACTTTCGTGCCCTTCGCAATGAAGGTCTGAGATACCCACTCACATACCATATGCTGGAGAATCATGGAGGTAGTGAGGGACTTTAGTTTATGGGAATTGACCATATCCCGGTCCACCGCAGAGAAGGGGATAGAGAACTTGCCCTCAGGAAAAACGAAGCTGGATGGATATGTAGACTTCGATGCGTGGAACTGGGGCATAATAGTGATGATGAAATGCACTATTTTCTGTAAAATTGGTTCTGGAGTACCACTTAGATTTAGGTAGAACTTTTTCATATTAAAAAGAAAATATACCTATACTAAGTTGATGTATATCATTGAGCTATCCTGTTAAACGCTGTGCTAGTTTAAAGCTGTGCCCATGTGGCCAATATGCTGATAGATACTGATCTATATGAAAGGAATTATGTTGTTGTTTTACTCATAAAACATGTTGAATGTAGGATATCTATGTTTACATGACTGAAGCCTTGAGGTCCTCTCTGTTCTCTCTATATTTCTGCTGCTATTAAGGAAGTTAACAGAATAAGGGTCTGCTTTTGGGAACTCATACCTATGTTCGATGTTCTCCTTATTTCCATCAAGGACGCTTGAATTTGTAAATTTAAATGTGTTGTTATTTGAGAAATGGATTATATATTTTACGATTTATATCTCTTCTCTTCTCATTTAATAATATTCACTTTCTTCTTCTTGTATTATTTGGTTTATTATTTGTTTTTATGCAATTAGAGGTAATTGGGGTAAAAGCGCGGTTCCAGATCAGTTTAAAAAGCGCTTCTGTAAAATAGCGTTAAGAGCAAGTTGCTATAGCCAGATAGAGACACAAGCCTTTACGTGCCCCAATCGGGTTTGTTCCCCGTACGTAGATATACCTGACCTCGCCATCCGAGTTAGTAGATAGTTGCGAGTTCGTGTCGCTACGAATGATAACGTTAAAATATATTCACTAACAAGTCTTGACGTGTATAATAGAAAATTTTAATCGTGGTCTGGAAAATCCTTTCCTTCCCTTATATTCATGAAATCATACCTCTGTTTATTACAACTATTTGGGTGCCCGCTTTTCCATTTTCACACGCCGAGTGAGGTGGGACTAATAACGGGTTTTATCACACTTGCTCTTAGTATATATGCTTGGTTTGGATACTATTACTATCTCAAGATGGCCGTCATAGAATTGGATCGAAGCTGTTTTCTAATACGGGATGTTGCGCAACTAATCATAGCTGATCGCAACACACTTTACATTTGAAAACTATACCGTTGATCATCTTGGGTGCCCGTATCTCACAAATAACATGTGGAGTGATGGGGAATTAATGGCAGTTTTAGACTATATGTGTTTTTAACATATATACTTGGCTTAAGAATCTTTTTACTAACTCAAGATGGCTGCCACAGATTTCAAGTAAAGTTGCCTACAAACACGGGTCGCTGTACAATTAATCACAGCTGATCGCAATACATTTGGTTACCGCGAGTATTTAAACGTGCACGGGAGAGTCTTTTACCTTGTGTCTTTTCCTGCTGTGATGTTGGGCACATCGGAGGTCGGCTGATTTTCGTATACTGGTAAGCGCACTTTAGAAACACACTGTCTCGTTTTTAGTAATATTGTGGCCACGTCTTTTTATGTAGGTATTTAACCGCCCTAGTGTGGTAAATAATTTAATTACCGGGACTTAATTTGATACAGAACATAATAAAAATAGCTCAGTAAATAAGAGGCAGAATCCGTGGTATTAGAGGTTCAGAATGGGCTTTATTCTAATGGACGATTTCGAAATCGTGGCCTCCAAGTTCCATCACCACGGAGGTTCAGGAAGTGAAGTACATACATTATTGATAATTAATCACTTTTATACAATAGGCATTACAGTGGAGCAAATGCGAGAGGCGTAACAATTGATAAGGAAGATAACATTATTCATGCGTAAACAAAAATGGGCGTGATTGGGCGTAACAAAGGAACGTCATCAGGCATGATGTCATAATGGGGTGGTTCCATGAAAGAATTTCGTAATGTCAGCAGAAATACTTGGCAGAGATGCGCGCGCAGCAGCATGACGTGTGATTGACGTGCAGCTAGGGGGTGAAGGGGACTTGACATTTAGCTCTACATGTGGCGACAGATGTCTGGAGGGTCAAGTCAACCTAATCCCAAATCATATCTAACATCCTATGTTTAAAGAACTATGTTATCCAAAAGAGAGGCCTTCTTGGAGTAGAATCTTATTCTATACTGACTATACTGACTGTTAGTGCGTGTACAAGCGTCTAAGTGTCTACACTAGATGCGAGGGCAGGAATCTTCCATAGTAACAGGACTATGAATTACTTGTATGAAGACAGAGAAGCCGGGCCTTTGCTCGGTAGCTGGCAGAATGCCTACTCAAACTACTAGACAGGAATGCATTGGGCAGGGAGCGGAGCAGATCATTTTCGAAGGTGAAATACAGTTCTTGGCAGGCAGCAAGCTGATGTCAGGCATCGTGAGCCGCGCAGGGAATGAGACAAAGTTCATGGTCACAGATGCAGGCTCGGACTGGAGCTTCAGAGACAGAAAGCAAGAAAAGCTTGATGACAGAATCAGGGCCTACTTGCCTGGACTGTAAAATGGCATAAATGAACCATATAAAGGCGGTGGCCTTTTGTACTTAGGAATGGAATATCCGGCCCATTCATGGCGGATCTGAAAGAGGACATGTTAACGATGGACGCACATGTATTTGCGTCTTCATAACTAGAACTGGAGGGAATATACATGTACTTGTAACATGCACATAGAACCGTTGGGGTCCAAGATAGGGGACATAACTGACCAGAAAAATCCATATTTCCACATTCCCTCCTTGTCCCCTACTTGCCCGTCAAGAGATATCAATCTTCATCAATCCATTGATCTGTTCATATAGCATCATTTGTTCTTCTTTCTTCTTCCGGGATTTTGAACGAAAATCTTGATGTGGAATACACGATGTGGCACACAGACCACAAATCGCTGGTCCACATTGTAGGCATAAACAGCAACTGAATAGTATGAGAAGGCCAATACCTAGGAAGGATAGAACTCTCCATCCCCAGGCTGATAACACGCTCCAAAACCATCCGGACCAAGTCCAAGTGCCTGGATTCTGGTGTATCTGGCTCACAATCTTATGAAGGCGCGTTATAGCTTTATATACAGATGGCGAATTTTCTGGTATGAATACGCAGCAGCTTGATCCGATGACCCTACAAGCTCCGCCCCTATCGGCCAGGATGACGTCAAGGACAAGACGATTTTGAAGCACAACAATCCGCATAGCAGACTGCTCTTCTGTTAAATTGCCTAAGGCGGAAATAGTTTCGTTCACTACTGCTTCAAGGGTTCTAGTCAATCTACGTATCAGCTTACTATTAGTAACGGTACCTATATAGGGAAAGAGACCTTTATTGAAATCTGTGTATTTTTCCCATGCTGTTTCAGTGTAATCGACTATTGGGAGATCTCTCCTTTCTCTATTGTGTACTAAATGAGTATTTCTGTGATAATCAGGAGGAGCTAGGAAAACAGGTGGCAAAAGGAATCCAATGTAGCAGGTACCATCCCAATCTAGAGGCAAACGTACATATGCCGTCTGACCACATATAAAATAGGAATGGCGGGAAGCTCTGAATGTCGACTTGCCTTGATCACTGAATTCTATTACAGTGGTGCATCTACTATGGCCCATATGTATGGAACCATTCTTTCTTACACATAATTCACCTTTTACTGGAAATACTGACATGGCGGGCAAAATTGGAGTAGCTTCGGATTCGATATTTAGGATCATAAGATTAAGCGTAAAGTTACCTAATCCATATACTTCATTTTCTAGATCAGTTCCTGTTCTTTTGGGGAGTCCCTCCTTGTTGGGGTGGCAGACTTTAAGTAAAAATAAGTTCAGATTTCCCCATACCCAGTTGTCTTGATAAACTGCAGAATTTGAATCTAAGGAATTAATTAAACTAAACCATGCTCCACAGGAGCCGTTGTGTGTGAACGGGTATGGAAAAAGGGGTAGAATTCCTTTATAGTTCTGATAGGGAGGGAGTCGGCCACATATCCAACAATTTGTAGCATTGCTAACCTGATGGGAATGATGTAACATACTAATAAAAGTGTTATTGCGCAGCGCAAATCTGTATGACAATTCATGCGGGGGTAATTCACTAAAAGAATGTTCAGCAGTAATATTATAAACATGTCTAGAAATAGGATAATATATGTGCAACAATATACTTGCAATAATTATAAAAAAACTTAAGAAAAACAAAATTAATAACGTCACTGTGCAATGACTACGCAGTGATTTACAATATGTATGTCGTTTCAACATTTTTCGGGTTTTTTCTCTATTCAGATCTAAGGGATACATGTCGGAGACAAATTCAACCGCTTCACTTTGGAGAGGACTTAAACAATCAAATTTCCCGACTGATTAGATCTGAGTTTTAGTTTATAATGTCCGTGACTACTTGAGTCAACCAAAGGAAGTTTTGAGTCAATGGGTGAAGACACACGAGGTGTAGTTTTTATATCCGATGGTAGTCCATAAAATTTCTTGATATGACTTGAATGTACCCAGCCTTTTCTGCCTTCGATCTTCACGGCTGTCCTTGTGGTGAGCAAGACCAATTGTGGCGACCTCCACCTAGGATCCAGCTGAGTCTTTCGATCAAAGTTCCTCACTAAAACGAGATCCCCCGGAATTACGTCATGGGGTTTCACTTCAGTGTTGTCAGGAAAAGCTGCAGCTACCTGTGAACGACAAGATTGTAGTGCAGACATCAAGGAAGCCAAATAATCTGTCAGCATATTACAGTCAATATCAGTTATTTTATGTGGTATAGGCGTCCCCCACATATTTGGTGGTCTACCAAAGATCACCTCATACGGAGATAGCCCTGTTCGAGAGTGTGCTACAATTCTCATGTAAAAGAGTGCAACTGGTAATGCTACTACCCAGTCGACACCTTTCTCCCTGCATATTTTGGACAATCTAATTTTCAGGGTCTGATTATGTCTTTCCACGAGACCTGCTGCCTCGGGGTGTCGGACACAGTGGAATTTCCACTGATAGCCTAATAAAAGTGAAACGTGTTTCATTAGTTCGGATGAGAACGGCTGGCCGTTATCTGAGTAGACAGCACGTGGTAAACCGTATCGTGGGAAGAATTCTCGAACTAACTGTTTGGCAGTAGTCGGGGCAGTGTAATCTGAAACCGGGTATGCCTCTGTCCAACGGGAAAGAGCACAGACAACTACGAGAACATATTTGAATCCTCGAAATCGTTCCATCTGGATATAATCCATCTGGAGGATTTCAAAAGGGTGATCAGGAGGCTGAAATCCACCCTGCTCTACGGGGATGCTTTTTCCTGGGTTGAACTGACAACAGATCATACAGGTACGAACTTTTTGTTTCGCTGCTGCTCGTAAATGTTTGTTGAACCAAATGTGTTGAATGCTGTCTAGCATAGCTTTCTCTCCTAGATGCGCTGGACTATGGACAGTGTTAATAATGACTTGGACCATTGAATCAGGAAGGAACCATACAGATTTTTCCTTCGTCATCCATCCTTGATCCGTTTGGATCCCTCCTAATTCAGTCCATTTCCTTATTTCGTCTGGAGTAGCATGTGTCTGTATGTCAATTACATCAAGAGCGGGATCCTTAACCATCATGCAATGTGTTGGTGTCTGGACTATTGTCTTTGTCATGTCGGATGTTTGAGTTTGAGCAGTCTGTTTAGCTGTTCTGTCAGCTAGATCATTGCCTTGAGAAATGATATCAGTAATTTTCGTATGAGCTTTACATTTCATGATCGATATTGCAATGGGTAAATGTATTGCATCTAATAAGGCATGAATGAGGGGTCCGTGCTGAATGTGGGCACCGTGAGAAGTTAAATAACCTCTCTCTCGCCACAGCACGCCGAAGTCATGTACAACTCCGAATGCATAACGTGAATCAGTGTATATGTTGACTCTTTTATTTGTGGCTTGAATACAGGCTTGTGTCAGAGCGACGAGCTCTGCTGCTTGAGCGGACAAGGTATTTATACACTTGGTTTCAATAATTTCAGTGTCTGTTGTGACTGCGTAAGCGGCCACTAACTCTCCTGTACCTGTTCTCATACATGAACCATCTACATACAACGTCAAGTCTGGATCTGACAATGGGACATCTGTCAAGTCTTGTCTGGGTTTTGTCGTTATTGTAATAACATCAATACAATCATGAGCTAGTGGGTCTGTTCCATTTACAGGTAAAAGTGTGGCAGGATTCAATGTGTTACAACGTCTGATTTCTATATGTGGCTGAAACAATGTTAATTCGTAACCTGTAAGTCGCGCTATAGTCAAGTGTTGTGTTTGCGTTCGATTCACAAGAACCTCTACTGCGTGTGGTACTTGTACTGTCAATGGATGTCCTAACACTATGGCATCGCTTTGTCTGATTGCTAAAGCTGTCGCTGCCACTGATTTCAGGCACGCAGGCAGAGCCTGAGCTACGGGATCTAATGTACTGGAAAAATAAGCACACGGTTTGTGTGATCCTGCTTGTTCCTGTGTGAGTACTGATAAGGCAGTACCTTCTCGTTCTGTAACAAAGAGTGTAAAATGTTTTCTGTAACATGGTGTTGCTAAAACAGGTGCTTGACATAGAGCTTTCTTTAAGCTTTCAAAAGCTAGTGTGTGTTCCTGAGTCCAAGGGAGGACAGTCGATGTGGCTGCCTCCTGTGTTGTTAATTGAATGAGTGGTTTTGCTAGAAACGCATACTGAGGGATCCACTGCCTACAATATGAAGTGAGGCCTATGAAAGCCCGCACCTCCTTTTGTGTCTTGGGTATTGGCATATTTGCAATTAGCTGAATACGATCTGGTGTAAGCTGCCTTCCCTCCTTGGACAGCGAGTGACCAAGGTAAATAACTCGCTGGACACAGAATTGCAGCTTAGAAGGGGACACCTTGTGCCCCTTTTCGGCTAGAAATTGTAAAACCGTCAGTGATGCTTTTTAATTCAATGGCGTCCTTCTGTGATTGTCTAGCTTTCTTTTTCCATAATTCTTCCTCTACTTTCACGATGCACTCTGCATCCCAGGTCCCAGCTGCGGGCCACCTCTGACTTTCTGGTAATTCCTTAGTGTAGTCTACCCATAGATCAAGAAATAATATAGCGTCTAGGCCGTGTTTATGATACATGAAGTACCCTGGAGTGTCCCTAGGAGGAATGGGAACAGCTTCTTCGAGTACCCCTTTTCTAGTTGTGATCTGTCTTAGTTTTGAAAAGAGCGGCATATTGAGAACTGGTCTGATACTTGGTTTTGAACAAACTTAATACAATAAAACACAATAATGAACAGTCATTCATACCACATGCAGGACATATCAATACATTTAACATTTAACATTTACATGAGCAACGATGATGATGACGATGATCTAAGAAAACTTAATCACTAAACATAATACTCGGCATTTAACTGATTTATTCTGAAATTATATACTTGATATACTAGATATACTGCTAAACAGTACAGATACACTGCTGGAACAGTGCAGACCGGATTTGTGTACCCAAACCCGTCTGGACCGGCACAACTTATGTGCACGCCAGAACGCCTCCCCAGTAATGGTACTCACCGGGTAGCTCGGAACGGAAGGCCTCGGAACTGAACTGAACTGGACCGGACTGGACTCGACTCGACAACTTCGGGCACTTCAGGACATCGGAAACCTGGTGGGCCTCTGTATACCTCGGATCTTGCTCTCTCAGCTAGGCTCTGGTCGGGATACTTCGCACTTCTCACCGCCTCGTCTGGGTGTTGATCGCAGCCTCAGTCGCCCCCGCTTGACCGGAGGGAGATACAGGAAATCCTGCTGGTACGCGTTGTTATCCGTCCAGCTGTGGCAGGAGACCGGGCCTGCAACGCACCGCCGGCGCGTGAGATGAGAAAGTGTCCCTGTTCGGGCGCCATTTATGTGGTAAATAATTTAATTACCGGGACTTAATTTGATACAGAACATAATAAAAATAGCTCAGTAAATAAGAGGCAGAATCCGTGGTATTAGAGGTTCAGAATGGGCTTTATTCTAATGGACGATTTCGAAATCGTGGCCTCCAAGTTCCATCACCACGGAGGTTCAGGAAGTGAAGTACATACATTATTGATAATTAATCACTTTTATACAATAGGCATTACAGTGGAGCAAATGCGAGAGGCGTAACAATTGATAAGGAAGATAACATTATTCATGCGTAAACAAAAATGGGCGTGATTGGGCGTAACAAAGGAACGTCATCAGGCATGATGTCATAATGGGGTGGTTCCATGAAAGAATTTCGTAATGTCAGCAGAAATACTTGGCAGAGATGCGCGCGCAGCAGCATGACGTGTGATTGACGTGCAGCTAGGGGGTGAAGGGGACTTGACATTTAGCTCTACATGTGGCGACAGATGTCTGGAGGGTCAAGTCAACCTAATCCCAAATCATATCTAACATCCTATGTTTAAAGAACTATGTTATCCAAAAGAGAGGCCTTCTTGGAGTAGAATCTTATTCTATACTGACTATACTGACTGTTAGTGCGTGTACAAGCGTCTAAGTGTCTACACTAGATGCGAGGGCAGGAATCTTCCATAGTAACAGGACTATGAATTACTTGTATGAAGACAGAGAAGCCGGGCCTTTGCTCGGTAGCTGGCAGAATGCCTACTCAAACTACTAGACAGGAATGAATTGGGCAGGGAGCGGAGCAGATAATTTTCGAAGGTGAAATACAGTTCTTGGCAGGCAGCAAGCTGATGTCAGGCATCGTGAGCCGCGCAGGGAATGAGACAAAGTTCATGGTCACAGATGCAGGCTCGGACTGGAGCTTCAGAGACAGAAAGCAAGAAAAGCTTGATGACAGAATCAGGGCCTACTTGCCTGGACTGTAAAATGGCATAAATGAACCATATAAAGGCGGTGGCCTTTTGTACTTAGGAATGGAATATCCGGCCCATTCATGGCGGATCTGAAAGAGGACATGTTAACGATGGACGCACATGTATTTGCGTCTTCATAACTAGAACTGGAGGGAATATACATGTACTTGTAACATGCACATAGAACCGTTGGGGTCCAAGATAGGGGACATAACTGACCAGAAAAATCCATATTTCCACACTAGGGACGTTTTACTAGTGACCCATAGGTCATAATATGCACAGTCTTGGCATGAGAACAGGATTACTAAGTTATAGGACCTCTTACTTTCCTTGATACAGACAAAGTTTATCCTGGGAGCTTGCCGTTTCCATTGAGTGGTGTTCTTTTCTTTTAACTTGTTATTGCCCAGAATCCGTGTGAACTGTATTAGGCAGAACAAATGCTTGATGTATGTTGGAGTCTACCATGGCACAACTACCGGACGACTAGGAATTGTTAGCTTTTGGAAAGAGACTATAGCCCGTTATTCCTCTGGGGCAAATATTGTATTCTCTTTACTATACAATTTCACATGAGGCTGGGCCATTTATACTCACTCTGAATATTCCTCCTTATTTTAGATTATCGGTTACTGTTCCGGCATATATATATTGCAGTGTAACTTTCAAATCACGAACTTGAAGTCTTTTGGTTCCATTGGGGACTGTTTTTTGATACAGATGTAAGTATTAAAAAGAAAAAAAGCCTTTTATCTCTGCTAGCCTCTGACGTTTGTTTAATGTTGGAAACAAGAAGAGGACTTAAACGTATAGTGTTAGCCTTATATTTAGTAGAGCGTCTTGAGAAAGATCATAGCATATATAGGATTAATCCCTTTGGGAACAATGCTGTGCGGTGAATAATTAATATGTAGCTTATGTCCCTTTGATCTGTGTAAGAGTAATCACATGGATGACCTCGTGAAGCCGCATTGCGGTGATTAAGTAATATGTAGCTTATGTTATCCCTATGTAAGGGTAATCCCACAAATGACTGTGTTAAGCAGTTCTGCTTTGGCCCAGCAGTTTTACATAGGAATAGGCACTATGGTTATTACACAAAAAAACATTCTTTTCTTTTAGGTAAATGACTCAGGTTAGTGGCATCAGGAGTACAAGTTCCCAAACGACATGCACGGTGTTCTATTGGGATTCTAGTCTTACCTTTATTTCACCCGACCTCACAGATTGAAGACTATCTAGTAAGTATCTTTTATTGAGTAGCTATGATTAAATCCCGTTTCTGTCGATCTAGTTATCATTTTGGGATGGAACGTGCTTACCAATGTTTGTTTTTATCATTTTCATTTTCGCCATTTTTTCTTTTTTTCTTTAGATCTTCAGTTTTGTTCAACTAGGATTGATTATTCTCTTATTGGTATTTGACTTTTGTGAAACTGATTCTAAGATCTCATACATCGGTTTGGAATCTATTGCCATTTACATCCTTTCATTGTTTAGAATATGTTTGGAACATGACATTTTATATTTCTGATTTCAAGTGAGTATTTTTTGAGCCTTGTTATTGTGGGCTTGGGATTTAAACGATTAAGCAGCCATTTCGTGTAATATAAACCTTCAATTATCTTGTTGTAGGTTATCGGCATAACTGTGATTTACGGGGGGAACATAGGATAGGTAGTTCCCTTGGCAGCTCCTTTTTGGAATTTCTGTTGATCTCTTGAACCGATGGTGACCATTCCACCTAAAGTTACTTTATGGTGGGTATTCCGGCTAATCACTAGCAATAATCTCAGTAAAACACAATCTCTAAACCCACCAAAATTCTGATTAAAAACGAATGTGTTTCTCTTAGATATTCCCTTCTCATTGATTCTCAATTTCTCAATGTGTTGCCTCCTTCCTGGTTTTTTCTTTGTCCCCCTCTCTCTGTTCTCCTTTTTGAATATCTCCAGTCAAATCGGTTGTAACACTTATGGAGATAATTATCTCTCAACTGATATAATGCAAATATGAACACAATTGGATGATAAATGTTGCTTTCTATTTTGCTTATTGGATTTTTCTGAATATGTTTATATTGAATGAGTTTGTCTGTCTGTCTTGGACTTATGTTCTTGCTGTTCCGTGGCTTGCCTGTTATATGAACTTGGGATGGCAAATATAGCCTCTTAGCGGAACAGATCAATTCTTTTAAATGTTTGTATACTAAGTGCTGTGTTGCTTGTTTTTTGTGTATTTTTCAGTTGTTTATATATTTGTTGTTATTGTCTTTTAAATTAACAGCCCTGAAGAAGTCCTCCAGTAGGACAAAACGCGTCGGCTGTATCAATGTGGAAACTTTCATGTATATGACTACGTTTTAAGAAAAAGAAATTTGGAATAAAAAGAAATTTTTGTACAAGAACTGGACTGTATACAAATTCCATTTGTGTATTTTGTAATTAACGTGTGGTACACCTGTGCTTTTGTTTTAAAAGGTTCTCTAGCATTTGTAAAACCTTGGTCACCAAGGATCTGTTTGAGTTCAGCAATCTCCCCTAGTTTACATATTTGTATGTGGTGTCTATCCCGAACACCATACAGTGTCTAGAGCAATTGTTTGTGACAAAACTAAAGATTTCCCTGCCAATCAGTTTCCACGCCAATTCAAAAAGTTCAGCTGCTATTCCAGAGGACTTGGATATAGGCAGAGATAATCTCCCCAATGGGACTGCAGTCACCCTAGTCCCTTCTGGGTTGTGGACGGGGGTCTGGCTAGCCGGGGCGTTAGACCTCCCATTCCTCTCCCCCTGCTGCGACGGCCACCAAACCGCTTTAGTTTGCGCTTGGGGGCGCATTCCCATCCAGTGGAGGGCAGAATCCATTATGTCCTCCTAGGATGTCGATCTCTCATGTCTAACAGATGCATCTTACAAAATGTTTAACACTGTTATGTCGTGCCTTTTTGTTTTTCTAACAAATATTCCCCCCCTCATCAGAGTGAATTCCAGACTAGCACCTGACCATTGTACTGCAACGTGTGTGAGCAATTCTGTTTAAGGGTGTTATCTAGAGAGTACCAGATTTGGAAAGAGGAGAGGGTTGTTACTATTGCTATTTCTTTGTCCAGAAGGATTTCTGGCCTATTTTGGACCTTTGGCTTCTGAATTTAAAATATTCTTGCTGGTCCAGATACTTCTTGCCCCGGACCGGAGTAACTGGATGGTGTCCTTAGACCTGCAGGACGCATACCCATCCCATACATGTCCCATAGCAAGGCAGGCCAGGCGCATTGTCAGTTTGCTGTGCTCCCCCCATTCGTCCTCACCAGCGCCCCTCGGTGTTCAGCGGAAGGACTGTAGTGGTTGTCCACCTTTGGAGGTCAGGGATACCAGTTTTCCCCTCCCTTGACGGGCTAACCTCCAGTCAGCTGTAGACCACCTCTAAACAATGACAAACCTGCTGGCAAAATTCAGTTTCACTATCAATGAGCCGAAGTCGCACCTGACTCCTACACAGAAATGTCAATTCATCAAAACGATCCCAAACGTAGTGCAGTTTAAGGCCTTCCCTCCGCCGCACTGAGTCCAGGACATTCGGACATTGATTCTAATCTTTCAGCGTCGGTTCTGTATCTCTGTAAGAGCAGGTGTAAGGCATCTTAGTCTCATGCATCCTCTGTGTCGGCTACACTATGTCGCACATGCAGGCTCTGTAATGAAATCTGAAGTTCTAATGGGCCCAGCACCAAGAACATCTGATAGATGTCATCTACATCTTGAAGGAGGTGGCTCATGATCTGCAGTGGTGGCTGTGGTCCAGCGGCAGGCTCCTCTCACTTGCCCACTGAGCTGATGGTGGTGACAGACATGTCCCTGCTGGGTTGAGTTCACCTAGGGAAGGTGGAGATCAGAGGATTTGGTCTCCTACTGAAGCCCTGCTCCCCATCAATCTGTTGAAATTATGAAGCCCTTCCTGGCATCCATCAAGGCGAGGCTGGTACAGGTTCTCACAGACATCATCTCTGATACGTGTTATTGCAACAAGTGGGGCGGAGTGGGGTCCTGGATAACCATGCCAGATGACTGTGCCTCTTGAGATGGTTGGAGCACCAGGGCATTTCCTTGATCGAGAATCCCCTGGCAGGGGCCCTGCATGCTAGAGTGGACAAGCTGTGCAGGCTGCATCTGGCAGATTTATTTACATCCAGAGGTGGTGCAGGGCATTTTCCAGTAGTGGGGAGAACCGTGGCTAGATTGCCACACTCAACCGCTACAAATGTTCAATGTCACACATTTTGTGTGTTGGTGTCTTCTCAACAATACTCTGTAGAAGATGCTTCCCAGATGGAATGGAACATGGGACTCCTGTACAGCTTCCAGCCCCTGCCTCAAGCTCTGAATAGGATCAGGAACGGCAAGGCCTACGTCATCCTAGTAGCTCCGTACTGGGCCAGGAAAGTACAGTACCTGGAACTTCTGGGCATGAGCATCTGTCCAGCGATCAGGCTGCTGCTTTTGGAGGATCTTTCATTGAAACAACAGGGCAGGGTCCTCCACATGAATCTGCACTGTCTACACCTACATGCATGGAGATGAAGCGGTGGTAAATTCCTGCATTTGATCTGTCGCCTGAGGTGGTGGATGTCATCCTTGTTGCCAGGCATTCTTCAATTAAATGAGTTTATGTCTGGCGATGGGACAAATTTGTGGCATGGTGTTGCACTTGTAAAACTGACAAGAAGTACAAAGCACATATCCTCCTGCCACTGAGTATCCAAGCCTGCAAGTTCTTCTGCTCCTCCAACGGAGTCCAGGGGCTGTTGTGTTTTGACTTACAAAGCGCCATGCGAGTTGACAGTGATGGAACCCTTTTGGCTCCTGATGAGCTCTGTAGAACTATCACATAACGGATAGAGCGCATTGCAGTGATGGTTGCTTTAGAATGTTGGGTTTGCAGTTACATGCAGACAAAGATGTGTGATGCCAAGCTTCGTGTATGGCATAGTCATTTACTAGATGGGTATAAGTAACCTGAAGATTGACAGCGCTTTCTCAGAGAGTTTGCCGTGGTCCAGGCAAACTGCTTGTGCGTGCCACATGTGTCGTTTTCAACGTATGAAATCAGCGTTTAATGCATGTGGAGTCAAAGCACAGTTTCAGCCACTGTGAAGCAGTTGAAAATGAAAGCATTTACAGAGAATCTGCACGTCGTTGGTCGAGAACCTGATGGTCAGGCCATACATAAAGGTACTGCTCTACTATGCAGCATAGAGCCATACCTAGAACGGAGTGATAACACTGCGATTACAAGTGCTTTTTTAAGAGAGATCAACCCAGGGTCAAAAAGTACAACGCGACAGCCAAGTGCAAGATAAGGCTACGATTATGCGAGTGATGCGAGGCAGAGATCAACCAGGTGTAAGCAAGTGCATAGAGACACCAAATGCAAAGCTGCCCAGATGCAAGGAAAGGCTGTCTCCTTACCAGAGGGAATTAAAGAGTCTTCATACCGCAGCACTGTGCAAAGCAGCCCAAGGAAAAGTGCCCAGGGTTGTGCTTATGGAGCTGTCCATACCTGAAGAGGCGAGCCACCAAAGCCACTGAGTGGAGCACAGAACAACTCTACAGGTCTTTAAAGAGTGAAAGCCAGCGAGGGGTTCGGAATACTGGCATGGTGTTGTTCCGATGGAGAGCAAGAATAAGATCATGTTTCCAGTCACGATCAAGGAGGATCCAGAGGGGTGATAAGGCTGGCAAATTGATTGCGTGGTTGGATAAGAGGGAGAGAGCGAGCCGCGTGGTGCCTGTGATTGAGAGTGCTGATGGTGCGTGTGTCACCGAGCCGGAAGCCATTGTCTCCTGCTTCGCGGATTATTTCCGCGAAGTCTACTCCCCGGTTTCCCCCTGCTCGGAGGAAGATTCCCATGCCCTGCTTCGGGACATCGCACTGCCCTCCCTAACGGTGGAGGACAGGGATTCGCTTGACGCCCCTCCCACCTCGGACGAAATTGCCTTGGCTATTCGCTCGGTTGCATCCGGCAAGGCCATGGGCCCCAATGGTATTCCCATCGAGCTCTACAAGCTACGCCCGGATGTGTTGGCGCCCCACCTGCGCGCGATGTTCCTGGCGGCCCACTCGCAGGGTTCCCTTCCGCCGGACCAGCGCCTGGCCACAATTGTGGTGATCCACAAGGAGGGGAGGCCCCGTGAACGGGTCACATCCTATAGGCCGATTTCGCTTTTGAACGCGGAGCCCAAAATCCTTGCCAAGGTGTTGGCCAACCGGTTGGTTGGCGTGGTGGGCGACCTGGTCCACCAAGACCAATCTGGCTTTATACCGCACCGCAACACGGCGCTCAATCTGCGGCGCTTGCACGGGGTGCTCGCGCGTGTCCCCTTTGTGCGGGAGCCGGCCATCTTGGTATCCTTGGACGCCACCATGGCGTTTGATACGCTTGAATGGCCATACATCTGGGCGATGCTGGCGAAATTCGGGTTCGGCCCGGGTTTCATTAGCTGGGTCAAATTGCTATACTCGGGCCCATTGGCGCAGGTGGTAGTGAATGGGCGAGCCTCGGCCCCATTCGCGCTGGGGAGGGGTACGCGACAGGGTTGCCCCCTGTCGCCTCTCCTGTTTGCCCTGGCCCTGGAGCCCCTGGCGGAGTGGCTACGGTGGCACCCCTCTATCCGTGGTCTCCGCTGGACCCCCGAGCATGAGGACCGTGTGTCCCTCTACGCTGACGACATCCTTCTGTATCTCGCCTCCCCGCGTAAATCACTGATCGTCCTGGTTGATGTTTTGCGCTCCTTCGGTCGCAACTCGGGCCTGGTCATCAACTGGGCGAAATCCTGTGTCTATGTGCTCTCCGGGGAGGCTCCGGCCCTACCACGGGATTGTCCGATCCAGATTGCCCCCCACGGTTTTCGGTACCTGGGTATCTACATCACACTTGACCCGGAGGCCCGCTATGAGCGGAATTTGCTGCCCCCCCTCCAGCGCTTGAGGGAGGACGTGGTGCGCTGGCGGCGTCTGCCGCTCTCGCCGCTCGGCCGAGCGGCTTTGTTCAAAATGATGTCCCTGCCGCGATTCCTCTACGCCCTCCAGAATACTATGGACTTGGTCCCGGCACGCTATTTCCGTGAGGTGGAGGGCCTCCAGCGGCGCCTGTTCTGGGACGGGAGGCCGCGCATTGCTCTGGCTAAATTGACGCTCCCGTGGTACGATGGGGGGGTCGCCCTCCCGGACATTAAACGGTATTACTGGGCCTCCCAACTAGCTGCAATTAATCATGGCCTTTATGGGCCCGCCTTGAACCCGGCATTTGAGATGGATAAAATGCTCCTACCCGGTGGCGATTACAATCGCGCGCTCTACTCTGGCGCGCCCGACTCCCGTTTGACGGGACCGACGCGTGTTATGGTGCGTGTCTGGCACGCGGCTAATGCAGCTATGGGGTGGAAGAACCGTTTGACCCGGGCGTCACCGCTGTATGCGTCTGAGAGGTTGGGCTCCCTATGGACGTCGAAGGGCTTCGAGAAGTGGGACACGATCGGAATCAGTACGGTGGGAGATCTCTGGACGAGGGGGGGATTCAAAACTTTTGAGACGCTGCAGGCGGAGTTTCAGCTGCAGGGCAGTGAGTACTTTCGGTACCTACAAGTTCGCCATGCGCTGGGCTCCGTCTTCCCGGACGTCGCATCCATTCCGGAGTCTTCCCCCCTGGAGGACAGAGTGCTGGACGGCCATGTACCGGACAGCACGATCTCCCTCATATATAAAAAACTGATCAACGATAGATCGTGCCTGCTGACTAGTCTCCGCGAGGCCTGGGTTGCCGACGGGCTGGAGCTGGACGGCGAGGATTGGATTTCCGCGGTGGCCTCCCCGAAAGAGGTGGCCATCCCGGCTCGCCTTCGTTTCGTCCAGCTCAAGATCCTTCACCGGGTTTACGTGACGGGGCCAAGGCTTCTGCGTATGGGTTTTGCTGGTGACGGACTGTGTAAGCGTGGCTGCGGTGCGCTGGCGACTTTCATGCATATACTGTGGGAGTGCCCGAAGGTGGAGCGATTCTGGCGTGGTGTGCATGAGGTCCTGCGTGTGGTTACGCGTGTCGCGCTGCTGCCTGAAGCGAGGAGATGCTTGCTGAATGTATGGGAACCGAATGACTATTCGGTCCCGCAGACGCGGTGGGTGACTCTGGGATACATGATAGCTAAGCGTGACATTGCTCAATTGTGGGGATCCCAGAGGCCCCCTGCGGTATCGGCCTGGAAAGAGCATATGGATTGGTGTATGTTTCGTGAAAAGGTGGTGTATGTGGCGAGGGGTAAGCCTGGGGCGTGGGTGAAACTCTGGGGCCCCTGGAACGCCTACCGCGGGGGTATTTGTGAGCCACCACTGCTACCGGCTGCCTCACCTGTTCCGTCTCCCTAGACGGCCCCCCTCCCTCGGCCGCGGGCGCGCGGTCCCCCCAGTCCCTGACCTACTCCCATTCCCCTCCTCAGAGTTCTGCTGCTGGTTTGGATCCCCCACTTATGGAGCACGTGCTGTCACTTTAGATCGCGGGTTGCCTTGCGGGTGTGGTTTTTTGGTGTTGTTTTGTTTCAAGAAAAGGGAACCGTACTATGGGCTTGGAGCTGTGTGGCCTGCACCACTGATTACTCCTGTTTCACTGCTCTACACTGCCGAGAGACTTTTACTGTATGTATGCAATATGCTTTTGTCATTCTAGCGGCCGGCCGGGTGGTTGTAGGCCCATACCTGTAACTTTTACAACCTGCAATAAACGGTTTCAAAAAAAAAAAAAAAAAAGGAGGATCCAGAGGCCAGTATGTCAAGCTCTCCGAGAGAATGAGCTAGAAACATTGGCCAAGAGACCGCCACGTCCCGCCTCATTATGTTCCACACTGGTCTACAATTCTGCTACTTTCTTGAAACCACTATCATCATTCAATACCGCCAAAAAGCAAAATATTGGCGGGGAGAGACATTTGAAGACTTCATTGATACACTTGAAGAGACTGATAAAAAGATGATCAAATACCTCAAACATCTTGCTGGTAATGGGGTAAAGGAAGTTGTAAAGAATGTGTCCTGAACCAACGAAGAAATAACATACAATCAGATTAAAGAAACATTGAATGTCAAGTTCAATCCAATGCTAAATGTTGATTATGAAAGATATATTTTTAATCAAAAACAACAGAAAGTTGGCAAAACCATAGATGGATTTGTGGGAAGACTTGACACACTCATCAAACACTAAGTTCACTGAATTTAGTGACGAAGTAGCCATATATCACACTGTCATTGATGGATACTTGTCTGATTCATCCAGACGGTGAACGCTGAAAGAAACTCTGAGTCTAGAATGAGTGTTAATGGCTGCTAGTGCTGCAGAGCGTGCCGATCGACAAGATGCCGACATGGAGGCCAGAGGGGCCCAGAATGAGTCAGTCATGAGTGTGAAAAGCAAGTCCATGCAACAGACTGAAGGACACAAGGCGGTGTCTGCAAGTAAAACGAAGTGATGTTTTAGATGTGGATTTTCATTTCAACACGAAGGCAAATGTCCCGCCATTGGACAGATATGTAAAAGCTATGGGAAGGAGAACCATTTCCTGGCAGTTTGCAAAGCAGAGGGAAAAGCAAGTGTGTGAAGGTGCAAAGGCAATATGACCACTGGAACGTTCCAAAAGCAAAGTTCGACGCACATCCAGAAGGCCCAGCAGAGGCGTCAGGTAAGACGAATCGACATTGAACGAAGTTGATTGTCATCTGAATCATCATCAAACAGATCCTCCATATCAATATCAAGTGAAAGTGAAGAAGATGGTTGTGCCATTTCGATGTTTACTTCAGAAAACCTCGCGCATGTTAGACTGGCCACATGTGAAGGATAATGTCCGTTAAAGAAAAGTTGACATACCAAAGTCATTCAAAAATTGTCCCAAAATTATATTGAAACTAAATGGTTGTTCTAAACCTTTCATCATTGGCAGTGGTGCATCAATAAACATTATGCCTGAGAAGAAATATAATGAATTGTATCCCTTTTCACAACTTATGCCGTCAAAGACCAAAGTGTATACATGGGCTGCATCGACACCCATAAATCGTCATGGTTTATTTGTAGTGATGATGAAACACAAGATAAAGAAGGTGCAAGCACCCATCCATGTGCTTCAAGGGACTGCGTCAAGTGCGTGCAACATAAATGCTTACCATGAAATAGTAAGTCAGTTCCCTCCGTTGTTTCATGGTTTGAGAAAGCTTAGGAATATGTAAGTAAAGTTACATATTAATGAGGACATCTGTCCTGTCGCTTAAATACATAAGTGAATTGCTTTTAATTTACAAGATGCTGTGGCAAAAGAATTTGAATTGTTACTTAAGAATGATACCATTGAGCGTTCTACTGGTCCAAAGCAATGGTTTTCTTCCATTGTGGTAGTGTCCAAAAAGGACAGAGAAGGAGTGGTACGCATATGCGTTGCCATGCGCCAGACGAACAAGGCCATTGAAGGAGAACGACATTCAGGGTCACACAGTGCTGATACGATAGCACAATTAAATGGTGCAAAGATTTTCTCTCACCTTGATTTGAATAAAGGTTATCATCAGTTGGAACTCAAAGGAAACTGCAAGTACATTACAATCATTTTTACACATGTTGGTCTGTTTCGATATGTGGCGTGTCAGCAGCCGCAGAACTTTTTAAAGATGTCATTTGACGTATCATTCAGCCTGTTATGAATGGGTTCAATTATAGTTATGGCATATTGGTTTTCAGAGCTACCCAAAAAGAGCACGATAAGGCTGATGCATGTTTGACTTTGAATGCAGATAAATGGGAGTTCCATAAGACAACGTAAAAATTCTTTGGCCATATCTTTTCTGATGGGGCTATGGCACCAATCCTGCTAAAGTGCACACGCTTTTAAATGCTGACACCCCACAAGATGTTTCAATGGTATGTTCATTTCTTGGCATGGCCAGCTACTTTCCTAGATATAGACGAGCCTTTGCCACTGTAAGTGCTCCATTAAGAGTGTTGACAAAAAAGAATGTTTCATTTCAGTGGTCTCATGAATGGAGAACAGTTTTAAGAAAATCAAACAAGCCATTGAGAATGCTATTGAAATGGCATATTTAAATCCAAAACCTCATACAGAGGTTGTTGACACTAGCCCCGTTGGGTTAGGTGCTATCCTGGCTCAGCACAGCAGCCAATTGATGGCTTGAAGGCATATTGCGGCGTATGCAAATAGGAGTTTGTCCCAACCAGAACGTACTTGCTCACAACCTGAAAAAGAAAGTTTAGCCATGGTATGGGAGTCAAACACTTCCATGTATTCCTGTATGGAAATCCTTATAAGCTGGTAACTGATTTACTAACAATATTTGGCAATTCAAAGGCTAAAATGCCTCCACGCATTGAACATTGGGGAATACGGCTACATGAGTACAATTATAACATTGTGCATCATCTAGGAGAGGATAAGAACCCTGCTGACTACTTTTCTAGAGTGCCCATTGAAGGTCATGGTGCTCCAAGTCAGCTAAAGTTTATATTAACTTCATCGTAAAATCAAACATACCAACTGCCATTTCGTGAACCCAGATTATCACTGCCATGAGCCACGATCGTGACATGCTAAAGTTGAAAGATATAATATCACATCTGTCTTGGAACCAGCACACTTGACCTCTCACCAGTGAGGGTGAATTTCAAAACTACAGAAATGTCAAAGGTGAACTGTCCCTAACTCAATAGGAATTAATAATGTGAGGGTCAAGAATCTGTGCAACAGAAAATGATTGAAGTGGCCCACGAAGGACATAGGGGAATTGTTGCCACAAAAAGAGCTCTCTGAGACAGTCTGTTTTCCATATCGCGATAAGCGAGTTGAGAACGAATTAAAGGCCAATCATCTACGAAACTGCTTATCTACAAAAGTTACTCAACGCACTCTAAACATGTCCGAACTCCTGAAGCATGCATGGGAGAGAACAGCCATTGACTTTTTCAGTCCACTAGACAATGGACATAACTTGATAGTGATTGTGGACAATTACTTGTGATTTCCATTAATTGAGAATGTATGAAACTGGGTTTTTGCTGCAGTACCCCCCACACTTTTTGCCTGTTATTTGATGCAAGTTTGACTGAAGTGTACTGGGTTCCTGCTAGCCTGGTCCCCAGTACCAGCGTTCTTTCCCAAAACTGTACCATTGTTTTCCCCAATTAACAAAACCTTTAGCATCCTCTGTAAGTCCTTAGTAAATGGTACCCTGGTACCTAGTGCCTGAGGTACTAAAAAGGGTCCCTACGGGCTGAAGCACAAATTGTGCCACCCTAAGGGACCCTTCCCCACGCACATGCAAGACTGCCATTACAAGCTGAGTGTCTTGGTGCAGACATAAGTGAAAACCCAACATATCACACATCCCTGTGTGCCATGTACCCTATCACCACATGTAATATTAGTAAGTCACCTCTACAGCAGGCCTAACAGCCTTAAGAAACGGTGCTGAATATTTCATGTGAGGGCATACCTGCATGAGCAGATATGGCGCTGTGCTGGTCAATCCTATTACTGCCAGTACAAGTGACTAGGGAAGCCATCTTAAGACATGTGCTGTACACTGGTGAAAACGAGTTCCCAAGCTACATGATGGCTTCACTGAAAATAGGGATGTTTGGTATTAAACATCTCATATTGGTAAACCCACACTGACACCAGTGTTGGATTTACCAATACATGAACCCAGAGGGCACCTTGGAGGTGCCCCCTGAAAATCTGCCAGCCTCTGGTATACTTGCTCACTAGTGCCTGCCACCCAAGACACTGTTCTGATCTCCTAGGATGAGAGTGCTCAGGAGACCCACAACAAAAGCCTATCCGGGAAGAGGGTGTGACATTCCCTCCCACAGGACAATCTGCTTATTAGTCTTCCTTGGACAGTAAGCCTCAAAGGGCTGCTGCTTTTGAAATACGAACCTGGCTCCCCCTCACAGGAGAGGAAGCTGACTCCTTTGTGCAGGGCCTCTTTGGCACATGGACAGGTGGGAAAATTAGCTAGTCAGGTAGGCGTGCCTCTCCCAAGCTAGTACCACCCATAAGAAGGGCTAAACTGAGGTAGACACCGTTTTTCCGAAGTAGCCATCTTTGTGATAGCTTACTTAGAAATTCTGAATGGTATGCCCACTTCCTACAGGAAGTGGTCATATAGGGGGCGTAGTGATCCCAAGGGTCAGTAGCCCATTGGCTACTACCCTACAGTCCCCTAATGTCTAAATTCAGTATTTAGGGGAGCCCCTGGTATCCGAAGAACAGATCCTGATGGCCAAAGAAGAGTAAGGGCACCGAAGAGCCGTAAAAGCAGAGAGGAGCAAAGAAGTAGCTGACCTGGTACCAACCCTGCCGGCCTGTCTGCATCCCTCATCTAAAACTGTGCCAAAGTCAATTCGTCCTATAGCTGTTGACTTCAGAAACCTGGGAGGACTGCCTGCCTTCGATAAAGACCCAAGACCTCCAGTGAACAATGCACCTGATCTATTTCATCCTGCAGGAACTCCGAAACAAAGACTCTGAGGCCTCCGAAACCGCAAAAACCTGAAACATGAAGCAACCACTGCACCCAATGCCCTCGGCCCGAGTTGAAGAAGGCCAACTGTGTCAACTAGGTCCCCCATCCCCCAGAGCTTGAGTCTATCATGCTTACACCCCTTGTGGACTTCCCGACGTCGCCTGCAGTCTCTGCATGCTTGCCCCCTCGACCGCTCACTGTAGGAAAACCCGGTGTCTAAAGTCACCTCTGCATACGTCGCCCCCTGGCCACGGAGAAGAGGATCCCAGGTGTCCCTACAATTCCGAGCATTGCAAGACTTGAACCAGCCCCCTCCTGTTGGTTGAACACAATTGGCCTTCAGGCCAGAGCCTGCAGCCTCTTTTTGAAGTGACTGATCTCCATAGAAACCTATTGGGTTCCGGACGTTATTTTGCACCCTGCACCTGCCCACCCGTGCTGGTGCTGCCTTGGACCTTGCCCACCACACACCTTAACTCCTGGAGATTGGTCCCGTAAGTCCCTGTACTTTACTTGTTTGCAGACCTTGTTCTTCCTTCCATAGTATAACATTACAGAACTAAAACATTGCACTGTCTACTTTTTGAACTGAAAAGAATTTATATTTAAAAACGTACTTACCTGCACAATTTTTCTCTGATGCCTAAACATACATGAAAATACCTGCTATCTTTTATACATTAATGCCAGAAAAACAAATGTTCACAAGGAACTCATTTGGTTAAACAATTTTTGATATGCAAAATAGAATTATTTGCTCAGACTTAATCAAAATCACACTATTAATATTCAATACGACCTTTGGATAGGTCCAGGTACGCATTACCATAAATTGTCTCTAAAAAAGCCCATCACATCAATAAATCAATTTTTTCTTACTTCAGCCGAAGTAAGTCACATTTATTTTGCATTCACGACTTATACCACAAATGTAATCGCATTATACAAAAAGCATTTGGTAGTTATGCATATAATAGCACATTGTGTGTGATACGTGAGTCCCATTGAAGTGACCATAACCTAACTTAGTGAACATTAAGTGAAAACAAGTGAAGAAATGGGGAATTGGTTATTGGAAAAACAACATCAAAAGGAGAGCTGTATACAATAAGGAATACATTATTATAGGCTCTCTCTTCTGTTTTTGTGTCGACGACGTTTCGACCCTCTCTTGATACGGGGTCTCTTCAGGACAGCGTTTCTGGGGACTGAATGAGGGGAACAGATTACATTATGGAGGTGGAATGCATGGTAATAGTGATAAGGGCTCAATGATTGTGTGTACTATTGCTTACAGTACAGCACAGGGCATCTATTTCTGGAAGGTTCTTAGCAGAACGGATAATTGCTGTGGAATCTTAGGGAACCGAGGGTCTGGTCAGCATAATAGCTGAACCTGTAATATTAAGGAAGGATTCAATCTAGTACCTTATATTGACATAATACAGCTTGTATGTAAAAAAAAAAATTAAAAATAGTAAAAAACAGAACTCACTTTGGAAGGTTCTGTTGATTGCAAGGAACCCTTGAATATAGCCTGATGCAATGTTTTTCACAAAATGCAGTGCCGGGACGAACTGCAAGAACAAATGTACAAATGACATAGCACCAACCACGATAATAATAAGGCCTTATCAGTCATGTACTGACACTAATTATCACATTAGAAGCGTCTATAGTCTACTTACTAAAGCGTCGCCATGGGGACCTCTCAATCGAGCGATATTCCTTGAGTGCGGGGCCGTGGCTGTAGCATGATATTCAAAATACGTGACCGGAAACAAGTCACGCTGCCACGCGATAGTGAGGGTTTTACCTAGTAATTGTAGCCGCCATCTTTGAATGGGCATGATCTAATGCCGGCCGCTTAATAGTCGCCTAATACGTCAAGTTATGTATTCCTCAGAAAGTATAAGGCGTTGTAATAAGATCAATGGTTTACAAAGACGCACATATGCACTTAAATTCAACTGACTAGTTGTAGTGTTTTGATTTTTAGGACAATGCCGTATTTGTACAGTTTAAAAAAATCGATATAATGTCATGAAGCAGCGGTCATTATACAGCCGGGTTACTGAGAGTTAACTGTTTCCGAGATTGGTAAACCTTGCAAGAGGTACGTGTCTATTTGTGCAATCGAGTGGCGGCCATCTTATTACAACTGAAAGTTCTATGAAGCCATTGTAGGCATATTCGTTCAACTAGTAACTAATTTGGCCATTTCTAATAGGGTACAACCTCTTATCCGTTGATTGCTGATTAATCAAATATATTTCGTACTGTTATCCCTGGCACTGTTCTAAACGGCAGATAAGCGTTTGTGCACACAGAGGCACACGTGCACTTAAGATGAATTTACATATATAACACAAAAGACGCACGGTGACGATTATACAAATACTGAAATCAAATCAATAAAACATATGCACAAATAAACAATTAAAACACAAAATAACATTTAAATATCTGTACAATAGGCCATGATATTGGCCAATTTCATGGCATGGTTACACGAAGAGCTGTTTTTCGGGGATATTCCATATATAGTGAATGGAAACATTACAATTAGATTGTCTTTCTACATATCACATGTTGTATATACAGTGTTTGTAGAGAAATGTAGACATGGCCCTGTCTGATTCTAGTGTTGGATTCAATGTCTTAATGCAAGCTAATAAATCTACGCCATTCTTCAAGGCTGTTTAACCCTTTTCGAATAGAGCCACATTTGTCGATCCATTTACACTCCAATGTTTGTAAAATGAGTGAAATGTCTCCACCTCTAGATGGTAATGTAGCCTTTTCTATCACTTTCCATTTCAAGTCGTCTGCTGAATGTGCTTTCTCTTTGTAGTGATCTACCAAGGGAGCACTCTCAACTTGGCATCGGATTCGGCTTCGATGTTGGCCAATGCGCGCTTTCACTGGTTGTGTGGTCTGGCCTATGTATATCAGATAATAGGGGCACCATATGCAATAGATCACATTAGGTGTTGAACAGTTTGTTAAATCGCGAAGCGTGATCTTGGTGTTGCCATGGATAAACTGTTTAGTTTCTAAGGAGAACTTACAGGCTACACAATTTCCACATTTATAGTGTCCTGTCAGTGGGGGAAGTGACCAAAGTTCACGTATGGGGCTCTTAGCCTGGATGACACTAGTGTCTGAATGCACTAAATGATCTTTGAGATTTTTGCCTTTTTTGAAAGAGAACATCGGTAATTTTTGACATGAGTTCAATGTGTTCAATGTGGGCCAGTGTTTTTTGATGGTTTTCTGTACCTGGGTACTCAAAGGACAAAAGGTGGTGACGCAAACACTACGTTTGGTGCAGTCTTTTTCGGTTTTTGTGAGTAGTACTTCACGTGGACTGAACCAAGCTCTCTTCATTGAGGTCTTCACTAATCTTTTAGGATATCCCCTCTCCACACACAACCACAAGGGGCCAACACCTCGAGGGATTGTCACCCGACCACGCAGAGGCCTAGAAGCACCGAAGCGCGCCAAACGACTGGGGACAGGAGGGCGTGGCAGGCAGTAGCTGCATGTGGGAGCGCGCCACTAAGAAGCGACCCATGCCCGACTAGTGAAGGCAAAAACAGAACTGGCGACCCCAGGGTCATCTAGGAGGGGGCAAAGCAGCCTTTCACTTACGCAACCAGGCAGCTCAGGTGAGAGGCAGGCTCCAGGGAGTCCACCAGAGACAGACGACAGAAGGAGCTCAGCTCAACACAATAGGGGCACGATAGGGGCAAGCGACGTCTCTCACCAACCTAGTGCCCTTCCTACCCAAAAGAGGGGACCCGGTGATGCCCTGGGAGGACTGGAAGCGGTATTTCCTGAACTATCTGGAAGCCTTAGAAGAGGAAGGTGAAGCAGAGTTCTCAAGTGCAAGGAAAAAGAAAATACTACTGCACAACCTAGGCCCAGAGGGTATCAGAGTATACGACAGTTTAGTGAAAGAGACCAGACCGGCGGCCCACCACGGAAGTGTTCCAACACGCGCTGGAAGACCTAGATGCTCACTACAGGCCAGTGGTGTGCACGGCCATAGACATATGCAATTTCTTCCAGAGAAAACAGAATAAGGGAGAGTCCATAGACGAGTACGTAGCGGCGTTACAGAAGATGGCGTTGACATGTAAATTCGGCACACTTCATGATGAGCTCATCAGAGACCAGATCATCATGCACACCACCAACACGGCTATACAGGAGAAGTTATGGGTCAATGGTGACGCCCCGCTGAAAGAAGTGTTGGCACTTGTGAAGAAGGCAGAACTATCAAAACGGTGCGCGGAGGCGGCCAAAAGAGAGAGCAGCGACCGCACACCAGTCTGCAGGATAACAGACAGTGGCAGACCAGACGCCCCGAAACAACAGACACCAAGCAACGCAAGGTATCAGAGAAGGTATCCTCAGAAGGCCATGAAGAACCAGTAACCACAGGTAGAACGCAAAAATATGTGCTACAGGTGCGGCAGCCATTCACATCAAGGTCATGACAAACATTGCCCCGCATTCCGGGCCAAGTGTGCATACTGCAACATAATGGGGCATTATGAGAAGGTGTGCAGGCGCAAGCTTAGCAGGACGGAGGTGAAGTACGTGGCACAAGAACCAGAAGGGGAGGAGGTGATGGAGCAGGGTTTTTTTACTTTAAAACCGAATACCTGTTTCATTTTTGCATGTTATAACTAAAAGTACTACTGATTAATTATTAAAAGTTTGTTGAATGATGTTTAACCAACCTTATTAACAAGAGAATTACACGTGGGAATGCTATTGCATGGCTAAATAATAAGTGAACTAAGTTGGTGAGCAAACTGACAGAAAACGATGTTGCTTATGTGATGTTATGGTGTTTTGCGCTTACAATTAATATGCATTAATGGCTTTTGATGTCGCAAATGGCTAGATAAATACACACACATAAGGGTATTAGCAGGGGAATAACACTGTATAATCATTTCTGTGCAGTAATTCTGTCTTATGTTTATTTTTGCTTAAGTTGTCCAATGTGGCCTACCCGAAAATGGCTGCCACCTACAGCCTGCACTCGAGTAGATGGAATTTTACAAAAAGGCTTATGACCTTGCACCTCCGATGAACTGAAAAGCCATAAGCATGATGACTAGTCCGGGACATCTGCCAAAAGCCCCTAGAAGATGGAAAAGTTGATACGAACTTGATGTGAACCCAAAATTGAAACAAATTCACCTAGTAGAGACATCCGTAAAAGTAACGAATTAGTCATGGACGTTCAATTCTGCTATTCATTATTTGGGACAATCTATGCGTGAGAACATCTCGTAGAATATCGAAAAGTACCAAGATGACATTATTTCAGCCATTCATCCGTTCTGAATAAAGAAATGTAACTTTATAGAATGTAAATTTTAGTATAAATAATAGTAGACTAGAGAGGTCTAGCGCCACTTCTTCCCGAGGTCCCTATGCTGACGGAGAGGACGATGACTCTACATGACGACAGAAGACTCTGATTCTTCTACAAAGGACCGGTTCTGACTTAGGATCTGACATTTAGACAGAATAGGTAAATATGAGAGAAATGAATTTTGCATTTAATTGGCTTTTCATGAAATTTTAGATAAATGAACCATCTGTTTGAATTTCTGTCTCGGGTGATTATTTCTGGTCATGTTTATTGATTTTATTGTGTATTCTTTGAAAGGTATTTTGTTATATCTACAGCAACTAGCTGGTCGCATTGACCTCAAAGTACAGGCAGATTAGATAAAGAGTTCTTTGGAAGGTGTTTCTCCTTTGCAGGGCACGGATAGAGTGATTTAGGGTGAATGTTGGTGTAATGGGCCCCACCAGCGTGTGATGTGTGTATGCGTGTGTGACTGTGAAATCATTCCATCCGTGGAAGTAGAGGGGATTCGGAAGCTCTGATCTGCACCAGTTTCTTGGTAGCAGAATGATAGTTAGCTATTGTCTTGATCTGGCAAAATTGCGTGTATATAGGCTTGTTGATTATTGATTGATATTTGTACTAACACTATATGTTGAAGTCGTGTTGAGTTCTATGTATTGTGAACGACTTCTGGGACGTAGGGAGTCGGTGACAGTTCCGTACTAGAGCAAAGGGAGTGTTGCTCTCTGAAAAAGGCGGGATTGTTGACCCTGTATGCAGACAGGGGAAAACGTGTGACAATTGAAGTTGCGCGTCGCATTGTCTGGGTTCGATGAGGTAGCATCGCCGTGTGTTGCCATTAGAAACGTATTTTCTGTATGAAAGAAGTATATATGATAGCGAAGGTTATCTGTGAAACTCTGGTCTTAAGTCCCAGGGATCCGTAAGGTATTCCGTTAAAGCTTACCGCTGGAGAAGTAATAGGTATTCTCGGAGCTTGTTAGAAGGACAGGGCAGAGGTAAGCGCTGCTTTGTTAACGTGTGATATAATTCTGTAGTAGGACAGACTGTACGCTGTTCTCGGGAAAGACAGAATTCTGTGTGAATGTACTACATTTTCTGGTGTGTGTGTGTGTGAGAAGGCATTCTGGTTAATTGTGAAACTCTTAGGAGCATTCCGGAGGGAAACAGTTAATTGATGCTTGTTAGAAGGGTAAAGTAGAGGGATGTGCTACTTTATCAACGGAAGTAACGATTCTGTAGTAGGGCAGAGGTAAGCGCTGTTCTCGGGAAAGGCAGAATTCTCGTGGGAAAGGTCTTTTGCTGTTCTGTGGCTAGCGAAGCAGACATTGGAGATGTTTGTATGTTGTAACCAACAGACTCGTAGAAGTTGAAACAAAGTCTAACGAGTAGTTTTGTAAAGGAGGGGTAGACGCGAGAGGCAGGAGACAGGAGCAGAAGCAACTGCAGCGACTGCTGACGTCAGGGAGACCGCGCTGTGATTGGACAGGGGGTTAGAACGGTGGAAGCGCAGAGATTGGTGTGCTAGTGTACGCCATGCTAGGATTGGGAGACATACAGGGTGACGTAGACGCTTCAGGATTGGTGCGTTAGTGTGAGTCGCGTTGGGATTCGCGGACTGAGTCAGTGATGTAGACGCTCCACGATTGGTGCGTTGGTGTGAGTCGCGCTGCAATTGGACAAAAGATCGTACAGCTGTAGTAAGAGTAAACAGCTAGTGCAAAAATAAGAAAGATGTATTACCATGCTGAGGAAAAGAAGAAAAAATCCTTGCTTAGTAAGGTTAAAACCTGGTTTGACAAGGATAAAGACATAGTGACAAGGGAAGGACAGTTATTGCCCCCGATAAGAACACCGGCATCCTTCATGGTTGTGAAGTATGAGTATCATACCTGTATGTGGTTAGATAACTGGGTAAAGTACACTAAGGACGATGGAGTGTTAGCGTTCCCAGAACATGGTTCATTTAATCTGGCCATACTGAGGAATTTACGAGAGCAGATGATGAATCTAGAGCCTCGGCCTAGGCCGACGCAATTTGAGGCATTGACTGAATGGGAAGACGAAATGCATGAACGAGAAAAGCAGAGGAGTGGAGGTAGTTATAGGTACATGTTTGGGCGGAAATATGATCGTGAAACCCATCATGACCGAATGAGAAGGTGGCGTGATGCCAGTATGACTGAGGGATTATATCCTGTAAGAACAGCAGAGGAATCAGGAGGTAGAAAATGTACAGAGAAAGAACATAATGTAGAAACCAGAAGATATGGGGCAAATGAGTCTGATGATGATGTCTTAGAAGACATGCTCTACAAAAGACCACCCCCGTATAGACGAGAACCGGAGGTAGGAACAGCAGTTACCCCAATGAGAAACACCCTGCGGATTATAAAGACAGAGGCTACAGCCCCTGAGTTGAAAAGCAGTTGTTCTCTGGCGGAAAGAGAAAGAGAGAGAGATAGAGAAAGAGAGAGAGATAGAGAGAAAGAGAGAGAGAGAGAGAAAGAGAGAGAGAGAGAGAGAGATAGAGAGAGAGAGAGAGAGAGAGAGAGAGAGAGAGATAGAGAAAGAGAGAGAGAAAGAGAGAGAGAAAGAGAGATAGAAAGGGAGAATGAACTTGAAAATGAAAAGACCAGAGAACTAGCAAGAACTACATCTGAACTAACAGAGAAAATCAGGGAGCTGACTAAGAACCTTGAGGCTGTTACAGTGCCCGTGACAATATGCCGATTTTTGACAAGCAGAGGACGGGTGAAAATGGTTTGACGGTGCCATATGTGGGCAATAGGTTGATTGTACCTCCGGAGCAGGCGGAAATGAGAGCGGGAGAAACACAGTGGAGAACAGGAGAAAATCAGTGGAGACATACCTTATGTGGAGGGGAAATGAGTGTGCAGACTAACTCAAGTTTGAATTCTGGATGTATGGAAGGGAACAGAGGATCAATTTTGGAACCACAAAGGGTGACAGAACCAGGGGGTGCGGAAAAATCTGTGATAACTGCTGAGGATTTGAATGATTGGCTGAAAACATTACAGAAAAAGGAGAAAGAGTCACAGGGAATTGATGAAGCTAGGCTACGTATGGAAATGGGAGTTGATAGTAGGAACTATACCTACAGAAACTCTGAAGGATTATCAGGAAGGGGAGATCCTCTTCTTGTGTAAAAGCATCACATGGAGAGCAAAGAACATACATGACAGGTTGAAAGGAATAGCTAGTGAATTGGGAATTGACATGGATAAGGTGAAAGCTTTACAGAAGTCATACCGAGTGGATTTTTCAGACAAGGATATTGAGAATCTGAACAATGCAGGCCGAACAGGACAGATTAAGGAAATGATTGCCTTGTTGAAGAAATGGGGAGATGTGGAAAGATGGAAAGACAGATGGTATCGAAAGCGAGAGGATGGGACAGATAGAACTTACTCGGCATTTCCCCTGAAAGAAAAAGAGAAGGCAGTGACAGCTTACCCCATGAGGGAGATTCCAGGAGGTGGGAACGTACATGTCCCATGGACCAGACAGGATATTTTATCATTTACGAATGATTTCCCTCGACTAAGGGAAAAACCTGTTGAGTGGTACAGACAAGTCGACAGATTTGTAAAGCTGTCAAAAGTACTGTGGATTGACCTGAATAGTCTGTTTGATATAATTGTACCAGCAGACCTGTGGGCAGAATGTAAAATAGTCATAGACTGGCCCACTAAGGAATACCCAAGAGATCAAAAAACAGGAGCTCCAGACCCGGAGGTAATGAAGAAGTACGAGCAGGTTATGGCCTTTTTGAAAAATAAAGTACTCCCCAAGGAGACAGACTGGGTTAAAATAGACCGAACACATCAAGAATTGAAAGAATCAGTCCATGCTTACTATGAAAGACTGATACTAGCTTTTAAGCAGTTCAGTGGAGATGAACACCTAGGTGACAAGGATCTGAGTCATTTTGTGTATAGATTTGTGTACGGTTTGCGGCCTGAAATCAGTGAAATGATACGGCAGCACACCGTGGACTGGCAGAGTAAGAAGATTGATGAGATTTTGAGACATGCAAAATACTTCAGTGATGAGATTGAGACAAAGCAGAGAAAGCTAAAAGAAAAGGCAATGTGGGCACAGGTGAAAGTTGCAGAAAGACAGGAAGCTCAGCTGGTTGAACAGGCAAATAACTCAGGAAATAAACCCAGGTTTGGTCCAGGAAAAGGAAAAGGGAATATTGAAGAAGCGAAGAAAAAGTTCCCATGCCACAACTGTGGAAAATTGGGGCACTGGAAATCCGAGTGTAAGAATCCACCGTCTACTAACGATGATAATTCATCATTGAATTCGCAGGTGCAGAGTGAGGGGTGTGGTCAGCATCGGCAACAGCAGAAGGCTGATAAGCAGCAGAATCAGGTGCCAAAACCACCCTTGCCACAGAGAAAAGGATCCCAGAAGTACAGTCAAGAATCGGGGTTCTACGATGAAGAGCAGGTAATCAAACCAAAACGCGCAAGCGCTGTATCTCAGTACTGGCTGAAAAATGAGGGAAGTGACTCTGAGGGAGACTTCTGACGGTGCCGAAGAGAGGAGGAGGAGTGCGTACTTGGCGCAACTCTAGAAATAGACCAGGCAGGGCCTTTTGTAGATGGGAAAATTAATGGTGAAAGTATCACTTTCCTAGTTGACACTGGGGCCACGAGAACAACTGTCAGGTCAGCAGATATAAAGAATCTTCCTCTTTCGGACGAAGCAATCCAAGTGTTTGGTGTGTCCAACACACAGATAAAAACACTACTTACTGAACCAGTAAGGGTTAGAATAGGGAAATTTTCAGATATGCACCGATTCGTGGTGTGTGACACAAGTCCTGTGAACTTGCTAGGCAGGGATCTGCGGTGCAAGATGAATTGCACTATTTTCTGTACTCCAGATGGTATAATCTTTGAGACACCTGATGAAGATGTTCTATACAGAATGACCATGGATAACAGAGAATGTGAGGCTCTGGGAACATATGCAATATTTAATCCTGATGCATTACCCCCAGAGTTGAAACAGACAGTGAAAGCAGCAGTTTGGGATTTTACTGGAGAAGATGTGGGTCTGATGAGAAATGTAGATCCAGTAAAGATTACTGTAAAAGAAGGAGTGGTTTATCCAAACATACCGCAATACAGATTAACACCTGAAATAATTGAAGGAATAACACCCTTAATTGAGAAAATGATCCAGCAAGGGGTGTTAAGAGAAATATTGAGCAGCCCATGTAATTCACCGATAATGGGACTGAAGAAACCTAATGGAAAGTTCAGAATAGTACAAGATTTGAGAAAGATTAACAAGATTGTTGTGCCATGTTGTCCTATTGTGCCAAATCCATCAGTGATTTTGTATCAGATTCCCCATGATGCAGAATATTACACGGTAATTGATTTGTGTCATGCTTTCTTTTCAATCCCATTGCATCATGACAGCCAGCCAATATTTTCTTTTAGATTTGGAGAACGGATTTTGGCATGGTGCCGAATTCCACAGGGGTATACAGAGAGCCCCTCAATATTTAATCAATTGCTAAAGAAATCTCTGGAAAGTCTGACAATGCCTGAAAATTCAGTCTTGGTCCAATATATTGATGACCTACTTGTGGCATCAAAAACACGTGAAGCTTGTGAAGTAGACACCATTGCATTACTGAATCATTTGGCAGATGGAGGGTTAAAGGTATCTCCAGCCAAATTGCAGTTCTGTAAGAAAGAAGTCCAGTATCTGGGACACAATATTGAGAAAGGCCTGAGAAAAGTGACTATTGACAGAATCAAAATCATTAGGGGAATGAGAGCCCCAATGACACAAAGGGCCTCATGTAGGTAGCATACCAGTTACCACTTCTAAAATACCGAACGATACCGAATCGGTATTTTAGAAGTGGTAACTGGTATGTAGGTAATGAGTCGGTATTTTTTACCGAATCGTTACTAGTCGGTAATTACCGAATCGGTATTTACCGATTCGGTAATGAGGCATACCTTCCCATTGATGGGAAGGTATGCCTCATTACCGAATCGGTAAATACCGATTCGGTAATGGGGGGAACACATACAAGGGTGGCAGGGTGTCACATTGACACCCTGTTGCACCCCTGATTCGGCCATGTGTGCACATGTGGCACACATACATGCCCTAAGGGCATGTATGTATGCCACATTGCACACTGCTACGCGCGTAAAAATGCATTTACACATACATTCATTATTTACCACCAACTATAAGTTGGTGGTAAATACCGACTCTTAAACACACACACACACTCCCCCTACATCTCGATTTTGCTTTCGGAATTTACCGAATCGGTAAAATTACCGATTCGGAAAAGTTACCGATTCGGTAACATTACCGATTCGGTATTATTACCGAATCGGTAATTTTACCGATTCGGTAAATTCCGAAAGCAAAGTTTGTCCCCCTACATACCAATGGCCAAAATACCGGTCGGTAACGGTATAATTACCGAAAATCGGCCGTTACCGACCGGTATTTGGCTTCCTACATGAGGCCCAAAGAGAGGTGAGAATGTTCCTGGAAATGGTGGGTTACTGTCGTCAGTGGATAAGTAATTTTTCTCTGATTGCCAAACCATTGATTAAATTGACCAAAAGTGAGGTGAAAGACCCATTAGAACTAAACCCAGAAGAAATGGCTGCATTCAGAGAGCTGAAAGACAGACTTTGTGAAGCTCCTGCCCTAGGAATGCCTGATTATGAAAAGGAATTTGAGCTGTACTGTAGTGAGAGAAATGGATGTGCACTTTCAGTGTTAATTCAGAAACACGGACGTCTGAGAAGGCCAATTGCCTATTTCTCCGCAACTCTTGACCCAGTAGCTGTGGGTTTGCCAGGTTGCCTGAAAGCAGTAGCTGCTACCTGCAAAAGTCTAGAACAAAGTGAGGGAATCATAATGGGATACCCTGTACGGGTATTTGTACCTCATGATGTGGCGATCCTTTTAACAAGGAGCCGGACACAGTTCATGTCTCATAGTCGGCTGACTAAATATGAGAAAGTCATTCTTGGTGCAACCAATGTAAGTCTGGAGAGATGTGTGAATGTGAATCCAGCGACACTGTTGCCTGATGCTGAATGTGTGGGAGTGAGAAATGATGTTGATCATGATTGCCTGGATGTACTTGATTACTGCACAAAGCCAAGGCCAGACATAAGAGATCTGCCACTGCCTGAAAGTGATCATGTGTTGTTTGTGGATGGATCTTGTCTGAGAACAGAGGAAGGAGTGTTGAGTGCTGCATATGCTGTGTGCAAAGTCTCGGAAGTTGTGGAAGCATCACCCTTGAAAGGAGTTAAATCCGCTCAAGTGGCAGAACTGGTGGCACTGACAAAGGCATGCAAGATTAGGAGAAGTGTGAGAGTAACTGTGATAACTGACAGCCAGTATGGCTTCGGGGTTGTCCATTATTTTGGCCAGCTATGGCTACAAAGAGGTTTCCTGACCTCAAGTGGAACTCCCATAAAGAATGCTGAAGTGGTTGGAAAACTGCTAGAGGCGATACAGCTGCCCAAAGAACTAGCAGTTGTAAAATGTGCTGCTCATGGTCATGGTGACGATTTTGTGACAGTCGGTAACAAGTTTGCAAATGACATTGCACAATATTGTGCAAGAAACAATCACTCAATTAACAGGAGTAAAGAACGGGAAACGTCTTCTTGTTCATTAATGTTTACTAATGAAGTGGGGACATGGGAGGAAGTAAAACAGCTGCAGGATGAGGCAGAAGATGACGAAATGAGAGATTGGGTGAAGGCAGGTTGTGCACCTAGAGAAAAAGATCATGTGTGGGTCTATAGGGATGGAAGACCAGTCATGCCAAACAGCATGCTATCAACAATGGCAAGGATGTATCATGGCCAAGGACACTTGGGGAGGAATGCTATGATAAGAGCCTTTAAGCAAACCTGGTACAGTCCAAAGTTTAGACTGATAGCAGAAAGCCTCTGCCAGAGATGTCTGATATGTCAGCAATTCAATCCTGGAAAGAAAACAGTGGTGAGCCTAGGAACAATAGGCAGGGAAGGAGGACCCTTCACAAGAATGCAGATAGACTTCATTGAAATGCCCCAGTCAACAGGTTGAGGTATGTCCTGGTGGTGGTCTGTTTGTTCTCAAGGTGGGTGGAGGCGTACCCAACAAGAAGAAATGATGGGATAACAGTGGCCAAATTACTGTTAAGAGAGTTCATCCCAAGGTACGGGTTCCCAGTAACGATTGAATCAGACAGTGGAGGATATTTTTATAATGAAATCATGGGTCTAATTTGTGAAGCATTGAGTGTACAGCAGAAGTTGCATTGTGCCTACCGACCAGAGGCTTCTGGGGTAGTTGAGCAGATGAATGGTACTATCAAAAACAGAATTGGCAAAATGTGCTTAGCCACAGGAATGAAATGGCCCGATGTCTTGCCTCTAGTCCTGATGACCATTAGGTCTACTCCAGACAGAACGACAGGTTTGAGTCCACATGAAATTATCATGGGACGTGCTATGAGGCATGCATATGTACCAGTGAACAAGCTGATGACTATAACTGATGACATGATTTTGGATTATTGCAAAGGCCTGGCTGACGCAGTTCATTCTGTGTTTCACCAGGTTGGAGAAGAAGCCACCACACTTGAAAAGAAACCAGCCCATGATCTGAGCCCAGGGGACTGGGTAAGGATAAAAGTCCACAGAAGATGGAATTGCCTTGTTCCAAGGTGGGGGAGACCAAGACAAGTCATCTTGACTACAACGACTGCTGTGAAGTGCGCTGGTGTGAAGAATTGGATACATGCAAGCCACACACTGAGAGTTCCAAATCCAAGAGATGGTACTGGAAAAGAATACTTTGAAGAATCAGATTCCAGTGATGATGCAGACAGTGAGGCAGTAAGAAGGAAAAAGAATCCTGAAAGTGGGGAAAGTGAGTCAAGAGAAATTTTCATCCCACCAGAAGAGGTTCTGAAGAGAACAGTGCAAACTGCAGAAGCAAGTTCAGACTCAGAAGAATTGCCTGAGGTTCCAATTGACAGTGACCAACAGAATAAGAAAGAAAGAAAAGAAAAGAACATTCCATCAGAAGAGACACCTGAATCACATGAGGAAATTGGACAAATTCCACCTGAGATAAATATTGAAGAAAAAGGGACAGACAAAGACAGAGAGGGACAGATTGCAGAAAAACCCCGAGGAGGTGTAGGGAACATCAACTAGGTGAAGGGACAAGTAGACAGCAAGAAGATTGCGTGTCGGAGACCCGAGGAGGGACAGAAGTAGGGAAATCTCAATTGGTGGAAAAAGAGACTGTTGGAGAAAAAGAAGTTGTTAAAGAAAAGAAAGCTGTTAACGAACCAGTAGCAACTGAAACAGAGTCTGATGAAAGTGACAATGAGATTCATGGAGGACGAGTTCTGAGAAAGAGAACTTGGCTTGGAGAAAGAAACAATAAAGAAGGAAAGCAAAAGAGAAATGCTAAAGGAGGTCTTTGGCCAAATAAGATAAAGAGACTAAGGTACAGACTGACACGAGTTAACTCTTCGAAAGCTGAACAAGTGAACGAAGTGTCAAGTCAAAATCCTACCAAGGAAGAAGAAACAAAGATACCTGAGAGAACTAAAAGAGTAAGAAAACCAAACCAGAGGTACAAGTCACCGGAATGGACGTATGTGGCACTGCCTGAAGAAGGAGAAGAGGCGGACAGCCAAGGAAGTCCAGAGGAGTCTTTACTGAAGGAGGTTGCTGAAGAAGAAGCTGTAGGAATCCTGAGAGTTATCTTGTCCGACATTGGAGAAGAGACTGATGTTCAGGACCTGATACAGTTTGATGATGATGAAGAGACAGTGAAAAGTGATGAAAATCCAAATTGAGTAAATCCAAGGAAAATCACTTGGAGAAGAGAAGAAAAAGAAATACTAAAATTAGTAGATTGTAATAATCAGTTGGGTACTTGATGCCCTTAAAAGTTCAGTAGAGGAGTAGAAGAGGCTAAGTCAAAAGACACGGTCAAATTAACAAAATGGCTAACACTGAGAATAAAAGTAGATGTACCTTTCTGAAAGGATGGTGCAAGATGTGCTGCTGCTGTACAGGTTTATTAATGCTGCTTTGGAGCGTGCTTGCTCTACTGATTTCATTTAGAGTCACTATAGACACTTTAGAAGGTCATATTGAGAATAAGACTAATATAGGGAAGAGTCCATTAAAGGTAGTTCCAACTAGAACTAGTAATGTACATATACATAAAGATAGGTCAATTAATGACTTTTCTAGCAATGTTTTTTCTAAATTGTTGTATGAGTACGTAAAGACAATGGAAGTAAGGGATTGCTACGTCTGCATGCAATTACCTGCCTCTGTTTCGGAAAGAGTGACTTATCATCATCTTCCGGCTACGTATGGAATTTCCTGTAGTGTGTTGATTAGTATATTTTATCAGTTAGGGAAATTAGATTAAAATATGTCTAATGTAGATAATATTCTTGGGCAATTGCCTATGAATAAAGAATTGAATCCTGCAAAGGAAGCTAACACTTTAGGTGAGATTATTTTAGAAACCAAAGAATTAACATTAAATATGTTTTCAGAAACAATTTAACTTGCAGTTTGAAGGGAGAAGAGAAGAATTTTTTAGACATGGTTGAGAGAAGAAGGTTGAACATGCACAAGAAAGCAGAAGGGCATAAAATGAGTGATACAATGTGGGATATTGAGAAGGAAAAGGAGTTGAAAGATAGAGCCAGTCAAACTATGGCTATAGATGCCCCACAGAAAGGGAAACTGTGCATTACCAGGAAGAGATCCCAATATGATTAGTATTTCATAGGGACTAGTGAGTGCCATGATACATACTTTATTGCAACCGGATGGGGATTTAGAGGAGGAGAAGATCCAGTTTTTCCGGGAGTGTATTATATTTGTGGGAACAAGGCTTATTACCGTTTGCCTGACCATTGGTTTGGTACATGTTATGTTGGCCTGGTCTTTCCAAAGATTTTTCACATGGCTAGAGTAGATGATGCTGAACATTCTAACACATTAACGCGTTATAGAAGAGAAACATGGACAGAAATTGTAGGAGATATTTTTGGAGCTTTAATTCCAGCAGTGGGAATTTCTTTGAATGCATTTGGCATTCGGAAGCTGTCCACAGTGGTAGATCGCTTGTCAACAAGCACCGCTGGAGGCTTTCTTTTGGTTAATACAGAAATGGTTGCTTTGCGTGCTATGGCGATGCAAAATCGACTTGCCCTTGACATTCTTTTGGCAAAAGAGGGTGGAGTCTGTGGAATGCTGAAAGTTCAACATTGTTGCACTTACATTCCTGACGAAAGTAAAGATCTAAAAGTTTATATCAAAAATATTACTGATTTGCATGAAGAATTAGTACCACTGGAAGCTGAAAGTATATGGACTAAAATGGCTAATAAGATGATTGATATTAAAATCTTTGTAGCTAAGATAGGTAGTACCATATTTGGTAAGATATTATTTCCATTAACATGTGTAATTGTTGCATTATTGATTCTTAGATTAGGATGTATGTGTTGTAGATATAGAAGAAATAAAAAGAAAATCACAAAAGAAAATGTTAAAAAGAGACAAAAGAAACCAGAAAGAGATCCACAAGAAATAGAACTAGAAGAGCTAAGAGAAAGCATATATATAGAAACTAAAAAGGAAGATGAGATGGAAACTAGGGTTTAAAAACATGAATAAGAACAAGAAGATACTTCAAATTCTTCCAAAAGGGGAAACTAAATAGATTTTTGGGGTTTTGATTTTTGTGGTGATTATATATCACCAAAGGGGGGATTGATGGAGCAGGGTTTTTTTTACTTTAAAACCGAATACCTGTTTCATTTTCGCATGTTATAACTAAAAGTACTACTGATTAATTATTAATTATTAAAAGTTTGTTGAATGATGTTTAACCAACCTTATTAACAAGAGAATTACACGTGGGAATGCTATTGCATGGCTAAATAATAAGTGAACTAAGTTGGTGAGCAAACTGAAAGAAAACGATGTTGCTTATGTGATGTTATGGTGTTTTGCGCTTATAATTAATATGCATTAATGGCTTTTGATGTCGCAAATGGCTAGATAAATACACACACATAAGGGTATTAGCAGGGGAATAACACTGTATAATCATTTCTGTGCAGCAATTCTGTTTTATGTTTATTTTTGCTTAAGTTGTCCAATGTGGCCTACCCGAAAATGGCTGCCACCTACAGCCTGCACTCGAGTAGATGGAATTTTACAAAAAGGTTTCGCTCTGCCTATGATCTTGCACCTCCGATGAACTGAAAAGCCATAAGCATGATGACAAGTCCGGGACATCTGCCAAAAGCCCCTGGAAGACGGAAAAGTTGATACGAACTTGATGTGAACCCAAAATTGAAACAAATTCACCTAGTAGAGACATCCGTAAAAGTAACGAATTAGTCATGGACGTTCAATTCTGCTATTCATTATTTGGGACAATCTATGCGTGAGAACATCTCGTAGAATATCGAAAAGTACCAAGATGACATTATTTCCGCCATTCATTCGTTCTGAATAAAGAAATGTAACTTTATAGAATGTAAATTTTAGTATAAATAATAGTAGACTAGAGAGGTCTAGCGCCACTTCTTCCCGAGGTCCCTATGCTGACGGAGAGGACGATGACTCTACATGACGACAGAAGACTCTGATTCTTCTACAAAGGACCGGTTCTGACTTAGGATCTGACATTTAGACAGAATAGGTAAATATGAGAGAAATGAATTTTGCATTTAATTGGCTTTTCATGAAATTTTAGATAAATGAACCATCTGTTTGAATTTCTGTCTCGGGTGATTATTTCTGGTCATGTTTATTGATTTTATTGTGTATTCTTTGAAAGGTATTTTGTTAGATCTACAGCAACTAGCTGGTCGCATTGACCTCAAAGTACAGGCAGATTAGATAAAGAGTTCTTTGGAAGGTGTTTCTCCTTTGCAGGGCACGGATAGAGTGATTTAGGGTGAATGTTGGTGTAATGGGCCCCACCAGCGTGTGATGTGTGTATGCGTGTGTGACTGTGAAATCATTCCGTCCGTGGAAGTAGAGGGGATTCGGAAGCTCTAATCTGCACCAGAGGAACCCCAAGAAGAAGAAGACGAAATCTTATGCATCGATGACCAGGTGTTGGGAGTGAACTGCACGCGATCCAAGAAAACCAGCGTTACAGATGAAGATCGGCGGGGTACAAATAAATATAGTGGCGGACTCTGGCTCCCCATACACGATCATCCAAAGAGCCATATGGGAAAACGAATTCAAACCCAAAATAGAGGACGACTTACTACCCACCGACATCCACCCAGTCACGTTCACCGGAGAACCCATACCCATGGTGGGGTACCGAAGGTTGATGTTTGACTTCAAAGGACGCAGAGCAGAAGGGAAGCTGTACGTGGCAGAGAAAGGACCCTCCGTACTAGGATGGAAGGACCAAGGGAACTTGGGAATACAACTCAACCCAGGTGGATCGAGGCAAGTGCTGCTGATTGGAGTAAACCAAGCGGACGAAGGGAGTAGGTGGATGACAGAGTACCCGGAGGTGTTCAAGGGAACCATTGGAAGGATGACGAAATTCACACACAAAATACGCCTCAAGGCCGGGGCGAAGCCAATGAGCCACAAAGCCCGAAATATTCCCTTCCGAAGCAGAGAGGCAGTCCAGGAGGAACTGAGACGTCTGGAGGTAAACGGAGTCATAGAAGCGATCGAGAGCGCAGAATGGCTAGCACCGCTGGTGGTAGCCCAGAAGCCGAATGGGAAGGTTCGCCTGTGTGTGGACTTGAGGGAACTCAACAAGAACATTCTAGTAGACAAGTTCCCGTTGCCCCGGATAAGTGAGATGTTGGCGAAGACCAAGGGGGTCAAATGGTTTTCAACCATAGACCTCACCTCCGCGTACCACCAAATCGCGCTGCATGCCACCTGCAACCACCTGACGTCATTCATCACGCCTTTTGGATGTTACAAGTTTCTCAGGATGCCCTTCGGCTTAGCGTCGGCTGCAGCGGTTTTCCAAAAACTTATGCATAAGCTGTTTCAGAAGGTAGAAGGGGTCCAATACTTTCAGGACGACATCCTGGTCATGGGGAAAACCAAGGGAGACCATGAAAAACTACACACAGTGTTAGCGATCTTGGCCCAAAATGGACTCACGGCGGAATGGCAGAAGTGCCGATTTGGAGTGGACTCGGTGACCTACCTGGGCCAGGAAATCAGTGGAAGAGGAATAGAACCGAAAAGAGCGAACATGGCGGCCATCAAAGACGCACCAACACCAACAAGGAAGGAAGATGTCCGCTCCTTCCTCGGCATGGCGGAGTTCTACAGTAAGTTTGTCCCGCATTTCGCGACCAAAACGCACCACATATGGCAACTCTTAAAGGAGAAGAACGCCTTCAAATGGACGCAGGAGCAACAAGAAGAATTCGAGAGAATTAAACAGGTCATTTGCACAGCAATCCCCCTTGAAGGGTTCGATCAATAAGCGTTGTCCATCCTAACCACCGATGCCAGTGACAAGGGCCTGGGGGCGGTCCTGATGCAGAAAGGCCGGGGTGGAGAAGTCACCACCGTCAGCTTTGCCTCGAGAGCCCTTGCGGCGAATGAAGAGAAATTTAGCGTCATTGAGAAAGAGATGCTGGCGACCGTCTGGGCAATGGAACGATTCAGACAGTACATGTGGGGTGCAAAATTCCTACTCCGTACCGACCACAAACCACGGGTTAAGGTGTTGACTTCGAGCGGACATGCGCATGCGACCCCTCGCATTGCTAAGATGAGCCTGAGGCTGTTGGACTACGTATATGATGTGGAGTACATCCCAGGGTCCAAGAACAAGGTAGCAGACTTCCTAAGCAGAGAAGCCGCCATGGAGCCTGCGGAAAATCGGGAGCCTTCGGAATGGGAGGATTACATGGTAGCACTCACGCAAGACTACGAAGGAGCAGTCAGCACACATGAATGGGAGGAGGCGTACACAGCTGACGAGACAATAGGCACAGTGAAAGGCTATGTGACACAAGGATGGCCGGACAAAAAGCATCTGGACAGCGAGCTGAGGAAGTTCTGGGAGATCCGAGAAGAACTGTCCATAGGAGACAACCCAGTGTTTCTACTGAGAGGAGACAAGGTGGTCCCACCGATATCACTGGTGAACCGTCTTTTAACCATCCTACACAAGGGACATCTGGGGATCATGAAAACCAAGGCGAGGGTGAAGCAGGCATACTGGTGGCCAGCAATGGATGGACAGGTGGAAAGATACGTCAGGATGTGTGAACAATGCAATAGGGCCGATAAAACACAAACCGTATTACGTCCACCATTGGGGAAATTCACGGGGCTGTCCAGCCCGTGGGAAATGCTGTCAGTGGACATACTGGGTCCAGTCCTGAGCGCGGAAGGGGTACCCAAGTACGTCATAGTAAGAGTGGACAGGTACTCTAAATGGCCAGAGGTGGAGGTATGTGAAAGTGCAGACACCGAGACTGTGTTAGCATTCCTCATAGCCACATTCCTGAGAGAAGGAATACCCAAGGTGATAACGTGTGACAATGGCCCACAATTTGTGTCAGAAAAGTGGAACGCCTTCATGACCAGGAATGGGATAGAAGTCAAACATACCCCTATCTACCACCTTGCAGGGAATGGACTAGCGGAAAGATTTAATAGGGTGATCATGGGATCCATACAAGCGGCAATAAGTGCGGGGTTAAGCTGGGAGAAAGAACTCCAACGCATGCTCTGTGCGTACCGCATTACCCCGACCAACACTGGGTATAGTCCGTTCAAGATCCTACGAGGACGTGAACCGTTTACGAAGGACAATGTGGCGTGGAAACACCTCATGGTGCAAAGCAAGTGGTCTCCTGCGGTGGTGAGGCGTAGCCTTGACAAAGCGCAAGCCTTGTACACAGAGTACTATAACAAACAGCGCAACACCAAAGAAGTAACCCTGGAAAAAGGGGAGTGGGTAAGAGTAAAACATGCTACGCTAAAAAGGAAAGGAGAGAGTAAATTTAGCCCCCTCCCTTCAAGTGATAGAAACATATACCAGGTCGGCTTTGCTGAGCGATGGGAAGGTATGGTCGCAGGACAGGATGGCGAAATGCAATAGAATCATGTAGTGGCAAGACCCGGAGGACAGAAGAACACCTAGACCTGAAGAGGGAGGTGAGCTGGAAAGAGAGGGAAGTCTAGTGGCTGAGGGACCAAGCCCGACCTCTCCCAGGAGAGGGGGGGGGGGGGATTCAGAATCAGAGTGCAGTAGGAGTGAGCAGAGAAGGAGAAACAAACAGACAGGATCACCTCACGAAAATAGGGATTCAGGAAAAGGAAGAAGAGGGACAAGGAGAGTTGGAGGCCAGAGGAGAATCCCCGACTAGAAGGGAAAGAACGGCCCCAGAGCAAGAACAGAAATGCACGAGATCGGGCAGAGTGATCAAGATGCCAAGAAGGTTTGAGGACTTTGACACGCAAAGCAAGTAAGACTGTGAATGTGGGGCAACTGTTGGCCCTGTGTTGAAAGGGGTTTAAGGGGGGAGATATGTAGTGATACGCTCTAGTGGTTGTGGCGCCCCAGCGCATCCTGGGTAGAGGCGCGGCTTCGCGCCAGTCGGCCGCGAGGAGAGCTAGCGGACGGATGTGTCCCGGCGCTCGTACACGTATATTTAATAATAAAGGGTTAACTCCTCCACAACGAAGCCAGAGTCATTTGTGGGGTAAACTACATTGGTACAATTACAGGTGATACTAGCACGTTTGTCATGCAGTGTAAAAACATTAAAAAAATAATAAATAAATAAAAAAGTGAGGTGGGTCAGAAAGTGCCTCTCGTAAGCAAACACCATAGAGCTGTAGGTAGGTACTCACCAGTGTTCTCACTTTATCATTATCGACACTTTCACGACCAAAAGTATAAGTGGCCTAACTCAACTAAATGTGAATATTGAGAAAAGTGTGAAACCTATATAATGGCGCCGTAATGTGTAACAATTGGGAATACTTTGGCATGTCTGTGGTTGTTTGTTTAATATATTATTTTGAATAATCATACACATGGGGGGGGTACAACGGACACAGTATAAGCATATCCTTCTTAGGAAGTTCAGTTGATACCCATGGATTTAAGTTTCCGTGTATACATCAAAATCAGGCCTGTGTGTTCACCACATAAGGGCCTGTTCTGCCTTTTATCCTAGTTTCGTCTACGTGAGGAACAGAGGATGTGGTCCCTCGGCATAAACTGCCGAATTTGGTGCTGGAAACCAGGGTTCGAGCCTCGAGGTCGCGTCTACATCCTGTGATTCTGGGTAAATCACTTAATCTCCCCGTGCCTGGATGTGTAATGTAAATACGGTGCTATCTAAAGCGCTCCAATACTTTCGGGTCGAGTTCGCGCTCTATAAAAGATGCAAAAACAATACTGAAAATGAAAGGCGAAAAAGGCCTTGTCTTTTGTACACCCGGTACTGTGTTTGTACGCATGCGTTAATGTGCAATTTTGTGCGCATGCGCGTTACTTCTTTGCTCCTTGTCTTGAGTCAGTCCCGCAGTGACCCATCTGCGCGCATGCTCAGTTTTTGTCAAAGGCCCTCTCGGCGCGTGGCCTAGCATGGAGAGGCCAATCAGTGCGCACGCTCAGCGTCGGTATGCCCCATCTCTGCGCAGGCTCCTCGTCGAAGTGATCATCCTTGCGCAGATCAGCAGCGAAGTGTCCTATCTCTGCGCATGCTCTTCATCAGAGTGCCCCATCTCTGCGCATGCTCTTTCTTACTCCTCTTCGGCGTGCCTCATCAGTGCACATGCTCAGTCTGCCTTCTCGTCTCGGGTCAGAATGGTGCACTCTGCCCTTTGCCCTCATGCACTGAGCGCCTGGTGATGAGGGAGGCGCTGTAGCGGGGGTGCTTGTCTGTCTGACTCCGGGCCTCGCACACCTCTGCCTGTCCCTAGGGTCCCGTCTCTGAGCCCTGTCTGCGCCGTTAGAATGAAGTCCAGGCCAGAGATGTCCCCGCGGGATCCTGCCGAGGTGAGGGGGCGCGGGGGGTCACGGGGTCACTAGAACATTACTGTGTTTTTGCACCAAGACGCCAGAGCTCCCTCGTGTCTATTCTGTGGACTGAGGTTAATCTCTGCACATTACTTACCCGGTGCAGAGAGCATGGGGTCAAAGGTCACCTGATGTTAAGTGCACGCGCCTTCCCTTAGTACCCGAGGAGGGGCACGTGCATCGCTGTACACGCCCCTCTAGGAGCTACTGCCCTTCTGATCTCAGCCCCCTCCTGCAGAGCCCCCACTGGTCACGTGAGCCATTGTGACACTCATGCACCCCTCACTCAGTCATGAAGCCTTTACATGCACCCGACACTCGGTCATGAAGCCGACACTGTCATGAAACCTTTACATGCTCCCGTCACTCACCATGAAGCCTTTACATGCACCCGACACTCACTCATGAAGCCTTTACATGCATCCGTCACTCACCATGAAGCCTTTACATGCTCCCGTCACTCACCATGAAGCCTTTACATGCACCCGACACTCAGTCATGAAGCCTTTACATGCACCCGTCACTCACCATGAAGCCTTTACATGCACCCGTCACTCACCATGAAGCCTTTACATGCACCCGACACTCAGTCATGAAGCCTTTACATGCACCCGACACTCGCCTTTACATGCACCCGACACTCAGTCATGAAGCCTTTACATGCACCCGACACTCACCATGAAGCCTTTACATGCTCCCGTCACTCACCATGAAGCCTTTACATGCTCCCGTCACTCACCATGAAACCTTTACATGCTCCCGTCACTCACCATGAAGCCTTTACATGCACCCGACACTCAGTCGTGAAGCCTTTACATGCACCCGACACTCACCATGAAGCCTTTACATGCACCCGACACTCACCCGTGAAGCCTTTACATGCACCCGTCACTCACCCGTGAAGCCTTTACATGCTCCCGTCACTCACCATGAAGCCTTTACATGCTCCCATCACTCACCATGAAGCCTTTACATGCACCCGACACTCAGTCATGAAGCCTTTACATGCACCCGACACTCAGTCGTGAAGCCTTTACATGCTCCCAACACTCAGTCATGAAGCCTTTACATGCACCCGACACTCAGTCATGAAGCCTTTACATGCACCCAACACTCAGTCATGAAGCCTTTACATGCACCCAACACTCAGTCATGAAGCCTTTACATGCACCCAACACTCACCATGAAGCCTTTACATGCACCCGACACTCACCATGAAGCCTTTACATGCACCCGACACTCAGTCATGAAGTCTTTACATGCACCCGTCACTCACCATGAAGCCTTTACATGCACCCGACACCCAGTCATGAAGCCTTTACATGCACCCGTCACTCTGTCATGAACCCTTTACATGCTCCCGTCACTTACCATGAAGCCTTTACATGCACCCGACACTCAGTCATGAAGCCTTTACATGCACCCGACACTGTCATGAAGCCTTTACATGCACCCGTCACTCACCATGAACCCTTTACACGCACCCGACACTCAGTCATGAGGCCTTTACATGCTCCCGTCACTCACCATGAAGCCTTTACATGCACCTGGTACTCACCATGAAGCCTTTACACGCACCCGACACTCAGTCATGAAGCCTTTACATGCACCTGTCAATCACGATGAAGCCTTTACATGCACTCGACACTCAGTCATGAAGCCTTTACATGCACCCGACACTCAGTCATGAAGCCTTTACATGCACCCGTAACTCACCATGAAGCCTTTACATGCAACCGACACTGTCATGAAGCCTTTACATGCTCCCGTCACTCACCATGAAGCCATTACATGCTCCCGTCACTCACCATGAAGCCTTTACATGCTCCCGTCCCTCATGCATGATTTTATTTATTTATTTGATGCATTTTTATAAAGCGCGGACTTTACCCAAAGGTGTCAGAGCGCTGTACAATAGAACCAGTTACGTTACATGAGAGAAATCTTACAAAATAGAATGTTACAAAAATAAACAGGAGACTAGAAGAGGTAGCGTAAAACCATAGAAGGCAAGAACACAGTATCAAATACAGCAAGCAAGGGTGGGGAATGTACAATAAAATATTACAAATTTACAATGATGAACGAACTTCCTAGAAGGATCAAAGAATTAAGCTATTAGTTCTGAAAGTGTCTTTGGAAGAGAAGAGATTTGAGGTCAGCTTTGAAGATCCGGATAGAGATGGTGGCACGGAGCAATGGGGGAAGCGAGTTCCAGGATACAGCAAGGAGTATAGAATCTGTGCTTGCAAGTGGATACATTTGGCAGGGAGGAATTCACGCCGTGCTGCCTGCACAGCCAGAGTAAAGTCGGGATAGAACAATATGGTATTGCCTTTGTGTGAAATTTGGCCCTTCTCCCTAGCCAGTCGCAAGATAAGATCCCTGTCTTGATAATTCAGGAGCTTCGCCAATACAGGTCTGGGTGTTGCCCCAATTGGAGGCTTTGGCCCTCTCCACAACGAAAACGGATGACAGGTGGGGATCAAAGAGCTCATGAAGTAAGTCCGTTATGAAGGTCTCCATCTTAGATATGGCAGTCGTTTCCGGGATCCCAGTAATGCGTAGGTTGTTTCTGCGTGACCTAGTCTCTAAATCTTCATTCTTGGCTCGGATAATTCCCAACAATTTGTCCATATGCAGCAGCTGTTCTTTTGTTTCGACTTGAAATTCGTGGAATTCAGTGTGTCGGTTTTCCAGGACGTCGAGGCGGGTCTCGTGCTGCCACTTGGGTCTTGACCGAATCTAGCTGTGTAGTAAGGGTATCCAGCTTTGTGTCGATATTCCGCAGGCTGGAGCGCATTTCCAACATAAGGATCCGTAGGTTCTCGCCATGATCCTCCACCTGCGTTTCATGCTGACTCTCCGAATGTGCATCCGGGTCTAATTCTGTATGTCGCGTGGCTCGTTTGTTCTCAAAAGTAAGCTTCAGTTGTTTAGCATCCTGTTTGCCCACATTTGCGAAGGCAACGTAGATGTGTGAAGTTCAAGGGAAGCCAGGTAGGACCCAATGCAGCACGATGTTGTACAACTCCCAAAGGTCAGTGTGACAAGCGCCCGTGGTTCTCTCCCTATGCGCCGTCTGTCTTAACCGCGGCCAGGTACTACCCCCCCGCTACCATACAGTTCACTCCTTCACGGCCGTGCAATTTAGCAGCGCACACAAACCTCACAGAAGACTCTTATTCCGTCTGCACATCACCAATGTTTTCCTCCAGGGCCTCACCACTAAAGGCTGCTGCTCTAGAACGGCCACTCAACAATGGTCAGGGCTGCAGGGGCGATGCAGCATGTACTGTAATGCAGGGCATTGGCACCGTGCGTGCAAGGCCCCCAGGGGCCACAACCAAAGGACCACGCATCTGCAAGTATGATCCTCCTCAAGGGCAGTAGTTCCCCCAGCAGCATCCGAACTTAGCCCAAGTATAACTCGGCCACAAAATGGCAGTCGCAGTGTGCAGGGCACCACCCTCCTTCGTCTCCGGGCTACACCGCACCAGGCAAGGGGTCTGTGATGATAAATGCAGCGGCCACAACTGAGGGTTAGAGCGACAATGATGAGAGTCGAACCGCGAGGGTAGCCAGCCTCTTCAACCACGCCCGGGTCCTGTGCAGATGAAACGTGGCCTCAAAATGGCGGTTGCAACATACAGGGCATTTCTTTCCTCCGCTGTGCACCCAGGCCTCACCGCACCAAGCCAGGTGCCCGTGGCGAAATATGCAGCAGCCACAGCTGAGTATTAGAACGACGGTGAGAGCATCTGTTCACCAGGGCAGCCGCCCCCACCCCCCCTTCCGCGCCCGATCCTAGTTCCGATGCAGAGCGGCCACAAAATGTCAGCCGCAATTCACAGAGCCCTTCGTCCTCCTTCTCCGCCCTCGTGGTACACAGCTCCGAGCGGGGCACTGAATGTGCAGCGGTTTCTCCCAACCTTGTGAGCAATGTCCGTACCTCAATCTGCCGACCCACTGCAGGCAGGGGTTCAGCAGCGCCTTCACAAGTCTCCGGCCTGAACCTCGTCAACTGCCACGGTCTCAATTTTCAGGACCGCCCGCCACAGCATATCCAGGGACTCTCGAGCCTCCGGCCAGTTTACAGGCGGCCAAGTAGTTCAGCTCCAGTGCACGGGACAGCCACGGGAGGAGCAGCGCCCTGGTCCCCAGACTCTCCGCTGCTTAAAGGTGGTGTAGAACAAATCACTAACTCTCCATGAGGAAGTATTTTGATAGGATTAATCCCCGGCCGGCGGATCTCACTCACAGAGCGGCCATTCCGCTGCGCAGCAAGCCACGCCCTGTATCATTCTCATAATTTAGCGTGATATAGAAAGTTTTGTCCTGGTGGTGTTCCATATCTGTGGTTTGTAGGATGTTCGTAGAAATGCAATTAATGTTTCAGGTTTCATCCCAGGGCTGTGGGACGGTGAAGCTATCTTGGAATAAGCTATGTTACAACTTTCTTCTCAAGTGCATATGCTTCTGAATGCGTACAATCCGGTTGGTGGTGAATTTCAGAGCTTGGTGGCTTGAACTGAGAACGGGTTTCTCTCAGAGAATTTAGTTGAGACAACAAGACTGCCCCTAGACCTTTTTGTGATGTTACATTGATGATATGCATCCGCCTTATCCTGCTGCCGATTTACTCTCTGCTCCTGTAAACTGTATGAGTGAAGGGAAAGGGGACAACATGTGGGCCCTTTAGCTCCTCCTCTCAATTTTCCAGTCCAAGGAGGAATTCTGGGATGGGTCCCAGAAGAATAGATGAACACCATTACTCTCAGTCAATAACCTCTCTGGGAATGATTGGAACGTAGTATTCAAGCCTATATAGTATCCATGTAACTTTAAATTCAATTCTTTAAATCAGTAACCATCGACAGTTCTCTATTTAAAAAATAGATAATAAAATGACTCACTGTGTTGATAATTTTATATTTCCTTTATACTCGGTTTGAGGTTAAATATAAAATATTTACCCTCTTTTCAATGGCAACTTGAGACAAAAGTGTACTAAGAAACTTTGTCAAGTAGCAACTACTACTTTTGCCTCATTCAAGGTGCATTTGAAGAACAGAAGACAACTCTACTACTACTACTAACACATCTTGTATCCAATTTGGATTGTTTTAAGAGTTACTGTACTCGGCAAACACCTCACTACAGGAAAGGCAGAGATATGACCCCTGATGCAGAAACACTTTAATCCACATCTCTAGCTACATTACACCAAGATGAACACCTCCACTCACAACACAGAGAACACATGTAGTTACACTCCTACAACCTGCTGAGGCTTGTAGCTATACCTGCATTCCAGGAACCCTATAACTCAGTCTGACATGAACTACAACAGCACTTCTTAACGTGGCCCCCCTCTTAATTATCACTGAAACCCAGGGACTCCCACTGAGTCATTATTGGAAGCCGGGGACCCGGCCGAAGCATTTTCGATGATTTACACCACAAAACAATGCAAAAAAAATACAGAAACAATCCTTCGTCAAACAATTACACAATTGATCAAACGTTTTATCTAATTTGCAAAAAAAATAACAATCAATCAATCAATCAATCAAAAGACCTTTATTCGAATTACTTGAATTCATAAAAGTACAGACATAAAAACAATTCATTAATACAATATACAAGATACAATATTTTTAAAAATTTTAAAAAGGAACTAAGACAGAAATCTTTCAAGGGTTTTCCATCATATTGCGTACACGAATTATTAATCTTAAAAAGGTACTGGTACGAAAGGTCAGTTCCTCTGTGTCCAGGGAGAGTAACTTCAAGCGGGACTCCTCCAAGGAGAGGGGTCTTTGTTTTCTAAAATAGGGTGTTAAGAACCAATTAATATATTTTAAATAAAATTTGCAAAAAAATAAAAAGTGCAGATCATTCTGTTTGCTGGTACCATCACAGGGGCAGGGGTTACATTCTGTAGTGTGATTATAACCCAAAGGAAAGCCCAGCGAAAATTTTATAGAAACTGCCCTTAATCGAAATAACAGAGACCTCTCCCAACTGGACATTGGCAAGGTAAGATAGAGTGGGAGGGGTTGCCTGGACAGGTCATCCTCCATGTATCTGACAACAGTTGATTTGGATATTTCCCTTTCCATCCTTTCAGTTTCAAAGAGTGCGTATAATGCTTGTTTAACCTCAGCCTTATCTTGACATCCGATTCTGGAGGGATCTGAAAAGAGATCTCCTTTGTTCACGGCGCTTAATGATTTTAGGACCCCAGCAAGCCATGGAATTAAGAGGCCGTGATCACATTTAAGACAATCTTTAATTATGTCTTGTGTTAAGGAGGCAGCATTATTCCTCCAGATTCTCAGCCAAAATAGGGCTGGTCTACATCTGATAAAGTCGCTAATATAAGGGAGGTTCAACTCTTTGTGACAAATAAATTCAGAGGACGAAATTGGGGCACCCAATACTTTCCTACAAAAACGTGTCTCTTCTCGTTGGATACCGGGATTTTTAGCAGGGCCCCAAACTTCCGCCCCATAAGTGGCAACAGGGATACACTGCAATCTAATTTTTTTTAAAATAGCACTGGTTGCCCCTAATTTTTTTAGGGCGTGGGAGACTCAATATTGAGTTGATGGCCTTCGAGAACTTGCTCGTGGCGTGGGCAGAGTGCCCACTCCATGAGTTGTTCGCAGCGAAGGCCACCCCAAAATATATAAAAGAATTTACATAGTCAAGTTTGTCAGACCCGATATGGATGGCATTAAGTTTCCGTTTTCCAGGTCCGCATGACATAACAAAAGATTTTTTAAAGTTCACACGCAGGTCTAATCCCTCCATATGATGGACAAAGTTTTCCACAAGCAAACGGAGGGCATTAGGGGTGCGGGCCATAAGGACCGCATCGTCTGCGTATAGCAGAACTGGCAAGGGATGCCCCTGGACAGTTGGGACATTTCTGGTTACTTGTTTTAAAACCTTTTGCTATGTCATTGATGTAAATGATAAACAGCAGGGGTGCTAAAACGCACCCCTGTCTAACCCCCCCTACCAATTTTTATGGCTCCGGAAACTTCGCCCCCCGACCCATTTCTAATTTGAGCCCTAAGGTCAGTATGGAGATGCGCCAAAAAATGCACTAGGGGCTCATCCAGTCCATAGTTGAGAAGCATGGGCCACAGTTTTGATCTGTTTACCAGATCAAACGCAGATGAAAGATCCATAAAGGCGAGGTATATAGGGGACGATCGAGCGACGGTATACTTATCAATTATTAGTTTTAAATTCAGACATTGCTCGACCGTGCCCACCCCGCTCCTAAATCCCATCTGACATGGATCCAGTAGGTCAGAATCTTCCGCCCACTCTACCACCCTATTATAAATGACTCGCCCAAGTATTTTTAGAGTATTGTCCAAGAGCGAGATTGGGCGATAGTTAGCTGGGTCTGACCTATCGCCCTTTTTATAAATTGGGACAATAATACTAGAAGACCACGTCATAGGGATAGGTGCTCTTGTCAGGCTGTTGAAAACATTATGTAAAATTGGTGCCCATAGATCTGGACTGTGCTTTATAATATCTATGGGAAGACCGTCTGGTCCAGGGGCCTTGTTGCCAAGGCTCTCTCTGACGGCTGTCATCACCTCGGAATGATCGATCCGCAAGTCTCGCAACTGTCCCAAGTCTGGGGTATTTGTTTCTTCAAAAGGGGCAGCATATATATTGGAAAAGTGGGCTTCCCAAGTGTTGCTGGTTATATTGCAGCCAATTGGGGATAGGTGTTTACCCGTGTCGCGCATTTTCCTAACTGCGGTCCAAAATGGTCCACTGCTCTTCATGTTAGCGCTGACAACCAGGGACTCCCATTGTTCCATCAAAAGTGCCGCTTTTCTTTCAGCTATTTTTTGTTTATAAGGTTTCCTAGCTGATTGTACCTCCACTATATTCCTTGGCTTAGTGGTTAATACCCTGCGCAGTTCCCTGTTTGCCATGGAACAGGCGGAGTCGAACCATCTTGGGTCTTTTGCCTTGGTGGGTAGTGGGACTAGCAAATAGTTTTTAATTGCCACGGATAGTTTACCAAAATCGGCGACTATTCTGTGGCAGTCCCCGTCGGGCAGTAAGCAAGAATTTATTAATGCAAGGTGATCATTTTTTACACGATCCATTAGGGCTTCACAATCAATTCCCCTCCATTTTAGACGGAGACCATCACCTGATGGCGTAATATCTCTCGCGCCATTAAATTTTGCATACGCTGGGCTAGGTCCCAAGTATAAGGTGACTATAAGGGGGTTGTGGTCTCCATATGTTGTCTCAACCACGTTTGAGTCAGTAACACGGTCTATTAGGCAGGGGGATGTGAAAATAAAATCAATCGTTGAGTGGGAATCTCTCCCTCTATGCGTTGGGGCACAAATCATCCTTGGGGATTGGCTTGCTTCCATTACATTGCTAAGAATATGTTCATTTAATATCTTAGCAAGCTCAATGCCTCTACGATCTGCTAAATCTGGGCAGCTTTTATCCTCGAATCGGTGCTTTTCAGGAATCTTCGCATTGAAATCACCCCCAATAAGGATCCCTGACTTCTCGTCTGTGCCTATATTCATGTTAGTTTCAAGGTGTACCAATAAATTAGAAAGTGCTATATAGTTCCTGTTTGGTCTTGAGTTAAAATCGTTATTGTAAAAATTAATTAAATAAATCTTGGTCTTTAGCTTGTATTCGAGGACCTGAATATTTGGGTTCCCGAATGATAAGTCCTTAAAAGTGCCACCTGCCAATATTCTAATCCCAATGAAAAGTCCTCCCATTGCACGGCCAGAGACAGACTTAGAGGCAAACACACTAAAACAATGATAACCCTCTATGTGCACGTTCCCTACGGCCCAGGTCTCTTGGAACATGATGATATCTTTGCCATCCAATAGCTGGACCCATTGAGGATCGGACAGTCTAGATTCTATGCCTGCAAGGTTCCAGCTGAGGATTGACAAATCACAGCCGCTTGGGGTGCTTAAGTGCTTGTCCCTGGTTATCTGCCTGGGGTTAATTTGGGGGATTGTTATGATGTCCTCACATACAACTGGAAATTCAACCAAGGCAGACTGTACGGCCGTGGTTTGAGGTATGACAGTTTTTACCAGATCTAAAGGGCCCTCGGTTGCATTAGTTGCCTCTGCACATTCACTGTCCCTGTCACTGTCCCCCAGTCAGTCCAATTCCTCTAGATTTGAGAAAGCGTGTTCAAATCGATTATATGTTGGGACATTATACAAGTACCTCCTCTCATGCTCATCCGGGTAGATATTTTGATTGGTCACTGCATACGGCCTCACCCTTGGAATTTGCTGGGGAGCGACTAAGAAAGGGGGATATGACATTTGGTGTGCAGGTGGTGCAATCACATTGTCCAATGGAAGGCCATTACTAATATCAGGATGTTGGCCCTGGTGGTAACGGCGATTATTGATTCTAAAATCAGTATTAATGTCCTGGCGGTGTCCCAAGAAATGAGTCCCAAGACTAGGATTCGGATCTATTAGATGCCTATAGAAATACCCCAGAGGGAGAAGTGTGGTGTTATATTCCCAATGGGAGGGCTGTGGGGCTTTTGCTAGCGTACATTGGGCCCATAGAGGGGACTTAAAGTTTATAATTATACAGTCCCCTTCAAACTTTTTCCTTAGGGGGCCCACCCACCCCACTCTTTGGGTGTGAATAATTTCTCCAGCGCCATCCATCGGAAATTGACAATATCTAGATAGCCAATGGAGGGTTCTGTTTTTTAAGCTAACAAAGTTTTCCTCTTGGTCTTTCCTTAGCTTAGGGACATTGGCTAAAACCAGGACATAAGGTCCACACTCTGGGGGTAGACTAATACGAGCCGGAATTTGCTTGGCAATTGTTAAGATAGTTTGATCCGGTTTAGGTGAGGGGGGGGATGAATCAGATAACACATCAGTATTAGTTTGACCCAAATATGCCAAATTACTTTTGGGGCCAGTTTGAGCCGTGACTATAGGGGTGGCAGCCTTGGGTGATGTTGGTTTAGGTACCCGTTTAGCACGGTGCTCCACAGATGGTAGGTTTTTACTTGTGCCTGGTATTGGGAGCAGCAAGGGGACCCTGTTATTAGTTTTGTTAGACATTTTGGGCTGATTTGTTTGGACATCATCAATAGTGGTAGTTGCCCCTAGAGAGGGAAAGATTTCTTGATGGCGCCCAGAACTTAGTTTAGCAACATGATCAGTCAACACTCTCATCCTTTTTTCTATATTTGAAACGTGTAGATTCAGAGGACCCAAGAGAGTAGATATCAATGTCTCCAGTCTCCCCCAGAATCCCTGAGCCCCTGACACTGTGTTGATTTCTATAATGGACGAATCCATCCTGTTGGATAGGCCAGCCTCTTTAGACTTATCTAATACTGCAGGGGCAACAGATCTCCGTGATTGACTGTTCCCACCCTTCTGTTTGTTTTGTACAGGCTCAATGTTTTTCCGTTTGTTCTTAGCTTTTTGTCTCTTTGCTTTCTGGCCCCTTGTTTGCATAGGTCCACTAGTGCTTTTATCCCCACCTGAGTCCAGGGCTTCAAAGTCATGGCATAAGTCAATCCCTTCAATATGAATCGAGTTGTCAACTGGAGATGGCAGAAGATCCAAATCCCCATTTGGCCTTAACTCTAACATAGTCGGAGTTGACGATAACCTGGTATCCGTGGGCAGGTGGTCATGAGGTGCTGTATTTCCATTAGGGTGGTTCTCTTTTGTAGCTGTACCCGGAAGCCCTGCGTAAGATGTCGCGAGTAGGGAATCAAGGGATTTATCAGAAGAATTATCATGATGCATAAACAAGGGCAGGCTTGGTGGTAGCGAAAGGCGTCTTTCGGTATTCTGAATAGCCGTAGCAACGACCCCTATTGTTTTTTGCAGCATTTTGTCTATGGCCGTTAGGCTTGGCAGTGGGGTAGTAGGTGCTGCATGTTGTTTAGCCTTACCCGTTCTTCTAGATGCAGCTGTCGTCTTTTTCCCCATAGCAGATGTCGATGCGGGTGGCCAGAAGTTGTTTCTCAGCCGAATACCCCCAGATCAGCAAAGTTAAGGGGGGTGGCCCAGCCCTGCCTCTGTCTGCCTCGGACGGCCACAGACGGCCCGCCCTCTGCCCGGGCTCATCCCGGCGCCGCCCGCGCGCGTCCGCGAGGCGGAGGGAGCAGCCCTCTTTTGTAGCTCCTCCGGCGCGGGATTCTGGCAGTGGGCGGAGACTCAGGGCGAGCTGGGACTTGTGGTCCGCACCGCTCCGCGGCCGCGAGATGTAAAGCACGGCGGCGGGTGCGACCAGGACTGCAGGCTCTGTGATGGTGGCGACACTGGTACCAGGTAGGTGCGTGGCGCGTTGCAGGCGGCGTTACCTTCCCAGGAACAGCAGCGGCTCTGTAATACTTCCCCCGCTCCCCAGTGGGAGCAGCCCTCTTTTGTAGCTCCTCCGGCGCGGGATTCTGGCAGTGGGCGGAGACTCAGGGCGAGCTGGGACTTGTGGTCCGCACCGCTCCGCGGCCGCGAGATGTAAAGCACGGCGGCGGGTGCGACCAGGACTGCAGGCTCTGTGATGGTGGCGACAATGGTACCAGGTAGGTGCGTGGCGCGTTGCAGGCGGCGTTACCTTCCCAGGAACAGCAGCGGCTCTGTAATACTTCCCCCGCTCCCCAGTGGGAGCAGCCCTCTTTTGTAGCTCCTCCGGCGCGGGATTCTGGCAGTGGGCGGAGACTCAGGGCGAGCTGGGACTTGTGGTCCGCACCGCTCCGCGGCCGCGAGATGTAAAGCACGGCGGCGGGTGCGACCAGGACTGCAGGCTCTGTGATGGTGGCGACAGTGGTACCAGGTAGGTGCGTGGCGCGTTGCAGGCGGCGTTACCTTCCCAGGAACAGCAGCGGCTCCGTAATACTTCCCCCGCTCCCCAGTGGGAGCAGCCCTCTTTTGTAGCTCCTCCGGCGCGGGATTCTGGCAGTGGGCGGAGACTCAGGGCGAGCTGGGACTTGTGGTCCTCGCCGCTCCGCGGCCGCGAGATGTAAAGCACGGCGGCGGGTGCGACCAGGACTGCAGGCTCTGTGATGGTGGCGACAGTGGTACCAGGTAGGTGCGTGGCGCGTTGCAGGCGGCGTTACCTTCCCAGGAACAGCAGCGGCTCCGTAATAACAATCAAAATTTTAATAGGATGGTTCAATTGAAGCCACTCGTTGCCCCTGCTGTATTCTGTTTGATGCACCTGCACTGTTCCCATGAATCAATCTGAGGACACTAATTACATTTCTAGCCTCCCATTTCTAATTCCTTCGTATTTACAGAACGTTTAAACATTTTCAGTTTTACATTTAGCTTCTTTATTTATATACACTTTTATAATCTGTTAATATTGATTTTTCGAAGCATTTGCGAACACCCTGATTATGCTTTTTTGACCCTCAGGGGTCCCTGGACCACAGGTTAAAAACTACTGAGCTACATAACATCACAAAAAATGATTTTGTGTTGTAGCTTGCTCACACCTGCATTGTAGAAGTAGTGCATGTAAAAGGACTCCGTTCCTCAAATTTTCACAACTAGCACAGCACAACATAAATGTGCGGCTTCAGGGTTACCACACCTCACTGGCACTCACTGGTCTGGGTGCTCCATGACCCTCCCTGCCACATCTAATTCCAGTACATATCTTTCATTACAGAGACCTCGGTACCCATGCTAACATCACAAGAAAACAAACATTAACTGAGACTCATATTATCACTTCTCATCTCAAAGACATAATCATATTATCACACCTCCAGATACTTGACGTCAACTCAAGCTTCACAGTCACTTTCTATACAAAATAAGAGCAGCTCGATATGCGAGTAGCGACCCGGACAAATACATTGAGAGAAACAGTGCTCACATTTTCAAATGTTGTTGACTTAGTTCTTACTGAGGGAAGAAAACTATATGACTTCTGAGTCTGTAGTGAACCATCCTCTCATAATTACGTAGTCACTTTATCACTCCTCAACAAAAGAACTGTCAGTCACACTTTGCATAGCAGCCACAGCCACATACACACACACACATATACACAAACACACACACATGCATTCGTTCAGCATAGTGAAAATCACTGTGTGCGCGTGTAGGTTGGCTAACTGTGTACAGGTGCATGCATGTTCTCCGCAAACACACGCCCATCTCTCCTTCTACTAACGCCTCTAAATGGCGCCTGGTGGCTCATTCAGTCAGATCAAACCCTGTGACAACATACACTCCTTCACATACACAGCCTGCGGGTAGTACACAGAACCATAGGGGCCTATCCCATCACACCTGTTCCACTGTACAGATGAGCATCTACCACGTCCTGCTACCTTTGTTCCTTAACATATATCACAGTTACTGAAGTTATTAAGTCAGTGTTTTCACGTTTATTGTTGCAGGTCCCATTTACATTTTACGATGTTGCTGCCTGTTTCTCAGAAGATGAATGGAAACTCTTACACCAGTGGCAGAAGGAACTTTACAGAAGTGTGATGCAGGACATACACCAAGCTTTCAGTTCCCTGGGTAATGTCCACTTTCTGTAATCGTGTTGGTGATGAAATTGTCCAGTGTGGTCCATGCCCAGTTCTCTTACAATTACTTACATTTATCAGGTTTACATGAGTGGTCGGATCAAGTGCTACCCAGGCTTTTTCAACCTAACCTAACTTTCCTAACACGATTTGTCCCCTGTTCACCGATGACGCAGAGCATTCAGATTTGGGCTGATTAGTGTAGCTCAGAGGGAACCATGGCCCCTGAAATGTCACTGTACGCCCAGGTATAAGTTTCTCGGAAAGTAAGACCTGGACTTAGTGGGTGTGCTTGGTTGCCCTCTCCAGCACGGGCTCATCCCTTTTATTGCAACACACTCCTTACCAAGGACTCAACCAAACTGCAAAATAAAACAGGTCTCCGAGTTGGAAACCACCTGTATCATGCATGTGCATACTATGTTCCTCTCAAACATAGACAAGCAAACAAAATGGAGCAAGAAATAAAGATTTCAATACTGTACCATTGAACACCGCAATAAGCAGCGACTATTAAACACAGTCCCTTTATTTTGGCAATGATGGAGGCTGGGCTGTCGAGCTGTATCTGAAGAAGTTTGGGACTCAAACCCCTCAGAGTCTGTACTCTCTGAAATTGTCTTTGGCTCAACAAAGGTCTCTGTTACTTTCTTACCCGAAGCTTCTAATGGTTCGGGCTCTGGCACTGGCACCACAGCTGAAGTCAGGAGAAGGTCATCTCACAACTCAAGACTCAGTAAAGCCCCCCTCTTGTTCTACACCACTCTCAGAATTTTTGTAAAGAATCACATTGCTGCTGATCATTTCAACAATTTTTTGGGTCGTTTGCTGTGTTCTTTCTCATGGGAGTCACAGTCCATGGTAATGTTTCAAAGAGAAGCCGGGACTTGCTGCCGGGACATCGGTCTCTCAGAAGGACTCAGTCACCCACTTGAAATGATGATTCTTTCGCTCTTCTTCGGGTAACCGATCATTTCTGACAACTGTGTTGTGAGTCCACAGACCTCGGTCCTGTGTTCACACTCTCCCAGGCAGATCCGCTGTGCTCTGTGTCGCCTCTGAGGCCAGCCCCCTCCGTTGCAGGGTTCGAGGCTACCCTGATTCAGGTTTTTCGCTGTTGGGCACTCTGTGGCTTATTTTAAGTTTATTTTAGGCTGATTGTGCTTGCAACTGTTTGTTTCATTTTGCGTGCTCAGTGTCCATTGCTGTGTACTGTGTTTTGTTTTTGCTTGTTTCCCGCAGCTGCCGCTGACCCGTGCCCCGACCCGTGCCCCTCCCCCTACCACCCCGCTCCCGCCTCCCAGCTACACATCCCTCCCCCTCCTCTTCATAATGGTGGCCGCTGCACAATCGCGTAGCGGACGCACGCAGTGGTCGTGCTGCTAGCGCGCCGAAGGGGCCCCTAAGGCAAGCTCGTCTGCGCCCGGCCACGACCAGCGCCAGGACCCCTGGTTATCCTAGACCCCACCGCTACGATGCAACCGCCCAGTCAACCCCGGAAGACACACCGACTGCGCGAGATCCTTGCCGAGCACCACCCACGGGCAGTTCTCGTGCAGATCCTGCCGCAGATCCTTCACCATCGACAAAGCTCCCACGACCGCCGAGGGAACGCCCGATGTACACACCACCGAAACCCTGACTTGCATCCTTCTCAGCGTGCGCTCCCTGCACCGACACGCCGTAGAGATCTGGGACCTGATCGACACCCTCTCGCCCGACGTCGCCTTTTTCACAGAAACCTGGACCAACTCCACCTCTGGTCCCGACATTGCCACCGCCATCCCAGACGGCTACAAGATCCAGAGAAAGGACCGTCTGCACCGCCCAGGAGAGGAGGACTTGCCATCGTACACAAGACTCCCCCCTCTGACTCTCCACATCCAGCACGAGTGACCCCCACTCCAACACAGAACACCTCCATTTCCAGATTCAGACAAGCCCCAGGACCACGCCATGCAGCACCCTCATCTACAGACTGCCGGACCTCGCACTCACCGCGCATCTACCATCGCCGAGCTCGCCGCACACCACGCCATCACCTCCACAGTCTACATTCTACTCGGGGACCTGAATTTCCACCTCAGCAATGGCAACGTCCCCGACTCCACCACTCTCCTCGACATCCTCGCCAACCTAGTGTTGAAGCAGCTGGTCAACACGCCCACCCACAGAACGGGCCACACCCTCGACCCCATCTTTGCGGGAGGAACAAACATCCGCTTCTGCCACACTACCCAGCCCCTCTAGACTGACCACCACTGCATCCACTTCACCTTCAACACCACCACCGCACACAGACCCACACCGCGCCCGCCACGACAGAACTGGAGCAAGGTCACAGAAGAGCACCTCAACACCACCCTCCATCAAAAACTCCTCATCGCCGCGAACGACGTCAACTCCGCGGCCAGGCAATTTCACTGCTGGGTCTCCTGCTGCGCCGACAAGCTCACACCGCTCCCCCCCACCCCCCTTGCCAAACAACGCAAACTGAAAGCTGCCTGGTTCACCACAGAACTTCAAGAAGCCGGACGCTCCTGCAGATGCCTAGAGAAACCTGAAAACCACAGAAGCACGGAACAGCCACAAGAGCACCCTGAAGGAATACCTCCTGCGCATAAGGTACACCAAACGAACCTTCATAAGAGCAAAGTCCAGACCAACGTGACCAATGCCAAGGAACTGTTCAACGTCATGCAGCAGTTCGCAAAGCCCACCTGCGAAGCCATGGATGTCACACCTTCCCAGGAACTCTGCGACAAGCTCAGCTCCTGCTTCTGAAGATCAAGGCCCTCTACGACAACTTCAGCGAACCAACTACGAACACCACCACCCTACCCACTGCCGCCGAGAAGCCGACCATCATGCCCTGGGATTCCTGCTACCGTCGAACTCATCACCGCGACCATGAAGAAAACCCACGCAGGACCCCTGCCCTCCGCACATCTTCCACAGGGCCGCCATCGTCATGGCACCCGAACTAGGACGCACCATCAACGCCTCCCTCAGATCAGGCATCTGCCCAGACGACTGGAAGCGGGCGGAGGTGAAACCCATCCTCAAGAAACCAATGGCCGACCCAACGGACCTGAATAACTACCGGCCCATCTCTCTCCTCCCCTTTGCAGCCAAAGTCACAGAGAGACTCGTAAACGCCCAGCTGACCGCCTTCATAGAAGAGAACTCCATCCTGGACGCCTCCCATGCTCCTAGATCAGGTACACACCACGGCCCTCATCCTTCTAGACCTTTCCACAGCCTTCAACACAGTCTCACACCGCATGCTCGCAGCCAGACTACACGACGCAGGAATACAAGGAGCCGCCCTCGACTGAATCCAATCCTTCCTCTCCGGCAGAACCCAGAAGATCCGACTCCCTCCCTTCCTCTCCAAACCGATGGAAATCAACTGCGGAGTACCCCAAGGGTCTTCACTCAGCCCCACACTCTTCAGCATCTACATTACCCCCCTCGCTGCCATGGTCAGACAGCATGGGCTCAGCATCGTATCCTATGCCGACGACACCCAGCTCATCCTCTCGCTCTCAAAGAATCCCAAAGACACCAGACTCTGCTTCCAGGAAGTGATGAAGAACGTGGCGACCTGGATGAAGGACAGCTGCTTGAAGCTAAACTCAGAAAAGACCGAGGTCCTCGCCCTCGGCTCCTGCGCCTCCGCCTGGGACAACACCTGGTGGCCTTCCACTCTTGGGAGCCCACCCACCCCTACAGACCACGCTCGGAACATCAGCATCATCCTTGACTCCTCCCTCTCCATGAACTGCCAGATCAACGCCATTGCCTCCACCAGTTTCAACTGCCTTCGCATCCTCCTGTAAGACCTTCAAATGGATTCCCCCCGACTGCAGAAGGACCATCACCCACGCACTCATTACCAGCAGACTGGACTACGACAACGATCTCTACGCCGGAATCAACAACACTCTTCTACACAAATTCCAAACCATCCAGAACACTGCAGCCAGACTCGTCCTCGGGACACCGTGCCACGAGCACATGACACCACACCTACAAGGCCTCCACTGGCCCCCCGTCGAGAAGAGGGTCACATTCAAACTCCTCACCCATGCCTACAAATCCCTCAACATCAACGTGAGAGTATCCTTCCACGTACCCAAGAGGAACCTCCGCTGACCTCGCCCTAACAGTGGTCCCCCGCATCCGCAGAAACAGAATCGGTGGGAGAGCTTTCTCTCCAAAAGCCTGGAACGAGCTCCAGTTGAACATTAGACGATCCCCGACCCTGCACACATTCAGGAAGGACCTCAATTCCTGGTTCTTCGACTGATCCAGAGCCGCCCCACCACCCCTCCAGCACCTTGAGACCCTCGCTGTATAAACCCCTGATTGATTGATTAACACTCATCGAGCTAGCACTAGGGCATCATTCTGAGGCTGGGTGTGCAGTCCAACTCCACGTCTATGAAGACTTGGTCAGATCATTCAAGTGGTTCATTAAGTGATGTGAGATTCTGAATAAAATGGCCATCCCTAAAAAACTTCTGACTTCAGTTCCTGAACTACGGCTGGGCTGCTCTGATGCCTGCAACCTCTAAAGACCGGGTCCTGCTCATTCTGGTGATAATCAATACCCAAATAAACTAATATCTGACCTTGAAAATCTAAATGTAATTTTATTTAGGGTCAGTCTGCAACGCCTCAGTCTTTGCAGTAAGCAGGCACGGTGTTCTTCAGTAATTTGTGTGTGGACCAAAATGTAATCGTGAACGTTTATTACACCCACAAGCCCCCTCAGTTTTTCTTATAATGGTGTTTTGAAACACTTCTCCAGGGCTTGATATCCCGAAATTGAGGCGTTTGTTCTAGTGAAAACCAAGGAGTGTTGAGAAAGTGGCTTTATATATGGATTGGGGATGTAGAAAGTCACTGGTGATATGCTGAGTTGAGATCCCCTTTCTGAAGGCACTTGGAGCCATTGACCTCGGCTACCAGGCTGTCAAAGGTTGGCACCAGATGACCTTCCCTTGCAGTAGCCACATTGGGGAGGTGCATATTAGCACATGTGCACACTTCCTATGAATGCAAAGGATTCCTGGCACCATGTTAGAGGGACTCACAAGGTGAGGCCTTTCACTCTCTCTACGTTACCGACCATTCAAGCTCCAGAGCTGTGTTTGCACCTTCGGGCAGAGATAAGAAGCCATTCACCGGTGTTGAACTACAACTGATTGTCAAACTACGTATTGAATGCTTCATACTGCTCGTGTGAACATCCAGTGTTGCAAGGTATCTTCCTCATGACTATGGAAACTTTATTTGAAGCTTATCCTCTGGAGATGCCCAGCGGTTTAACAGCTTGTAGAGTCTCAGATTGTTCTCGCATGACGAACACTTAAGCAGTGGCCGAATACCATGCAGGAACAGGGGCATTTTGTTACTGTATGCGAAGACCTTCACATTCTTAGGCTTTAACTTTGGAAGTGGTTGCAGGGACTGGTACTCAGTCCAAGCAAAGAAGTTGCCTGAAGGCCATGGATTGTCACCCCATCCGAACTTGGCATTTTAGTTCTGACCAACTCTGTTGATTCCCTGGCTGCATGGTGTGTTGGTATGTACAGCATGGAGGGCTGTCTCATCCTTGCGTTTTTTTCTCAGATTGTCGCAAAAGACACTGCTCATAACGAGGGTTGGCAAGGGCGGTGGAATTGGCAGTGAGGGATGTTATTAGTGTAGCAAAGGGGACCAGTCTCTTTGTGGATATGTGAGAGCTTAAAAATACCCTCCTAAGGCTAGATGTCCATTTTATTCCAATACTCATCACCAAGGACTTATTTCAGCGCGTCTGGATTATGGAAACATTCTTAACTTGAGACTGATAAAGCCTCCATGAGACCCTTGCAGGTGGTGCAGAATGCAGCAGCCAGGCTCATTTACAGACTGCCAAAATATGCCTTGGCTACGTCTCTTTGTTGTGAGCTCCATTGGCTGGATGTGGAAGAACGTGTTCAATTTAAGACCTTATGCTATGTCTTCAAGTCAAGGGCTGGAACTGCCCCTCACCACTTCAATGTCATGATCAAACTGCATCAGCCTGCTCTCCATCTGCGGTCTAGCAGCCTCTCTCTGTGCGCTGTTCCCATGATTCAACTTGCTCAGATGGGAGGCCGCTCCTTTACCTCTCTGTGCGTTGTTCCCATGATTCACCTTGCTCAGATGGGAGGCCGCTCCTTTACCTCTCTCTGTGCGCTGTTCCCATGATTCAACCTCCTCAGATAGGAGGCCGCTCCTTTACCTCTCTCTGTGCGCTGTTCCTATGATTCAACTTGATCAGATGGGAGGCCATTTTTTTACCTCTCTGTGCGCTGTTCCCATGATTCAACTTGCTCAGATGGGAGGCCGCTCCTTTACCTCTCTCTGTGCGCTGTTCCTGTGATTCAACCTCCTCAGATGAGAGGCCGCTCCTTTAATTCTCTCTGTGCGTTGTTCCCATGATTCCACCTCCTCAGATGGGAAGCCGCTCCTTTACCTCTCTCTGTGCGCTGTTCCCATGATTCAACCTCCTCAGATTGGGAGGCCGCTCCTTTACCGCTCTGTGTGCGCTGTTCCCGTGATTCAACCTCCTCAGATGGGAGGCCGCTCCTTTACCTCTCTCTGTGCGCTATTCCCGTGATTAAACCTCCTCGGATGGGAGGCCGCTCCTTTACCTCTCTCTGTGCGCTGTTCCCGTGATTAAACCTCCTCGGATGGGAGGCCGCTCCTTTACCTCTCTCTGTGCGCTGTTCCCGTGATTCAACCTCCTCAGATGGGAGGCCGCTCCTTTACCTCTCTCTGTGCGCTGTTCCCGTGATTCAACCTCCTCAGATGGGAGGCCGCTCCTTCACCTCTCTCTGTTCGCTGTTTCTGTGATTCAACCTCCTCAGATGGGAGGCCGCTCCTTTACCTCTCTCTGTGCGCTGTTCCCGTGATTCAACCTCCTCAGATGGGAGGCCGCTCCTTTAATTCTCTCTGTGCGCTGTTCCCGTGATTCAACTTGCTCAGATGGGAGGCCGCTCCTTTACCTCTCTCTGTGCGCTGTTCCCATGATTCAACTCCTCAGATGGGAGGCCGCTCCTTTACCTCTCTCTGTGCGCTGTTCCCGTGATTCAACCTCCTCAGATGGGAGGCCGCTCCTTTACCTCTCTCTGTGCGCTGTTCCCATGATTCCACCTCCTCAGATGGGAAGCCGCTCCTTTACCTCTCTCTGTGCGCTGTTCCCGTGATTCAACCTCCTCAGATGGGAGGCCGCTCCTTTACTTCTCTCTGTGCGCTGTTCCCATGATTCAACCTCCTCAGATTGGGAGGCCGCTCCTTTACCGCTCTGTGTGCGCTGTTCCCGTGATTCAACCTCCTCAGATGGGAGGCCGCTCCTTTACCTCTCTCTGTGCGCTGTTCCCGTGATTCAACCTCCTCAGATTGGGAGGCCGCTCCTTTACCTCTCTCTGTGCGCTGTTCCCATGATTCAACCTCCTCAGATTGGGAGGCCGCTCCTTTACCTCTCTGTGCGCTGTTCCCATGATTCAACCTCCTCAGATGGGAGGCCGCTCCTTTACCTCTCTCTGTGCGCTGTTCCCATGATTCAACCTCCTCAGATGGAGGCCGCTCCTTTACCTCTCTCTGTGCGCTGTTCCCATGATTCAACCTCCTCAGATTGGGAGGCCGCTCCTTTACTTCTCTCTGTGCGCTGTTCCCATGATTCAACCTCCTCAGATGGGAGGCCGCTCCTTTACCTCTCTCTGTGCGCTGTTCCCGTGATTCAACCTCCTCAGATTGGGAGGCCGCTCCTTTACCTCTCTCTGTGCGCTGTTCCCATGATTCAACCTCCTAAGATTGGGAGGCCGCTCCTTTACCTCTCTGTGCGCTGTTCCCATGATTCAACCTCCTCAGATGGGAGGCCGCTCCTTTACCTCTCTCTGTGCGCTGTTCCCATGATTCAACCTCCTCAGATGGAGGCCGCTCCTTTACCTCTCTCTGTGCGCTGTTCCCATGATTCAACCTCCTCAGATTGGGAGGCCGCTCCTTTACTTCTCTCTGTGCGCTGTTCCCATGATTCAACCTCCTCAGATGGGAGGCCGCTCCTTTACCTCTCTCTGTGCGCTGTTCCCGTGATTAAACCTCCTCGGATGGGAGGCCGCTCCTTTACCTCTCTCTGTGCGCTGTTCCCGTGATTCAACCTCCTCAGATGGGAGGCCGCTCCTTTACCTCTCTCTGTGCGCTGTTCCCGTGATTCAACCTCCTCAGATGGGAGGCCGCTCCTTCACCTCTCTCTGTTCGCTGTTTCTGTGATTCAACCTCCTCAGATGGGAGGCCGCTCCTTTACCTCTCTCTGTGCGCTGTTCCCGTGATTCAACCTCCTCAGATGGGAGGCCGCTCCTTTAATTCTCTCTGTGCGCTGTTCCCGTGATTGAACTTGCTCAGATGGGAGGCCGCTCCTTTACCTCTCTCTGTGCGCTGTTCCCATGATTCAACTCCTCAGATGGGAGGCCGCTCCTTTACCTCTCTCTGTGCGCTGTTCCCGTGATTCAACCTCCTCAGATGGGAGGCCGCTCCTTTACCTCTCTCTGTGCGCTGTTCCCATGATTCCACCTCCTCAGATGGGAAGCCGCTCCTTTACCTCTCTCTGTGCGCTGTTCCCGTGATTCAACCTCCTCAGATGGGAGGCCGCTCCTTTACTTCTCTCTGTGCGCTGTTCCCATGATTCAACCTCCTCAGATTGGGAGGCCGCTCCTTTACCGCTCTGTGTGCGCTGTTCCCGTGATTCAACCTCCTCAGATGGGAGGCCGCTCCTTTACCTCTCTCTGTGCGCTGTTCCCGTGATTCAACCTCCTCAGATTGGGAGGCCGCTCCTTTACCTCTCTCTGTGCGCTGTTCCCATGATTCAACCTCCTCAGATTGGGAGGCCGCTCCTTTACCTCTCTGTGCGCTGTTCCCATGATTCAACCTCCTCAGATGGGAGGCCGCTCCTTTACCTCTCTCTGTGCGCTGTTCCCATGATTCAACCTCCTCAGATGGAGGCCGCTCCTTTACCTCTCTCTGTGCGCTGTTCCCATGATTCAACCTCCTCAGATTGGGAGGCCGCTCCTTTACTTCTCTCTGTGCGCTGTTCCCATGATTCAACCTCCTCAGATGGGAGGCCGCTCCTTTACCTCTCTCTGTGCGCTGTTCCCGTGATTCAACCTCCTCAGATTGGGAGGCCGCTCCTTTACCTCTCTCTGTGCGCTGTTCCCATGATTCAACCTCCTCAGATTGGGAGGCCGCTCCTTTACCTCTCTGTGCGCTGTTCCCATGATTCAACCTCCTCAGATGGGAGGCCGCTCCTTTACCTCTCTCTGTGCGCTGTTCCCATGATTCAACCTCCTCAGATGGAGGCCGCTCCTTTACCTCTCTCTGTGCGCTGTTCCCATGATTCAACCTCCTCAGATGGGAGGCCGCTCCTTTACCTCTCTCTGTGCGCTGTTCCCGTGATTCATCCTCCTCAGATGGGAGGCCGCTCCTTTACTTCTCTCTGTGCGCTGTTCCCATGATTCAACCTCCTCAGATGGGAGGCCGCTCCTTTACCTCTCTCTGTGCGCTGTTCCCGTGATTCAACCTCCTCAGATTGGGAGGCCGCTCCTTTACCTCTCTCTGTGCGCTGTTCCTGTGATTCAACCTCCTCAGATTGGGAGGCCGCTCCTTTACTTCTCTCTGTGCGCTGTTCCCATGATTCAACCTCCTCAGATGGGAGGCTGCTCCTTTACCTCTCTCTGTGCGCTGTTCCCGTGATTCAACCTCCTCAGATTGGGAGGCCGCTCCTTTACCTCTCTCTGTGCGCTGTTCCCGTGATTCAACCTCCTCAGATGGAGGCCGCTCCTTTATGGTCCTGGGCCCTAGGGTCTGGAGCACTCTGCTGAATCATTCGAGATTCTGTTTCTCGCTCCTTTCCTTCAGTAGACGACTTGAGACGTGGCTGTTCTGATTCCATCTGACCGGAGATAAACTCTGTCTGTTGCTGAATAGCCTGGAACCCCTGTGTGGACAGCTGTTCTCGCTTATAAGTATTTTAACATAAAAACATAAGAACTGAACCACACTCCAAGTGCTGCCCATCTTTATCCCTACAACTCTTCTTTTTTTTTTAATAAACTTTTGTTTTTATTTATTTCCAACAAACATTGCAGCAGAGTCTGTATGCAGTCATCGTGTGCACAACACATATTTCGGAGCCAGCGGTTTTGTTATGTGTAATATTACAGGTGACAATGAGGGATACTGAAAAGGCATCACCGGGTTCATGACCCCGAGGGTGTTTGCATCAGAGTTCCAAATCGATGATGTTGTATTGCATGTAGGGCAGTTTCTTATGTATTGACTAGTAGCTTTCAGGCAGCAGAGTACACAGGAGGCAGGGAAGGAGGAGGTACTGTTAAGTAAGGAGGGGACAGAGGGCACAGCTGAGTATATAGAGTTGGCCAGTCTCATGATCTGATCTTCACAGGAGATTTGGTTATAGTTTGGTTAAAGTGTCTGTGTGACCTAATCCCTCATGAATTCACTCAGGGCTTCCTTTCTGTGGGACTGGACGAGGGGCCACCTAGCTCCTCGTGTCTGGACCTGTGTGTAAGGGACAGACTTGAAGGATGGAATTAAAAACTGCCACAATAGGACATATATTTCCTAACAATTCAGATTAATGTGCTTCCTTGTTGGAAGGGTAGGATTCTCATTTAAGCCATGCTAAATTATGCTAAAGAAATTTGATTGACCGCGATCAGCCCATCCAGAACTTGCCATTTGATCAAGATGAGGCCAACAACATATGAAACTGCACAGATGCAAAACACCAGATCTGCATCCCTGAGCAAACAAAAATGTTGGTAGCTAGGGAGCACATCAATGCACAGTGTGTTGTAATGCCCGCTCCGTGAAACCTGCTTCGGTGTGTAAGACACATCTGTTGACATCTTGTATTGGCAATGTGCCCCCTATCTCATGCAAACCCCCCCACGGTAAATACAAGTGGTTGGTGTAAACATTCCAAACGTGAGGGATAATTGTAGCAAACAGAGGACATTCTGGCATCCACATTATTAGTTGAGCATGTTTCTTTCTAGATACTTCAGTGTTTATACATAATCTCTAGGCTAGGTGCATGGAGTCTGATCCATTGTCTGGCTCTGACCACATTCTGGAAGTTTAGAAGCATTACATTTGCGCAACCCTAAATAAACACTGGCCAAGTCATAATTTGTAAGGTTTGAAGTTCAAAACCAAGCTTTATCAAAAATGACCCAGGTGAAAAAAAAAAAACCCACCAGCTGGTTTCAACAAACAAAGGTGCTCCAATTGTAGACACAAAGCTGAAGTGATTTAGCAAACCCAGGTGAAAAAGTATGAAATGGCAATGTTAAAAGCCAGAACTATCAATTTCAGTCTAGAACTTTATTAGCTAGTAATGTTGTATTTGTGATTACAGCATTAACCTTCAGAAGACTTCTCAAGACCTGGCTCTTCGAACAGTAGCAGCTTCCACCCCCCACCCCCCTAGCGCCTTGAGACCCTTGCGGGTATGTAGTGTGCTTTACAAATGCCTTGATTGATTGATTAACAGGTCAGCGCAGAGTTCTTGCTGAAAAGCTTACCTTTCTGAAGATCTGCAAAGGCAACAAACGCATAGAAGAAGCTACTGACTTAAACATGGAGGGGCGTGTAACAGATTTGGGTGAAAGGCTGTCCTGGGGCTGGCTCAGTAGATATGAAAGCTGCCTTATCTGACATGCCAAGCATGCCCCATCACAAGGTGCCCTGGGGGATCCCAGCGGTCTCCTGCCAAGGGATCGGCACCAGAATGTCCTGGGCGTCTCTCACTAGCAACCAACCAGTGCAAGCTGCACCTATTGAACCTGCCGTCTCTGAGCGTGGTCATACACACCTCCTTTTTCAAAAGATATGGCATTAATATTTACTCACTGTTTTGATTTTTTTGAGGAAGATATCCTTTTAATTTGTGGGCATTGTGAAAGATTTGAAACTTTCTATAATATACACTCTTACTCCATCATGGGTGGAACTCTAGCGGTGGAGCAAACGGGGCCTAAAAATGTATCCACCACAGTGTTTCCACAGAGTCCAATCAAAGTCTTAAGGCCCCGGTAGCACCCGAGCAGCAGGACACAGATACTTTAATGGTGGCTCGCTGGCTTCCAAAGAGCTTTTCAGGGAGTTCAGCATTTGTAATGACTAACACGCTTCCTGTGGGTTCATTGACCTGAGGATCTGGTTAACTGTGGTGTCGCTGATGGGGATCTGGATCCTTTGCCAATCGATGAGCTGCCCGCTCCAGATCAGTGCCGTACCCCTGGAGGTACCATCCTCAAACCTTTTCCTTGCTATTTGTTGCCACACACGTGTGATATTGTTCTTCAAGGATGATGGTGTTTCCGTGTCATATTTTCCCAGTGAATAATGTTTACGTTGGTTTATGTCCCACGGTAGGTCCTTTGATCGCCACCTCCATCTTTTCACTGAGACCAAAAGAGAAGGATGATCTGTTGTCGATGGAGCACCAGGACCTGGAGATCCGCAGCAGGATCACCGCGCGCTCAAGTGAGTATGAAGCTAGGAGGGGCTCTTCGAGAGAGAAAAGGAGGAGTTCCTAGTTGTTTCCACATTTATGTATCTATTCACAGTTTCATGTGGTATTGACCAAACCGTCCTGGGCAGCAGAGCTCTTTAGCGAAGTATAAAAGGACGCAGAGACTGCATCGAAGCTGTGCAGTGTTGCAGTGAACATAATGGAGTAAGCAGAGGCTTGTGAGCTGTGTATATCAATAGCATTTCCTATTTCACTCTAGTTCAACATAACCTTCCCTGTCCATGGAGTTCTTCTTGTAACGTGTAATATGTAGATTTGATGCTGAAATCCGACAGTTCCTATTAAAACATATCATCGGATCATGTGCTCCTAGCAGGAGTTGTGGAATCCCATTCTTCGATCATGTGCTCCTAGCAGGGGTTGTGGAATCCCATTCTTCGATCATGTGCTCCTAGCAGGAGTTGTGGAATCCCATTCTTTCTTTGCACTCTCTGTGAAAGCTTGCTTTAAAGTTCTTGATGTTTGGAAGAGTTTAAAGACCGAGTGTGTTGGGACTTCGGCGTGAGCAAGAACCACATGAGAACTGAAGCCGGAGTCAAGCCGGTGGCTCAAGCCACAGCGCAGAAACACTTGTCCTCTCTGAAAGAGCAGTCTTTCTTCCTCGAATGAACCACATTGTTGTTACATTTCTGCCCACCCATGTGCTAACGGACATCGGGCTTACCCGTCAATTTACTACTTGTAAAAATGACGACCACAGTAACGCGCTAACGGATCTCCACTAGCTTTCCTTGCTGGCCCACAGCGTCTTCAGAGCCAGCTGCTTGTTTACAGAGCCCTCAAAGCCTATGTGTCTGACAAGCTCCCAACGTCCAGTCTCTTGAGGCCCACCTGCAGCCAGGACATCATCAGACCGGACACAAAGAAGTGCAAAAAAAAATTTCAAAGACTGGCCTTATCAATTTATTTTACCCAGGATCGAGAATAATATCGCTGTATCCATTGGAACGGCTGCAGCCCTACTCCAATGGAGGGACGCCGAAGACCCTTCCCGCTGAAGAAAACGAAACCATGACAAGGGAGCGCCCCATGCCGCCTCTCCATGCCCAGCGCACTCTTGACCGTTCTACAAAGAAGCCGCTTCAGTGCATCAGGACCCGCGCCTCCTGCTGCTGTTGAGGCGGTGGTTGGTAGTCACTGCACCCTTTGCCCTCTCAGTGGATTTCCGTCTTCTGTAACTGAGTGAGCTGTCCTCCTCTCCCCTCTTGAGTGTAAAACCACGATTACACACTTAGGCCACACTCGCTTTATTCCTCTGTGTTACAAATCTCTGATCCACACAATTATATGTGGGCCCTACATCCAGTGGAGGCAAACATTGATGTGTAGGTAACCCGAGCTGTCCTGAGACGCTCACGCAGCATCGCCCCCACCTCTGAAGCTAGGTCCCTTCATTCCCAAGGGGACTGACTCCTGTGATTGCAGGATATATGCCACCTCACCCATAGATTGCAAGAACAGACACCTTTGAAATCAAACACATCGATAACAAGAAATCATCTTATAACGCCTTTATCAATGATTGCGTTGCCAAACAGACCGTGCTGAAACCAGACAAAAATTCCTTTCGTGCAGACTAATTTCCGTAGGACCGCCATTATACTACCTGGCAAAATGGATATGCACTAAATAATCGTGTACACTCAACAAATTAATTTCAGCAACTGACTAACTGTCTACTTATTATACAAGATCATTCATATACACTTAAATAATAAGCAATATTGTTGAAAACAATAGAATGTCTTTTATATATCACATATTCTACACAGATTAAAAACATACATCAATAATCAATGATTTAAAAAACAATATTTTTGCATATTTTTCAAGAAGATTCAACATCATCTTTAACATTTTTTTTTTTTAATGTAGCTTGATAGGAGTCTTTATTGTGTTATAATCTTTGATTTAGATATGCTTAGACAGCTCTTTCAATGTGGTTTAGGAGATTAAAATACTCTATGTACGTTATTGATTTTGAGTGAATTATAGATGCATTTAAGAAAAATGAACTTCAAAGATATTGTTTTTTAAATCACTGTTTATTGATGTATGTATTTTTTTTTTTTTTTTTTTTTTTTTTTTTTGAAAACCTTTATTTAACAGTTCAATAAGAACAAGTATGGGCCTACAACCCCCCAGGGCCGGCCGCTAAACAATCAGGGCAATAACGACAAGCACAAACACAGGCAGCACTTCGGGGAGCAAAATCGTACTACTATTACAGTGAACAGCGTAAGTAGGGCACCAGGAGAAAAGGTTTTCATTTTATAATGAGACAAGGCAGTAGGATCAGGTGACAAGCAATTTTAAAACAACAATCACGGATCTGCAGAGTAATGAATGTTAGCGATTTACAGCAATCTGTTAGGTCGATGGCGCAAACACAAGAACATCAGGATGGGGAAGAACTTAATATACAGTTGCGCCCGCAGGCCCCCGCCGAAACTCCCCAAGAACACCTCGGAAGTTGTGAACACATGGCACGGCAACGAGGCATAACTACAGGGAGTGTATCACGCTGATCCCAGAAAAAGAAAGAACAAAGAGAGTCAGAGAAGAAAAAGGAGGCCATGGAAAAGAAGATGAAAGAGTACAGAATCCCCTCCCCCAACCCCCCACCCTGCACCTCTGCAAATGAGTACGGCCCCCCCCCCCAGCAGTGTGCCTGTCGCCCTGGAACCAGACCCGAAATATAGAAGAGTAGGGAAAAAGAGGTAGGAAAAGACCCCCACCGGGCGGGGGGGTAGAGAAAGTATTTATAAACTTGGAGGAGGGCCTTCATAACAGACCCCCGGCGTTCTCCCTCCCGCACGGTAAGGTTCCCCTAAAGTGAGCAAGGAACAGCACCAAGACAATCTTCTCAAACCACGATGGGGAGCATTATGCACCTATTGTGCCAGTAGCCACGTCAGGAGAGCACGCCACCCCTAAGCCCGCCCGTCCACCAGGCGACCGCCCCGGAGGGGGCAGCCTCATCCCTGACCACTCTTCGGAATTCTGCCCATGTCAACCCCTCGACCCAGCATCACACCCAATGCTCCCAGGCAGAGAAATGTCCAACAACGAACGAGAAGCGACACACACAGGTGGGGTGGGAGTCTCTGAGGAACACAGTCCGCCGCGTGAAGAAACTGGCTTCCCAGGGCTGCCCTAGGATCTGTACTGCATGCAGGGTTCCGGGAGGCAGAAGCAGCCAAAGCAGACATTAGTTGCTGGAGTTGTCCCTGAGTCGTGGGAGGGCATGTACGGGACGAGGCCACCACAGCACACACAGGTCCATCGCCTCCGGGAGAGATCAGGCCCTCAGAAGGTCGAACACACTGTAGCATACTGACCGGGGCGTCTAGTCGTGCACTAACCTCAGGGGCGGCCGCCACAGCATCATCCTGCGCGCAGTGTGGGTAGTCTCTGCGTTCGTGTGAACAGGCGGGCCGCCACTGCCCCAACTCCGACGCAACACCATCGAGCCTATTCCCTAGGATCACGAAGCCATGAACAAAGGAGGAGTGAAGAGTACCAAGAGCCTCGAGGAGGTCGCCGTACCCCAGCTCAGCTCTCTGCGCTCGTGCCGCCATACTCCCAGAAGTCGTACGCTCACAGGCCCGCCGCGACCCAGCGGACAGGATGGTAGGCTTCATCGCCCAAAGATGGCCGCCAAGTATGCCCGACCCTCACCGGGGCCGAGACAAACGTCGCGGTGTCCACGTCGCGGGTGGCCGGGTTCCGGGGGCAAGCAAAAAACTATCCTTGGTCACGGGCAACAGTCGTCCACACCACGGACCAGTCCCCGCAGAAATCCGGGGGCGGCCCGCCGCGATCGGGGCAGGATACGGACGGCGGCCGGGCAGCTCACCAGCAAGGCAGGGGCAGCCACCGGAGGATCCAAAATTTGCACCCCCGGTCATGCACTCGGTCCGCTACGCTGGACAGTAGAAGTGACCATGTCGAAATGTAGGCCGGGTCCGGCACCGCTCCGGTGACCGACTCCACCCAGTCACCACTGGCCGCTGTTGTCGCACTGCCACCCGGCCACGGCGTCCACTCGATGTCCCGGCTCCAGGGCCGCGTCGGCCGCAAAGTTCAGATGCGATTTTCTCCGGCGATACCGCAGCTAGCAACCTCGGAGTCAGACAGTCGGGAGCCCCCCTCCTTCAGAAACACGACCACGTAGCACAGGTTAAGGATCTCAGGCAGGATATCCGTGCGGGATGCGGAGGTTCACGGAGCCGGGAGTCTACGCTGCCGTCCCGGTCGCCATCTTGGCTCCTCCTCCTGATGTATGTATTTAATCTGTGTAGAGTATGTAATATATATGAAAGATATATTCTATTGTTTTTAACAGTATTGTTTTTTTGTAAATAAATATGAATGATCTTGTATAATAAGGAGAGTCAGTCAATTATTGAAATTAATGTGTTGATGTTATACTGTTATTGAGTGCTTTTCCATTTAGCCACAGGTAGTATAATTGAGGTCCGACAGAAATGAGTCCTCACAAAAGGGATTTTTTCTGGTTTAAGCATAACACTACCCTGTCCCTTTCGGCAGTGAAGGGTGACTCTCCTTGTATTAGTCCAACAGACAGTGCCTGTGCATAAACACTCACACTCTCTCCCTCACACACTTTCACTCTTCCTCTCACACACAACCTGAAACTCTCAAGAATTTTCCATTACAAATGAAATAAGCCAGAGAAAACTGAGAGGTGATTTGGGGCCAGTAAAGGAAAACAAACGGGTGTATTTTTTTCTTGCATTTTCCACGATCCCAGGCCAGGGTTTGGGGGGTTATTCATGGGTTTTTGGGGTTATTCATGCGCTGGAAAGTCTCTCTAGCTCCATCTTTAGACCAAACCTTCCGAGCAGGACAGTGGGGTTCAGCTGTGGTCTCCCTTCTAATAGACAAAGTATTCTGCAGTTGTAGTCTGTCCGCAGTTGTGTTTCACTCAGTATTTCACATTCTTCTCTTCCTTTCGACACACTTGTCTTTTAATATATCTATTATGTACATTTTAGTTCATGCTTAATTGCATTCGTGAATGTTAATGAGTTGTGCACAATTGTATATTCATTCGTTTTTTGAGTATTTGTTGTAAGGTGAATGCCAGCATCAATTCATACTCATAAGAGTAAAAATGATGTAACTTGTTTATTTAATAATAGGCACTACGGCTGCCGAGTCCGGAGGATTATTCAGCGGAAACCAGCGTTCTAAGGATGTTGAGGAGATGGATGAAGCTGAAAGCAGTGATGGCCCCAGCACAGGTCAGGAAAAGTTCATTGGAAATTATTTATTTTCTGATTTCTAAATATGGTAACTAATCTCGCATGTTAGTTTGATAGTAAAACCCACTGGAGGCTTATCTGTGCCTGTAAGGCTTCATTCTCTCGTGTATATTTTCTGAATGTGTTACTAAGGAAAGTGTGTGTGGGATGTAGAATTTTAATTGAAAATCAGAGCCACGATTCAAAAGCATGGGACTTGACTACAAAAATGGAACCGAGTTCTGGTTCCGGTGCTAACGCATGCTTACACAGGGATTGGAGTTCCGAGCCCTGCAAGGGTCACTGCATAGGGTATTTACTGGGTATTGTAACTCGCGTGCCCCCACAGTACCCTTGGCCAATTTCACAAGGTCAGATTTGCGGGAGGAAAAATGCCATTAATTACGGGAACCAGTACAATTCTGTTCTTCAGTAGGACCCTATCTAGCGCATGGTTAAGACTCGCTACTAAAGTGTAAGCGTAACAGATAGTACTGAAAACCTTGATAAACTTCAGGATGAGGTGAAAAAAAAGAAGAGGGCTATTGCAGGTTGCTCAGGCTTCAAAGGTGGCCCCTGCATGATAAGTGTTTGGTGAGCGGGAGCACAATTGCCTGCTGCACAGAGAGGTAGCTCTGATGCGCATCCTGGGGAATCTGTGGCGCCACGTGGGTCAATGACACACCGGACTTTTGAGTGGTAGAGACGTGGACCCGGCTCAAGAGAACCTGCGCAGAAGAGATTGCTTGACGGAGTCCCGTGAGATGACCACTGTACTCCCTTAATCCCTGATCTCCTGGGTGCTGGGCCTTTAACTCCGCCTTCCCTATAGGTGCCCCAATAAAGGTTCAGGTAACATCCTAACCTTGCACCTATATTCTTCCCTACATTACAGACATAACAGTTCTTGGTGATTTATCTTTTACCTAGATACGACACTGCACACAGAACCCGGGATTTTCCCTAGTAAAAGCCTCATACAGTATGCATGAGGATTCTTGGAAACTCAGCAAGACTACCATCTCCTGCATAATAACTATGTATAAAGTTCATTCCCGACGTCATCCTAAGTCAGACGATGGCACAGCAAGGTAGAACCCCTGGGGAGACCTCTCAATATATAAACATCACATCTTGCTGAGCTAGGGAGAGGAGGCTCCTGCAGGCAGATACTCCTTGCGGGGTGTCCAACTCGAGACCAAGACGTGGTCCCGCAGTCTCTCACTTCAGGTAATGGGGTTGACTTTATCCTAGAGGGATTCTTGGCTTAACACCTACACACATACTAGGTACACTTAGGTACATCTGGTTAGGATTGCATCATAGGAGTACGTATTTTACGGTCATGTATTTTGTATACCTGCCTGTATTCATAGTTTTTAGCATAATGGTAGAAATCTACCATCCTTTTACTTTCCTAGTGCTTCTAATCATTTATATCTGTTTCTGTCTAGTGGTTGTTTCAGCACACCTATTTTACACTAGAAAGACAACTGTTCAATAAATGCTTATTGAAAAACGTCCATATCGTTTATTCTGTGTACCTCTCTGAGACAAAGTGAGCACTAGCGACTGAGCGGAAAGTATTGCACTGTTTCCACGGTCCTGCGAGATCAGGGTTGTCATGTTCGATAGGTGCTAAGAACTATTCTCTCCTTGGTAAGAGGGGTTTCTAGTGGCATTGTGAGCTAACTGGTATACAGGCAAACATACCCGGTAGGGGTGTCTAGAATAAGTCTGGCCCCAATCCTAAAGCGTATTTTATCTAAATGCGTAGATCCTTTATAGGTTTTATAGGAACTACACGACATGGCACCCAACGTTGGTTGGGTAATATACTCAAATCTAAGTAGTTCAGTCGTACTATTCTCAGGAATATGTGACGTTAGGCCGCATACTTTTACAATGCATGCCATTACAACGTGGTCGTTACAATGACTGCATTGTTAACTTCACATACCTTTACAACGCAAGTCGGAACGACGACTTGCTGTAGTGGGCGCTGGATTTTGGAGTAGTATAATTTACTATTCTAACTCCAGTCTGTGCAACAGTAGGGAAAGTGGTGCATTTTAAATCTAACACCTTCTGCCTCTAACGCAAGTCGTTGTTCCGACTTGCGTTGTAAAGGTATGCAGTGTAACAACGCGTCGTTGTAACGACTGCATTGTAATGGCATTCGTTGTCTCGCATGCGTGGTAAACGTGTTTACCATTCTCAGAGACCCCTACTCACAATTCTCCAGAGACGTCTGGAGTGGGAGGGAACAAAAATCCGCCGCAGCTGAGTAGACAAATCCTATGTATTGGCTGTTGGTTGATCAAGCTTGAAGGACACGTTGTTACTATTGAGCATAAAACCTTATCTCGGTTCTCGTGAAAAACTCTACATATCACAGTCCAAGATGAAGAAGATGCAGATGCAATACAAATTTCTGAGAATGTAAGAAATGCCATCACCCTAAAACAAGCAGCATATGGTTTATCAGCTAGGGGTGGGTCAGTAACGTTCGTGATTGAGGCACACGAATCACATAGAACAAAGGTATTCTAGTTATTTGTAAAATTCCCACAAGCAGATGCACGAACAAACACATTCCATTATTATATGGAAGATGACATACCAAACGAATATCGTCCGTATGAGGACATCGAAGTTCCGCTCACCTACCAGGAGCATATAAGCTGGTTTAAAGGCCCTGTTGGACTTGGCCCTTCTGGCAAGTTCACCCCTAAAACATTTTGCATTTATCCTAGCCTTTTTCCTATGTTGTATTAGTGGTTTTAGGCCTCTAGGCGCTTTTACACTGTGTCCCAGTGGAAAGTGTGTGCGCTCTGTGTATGTTTTAGGGAGACTGACCTGCCCTCCCATAGGAATGCATGGGGGATCTGAGTGACCGTTTTAAGTTGTGATGTGAAAGGGTCGAGTTTGGTATGTGCGATCTCGTGAGATTAAATGCTGCGCGATGATGGGTGCGGCGTTACGGTGTCTAGTGTAGAAATGCCACTTCTAGAAGCTGGCATGACTGTGTAATAAATGTGCAGTGACTGTCTGGCTTGTGATTGGCTGGTGTGTCTGGCTCCAGGAGTCAGGATGGGTCTGCCCCGGTGGTGAATGGAGAGAGCTGCATGTTGATGGGAGGAAGGAGTACACCTGGGACCTGAATAGGGCTGGGCTTTCCCTACACAATGCTGGCTCCACCCCCTGTGGTGCGTCTAATGTCCCTGGCCTGTCCTGTGAATAGGGAGAGGGGCTGAGCAAAACAAAGTGCTCAGGAACCGGTTGCATCTGGTTCGCCCCTTCCCTGCACCTTTGGAGACAAAGGATTTTGTGTATAAAAGAGGGGCTGTGACCCCATGAAAATGTTCTTGCTGTTGGATCCTGATTCCTGCAGGGCGTGCTGCTGCTGCTGCTGGGGCCCAGGAGGACTTGCCAGGAGGGCTGCCTCCCTGGGCCAAGCTATGCCCTGGAACATCTTGCTGGATTTCTTGTAGCCCTGGGCCCTGCCTTGCCCTTTTCCACCTTGGACGACATTTTTTTTGGGACCTTTTGCTCCATTTGCTCTTTGAGACTGGGTGTTTTTACCCTTAGCGAGTGGGAGCGCTCCATCTTAATTTGCTCTTTATATTGAGGGAGCCTACCCCTCATTGCCGCATTCATCATTGCAGAGCGGGTGCCACCCCGCTTATTGCCTTATTTCCAATGCGGGTGCCCACCCCACTTATTTCGTTATTTCTAGCGCGAGTGCCCACCCCGCTCATTTGACTTCCAAGGCGGGTGCCCACCCCGCATGACCGCCGTGCTTATTTGTATTTAATTGCGCGGGTGCCCACCCTGCTGATGTGAGCCCTTGCGGGTGCCCACCCCGCTTGTTGACTGTGTTTCCCCACCGAGGGAGCCTACCCCTCATTTGCCGCTGTTGAAATCACCGCTGCAACCCGAGTCGCGGACCGGGCGGAATCAGGCAACGAGGTGCCTGACGGCGGGCGGGACTTCCGGTTTTGAGAAGGTTTTCCAGAGTGGCCCCGGATGGCAGCGGGCCACTCCAACGACGGGCATCATTGTTTCTAGAGCCCCAGATGGCTCCAACGTTTGGGCGCAAGTTATTTCCAAGCCCTGTAGGGGCCAGGGGGCACCGAGGTGCCAGTCCCCTATTCTTTGTTGTCTGCTGCCCCGATGGCCAGGGCACTCCACGTTTTGGGGGCACATTTCATTTATTTAAACCGCCAGTGCGCGCCCCAGTGCTCAGGGCCAGTCCTTCTTTTGCTGTGTTGGCGCATATTGATTGCAGGAGTCCATGCGCTCCATGGGGACTTGGTTGTTTTCTGAGACAGATGGCTTCAACGTGGGGCCCATTGATTTCCTCATATTTGACTTCCACAGCTGCGCAGCACTTAGTGCCAGCTGCAGCGTTTAGGCCCTGTTCTTGTCCCCAGCTGTCCAGCAAGTAGTGGGTAGCTGCTACGTTTAGGTTCTGGTGCAACCTGGACCCTAATGTGATTTAGGTGCTATTACGATGTATAAACTAATGCTTTGGGTGTTAGGAAATGTACCGTGTGTATTATGTTTTGCGCACCCTGTGTTTCATACCTCTAGATATGATGTCGGCATAGGAGGTTGTTTTACCTGTTTAGGTTTATGTTAGGGAGATTATACTTCCCTGTGTGATATAAGCCCGTAGTGTGATTATACTTAGGAGGTAGGGTCTGATGCGTTAGACTTGTGAGAGATTGCGTAATGTGTTTATGCCCCTGTGATGTATACAGGATAGGTCTTATACCTGATTCTATTGTGATAATGCTGAGGTCATTTATTGCACCAGTAGTTACTGGTTGTGCTCTACAGTTATAATTTGTGTTACAGTTGGTATATGTTCTACATTTACAATTGGTGATTTGTGCGAATTCTGACAGTGGTCCATGTGGCCCTGTCTTGTGTAAATAGTCCCCTGTAAAATTCTGCCCAGTGCCAGTTGGCACAGTGTAAATAATGTGATTATCATCTAATGTGTTTATTATAATACAAAGGCTATTTTTTTATATATAACCTTGTGTGGAGTTTCTTTTGTGGTGGGCCTAGGGTGTTGTTGCTGTGTGCACGCGCAAACGCTTTACACATTGCCTCCGGGATAAGCCTGACTGCTTGTGCGAAGCTACCAAGGGGGTGAGCAGGGGTTATCTTTGGCGTGTAACTCCCCAGCCCTGACTTAGAGTGGTGGTCTCTGCCTGGCTTTGGCGCATGCCTTAGCCAACCAGAGATCCCATTTCTAACAGGCCCCCTTCTCCATACAAGAGATAAAGTAAGACTCGGTCTGCTCGGATGAAACGGAGCAACATGGCCAGTACTAGCGGCCTATACACCAAATCCAGAGATTGACACAATGCCAGTAGGAGACTTACGTATACTTCTTAAAGAACTAATAAGACTTTACAGAAACATGATAGTTTGTGATGATAACACTCGCACATCAGCCAGCCACGGCTATACCAATAGGACCAATTCAAACAACCACAACTAAAATAACACCACAAACGTTACACGCAGTCATGGGCAAGATGCCCACTAAACGTGAACAAATGCCATTCTGGGTAGCTCAAAAAATAACACAGCTAGTGGCAGTATTTCCACACACCAGCCCGCAAGAAAAACACAGAATGTTAACAATCTGCTTGCCCATGGGGATAACTCCCCAGATAGAGGATTATACCACTTGGGTTACAGTCTTAGCTGCCATATATACCAGAACTCATGGTATAACGTATTTTAAGACAAATACAGAATGAGTATAGAGCAGAACCTGCTCTGAACTTAGGGATGAAATTACTAGGTCATTTTGTCCAGGTATCAGCTATAATATTAGCAAACATTAAAGGGGGAGGCAGCAGCGGTGGCAATACGCCAATGCCTGAGGGATTTCACTCCTTTACAACAGGAACGTGGATTACCCAAAATTACTGAAACCGCTTATGTAGAATTAGGTATAGATAGTTTGGGAGCTAGAGCAGTAATACCTCAACTGATGAGTGGTCCTGAAAAGGATAACATCAAGAAAATGCCTGCTTCTTCAAAGAAAAAATGGGATCATAACAAACCGCAAAAGAATACAGAGAATAGATCTTAATCCAGAGGTAGGTCTCCTCAACAGGAGCCCTCCGAAAAGAGGTATAACGTTAGGAATAGAAATACCATTAGAAAACCTGACAGGTATCAGGACACTGATTCACGTTCCTCTCATTCCTTTCAGGGTTCATCGAAAAACTCAGAGAGGGAAAGAAGGTCAGAACACAGACAAGAAGAGCGCACAAAGTCCCGAGACACGCAACATGCTCCTGAATACACTTCAAAGAAAGAAGAAAAACCAAACTCAAAACCTCAATTTAAAAAGAAGAAAGTAGCAGGTCTTAACATCAGACATACCCAGAATCCTGAGGACTCAACTACTGAACGGGGAATGGGCTCTGACGATGCTAGACAGTGCAGCACAAGTAAAAATAGCTCGCCAGACCTGATGGTATTTCTGGTGACAACAGAGCTGAATGAATAGCTCACGGTGGAAACACCTGATACGAGGGTGAGCGTCCCACATAGGTTACAATGGAGGGGGACAAGCACAGAAAAATTAAAGCTCTTTTTTGGAAGAACTTAACTTTTGGCAAAGACATTCTTTTAGCTGAAAGAGATTTGCCGCCTGCTATTGTTATGGATTGCTCAAAGGGATAAACTGTAATTTTCCCAGCCTTTTCCGACCTCGTTCCCATACATTTAAAACACACATATGCACAGGAGTGGGCAGTAGTCCTTGCTCCAGCATTATATTGCAACTATGTTGGGTGGGATGAAGTGTCAACTCACAACATGATAACACTAAAATCTACTCCAACTCTACAAGAAGCTAAAAAAATAGGTCAGGGAGATCTCAGATAAACTTGAATACCAGGGGGTGATTGAAACTTGCACCTCTTCAATGAATAATCCTTTGTTTCCCGTAATGAAACCTCACAAAACATATCGTCTAGTTTTAGACTACAGACATCTGAGCTCTTGCACAAAACCATTTGCAGTACAGAATGTACACTGATGAATAACCTTGTGCAGAAAAATACAAATCAAACACTAGATATCTCAAATGGAGTTTTTTGCCAAAATATAGCGACTGAAAGCAGATATTTGACAGCATTCTCAGAGCAGGGTTATAAGAACAGCCCTGGGTTGTTCTCAGCTAGGGTCACTGAGTTAATTCAGAATCTGGATAAGGAGGTTTTGTCCTACGTAAAAAATACAAAATACCCACCCCAATGTCCTATTTTTAGGACATTAGCTTTTAAGTGAAGGGAAAAGCCTTGCAGCTAATCGTTTTAGAAAAATGTGCACTGCTCCAACCTCCTAAATCATTAAAAAATTTACAATCCTTGCAGGGATTCCTGAATTTTGGCAGAACATACATTTTGAATTACGCAGAAAGGGTTAAACCTTTCTACGACATCAATAAGACCTGATTTTTCAGTTTGTGAATGGACACAGGAACACACAGATATCCTTTGTTCCCTACAAGCTGACATGATAGTGTCTAAACACTTACAGACACGTGTAAATGTCTGCAACTTGGTGATCTGTATAGTTACGGGTCAATATGGGTACACGTACCTCACATACAATGAAGGCGAAACAGTACCCATAGCATACAAATCACACTTATACATGAACGCTGAGATGCGTTTTGCATCCACAGAAAAAATTCTGACCGCAATACAGACTTCTGTAGTGAGAGAAAGAGCACTGGCTCAGGGGAAACTAATAATTGTTGTGACTCCGGTACCGGCCTTAGAGGCTGCTACAAAGGCAAGCGTTCCAAATGCTAAAGCCTTAAATCTGAGATGGATGCAACAGGCTAATTCTCTCACTGCAACATATGTAGAATACAGATACGACCCAAGTCTGAAAAAGCAAGCATTTCTGCAATATGAACAAGAATATCCTCTACCAAATTAAATAATAATGCCTCTAGATCAGTATGAATACATAATTTACTCTTCTGGATCTGCTCAGCCGGCCGTTGGAAGTTAACAACAATACAGCGGTGCATGTGCGCTTGTAAAAAGTTGTATTCAGGACGGCAAGTTCCATCCAAGCTGTACAAAAACACAGTCTCTATGAAACTGCATGGCTCAGCTGGCAGAATTACAAGCTCTATTAATAAGGATCGAGAATTCCCCACACTATTTGTGTGTGATTCTTTTTACTGTGTACAGTCATACAATGAATATCTTTACTACTGGGGACAAATTGGGTTTAAGGACTCAAAAGGTGTCACAATTAAGCATAAAATGCTATGGGAACAAGTGGCTGAGTTGAAAAACTCCAGACCAAGAGCTCACGTGGTACATACGCTGAGTCATCAATGTGATGGCATTCACGTTGAAGGGAACTCATTGGCTGATGAAACTGCGAAAGGGGCAGTGCGAACTGCTCCTGTAGCTGTAATCACTCGTTCAAAAACGAGAATAGATGGACAGATAATGGTAGCTGTCATTGCTGCACGCAAAGACAACAAGGCATTGCCGAAAGGCTTTCCACTCAAGTACTCCTACAAGTTAGATGCAAATAACGTTCTAGTTGTTCAGCTTCCTGGAGTGGGGGATAGAGTAATACCAAACATGGATCTCAAATTAGGGTTAATACTAGTTGCACACGAGGGTCTGGGTTCTGTGCACACAGGAGTTACTGCAACCGTTTCTTTATTGAAACAACGCTACTGCTGGCCAGGGTTAACAAAGCAGACCAAAGATTATGTCTTAAAGTGCGACATCTGCTAGCAGATGAAGGGTTCCACCATAGCTGGTCCTGTGCAGACACCATTATTAATATCAGACCAACCACTCACGTGCGTCTATTTGAACCACTGCGGCCCCTTACGATCTGGTGGGGCTTACAAGTACATCATGGTGGCAGTGGATTCCTGCTCAAGGTTTCTATGGGTATGGCCTCCGCGCTTGGCTAATGCGCCAACTGTTATAAAAGATTTGCGAGTCTTTGTAGGGACATACGCAGTTGACACATTACATTCTGACCGTGGCCACGCGTTCAACTCTAGGGCTTACAAGGAAGCCGTGGGAAGTTTGGGTGTTGCATTGCCGTACTCCTCTCCGTACCATCCCGAGGGAAATTCGGTTGTGGAGAGGAGAAACCGGGACTTAAAGCAATCTTTAACAGCAAGAGTATTGGGTGTGGGTGGCAGTTGGGTCAATCATTTGTATGGAGTACAGCGAGCCATTAACAACATGCCAAGAAGTTCTTTAGGGGGTGTCACTTCTTACAAGATCCTTTTTGGGACAAGAATGTGGACACCTAATCTCGATTGTGAAGGCACAGTTGTGGATGAAAAACCTTTTGACATCCATAAACATTTGGCTGTCTAACAGGATCTCAATAAATCCAGAGCACTACGAAGTAACGTACAGGTGAAAAGGACCGCCACTGGCGAAGTCAAGTTAGTCACGGCAAGACCTGTCTGGGTCACTAAAGTCAGGGATCTGGTCAGAGAAAAGATGGTGGACAATAAAGAATTCGGGGCATCATACGGAATGCCTGTACCTGTCCTGGCTGTTGAAGGAACTAGAACTGTAATTCTACCGCCTCTTGCCGGAAAAAATTATATTGTTTCCATTGATCTAATCAAACCACACTATGTGGCTGATACGGAATAGTAGGCCTCGTGAACACCTGGTTAGCCGACGCCCTCCGCTCACTACCATACAAGAATTTCAGACAGAGAGGTTCATCACATTCGAAGAGTCTCCTAAACGGAATGATGGACTATGCAAAAATGCCATGGAACTGGTTCCTCTTGAACAAGATATTCAAAACCAAAATGAAAGCCAAATTTAAATTCGACCTAACACTGATGTCTACATAAACATGCCCCAACAAGAGCCATCTACAAGTTCAACAAAACCTACTGAACTTCCAAAAATAGATCGAACTGCACCTGGCTATTTCACCGACTTTGATACCTTTTCCTTGGATCCAAGTGAACTTGAAACAATGCCAGCCCCAATATCTCATCAACAACAAATCAAAGACTTCTTCATTGTCCTTAAAAAGACATACCTGGTGTTACCTTGGTTAGAACTTTGGATAATAACCGGTATACTGTTCTTTCTTTTCTGGATAGGCGTAGTAACATTTTCTGCTTACTTATTTATGGAACTTATCTGCGCCAACGCTCTGCAGTATCAAAAGTGAATTTGATCCTGAAACCTCATGTCTCATCACATCGTGAACAAAGAGACTTGTCCTACTTGAACATTTCAGCAGTTCTGACGGTATAGTATGGGACAAGGTGGATTATGATATATTTTGCCAGACAGGACTTTTAAAAATACCTAATTTATTTGAAATTTCCATTAAATTATATCATTACCTCCAGTACATTTCCCGATGTTTTGTATTTTGAAACTGTAAATAATATGTTGTCTGATTTAAAACAATCTGCTGCATTTTCTAGCAATGAAATGTTAGAAGACACATCAGATTTTAACACCATGTATTGTTATCAACATTATGGTCATCATTTTTTTACACAAATCTAGTACCCCAAGAAATGTTTTCACATATAACCAATAGTGACATTGACCTACACCTTCAAAAAGTAGTTTGAAAACTTTTGCACAGAAATTTTCATATTTTTCAGGGTTTAACATTTTAGACCCGACCTCATATTACTATAAGGTTGCACCTACATCCGCACAGAAAAATATGCTAATACCAAACAGATTTATTTTGCTTCCTTCATTACCCAACTGTCTGAACAGGGTTTGGACTTATGGAAGGACACTATAGACTTAAAATTATTCTGGGTTCTAGAGACTGGCAAGTCCAGGGAACAGAAGTGCTATTTAGAGCATGCCTCATTCCTTAGCAGATGATATTTCTGAATGATACTGTGCAACAGACTTCCTGTCTAGGAATAGCCAAGAACAAGGTTTTGAACACACCTCGGATTCTAACACCATCACATACCAAGGAAAATCTTGCATAGCAAGAAGGGTCTACAATAGATGACATTTTACAGTACAATAGATCAGACCCTAATTAAAAGGGATGGTTGGTTTGACCCACAGACACAAATAGATGTCAAGGAAGATTCAGGGGTGCTACCGAAGAGTTCAGTATCCATAGGCTAGACCCACGCTATGTACAAAGAGAAAATCCAGGTGTGGTGACATCATACAGTGTTGGGAAGTTATGCCTCGATTGGCTACAACCTCAACACTACCACAGGTGAAACAGCACTTATCCTCACTAATGGAGGATGTGGACCTATGGGATTTTTTATTAGATCCCAGAAAGCCACGTCCTAAACTTTTTTTATAATCTGTCTATAACGAAATTTGGAATATCTCCCAACAAGAATCAGGGGTGAGACTTCGTGAAATTGATAGAATGAACCTAGAGAAGGCGTTAGCCATAGTTGACAATGGTATGACTACATTAACATCCAGGATTTATTCACTAGGAAACATTGATTTACTAGAACAAGATTTGTCCATATTACAGCACGGGCAGCCAGAGTTACGTTCAATTATGTTACTCAGCTGGACGCTGCAATCATTGTGCACTGGTTACGTACCTTTGCGTTTTATCAACAGTACGTCCTTGTTTTCTGCGTACAATCTGACGCAAAAACAGATAACAATGGCACAAAGATGAGCAAAATATACCTTTTACGATGGCAGAATCACCATCCACAGAATGGTTAATCCATGGCCATATAATATTACTGGTCACAACTTTCCAGTTTCAGTATTGCCTAGGAAAACAACAGGCAGGCAGATTTGAAGAAATGGGTAGGGAATTCATCAAGGAATCTTGGGAATTACCATACAGATTTTGATGCAGGAGTAGGGGTCTGGAAGTGTTTATTAGTGGTCCAATCGGTTTAAGTTGATCTCTCATATGCTAGGATATTATGCTACTCGGGGCCTGTATAGGTTCGGTGGCGAACCTATCCTGTTACTTGAGAGGTACCCCAGCAGCCGTGATTACCCCGATAGTCAAGCTACTTTTGAATGGGAGTTACTTGATGCTGAGTTGTTGTGTGATGCTTCCGGGCATCGCATATCTAGTCACCGTGAGCTTCAGGATTACTTGTTGTATGCAAGCATTGTTTCCTCCCACACATGCAGTCAGGGAGGCGCCACTATGGCCTTCTTTGAATGTTTCCTTTATATGGTTTGATACTCTGAGCAAAATGAAAGCCATTCTTCTACAGAAAACAGTGCCCTTAACCTCCTCCCGGGAGACTTTTGACCTCCAGATCGCAAGGTTGGTTCCTCCAGACCTCGGCTGAGATACAGGCAGTCGTATGTACGAACTGTCCCTTCCGTTTCACAGAAATGGTAAATCTTATCTTTAACATGTCTGATACGACGGTTATAGTCCACCTATTTAAGACCATAGGTTCTGGACTATTAGGCACCTTTCAGACGGTCCTCAGAGTCATACCAAACTTTATACACTCCGTATTCAGAAGCATTTTTGGAGGGCTTCCGCTGATCCTGTTTCTAATAGCAGATATACTGATTGTAATTTTTCTGCTGCGCAATTGACATCCCAGTCACCGAGGAGATGGAAAAAGCACTCCTGGAGCATAAATACAGTGATCGCATGGTAGAACATCTGGGCACACCTCGCCTACGAGAACAGAGCGCCTCTTGGTTCCTGTCTTTTGGACCATTCTGGATGGACTGTGTCCTACCTGTTCTCCGATGCCTATTCTGTGGGAAAGAAAGCGTGTTGGATCTCTGTCTGACACTTCCATCAGTTGCGCAACTGGACGTTGATGCTTATCTGGACCCGATAACGGCCTATGTTCTGCAGTTTCCCCAGCATATTCCATGTTGATGGTGGCATTCTTAGAGCCACCACAGGAAGTCTCGGCTCCTGTTGGATTGGATACCTGGTCGTCCACCAACACCCAGGCCTTGGAGGGCGCACAGGCGGCCCCAGCATCGGCTGCAGGCAGTACAGAAGATCATCTGTGCTCAATTGACAAAATCTGCGCGGTGTTACGGGGATTGTCGTCTGCAAAGGCAGGCAACAGCAAGCGTCTACCAGCAAGGACATATAAATATTTGGCTCGTCATGTGCTGGGAAAAATTCAGCCTTTTAAAAAACCAACTCAAATTACAGCTTTGAAACAATTGACACTTTTTATGACCTGCTTGGCTTTCCGATGCTTGTAGTTGTTTGAACTATATATATGGACACATTAGAGCTATTGCTTGAGTGACAATTATCTTTAGCATTTTTTAGAGTTTTTTTAAACCATTTTTTAGCAAAACTATTGTTTTTACTATAGTTGTTTGTGTACCAGTGCCTAGACAGCCTAGTAGTACTTTTCAAATTTAAAAAGTCGGGTGAGGAGTGGATGTTATATTCCATATAGGTACCCCAGTATAGGTTCAGGTAACATCCTAACCTTTCACCTATATTCTTCCCTATATTACACACTTAACGGTTCTTGGGGACAGACCTTTTACCTAGATACGACACTGCGCACAGAACCCGGGATTTTCCCTAGTAAAAGCCTCATACAGTATGCATGAGGTTCTTGGAAACTCAGCAGAACTACCATCTCCTGCTTAATAACTATGTATAAAGTTCATTCGCAATGTCATCCTAAGTCTAACAATGGCACAGCAAGGTAGAACCCCTGGGGAGACCTCTGGATATATAAACATCATATCTTGCTGAGATAGGGAGAGGAGAACAAGGACTTCCATGCCGACACACTGGCGCAAGACGCTGAGGCTCGTGCAGGCAGATACTCCAGCTTGCAGTGGTCTACCATCCCTTACAGGGTGTCCAACTCGAAATCAAGTCAGGGGCCCAAAGTCTCTCACTTTAGGTAATGGGGTTGACTTTATCCTAAATAGATTCTTCGCATAACACCTACACACATGCTAGGTACACTTGGGTACGTCTAGTTAGGATTGCATTGTAGGAGTACACATTTTATGGTCATGTATTTTATATACCGGCCTGTTTTCATGGTTTTAGCCTAATGGTAGAAATCTACCGTCCTTTTACTTTCATAGTACTTCTAATAATTTATATCTGTTTCTGTCTAGTGGTTGTTTCAGCACACCTATTTTACACTAGAATGACAACTGTTCAATAAATGCTTATTGAAAAAGTCCATATCGTTTATTCTGTGTATCTCTCTGAAACAAAGTGAGCACTAGTGACTGAGCAAAAAGTATTGCACTGTTTCCAAGGTCCTGAGAGATCCGGTTTTTCATGTTCGATAGTTACCAAGAACTATTCTCTCCTTGGTAAGAGGGTTTTCTATTGGCACTGTGAGCTAGCTGGTATACACTTAATCATACCGGGTAAGCGTGTATAGAAACAATCTGGTACCAATCCTACAGTGTATGTTATCTAAACGTGTAGATCTATATAGGTTTTATAGGATCTAAACAACAATTCCAGAGGACTCACCAAATCAGAATATGTTCTAAGTTGCAAGATGAGAAGCCACGTCCAAACATAGCTTGTGTTTTATTTTGTAAGCACACTATACTCCTTGAAGCAAAATGGAACAAAGGCCCACTCCTCTATGAAAGTAATCAAATCTTCTTCTCGGTAGATTACTCAGTAGACGTGAAAACTAAGAGCAAGAAGTTCCTTACACTCCGGCTCTGGCTCTAACTCAAGTACGGACTCTTAGACCCTGCATGTATGACAGAGACCCTGGATGGCAAGAGAAAAGAATTCTTGGATGCATGTAACCTGGAAACTTTTCCCAACACGCTGCATGACTCTGAAATGTACACTGTTATTCCGCAAGACTGGCCCACCCAAAATAAGGGTAATCTCATGTCTGGCGTGAATCTGATCGGAGGCACTCCACAGACACAGAGCTAAATCCCTCTCGCCTTTAAAGTTTATACCAGAAGAAAAGACCAACACAGGAGAAGTTACTAATGAGACAGTATACCCATTGGTGCTTCACTTCAAGTGACAACGTGTTCTCTATTACCTGTGTAATTTCGATGGTCATTTTAGCCCATGCGATTATTGTCTATTATCACCGTTTCTGGAAACACTCCAGTATGGTATCACTGATTGAATGCGATCAATTACGTACTGTATAAGGGTCAGGGTTCTGCCTTCTGTGTTCAGTGTTCTGCAGGTGTTTTGGGGCCATCTCATTTTCACCTTTCGTTTACACAATCTGCCACATGCCCAATGCCCATTACTGAATTTTTTTAAGAGCAAATATAGTCATTTCTTGATGTAGTCAGCAGGGCGGTAAGTTAGGGTGATGCAGAGCGGTGCAGATGTAGCTTGTGATTCACAGTTCGAGGTATCCTTTTCTTCCACAGCTTTGCATTATCTGGGGGTTCTTTTCACCTGTCTGGCTGGCCTGATTGGATTAGACCAGACCACAGTTTTTCCCCTGTATTGATTCGCTCTACCTCCAGAGAAAGGCTAACAGTATGTAGAAGTACACTTCACTAGGCTCATGGTGCTCCGCACCCACTGCGCTGTTTCTTGTCACGAATCGCAGCTTCTATCATAAGCTCTTGTGTTCAAATTTACTTCCTTGTCCTGCTTTTCAAGCCACTTGGCAAATAGATGGACAGTGCTCCTCCTTGCCAACTACATACCCTATATCACTCTTTTCTGTGGTACATAATGTCAGAAACATTGTCTCTGAGCACTATGAATGCCAATGTGATGTTATTGTTCATTAACTACACATGAAACAGGTTGACATTACTCTCATCCAGGAGACCCACTTGTCTCTGGAGGAATTTTAGAAACTTAACAGAGATTGAGTGAGGACTGTTGTCAGCAGTAGTAAGTCAGTCGACGTCCAAGGCAATGCCGCATCCTTCCATAGTTGTTTCAATAAATGTTGGACTTAGTGGTTCTCATAAGGAAAAGGCTTCCCTATAGGGCAGATAGGGCCACTGGGTCTTTGCCAAACTGCACGTTCTGGCTAGGACCATCATGTTCGAATCAATATATGCTCCCAGCACAGATGACTCCCTTCACGGCATACGACCCACCCGATCAACAAGCTCATGGGTATATCCCCACTCCTTCAAAAAATGGTGTTGAAAAGGCATAATGTCGCTATATGCACACAAATGTTTTGGGCGTGCTGGCACATGAGCAGTCTGAAGCACAGATCAGTTTTATATTGAAACCCAGTACTTGTAAAGTGCAAACTAGTCACCGCTAAGGGTCTGAAGGTGTTGGGGGCCGTCAGAGAGATTAAGTGAGCTATTGCCCAGAGTCACATGATGTTGAGCTAATCTGACGCCAGTGCTGGCGATCGAACCTTGAGCCCCATGCTCCGGAGTCAGCCGCCCTGGCCGCTTCGCCGCACGTCTCCTCTATTGAAGGACATATTAAATATTTTCCTGTAGTGAAGACTGAGTTTGGGTCTCCAGGAAATTCATCACTGGTGGTATCTCCAGTTAGCACATTGTCTCTGCATTGCACTGGCAGTCTCACCGGTTAAATTACTATTTCCTCGTGATGCAGTACTTGAGGACTTGGAGCAAATTCAGAGATGTGGTCTCTGGTCACTACAGAACCATCATTAAAGCTCTGCATTCTGTCCCCACCCTTTCTGCGGCCGGGCTTACCTGGCATGCAGTCTTGGGAAAGGATTATTTGCCCCACGATTGGGCGACTTTGTTGCATGGCCACTATAGCGTGCTCCGAGAATCTAGATTAAATCTTCTTTATTTTAAGACCCTGAATCACTGGTATCGAACACCATGAAAGCTGAAATGATCAGTGTCTGAAATATAAAGATAATTGCGCTTTCCATTATATCTTGTGTTCATACCCGCAACAGCAAAACCCCCGCTGCACCGCCACATCTGACCTCCAAACCTCCAGAACAGCTCCAGTGCATGCTGCTCAAGGCCCGTTCCCTTTGCAAGCATGCCACCAAAATCAGGGGCACCATCACCACCTACAGCTCAGATGTGATGTTCATCACCAAGACCTGGCTCTAACCATCCTCTGCACCTGACATTGCGGCCGCAACACCCCACGGATACAAGGTAATACACAGAGACCTGGCCAACAAACATGGAGGAGGCATCTCCACCATCTACAAGGAGACCCTCCATTGCACCACCACTGAAGATGACTTCTATCCTGGAACACCTCAACTTCTGCCATCTCCGAACTCATTGCCCCCCTTGCAATCGACTCCAAACACTACATCCACTTTGGCGACCTCAACTTTCATCTCGACCCCAACGGCACTAACTCTTCCAACCTCTTAGATAGCATGAGCAACATCAGACTCATGCAACTGGTCCCCAGCCCCACACACCGCTCAGAACACACCTTTGACCCTATCTTCACAGCCAAATAACTTTTCAGCATCGTCAGAGAGTTCTGTCCGTCGGACACTGAGACCGCAATTCGCCCTACCCAAACCATCTGTGACTCCCTGGCGGACAACTTCCACAATAAGATAGCTGACATCTACAGCAACTTTGACCCGCAGCCTACCAACGTCCCCCACCTCCTGACTCATCCAGGCAACTCCCACAGCCACCTCACCTAATGGACACCACTCACCGCACCAATCACCACAGTGATCATGACCTCCATCCACTCCGGAGCACCGACAGACCCCTGCCACCACCATGCCTTACAACCTGGGACAGAAGGTAATCAAAAGCGCCCTCACTGACATTCTCAGCTCATCCATCACCACATCCACCTTCCCTGATGCCTGGAAACACACGGAGGTGAAACCCCTCCTGAAGAAACCCTCCGCCAACCCCAACGAGCTTAAGAATTACCGCCGCATCTCACGTTTCCCCTTCCCGGGCAAAGTCTTGGAGAAAGCTATCAACCGCCAGCTCATAGACCACCTGGAAGGGACACAACCTTCTCAACGCCAAACAGTCCGGCTTCCACCCCAACTACAGCACTGAGACTGCCTTAATAGCCGCAACCAACAACATAAGATTTTTCCTCGACAGTCGCGAAACTGCAGCCCTGATCTCCCTCAACCTCTCGGCGGCCTTCGACACAGTCTCCCACCACTCCCTCATCACCAGACTCCACTCCACCACATCAGCATCAGAGGAAATGCCTTCAAGTGTATCACCTCCTTCCTCACAGTACGCAACAAGAAAATACGCCTACTGCCTTACACCTCCAAACCGAAGAGCATCATCTGCAGAGTCCCACAAGGATCCTCTCTTAGCCCCACCCTTTTCAATGCCTGACTCCATTGGCCGACATTGCCCACACAGGGACTCAACATCATCTCATATGCTGACGACACCCAACTGATCCTATCTCTCACTGAAGATACTGCCACAATCAACTTACATAGCGCCATGACCAACATCGACGACGCATGCATGCGGTCCAACCGCCTGAAGCTGAACACGGACAAAACGGAAGTGCTCATCTTCAGGAAGAACGCCTCTCAGTGGGACGACAAGTGGGGGCCCACTGCTTCGGACTCTCACCTTCCCCTACCAGCCACACCCGAAACTTCAGCTTCAACCTGGCAAATGATCTCTCCAGGAAGCGACTGGTCAACGCAGTAGCTTTCTCCTGCTTTTGCCCCCTGCTCATGCTTTGTAGGATTTTCAGATGGATTCTCGTCAACACCAGGAAAACAGTGACTCAAGCCCTTGTCACCAGCCGACTGGACTATGGAAATTCTCTAAATGCCAGAACAACCTCCCACCTCCTCAAACAACTACAGACCAAACGGAACACCGCAGCCAGACTCTGGCAACCCAAACGAACCAGATTCACCCTCCAACTCAGAAACCTCCACTGGCTTCCCATCCAGGAGAGATGGCAGTTCAAGCTGCTGAGCCTCGCCTATAAAGCCCTCTACAATACTTGTATCCCACATCCGGCAGAGCCGCAGCAGAGGTTGCTCCTTCTCTTACTTCGCCATCAAGTCCTGGAACGACCCCCGCTCCAACTCTACTTCTTCCCCTCACTCTGACTTCAGGAAGGAACTCAAGAGCCAGCTCTTCCCCTAAGGCTCCCCACTCCTCAGTGCCTGGATTACCATCCCCGAAGGGTGATAAGCTGCTCTATACAAATATTGATTGATTGGCTCTAGAATCCTATTGGGAAGAGATATGGTCTCATCTGCAATGCTTAAACTCCTTCTGAATATAACTTTCTGAACCTGCCTATCTTACATAACGTGTCAGAAGTCCTGGAGTTGAATACCCATACTCGCAGGTGGTAGCTAGTATATATATATTACCTACTGGTGGTCGCCAGTAGGTAGTTATAGTTAGGACCAAGTTTCCATATGAAGAGCATTTTTGTTTTGCTTATATTACTTTGGCGTCGTTTGATGAATCTTCATGAAATTTTCCAAACTAATTCTTTGTTCATATCAGCCCCTATGTTGAAAGTTTGGGGCTGATTCGTCAAGGGGGGCTGAGAAAAATGGTGATTCCAAACCGTGTTTTCGCCATTTTAATTTCCATAGGAAAATTTAGACAAGTCTAAAGGTCGAACGGGTGAACGGAATAACCCCAAATTTGGCAGGGAGAAGGGTCTTGGTTGAGAAAGCACGCTTTTGTTTATTTGGTGTAAATCCGTTCAGTAGTTTTGGTGAAATATCGAAATTTACAGATATCGATATTTGGGAATTCTGCCATCTGATTGGCTGAGGCGTTAAGAGCACGAGCTTGCTGCTTATTGGCTGCGAGCGGTTGCAACTAGGAAGTGTTGGCAGCCATTTTGTGATTCTGTTGAAGCGAGTAAGGGGGAAAAAGGGAGGAAAGAGGAGGGCAGGAGCACTGTAACCTCTGTGTGGTGTTTAGGGTGTGCTATATAGGGGTGCGAAGCGAACTATTCATCCCTAACGGGTTGAAAGTGCTGGGCTACGGAAATTAAGTGTGGTATTGCCTAGAGTCTGATGCTGCTAAGGTGAGCTGCTGCGGGACTCTGGGATTAAAGCATAAGCCCAAACTGTGTGTGTTGGACTTGGCCCTTCTGGCAGGTTCACCCCTGGACTTTTTGGCTTTTTATTGGTGACTTGGTATGGTGATTGTTTGGTCTCTGCGCACTTTCCCTGTGTCCCAGGGTAAAGTGCGTGCGTGCTCTGAGTGCATGTGGTGAGATAGGCCTGCCCTCCCATAGGAATGCATGGGGAATGTATGTGTCCCTAGTAGTTCCTGATGCGTGGGGTGTGCAGGCCCGAGTTTGGTATGTGCGGACTCGTGGGAGTGAATGCTGCGCGATGATGTGTGCGGCATGCATGTACCTAGTGTGGAAGTGCCACTTCTAGAAGTGGGCACTTCTGTGTGCAGTGTGTCTGTCGCGTGATTGGCTGGTCGTGTCATGTGACGGGCTAGGGATTCCCCAGAGTCAGGATGAGTCACCCAGTGGTGAATGGGGAGATCAGCAGCTAGATGGGTGGGAGGAGTACACCTGGGTCCTGAATAGGACAGGGTTTTCCACACACAATGCTGGCCCCGCCCCCTGTGGTGCGACTGACGACCCTAGCCCTGCCAGTGACTAGAGTGAGGGGCTGAGCACATCAAGGGTGCTCCCCAACCAGCTGCGACTGGTTTTCCCCCTCACCCTGAACCCAGAACAAAGGGTTTGCCTGTATAAAAATGGGGCTGTGTCCCCACAGAAATTGTTCTCTGCCAGGATCTTACCTGAGGGGGCTGCTGCTGCTGCTGCTGGACCAGAGGACCGCCACCTGGACTACCTCCCTGCCTGGAGGCCCAGTGAGCTGGCTCTGGGTCCAGCCTTGCCCCCCACCCCTGCCCTGCTGCATGCAGGGAAGAACATTGCTGGACTTTGGTACTTTCCTGCTCCCCAAAGCACCTGGGAGCGCTTTAATTTGCCAAAGCGCTGGGAGCGCTTTATTTGTCCCTCAAGCGCCTGGAAGCGCTTGTAATTGCCTTTTAGCGCTCAGAGCGCTTTCACGTTTTCTCCCTAGCGCTAGGAGCGCTGTATTTCTGGAAGCCGGTGCCCACCCGGCATTGTTACCTCCATAGCGGGTGCCCACCCCGCCTCATTGCGTGCCTTTGGCCTTGACAACGAACGCGGGTGCCACCCCGTATTGCCAGCCTTCGCGGGTGCCCACCCCGCATCACCGCAATCCAGAAATCACCGCCGCAGCCGGGCTTCAGCCGGAAGTCAGGCGGGCCGAGGGCGGGCCTCCGGGACAACCGGAACTTAAGAAGGAGGGCGGGAGCCTACCCCGCCTCCTACCGAGCGTCGCGGCTGATCCGAGCCCCGGAGCAGGCAGGAGCCTACCCTGCGCCCCGAGGCACTCTGCCCAAGAAAGAAGCGGCAGACAAGAAAGGAGAGCCCCGCAGCCACCGAGGAGGTAGGAGCGCTGCGAGATCCTGGCAGCTGTCCCCATCGCCAGACCGGAGCAGTCCGGAGAAGCCCGGGTGAGTGGGGGCTGAGGGGGGAACCGGGTTCGCCCTCTCCCATTTGCTGCACGAGCCTGCGAGGCTCACCAGTCCCCCGAGCGGGACTCCACCGGCAGGCACCGGGGCAGTGCAGGTGTCGGGCGGCCCCGGAAGGCAGCGGGCCGCCCCAACGTGTACTCGAGCCCACGAGGCTCCAACGAAGCAGTGATTGCTCAGAGCGCCCAGAGCGCTCCAACGTTACCGGGGCCTTTCTTCAGCGTTTGAGTGGCCCCAGATGGCAGCGGGCCACTCCCACCTTGCCCCACATTAGTTTACAGAGCCACAGAGGCTCTAGGGGGCTTTTGTTGTTGTTTTGAGCCCCGAGGCTCCAACGGAGGGGCACAGTATTGAAAGAGCCTAGAAGGCTCCAAAAAGGCGCACTGTTCGTATCAGAGAGCCCCGAGAGGCCCCACGTGACTACAATCCTGGTGTTCAAGGCCCAGTGGTGCCCCAGTTCAGTTCCACAGCTGCCCAGCACTTAGTGGGCAGCTGCAACGTTTAGGTTGGGGGCCCGTTGCGCTTTGCGCCGACTGCGTGCGCAGTCTTGCCTTGACTCTGCGTTTTGGATTGCCCCCCCTGCGCAGTCGTCCCCTAACCTTACTGGGACACCGGGCGTCCTTGCCCCTTCACGGCCAGTTGGCCTAGGGACTGCCACAGGTAGTGGCTTATGTGAGTTTTGGCGCCATTGTACCTGTTCTGCACCTCTGAATGTGTTTTTGCGTCATGTGCTTTGCTTTACACCTCTGAATGTTATGCATCATGTGTTTAGGTGCTTAGACCCCTACAGGTATTGTGATACTTAGGTGGTTGTTTTCTCCCTAGTACAGGTGGTGCTAGTGAGGTCCTGATTCCCTGCGCAATATTTTTCTAAAGGTGGTTAGGGTTGCGTAGGTGGTACTTACCTGATGCTAGTGTGATGACGCTGAGGTCATTATTGCGCCAGTAGGTACTGGTTGTGTGCTATATGTTCTATTTTTAGTGCTACAGTGATTGTATGTGCTATGTTCTAAAATATTATTCCTATGTTCTAAGAGTGCTAATTCCGGACAGCGGTCCAGGTGGCCCTGTCCCCTGTATATATAATCCCTTGTAAATTCTGCCCGTGCCTGTTGGCCCATTGTAGAGTGTGTGTTTTTATCTAATGTGTTGTGTATAATACAAAGGCTATTTTTATAGAATACCTTGTGTGGAGTTTCCTTTGTGGTGGGCCTTGGGTGTTGTTGCTGGGTGCGCGCGCAAACGCTTTACACATCGCCTCAGAGATAAGCCTGACTGCTCGTGCCAAGCTACCAAGGGGGTGAGCAGGGGTTATCTTTGGCGTGTAACTTCCTTGCCCTGACTAGAGTGGTGGTTTCTGCCTGACTTTGGCGCAAGCCTTAGCCAACCAGAAATCCCATTTCTAACATTGGTGATAAGCGGTGGGATTTGGACTTGCGTTTGCGCTGTACCGCAGCGGCAACTGGCCGCACTACAAAACTCTGCATTTAGATAAATCACATGGTATAGGGATTATTGTTTTAAAATTGTTTTTAATTGTCATTTCTTTGGAAATGTGGTTTTGTGCACTGTGAGTTAGGTGTCCCTAGCTCGGGAGGGTAGATCATCCCCCTTAGTGCATTGTGTTTTCTGGATTCACCAGAGGGTGGGATCCAGTGGTGGCAGCGTAATAGTGTCCTGTACATTTGTCCCCCGCCCTGCGCCCAGAGTTGGTACCTGTGTCACGTGGTGGTCAGGTTGAGGAATCAGGGGTGGTAGAAACTGCCTTACCAGTCCGAGGGGAGGGTTGTGTGTGTGGATGAATGGTGTGTGGCACTAGGCAAGTGAGTGTGAGTTCTCTGGGTTAGAGAGCTTGCTGAATCTTTTTGTGAATTGTGCTCCTGTGTGAAACTCAGACCCCTAGGTTCCCTGTATAATTGTTACCATAACATCCGCCAGAATGGAGCCTGCTTGTGATCCCTATGAGCTAGCTTGGCGCCAGAGGCAGGCGTTAGAAAGGTACTGTACAGAGGAAGAGTCAGAAGAGGAGGTAGAGGATGACAATACCTGGACGCCAGTAGAGAGTGAGGACCCCATAGGTAGGGCGTCCCTTGCTGGGTCCAGCGTAGGAGGCAGCGCCTCATCCCTTTCCCTGTCCCCAGAGGAGTGGGAAGATAGGAGGAAAGAAAGGGAGCACCAGCTGGCGTTAGAGAAGCTCAGGTTAGAGCATGCTCAGGCTATGGCGCAGCTGGAGGCCAGGAAGCAACAGCGAGAGACTGAGTGGGTCTTGGCGCGGGAGAGGGTAGAGGAGGCTGAGAGGGCCTCCACCAGAGGCAAAGTAGCTCTGGAGGGTAGACTATCCCCTGCGCGCAGTTTTAATTTTCTGGGCTCCCCAGGGAGGGTTGAGTCCAGTGGTAGTAGCGATGTAGATTCCAGTGTAGGAAATCCCAGTCCCAGCTCCCCCAGTCTGGTACCTGTTCCCCAGGAGGAGGAGTTACGGTTGAAATTCAGGGGCAGTAGGAAACTGTCTCACCAGACTTGGGAGGAGTTTGTGGATGGATGTGAGGATGCAATATTTGATTGGATTTCCACAGCAAGTGATTTTGATATACTGTGTAATCTGGTTCTCAAAGAACACCTGCTCAGTTGTTGTGTGCCAGGGTTGCGCCAACACCTGTTGGGGTGTGGATTGTCTGAGCCATTTGACCTGGCGGAGGAAGCAGAGCGCTGGGAAAGGGCTAGAGGTTCTCTAGAGTCATTAGGGAGTGACTCCAAAAGTAGTGGGTCAGGTATCTTCCAGCCCAGCGTGGTGGAAGAGGCTCAGTGTAGCCCAGCTAGGTCCCAGGATAGCGAGGAGGGTGTAGGGGCTCACTGCCTGGCTCAGTGGAGCAGGAGTGAGAGGGTGACCGAGGGTCCCCGGACGTACGAAACCCTGCCTCAGGACTTGGATGGTTCCATGAGGGAACACCAAGTTGGGGACCTAGGCTGTCCTGTTAGCCCATTTGAGGGAGATCTCCTGGTGAGTAGAGGACCTGGAGCACCTGTAACCAGGGCTCCTGTGGTTCTAGAGTCTGGCAGTACCGCTCCGGTAGGGAGGGTACAGGAGTCCAGTGTGAGGAGTGATTGGGGGATGAGTTTCCCAGTGGAAGAGCCTGTGGGTCAGGGACTACCCAGTTGGGCTAGGATCCCGTGTAGTGACCAGGGTGGCACCACTTCTGTTCTGGGGGATCTCCGCGCACTGTCAGGTGGACCGGGGACGGGAGATCAGCGCCAGACAGACAGTCGCTCGACATATGTGTCCTTTGATAGCCTCAGGGGGATGGAGTGGAAATCCCCAGAAGTCCTGGAGTGCCAGGCAATTATTCCACCAAAGGTTCTAGGCCGGAGGTTGGGAGGCCAGGTTCAGGATCAGCCTGACCTGAAGGGTGGGACGTCTGTAACCAGCGTCCCGACCAGTTCTTCTTCCAGAGGTACCGCCCCAGTTGGTAGGGAGCAGGGTTCTGGAAGGGGGTGCAGAGGGTGGGAGAGCCCACCTCTGCCCCCGGTACAACCTGAGGGGTTAAACCCTGGGTTGAAATGGCGTTCTAGGTGTACCCCTCGCCAGAGGAGGAGGAACCCTAGGAGAAGAGGTAGGGGGAGGAGAGCTTTCCCTGAGACTCCTGGTCCGCCTGAGGGTGTAGACCCTAGGCTGGAGAACCAGTGGCAGTCTAGTCCTGTCTTTCAGAGAGGAAGAGTGGAGAATGGCCGCTATGTGCCAGGGGTTACTACCCCCCACTCTGTGGTTAGGCAAAGACCAGTGGCACCTGGGTGGCCTAGGGCCTGGTCTTGGCCGCGGACAGCTTGGGAGTACCAGTGGGCTAGCCCAGTTGGTCCAGACAGTGGTGTTAAAAAGAATTCCATGGGTTCACCGTGGCGTAGAACCGGAGGGTGTCCATGCAGTTGCGGGCCCGCGTCCGTGTTCTATCGCCCCAAGCAGGGAAGTCCATCACGGTGGTGATTGGTCTGCCCTGCGTTTTGGCTGGAAGGGGGTTGTGTTGGACTTGGCCCTTCTGGCAGGTTCACCCCTGGACTTTTTGGCTTTTTATTGGTGACTTGGTATGGTGATTGTTTGGTCTCTGCGCACTTTCCCTGTGTCCCAGGGTAAAGTGCGTGCGTGCTCTGAGTGCATGTGGTGAGATAGGCCTGCCCTCCCATAGGAATGCATGGGGAATGTATGTGTCCCTAGTAGTTCCTGATGCGTGGGGTGTGCAGGCCCGAGTTTGGTATGTGCGGACTCGTGGGAGTGAATGCTGCGCGATGATGTGTGCGGCATGCATGTACCTAGTGTGGAAGTGCCACTTCTAGAAGTGGGCACTTCTGTGTGCAGTGTGTCTGTCGCGTGATTGGCTGGTCGTGTCATGTGACGGGCTAGGGATTCCCCAGAGTCAGGATGAGTCACCCAGTGGTGAATGGGGAGATCAGCAGCTAGATGGGTGGGAGGAGTACACCTGGGTCCTGAATAGGACAGGGTTTTCCACACACAATGCTGGCCCCGCCCCCTGTGGTGCGACTGACGACCCTAGCCCTGCCAGTGAATAGAGTGAGGGGCTGAGCACATCAAGGGTGCTCCCCAACCAGCTGCGACTGGTTTTCCCCCTCACCCTGAACCCAGAACAAAGGGTTTGCCTGTATAAAAATGGGGCTGTGTCCCCACAGAAATTGTTCTCTGCCAGGATCTTACCTGAGGGGGGCTGCTGCTGCTGCTGGACCAGAGGACCGCCACCTGGACTACCTCCCTGCCTGGAGGCCCAGTGAGCTGGCTCTGGGTCCAGCCTTGCCCCCCACCCCTGCCCTGCTGCATGCAGGGAAGAACATTGCTGGACTTTGGTACTTTCCTGCTCCCCAAAGCACCTGGGAGCGCTTTAATTTGCCAAAGCGCTGGGAGCGCTTTATTTGTCCCTCAAGCGCCTGGAAGCGCTTGTAATTGCCTTTTAGCGCTCAGAGCGCTTTCACGTTTTCTCCCTAGCGCTAGGAGCGCTGTATTTCTGGAAGCCGGTGCCCACCCGGCATTGTTACCTCCATAGCGGGTGCCCACCCCGCCTCATTGCGTGCCTTTGGCCTTGACAACGAACGCGGGTGCCACCCCGTATTGCCAGCCTTCGCGGGTGCCCACCCCGCATCACCGCAATCCAGAAATCACCGCCGCAGCCGGGCTTCAGCCGGAAGTCAGGCGGGCCGAGGGCGGGCCTCCGGGACAACCGGAACTTAAGAAGGAGGGCGGGAGCCTACCCCGCCTCCTACCGAGCGTCGCGGCTGATCCGAGCCCCGGAGCAGGCAGGAGCCTACCCTGCGCCCCGAGGCACTCTGCCCAAGAAAGAAGCGGCAGACAAGAAAGGAGAGCCCCGCAGCCACCGAGGAGGTAGGAGCGCTGCGAGATCCTGGCAGCTGTCCCCATCGCCAGACCGGAGCAGTCCGGAGAAGCCCGGGTGAGTGGGGGCTGAGGGGGGAACCGTGTTCGCCCTCTCCCATTTGCTGCACGAGCCTGCGAGGCTCACCAGTCCCCCGAGCGGGACTCCACCGGCAGGCACCGGGGCAGTGCAGGTGTCGGGCGGCCCCGGAAGGCAGCGGGCCGCCCCAACGTGTACTCGAGCCCACGAGGCTCCAACGAAGCAGTGATTGCTCAGAGCGCCCAGAGCGCTCCAACGTTACCGGGGCCTTTCTTCAGCGTTTGAGTGGCCCCAGATGGCAGCGGGCCACTCCCACCTTGCCCCACATTAGTTTACAGAGCCACAGAGGCTCTAGGGGGCTTTTGTTGTTGTTTTGAGCCCCGAGGCTCCAACGGAGGGGCACAGTATTGAAAGAGCCTAGAAGGCTCCAAAAAGGCGCACTGTTCGTATCAGAGAGCCCCGAGAGGCCCCACGTGACTACAATCCTGGTGTTCAAGGCCCAGTGGTGCCCCAGTTCAGTTCCACAGCTGCCCAGCACTTAGTGGGCAGCTGCAACGTTTAGGTTGGGGGCCCGTTGCGCTTTGCGCCGACTGCGTGCGCAGTCTTGCCTTGACTCTGCGTTTTGGATTGCCCCCCCTGCGCAGTCGTCCCCTAACCTTACTGGGACACCGGGCGTCCTTGCCCCTTCACGGCCAGTTGGCCTAGGGACTGCCACAGGTAGTGGCTTATGTGAGTTTTGGCGCCATTGTACCTGTTCTGCACCTCTGAATGTGTTTTTGCGTCATGTGCTTTGCTTTACACCTCTGAATGTTATGCATCATGTGTTTAGGTGCTTAGACCCCTACAGGTATTGTGATACTTAGGTGGTTGTTTTCTCCCTAGTACAGGTGGTGCTAGTGAGGTCCTGATTCCCTGCGCAATATTTTTCTAAAGGTGGTTAGGGTTGCGTAGGTGGTACTTACCTGATGCTAGTGTGATGACGCTGAGGTCATTATTGCGCCAGTAGGTACTGGTTGTGTGCCATATGTTCTATTTTTAGTGCTACAGTGATTGTATGTGCTATGTTCTAAAATATTATTCCTATGTTCTAAGAGTGCTAATTCCGGACAGCGGTCCAGGTGGCCCTGTCCCCTGTATATATAATCCCTTGTAAATTCTGCCCGTGCCTGTTGGCCCATTGTAGAGTGTGTGTTTTTATCTAATGTGTTGTGTATAATACAAAGGCTATTTTTATAGAATACCTTGTGTGGAGTTTCCTTTGTGGTGGGCCTTGGGTGTTGTTGCTGGGTGCGCGCGCAAACGCTTTACACATCGCCTCAGAGATAAGCCTGACTGCTCGTGCCAAGCTACCAAGGGGGTGAGCAGGGGTTATCTTTGGCGTGTAACTTCCTTGCCCTGACTAGAGTGGTGGTTTCTGCCTGACTTTGGCGCAAGCCTTAGCCAACCAGAAATCCCATTTCTAACAGTGTGTCTTATGTTCTGAAGTCAGGTGCCCTCTCCATTGCACCACACCTGTGGAAGTAGCGTCAGCATGTGTTTAAACCTACTAGGGCGAACCTACTGGTCTGAAAGTGCTGGGGTATGGAAACTATGTGAGGTATTGTCTAGAGTCTCATGCTGCTAAGCTGAGCTGCTGCTGGATTCTGGGATGAAAGTGTGAGTCCAAACTGTGTGTCATATGCTGTGAAGTCATATGCTCTGGCCGCTGTGCCACATCTGTGCAAGTAGTGTCAGCATGTAGTGATACCTACTCTGAGGAACTTTTGTTTAAAATATTGTAAGAATATTGTAAGTTGTGTATGGTGTTTAGGGGGTGTTCTACAGTGAGTGCGAAGGTAAATTCGCACGTATCAAATCAATTCGGTATTTGGAAAGTGTAAACTACTCACTCGTACGGGTCTGATGGCGCTGGGGGCGTAAGCTGAGCTGCTGCCGGACTTGGGGATAAAGGCGCTGAACTACTGAACCCTACCGGTCTGAAAGTGCGGGGTACGAAAATTAAGTGAGGTATTGCCTAGAGCGTTATGCTGCTAAATTGAGCTGCTGCTGGACTCGGGGATCAAACTGTGTGTCCTATGCTGTGAAGTCATGTGCTCTGGGCGCTGTGCCACACATGTCCAAGTAGTGTCAGCAATATTTTATACTTAGTAGGAGGAAGTTTTGTTTGAAACACGGTAACTTGTATATGGTGCTGTTAAGTGATCCGCAGCACTTGCAAAGGCAGTGCACCAGGGCATGCAGCAGACGTGCAAGGTATAGGTGGACGTGAATGGAGCCGTCCATGTGTTCGGGATGCCCTGCTATGAGTCAGTGGTTCTGCTTGTAGCTGCACTGGCTTGTCGTGTGCCAGTCTTCTGGATGAAATGGCACAGCTTGGTGCAATGAGCTGGGTCTGTGTGCAATGGGTGCAGGGTAGGGTTGTGGTGGGAGTACGTGTGAAGGCCATTTCACGCACGCTAACTACGATGAAGGACTTTTGAGTGTGGGATGTCCACTCGTTCTCAAATCGGGCAGTGGGTAGTGTGGGAGACGGATGCAAATATCGTATCTGTCAGGGCGGGCTGGCTATTTGCAAGTTCCTTCTCGGAGCAGCAGATGTGTTAGCGCAAGATAGCTCAGACACAGAACCTTTCATCCTTACAGTAACTTCTCCAGGTGCATTCATACAGGATGTGTACAAAGGCCGGTCGTGAGTGTTGTGGGATGTCTGCGACCCTGGTCATCATGGATGAGATGCCCAGCACGTTGCACTTGGGCGGGTTCACTGTGTTTTACGTTGCCAAACAGCTGCTCCTCCCTCCAACGAGCCCCCACACTTTTGTGCGCTGCGCTGTTGTATCCTGTTCACTCCTATGGCGCACCTTTGTAATGCCTATTGGCGCATGTCCTGCGGCATTCCAATCACACTGTGACACTGCCGTTTGGAGGTGGTGCATGCCACTTTACAACATCGACTGCTGCGGCCCTTGTGGCGGCCACAGCAGAACACAGAGACACACTTACCGCACTTCTTGCACACGGACATGTGTGAGACACCCCGTTCCTTTTGCCGCTTGTGCATGCAGGAGTATGGGTGCATAGCTACATCTCCAGGCTCACTGCCAACGCTGAGGTGACATGGTAACATCCGCAGAAGACAGAACACTGTGATGTTGCAGGGCTGGTGCCTGTCATGCTAACACAATGACCACACGGACATACTTGCTCAGATGCGAGTTCGGTGGGGGGGGGGGGCGTTGGCGGTCCTGGGGTTGTTGCGAGGAGTGTTATGTCCCTCATGGGTATCCGTGTGTCATGCCCATTGACACTATGACACCTGTGGGTGTCCAGGTGTGGCTCTTGGCTGTGTTCCTTTTCATGGTGCAGGTAGTCGTCCTGCTTAACACCAGCAGAAAGCAGGAGTAAAATCTCTGGTGCTAACGCGGCTTATCAACAGAATTTTTTTTGCTTCGTACTTTTTGGCTTTCGTTGTGAAAGTTGTGATGTGGTTTTTTCGTGTACAGAAAAATAAACAAACTGGGCAGTGTATCCCGTCAAGATCCAGCACCTGACCCACTATTCCCAAGTAATATAAATACAATGAGATTTCTTTATTGATTTTGTGTGTACACTGTAAATGCACCCACTACCACAGTGCAATTCAATACAGTGCACCTCGTGTGTTTTTGCACAGGAACGCCTACTCTGCATCTCATTATCAGCACTTTAATGCAACTAAAGTTGAGATGAATCTAACACTCTATTCAGAAGCTAGTGCAAACGGCAGACATCACCAGTATTCCCACGATAACTGCCCCAAAATTTAACACCATGGTGGACACCACCAAATAACAGTAATAAGAACGAGAAAGAGTGACACAGCACTTAACAACCAAAAACTTTATTGAAATTTAAAAAACTCAACACAACAAGGCGGAAGACTCCTGTTGGGTCCATCAATGTCGACGACACAGCCGGGAAAATTAAGCACAAAATAAGGACGTCTGTAATGCGCATATCAGAGGAGTGAGACAGAGAAAGAGAGAAGGAAAAAAAAAAAACAGAGAGAAAAAGAAAGGGAAGGAAGGAAAGAAAGGGAGAAGGGAGAGAGAGATAGAAAGAAAGGAAGGAAGAGAGTGAGAGAGAGTGAGGGAAGTGAGAGAGAGAGACACTGCCACCCCTGCGCAGCCATGACCAAATAATTACCTTCTGCCACCGGAGTGTCTACCAGTGGGCACTCCACGTGCCCGTCAAAGCTCCGCGGCCCGGCAGATCGCACAGATGTCGCTGAGTCTTGAGTCGTGAATGGCGGAGACCACATCAACTTCTCCGAGGCCTGGCAGATCCCACACATGTCGCTGAGTCATCAATGGTGGAGACCACATCAGCTTTTGGGGCCGCTAACCCTATGCAACGCAAGTCAGCTCCACGTGGTGGTAGGCCGCTGACGGCCATACAACTTAGGGTGCGACTAACCATGTGCAACTCAAGTCGGGGCCACGTGGTGGTAGGCCCCTGACGGCCACATCGGCTTTGGGGTGGCACTAACCCTGTGCAAGTCAAATCCGCGCCACATGGTAGTAGGCCCCTGACTGCCATGCAGCTCAGGGTGCGACTAACCCTCTGCGCAACTCTTCATGGACTCTTTATGATTCAGACCCGTGGAACGTCCGCCATCCAGTCACCACCGGCAATAAAGGATGTGACGTTGTCGATGCATTATATTTGCGTGGTCACATGGCCTGTGACGCATGTGCCGGATGGGTGTGGTGTGTGGGTGTGCAAACCTGCCCTCAGGGAGTGGCCGTGACATGTTGACAACTGGAGCACTGACCTGCACAGCAACAGCGAGTACGCCTGCGTCAAGTAGGTATGTGGTGGTGTGAAAACTTTAGACAAGGCTACAGGTCAAACTGCTGAACGGAATTACGCCAAACTTGGCATGGAGCAAGGTCTTGGTCCAGAAAGCGGGCTTTCTTGCATCGAGTGAAAATATAAAAGAAAGGTCTCGGGGGCAATTTAATATACCGGAGCTCTGTTTCTGCAAGATAACACTCTTACGCTGGCTCTGCCCAACATCACCACTTCCTAGCTATGCCGTTTGTGAGAAAGTGGCTCTGTATATAATGTTCCCTAATAGGTACAGGGTGTACAGAGTCCACAGTCCCCCAGAGGCTGATAGAGGTCAAAGTTAGGTATGACCTTACTCTCAAAAGTGGTAGCTTGGTCGAGCAGTAAGGCAGTACCAGAGGACAGTGTAAAGCATTTATTGTACACACTCAGTCAGCAAATGGTTTCACACACTCAATAACTGAACTCTAGGCCAATGGTTTGTATATATAAAATATATGCTTGTTTTATTTTTAGAACCACAAGGGGTAAAAATATACTTTCTCAGAATGAGAGGTTGAATATAAATACTTTTGTTTCAAGCAATAAATTTGTGTAAACAGTCACAGTTGGTTGCAATAAACAATCCTATTTCCTAAACATAACAATGCATTGAGCTCAATGGTAAATTCAGGTTATTTGTAATAAATTACTTTTCAGATTACTTTTGGAATTCCAGGTCTGGATCCTAGAACCAGCCTGGGGTCAGTATTCAGAATCAAGTGATGAAAGTCGACTTAATAACTGTAATGATTTTTAAATAATATTTAGCTATTTCAAAAGTTAGCACTTAGAAAATATTTCACAGAAAACATTCAATGGATCTCTATGGCAAGAAATTCAAATTGCAGGTAGAGTACTTTATCGTTACTTTAGTAATCCAGGACTGGGTGCCTAGACCCAGGACTGGGGTCCTTATCAAATGCAGGTAAGTAATTTCGTTTGCAGAAATGGTACGATTTTAAAAGAATATTTCAAATTTGCAAAAGTAGACACTTAGAAGAAATTTCACAGAAAAGCAGACAATGGTTTCCTATGGGAGAAAAATGAGTTAGAAGTAAGTATAGTTGTGAACACTTTTCAGAGTCAGGGCTGGGCACCAAGATCCAGCACTGGGAGCTCACCTAGGAGCAGGTGAGTAAATTCGTTTTTGTCACTTGGCTGATTTTTGGTGAATTTTTGCAGTTTTGAAAAGTTCACACTTGGAAGATTTTTGAAGAAAAAGCCAGTCAATGTTACCCTATGAGGAAAATGAAGTTAGCGGTTTAAGGGTAAGTACTCGACTGGTAGTGTTGAAATTCCGGGCATGGACTCAGGGGTCCCCCAGTGTCAGGTAGGTACAGTTGGTTCACCCTCAGCGGTTTCAGGACGGCCGGGTGCAGAGAGAGTTGGGCCCAATGTTATCCTATGAGGGATAGGGGGGCCTTGGTTGGTGGCTGCTGTCTGGCAAGCCACGCGGCTGTGGGAGCTGGGCTCCTGGTCACTTACTCAGGGCAAGTGGGGAAGTAGGTTAGTGTAGAGAGGGCACTGCCAGGGCCACTCGGGCGGCTGGGTGCAGGGTGCTTTTGAGCCTTAGGGCGCTCAATGGAAATCAATGGGAATGTTCCGGTTTGGAAAGAGGCTGCAGGCTCGGGGACGAGGATGTTTCAGGTGCCACCACCACTTCGAGAGGTAAGTTGGGTAGTTGTAGGTTAGGTGGGTACCCCGGGATTGGGCACAGGGGGTCGCAGGGCGCCGGGTGCAGGGGTGCCTTTTGACGTCGGGAATCTTACCCTCTGGTTGATCGCGGCTGGGGTGGCACTTGGTTCTGAGGCTGCAGGCTTCTTCCGGGATGTCGAGGGGGGTCCTTGGGTGCCGGACTCTGGGTCACAGTCGCCGTGGGGTCGTCCTCTGGGTCTTTGTCCACTCCGGCACTGGCCAGGCTTGGCTGGTGCAGAGTGTGTTGGGTCCGCGGTCCCGGGCTGGTGCCAGGGATAGCAAGTAGGTTTCTTGAGTAGAGCCTCTACTCGTGGGAGTCCCAGGGGCTTAGAGCTAAAAGGTAGCCAGGTCCTCCGGGGTTGGTGAGGTTGCTGGCCACGTGGGATGCCGCGCTGGTGCAGGTTCGAGAGTCGACAGGCCGGTAGGGCTGGGGCCAAAGCAGTTGGTGTCTTCTTCTCTTTTTAGCAGCTGCAGGGCAGGTCTTTGTTCTTCTTGCTCTTCTTGTCGTTTTTCTATCTGGAATCTGAGGAAGGAAGGTTCAGGGGGCCCCTAAATACTAGATTTAGGGGCGTTACAGGTAGGTGAAGGCCAGGGACCAATGGGTCCTTGTCCTGGGGTGGGTACACCCCCTATCCTGCCTCTCTCCTGTGGGAGGGGGCAGTAGCCTAATCCTGATAGGGTAGGGCCTCCTATCTTCAAGATGGCGAGAGCCCGGAGATGTGCTTCACCTCGCCTCCCCCACCTGAGGGGTGGGGTGGGCAGGCTGGCACATCCCCTGTCCTTGTATGGGGTTTCCGGCCAAGCTTCCCGCCAGAGTGGGGGGTTGCAGTGGCCTGGGGAAACTCCAACTGGCGGCATGCCTTTGAAGCTTCCCTTTGCTCATCCTGGGGGAGGAGATTTCTCACCTCACCCAGGATGTGCATTGTTGCAGGCCCGGGAGAGCAGGGGCTCTCCCACCCAGGGGTCCAGCAACGTGTCTGCTGTGTGGCAGCCTGGGCAGCCTCAGAGCAGACGTGGATTGCAAGTTAGCTGTAAGGGGGCATCTTCTAAGATGCCCTCTGGGGCGCTTAGTACATTAAATCCTACACTGGCATCAGTGTGGGTTCAATGTGCTGAGAAGTTTGATACCAAACTTCCCAGGCTTCAGTGTTGCCAATATGGTGCTGTGGAGCTCGTGTTTGACAAGCTCTCAGCACCATGTATTCTTAAATGACAGCACTGCACTTACAGTGCCCAGGAATGGACCTGGGTACTGTAGGGGCACAGGGCTCCTGCTCCTGTGCCCACACCATAGGCGTAATGCACCCAGCTAGAGGGGTGGCTGACATATGCCTTGGCAGTGTAGGTGATGGGCATGGTACACAGTGATGTGTGCCATGTCGACTCTTTGTTTTGTCCTGCACCCAGACACTCAGCCTGCAAGGGCAGTGTGTGTGTGTAAGGGTACAGGGCCTCTGAGGGTGGCACAATGAGTGCTGCAGCCCTTAGAGGCCTTCCCTGGTCACAAGGCCCTGGGTACCTAGGGTACCATTTACTAGGGGCTGACATGTGGCTAGGGTTTGCCAATTTGGGGTTCGTGTGGTTTAAGGAAGGAACATAGGCCCTGGGCACCTGATTGGCAGGAGCCCAGGGTACACTCAATCGAAGTACATTCAGCAAGTTAGCAAAAAGTGGGGGCATACCATGCAAGAAAGATGGCACTTTCTCACACCGTTAGAAGCCAGTCCGTCGGCTCGTAGCTCTCTACCTTTGCGAGCTAGTACGCTACTGTGCCTGTACCTCTGCGAGCTAGTACGGTGCTTTTCCTTTGGTAGCGGACGGCTCGTAGTACTGCGTCTGTGAGTCGAGCGGACGGGCCGCAGTTGTCCCTTTGCTAGTCTGGGTGCTAACTGTTCATAACTCACACTACATAAGCATTGAAAAACCATTTTGTGATTCAGTCCGTCAGCTGGCATCTGTCTGAGGCATTTCTGAAAACATATCGGAGTTCTTTCTGTGAGAGATACCCCTTTCACGCTGCCTCTCCCCACATCAGCAGGTAACGCACCCTCTTCCCACATTACCAACATAACCCCAACAACCTTCTTGGGCCCGGAAATGTCCCTGTGCGGTTGGAAAAATAAGAATCTTAGTCTTGTATAGGTTTACATATGAAACATTTTATTTAAAGAAAACAACCACAATTAAAACTGAAGTGAGTCTGGTGCTGTGGTCGCTGCCACGAAGTTGGGGTCACTGCCGTTCAGGACTCAAGACACAGTTCCACATGTGAGATTGGCTTGTGTTGAAGAGGGTTAGTGGCACCACGTGTCACTGGCTTGTGTTGAACAGGGTTAGTGGCACTTCGTGTCGCCGGCCTTGCATATGGAAATATGCCAAACAGATCGAAGGGAGTCTGGTGCTGTGGTCACTGCCACGGACTTGTGGTCACTGCCATTCAGGACTCAGGACACAGTTGCACATGTGGGATCGGCTTGTGTGGAACAGGGTTAGTGGCACCACGTGTCGCGGCTTGTATTGAACAGGGTTAGTGGCACCACGTGTCAAAATTTCAAATTGCGAGCTCTGTTGCTCGCAGTGTAGACTGTTGTTGAGTGTTTGTTGATTGTACTAAAGGTATAACTGATATAAAAAAAGTTCTTGGAGCAAGGATACTAAAAGGATATTATGTAGGTTTTAGGCCTGTGATAGTTGCTTGCCTAGTGGACTCTGTAATTAATGAATCAAAGATTTAATTTTAATTGTGAGCCCTACTAACCGCAGTGTAGGCGTATCATGAAAAGATGAAATATGTATAGAATACACTGTCGAAGTGTATGAGCCTGTGATGCTGCTTGGTGCTAATGGACCACAGTGGGAGCTATGTCTCTTGCCTACTGCGTCATCTGCAATCATGACTGTATCTGAATTGTGAGTCCTGCTGACCGCAGTGTAGGCCAGAGGTAGCAGTGAGTAAGGGCCCACAGCCACATGCATAGGTTGGTGGTCGCTGCCACACACTTTTTTTTTTTTTTTTTTTTCACATTTTGGAAATGCAATCAACATTTCAACATACAAAACCAAAACAATTAGGCCGTGGTACAATATCATTCGGTCTCTAGGACCTCCCCAGCTCCCCTCAGGTAGTATCTTTATGGTATTAAGCAGCCATCCCCTCCCTCCGTCTCCCAACATTATCACACATTTTGATGCATTTGTAAATAGTCAATCAGGTACACCCAGTAATCACGTGGTCTCGACCCTCCCGGAAGCTCTTCCTCATATGTTTTGAGTGTGTCCTTACAGTAAGTTAGATCTTTGAGCCACAGCTGAATAGATGGTGCAATCCTACTGTTCCAGCAGAGCGATACACGCCGTTTGGCCATCAGAAGCGCAATCACAGCAAATTTACGTTTCATAGCTCGCAGACCAGGCACTATCCCCAGCAAACAAATCTTTTCCGAACAACCCAATTTCATTCCCATCATTTCTCCCAACATTTCCGTCACTTTTACCCAATAAGCCGCCACCCCTGCGCACCTCCAGGCCAGATGGCAGAAGTCTGCCCCCTCCTCCCCACACCTACGGCAGCGCGAGTCCTCCCTTAAACCATACTTGCAAAGCCTAGCCGGCCTGTAATAGGTCTGGTGCAAATATTTGTAATGTAGCATTCTTAAATTTCCATTAGGTGTCAGCATTTCAGTTAATGAACAGGCCATCTCCCATTCCTCCAGTGTCAAGTTGTCCTCTAGCGCACTGTTCCATTTGTCCAATGATGCCTGCGTAGTGTACGCAATATCTTCTTGCAATTTACTATAAAGTCTCGACACCAGTTTGGTGGCAGAGGGCGTGGTCAACACCAACTGCAACGCTTGCATTTGTGGCGGTTCCTCAGGGAACGAAGGGTAGAGCACCCTCATGGCTTTTTGCAGTCTGTAATATGTAAATCTAAACAGCAATGTTTGATTACTAATATAGGTAAGATCGCTTAGTTCCTGAAACGTCCCATTAAGGAACAGATCCCCCATTGTGGTCAGTCCTACCCGTTTTAACAGTCCCATCCCTACCTCCTCCTGGGTCACCGACAATGCTGGATGTTGTAAAAGGGGCAAATCCGGCGCATACTGAGGTAGTTTACCCGCTTTCCTCCCCATTGCCTGCCATGCTCTATTCGTCGTATCTATTGTATTGATGTCTCGCTTATGCAGCGGTGCTCGCTTATGCGGAAGTATTGCCTTTAGCGGAACAGGAGCTGCATCACCCTCCTCTACCGCTGTGTGTGTCAGGAACGGTACAGGATGATACCAATAGTGCGCAAACTGCGCCTGTGCGCATAAATAATATAACAGAAAATCCGGCACTTTAAACCCACCTTTCGCATATGGTAACGTTAGCGTCCTCAGTTCAATCCTAGCATGTTTGCCCGCCCAAATCAATCGTAATACCATCGCTGTGATTCTACGAAACACTTCAGTTGGTGGCGGTATCGGTATATTGTTGAATAGATACAGCAGTTTGGGTAATACAACCATCTTGACAATGGCCAGCCTATCCGCTAACGAGAGGGGCAATTGTATCCAGCCCTCTATTTTCCCCTCCAGCGTTCCCACCACTCTACCATAGTTCGCCCGGATCACCTCCTCTGGATCCCTATGATACCACACTCCCAGATATCGCACCGGGTCAGATTGCCATTCTATTGGGTAGTCCAGTTGATGCGGCCGAGTAGTGTCCGATAACGGAACAATGATCGATTTCGCCCAATTAATGCTTATCCCGGACGTCTGTGCAAAGCGCACATACTCCCTCAGCAATGCATTTAAATGCACTTCTGGATCTCGCACATACAGGAGCATATCGTCCGCATATAGCGATATGTGGAGCGGGCGCTGCGGGAACTGCAACGCCGAGTAGTGATGTTTCTGTCGTATTCTACAAGCCAACGGTTCCATCGCCAGTGCGAATAGCAATGGGGACAGTGGGCAGCCCTGTCTCGTCCCCCTGCATATATGTATCGGGTCTGACACATATCCATTGACTCTCACTCGAGCCACCGGAGCTGTGTACAGTAGCTGTATCCATTGCAGAAAGCGCAGCGGAAATCCCATCCGCCGCATCAGTGTGATAGTGCAAAGAGGGTGCGCGTATTGTGCGTAGTTGATCTGGTGGGGATAAATCCCGACTGATCCGGTAGAATCAATCGGGTCATCAGCGGCTGTAGCCGTTGCGCCAACAGTTTGGCCAGAATCTTGACGTCCACATTAATGAGGGAGAGTGGCCTATACGATTCGCAGTGTTCAGGGTCCTTTTTTGGCTTCAAAAGGGCAATAATAAGCGCTTCACGGAGCGTGGGCGGCAACCGCATCTGGTCATGGGCAGTTCCGTACATCTCCACCAGATGTGGGGCTATTTGGTCAATGAATGCCTTGTAAAATTCCCCCGTGAACCCGTCAGGGCCCGGTGTCTTCCCATTGGGGAGAGTTTTTATCACCTCCTTCACCTCCTCCACTGTAATAGGTGCCGCCAAATACTCTCTATGGTCATCCGATAGCCAGGCTATCGCTACCTCCTCCAGATAATTCCCTGTCTCCTCCTCCGTCGTCTTGTGCCCCATATTTCATGTCTCCATGCTCATCTCGTACCCCGCGTACCACCTGTGGCATTTTCCCCGCGCATATTTTGGCCGCCAACGCTCTACCCGGCCTGCCACCCTCGCCGTAATTCCTGGCCACGTGTCGTTTCGATATATATTTTAACTCATCGTCTGCTAGCGTTTGGTATTCAGTTATGTTGCTTCGGATATCGGCCAGTAGTGTTGTGTTTTGTGTACATTCATATTCTCTCTCTAGCACATTAATTTTCTGCTCACATGACGCCAATTGTTGGCGAATATCCTTCAGTATGCCCGCACTTGTTCCAATGCAATCGCTGCCACACACTTGGGGTCACTGCCATTCAGGACTCAGGACACAGTTACACATGTGGGATCGGCTTGTGTTTAACAAGGTTAGTGGCACCACGTGTCGCCGGCCTTGCATATGGAAATATGCCTAACTAATCAGAGGGAGTATGCTGCTGTGGTCGCTGCCATGGACTTGGGTTCACTGCCATTCAGGACTCAGGACACAGTTACACATGTGGGATCGGCTTGTGTTGAACAGGGATAGTGGCACCTTGTGTTGCCGGCCTTGCATATGGAAATATACCTAACTAAGCAAAGGGAGAATGCTGCTGTGGTGGCTGCCACAGACTTGGGGTCACTGCCATTCAGGACTCTGGACACAGTTACAAATGTGGGATCAGCTTGTGTTGAACAGGGTTAGTGGCACCACGTGTCGCCGGCTTGTGTTGAACAGGGTTAGTGGCACCATGTGTTGCGGCTTGCGTTGAATTCTGCCTGAATAAGTCCACGTGGTGATGACTTGTGGTGCAGTGAGTTAGTGGCACCTCAAGCACTCAGCGTGTGCGCACCCTGCGATGATGCGTGGTCCGGGCGGGCCTCACTGGTAGCAAGGTCTTTACATGCTTTGAAAGAATCTTCATAGCAGTCAAAATTTCCAAGTAATTCCATTTCAGTCCTTCAAGGTTTGAAGAGTTGAAGAAGAGCTAAATAGAAAAACTCTCTCTTATCTGGAGTATCACAACTTAATTTCCTGTGATTAATCAAATTTCCTATGGTATTCTTTAAGAAACATCCATCAGATCAAATTACAGCATATTTCACTTTATTTATATTGTCTGTAAAAAATTTTCTTAAAACTATAATGTTGCAGAATTTCATGTAGACATATGTGTTCGAGGCATATGAGCTGCAGATTACACACTTTTGCATAGATCGCCATCTGGTGTTGGGCACGGATGTTTGCAGTTTGTTTTTCCTCTTGGAAAGTCTTTGGAAGTCACGAGGTTGGTGACTCCTCCCTTGGTTCGTATTGCGCATGGGCTTCGGCCCCATCCTCAGATTGTTTTTTTCCGCCATCGGGCTCGGATGTAATACTTTGCGCTCCGGTTCCGAACATTCCAGTTCGACGATCGAAGCGGAATCCTCGCTCTCCGCGGTATTGTTTAGATACTGATCTCCTCAATCACCTTCTTCTTCGACGCACCTTCGATTCCAGTCATCGACGGCGGCCTTCGGGCCTATCCAGGCTCCGGTCCCGGCTGATGGAAATAACTCCATTCAAGAAGTGCCCTCGATGTGGGTCCAAATTCCCCCACACCGATCTTCATGAGGTGTGCAACCTCTGCCTCTCCCCTGAACACGAGGCTCGAGACTGTCCTGCCTACAAGTCTTTTAGATCCAAAAAGACTATTCGAGACCGAAGGGCCAGACGAAAAATGGCGCACTCCTCGACCGCCGTTCCAGTCGACATCTTCGGGGACGACGTCGAAGCTCCGGGACACCAGCACACCGAAGAGGACCTCGTCAGTGCTTCCGAAGCCGACGACTCGGATGTGGAGGACATCACCACGGCGCAGAGGGTCGTGAGTAAAATACCCCCTCCCACGCCGGCGCCAACACCCAAAAAGGCTTCGGTCACGCCTTCGGGCCTAGGCAAGACCAAAGACACTGCTTCGAACACCCCACCTTCAGGCCCGGTGACGAAGCCAAGTAAGCCTTCCGGCGGCTCGGGCTCGAGCCAGCCTGCCAGCGGTGCCGAAAAACACCCTTCGGCACCAAAGAAAAGATCGGCCTCTACCTCGAAACCGAGCTCCACACCAAAACCCTCGGTGTCCAAACCCAGCCTCTCGGTGCCGACCAAACATCATAAGGCCCTCGGCACCGACACTCCCGCGCCGAAGCCTGTCTCGGCACCGAACAAAAAAATCGGAGGTTCCCAAAAAGCACGGCACAGACAAGCCTAAGAAGCCGTCGGCCCCGACCGAACAACCAGTGTCTTTTTACTCCGGATCCTTTGCAAAAGACACTTACCAAGGATCCCAAAACTGGACATTTGGCACTGTCTTCTAAAAAGAGACATTTGGACAAACCGGCTCCTCCTCCACCTCCAAAGAGGAAGGACTGTGCTACCTCCCCTTTCAGAGTGCCTTCCCCACCTCTTCCACCTCCTCCACCCTCTCCACCTCCACCCCCTCCACCTTCTCCACCCCTGCCTCATCGCTCTCCGACCCAGTCTCCAGACCGTGATGATCAGGGGGACCCATACTACGACCCAGCAGATGTGCCACAAGACCCCACCCCTACAGGATCCCCAGACCCCTGGGATGATTATAATAATCCAGACATTCCAGATGTCCCACAAGATGACCTATATCCATCCAGGCCATCGCCACCAGAAGACTCACTAGGTTTTCACCACCTACTTCAGAGGGCGGCACATTATCACGGGGTAGAGCTACACACTGACCCAGTAGAGGAAGATTTCCTCCTAGATACCTTTGATACAGCACATAGGTCTACTGCTATACTACCTATGCTCAAAGGGGTAATAAAACATGTGCCAGAGGTTTTTAAAGACCCAGTCAGGGCTAGGGTCCTAAACCCACGCATAGAAAAAAAGTATAAAGCTGCCCCTACAGATCCTGCCTACATCAAAGGGCCAGTGCCACTGGATTCCCTAGTGGTATCCACCGCAAGAAAAAGATCAAATTCCCAGGTGTCAGGCGAAGCATCACCACCTGACAAGGAATCAAAGCTCCTGGACGCATCAGGAAAACGCACTGCGTTACAGGCAGCTAATATATGGCGTATCGCCAACACTCAAGCGCTATTGGCCAGATACGACAGAGCGCATTATGATGAACTAGAAACCATCATGCACCATCTCCCGGAAAAATATAAAAATAGGGCAATGAATTAATCCAAGAGGGTAAGACCATAACCAATACCTCTATACGCTGTGCCTTAGACGCAGCAGACACAGCTTCCAGGGCCATTAACACCAGTGTCCTACTCCGTCGACATGCCTGGCTGAGAGATTCAGGCTTTAAACCCGAGGTACAAGCCTCCATATTAAACCATCCATTCGATCAGGAACATTTATTCGGTCCAAAGATAGATGAGGCCCTCGAGAAGATGAAAAAAGATACAGATACGGCGAAATCTATGAGAGCCCTACAGTCACACCCTCCTAGACGCTCCTTTCGCTGCTCTTCCTTTCGGGGCACGGGCAGAGGCTACTGTTCAGATAGCGCGTCCACGTCCTACAAATCCCCTCCTCAGTCCACCTTCACAAAAGGTTATCAAAGAGGCGTCTATAGAGGCAATAACAATAAAGGCAGAGGCAAAACAAATACCGCTCGCTCTGCCACACCGCCTACCCAATGACTTCCCCCTGCTCCCCCCAGACCATCCCACTCCGGTCGGGGCAGACTACAAAATTTCCTTCAAGTCTGGGAGTCCATCACATCAGACAAGTGGGTGACCCAAATTATTCGTTCAGGGTACTGCCTGGAACTCACATCTACCCCCCCCAACATACCACCCAGGCAACGCCCAATGTCACAAGAACATTCCACGTTACTAAAACAGGAGGTGATCTCCCTCCTACAAAAACACGCAATAGAACAGGTCCCCCACGATCAGCAAAATGTAGGAGTCTACTCCCTATATTTTCTGATACCAAAAAGAGACGAGACTCTACGACCTATCTTAGATCTCCGGCCTCTAAACACATACATACATTCGGACCATTTTCACATGGTAACACTTCAGCAGGTACTTCCGCTCCTCTCCCAGAATGACTTTCTCACCACACTGGACTTGAAAGACGCGTACTTTCACATTCCGGTACACCATGCCCACAGAAAGTACCTCAGATTCGTAGTGGACGGGCAACACTACCAGTTCAAGGTGCTCCCATTCGGGGTCACAACAGCACCACGGGTATTTACCAAGTGCCTAGCGGTAGTGGCGGCGCACCTCAGAAGACAGCACATTCACGTCTTCCCGTATCTGGACGACTGGCTCATAAAAGCCGCGTCCTACAACCAATGTGTACACCACACTGCTACTACAATCCAGCTACTTCACCAACTAGGCTTCACGGTGAACCACCAAAAGTCCCAACTAACACCATCCCACATAAAGCAATTCCTCGGTGCCACCATAGACACCTCAAAAGCCATAGCCTATCCTATCCTGCCAGGATTGCAAGCATCCAGGCTCTGCGTCAAAAATTCATACTTCAACACTCCCTCCCAGCAAGAGTGTTTATGCAACTGATAGGGATGATGGCCTCTTGCATTTTCATAGTGCCTCATGCAAGACTTCAGATGCGTCCTCTCCAAGAGTGCTTAGCGCCCCAATGGAACCAGGCCCAGGGGCAACTGACAGATCTGGTGTTGGTACACGGTCGCACCCATCGCTCTCTGCAGTGGTGGAACACCACAAATATTTCCAGAGGTCGACCGTTCCTGGACCCGGTTCCACAAATAATCCTGACAACAGACGCATCGCTCTCCGGCTGGGGAGCTCATCTACTACACCTCACAATGCAGGGCACATGGACGCCGCAACAAAAGTTAATCCACATCAATCATCTGGAGCTACTGGCAATCTTTCTAGCCCTAAAATCCTTTCACACACAGATTTTAGGCAAGGTAGTCCTTATCCGCACGGACAACATGACCGCCATGTACTACATCCAAAAACAAGGCGGCACACACTCTCCACAGCTCTCTCAACTAGCACAGAGCATATGGACATGGGCAATTCCACACAAAATCTTTCTCCTAGCCCAACATGTCCCAGGAGTCCAGAACACCATGGCAGATCAGCTCAGCAGACAGACGCAGCAGATCCACGAGTGGGAACTTCACCCGCAAGTTATTCACCCGTTCTTTCAAATGTGGGGGTATCCACAAATAGACCTATTCGCCACCCACGAAAACAAAAAATGCCCAAGCTTCGCCGCCAGATACCCACACCCATTGTCCAAAGGCAATGCAATATGGATGAACTGGTCAGGCAAATTTGCATACGCCTTTCCACCTCTCCCACTAATTCCATTAGTGGTGCGAAAGCTACAGTAGCACTCCCTCACACTCATTCTAGTAGCTCCAACATGGGCCAGACAACCGTGGTACACCACGTTGCTGGAACTCTCAGTAGTGCCACACCAAAAATGACACCTCTCACCATGCCTCCTAACCCAGAACCATGGAGAGATCAGACACCCGGACCCAGCTCAGCTCAACCTTGCGATCTGGCTCCTGAAATCCTAGAGTTCGGATACCTTAACCTTCCCCCCGACTGTATGAATGTTATCAGAGAAGCTAGACGTCCTACCACTAGAGCCTGCTACGCTACCAAGTGGAAAAGATTTGTTGTTTATTGCCATAACAACACAATCAACCCTCTAGACGCATCCATACAGAACATCATATGCTACTTACTACACCTACAAAGAAGTAACCTAGCATATACATCCATTCGGCTACACCTCGCAGCAATTGCCGCTTACTTACAAAACAGACAGCACCTATCACTTTTCAGAGTGCCTGCCATTAAAGCCTTCATGGAAGGCCTAAAACGAATAACTCCCCCCAGAGTGCCACCCTCATCTGTGTGGAACTTAAATATAGTGCTCACAAGGCTAATGGGACCGCCTTTTGAACCCTTGCATAAATGCGAACTGCAATTCCTCACATGGAAAACAGCTTTCCTGGTAGCCATCACCTTTAGAAGGGTCAGTGAAATACAAGCACTTACTATACAAGAACCTTTTCTCCAAATGCACCCGAACAAGGTTGTCCTCCGTACCAACCCAAAATTCCTACCCAAAGTCATCTCACCCTTTTATCTAAACCAATCGGTAGAATTACCGGGTTTTTTCTCGCAACCTCAAACTGTTGCAGAAAGGGCTCTACACACACTGGATGTTAAAAGGGCCTTGCTTTACTATATCCAGAGAACACAAACTTTCAGAAAGACAAAGCAACTGTTTGTCTCTTTCTCTCCACCTCATAAAGGCAACCCCATCTCTAAATCAGGGATAGCTAGGTGGATTGTAAAATGCATACAGATTTGCTACCACAAAGCAAAACGCACGCTATCTGTTCCCCCTAAAGCCCACTCTACAAGAAAGATAGCGGCTTCTATGGTTTTTCTAGGGAACATCCCATTAGATGATGTAGGAGAGTAGGATCTGCACTTATGTTGCCCCCACTTTTTTTCTGATGTATACACTGGTTTCTGGCTATAGTCTGGCTGGGTCCCTGCTAATCAGGGCCCCAGTCTAACTGATCCCTCTAAACAACTTGGTGTGCATATTAGATGCACTAGTGATTGGATACTGTGGTACCTTATGAGCCCCTAGTATATGGTACCTTATGTACCTAGGGCATTGGTACTTCACAGGCCTACCAGGGGCTGCAGCATGTATTATGCCACCCCTGGGAAGCATTCACAATCTGACACCACAGGCCCGCTACTGCAGCCTGTGTGAGGTAGTGTTAGCACTCCTCACGGAGGTATAGGTTCCTATATCTCACCATACACACATATAGACCTATCAGTCACCCCTATGGTAGGCCCTATCAATCCCAAGGGCAGGGTGCTTGGTTTACTATGTGAGGGGGTGCTTCTGCCTGAGCAGGACCCCTCTGCAGCTGGCAGAGTCTATTCTCTGCTGCTGTTTGTGGATGCGGTTAAACCATATACTCTTAAGTGCATTATAACCTTGCGGTAAATGCTAACTTTGGAATGACTGCATCAAAACATGTCGTGTTTGGTGTCAAACAACTTGGAATCCTACCCCCACACCAGTAACTGGTGTGGGAGTAGGATCCCACCCTTCTAGAGGGGACGACATGTACCCACTGTACTACACGGTAGAAATCTTTCAGAGCCCTGGCATCACAAAATGGACGAAAATCCAACGATCACCGAGGTGGACTTTGCCTTGTGTTTCAATGTTGGTGTCCGAGACTGCCTTGCAAGGCACACAGTCCTCAAACTAGGTCATCCTCCATCGTTGTGGTCACTTCTCCCACAGTCTGATTATTTGGGAGGTAGGTGTATCCACCTTGCCACGATGTGCAGATGTATGTTATTTGGTCCTGAAGAATTGCTATTCGATCCTCCTGACGAGCAAGGCAAGAAACATGTTGACCTGTATAATTACGAGTAGAGCGTAAATATCTTGATTTACCACAGTCACATATACGCCACTCGACCTTCATTTTAATGAGGCAGGGAACCTTTCTGAATAAAGGTCTCTTATTGGATTCCCTTACCTGTTTTAATCACTGCACACACTTTCACCACATTTACTCACATTGGGCCCCTCACCCCCACTACATCATACGGCATGGAACAAAAGATCTCCGCCAAAGAGTCCCACATTGGGTGCCCGTCGGGTATTGCAGCGCCGACCCGACGAGGAGCAGGCCCAATGATGAAGCATGACACCTAGCTGGCTGGGTGTGTGAGGGCCCTAGTTCCAAACAAGGGAATTTCCCTATCCCCTTGTAATATCAGTTGGACTACTCCTATAGTAATAGTTATTTTGGCTCTCGTACCTGCTCAAGACTCTCATAAGGAACTACATACTCTCTCTTGTTTTGATCACAAAATGGATGCCACCAGCACAGACACCGGGCTGCCCTCCTGCTGCTGACCGAAACTCGCAGTGGAGGGAGCCCAACAAAAGGTTTCCTGTCACAGGGAGGTGTCACCACCTCCCAGACAGGATTTAGTGTATTGGAGCTGGGTGGGTGCACTCTTAGAGTGCTTTGAAGTCCTGCACTGGGGGAGCAGTAGGCTCCTCTGTGCATATGCCAGCTCAAACCGGTTCAGGGGCTACCTGCCCCTGCTCTGGCGCAAAACTGGACAAAGGGAAGTGGGTGTAACCACCCACTACCCTGACCCTCCTAGAGGAGTGGTCATAGAGCTAGTCCCTCCCATCTTTTTACTATAAGATACCAAAGCTTGCCAATGCAACTTAGATTACACCTGGACGACGCTCTACAAAGAAGAATCCTGGCCCTTCGACGTTCCACTATCTCTGGAAGACTGAAGAATCTCCCTTGGAGTCAAGGAGTGACTCCCCTGCTTGGCAGGCACCAAAACTCTTCGACAACGGTTGCAAACTTTACCGCTCCCGCCGGAGCCCGAAGTCCCTGCGTCCCCTGAAGCGGATTTCCTGACCTCTCGATGGCCATTTTGAGTCCCCAGCGAAGCTGTGGCATCTGGACCCCACTCGTGACGAGGAACAGCAATACCAGGGAACCGTGCACTGATTTCGAGTGCAAGCCCTAATCTACGTCCAACGAAGTTGTGCTTTGGACCACTTGTTGTCCAAGTCCCTAGCAGGTCTAGTACCGAAAATCAGCGGCCTACCCCGTCCCGAGTGACCGTGGGCTGTTGTTAAACTTTTCCTGCAAAGGCGTATTCGCGGTTGCTTGCCCGTTGGCTAGTAACTCACCTGAAGACTTCCACATCGACTTCAAGGCTCGCCTGGTTGCTCTGGGCCTGCCCTCACTTACCCTCGCTGGGTAAGTCCATCAGACCTTGCTGGTCTGCACCATTGCCAATCTTCACTCCACACGAGACTTGCAGTTGCCAAGGCTTGTTGGCTCCAATCCGGGTGCCGACACCGTCATCAGCTGCAGACGTCGTGGGAACCTCCGAATCCAGCTGCTGGTCACCGTCGAACTCTCCTGGACCTCGTGAGCGAAGAGACAAAACACCATCATCGACCTGAAGAGACGCGACAGCTGTGGTCATCCATCTTGCTGGCCACCGGTCACTGGCAAGTGACTTTGAACTCTGTCCCCTCAATTTCTAGGTCTTCTGCAACTCCAATCCATCTTCGGATTCCAGCGGACACCTCTCCAGCCGTCACAAGCAGCAAGTCTTCAGTGATCTCCTTTGAAAACAGCATCGCGACCCGACACCAAAGGACACCTATGCACCCGGCTTCCCTGGGTGAGGTAACTCGTGCACTCCGGTGCCCAAGTGTGTGTTGGCTCTCGAAATACTTACCCTGTAAGTTGCTTGCTTGTTGACTTTTGCGAAGTGCCCTGAAACTGTAAAATACAAACCGCGACATTTGCCTTTGAAACGCATTGAAAATCCGCGTGTGTGTTTAGACACTGCACGCGTCTCCTGTGGGCTGATTACTTACCTGCTAACACTGCAGAAGTGAAGCCCCAGCGATTCCCAAGGCCCTAGGCCTCTTCATTTTGCAAGTCGAGTTTGTTATACCATTTTTTTAGTATATGGTCTGGTACGCCCCTAGGGCTACAGCCATATTTGTGCTTAATTTATTGAGAACTGTTGATCTTTTGAATGTTTACCTGGCTCTAATCTCATAAAGAGATTAGTAGAGTATATTTAGAAATAAATACATATATATTTGATATATATACCTGTGTGGTGTCTTTTCATTTGGTAATTCAAGAGATTATAAGGTAAAACAAGCTGCTTTACATTCCTCAGAGACTTAGCCTGAAGGCTGCTCTCCACAGCTACCACTAGGATAGCTTTCTTTAAAAGGTTGTCTTTAAACCTATCTACCAAGAGTCGAATTGGACTGGTGCTAGGGGGCCACTATAACTCTTGACCAGCATATGCCAGGCCAACTTCTCACATATGATATCTGCAAGGCAGCTACATGGTCCACACCGCACACTTTCCCTAAACATTACTGGGTAGATGTGCAAACCAAGCAACAAGCTAGTGTGGGCCAGGCTGTACTGAAAACACTATTTCAAACCACTGCAACAAATACCGGTGGTCGCCGCTTAGGTTGGGAACTGCTATATAGTCTATGCAAAAGTGTGTAATCTGCAGCTCATATGCCTCGAACGGAATATGCTACTTACCAGTATGCATCTGTTCTTGGCATGTAGAGCTGCAGATCTACACACGCCCACCCGCCTCCCCGGCTACCAGTCTATCTTATTTAGATACAACACACATGGGTTTCTTCACTGTTATTACTACGCTCCATCTTGGCCTGTTGGCGAAAAACAATCTGAGGATGGAGCCGAAGCCCATGCGCAATACGAACCAAGGGAGGAGTCACCAACCTCGTGACTTCCAAAGACTTTCCAAGAGGAAAGACAAACTGCAAACATCCGGGCCCAACACCAGATGGCGATCTGTGCAAAAGTGTGTAGATCTGCAGCTCTACATGCCAAGAACAGATGCATACTGGTAAGTAGCATGTTCCTTTCCAGGTATGGACTTCTATATAGATAGTATGTGAGGAACAGGAATTGAGCTATCTGCAACATATTGTATGTCCATATTTGTATTCCACATCTTCAAAATTACTGGATTGTAATCATTAATGTACTTTGATTCTTCTATTCTTTTTATATTATAAGTATTTTTGTGTGATTTTCGAGTGAAAGTATGCTTCACTGCTGACATAAAACTGTTCATTCTTCCTTGCGATGACTTATGGTGCACTGAGTTAGTAGTACCTTTGGCGCTCAGCGTGTACGTACCCTGCGATTATGCTTTGTCCGGGGGTAGGGCACACTTGGACCAATGTCTTTTGTCTATTGAATTCTGCCCAGTAAGGCCACGTGGCGATGACTTATGGTGCAGTGAGTTAGTGGCATCTGAAGTACTCAGCGTGGGCGCACCCTGCGATGATGCGTGGTCCGAGAGGGCCGCACTGGGAGCAATGTATTTTGCGTACTACACTGTCATCTGCAATCGCTACTCCATCTGAATTGTGAGGCCTGCTGTCCGCAGTGTAGATCGAAGACAGTAGTCTGTACAGACCTAATTCTGTGGTGCTGTGCCACTGGGTTCGCAGGGGGCCTGTGTCGAGGAGAGCCGCGGTCATGGCGGCAGCTTCATGGCAGGGTGAGGCCCGCCGCTCTGGCACAGTCGTTGGTCTTCACAGTTCACAAGTGAACCACGCCCAGAGCCCCGGCCTATTTATTCACACTCCTACGCTGAAGTGGCGTACTTCGGACCAGCCCACTCCGGTTACCCTTATGCTTACAGGGGGGGACGATACAGCTACATGACTGAGATCGTCCCTAGTGTTTGACGTAACATGTTTGGGTCCACTGTCCACAACACTACAAGCACCAGTAATATGTGTGCACATGGAGAGGTGTGTGTTCTGCATACTGAGATGTGTCCAGCACATCACCGCTACACTTTGCATTGTGTGCATTGTTATTCTTGGGTGAATTGCTTCCTTCACATATAGTTTGTTGACACCTGTCCCAATATTCAGCTATTGTGTGGTTTTCGGAAAGTTCGCTGTCTTGTTCTGCGCTGCCTCGGTGGTAGGGGGGGGGCGGGGGTCCTGAGGGTGTGGTGGGTGTTGTGGCGTTCTTGGGTGTCGGAGCTGCTTCAACAGTAGGTCTATGACATGTGTTGGTCTTCAGATATGGCTCTGGGCTGGACTCCCTTTCATACTGTATGTAGTTGTTTAATATTTAAAAAACAAGAAGACCTTAAATAATAAATAAAAAAATACAAAAACAATTTTTAGGATATTAAAGTTACAAAATATCACATTTGTTTTCAAAATTACTGAGAAAAACATATGGTTTTATGAACATTATAATTAGAAATTAGCATTTGAAAAACCTTTGAAACTCACTGAAAAAACCATAGGTTTGAGGCACGTTATAGTTAGAAATTAGCATTTTAAAAAACCTTAGAAATTCACTGAAAAAAACATAGGTTTCAGGCACGTTATAGTTAGAATTTAGTATTTAAAAAACCTTAGAAATTCACTGAAAAAATCATAGGTTTCAGGCACGTTATAGTTAGAAATTAGCATTTAAAAAACCTTAGAAATTCACTGAAAAACCCACAGGCTTCAGGGACGTTATAGTTACTTGGATATTGTACTCATATAAAACCATAGAAATTTGCCTGTTATAGTTAGTTGAGCTAACTATAACTCACGCACCCGCAATGCACTGGTGATGACGTCACATATTACATCACTCATTACATGGTCAGTGACATCACTCATGACATCACTGATGACATCTCAAATGACATCACTGATGACATCATCCACGTGATAGTCTGACACACCTCCTCACACTCTAATATAACCTTTAAAACACGTACTCTAAACTGCAGACTACCGTTTTCGAAACCATAGACACACCAATAGCAGATACTAGATACCCATCCACTGATTCCTATCTATATATTGTGAGCTAGACATACACTCATACATTCACTCATACATGTTGTCACTCATAATTTCATCAAGATAATCCACTCATACACCTATACATACATTCACACAGAGTTACTGATCTATAGAGTTACTCACACATCTACTCAGTCATGCCAAAAATCAATCACACACCCATGTACTCACCTATGCAAATATATACACACCACCTGACTAATTTATACACACACCATTATTTATATAGATACTAACACATACTTACTCTCTTATACAATCACTAATACAAGTACACATTCATGTATGTAGACACTCTTGCAATTTTGTAACACACAAGGCGAATAGGGGGTCCAAGGGAATACGTTTAAAGACCTGCAAGAAGTTTTACCCCAATAAATATTCACAAAAACACAATCAACTTCTCGGGTCTAAACCGGCTTCAAGCATAAGCATGGAAAAAGAAGAATGCAAAGGTCAATCTGTGTCTAAGATAGCAGTACCCTAATGAGGAAAGAATCCCTTTATAGGATGAATGCCCTCACTCACCGAAAGGTGACATGCTTCATCATTTGGGATTTCTCCTCTCAGTGGGAAATCCTAGTCCCACTGAGGGCTACAACCACCTCACTGAGAGGTGGGAGCTCAGGGATGTTTTCAATTATATGGAGAATTAGGATGCTAAAATCCCAAAGAGGAGCAATTGAGTGATATGAGGGTGCAGCGCGAAAAAATAATAATAATTGGTGAATGTGATCTAAAACTGGCTAGTGCTGATGAAAATAATTTTATTAGCTCATTAGCACTGCCAGGAATAAAAAACAGTGCAAAGCAGTGACTATTGAAAACTGCCTGATGAAAACAAGGTCAACATGTTTCAGCGATCAACCATCTAGAAAGTATGTCTGGCTTTCGTCAGGACCAAAATAAAGCTGCTGCAATAAAGTGTAAAAATATATTGTAAAAAATATAACTAAACCAGTCATCCACTCGCGGATTCAATCTCGCTGGAACTTGTCTAGAAATGAAACAAAGAAACACAGAAAGAAACAATATGAGCACTCTGATCTCATGCTGGGCGTCTCCTGTGCCATGTCCTTGATAAAGCTTCATCAGCTACCTCAGCTTCTTTTGCGATCACACTAGATGCCAAAAAAGCGTTTGACAAAGTATCACAGGCCTTCCTCGAACAAACCTTAACGCTTTTAACCAAGGGAACAAATTTATAAAAAGACCATAGTTCTACATACAATTCCAAGTGCGTGTATCGACATCAAAGAATCCTTATCGGCCCCACTTAAGCTACAAAAAGATACCAGACTGGGAAGCCCGCTTTCCCCATCCTTTTCCTTCTAGCATTGGAACCCCTTATCCTAAACATTAAAGGCAACATTTCAGCTTACACAGATGATATTTGATAAATTTTTTGACATATACCGCATGTATTATGCACTCTGAGTGCACTTAGTGGAGCGATGGTTATGGTGATATTTGTATATTTGTTCCCTTGAGGCATTCCTCATTTTTCTTACTTATAATTGTTCTTGCTGATGTCTACCTTGTTGCCCCTACCCCCACTTCCGTAGCCCTAGTTACTTGCCCTCTCATTTGGTGTTTTAAAACTGAGTATACTTGTGATTTAGGTATTCTCCCACAGGCTCAGTTGATTAATGGACGGATTATGAATGGACGAATGAGCCTTTGTTCACCAGCTTCCATTGAAAACGACGACGCTGCGACCCGACACCATTTGACACCAATGCACCAGACTTTCCTGGGGGAGGTAACTTGAGTACTCCAGTGCTCCCATGGGTGTTGACCCTAGAACTGCCTAAGTCCAAAGGAGTTTGGTCCTAAGTCACCTCTAAGTATCTCTAATCTTTAAAAATCTAACTGCGACTTTCCCCCTAGAAGCTAACGGGAGCTCGCGGCTGTGTTCTCACACTGCACACGCCCCCCATGGGTCCCCTGTGTCACTACCTTGGGTGGTTCCTTGGGGTCCCAGCGATTCTAAAGGCTCTAGGCCTTGTGTCTAGTCAAGTCGTGGTTCTTATACCACTATTTTAGTATATGGTTGGCTCGCCCCTAGGGCCTAACGTGTATTTGTGCTATTTTACTGTCATATTTGAAGTGTAACTTATGTGTTTGAATCTCTAGCCTTATAAAAGAGTCTAGTGGGGTGTGTTTAGAAATAAATACATATATTTTATATATATATACCTGGCGTAGTTGTCTTTCATTTAGCCATTCAAGAGATTATAGACTGGTAAAACAAGCTGTTTTACATTCCTTCAAGACTTAGCCTGAAGGCTGCTCTCCATAGCTACCACTAGGATAGCTTTCAATAAAGGTTGTCTTTAACCTATCATCAATAAGGGGTTGTTGGGACTGGTACAAGGTGCCCACTATAACTAGTGGACAGCATATACCAGGCCAACTTCTCACACCAGTGTTTACTCCTTTCTGTATTATTTGCTCAATGAGAATCAGATCTGTGAATCCTCATTTGAAACTCATAATAAAGGTTGCAAAACAAATCTCAGTAAACGGGAACATTTACCAACAAGCATTTACAATGCAATGGTCTCGGCATTGTTAAAGTTAGAGCTATTGGCATAGCTCATGACATTATTTTTGTTTATGTTTTTGTTTTTAAAACATTTAAAGAAACGGCATTGTTATTTACAATGTCAATAGCTTAATCACTCTCAAATGCGAGACCTATTGCATTTGCACCCACACACAGAGCCACACACACAAAGCCACCCACACACACAGAGCAACCCACACACAATTCTCTCCACAGCTGTTTGCCAACGTATGTATGTTTATTTTTGATTTGGTTAAAGGCCCTGCTTTCTCTCTGTAAACTCCCATTTTCACAAATATGTGGAAAAATTATTTGATTTTTTTTTTTTTAAACCATTGGTGAACGCTTCTACATTCACAGAGAGCTATTTCCATGCATTATGTGGCATATAAAATCAGCCAACCTTTCTTTTTGGTTGGGAAGCTAGCGTTTGTTGGCAAGGGATGTCTGTTTAATTGACAAATGTCCTGGGCCATATGTCTGATAATTGCAGTGAGATACTGAGGTTGTAGTCATGTGTTAATGTAACAAAAAAAAGCCTATACTTGTTTGCAGAAAGCCGAGCCAGGCCTAGCTTAAAAATACTGTGTTTTGAGGCGCCCAGGGCAGCGTGGGAGGATGGGAACGCACCGAAGATTTCTTTTCTACTTTTATAATTAAAAAGGCAATCTTGGATGCCTTATATCGTGAATATTTACAATAAAACCTTCAAGTGCTTGTCAGGAGGGTAATGTGTCATTAGCAGGAGCCTTTGCCTCGCAGTGGCTCTGCTCTGCGCGTGGACATGACAGTGCAGCCGGATAAGGGAAGAGTAATTATAGATCAGCAGGGCTGCCAGGTGTGATAAATGATTAATCAGCGCGCAGGAGCCCCGATCCTCAAAGGAGGACTATTACAGCGTTATCAGCTGCAGGCCTGGGTGCAGCGGTGCCTCCTGCGGAGACAGGGCCCTGAGCTCTGCCGTCCACCTGGCACCGCCCGCGAGAGCTGCGCCATCCCCCGGTGAGTCACCAGGCCTCTTTGTGTTGCTACCGCCGGGACAAAAACACCGGTGGTTTACAATGCAATGGTCTCGGCATTCTAGGGTCGGCACGCAATATATAGTTGTTTTTTTAATTTATAGATCGTCTGAACCTCTACTCAAGGACCTCGGGGCACTCCCGAACATCTTAACCTGAAAGAACTACGCCCCACCGAATTTGCGGAGCTTCTTTCATCATGTGCATATTGACATATGTAGGTTTTTTGCACGATTAAAATGCTTTTTTTTTTAACATAATTGAGTAACCAATAAGACTACAATTCCCATCAACCTGCGCGAAAGTCATTACCTTCCCTTACTTTGACATGCCTCCCTCATATAGGACGCCGGTGGATGTAGTTTTGTTATCTAGGGTATCATGAACACCAACGACCACAGGCTGCATACTGAACTACGACTCCCAGTAAGCCTGTGAACACACGTTTCCTTGCGTTGCATCAGCTGTCACTGCATGTTCTTTTTCGGAACTGGTGTAGTCAGAAAGGGAGAGAGAGTTGATCATGTAGCTGACTGTGTGCTCCGCGGGATTCCCGCACTGCCTGAAAGTGCTAGCCGCTGCTGAGCGGTGCCGGACTACGGTGGAAGTACACTGGGCGGGCCCTGAAGTTAAGAGGGGGGCATTCATGTTCAGCTAGTTAAACGTCCACAATCAGCTCTGTATACAGGGTATCTCCACAAGCGTGCACGTAGGGGCCCATGTCTCTGGCTTACTTTCGTTTGGAGGGGCACCATTTACTGCAATAGATCTATCCATCAGACTGCCTCCAAGGTCTTCTGTTCTCGGTCTGGATTGCACCTGGATAGCGAGAGCCATGAACACCACCGCCTTTCTCCGAGGTCAAGCAGAAATGCCTCGGAGAAACGCAGTGGCGTTTTCGGATTCGGGGGCGTGTTTTTCTTTCTCTCCTCTTGCCATTGGCTGGAATGTTTACATTCCAGAGGAGAGAAAGAATCGAAAAAACACGCCCCCCAATCCGAAAAAGACGGGGCTTGTTTGGAGAGACAATGCTCTTCTCCAATGGCTGACCAGTATTTCAGAGGCCAGCCAATGGAGAAGAGGTAAAAAAAGAGGGGCGGGTTAAAGCCCCACTCCTAACATTAAATCTAGGAGCGAGACTGCGCTAGCGCAGCCTTCGAGCCGAGACCTGAAAATGGCACATGACCTGTTCCCGCTTCCCTGTTCTCTCATTTAAAGATCGGGGAATAGCTTTGTTTCTGATGGAGGGGCCTCATCTGACTTTGAAGACAAAAGCACTGGCAGTTGCCAGAGAAACACCAATTACGTGGTATCAATTTTTCTTCTCGGACCAGACTTTCCCTGCTGGGAAAAACAGGCATGTAGGGATATTGCTGTTTTGTTTCCCAGAGATGTGGGGATTTCTTTTCTAAAATCAAAATAGTGCCAGACAGTAATCTTGATATCACAAGCCAGTCGACATTGCACAGTTTCTCCAGAAGTGATGCCGCCGTGTTGGTGGGAACACTCGATCAAATACACCCTAGTTATCCACTGGGAAATCTAAATATGACCGACGAGGCAGCCCACCAGGATCTAAATGTGTTTCTTGATGTTTCCGGTACAGAAGACTCAAATATGAGGTAATGGTTTAAAACTTAAAAAGTGCTTAATTGTTAGTAATGGGAGAAACATTCTCCCTTGGAGACCAGCTCAGTATTACATTTTCATCCTATGAATAGCTGGTTTCAATTTAAAATTCCAGAACAGTAATAGTGATGAAGTAATTGGAACAGTAATATATCAGCATTCTCTTTGACACAGAAGAGACTTAGACTCGTGAGTCAAATCTATTGCTCTAAGATGAAATCCCATTTCCTCTTCCTTATTGATACTACATGGCATGGCATTATGGAGGAAGGGAGAATTTTATGTGCTGCACACTCCAGAATGCTTTTGCTTGGAAGTGCATGTAAAAGATTGAATTCTAAAGGGAGGATTCAGGAGAGAAGTGAAGGAGCTCTCATAAGATTCCAGTTTATTTTTGAAAGCAGGAAGGTTGCTGGAGTTGTGTTTGTGCCGATTTCTCCGTAGCGTGCGATGACTACTGAGAAGCGAGACTCCACTGGTGTTGCAGCTATGACGCCTTGCGGTTGTTTCATTTGAGGGCTCTGGTTGCAGTGTATCTCTTGATTTTTTCTCTTCGTTATGTTGGGGCATTTACTGGAAGGAAGTGAAGGGTTCTGTGGTGCTGGGTGATATTCTTGGGTTTGCTTAGCCTGAAAAGGAGGCTTGCTGTATGTAGCATTTTCTGTTTACTGTAGTCCATTGTAGATGGAGTTGCTGAACTGAAGGCAGGGCTAGAGCTCCAACTAAGAGCCTGTATTCAGTGGGAGGCGTGAGGGGTAGATGATGGGATTGTATTTTTTATTTTAGATAGTGAAAAGAGTACCACTGGTTGAGTTTCCAACCTAAGTTTTGTTTTGGAAAGTTGGAGGGGGCAGCTGGAGTCAGTGTCTGGAAGTGGTGGGATGGACCCCAAGCCCAGATTTCAGTCATGGAGCTATTGTTTTAGATTGTTCTGCCTCCTCTGAGTTTCAGTTGCTTTGATGCCATTTAAGAATTGCTTTTCTTTGCCAGTGACTCACATGTATATTTGCGTGTTTTCAGCATGTGAGCCGGAGTAGGAGAAAGTTAGATCTATGCGGCCCAAGAGCAGTTTAACTTCTATTTGCCACAAGGGGTAGCTTGAGGTATCTCGCTTGTCACTGCCATGAGGGACATAAACATGCCTCTAAACTACTTCATGTGACCATGCTTTGAGAAAGGATTTGACGTCACGGCTTGGAGATGTGGGCCAAGGATTGTAGTCTGTGCAGGGCAATAGGTTTGCCCACTATATCTCTGCTGCGTATAACTTGAAGAGCATTAGCATACACTATCCATGGTCCGGCACCTCTGGCACTCCGTCCCAGACCGTCATGATGGCGGTTTCGATCTTGTTGTTGAGGTGTCTGAAAGGTTAAGGTCTGTAGTGGCATTTCTTTAGTCCCTTCGGGAGGCGACCTCTCGTGGTTGTGGAAGTAATGAGCAATGTCGTCTTGGATGCTTTACACCTCTTCATTGATCAGTAGTTTAGGGAGTTGTACTGCTAAGACAGGGGAGAGATGGTCCTGGTGCACTGAACGCTGGTGAATGTTTGGACCGCTTATGATAGGTGTTAGAAATGGGGGTCTCTAGTTGGCAATGGCTGGCCATTGTCCCAGTAGGGACCCTTCTTCCTAAGTCAGAGTAAGCGGGCTACACCCTTTGATTACCCCTTCTCAACCCTATGGTAACGTAGCACGAGCAGCTAGGCTTATCTCAGAGGCAGTGTGTGAAGCATATATGACCATACAGAGTAACACAGTGAGGAACACTACAAAGGGACACCACACAAGTAGTTATAAAAAATAAGTATCTTTATATATAGACTTAACACAGGACCAATAACAGTAAAAGGCCACAATACTAGAAAAAGAGGGTTACTCTTGAAATGCTGCAAAAATAGTTCAAGTGTGCAAAGAGGAGTTCAGTTCAAACCAGTGGTCTCTGCGACCCTTTTACTTACAAAGTACCTGGATTCTGTAGCAAAACAAACAAAATGTCGCAAAGGAGCTGTAGCGATGCGTTGAATCCTTGCCACAAGGGAGGATGATGCGCTGATCTACAGATGCGTGCGGGACAAAGCGGCAAACTGCTCCACGCTAAGCCGGCGATGCGTTGAAATCCTTGCCGCAAGGGAGGAGGATGCGCCAAGCCTGTTGCGTGTGCAACCCTGTTGCGATGAGAAGAATTGGCGCTCCGCAAGGGAGCGACGATCCGGGTGCGATGTGAAGAAAATGGCGGACGCCCGGCGTCTGCGCTGCGATGTCGTGAAGCGATGAACTTGATGCGATGATCTTTGATTAGCGAGCACTTTGAGGCCCGCAAACATGTGATGCAATGATCTCCGGTAGCGAGCACTCAGCGGCAGCAGCGCAATGATTTTTCGTACGCGCTTCAGCTGCGGCGGCTCGCAAACTGGCGTTAGCGACGATTTTCAGCACTCTCTTCTCTGTAGTAGAACTAGTGGCCCTTTTCAGCACTCTCTTCTCTGTAGTAAAACTAGAGGCCCTGGAACTCACAGGAGCCTCACCTACAGATAGAAATCCTCGCTGGGAGGAACAGGAGGCTGGTGGTGGAGTCTGATGTGCCTGGGAGTCCAGCAGGAGGCTAGCTCTCTTCTAGCCCTTGGGTGATTGCTGTAGCAAAAATAAAAGTTCCTTCAAAGTCCTTTTCCTCTTCTTCCAAGTCCAGTAGTAACCACTGCAGGCCAATCCAAGAAACAGCACACAAGCGCAAGGATAGTCACCTCCTGCAGATTCCTTCAGTTACACGGACAGAGGTTCCCCTTGTTGTCCAGGAGCAATACAAATTGTAGGGGTTTCAGCACAGATATTTATACCCCAAAAGTCTTTGTTCTCAGAAGCTACAAGTCACTGAACCCAGCCAGAACCAGTTCTGCCCAGTCCTGGAGCACTTTGTTTACCAGGCTGCATCCTTCCTTTTAGAAAGAGGGGGTCTGCCATCAGACGTACAGTGGGAGGTGGAGCCAGCATTCACCTTGTCAGGCACAGCGCTATTCAGGTCAAGGAGCTACCCCTCCCCATACTCCAATGCAGATCTCTCTATTCAACCCAGGTCTGACTCAGCCTGCCCTGTCCCTCCAAAACCAGACAGCCAATACACATAACAGCAGAGCACACTGGAAGGCTTAGGCAAGAAAATACCTACTTTCTAAAAGTGGTATTTTTAAACACAGAATATAAAAATAAACTTCACTAAAAGATGTATTTTAACATTCTGAGCTCAAGCATACTAAATTTGTTTTTCTACCATGTTCTTTGGGTCAGTTAGGACTATAGAATGTAATAGTCCAACCTCCCTTTCTGGCCTATGGAGAACAGGTAGCCTTACAGTAGTGAAAAACGAATTTGGGTGTAATTCACTACCAGGACATGCTGCACACATCAGGGCATGTCCTACCTTACACATACAATGCACCCTACCATAGGGGTGACTCACATGATGCCAAGGGAAGGTTCAGGGGCTGGGAAGTGGGTGCACTTCACAGCCAAGATGGCAGTTCTTGACTGCACACAGAACCTGCAGTGGCAGGTCTGAGACACACTTTACAAGCTGCTTCTGTGGGTGGCGCAAACCAGCGCTGCAGGCCCACCAGCAGCATTTGGTTTACCAGCCCTGGGCACACACCGGCCACGCTACTAGGAACTAACAGTTAAACCAAATAAGCCAATCATGGAAATACCAATTCACATGTCATATTTACACAGGGAGCATTCGCGCTGTGGGACTGAATGGCAGTGGCACAGCGCCCAGAGCATCTAATACCAGCAAAAACAGAGGAGACAACAGCGAAAAATGGAAGGGAGACCCACGCCAATGGTGCCAGGTCTAACAATAGGTCATCTGGTCTGTTGATTGAGTCCAGCTGTTGACCAGAGTATTGTTAATTTCAGCTAAGATAGAGTGTAGTGGGTGAACCTATCATTTTTCAGTACCAGTCAGAAGGCTTAGAATTGCGATATTTGCTAGGCAGATTGTAAGTTGCAGCACTGTTTCTTGTGTTGTTTTAGGGAATCCGAGAACCAGGGATTGCTTGTTTTCCTGATTGGGCCTGGAGAGAACACACATGTCCACTGTGATGGCAATATTTGTGTGCAGGGGTGCCAGAAGAAAGATGTGTGGGTTTGACCTGAAGTAAAGCTTGCAGCTTGTTCGCCCTTGAATGTGGGGTAAACTAAACAAATGACAGGTGGAATCATTCATTCATAGCACGACTCACTTGCTGGATGTAACATTAGTTATTTTCTAAAACTATACAATGCTTGTTCTTTCCTCCACAGCATTGTACTGCCTCCCAAATGGAGTGCACAACTTGTAAAATTGACTCATACTTTTAGACTGTTGTGTTCCAGTCATTCTAGCGTGGACCCCAACCTGCCGGCTCATGTTTGTTCCCTTCTGTTTTAAAAGCCTTTTCAACATCGCATACCTCATTGTTGTAGGGCACCATCCTGCTGAGGTATGACAATGCCCCCTAGACACGGAAGTTAACATATATTAACAGTTGCTTTGAGCCTCTTGATGCCTACTCCACTGGACCTGGTCGCTCCACCTTTTAATATGTTTCCTCATCTCTGTCTGTAACAATTTCAAACTCTTCTTTCTATAAAGACTTACAGCGTGTGCAGAAAATCATGAAGATAAATATATTAATTCTGTTTATCATCTGTCTCGTATAGGTAATTCAAGTTTTAGGAAAGCTTTTTCAATTCCCCAAAACAATCATTGGAATCTGAGGCTACTGGTCTGCTTTTCAAACAGGACGTCAAGTTGCCGCTCCGGGCAATATGCTGAAGAAGGAAGAGGAGCTGAGGCCCACTCCGATGGATCATCGTGACACTGAAGCGGGAGAGCTCAGCCCTGACCCAAGCTTGGGTAAGGTGCATGCTTGAATTGAGTGCGTGAGTGAAAGCATTTGTGGCGAGCTAAACATGAGCTGAGACACAGGGCCAGATCTACTAATATTAGAAAAGGTGATGACCTAATTGAGTTTTCCTGCGAATTTCAATTTGGAAATCGTTATTTTTAATGTATGATTATGATTCCTAGTAGGTCTTAAATCATCATACCTCATGAATATTAATGAGGTAGTGTAGGAAAGTAGGATATGCTTTTATGGTTACCCCCACTCTTTGCCTGGGGCTATCCTGTTTCTGACTAGTCTGACTGGGATCCTGCTAATCAGGACCCCAGTCTCTGTGCTTTCTCCCCTAAATTGGTATGGTAAGTACTTGGGTACATCCCAGATTGGACACTGGTGTACCCTTGTCAGTCCCTAGTATAGGCTACTAAGGTACCCAGGGCAAAGGTACCCCAAGGGCTGAAACGTGCATTATGCCACCCATGAGGGACCACTCAAACTGTAACTACAGGCCTGCCTTGCAGCCTGTGTAAGCTGGTGCTAGCACCACTTCCGAAAGATATAGGTTCACCTATATCCAAGGTCACTGCACTTAAAACCTATAAGTCACCCCTAAAGCAGGCCTTTCAATCCTGAAGGCACGGTGCTCGGTTTTAAGTGTAAATGGTGTGGGAGGTATGATTACATGCACTGTAAATCTCCTCCGGGAAGCCCACAGTGCTCCTGGTACCAGTTTTCTTGACCCGGACAGCACAACATGACTGCTGCCAAGCAGAGAGACGATTCTGCCCTCCTGTTACTGAGACAAGCTCGATCAGGGGAAGGCAGATCAATGGGTATCCTGTCACAGGGACGTGTGACCACCTCCCAGACAGGGTTTAGTGTATTGGGGCCGGGTGGGAGCGCTTGCCAGGGCCACTCAGTCGGCTTGTAGGGCACATTTGGCGCCCTCCTTGCATAATCCAGTTCAAACCAGCTCAGAGAGCCGTGAGCTCCCACTTTGGCACGAAACTGGACAAAGGACATGGGAGTATCCTCCCTACTGATGGAACCCTGAACCATCAAACCCTTTCCTTAGGGTACTTAAGGGCTTACCTGAGGGTGGGCCCCTATATTCGTAGTGGGACAAGATTAATTTCAAGACACCACTTCTACTTCGACCGTCTGGGCACTCTGGACTTCGCTGAACTTGGCTTTGGGCATCAAGGCTGCAACTGAAAAGACTCCTGCTGCTCCTGATCTCATTGCCCTGCTCGCCTGCTGCAAAGTCCGTGCCTGTGCTCCATACAGGAACCTTCCAAGGCCTGTGGGCATCCAAGACCCTTGAAGGAATCTTCCTTGAAGTGAAGGAGTCCTTTTCCTGCATCTGCAGGCACCGCACCTAAGCTGACCGGTCTGCTGATCCTGGGCTCCCACGAACTCCGAAAGGCTCAGCAACACAGGAGGTGGTACTTCCCTCGAGGCCTGCCCTCCCACTTAGTTTGAGGCCAGTATCCCTCGTCGGAGCCGCAGGAACTGAACCCCTGTGCACCGCGTCGACGTGCAGTTGCAAAGGCTTGTTGGCTTCCTCCCCCCAAGATCTTCACGCTCCAAGTAACCCCAACCTCAACCATCTCCTGTGACCAAAATCTTTGAACTCACCGCAACACTTGCATCGTGGGCTTGCTTATTTAGTGAGCTGCTTGAGGTCACCTCGCGACTCTGGTGCCGCCGGCCTGTGGGTCCTCTTGACAGTCATCTTTGAATTCTGTGGGCTCCCCTGATTGCTCGGGGCCTGCCCTGACTCCCCTGCTTGTGGTGAGTCGCCTGGACCTTGCTGGTCCCAACACTGTACCCTCTTCACTCGTTGGTTGCAGTTGCAAAGGCTTGTTGGTGCTCTCGACAGACACCGACCCCTCAACTCTCAACATCCAATGTGGGACAGCTCGTGCACGGCTCCTGGTCTTCCAAAGCATCGCCTGGTCGGCACTGCTGCAGTTTCAAGGTCACTCTCAGCCATCCTGCAACACTCTACTTCGGTGGGCATTCATCTTCCGGGCCTCCCGGTCACTTCCAAGTGGCATAGACTCTGTCCCCTCTGCTTTCTGGTACTTCTTGACTTGAATACACCTTTAGGCTCCACGAGACACTTTCACCTTCTCAAGCAGCGGCATCTTCCTGAAGTCCTCCATTGAGACCGACAGCTGTTTCCGACCCCACTTCACACCTGTGTACCCGGTTTCCCTGGTGTAGGTGTCCTGGTTCCTATGGTATCCACAGGTGGGGTGGCACTCCAACCTTCTGGCTTCCACGTGGTATCTTCTGGGTCCACTGGGAAGTGTCCTTTTTGTTCAAAATTGCAACCGCGACTTACCCGTTGACTTGTATTCATCCCGCGGTCGTGTTCCCACTCTGCACATGGCCTCTGTGGGGCTCCTGGTTACTTACATCGGGTGGTTCCTTGGGTCTCTGGCACTTGTACGTATTCTGGGTATAGTCCTGACTCGAGTCGTGGTTCGCATACCAATATTTTGGTATATGGTTTGGTCTCCCCCTGGTGACCCCTGTGTATTTCATGCAACTTGCTGTTTTTATTGAAAGGTATTGTGTGCATTGTGTTTATCTCCGGCTAGGAGATATCTGTATGTGTTAGTGAGTGTCTTATAATAAGTACACATTTTTATAAATATAGTGTGTGGTTCTTTTTCACTTAATCTATATCAATTAGATTATGTTCTGATGAAACAAGCTGATTTACACTCCTTCTGGACTAAGCCTGAAGGCTGCTCTCCACAGCTACCACTTAGAGAGCTTTCTAAGGTTGTGAAGACCACTAAAATCACCCTAAGGGTTGTCTGGATTGGTGCACGGTGCCCACTTACATAGGTGTACACCATATATCAAACCAGCCTCTCACACATAGTTCTCAATTTGTGACCCATTTGAAATCAGTTTGATACATACCAAAATGCTTTTTTGCGGTTGCAAACAGGCGATTCACACTGGAAAAAAGCTTGATAAATGCGGCCTATAGACTCTTGTAGGAAAAGGAAGTGGAGGTGGTAACGGGGTTATCAGCCAGGATCTGTGGTAAATACTGACATTTACTTCTGTATCTCCAATGCTTCTGGTACTGTTGCACTCCACATGAATTGTCCAGTTAGTTCCTTTGTACTCTTGCATCTCTACCTCCTCCATTACCTCCCACCTGCTGGATCCCTCACTCCTTGCATGCAGAGCAGCACATAGAACAGGAACTTCCTTATTATCTGCCAGTGATTCCGTCAGGTTCATTCTGGATGTGGGCGAGACTGCGGCCCTCATCCTCCTAGATTCATCTGTTGTGTTTGACATGATTTCCCACGCAGGTATGATAAAGAGACAACATGAGTTGGGCCTGTCTACGAAGGCTCTCAGATGCCTCACAGACAGATCCCAGTCATTTTTTTCCCTCCATTTAAAACCAACTTTGTATCTTTCCCATGTGATGTACCCCAGGGTTCATCCCTCAGTCCAAATGTATTTATAATTTATATAATGTTCCTGGCTCAAATTGTGAGAGCGAAGGTTTCTAAATTTGTATCGTATGCAAATGCTACCTTCCTTGAAGACAATGTTAAAACAACTAGATCAAAGTTCTTAGACTGTCTAAACAACGTGGCCACATGCATGTGGGATCCATATCTGTGGCACATGTTATGGGATTTTGCAGATGCTTTGCAAAATGTTCCACTGGCTCCCACTGCATTGCAGGAAGACTGTCATCCAAGCCCTGATCATGAGCCATCTCAACTATCTTTTTCTATGCGAGGATGGCGGACTACTTGTTCACCGGTCTACAGACATGTTTTGTAACCTCCCTCCGAGAACTTCAATGCTTGGATCAATTCCTGCGCAGACACCATGGCCCATTCAAGACCACCATTGCCACAAAACCAGACCACGAACAAGCTGGTCGACAGTAGAGCTCAAACTCATCAAACACCACTGCAAGTAACTAGACCATAGATGGAGGCAAATCTACAACCACACTGACGAGCTACTACAGATTAGCCCTCAGACGATACCACCAACCAGTTAGAGCCACCAGTGCTCCACCCTCACCAAGCGCATTGTAAGCAGCTCAAACAGTGCCAAGGAAATCTTTGCCATCATGAAAGAATTCGACCTCTCCAGCAGCAACCTCCACCTTCCACCAGACATCTGCACCCAGCTGTCCCTCTTCTTCAGCACCAAGATCTCCAGCATCTACGACAACTTTGAGCCCCAACCAGACCCCGCCACCCTTACAGCTTTTTTACTCATAGCTTCCAATGTCCAGAGGACCACCTTGACCACCTGGGGCACCATCACTGTTCAAAAAAAAATACAGCGACCATGTGCACCATACGTTCCGGAGCACTATCAGACTGGACTCCTACCCTCATCACGTATAAATGGACTGGACCCCATCAACTCAGCTCTCACCCGATCCTGAACAACGTGATCAACACAGCCACTTTCCCTGATGCCTGAAGACATGTCAAAATGCTCCTCCTAAAAAACCTTCAACAAACTCTAAAAAACTAGCCACCCACCAGCTCATGTCCCTGAGTGTATCGGGCAGTCACTGATCAGGGAAAGGTAAGCTACCGCTTAGCATTCCTGAAACAGGGTTTCCCAGGCACCGAAACCAGTTTCGGTCAGTTATTTGTTTCAGCAGAACCTCACCAGGCCTGACAGACTATAAATGCCGATTTTTCAGAACCCTTCTGTAACGGTAGACAAGGATCACGTGGCACACTAGGTACGTTTAGACTAGGTTTTCTTGAATATACTTGTTTCTTGTGGGTAGCCAGAGTTATTAACAACGGATAATACTCCTTATCCAGTCCTGTTCAGTTCACAGGTTTCTCTTTTTGTCTTCTTCCCTTCTCGTCTTCGTGTCCCATCTCGGCACCTCAGGATGCTCGGAAAGAGGGAGAGAAAGTATAGGAAACGTGAGGGCCTATATGCGTACTGACAACTACAAGGGGAGGGAGTGAGGGACCAATGGTGCTTTAACGAACTACTAAGGTCGTGGGTGTCAGTGCCGGGAACCGGGTAAGGTTGAGTACAGCGGAAGGTGTCTTACTCGCTGGCGCTCGCCTTCCTCCCAACCCGCCCCAAAATATGTTCCCGTACCTGTCTGAGCCACGCTCCTCCAGGAGCGTGGCTGGGCGTGATCCTGGCTCACCCGATAATGCTTCTCCCTCCGGTGTCGAGGTCAAGACACACCTTTTTGCTCACACTCTCGCATCTGTCCACAATAAGAACTGATCGAAACACGAATATAGTTTAAAATGTTTATTTCCACTATCGTGCTCTAAAACGCAGTATATGAGCCACAACCAGCAGCAAAGTGCATAATATCAATACAGTTAGCCATGTATCATACAGGGAGATGTCATTGTATAAAGACAGTGGAGAAAGGACTGTAAGGCCTAACCACCCTACCCTTGGTAAGAAGAAGTATTATTATATAATAGAAGATCTCTGGGCTTTGTCAGCAGACCCCATACCTAATTGCCTAGACAGTATATCTACATCATAGGAACCACATTGCTCTTCTCCCTCAAAAGGTCCCTCTCCAAGTGTGTGTTTCCTAAACATGTATTCCCATAATATCAAAGCACGAGTTTCCAGCAGCAGCCGTGTTTAGCATGTTTTGTCTCGGTGCTAGGGACTGACCAGAACAGAATAACAAGGGGCATTGTTTATCGACCTTGCCGACAGTGTTCAGACTAAACTCCAGGAACAGACAGAGAACGAACAAAGCAGCCAGTTCTCATGTGAAAGGCGACACAGAGTCTTTAAAAAATAAAGCCATGGAGTAACGTGCGCAAAAGCAGCATCGGTTGCCGGGCCCATGTTAATTTAGCGATGTCAACAATGTCCCTACCAGCCATGTGACAAATCTCATTGGTTGCCTACATCTTGGGCAGGCATCATCATGCCCTTGTACTGGACTCTTCACACTACACAAGGATGTGCAAGCATATACACAAACCACATACGTGGAAAGTCCTGTGGGCTTCTGGCCTGGTTCCCTAACCCTTAATGGGGACCTGAATGCTTCCGCAAGAGATGGTGCTATCACAGTTACAATCTCAGATTACACCAATCCACGTGTGGACCTTACAATCACTCCTACAGTGCAGAGATGCCATGGTTTTGAGGTGCAAATTCTGACCGTGCAGCCCCTGCTCTTGGAAGGGGGCTAGAAAACTGGAACTCATTGCTCCCTCCCAAAGGGCACTTTTGGGACTGTGCTAAATGTTCACTGACTCCTTGTTGTCGCACACACAAGGAGGCAGCCCTGCTCAGTCCCTTGCCTTGGTTACCCTCAATACAACCTTTCAATTTGTAGACTGTTTGTACTGGATGACATAAACGTATTTTCTATTAAAAGAAAAAATTAACAAAAATATGTATGTATGGCAATTCGAGCTGGACTGTTCCCAGGGGGAGCAGGGTCTAGACTGATTTGCATATGGCTTGGTTTAAACTGGAATGGCAGGGGAAGCAAAAAAAGATTAATTTAGGCCCAGATCTCCGTATGGGGGTGAATGTTTGACATACGGCATTCTGTCCAGCAATTGTTCTTTTTGCATTTGTCGTCCAGAGTGGGACTTGTATGCCCAGAAGTGGGTCCAGGGAGGACCTGGCTTGGCAGTTTGGGCTGGGCTATTCCATGAGGTGCAGGGTCAAGACCAATTGGCTCGGTCCAAACTCGGGTGGTTAAGTGAGCTAAAAAACGATGGATTAAATCCAGATCTCCTGACTGGGGTTAGCTGTTGAAAAGTATCAGCACTCCGTCCATCATCTTGTTGTGTTTGCAACGTTCTTGTGTGGCATTTTCAGAATTGTGACTCAAAATCCGACTTTACCATTTAAGAGAATTTTAAATTACAATTCTTTATAGAGCAAACATGATATTTCTGCCTGTTCTCTCAAAGATAATCAGTTCTAAATAAGGTAACCAGTGTTCTGTGGGAGAGGTAGGCCTCACAGGAGTGAAAATCGAATTTAGATGTTTTTCACTGCCAGGACATGTAAAACTTAAAAGTACATGCCCAAGTTTTAAAATACACTGCACCCAGCCATATGGACTGTTTAGGTGATGTATATGTATTTAAAAAGCAAGGTTTAGACCTGGCAAGAGATTTGTTTTTCCAGTTCGAATTGGCAATTGAAGTTGTGAATTGGCAATTGTAAACTGTACACAGGCTGCAATCACAGGCCCGACACGTTTCAAAGGCCTACTTAAGTGGGTGGCACAATAAGTGCTACAGGCCCACTAGTAGCTTTTCATTTACAGGCCCTAGGTATGTGTAGTACCATGTTACTAGGGAGTTGCATGTGAATAAAGTGTCATTCAGGGGTAGGCCAATTGTACCATGTTTTAAGGCGTGAGCACAAGCATTTTAGCACTGGCTAGCAGTGCTACACAGTGTCCTAAAACCAACAAAAACAAATTTCAGCAAAAACAGGAGAAGAGAAAGTTTTGGCGAAGACCACCCTAAAGTTGAAATGTCTTGCAGAACTCAAGAAGCGATAAGGGGGCTCTGATTTGTGTGAGGTCATTCCTGTTTTTGTGTATGTGGGGTACACGTGAGAGTCAGGCTGAGCAGAAGAGCCTAGAATATGGAAGTGTATGCAGCTGCTGAGGCAGGGGGGCCTAAGATGTGTAGTGCTTTGTATGTATGTGTGTGCGTGTGTGAAGTGTTTGAACTGGGTGCGTTTGTGTATGGGGATTCAGTGAGGTTCTTTGAGGTGTGGAGTGATGTGGGTTTGGCGAGGTAGGAAGGGAGATAATCCAGTTAATTCCTGCACAGACTGTGCCAGGAACATAACCCCAAATGTCTCTTAACTTACATTGGAAGCCTAGATGGATCCGCCTTACTGTTCAGCGCAGATACAGCTCAGACACTTGCGATTCATTTTGAAATGGTGTAAATTAAACTGGCATATCCATCTTGCAGGACGTTTATGAGTTTTTGAATGGCATTCTCCTACACATTATTTCTGACTCTGAGTGGGAGTTCTTAAGTCAAGAGATAACAGAAAATGATCTTTGTGGGTTCTACAGTCACTTTAAAGTGGCAAGCTCCCGGGCCCAACGGGTTGCTGGCAGAGTTTTTCTAGGCTCTCCAGAAGGGCAGGACTCCCTTCGTTCACAAACTATTTGATGAGGCACTGGAGATGGGAGAGCTTTCTTCCAATTTTCGCCAACTTGAGACAGTCCTGATCCTCAAACTCAGCAACGAGGGGGAACTGGTCACTTCGTATCAACCCATTTTCCTTTTAAACACTGAGGTGAAGGACTTTTGACAGAGTGGCTAAAGTATTCCTCTCTGGGCTGCATTACACAATGCTCTGTGGGCCCACTTTGTGCAACCCCAGGGCTCCTTTGTATTACAGCAGAGGCGTCAAGCGCTTCTGCAGCCCCTTTTGTAATACAAATAGCGCTTGTGCTCATGTAGCACCAGCGCTATCTCAAGAGGGCATTCCCTTATGTGCATGGGGGCGTGGCCTCATGCAAATGAGAGAATCTCTTTGCCGCTGTGCCCATATCATATTATGGACATGACTAAGACATATCAATGGGATAACCCAACAATAGCCAAAGGACCGGTGTAAAGTGTGAGACGCAACAACGACGAGCCGTGTTCACGTTCCTTTGAGTAATAAATTAAACCAGATGGAGAGCCTGAGGTGTTTATCCGATTCAGAGGCTGACACACATTAGAAATACACTTTGGAGCCACGGAGTATTCTTTTAACTACATAATAAACTCCCTCTCCGAGGCCAGTTGACATGAAGGGTTATACTACTAAACTCAACTCCCCTTTATTCCCTGTTCCCTTCCTTACCTTCTCTTTCCTCTCTCATCCCCCAGGCAGTTGCTTACTTCAGCGCCAAGAAACTGTACAGTGTACGCGGCGCTTTATAAATACTTTTCACATCACATCACATTCGTGATCCCTCTGAGGCGAGAAGCCAGTTGGCCCTTATCCTTTGAATACGTTTCTGCTAATTTTCCTCTCCTGAGGACTACATTTTCCAGGTCGCTCCCCTTCCTACCTGTTGCCAAGTCCTGATGAAGATCCGCTGCTGTGGCTTTAACAGGCCCCTCTCCCTTTTACCGGGTCGAAACGTTGGCAATTCACATGGCCTGGACTGGAGTACCTATCCATGAAAAAGACAATTATGATTAAGACTTTCCCTGTAACAGCTATGTTATATGTGTGAGGTTCTTTTCCTCTTTTCGTTCTCTAACAAACATTTCATCCACAGTCAGGCTCTTTGAGCAACTTCTTTCTTTTATTTACTCTGTTTGGTTCGACTATGAAAATAATTGAAACTTCACTGTCAATTTTCACATATATAAAAGAGCCCATGCATTTAATTCTTAGTGTGTGATAAGTATTGCTACCATTTCATTTTCTCTTCCATATTGTTAAAAGTAATACCTTACCCCCGATCTCTAGGATGAGGAGGCTGGTTTGGATATGTTCAATTCAGGATAAGTTAATTGGTTTAATCTTGACTTTCCTGTTGGTCTCTCCGCTTGGCCCATGGCCGTTGCATATCATAGTATGGACATGGGCACAAAGGCAAAGAAGCTGTCAGGAGGCACACTGACCGTGTGCTACAGAAATGCACTGTCATTGTGCCCCCCTGAGGGTAGCTGTCTGAAGGGGACAAAGTGTGTCTCATAAACTCCCCAGACTTCCCCATACAGGCGGGTGCAGTCACTCACTACACTCTCCGGCAAGGATATCTCCACTCTTCATAGCACAGGTGGAATGCCTCCTGCACAGAGAAACACAGAATGGCTGGTTAAGTTTGGGGCTGCCCTGGGGGCAGCACATTTATTGTAATCGGGTGCACTGTTCATCTTTGTGTCCAGCGTACCTGTTTAAAGGTGTGCAGTGACGGAAACATGAACAGTGCGCCTGATACAAACTACGGGCCCAGTTGTTCGCCCAAACTACAGTGGCTTAATACCAGTGCTTTAAATGGGCCGGTACTCACCGGTACGGAGTACCGGCACTTATTTTTTCCCCCTCCAATAGTACCGGCACTTCTCTGTTATTAAATAGAGTACCGGTACTCACTGTAACACAAAGTCATGTGAGAATGCATCGCATTTCTACACTGCGGCGCATGCTCACATATTGGTGATTTCACAAGGAGAGCAGTGACGCCATGGCGCCAAAGCAGAGCAACGTGTGACCCAGGCGCGCAACGCCCATTGGACTCAAAGGCCTTCGCCCCCCCTCATGTGTTGCAGCCCGGGATGAGACAGTTTGCCCGGGTACAAACACAGCCACACCGAGTACTTCACAGGTCTTTAAAAGACCTTTTGCTCTTTAACGAGGCTTTGATGTTTTTCACCCCTTAGAGCCCCTGCACCTCCACTCTACAAGAATCAGACCCCCCACCACACACGAAATTTGACTCTAGTTGTGCATCAGGTGTGACCTCCCCCCCCCCTTCGCCAGGAAGCTATGCGGCGGGAAGAAAGGGAAGCTCTTTAAAAATCCCAATTTGCTCTGGCTTTCCCTTTCTTCTGTGCGAAAAAGACGGGGAGGATAGCATAGCAGCTGGCGGGTGAAAAAGGGGACAACTGAGGAGAGCTTTCAGAAATGAAGGGGTATAAGCACAGTCAGCTAAATAAATCGAGGGGTTATCTGAAAAAGAAGAAAGGGGCAAGCAAAGATATTTGAGAATACACTGCGGGCGTGGGGCAGTGGCAGGGCCGGCTTTAGGGTGGTGCGACCGGTGCCACCGCACCGGGTGCTGGCTTCCTGGGGGCGCCGTGTTTGAAAGTTTATTAAGCTTTTGAAGCACCTGCTGCAGCGTTTCTTTCAGCCTGCAATTACCAGGCCTCACATAAATGTCAAGAAAACTCCTGTGATTAATTAACGTCCTGGAGAGAGATCAGCATTTTGTATAGTTGAGGTTTTGACTTAGGTGAAGTTAGTGCAGAGGGTTAATATTCCTGCTGCAAAGAACGTGTTCCAAGTAGATTACAGAGTGCGTATGATGTAAACAGATCAGCAGGTTACTGCTTTCAAAAGAGACATCCTTTTGTTACTTGCAATTTATAACTTAAAGTCCTAATATAGAATAGTGAGCTATTAACTTTCATCCTAGAACTGCATACACACTGCAAAGTATACATTATTAGAACATTGATCAATGTTGCAAAAAGGATTAATTTGGTTAGAAATCGATCCTTATTATTAAAGAAAACTCCCAACTATGCTGTTTCTTTTTCGACTCTGCGTATGTGCTTCTCCACACCAAGCACTCTTAAACTATACTGCCTACCAGTATGGGTGACATGTGACTCCTACACTTTCAGTCCTTTGGCTTAAGTAACATTTCCTATACACTGATTTACACTCGTATGATTGATTGTCTCTGTGTAATGTGTGTGTGATGCAAAGTGCTCGGACACCCTACACTGGTATGAGTGGCGCTATATAACTAATTCAATGCATCTGAGAGAGTGTGGTTATGGTGACTTGGTCACTGTTAAAGGGTGCTAGTGAGAAAATCCGTGGTGGAGGTGGTCATTGGGGGGGGGGGCGCCACCAAACATTGTCGCACAGGGCGCCACCAGCACTAAAGCCGGCCTTGGGCAGTGGGTTTAAAATAAAGCACCTGATGGATGAGATGGGGATCATCTGATGAGAGTCGGGGGTGGGTAGGTGTCCCAAGAAAGCCAATGCTTTCGAGAATGACACAGGTCGGTGGAAGGGGCCTGTTGTGTGAGGACAGAGCGACAGCTACAGTGGCAGAGACTGGTATTTTAAATCGGGGAGGGGTATCCCAGAAAAGCAAGAGAAGGAATTTGATGAGATGAACAAGGGGACATTTAAGATGAAAGGTGGCGTGACCACCTGAAAAAAGAGAAAATTTAAAGAGACAAATGGGGCATCGGAGGGGATATGGGGCTAAGTAAGTAAGGGCTAGGGACATCAGAGGGTAGAGGTAGGAGAGTATCTCGTCATCCAAAAGAGTGTTATCTAAAGCGGGGGCGGCAGCTGAATAGAAAAATAATTTTGAGGGGACAGTGGTATTTTTAAGTCGTGTTTTTTTTATTTTTAGCAGCTAATATAAAGTTTACCATAATGTGACTCATTTTTTTGTAACAAAGTTAAACAATGAAAGGCTCAACAAACAATCATAAGAATTCAGATCGCATACTTGGAGGAAGAATGGATTTATCAAAATACTTAAACACAGTATAGACCTTACTAGGGCACACTGGAAGGGGAAGAATAATGTGCACGGAGTTAAAAATGCGCATTTATCAGAAAACACTGAATGTAGCTAACAATATAAGCATTCAAACACGACTAAGACATGACATCCCATGGCTTGGTGAACGTTTCTCATTCATTTCTATGATGTAAGATCACACTTTGAATTGCTTCCAAAATGCCTGTGTCTGATATCAAGCATTTCTCAGAAACTAGGCCTATTCCAGATTGTCAAGTACGCTTTTTTGCTGTCATACACATGCTCAGTCACACTTTTTGGTATTTCTTTGTTGTTTAAACCCGATAAGTGCTACTCTCCAAACAAAAGCGCTTCAACACCCCATCAGGGGTAACAAGCGCTATATAAATGCAAACCTTTTTCCCCTCTTCTATCTCTCTGCTATCCTTCTGAATCCAAATAACTGACTAACCTATCCACCACTCAAATTACTTTCAGATTTTCACTATACTAATTCAACACTAATCCTTCTTGGGTTCCGGAGTAGTGCGCTACTCGCCGAAAAAGCGCTTCGGCGCCTCGTCAGGGGTAGAAAGCGCTATATAAATGCAATTACAATACAATACAATACCTTCAGTGTGGGTGGATTTGGCCAACTTCTACAAGCCCTTGATGGGAAGTGTTACAGTGGTTAAGGTGTTTTGATGGGTTTCTGAACACAACAGCTGGCTGTATCTGGTATTCATGTAAAAAGTGAGCCACATAGTAGGAGTGGGAGCACCAGGGAACCCAAAGCACCCAAGTGAGGAAGCCAAGCCTTGGACTTAAGGAGAAGGAGCAGGCCTAAGGGAAGCTTTGAGCATCCAACACACGTGGGCACAGGGTGCCTCCCATATCTGGAACCGTGGCTACAGCAGGCCTGCTGACCACCATCATCAGTGACACTGTGGTCATATGTACATGGTTATATGGGTGGCACAGTATCTGAAAGTGAATGAAAGGGTGAAATATTATTGCTCTGTAACCAGATAACTTTCTTCTCCTAGGATCACTAGCATGACAACTGATGGCTTCCTTTCACCCGATGCGAGTCAGAGTTGCATTTTAGGATGTAGTCTTTTTCCTTTAATTAATTTTCAGTAAAACAAGTCTCTGCACCTTTTAATGTTTTGTTTAATATACAGGTGCCTCTGACAAAAAGGAAAACGTGATAGTTACCTTTCAATAGTCTGTCAACTAGTACAACTTAATACATGCAAGGGCATCAACAATAAATTGCTGAGGGAAGCAATTTGTCATCATTCAAAAATTCTTGAGCCTTTCAAATGTTTTTCATTAGACCCACCCTTAGTCCCGCCTCTAGCCCCACCTCCTTGCCACGCCCCCAGCTCGATCTGATGAGTACCTGCACTTTTTTTTCCCCATTTAAAGTACTGCTTAATACCATCACGTGCTACACATCACGATATTAGAAGCCTCCACAATTCAATGTTGTGTCTTTTGAAAGACCTGCTCACTCGCCTCATGGCTGTTGTTAGCATGTCTTTGAATTGTTTGGCTGGGAATATGTGTTAGGACTGCGTCAGAGGATGATCGTTGGAGATCACCTTATCAAGTGCATCCTATTATCACTATTCATTACGTCAGGATAAGGGTCTGGGGGCTTCTCGGGCTCCTTTTCCATGTGCGGGGGGGCCACTCTATCCACTTTTTTTGCCATTCCAGTTGAGCCCTTAGCATAGTGGCTTCAGTGTGATGAGCTGGTGAACGGGTGTGAGTGGCCACCCATAGCCCATGATCAAGTCTCGTTATATGCTGATGACCTGCTTGTTCAAATGAGTAGGCTGGCCTGGAGGCGACTCCGGGTCCTCCAGATACTCCACATATTGGGTGAAAACTCTTGCCTGTTAATAAATGTAAATAAGCCAAAGGTCTATCCAAGCAGGGCATCCCGGGCAGATGTCGTTTGGGCATCAAAACTTCATGTTTTGTGAGAGGGTTTCCTTTACCTGGAGTTAAGTAACAACTGAGCACGCACTCCGCTGCTGCCCGAATTTGGCTTCTTAAATCGACAGATTGCACACAGAACCTAAGTACGGGTCCGACCTTCCTTCTGGGAAGAGCAGCAATATTCAAGATGGAGTCATTGTCAGAAATCTTTATCTAGCTACAAAACTATCTACATGCCTCTAAAGGTTATATGGCTCTCATTGTGGTGATGGTACATACTTTCATGTGGGGTGGCTCTGTACCCCACATATCGATTTTAATTGCTATAAAACTCCCTGCGCTTGTGGGAAAGGGTCGGTGGGTTCAGCATATCATTGTGAATCACACCTTATAATATTTTACAAATGGTTACACGACGCTACTGATGACTCCGCCTTTTCTCCAGAGAAGTGTACGGGATTGTGCGCCTCGCTGATTACTTGTATGGATGGAAGATTCCCCCTGAGTGACCCCCACAACTAAAACAGGCTCAGAAATCTGCAGTTCTTCCCTTCGGGATATGGACTGGCAGAAAAGGTTAAAAAAAGAAAACTCCTTTATTAATGGGTCACCTTTTGAGGTCGGTTCATTCATTACAGGATTCCAAATGATTTGATGACATCGCCATTTCTATGCGAGGGGATGTCATGACAGTCTGCGGCCTAGGCTCCTATTCACAAGATCATTTTGAAATACACAAAACTCCTTTGTTTAGTCACTTGTAAGACACACTCTTAACGCCTGTCACTAGAGATTCTTCAGAGCTTTCCGAATTCAACCCACTGCAAGGCAAGGCACTGGTGGGAGACATGGCCAACACAATATTTTATTACTTGTTATAAACACTCATGACTCCTTTAAGGGAGAGCTGGACAAACAATGTTGTGTCTCTAGATAGTGAGTGGGTAGTGGGGGGGTGGTAGTGGCTTTTCAGGTCAGCATTATTCAGCTCTGCTATATCCACAGAACATACTTCACCCAACATAGTCTGAGGCTGGGTGGGGGATCTCGCTCTCCCGCATGTCTCCACTGTAATAATCCTAGGGCTGAGCTCCTTCACAATGTATGGGATGGCCCGTGTCTAAAGCTGTTCTGGAAGATGGTTTCGAACACTCTTGAAAGGGTTACTGCTTTGAAAAGTCATGAGAGTCCCAAATTGGCTTCAACGCGTATGGCTAGTGCTATGGACTCGAAAAGATACAAGATGTCTCTCATTCACTTGGGTTTGGTGGTGTCTAGGAGAGACCAGGCTAAACAACGGAAGAACAGGGGTGGAGTCTTGGGCCAAAAGCATGGGCAAATGTTTGGCTTTGGGGTGCCTCTATACAAGGCGCGCAGATGCCTGTGTAAGCGTACTAAAACTTGGGGTGACTGAACTGTAACCCTGGTACAGAAAGACTATTCTGGAGGTTTTATAGTTACTAGTCTCTGATGATCTTACTGTTGGTGATTGCTATATGCAGGGCTTTAAGTATGATGAAAAACTGGTGGGGGGGGTCTCTGAAAGGGGCGTGGCCCGTGTAATTAAGGGTGTGATTTAAAAACACATAAACTAAAAATCTATGCTTAGCATAGTGTGCTGCCCAACTGGTATTTTGATGCTTCTGTCCTTGCGAGAAATATAATACAAGTAGCATTACACCTCCAACAGCCACAACTATTGGCTTTGTCAATGGTTGTTAGTTGCATAAGATAAATAAGCAACAACTATGTCTCTGTTGTATATAAATGGTGAGACTATGAAAGAACTATAACGAGTCTATTCGAAGTTAACTTAAAGGCAGTGAAGTGGGACTGCTGCAGAGTTAAGATTTGCTTCTCACCCTGAGGGCATACATGGAGAGGCATACAGGGACCCGTCTGAGCACCTGACTTTTGGAACTGCCAGTGCTGAGCACTGGCCGGACCCGACCCACTTAAAGGACTGGCTGTATGTACCATTGGCATATGCTCTCTTGACGAGTATTAAGATGTTATTTGTCAGTATTTGCTTCGTACTATAAAATCATTTTTGTTTTTTCAACTAGGATTGATAGAAATAACATATACCTGTCCTTGTTCTAGCTTTTGAAGATATATTTTCTCTCAAGTTCACCAATTTTAGTTGAATGGCTTTAATTGTGGGGTAGTTAAAGACACCATTTTTGCCTATTAAAAAGATGTCTTGATTTTTGTCTTGTATTGTTTTATAACAGGAGATTTGGATCTGGCACCAGGCGTTTCATTCAACATTAAATCAGAAAACAAGTCTTGTCCTGAAGGTCTCGTCCGCTCTGAAAGAAGGGAAAAGGACTCCAGTCCCACAGGTCAGTGAGTAGTACTCGCCTGCATTACTGGCAAAGACACCTACAAGGTGCTTGTCAAAACGCCAGCATACTGGGGCAACTGCGTAAAGGGCTACCACCTATCAAGCGTCAGACCTTTCCTGAGAAGTTGCTGCTGTTCTACTGTATATTATGAGTTCAGAAACTTGCAAATATTTGAAATGCCAGAATTTACCCAGCTTCTCCCACATACTGTGCACTTGACTTCTTATATCCCTCGGTGTATCAGCAAAGGCTGCCATCATCTTGGTCTAGACATGGGCAAATGTCGAGCAGCACCAAACCTCCCATGGCACAAACTCCCTGAATATTGTGTGGCTCTAGCAATCATTATGTGGGGTGTGTATGTAACCATGTGGATAGCAATGTACAGCCTTGGTTTCTGAAGCCAGGGCTTACTGCTACGAGCTGCTTAAGAGGGAACAAAGACGAGTGAGTGCAACAAACGTTGAAAGACCCGCAGCCGTATTGAGGTGAACTCCGTTCAAGAGGAGAGCCATCAGGGCGTTGGAGCTGAACGCCTTTCCTTAAGGCATTGAAAGTGGTGAACTCAAAATTGTGATGGTAAACCCTAAAGACCGTGGCAGGCCGCATTCTGAACCAGTTGTGGGTTCTGAAAGAAAGCATCAGGACATGTCTGGAAACTTTAACGGGTCGGTACCACGTGGACTAATTCAGCCGGATGAAAGTGTGATTGGCAGGATTGGCAGCAGGTCAAATAGTCATTCTAAGAATACCAGACTGATTTAAAAAAACAAACAAACACCTTTTATCAAATCTATAATTATTTGCCCACCATGCCACCTCATGTTAGATCCAGCCATATACAGCTCAGTCGTGGTGTCGCTCCAGTAGGAACAGTCCAGCCTGAACTACCCGGCCAGGACCTCTGTAAACCAGTTCGGGCTGGACTGTTCCTGGTGGAGTAGGGTCAAGACTGATTTGCACATGGCTTGGTCTATTCTGAGGTGGGGTGGTGAGCAAAAGAACAGTGGGTTGCAATGCTACCCTTGGCAATTGGCAGTGGTTATACTTATTGCAAGCATTCCTCCCGTCACGTTTTGTGTGTTTGATGATGCTGAAGGCTATTGGTGTGCAATGGTGAGTGTGTTATGTATGATGTAGGTTTTCTGCCCTCGCTGGCTCTGTCCCTAGGGCGGTATGGAAAGAAGGAGCAGATAATGAAGGTCGTTCGAGGCCAGTGTAGTCAGTCAGAGACCTGTGCATCCGTCTGGTCAGCTTGGAATCCCACCGCAGGTCATGAGTAAGCTTCCAGCAGGAGGCCGGCTCAGCTTTGCAATGTTGCTGAGTTTACACAGTGACTTCTGCCCCATCATTAGCTGTCAAACAGAAGACAAGTAGCAGCTGTGGTATGGTGGAGGGGGAACTGCTAAGGTCAGGTAGTTTGTGAAGTCTGATGCAAGCATTCTGTTATGACCCAGATATTACTTCTTTATCGTTGAATGTAGTGATGGGAGCAGTTTTGTATTGTCCGGCTTGTGTCCGCGTACTTGCTTTGGGGTTACTCATGCCTGCCATAAGACAACAGGAATTAGGTTGTCTTGGGGTGGGTTTGAGTGCCCGATCCAGTCCATTTTTTCTGTATGTTTCGGTACATTTACTTTTTTCACCCTCATTTTAAATTCAAAATTTAAAGGCAAAAGAGGACCCGGCATGTTATTCACTCTTGACAGGGGGCATCTTGGAATATCTCTAGAAATGTGGAATTAATCCAGTATTGGAACTTTCATAGATTCACGTGCTGGAATCATTCCCCGTTGTCAAGATGGGAGTCCCCGGTATATAAAAAAGCAATGCTTAGATAATTACAAAACAGAAAAGAGGTCTAGGCCCCTTTCCATTGTGTAACCTATAACACCCATTATGTAAAAGATACTAAAATTGTCCCTGAGCCAATCAGGATCTCTCACCTCTAGAACACTCCTGAGAGAACCGTAGCCCTCCAGATTTTCTACTGCACGTTGTGCTAGGGAGTCTCCTTTGAGCTCTGCTCAAAATGTTCTCTTGTTACTTGAGATTTGGATTTTTTTCTGGGAATTTCATCTGCAATTATCATCTTTCTTGCTGTTTACTGATTCATGCTGCCTGAAGATGTCTGGAAAGGAGACAAAGGGTTTGTTTAGAGCCTGTGCCACCTGTTCCAAGAAGAGGCTCTACACTGATGACCCTCATGCTGACTGCATTTACTGTCTTTATCCGGACCATCAAGCTAAAGACTACAAGGTATGTCGTACCTTTTCCAGTAAAACACTGAGGGACCGCGAGGGGCGCCCTTTAATATGGCTTCAATAGCTCAAGGCCAGAAAGGAGGTTATTTCCAGTGACAGTGATGAGGCGTCCTCTTCCTCATCTAGGAGGTCCCAGAAAAGAAGGAAATCACCTCATGTTCATTCTTCAGAGGAACGTCCAGAGAAAGCCCTTAAAAAGACCACTCAAGGGTCTTATGGGCGCAGTCCTTCAAAATCTCTTCAGACTCAAGAAAAGGAGAGTAAGGGACATGCTTCTGGTGATAAAGCTTCTAAAAAGGTGGGTTCTGAACCGTCTAAGTCACCCCCTCAGGTCCCTCAAGAAGCTTTCGTTAGTGCCGCCTGAGGTAAAATCATCAACGAAATCTACATCGTCGACGGGATCGTCGACGAAGAGAACTTCTTCATCGTCGACGACGAAGATTGAGGTTCGTTTTGTCCCCAAGAAAGCCTCAGCGTCTACGGCGAATGGCTCTCCGTTAACGACGCCACCGTCGACGAAGTCACTGTCGACGCCGGTATCGTCGGTGACGGCTACAGTGACGACGGCGACGACAGCACCTACGACGGGCTCGTCGACGACGATAGCTACGTCGTCGATGACTGGTAAGCCATCAGTGATGGTGTCGACGGCTACATCTACCACGACGGTGTCGTCGGCCATCTCGTCGGCGAACACCGGAGGGATCAGAAGTCATCATAAAGAGGAGGATTACGCCGGAAATCACCTCCCCTAGCAAGGTTATGCCTTTTTTTTACCATTTCACCTGCTAGAGGAGCAGGATTCAGAGGAGGAGGATGAAGGCCCTTTCGGTTATGCTAGTAGCCCCTCACAACTGCACGTGAAGTGTCAGGAGGGGGATTATGAGGAAGAATACGGGGAGTATCAGTACCCTCCCCAGCAACAACAATACCACCAGAGTTACCAAGAAGATGGCATGCCATCCTCTTTATTGATGGACCTGCAGTTCATGTTGGCGGACTAAAGAAAGAGGTTTCCACCAACTCCTACATCCCAAGAGGTGCCACTGTCTGCTCCGCGCCCATGCTCCATTCCAGTTACTCCAGTAGAAGCCAGGAGGTACTGCTAGAGCCCTTGCAGAGATCACCACAGCCAATGCGGATTCCATAACTTGCTGGAAAGAGCAGCAAAGAGATTTGACTTTCCTATGGCGACTACTCAGACAGTGTGTTTCCTATACGATTTCAAAGAACCATACAGGAAATCAGTTAGGGCCATCCCTATAATTAGTCATGTTTGGGAGAAAGGCCTTAAGGTCATGAGGACACCGGTGACGATTACACCGGTACTCTCCGGACTGGAGAAGAAGTATAAAGCTCTAGGGGACGCTCTAGCCTGTCTAGTGGGCCATCCCTAGCCGGACTCTGTCATCTCTCAGGCAGCTCAACAGAAGTCCAGAAACCAGTCTGCTCCCATTACAACACCTCCTGACAGGGAGGGTAGACGCCTGGATAACGCAGGTCAGAGATTTTCTGCAATGTCGGCTCTCCTGGTCAGAGTGGCAAATGCCCTTGCCATCTTGGGCAGATATGATAGACAGATGTAGTGTGGCGCCTTATATTGATCAAATTCCAGAAGAGAGTCGACAGGCAGTTAAGAAGATCCTTCAGGAAGGAGAAAGGGCTTCGGCTGAAGTCATTGATTGTGCGATGGACATCGCTACCACGGCCTTCAGATCGCTAGGAGGGGCAGCGGTTTTACGCCATTAGGGATGGCTGAGAGCAACATCTTTCAGACCTGAGCTCCAGAATAAGATCTTGGATCTTCTCTTTGATGGGGAAGCTTTATTTGGGAAGCATATTGACGAGGCGTTGCAGAATATCAAAAAAGATACAGATACAGCAAATGCTCTAGGGACACTGCAGTATCGGAAGGTGCCCTTTCGAGGAGCTAGAGGAAGAGGCCAACCATCCTACAGAGGCCAGCAGTACAGATATCCCTCTTACTCTGCATCTTCGCAACCATACAGATAACAGTATGTTCAACGGCAGCAACAAACAGGAGGATACTCATCAAGTCTGTCCCTAGAGGAAGAGGAGGTCGTCGGGGAAAGGACACCTCACAACGACAATGACAACCTTCAGGCTCCAGGTTACATCTATCCCTCCTTCTCCAGAAGTTCCCCTGGGTGGTCAAATTTCTTTTCATTTTACCAATGGCAGAAGATAACCACGGACCGATGGGTCCTCAATCTAATACAATTTGGACATACTTTGGGGTTCCTTCAAATTCCCTCTTGTACCCCTCCGAGACTTCAGGAGTTAAAACATCTGCATCTTATGCACTTGGAGATTCAAACAATGCCCTGAAAAGGAGCAATAGAACCGGTGCCATTCTCCCAGAGGGGAAGGGGATTTTATTCCAGTTTTTTCCTAGTTCGAAAAAGTCTTCGCCAATGACGTCCTATCCTAGATCTGAGAACTCTAAATACTTATCTCAAAAACCAGTCCTTCCGGATGGTTTCCCTTCAAGACATTCTGCTACTTCTTAACCCAGGGGATCATATGACCGCCGTAGACTTGCAGGATGCGTATTTCCACATCCCCATACATCCTTCCCACTGGCAGTACCTTCGGTTTGCTGTAGCCGTAGGCCATTACCAGTTCAAGGTACTGTCCTTCAGCCTCAAGTCAGCCCCAAGGATTTTCACAAAATGTCTGGCTCTTGTGGCAGCTGTTCTAAAGAAACAAAGACATCAAGTGTTTCCTTACATGGACGTCTGGTTAATCAAGGCACCTGCACAGGTAGCTGCTCAGTCGTCGACAATGACGTGTAAAATTATTTGCCGAGCTGGGCCTGACTGAATACAGAAAAATCATCTCTCCATCCTGCGAAGAACATCTCGTTCTTGGGGGCGATTCTGGACACCACAGTAAACAAAGCGTTTCCGTCCATCAAGAGACAACAGAGGCTAGTCTCCCTATCCCGAGCATTCGCAAAAAGAAAGTCTTTCAGTACGCCGTTACAAGTCACTTCTAGGGACAATGTCCTCTTGCATCCCTCTTGTTCCTTTCTCCCGATTAAGGATGCATCCGTTGCAAGAGCAACTGGTTCAACAATGGCGTCAGGCGGTGGGATCCTTCGAAGTCATTATCACAATCACACCAGCCATGGTTCAGGCAGTAGCCTGGTGGACCCATCGACAGAATGTCTCAGTAGGCCTTTCCTTCCTCACTGCACCAGCTCCACTTGTTATTACCACCGGTGCATCCCTGGAAGGTTGGGGGTTTTTCTTCAAGACCCCCAGGTCAACGGTCGTTGGAAGTTTCAGGATCAACAACTTCATATCAATCTGCTGGAACTCAGGGCAGTGAGGTTAGTATTGCTGGCATTTCTGCCAAGGATAAGGGACTCTGCGGTGCTAATCAGGACAGGCAACATAACAACAATGCATTATCTCAACAAACAGGGCGGTACGAGATCGCTTCCCCTGTCTCAGAAAGCCCAGAAGATCTGGAAATGGGCAGTCCAAAATGGGATATCCCTAAAAGCAGAACATCTTCCGGGAGATCAGAATGTCAAGGCAGACACTCTGAACTGGCTCAAGTCAACCTGCCACAAGTGGGCGATCAATCAGGAAATTCTGGAAAGTATTTTTCGAAAGTGGGAAGAACCAACAGTGGGTCTCTTTGCGACGGCTCAGAACAAGAAATGCCAGTTCTTTGCAAGTTGGCTTCACCAACAGGGATCATGGGGGAATGCGTTTTTGATGGCCTGGTCAAGCGTCTTTGCCTACGCCTTTCCACCGATTCCCCTTCTACCACGTCTTCTTATAAAGATCAAGACAGAGCCGTGCAAAATGATCCTGATAGCCCCATGGTGGTCCAGACAACACTGGTTCACGGAGCTTCTCCTACTGTCGGAGGCTCAGGCGATTCTCCCTCAACCAATCCCATCTCTCTTGACGATGTCCCAGGGACAAGTACTTCATCCGGATCCGAAATCACTATGATTAGCGGCATGGCTCCTGAACACTGTGAATTTCAGAATCTGAAATTTTCATCTGAATGTAGGGATATTCTATCAAAGGCCAGGGCAGAAAGTGCAAATAAAACATGAAGGATGAAATGGAGAAGGTTCTGTTTATGGTGCCAGGAGGTTAATATTCATCCTCTGAGATCTGCTGCTCATGAGATTATTCATTATATCCTGCTCTTGGCAAAATCTGGATTAGCTCATGCATCTAAAAGAGTGCATCTAGCCGCTATAGCACGTTACAGAAGAAATTCTTCGGGACCATCGTTGTGGTGGGAGAGACTCGTCAAGCAATTCATGAAGGAGTTATTTTGAACCTTTCCTCCAGTAAAGCCTCCACCACCTCTCTGGCAGCTAAACATAGTGTTATCACAACTAATGAAGCATCCCTTCGAACCCGTTCACAGGGCGTATCTTAAATTTTTGTCTTGGAAGGTGGCTCTTCTCGTAGCGCTCACTTCGGCCAGAGTGGGGGAGATACAAGCTCTCACCATACAGGAACCTTTCTTACAGTTCAAGGAGAATCGGATAGTCATTAGAACTAATCCAAAGTGTATACCAACAGTACCATCAGACTTTCACTTGAATGAGCCTGTGATTCTTAAGAGGTTTTTTCCTCAACCCACTACTGCGGCGGAAAGGACTCTCCATTCGCCAGATGTCCAGCGCTGTCTCAAATTTTATTTACAAAGAATAAAACCTTTTTGCAAGTCATCACAGCTCTTTGTATCCATCAGTGCACCCAGAAGGAGTTTTGCTCTATCCAAAAGGGGAATTGCTCGATGGATTTCCAGTGCAATACAATATTGCCATGAGGCTGCAGGGAAGCAGTTGAATGCACAGGTTCGTGCTCATTCTACGAGAGCAGTGTCTACTTCCACTGCGTTGTTTGCTGGAGTACCTGTCCAAGACATTTGCAGGGCGGCTTCCTGGAAGAGTACGCACACCTTCACCAGGCATTACTGCCTGGATGCAGCCGCTGACAAGGATGTGGCAGTGGGACAAGCGGTGCTGAGAAACCTTTTCCAGTGACGGTGAGCCCTCTTTCTCATCCCTCTTTCCTTTATACACTGCATGTTCACATTTTATTGTAAATGCTTTTCTTGTCATATGTTAAGATGGATATGAATTGTTGTTGTCAAAGAATCTGTCTAGGCAATGAGATATCTGTGAGTTTTAAGATAGAGCATATGTATGGTGCAGTTTCAAGACACATTCTGGCTTATGTCAGGTTCAAGCACAATAAAACGTGCTACTTACTGCTAGCTACTCTGATTCAAGCATGTGAATCTATGAAAGTTCCAATACTGGAGTAAGAAAAGAAGTTACTTACCTGTCACAGTAGTTCTCCAGTATTGTAAACTTTCATAGATTCACAAGCGGCCCAGCCTCCTCCCCCGAGAGGTTCACCTTCCAATTTTTTGCGCAAACGTTATCTTTGGCACAAGTGCTCGAATATCTGAAGGGCTAAGGTTCTCTCAGGACTGTTCTAGAGGGTGAGAGGTCCTTATTGGCTCTGGGACAATTTTACTCTCTTTTACATAATGAGTGTTATAGGTTACAAAATGGGAATGGGCCTAGGCCTTTTTTCGGTTTCGTAATTATCTAAGCATTGCATTTTTTATATACCGGGGACTCCCATCTCGACGACGGGGAATGATTCAAGCATGTGAATCTATGAAAGTTTCCAATACTGGAGAACTACAGTTACAGGTAAGTAACTTGTTTTCTTCTGTACTAGTGATATTTGAAACAAAATGCTATCATTGTGGGTAATTTAAAAATAGGTCATAGTTTTGCTTTCACGGTAGCTGTGGTAGATTTTTCCATTGCATGCTAACAGTCCTCTCCCTCACCTGTCACATCAAATTGTTTAGTCCAAGAGAACACAACTACTGACAGTCATGCCTGCAGCTATGACCCGGTCACATGAGTGATTTACTCATTGTGCGCAGCATTCAGCCAAGGGCAGTTTATGGCGCTTGAACTGAGAGAAAAAGAAAACAAACTAAACATTCATAAGATAATCAATAAACAAATCAGATTGAAATGCCTTGCAAAATGCTCCATGTTTTTCAATTTAACGTAGAGTCAGGTAAAGTTTATGACAGAGCAGTGGGACAAGGTTAGGCTGATGGAGCGTTCAAAGCAGAGGGTCGTAAACAGGAGGGAGTCAAATGAAAAAGAGCTGGGGATGTATGGAACTGTCTGGTAAACGCCCAGGTGGGTTAGACACATGGCCTTAAAAAGGATCCGCTGCTCGAAAGGGACCCTGAGTAGAGAACGAGGGCTCCAGAGACACAGTTGATTTGCAGAGACTGAAAATCACTCTGATCGGTATATTGTGGACTATTTCCAGTCACTTGACTGCACCAGGAAGGAGACACCCAATCTGATGCCAACCCAAGTACAGGGCCCGGAGATGTCACAGCATGAAAGGGAAGGGCGTCCTCAGTGGTCTCATCCGGTGGAACCAGCGGGAGGTCACAGAGGTCACTTGCTCCTCCAAGGGCAGATACCAAGATTCCTACCCGTGGAATGGGGGAGGGGGGACAACTCCTATTGAGGAGCCTAACGGCAACGTACCACAGCCTGTTCTGACCCAAAGTCGAGGCCTCTGCTCGCGGGCATTCAGCGTCAACTTATTAATATCTCAGTCTGGATGACCAATAGGGAGTTCACCCTTAAAGTAACAATGAATCACAAAACTAACATTGTTGAGACTGATCATGACTGAGATATTATCATGATATGATTACGTTTAATAATGTTTTTATAACAGGGTCTGAAGCTGCTGGATCAGTTGCATCGATTGGTATCAATGAAGAGGGTGAGACGTACACAATCGACATCCAAGACTACCAGAGAAGGGACCATTTTAGCAGTTCTACAGGTGTGTAAATCACCGACGGCTTGGAAGCATTTATCGAAAAAGAGTTTGTGGTCCTCTGTAATGAAGCAGTGGTTTATAGTCGGCTATATTGACTAATGGGCTATAGGTTACTCATTCATTCTAACGCTCTGGTAGATGGTCTCGTGGTCCTCCATAGGTTGTTCTTGGATGGTAGGATGTGGGTTTGTAGTGGAACGTACATGTGAAGTGTTTTGGTATTGGTTGTACATGATGCCGTTGGCCATCTTACTGTGATGTATGTTGCTGTGTTTCATTGTGAACACTTACATTAATTATTATTGGGTCTGGTTTAAAGGGTCTTGGGTGTGAGTGTAGCCTCTCTTGGGAATTATTTGATGTTGTACTTGCTGTCTTCATGTTGCTGCACTTATGCAGGGAGTGTGAAGTAGTTAGCGATAGATGTGCCTGTGATTTTATCTACCATACTTGTGTGAAAATTGCTTCTGGTTCTTGGCGGGAATCCTGCTGAGATGTCTAATATTGCTGTTCTCTTATTTATGGTTCAGATCTTATTATTGAGGTTGAAGGTTTAACAGTTTTGCTCACCTAAATTCTGGGGGCTGGTGAGGGTTATAGTGAGGGCGTGCAGCAGACGTGGATGGAGTGAAGCGGGTAATTTGGGACTGGGGAGAAGTTGGGCCTCGATGTGTATGTCGTCACATAGGAGCTGTGAAGGTGGGTTGTTGCCACGGGCTACTGGTCCCAACACCTGGTGACAGTTCAGTTCATTGTGGTGCTGTTGAGTTCCTGGATGTTGGGAGCTGTTGGGCTCTTAGGTAGATGGGGCATGCCAGCTCTCAGAATTCTTCCGCCAGGTAGTTTATGCATGGCACCCATGTCTTGTCGAATTTGGATCTTGTTTTCAAGAGAGCCCATTAGTTTCTCCATTGCCACCAGATCCCTAGCTTATGGAGCCATTCTAGATGGGCTCGTACTCTGTCCTTGTCCAGTTGGCCAGAACGACCTGTTTGGCTGCACGTAGGGCCACTGCTTTTCCTTTAAGGGAGAGTAGCTGGTATGTCAGTATGTTGGGCAGGCCTAGCAAAATGTAACCTGGGAAGCAACTAAGGGCGTGTTGAAGATTCCATCAATGTCCCTTAGTACCTCCTGCCAGTAGCATTTTAACTCAAGTCAGCACCTGAGGAGATGAGTTAGCATTCCAGTCTCGTCACAGTTACGCCAGCTTTTATCAGATGAGCCCGCCCTTCGTTTTGCCACCCTGGCGGGGTGTAATACCAATAGTGGGTGATCTTGAGAAGGATCTCTTTGCGAGATGCACTGTGAGCAAAGGCATGGCCATGCCCGAGGATATCTGACTATTCTTTGTCAGTGAAGTGGTGGTCCATCTCTGAATCCCATCGCTTTTTCACCAGCGACTTGGTCGGAGAAAGTGCTGTGTTCAGAAAGCTGTAGATGTCGGACAAGAGCCTCTTATCGTCCGTTCGTGTGATAATCCATTTCTCTAATTGGGGGTCAGGTGTTTACTGGTGTGATGGCAAGCGCTGGGGTTGGTCGCTCAGTGTGGCCTCTCTTTTTATAGATAGTCTTTGGCTCCAGGCTGATGCGATCAGCATGATCTGTTGGGAAAGAGCCTGCTCTTTGTTTCTTTCTAAATTTCAAGCATACTTGAATTTTCTTTGTCTTTGCTAAAGATAATTCCATTATGTTGCTCCTCTTGCACGGGTTTCTTCCACCCATGTGTGAGTTCTTGAAGAATGGGACAGTCAGTATTTGTGCCTAAAAATGTATTTTTATAACAGAGCCTGACATTTCCACACCTGTTGCATCGATCAGATTTACTGAAGAAGAAAAGTCATATTCCACGTGTGTCCAAGGCTTTCAGAGGAGTGAGTTGTTTTACTGTCCTGCAGGTGTGTAAACCACTTACTTTGCTTATAAATGGTGACAGTAGCTTAGATATTGTTTAAGACACTTCTTTACTGTGTTATTTGTGTATGGAGGCGCAGATGTATTTCCCTGATTCATATATGATTCCTGTCGTGGTCGGGTTCTATCAATGTCCTTCTGTGTTGAAACCATGTGGAAGCTTCCATGGACGAGGAACAGGGACTGACACACGAGGCAGGTTGAACATTTGGCAGATCCGTTGCTTTTGAAAGGCAGCTGAAGATGTTGTGCAGTCTCCAGGTGCAAATCTTTGGCACTTAGTGCAGCAAAGGCCGACGGACACCCTGGAAGTTCAGTACACAATACAAGTAAATATTGTACATTTGGTGGGAATAGTGTGTTCTTTCAGGAAAATGGGTGAGTATATTAGTATGATTTATTTTACAATTACCTGGACATATTTTACTACACAGGTGGTATTCTGCTTTATTGGAGACTACGCCAACAACACGGAGCAACTCTTCAGTGAGAAATTAATGATTCTTCACAAATGTGAAATCTGTGAGGGCCCAAGAGATGAGTGATAGGAAAGCTTTAGGTAACAGGAGTTTTGTTTATCCCCTGTCCTTCTCGCCCCATGCAAGCTCCCAGGGAGCTCAGAGTATGGATAAGTACAGATGTCATCAATTAAACGGTCCATCTCTACCTCTTCGCTCTCCGTCCTCTTCTTTTCCCCTATTGCTGAAGATGACACACTCCAGCGATCTTGGGGCACCTTCTGCCCAGAGGCCTGAGCAGACGTGAGACGCACAGCGCCGCGTCTGTGGAATCCAAAGGGTTGAAGCATATCCTGTTGTACTTTTTGCTAGCCACATTTATGAATGGGGAGCACATCAAGTTGAATACTGAGGATCAAGGAAAACTGAAGGCCATATTATAAAGAACTATGAATTTTAAACTAGACCTACTGATGCGAGCAGCATATTACGTAATATTGGGACATCCTTCGTTCATTTACCTTAGATTTTCAGAATCTGCGTCATTGTGTCATAATCTCTATAGTGGTGTTGAGATTGGAAACTACGGGAAACAGAGAATGATTTAATGTGGGCTTACGGATGCACGACAAATCCTTTCATGAGCGAGGGCAGAGCACGTGATACAGGATGGATACTATAGTGTGCATACTAGCGTGCTCCGCGGGCCCTGTAAAGAAAGGACCCTTGCCGCTCTCCTGGTGGTCATTGAGCTGTGGAGAGCGTAGTGCATGCCTGCTGCTTTTATGCACTTAGTGGCACCACAAGTCTTCGGAACCCAAGCCTCATTCCGCTCCTAAAACTGTACCAGACATCAGTAAACCCAGCAAACAGCTCGATTCCAAATACGACAAGCCGGTCCCGAAGAAGGATTCTTCCATAGAAGAGCTTTTCCGCCCAGATCCAAAGCAAAAGACTCTTGTTATTCATCCAAAGACTGGACATATAATCACTGTACCTTCTAAATGGACACTGGAACCTCCTCCAACACCTTCAGTTCCACTCAAAAAACATGCTCAGACTTCTCCCTTAAGGGTACTTTCACCAGAAATGCCAGATCCATATATTTTCCCCACAAACTCACCACTAAGCCCACATATCCCTGAAGATGATGATATTTCTGAGGGAATAGAAGATGAGCAATCCTTAGAGGACCCAGATGATATTCCTGATCCTTGGGAAGACTACAATGCACCAGATGCCCCCGATCTTCCCCAAGATGATGTATACCCTTCTAGGCCATCCGCTCCAGATGACACCATAGGGTTTACACAACTAATTCACAGAGCAGCAGCCTTTCATGGGGACGATCTCCTTACTGACCCGGTGGAAGACGACTTCCTTATGGACACACTATTAACCTCTCATAAAACCACAACCATCTTACCGATGCTTAAAGGGGTTACAAAACACGCACCAGATTTATTCAAAGTTCCCTTCAGGGCCAGGGTAATTAACCCCAGGTTAGAGAAAAAATACAAGGCCACTCCATCTGACCCGGCTTATATAAAGGGCCACCTACCATTAGACTCTTAAGTGGTCTCCAGCCCGCACGAAAAAGAGCAAATTCTCAAACAACAGGGGACGCTCCACCCCCTGATAAAGAATCCAAGCTCTTAGATGCTTCAGGAAAACTTATGACATCTCAAGCAGCCAACGTCTGGAGAATTGCCAACACCCAAGCTCTGTTGGCAAGATACGATAGGGCTCACTACGATGAGCTTGAAACCCTTATTCAGCATCTACCAGACAAATACAAGACCAGGGCTACTGATCTAATACAGGAAGGGGAGGTCATTACTAATACTTCCATCCGGTGCGCTCTAGATGCTGCTGACACAGCCTCAAGAGCAATAAATACTGGCATACTTTTACGCAGGCATGCCTGGCTGCGTATTTCTAGTTTCAAACCAGAAGTACAAACAAGTATTCTTAATCAACCATTTGACCAACAACATCTGTTTGGCCCCTCAGTGTATACCTCTCTTGAAAAAATGAAAAAGGACACTGACACCGCAAAATCCATTGGAGCTTTACAAAATCAAACTCCCAGAGCGTCCTTTTGTCGCTCCTCATACAGGGGCGCCTCACCAACTTTTCCTACCAACACTGCCTCCTCTTCTTACAAAACTCCCACCCAATCCTCGCCCAATAGAGATTATTACAGAGGAGGATACAGAGGCAATAATACTAAAGGTAGAGGCAGAGGTAACAACACCCGTGCTGCCTCCGCCCCCAAGCAGTGACTTCCCTCCCTTCCCCCCAGACCATTCCACTCCTGTAGGGGGGAGATTACAACAGTTCCTACCTGTCTGGAACTCCATCACAACAGACAGGTGGGTGAGACAAATAATTCAGTCAGGTTATTGCCTGAAGCTCACTTGCATCCCCCAATCCAATAAGAATACAGGCCATACTGCTAATCCAAGGCCTTATTCTATCAAGGCTGGATTACAGCAATACCATCTATCTGGGCGCTCCCGAGGCAACCCTTAATAAACTGCAAATGATCCAGAACGCCGCGGCCCGGATTCTCACCAATACCCCGGCTAGATCCTCGGCCAAACCAGCCCTGAAACATCTCCACTGGCTCCCAGTGAGAGAGCGAGTTAAGTTTAAAGCTCTCTGCCTGTCACACAAACTCCTACAGGACAAAGGCCCCCCATCCTAAAAAAATTCATCAGGCCCTACAAACCTTCAAGATCCCTCCGGTCTGACCATGAATACCTCATCACTATCCCTAGAGTGAAGAGGGTACGCACTGGCGGACGGCGCTTCTCTGTCAACACAGCCCGCCTCTGGAACTCCCTCCCCCGTGACCTTAGGACAGAACCAGAATATCTCCGATTCAGGAAGCGGCTAAAAACTCACCTGTTTCCCTGATTTACTTTTCCTCTTCTCTTCCCCCTGTTTTCCTCTGGCTTGTCCGTATCTTAGCGCTGGGATACTTACGGGTGACTACGCGCTTTACAAAAACCTACTAATACTAATAATAATGCAAGCTCTTATACAAAAATTTCAACCGCAACACTCCCTACCAGTTCGAGTGTTCATGCAACTAATTGGAATGATGGCATCTAGCATTTTTGTAGTACCACACGCAAGACTCCAGCTGCGTCTCCTGCAAGAGTGCTTAGCAAGCCAGTGGAACCAAGCTCATGGTCAACTAACCGATCTGGTGGTGGTCGACGGCTGGACACATCGCTCTCTGCAGTGGTGGAACACCAAGAACCTTTCCAAAGGACGGCCATTCCTTGAGCCAGTTCCACAGGTAGTGCTAACCACAGACGCATCCCTCATCGGCTGGGAAGCTCATTTGTCAGAACACACAGTACAAGGCAGGTGGACACCACAACAAAAGCTACTCCACATAAACCATCTGGAGTTGCTAGCCATTTTTCTAGCTCTAAAATCTGCAAGACTGTCTTAGTCCGCACAGACAATATGACAGCCATGTATTACATCCAAAAACAGGGAGGAACACTCTCCTTAAAGCTCTCCCGGCTGGCTCAGAGCATATGGAGGTGGGCCATTCCTCAAAACATCTACCTACTAGCAGAACATCTGCCAGGAGTTCAAAATCAGATTGCGGATCTGTTGAGTTGTCAGAGCCAACAGATTCACGAGTGGGAACTTCATCCTCAAGTTCTTCAACCTTTCTTTCAAGTATGGGGACAGCCACAGATAGATCTGTTCGCCACACACCTAAACTCCAAATGCCCAAGCTTCATCGCCAGGTATCCACACCCATTGTCCAAAGGCAATGCGATATGGATGAGTTGATCACGCAAATTTGCGTACGCTTTTCTGCCTCTCACACTCATTCCGTTAGTGGTGCGCAAGCTGCAGCAACACTCCCTCACACTGATCCTAATTGCACCAACATGGGCAAGGCAACCGTGGTACACCACACTACTGGAACTCTCAGTGGTGCATCATCAAAAACTGCAACTCTCACCACAGCTGTTAACACAGAACCATGGAGAAAGCATGCATCCGGACCCCATGCATGTCAATCTAGCAATTTGGCTTCTGAGGTCTTAAAATGTGGATATCCCAACCTCCCACCTGATTGCATGAATGGAATGTTATCAAAGAAGCTAGACGTCCCACCACTAGAGCTTGCTACGCAGCTAAATGGAAAAGATGTGTTATATACTGTACCAATAACAACATCAAGCCACTGGATGTTTCCAACCAGAACATCATATGCTGTTTGCTGCATCTACACAAATGCACTTTAGCATACTCCTCAATCAGGTTCCATCTTGCAGCTATAGCAGCTTACCTCCAAAACAGACAGCATCTATCATTATTCAAAGTTCCTGCCATCAAAGCCTTCATGGAAGGCCTCAAAAGAATAATTCCTCCCAGGGTACCACCCTCCCCTGTATGGAACCTCAACATTGTTCTCTCCAGGCTCCGGGCCCTCCATTTGAGCCTTTGAATAAGGGTGAATTACAATTTCTTTCATGGAATGTTGCCTTTCTAGTAGCTATTACATCACTCAGAAGGGTGAGTGAGATCCAGGAACTAACAATTCAAGAACCATTCTTGCAACTCCATCACAACAAGGTGGTTCTAAGGACAAATCCCAAATTCCTTCCAAAGGTCATTTCACCATTCCATCTCAACCAGTCTGTTGAGTTGCCAGTATTCTTCTCCCAACCTCAAACAGTAGCTGAGAGAGCTCTCCATACGTTAGATGTCAAACGAGCTCTCCTCAATTATATTGATAGGACAAAGCCATTTCGTAAGACAAAACAGCTTTTTGTGTCCTTTTTACCCCCGCACAAAGGTAACCCCATTTCAAAAACTGGGATTGCAAGATGGATTGTTAAATGCATTCAAATTTGCTACCAAAAAGCAAAACGTACTCTATCCATTCCCCCTAGGGCTCATTCCACCCGTAAACTAGGGGCATCTAAGGCATTTTTAGGGAACATTCCCTTAGATGATATCTGCAAAGCAGCTACATGGTCTACACCGCACACATTCACAAAGCACTACTGTGTAGATGTGCAAGCAAAACAACAAGCTAGTGTGGGCCAGGCTGTACTCAAAACACTATTTTAAACCACTGCAACGGGTACTGGTACTCGCCGCTAAGGGAGAGAACTGCTATGCAATCTATGCACTAGTGTGTGATCTGCAGCCCATATGCCTCAAACGGAAAATGCTACTTACCAGTATGCATCTGTTCTTGGCATGTAGAGCTGCAGAGTCCCACACGCCCACCCGCCTCCCCGGCTACCTCTATCTGTTCCAGTATTATCTTAATTAGATATATTATTCATGGGCATCTCTTTCCGTTCTCACACACCATCATTGCCCGTAATGGTGAAAAACAGTCTGAAGATGGAGTCGATGCCCATGCGCACTATGCTCCAGAGGAGGAGTCATCTACCATACAAAGACTCTTCCAGGACAACAACAAAGTGTAATCATCCGGGCCCACCACCAGATGGCGATCTATGCACTAGTGTGTGACTCTGCAGCCCTACATGCCAAGAACAGATGCATACTGGTAAGTAGCATTTTCCTTATGAGGCAGGTGGCTGCCCTCATAAACATCAAAGTGTGAGGGACGTGGTGTTCTTATTATGGATTACCGTCATGAGGGGACTGCTTTTTGATATAACTGTCATGTATTGTTGTAACCTGGAACTGCTCTGCTCTTAGCAATTGTACTACTTTGGATGTTGCTTGCTTTGTAAACACAATAAAAATTGGTTATTAAAATAAAAATGTTGGATGGGAGACAGCTGACTTAACATGAGCCTGCAGGAGTAAGATTAGATTAAGCGATGTGACTTTGGATCAGTGTTTGGCACAGGAATTAGACTCATGCCCGGGCCCAGTAGTACGGTAGAGGAGACTACCCTTTATGAGAGACAAAAACCTGGCATGCGCCACCCAATGTAGAAAGGGTGGAAAAAGTAAATGTCTTTCACCTGCATAGTCTTAAGATAGTGTCACCTTAGCTGATCTTTCACCAGAAATTCCTAGCAGGCATGGCACTTGCGCCCAGATTAGATTATCCAGTGGCGCATATGTGAATCTATCCAGGACTGCCTCATTAATCAATAAATTATGTGTGGAGGGTTCATCTCGCACCAGCACATTGCATGACAGTGTGTTGTCCATTCCCCCAAACTGAGGGCCTGCAAGAAAAATAATAATATTCAGAGGCCCCTGCATAAGATAAAGGACAATCTGGAATAAGAAGCTGCGTCTCTCTCAGGCCGGAAGAACATTGAGATCTGTCTAGTTATCTCTGTCTGCTCTGCACAATCAGGCAGGTGATGATGGGGTAAAGTGTTCTTGTTCAATCTTTAGGATGTTGGAAAGCCTACCTTTGGACTTCCATCCAATTGCAAATCATCTGAATTTCTGATAGTGCCTAAATGCGTGGTTATTCCATGCATAAATTAGATTGTTGGAAGGATGTCTTCTTCCCATCTGATTGGATTAATATTTCTTTGATCACATGCCACTATTGACTGGAAAGACCACCAGATTGTGGATGCATTCACTTTAGATGATGATGCCTATGTAATGCACAGAAGTGTGGAAGTTCATTGCATGTTGCAGCAGAGTAAATTAAATCTTAGATTTTTTAAGGGATATTAATAACGTAACATGTGGGATGCTTAAGAATATATATGAACAAATCATGTGCTTTAAGTTTGCATTTGTTTTTAAAGAAAGATAATGCAATGCTCTTATTTTAAATATGATCCAACAGGTAACAGAAGCATGAACAGAAAGAGAATCACGGGTAATTCCTTGAAATGTACCGATAGATCAACATTCAACAGACCTACGGGGAAACGTCTTCAAGGAAGCACGGTCAAGAACATATTTGAAAACCCAAATTCTATGCACCAGTTCTGGTCAGGAAGTGAGGAAGAACTAGGGGGAGAGGAAACTCAGCTGTTGCAAGGTGACTGCAGCCAGAAAACTCACTCAGGGGTACATCAAGTATCACCTGTCGTACATAGACCAGAAACATACAATATTCCTGAGAGTGCAATAAGAAATTACAACATTATCCAGTGTGAACCAAATCCAGCACAAAGTTCCAGACAACATATTCCTCCTGAGACTGAGCAAACCAGCCAGAAGAAAAGCCACCCTAGAGATCAACGTACACATGAATTGAAAGGAAAATACAGATGTAGCGAATGTGGGAAAAGCTTCTCTGCAATGTCAAATCTTATTACACATGAAAGAATACACACAGGAGAGAGACCTTTTCATTGCACTATCTGTGGAAAAAGCTTCAACCAAACAGGGGTTCTTCATAGACACCAGAAAATGCACACTGGTGAAAGACCTTACCAATGCAACACATGCGGAAAAAAATTCAATCAAAAGCACCATCTTCTTGGACACCAGAAAATACATAAAAAAGTGCAGCAGCTCTGTGAGACTGCTCCTTTGGGAGCTGCGAGCACTACAGTATTCCAGTAACAGATGAGCAGATGAAAAGCAAAATGAAATTGCAAAAGATAAAGACATTGGTTAAACAAGTACCAACTAAAACGGAAGGTACTATACAGTGTGACCTGGGAGAAGCAGACGATCATTGGTCTCCAATGAATACAACATCCTCCATTCGAAGAGACAAACTGGTGAAATATGTCAGTGTCACTCCTTTTAGCGGCAGAAGATATACCAAGTTGAATTTCCAAGCTACTCCAGATCACAAGCCGGTGAAAATTTTACAGTATGAACTTCAGAACAAAAGCATTTTTGGCTTAATAACGATGATAAGAGGAAACATTACTACTAATATATGAGCACAATAAAGCAAAAGGGTCACCTAACACACTATAGTACTTGAATTGGGTCAACTTTTAACATTCTGTAGGTGCAGAAGCAAAGACAACTCTAGTCCAGAGAGAGGCAACCTAACAACATTCATATCACAGTAACTAGAGAAAACTGTGCAGGTCTTGCCATGCCAGGCTTGCGGATGTTCCTTCCAACACCAAATTAAAAATTCTCCCCCTGGAGTAGTTCCATGGCTTTAAAATATCTTCTCAAAGCTCAGAACATCTTGACAGCTGCATGTGTGCAGTGCCCATGCTTTTTACATCAACTGCTGTAGTGCAGAGCGGCCTGAGAGTTAATCAATATTTACATTATCAGGGCGGGCCTTTGAAGTTCACTGCCCTGGGCAGTGAGGTCAGACAGAGGACTCCTTGGGACAGCAGCCTTTCTGTTCCTAGACTTATTGATATACTTTGCGGTAGAGTTCCTTTCTTTAGGGAGAGAGAGTTTGAAATAAAACAGTAGACTACTGACTTTATCCCTCTAATTTGGGCAGGAAAAAAAATCTATCTTGGACAAATAACTTTTGCATCTTTCATTTATTAGATAAAATGTTGCCAATAAATAATACAAATATATTATAATAATTGTAAATTAATTGAAAATAATTTCCTTTCAAATTTCAAAATATGTTACTGATAGTAAAAAGAACAAGTTACACCAAATATTATTCTTGCAGGATAATTGAAAGGGAAGGCATCCTTTATTGTCTGCGCGTATTTGGAAAACCTCATCCTAGCAGCCATTGCTTTTGAGCTAATGAACAGCACACAGAGAATATATTCCATAAAGTTCAAATAGAGCTGACGCAGACCATGTTTACAAGAGATCTTTTTTCTAAACTGCCTCCACTGAAGGTATCATCATTTGACTTGAATTCTATCAAGTCACCTGTGTATCGTTCTGTGCATCATTATTGCATCAGCAATGTTACGTCGTCTTGTGCTGCTCCACCCTGACTGTCCGACAGCAATCCATGCCGCATTCACAACAGCCAATTCTGGTCCGTTGCTAGGCTCGATTTTAAACATATATTTAGTTCACAACTAGATATAAATGTCCCCTTCTGTATGGCTCTTCCACCGAAATGACTGCTGTGCAAGTGGTTGTAAAGTGCAGCATGGGAACCACGTCCCACTCCCCTGACTATTTAAGTGTGGATTGTCTCAGTGGTAATTTGCTATCTTGTGACCAGTGTTTGCACTGGAGCAAACGCTCCGACGTGGATCTGCCACCTGTACTCCAAGACAGGTGATTAATGCACTTTGTTGCACAGCTGCGGCAGAAACGCAGCCAAGCTGCGGGCCTTTGAGCTCAGAGGGGTCATTAGTAGCCACCAGAATGCAAATGGGGGTCTTAAATGTGTCACAAATTGATACAGTTGGATAAAGTCTTATGAGACACTTCCAATGGCGAGAGACTTCCCTAAGAATACTCGCAGGAAACTCAAGTTATCGAGACAGTGGATGATTTACCCAATGTGGACTTGTTCCTTTCTCCTTTAAAGATATTGCCATCATTCCCTTATTGAGGAATCCTGGAGCTGATCCATCAGTATTGAAGAGTGATCCTGAAACGTATAATTCCAGGAGTCTCCTTCCCTCCGCACCTTGTTTGTTCAGCAAATTCATTGGTTTAGGCGTCTCCTTAAAACCTAGCTTTTTGATCAGGCCTTTTTTTCTGCTTTCCACATCTTTATGATCAACTTTTCTTTCAATAAAGTATATATGGATATTTGTGAATGTGCACTCAATAAATGTAAGTGAACATAAGATATCTTGGCCAAAGCTCCTCCTAAATCACCCAATCTAAGAAATTTAGAGTAAAATCAAGTTGATTCAACCAGTGTCTCCAAGTGTAATGTGTGTAACTCAGTAACATTATTGAAAGAGTGTCCGCAGCCACCACTCGAACTACATTAGGTGCAATAGGAGCAATCTGTTGCTGGGTAGGAGCCAGTTACTTAAAGCAATGTTCTTTGCCAGAAGTTGGAAATTGTGTTTGTTATATTCTACAGCTCAGTAAGACATTATTTTTTATTACATACGCAAGCATAGCCTCCTAGCCTCAAGTTATTAGTCAGGGGAGAATACATTTATGTCAGGGTTAGCTGTCAAGTTATTGTTTTATTCTGAAGAGGTTGTATCATGCATAAGTTAAAAAAAAAAAAGACTTAGACATCCTTCCTCTGTCAAACGATGCGGACACGTTTCAGTTTATTTTCTGTCTTTATCGGAACAGCAGTTTTAGTCTTATCTTGTTTGATATCAAGTAGTACATAAATATGAAAGGTTATTTATTTAAGACTTCACTTGCATCACAATCTGATGTGATCCTTTGAATCCATGGCAAGGAGAATGTCCCAGAGCAGCCCAGAGTGAAGGCTTTTGTTATCTGTGCATTGTGGTTGCAACTTGGGCTACTTCAGCTCGCATGGATGATGGATTCAAAAGAAAACACATATTGAAGCCTGGATTCAGACTTAATTTTTGGGAGCTGTTCTGTTCTACAAAGGAGAAAAGGATGAGCTACCAACGCCTCAGATTAAAGCAAATCAAACATGCGCGAATCACAGAAGCTCTCAATTTCTTGAGATTTAGTAGACTAAACAAATGTTGAGGCGCGAAAAGAAGTGCAGCTCACATCAGTGGCACCATGTGCTCTATAGAAAGAAGCCACAGGTGGCACAATACTTGCTTGAAGTACAGCACATGGTGTTACTTGCTAGAACAGTAAGGCATAACATCTCCTAGCACGCTGTATAACACATGACAAAGGATGCAAAAATATTGTAAAGCTTGAAACCTTCAGTATTTCTCTTAAGGTGATTTTAAAAGCTTACTTAGGTAATTGGACCATAAAGTTAGACGTGCTTTTCATTTTTCTAGAAAGGCGCCTTAAGTATTAGAAATGAAGCTCTGTTAGTGTACAAGTGTGCGGCACTGAAGCTACAAAAGGCACATAGCACAATTAACACAAACCTGGGTTTTCAAAATTTTGTTTATTTACATTTTGTACTATATGATATGACTGTTTAGGAATCATGTGCTTTTTTATGAACCTGCCTTTGTAATAGAAGTGAATTTAGCTTTAGTGTTAATTTATGGATCGCAAATACCCAGCAGTATATTGTGGTGCAGAATGGGCAACTGTTAAAAATTGGGGTTCTCCACAGTATCGCTTGAGTTACTGTTTGTGAGAATGTTGTACAAAGCTTAACTTGTATATTCTTATACCTACTGCACCGCTAAAAATAAATGACATCACTTGCCTCTGTCTGTGGCATGCTTTGTATTGAGGTCCTTTTCTGTTTTCAAGAGATTAGTGTGTTTTACTCCTATGACGTACTGTCTGGTATGTGTACTATAGCTCACTTGCCACCCAACCTCCCACCACATCCTAGCATCTTGATTGGTTGCAGTGGGAATGCTCTACACAACCAAAGGCACTATAGGCCTGTGCCTTCTCTCCATCCCAGCTGTCCAAGACATCCTGGGTGGAGAAGTTTGAACTGCGCATGCCGGTTTGGCTGTAGCAAGGTAGCCAGCCAAACCAACAAGCATACTTCAAACTTAAGTGGCTACTCCTCACTGCTGCCAATCATTGGAAGCAGTGACGCACTGGCCCCGCCCTCCCACTCGTTTGCTGCCAGAGAGCACAAAATACAATGGTAATAAAATAATTTTTATTACCAATTTAGGTTTTCACACTTTCTGAGCAGCAGTGTGTGGGGGAGGGGGTGGGGGGAATGTGGGCGACACTCATCCGCTCACATGGAGGAACTGTTGCTGTTTGCTTGTTGTTGTGGTTAACAGGCTGATGTGAGTAGTTTTCCCTTCAGTGGTTTGTTGAAGGTTGGGAAGGGCTGATTGATTGTTGATGTAAGACAGTGGTCTTCAAACTTCTTAAAGCCGCACTCCCCCCTAGTGTAAAAATAAAATTCATGAGGCCCCCTCAGAATATTTCACAATTATTCTATCAAATTGGCAATGTTTAAATATGTCTCAACTTATTTAAACACAAAACGTTTCAACATTGCTAGTAAATTCTGTTACCATTTTAAAAATGCATCCAAATACATGATTGCCGAATATACAATTCTGGTCAGGCCGGCCGTACTAACGTGTAAAAGTATCCACAGTGTGACTGCTAAAAATGGGGGTGGACTGTTTGAAGAATATTTGGAGCCTCTTCCTTTTTGAACCATACTCCCAGCTAGGATATCAATGATAAAAGAAGTCAGTGATGGCCCATTACAGAGCGATCCTGCCGCTCATTTATTTCCTGCTTAAATCAAAGCACTGCTATCAGCATGCTTCTTTTGGTCAGAGCCTGGCGCCCCCCCCTCTCTGGAATCACATGAGGTCCCCGTAGGGTAGCCCGCTCCCCAGTTTGAAGACCCCTGATGTATGATGTGAGTTTGTTGTCTTTTTGCGTAGTGATTGGTCAATGTACAGAGGTATAAAGGATCAGAAGACATATTTATGAGCTCCTTTGGGCTGCTGTTGCGTTTCCTAAATCTCGAGTAATGTAACGGAGCGAAAATCGCTGCGTTGCATTACTCTGAATTTCCATAGAATTTGACGCAATCCCTGATTTAAAAGAACAGGTAAACCTGGGAATACACACAAAAAAAGAATACGCCTCACCAGGAGAAACTTAAGATGGAGAAATATATTTGCCCTAGTTTTTTCCTCTTTCTATATGTGCTGCATTCTGCGGCACCCTTGCACCATGTTGCAAACTAGGCTAGCCTTATACCTTGTCTACATTCTGCAGCACACATAGAAAGGAAAAAAATTAGGACACATAGAGGAAAAACCCTTTTTGCCCCTTCCTGCACAAAACAATCCTCCTTGCAATGTAGGAACCCTTGCACTATAGCAAGGGTGCCTGCGTTGGTGCTAGGATGTCAAAACAGCGCCAGCACAAGGGAAAATGACAAGAATGCACTGCATTGGAAAAATATATGGTGCAATCTTGCCCTTTTCCTGTGACTTGCTATGCTGCCATGCGCCACAAACGTCATAAATATATCCTCATGTACTTTGAACTTAGGGGCTCATTTACAAGGAGCTTGAGCCACCAATGCATCAAACATTTTGACGCTGTGGCAGCGCTGTCAGTACTCAATATTTACAAGGTGACTTATTGATCTACATGTTTCTGAATGGAACATTAACCAGCATATTATGAAGGTGCAACATGACAATACATTTTTGAAACCATTACTTGACTTTGCGTTTGTCACTGTGCCAGGAAATATCTACTTACACACATCACATCGACTAATAGTAGCCCTCAGAAGTTTACAATCGGGTCGGAAGCTGGGCATCAATGTCAAAGTGTCAGAGACAATTCACTGTCAATCAATCAATAAGGGGTTTGTTAACCACGACTACTCACCCGTAAGGGTCTCAAGGTGCTTGGGGGGGAGGGGCGTGCATGTTCCTGTCCATCAAGGAGGGGGTCTGTCGAAGAGCCAGGTTTTGAGGTTTCTCGCGAAGACGGGGAGCGATGTGGTTTGTCTGTGAAGCGGAAAGGCGTTCCAGGTTCTGGCTGTGAGGAAGGAGAAGGAGCGGCCTCCCGAGCTGGTCTTTCTGGTGCGGGGGACCACGGCGTAGGAGAGCTGGGCTGATCGTAGGGTCCTTTGGGGTGCGTGGAATTTGAGTCCGCTGTTCAGGTATGCTGATCTGGGTTCATGGAGGGCCTTTTGTGCATGTGTGAGAATCTTGAAGGTGACTCTAGCCTCGATGGGGAGCTGGTGGAGTGTGCGCAGGTGCTGGGAGACGTGGTAGTGTCTTGGCAAGTTGAGGACCAGTTCTGGATGTTTTGTAGCTTGCTGGTGTGGTTTTTGTTTATTCTGGGGTAAAGTGCGTTGCCGTAGTCGAGTCTGCTGGTGACGAGGGCGTGAGTGACGGTCTTTCTGTGCTCGAGGGGGATCCATTTGATTGTGCATTGTCACGTGTTTGTAACTTGCCTATTTCCCAAGCAATATCTCAGTAAACAAACACACCAGTAGGAAAGCTGACACTTTGGAAAGGTGACTTTTTAGTAATGAACGTGACGCTTTTGTAGGAAAATTGACACTTTACCATAAAACGCCATGCTTGAGTAGGAAATGAGGTACTCGAGCAGGAAGGGTGACACTTTTCTAGGAAGGGTGACTTTTCATCAGTAAACATGACGCTTTTGTAGGAAAAGTGATGCGTTACCACAAAACGTGACACTTGAGTAGGAAAGGTGACTTTTTCGTAGGAAATGTGACGCGTTCGTGGTGGAAACCACGCATCAATGGCCAAGCGTCAAAAACAATGCATTGGGCATTGTGTAACTCGCGACTTGTCTATTTCTCAAGCGAAGGATCAGAAAAAACGACGCTTTGTAGGAAACATGACGCATATATCCGAAACATGACGCATCCACACAGGAAATTATACAATGGCTCAGCCATGCTGCAAAGTAGGATGTGTGAAATTCCTTTCACTTACTGTCTTGAGTCTGTGCTGGCTGGTGGAGGTGTTTTTTGTTTGCTGGAGAGTTTGGTGTTGTTTCTTGGTCTTGTTGGTGTCTGTGCTTTCTGTGTCGTGTCCCTAAATTGTCACTTTTGTTGTTTATTTGTATATTGTGATGTTTTGTGTACTGTATTATAGGGTGTTTGTCTTAATAGGGGTTAATGGTTATAGGGGCGGTGGACAGGATAGTGTTTCTGTTGTTGGGTCTAGGGTGACTAGTGGGGGTAGGGAGATGTCGGGTAGGAGCAGGGCCAAGAGCCTGACAGAGGAGGAGTTTGGAGGCCTGCTGTGGAAGCTGGTGCAGTACGTGCCTGACTTGCTTGAAATTGCAGGCAGGGTTATCCAGGGCTACCCTGTCAATGAGAGGTGGCACCAGTGGGAGAAGGTGCGGTTCCAGATGAGCAGAGTATTTGGTGTCGAGCAGACCATCCATCAATACAAGCAGCACTGGGCAGATATCGTCAGCCGAGAACAGGAGCTCCTGGATCACCTGGGGATAGAAGTTGGTGGGCCTGTCTGTAAGTTCCTATATACCATGAGCTTGTAGATGTGTGGCTGTAGCAAAATACTCTCAACGGCCTATATGGGCCTTGATAGGTTTATGTTAATTAACGGTGCACTGCTCACATGTAAGGAGCTAAGTGAAGGAGACAAACATGGGTACTGTGATGTGTGTAGCATTGAAAAGAACATGTATTGACGTGAGAAGGGCCCTGCATTATCATACTGTGCACAGGCGGTCAAGCAATTTGGACTTTTCACTGGGCAGCAAAGCCAGGCACCCTTGCAGCATGTTGCAAACAAGGCTGGTCTTATACCTTGTCTGCACTATGTGCAGCTCATACATGATGTGCCTGTTATCATCTGAATACACTGCAATATGACATACATATGTCCATCATGAGGGCATTCCAACTTTGCCTTGTGCTACAAGTTTAACTTACGGACAATACCAGGCATTTCTAAATGTACTGTGCTTCATATGTACACAGCGTACATGTTCACCATTCACAGAGCTATGTACCATGTTTTTATCTTGTAGGTGGCCCACACCCATACACCATTGGTGGGGTAGCGACATTCTGCAAAAAGGAACTACACCTTACATGTGGATTTACTACAGAAGTAGGACGAAGTTGCATGGCAAATGACAGGGCCAAATTCCCACTTGGAATCATTAGCAATGTTTGCAGGCCCACATGAGGGATGCCTCTTAATATGATGCGCTGCTGTAGTGGCAGTTATGATGTGGATACGTATAGCACATGTACCATCACCTGCCCCAAAATCAACTGATGGTAATTAGTTTTAATTTCTCTCAGTCATACAATGGATCGAAATTGGCAATATGTACAGCCTATCGGTGACATGTGAGATGGGGTGCCAGAGGAGAGATTTGCAAAATGGCATGGTGGTACAAAGGAAGTTGTGATTAAACTTAATTTAAAAATGGAAGTGTAGGGATGAACTTCTATCTGCACATTGCTACTCTTGCATACACATGGTAATTTATGGAGCTCTTTTTGTGGCAGGTCCACAATCCTACACCAGTGCAGACTGAATAGGTATGAGTGGATGTGGGACATGTCACCAGTCCATACATGGCAATGCTGCTACATGCCTGACTCGATCCAGTAGCCTGTAATAGATACATTTCTATACCTTTGTACTGTTTTGTGAGACATAAGGCCCATGTGTTAAGTATCACAGGCATGTATGCACTGTGATGTCAGCATACCGGCCATTCCACATTCCACCAAATGCAGTCGTTACCCATACTTCATCCCCAGGAATTCTCTCCATTGAACAATTTCTGGCCAATTACCTGAAAGATACAGCTCAATAGTCTCAAATATCTTCACTCTACAGCACGCATGTGCACACTCATCACAAGGAGTCAATATGAGTGGATGTGCTTCTCGGTAACAATCCATACAGGGAGGTTGGAACAGACTATTGTGGTTGTCAAGGAGCACATGCTCTTGTCTGATTTTCATTAGGTGCTCAATGTTCAAATGTTCCAGATATGTCCATGTGTCATTCTAGGAGAAGTATCCAAATGGTCTGTCGAATCTGGGGTAGCTAACCACACTCTGGCTATGTTTCAACTACTTGGCACTGAGTCGATCTATGCTGCTATGTGTGTGGCTTTGTGTAAATGCCATAACAGTGAAGCATTGCTGAGGCACAATATGTGTACTTGCTACACATCACTCATTTCACATAGGTGATTGGCCATGGATTTTAGCCTCTTGCATGTAATTCCCCATGGAGCACCTGGATGGACCATGTGTACCGTTCCATGTGTATATCCATAGATCCAAATCTGTCTTCAATGCACATGGGCACATGGTAATGAGGATAGGTACTGCCATTTCCTGTACCTACAAGGTCAAAAACTGATGTTCGAGGCATGTGGGCTGCTGAATTCATATCTGTGCATAGATAGTCAAAAACTGATTTATTTACCAATGTTAAATTCGTGGAAGTACATGCTTGTCATGATATGTTACATAGATGTAACTTTTGTTGGCAGGCCATGCCACTTGTGCTGCTAATAGTAATTAATGCATGAAAATGTTGACAATTATGACAAATAAGCTTGGTCAGATTCATGTGTCCGTCCTCTGCAACAGACAACATGTCCCCAGAGCAGGAAAAGGCATACTGGATCCGCCTGGAGAGATGCCGGCACATACGCCACATTGTCAACACCTTCAGGCTCATGTAGCACAAGTTTGAGAGAGCAAAGGCAGCAGGGACCTGGAAGTCGCCACCTCAGGGACAGGAAACTACTGACAGGGCAAGCAGCAGGCGTCAAGTGGAGGATTCCCATGGTGGGGATCCAGGACCCTCCCCAGCCCCACAGCAGTGGCACCACAGCCAGTCACCACTACCTCACAGCAGACAACTTAGAGAGGCAGTTGCTGCAGGGCCACCAAGAGAATGCCTTGAGGTTGGCAAGACTGCAGTTGCATGTGGCAACCCTCATGCAAAGGGTGACTTACAGACTTTACAGCAGACTGTGGGCCATATTGAGTATAAAATGTAGGCCCTTCCTCCAACTTCCTGCCCTCACCAGTTCTTCTTAATTGTTTTAATAGTAATAGTGTAGACGTTATCCTAGGTTAGGATAGTTGTTAGCATAGAGGTAGGTTAGGGTAGTTTTGGTGTTTTTATAGATTTTACTATGTATCTGTTTTTAGGTGGGGATAGGGGTGGGTAGGTTTCTAAGTGGGTGGGGATTAATGTTTAGTATGTGTATAAAAAAGACAAATGAAAATATAATATATACGTTTAGGTGTACTACAGGTGACAGCGCGCCGTTTGGCAAAATCACCACTGCGATTTTAAACTAGCCACGTTTCTGTGCCGCTGCTAATATATTTTATGTGCTTTTAATACTGCCAAAATCATTTAAAGTTGCTACCTACTGATTTTGCTTATTTGCATACTTCTCGACGCCGGTCCCCATTCAACCGCAGCTTGTGCTGTTTGAGTGGAGGGACGTGGCTCCGCCCTGTTTTTTTTTTTCTCACTTCCGCTGCCGGGGGGCTATTTAAACAGAATGACAGCATGACCGCGCAGCGACAGGTGACCGCGCCATTTGGCAAAATCACTACTGCGATTTTAAACTAACCAGGTTTCTGTGCTGCTGCTAATGTATTTTATGTGCTTTTAATACTGCCATATCATTTTAAAGTTGCTACCTACTGCTTCTGCTTATTTGCACATTTCCCGATGCCGGTCCCCGTTCCACCGCAGCTTGTGCTGTTTGAGTGGAGGGACGTGGCTCCGCCCTGGTTTTTTCTCTCACTTCCGCTACCGGGGGTTATTTAAACAGGATGCCAGCACAGCCGCGCAGCGGGTGCGTCAAAGACAAGCCCGTCTGCGCCCGGATCGCTACCAGCACCAGCCAGGCTGCCCTTTTTCAAAACTATAAGGTAACACAATGCTCTAGAGCTAGTACCCTTTTTGACTTGTACTTGGTTGTTCATAGTCTATTTGTCTTTCAGAATCTGTTACCTTTGATTCTTCGACTTCACAACCTTCAGCTTCTGGTGTCTCAGCTGATTTGGTCAGTTGCTGCTCTTATTCTTCAGATGGGCTCGGAATTCTTTTGGTATGGCTAGCATGAATCCAATTGGGTAAACCTGCACACTTCACTGCTGTGGTAGTGACAAGTATGACTTGAAGTGGTTTATCCCACCTGGGTGCTAGACACGATTTTCTTGCGTGTTTCTTCACTAACACCCAGTGACCAGGATTCAACTTATGCGCCTGGTCTGGCTGCCTTGCAACTGCGTCTTCTCCGACCTGATGAGAGACAGAACGCACTATTTTAGCCATTCCTTTGCAATAGTCCAATACCAGATCATCAGTTATATTCATCAATTTATTTCCAGGAATAAATGCTTCTCTCATGAGCACTTCATGAGGGCTTAAGCCTGTTTTCCTGTCAGGAATGCTTCTGAGACCCATCAATACAAGAGGCAACGCATCTGGCCATTTTAGCATTGGGGATGCGCACATCTTCCCTAACCTTGACTTGATTGTGCCATTAAGCTGTTCAACTGTTCCAGAAGCCTCTGGACGATAAGCACAGTGCAGTTTTTGTTCAATGTCAAATGCAGCACAGATTAAGCGAATTATCTCATTATTAAAATGAAGTCCTCTAGCTGATTCCAAAGTAACTGGAAAACCGAAACGAGCTAGCATCTCCCTCAACAATAATTTAGCAACTGTGAGACTGTCATTTCTTATTGTGGGGTATGCCTCTACCCATCTCGAGAATAGATACACTATGACAAGTACATACTTCAATCTGTTGCACGGAGGTAACTCTATGAAGTCTAATTGTAGCCTGGTGAATGGTCCCTCTGCCTTTCCAATTTTTCCCCAACTAACTACTGTCTTTCTACCTGGGTTTTGCTGCTGACAGATCAAGCATCTTTGGCAAGGGCTCTCTGCGACTACCCTAGACTTTGGATTGTACCAACTCTGTCTGAATAGTCTGATCATTGAATCCCTGCCAATATGTGTTGTCCGATGGTATACTCTTGCCATTTGAGAGAGTAAGCAATCTGGCATGACTGGTCTGCCATCTAATTACATCCACACTTCATCTTCTGTCCTTTTTGTACAACCTGACTTTATCCAGATTTGATATTCCTCAACTTCTTCCTGCAACTGTCTGATCTCATCCCATGTTTCTGGAACTGAGAAAAACATAAGTTGGCAGCTGGTTTCACCTATTTTAACTTTTCTGTTATTTGCCATTGTATTTTCCGCACAGTATTGAGCAATTTGGTCTGCATACCTATTACCTGCCGTCACATGGTCATTTCCTGACTGATGTGCAGCGCATTTAACAATCGCTATTTCTTTTGGCAATTGTAATGCTACCAACAAATCTTTTAAATTTTTACTGTTTCTGATAGGAGATCCTGAAGAAGTCAGAAATCTCCTCTGCATCCAGATTTTCCCCAATGTTGCATGCCTTTGTTAAGGCCACCAATTTGGCTGCTTGTGCAGACTTGACTCCCGGTAAACAGGATGCTTCAATGACTCCTGAAATTTTGCATGCAGCACTTAACCCTCCTTCCTCCGTTCTCAGACATGTCCCATCCACGAACAATTCATGATCAGATTCCTTCAAAGGAGCTTCTTTTATATCTGGATGGGGCTTAGTACATAATTCAGTCACGTCCAAACAATCATGATCAATCTCATCTTTCACTTCCTCACAACATGGCAATAATGTGGCAGGATTCATTATTGTACATCTTAGCACTGCCACATTTCCTGCTCCCAAAATCACTCTTTCATACTTAGTCATCTGACTAGGAGTGAGGTGCTGTGTTTGCTTTCTTTTTAAAAGAATCTCAACTGAGTGTGACTCACTTTGCTCCAGACTCATACAAGTGGCAGCGACTGCTTTTAAGCAGCCAAGTAAGGCTGAAGCCACTGGATCCAAGGTGGCAGAGAAATACGCCAATGGACGTCGGCTCAATCCATGTCTCTGTGTTAAAACTGAAAGTGCACAATTTTCTCTCACAACAAAACAGCGCAAACTCTTTTGAATAACCAGGCATGCCTAAGGCAGGGGCCTCACAAAGAGAATTTCGCAATTTCACAAATGCTTCCAAACATTCGTCATTCCATTCAATTGGATCTTTCGCTCTTTTCCGAGTCAATTGTATCAATGGTTTCGCTAGAAGGGAAAAGCTATATATCCACTGCCTTCAATACCAAACCACTCCCAGGAACATTCTCATCTCCTTCTGTGTCTGAGGTAGTTGCATCTGTTTGATTATTTTTATTCTTTCTGGTGTCATTTTTCTAACTCCTCTTTCTATTTAATGCCCTAAATATCTAACTTCTGGTTGACAAAACTGCAATTTTTCTGGAGACACTTTGAGTCCTCCTTCAGCCAAATGGTTCAGTAATGCAATTGTCTCAGTGACACAATCTTCCTGTGTCTTTGATGCCACCAATAGGTCATCAATGTACTGAACCAAAACGGATTTCCCAGGCATAATTAATGACACTAGACACTTTTTCAGGATTTGATTGAAAATTGAGGAACTTTCTGTGTACCCTTGAGGAACTCGTCACCATGCCAAAACATGATCTTCAAACCGAAACGATACTGACTGTCTGGGTGTAAAGGAATGGAAAAGAATGCCTGGTACAAATTGATCACTGTAAACCAACCTGCATTCCAGGGTATTTGATAAAGAATCACTGCTGGAATTGGCACCACTGGGCAACAAGGCACTACAATTTTGTTTATTTTTCGCAAATCCTGCACTATCCTGTACTTTCCACTGGGCTTTTTGAGTCCCATGATTGGCGAATTACAAGGACTACTCATTATTTCTTTCAAAACTCTTTGTTTAATCATTTGATCAATTACTGGAGCAACTCCTGATTTTACTTCTGGACTCATTTTGTACTGTCAGGTGTTTGGATAAACTGCACCTTCTTTTACCACTATTTTCTCGGGGTGTACATTCGCCATTAGCCCTACACAACCTTTCCTGTAAAGTCTCACACCTCTGGATTAACAGTGTCTCTCAACTATTCTGGTAATTCACTTTCAGTTACTAATGAAAACATTTCATCCACTTCTGTACCTTGCTTAGCTAACATCATCTTGTAAACCACATCCTCGTCAGGAGTTTGGAAAGCAACACCATCAGGCTTACAGTAAATTGTACAATTCATCTTGCACAATGAGTCTCTTCCCAACAGATTTACTGGGCTCGAGTCACAAACTACAAACAGATGTATGTCTTTAAAATTTTCTATATACACTTCCATTGGTTTTGTCACTGGGTTCTAATCTGTTTATTTGACACTCCTACAACTTGGATAGTTTCTCCCAAGAGGGGTAGGTTTGGGATGTCTGCTGTTCTCACAGTAGACCGGGTAGCACCAGTGTCCAATAGAAAAGTAATGTCACTACCTTCAACTTTCCCATCAATAAATGGACCTGTCTGATCTACCGGCAAGGATGCACCAAGCTTGCACTACTCTTCCTCCCCCCTCAGGCACCATCATTGCACATAGTCCGATTCGTTATTATTCTGCAAAAAATACTGTAAAACCGCAGGGTTATTCTTACCACTTTCTCCGTGAAATCCGGTGTTCGCACTGTATTTTTGAAAATTCACATGGTTTGGCATAGGAGGTTGTGGCACCTGAAACTGTGGAGTAACTACCTGCTGCTGTTGCTGTTTCACAACCACTTCATTCTGCATCTGCGGATTTAAATTTTGATTTGGCCCATAATTATTCTGGACATTTTTACACTTGTTCTTCCAATGTCCAAGCTTTCCGCACGAATGACAAGGACATTCCTTCCTTGCTTCCTCTCTATTCATTCATCCTCGTCCTTTACCACCACTCAACACTTGTTCACTTTGATTCTGGTCTTTTATCTCATTATCAGTCTGGGAAATTAATTTTGCTTCCTGCTGTTCTGCCAATTTCACCTGTGCCCACATCATTTTCTCTTTTAGCTTTCTATGTTTTGCCTCAATGTCATCACAGTACTTTGCATATTTCAATATGTCATCTATTGTCTTACTTTGCAAGCACAGCATTTGCTGTTGAATCATCTGACTAATCTCTGGTTTCAGACCATACACAAACCGATATACAAAATGTCCCATATCCTTATCACCAATGTTCAAATCCACTATACTGTTTAAAGACCTGTAACAACCTTTCATAGTATGCGTGTACAGACTCTTTTGGCTCCTGAGTTGTTCTATCTAGCTTAACACAATCAGTCTCTTTGGGAGTGATTTTCCCTTTCAAGAAAGTAATTACTTGGTGATACTCTTTCATCACCTCCTCTGATGGCGCTCCTGTTTTGGAATCCCTTGGATATTCCTCATTTAGCCAATCAACTGTAATCTTACATTCTGTCCATAAATTTGCTGGTACCACAATATCGAATAAAGCATCCAAAACCTTCAACAAAACCTTTCAAACTTTCACAAATCTTTCCACCTGTTTGTACCATTCAACTGGTTTTTCTCTTAACCTAGGGAAATCATTCGTAAATGACAAAATATCCTGTCTACTCCAAAGAATATGAACATATCCACCACCAGGAACGTCTCTCATTGGACATATCCTCTCAACCTTATCTGTTTCTCTCACTGGAAATACAGATGACACTTCTTTTGCTTGTACTTCCTCGTCCACCTAATCCTTCATTTGTCCATATATCCCCATTTCGCAAAATATTCATCAACTCTTTTATCTCTAATCTTTTACCAGAAACCGTCTTACTTTCTAAATCCTTTTCAGTAAACGCCACTCGATATGGTTTTTGCAACAATTTCGATTTCCCTATGTCTATTCCAATCTCTGAAGCTACTTCTGTTAATTTCTCATGAAATACCTTTGATCTCCTGGTTATACTCTTGCATAAAAATAGCAACTCTTCATCATCGTAGATGTTCAATCTTTCTGTACTCACATTACCAGCTATCATTTTTTCCAAATCCACTTTCAACCTGCTGATATCTAGAGTCTTTGATTGTGAGCTTCGTTTTTCTATTCCCTGTGCCCATTTCTCTAATTCTTCAGGAGTAACGGTTGTTGAACCCCCTGTTCTTGTAAGGACCATAGACTCTTTTTCTTTCAAAATCTTGGGTGAAACTCTCTTTGGGGTTTCTGCTAAAGGTTCCATTATTGGAAGATCCATTAATGAAATGGCTGAATAACTCTCACTGGCCTGATCGGACATCACCACTTCCTTTCTAAGGTTATTCATAGGAAGTGTCATAGCTTGAGGTTTCGGGCAAACTTTATCTCCATATAATGGGATAACAGGACCAATAGTCACTGGTACTGTCAAGGCTTCGGCATTTAAATTTAATTGGCTTATTTTCTGAACTAATTATTTCCTAGTCTTAGTTAAAGCTTCTTTCTCATTATCTTGCAACACCCTATTAACTGACGTATCATGTAAAATTTGTGGGATTAAAGGCGTACCTATCATCGGTGCACTTGGGGTGACTCTAGTAAGTTCCTCTTGGTACGGTGGAGGGTTCTTAATTAAAATATCCTCCAACAATTCATCACCCGATTCACCATATCCTGTCGTATTTGTGTGTTTCTTTATCTCCTTACACTTGCTCCCTGTTATTCAGCCATTAATACTGGATATACAGCTCTTCTCGAACGCTTCATTTGATCTCCACTCGACTCATACGGATATCTAGGCAATAATCCTCTAAATCTCTGACCACTTCTGAAATTTTCACGATCAAATGCCTCAATCTCCCATTCTTCCAAAGCTTCCTACTGTGTCATTCTAGGACTTGGTTCTAACATATTCATTCTATCACTCAAATTCTGTAGTATCTTTATGTTAAAAGTACCATGATCCGGAAAAGCCAAAACACCATCACCTTTCGTATACGCCACCCAATTCTCCAACCATACACAGGTGTAATATCCTTTCTCCATCATCATAAATGAAGCAGGTGTCTTAGGTGGCGGAATAGGAATTCCCTCTCTAGTCATTACAGGTTTGTCTTTCTTAAAGTAATTTTTAATTTTCTTCATTAACATAATTTTTTTTTGTCCTCCAAACATTTCAGACGGACGATATAGGAAAGAGTCTTTCGTATACCTTCAAACTCTATTACCCACGTCCTGTCATATGTCAGCACGGCTCACACCCGCAGTCAAATCAGAGCTCAACATACAATCCTTTTACCACCAATCCTAGCCCGGCTTCTATCTATCAACCAATCAGGCTGGCACTCGTGGTCTGACCAATGCCAGCGCGGCCTTTTGTGACATTAGTATTGCTCCTCACTACTGACCCTCCCTTTACCATCTGCTTCTTTCTCACGCCCGCTGTTCCAACCAATCCCAGCGCGGCTCTTTGTGACGTCAGGTCAACTCCTGCGACTGATCCTCCTTTTATAAGGCTATACGTATTTCTTTAACTTTCCTCAAAATAAAATTTCTTTAGTAACGACATAAAAACATTCGCTACTCTGTCTGTTTCACTAAACCAGGATAGATTTAAATTTATTCCAGAATTCTTTCACTTCAAGTAAAATCCTTGCTTACCCTTCCTTCAAGCTCAGAGAACCAGTTACTTCTTCAGTGTCACCCGTGTTGGAAAATGAGACCAAAGTTTCATCAGCGAACCCCTTTTGCTATCATTCGCACTCCACTTTTACACGATATAGTCCCTAATACAACACGGCCAGCCCTCCGAAGCCTCTCAGTGTTATGACAACAGACGAGTAACCTCCTGCAGTGTGGCTTCTGTCACCACCCGCTATTCCATTCCCGGGATGCCCAGACAACCACTGTACCTGTGCTTCTAGACAACATAAAACAAGACACTAACTTGTTTGTTAAACATAAATCAATAACAATATTTATCACCATACTAGTTAATAATAGCCATAATTTTGCTACCAGAAAACTGATCCAGCAGTTCACCAACAACAGATACTCCACTACCATATACTCACCTGGGCCAATAAACTCACAGTGCGTAAAACCGCTGGGGTCAAGTTTGTACTTTTCACAATGTTTAGGATTAGTTATTTCATACTCCTAACTAACCTTTCACTGATCAAGATGTTCTTTCCTCTGGTAAATGGACCATTAGTTGAACTAGTTGATGGTGATAATTAACCCTTGACTCTAACTTATTCATTTAAAGTAAATAACCACAGACTCAGGAAGTTTTTTAATCTTTATCTAAATAATTGTATGTGAACCTTTCCAAAATACAGTGCAGTCACCATCATTTTTAAAGGAGAGAAAATTCATGCGTGTACTTCGAACTCATATAATAATCAATGCACAGAAAGGGAGAGGACAGAGAAAAGAACATTTGCAAATAACAAGAATTATATTTACCAAGGATGGTGTGAAAGACCAACCCCCACTGGTAAGAGTCCCCCGGGAACAGGTCAGGAGACAAAGACTCCAGGACAGGATAGATGACCTTTCTAGAATATTGATGATTGCGCCGCACCCCTCTCTGACATGCTCTTCCTCCTCGAGATTCTAACGCGATCTTCTGATCTAACCCAATTAAATTAGGATAGATAGTTCTGCATTCGGCTCTTCATCAGCATCTCGCTGCACCTCTCCCAGCAACTACAGCATCCACGACTCACAGCATCTGTGTCTTCTTCGTCCAACTAACTAAAGCTATCTTAATTATACCTTTCGTTCTTCATGTACCACCCACTAAAGTTTCAATATCGTAAAATACCAAATATGATTGGTCAGTCAAGGGGGGAATCTCCATCACTTTTATATAAGGAATGAGCAGTTCCTAGGGGTTACTGTCTAGGACAGGGGGGGGGGGGAAAGGGGAAGAACAGGTCTTTCTTCGAAAAGCCCTCACACACCCCAAGGGATGTCATGCTTCATCATTTGGGCATTTGCCCCTCGTCAGGCCGGCGCTGCAATGCCTGACGGGCTCCCGAAACCGGGGCTCTTTATCGGGGATCTTTTGAAGAAGCCTTATGGGTGCGTGGGCTAGGTAGTGCACATGGAGTGGGGTAGGTAAAAAAGGTTTTAGAGCCGTCCTACTAAATTCAAGTTTTAATTTTTGAGGTAGCTCCAACCTTAATAAAAATGTAGAAGCCCTGTGTAGGAAATAATGTTCCCTAAGGGCTAATCAAGCGCGAGTGTGGTCAACATGTTTCGTGCCCCAGCTGCCCCAGAAGGGGTCAATGGCACTTCGTCAGGACCAAGTGAGTGTGAAATGAGTGCACTACCGTATAGCACTAGTTGCTAATTACGGTAGGGGGTAATTAATTAAGAACTGGTACTGGGATGTACAGCGACCTGTGGGAGAGGGGAGAGAAGACCAAAAAAGGGGAAAAAAAGAAGAAAAAGAAAACAGAACCAGCGGTTAAACCTGCCGGGAGGCATATAATACATATACTGGTGGGTGGTACGGTGAGAAGCACACTTGTGATTCACAAAATAAGATTCAATTCACTGTATAACGTCCAAAGCCGGCCAGTGGATGCAGGTTGACTAAGTAGATGCGACGTGATTTAAACAGTGCTAGGGTGCCAGAAGTGGTTACTTGGCTGAAGACCCAATGTAACGTGTACGAAAAATAAGCGATCTCATGTGACTTGGTAGAGGAACCAATCTAATCACTCATTATTAGTGGGGATCACTCTCAACGTTCATCACTTGCGCACATGTGTTGGCAGCACAAATTAAGCAAAGTTAAAAAAGTCGGGGTGAACCGGAGCCTGAGGAACACTGACAAATGAAAGAAGGGGCTTAAAACCAGGCAGCCAAAGGAGACTAAAAATTAAATGATAGTGACTGATATAAAAGCATGCAAGCTCGACGCGCTGGTGTCAAAAGTGTAACGCGCCGGGCACACGCTAAAGACTCACCCCCAATAACCTAGTTCCGGCTGACGGGGAGGAACAGAGCACATTAGTTGCTCCGGAGTCTAGGAAAACAACAAGAGAGGTCAGATCACATCAAAATGGTGACAACACTACGGCGAAAAATAGGCTTACCGTCTAAATCCAGACAAACAATAGAGTACTCACAGCGGTAGACGAGCTACTTGCCGGTGTCCTACCCTCGCTCTGGGCCCCGTAAGGAAACCTTCCGGGGGGAGTTCTTAAATAGCGCTGTATGAGGAACGTCCCCGAACGTGGCGGCCATTTTGGATAGGGCTATCTTCGCGCTTCAATCAGGATGACATCCGGGAAGTAGTAGTTGCCCGAGTTGTTTCGTGGCAGCCATATTGTAACGGGGAGGAAGGGTATGCCCAGTGTAGGTGTTTAAACAGATAAGAAGGGAGGAGTGAATTCTTTGTAACAGGAGGGTAGACAACCTTACTGTGATGATTTATTAGTAATTCGACGAGATATATTTTCTCAAAGAATATTTTACAATTCGTGATGTTACCATGGGAGAATGGTAAAAAACAGAACACTTCCAGAAGTGCTCATAAGGAACGTACCCACAGTGTCTGCTATGGAATGAAGTGTCAGTTGGAGATTTAGGGAGTTGAGGTTGACATCATACCAAGTTTACATAGAAGGGCTTGCTATTTGATTCAGTTCAGCCCAGGGTGTGTCATCATTCAAAACCCTTGAGAGTAGTCCCACTTGAAAACCCAAACGTAATCAGCTAATAAAATGAAATGTAAGTTGGAGATTTTGGGGCGTTGAAGTAGACATCATACCGAATTTGCCTAGAAGGGCTAGCTATTTAAATTCAGTTCAGCCCAAGGTATGTCATCATTCAAACCCCTTGAGTGTGACCCCAACTTGAACACCCAGCATTGTTCTTTCCTAAACAGGGCTTCTTTTGTGATGGTAGGGAAGGCCTCTAGAATAGTCAAGTTTAGGTCATTAGGCGTGTGATTATGTTCCGCAAAGTGTGAACACATTTTGGTATTGGTTTTTTTACACCGTACATTACTTCTGTGTTCAGTAAGTCTGGTTTTAACTGGGCGTGTGGTCATCCCAATGTATTGTAAGGGGCAAGGACACGTAATGAGGTAAATACAGTTACGTGTATTACAGTTCGTGTGTTTTCTCTGGGTCCAGCTCCAGTTGCTAGTGAGTTGCACTGTTTTTGTAGCTCGGGTTAGTGGGCAAACCACGCATTGACCACAAGGGTAATGTCCACTAACCGGAGGTAGGTTCCATAGGGTGGTAGGAGCTGCAGGGTCTGTTTTTTTGGGTCTAGTGTTAATGAGGAGATCCTTGAGGTTGGATGTGCGTTTAAAAGCAAATCTCGTTTTTTGTAGGGACAATTCACCCGAGTCTAGTATTCGCCAGTGTTTATTGATGTTCCTTTTTAACAAATTAGATTCTGTGGTAAAAGTGGTCACACATGTGATAAGGTCTGATTCAGGTTTAGTCTGTGATTCAAGAAGAGTCGATCTGTTAGTGTTGCGTGCTCGTTTTTGTGCGTTGCTAATGATGCGAGCAGGATATTCTCTCTGAGCTAGATTGACACTAAGTTCAGATGCTTGTTGTTTGTAGTTTTCTATCTGGCTGCAGTTCCTGCGAATACACAGGAACCGCCCATAAGGAAGATTGTCCTTAAGTGCCTTGGGATGAAAACTGTTGTATTGTAGGGGACAATGGCTGTCAGTTGGTTTTTTATAAGTGATAGTCTCCAGGTTGCCCATGTTGTTAATAATAGTCAGGTCAAGGAATGGTAGTTCCTGTTCGGAACAGTTGGCAGTGAATTTTAAAAAAGGGTTTTTCCTATAGCGAAGTGAGAGCATGTTGTGCTGGGCTTGTCTACCTCTACACAGCTAAGAGAAGGGGGGAAAGAAAATTGGGGGGCATACCCAATAATGTAGATGTGGTACTGGTCAATACACAGAGCTTTTCTCCTCAAATTCCGTGTCTATTTGGTGTCATTTAGCACCCCATGGCGGAAAGCAACTCCATTATTGAGACCTTCGCAGCTATAATTCTGCATGTTCTTGGGTCAGAACAATGCAACCCCTGGTTTTGAAGAAGTTGAAGCACTTGATATTGATGTGTTACAAGTGTGAATATAACCATCTCTGATTTGTCCCCAATAAACAGAGGCAACCCAAAGTTGGTGAAGAACCTTCATATTTAATTAAAACAAATTAGTGTTCGCATAATTGCGTTACATTCACATTTCATCCTTCGTTACACGATGGCTAGCTTATTTCCTTGAAACATTCCGGTTACCACAACACTGCCTCGCTTGCTACCTGCAGCTTGAAATTTCAGCCCCACACAGGGCCGGTGTGAAGGACAGACCATTTCTGCATGGAGCACTGTTCACTGAGTCTGCCATGGGTGAGTCGGCTCCCCTTCTCCAACCTTGAATAGGATCAGATCCATAATTTGTCTAGAAGTCCATGCATGCCAGTTATAGTCCATCTGGTCAGTGGTGCCCAATGTACATAGGTGAACCTATTGTAATAGGGAGAGGCTGAGGTACTGTGTGTGTCCATTGACTAAGCACGATTTGCTTAGAAAGGCATTTCCTGGATTGGCCTCCCTTTAACCACCATAATTTCTCCACTTCTGACCTCACATCTGCACCAGCTAAACTAAATGGAAATCCCCTCTGATCAGATAGTTTTAATCTAATGTTGCTGAAGGATACCTCATACTCCTTGGATTGATCTGAGACTTGCACTACATTTGCACTCCCAAACTCTCAGCTAATGGGGATTGACATGGATGTGGTGGGAATGCCGTCACACTACATTGAATACTCAACACCACATCCATGGGAACACAGGGACCAATTTCTTATATGACCAGTGAACAGAGTGGACCCACAGACAACCCTGCTTGAAATGTTGTTACATCCTGCCCTCCACTATAGCCTTGCCTCTGCCTAGCAGTACCAATGACTACCTCTTTCTTATCGGAGACAAAATCCCCTTCTACTCCTGAGGACATTTCTCTATCTTCTAATCTCTCTGCCAAAGGCTCTCGTCCTAAGAATCATCCAGAAAACATGCAGGACCGTGTCTACTTAGTAAACGTTAAACACAGAAATACATGTAAAACAGATAATACTGTATTTTCTGGCTGTCCAAAAGGCCATCTACTATAAATAACTGGTAAATTGGACAGCAAATTTTGGAGGCAGTTAAATGGTCAGAGAATTTAGACGTGAATTTAGTGCTATTTTGCAGATGGACAGAAAATAGTTTTTTTTAACCCCAGCAACACATTTAATTTAAAATGGAGCAGTGTTCTTATTAACATTTGAAATTAAATTGAACAAATGAGGAGTTCATCAAAATTAGAAATTGCAGGTAATGCAACAATGAGCTCAAAGATGTATCTGCGAACGCATTTCTCCAAGATTAAAAACGCAAGACAATAAATATTTCTAAATTATTTTCAAATCAGTTGGTTCTCTTGAACCATTAGATACTTAAATACTAGAGTTTATCATTGGTTATGCTCCTGATGTTCTCCGACAGGTAGTGTATTATACAGTATGATTTGGAATGCTTATAATGCTAAGAATAAGTTACATTAAGTTTTTCATAACATTCTTATCAGCTAGACTAAGGGCCTAATTTAGAGACTGGCGGACGTGTACTGTGTCACGTGACAGAGATTCTGTTTGCCTTATTACAAGTACCTACAGGTTAGAATGCACTTGTACTAAAGCAGACTGGATACATGTCATGTTTGCGACTGAGTAATTCATCCGCCAAACTAATTCAGGCTCTAAATTCTGCGCTCAGAATTACAAATATGTGCGTTGCTGCTATCTTTTGGAACAGTTTGAAAAATAAACATCATAGAAGATTTACAGGACTATGGTAGACAGATAAAATATTGGTGGGTATTAAGTGAACACAATTGAACCCAGATAAACCAACATTTATTCCAAACAGATATCATAACTAAAATGGATAGTCAGAAAAAAGAATGTTAGAAGTAAATACATTATAAGCCCACTTTAATGAGTTGTGGGATTACATCTGACACTTTTTATATATAATTAGATGTTTGCTCATGGGTTAGCTTCTAATTGAAGCCACATTCCTTTATATGCCCTAATGAATCCGGACACATTTTCGAAAGTGAAAGAACAATCATAGATAAACATGGTCATTACATTGCACCTAAAATACAATATGAAGGTGAGTGGGTAGGCAAAGTGACCAGACTTTTGATAGATAAATTGCCCATATCGCTTATAAGTAACACTTGTGCATAACTCTTTACACTCTGGGCATGGTAATACAAGGTGACAAAAGTGAGGCCCAGAGCACGCTTTGCACACTGGGTGAGATCACTCAAAACCAATATTTCTAGGGAGAAATGCTACAAATACATTTACAGCACTCTGTTATTGAACCTTGCCAATATATCATATATGCAGTGCCAATCATGACAGAGAATGTTATTACTCTTGCACACTGCTCTCTATGCTAAAAAGGTGTTTTAGAGGATGCATTTACCACTACTAATTGAACACAATTATGAAGCGTCCCATGCACAGGCATTTTGCTGATTGCATTTCAGTAATGGCTAGTAACTGGGGATACTTTGATTTATCATCTAATGGTGGTTATTAAAGTGTGACAACCCCCTCATTGGTGTTAACAAATAGAGGCAATGGGCTTTTACACCTAGATAACTGATGGCAATGTGTTTCAACTGTTACATGGACCACAATCTCATCCTACTCATTAATGAGCATTCTACAGATTTGACAGGTTATAGGTTGTATTTTCAGTTTTTATATTTATTGTTTTTATTTGCATTAGTGTTTCATACCACATTCCAGTTCTCTATGGGTCGGCAAGATATTTTGGATTCTATTGTTTTTATTAGAATTACAGCTTTGCCACAAGCAGGGTACGTTGTTGAGAGGTGCAGTGGCTTTTCCTGAATGCTACATAATCATTGTACTGTCCATCAGGAGAGGTGCGGAATGAAGTACTCATTAGGGACAGAGACTTGTAAGAGCTTAGCCATAATTGTGTGTGTTTTCACAGTACTCCGGTCTGTGTGTCTTGTCTCTTGGAAAATATGATGACTATGTTTAGCAAAGCTCTTCTCACACTCCGTGCATTCCTCTGGTTGCTCCCTGTTAGGTGTTCTGTGATCTTTGAGATGATTAGTGATCTGTACTAAGGTGTCTTCGCAGGCATTGCACTGGCCCTCTCTTTTTGTCCAATGTGATTTCTGGCAATCAGTGAAATAACCTTGTACACCATTGGTCTCTTTCTTAGGATGCTGGTATTGTCCAGGAGTCATGGATGCTGCCTCTGTGTGCATTCTCTGATGGCCAATAAGACGCCTCTTCTGGGTAAAGCTTTTCTTACATTTAACGCAGTGATAGGACTTTGCTTTGAAACAAACATTTTCTGTGTGCACTGCCTGATGGCTTATAAGATATTGCTTTCGAGTATAGCTTTTTCCACATGTAGTACAAACAAATGGTTTCTCTCCCGAATGCATCATCTGGTGTCTTTTAAAATTTCCCTTGTGAGTGAAGCTTTTGTCGCATTCTGTACAATGAAATACTATTTCATGACAATTGCTTTTCAGGTGTATTTTAAGTCGTCCCTTTGTATGAAATCGTTTCTCGCAATCGTTACATTTCCACGGTCCCATGATTGAATGTGCTTTCTGGTGATCAATTAGTTGTCTCCGTGTTCGGAATCTTTTCTCACATTCAGTACATTGATGTAGTTTTGGAGACTTATGTCTAAGTACATGTCTCAAGAAACTTGCCTTGATGCTGTAGGATTTATTGCATTCAGAACATGCATATTGCTCTGTAGCTGGATGTGTTCTCTGATCTATTAGAACTTTAGGATTACCTAGAATGTGTTCACGTTCTATTGTTAAAACTGGATGTAAACTCAAACACACTGAGTTACTAAAATCACTCTGGCCTGGAAAAGTCTCATCTCCTTTAAGCTTTGTATTACTCTCTGACCACATTGCCCTTAGACCACCAGTGTCCTTGTGTTTGAGACCATTCAATTTTACTGTTCCTGACAAAGCTCTAAATTGAACGCCTTCTCTGTATATTTTTCAAAGGTTGCACCATTTTCCAGGCTCGTTGTTTCAGTACCTGCAAGACCAAAAGAAGAATTAAATCAAAAACTTTTTGACCAAACAGTGTATAAAGTAATTAATTACTACATGGAAACGCTACTATCAACAAACACCAGGGTATCAGCACAAATAGAAGTAACTAGAACACTGTGTGGGCTTCAAAGAAATGGCTTTTGGGAGATTCAAGGGGAACTCTGCTTATATTAAGATGAATCAATTATTATGGAAAGTGTGGCAGAGCAGGAGCACTACTGAGAAAACCACGTGGGCACTGTAGTTTAGGTGGCATGGTTAGAAATTTCTCAATGGCAAACCTCTGCATAGCTATGCTGTAAAGTGGAAAGAACACAATTATGTAAAGCCTTGTACATGAGCAAAACACATTTTTATAACCAAAAAGTATTGCTTTTAAGGCAAAAAAAACACTACACAAAACACACCGATCCTCTCCTCAAGCAGAGCACATTTGCCCCACATCCTTATACCTTTAGGGTGGAAGCTCACACATTTCAATATGAAGCTGGTGCATTTTGATAGCACCACCCTTGCTCCATGATGGTCTAGATTGCTGGCTTTAGGGATGCACCGATTACATCACTGTGTGTAGGGGACACTTTAGACTAATTTGTAGTCTGTGCCCTCAAAAAACTATTTTAAACCCACTTGAGGTACAGTAACGTATTGAGGAACATTGGCATTAGCATATAAACAACTGTTATATAGGGGGCATCCCTTCTAAAGCAGGAGGTATAAAATCACCTGCATAATTACTACACTATCTGACTCTTGTAATTTACAACTATTTCCATGAGTACTCTGAAATAATCTCCAAAGTGAATGTTTCACTAAAGATAGTTTATGCTAAAAGGACAGTACAAGTTTAACTCTATGTGGACGAATGGCAAGAAGCCGGAAACTATATTCACTAATATACTGCAGAACCAATGATATAATAAGAATGTTCACAACAAACGCACATCGCATGAAAAGTGGCTGACCTTCAAATCAATCTAAACATAACACCCCCCTTCAATAATCAGAAATTACGCAACAAATATTACCACAACCACACATTACACCTCCTCAGTTCCATTAAACTTACTGTAGTGGCTCTCAGAACTTTCAAAACTTCTTCGCTGCCAAGGAGTATTCATTATTAATCATAAGCACTGAATTGTAGAGCCCATGTGTGCAATTTTTTTTTTTTACAAATCATAACATATATTTATTTACAAATTCCGTTACTTCTCAATTAAAAAAGCAGCACTTGTTCTCAAAGTTTTATTATTGTTACTTCATGCTCGCGTCTGGAACGTGTTTTGGACAATTTCCACGTCATTGATCACACAGTGTTGCAACGCCATTACTGGGCTTACAATATCATATAATTTATATACTGTGAGAACATAATACACCGCGCTGGTATGTTCGGCTCATAAACAGTGAAAAAGTATATAGATAAATACACAATCATACAGAGAATTGATTTCTCTTCCTTTTGATTTATCCTAAATTGTCACCATATTTCATCTATTAAAACTGGGCTTTTATCTACAATTTACTAGACTACACCAGTCCAGCCTAAGTCAGCATAGTAGATTGGCAATCACAAACAGTGTTCAAGCACCAGTTCTTGTATCACCAAGGGTCATAATACCGTGAAAATTATTTCATTTGAGCAACCATCCTGCCTTTGTGGCTATCTTGATCATTTAAGACTTAGAAGCAAACCAATTCTTTGTCTTTTCACACAGAGAATTTAATGGTGACAACCAAACAAATCATAAAACCAAAATTAAATAACAAAGGAACACATGGTTGTACTTCCATAAGAATGTTCACAGTATAATGACCACTGGTAACACAAGATGGTTGAACTGGTGCTTGAACTCTATTGGTGATTAATAATCTACTATGCCCTTATGGGCTGGAGTGTTGTAGTTTGGTAAAATAGTATTATGGAACATTAGCTATTAATATAATAGCTAAAATCCCAGTTTTAATAGATGATAGATGGTGACAATTTCGGATAAATCAAAAGGCAGAGAAAATCAAGCGTGTGAGTGTATACACACAAATACACACACGTTGCCACTAATTATGAATTGAAAACGCCTGCATGATGTAGTATGTTCACCGTTTTATGAATTACATATTTTAAGCCCAGAAATGGTGCAGCAGCGCTGTGCGTCAAGACTGTGGAAACCAGCCGATATACGTTAGAGACACGAGGATACAATGACCAGCCAGACATGCAAACCACAGGCGGCTTCAAGCTCATCAAGAAACCTTTTTGGATGTGCATCCTGAAGTAACCATCAACACTGAACACTCTGGAATCCCATTTGCCACTTCCACACCAGTTGAAGTCACCTTCCTTCTAATCTGTTGATCTCCTTCCACAACACCATCTCGCACCAAACGTCTTGAACCAGTCAGTGCCTCCACACGATCAGTTAACTATCACTCCATCAGGGCAATAGAATGAATATGCTAAACAAAGACGAGAGAGGAGTGAACAAAGTAGGCTTGCGCGTTTTCACAAAATTCTATAAATAAACACCAAGAAGGAGCTAAATGGTCTCAAACAACTAGCCTCTAATCAGTCATGGAAGTAGTTACCCTTACACAAAAGAAAATCTGATTTTTAAAAGAACCCTCACCCACCAACCTAGTTGGTGGCATGCTTCATCATTGGGTTCCCACCGAGGTGGCCAATTGCCTCCTATGTGTGCTCTGGCGCCTGACTACAGCGGAGCTTGAATTTCTTGGAGTGAATAGGTGAGTGTAGTGAGCGTGGACCTTAAAACTACCTCCAGGATACTAAATCAAATTGAGAGATGCATTTTTATTAAAGAGATCCTGGGGCATGGTTAAAAACAATGATGGGTGTGAAGGAGGAGAAATTATCTCACATCTCAAAGAACTGGTTACGGAGGCTTAGCTTTATTCTTTTTCCAGTACCCCTGGGCCCCGACTCTGCCTATTCCTTACATTTATATTTTAAATTTACTGCTGTAGTGTGAAAATGCATTTCATGAAAAGGAATATAAAAAAGGGTTGCCAATAGAAAAAATGCCAGCCTTGTATGTTTAAAGAGCCTGCAAAGACCTTGCTTTGATACTAAATAGGGTCTTAAATAAGGAAGTATGTGTTCATTTGTAATTTGACTTTCTGTCTGTTCCTTTTATTTTCAGTCATGAAACATTCAGGCAGCCCTAGAACACATTTAAAAGTGCTTTATGTTTGCTTCTCGGAGTACGCACAGATAAGTTCTGAAAATAGGGCTTTAGGTGACTGTTTATTTTTGTACCGTCTGCAACATCAAAATAATGAACTGGCAACCCTAATCATAAGACTGGAAGTTTGCTGCAGGATCAGCACATTATTTGTTTCCGTCACCCACGATTCCCTGATTAATTCCATAATAGCAATAGTTTAACTTGAATCTGAAACCCTATGCCCCGTCAATAACATGCTGATTAACTTGCAGTGTCTGGGAATTCACCCTGCATTCAGACAACTCACTCCTCATTCTCACCCTTCACTTTCACGCTCACCCTGCACTCACAGCGCATAGTTATGGTTTTCCCGCATTTGCCACATAATCTATCGTCTGCTGCATAATTTGCAGGTTAAAAAATGCAGCAACAAATGTTACCTCACAGTGGAAGGCCCTTTCTAAAGGTTGACTGGTCACTTTTCTGTTGCTTATTGCTATGTATTGGGTGTTAATGTGGTACTTATGAGGGGCAATAAAGGCCAAGACAATGTTAACAAGTGTAAAAATAGCAAAATAGTGCAGTAATGCTATCACAAAATATGCAGCATAATTCGCCTTTGCTTGCTGCAGAATTTAGTCAACCATGCTGCATAATTTGGCCTTCTCCTGCCGCATGATTCCAATGGCCCTGTTTCTAGTGCTATGAGGTCCCAGCCTGTGGCAGAAAGCACTGTGAATATGTCATTATTTTAAAACAGTATTTACATACTCTAAGCTAGGCTGCTGCAAAAGGATGCAGTGATTGAGATAAAACAAGTTCTTACAAAACATACTTTTAGTAATAAGTAATCAAACTGTATCTAATGCAGACATTTTTGTAAGTGTCTCCACTAGTCCAGATCCCAGCTGATAACACCCTTACATCTCAAAAAGAATAGATCTTTGCCACCATGAAGCTTTAAGCAGAGCAACTGGAATTATTCAGCAGAAGAGGACAACATTATGCAGCAGGTTTGACTAAATTATTCAGCAAGAAAAGGTAAATTATGCGGCACAATGCGCCACATTTTGCGGTTAGCATTACTTCATTATTTTGTCATTTTAACTCACGGTAACGCTGTCAGGGGAAATACTTCACCTCATTAGCACCAGTGTAGCACCCAAATACAGCAGTAAGCAACTACAAGATTACCAGTCAATCTTTGCAAAGGGCCTTCCACTGCTCCCGAACACTTTGTCACGCTTTAAGTAACTTTTGTTCCGTTTGAGCTAGAATCAAGATTTTTTTTTTATCTGCAGATTAAGTAGCAAATGCAGTAAACTGATAATTATGTGGAAAACTCTACTGCTGCTGCAGAAACTCATAATTCCATGGTTTCTTTTATAACTTTCTGCACAACCACCCACACTTTGATTTCAGGTAGAGGCATCTCAAAGTCAGTATTAACCATTCAGGGGCAGTTTTTTTTGTGAAAGCTGGGTCCATGGGGTGACAGGTAGAAGGCCAGCAGGGTTGCATTCAGATGCAGAGACCTAATCCTCTCGATCCTTGGGGCCTCACAGTAATAGTCCAGGAGACAGAGGAAAGGAGCGCGATTCATAGATATTGTCAAAGAGAAGGCCCAGAATAGGGAGCAATGTATGCGGACTCATTTTTATGTTTAGAAATGGCCAGAGACCCCTTCCTCAGAGAGATACCCCAAAGAAGGGGACAATGCAAGTGTTTTTTTTTTTAAAAAGGACATTCATTAGTGAAGCTGGTACTGCTGCCAAGTGTGTAAGTGGCCACTGCTGGTTATCATAAAGGAGCAGATGCAGCAGGACTGGGGCCCAGGGATTTGGGGGGCCCACTGCATCACAATTATGACTGTCTACCTTTAAAAAAAAAAAGGGGGCATCAGAGCTTATTGTCCTTTCAAGCATTAGGACAGAGGTGATGATCCATCCTGGAGGGGAAGAGGTAAAAAAGGCAAAGTAGATAGTCTGATACTCAGGACTGCAGTTATCATTAGTGCAGCAGGTATAGCTGCATTGGAGTCAAAGAGTGTGAGGGGCTCACAACACCCCAATTATGTGGAGCAGTTTGTTTGGGATATCAGTATTTGTTTGATGCTTTTGCTGTTTTATAAGTCTCATATTTCGTGCAATTCATAAGCTATAGAAAAAATATTCCTGAAATCATCTCATAAACCAGAGATCTTCAATCTGTGGGGCGCGCCCCCCTGGGGGGGCGCAACGCCATCTCAGGGGTGGCGCGCACTCCTCTCTAATCTTTCCCTACGATCCCATGCTTTTGTTTTGCTAACTCTCCCAGGGGGGGTTAATTCATAGAGCTGAAACGCTTCAGCTGCAGTGGGAGGCAAGGGGTCTCCTCTGCTAAAACCGAAAGCAAAGGAACAGACAGTCCTGTTCCTTTCCTGTTCAATATCACAGCAGAGGAGACCCCTTGCCTCCCACTGCAGCTGAAGCATTTCAGGTCTATGAATTAACCCCCTCCTGGGAGAGTTAGCTCTTACGAGAAAGGAGACAAAGTTCCCAGGGATGTTTTAAGGCATGGGTGAGGTGGGCTCTGGCCCAGGGCCCCAGCCTTTTAAAGCGGGGGGAGGGGGTGCTGAAAGAGCCAGCTCGGTTCTACAAAGTCTTGCCCTCATGACCTTGACATTTTTTTTAAACACAATGTTGTAAATAGCGTTTTTCTATCATTCATTTTTAATGTGTAAGAAGAGTCTATTACAGACATTTTGCAGCCAAATGTTGTTTATGCGTCATGTAACATCCATATAAAAAGTTATTTTAGATCAATACAGGACCTCGCATATGAGAAATGGGAGGGTGTGACAGAGATTATTTGCAGTAATATTAGTGAAGTGCTGTTGTGTTACATACTGAAAACACACATCACTATCCCTGAATATCATATGTACACACATTTAGTATTTGACCAAAGAAGGCATGAAAGAGCTGAGACTGGATCATAAAATCAAAGCTGGTCCGAACAGGGGCCCCCAAAATCCTTAAAACATCCCTGAAAGTTTATTTTAAAATTACACAGGCAGGCGCGCAAAATGCAAGCCAGCCATGTGGTGTTTAGACAGCCTGCAAATTGCTTGTCTTGACACTAAACATGGTAATAAATAAAGTAGTATGTGAAGTACTCGGGTGGGGCTGTGTGTGTGCCCTTGAAGGGAAGCTGCCACACAAGCGGGGGGGCGGGAGAGGTGACAAAGAATGACAAGAGAACAGCAGGGTGTGAGTCGGGTAAGGGGACAGAGGGCAGTAGGGAGAGACAGAAAGAGACATAGACTAACAGAGACAGGGTCAGGCAGATAGAGGCAGAGACAGACAGAGAGGCAAAGAGACAGACGGCGAGGGAGAGGGAGGGTGACAGAGAGAGAGGAAGACGGAGACGGAGGAGGGAGGAAGACGGAGGGAGAGAAACGGAGGAGGGAGGGAGAGAAACGGAGGAGGGAGAGAGGGGAGAGAGAGAGAGAGAGAGAGACACACAAATGGTTGTGTAAGGCGGAAAGTCTTAATTTACAAAAGTAGACGCTCAATTTTTGAACAGCAAAATATCGATCAAACACCTTGATACGTGATTCCTGCTCTCTCTCCGATTCAGACTTAAGACTTTCCGCCTTACACAACCATTTGAAGCTATCGTACAGATTTTTATTAAGAAATCTGATAGCCATCATTATATTGGACCTCCTCATCTTCAATATTGAATCACTGGCTCTCTAGACACATTTATACCTTCTGCGACCGACGAAGATTAATTCTGATATTTTGGATGTCCTGATGTGGGATTTGCTGTCTATTTCTTATTTACCAATCATCAAATAAAAAGCCTATACTTGACTTGCTGTCATTTTGAGCCCTGAAGAAGTTCCGTTAAAATTTGTCTTTAAAGGAACGAAACGCGTTGGCTGTTGTTGTGTTTTTATCAGCTATGAAATAAAAGTCAAACAGAAAAACACTTTGGACTCTCTATTTTATGTTCAGTGCACCTCCATTTGTTGTGAGTAGTTCTGCAAGATTGCTAGAAATGTTAACCAGAAATTAACTTACAGATTCTCCAGTATATATCTGTCTGAGTAAAAAGCCTTGCTGTTGGCAATAGAAGTGGTTTGTCTCATTTAAGGATTAGTGATGAACACCTGCACGTGCCACTTTAGGGAACAATGGATCCAGCAGGCGTGTGTACTAAAGATTTTAAATCCAGTTAGAGGACCAATTTAAAGGATCTGTATATAGTTGGAGGTGCAATTAATTGGATTAGATCATTGTTGGTGGATAGCTGGCAAGTGTCCTGTTAGGTAAATTTACATCTTCATTCAAGTCTGTTACTTGGAGTGTTGCCTGGTGTCATCACTCTCACCACTTATGCGCAACCTCTATATGACACCTCTGGTTTGCTTTCCTTCTGTTTCTATGCGGACAATACAAACATACTGTTTAATGTTTGTATAGGGAACACATTCCAGCTAGGAGACATTCAGCCTCCTCACAATAAATGTGTTTGTGGCTGAATGTAAATAGACAAAGAGAATCCTGTCAACATAGACATTCTTTCAACTCAAAATATTTGTAGCTCCTGGGATGGAGGTTTATAGCCTAGTGCCATGGGTGATTGTTCAACCTCATCTGATGCAGTGAGGAATTTATGGGCTTTCACTGATAGGATCTTAAGTTTGGTTAATCAAATGTCTTCAATTTTAACAACTGTTTTATTCTTTGAGATTTCTCTGGAGAATCCTCTCCTTTTCTGTGATTTTTCCATTAGATCTTAGTGAAAAACACATCCATACACATGTCAATTTTCAATTCTACTTCTGAAATTCAGTTTATCTAGATTGTAGCATATTCAAACTGTGGCAGCCTACAATCTTTTTGGGTTAGAAAAGTATGACTCTCACTACGAGATGTGCCAGATTCCCTACTCTATCCTTAACTCGTTTTTTTCATCAAGTAAAATGTTTCTGTAGAGGCTAGATGTGATCATATTTCTTCAGACCCTGTATAAGACGTGTTGCAGCTTATAGGAGGGTTCTAGTGTGGAGTATGAAAAGCCAGGGAGCAGGGCGTAACCACCATCCAGGCATAAGAGTACAAGGGCTTGAACAGCAGTTATGAAGTTGTTTTCTGGGGAAAACCGTTTCACTTTCTTTAGAAGAGAAAACTGGTACCAACCTGCGATTGTTCTTTGTGCTGTTTTCAGTGAGAAACACCCCAAGTGGCTCCTTGCAGAGTTTGAAGATTGCAGGGGATCGTGTGGAACCCTAGGGGATTTGGACAGGATATGGATTTTTGGGGTAGTGGCGGCACCTAGGTCAACAAACTGGTATTGGTTAAAAAGAAAGTAAAAGAACCAGTGAAGGACATTAGCTGTAAATCAGATTCAAGATGTCATGGGTTGGGTGCTCGACCGTGTTGAAGTCAGCTGCCAAGAGGCAAAAGTCATCATCTGTGCTGAAGAGGGCCTGGTCTATGGTGTTTAAAGTAGTGGTATCCATGTTGCATGACCTGAAGCCAGACTAGTACTCTTGCAGGAGATGGTAAGCAGTGATGTGATCTGAGAGTACAACAAAGATTGTTATTTCAATGATAATGCTGATGAATAGTTGGTGAGTGGTGGGCTGGTAGCTGGTGAGGTCAAAAAGATCAAGAGCAGGTTTCTCTCGGAGTGGGACAATCTGGCCTAGACATTTTCGTGGGTGCCAGATCAAGTGCATGGTACTGCTGTTTTGCATGTTTTAGGAGTTAATAAGGATGGTGGTTGACTAAACTGTGTGCAATCAGTATTTTGAGGTTTGGAAGGCTGCAGGAAGACTGTAAGACTGTTGATGATAAACTCTGTGTACCTTACACAAGTGCTCCATGCTATTCCAGGGTGTAATGGCCCAGCTACTCCATTTATTCAAACAGGCCTCCTCGTTTGTTTTTGTTCCCCACTCTTTCAGTGCCTTTCAGTTATTCTCTCTCATTTTCGTTTGACAGATGTCATCACAACATTCAGCCATGGACATGTTTGGACAGGTCTCCTCCGGACATCTGCAGTGCAATGTGCGAATAAGCTTTAGGGACCAGCCTGAGGCTATTAGTGGACATGGAACATTACAGTTCCGATTCATCACTGGAGGGAAGCAGCACCTCACCCCTATACTATCGATGGGCATTCGATGTGCCTCTCAGAGTCCACAAGGAGGAGCAACCACCCGTAACCGAGAGGGAGCTCAGAGACCAGCCCAGGGAGCAGCGGCAGCACGGAGGGTGCACGGAGGGTGCACCGAGGCTGCAGGGGCCGGCCCAGTGAGCAGCGGCAGCACGGAGGGTGCAGGGACCGGTGCAGGGGCCGGCTCAGGGAGCAGCGGGAAACAGTGAGGGTGCACGGAGGCTGCAGCAGCGGACAGGGCCGGCCCAGGGAGCAGCGGGCAGCACGGAGGGTGCACCGAGGCTGCAGGGGCCGGCCCAGGGAGCAGCGGGCAGCAGTGAGGGTGCAGGGACCGGTGCAGGGGCCGGCTCAGGGAGCAGCGGGCAGCAGTGAGGGTGCACGGAGGCTGCAGCAGCGGACAGGGCCGGCCCAGGGCGCAGCGGGCAGCACGGAGGCTGCACCGAGGCTGGAGACCTGAGGTGCTGCTGCCAGGCACGGGCCCTGCACGCGCTGCTTCACCCCTCACATCCGCCCTAAGAACGCACCGTAGCTCCTAACGGCACCGGCGCTCCTGCGTCCTAACACCGGAGGGAGGGCACTTACCGTGCTGGGGCACTGCTGCAGCCACCGGGACAGGGAGCGGCACCGGGCAGCGAGGGCGCGGGACACGCGAGCCGGGAGGGGCGGGCCAGCCCTACTCACAGTGCCGACATGAGGGCGACGCTTCAGGCGCACTGCGCATGCTCCGGAGGCAGACGCGCGACAATGCGCATCCGGAGACACCTACAACACACTGCGCATGCTCCGGAGGCAGACGCAAGACAGTGCGCATTCTCAGGAGAGACGTAGTCAACACCATGTTCCGGAGACATATACAACACACTGCGCATGCTCCGCAGACTGGCGCGCGACAATGCGCATGTTCCGGAGACTGCAGCACCCTGCCCGTATTCTAAAGACAATTACAACACTGCGCACGCTCTGTATCCGTACTCACTATTGCGCATACTTCGAAGACGGGTACTGGAAATAAATAAATTTGCTAGGCTAGCATCGGTTCAAGAATTTTCAATTCTATTAGGGACACGGAGGCGAGGATTATGCTATCTCTCTCTTTACTGTAAAACAAACAGCAGCCAATAAGTATTTTTTTTATATTAAAACCATACATGCCAACATACATTTCAGAGGAGCAAAGTGGGAGATTTTTTTAGAAAAAATCGGGAAAATGGGGCCTTGAATCGGGTTACTGTCATGTATGGGCTTTGGAAGTGTGCTGCTGCAGGATCGGACATTTGAAACGCAAATGCACATGTTTTTCTTCATGGAGCGCAATGGCAGGAAGAGAGAGGGTGATGCAAGTGTTGTGCACTGGCCTGGCAGGTTGCTGGCAGTGCATACACCAACACTCTCACCCCCTCCCATCCCCCCCGTGTGTGGCAACCCGGGCTGAAACAGCGACCCCAGGTACTTCACAGGTCTTTTAAAGACCATTCGCTTGTTAACGAGGCTTTGTTGGTTTTTCACCCCTTCTAGAGCCTCCGCATCCCCACTCTGACTATTGCTGGAAGAATTAGCACGTTGCACAATACCAAGAAGCCCTGTCAGCTGAAACCCCGTGGAACCGGGTTTCTGGATGCTTGAATCGGGAGGCGGGAGACTAGCTTTGAAATCGGTAGTCTCCCGCCTGAATCGGGAGGGTTGGCATGTCTGATTAAAACTAACATTCCCAGAATGCTTAACGTGTGTTCCATAACAACCATAGAGACTAGCCCTATATATGAGTCTTGCCCCGTGAGCACTTCCTCTTTCTTTGCCCAACGAGCAGTGTCCAAACTTAAAGTGTCCATCATCCACAGATGATTTTTGGAAACAGAACATCAACTGGAACCGTGAAACAAATACATCCTTAGTAATCCTGGAGACAGTAGAACAAGTCGTCCATTAAGCTGCAAACGATAGATTATTTGCCTTTCTGGTCAGCACCTGAAATAGAAGTGAGAATCGTAATAACTGCCTTAACCTTTGTCACAGAGAGGGTGAACATGGCAATAACACTATAAATTGCAATGTGGGCGGGATAATCCTCGCCTCCGTGTCCTTAATAGAATTGAAAATTCTTGACGCGAATGCTAGCACATTTTTTATTCTATTACAGGACCGGAGGCTTCAGGTTATGCTAGTTTAACGCTTATCTAAAACCACAGAAGCAACATTGCCCACAGGTTTATAATAAAACTGCTTAAACGTAGAACTAGACGACCAATCAGCCGCTTTCATGATATCATGGATACTGGTACCAAGCATAAAAGACTTTGAGGCCATGGCGCCTCTGACTAAGTGCGCTCCAAACAACTCTGTCTCAATGCCCGCTGTAGTGATCGTCCGTTCAGCATTCTAGTGATGCACCCTGCTGTACCACACACTGAACACCCACCCACCACAGGCGTCACCAGTCAGGTGAACCTGAGAATAAAAATGGCCGAGCGCACGTGCTCTGGGCCAGTTATCCACCCATACTATCTGTGTCTGTGTGATCATTTTATGAGTATGTGGGCCTAGCGCCCTCCAACTCTACATTGGCGACGAGGGGGCTGTGCTCAAGCGTGCAGCAGCCCAGAAGCTGTGGAAAAGGGTGAGAGAGCTACCCGTGTGAGGGGCACCCCCCAGTGAGTAGGCGAGAGAAGAGCCTGATCGCCTGCGGGGCATGTGAAGAGCCCCAGGCATGTGAGGTGTTCGGGAGCCCATCCAGTGAAGACCTGCGGGGCGTGTGAAGTGCCCCGGGGTGAAGGTGAGGAGGTCGGGAGACCACCCTGCACCTCATGTGCCTTCTGTAAAACCGCCCCTGTGACGAGGTGCCTGACAGCCCGCGGGGCATGGAGGAGCCATGTGAGAAGTGCGAGCCGATCGTAGCCCACCCGCATCGGCCGCAACCACCGGCCAAGCAGGCGGTGAGCGCGGTGAGAGAAAGAGGCTATGGCAACTGCCTCGGGTGTGGGCGAAAGGGAGAGCACCAGCAAAGCCGTGGCGTGACTGGTGCTATCGACCTGCCGCGGCCCTGTCCAGGAATCAGAGCGGGAGCCCACCCCGCGTATGAACAACGTGAAAGCCCGCGGGGCATGAGGTGAGCCCGTGCGGGTGTAATGCTAAAAAATCCGGAGAGTCATCGGCAGTGACGCCAGCCCCAGCGCGCACCCCGTGGCAAAGAGAGCTGGCGGCTGCGAGGCGGCAAAAAGGTGAACATTAGCCGGTAAGGCGGCTGTGTGCCCGGCTGTAGCTCCGACCCCCACCCCGTGCAGCGAGAGAACTGAACGAAGCTGCTGTGGGTGGGAGGGGGAGCAGAAGGAAGAATGCGTGCTGCCCGCGGCTGATCAGAGCGGCATCAGCACCCCCCCTGCGCAGCCTGTGGAGAAAGAGGCCTGCTGCGAGTGGCGCGACGGATTTAAGGAGACTTACCGGGATAAATCTACAGCCTTGGAGGAGCGGTGCGAGGGAGGCATAGCGGCGCAGAAATCGCCGATGGAGCACTCTCATCCCCTGCCTAGCCGATGCCCAGATAGGCAGAGTAATGAAGAGCAACATGGAACCCACGGAGATTCCAGGAACCGAAAGAGAACAACCGTGGACTGCCTCAGAAACCCTGCAGTGCCATCTAGTGGCCATCTATCGCCACTGCACCCACACACATAAAAAGTGAGCAACACTGGGATTGAGTGGCAACATGAGACAAATAGACAGTCATTGAATAGGGGACTGCAGTCAACTAGATTCGACCCCCACTGCGCTCACAAGGAGTTTACCCTTTTGACAGTGTACAGTGCTGAGTAACAGAGGCAGCATGACCTGCCACGTAGAGGAAGTGGACCTGCAGCCCAGTTAGGCTGTTGGTGACCCACAGAGAGGGGTTAACCAGCGGAGAGCCAACCTGCTGGCAGGTAGCTGCCTCCAAGGAAAGTATAAATAGAAGAAAGCACTGCTAATCAAAACACATATGAACACAAACCTTACAGCATTCCCAATACACGAAGGAAAGAGTAACACACCAGGAACAGTACAGATGATACGAGGAAATGTGCGACTGCATAAGCGGATAGGGGGGCAGACCCCCGCATGTGTCCCGGTAAGGCTTTCAAAGGACAAGCTGATAAGGTGCGAGTGAAGGAACGTGGTGACGCCCACTGGCGAGAAGTGGTCACTGCAGCAGTAAAGATGACAGTGAAGCACTGCACACAGACGCTGGGCGGAAGCTAAGACAACAGCCCAAAGCAGCAAGATTCTAAAGGGACCGAAGGGCGCAGTCAGAAGCGCGCCAAAGCAATGAGACTGCGGAGCGAAGGAGAAGAAGTGGTCGAGCAGACCACCAGAAGCACGAGTACCCGCAAGAAGGAAGAAGCCGACCAGGCAGTTGGTCGTAAGGAGGAAGAAGCCGACCTGTCAGTTGGTCGCAAGGAGGAAGAAGCCGACCAGCTAGTTGGTCACAAGGAGGAAGAAGCCGACCAGCTAGTTGGTCGCAAGGAGGAAGAAGCCGACCTGCCAGATGGTCACAAGGAGGAAGAAGCCGACCTGTCAGATGGTCGCAAGGAGGAAGAAGACGACCTGCCAGATGGTCGCAAGGAGGAAGAAGCCGACCTGTCAGTTGGTCGCAAGGAGGAAGTAGCCGACCTGCCAAATGGTCACAAAGAGGAAGAAGCCGACCTACCAGATGGTCGCAAGGGCGACGCCGACCTACAAGAGGTCAGAGAGCGAAGTGACCTGCGAAGAGGTCAGAGAGAGGGAAGAGATCTGACAAGAGGTCCGTGAAGTGAACGACCGAGGACAGGTCCGTGAAGAGGACCAGGAAGTGACAGAAGAGAAGTTTAAAGACGTACTAGAAGTCAGAACTAATGAAACGAAAGAACGTAGCGACGGCAGGTCCAGTCATAGATCGAGGTGAAGATAGTGTCCTAGGGGAGGACAAGACCAGGGAGACACGTGTGGAGTGCATGCTACACGGAGAGGCCTGGTTAGGGCAGACCAGCATGAGAGACGACCAGACCGCGTCGTGAAGGAAAGCAAGAGAAGACAGAACTTGAGTGGCAAAATGCCATGGCGAAAGAAGAGAAGCAGAGGAGAAGAGTAAAGAGGTGTGCGTGACAGGTCAACACACAAACCAGAAGGGGAACACCTGAAGACAAAATTGAAAAAGGTGCAGGAACATCGGAACACGATGCCTGGAAAACATCAGTATCACTGGAAGTACACATCTACTTGCGAATCCCAAGATCACCCGGTGACGACAGAGGCGAGCAGGCCGGTCCATTGGTAACAACCACCTCTGGGATGGAACGGACACAGGACCGTGGATATCCAAGGGGCAGAGGCCTCTGGGACACCAGTGGCAGCGGGTCCCGACACAAGAGATGGACTGTTTTGAAGCTCGCTCTGAGAATCCCAGGAGGACGAAGGTAGCATGCAAAGGAGCAAGTGCCAACAACACCCTTTCAGGTGGAACATAGGACACGCAGAGGTGACCTGTAGCGACTCCTTCAACCTGATTGGAGCGACACGGCGGAAGTCCACTGGTCCAGTGGAAGCCTGGCAGCAAAAGGCCTCAGGGTCGTCCGGTGAGAGGGAACATCCACGAGAGAGGGGCATCTGTGAGAGGGACGTCCTGCAACTGCAAATCCCGTTGGAGGTAGAGAATCACCAGCTGGATAAAGTACTTCACCCAGGGCTGTACAGTGGAAAACAACACATAACTGATCCACCATCATTCCATCTTCACCTTCACTGTATGTGGAACGGGAAGAGAGAGACTGTAGAGCACACTTCCACGCTACGAGTCCAAGAAAGACTAGATCCACAGGGCGCCCTGACATGGTGCCAAGGAGAACTAGTGGTCCCGGCTGCAAGGATACCCTCGTAAGCGGTTGGCCAGCAGTGGAAGAGACTACGTGGAAGTCATTGTTATTGTGTTGCATTTTGGGCCAGTTATCCACCCATACTATCTGTGTCTGTGTGATCATTCTATGAGTATGTGGGCCTAGCGCCCTCCAACTCTACACCCGCCTCTGACATAATAAATCTGAGCCACCTGGCAATCGTAGCAGAGGTAAGAGGCTTGAATGGCTTCTGCAAAGCTATTAACAATATTGAACAACCTACCGGCCTGACGGACCAGGTACATTCTTCATATGCTTTGAGGCAATTCACTACACACAATTTAGCATTTGATGGAAAAGCATTGTAATCAAATAATTTAGAAAAGGTTTTTGTACGTGCCTTAATCACAAAAGACACTCCTGTACTGCTCGATTTTCCCGGCCTTTTTGTGTTAAAGGGTGACTAGTGTGACTTCAGTCTCTTACCATCCAAGTCTAAGGGTTAGAGTAGTGAATGGAGCCTATTTACTAGGCACTTCGACATGATCCTGTGTTCTTCCCCATAGATCAGGGCTTGCACACATATCCTAGGGGATAGATTCGTTAGTATTAGGGATAACCTGTCCTGTAGTGAGGGTATTTCATGGAGCCGTGCTGAATTCAGGCCTGGTAGGCCTCAAACGGGAGAGACTCCATCTTTCTTCCTGCTCCGGCAGCTTGAGATGATTCTAGGTTAAGGGTAATGTTTTAGTTATGAGGTGTTATTCGCTTGGAGAGAACCGGTTCAGGCCGGCCCTTATCGAAGGATTGTATTTTTCTTCATGCCGAAGACACTACATCAGGCCGGCCGGCTGGGAACGTGTCCTTGGTACGGGGAGGTACAAGAATTTGGTGGGCGGCAGGTTACGGGCCGGAATTTTCCATGAGGAAATGCACCTCTATATTAGTGAAAGTCTGAGGCAGTTGCATGTTCAGTTCGTAGGCGGCATCTAGCCGTTAGCAGTAGAGCTACTACTTATTCCAGGGAAGACAGACGCCATCTTGAAGGCGGAGAAGAATCGAGAGACAGATGCTTTCCTAACAGAATAGCCTGAGAGGAGAGAGTAGCCGATAAGGAAGAGGTCCCAGTGACTCGGAGAAGGGTGATTCCAGGCGAGCCGAGGCACAGACGAGAAGGGAGCCTAGATGACCACTGAGTGCAGGCTACATACTACTAAGGTGATGTCGACCCTTTCTTATTAGAGTGTACAACTTAATCTTACACTTTTCCTTGCAGGTTATGTGTTATATCGTAATGTTATGTGATTGTATGTGTAATGAGTAATAAAGTATCCAGTTTGTAGTGAATCAACATGTGCTGCGTGTTCTTGTATAAGAGGGTAGCCTATTCTTCTAGTCAGCTGTGACTTGACATGAACAGATGTTAACCCTGATCAGGTAAGTGGTAACTGAATAAGGGAGAGAGGAGCCCCTCGAACCAGAGAACAGGTTGTGCTCAAACTGGCAGTTCTTGTGTAATCTGATAAATAGTTGTATGTTATGGTAATCATAGGATGAACTTGTGCTGAGGCTGCCGTCTGGGTAGGAAGTCCTGGGTCCGTCTGGGACCGCGAGGCTGAGGCTGCCGTCTGGGTAGGAAGTCCTGGGTCCGTCTGGGACCGCGAGGCTGAGGCTGCCGTCTGGGTAGGAAGTCCTGGGTCCGTCTGGGACCGCGAGGCTGAGGCTGCCGCCTGGGTAGGAAGTCCTGGGTCCGTCTGGGACCGCGAGGCTGAGGCTGCCGTCTGGGTAGGAAGTCCTGGGTCCGTCTGGGACCGCGAGGCTGAGGCTGCCGTCCGGGTAGGAAGTCCTGGGTCCGTCTGGGACCGCGAGGCTGAGGCTGCCGTCTGGGTAGGAAGTCCTGGGTCCGTCTGGGACCGGGAGGCTAAGGCTGCCGTCTGGGTAGGAAGTCCTGGGTCCGTCTGGGATCGCGAGGCCGCCACTTGTATTATAAGAGGTCTAGATATATGTGTATATATATATATATATATATATGTATGTATATATATATATATATAGTAGGAATTCCCTGTCCTTAGGTGGTATATATATATATATATCTGTGGTTACTTGTTGTGAATAGGCCCTAGGGAGAGGGTAACGTTCTGGCTGGGTTAGAGGGGCTCTGATGAGCGGGTTCTATCTGATCCGAAAACCCAAGCAGAACATTTGGCGTCACGAACCGTTTTCGAAACCTGTGTGCGTCGTGTTGTATCGTGTTTGCTTTCGGCGTGTGCGTGGTTTGGTTTGTATATTCTTTGTGGTATACTTGTGTGTCTAGCTTTTCTTCTTCTTTCTTTTCTTTTTCTTTCTTTTCTTCTTTCTTTTTCACGATGTTTTCTAGAAAATCTAAATCTACTTTTAAGTTGCCCGTTGATATTCCCGGATGGGATTCAACGCCTTATGAAGCCTTAGCCCGTGAGTGGGCTGATTCTACTGGTTTGAGTGAGAATTGGAATTCTTCTTTGGAGCTGGCGGAGCCGGCTAATGTGATTACTTGCCTACAGAAGGCGCCGGTATCTAAGGGTGATGAGCTTCCCATTTTAGGGCGCAGAGGTTGGATTGTTCTGTCTGCGTACAGGCTTCTCCATGAGAGGTTGTTGAAGTTGCAGAAATTGCATAAGGATTTGGAAGCGAACTTTGTTGAGATTCAGAATGCTCATACTTTGTTACGGTGTCAAAATAAGTTGCTCGTTGACAAACTTGAGACGTACCAGACTATTGCCGAGAGAGCGGCTGTGCGAATTGCTCGTTATAAATACAAGAATCGGCGTGGTCGGGTTTCGACGCGAAAGGTGCGTCTGGTCGTGGCGAAAGCCGGACTGGATTGGAATCCTGATGAATGGGATGGTAATATCTGGAACTCGAGTGATTCTCCTTCCTCGGGTGAGGAGTCTGCCAAGCGCGAGTCCTCTCGCTCCGGCCGTGCTTGTAAGTCTGCTTCTTGCGCCTCTGATGGTGCACCCCGTGATTGCGCTCGTCCTTCGAGCGGGGTCGATGCTTCTTCCACTGATTGTTCCTCTACGTGTACTGGTCGAGCTCCTTGTGATGCTCATCCCGCGGTCTCGGCGCATCCAGTTTTTCGTCGGAAGTTGCAGCAGTCTCCCGCTGCTCCGCAGGGTGTTTCTTTAGACTCTTTAGAGGACTTTACTCAACAAGAAATTAGTGATATTTTGCAGCGATTTCGGCAGCGAACTGGTGAGACCTTGCTCACATGGATGGTGCGCCTTTATGAACTGGGCGCTGCTGGCATTATGTTAGATAATGGCGATTGTTTGAAGTTTTGTTCCTTGAGTTCGGATTCTACTGTACAGGATCATTTTCGTAACTATAATGGTGGTGGTCAAATTTCTTTACTTCAATTGGCGACTGAGGGTTGTAATCAAAAGTATCCTACTGAGTCTGATTGGCCTGTGAATGACAAACCGTGGTATACTTTGCGCGACGCTGCACAACGTCTCAAAGAGGAGGTGATGAAAACGGCAATTTTTCTGGGTACTGCTGACAGGTTGCTTGATGGTTTGTTGACATCTTCTGTGCGGAATCGTATCATTCGTTCTTCCCCTGTTGCCTATAAGCAGGTCATGATGACTTTATTGATTAATCAAACTGGTAACGTGTTATCTACGGTACTGGAATCGGTACGCCAACTCGGTGAGTTGGGTGAGTGGTTTAAACCTGAACGTCAGTCCCGGCCTGACACTCGTACTCCTGGTGACAATAAACTTACTAGACGTGATATCTTTTCTGGTCTTCTGGCCGATGGTGTGCGGAGGGAGGACATTGACGGTGAGACTACTGCTCGTTTGTGGGAGTTGTTTCGCAAACGTGGCTTGGATCGGAAGGAGGGTGCCCGGCGTGTTCGGACGACTGAGTGTGATCGTGGTGGTTCTGACGGTAGCGGTGATGACGACCGCCGTGGGCGCTCTGTTCGTCGCGATGATCAACGTTATGTACGTGATATGTCCCCCCGTCGTGAGAGAGACGGAGAGAGAGAGGAGGTAAGAGAAAGGGGGAGAAATGATTATGTTTACAGCAGACGTAGAGATGATAGGGATCAATCCCCTGAGTTGAGGAGGAGAGAGGATCGTCATAGTTTGGCCGATCGAAACCCGCAGTACAATGCAGAAGACACAAATCCATTTCGTACTGGGAATGGATATGAACAGGAGGTACCGATACCTAAGAAACGTGAGAGTCTTTATCCTGATTTATCCTGGTACACAGAATGCAGTAAGCATGACTAGGAAATAGGTCAAGCTCCAGTACACAGATGGGCTCACAGAGATAATAGACCCTATGTAGATATTGAAATTTATTGGAGACATCGTAATATCCAAAGGGCCCGAGCATTGGTAGATACAGGAGCGGAGGCCACTCTTATTCATGGAAAATCAAAGAAGTTTACAGGTCAGCCTTTTACAATTACCGGATTAGGTGGAAAGGAAACTCCTGCAGTTCAAACTTTACTTGAAATGAGAATAGGTAGAATCCCTAGAAAAGAATACTCTGTACTAGTGGTGCCACTCTTAGAATTCATAATTGGAATTGATATTTTGAAAGGAATGACTTTGCATTTAGATGATGGATGTTACCAATTTGGAACTACGCATTATATATCGTCTAGGCCTATACGGGTTGGTCGTTTAAGAATGCCCCCCATAAAAGTTCCTCAGGCGACAAAAGTGGTCTGTCAGAAGCAGTATCGTATTCCAGGTGGTCATGAGGAGATTAGTACCACTATTCAGGAGTTGGTGGATGCAGGTGTTATAACCCCAGTTACTTCTGCTTGGAATAATCCTGTTTGGCCTGTACGTAAGAGTGATAATTCTTGGCGCATGACTGTTGATTATCGAGAATTGAACAAACACACACCCTCTTTGACTGTTGCAGTACCGGATGTCATTACTTTAATTGAAAGAATACAAAAACATCCAGGTACATGGTATGCGTCCATTGATATTGCTAATGCTTTCTTTTCGATTCCGATTGCCCCTGAGTGTCAGGAACAGTTCAGTTTTACGTGGAATGGGCGTCAGATGACGTTTAGAAGTCTTCCTCAGGGCTATGTGCATAGTCCTACGATATGTCACCGGCTGGTGGCAGAGCATTTGGCTGAGGTACCGGTTCATCCACAAATTCAGATGTGTCATTATATTGATGATGTTTTGATCCAAGGCGAAACACAAGAGGAAGTTCAGACCCAATTGGACAGAGTCATTGAGTGCCTGCGTGAGAAAGGTTGGGAAATCAACCCGGATAAATTACAAGGCACGTCCCAGGCTGTAAAATGTTTGGGTATTAATTGGCATGAAGGACACCGTGAAGTGATCCCTCAGGTTAAACAGAAAATTCTTGATTTTGCAGTTCCGAGGAATAGGAAAGAAGCCCAAAGCTTCATTGGTTTGTTTGGTTTTTGGCGTCAGCATATTCCTCATTTGAGTCAAATATTAGCCCCCTTGTACCGTGTCACTCGTAAAAAGAATGCATTTGAATGGGATAAACCACAGCAAGATGCGTTCAACCTAGCAAAAGAGGCAATTCAGCATGCTTTGGATTTATGGCCCGTACGTGATGGTGATGTGGATTTAAATGTGTCTGTACAGGGCCTTTATGCGAATTGGAGTTTGTGGCAGAAGCAAGGCAGGAGTAGAGTACCGTTAGGTTTCTGGACCAAAAAGTTACCTGATGCTGGTGAGCGTTATACACCTTTTGAAAAACAGTTACTTGCATGTTATTGGGCTCTGGTGGATACCGAGCAATTGACTTTGGGACATGATATAGTTTTGCGACCTGAAATTCCTATCATGCAGTGGGTTATGAGTTCGCCGAAAACTCACCGAATTGGACATGCTCAAGAGGCAAGTGTGATTAAATGGAAATGGTATATACAAGACAGGGCGCGTGTGGGACAAAAAGGAGTTGCATCTTTACATGAGCAGGTGGCGCGAGCGCCATCGACTGAGACTGAGAGTGAATGTTCCGTACCTTTAGTACAGGAGTCTCCGGTCAAGTGGGGTAGACCTTTTGATGATTTGTCCGCAGAGGACAGAAACCATGTCTGGTTTACGGATGGTTCAGCAAGGTTCATAGGGACGAAACGGCACTGGAAGGCGGTGTCCTATAATCCGATTACACAAAAACTGCTGAGCACAACTGGTGAAGGGAAGAGCAGTCAATTTGCTGAACTTTATGCTGTTTATCAAGTTTTGAAACAAGAGTTACCTGGCACATGTCATATTTTTACCGATTCTTGGTCTACTGCCAATGGATTGGCAGTTTGGTTACCGACTTGGCATTCCCATAATTGGAAATTGCATTCAAAAGAATTGTGGGGAAAAGAATTATGGCAGGAGATTTGGGAGATGCTCCCACAGAGTACTGTTACAATCTTCCATGTGGATGCTCACACCCCGATAGATTCTCTTGACAAATGTTTTCTTTTCATAACATTGCAGATGAGAAATCTAAAATTGCTGAGGCAGTGGCGGACAGGCAAGATTCTGATATTGCGGGATTGGCAAAATGGGCCCACCAGAAGGCAGGACATTTTGGAGAGAAAGCCACTAGCAGGTGGGCTGCTGATCGAGGAATTTATATTCCCCTAGATTTAATCAAAAATGTTATTTTACATTGTCCCGTTTGTTAGCATATCAGACAGCGCAAAGTGCCCCAAATTGTTAAAGGTCATTTACATCGCGGGAAACTGCCCGCTCAAATTTGGCAGATTGATTACATCGGTCCACTTCCCATGAGTAGAAATTGTCAATATGTTTGCACTATTGTTGATACATACAGTGGCCTGTTGGTAGCCCTTCCCTGTAAGCAAGCTACCCAATTGAATACCATTAAAACATTGGAATTGATTATGATGTATTATGGTGTGCCATTCCAAATTCAATCTGATAATGCATCCCATTTTCGTGGAAGATTGGTACAGGAATTCTGTGTGGAAAACAATATTGACTGGGTATTTCATATCCCATATTATCCACAGGCCTCGGGTCTTGTGGAGAGATTGAATGGTCTGCTGAAGGAGCAACTGCGCAAATTGACAGATGACAAGTATAAGAATTGGCGAGACTTTTTGCCCCAAGCGCTATTAATTTTGAATAACCGTCCTTTTCTAAATGCTGAATCTCCACTTATGCGTTTGTTTCCTCCGAATGTTAATGCTCAGCCAAATGAAATCAGAGAGACTGTGATGTACTGGGAAATTACTCCCGGAGCTTTGGCTCCATGTAGAGCGACCCCAGGGTCGGCGGGTTTAGACTTGCATGCCATGGATGACACCGTTATAAAAGGTAAAGATCGGGTCATCATCGCGACCGGTGTTGGTGTTCATATACCACCCGGGAATTTCGGATTAATCGCCCCTAGATCGGGGCTGGCTGTAAAAGGCATTCAGGTGCTTGGAGGAATCATTGACAGTGATTATCAGGGAGAGATTAAGGTGCTCCTACTGAACAGCAGTGAGGTTGACTTACTGATACATCAAACTGACCGAGTGGCTCAATTACTCATAATGCCTGTTTTCAGTGGAGAGATCACAAAAGGCACTGCCCCAACTTTGCTAACTGTACGAGGCCAGAAAGGTTTTGGCTCCACAGATAACCCTGGGGCCAGGGTTTGGGTGCAGTCGCCTAAGAATCCCCCTGAACAAGCAGAGGTCATTGCCACCGGTCACGACAATACCATTTTAGTTATGAGACCAGGGAAAGATAGCTGGGAAGCGGTCCCGGCTGACAAATGTTACTTACGAGAATGAATAATGCCTGTATTTGATTCTCTTTCAGATCATTCTTTGGACTGTTGCTGCAGGATGTGTCGGCGTCGGACTATTTTCGGGTTGGTTCGACGAGAGAGGAGGGATCCCATCAACCCGGGATGATTTACGCACCCGAGTGTCGCGCTCCTTCGCTGCGTGGGATTCGTCATCGAACTTTTGGACATTACTGGCAAAAAGGGTGACTGATGCCCCTCACTTCTGTTTGACACCGATGAGATCTGTACACGACATCTTGGCAACCTGTCTGGTTGCTGTCCCTGCTTCGCTAGAAACTTTGACTCATATTTTCAACATTTCAAAGGCTCGCCCCAATGTTCTTCTGGGCGATTTTGCCACCCATGCGTATTGCCCCTTATGTACTACCAGACCAGATACCCCCATCCAGTCCCAAATAGTTACCTATAATATAACACAAGGAGATTTGTGTTTTTTCCTTACGTGTAATCCTAATGCAATTTCTGAATGTCTGCGTCTAAAATTGAAAGGTGCTACTTCCTTTACCCTTCATGAGCGAACTTTGTGCTTTCAAAGGACACCGAAAACATGTGCTTCTGTCCAGAACAATATGACTTGCAAGAGCTTGGTAGTTACCCCCAGTCATTATCGCACGATGTTACTACCTGCCGGATGGCTTTTCTCATGTGGTAATACTTCCTGGCCATATGTCCCCGCAAATATTTCTGGAGGCGCTTGTGCCATTACGAGACTCAGTTTACTGATGTTCTCGTCACATCCGAATGCCAATTCTCGTGTGATTCGAGATGCAATGATGTTACAGGAGGATTGTGACTCGTCCTTGCATTTATATTCCAAGTCTGAATACCTTAGCCTGGCTATTTCAATTATTGGTGTTCCTGCTTTGGCGGTTTATAATGCCAAATCTATTGGGAAAATGGCCTGCTGGATGGTAAAATCCATTAATCATACTTCTACAGTCCTGTCTGACATGCTATTAGACGCCCAGGGTGAACGCAGAGCCATCTTGCAAAATCGAGCGGCCATTGATTATCTTTTGCTTAAACATGGACACGATTGTTCCTATTTTGAGGGTCTTTGTTGTTTTAACTTGTCTGATCATACACAATCCATTCGCGCTCATATTGACAAGTTACATGACTTGACGGAAGAAGTTAGAAAACACATTGACCAGGGCTGGTTTGACTGGCTCTTTAATTGGTTACCTGATTTATATCTGTTACGTCAAATATTAGGAGGTATTCTGATTACTATCGCTGTTTTGATTTCTATCTGTTGCTTTATTCAGTGTATTCCTTCACTACTTCAATTCTGCACACTTGGTACTAGACATAGATCAGTTAGTTTTGTTTCATATTATTCTTCCACCGATGTTAGTTCTGTTTAATGAATGTATAATAGACTGAAGTCAAGGGTGAAATGGACTGCTCGATTTTCCCGGCCTTTTTGTGTTAAAGGGTGACTAGTGTGACTACAGTCTCTTACCATCCAAGTCTAAGGGTTAGAGTAGTGAATGGAGCCTATTTACTAGGCACTTCGACATGATCCTGTGTTCTTCCCCATAGATCAGGGCTTGCACACATATCCTAGGGGATAGATTCGTTAGTATTAGGGATAACCTGTCCTGTAGTGAGGGTATTTCATGGAGCCGTGCTGAATTCAGGCCTGGTAGGCCTCAAACGGGAGAGACTCCATCTTTCTTCCTGCTCCGGCAGCTTGAGATGATTCTAGGTTAAGGGTAATGTTTTAGTTATGAGGTGTTATTCGCTTGGAGAGAACCGGTTCAGGCCGGCCCTTATCGAAGGATTGTATTTTTCTTCATGCCGAAGACACTACATCAGGCCGGCCGGCTGGGAACGTGTCCTTGGTACGGGGAGGTACAAGAATTTGGTGGGCGGCAGGTTACGGGCCGGAATTTTCCATGAGGAAATGCACCTCTATATTAGTGAAAGTCTGAGGCAGTTACATGTTCAGTCCGTAGGCGGCATCTAGCCGTTAGCAGTAGAGCTACTACTTATTCCAGGGAAGACAGACGCCATCTTGAAGGCGGAGAAGAATCGAGAGACAGATGCTTTCCTAACAGAATAGCCAGAGAGGAGAGAGTAGCCGATAAGGAAGAGGTCCCAGTGACTCGGAGAAGGGTGATTCCAGGCGAGCCGAGGCACAGACGAGAAGGGAGCCTAGATGACCACTGAGTGCAGGCTACATACTACTAAGGTGATGTCGACCCTTTCTTATTAGAGTGTACAACTTAATCTTACACTTTTCCTTGCAGGTTATGTGTTATATCGTAATGTTATGTGATTGTATGTGTAATGAGTAATAAAGTATCCAGTTTGTAGTGAATCAACATGTGCTGCGTGTTCTTGTATAAGAGGGTAGCCTATTCTTCTAGTCAGCTGTGACTTGACATGAACAGATGTTAACCCTGATCAGGTAAGTGGTAACTGAATAAGGGAGAGAGGAGCCCCTCGAACCAGAGAACAGGTTGTGCTCAAACTGGCAGTTCTTGTGTAATCTGATAAATAGTTGTATGTTATGGTAATCATAGGATGAACTTGTGCTGAGGCTGCCGTCTGGGTAGGAAGTCCTGGGTCCGTCTGGGACCGCGAGGCTGAGGCTGCCGTCTGGGTAGGAAGTCCTGGGTCCGTCAGGGACCGCGAGGCTGAGGCTGCCGTCTGGGTAGGAAGTCCTGGGTCCGTCTGGGACCGCGAGGCTGAGGCTGCCGTCTGGGTAGGAAGTCCTGGGTCCGTCTGGGACCGCGAGGCTGAGGCTGCCATCTGGGTAGGAAGTCCTGGGTCCGTCTGGGACCGCGAGGCTGAGGCTGCCGTCCGGGTAGGAAGTCCTGGGTCCGTCTGGGACCGCGAGGCTGAGGCTGCCGTCTGGGTAGGAAGTCCTGGGTCCGTCTGGGACCGCGAGGCTAAGGCTGCCGTCTGGGTAGGAAGTCCTGGGTCCGTCTGGGATCGCGAGGCCGCCACTTGTATTATAAGAGGTCTAGATATATGTGTATATATATATATATATATATATATATATATATATATGTATGTATATATATATATATATATATATATATATATATAGTAGGAATTCCCTGTCCTTAGGTGGTATATATATATATATCTGTGGTTACTTGTTGTGAATAGGCCCTAGGGAGAGGGTAACGTTCTGGCTGGGTTAGAGGGGCTCTGATGAGCGGGTTCTATCTGATCCGAAAACCCAAGCAGAACAACTCCCTCAAGAGAAAAGATCCTACCCTCCAGATCCAACACTCTAATATCAGAAACACGTCTACAAGCAGATAAACAAAGGAGCATAGCCAGCTTAGCGGACAATTGTTTCCTTGATAAACTTGCATTATCAGGCCATGTGTCAAACAGATTTAGTACTTTAGAAACATCCCATAAAGAAGAATTTTAGGTGGATTCGCTACACGTATTCCTTTCAGGAGTTTACAAATCACTGGTCTGCCGTCTAATTGCGTATGACCTGCTGAGATGGCTGACCGGAAGTTATTGACTGATCTGTAAGATAAAACATCTGCCGCCTTTTTGGAAAGAAAATTCACAATTTGGGAGAGTTCTGCCTCCACAGGATCCAGGTGCCTCTCTAGGCACCAACCAAACCATACTCTCCATGCGGAAGAATAACGTTTTCTGGTGGAAGGAGCCCAGGCCTGATGGATGAACTCTGAAGCTTCCTTCGAAAGTCCTGGCAATGACCACTGTTGCCTGAAAGCCTCCAGGCCATCAGGTGTAGTTGTCCCTCGAGAACTAGAGGTTGCAACTCCCCCTGAGGGTCCTGGAGCATCGTCAGAAAAGACGGAAATAGGAGAGGGAAGTCGCACACTAGTTCCAGAAGTACTGGGAACCAAGGCTGCGACTTCCAGATCAGAGTTATCAACACAACGTCCGCCGATTGTAGAACAATCTGATTGGTCACCCTGGGAATCAGGTCAAAGGGTGGAAATGCATAATTGAGGGACATTGACCAATCCTGTGTGAACGCATCCGTGGCCGTCGCCAACGGATCCGGTCTCCAACTGAAGAATGTCTCCAGCTGACGATTCAGTCTGGAAGCAAACAGATCTATGTGGAGCGGACCCCAAATTGACTGAGTCATTTGGAAGAGCAACGGATAAAGCTTCCAGTCGCTGTAGTCTTTCCAGTGACGAGAGTTCCAATCCGCTATTGCATTGTCTCTGCCCGGAAGGTATTCCGCTATCGCCGTTATTTGATGGGCTAGGAAGTAATGCCAGAAGTCTTTGGCGATCTACGCCAACATCGGGGATCTGGTGCCCCCTAACTTGTTTATATATCTCACTGCTGAGATATTGTCCATCCGTAAAAGAATACAGCAAGAAACTTTCTTGGGGGAGAGTGTGCGAATCGCAAACGATGCCGCCAGGAGCTCTAGACAATTGATGTGTAACTCTAATTCCTGAAGTGACCATCTGCCCCCTGTTGTGATGGTCCCACATCGGACTCCCCAGCCCGACCGACTGGCGTCCGATTCTATCACTATCTCCGGGCGAGATCTGAAGATTGCTCGCCCGTTCCAGGCTTCTGCATGTGCTAACCACCACCTGATCTCTTCTCGGGCATCCTCCGTGAGGGGAATCTGGTTCGTGAGAGAGAGGCCCTTCTGAAGATGCCGTATTTTGAGGCGCTGAAGGGCTCGGTAATGAAGGGGTCTGGAAAATATCGCCTGTATAGAGGAGGCTAATAGACCCACTAACCGTGCAATCGCTCGGAGTGACATCATCTGGGAATCCAGCGTCTTTCGCAGTTCCCTCTTGAGATCTCTCAGTTTGTGTTTGGGTAAGAGTAGCTGGGATGATTGGGAATTGATTACAAACCCCAGAAATTCTATCGACTGGGTTGTATTCAGAACCGATTTCATCCTGTTTATCCCAAACCCCAAATTTTCCAAGAGCGTCATTGTCTTGTGAAGATGTTAGCTCGCTAGTTCCTCGGAGGGAGCTATGATCAAGATATCGTCGAGATATATTATCAGACGAATACCCTGCTCCCGTAGGAGCGCGATGACTGGTTTCATCAGCTTGGTAAAACACCAAGGAGCTGAGGAAAGACCGAAAGGCAGGATCAAGTATTCCAGTCATCTGCCTCGCCATAGGAATTGTAAGAATCTCCGATGTGGGGGAAAAATTGGAACTGTCAGGTAGGCATCTTTGAGGTCTAGGCGGACCAGCCAGTCCCCTTGCCTCAAAATGTCTGCTAAAACATGGATTCCCTCTATCTTGAAGTGCCTGTAGAGGACAAAACAATTGAAATCCTTCAGATTGAGGACTAAACAATAACCTAAGAAGACGTTGCTGCAGAAACCCCCAGGTTTGTACTCGCAGTAGGCCACCGCGTGTTTTTACAGCAATTCTTCTATTTCTTGATCTATAAAAGTCATGTCTAGTTGGGAAAAATACAGAAGAGGGGGAGGTACACTTTGCAATGGTGTTTGGCAAAAATCTATGCGGAAACCCTGCACCGTCTGCAGTACTCAGGAGTCCTGAGTTATCTGTGACCAATTGTGCAGAAACTGTCGAACTCGACCCCCCAGAGCACAAGATAATAGAGACATTGGGCTCACCTGCTGTAATTTGGGGTTGGAAATTCCCTGTTGGACCGCCACGATGAAATCTGCGTCGGTTTTGGCGTCTGGAGGGATAAAAGGTGCCACCCCTGGTGGTGTCTTGAAAGTCCCCTCGACCGCGGCCATATCCTCCTCTGGTAGGGCCTTGATAGTAAGGACAGCCTTTAAAGCGGCCACTGCCTCGCCCGGCCCGTCCAAAAAGGCCAGTTTGAAATACTCGCTTAATGCTGGTCTGGGCTTTATCTAGGGAGGTGAAGGTCCCCACATACTTGGAATATCCTTTACAAATTTGTCACCGAATAGCAACCCTTCTGCCAACGGACCGGGTTCTGCTGCTGCAAGTTCGGTTAGGTTATTATCCATTCTCATGAGCATCGATTTCCTCCGCTCGGTGGAGATGGCACAGTTAGCGTTTCCTAAGAAACAAATACCGCGCTGTGTCCATCCCGCAAGGATGTCAGGATCGATGGGAGCTCCGGTTTCTTTGGTTACCAATGCCAACTCCAAGATTTTTGCTAGAGGACCAGCGGTATCCAAGAGCTTGTCTTGGCATCCGCGCCAGGCTCTAGCAATACCTTTTTTAGGATCTTTGGCAAACTTCTTCAGAAATGCCAACATGTTGGGATCTATGTCTGGTGTTTCCACCACCTTGTCTGGGACGTCTGGGTGTGGATACTCAGATCGTAGCCGCTTTCTGGCTTCTCTATCAAAGCTACATCTGAGGTTTTGGTGTAGATAATCTGAGACCTCCGGTGGAGGAGCCCAATCTGACGACCTAGGATGGATAATGTCCAATGGATTAAAATCAAAAGGAGTCGTAAATTGGTACATGGACGTTGACTGGGGTTCGCTAGAATGCCTCTTAGCTTTTTTCTTTTTAGGGGAGATGGTTTTCCCTGTAGAATCAGTATCATTATCCGTATCCGTTGTCGTGTTGTAAACCCTGCTGGATGAAGAATGACTGGGTCCAGCCGTCTCCGCGTACTGATGGTCACTTGCGGAAGGCTGGGGCAACTTAGTTAAAGCTTGGGCATGCGGCCAACTTGCTGTCAAAGACTTAGATTTAGCGCCAGGTCTGGGGAACTGCCACTTCCACTGCTTTACTCACAGACTGCTGCACAGATGAATCCAAAGCATCCTCAAGGTTGTCTTCCAGAGGAGTTGCATGCGCCTCCTCATAGTACCCGTATTCGTCCTCCTCAAAATAGGCCCAGTCTTCCATCACAAAAGAGAAATAATTGAAAATGAATATCAAAAATCTCAAAGGGATCAGTCAAGGGGGAGCCACCCTGCGTGCAACTGAATTTAAATTTCAAGTATGCTCCTCAGCAAAGTTGTAATTAGTATTATGCAGCTCACTAAATGCGTCACCAGCCAAAAAATATGGATATAAAAGCCTGCACAATGCTTGGGCCCTCCAAATTATAACCAGCCTTGGATAGGCGCCAGCAACGGGACTCAGGAGACAACCAGTGCTGAAAACTTACTTCAAAATGAGCGCGCGTGGAGAAAAAACTGAGTTTGGGCTACATGGAGCCCAAAAGGAGCCCAATTGGGCTACGCGCTCCCGGCTGACATTTCTGAAACGCGGGCCTGAACAAGGGAAGGGGCCGCGTCCTCTACAGGGACTTGCGGTGAATGGCAATGAGGGAAAGCAGGATAGTTGGACGGGGGTGCGCGGCGGAAGTGCAGCTCCCGCCACAGTTCGAGACTGTGGCACACAAACGTTACTGCACTCAAACAGGCTCAAATTGAAGTACGCGCTACAACAAGAAACAAGCGCTACCAATTCACACAAGCGCTGCAGCACTCAAACCAATTTCAACAAGATTAACAAGGTTAGACAAAGTATATATGCATCAGCGTAAAGCAATAAACTCATTTAGCGAAATACATCATGAATATTATCAGAGATATTGGCATAAGAAAAAACGAAGCACTTATCTTGGCTGCGGGCAGCAAAGAAAGAGGAAGTGCTCACGAAGCAAGACTCATATATAGGGCTAGTCTCTATGGCCATTATGGAACACACGCTAAGCATTTTGGGAATGTTAGTTTTAATGTAAACAATGTTCTTATTGGTTGCTGTTTGTTTTACAGTAAAGAGAGAGATAGCATAATCCGAAGCCTCCGGTCCTGTAATAGAATCCTGGACCTCCCGATCTAAGAGTGATTCTATGTCAGGACCGGAACCTCCAATTATGCTTCTCATTCTTTGCATTTATTTTTTACAGCAGCCAATTAAAAAACACTTATCCGGAAAACTACAGTACCCATGAGCACCTAGTGCCCCATAACAACCTTAGAGAGTATCCATATATAAGCAATGTCCAAAACCACCACGTCCTCTTTCTTTGCTGCTTGTTAAGTATCTTTCCCTTATTACTGTTACTCTTGTGGTAGGGTAGCTTATGGGTTAAGGTTGTTACCGCTTGCTGTGTTTACACTTTGTACTGCTGATTCGGCTTTGCGCATTAGATATTAAGTGCATTTTCACCTGGCAGATTGTTTTTTGTCATTGCTTCGATTGGATTTGTGTCCCAGTGTTGGCGGTCTGCTTTGCGCGCTCGGTCTTGGTCACGCATCAGGCAGTCGCGCAATCCTCTTTTTGCTGTGACGAGCGGCCGGCACTGTGCATGCGCGGTGGCCGTTTTGTGGCATTATTATTGTCAGTTTCAGGCTGTCACAGAGCACAGAAACAGCGCTCAGTTTTGAAATCATTTTAGCTCGTCTCAAGCTCTCGCTGACGCCCGCTGCATTGTATCTGCTGGGGGCTGCATAGTTAAGCATAGGCTTTGCCCAGAGAGGTTTGGCAAGCCTCCCTCCACCAAATAATTGCCTTATTACAGCTTGGCTTGCCGGGGATGTACCTATCCCTCTTGAACTTCCCTCATGGGATCCTTGATTGTGGGTTCTTCCCTCAGATAAATAAAGTCCTGCGCACTGTTGCGACTGTCTTTAACACCTAGTCACCATGGCTGAATTCTTCTTTGAGGAAGAATATTACGAGTTAGAACCATCTGGTTCTGTGGAGCAAGACCTGGTGGAAGCTCTGGATGCAGGGGTTCAACAATCTGTTAATACAGCCCTAGTGAGGGCTATTGAGCTCCCCCTCACCTTTGATAAAACCAGCCCTGATATCCAATTCATCTTTTCTGAGGGCATGAAGACCATTGCTGCCTGGATGAAGACCAACTTCCTCCAACTTAATGCCGAGAAATCGGAGATCATGTTGTTTGGAGGAGCAGCCATAAGCAGGACTCCCAGGTGGTGGCCAGAGGAGCTGGGCACGGCCCCCTGTCCTAAAGAAGTGGTCAAGAATTTAGGAATCTGGATCGACCAGAACCTCACACTCTATGCTTACGCCACTACCACTGCTGGCACCTGATTCCACACACTCAGTTAGTTTACTCAGAAGAGTCTTCCCTCTGTTACCTTCCTCTACAAAAAACACATTGATGCAAGCCCTAGAATTAAGCCGTCTGGACTATTGTAATGCCCTGTTAGTCTCGGCTAACGAGGCTCCCTTAAACAAGTTACAAGTTGTACAGAATACGGCTGCCGACTAGTAGCAAACGCCCCCCCCCAGAACGGCTTCTATTCCACTTATTAACAAACTCCACTGCCTCACTGTGAGAAAGCGTGTGAAATACAAGAACGGCTGCATTGTTTGTAAAGCCCTTAATGGTCAGGGGCCTTCCTACTTGTCTGACAAACTTGCCAGGTACACTCCCCCGCGACCCCTCGGATCAGGATCCAAGCGACTTCTTTGCACTCCTAGAATTAAAAAGGCTTGCAAGGGTGGCAAAGCATTTACACATCTTGCCCCTACTTTCTGGAACAAACTGCCCCTCCAGCTTCGCGATTGCCAGAGCCTCCCTCAATTCAGGAAGCTTTTAAAAACCTTTCTTTTCTGAGTCCCTTGGGTTTGGCTGCAGCCCACCATCCTAAGCGCAGAGATACCCATTGGGGTGATTCAGCACTATAGAGATGAGTAAATATATCGAATAAATATTGAACCCCTGAAGCGCCACCTATGTAGCTACGCCCGGCAGCAGGGCTGGCTCCCCAACACAGGCTCAAGTCCTAAATCTAGTGGCAAAAAGGTAACCAATCCGCATGCAGACAATTTTGCGAGGCTCGCCAGGGCCATGGCGAATGACCACGCTTATACTACCCCTGTTAAAGAGGCAGGGACCTCAGAATCTTACGAACAAGATGAAGGGAACACTTTCTCAGATCAAGACTCCGAGCAGGCGGAGGCCCCTAGATGGGCCAAGAAATCTAAAAAGGAGCATCACTTGGAGACGCCCGCCCAACCCAACCCAAACTCCTAACCTTCGACCCAGTGGAGATTGTCCACCCTAACTCAACAGCATAGCTCCCGCCACAGGAGGTGGGGGATTACGTTCAGACGCAGTGCCGGCAGGCCTTCGATAAAGACGTCAGGGCACGACTACGGTCGGAATGCCCACGACCTGACCTGGCGGCAAAGGTGGCAGAAATCCCCGAAGTGGACCCCAGCATGCTGACGTACTGAAAGAAGTACGCCAAAGAACCTAAGGAGGGCCTTGATCGGGCATGCAGGTCCTGTCAGGATAAATTATTAGATTTATCGGGCCCACTAACAAAGATTTTAGAACTAGGTTTTAGGGCAAATGAGTCAGCGATGGTGATAGATCCTGACGAGCTGATCCGATGCGTTACCGAAAAAGGGTAAACCCAAATAGTGTCGCTGGGACCTGGGTATATAGTGGTACAATGAGAAAATTGTCCCAGTACGCATTTATTCAACCAAGAAACAAAATAGTAAAGTAAATTATGAAAACATAAACAGAAAAACAAAAAAAACAATAGATGATGCTCCACTGTTATTTAATCACAATGAACCCGCAGATACATTATTCATACAGATTGTATCACTTGTTCTAATAGCATTAGTGCCCCAAAAGAGTTAAGTTGGAAGTGATGGGGAAGGAGGGAGAGTGCTGGGGATTTAGAGTGCAAATGGATAGGTAATATATAGTGCAGGTCTCGTGATCCTCATCAAACGGAATCGATACACGGCTTCTCAGTGAGCCACAGTAAATGCAACAAATGCAACAGATGTCATGAGTTTACATAACCATGCTTGAAAGCCTCCGTAAACATATTGTGCTGAAGCGCAAGCTGGCCAGTTTGAAAGCTGTCGACGTTTCGACCCCACAGTGTCGTAGGTAGCTGAGAAACCTTAATGGGGGTCTTCCTCACGACAAAGGGGTGATGAGGAGGAGGTGGGGCATTGTGAAAGAGACTCACGGCGGGGTAAACATGGTCAAATGGGCGCGTGGGCTCCACAGTGGAAAGAACGGAATGGCATACAAATGACAAAGGGGGAGTAACTCGCTTGTCTCTTCCAGGAAAAATCCAGTAGAAGGCCACCGTAGTTGGCCTGCCCAAACGTTTCAATCTGAGGGCGCAGTGCAGGATCGTCCGATCGATGTCGGTCGTCTCGTGATGCCAGAGTCTGTCAAATTTTCTCATTGAGCTGATCCGATGGGTGCAAACTGGGCAACGCTAACTACGCCATGTCAAGCGAGAGATGACGTTCCATCCTTCTGAAGCTTGACCCCAAGCTGGCTGAATTGCCCTCCTCGGAGGCCGCTTATTAGGACAACCTTTCCTGAAGGAATTGACCAAGTTTGTGGCCACCTTCAGTGGCTTAGACAAGGCACGGGGATCCCTCAAGCGTGCCTTCCGGCCAGTTTTCGGCAGGGCTGGATGATACAGAGGGCGATGGTCTGACCGGGGGTACAACCAGAACGCCTCACACGGTCAGCGTCACTAGCAGAGAGGAGTGTACCAGGACCCCAACTACTCAAACAACTCCTCCTTCTATCCAACCCGGAGGGCAAAGAACCGTTTCCGGAAGGGCCGGTTCGGAGGCAATCAGGGCAACCAGCACGATGCCGGAAATGCAGGTGAGGCTGATCTTGTGTTCGGAGGTAGTGTTGCGGGGAAGAATCAAATTTTTCCTACAGGCATGGCAGACGATATCTCAAGACGCATGAATCTTGGAGACGGTACAGGGTTTCAAACTGGAGCTGTACGATACCCCCATTTAGGAATCTCTCCCTCTCCCAATATATTTTTCCCAACAAGAGCAGAGTTTTATCACAGCAGAGATACTTTCTCTTCTGAGGAAAGGGGCCATAGTCGCCACACAGATTCACCCCCGGGGCTTTATCAGCAATATCTTCCTGGTCCAGAAGAAGGAGGACGGGTCCAGGTTAGTCCTAAACCTCAAAGAGTTCAAGGGATGGGTAATTTACCGACACTTCAAGATGGAGGGAATCCATATTTTTATTTTGCGCGACCTTCTTCAGGAAGGCGATTGGATGGTCTGTCTAGACCTAAAAGATGCGCACCTATCCGTTCCCATCTACGCCCCACACCGGCGTTTTCTTCAGTTCCTTTGGCAGGGCACCTGTTACGAGTACAAAGTGGTGCTTCACGAAACTCCTCCGCCCGGTGGTAGAATCATTGAGGGCACGCGGGGTTCGACTAATCGTATACCTGGATGACATCATCATCATGGCTCGCTGACATCGGCTTGTGATTACGCACCTAGAATGGTAAATCGACCTGCTACAGAGTCTGGGATTTGTTGTGAATCCTCAGAAGTCAATTCTATCTCCAGCACAATCTATCGAGTTCCTGGGTTTTCAGATTGATTCACGGCGCTGCTAGCTTCTCCTTCCATCCCAAAAGATCAGATCGATCAAGAAAGAATTGAGATTGATTCTGAGCAGGCAGATTGTATACTTGCGGTCAGTGGCCCGGTTAGTGGGTCTACTGGCCTCTTTGAATCAGGCCATCTTCCCGGGTCCTCTGCACTATTGCGCACTCCAGAGACTGAAGGTTCAGCATCTCTGCAAAGGTCTTGGATTTGCGGAACTGATTCTCCTCTCAGGGGAAGCGAGGTTGGAAATGCTGTGGTAGCTGGACCACTTGGAGTCGTGGAATGGCAGGGCCATCTTCGGGACTACTACCGAGGTAGTGATCGAGTCGGATGCCAGCCATTGGGGCTGGGGAGCCTGGTGCGGTTCGCTATCCACAGGGGGCCGTTGGTCACAAGAGGAACTCTCACTACACATCAATTGTTTGGAGCTGCTGGCAGGCTCATTTGCGATCCGCAGACTTTCACCTCAGAAGACAGACTGTTGTATCCTGCTGCGCATGGACAACGTGTCTGCGGTTCGTTATGTGAACAAACTCGGAGGGCCGAGGTCCCGAGTTCTGGCGGAGATTGCCAAGGATTTTTGGCACTACTGCCTGCTTCACAGACTTTCAGTAGCAGCAGATTATCTCCCAGGACACAACAACGAAGTGGCTGATTGGTACTCTCGATATCGCCAAGATTTCAGCGATTGGAGACTTCACCCACAAGTTTTCCGATATCTGGACCAACTTTGGGGCCCATGCCAGTTGGATCTATTCGCATCTCAACTCAACAGGCAACTTCCAAACTTCTATAGTTGGCGCCCAGATCTGGGGGCGATAGCCTTGAACGCATTTCTCCAGAACTGGCCCCGGCCCTGTGCTAGGCATTCCTTCCGTTTATGATGATCCCCAGGGTACTGGCTCAGACCCGGCATCAACAAGCAGAGTTAATCTGTCGTGCCTTCCAAATCCGAGTCCTCAGGGCTGTGTCGATGCTCTATGGGTGCCCACCTCTGAATCGACCCAAGTCTGGCACATGTAGAATACACAGACTCTTGGGGCAATTGAGCGGGGGAAGGAAAGGATGGGGACTGCGGGGAGGGAGACCTGTGTAGAGAAAGAAAGAAACAATATAACACCCAAACAGCAAAGTCTTTCTTCCTACTTCCAATCCCCCTTTCTACTACACTCAACCCTTCTACGTCTCTGTTCCTACCTGTAAAGAAAAGAAAAGGCAGCCTGGAACACATTCACAGAAATCTCCAATGTGGAAAGGTAGCAATCAGACCCAGGAAGCCAGGGTTCTCTACAAGGTTTTCTTGTTCGTTCCTGAGGAAATGAATAAAAGAGAAAACAACACTCCTGCACAATATCGGAGCACGCTTATGCAGGTATATGGCCCCACCTGGAGCTTTGTGAAATAAGGGAACTCTGAGGTCGCCGTCACTGGCCACAACAGTTGTGTGATTACCAACCACACTCTCACTCTCTCTATATACTAAACTTAAGGATGATGATGACGGAAAGTAAATTCTTTTTCAAGGTGGTGTGTTTCTTCCTCACTTCGTAAGTCTATTCACACACCCACACTCACTGCGTTGAGCGGTCGCTCCGGTATGCACTGCACTTCCCAAAGTTCAAAAGGCAATGCACACTGCACGCTCACCAACAACTTGTTTATACGAAATTGCCTGTCTCTTTCCAGTATACAAAAGGCACTGCTCACTGCACGCTCACAAATCAAGGCGTTATACAGAATGAAGATAACTCGCGGGCACCACACCCTCCCTGCAATAAAGGACCTCGAGTTGGCCTTTTTCCAACAGGGAGAAGGTAACCCACGCGCCTCTATGGGCGACGAATCCCCTCTGCACGTAACGGCTGGATAGCCCGTTACAGCCAACAGAGGAGAACTGGGAACTAGGAATGTCCGTTGCCGGACCAAAGGCGTAGGACACGGCGGTTCCGAGAGAATCACTCTCCAGAACCTTCTTACCGCTACCACGGAGACGAAGACCTCCTTACTGGCACTGGAACAACCACGGAGAGGAATAATCGGCAACGCCGCCCGGGACTCAGCCGCCTTATATCCCGTTTCCGGGTCCCGGCTCCGCCCCTACGTGTGCACGTCGCGTCCCTCTGGGCAGTCTGGGGAATGTAGTTCCTGGCCGGATATACGCGATCACAGCTAGCGTAACACCCGGCCAGGGAATCGTGACATAATCTTAATCATCCTGTTGTGGAGGGCGCAAGCTTGGTTCCCTGTCCTTCTAGAGATGTCTTGTGCTGTGCTGATTCTCCTCCCTCAGAGATGGAATCTGTTGCTGGACCCTCAAAAGGCTCCACACCCATTGATAGTCAGGACAACTTCCCCTGGTAGCATGGCGGGTTTCAGGGACAGATGTGAGGTCCCGGGACTTTCGAGAGACAATCACAAATTCATTAGTGAGGCATGGTCCTTTAACACCCATAAACGGTACTCATCAGCATGGAACAGATGGGTTAGCTGGTGTTCTCAACAGAAAGTGGATCCCACTAGAGCGAATGTCTCTCTAGTCGTAAATTTTCTTGCCACCCTGGCAACTTCTGGCCTAGATTACAGAACAGTAAATAACTTCTGGTCGGCCATCTCAGCAGGGCATGTTCCAGTGGATGGCAAACCAGTTGGTGAGCATCCCCTGGTATGAAAACTGCTTAGAGGTATTCGGATGGTAAAACCCCCTTGCCCTAGATATTCGTTTCTATGGGACGTATCTATAGTCTTGCAGTTCTTGGAAACCTGGCCCGCCAACAAATACCTGTCATGAAAACAACTTTCTGCCAAACTCACCATGTTATTAAGTCTGGTTTCATGCAAAAAGGTTTCAGACGTCCGAGCTCTGGATCTAGCAGGTCGTAGATTCTCACCTGAAGAGGTCACATTTGCTATATCAAAACGTACTAAGTGCAATACTTCTGCAGTGTCTTATCTGCTTTTGACGACAATCCTAAGCTTTGTGTGGTTCAATGTCTGAAGGCGTACGAGGTAAGTACAACTGAATTTAGTTCGGATATGAAGGGTCAGTTACTGATTGCATTGCAGAAGCCCTTTCGTCCAGTGACCCCGGCCACCTTGTCTAGATGGGTGCGTTGGCTCATGAGCGAAGCAGGCATTGATGTATCTAAGTATGGTGCCCGTTCTGAGGGGCTATGGCGTCCAAGTCTTTTTCTCTGGGGGTCAGTCTTTCTGATATAATGAATGCAGCTGATTGGTCAACTGAGACCACCTTCAAGTCATTCTATTATAAACCTATTGTGGATGTAGTGTTAATGGTGGTGGCTAAGCTTTGAACAAGCATAATCGGAGCTTCCGGTCCTGACATAGAATAAAAAATTTACGAACATTTGTGACAAGAATTTTCAATTCTAATAGGGACACGGAGGCGAGTATTATCCCACCCAGAATATGTGTATTTATATTAAATATCTGTATTGTAATAATATTGTATAATGATTATGTTGTATTCTTTCCCCCCGTATGTCTGATTGTGATGACTACGAAATCAGATTGGGTATGGGTTTTACGGAATTTCTTTTCTATTGCTGGAACGGATAACAAATAAAGCGTGAAGAAATTTAAACGCTGGAATTCTTGGAGTGTCTATCCAGTTTGATCTTTGACATGGCTATCCAGTGGTTGATCGCATATGGTGGATCGAATCCCCAGGTTCAGAAGTTTAGCCCTGTTGGGCTCCCGGATGCCTTGGTTCGTGAAGGGTTCCTTCATCATCAAAGAAAGGTTCTCCCGGATTGAGTTCTTAATTTGTCAGACTTAACTGTTCTACGTTCACCAAAAAAAGAGGACGTGGTGGCCTCGGACATGGCTTATATATGGATACTCTCTATGGTTGTTATGGGGCACTAGGTGCTCATGGGTACTGTAGCTTTCTGAATAAGTGTTTTTTTACTGGCTGCTGTAAAAAATAAATGCAAAGAATGAGAAGCATAATCCTCGCCTCCGTGTCCTTAATAGAATTGAAAATTCTTGTCACAAATGTTCGCAAATTTTTAATTCGTCCTGAGCAGAAAAAACAGTGGCTAAGGTCTGACGGATTGTACCGGGGTTCCGAAAACACTATTTGAAACCCCCTGTCAGGGCTCATGGGAGGTTTCCTCCTCGCAGCCCTGTGGTGGCTATCACTTCCACTTCTTTCCCCCAGCGGTCTTGCCCAAAGATTAGTTGTGGAGTGTGCTGGCAACGTTGGACATCTAAGATGGCCGCCAGCACACTCGTTGTCTAGCAGTCTAGTTCTTTCCTTGTGTTTTGAGCTAATCAGGTGAAGCGCGCGCTAACGTTCCGAGGCGCACTTCACCGAGAGCTTCTCCCGAGTGAGACCTACCTCATAGTCGTCGGATAAAAGTTTAGTCAGGGAGCGTACCGGAGGCCGTCGGTCATCCTGCGTCGGTTCCCGTCTCTTCGAAAACCTTCAGGTTAGTGTTCAAAGTCCACGCATGCTCTGAGAACTGAAGTAAGACGTGACTAGAAATTCAATAGGAAAATATCACGCAAGACCAAAAGAGTAGCGTTCGAATTAGAAAGGCGACGCTACCCAGCGAACAGCCAGTACGCTTTTCTTGTGAAGGCGCAGGGCAAAAATAGTAGTGTTCCGGTATGCCCTCTATGCGCAACCTAAAGAAAAGTAGTGTATAATCAAACTAATTACATTCCTCAAAGATAGTGAACAACTCGCTAATATACAACCAGTCATTGCAAGAATCTGAGGTAGCGCAGATAAGCCGGCACAGTAATTAGTCAAAATCAACTAGAAATAATTACGCAAGTCATATAATCTATTTCACCCTGTAGAACTTGATAGCTACAGATATTCCAGACTAGTTAAAATTATCTGAGTATAATGGGGTTCATCCATAGGAGAGTTAAGTGAACAGGAATACAGGAAAAGAAATAAAAGAAACTTACCAATCACATTAACAAAAGAGATCAATTTGTCTAGTGTTGGATCCAGTCATTGAGAACCAGAGCATCCTAACTCGATAAACTATCAACTTACCTTAGTGAAGAAGATTTTGGAAGGAAGTTAGAAAGTGACAAGAGGTGAATGAACACTTACCTTTGTTCTCTCTCCTGGAGGAATAGAATCAAGATATCCAGTACAACCTGTTAAAACAAAATAGAAACAAAACATTCTTTCAATCAACATACATAAGAAGAGAGGCAAGCCCATAGAAGACATCTGGTAAGACAAAAATTCCTTACTAATTTCTTATGCATAAAGACTTGAGAAAATATTAAAAAACTTTAAGGATGGTGAGCAATTGTACTTAGTAATGTTTTTACTTGCAGCCTACAAGAAGAAGGAAGATTGAGGCAGAGACAGAGATCTCAAGAAGAAAACAGGGCAGTCTCTTCTTTATCCAATTCCCCTTTCCCCCCTTAGTACTTACCCGCAAAGGATTGTAGAATAACCTGGCGGAAAAGTATTGAGGGGAGAGTTGGGAAAAGGCTTCATTCTGCTCCTGTGTGGTTAATTAGAGAATCAAGCCCTGACACCCCCTTACCGTCTCCAAAACCCAAGGGTCTGAGGAGATCTCTGCCCATTTGTGAGAAAACATGCTTATTCTCCCTCCTAAGCGACAAGGACATAAAGGACTGGTGCTTACCACTATATCCGCTGGAGCTGTTGTGGGCCCCTCCGCGGCCCCGGTTCTTGCCTTTGCCACCCCGGGAGGGGTAGAACGTTCCTTGTCGACCATCCTGCCAGCCATTATTTCTTCTTGCCTGGGCTCTGTTAGGGCCTTGGTAGGACTGGAGGCCGGAAGAGCGACCCCTGCCTCTTCTAGGCACTCCAAAAACCTTTCCTGGGAAGATTTTCTTCATCGCGCCTGCGCCTTGTCAAGAGCTGAGAACGTCGAAAAAAACCTTTGCCGCTCCTTGACGAAGGGATCGCCAGAAAGTGAGCCCTGGGCCACAGGACCTGCCTCTGAAGAAGAGAGTTCCCCTAACTTAGGATTTATCTTCAAGAGAAGAGAGCGGCGACGTTCTGCGGAGAGGGCACAGTTTGCATTGCCCAAAAGACACATCGCTCTCTGCACCCATCCCGCAACGTCGTCCCTGATAAGGGGTTGACCTGATTCCCTGTACTGCTCTGCCAGCTCTATGATTTTAGTTAGTGGTCCCACTACATCTAGGAGCTTGTCTTGACAGGCCCTCCATGATCTATCTATCCCCTTCTTGGGATCCCTTATGTATTTACTAAAGAAGGTGCACAACTTCGGATCTATCTCTGGCGTAGCTGTGACCTTGTCAGCTAGAGATGGTCGGGGGCATTCTGACCTGAGGCCGGCCCTCACCTCCTGAGTAAGTGGTTGTCTGATTTTATTACCCACATAGTCGGCCACTTTCTTGTATGGGACCCAATCCGCAGAGCTTGGCCTGAAAATACCCGTAGGGTCAAACATGTCAGGAGGGGCACCCTCCCTGTCCCCAGCCTCGGAGTAGGAGGATTATGGGTGCCAAAACCAGCCCGAATCCTGAGTCTCCACCAAGGAGCCCTCATTGGCCTCAAAATCGCCCTCCCCAGTGTTGGGGCAACCTCATCGCTGTTAATCCCGGGTAGCTCTTCCTCCCGGCAGGGTGCTTCTTTAAGTGTTTGCGCACTCTTGAGAAAGACTTCAGTCAGCCGACTGAAGCCTTCAAGGTGCCCCGCATCGTGCTAACTAGCCTTATGTGGGCGAGACGGAGTCACCCCACTAGGCCCAGCCCCCTGTCTCCCAGTATTCCTGTGCCCTTGAAGACATGGGCCGACAACTTATCAACGCTGTCCTGCAGGGGGGCCAAAGCCTGCGCAGTGGCCTTAGAAAGCAGATTGTCCACACCTGCAGGAATGCGATGAGGGGGGGCCCTATCCTCCGCCAAGGAATGTGAGCGCGCATAATCGTGGTCTCTCTGGGCCTGCATATCAACGGAGGGCAGGAGCACTGAATACAGAAAAATACACCCGTTTGGTATAGTGGGCAGCCCCCTCGCCGGTGCTCCTTATGAGAGGCTCTGCTCGGGGCAGTAGCAGAAGTCAACCAAAAAATACCTAAACTGCCAAGAGCAGAGTGTGAAGAGAAATGATGTTCTGAGACAGAACTAGCACGTTTTAATAATAATAATGAGCTATGCCCTTCAATCCAACTGCAGCGCGGTGTGAGAAGTTGGCCTGGTATATGCTGTCCATTAATTATAGTGGGGACCCTGTACCAGTCCAAACAACCCCTTATTGATGATAAGTTAAAGACAACCTCTATTGAAAGCTATCCTAGTGGTAGTTATGGAGAGCAGCCTTCAGGCTAAGTCTTGAAGGAATGTAAAGCAGCTTGTTTTTCCAGTCTATAATCTCTTGAATGGCTAAATGAAAGACAACCACACCAGGTATATATATATATATATAAAATATATGTATTTATTTCTAAACACACCCTCCTAGTCTCTTTATGAGGCTAGAGGTCAAAACACATAAGTTACACTTCAAATATTACAGTAAAATAGCACAAATATACATCAGGCCCTAGGGGCGAGCCAAACCATATGCTAAAATAGTGGTATAAGAACCATGACTTAACAAGGCACAAGGCCTAGAGCCTGTAGAATCGCTGGGACCCCAAGGAACCACCCAAGGAAGTGACACAGAGGACCCACGGGGGCCGTGTGCAGTGTGTAGCTTCTAAGGGGAAAGTCGCGGTTAGATTTTTAAAGATTAAGGACACTTAGAGGTGGACTAGGACCAAACCCGTTGGAACTTAGGAAGTTCTAGGGTCAACACCCACGGGAGCACTGGAGTACTCCTGTTACCTCACCCAGGGAAGCCGGGCGCATAGGTGTCAAATGGTATCGCGTCGTGTCATCGTTTTCAATGGGAGCTGGCAAAGAAGTGCTGCTGCTGGGAAGATGCCAAGTGTCCGAAGAGATCCAAGTCTGGATTGAAGATGTGAAGAGCCTGAAAGCAGAGGGGACAGAGTCTGGGTCACTTGCCAGTGACCAGGGGCATGATAGACGAATGCCCACCGATGTCCGGTGTTTCAGGTGAAGAAGGTGAAGCTTGACTCTTCAGCCAAGAGGACCAGGAGGCGTTGAGGACAACCAGGAGCTGGATTTGAGCTGTCCCATGAAGGATGTCGAGTGCTGCAGCAGTGGTGCCCGGATTGGACACAACAAGCCTTGGCAACAGCAACCCACGCAGAAAAGAGAAAGATGCTTCGGTGCAGACCAGCAAGGTCTGAGGGACTCACCACTTGGTAGGGAGTCAGGGCACGTCTGGAGCATCCAGAGAAGCCCAAGGAAAATCAAACTTGCCTTCTCATGGACCCACCAGTCGACAGACCAGGGATCGCAAAGGAGCCTCGAGAGGAAACACAAAATGGCGGCCCATGGGTCACTCGGGGTGACTAGGCTGACAATCTCTGGTGGATTCTCTGCTCGAGGTGAGGGCTACAAGTAACCCCAAGTACGACTTCAAGAGACGTTGAGAAGTCAATGCACTTGCAAAAATGCACGGTGACCAGGATTTCCGGTTCCACGCTACTCACGAGAGCTGCAGGTCTCAGCTTTGCTGGGGAGTCGCTTTGCTGGGGACTCGGGTCGGCCTCAGAGATGTCTGAAAATCCTCTTCCTGGGCTGCAAATACTTTGGAGTCCGGCGGGAGCTTCAGAGATGCAGACCGGCAAAATGCTTCGTAGGTGCCTGCCAAGCAGGGGAGTCACTCCTTGACCCCAAGGGTGATTTCTTCAGTCCTCTAGTCTTTAGTAGAGCATCGAAGTTCCAGGATTCAGCTTCAGAGTTTCGTCCAGGGATATCTAAAGTTCTGGTTACAGAGTTTCCTTCCTTATACATAAGGAAGGGGTTGGACTAACTCTGGGGACCCACCTATGGGAGGGTTTGGAAAGAGGGGTGGCTACACCCATTTCCTTGGTCCAGTTTCATGCCAGAGCAGGGCCTGGAAGCCCCTGAACTGGTTTGAGCTGGACTATTACCAGGGACACCAAATGTGCCCCCAGTGCAGGAGTTCAAAGCACTCTGAGAGGGCTCCCACCCAGCCCCAATACACATCATCCTGTCTGGGAGGTGGTTACACCTCCCTGTGACAGGAAACCTATTGTCTGGGCCTCCCCTGCCGGAGTTTCGGTCAGCAGCAGGAGGCCGGACCCGTGTCTGTGGCTGCAGCATCCATTTTGTGATGCCAGGGTTCTGTTAAGTTTCTACCGAGTATATCAGTACTGCCATGTCTCTCCCTCTAGAAGAGTGGGATTGGGATGAAATCCTCACATCAGGAATTGATGTGGGGGTATGATTCCAAGGTGTTTGACATCAAACACGATATGTTTCCGTGCAGCCAGTCCAAAGTTAGCATTAACCGTTTTAGATATAATGCACTTATGAGTATATGGTCAGGCTAGGAAACGGCCACTACAACGCGGCCGTTTCCACGCATAACCATAACCACGCATGCATTACAACGCAACGCTTGGTTACAACGAATAGCCTTTACCATGCATACATTTAGTACGTGAGTAGTGAAGGCATGTGTGCTAAAGTTAAAAGAAAAAAAAAGGGGGTGTGGGGGTCTCCCCCCCAAAAAAGCGTGGGATTAAAAAAGGGAGCTTGGGGGGGCACCCCCAAAATAAAATTTAAAAAAACGCACCTGTTTCCGTCATTTAAAGAAAAAGATGTGGAGGCAATCGGCATCGTTAAAGGAAACGGAAGGACACTTCCGCTTCCTCTTAACGACGTGCAACGTCACCAAGGAACATCGAGGAGAGGAGAGGTAAGGAGGAATGGGGGGGTGGTGTCGAGCAGGGGTAAATTTAAAGGGTACATTTTTAGGGTGATATCCTTTAACATGAAAATGACATTAAAATGCACATTTTAACAACGAAAATCGTTGTAAAAGTATGCGTGTAAAAGGCATTTTCGTGGTAAAGGATATGCGTGGGGATGGCATTCGCATTGTAACTCATGCGTGATAATGGCATGTGTTACAACGGAATGCGTTGTAAAGTCATACAACCATCAGGCTGCACCACTGAGAACCCCAGAGAAGAGACTCCGAAGGCTGCAGAGGGGCTCAGCTCATGCCTGGGCACCCTGTCACATATAACCAAGCACCCTGCCTTCAGGATTGATAAGGCCTGCCATAGGGGTGACTGATAGGTTTGTATGTGCAGTGATAGGTGAGGTATAGTGAACCTATACCTCAGTAAGGGGTGCATGCACCACCTTACCCAAGCTGCAGTAGCAGACCAGTGGTGTCATTTTGGAGGGCTTTCCAGGGGTGGCATAATACATGCTTCAGCCACTGGTAGGCCTCTGGGGTACCTATGCCTTGGGTACATAGTATACCATATACTAGGGACTTACAAGGGTACCTCAGGATCCAATCTGTGGTGTACCTAAAGTACATGCAATCAATTTAGAGAGGAAGCAGCTAGGCTGGGGCCCTAAATAGTAGGGTCCCAGCCAGACTAAAGTCGAAAAACAGTGAAACACCAGCAAAAAGCAGATCCTACTCTCCTACACGCTGTGTCAGGCGAGGGTTGGGGAAGAAGGGGGCACGAGCGGAGAACGCTCACCTACCCCAAGCGCAAGAAAGAGGAAGGACTATGCTGCTGATTATAATATATGGACTGTCGGAACGTGACATGATTGGACTGTTGGTGACCATGGTTACGCCCGGTGTTCATGGGAGTTGTAGTTTTGATGTGTTTTTTTACGTTATCTTTGAAAATGCTGTTAATAAAGAGTGAAGAAAGTAATGCATAATCCTCGCCTCCGGTCCTGACATAGAATCACCATGCTGCAGAAACAGACTCTCAACACTGTGCAGCATGTCCCGCAGACAGTTAGTGAAGGATGCAGTAAAAATGGCCTGAGGCTGAGACATGTCCTTGTGATTAGTACCAGTAACGTGCAACTTACAGGCTCCCTGATATATTTACCACATGCTGTCACTTCTCTCTCTCCCCCAACACGCTATATATATATATATTCACTGAAAAAACCATAGGTTTCAGGGACGTTATAGTTAGTTGGACATTTGACTTCTATAAAACCAGAGAAATTTGCCTGTTATAGTTAGTTGAGCTAACTATAACTCGTGCCCCTGCAATGCACTGCTGATGATGTCACTTATTACATCACTCATGACATGGTCAGTGACATCACTGAGGAAATCACTGATGACATCTCAAATGCGGCGTCCCACAGGGCTCTGCACTATCCCCTTTTCTTTTTAATTTGTATCTCCAACCCCTCTTAGCTTCCCTCCGCAACTCCCCGGTCACAATTTTTAACTACGCGGACGACCTCCAGTTCATTTTTCCCATAGACTCCCTTCCTTCCTCCCGTCTTAACTTCCAGTCCACCATGCTGACCATTGCGGAGTGGATGTACCACAGCCACTTAAAGCTGAACCCTACCAAAACTGAGCTCGTCCTGGTAGGAGGCCCCAATCACCCATGGAATTCCACCTTCTGGCCAACATCTCTGGGGACTGCACCCACTCCTGTGAGCTCAGTCAAAAGCCTGGGGGTGATCATTTCTGAAGATCTTTCGATGAGACCGCAAATCAACGCGGTCACCTCAGCCTGCTTCTTTCACCTCAGGCGGATCCGCAAGATCAGCAGGTTTCTCACCAAAGAAGCCCTGATCCAAGTTGTCATTGCACTCATCACCTCCAGGCTCGACTATGCCAACATGCTGTACGCGGGAATTCCTGCATGCCACCTTCACCGACTACAGCTGGTGCAGAATCAAGCTGCCCGGCTGAGTTTCCGCCAGCCCAAACATCAGCACGTCACTCCCCTCCTCCGTAGTCTGCATTGGCTCCCTATTTCCAAACGTTGCACTTTCAAACTGGCATGTTCTACCTTCAAGGCCCTCTCGGATGCAGCCCCCGCGTTCATTTCTTCGGGCTTGACCCGTCATATCCCTTCTAGAGTTCTTCGCTCAGGATCATTTAATCTCCTTGAGGTCCCCAAATTCAAAAGAAAAAAGCACGGTGGCTTGAGCTTTTGTGTCCAGGCCCCCTCCACCTGGAACTCCCTGCCACCTTCACTCCGTCTCTGCCCAAAGTACGACTGTTTCCGCAGACTTTTAAAAACCCTGCTTTTTCAATCCGCATATGACTAACCCTCTCATCCTGGATCACGTTACCTGTCAATGAGCGCCAAGAAACCGATGGTGATAGTGCGCGTTACAAATAATTTTAACGTAACGTTAACGTATGACATCACTGATGACATCATCCAGTGAATGTGTGTTTCTGTAAAGTTTGAATATGTTTTATAAATATATATATATGCCAAGGTGTATTGAAGAATGAATGAGTGTATAAGACTCAGGATGGATGATTAAGTATGTGTGTGACTAACTGTATAAGTGACTAATTAATTGTGTCTTGCTTAATGCATGTGTTAGCGACTGATATAGACATTCACACAGTTTAGGTTGTTAGTTGGTGTGTAAGCAGTTCCATGGTTTGGTTAGCAACTAAATGAGGATCTATATGAGCTATTCATTGCTTGTCTGAGTACCTGTATGAGTACCTGAGTGTCTGCGTGGGTGGGTGGGGGGGGGGTGTGACTCTCTGCATAGATGTGTGAGAGGCTAACTCACTAGGTATATGTGTTCAAGTCTGTATCTATGAAGGTCTGTATGGCTGAGTGAGTGTGTGTATGAGTGTCTCGTGAGTGAATGGATGCCTCAGTGGTATATGTGAGTAACTCCATAAGTGTAAGGCAGTTTATATGAGTGTTGGACTTTATAAATGTATATATGTGAGAATTAGTGATTGTGAGAGTGCCTGTATGGATCAGTGTGTCCTTGTATTAGTTATTGTATTAGAGTGTAGGTATGTGTTAGTATATGTTTAAATAAGTGATGTGGTATGTGTATAACTGTACAGGTGAGTAAATGAAAGTGTTATTGATTATTTCCATTACTGACTAGGTGTGTGACTAACTCTAAGAATGGGAGGCAGTGTGTGAGTGTCTGTAGAGATATGTGACTGAATATGATAATGCTGTATTGATGGCTGACTGTATGTATGAGTGCGTGTATAGGTGAATGAATGGATGTGTGTAGACCTACACATTAGAGAGTGGATATGCACTAAGTGGTATTGGTGTGTTCACGGTTTTAAAAATTATAGTCTGTATTCTAGACTTGGTGTATCAAGTGTTATATTAGGGTGCATCTGATTTTCACGTGGATGATGTCATCAGTGGTGTCATCAGTGATGTCATTTGAGATGTCATCAGTGATGTCATCTGTGATGTCACTCACCATGTCATGAGTGATGTAATATGTGACGTCATCAGCAGTGCATTGCGGGGGCACGAGTTATAGTTAGCTCAACTATCTATAACAGGCGAATTTCTCTGGTTTTATATACGTGAAATGTCCAACTAACTATAACGTCCCTGAAACCTATGGGTTTTTCAGTGAATTTCTAAGGTTTTTTTAAATGATAATTTCTAACTATAACGACCCTGAAACCTATGGTTTTTTCAGTGAATTGCTAAGGTTTTTTAAATGCTAATTTCTAACTATAACATGCCTGAAACCTATGGTTTTTTCAGTGAATTTCAAAGTTTTTTTAAATGCTCATTTCTAACTATAACGTGCCTGAAACCTATGGGTTTTTTTCAGTGAATTTGGAAGGTTTTTTAAATGCTAATTTCTAAGTATAACGTCTCTGAAACCTATGGTTTTTTCAATGAATTTCAAAGGTTTTTTAAATATCGAACTACTATTGTGTATTTGTCATTAATACTATTTTTTCTAACTTTTCAACTACATAAAATAAACTGCAAAAGTGCTACGTAACGTAATACATTTCACAAATTACAATGAGTTTTTAAATAATACAAAACAATTTAACATTCAGATAACAATTTTTCTCCCTTTTTTTGCTGTCATCAGCTACTACCTAACTTCACTATTCACAGTGCTGCCAGTGTAATTTCATCATAAACAGCAGGGGAAAAAAACAATCAACTAGATTGTTAAAAAAAATAAAAACCCTAATTCTCTCAAATATAATACAAAATCAACACAAATAACACATCCAATAGTACTTCAATTGTTCAAAGCTTACCTTTACTTCGTAGATTGGCTTCAAATTTACCCAATACGCCAGATAATGTATAAAAATGTTTACTTTGAAAGCATCCAATATGAATTCCTTCAAGATCTTACGTAGTTTCTCTGCACATTTTCCCAATACGCCAGATAATATTTCAAAAATTTCGCATTGAAAGCATCCAGTATGAATTCCTTAAAGATCTATACACCTTCCCATTAAAGCTGAATAGTGTATCTAAAATCTTTGTTTCAGAAAAATTAAGTATGAGTTGGGTAATTCATAAGGCAATCTCGGTTTCATTTCCAAGTGTGTATCATTACAGTGACTCCAACCATTATTACACTTTAAATAAACTGTATAATGTCCACTTGTAGTAGTACTTCCAGCATGGAAAACAATAGCAACTGTTCCAAAAGTTCTTCCAGAAATACATACTTGATTAGCAACAAAAATTTTAATTTTGGTTTCCACTTTTCTTCCATTTGGTCGACAGCGTTGCAGCATTATAATCAAATATTTTCCATATCTTTGTAGGCATAATTCAGATAGCATTCTTGATTTACAACGAGAACACACCATCTCATGATCAGCTTCTTTTACTAATTTGGAAAATGGTACAGATTTTAGGATTTGTGGAGTGGTGCACTGCTCGTTATCGTGACAATGGTGGTCAATTAGTCAATGAGCCTTGATGTTAGTAAGTCTTTAGTGATTCTTTATTTTCAAAAAGAGGTTGCCAGCCAAAGCATTTCGTTCATGAACTGAACTTCTTCAGGGCATGTGTTACCATTCTATGTTGATCAGAGCAGTAAAATAGTAAGTATTCCTCGCTGGGGGGGCCACCTTGGTAAGGGCCTGTATGCGCATAATCTGTATTGCGGGCTGAAAGTCGAGCTGTCCGCTTGACTTTCAGTCCGCATTCCAGATTATGCGCATACAGGCCCTTACCAAGGTGGTCCCCCCAGCGCGAAATACTTACTATTTTACTGCTCTGATCAACATAGAATGCTAACACATGCCCTGAAGAAGTTCAGTTCATGAACGAAACGCTTTGGCAGGCAACCTCTTTTTGAAAATAAAGAATCACTAAAGACTTACTAACATCAAGGCTCTTTGACTAATTGACCACCATTGTCATGATAACGAGCAGTGCACCACTCCACAATTCCTATTCTCTCACTTTTCTGCATAGCAGTTGGCACTCAACGACTGCGAGTGCTGGAGCAGTTTTGTGCACGCTCAACCTATATGTGTTTGCAAAAAGGGAACAACACAGGGAAGTGCGGTCATTGTGTCCGCCGTTGTCTGGAACCACAATTTTGCAATGGTACAGATTTGCAGTCAGGTATTGTTAAATATAAAAATCGTTCTCTGTCAACTATAGTACTTGAAGTTAACGAACACTCTTCACATTTATGTTCCCATTTGTAACTTAGTCCAAATAAACTCTCAATCTGAATTCCTTCATCTTCTAATACTCCAAGCATAACCATCAGAAATTCTTGTGCATCTTGCTGTATATTAGCACTGAATGTTAAAGATCCAGTACATGTATCGAACAGTTGGCGAATACCAGAAGCAGAATGAATCTTACTTCTATCAGTTCTCAATTCTTGAAATAAAGTGTAGAGTACAGAACATAAAGTTTTTTCCTGACTTTCCATAATTTCACCACAAACATCTTCAAGATAGAATATAACATTTAGAATGACATTACCATAGCAGTTGACACCATAAGCATTTTCTAATTGGTATCCAACAACATCATCACTTGTTTTTATTTTCTGCTTCTTTACATCTTTTCTATTCTGTTGATTTTCTTTCTGCTTTTCAACCATAGTTAACTCTTCAACATATTTGCGTTTTGAACACACAACACGTTTCTCATAAATAGGAAATGGGGAGCATGAAGCCTTCTCAAACGATTATATTATCTTACACAAATAACATCAGCACTAACCTTGTTCTCATCAAAATCAATTAAATACAAACCAGACAACGTTCTAACTCGAGATAATGCAACATATACCATTCCCTCTTCAAACACAGTTTTTCCAACATTTACCAAAGCATTATCTACACTTAAACCTTTTGATTTGTGAATAGTTATTGCATATGCTAAACAGAAGGGAAACTGTTTTCTACGGACATACAAGTCTTTTACAAGCAAAAAAAGTGTGGCAGAACGTGCAATCTGTCTTACCTCTGCAATCTGATCAAATTTAACTTTCAAAAATTCAATTCCATTTCTATTTTGATATTTCACAAAATCAACAACTTTCCCCATTGCTCCATTCACTAAACCTTCTTCTACATTCAGATTACGCTTCAAAATTACCCGACAGTTTAAACATACATCTAAAACTTTTTCTAACCCAGCAGTTTTTGATACAGACTTTTCCAAAGAATCCAATTTAGTCTGCAGTTTTTCTGAAACACCAATTGTTATTCCTTGATGCTCTATTTTATCAATAGCTTCAATGTGAACTATTTCTTGATTTTCCAATTTCATAAGCTCTCTATTAAATGTATAACACTCTTCCACTGTATGCATTAAGCAAACTATAGTCTTTTTTGCTTTCATTTTCTTGTACATTACTTCTGCTGATGTGTTTTCATTTGTACACGTTCTTTAGTAGACGACTTTGAAAAGCTTGTTTACCATGTTTGCTTAGAACACCAATTCTTACATCTTTTAGAATGTTTCCATAATCTTCATCTCTTGCTTGTCGCATATTCTGAGTGAGTTCTTTATATTCAAAATGTAACCACAGATTCACATTTCCAATACTTCCCAAAGATTTCTTAGTGTCTTCATGTAGAAGAGTTTTAAACACTGGTTCTCCTTTTACAGGGTTTAGATGTAGCAGATCTCCATATACAATTAAATGTTTCCTCCAAAGAGAACGTCGTAATCTGTTTTTAATACCTGTTGCATTCTTAAGTGTACAAAAGCAAGCATTAAGTTGGAGACCATGCTCACCTCATCAATTATTAAAAGTTTCATTTTCTTCAGCACTCTTGACACTTCATAAGAAGCTTCTCCATACAACTTCTGATATTGTAATTTATTATCATGCTCCACCGGTAACATCAATAATCTATGCAAAGTAACTCCTTTAACATTATGTGCAGCTAATCCAGTTGAATCTGTTACCACACAACATAAATGTGAACCAGTAGTTTTTTGAAGATTACTGGTCAAAACTTTAATTAAAAAACTTTTACCTGTTCCAGCTTGACCACTGATGTACATCAGAAGAGGTTTAAAAGATGAACACAGACTTTCTTTTTTTCATACAACAAACCATGTTCTATCCGTTCTCTCACTTGCACATATATTTCTTTCTGTTCAACATTTACTTGTTCTAACTTTTCCAATGTTATATTCTCCTCGTGTGCTTGTTGCTTTGCAATTTCGACTTCATGCATAGCAATCGCTGCTTCATTTTCCAGCATTGGTTGTCCAAGAGGATCTTGACTACATGGACCACTACTTTGACTATCTTGAGAACTTTCATCAGCTATAATAGTCTTTTCCTGTTCAACTTCATCATTCAACATTTTTAAATATGCAGGGAAAATTGGGCATTGAATGCTATCTTTACAAGCATTAAAAGAATATTCGTAGCAGTCAAACTCTCCAAGTAATTCACTTTCGCTACACCATGGTTTAAACAGCTGCAGAAGTGCTAAATAGTAAAATTCTCGCTTATCTGGAGTTTTACAACTAAGTTTCTTGTGGTTTATAAGATTACCCGTTGCATGTTTTACTAAACAACCATGACATCCAACTACTGCAAACTTTCCTTCTTTTAAATTCTCTTTAACATTTCTTTTGAAGCTGTAATGTTGAAGTACTTCATACAGACGTAGCTGTTCCAGATGTTGACTCCTTTTCCATATTAGTTTTAAGAATGTCTGTACTATCTGGCTCATTTGCTGCTAATTGCTCAATTTCTTCCAGTGATTTCAACACTCTATTTGATTTGCAGGCAAAACCTAAACTTACCCAAATGATTCCTCGTGACCTTGAATATAAACTTGAAGAACACAAGCGGTCTGAACATTCATACGATCCAATTTCTCTGTGGGAAAGCATTTTCAAACTAAAGCTGTACAATTTTTTGCTAAGACTATTCTCTTGTGCAATTTCTTCCCACATTTGTTTCATCTCTGTTTTTTCAGATTTTGTTATTTACGATGTAACATAACGTGCAACAGCAATTGAGTTATCCGCAACATACTGGATGCCCATGTCGCATTCCACATTTTTAAAATGACTGGATTGTAGTCATTGATATACTTTGACACTTCTGTTCTTTTTAAGTTGTAGGTATTCTTTGGAGATTTCCAAGTTATTGTGTGCCTCGCAGAAGAAAAAAAAGAATTTACTCTTCCTTTACAAATGACTGGACAGGGAAAACCAAACCGACATTTGGTGTAAAATTTTCCTTTAAACTTGTATTTTCTTCTGCAGTACTTTCCACAACGGTGACTTTGGAAACGTAAAACTTGCTGTCTCAAGCTTCTATCTCCTCCTTCTCTTGGAATCTCACATGTCACATACTGTTCGATGAAAGACAATACTGTTTCATCAGAATCAGTTCCAAATTTAGGTGCATCCTTGACCCATAGTAGCATATGTATATGAGGTGCACCTCTTGCTTGGTACTCCTTTCTCCAAAAGAAATCGGTAACTCTCCAAGAGGTGGATTCTTTTTATTACAGATAAAACACATCATACCTTGAAACTTATGATTAAAATATCTGCACGCATTTACAGGATCCAATGAACACAGTTCACCAAGAGTCTTTATTTCAACATTTTTTATATTAGAATTCGCTTCTCTTAAAAACTCAAGCAAATCTTCCTATGCATACTCTGTACAGCTAAGTGTGACAAACCATGTTGGTGTACCTAGGTTCCGTAACATACACTTGAGTTCTCCATGACGACGATACCAATACTCATTTGTTCCACGTTGACATGCCTTCAAATTGATTAACTGTGCTTCTAAATTTTCATCTGTGTCTTGAACTTTCTCCACAAATTCTTTCGCAGAAAGAAGTGCTTCATGAACTCCAGTTTTAAGTATATGATTCACTGCATACGAGAGAGAAGACAGATCACTTTCAAACAAAAGGTGAAATATGTATGGAATGCACTGTCGAAATCTAGGATTTTCAGAATATAATCTTGTTGACCTATCTTCTGAAGCTGGAATCCGTACAGGTCGGTCATCATATCGTCCACCTTCTCCAGTAGGAAACAACTGTGGAAAACAACGAGCTTCCAAGCTTTTCTCCCATACACTCATTGGAGTTCCCTGTGCTTTTTTCATTTGAAATAACTCAATGCTACTTCCTATCACTTCTTTTGAATGCAAAGGACATATTGTATAATGTTCATAAATCTCTTCAGTCCTTGACTTGTCCACTTTCTCTATTTGACCACTTGAAATTTCAAAATCATCTTCTAAACGTATTACCTGTTAATCCACATTTACATTTTCGTAATAAATATTGCTCTCTATAAGATATAAGGTAGCCTTTTCAACTTTATTAACATCCACAAATTCTTGCCATATTTTCCGACTCTTTGTGGGTACACTATTTACTAAAATAACTACTGCCTCATCTACCTCTTTCTCTCCAGCAATAGTTTCAATGTTTTTCTTAAAATCCAAAGGTAAGTACACCACTCTTCCTTTCAGCCCTCTTTGCAAGTCCGTTGGTGGCAGTTTACTTGTTTTAGGCTCCATCCGAATTATAGTTTGAAAAAGATTAATGAATTGAATTAGAACCGACTCATATGTATTAAATTTGGCCAGCTCCGCCGTAATAGCTATGAACTCCAACTTATTATGCACTGCTCTAGCAGGCATTTTGTTCTCTTCTAATTTGTTGTAACAATATTTACATATACGTTGATCACTACCTAACTCAAATCGACCTTCAACAAACAAGTAAGTTGCAAATTCTTCCCACTTACCATTCTTCTCCTTTTCACTTTTCAAATACAAATCAACATTCCTACTTTGACTTTTATAATGAGTACATCGACAACAAACACAAACATAGTTTGGTATTTCAGAGCACACCACATTAAACTTTCCAATTTCTTCTTCAAACTGATCAGTGTTAATCACTTTCTCATCTCCCTCAACATCTGTAATTGTCAAACTTTCACTTTCTATGAACTGCTCTTCTGAACCAAAATATTGCATTTCAATATCATTACACTTTTTTTGAACATCTGATAAAGAACCATATAAAAGACTTCCATTCAGTTCACTTAAACTTAATGCAGGACTTTTTACATAGTACAGTTTCTTTACAAAGTTCCGCATTTGTGAATGGTGTACTGGTAATATCCTCAAATGATGAAAAACACTTTTAAAAACCTTTCTTGAAAGACAAGCCAGAGATTGCCCATACTTCTCAGTATATTTTCTTACATTACATGGATCTAGTCCTTTTAACAACTTAATCTTCTCTTTTATACTTTTCTGGGTATATTCTCGTAGCAAATTTTTCATTATATCAATGGATTCCAGTCGAATACTACAAATGCTACTACAACTCCACTTAGCTACAGGAGTTCGTGGACGTTTCCCTTGCACTTCTTCAGCTATTAACTCTTCTGCACTTTCACCAACCATTTCCTCCTTTGGAAGAGGAACACCATCCTGAACTTCGTAGCAACGACCTCCAGTATCAACTGCAGATGATAAACTATTTTCCTGGAAGTAACTTTCCTCATTAAAAAAAGGCTCAGTACTAGAAGTATGTCTCCAATGTCCACTAAAGATTTTACAAAAGTTGGTTCTGTTCACAAGTCTTTTTTTTCTACTTTTGTCTTTCAATACTTTGACTATTTTATCCAATATTTTCAATCTCTTTAAAATCAAAATGAACAACTTCTGTTTCAAATTGAAAGCAGTATCCACTATACTTTCAATACGCTGCTTCTCTTTGAATTGGAACATTCTTCTTTTATATGTGCAGCATGTTTTCAATAAATTCTGAATCACTCTAGATCGAAAAAGTCTCTGACGAATTTCATGAAATAGTTTTTGTCTCCAAGTACCAGATACTATTTCTTTATCATCTTTCCTTTTCCTCGTATTTGAAATTGAACACTTCTTCATCTTACTTGAAAAATTCTTCTTTTTGCTTTGTGTGATGTTTTTCTCATTTAATGTTCGTAATATTTTTCTCAAAAATTGTCTTTTGCTTTTACTCAAAAAAACAGTTTCTCTATTTCTCACATTTTTTCGACTTCAAGATCGTTCCTTTTCGTCAATTTTCTTCTCTTTTCTTTTTTTTCACTTCTTCTAGGCATTTCCAAATTTCAATCCCAACGAAATAATTTTCAGAAAAACAAAAAATAGATTCAATTATTTTTCACATTTCTTCACTATGTTAAAATAATAACATACAATTGCAAAAGTTCCACTAACAACTTCCAGACCCAGTGCTGCAACGTGATGGAGCAAGACAGATGAGTACTAGGATGACAAGTAGTGCCATAGAACATACAGCAAGTATTTATTTAATTATTTACATACTCCTTTACAATTTATATATAACTGCACTACCTCATACTTTTCACCTCTCCGCCACACCCCACACCACTTTCTCTGCAACCCACCGCACACAACTTTATAAATAGTATTTTAAAAAATTTTAATCTATGTACTTAGAATGATATTATCAACCAAACAGCACACATAAAAATTTCCATTATTACCTAACAATTTTATCAACAACTTCGCAAACATAACACTGCACCCAGGGCTTTAACTTGAGGGGGTGTCTGTGGGGATGTGACCAACAGCACTTTATTTTTGGGAGCCTCGAAACGGGTCTTTATAGGGCTCTATTTTCTGACCTCACAAACGCAATCCGTTTTTTGTTTCTTTATTGCACTACAGTGACAATGTGAGAGCATGCACATTGCTCACTACTTAGAAGTGCAGACATCATGCCAAGTTACTTGCATTGTAGGAGAAGGGAAATCCTTTAAAGAGAGCCATTTTCTCTCTGTATTTCCCTTCTCTTTTTGCAATGCACCAGCAACATCATCGTGGGGTGATTAGCAGACAGACCACCAGGCGTGCAACGCGCCTTGCCCCGGACTCTCTGACACAGCTTCCTGGGCGCACACACAGAGCCGCACCCGAGTACTTCACCGGTCTTCAAAACATCATTTTTTTGTAAAGGAGACTCTGTTCTTTTTCACCCCTTTTTACAACCCCTACATACCCACCCTGCCTATTGCTGAAAGAATTAGGCTCCCCCGAAATTTCCCTCTGGTTGCGCCTCTGCAAATGACCACAACAAGGCAAGTCCAGCACGAACCTGCTCTCACCTTACACACAGTCTTGTTTTAGTGCTACAAAAACACACACTTTGCCTGCCTCACTAAGTTCTCACCCCCCTCTTTAATATGAACATAAAAGCTTTCCAATTACTTTTATATTCCTATACTGTACTTCACATGGAAATATATAACTCAAGGTTCTAACCACCACAAATTAGCTCTCTGGTATACTTTCTCAAATATAAGAAGTACAGGTATTCAGTATCTGAAAGTTACGGCCACTATAAAACAGTGTACCTATAAACAACTAGACAAAACATTATGTTTCTATATTAACGTATTACACTTAAAAGCTCCTTTACATTTCTTTCGCTAGATGTACCTTTGTTTAAAACACTACCAGAGAAGGTGTGTTGAAGTATGCTCCACAAAGAGTAACTCAAAGTTTTGTTATTCTTTATTAAAAAATCTGCCTGTCAATGCTTTTCGCAAGCCTTTTCAACACCTTAAGAGGGTAGCTGGATGAGTATAATACATCATATTTAAGATCGGGGGCGGACGATGTACGGAAATAAGAACGTATTGTTGAATAAAGGGCGAGTGGATGCATGGCCAGATGCATCAATGGATAGATACATAGATCAATGTATCAATGTATGCATGGATGGAAGGATGAATGAATGCAAAGACCAGTACTTACGATAAGACGGGTGGGCTGATAAATGCTTAGGATTGATTCTGGGCCAGATATATCTATGCATATATAGGCGTATCGCTGCATGAATAGCACAGTGCTTACTATAGGTGAGTGCGCTCATAGATGCTTAAGATAAGCAGACGAACAGATTTATGTATCTATATAAGTAGGAATATATCCATCAATTAAAAGATTGTTGAATGGCGCAGTGCTTAGGATGCATGGATAGTGCACTTTAATTGGGCTGGGTCTGGGGACCGGCACTTATTTTCAGGCAGCCTCCAAACGACTCTCTACCAGGCTCTATTTTCGGCCCTCTCAAAGATAGTCAATTTAAAAAAAAAAATTATTACACTTCAGTGACAGCATGCACATCGATGTACGCATGCTTATTTTGCTCACTACTGAGAACTGGAGACATCATGCAGGGTTACCCATGTTGTAGAAGAAAGGGAAATCCTTTAAACAAGTTTTTTTTCTGAACCTACGATAATTGGAGAGGATTTTCTAAAGCACACAATGATACTTATCTTGATTTAGACCACGCCCCAACTTGCATAGCCCACACCCCTTTAAGAGCTTTGGACCCCCCTTTTAGAGCACCCCCACCTTTTCTTCTCCCACTTAGAACCCTAACTACACCATAGTAACAAACAAATAGTGTAACCTTCCATTAAAATCTACAATGGCACCAAGTTTCATAATTTTCCATCAACGCTATCAGCCTTCTACCACGGTACAAGAGTGTCTATCAGCACGACGATGTCTTATCCACAGAAATGTTGTGTAATTTCTGTACCTGTCTGCTGGAACACTCATCACCAAAACGTATTAAAACATGGGAATTTGACAGAAAAACATATACCATACCATTAAGCGATTCATAAATGGGCACACTGCCACCGCACCACCCTCTTCCCCATCCTTCCTCAACTTCACAAAATTAAAGAAAGAGCCACACCAGACCTAGTAAACACACTATACCAATACAAGAACTTAATTTCAACAACTGTCTACCGGAACGCTCATGAACAAAGTGTATTGAAACATACAAATTTGTGGGTAAAACATATACCATGCCATAGGGTACTTTATAAGTCCTGCCAGTGGTACTACATCACCTTCAGGAGCTCGACATCTGCACGTTACTAAATTCTGTGTTTTAATCAGAAACATACCCACCTTCCCCACACCCGCCCTTCCTTAACCGTACGAAATCAAACAGAAACCCCCACCATTCCTTGTAGCGCCACTATACCCATACACAGGCTTAATTTTAACAGGTGTGTCCCGGAACACTTATCAACAAAAAGTATTCAAACATGCAAATTCACGGTAAAAACATAAACAAAACCATAGTACGGTTAATAAATAGGCCCACTCAAACTATATTACCTTTACTAACTACACATGCCCATGTTACAAATGTCCGTCTTATAATCAGCAACATACGCACATCCCGCACCCCCACCCATACCCATGCTTAACCTTACGAAATTAAACAACAAGCCCCTGTACTCCCGTTACCACCACTATAGCCATAGATAGACTTAATGTCAACAGGCGTCTGCCAGAACACTCATCAGCAAAAGCTATTAAAACTTACAATTTTGTAACTCAAACATACACCATACCATAAGACGGTTTATAAATAGTCACAGTACCACTACACCACCTCAACACCCGCCCTTGCTTAACTTTATGCAATAAAAGAAAGAGCCCAAGCAAACGTAGAAGCGCCACTATAGCCATGCACAGCCTTAGCTTCAACAGATGTCTCCTGAAAAGCTCATCAGCAAACCGTATTAAAACATGCAAATATGCGGGTAAAACATATACCATGCCATAGGGCGCTTTATAAGTGCTGCCAGTGGTACTACATCACCTTTAGTAGTGCCACATCTCCACGTTACTAGATTCTGTATTTCAAACAGCAACGTAACTACCTCCCCCACACCCACCCACGCCCTTGGTTAACAGTACGAAATCAAACAGAAACCCCCCATTCCTAGTAGCGCCACTATACCCATACACAGGCTTAATTTTAACATGTGTTTACCGGAACACTTATCAGCAAAACCATTCAAACATGCAAATTGGCGGGTAAAACATAAACCATCCCATAGCACTGTTTATAAATGGGCCCAGTGAAACTACATTACCTTTAATAACTGCACATGCCCACGTTACAAATATCTGTCTTATAATCAGCAACATACGCACCTCCCCCACCCATCCCTTGCTTAACCTTACGAAATCAAACAACCAGCCCCAGCACTCCTGTTACCACCACTATAGCCATCCATAGACTTAATGTCAACAGGTGTCTGCCGGAACGCTCATCAGCAAAACCTATTAAAACCTGCAATTTTGCAACTCAAACATACACCATACCATAAGACGGTTTATAAATAGTCACAGTACCACTACACCACCTCAACCCCCGCCCTTGCTTAACTTTACGCAATAAAAGAAAGAGCCCCAGCAAACGTAGAATCGCCACTATAGCCAAACAGAGGCTTAATTTCAACAGATGTCTCCCGAAATGCTCACCAGCAAAACTTATTAAAACATGCAAATTTGCGACTAAAACATATCCCATGCCATATGCTGTTTTATACGTGCTCCCAGTGGTACTAGATCACCTTTAGTAGCTCGACATCTGCACGTTACTATATTCTGTGTTTCAATCAGCAACAACCTAAAAGTTAACTCTATCATCACTCTGTCCCTTCAGTCAGCGGTTGTTCCTCAGGGTTGGAAGCAGGCGAAGATTCTACCCCTTCTCAAAAAGCCTTCTTTGGATCCTCTTGATCCAGGCAACTATCGGCCCATCTCTCTTCTACCAGCCATTGCCAAAGTCTGTGAGAAGGTGGTCAATAAGCAATTACCAGAATTTGTGGAGACCGAGGCACTTCTGCATTCAGCTCAATCAGGATTTCGAGCTGCTCACAGCACCGAGACTGTTTTGGTCGAGGTGGTGGAGGCTATTCGGGAGTGCCTCGATGCCGGGGGAAGGGCAGCTTTAATTCTGCTGGACCTCTCAGCGGCATTCGATACGGTCCCACATGCTCTTCTTTTGGCCCGTCTCGCAGAGGTTGGAGTGTCAGGGGCTGTCTGGGGCTGGCTTAGGTCTTTCCTGGAGGAGCGGGTTGAGCAGATTTGGCTCCCTCCTTTTTACTCCTCTCTCCATTCGGTCACTACTGGAGTCCCGCAGGGATCTTCCCTTAGCCCTCTGCTCTTTAACATTTATGTTACGCCATTGATCCATCTGGCAGAAGATCTTGGGGCTAAGGTATTGGCCTATGCGGATGACACCGAGTTGCTGTTCACCTGGGATAAAACATCAGACTCCTTGCGGCGCAACATTGCCTTCGTTCCATCTTCAATTGGTTGGCGGATGCACAGCTTAAGTGCAATGAACAAAAATCTGAGATTTTGCTTTTTAGCAAATTTCCCGCTGACTTTCGTGAGCAGTTGTGGCTGCACGACTTTCCACTACCCCTGTCCTCGGGCCAGCCCGCTAAGAACTTGGGAGTCTGGTTCGATGAGAATCTCTCCTTTTCTACTCACATCAAGAAAACTGCTAGCTGCTGCTTTGGCCTTCTAAAAACTCTTAGGAATTGTTTTCCACTCCTTCCGCAGGCTGCTAGAGAAACTGTCACCTGTGTGCTGATTCTCTCTCGATTGGACTACGACAATGCTCTTTATGCCGGGGTTCCTGGCTACCTGCTTAAGAAACTACAGGTGGTCCAGAACATGGCGGCCAGATTGCTTCTGGGCATTTCGTCAAGGAAGAGTGTTGCTCTCCATCTGCGCTCTCTTCACTGGCTGCCTGTGGCAGCTAGGGTCAAGTTCAAACTCTTGGTCCTGGCCCACCGTGCCCTCCATGGTCATGGTCCACTTTATCTTCAGAGGCGCTTTTCCTTTTATGTCCCTTCGCGGGCCTTGCGCTCTTCGTCCCTGTGCTTTGCCCATGTTCCTCGTTTCAAGCTCCAGAGGGTGGGGGGCTGTTCCCTCGTGGTTAAATCTAGCATGGCCTGGAATGCACTTCCATTCATTCTTCGCTCCGCTCAAGACCTTGTGGCGTTTAAAAAGAAGCTTAAAACACATCTCTTTGTATGATGGTCCCTTCCTATACCCCTTGGATTTCGCGCCGGGACACTCACGAGTAGCCGAGCGCATTACAAATGGACATAACATAACATAACCACCTCCCCCACACCCACCCGCCCCTGCTTAACCATACGAAATCAAACAGAAACCCCCACCATTCCCAGTAGCGCCACTATACCCATATACGACGTATATTTTAACAGGTGTCTGCCGGAACACTTATCAGCAAAAAGTATTCAAACATGCAAATTGGCGGGTAAAACATAAACCATCCCATAGCACGATTTATAAATGGGCCCAGTCGAACTACACCACCTTTACTAGCTAGACATCTATTTACGAAAGTCGTTTAAACACTCTGTAGAGTGTATAGGAGGGCATGGGGAGAGTAAACAAAGTTCTAATTCCCAAACTTTTGATATACAGTCCCTTTACTGTATCTATATTAAAGATATTAAATGGAATGAATAAATTGGCGAGTGTCTCAAAAGGGATAGTGAAGCTCACCATCAGTAAAACACGAACCACTTCAACACCTACATATATCCGCCACAGCGACACAGCCTGACAAATAGTATCATGTAGTTCTCTAATGTCAACAAACTCATACAGAAAACATACCGCACATTTACATTTTTTTATCTCTCATTTATAAAACATCTCTTCTAAAGAAGCACTCCCCAACTACTTCTACTCTATAAGAACAAACAATAATTAATATGCTTACTACCATATATTTTAGTATATCTACCTTTTTATTATTTACTAGTCAGAAACTACAACAAGCATTGGCATAGCCAATAGGTCTCGCCTTTGGGACCTTATAAGTATTTAGCCATGCAACAGTTGCATACCTAAATACTTATAAGGTCCCAAAAGCGAGACCTATTGGCTATGCCAAGCGGCCCTGCAGCCGCGAAAGTGATCGCGATCGTGATTAAACATCAAAGCGGCCGCGAAACTGAAAGTAATCGCGGCAAAGCGCGGCGCGCGCGCCCGCGCACATGCACTGTAGCTCTAGGCTGGCCTGGTAGCACTTTTTGGAGCCCTCTCAATAAGTCTTGCCAGACCAGCGCATGCGATGGGTCAGGCGAGACCTAAAAACTATTCACTGTACCCAAATGCAAACCAGAAACCATATTCATATTTATCTCAATTTAGGATCACATGATTCAAACTATGCGTACATATAAAAGGAACAGATCACTTTTCCTATCTCCGTCTCCTCTCCATGTAATCTCCAAACACTGAACACGGCCCCATTGTACAACAACCTACCCTGACTTACATTCAAACCTACCTCTCAGTGTCAAAAATAAGACCACAACCTGCCACATAACATTTCTGCATTTCATTTTATCGCATTTAACTTAATAACACATACGCCTCCTACCGCCAACCCCCACCCGACTATTTCCACAAAAAGTATCAGTTGCAAACGTGCAACATTTTCTTTATCTCCCCAAATACATTACAGACTCAAATTAACGCTGTTCCTCATTTTCAAAACAATACAGTGCTATAAAGATGACAAACTACACTTCTTCTCTGTGATAAATTCCTAAACATATATAAAATACGTATATAACAACAGCTCAAATTTTATGCATATTTCATAACCAATATCAAACACCACACTTTACTAACACTAAATTACTTTGAAATAAAAAAACTTTCAAAATTAAAAACATCACCTCAAATACTTAATCAATACTATAAAACACATAACACACCTTGTTCATTTCTAACTCACCTTTGTAGTTGTTATCCAGATTTCAAATGACACACGCATACAATTCTCTCTTTCTCACATAGTACATGTAAAGCTCCAACTTCATCAAGAATGAAACCAGGAATGGCACAATTTCTCTGTCGCTCCACACATAAATACATGTAAAGAACAAATCAGAATACTTAATTCTCAACGACATTCCAAAACTTACCTCCATTGGTTAATTTTTAATTTTCCTTCCAAAAAGCTACTTATTATTCCGCGCCACATACAGGTCACAAGTTCAACCTATTTTATCACCATACTTTCTGGAACCTTCTACGACACCTGCAGGTTAAAAGTTCTTTTTTTTTTTTTAACCTAACGATATACTTTTGCAACATTTTATCGAACATTCAACGGCACGTGCATGTTAAAACTTCACAATAGGGGTCAGTAGTTCATCAGCTTTATTCCCAACTCCAGCAGCACCTCATCTTACGCCCCCAGCGCCATCAGACCCGTAGGAGTCAGTGCTTTCCACTTTCCAAATACCAAATTCATTTCATACACACAAATTTACCTTCGCACTCCCTATATAACACCCCCTAAGCACCATACACAAGTTACAATGTTCGAAACAAAAGTTCCTCCAAGTAGCTATAACTACATGCTGACACTACTTGCACAGATGTGGCACAGCGGCAAGAGCACAGGACTTCACAGCATATGACACACAGTTTGGTCTCACGCTTTCATCCCGAGTCCGGCAGCAGCTCAGCTTAGCAGCATGAGACTCTACACACTACCTCACATATTTTCCGTACCCCAGAACTTTCTGACCAGTACGGGTCAGTAGTTCATTCTAGTAGTTATAAACACATGCTGACACAACTTCCACAGCTGTACGGCAGCGGCCACGGCATATTACTTCACAGCATAAGACACACAATTTAGACTCACGCTCTAATTCCCGAGTCCCGCACCACCTCACCTTAGCAGCATCACACTCTAGGCAATACTTCACTTAATTTTTGTAGCCTAGCACTTTCACACCGGTAGGTATGATTAGTTCACTTCGCACCCCCTCTATAGCACACCCTAAACACACCACAGAGGTTACAGTGCTCCTACCCTCCTATTTCCCCCCACTTTTTTCACCCTTTTTGCCCCTTACTCGCTTCAACGGAATCACAAAATGGCGGCCAACACTTCCTCCTTCCATGAGACTCTAGACAATACCTCACATATTTTCCGTCCCCAGGACTTTCACACCACTACAGGTCAGTAGTTCATCCTAGTAGATATAAACACATGCTGACACTACTTCCACAACTGTACTGCAGCGGCCAGGGCACATGACTTCACAGCATAAGACACACAGGGTGGGCTCACGCTTTAATCCTCGATGCGCCTGTGTGTATCAGCGATTACAGCCTGGAGTGCAGTTCACGAAAACAGCAAGTCAGATTTATGGATAATGTGGACCGGCCGGGGTGACGAGCATGCACCTTCACGTTATCCTTGTGGGTCCCTGGCTGCTTATTGGGGCAGCCTTATGGTGAGCGGGCTGTTGCTGGTATGATTACAGGTGCGGAGGACAGAGACACGCACTGCAGCCTCAGCAAAATACGAACTTTGGGGCATATTTATAATAACTGACGCATCCCTGCATATCAGCAGGGATGCGCCAGTTATTTTGCGCCCCAGCTCCGCCATCATGGATGCGCGCATCATGGGGCAAAAACGGCACAGATGCGTCACGCATCTGTGCCGTAAAAGTGGCGCATTGCTGGAGTTGCGACGCAAGCGCGACGCAGCTCCAGCAAGGCTCGGGGGTGCCCTATCTGCACAATGCTGCGTCAATCCTTACGCCTGCTTCAAGCAGGCGCAGGGTTTTGACGCAGCATGGGCTCAAAAGTGACTGAGTGAAATCTTGTAGATTTCACTCAGTTACTTTTAGGAGGCGTTCCTGCGCCGGAACGCCCCCACCTGCCCTGGAACGCCTACATGTGGCGCAGGGCTTTACAACGTGACGCATCTCCCAGATGCGTCACGTTATAAATACCCCGCACCATGGCGCAGGATTTGCGCCACTGCTGCGTCACAAAAGTGACGCAACGGCGGCGTAAATGAGGCGCAAGGGCTTCATAAATCTGCCCCTTTCTGTTTTTATGATAATTCTTGGCACCAACCCACTTGGGTATTATAGAGACTACCAGTCCCATACTTCTTTTCAGAAACTCACCTGAGAGCAATTTTATTAAAGGGAATTTAACTGGCAGCTAGCGTGTGCCTAATCTTGTCTGAACTGCCTGGGAAGAAGGGCGTGTGCCCGAAATGCATCAGCAGAGAAAGGTGATGCGCGCGTCCTGACAGGATGCGCCTGTGTGTATCAGCAATTACAGCCTGGAGTGCGGCTCACGAAAACGGCAACTCAGATTTATGGATAATGTGGTCCGGCCGGGTCCACGAGCATGCACCCTTACGTTATCTTTGTGGGTCCCTAGCTGCTTATTGGGGCAGCCTTATGGTGAGCGTGCTGTTGCTGGTGTGATTACAGGTGCGGAGGACAGAGACACGCACTGCAGCCTCAGCAAAATTCGAGCTTTGTGTTTTTAAGATAATTCTTGGCACCAACCCACTTGGCTATTATAGAGACCACCAGTCCCATAATTCTTTGCAGAATCTCACCTGAGAGCAATTTTATTAAAGGGAATTTAACTGGCAGCCAGTGTGTGCCTTTTCTTGTCTGAACTGCCTGGGAAGAAGTGCGTGTGCCCGAAACGCGTCGGCAGGGAAAGGTGAGGCACGTGTCGTGACAGGATGCACCTGTGTGTATCAGCGTTTACAGCCTGGAGTGCAGTTCACGAAAACAGCAAGTCAGATTTATGGATAATGTGGACCAGCCGGGGTGACGAGCATGCACCCTCACGTTATCGTTGTGGGTCCCTGGCTGCTTATTGGGGCAGCCTTATGGTGAGCGGCTGTTTCTGGTGTTATTACAGGTGCGGAGGACAGAGACACGCACTGCAGCCTCAGCAAAATACTAACTTTTTGTTTTTAAGATAATTCTTGGTACCAACCCACTTGGGTATTATAGAGACTACCAGTCCCATAATTCTTTGCAGAAACTCACCTGAGAGCAATTTTATTAAAGGGAATTTAACTGCCAGCCGGCGTGTGCCTCTTCTTGTCTGAACTGCCTGGGAAGAAGGGCGTGTGCCCGAAACACGTTGGCAGAGAAAGGTGATGCACCTGTGTGTATCAGCGATTACAGCCTGGAGTGCGGCTCACGAAAACGGCAACTCAGATTTATGTATATATGTATGTATATATATTACCTACTGGCGGTCACCAGTAGGTAGTTATAGTTACAACCTGGTTTGCATGGGAAAAGCATTTTTTGATTTGCTAATAACTTTGGCGTCGTTTGACGAATCTTTGCGAAATTCTCCCCAAAAAAAGTCTATCCAGGTCAGCTCCTATCCTGCAAGTTTGGGGGTGATTTGTCTAGGGGGGGGGCTGAACGAACTGCTGAACGGAATTACCCCAAATTTGCCAGAAAGGTAGAGCTTGGTTCAGAAAGCAACCTTTTTTTTAAATGGTAAATATCCGTTCAGTAGTTTTTGAGAAATTAGAAAAATAAGAGTCAAAAAATCTATTTCCCATAGGAAACTTTGTGCAAGGCTACAGCTGAAACTACTGAATGGAATTACCCCAAATTTGGCACAAGATAGTGCGTGGGTCAGAATGCGACCTTTTTTTTAAATGGTATAAATCTGTTCAGTAGTTGCTGAGAAATTAGAAAAATAAAAGTTTCGATATCTGGGCGGGGCCTAAGTCCCGTGCACGAGCTTCACTGTGATTGGCTGTCAACACTCCAAACCAGGAAGTGTTGGCAGCCATCCTGAGGCTCGGTAGAAGCGAGTCGCTAGAAAACAGAGAAACAAAGGTAGAAAAGAAGAGAAGGGGGCAGGGTAGAAACACCCTGACCCCCTAGGCCTGCTCAGGGAGTCCCAGATGGACCTCCAGGGTAAAAAAAACATAAAATACAATCGGCGCAATTCGCGCTGGGGTTGAAGGTTCCTGTGTTTTATTTTAATGAGACCCCGGGGTTGGCTAGGTCCCGGGGGCATTTCTTAAAAAATAATAGTGGGGGCCCGCTGGGGTCCCCGCAGTCTCGGGGTTACACTCATGTTGGGAGGGGGGTTGCGCGCCCCCCCTCCTGGAGCCCTCCATCTGCGTATAACTTTGGCATCGTTTGACGATTCTTTACGAAATTTTCCAAAAAGTTTCTCTTTTTTGATCAGCTCCTATCTTGAAAGTGTAGGGGTGATTGGTCAAGGGGGGGCTGAGAAAAAAGGGGGGTGTCAAAACGTGATTTCTTAATGCATTCTCCATAGGAAACTTTAGACAAGGCTACAGGTCAAACTGCTGAACGGAATTACGCCAAATTTGGCAGGGAGAAAAGTCTTGGTCCAGAAAGCACAGTTTTGTAGAAATGGTGTAAATCCATTCAGTAGTTTTTGAGATATTAAAGGAAAAACATAAAATATATATCTGGTCGGTGTCTAACTGTCATGGCCCAGCAGAGGGGGCGCCGTAGAGCAGGAATGGCGTGAATGCGTATGACTGAGGGGCCGGTACACTACAACTCCCACAGTGCACTGGGAACAAATGCCTTCAGTATATAAGCCCCGCCCCCACGCAAGGCGGTGCTTGACACTCAAGTTCCGAATCTATGCCGAGAAGCTTCGCCTCAAGTACGCTGTTTACCAGTTCCGAATCTATGCCGAGAAGCTTCGCTTCAAGTACGCTGTTTACCTTGAGCCAACCAGGAAAGAACTGCGGCGCGGAAGCCTGCAATCACCCGCACCCTGCTTCGCACCACAGAGACTCCCCCGCAGCGCGGGAGAACCGCGATACCTGCACCCTGCCGAATCCGCCACACTTTCCCTGGAAGGCGGTATATCTCCGCGCACCCTTGACCCGACGGGAAGCAGAGAAACGCTCTCTCCCCTGCGGAACTCGCAGCAGGCTCTTCAAACAGTAGGAGAGCGCTGCGCATGCTCCCTGCACCAGCAACTACTCCGCTACCTCCACCGCCCAAACTTCGGAAGGAGGCTGGGTGAACCTTCTGTTGTTCACAAACCTGCGTCCCCACACCTCATTCTTTACGGGCATACCGGTGGCTATGCCCCAGGGGGGAGTGAACATTAAAGACAGCTAATTCCTGCCGGATACTCTCCCAACGCGACACTGTCGCGCTCCTCCCCCGCACGCATCCCTGGTTGCCGTCGGCGTCCCCCTTGCCAGAGTGCCGTTAACCTTGGTAAATGTAAATGTAAATGTATGTTTCTTGTAAAGCGCACTGCTGCCCTGAGGCGTCGTGGCGCTGTAGACCGCTGGGGAACCCGTCCTGGCTATCCCTGTGAGATGGTCCCTCCGGGGTATCTCCAAGGTGAAACCAGGCATCCCCGGCGAATGTGGGGGGCCGTTGTGGAGATGAGGCAAGCTAATGCCCAGAGTTGCCGAGTGTGTTCCTGGTTAGAGTAGGTACCGAGGCGAGAATTATCGAGTCCGTTTTGACCCTGGTCCACGACCCTGCCGCGTCGGGAATTGAACCCTGGTCCCTGGCCGATTCTCTGCTTGCGGATCTGCCGCCTCTAATCAGTGAGCCACACCTCTCCACGGTACAGGAGGGAACGTTCATCACATGGTGCGCTTATGATAGCGCTGGATTTCAGCTGGAAGACCGACAACGTTGGAAGACCGACAACGTCGGTGCAAGACTTGCCGACTTGGCGTAAATGGATAAGTATCCAGCAACTTCCTTATTCAAGACTGTTGTATAAGTTTAGTGATGCGTTATTGATCATAAGAACTCGCCTGTTTCTACGACTGCTTCCTTGCGGATACACATTGTGAGCTATAGTCTGAGGAGGTGGGAGGAGGTTGGGAAAGCGCCTGATTGTAGAACCTGCTGAATGTGTGTTGTGTTCTCATTGCAGGGACTGGAGGGAGGAGCTGAAGTAAGACCTCATCCTTCCTGCCAAGTGGGTCCGCAGTACAGGCGACAACTCTGTTTTTGTTTCCTTTGTCCCTTTTTTCCCTTCCCCGGTAGGAGTGTTATCTGTGCCGCATATATATACGCTGCGAGCAGGTGTCACTTCTGAGGGGAGGAGATTACCTAGCATTGTTCCTGCTGTATCCGGCTGTCAGGTTAGTGGCACTCGTTCATACCTGACCACGACAGAGTGTCAAGCCCACGGATTTATACAGCCCGAACGATGGACACTAGCACCGTCCTCACGTCAGTATTAGAGACCCTGACCGCCCTCAGGATGGAAGTAGATGCGTTTCGGGGGATGCGCTAGAACTGCGTAGTGAGATGAGCACGATGCGACGGGAGGTAGCTGGGCTATCTCGCCCAAGTCCCAGCACGCAGAGAGGAGCGCAGTACATTAGGCAATGGACCCTACCCCCGCCTCACACTAGCAGTTCCCATGCAGGGCATGCCTCACAGACAGACGGGGGTGCCGGGGGTCCTGCTACCATCCAGGTTATTCAGGCCGCACACTTGCCGTTAGCCCCCCCTGAACGCTTCTTTGGGGACCCTAAGAAATTTGGTAATTTCATGGGGCAATGCAAACTACATTTCATGTGCAAACCTGCTGTATTTCCAGATGACCAGACCAAAACCGCCTTTGTAATGTCCTATCTAGGAGGAGACGCTGCCAGCGGGTCCTTCCCGCTTATAGAAAGAAATGACCCGGCTCTGAGAGATTTTGACTCCTTCTGCGAGGAAATGCGCAAATTGTTTGACCGGAAGGCCCATTCCCTCTCCCTAGACCGAGAACTAATCACCCTGAAACAGGGGAATCAAGAACTATTGACTTACATCACCTCGTTTAATAGACTGGTTTCCGAAACAGATTGGCCTCAGGAGAAGCGCACATCCTTATACTATCAGGGGTTACGAGGCGAATTGAAAGATGTCCTCGCACAGGTGGTGCATCTCCCCACTTCTTGTGATGAACTCATCGACCTCACAGTCCAATTAGATCATCGCTTACAAGAACGGCGAGGGGATAAAACCCGCATGGAAACCCGTTATACCACCCCGCGACCTCGAACTATTAACACCGCTCCTACCCCGGTTATGGACGGGGTAGAACCCATGCAAATAAGTGGTATTCGTGGCCCACTAAACCAAGAAGAAAGGGAGAGACGGCGGAAGCTACGTCTGTGCCTCTATTGTGGAAAATCCGGGCATTTCATAAAGGAATGCAAGGCCAGAACCCGGGCCCCTTACAAAGACGTAAAAAGCCCACAAAAAGTGAACACCACAGACACCCTGTTTGAACCGTCGGAAAACTAGTAAGCTCAGACAAGAACCAGACCCCTTGTTTGAGGCCCGGAGAGAGAGAGGTCTGTCCTGCCCTCGTCAATACGATCCAAAGTGCAGTAGCTCATATGAACGTATGCGTGGAACTAGCAGCTACGGAGGTCGGAGTGGTCTCAGTTCACGCCTTACTTGATTCCGGTGCAACCGGTAACTTTATGGATCAGACATACGCAAAAGAAACGGGGTTTTGAACTGTAAAAAAGTCTATCCCCGAGATGGTAAAAGCCGTGGATGGCACAGATTTAACCTCTGGACCAGTGGAGTATCACACACAAACTCTCACGATGACCATAGGTGAGAACCATCGTGAAGCCATCCAATTTGATCTGATCGACGCCCCTCAGTTTACCTTGATATTGGGGATGCCCTGGCTAACCCTCCATGACCCTCTCATTCAATGGGCCGCACGCACAGTATCCCTGAATTCAACGTATTGTAAAGAACACTGCACTCTCTGTCAAAAGGAAGAACCGGCAAAGAAAGACAACCCTGCAGCATTCTTGGCTAGCGGAAGTAGCTCCCCCAATATAGGCTGTACGTCACAGGTACCCCCCGAATACCACAAGTATCAAGACGTGTTCGATGAACAAGAAGCCAATAAACTACCTCAGCACAGGGCCTATGATTGCGTCATTGACTTGGAACCAGGGGCCAGTATCCCGTGTAGCCGCATTTACGCTCTGACGGAAGCGGAAACCACCTACCTACAGCAATATCTTAGTTCGTTACTGGCCAACGGATTTATTAGACATTCCTCCTCCCCTGCGTCATCTCCTTTATTTTTCATTCCGAAGCGTGAAGGAGGATTGCGGGCCTGCATAGACTATCGAGCCCTAAACAGGATTACCAAGAAGAACAGGTATCCCCTTCCCCTCATTCCGGTACTTCTGGATCAATTGAAAGGAGCCAAATTCTTTACGAAACTGGATCTCCGGGGAGCGTATCATCTGGTCAGAGTGCGGCAGGGGGATGAATGGAAGACGGCATTCAGAACAAAGTTTGGCCTATACGAGTACCAAGTCATGCCCTTTGGTCTTTGTAATGCCCCTGCCGCCTTCCAATACTTCATGGATGAGGTATTGAGGGGCCTCTTAGATGTATCCTGCATCGTCTACATTGATGATATCCTCATCTACTCAGCTTCGTTAGAGGAGCACAAGCGCCACGTAGCAGCGGTATTGGAGAGGCTCCAGAACTCCTCACTGTATGCCAAACTAGAAAAATGATTCTTTCACACTCAGGAGGTGGAATTCTTGGGGTATGTCATTGGGCCCAATGGGGTGTGCATGGATACAAAGAATACGCGGGCCATTCAAGAGTGGAATTCCCCTTCTAGCATTAAGGCCTTACAGAGTTTCTTGGGGTTTGCAAACTTCTATAGAAGGTTTATACAGAACTTCTCTACCCCCATCCAACCCATGACCTATCTACTGAAGAAAGGAGTTTCCTTCAATTGGACAGCGGAAGCAGAAGAAGCCTTCCAAGAACTAAAAAGATGTTTTTCCAGGGCCCCGATTCTGAGACATCCGGATGCCCAACTGCCCTTTATACTGGAAACAGACGCGTCCTATTACGCGTTAGGAGGAATCCTGTCTCAAAGACATCCGGACACCGGGCAACTCCACCCTGTTGCCTTCTTTTCGAAGAAATTGACAAGCTGTGAAATCAATTACAGCACCACTGACAAGGAGCTGTTGGCCATAAAACGAGCCTGTGAGGAGTGGAGACACTATCTGCTAGGGGCTAAGCACACCGTTGAAATCTATACGGATCACAGAAACTTATTGTTTTTGAAGAGTGCTAGGGCTTTAACCCCTCGACAGCTAAGATGGTCCCTGTTTTTCGCGGATTTCGATTTCCTCATTAAATATCGACCAGGACCACAAAATGGAAAGGCAGATGCCTTGTCGAGGCCCGTGCACGAGGGTCCTTCAGTCCCTGAGACAGAGGAAGAGCCTCCTATCATTTTGCACAAGGCGTCCTTCCCGACGATGTCCACGGCTGCAATCTCTACCCAGCTCTTCCTTTCCGAAGTAAAAAGACAGGTGATGGCTATGGATAGAGCCGCCTGGGTCCAGGAAGGGCCTCATCGGAGAAAAGACATGGATGGGCTACTATTTCAAGACGATAAACTGTATGTTCCCAGTAAGTCGTTGAGAGAACAAGCTTTACACTGGGTCCACGACACTACTTTAGCCGGTCATGTCGGAAGACAAAAAACAGAACAAGCGGTGTCACGCTATTTCTGGTGGGAGACATTACACCAAGACACCGCCACCTATGTGGCAGACTGTGCCGTGTGCACTCAGGCAAAGGCATCTCACCAAAGACCCAGCGGTCTTCTTAGACCCATTCCCACGCCCCCGGCTCCTTGGCACACCATATCCATGGATTTTATAGTGGAAATGCCGCCCAGCTGTAAAAACAATACCATCCTGGTGATTGTAGACCATCTAACCAAGATGGGGCACTTCATTGCCCTCCCCAAGTTACCCACGGCAGCAGAAGTTGCCTCCGTCTTCCTCCAACAAGTGATTAAACTACATGGAATACCTGCTGTCATCATCACGGACCGAGGGACCCAATTCACTTCCAAATTCTGGAAAGAACTGTGTGCTATAATGAAAGTGGACGCAAGACTATCTTCTAGTTATCACCCCCAAACGGATGGGAAAACATAAAGGCTCAATCAAACCTTAGAGCAATATCTCAGATGCTTCACCCTGATACACGCAGAGGAATGGAGTACACTCCTATGGACAGCTGAGTTTGCATACAATAATGCCACCCATTCCTCCTTGGGATGCTCTCCGTTCTTTTGTATTTTTGGTTTCCATCCCAACATGCTACCTTTCGTCAATCCCCTCATCTCAAGACTCCCTTCGATTCAAGAACATCATGCACACCTCAAAACCGTGTTGGACACAGCTAAGACACATCTCGAGGAAGCCCGAGTACGAGATAAATCGCAGGCTGATAAAAAACGGACACCTGAACCCGCATACTCTGTCGGTGATAAGGTCTGGTTGAGCACAAAACATCTGAGACTCAAGGGAAATAGTAGACTAGCTCCCAAATACATAGGTCCGTACCCTATCAGCAAAATCATCAATCCTGTGGCCATGAAACTCACTCTGCCCCCCTCATGGCATATCCACCCCGTAATTCATGTGTCCCTTCTGAAACCATGCCGTGCCAGCACACGACTTCCCGATAGGCCTCCTGCAATAGAGGTAGAAGGGGAGGATGAATATGAGGTGCAGGCTATTCTAGACTCCAAGATCCTACGAGGTCAGATCCACTATCTAATAGAGTGGAAGGGTTATGGGCAGGAAGACAGGTCCTGGGAACCAAAGAATAACCTACATTGCCCCGGGTTAGTGAGACGTTTCCATATCCAACACCCTTCTAAGCCAGGAGGTCCGCCGAGACGTCGGACATTGAGAGGGGGTACTGTCATGGCCCAGCAGAGGGGGCGCCGTAGAGCAGGAATGGCGTGAATGCGTATGACTGAGGGGCCGGTACACTACAACTCCCACAGTGCACTGGGAACAAATGCCTTCAGTATATAAGCCCCGCCCCCACGCAAGGCGGTGCTTGACACTCAAGTTCCGAATCTATGCCGAGAAGCTTCGCCTCAAGTACGCTGTTTACCAGTTCCGAATCTATGCCGAGAAGCTTCGCTTCAAGTACGCTGTTTACCTTGAGCCAACCAGGAAAGAACTGCGGCGCGGAAGCCTGCAATCACCCGCACCCTGCTTCGCACCACAGAGACTCCCCCGCAGCACGGGAGAACCGCGATACCTGCACCCTGCTGAATCCGCCACACTTTCCCTGGAAGGCGGTATATCTCCGCGCACCCTTGACCCGACGGGAAGCAGAGAAACGCTCTCTCCCCTGCGGAACTCGCAGCAGGCTCTTCGAACAGTAGGAGAGCGCTGCGCATGCTCCCTGCACCAGCCACTACTCCGCTACCTCCACCGCCCAAACTTCGGAAGGAGGCTGGGTGAACCTTCTGTTGTTCACAAACCTGCGTCCCCACACCTCAGTCTTTACGGGCATACCGGTGGCTATGCCCCAGGGGGGAGTGAACATTAAAGACAGCTAATTCCTGCCGGATACTCTCCCAACGCGACACTGTCGCGCTCCTCCCCCGCACGCATCCCTGGTTGCCGTCGGCGTCCCCCTTGCCAGAGTGCCGTTAACCTTGGTACAGGAGGGAACGTTCATCACATGGTGCGCTTATGATAGCGCTGGATTTCAGCTGGAAGACCGACAACGTTGGAAGACCGACAACGTCGGTGCAAGACTTGCCGACTTGGCGTAAATGGATAAGTATCCAGCAACTTCCTTATTCAAGACTGTTGTTTAAGTTTAGTGATGCGTTATTGATCATAAGAACTCGCCTGTTTCTACGACTGCTTCCTTGCGGATACACATTGTGAGCTATAGTCTGAGGAGGTGGGAGGAGGTTGGGAAAGCGCCTGATTGTAGAACCTGCTGAATGTGTGTTGTGTTCTCATTGCAGGGACTGGAGGGAGGAGCTGAAGTAAGACCTCATCCTTCCTGCCAAGTGGGTCCGCAGTACAGGCGACAACTCTGTTTTTGTTTCCTTTGTCCCTTTTTTCCCTTCCCCGGTAGGAGTGTTATCTGTGCCGCATATATATACGCTGCGCGCAGGTGTCACTTCTGAGGGGAGGAGATTACCTAGCATCGTTCCTGCTGTATCCGGCTGTCAGGTTAGTGGCACTCGTTCATACCTGACCACGACACTAACTCCCGAGCACGAGCTTGCCTCTGATTGGCTGCTAATACTACAAAGCAGGAAGTGTCCTCTGATTGGCTGCTAACACTTCAAACCAGGAACTGTTAGCAGCCATCTTGTGCCTCGCATCGAGTGAAAATATAAAAGAAAGGTTCCGGGGGCAATTTAATATAGCGGAGCTCTGTGTAATGATGATTTGGACGCAGTGAAGGTGTAGAAATGAGGATCCGGAAATCGCTGCACTTTTAAAAGTGTTTATTTGTAGAAAATGCATGGGAGAAGAAACAACCCACAACCGCTCATTCTGGTGCTCTCGTCGTAACTGCCAACGTAAACAGTTTGAGCAGAGCAGACGAGAACGCCAGAATGTGAAGTGGTGATTGAACAGAAATAGCGCCCGAGGACAGGCGCACGTGGAAGACTAGTTGTCATTACAACAGAAAGTTTAAGATTTATTAACAATAAAGGAGAAACAGGTGAGCGCCAGACAGCATGACTTCTACTCCAAGACACCAGTAGGAAGATAACCCTTTCACGCTCCCTGTGCCTAACATCACCACTTCGCAACTATGCCTTTAGAAGTCAGTCCGTCGGCTCGCAGCCGTCTACCTTTGTGAGCTAGTACACTGCTGTGCCTCTAGTGGACGGGTCGCAGTTGTCCCTCTGCAAGCCTGGGTACGAACTGTTCATAAGTCACACTATATGAGCATTGAAAAGCCATTTTGTGATTCAGTCCGTCAGCTGGCATCTGTCCGAGGCATTTCTGAAAACATATCGGAGCTCTTTCTGTGAGAGATACCCCTTTCACTCTGTGTCTCCCCACATTAGCAGGTAACGCATCCTCTTCCCACATTACCAGCATACCCCCAGCAACCTTCTTGGGCCCGGAAGTGTCCCTCTACAAACTATTAATAAAAAGATGCTTGTGAGGTTGGAGAAATAAGAATCTTCGCCATGTATAGATTTACATATAAAACATTTTATTAAAACAAAACAACAACAAATACAACTTTGTACAGCTGTGACGTGTCATCGCTGGTCCATTTGTGATTCACAGCCTGCAAGACAAAAAGAAAGATAAGATGGTGCATCATGCATCCAGCAAAGGAGATAGGGAGAGAGAGAGAAAGAGTGAGAGAGAGGAAGCGATAGAGAGGAGGAGAGAAAGAGTGAAAGAGAGAGGAAGACAGAGAAAGAGAGAAAGAGTGAGAGAGAGAGGAAGACAGAGAAAGAGAGATAGAGTAAGAGAGAGAAAGAAAGAAAGTGTAAGATACAAGGAAGAGAGAAAGAGAAACAGTGTGTGAGAGAGGAAGACAGAGAGAGAAAGAGTGAGACAGAGGAAGATAGAGAGAGAAAGAGTGAGAGAGAGAAAGAGAGAAACAGTGAGCTAGAAGGAAGAGAGAAACAGTGAGAGAGAGGAAGACAGAGAAAGAGAGAACGAGTAAGATACGAAGAAGAGAGAAAGAAAGCATCAGTGTGAGAGAGAGGTAGAGAGAGAGAAAGAGTGAGAGAGGAAGAGATAAAGAGTGAGAGAGAGGAAGCCAGACAAAGAGAGAAAGAGTGAGACAGAGAGGAAGACAACAAGAGAAACAGTGTGAGAGAGAGGAAGAGAGAGAGATAAAGAGAGAAACAGTGTGAGAGAGAGGAAGAGGGAGAGAGATAAAGAGAGCGAGAGGAAGAGAGAGACAGTGAGAGAGGGAGAGAGAGAAAGAGTGAGAGAGAGGAAGAGAGAAAGAAAGAATGAGAGAGAGAGAGAGAGAGGAAGAGACAGAGAAAGAGAGAAAGTGTGAGAGAGAGAAAGGAAGAGATGGAGAGGGAGCGTTGACACTGGAGAAAATCTTCGCAGCTCACCTTTGTGTCAAAGGTGTGTCTCCAACCACGTGCCGGGACATTGTGCACCCTCAAGTTTAGTGATCTGAAAGATAGTATAGATTTAGTTATTGCAGAGTACATACAACTGCACACGCGTAATCCTCTGTTTCAAGGAAGAGAGAAAGAGAGAAACAGTGTGAGAGAGAGGAAGAGAGAGAGAGAAAGAGTGAGAGTGAGGAAGAGAGAGAGAAAGTGAGAGAGGAAGGGAGAAATAGTGAGAGGGAGGAAGACAGACAAAGAGAGAAAGAGTGAGAGAGAGAGGAGGAGAAAGAGTGAGAGAAAAAGAGAGAAAGAGTAAGATACAAGGAAGAAAGAAAGAGAGAAAGAGAGAAACAGTGTGAGAGAGAGGAAGAGAGAGAGAGAAAGAGTGACAGAGAGGGAGAGAGAGGAAGAGAGAAAGAAAGAAAGAAAGAATGAGAGAGGGAGTAAGAGACAGAGAAAGAGAGAAAGTGTGAGAGAGAGAAAGGAAGAGATGGAGAGGGAGTGTTGACACTGGAGAAAATCTTCATAGCTCACTTTTGTGCCACCGGTATGTCTCCAACCACCTGCCGGAATATAGGGCAGCCCTCAAGCTTAGTCATCGGAAACATTGTATGGAATCAGTAATGGATGAGTACATACAAGTGCACAATTTATGAATCACAGACTGCAAGACAAAAAATAAAGATAAGATGGTGCGTCATGCGTCCAGCAAAGGAGAGAGAGAGAGAAAGAGTGAGAGAGAGGAAGAGAGAGAGAAAGAAAGAAAGAGTGAGAGAGAGAGGAAGACCGAGAAAGAGTTAGAGAGAGAGGAAGACAGAGAGAACGAGAGAAAGAGTGAGATACAAGGAAGAGAGAGAGAAAGAGTGAGATACAAGGAAGAGAGAGAAAGAGAGAAACAGTGTGTGAGAGAGGAAGAGAGAGAGAGAAAGAGTGAGACAGAAGAAGAGAGAGAGAAAGAAAGAATGAGAGAGAGAGGAAGAGACAGAGAAAGAGATAGTGTGAGAGAGAGAAAGGAAGAGATAGAGAGTGAGAGAGAGAAAGAGTGTGAGTGTGAGTGACAGAAAGGAAGAGACAGAGAGGGAGTGTTAACACTGGAGAAAATCTTTTCAGCTCACATTTGTGTCACAGGTGTGTCTCCAACCACGTGCCGGGACATAGTGCACCCTCAAGTTTAGTGATCTGAAAGATAGTATAGAATTAGTTATTGCAGAGTACATACAACTGCACATGCGTAATTCTCTGTTTCAAGGAAGAGAGAAAGAGAGAAACAGTGTGAGAGAGAGAAAGAGAGAGAAAGAGTGAGAGTGAGGAAGAGAGAGAGGAAGAGAGAAATAGTGAGAGAGAGGAAGATAGACAAAGAGAGAAAGAGTGAGAGAGAGAGACGAGGAGAAAGAGTGAGAGAAAAAGAGAGAAAGAGTAAGATACAAGGAGGAAAGAAAGAGAGAAACAGTGTGAGAGAGAGGAAGAGAGAGAGAGAGTGAGAGAGAGGGAGAGAGAGAGAAAGAGTGGGAGAGAGGAAGAGAGAAAGAAAGAATGAGAGAGAGTAAGAGACAGAGAAAGAGAGAAAGTGTGAGAGAGAGAAAGGAAGAGACGGAGAGGGAGTGTTGACACTGGAGAAAATGTTCGCAGCTCACCTCCGTGCCACCGATATGTCTCCAACCACGTGCCGGGATATAGGGCAGCCCTCAAGCTTAGTCATCTGAAACATAGTATGGAATCAGTAATGTATGAGTAGATACAAGTGAATTTGTAAATCACAGCCTGCAAGACAAAAAAGAAAGATAAGATGGTGCGTCATGCGTCCAGCAAAGGAGAGAGAGAGAAAGAGTGAGAGAGAGAGAAAGAAAGAGAGAGAGAGAGGAAGACAGAGAAAGAGAGAAAGAGTGAGAGAGAGAAGAAGAGAGAGAGAAAGAGGAAGACAGAGAAAGAGTGAGAGAGAGAAGAAGAGAGAGAGAAAGAGTGAGATAAAAGGAAGAGAGAGAGAAAGAGAGAAACAATGTGAGAGAGAGGAAGAGAGATAGAGAAAGATTGAGACAGAGGAAGAGAGAGAGAGAGAAAGAAAGAATGAGAGAGAGAGGAAGAGACAGAGAAAGAGAGAAAGAGTGTGAGAGAGAGAAAGGAAGAGATAGAGAGTGAGAGAGAGAAAGAGTGTGAGTGACAGAAAGGAAGAGATGGAGAGGGAGAGTGAGTGTTGACATTGTGGAAAAAATCCTCAGAGCTCACCTTTCTGCCACCGTCTTGTGTCGAAGAGGGTCCACCACGTGCCGAAGAAACCTCCCCACCCATTGTGTACACGCGGCACAGCGGAGCTCACAATTCAGTTTGAATGTTAATTGCAGGATGGCCACGCATCATCGCAGACCTGCTAGACAAAAAGCAAGATAAGACTGTGCATCATGCGTCCATCCAAGGAGAGAGAAAGAGAGATAAAGAGAGAAACAGTGAGAGTGAGAGGAAGAGAGAGAGAAAAAGAAAGAGTGAGACGAAGACAGAGAAAGAGAGAAAGAATGAGAGAGACGAAGAGAGAGAGAAACAGTGAGAGAGAGGAATAGAGAGAGAGAAAGAGTGTGAGAAAGAAGAAGAGAGAGAGAAAGCGATAAACAGTGTGAGAGGAAGAGAGAGAGAAAGAGTGTGAAGGAGAGAAAGGAAGAGATGAAGATGGACAGTGAGTGCCCACACTGTGTACAAAACCGTCACAGCTTACCTTTACGCCACCGCTCTGTCTCCAACCACGTGCCGCGACCTAGTGGAGCTCTCTAGGTCCCTCATCTGAAAGATAGTACAGAATTAGTAATGGCAGAGCAGCATTGGATTAGGATTCAAAACCGGCCCGGGCCCGGTAAAAAAAGAATTGGCCCACATTTGCATATTGCCTTTCCTCAAAACACTGCTTCGGCTAAATTTTATTTAAAAAAGGGGGCATGGGGGAGATACAAAAAAATGCACGGATTCGTTTACACTGGTGACTTAAAAACAAGTGAGGCCACTTCTGCCCAGGCCCCCTGCCCTGCTAGGTATGCATCCATTAATGAGCGGCCCTGCGAGAGAAAGAGAGTGACACCTCTGCCAGGTTGCTAAATGTGATGTATTGACGCCAATCTGCATTCAGAAAGGCCATTCAGACACCGATTGGGCTGCTGGCTGTATCAAAACAACAGCGACACCGTCCAAATCTGCCCCCAGACTGCTTCAAAAAGCAGCCCACAATTGGAACCCGGCACCGGCTCCTCGGGCAATGCACCAGTGCCCGCGTTACCAATCCAACGCTGTGGCAGATTATACTCGAGTGCGTATGCCTAAATCGCTCTGCCGTCTTTCTGCATTCAGACTGCTGTACCCCATCCACTCCCGCCGCTCAGAGGTATCTGCCCGACGCTGCGCACCAAGGCCTCACTTCTCACCTTTTGGTAGTCACGGCACCCTCCACATCATGCAGCTAATAGGTCTCACATTTGGAATTGAGTCTTGATATCGCCATGGCAGAGGACATACTAGTGCACCTATCATCATCGCAGGTCGTACACCCGCTCAGTGCTTGCGGTGCTACTAACTCAGTGAGAAGTGAGACCACGCACGTGGTGGTAGGCCCTCGCTGTTGGGATTAGGCCTACACTGCAGTGCAGCAGAGCACACAAAACATCAAGTGTCCGGACCACCGGGACGGGCCATCACCGTGGTGGTGTGACTGTGCCGGACGCAGTGCATGCGTTGTGAGCAACTCTAAAATGGCGTAGAGCACGTGCGTCCAGTCTTTTTTATTAGTAGGGTCACGTGTCCTGTGACGCCTGTGCTGGATGGGTGTGGTGTGGGTGTATACCAGCCGTGAGGGAGTGGCTGTGGCATCAATGTTGCCAGATTGGGCTAGATCATGCACAATTGGGATATATTTTGCAGGTTGTGTGGTAAAATGTTGGTTTGTGCTAGTTGCCAGATTATAAATATATATACAGCGCTCCAGCAAAGTAGTATGTTAAAGCGCTTTATTAGACAAATATTTACTTGGCATCCTGCTGCCACATCAATTCCAATGCCTTCACCGCCTGCTTGACGCTGTCTCAGCCCCTCCTTCCCTAAAGTAGCAATATTGGGCTACTTTGGGGGACTTTTTGGCTGGCTTTGGGCTATAGAAAGCTTAAAAAATCTGACAACACTGGATGCGGGTGTCCGTGTTGGAGTGCCACCGTCACCCGGGTAGCAAAAGCCAAAGTGTCACTCTGTGAGCCAAGTCCAACAATATGGCCAACATGGAAGGTACGGGGAATTACTGACCCTATATTCATCCATAGTTCCACACAAGAAAGATGGCGGACATGAGAATGTTTATTGCACATTCAGTGGAGTGTTGCAGCTGTAGCAATACAGGGCCATGGAAAGTTGAAGTTTCAATTTGTGGCACATGAAGGGAAGCCAATTAGAGACAAGCTCGTTGTCGGAGTTAGGCTGTGCCAACATATGTACTTATACAATCACTGCGACGATCCTCACGCACTTATAAATTCACTATACACTCTGCTTGCAGTACTCTAATGATGCAGTCTCTACGTACGTATTTGTACAATGACCGAGACAAAGTTACATAACTAAAGTTTTTCCCCACTGTCAAAGGTAAGATGGTTGCATATGCTGTCCAGAATACTATGTAATGTGGTAGGGCCTAGGGGTAGCATGTTGCATACATAATGTACACACGGACACAGATAGATAGTGGAACTGGGTACGGGCACGTGCGCTCGACTCCTTTTTATTACCAGCGTCACATGTCCAGTGACGTTTGTGGTGGATGAGTGTGGGGTGATTGTAAGCCAACCCTCCGGGAATGGTTGCTGCTGGCAACAAGTACAACAGTAATCATTGGATCAGACACAGAGATTCAATCATAAAGGGTCAATGATTTGTGCTGCACTAAGGTACTGGTACCAGATATGAAATCATACAGAAAAGATTCTATCATAAAGGGTTCATGACTTGTGATACACTGAGGTAGGACAGCAGATGTGAAATTATACACACAATATTGTATCAGAAAAGGTGCATGAGTTGTGCTGCAGTGAGATAGGGGCATCAGAAGCATTTAGCGTCTGCGCAGCCAGCGAGGATGCGTGGTGCGGGTAAGCCACAGAATCGCAACTCGATGTGAATTGTGAGCTCTGCTATCGCTAGTATACATCGAAGGCAGTAGTCAGCACAGACATTGAGGAATGTTTTTAGTCACTTCCTCTTGACAAAGTTCGAGGACATAGAGTACAATTCTCTCTAATAAATAAATCATGTTTCAATTTAAATTGTGAGCTCTAATGACCGCAGTGTAGGTGTATGGAACAAAAGATGAAACATTTATGGAATACACTGAGGAAATCTTGGTTGTTCTGAGTACAGTTGTAAAGTACGGTATTCTGAAGCTAGAATCTGAACTGGTCGTTCATCATATCGTCTACCTTTTTCAGTAGGGAAGAGCTGTGGAAAACAACGAGCTTCCAAACGTGTTTCCCACACACTCATGGGAGTTCGTTTTGCTTTTTTCATCTGGAACAATTCAATAGTATGTCCTATCAGTTCTTTTGAATGTAGAGGATGTATAGTATAATGTTCATAAATTTCTTCTTTTCTTGAATTGTCCACTTGAAATATGTGTTTCATCTTCTAAAGTCATTTCTTCTCCTTCTACATTTACAATTTTATAGTAAATATTGTTTTGCACCAGATATAATGTAGCCTTTTGGACTTTCGTGGCATGTACTAACTCCTGCCATATTTTCCGACTCTTTGTGGGTACACCATTAACAAGAATGACTACTGGTTCAGTATCGTCTCTTTCTACACTAACAGTTTCAAAATTTTTCTTAAAATCTAAAGGTAAATACACAACTCTTCCTTTTAAACCTCTTTATAGATCTGTTGAAGGCAGCTTACCTGTTTTAGGCTGCATACGAATTATAGCCTGAAAAGGGCGCACAGATTGTATAAGGATGGCCTTATATGTATTTAAATCTGTAAGTTTAGGAGGTATATCAACTAATTCTAAGTCATTATGGACCGCTCTAGCTGGCATTTTGTTCTCTTCTAATTTATTGTAACAATATTTACAAATACATTGTACAGTACCTAAATCAAAACGAGCTTCCACAAACAGATAAGCAGCAATTTTTTTCACTTTTTAAAAACACATCTACATTCCTAGTTTGAATTTTACAGTGAGTACGTCGGCAGCAAATACAAACATAGTTGGGATTTTCACCAGAAACTACTTTAAACTTTGTTATTTCTTTTTCAAACTTCACATCAGTAGTATCTTCCATCTCTTCTTCAACACCTACACTTATCAAACTTTCACTTTCTCTACACTCCTCTTGACCAGCAAAGAAACGTAACTCTATATCATCACAATTTTTTTTTTTACATCCAACACTGAACCATGCAAAAGAGCTGTATTAATTTCATTTAGACATAATGCAGGACTTTTCATGTAGTATAATCTTCTAACTAACTTCCGCATTTCGGAATGATGTACTGCTAACATTCTTAAAAGGTGAAAATATTGGGAACTGGGGCTTTTGGGTTAATTTTTACACGGGGACGTCTACTCTGTATATTATTACCGTTAGTTGTTGTTCTCATTTGTGACAATTTTTTTTGGTGGAAGCTATTGCTGGAAAACTGGGGATATTGGCTGTTTTCACTAGGTTGACAATGAAGTGATAATTTAAAATCACTGGAAAAACTATAGATTTAAAGAAGAAAATAATTAGAAATTAGTATTTAAAAAACCTTTGAAATTCACTGAAAAAACCATAGGTTTCAGGGACGTTATAGTTAGGTGGACATTTCACTCATACAAAACCATAGAAATTCCGCCGTTATAGTTAGTTGAGCTAACTATAAATTGCGCCCCCTCAATGCACTGCTGATGACATCACATATTACATTATTCAGAACCAGTGTCTTCGCTCTGTGAGGTTTCTTGGCGTGTAACCATGTCACTCTGAACTTTTTGCCTCCTCTCCGAGTCAAATCTCTTCGCAAATGTATATATACGTCCTGATTCATAATATAATATAATTTCAATGGCCTGCTTCCCATCAAAACAGACTCCAGCACGTTCGGGCTCGCTGTGAAAGTTACACACAACCAGGTAACGTGTTTCAACCACAAATCGGTCTTTGTCAGACCTGAGGTTGCAGCCATTTTCTTGTGTTTTATACAACTAATAAAGTTTCAACAACATTAAAGCGACAGTGCATCATTCATGAATTAAAGTGACAAGTGCAATCTCTATTCCAAGATAAAGTGACCTATGCCACATGCAGAAAGAGCATTGTTCTAAAGTGCTATTATTGCTTTAACTCTATACCGAATATAGCACATATAACAAAATATATATGGCAACACTTAATTTCAAACACATTAAAAAAATTTAAATGCATTTAAAATTTCTCATTGATCAGTCACATTTTAGATCAAGGTCCAGTGCCCAATGCCACATTATGCTTCAAAAGGCCACATTTCTGGTCAAACATTCTAAGTTGAAGTGACGTGCGTTCTCCATCTTCGGGATAAAGTGACATGTGCCTCATGCACAGACCCTATTCCTAAAGTGCTATAATCATATTAATGCATCACATGAACCAAACGGCAAACATACTATCCAGGGCAAATGCCCACAGCCATCTTATGCTCTAACAAGCTCTCTATACTGGGCCAGTGCCCATTTGCCCGCTCTCCGTTTCAACACAGTTCGGTCACTTTTAAACAAATTATTAAAAAAAATAAAAAAGGTGCAGTGATAGTTTAAAACTTTGTAGATGATGATTCCTACATATTAAATGGAGTGTTTTAAAAACAATGTACTTGATTTCCTCTATTTTTCAGCAGGAGTGAACTAAGTATGTATATTGTTCTCTAACCAATTCATCAGATCATCTAACAGCCCTTAACTTTCTTATCCTGTTTATAGACACACATATAGATCTTCCTCCGTATTGTGGCCATTGGGGATCTGGATGTTGAATCGTAAGATGTACCTTTACTCCAACTGCCTCAGGCGCCTTTCTCTTTTACCCCCTCTCAATCTTTGTGGTACCTTGTCTAGCACAAAATATACTAAATCTTCTGTCTTGGTCTTATGAAATTGCTCAAAGTGTCTGGCCACCAGATATGATCAGTACCTGTTGTTAATAGCTCAAATGTATTGTAAAATGATAGCAGAGTAAGTTACAAGTTGAACCGAGGTAAATATAAATGCACATTACATTTTTTGCTACACTCACTTGAAAGTACAATCACACACTACTGAACCGGTCCTCCTAAGGCACTGGTCCTTACAAAGATAGTATTCGCTTCTGTCAATGTTTACCCACTGATCCAGTCCTTACAGCTTAGGTTATGCATATTCGCTTGCACACACACTCTCTCTCAACACTGCGCATCCTGGAGGGACACGCACACTGAACACTGTGCATGCCCCGGAGACAGATACTAATCACTGCACATACTGCAATGATAGGTTCTTAACCCTGCACATACTCCGAAGATAGATACTATTTAATGCACATTCTCAGGAGACAGACATTCAAAACTGCACATGCCTTGAAGACAGACTCTCTTCACTATGCATATTCAGATGACAGAATTCATAATTGTGCATTTTCAAAAGAGAAAGTATTGCACATGCCCACTCTGTACTGCACTACATACTATGGAGGCGACGCTGCTTATGTGTGTATACGCAGAAAACACATAATTGCCCTAGCAGCTGTGGAGGAAAGTTTTCCTAGCTATTGCAACAAGAATTTTCAATTCTACTGAGAATATAGAGGCAAGGATTATGCTTCCCTTTCTTCACTGATAAATTCACAGCAGCTAGTCAAAACACTTAAAACTTTAAACTGCATATCCCATGAGCTCCAACAGCCCAATGTCTCATCCAATCACAGGAGTCACGCCTCCCGATATATGTGGAAACCACTATAGTCCTTCCTATTTCATTGCAAACACCAACATAAGCCCTCAAAACCTGAGTCCAATCCACAGAAGGAACTGAACTCAGCAAATAAAGATGAACTTCTATCACAGTGATCCAGCTGGTCAACCATTAGCAACTCGAAATCTGGCCTCAAGTGAATTTGACATCAGTTTCTCAAACGAAAACACCAGAAGTAATAGCCAATCCCAGATAGATATTCCAATCAATCACAGATGGGAAAATAATACAACAACAATACCAGCGATAAGCAATGCATTACACAAAGCATTATATCAAGCAGACATAACATATACAAGTAACAATCCTATTGAAAAGGTAGTTTAAAATCCTAGGGTGCGATAATCCTCGCCTCCATGTCCTTAATAGAATTCAAAATTCTTGGCGCAATAGCTAGAACATTTTACATTCTACGTTGGAACCGGAGGCTTCGGCTTATGCTAGTTTAAAGATGAGCCACCACCATTGATACAAGTGTACAATAGGCTTATGATAACATTTCTTATAGGTGCAATCAGAAGACTAGTCCATCACAGCGATAATGCCCTCCAAACGAGAACCAATCAAAAGGGCTTTAGAGGCTTTGGTCTCTCTCACAGAATGAGCTTCAAACATGGAGACATCGATACCAGCCTCAGCCAACAAACATTTGACCCATCTGGCTAAAGTTGCAGAGGAGACCAGGCGGAAAGGTTTCTGTAAAGAAATGAGCAATTGTCCCACAGAATCCCTCCGTATTTCACAAGTACATGCCTCAGATGATTTGAGGCATTTAACCACACATAACTTCTGATTATGAGGAAAAGCAGGGTAACTGATACCTCTTGAAGCAGTCTAAGTACTCCTTAAACTAGTAAATGACACCGGGAGGGAGTAAATACTCTACCTGCTAAATTAAGGGCTTGCACATCCAAAGCACTTCTACATGAAACAAGACACAACAGAAGCGTCAGCTTTGCCAACAACTATTTACAAGAGAGATCCTCGTTAGCGGGCCATGAGCTGAGAAAACGCAACACCCCTTCAACATCCCATAACATAGAATACTTCGGTTGAGGAGGACGAACCAACTGAATACGCCTCAGTAACTTGCATGCAAATGGATGTTCACCTACAGGTTTGCCATCTGAATAAGGGTGTCCAGCAGAAATAGCAGAATGGAAGTTATTAAAGATCCTATAAGCGAGGCCTTGACTAGCCAATTCAGATAAGAAATTCACCACCTCCAGCACGAGTGACTCCAAACCCAGACCATCCCCAGAATGACCTTATGTGGCGCCCTCGCCTACAGACCCCAGGGACCTCAAAATGCGTTCACCCCCCCCATCGCCGACCTTATAGCATCCCACACCATCGCCTCCATTTTTTTTTTTTTTTTAAACGGGTTTTTATTGCAGAATTAAGAATGAGAACTCCGTGACGTCGCCCTATGGACACATGATACCTCGGAGCCCACCCCTCGTCACAACAATGTTCACAGCCATTCAGCCCACATCCCGGAGGCCGGGCGGCACATTAATGCAAAGATTCTGAATGTCATGGCGATCATTGCACAAAGTAGCAGGTCAACAGCCCATTATAATATCTGCTTTTTTACCCATTCGCCTCGATCCCCTGTAAACCATCATCACCCTGCTACAACACCCCAGGAACTCCCCACCCAACTACTGCTGGCGTGGGTCCCGACCAAGGGGTTTAGTGCATTGGTTTCACTGCTTTCTACTTTGCATGTATCTCACAGGCCTCATGGAACCCCGCCCTCCGGCCCGTCTCGCTCTGTACTCTCCAGCCGGTAATCCTTCATAGCCTGTACTATCAGCTCCCATGCCCTCACCCATTCCAGTCCCTTCTCATCTCCTGCCCTGGTCGCCTGTCGCCTTCTAATCACACTCTCACAGCCCGCCCACTTCAGCAGCTCAGCCAGCCATCTCCCATACGACGGACCCCTCCGGGATTTCCAGTGCCATGTAATTTCTCTCTGGGCCAGCATGAGGCCTAAGTCTATAAATGTACTCGTCACTTTCGTCTTCGCCGTGTGAGGAAACCAGAGCAGTAAACAGGTCGCCATGTCGAACTCCACCTCCCGGTCGGTGACTGCATTCAAAAGCTCCCCTACCTCCGCCCAATATGTCCCCAGCCTGGGGCACCCGCATAAGAGGTGGTCGAGCTCCGCTCCAATCACTAGACATCTCGGGCATGCCGCATCCTGCACCTTAAAATGCCTCCGAATCCTTCCCGGGGACAGATAGGCCCTATGCAGTACGAAGAAGTGTACCTGCTGAAAGCGGGCATTCCTACTCCCCCTCCACATTCTCCGTATGATATGATTCCACACTGTATCCGGGATGGGTTTGCCTATACTGCCCTCCCATTTCTCCTTAAGAGCCGTAAGCGGTTCTATACCTTCTCGTAGCAGTCGGGAGTGGAGGCAGGTTACCGCCTTGACTCTTCCCGCCGCCATCACCACATACTGGCAGGTCAGGGCCACGGCGGGTTCCGCCAGTCCCTCCTTCCAGTACTTTTGTATCGCCGCACTCACCGCCGCATGTAGGAGGTAACTCCCTTCGGGGAGGCTAAACTGTTCCTGTAATACCTCAAAGGGGGCGAGCGCCCCGTCCACATATAGGTCTCCCACCATCTGCAACCCCAGCTCTTCCCACTCCGCCAACGGGGACCAGTCACCACCATGCGGCAACGCTGTCAGCACTCCCAGCGGGATCACCATCGCCTCCATGGACTAAATACTCATTGGAAACCTCAACTTCCACCTCGACAACCACCGACCCCAACTCCGCAACCCTCCTCGACAACCTCTCCAACCTCAGACTGAAACAGCTCGTCACCTCCCCCACATACAAAGCAGGACACACCCTAGACCCCATCTTCTCAAGAGAGAACAACATCCAACTCAGCCACACCACGCAACCCTCCTGGATGGACCACCAATGCGCACACTTCTCTTTCGACAAAGCCACTGCCCCCCAACCTACACCACACCCTCAGCGAAGGAACTTGAGCAAGGTCACAGAGGAGCACCTCAACTCCTCCCTCATCCACGATCCCCCCCACCTCGACCAACTCCGCAGCCAAAGAACTTCACAGATGGATCACCAACTGCGCAGACCACACTGCCCCCCTCCACAACCCCGACAGGCAGCACCCCAGGAAGGCCACCTCATTCACTGCCGACCTCCAAAAATCCAGCCACACATAAAGGCGTCTCTAGAAGCTATGGAGGAACAGCAAAACCTTGGAAGACCTTACCCCCTACAAGAATGCCATAACTGAATACCACCAACTCATCAGATCCACCAAAGGGACCTTCATCCTAAACAAAATCCACGCTAACGCCAACAACTCTAAGGAACTCTTCATTTTGGAATTCACCAAGCCCTCCAGCGAAGCCACGGACGTCACACCCTCCCAGGACCTCTGCATAAAAACACAGCTCCTATTTCCACCTGAAAATAAGATCCCTCTACGACACCTTCAACAAATAGACTATGGACACCAAACCCATTCCTCCCCCAAGAATGACAGCCAGCCTACCATCTCCTCTTGAACCCATTCACCACCAAGGACACCGCATCAACCATGAAAGGCATTTACACAGGAGCCTCCACGGATCTCTGCCCTCCGCGCATCTTCCACAGAGCTGCTGCCGCCATAGCACCTCAGCTACGATGCACCATCAACGTCACCTTCAAAGCAGGCACATTCCCCGATGACTGGAAACGTGCAGATGTCAAGCCCCTCCTCAAGAAGCCCTCAGCAGATCTGAAGGACCTCAAAAACTACTGACCCATCTCTCTACTTCCCTTTCATGGCCAAAGTCAACCAAGAAGATTGTCAACTCTCAACTAACGAACTTCATCGAAGACAACTCCATCCTCGACCCCTACCAATCTGGATTTCACAGCAACCACAGCACCGAGACTGCCCTACTCGCCGCCACCATTGACATCCGCACCCTCCTCGACCAAGTCCACACCGCAGCCCTGAACCTGCTTGACCTCTCTGCAGCCTTCAACACCGTCTCCCACCACTCTCTCACCGCCAGACTCCATGACGCCAGCATACAGGGAGCTGCCCTTGACTGGATCTGCTCCTTCCTCACTGGCAGAACCCAAAGAATCAGACTCACACCCTTCCTCTCCGAACCCACAGAGATCAACTGCGCAGTGCCCCAGGGATCGTCGCTCAGCCCCAAGCTCTTCAACATTTACATGGCCCCCCTCGCCGCCATCGTCAGACAGCATGGACTCAGGATAGTATCCTACGCCGACAACACCCAGATCATCCTCTCCCTCACTAAAGACCCCCACACCACCAGCCTCAGCTTCCAGGAAGGAATGAAGGATGTTGCATCCTGGATGAGCAGCAGCTGCCTGAAGCTCAATTCGGGGAAGACAGAAGTCCTCATCCTCGGACCCTCCCCTCTTCATGAGACAACACCTGGTGGCAGCCCTGCACCCACGGACCACGCCCGGAACCTCGGCATCATACTCTTCTCCTCCCTCACCATGACCCGACAGATCAACGCCATCACCTCCACCTGCTTCAACACCCTCTGCATCCTTCACAAAACCTTCAAATGGATCCCCCCGGAATCCAGAAAGATCGTCACCCACGCACTCATAACCAGCAGACTGGACTATGGAAAGGCCCTCTATGCCGGAATCAACAAACCCCTGCTCCACAAGTTCCAGACCATACAGAACACCGCAGCCAGACTCATCCTCGGCATCCCTTGACACAAACACATCACTCAACACCTGCAAGACCTCAACTGGCTCCCCATCGAGAAAAGAGTAACCTTCAGGATACTCACCCACGCCTACAAATGACTCCACAACACCGGACCCCAATATCTCAATGAAAGAATGTCCTTCCACGTACCCAAGAGAAACCTACGAACCGCCCACCTCACCCTCACTGAAACCCTGCGCAATCCGCAGAGCCAGAACAGGTGGAAGAGCCTTCTCCTACATCACGGCAAAGACCTGGAACGAGCTCCCTATCAACATCAGACGTGCTCCCACTCTGCACGCCTTCAGCTGACCAGGAGCTGCACTCCCCCACAGTGCCTTGAGACCCTCACAGGTGAGTAGCATGCTTTACAATTCCCTGATTGATTGATTGACAATCATATGGACACCTGCCCCCCAAGGACTCCACACCACAGTCACTACACCAACAAACCCATCATCCAAGCAATGGAACCTGGTGTAGACCTGGCCACTGTCCCTTAGCAACAAACCCTAAAATTGGACCAGTTAAGGCCCGAGAATAGTGCCTTTCACCAAACAGTCCATTCCAGGTCTTGCAACCTTCCTGCCATCAATCCTTCAACTTCTAAGTATTCCTGAGATCCTTCAAGATTAAATGACTTATGTGGCTGCCTGGTGGTTTATTTTGCCTTTTTACATGGACAATTTTCCCCTGACAGACCCAAGATGGGGTATTTGATTGGTTCCTTGATCAATGCTGCTCTCTCTTGGGCAATCCTTTAGTTGTCACCGAAAACACTTGTCTGAATAATGATGCTAGTTTCTTGGCAAGCTTCAAGAAGATGTTTGAGAGACCTGACTGTGAAGTTTCTGCAGAGGACGCCTTGCGTGGGATATCCTAGGGAAATTCTGATGTAACATCCTAATATAAAAATTTTGTGAGCTTGCTGCTGAAACCACCTGGGTGAAATGCACGCAGATGACCTTCTCCCGAATAAGTGTAGAGATAAGTTTAAAAAAAAAATGTAAATGTTTATTTTACAGAGTTTTATATAGAGCGAACTTGACCCGAATCAGGTATCAGAGCGCTTTACATAGCACCAGTCGCATTACATGAGAGCACATTCATTTTTGTTAGGCAAGGGGAGATTAAGTGATTTGCCCGGAATCACAGGATGTTGAGCGTCATTCCCGAGACTCGAACCCAGTTCCCCAGATTTGAGTTCGACGTATTAGCCGTTAGGCCAACTCCTCTCCCCAAGAGTTGGCAAGAGTTCCCAGAACTTTCTTATTTGCTTAATTCCTGGATCTAATTCTCTTGATTCTACACTGGATTAAATGCTCCTGATTCAATACAGACTTATGTAAACAAGAATGGAAAAACAGATAAAAAACAGAGGTTAAATTCTACTCCTTCTCCCCTAGCTTGGGTGTGCTAGAGGCGAATTGTCTAACACTGAAAGAGATCGAAGACATAAGGGGGGCTTTTGTCCAAATCACCTGGTGCAAGACTGTACTGTTCAACATTCCAGGCAGCAGGGAAAACACCAGGTCTTGTTCTTTGTAAGGCAGAAAGTGGTGGAAGAGACTACTCACCCTAAAGTTTTCATCTCCTCCAAAGGGTCCAATTCACGCTTGTCTGTATTGGAGTTAATTCTTGAAGTCCATCTCCACCAGCCTATCTCTGTTCCAGCCTTTTAGATGTGAATGATTATGGACTTGAGCTGTGCCCGGAGACTCCAATTTCTAATCAGGAAGAAGTCTTCTTCAGATCATATTCAAACTATCAACAGATCTCCACTGATATTGGTTCGTGTGACCTCCATCAAAGTTCTGCTCTTAGTGTCTTTCGATAATCATAAAGAGATGACTGTCTTTTATCTTATCATGTTGCCGAGTTTGCTAAAGTGCTTGGACTTCCGTGACTGGAACAACACAATCCATACCTCAACTGGGAGACCAGGGTTTTCTCTCTTTTCTCACAGTTTTGTATAAATGATTGTTATTCGGACGGGGGCTATTGGGTTCTTGTGGTACAAAACCTTTCTGAAGGCCAGTCTCATTCCACAGTAGCCCAGACCATGTCCACAGCTATGGATTATCATGAGTTTCTTGATGTGTTTTGGGAGGTTGTTTTTGTGTTTCTCCCTCCTCTCATGGATTTGGATTGTGTCTTTGCGACCGTAACTGGAGCCTTCATTTCCTATGGCAGAATAAACTTTCTTTCCAAACATAAAAAGCAGGTTCTGAGAGAATGTTTGGATGAAAACCTTCAAACCTTCAAATCGGCCTGATTGTCAGGTCACTTTTCCCCGCTGAAGCTTCTCTCTTTTTTGTCCCAATGAATCTCGAAGAGCTACGGCTTGCATCGATTATCGTGGGTTGAATAAGGTCACCATAGAGTACCGTTACACGCCTCTACCGATGAAAGCCATCCTTGAGTCTGTTCAGGGTGCTAAATATTTCACAAAGTTAGACCTCTATGCCTTTTGCCATCTGCTGCAGATAAAGAAGGGTGATGAGTGAAAAAAGGCTTTTTGGACTCCCTTTGGGCACTATGAATATCAGGTCATGTCCTTTGGCCTTACCAATACTCCAGCCGTTTTTGATATGTTCGTTAATAGCATATTCTCTGAGGTTCTAAACCAGTTTCTTGTGATATATCGGGCTGTCACCCTGGACTTCTTTTTCTCCCTTCCTAACCATTGAGTCCTTGTTTGTTCCAACCTTCTACGCCTCTTGGACCGCCATCTGTCCTGTATAGCAGAGACGTGCGTGTTTGAAAAAACAGAAATGGAGTATTCGTCATCGCCGCTCTGGGAGTGGATTATCTATGGGCCCTCTTAAGATCTCAGCCATCTTTGTCTGGCCAACTCCTAAGTCCATCAAGGAGAGTTAGATTTTATTAGGACTGGTTAAATTTTAAAGGCAGTTCATAAATAACGTTTCTGAAAAAATTTGCCATATATCCACCACTTTGAAGGAGAACAGATCTGCATGTCATGTGATGTTTCCTGTTCTTTTACTATTTAAAGGCTTCACTCTGATTGGAGGGTGTGGCGCAACAAAGCTAAAATCATTTGCTTATTTTCTAGCTCCGTCCACTTGCTGGTCTAGACACTTCACTTAAAAAAAATCCACTATCAGACTCCTGGTTTTCTTTCATCCTTTGAATTCTGCCAGCAAGATGTTTTTATGTCTATGGCTCTTTCAGCCTGAGAAGGTGTCTGCTTCTCGAGGCAGGCCTCGAAACAATCTATCAGATTTTATCAGGTCGAGCTATTTTTAGCACCTACTAATTCTTTCTAGTGAGTAAACTTAAGCTGGAAAGAAACAGGTGTTCTGTTCATTCAGAAAGTGAATGAACTATAAAGATGCCATTAAATCTTGGGTGTATCTTGACACATTTGCAGCCTGTTCAAGGACAGAGGTCTAATGTCAGTTTATCTAATTGCTGCTTGGAAGATGGAGTTTATTTTCCTTTCTCTTACTACAGTTAGAGGTTTTTGTTTAACACATAACATTTAAATAGCCTGTAAATATAAGTAAAAATATTTCAAAATATATCAGGAATTACGAAAGCACTTTTTTTTTAAAGTAAGAAGAGTGATGCAAACAAAGATTTAAATAGGAGCAAAACAAATCAGAACACTTTACTTGGTGATGTGCAAATATTTCATATTTGCTGAAACTCGATTTCCAAACATTATTGTTTGTACACTACATAGTTTTATCAGTAAAACTGCGAGTCAGTGGGAAATGTTGTGGCCATTTCAATGTAAAATCTGCTGATTGCAAATGACAGTGTGCTACCACATCATGCCTTAGTTATGTATTTATTAAAAGTGATAGTTTTTAAACATGATTTGAGAACCATTCCCGGCCCGGCCTCATAACAATGCTGTTAATGAACTAAGAGGCTAGTCAGGGGTCATGTGAATCCTATACGTGGCAAAAATTGTATCATTTATGGAGCAAACGTTCAGACTATTAAATAAAACAAAAGACTTTTTTGTGCAGCAGACGTGCTGAACTTGCGCGTTTGAAGTTACTCTCATATGTGATAATGAAGAAAATGACAGCTCAGTGAATTAAAATATTTACAAATGATCACATAATTTGAAACCAGTTTCTGGGTCAAGAGCATTATAATTAGGTTGAGTAGCTTATTCAAGCCCATAGACCTGCTGGTCTTGTAGCATTTTTACGATTTTTAGAGGCCTGTCGAGGGCACTTGACTGCCACATATTTTAGTGTGTGGTGGCATTGTGGTGTCCGGAAACAGTCGCCTCTACATCCGACAATGGAAGAACTGGCCCTGGATTAGGACGAGCTTCCAGACCTAAACAGCTTCTCTAAATCCCATAATTATGAGCAACATGAATCTGAAACAGGAATACGGCAGTCTGTAGTCAAATTATATGGTTTCTAATTAATAATATAGGGCCAACGGATCTGCATTCATGAATCATTTTTTTTAAATAAAACTTTTTTTTTTTTTTTTAAACCGTTTATTACAGAATCCAAAAGATATACAAAGATGGGCCTACAACCTTCAGGCCGGCCGCTAGCAGACAGAAAGAGCATATAATACAAACAGTAGAACACACGCTGCGGCAGAAGAGAGATCACAGGAGTTGAAAGAAGCGTTGGCAGCCACACCATCCGGACCCCACACAACGGTTTCATTTTTATATAAATAACGAAGAAAACAATAAATAAAACTTTTTATTAAGTTTAGCAAATTACAACAGTTTACAGATCGCAGGTAATTTTCTTGTGCCTTCCCAGGGGGAAGGCACATTAACATATCAATTTTACAACAGTTCTGAATCAAGAATCAATACAGTGACCATTTCAAGAAGACCAATTTCCTCAATGTTTTGGGGAACCCATGTTAGGGCCAACTGGACCCTCAGCTACTTCCTCTTTCATTCCCCCATTGGAGCGCCGCCTGACCAGATTTTCTCCCACTTTCGTGGGCATCCCCTACCCAAATAAATCGTTTTTTTTATTCCACATGCACCAATCCATATCTCGCTCCCAACCCTCCACGGTTGGGGCCTCTCTCACACCCCACAAGTGTGCTATATTGCGTTTCGCCACTGCGAGACCCAAGGATAGCCATATTTGATCATATCTCAGCGGTGGGTCATCCCCCATATGTGCAGGAGACATGTTTTTGCTGAGTTCGGTATCTCTACTCTGGCGGCCTCCACAGCGAGTTTCTGTAGTGCCTCCAATATGACCGTATTACAGGGCAGGACCACAGGATGTAAAAGAATGTACCCCTCTCCCCACAGTCTCGAAGGCAGAGATCTGTGGGGCATCGGCCCATGGCTTGAACGGCAGTGTGGGAGTAGTAGGAACGATGGAGGACACTCAGTTGTATTAAGTGGAACCCCGCTTTAATTGCCACCTCTCGGTGAGCGTCCATGGCCTCTTCTCTCTCCTTGTCCTCACAATCACCGACATCCCCCTCACACTTAGTTCTCAGGGTGGCCAGGATATTTGATGAATTGTTGATTAGTTTCTTGTAGATAAGCGAAATAGTTTTCCAGGGTAGTGGTTCCGTAAGGATTCTTTCCTGAGGTGAGGACTCTGGGAGCAAAGTGTGCCTGGGGACATGTGTCATCAGAGCATGCTGTAATTGCCAATACCTAAGGGATTCTGTGGGTGCCAAGCGGTATTAGACCTGCATGTCAGCCAGGAATGCGGATGGCATCTCCTTTCTACTCATTAATAAGTTTAAGTCTTCCTCAAAAGGTACATGTCTGATGATGTTGGCTATACTCTTTTTTTAAACAGCTTTTGTTAGTTCTATTGGTAAATTCTATTACGTTAAGGTCAAACGTCACATTACATGCATTAAAATATTGAAACCACTGAACATTAATTTATATCAAGGGATTTGTCAGTGATGTCCATATAAAATTTTGTTTTATTAGAATGTTTAGTGGGCATGCATGAATCATTAAAACTGTAACAGCCAATAAAGAGCTGATACCCTAATACGGGCTTGGAACGTTGACTGTGTTAACCCGAAAAATTGCTGGTAATTACACATGGGTCCTTATTGGGCTCTCCATTTTTGCCCTCAGTGTAAATAAAAAAATCTTACCTTGACAGTGCCAGCCATCACGGTCCTTTAATAAGAGACTTCTTTGCTATCCATACTGCCTCGACCAGGATAACTGTCCCGTTCGGGATTTCTAGTGCATCAGAGGGGACCAATTGTTTACTATGTTCTGAAGTGTAAGTCGCCAATATGGTGAAGCTGAAAGGGGGGATAAATTGGCCGCTAGGAGCCCACTGTCTGGTACTGATCCCCAAGAGAATACTGGAGCTAGAATTTCACTTAAAACTGTTAACAATACCCATGAGGAGCATAAGGAAAAACGTACAGCAATCTTGAAAGCCGTTTTGAACTCGAAAGCAATGAGACCGATGCCGTGGCCACATAGGTGATGCTACTTAGGGTTGATCAGAAGAAATGATCAGAAAGGTTAAAGACAAATGAATCAAGCCTTATGGTGCTGCACCTGATGGTGCAGGGGCTGCAAGCCAAAATCAAGTGATTTTTCAAAATGAGGGAACTGCTACACAGCATAGAGCTGAGGACACAGAGTGATGCTCACAGCAGATTAATATTCACCTGGTGGGCATGCCAGAGGTCTGGAAGTGGCTGCCTCTGAAGTGTTCTTGGAGTCATGCAACATGTGTATGAGGCGGCGGCTCCTAGGTTCTTTGTGGTTGACTGTGATTGTGATCAAATTCTGGTGGCTGCACTTGAGCATGGTCACTGGGAAGGAGAGAATGCAAAGGTCCAATCAATCAATCGATCTATAAACCCGTATTTGTAAAGCGCAAACTACTCACCCTTATGGGTCTCAAGGCGCTGGGGGCCGTTGTGGAAATTAAGTGAGCTATTGCCCAGAGTCACACGGTGCTGAGCTGCCGCCGGAGCCAGGGATCGAACTGTGATCGCTGTGCTCTGAAATAAGCTCCCCTGGCCCTGCACCACACCTCTCCAATCTATCAGGGTTTAGTAGATTGCACTGCTCACCTGTTAGGGTCTCGAGGCACTGAGGGGATCGTGAGCAGCTCCATCGGGGTCATTCAAAGAGCCAGGTCTTGAGGTCCTTCCTGCCTTGTTATATAAAGATATGACATCATATCCAGGTCATACAGCTTGAACAAGTGTAAGGCTTTGTGCAGGGTCCCTTTAAAATCTAAGGAGATCAATATTCGTAGATGAAACTCTGGCCCTGCCTGCTGATAGATGCACACAGGCAGCAGGGAGCTGTTCTTCCCAAGTGATTATACTGCATGCAACAGTTGATTGGTTTACCATCCAAGTGTTGGGTACCCTAAGCTGCCTTTGGGTCTAATACCACTATTTGTGTTTTAGTCAAGTTTGTAACTAATTTAATTTATTTTGAAGGGTCCACTCATTTAGCTCATTCAATCAGCACTGCAGGCAAATCGGTGCTATCAGCATGCAATGGCAGCTGTTTATTTGCCAATCTCATAAAATAGGCACACATGAGTTCACTAGGTGTAAGATTTCCATACTATCTGATGTGCAGAGGCCAAACAACAAGGAAGCCAAAAGACACTCCTGATTGTATCTAAATAAATAGGGATATTTAACAACTATGATTTGATGCGTAAATCATCACATTTTGCCCTAAATCTTTTCCTATCAACTCTATCAAATGCCTCGTCAGACAGCATTAACAGTTTCCATATCTAAAACAATAAATGTACGATGAATGTGCAATCTCACCATGAGAGCAGTAATTCACACATGTGTTTACAGGGCAGCAATTAGCGAAGAGAAAAACACGATATGCAATGAAACCAAGGCACGTATCATGAAAAAGTCACAGAACCCATTCAAGTAGGGAAACGGAAGGTTTGTGCGGGTGATGCTGGTCATGGCTGCAATAATGCTCACAAAGCTATAAAATGGACACTGCAGATAAAATAAAGGATCAATCCCAATCCTTCCAAGAAGACGGGTTACACTGTATGATTTATATTAATTAAGGTTCGCAATGATAACGTTTTTACACATATCTAAAGTAAAAGTAAATAGAAATAACAGAACACAGAGCAAAATGTGTAAAAACTGCAGTGTTAATGTATATGCAAAGAAAAGGCATCGTGCTTCTGATTTCGGACCTGGTTCCCAAACTTTGGGACTGGTTGAGATGGTGGACGGACTGCAGTCCGTCCGCCATCGTGTCGTATTTGGGACCGCCTGCCTACAAGGCGGCAGTCCCACAGTACTCGTTACGATGTGACCGCCACCGAGGGACTAGTGGTCACTCCGAAGGGCGGTCGGATAGAATCCATCCATCTGGACCGTGGCGGTTGGTCTTTCCAACCACCACACTTCCTCCCGCCATTGTGGGCGGAAAACCGCATTACGATGGTATCCGCCATAGTAATCAGCCCCTTACTAAAGTATTATTTACAACAAAATGCAATTCACAAACCTACAAGTGGAAATCACCACCTCTCCTATCTTGTTTTTAGGGAGATCCTCACATGTCAAAGTTAACTACTTAACGGTATATGTGGGAGAGATCAGGGGTGTCTTGAAAATGGGAAATACTTATGACTAAATGACAGGGTTTTTAGTAGGCATAAGCAAGGGTTCAGGGTGGCCAAATGAGGGATTTAGAGAGGAACAGATTTGATTTGATTTGATTTGATTGATTTGGTAGAGCGCAACAGCTACCCCGGCAAAGGGGTGTCCCGGCGCTAAGAACAGACAAACTAATCTGAGGTGGAGGGGGAGGGGTAACTAGGCAGCAGGGAAGAGATGAGTCTTAATTGCTTTGCGAAAAGCAGGGAGGGAGTCAATAGTGCGAATGCTGAGGGGGAGATCGTTCCACAGTTTGGGGCCAAGGACCCCAAAGGAGCGGCCTCCAGTTCGGCAAAGTCGAAACCTAGGGATTGACAGGAGGAGTTGGTTGGTAGAGCGAAGAGCACGGCCAGGGGCGTAGGGTTGGACAAGGCTTCGGAGCAGAGGGGGGCTTCCCAGTTTCACGATCTTAAAGATCATGACTAAGGCCTTGAATTGGATTCTGTGGTCCACGGGTAGCCAGTGGAGCTTGCGGATGGTGGCTCTGGCTGAGCACCTCCGTGGGAGGCCAACCAGCGTTCTAGCTGCCGCATTTTGAATGCGTTGGAATCTGGCTGTTTCCGCTTTATTAGCTCCCAACAGGAGGACATTAGCGTAGTCCAGGCGTGATAGAATGGTGGCCTGGATAATGAGCTGGCGGGCCTTGGCATCGAAGAGCCCAAGTATGGGCCTGAGGTTCCTTAAAAGGCCTATGCAGGTGGCTGCCACCTTTTTTGTGTGGGCTTGGAAACTAAGGTTGGCATCAACCCAGACTCCCAGATTTTTCACACAGCTTTTGGGGAGTGGGGTGTTGCCTAAGGATGACGGCCACCAGTGCTCGTTCCAAAGGCTGATGTTACGGCCCAGGAGGAGCACCTCGGTTTTTCCGGCGTTGAGTTGGAGGTAGTTGTCCGTCATCCAGCGAGCCACAGCAGACATACCCTCTTTGAAGTTGGATGCCATGGCGGACGGGCTTTCCGAGAGGGTGACAACCAACTGGGTGTCGTCCGCGTATGATACAAGCGTGAGCCCCCATTCTCTAGCTACGTCCGTGAGTGGCTGGACGTATAGGTTGAAGAGGGAGGGGCTCAGCGCTGAACCCTGTGGAACCCCCTGAGCGATGGGGTGAGGTTTAGAGAGGTAAGGAGGGGCAGACACCTTGAATGATCTATCCTTGAAAAAGGATCGGAACCATGCAAGTGCCGGGCCAGTCACACCGGTAGTCTCCAGACGTTCTAGCAGGATGTTATGAGATACCGTGTCAAAGGCTGCGCTGAGATCGAGGAGAATCAGCGCAGCACTATGACCGGCATCTAGAATCATCCGGAGACGCTCCGAGGTAGCTAGTAGGGCAGACTCCGTACTGTGGCCTGCACGGAAGCCATTTTGGGAAGGGTCCAGGATTCCATGATTGTCCAGGTGTTTCGACAGAGACTCATTTACATGGGCACTGTCACCTGCAGGGATAGACACAATAGGTAAATCAATGTCTCCCCCCCTCAGGAGATGTAGTGGATATATGGATGTGTGCCATGTATTTACCTAGCAAGTATCCCTCGCCACACCCATTCTATAAGAAGTACCCATTGCAATTCACAAATTGCATTTCTGAAGTTACTGCTGCAAAAAAAGACCCTAAACAGTAGTAAAGGTACTCCGGGAGTAAGTCCAGCACCACCTATGACAACCACTGCAACTGCAACACTCAAGCCTAGAAACAAATGGGGGTAAGGTCTTAAAATAGAACCCCATGTGAGACTTTATGTGAGATTTTTTTTAAATAAATATTTTTTAAAATAATTTCCGTGTAATATATTTAAATTGATTAAATATTTAATTCAGAATTAAGTTAATTGTGCTGTGATTTTTTGTGTATTTTGTTTTACATTTAAAACAAATATCTAAAATGAATTTATATTAATATTTAACATACTTTTTCTTAAAGGTTACTTTTTTACTATACTTTTCGATAGGGAGATAGCTGCTGCTGTTGCGGAGAATTCTATGTCAGGCCCAGAGGCCCCGCTTATGCTTCTCTATCTTTACTGCATAAAAATACAGCAACCAATTAAATCACAGTAAACTTAAAACTACATATCCCATGAACACCATGTACATGGCAACCATTACATGCACCAATCACCGTGAAGCTAGCCCCTTAAGTACTGGAACCACCATTTTGATTCTATTACAGGACCGGAGGCTTCGAATTATGCTTTATCTTTCTTTACTGCAAATCAACAACAGCCAATAAGAACGTTTTTAACATACAATGAAAAACTACATTTCCCAAAATATTTAGTATAACATCCACAACCATAGCAACTAGCCCTATATATGACACTCTTCTCCCGAACACTTCCTCTTTCTTTGCTGCTCGCAGTGAGTTATGTGCTCCGCTCTTATTACTTGTATTGCGCTGTTTAATCTATATTATATTTGCTGTAATGTGTATTGGCGTGCTAAGATTTCCATTTAATTGATTTGGTGGTGTTAATTCTCAGCCGCACATCGGCGGCAGCGGCAGTGTGCAGCGTGAGTGTCGGGGAGTTTCTCCTCAGAGTCCTCAGATGGTGGTGAGCGTTCTCAGATTTCACTGACGCGGCTCGCCCCCACCAGAGTGCATTTGTCCCTCCGTGGCTGCCCCAACTTACCGCAAGCTTGCACATTAGTTTGCGGTGCCTTCCCTCATAAGGGCCCGCGTTACTCCTTAATTCAGTCGCCGTGTCGCCCAATTGGGCTGGTTTGGGGCTATTTTTGGGCTACGCAACGGCAACTTCGCTGCCTCCTCGCTCCGTGTGCAATTTTGAATCGTGGATAGGAACACAGGTTGTTTTATTTCTTCCCTGTACCTGCCTGTCTGGGGCTGCATAATACGGAAGGCCCAAGCCGAGTGCAGGCTTCTAGAACAGTTTGGCTCTTTTGACGCCCTCTGGTGGGCTGGGAAAATTGTGAGTACAGCATTGCTGAGGAGCAGAGTAACTTTTTCTTTGCACTAAGGGTTGCTCCCCCTTGACCAATTCCACTGGAATTATTTGACCTTGGCAAGCATTTGTCTCAATCGCAGTCTGGCAATTAGCGATGGAGGACTGGGCCTATTTTGAAGAGGATGAGTACGGGTACTATGAAGAGGAGCACGGTCCTCTCCTGGAAGACAACCTGGTTGATGCCCTAGATGCGTCAGTACAACAGTCCATCAATGAGGCAGTAGAGGTGGCGGTTCCTAAGACAGTCAACTAAGAGCTTTCAGCCACCCTTAAGCCCATCACGGCGCAGCTTGAGAACTTTGCGAAACAACATGGAATGCTCCCTCAGGAACCGGCAAGACAAGCAGCGGCCTCCTCTGGGGCAAAGCTGCAGCTAAAGCCAAGGCTTTGAGCTGGCCGCACGAGCAGGCCCTAACTTAACTACCCCCGCCCTCCGCTGGGGATCATCAGTATTCGGGGGTACCAGATCCCCTCCCATCGTCATCCAAGAAGGTTCAGGACACACAAACGGATATGGACACGGATTCCACAGGGCATACCACATCCCCCAAGAAAAAGAAGGCTAAGAGGGTTCCTATCGACCCCCAGTCTCCCTCTTCGTACCAGGCCGCAACTCCATTCGACTTTAACCCTCAAGACATTGTACACCCGAGATCATCCGATTGGGCTCCTCCTCCAGAGATGGCGGATTATTTACACCAAACTCTGTGGCGAAGTTTTGACAGGGAAGTCCAGAACAGATTGAGGTCAGAATGTCCCCGTCTGTACGTTCCGAATAAGGTGGCGGACACACCTGACATTGACCCCACTTTTTTGAAAAAATTTGCTAAGGAACCAAATAAGGGTATTGACCGGGCAAGCTTTTGGATACTACTGGCCCCCTGGCGAAGATTTTAGAAATGGCCTTAGTAGCCAAAGACATGGGTGCCCCAATTGACCCAGATATCCTCGCGGGATGGACAGAGCGCGCCATCTGTTTCTTAGGAAACGCAAACTGTGTCATTTCCACTGAACACAGGAAGTCTCTGCTCATGCGGATGGACAATAATCTTCTCAAACTGGCATCTGCTGAAGCAAGGCCCTTGGCGGAAGGCTTGTTGTTCGGCGAGAGGTTTGTCAAGGACGTCTCCAAGTACATCGGGACCTTCACCTCTCTGGACAAGGCCCAATCAAATATTGAAAGAGTGTTCCAAGCTGGCCTTTTTGAGCAGGCCGGGCGAGGCATGGGTCGCTCGCCAGTCTGCCAGTACCACCAGGGCCCTTCCAGAGGAGGTTACGGCCGGGGTAGAGGAGCCTACCAGGACTCTACTAGAGGCGGCACATTCTACCCCACGAGACGCTTCAGCTGTCGCCGTTACCACAGGGGAGGACAGAGGGGGAACTTCCAACCCCCAGATTACAGCAGGTAAGATCAATGGCTCTGTCTCTATATGTCCTCTAAGGGGGTCGTATTCACCATTTCCTAGGCAATTGGTCAGTCATCGCTCAGGATGCTTGGATTTTGCAAACAGTGCAGGGGTTCCACATAGAGTTCTTTCAAACACCTACGCAAGAGACTACCCCCCCACTACTGTTTTCCCAATAAGACGCACTTTTTATAGATCACGAAATAGAAGACTTGCTGGAAAAACATGCAGTAGCCTATTGCGACGACAGGCCCGTGGGTTTCTGCAGCAACGTCTTCCTTGTCCAGAAGTGAGGCGGGGGTTACAGACTAGTTCTAAATCTGAAAGATTTCAACTACTTCATCTTGTACAGACATTTCAAGATGGAGAGGATTCACCTTCTGACAGACATTTTGATACAAGGGGACTGGATGGTCTGCCTAGATCTCAAGGACGCCTACCTGACGGTCCCAATGTTTCCTCTCCACTGGCGTTTCTTGCAGTTCCAATGGCGAGGAAGGCGACTGGAATATTTGGTCCTGCCTTTTGGTCTTTCTTCGGGTCCTTGGTGTTTCACCAAGATGATTAAATCTCCGGGAGCAGGGTATTCGTTTAATGATTTACCTGGACGATATACTGATAATGGCTCCCTCCGTTCCCCTAGCAACTCAGCCCCTACAGATCACACTTACACTGTTAGAGAATCGGCTTTGTAATAAACAAGACGAAATCTGTTCTAACCCCAACGCAATCACTGGAGTTCTTAGGGTTCAAAATCAATTCTCAGACGGCCCAAATCCAGTTGCCCAAACTCAAGTTGAGAGACCTGAAGAAGGAATTGAGGAGGACTCTGGATGCTCAAGTCTTGTCCCTAAGGGCGATTGCATGCTTAGTAGGCTTACTTGCTTCCTCCAAACAAGCAGTCTATCCGGGGCCGTTGCATTACCGGGCCCTTTAATGTCTAAAGATTCGGCTTCTCCAAAAGGGTCTTTCTTACTCTGACCAAGTCCCGCTCACCGACGAAGTCCGAGAGGAGATCAAATGGTGGTTAGCCCGCGTGGATGCCTGGAACGGCCGGGAAATCTTCTGCTCTTGCCCGGAGATAGTCATAGAATCTGATGCCAGCCGGTTGGGTTGGGGAGCTCGATGCGGAGAGATTACCTCGGAGGGCAGATGGTCTCTCCAGGAGTTATTCTTACATATCAACTTTCTCAAGCTTCTGGCGAGCTCCTTTGCGATTCGTACTCTCTCACCCAGGAAGGTATCGTGTTGCATCCTATTACAGATGGACAACATCTCAGCAGTGAGATATATAAACAAGCTGGGAGGGACAAAATCCCCGATGTTGGCGGAGATCGCCAAGGATTTCTGGCATTACTGCCTGGCTCACCAGATAACGGCGATAGCAGAATACCTTCCGGGGCGAGACAACACCATAGCGGATTGGAGCTCCCGTCACTTGAAGGATTACATCGATTGGAAACTCCATCCATCTCTCTTCCACATGACTCAGTCAATTTGAGGCCCTTATCACATAGATCTTTTTGCCTCCAGACTGAATCGTCAACTGGAGTTATTCTTCAGTTGGAGACCGGACCCTCTGGCAGCAGCCACGGATGCCTTCACGCAGGATTGGTCCAAGACACTCAATTACGCATTTCGCATTTCCTCCCTTTCTTTTGATAACCAGAGTAGCAAACCAAATTGTCCTGCAGAGAGCGGAGGTCGTACTAATCACCCCGGTATCGAAGGCCCAACCTTGGTTTCCAGTCTTACTGGAACTGACGTGCGACTTCCCTCTTCACCTTCCTTGTTTCTCGATGATGCTCCAAGGCCCTCAGGGAGAATTTCACCCTCTAGTTCTCTCGGGGCAGCTATCCCTGATGGCCTGGAGGCTTTCAGGCAACAGTGGAGGTTTCCAGGAATTTCGGAAGTAGCTTCAAACTTCATCCAACAGGCCTGGGCTTCCTCTACCAGGAAACGATACAGTTCAGCATGGAGAGCATGGTTGGGTTGGTGCTTGGAGGAGCGCCTGGATCCCGTGGAGGCAGATTTCTCCCAAATTGTAAATTTTCTTTCCAAAAAGGCCGCAGATGGTTCATCATATAGATTGGTTAACAACTTCCGATCTGCCATCTCTGCTAGGCATGCGCACATAGATGGGAAACCAGAAGGTATGCATCCAGTGGTATGTGAACTCCTTAAAGGAATACTTAAGGCTAAGAATTCTTCTTTATGGGATGTGTCTAAAGTTCTTAACTTATTTGATAATTGGTCTAGAAATAAATTACTCTCAAGGAAACAACTGTCTGCTAAATTAGCTATGCTTCTATGTCTATAGGCATGCTGACATGTCTCTGATGTTAGAGTTTTTGATTTAGATGTTAGGATATTTTCTCCTGAGGGAGTGTCATTAGTAATTTCTGCTCAAACTAAAACGTTCTCCAGGTCCATTGATTACAATGCTTTTCCACTGAATGATAAATTGTGTGTAGTAAAATGTATGAGGAATGTACCCGGCCTATTAGACTGGTCAGTTGTTCAAGGTTGCTGATTGCTTTACAAAAACCTTTTAAGCCTGTTACCTGTGTTAGGGGCAGGACGGGATCACTCAGGCAATACCACAATATTGTTACTGCTTTAAAGGCGTTTATTTGGATTACAGGGTTTTATTCGGGAATTTAGCTCTTTCACTAGTCCATTAGCGTCTTCTTCAGGGGATGTGGCTCTCCTCCTTGGAGCTCGTGGTTCAGTGGTTCCTCAAGATCCTCTCCGGGACCGGTAAACAAAAGGAAAGGAACCAGTGTTAGTGCTGTGCATGTTTGCCAGGTTGGGGAACGGGAAGTGAGGGACATGCACCTGGTTTTAACGAAGAGTGAGGGAGGGATGGGAAGACCGACACCAAGAAAGAGGGGCGTGTGAATCAGGGGGAAGGCCCTCACAGAACAGCTTAGCCTAACCCTGTTCGACTCCCAGCCCCGCCGGTATAACCACTCGTTCCCTCCCTGCCCCTGAATCCCTGATATCGGGAAGGCACCTGTCGAAACCACGTCCCTCCGGGGCCGTGGCTGGGCGCAGCGTCCTCCGGTTGTTCTCGCGCTCTTCCGGTTTCTTGGGCAACAGCTCCGCTCGCGTCTTCGGTCGTCCGGGCTCCTTCGACTTCCTCCTTCCGGTCGATGACGTCCTTCTCACCGGGACCTTCCTCCTTAAGCTGCCAGGGTCTGTAGGTGTCCTCCCCCTTTGGGGCAGGGCCTTCGTCCTCCGTGGTGTAATTAAAGGGCCAGTCCGGGGAGATGAACTGGCGCGTCTGGTCTCCCAGACTGAAGTCAGCGTCCGGCAACTGGGGAAAAGAGAGAGAGCCTGTTTGCGGGGGTGAGTCGGACCTTGCATCAGGGCTTGAGGAGAGTGATTCCCGACACTCTGCTACTATTGCCAGGTGGCTCCGGTATGTAATGTCAGAGGCAGGCATTGACACAGAATTATTTGGAGCGCATTTTGTGAGAGGAGCTATGGCCTCAAAATCTTTTATGTTAGGTACCAGTGATGTAGCTCAGATTTCATCTAGATTCAGGAATTGCTTTATTTTGTGTTTCAGGCAGACTGCATTTTAAAATGGCATGCAGATTTTGGTGCAAGTGAAAACATATGAAACATGAAATGAGGCCTGGTCAAAATGCTTTCAGTCTGAAATGCTTTCATTTAAAACCCATGCTCAATTAAGTAATCCAGGATGGTAAAAATGTGCTTAGTTTAGATTTAACCTGACTGTAGAATCTACATTTAATTTAAGAAATGTTTTTGTTTTGTTTCTTTTTAAGTAGCACATAATTGTGCTGAAATAACAGGTATTTTGCAGTGTAGAGAAGCACGTGACTTCAGTTTGCTTTAAGCAGCCGTTCACTAACCTTGAGATAAGGAATGGAATGTTTCCTCCCATCTCCTCTCCATGAAAAGACCTTTGTTCCTCTGTTCCTGTCTCAAAAGACCTTGGCTTTGTTTATTTATTTAGACAGTGCATATTCAGTTCATAACACATCTTTCTCATAATTTGTATTAATCAATCAACCATGCACCAACACTACATGTGGGGCAAACGCATTTTGCATGAAAAGCTATCTAAAACATTAGAGCATGTCACTGTGAGCATGTATTAACTGTTTGCGCTTTGAAAATTTGCACTGGTGCATTTTTGTGCTCTGTTGTACTGTGGAAATATGGATTTTTCTGATCAGTTATGTCCCCTATCTTGGACCCCAACGGTTTCATGTATGAATCACAAGTACATGTATGTTCCCTCCAGTTCCAGTTATGAAGACGCAAACACATGTGCGTCCACCGTCAACATGTCCTCTGTCAGATCCGCCATGAATAGGCCGGATATTCCATTCCTAAGTATGAAAGGCCACCGGCTTTATATGGTTCACTTATGCCATTTTACAGTCCAGGCAAGTAGGCCCTGATTCTGTCATCAAACTCTTCTTGCCTTCTGCCTCTGAAAGCTCCAGTCTGAGCCTGCATCTGTGACCATGAACTTTGTCTCATTCTCTGCGCGGCTCACGAAGCCTGACATCAGCCTATTCTCTGCCAAAAACTGTATTTCACCTTCGAAATTATCTGCTCCGTTCCCTGCCCAATGCAGTCCTGTCTAGTAGTTTAAGTAAACATTCTTCCAGCTACCGAGCAAAAGGCCCGGCTTCTCTGTCTTTATGCAAGTAATTCATAGCCCTGTTACCATGGAATATTCCTACCCCCTCGCATTTAGTGTAGACACTTAGACGCTTGTACACGCACTAGTCAGTATAGTCAGTATAGAATAAGGTTCTATCCTAAGAGACCTTTCTTTTTGGATAACACAGTTCTTTAAACATAGGATGTTAGATATGATTTGGGATTAGGTTGACATAACCCCAGACTTTTGTCTCCACATGTAGAGCTAAATGTCAAGTCCCTTTCTCCCTCTAGTTGCACGTCTATCACACGTCATGCGACTGCGCACGCATCTCTGCCAAATATTTCTGCTGACATTGCAGGATTCTCCAGGTATCCACCCACACATGACAAATTACCCATTATCATCAAGTGGACGCCCACATGGACGCCCACCTTCACACCTACTTACACGCCCACATGCTCTTATCTCATTCTCTCTTGCTCTTTTGCTTACGTACAATTGAGAAATGTATATATACTGTACTCTGTGAATAATGTTTTGAGAATATTGAGAATACTTTTCAGTCCCTTCCAGATCCTTTTTTGGTGATGGAAATATTCTCCCTTTGACTCGAGTTATTGGAATAAATCCCTTTATGAACCTGATACCACAGACTCAGCCTCTTGCTTTATGCATGATCTTATTGATATTATGAAATTATGAGAGCGTGATATTTTATTTACCACATAATGGCGCCCGAATAGTTTAATCTCTTTCCCCACACGCCGGAGATGAAGGTCCAGTTTTGCCCCCTTCCATAGCCGTGATGGACTTCAAGCGCGCACGTCGCGGGTCTTCCCGCCAACTCCCTCAGGCCAACGAAGGGGACAGACTGCGACCAGGCATCCATACGAGGCGGTGAGGAACGCAGATTGTCCTACCCAGAGCCCACCTGCGAGAGAGCTGTGTCCGAGGTATACAGAGGCCCACCAAGTGTCCAGAGTGTCCGAAGTTTTCGAGTCGAGTCCAGTTCGGTTCAAGTTCAGTTCAGTTTCCGAGGCCTTCCGTTTCCGAGCTACCCGGTGAGTACCATTACCGGAGAGGCGTTCTGACGTGCACATAGGTTGTGCCGGTCAAGACGGGTTTGGGTACACAAATCCGGTCTGCACTGTTTCAGCAGTGTATCTGTACTGTTTAGCAGTATATCTAGTATATCAAGTATATAAATTCAGAATAATTCAGTTAATGCCGAGTATTATGTTTAAGTGATTAAGTTTTCCTTAGATCGTCATCATCATCGTTGCTCAGTTAAATGTTAAATGTTAAATGTTTTAAATACGTCCTGCATATTGTGGTGTGAATGAATGTTCATTATCGTGTTTATTGTATTAAGTTTGTTCAAGATCAAGTATCAGATCAGTTCTCAATATGCCGCTCTTTTCGAAATTAAGATAGATCACAACTAGAAAAGGGGTACTCGAAGAAGCTGTTCCCATTCCACCTAGGGACACTCCAGGGTACTTTATGTATCATAAGCATGGCCTAGATGCCGTATTATTTCTTGATTTATGGGTGAACTACACCAAGGATTTACCAGAAAGTCAGAGGTGGCCCGCAGTTGGGACATGGGATGCAGATTGCATCATGAGAGTAGAAGAAGAATTATGGAAAAAGATAGCCGGACAGTAACAGAAAGACGTCATTGATTTATGGCGAAAAGAATCGTATAGACGTAGGGAAAAAGCACGTAGACAGGAAGAGAAGAGTAAGGAGAATTCAAATAAAGTTCGAGAAAATATGTTAGTTGAGGAAGGTATCCGAGTAAAAGCAGAACAAGTAGATGGACAACGAAACACTCTTATGAAAGAGTAATTTTTGAAAAGTTTAGCTTGAAAAAAAAAAAAAAAAAAAAAAGAATTGTGGGTATTTCGAATTTGCAAATTGTTCAAGAATACAGGTTTGTGTTCTTGATGGTCCAGTGAGCCAATGTGCTGGGTCAAGTCGGTAAGATTATGACCCCCTGAGTGCAAATTGTATATAAAAATAATTTTTCAATTGGGCGAATTATTGCAGTTTTTCTGGAATTGAGTAGTCTTTTTGTCTTTGACAGCTTCAGAGTGAGGAGAAGGTGGGGGCTGTGTAGAGCAGTATGTGATACAGAAATCGGAGACAGATTCTGACCTTGTAGCCAGTGTAGGTGGGGGCCGGTGAGAGGAGCAGAACAGAGGCACTGCTTAGACAGCTTCTCTGACATCGCATCTGTGTAATGCCTGCAGCCGGAACAACGAAAAAAAGTTGGCTGGCAGCCCAGGCTCAGGCCGCGCTGAGGGGCTATTTTTAGCTTCTCTGATAAGACAGGGCAGCTGAGAAATGTAAGTCGAGAAAGATTCCCTTGTTCTATTCTGTGCAAAACAAGTGCCCCGAGGAAATGTCTATGGAGAAGATTTGTTTTATTTTTTAGCAAATGCTATATTGCTTCTGGCCAGAAAGTAAAATGTTGCTCTTGCTTGGAATTTTAAGGGCTATGTGCCTATATAAAAACGATTTTCAAATTCAGACATTTTTGAATTGTGGCCACAAGCTGCCACCAGTTGCATTGGATAAATGATCCAGTGGTTAAAAGTCTGTGAGGAGAGATGAGAGGTGCGTCTTCGTCTGGGACATTAGGGTACATTGTGTTGACGAAGATGCATAGCTCATTTTTATAAAAGAAAACAAACAGGTTCGTGTGTTCTTCGTTTTTGATTATTATTGCTGATTCCGTTTTTATAAAAGAAAACAAACAGGTTCGTGTGTTCTTCGTTTTTGATTATTCTTGCTGATTCTGTGTGTCAGACTTGACACGGTGATTTCAGATGGGGGTGTATAGGGCAGGTAAATCAATTATTGATTAAAAGCCTGACAAATTAAGCAGGCCAGAATGTTCGCCTCTGAGCTGTAGGTACTGTAATTGCGCATCGCTGCTCATTTATATATGTTAGTGCAATTGTCTATGCTTTCTGTGCTTGGTATACTGATGGCTTGGCATATGTATTTTATATATGTTTTGTTTTTGTGTTGTATTGACCAGTCTGTTTAGCGTTTAATACAAAGTTCTCCTGTGCAAGTACAGAGATAGTCGTGACGACGGCGATCTTTGCACAGCGCTTGGCTGGAACTTGTTCACAATTACTAAATTTCACAGACGTGATATTACCTTTATCATGCTGTCAAAATAGCAGACAACACGTTATCAGTGTATGTCTAATTGGTGTTGGAGATGAATGAAATAAAAGGAAAAATTATGCAAGACTAAAATATTTTTCACATGACTGCCTTTCTCTTATAGACAGGCAGCCTCGGTCATATGTTTCCAGATTGGACATTAAGGAACAATTATGATCTGTGCACTCGCATCTTAACTCTTGAAAGGCCTGTTTTAAATAAGGACTGCCACCACAGAGTGACAAATAAGGCTCGGTATTTAGGGTAATGAGAAAATATCTGACAGGATTTCCTTTTTAAAGTTTGCTTTAGTAAGCTCATTCTTGTAAGTGGTGGCCCCAAAAGTTGACTTGTTTTTAAATTAGGCTATTTATTGTATAGGTGGAAATTATTGCAAAATGACTGATTTCTTTAGCAGATAAATTATTAATTATCAACATTAACAACTGTTCTTAAACTTGGTTTTCCGAATATTTAGGTAATTTAGCATTCCTATTAGGGCCTACTAGCATTAATATTGACTTCAGGTTGGTGTAGGTTCATGTAATAGGGACATTTGCATATGAGATGTCATTTGGCTAGCTTATGAGCTAACACAATGAGGTTTGTACATTAATTTGAAGGATTTCTCGCCGTTTCAAATACGCTGTGTATCTCCTATAATTTTGCTTACGCCCAGTAGCTACACACAGGGATTAATAGTGTTGACAAGACACAGGGTTTGATAGTGTTTGACAGCAGTGAAATCTGTTTCAGATTTCCTCCTGTCAAAAAGGGGGGGAAGGAGGAGAATATTGGCTTTCTGCTGGCCCCTGAGGAGGTTCGCTTCCCGCTAGCCCCTTAAGAAATTAAGCCCCTTAGAAATTAGCCCCCTTAGAAATTAAGCCAAGGAAATAGGTATGGTGTTTTCCCCTTTTTCTCATGTTTTATTGTGATCTTTCAGGGGAATTAGTCCAAGCCCCTAATACAGCTTCTACTAAAGTCCTCCCTTGGACACAAGAACACACTGTGGCATTTGAAGAATTAAAGAGAGCTTTATGTCAAGCACCAGTTTTAGCAAACCCTGATTACAACAAATCGTTTATGTTTTTGTGACAGAGCGGGATGGAACAGCACTATCTGTCCTGACACAAGATCATGCAGGAAAACACGAGCTCTGTGCTTATTTTTCTAGTACATTAGACCCAGTAGCACAGGCTTTGCCTGCGTGCCTAAAATCAGTTGCAGCAACGGCCTTAGCCATAAGACAAAGTGACTTGATAGTGCTGGGCCACCCTCTGACAGTACAAGTACCACACGCAGTAGAGGTTCTCTTGAACCGGACACAAACACGACACCTGACTGTAGCTAGACTGACAGGCTATGAGCCAACGTTATTTCAACCACACATAGAGATCAGACGATGCAACATACTGAATCCTGCTACCCTTTTGCCCTCCAGTACAGAAAGCGTTTCACCACACGACTGTGTTGAAGTAATACATACCGTGACTAAACCAAGACAAGACTTGACAGACGTTGCACTCCCAGACCCCGACCTAACACTATAAGTTGACGGCTCATGCATGAGGACAGGGGCGGGAGAATTAGTGGCAGCATATGCAGTGACTACTGATACTGTAATAATAGAGACTAAAAGAATAGACATATTGTCAGCACAAGCAGCAGAGCTCATCGCCCTGACACAAGCGTGCATAAGAGCTAAGCACCTGAGAGTAAACATTTACACCGATTCTCTGGCGAGAAAGAGGTTTCTTGACCTCTCATGGGGCCAAGATACAGCATGGCCCCCTTATTCAAGCCCTACTGGAAGCAATACATTTACCAACAGCCATAGCTATCCTAAAATGTAAAGCACATACTAGAGCCACAGATACCATTTCCCAAGGCAATGATCTGGCAGACCGAACTGCTAAACAGACAGCTCAGACCCCACTAGACATGACAAAGTTACAGGTTCAATAAGTGTCCAAAGCCATGACAGTTAGGGATCCTTCCAAGGATGTACAAGACATACAGACACATGCTACTATGGACGAATTAAAGAAATGGTCGGAACAAGGAGGGGTACTGACTGATCAGGGTTGGATGAATAAGGGCAAATCCACATGGTTTCTTCCTGATACCATGGTACAAGTGATTATAAATACCGCACATAGTCCCACACACTTAGGAGAGAAAGCAATGATAGATAGCTTACAGAATATATGGTTCAACAAGCACCTGCGTGCAGCAGCGAAACAAAAGGTCAGAACATGTATGATCTGTTGCCAATTCAATGCAGGTAAAGGCATTCCGATGGAACAAGGTGGATTCCATCCACCTGACCACCCTTTTGAAGTGCTCCAAATGGATTATATCCAAATAAACAGATGTAGAGGTTACAAATATGTCCTGGTACTAATGAAGCAGGTGTCCCTTCTGTTAGGGTATACCTGGAAATTCCATTGTGTGCGACATCCTGAAGCAGCAGGCCTTGTAGAAAGACATAATCAGACATTAAAAATTTGCGCAGACAAAGGTATAGATTGGATGGTAGCCCTGCCGGTTGCCCTCTTTTACATGCGAATGGTAGCTCATTCTAGAACAGGCTTATCTCCCTATGAAGTGGTCTTTGGTAGACCACCAAATATGTGGGGCACTCCAATGCCTAAAAGATAATAACATGCTGACAGATTACCTGGCTTCCTTGATGTCTGCACTACTCTCTTGTTGTTCGCAGGTTGCTGCCGCCTTCCCTGACAACACCCAGGTCAAAGAATACTCCATCGCTCCTGGATGGAAGGCGCCAAAGTCAGTGCTCTGGACCACGGGGACGGCCGTTAAAGTCAAAGTGCACCTTCACCACTCTTTTACAAAGGAAAAAGACTTTGAACTTGAATTTTGGATTTTGAACACCATTTTCTAGAGGAGACTCCCCAGCAGTTTCCACAAAGCTAAACTTAGATCTAAAAAAAGTCAGAACCCGTTTGATCAATTAAGTCCACTAGGTGGTGAAGCGGTTGAACATGTATTCTGGCTTGCATAAGATCTTGGACTATAATATTAAAAACAAAGAGCAAGATGTGCATCACGATAATATGTATCAGCTTAATACTACATGCTATTTTTCCTCCTATTGCCTCACTCTTATACTCCTCCACTAATGATACCATAAAGCACACATTTAGTGATCTGCCATCCTATGAGCTATCATATCGACTTGCCTTACGCAACAATACCTTTATTCAGATGCTGCACCATTCACATCAGACTAGCAATGCTACAGACTGCTGGGTCTGTGGCCGACTCCCCCCCCTATCAGAACTATAAGGGAGTTTTGCCCCTCTTTCTCTATCCGTTCACACACAATGGCTCCTGTGGAGCATGGTTTAGTTTGATTAATTCCCTAGATTCGAATTCCGCAGTTTATCAAGACAACTGGGTATGGGGAAACCTGAACTTAGTTTTGCTTAAAGTCTGCTACCCTAACAAGGAGGGACTTCCCAAAAGAACAGGAACTGATCTAAGAAATGAAGTATATGGATTAGGTAATTTTACACTTAACCTCATGATCCTGAACGTTGAATCTGAAGCTACACCAATCTTGCCCGCCATGTCCGTATTCCCAGTAAAAGGGGAATTATGTATAAGAAAGAATGGCTCCATACACATGGGCCATAGTAAATGCACCACTGTAATAAAATTCAGTGATCAAGGCAAGTCTACATTTAGAGCTTCTCGTCATTCCTACTTTATATGTGGCCAGACCGCATATAATACGCCTACCTCTAGATTGGGATGGTACCTGTCACATAGCATTCCTCCTACCACCTGTTTTCCTAGCTCCTCCTGATTATCATAGAAATACTCATTTAGTACACAATAGACAGCAGAGAGATCTCCCAATTGTCGATTACACTGAAACAGCATGGGAAAAATACACAGATTTCAATAAAGGTTTCTTTCCCTATATAGGTACAGTTACCAATAGTAAGCTGATACGTAGATTAACCAGAACCCTTGAAGCAGTAGTGAACGAAATTATTTCCGCCTTAGGCAATTTAACAGAAGAGCAGTCTGCTATGCGGATTGTTGTGCTTCAAAATAGTCTTGTCCTTGACGTTATCCTGGCCGATAGGGGCGGAGCTTGTAGGGTCATCAAATCAAGCTGTTGCATTTTTCATACCAGAAAATTCGCCATCTGTATATAAAGCCATAACTCGCCTTCATAAGATTGTAAGCCAGATACACCAGAATCCAGGCACCTGGACTTGGTCCGGTTGGTTTTGGAGTGTATTATCTACCTTTGGATGGAAGGTCCTATCTTTCCTAGGTATTGGCCTTCTCATACTATTCAGTTGCTGTCTATGTCTACAATGTGGACCAGCGATCTGTGGTCTGTGTGCCACATCGTGTATTCCACCACCAAGATTTCATTCGTCACGGAAGAAGAAAGAAGAACAAATGATGTTATATGAACAGATCAATGGATTCATGAAGATTGATATCTCTTAACGGGCAAGTAGGGGACAAGGAGGGAATGTGGAAATATGGATTTTTCTGATCAGTTATGTCCCCTATCTTGGACCCCAACGGTTTCATGTATGAATCACAAGTACATGTATGTTCCCTCCAGTTCCAGTTATGAAGACGCAAACACATGTGCGTCCACCGTCAACATGTCCTCTGTCAGATCCGCCATGAATAGGCCGGATATTCCATTCCTAAGTATGAAAGGCCACCGGCTTTATATGGTTCACTTATGCCATTTTACAGTCCAGGCAAGTAGGCCCTGATTCTGTCATCAAACTCTTCTTGCCTTCTGCCTCTGAAAGCTCCAGTCTGAGCCTGCATCTGTGACCATGAACTTTGTCTCATTCTCTGCGCGGCTCACGAAGCCTGACATCAGCCTATTCTCTGCCAAAAACTGTATTTCACCTTCGAAATTATCTGCTCCGTTCCCTGCCCAATGCATTCCTGTCTAGTAGTTTAAGTAAACATTCTTCCAGCTACCGAGCAAAAGGCCCGGCTTCTCTGTCTTTATGCAAGTAATTCATAGCCCTGTTACCATGGAATATTCCTACCCCCTCGCATTTAGTGTAGACACTTAGACGCTTGTACACACACTAGTCAGTATAGTCAGTATAGAATAAGGTTCTATCCTAAGAGACCTTTCTTTTTGGATAACACAGTTCTTTAAACATAGGATGTTAGATATGATTTGGGATTAGGTTGACATAACCCCAGACTTTTGTCTCCACATGTAGAGCTAAATGTCAAGTCCCTTTCTCCCTCTAGTTGCACGTCTATCACACGTCATGCGACTGCGCACGCATCTCTGCCAAATATTTCTGCTGACATTGCAGGATTCTCCAGGTATCCACCCACACATGACAAATTACCCATTATCATCAAGTGGACGCCCACATGGACGCCCACCTTCACACCTACTTACACGCCCACATGCTCTTATCTCATTCTCTCTTGCTCTTTTGCTTACGTACAATTGAGAAATGTATATATACTGTACTCTGTGAATAATGTTTTGAGAATATTGAGAATACTTTTCAGTCCCTTCCAGATCCTTTTTTGGTGATGGAAATATTCTCCCTTTGACTCGAGTTATTGGAATAAATCCCTTTATGAACCTGATACCACAGACTCAGCCTCTTGCTTTATGCATGATCTTATTGATATTATGAAATTATGAGAGCGTGATATTTTATTTACCACAGTACATTGCACATTTTGCATGTTGTGCACACATAATAGAAATGCTGCTTTAAATTAATAGCTTTTGCTAGGTAATAATGAATACAGGGTATTAGAATGGTGGGAGGTGAACATAGTAGGCTTTACTTCATAAATTAATATTCTTTTGTGTTTGTTTTGCTTTTGGGCCTAAAATAAAATAGATGCCTAAGAATCCAGCATGGCTGAGAATTGTCAGCAGTGTGCTGAATGGGAGAGGCATGCGCAGAACCCGCTGCATGAACTGCCAAGTGCCTCAAGTGAGGACAGATGGGTCAAGGCCACAGTGATCTGTGCACTCCCGTCACCTCGCCAACGTACCAGTGTTTGTGGGAAAGTTTCATCCCTTTGTGCGATGTGAAAGCGGGACGGAAATTGATTGATACATTTTGTTGCAAGAAATGTTCTTCTTGATACATGTCATGTATATTGTTCTTAGCATTAAGCCCCTATTGTCAGAACCAGTATGGGTTGGACTTGCGATGAGAACAGGATGCCAAGATACCTATGTCACCTGTGCCAACCAATCACAGTGCGAGTTTCTACTAAAACTGCAATATTGTTAGCCTAGTCAGCCAAGAATTAGGGTATAGATAATGACCCCTTAGGGGGCGTGTCGGGAGCAGATCTGACCAGACATCATTCAGGTTAGGTACGTGAGTGTCGCGGGTGCAGACTGGGTGGGGATTGCGTCCGAGGAGACATAGAGGGAGGAGGAGGCCTTGTTCACATATTTTAGGGAGGTGTAGGCTGGCCTTGCTTTTTGGCAGCTCACATTCTTCTGTGGTCTTGTGAAGGGAGGGCAGCTTTTCTGTGTGGGACACAGAGGAGCAGAGATGAACAGACGAGCGCAGAGAAAGAGCAGCTGAGTGATCAGGACAGATTTTGATGCTAAAACTTTAAGTTTTATGCTTTTACTAACTGGTTTTGTCTTATGTATTTATTTCTCTTTATGGTAGATTTTTGCCAATTATTAATTAGGCTTGCAAAACTCACTTTTGAATTATATTTTTCCTGAAACTCTTTAAAGAGTTCTGACTGACATGTTATGCCTCATTCCCTTTTCTTTGCTTTGTATGCAATCTATAATATGTTCTGTATTTATTCTATTTTTCCTATTTTTCAATTCTGTAACCTGATTGATAATTGATTAATGAATTAAGAATCAGAGAAACTTAACATTTGACTAGAAAATAAAACCCTTTAAAATACTCACTACTCTCATTATTGGCTTAAATATTAATTTTGATTTGAAATGTTTATATAAAGTCTACTGAAGGTGATAACATGGTGGCAAAGGTCCATCAACTTTAAAGCGGTAAACTAGAGGTAAATGATGTTTTGGATTGAGATATGACCGTGAAATTACCACTGGATCACCAGTATACATCATATAATGAGAGCAGCTGATTGGTCGTCTAGCTCTACATTCAAGCGATTTTATTATAAACCTGTGGGCAATGTTGCTTTTGTGGTTCTAGATAAGCGTTAAACTAGCATAATCCGAAGCCTACGGTCCTGTAACAGAATAAAAAATTTGCTAGCATTTGCGCCAAGACTTTTCAATTCTGTTAAGGACCCGTGGGTGAGGATTATCCCGCCCATGGAACATTTATTGGCAATAACTGTCATGTTTTACCCTCCCTGAGGCAAATGTTTATTTCCATTATTACCCGTATGATTTCTATTACAGGTGCAGAACAGAAAGGCGAATAGTCAATTGCTTTGGTTTTCCTTGGAAGGCGTTGTCTACGGTCTTCATCAACGGAACCTGCATTCAGTCTACAAAGTTATTGATTGCTGTTTTGACAAAGGTCTGGGTTTTGTTTGGACACTTAACTCATGGACAATGCTCGTTGGGCAAAGAAAGAGGAAGTGTTCGGGAGAAGAGCGTCATATATAGGGATAGTCTCTATGGTTGGGGATGTTCTACTAAGCATTTTGGGAAATGTAGTTTTTCATTGTATGTTAAAAACGTTCTTATTGGCTGCTGTTGATTTGCAGTAAAGAAAGAGAAAACATACTCCTCGCCTCCGTGTCCTTAATAGAATTGAAAATTCTTGGTGCGAATGCTAGCAAATGTTTTATTCCTCTTTCTTTGCTGCTGCTCAGCCAGTTTAGTGCCGGTTTGCTTTTCTTACGAGATTATCATTCTAATAATGTTGTAGTCACTAATGTCGATACAACCTTTCTTTATCAGATGTTATTTGTTACGACTTGTCTGTTGATCGTGGGAGCGCACATTTCTGCCTCCTGATCCTTTCCAGTCAGCCGAAGGTTTTGTTCAGGTGGAGCAGTCTGCGTGGGTCGCTCAGGATGGTGCAGTCCTATTTCTGTATTGCTGAACCCAGCGTGCATGCACACTTTGTACTACAATCTTCAAATAGCTGTTCTAAGTCTGCCAGCGTTGTGACAATTCCTGGAGGGTTTGGTGCCCAGAGTGCCCTCCACACTTTATCTTTGGTATATTAGCCTGACTGGGTTCCACACGCCCGGTACTTGGACTCTCTGCTTTACTTGCTTATTATACACCATGACCTAATATGACCCCCTTCAAGGGTGATTATGATGGTTACTAGGAGAAACCTGGTTTAGTCTGGAATTTGACCTGGAAGATGCACTGGATTGCAGCGTCCAGCTCTCCATGAACCAGACTCGGACACTAGCACAGTGCCCATGTACAAGACAATTGCATGACTATGCCCTTCAGCAGGGTCGGAACCCACAAAGGCTGAAGGCAGAAGGCTGAAGGCCAAGGACGCCCACTTGGTCTAACTCAGAGGCCTTTGAAAAATTGTCTGATTCTTTGGCGGGCGATCATGGTTACAGGGCACCCTCTCTGTTTGATGCCCCTGCTGTCAAGTACCTCAAGCTGAGCTTCGGTTTCCACAGGAGCAGATGCTGGATCTCCACTCCCCTACTCCGCTGCCGCGAACTCAAAGGCTCACGAACAGCGAGGAGGGGGAAAGGGGAATTGGACAGACAAGAGAGACTGCACTGTGTCTTCATTCTGGACTGGACACGAACCTCCGTCTTCTAGATCCCTGTAACGAGAGTTAATAAACAACAGCTCCACATACACTACCCTTAAGAATTCCAAATGTAATTATTCCACACAATACCTGTCCTGACACAGTGGGTAGCTACTCTCTATACTCATTCGGCTGGGTATCTCATTGGGAATGTGGGCTGTACAGTTGGCGTGCAGCAATCCTGTAATGAAAACTCACATGTAAAAACCCTATTTCTTCCTTAAGCCACCTGCACCCTGACTCTCTCCCTCCAACTTTACCTGTCTCCCAACAAGAGGTATTCTATAATGTAAAGAAGAGCTGGTATTTGAGGTTGAGTAAGGTGTGCTATTCTTCTTGCTGAACTCTGCACAACGAAGATATGCTGGTTGGTGAATGCTCTTAAATAAATATATATATATATATTTACAATTGCTTTTCTTTACGTTCAAGCTGCGGAAGTCTTTCTTTGTCACACAACTACTCCTCCTTCTGTCTCTAAATTCAGTCTCTTTTCTTTCTGTTTAACTATCCACTGGAATTCAAAATTGTTTCAGACTGGCGAGTCTTTACTGAAGAATTACTGTTGCAGATAATACGTGAATCATAAGCGAACACTTAAAAGCTTACTGACCCACTGAGTCTCTAGTCTCTAGTCTCTGAAACGAAGTTCACTGGAAGGTTGAAGCTCCAAGAATGTGAGAGAAAAAAGGCGCACTTACTTCTCAAAATGCCCTGCTCTCACGCCTAGCCTCTCACCCTCCTTACTCATGAAGAACTTGCCCTCACGTCGTGAACGAGAAGACCACTTCTCTGCAGATTCTCCTCCCGAAACTCCTTCGAAGATTCAGCTGGTTTTCTCGAAATAGTGTCCCACTGCGGGACTGAGTGAAGGTTCTCAAAATTGGCAACTAATTTATATTAGAAGGTCAAAACTCTGACTGGAATAACCAGGAGAGGACGGAGCTCGAAAGAACACCGCCACTCCACAAATTTAGACAGTTGAAGTGCGCCGCGTATTAGAAGCGCGCGCACAACTTCAAAATTAAAACACTGCACCGCAGCAGGGGAGCAGTGGGAGGGAAGAATCGGACCGTCCAGCGGCCATCTTGGAAGGAAGGGGTAGAAATGTGACTACACTACAAATGACCGTAGGAAGGCGGAGAGCGATCTTACAGAAACGCATCTACGCCTTCCTCGGACCAACCTAGCCTGACCCTGAGATTGTTGCCTCAACTGGGGAAAACTAGACCTTTCAGCTCCAATCCTGACAGTACCTCCCACCAAAACCCCCCTCCTCTCCTCCTTGGGTTTAGTGGGATGTGTGCGATGAAACTCCCTGAGCAAACGTGGAGCATGGATGTTGGAAAGTGGCTCCCAGGATCTCTCTTCTGGACCATAACCCTTCCAGTCAACTAAGTAGAAAATCTTCCCTCTTTGTAGCCTAGAATCTAGAATTCTCTTCACCTCAAATTCTTCACTTCCCTGCACCAAGACTGAAGAAGGGGACCTCTTGACTCTAAAACCCTCAGGACAACGCTGAAGCAAGGAAACATGGAAGACTGGATGAATCTTTAACCTTGGAGGAAGATGAACCTTAACACTGACAGGATTCACCATCCGGTCTACTCGAAAAGGACCCACAAATCTAGGCTGAAACTTCCGGTTCCCCTTCAGACGTAAGTTTCGGGTGGAGACCCAGACCTGATCTCCCTTCTCATAAACTGGATTTGGGCGCCTCTTCTTGTCTGCCTGCTTCTTATAGGAAATCTTAGCCTTAGACAAATTTCTGGAAGCTAACCGGTAAGCCAAATGTAATTCTTGTACTACTGTCTCCACTGCTGGAACATTGCTGATTTCTTTATCTACCAGTGTGTTAGGATGCCTTCCTGAATTCAAATAAAATGGGGAGTAACCAGTAGATGCATGAACGGCATTATTGTAAGCAAACTCGGCTGCCCATATTAGGTCGGGCCACTCACCTTCCCGATCCAACAAGAACATGCGCAAGTACTGCTCCAATTCTTGATTTACTCTTTCCGTCTGTCCATCCGTCTCAGGATGGAAACTGGTGGACAGACGAGAGTCAACACCCAACCTCCTTAAAAAAGATCTCCAAAAACGAGAGACAAACTGAGGACCCCTGTCGGAAATGACTATCTTTGGAATACCATGGGCCCTTACTATGTGTTGTGTGAACAATTTGGACAACTGAGTTGCGTTGGGAAGAGCCTTCAAAGGGACAAAATGACTCATTTTAGAAAAATGGTCCACCACCACCCAAATGACTGAGAGGCCTCCACTAGACGGAAGATCCACAATGAAATCCATGGAAATGGTATGCCACGGGTATGGGGTGAGAGGCAATGGCTGTAAAAGACCTTGTGGAGCCCTTCTGGGAGTCTTTCCCTTGATACACAACTCACAAGTGGCTACATACTGCCGCACCTGAGCTTCCATTGCCGGCCACCAAAACTCTCTTCGGATCAACTCCAATGTCTTCTTCACCCCTTTATGTCCAGCTAGAGGCTCATCATGGAAGTGTTCGATGATCTGCCTTCGCAACTCCACACTTGATACAAACAACTTGTCTTGAAAATAGGGCCTTCCTTCTTTCACTTGGAATTCTTTTCCCCTGGCAGTCCAATTTCTCACTTCTTCTGGAGACTGAGTATCTTGTAGTTTCTTTTCAATGTCTGTGTAAGTGAGAGTTCCGATAATTCGATCTACAGGAATTATAACTCCCTCTTCTCCAGTCTTCCCCTCTTCGTTCACATTCAGACGAGATAAGGCGTCCGCCTTTCCATTTGCTGATCCAGGCTTGTAAGTTAGAACAAAATCATAATCGGCAAAAAATAGTGACCATCTCAATTGACGGGGGGTGAGGGTGCGGGCGGATTTTAAAAACTGAAGATTTTGATGGTCCGTGAAGACGGTCACCACGTGCCGGGCACCCAATAAATAATGACGCCACTCCAAAAATGCATCCTTGACTGCCAACAGTTCCTTATCCGCGATGGGATAATTTATCTCTGCCGCTGTTAACTTCCTGGAGCGAAAGGCTACAGGATGTAATTGGCCTGTCTGCTTATGGCGCTGAGACAAAATCCCACCAATGGCCAAATTGGAGGCATCTGCTTCCACAAAGAACGGTTCTCCAGGATCTGGATGAAGCAACACTGGAGATGATACAAAAATGCTTTTGAGTTCATTAAAGGCTGCTTCTGTTTCCGCATTCCACTCGAACTTCGCCTTTTTCTTGAGCAACTTCGTTAGGGGACAAACTCTCTCCGAAAAGTTAATTATAAAACGCCTGTAAAAATTGGCGAAGCCGAGGAAACTCTGTACTTCCTTCACTGAACTCGGGGAGGGCCACTCCTTGATGGCCCTAACCTTTGATTCATCCATGGAAACACCATTGGGTGACAGGACAAATCCCAAAAATTCCACTTGTATGGAGTGAAACACACACTTCTCCAGTTTGACAAAAAGTTGGTTCTCAAGCAGCTTCTTCAGAATGGACCTGACGTGCTGAATATGTTCTTCTAAACTGGCAGAAAAAATGAGGATGTCGTCAATGTAAACCACTGCACATCGATCCAAAAATTCTCGCAACACATCATTTACGAAGTGCTGAAAAGCGGCTGGAGCGTTGCATAAACCAAAGGGCATAACTTGGTATTCGAACAAACCAAAACGAGTGCGAAAGGCCGTCTTCCACTCCTCTCCTTTAGCCATGCGGACCAGATGATAGGCGCCTCTCAGATCCAATTTTGTATACACCCTCGCTCCCTTTACCTGATCCAAGAGCTCAGCAATCAAAGGTAGTGGATAACGATTTTTCTTGGTCACCAAATTGAGGGCGCGATAGTCTATGCAAGTTCTTAGCTGGCCATCCTTCTTCGGAATGAAGAAAAGTGGAGACGAAACTGGAGACTGTGAAGGGCGAATGAAGCCATTAGCCAGATAATTATTCAAATATTCTTTTAAATGGACATTTTCCGCTTCGGTTAATGCGTAAATTCGGCTACAGGGCAGAGAGGCTCCCGGCTCCAGCTCAATGCGACAATCGTATTCACGATGGGGAGGCAAACGGTCCGCTTCTCTTTCATCAAAAACTGAGGCAAGATCTTCATAATCTTGTGGAATTTCTTGAGTATCTAAAGCACAAATGGTCTTCGGGATGCTGGCTAAGATTTGGGACTGTGAAGCTTGTGAAGCTATTGATGGTTCTGGATGGGATTGGAAACAATGTTGCAAGCAAAAATGTGAATTCATGCGAATGGATCGCTGAGCCCAATCAATTTGTGGGTTATGCTCGGTGAGCCAGGGCAGGCCCAAAATAAATTGAAACTGCGGAGCATCGATTAAGTTGAATTGTAAAGAGCTCACGTGTTGGCCGGGTCCATACAACAAAATCTCCTCAGAATCGTAGACTATAGGCCCGGAGGACAAACTTGTTCCATCTACAGCACGTACAGGCTCCGGCCGTTCCTTCCTCAAGAAGGCGATTCCAAGAGCTCTAGCGAATCCAATGTCACAAAAATTTCCTGTGGCCCCTGAATCGATCATGACCGACATTCCTTCCTTGATCTGTTCTCCAAACTTAATCCGAACTGACAAAATTAAATGTGGGGCTGAAGATTGCAAAGTATTAGCCACTAATTTCGCCTCTGGAGTTGACTGTTCTTTAGCTTCCACCAGGGCAACCCCTTCTACTGGTGGAGCCGATCTTTTACCCAAGAATTGTTCTTTGGCCTCTTTGGACATTCCTTCACAAAATGGCCTGAGTTCCCACAATACATACACAGCTTTCCCAAACGTCTCTTCTCTCTTTCTTCTTTAGACAACGGACCTCGAACGGAACCAATCTGCATTGGTTCATCTTCAGACGACGATTCTTTCTGCTTTGATCCTTCTGTTTTCATTCTGTCAAAACGAGGAGGGATATACCTGGTTTCTTTCCGCCTCTCATTCCTCCTTTCATTTTGACGCTGATCAATCTGAAGAACTAAGTCAATTAATTCTGAAACCTCCGTGGAACGTTTTGGAATCTGCGATAAACCATCTTTGATCTCATCCTTGAGACCACGATAAAAAATTGCAGCACGTTTTGCCTCTGGCCAGTTGGTTTCTACAATTAATTTATTAAATTGCGCCAAATAAGCAACTAATTCTCGATTCCCTTGCTTCAGATCTAACAACTCATTATCAGTGGATTGCGAGATGGACCGTCTGTCAAAAATTCGTAGAAATTCTTTCTTGAAGCCTTCAAATTCATATAAAATGGGGTCGTTGTTGTTCACCAACGGCATAGACCAGGCGGCGGCATCTCCACTCAGGTACGACAGCATGAACGCCACCTTAGACTGATCTTCTTTAAAAATAATTGGCCGACAGAGATAGTGTAGGGAACATTGAGTAAGAAAAATTTGGGCCTTGTTCGGATCCCCACTATATCTTTCAGGAGCTGCCAATGGAATAGTGGGCGAGATAGCGTGGATCACCTGAGTAGTGAGTTCGGCAGCGGAGGGGGCCGGGGCAAAAGAGGGAGACTTATCTTCTTGGACAGAAGGACGGGTTCCCCCAGAAAACTCTTCAAACCGTTGGCGCAAATAACTTGCATCTAAAACAGACTTTCTAACCTCTTCTTTCAAAGACTTGTTCTCTTCCATTGTATCACTTAACTGCTTCTGGATACTATCTAATACTGTAGCTAGAGCCTTAACATCAATCCCCTCAGCCATCGTGCTCGGGTGGAATTCAGTCTTTGGGCACTTCAATCTGTCAAGTACCTCAAGCTGAGCTTCGGTTTCCACAGGAGCAGATGCTGGATCTCCACTCCCCTACTCCGCTGCCGCGAACTCAAAGGCTCACGAACAGCGAGGAGGGGGAAAGGGGTATTGGACAGACAAGAGAGACTGCACTGTGTCTTCGTTCTGGACTGGACACGAACCTCCGTCTTCTAGATCCCTGTAACGAGAGTTAATAAACAACAGCTCCACATACACTACCCTTAAGAATTCCAAATGTAATTATTCCACACAATACCTGTCCTGACACAGTGGGTAGCTACTCTCTATACTCATTCGGCTGGGTATCTCATTGGGAATGTGGGCTGTACAGTTGGCGTGCAGCAATCCTGTAATGAAAACTCACATGTAAAAACCCTATTTCTTCCTTAAGCCACCTGCACCCTGACTCTCTCCCTCCAACTTTACCTGTCTCCCAACAAGAGGTATTCTATAATGTAAAGAAGAGCTGGTATTTGAGGTTGAGTAAGGTGTGCTATTCTTCTTGCTGAACTCTGCACAACGAAGATATGCTGGTTGGTGAATGCTCTTAAATAAATATATATATATATATTTACAATTGCTTTTCTTTACGTTCAAGCTGCGGAAGTCTTTCTTTGTCACACAACTACTCCTCCTTCTGTCTCTAAATTCAGTCTCTTTTCTTTCTGTTTAACTATCCACTGGAATTCAAAATTGTTTCAGACTGGCGAGTCTTTACTGAAGAATTACTGTTGCAGATAATACGTGAATCATAAGCGGACACTTAAAAGCTTACTGACCCACTGAGTCTCTAGTCTCTAGTCTCTGAAACGAAGTTCACTGGAAGGTTGAAGCTCCAAGAATGTGAGAGAAAAAAGGCGCACTTACTTCTCAAAATGCCCTGCTCTCACGCCTAGCCTCTCACCCTCCTTACTCATGAAGAACTTGCCCTCACGTCGTGAACGAGAAGACCACTTCTCTGCAGATTCTCCTCACGAAACTCCTTCGAAGATTCAGCTGGTTTTCTCGAAATAGTGTCCCCCTGCGGGACTGAGTGAAGGTTCTCAAAATTGGCAACTAATTTATATTAGAAGGTCAAAACTCTGACTGGAATAACCAGGAGAGGACGGAGCTCGAAAGAACACCGCCACTCCACAAATTTAGACAGTTGAAGTGCGCCGCGTATTGGAAGCGCGAGCACAACTTCAAAATTAAAACACTGCACCGCAGCAGGGGAGCAGTGGGAGGGAAGAATCGGACCGTCCAGCGGCCATCTTGGAAGGAAGGGGTAGAAATGTGACTACACTACAAATGACCGTAGGAAGGCGGAGAGCGATCTTACAGAAACGCATCTACGCCTTCCTCGGACCAACCTAGCCTGACCCTGAGATTGTTGCCTCAACTGGGGAAAACTAGACCTTTCAGCTCCAATCCTGACACCTGCGCCTGTTAAGCCATCCTCAGACAAGACCCTTGATGACATTGACTCATCTTGCTACTATTCAGACTCCAAAAGTCAAGATGACAAACCAGGGCCGATCAAAAAGATGAGCCCTGACTTGACAAGCGGCTGACAATGTCCTCTAGATCGATGAAGGTGCTGGATTTTAACCTACTAACACTGTACACCTGAGGTCATCCAGTTGGGTTTCCCCACAGGACGTAGTAGAATGTGTAGTCACACATTAGGCGCAGTTTTGAGAATGGCCTTTAGTACTTTGTTAAGAGCGGAATGCCCTAGACCGGATCATGGCTACCCTGGAGATGGTCACCTTCATGAAGAAGTACTCAAAAGATCCTAAAAAAGGCCTGGACAGATCTTGGTATGACTGCCAAGATATGTCAGATCCCCTGACAAAGATCCTAGAAATCTTGTATCACACAAAGGACACTGGTACTACTGATGATTTGGATGCCCTGGTGGGGTGGGCCTACAGAGTGACCGGCCAGTTAGGAAATGCTTACTGTGCCATCTCTATGGAGTGCAGAGATTCTATATTGATGCTTATTGTCCCCAAATTGAATGATTTGGCCTATTTCAAAGCAGGACCGATAGCAGAAGGACTCCTTTTCGGTGGTCCATTTTAAAAAGATTTGGCAAAGTGTATGTCTTAATATAGCACCCTGGACAAAGCTAACCGTCCCCTAAAACAGTGTTCCACCCCTGCCAAACCCTTTTTGGCAGGGACAGATGATTCCTCGGGCGTTTGTCAGGCCGTGGTCACTTGCAAAACTCCCAGCAAGATTATGTCCCCTGTGGCCGACGGGGGTGGTACGCCACCTCAAGTGCAACCACCTTCTCCCCCTTCCAACATTGGGGTGGCAGAGGCCACTTCCGTAGAGGGAACCATAGAGGCTAGCATGGAGCTGGGCAAGACTCCGGAGCATCAAGTTACAGTTATCGCTCTTTCAGAGTTTATTTGGGTGGCGAACTTCAATTTTTTCTAGACAATTGGCTAAGTATTTCCCAGAATCCATGGGTTTTGGAGGCGGTACAGGGTTATTTATTTATTTATTTATATATATTTATATAGCGCTTTACTACCTGGAGGCGTCTAGACGCTTATGAAGGAGGTTCACAGAGCACTGCGTGTGTAGGAACCCATGCAAGCCCAGTTTACAGGGTGTAAAGCCACGTTTTCAGTCCTTTTCTAAAGGATAAGAGATCGGTGGAGTTTCTTAGATGGATAGGTAATTTGTTTTTCAACTAAATTTCAAAATTTTGTATTTTTAACTTACGTTCTATAGAAAAACATTGAAGGATCTACACAAATAATCCATTGCTGAATTCAGAATTTTGTCTAGTTTCCAGAAATGTATAGCTTTCTGGGATCCATTATTGGTTTCACACCCATTTCTACCACTAACTGGAAGGAGGTAGGAAGCACAAACATAGGAAAAATAGGCTATGTCCCAGTAAAATGACAAAACTGTATAGAAAATTTTGATTTTCTGACAAAAGGCTGCCTGTCCCGGAAAGCTGGGAAGATGGTGATTTCAGCAATACAAACCCTTTGTTGATGCCATTTGCAGGGAACAAACTAGACGCTTTCTTCTGCAGCAATTATTTTCCCATTTAAAGAAAAAAAAGTGTGCTGTATTTTGGCTAATTTCTGGATCCCTCCTGGGGAATCCACAAACCCTGGGTATCTTCAGTTTTCTCAGGGTGTTGGAAAAAAAGGGAGCTTATTTTATGTTGATACCTTATATGGACAAAACGTTACAGGGGCCTAAGCGCGAACTACCCCAAATAGCAAAAAAGGGGGGTAAAAGGCCTAGCTGTGAAGGGGTTAATTGTTTTGCAAAAACCCTACAAGCCAGTGACGGCGGCCACTTTAGCCAGCTGGATGCGCTGGCTCTCATCAGAAGCAGGTATTGGCATGTAAGTATTTAGTGCGCATTCCACTAGGGGGGCTATGGCTTCCAAATCCTTTGCTTTAGGTTCACGTTTGAATTATATTCTCAGATCGGCTGTCAGAATCAACTTTCAAGACATTTTATTACAAACTCTAAAATCTAAAAAAAATCTAAATCTGGTATTTGTAAAGCGCAAACTACTTACCCCTAACGGTCTCATAGTGCTGGGGGCCATCGGGGAGATTAGGTGAGCTATTGCCCAGAATCACATGGTGCTGAGTTGAGCTGCCGCAGGCGCCGAGAATCGAACCGTAATCCCTGTGCTCTGGAGTCAGCCCCCACGTCCACTGCGCCACACCTCAACCGATTGTTGATGTTGCATCAGTGGTGGTGGTGCACCTTTAACCAAGCATAATCTGAGCCTCCAGTCCTGCCATAGAATAACAATATTTCTTGCGTACACAAGTAGTTGTAGTGATTTTGATTTTTATTCTAAGTTGATACGCTTTTTCTGTATGAAATTATCAGAAGCAATCTTGAACCAGGATGATGGCTGAGTGACCTACTTCGTCAAGGTTGGACGCCCTTCTTTTCCTATGTTGTGTTGGTTCATTCTTCGTGGAGAAGATGTTCTACAGTATCCGCGCCTAGTGGTGCTTTTAACTAGGACGCCTCTTGGGTCCTGTTTGTTCTCGTTTTCCTTGGTTGGAGGTTCTTAAAATGTAAGTATTTCTGAGTTGCAGGCTGAAAGTTCCAGTTTCGATGGGCAAAGAAGGAGGACTTAACATGGTGGTTGCAGTTAACATCGGGCTCGCTTCATAGTGATTGGAGCATGTGACTGTTGATACAATGTCATGCTCATGGAAAATATAGTTGTTTATTTTTCTTTTTGTAATTGGCTGCTATCAAATAAATGCAGCAAATATAGAGAAACATAATCCTTGCCTCCGTGTCCTTAATAAAGTTGAAAATTCTTATTGCATAAGCTAGAAATGTTTTTAAAAGAAAAACTGCAAAAGTGTGCGCTACCAAAATAATCACTGAGACGTTATACTAATATCCACATTAAGAACAAAATGACAGTTCAATCATAACAAAGCCCATCCAGATGGGTCAGGGAATTCTTCCATAAACACACAAAACGATGTAGAGGTGAGACTTAAAAAAAATGTATTCTTCACAAAATAGATTTTTCGAATAGAGGGTTCGAGTCTCGGCAACAAACATCCTGTGATTCTGGGCAAATCACTTAATCTCCCCGTGCCTAACAAAAATGAATGTGTCCTTCTGTAACGAAACTGGTGCTCATGTAAAGTGCTCTGATACCCGATTTCTCGGGTCTAGTTTGCGTTATATAAAACTCTTAAAAAAAAAAAGAAACATCCAGTTGTTTCTATTCTGTGAAGCACAAAATATTTGTATCTTAACCCCTTCGGCGCCGATGACGGAACGGTTCCGTCATGCACGTCGGTTGGGCTGTGCTTATGACGGAACCGTTCCGTCATGGCCCCGCCCGCGCTCAGAACCTTCAGCGTGGCGCAGAAATCCGCGCCGCGCTGAAGGGGTTAATGGACGAATGGAAGAATTTCTTGACTCATCTGGATGGACGTTGTTATTATTGAATTGTTGTTTGGTTCTTCGTGTGGATATTAATGTACTGCCCCAGAGATTGTTTTGGTGCCGCGCCCTATTCTAATTTTTCTTTCACAGTACAAGGCTTGTGAGCAGTTGGGCCTGTTTGGTGTACAGCGGTCAATAGCTTGAGCACAAGCGGCCTATAACTGCTCTGTTTGGTTTCTGTGTCTAGAATTTGTTTTACTCTGCCTCTGTGTAAAACGTTGCTATCACTAACTTTGATTTGTAAATTTGGCTCCATCCGCTGTTTGGCTGCACCCGCAATCTCGTCATATGAGAACCGTAGACACTCAATTGAGTTAAGGAGAGGGTGAGATACAACTAGATAGCCACAACTACCATTTAGCCCAACCCCCCCTCTCTTCCTGGTGTCTGTCCCCCTACATTCACCTTTCATAGCCCATGGTACCTGGCCTGCACCCTCTCTCTTCTCCCCATTCCGCTGCCCTTCCATTGACCTCCCTCCCTCCCCTTCCTGTACAGCCCCTTCTCCTCTCATCTTACCGCATCCCTGGCCTTCCCTTAACCCCCCTCCACTCCCCCTCCACCTCTCGCCCTCCCTTTCTACTTCTCAATTTTCTCCTCCTACTTATGATCTCTATTCTTCACCTCTGCTCAACACCAGTAAAAATATCACTGTAACTCCATCCACTCCTTTCTACCACCATCTTTCCCCACCTTCTACCCTTGCACCCCAACACTCTCCCCAGTCCCCCTCATCCCCCTGTCCTCCTTCGCCTACTTCACTCCCTCCCCCACCTTCGACCCTTACACCCCAACACTCTCCCTAGTCCCCCTCATCCCCTTGTCCTCCTTCGCCTACTCCACTCCCTTCCTTAACCATTGAACCATACTTCTGACCCCATACCTAGTGTCATCGCCATTGATTTCTATACCAATACTCTCTCTTATTGGACCAGGCTAGTTAATCTCTTCCTCAGTCAAGGATCCCTCCCAGCTGTTCTCAAAATAGGACAGGTTACCCCTCTTCTAAAAAAAAACCTCCGCAGATGCGAACAACCTCAATAACTTCCGCCCCATCACCAATCTCCCTTTTCTTTCAAAGATCACAGAAAAATGTGTTGCAAAACAACTTTCCCAACACATTATGCACAATAATCTCCTTGACGTGTTCCAGTCTGGCTTTATTAAAAATTGCAGCACTGAAACAGCCCTGCTGCGAGTGATCGATGATGCGCTGCATATACTCGATTCGGGGGAATCGTGCCTTCTGATTCTATCTGCAGCCTTTGACACTGTTAATCACAACACCCTCCTTAACACTCTTCAACAGAGAATGGGCGTGGAAGGCACAGTGCTTAAATGGTTTGCCTCATTCCTCTCGGACAGATCCCAAATGATCAAGATTGCGAACAGTCTCTCGTCTCCACTGGTGATTGGTCAAGGCATCCCTCAAGGTTCCATCCTTACACCCACTCTGTTTAATCTCTATCTGGAACCTTTAGGGAACCTCCTAAGCAAATCTGGAATCCTCTACCATCTCTATGCAGATGACACCCAAATCTACCTCAAGGTGTCTTCCTCTCAAGATCTCTCACTACTCAACTCTACTCTCAACTCTATTCACAACTGGATGTTAGTTCACCAACTCATTCTCAATCCCTCCAAAACTGAATTCCTCCTCCTTTCTACCTCTCTCTCCCTGCCTCCTGTTCAATCCTGGATGGATCAGCTGAATTTACTCAACAGTAAACCCATCATTGTCGACTGCGCTAAATCCCTAGGTGTCATACTTGACAAAAGACTCAACCTAATCTCACACATCAACTCCATTGCCAAGAACGCACGTTATCAGCTGCGCCTTCTGTGGGGGATTCGCCGGTTCTTCCCGAAGAAAGACCTAAAAACCTTGGTCCAATCGCTAGTTCTCTCTAGACTGGATTATTGTAATTCTCTTCTGACTGGCCTTCCCAAATCTCACCTCTCCCCCCTTAAATCCGTCCTCCATTCAGCAGCTCACTTCATTTCAGGGTCCAAACGAAGTGACCACATCACTCCTATCCTGTCTTCTCTCCGATGGCTTCCCATCGAGGCTAGAGCTATTTACAAAACGGCTTGCATCACCCACAAAGCCTTGCACTCTTCCTCCCCTCGCTATCTGGCGAATAAACTGAAATTGCCCGGAGGCTTGAGACCTTCTCGGAATGTGGAAAAGTTCCTGCTTGAGCCCCCCTCCTTCAAAAGGGAAAAATTGATGGCTCAATCGTTCTCAGGTAATGTGGTGAGAATCTGGAACTCACTTCCTCCTTTGCTCCGTGCCACCACCTCCATCCGGATCTTCAAAGCGGACCTCAAATCTCTTCTATTCTAAAGCAGGGGTCGAAGTGGGCGGGATCGGCAGGGCACAGCGTGCCCCTACTTCTTTAATTTATTTGGTTCCATTCCCCTACTTTTTCGTTTTAAACATGCGTCCCAGGACGCCAGAAATTGTCAAGGCCTACAGATAAGCCTCGGCGTTCAGGGACGGGCGGGGCGGGCAGAGAATTAAAAGGACTCTGCCTTTTCCTTCTTGCCCAGAGAAGACTAGGACAGTGCCCACTTTTGCTCTGTCGCTCCCTCTTTCTTCCTCCTGTTCCCTCTCTTTCTGTCTTACTCCTCCTCCCTCACTGAAAACCGAGACTTCAAGAAACTGGTATTATCCTGTCTTTTTATTTGTTCCCCTGTGAAATGGATCCAAAAAAGAAAAACCTTTTTGCTGGAAACGTCATATTTTTCAATTTCAAAGTGCAGCCTCGGGATGGAGAGAAATAAAACATTCAAAATATGAAAAATAAATAAATAACTAAAGAAAGACAGAGTGGTCGCAAAGTGGCCAGATTGGTATTATTCACACCCAAAAACTTTAGTGCCAATTTACAGTGTTTGCCAGTGAAGTGCTACTTTTATGTTCTCGTCTCTCTTTGCACAACATCGTTTTCCCTGGGTGGGGAAAGTGCACCATTCCTGGAGGTACTGAAATACCTGCTTGATGGGTGAATTGGAAAACAAAATGGAGGCTGTGTGTTCACGAATGTGGTCTTTTTACCATACATTATTGTAAGGATATAAGCAATGGGCATTGAAACGGGTTGCTTCTGGGCCCTGTAGTCATGGCCTTAACGTTTCAGGCAAAAGCACTCACCGATTTCTGAATAATAAGTGTAAAAGCGTTGAGGTAACCATGTTGCTCCTGCTCACATTTCACCTGCTTTACTTAATCTAGCTCCATATGAGTGTTTGCTGTTCCCAGGATGTTATTTTTTTTTAGGCAGCATATTGCTCTTGTCTAGTGCGCATTTCGAATTTAGTAATATCCAGGTGTTTATACTGGGGCACAATTGGGTTGTAGTTGAAGGCAGTGCGAGTTTCTCTCAGTGGGGCAGTATGGTGTTCAATGCGGGAGAGGATGTGGCACCATGGTAAGAACTGCCGAATTTGGAACTGGGGAATCAGGTTCGGCCTTCATGACCAGTCAACCAGACCACTTTCCTGAGGGAGCATATTCCCATGCTAGACCATAGAAGGCCCCACAAGACCTTAGAAGCCCCGTATCCTAGCACCAGCAGGTGGACACAAGCTGTGGGAAGAGTGGGTTAACCTTGAAGGCCTGTCCACCACAATCCATACTGAAGTTCACCTTCAGTCTTTCAGGCAGGCCTATAAAGTTGCACACCATAGAGTGACAGTGACTCTGTCACTGAGGTCACAGAACCCCTGAGCAGGGTGGCTCTAGGGCAGAGCGACCACACCAGGCGCTGACTTCAGGTGGGGGTGTCGCGTTTGCAAGTATAATATGGTTTTAAAAGCACTTGCTGCCTTCTCCCTGGCCCCCAGCAGGTTTCAGCAACAATAAAAATTTCATGATAACTCGGGTGATTAATGTTCTTAGTAGAGAGAGATGGTGTTTTGTCTAGGAAAACTTTTGACTCAAGGAAAGAAGGCGCAGACGGTTAATATGTCTGCTGCTAAGAACATGTACCACGCAGATCACAAAGTGCACATAATATAAATAGGTCAATGGGTTACTGCTTTTGGCAGAGATAGTTTATAAGTCAAAATCCTAACATAAAACAGTGAGCTATTAACTGTCATCTAAGAGCTGAATGCAAACTGCAAGACATAAATAGGAGCGATGTGTTTTTTTCCCCCAAGTCTTTGATTATCCTATTGTTGCAAAAAAGGGTTAATTTGGATAGAAATCAATATGTGTGATGCAAAGTGCTCTGACACCCTACACTGATATTAGTGGCACTGTAAATGTTCTGATATTTTATTATTAGGACATTTTTACACATGCTAACAGTCTCTGCAAAGATTGTTCCTTATTAGTGCGACTGTAACATACAAATGCAGCAGCGAGAAAGGTGATCAGTCAACCTTTGCAAAGGGCCCTGCACTTCACAGCAGCACAAGTCACATTTTTAGTAACTTTTGATCCGTTTGAGCTACAAACAATTTATTAGTTAAAATTGTAAGACTATGCAGAAGATGATGTATTATGGGGCAAATATGGCAGAGCCATAATTATGTGGAAAACATTTGCAAACTAGGATATTTTGCCATTCATGTTTGAACTGCTCTTATTCAAAAAGGGAGGAGAAGTGCTGATGACAGAAACTCCATGGCTCGGAGACAAATTGCTTGTGAGTCCACTCTTAAGCGTATTTGGGATGTTTTGTGATTTCAAACATATTCCACTTTGTGAATGTATTTTAATGTCAATAACTCATATTAAACCTTAAATAAACATGTGTATCCATTGGTTGAATTAAATAGCGCAATAAGCTGTAACCGAATAGTGAAATGGGAAACAAATACTAAAAATTGGGATATTTTGCTCTGACACACCTCTGACTCCGCCCACTGACCCAATCCTTGAGTTATTCCCGCCCCCTGATTACCCGCCCACAGTTCCCCTATTTTTTCCCCCACTTCGATCACTGTTCCAAAGACACTTTCAGAACTAATTCCTTCTTTCTCAGACCACGCCAGAAAGTTTGTTAGTCATTGTAAATTTGTTATATTTATTTATTTTTTGTACATTCCTTGCTTGCTGTGTTTGATATTGTGTTCCTCTTGCCTGCTGTGTTTGATTCTATGGCAGTCCACGGAGGCGAGGATTATGCTTCTCTTTGCTTTACTGCAAAACACAGCAGCCAATAAAAACAACTTTAAACTCCAGCATACCCCGGAAGTACAACCCCCTCCAGTAGTATGCCCCAATCACTGTCAGTACTTTAGTATATAAAGTCCGAATCACGACATCACTTCCTCTTTCTTTGCTGCTGCAGCAGCAGATAAGTGCTTTTTCTTACCTTTCTCGTTGTGGTAGAATTGTGGGGAAGTTTATTGTGGTACAGATGTTATTGCTGGTTTAGGCATTTATTCAGGATTGTTGTATTGTGCTATGATGTTACGGCGCTGCCGGTGTCAACATTTTTGAAGTGTTTGTTCGCGTCCCCGGCTCCCTCTGGGGCCGTCGCGTGAGGCAGTGCGCGCGCGTCGTTGGCCTTTTGCGGGCGCTATGGGGCGGTGGAGAAGGAGGAGGCAGACACGACACGCTCGTGCTCAGAGAGCGGTCGCGTCGTTGCCCCGGACGCTGTGTCTGTGCGCGAGAACCCGTTTTTCGTCTATTATGAGTTAACGGCTCCTCGCGCACAGGGTGAAAGACTGCACACATCTCTGGCCTCATTATCTGCATAGAGCTTGCTCTAGGGGAGTTAAAATAGGGGTTTCTCCTTCCACCTTCATAATTTCAGAACCTGTAGGTTTTCAGTTCTTTGGTGTAAAACTTTTAGGGACAGGTTTCTGACAAACCCCTGGGCTGCTCCCCCCCTTGAATCTCCTCCAGTCCTCTCAGCTTGAAGCTATGGCGTACTACGCCGAAGAGGAAGATCAGTGGGTAGAGTGTGATGCTTATGAAGAATATGAGGAACCAGATCAATTGGAGGAGAATTTGGTTGAGGCCCTGGATACCCACGTCCAGGGTTCAGTTAATAAAGCTTTAATAAAAGCCCTAAAACCTTTTACTAAGCCGCTCCTCAAATATGGCAAGAGGAAGATGAAGACTCACCATAGTGACGCGGGGACTTCACAGTCCTCTGCCAAGGTTTTGGCGCGCATGGCCAAAAACGTCATGAAAGACCATGGCTCCATGGCTGCTTATACCACGGATGACTCCTTTCCGTCTACTACAAATACTTCTGACTCGGAAGTTGAGTCGGTGAAGACTAAAAATAAAGCAAAAAAGGCGACACATACTGCTTATAAGGCAGATGATAGTCAGGCTCCCAAAAACCTGTTATTTGACCCTCAGAGTCTTATACATCCTCGTTCCTCAGAGTGGGTTCCTTGTCCTGAGGTGGCCCATTATATGGGGGTAAACCTACGAAGGGTTTTGAAAAGGAGGTGCGCGCCACCTTAAGGTCGGAATGCCCGAGACCCTCACTGAATGGAAAGGTGGCGGACACGCCAGAGTTAGACCCGAATATGGCTACTTTTATGCGCAAATTTGCGAAGGACCCGAAAAAGGGTTTGGATAAAGCCTGGCGGGGTGCCAGGATAAACTGTTGGATGTTTCAGGCCCCCTTACCAAGATATTGGACGCGGCGGTCAACGCCAAGAATCAAAACGTTCCATTGGACACGTCGGAGGTTATGGAGTGGGCCCAACGGGCTCTGTGTTTTTTGGGCAATGCCAATGTGGCGCTGTCGACAGAAAGGAGGCGCTCCTTCTTGATGCGCATGGACTCTCAACTAGCGGAGATGGCCACGACGGAACCGGGTTCCCTAGCCAATGGCATGTTGTTTGGCGATAAATTTGTCAAAGAGATGGGCAAATACGTCGCCACGTTTTCAGCACTTGATAAGGCGCAGGCTAACATCAAGAAGGTGTTCCACACTGGTGTTTTTGATAGGGCCGGACGCGCCAGAGGTCGAGGGTCCGGCCGAGGTTATAACCAGACCTCCCGAGGTGCTGAACAAAGAGGCAGAGGTGGTCAGAAGTCGCAGTTTTACCCCTCCCGCAATAGGGGTGGACGAGGTCGAGGCCACAGAGGAGCCTACAGAGGACAACAAAATTCCGGAGATAGTTCCTATTCAGGTAACGATTTTGAATACCACAGAATGCATGGTGGGAGGTCGCATTGCGTTGTTCCTTCACAGGTGGCAAGAGATTACGGTCGATTCCTGGGTTTTACAAACAGTGCAGGGCTTCCACATAGAGTTCTACGCCACTCCGACTCAGAGTCAGGTGCCCGGCTCCCTACATTTTTCCCTACAAGAACAGAGTTTCATCGACAGGGAAGTGGAAGCGCTTCTCCAAAAGGGCGCGATAGTGAGGTCTATTCCCCATCCTCGGGGTTTTGTAAGCACGATTTACTTGGTCCCGAAGAAGGACAAAGGGTTTCGCTTAGTGTTGAATCTCAGGGAGTTCAACGCTTGTGTGGTGTATCGCCACTTCAAAATGGAGGGCATACATTTACTGAGGGACATCCTTCTAGAACAGGATTGGCTAGTTCGCTTAGATCTGAAGGACGCCTATCTGGCGGTTCCTATTTTCCCACCACACAGAAGGTTTCTCCAGTTTCTCTGGCGCGACCAGTGGTTCGAGTTTTCCGCGATGCCCTTTGGTCTGTCTTCCGCCCCTTGGTGTTTCACCAAACTCATGAGATCTGTAGTCCAATGGTTGAGAGAACGAGGGGTACGTCTGATAATTTATCTCGACGACATTCTAATTATGGCACAGTCGAGAGAACTCTTGATGGGTCACCTGTCTTGGACGCTCCGACTGTTGCAGGAACTGGGTTTCCTGTTGAATCTAGAGAAGTCGGTTCTGACTCCATCGCAATCGATGGATTTTTTGGGCTTTCAGATCAACTCTCTCACGTGTCAGTTACTACTTCCCTTGAGGAAGAGAGTGGCAATCAGGAAGGAATTGAGGAGAGCGATTGCCTCTCCGACAATATCATTACGGACGCTGGCTCGCCTTGTAGGCCTGTTGGCTGCGTCCATTCAGGCAATATTTCCGGGTCCCTTGCATTACAGGGCCCTTCAGAGATTGAAAATTTTGCATCTACGCAAGGGTCTCTCGTATGCACAACAGATAGCCCTTTCAGCGGAGGCTCGTACGGAGATCAATTGGTGGTTAGACCATATGGATGCCTGGAACGGCAGAGCCATTTTCTCCTCCAGCCCGGATGTAGTGATAGAATCAGATGCAAGTCGATGGGGCTGGGGAGCGCGGTGCGGGACCATGGAGACGGGGGGTCGTTGGTCTCAGGAGGAGGTGAAATTACATATAAACTGCTTGGAACTTCTGGCGGGAGCGTTTGCGATTCGAACCCTTGCCCCGCAGAAGGTTTCTTGTTGCATTCTACTACGCATGGACAATGTGTCCGCGGTGAGATACATAAATCGGCTCGGAGGGACCCGATCTCGTCTCTTGGCGGAGATAGCCAAGGACTTCTGGCATTATTGCCTGGACCATCGTCTGGTGGTGACGGCGGAATATATTCCCGGGTAATCCAACGTGATTGCCGATTGGAATTCACGACATTTGCGGGACAGCAGCGATTGGAAGCTGCATCCCAGCAGTTTCGAAGCGTTGAATCTAAAATGGGGACCCTGTGTGTTGGACCTGTTTGCGTCCAGACTCAACAGTCAGCTTCCACGGTTTTACAGTTGGCGGCCGGACCCTCTAGCGGTCGGCTCGGACGCCTTTCTTCACTCGTGGACGACGGGCATTCTATATGCCTTTCCACCATTTGCCATGATCCCGAGGGTGTTGGCACAAACTCGCAGACAGAAAGCGGAACTAGTCCTGGTTACACCTTGATGGAAAGCGCAAGCATGGTTTCCAACCGCCTTGACCTTGGTCTGTGCGCCTCCGGTTCGACTTCGCTCGTTTCCGGACATTCTCACGGATCCTCAGGGGCTTCGCCACCCGTTAGTGTTGCAGAACTAGTTGGTTCTCATGACCTGGAGACTTTCAGGCGTCGCTGGCAGGTGCTGGGAGTTTCGCAAGACACTCTCTTTTTCTTATCCCAGGCTTGGGCACCCTCCACACACAAACGATACAAATCTGCTTGGAAACGATGGGTTCGTTGGTGTGGTGAGCGACAGAGTGATCCCGTGGGATCTGACATTCATATAATCGTGAATTTTTTGTCGGAATTAGCCAAATCCGGTTTGGCATACCGGACGGTGAATAACTTTAGATCGGCAATTTCGGCGGGCCATCCGCATGTGGAGGGCAGACCGGTGGGGGAACACCCTTTGGTTTGCAAGGAGGTGCGAGGGATTCGGTTAGTGAACCCTCCTCAACCTAAGTACACCGTACTTTGGGATGTTTCGGTGGTTTTGCGTTTTTTGAGGAACTGGCCGAACAATGAAGCCCTGTCTAGGAAACAATTATCGGCAAAATTGACAGTCCTACTGTGTCTAATCTCATGTAGACGAGTGTCGGATGTGCGGGCATTGGATTTGGCAGGTAGAGTATTTACTCCTTCGGGAGTTTCCTTTACGATTTCCAGACGTACTACAACGCATTCTCTGTGTATTACATACCCTGCCTTTCCTCATCACAGCAAATTGTGTGTGGTCAAGTGTTTGAAGGTTTATGAGGATTGTACTAGGGAATTTAGATCTGATGTATCAGGACAATTATTAATTGCTCTTCAGAGACCTTTTCGCCCGGTCACATCTGCAACCCTGGCCAGGTGGGTCACTTGGTTACTGGGACTTGCGGGGTGGATGTTTCCAGTTTTGGAGCTCATTCTGTTAGGGGAGCTATGGCCTCTAAGTCTTTTGGGGCGGGTTCCCGGTTGCAAGATATCATGACTGTGGCGGACTGGTCGGCTGATTCCACATTCAAAACGTTTTATCATAAACCTATTGTGGATGTAGCTTCGGTGGTGGTGAATCAACTTTAAACTAGCATAATCGGAGCCTCCGTGGACTGCCATAGAATGAAAAATTGTCTAGCAAGCGCGACAAAGAATTTTCAATTCTATTAAGGACACGGAGGCGAGGATTATCCCACCCAAGCATTTCGAATGATGGCATTATTGTGTATTTGCTATAATGTTGTACCCACCCGGTAATCCTATACATTGCTTTCAACGTCTTTTTGTATGGACGTTACGATGTCAGTTTCCATTTCAGGAGAACAGACCAAGCAACCTTGAGGTTCTGGAGTTTTGGCATCGGCGAGGATGATACGGCTCATCAGGGAGACAACTCATCTTGGCAGTGGACAGAGGACAGCGTTTCCGGAGAGGATGTTCGAAGTTCAAGTTTGGACGCACGTCGATGGGGAAATCGGTGGTCCAGTTTTCAACGGTCAAGTTGGTGGACTGTGTTAAGAGTTTTTCATGCAAAGAAAGAGGAAGTGATGTCGTGATTCTGACTTTATATACTAAAGTACTGACAGTGATTGGGGCATACTACTGGAGGGGGTTGTACTTCCGGGGTATGCTGGAGTTTAAAGTTGTTTTTATTGGCTGCTGTTGTAAGGATCGGGTAGCGCGCGCCTGCATGGACTACAAGCCCCAGAATGCTCAGGGACTAAAAAGGGGAGGAGTCGCGCTGTCATAAGGAGCGACTTTCGCACGGATCGTTGTGCGTAATTCCGGCGTGAGAGTTCGTTCCGGAGATCGGAGGAGAGGAGAGTTCGTCGGTGTTTCTTCGTGGCTTAGAGAGACTAAGCTGGTTCCAGTCTCTGCCGCTTTTAAGGAGCACGTCCTGGGGTTGGACCCCGTTCCTGTGTCGGAAGACGTCAGGGCTCTAGAGTTCCAGGAGAATCCCGAGGGGACCTAACAGATAAGTGTGGTCCTTGCTTGAGGCGGGGAGCGTCTCGTAATTTTCTTTGTTATGTCTGGAGTATCCCGGTGGCCCGCTGGTCCCATGGGGTGTAGTTGAACAGTACATACTTCCAAGCCTGGTCCGAGACATTACTCCAGGAGGAGTGTGGGCTACGCTTTCTTTCGTACATTGGGGAAGTGCATTCCGCTCGCGGTGACGTAACCGTGTTCAAAAGACTTAGGGTGGAATCTATAATTCAAGGAATTAGGGTGTCTCTGAACCGTTGCATGATACGCTGTGTGAGGCCAATGAACACAGCAACCCGTTTTTTCCTAAAGTTCTTTCAGGCAGCTCTGTTTCTACCAGTACACACATAATAAGGGGCTCTGGTCTTTCCCTTCATGATAGCCTTGCCATGAATAAATGAGTGTGAGGAAGAGGGGTGTGTGCGTGGTTGTATGTCTATGTATATCGGAAAGAACATACAGGTGTGAGTGATTACTTTATTAAGGAGGCAAAGGAGGCTTCTTCCTGGAGGGGAGTTTGTTTGTAGCAAGAAAATGCACGAGTAGTGCCATTAGTGAGAATTTACGAGAGTAGTCTATATGACTTTGTTTTGCTAATCTTTGTATGTATATGTTTTTATTGCTTTACAGGTTCTACTCCCTGCTGTTCCCTTCCTTCCCTTCCCTCGCTTGATCACCCTAACCTTCCGTGCCATTAGTGCAGGAGTTGGGGGTGTCGAGAGGTGGAACCCTTATTGCATCGCCAGAATCCTGAGGAGAGTTGATCTGGGGAACGGAATCTTGACAGAATTACGCACCCAAGTATTAAATCTCCTCCCGGTTCTGGTTTGGGGTACATTAGGGAACTAGTATGGATGATGTTTTACAAGCACTAGCGGCTGTTCAACAGGAATTGGTGGCGTCTAGGACGGAAACAGCGGCCTTACGGGAGAAAGTAGACCGGTTGTCACGAAACCCTTTTGAAGCTAGCACTGGCCCTAATCCCATTCAGGTCACTGTGCCCCCACCCATTCCGTTAGCAAATCCCGAAAGGTACACTGGGGATCCCCATAAGATACAGGTATTTTTGACTCAAATCCTGATGCATTTTTCTTGTAGGCCGTCCTCGTTCCCGACTAACCACTCCAGAGTGGCATTCGCCATTTCTTATTTGGCGGGCGACGCAGCAAATTGGGCGGTTCCGCTAGTACGACATAATGACCATGTGTTGTATGATTGGGACGAGTTTAGAGCAGCCCTGGAGGGGGTATTTGACCGACGCACTACGTCATTCAGCGCAGACAAAGAGCTTTTGACCTTAAAGCAAGGAAAGACTGAATTAGTGACGTATCTGACCACCTTCAATAGGTTGGTGGCGGAAGCAGCATGGCCCGAAGAAAAGAGGATGTCACTTTTCTACCAAGGGTTATGTGACGAGCTTAAAGATGTCATAGCCAGAATAGATCCTCAACCTCAGACGTGCAACGATTTGGTCAGTTTAGCCTTGCGGTTGGATGGACGCCTAGCAGATAGAGGTGGTGAGAGGTTTAGAGGTGATAGGCCCAGAAATGAAGCCACCAGCAACACGGTGGTATCAGAGCCCATGGAGGTGGGAGCCATTCGGGCTCCACTATCCAGAGTGGAAAGGGAGAGCAGAAGAACTCAGGGGCTTTGCATGTATTGCGGTAAGAAGGGGCATTATGTCCGGGAATGTCCCTCTCGACCCAAGCGTCTGGGGGGGAATAACCGGAATAGAAAGACAATAGCCACAGTCCAGAGTCCGGATCCGCATGAAGGATCGCAAGAAAAAACAGAGGCGACAGGAGAGCAGCTTTGGAGGATCCCTTCGCTTGCCACTACCCATCAGGGTGACACAGAAAAACATATAGAGATGGTTATGTGGTTAGAGAACGACCACCAGTCTCATCAGATTAAGGCCATGTTGGATTCTGGAGCTACAGGAAACTTTATACACAGGGGGTTGGTAGCTCAACTGGACCTCAGGAAGGTGTCTCGCAATATTCCAGAGGAAGTGCTGGCGGTAGATGGAAAACCACTCACCTCCGGCCTCCTCATCGAACAAACCGAACAACTCAGGTTGATTACCAGAGTAGGAGAAGGAAGACACATAGAATCAGTGGCATTAAACATCATAGAAGCTCCTCAGTATGAGGTGATTCTAGGAATGCCCTGGTTTCGGGTACACAACCCGACCATAGACTGGAGAAAGAGACAGGTCCTGTTCTTATCGGAGGAGTGTCAGGAGCATTTGGTTCCAGGATGGGGGTTGTGGGCGTCCGTCTTGGCTTGCCCGTTCGTAGCAGCCACGGCAGCGGAGAAAGAGGTATGCCTTCCTCCTGAATATTCTTGTTTTGCCGAGGTGTTCAGCAAGACGCAGGCAGAGTCGCTACCACCCCACAGGCCATATGACTGTCAAATAGACTTAGTGGAAGGAGCCACCATTCCGGTGTGTAGAGTCTATGCTCTCTCTGAGCCTGAGACCAAATACCTCAGGGCTTATCTGGATCACTTCTTGGAGATAGGGTTTATTCGTCCTTCCAGATCTCCTGCAGCATCTCCTTTGTTTTTTATATCTAAGGCCAATGGGGAGTTGAGAGCGTGTTGTGACTACCGCATGCTGAACAAGAACACCGTTCGCAATAGGTATCCACTGCCTCTCATTCCAGTTTTATTGGATCAAGTGCGCGAGGCCAAGATATATACAAGGTTAGATCTTAGAGGCGCATATCATTTGGTGCGAGTGCGCGAAGGGGATGAGTGGAAGACGGCGTTCAAGACCCGCTATGGTCTTTTTGAGTATTTGGTAATGCCGTTTGGGTTATGCAATGCCCCCGCGGCATTCCAGTACTTCTTAAATGATGTGCTAAAGGAATATGTGGATAAGACAGTTGTGGTCTACATAGACGATATACTGATATTTTCGGATTCGGTGAGAAGTCACACAGAACATGTGAATCAAGTATTACGAGTTTTGAGAGAGCAGCGATTATTCTGCAAACTGAGCAAGTGTGAGTTTGGTGTGACAGAAGTGGAATTCTTGGGGGTGATACTTCGCCCGGAGGGTTTGAGTATGTCAGAAAGAAAGATTCAAGCGGTGCAAGAGTGGCCGGTTCCAAGCAACGTTAGAGAAACGCAGTGCTTTCTGGGTTTCGCTAATTATTACAGACGCTTCATACATGGGTTCTCGCAACAGGCCCTTCCTATCACCCGTCTCCTCAGAAAGGGGGTGCCGTTTGCTTGGACTCCTGCAGCAGGCAAGGCTTTTGAGGTCCTAAAAACGGCGTTTACTTCAGCCCCCGTGTTACGCCATCCTAAGTTGGATACTCCTTTCATAGTGGAGGCTGATGCCTCAGACGAAGCAGTTGGGGCCATATTGTCACAAAGGGACAAGGACACTGGACAGCTGCATCCTGTGGCCTATCTCTCCAGGAAACTTCTCCCCGCAGAAAGAAATTACAACATAGCTGAAAAGGAGTTACTATCTATCAAGAAGGCTTTCCAGGAGTGGCGTCCTTACTTATGGGGGGCTCGGTTTCCGATCACTGTGTACTCCGATCATCGAAATTTGCAGTACCTAAGAACAGCCAGACGGCTATCCCCCAGACAAATGAGATGGATGCTTTTCTTCGAAGAGTATAACTTCTTTATTACCTTCAGACCGGGAGCGGACAATAGGAAGGCGGATTCCCTGTCCAGGATGCTAAGCACCGGAGAGGAAGACGAAGTATCAGAGACGGCGATCATTCCGTCCTCCAAGGTGGTCTGTGGGATACAGGCTGAGAAATATCTGGATACCATAAGAGATCACAAGAGTATGGAAAACTGGAATAGGTGGGCTGATCGTGATACTGAACGGTCGATACGCCAGGGGCTTCCTTTCCTGGATCAAAGATTGTATCTACCTACAAAGGCTTTGAGGAAAAAGGCTTTTGCGTGGTGTCATGAGTCTCCAGTAGCCGGGCATCCCGGCATACACAAAACCACCCTTTTGGTACAACGTTATTTTTGGTGGGTCTCGCTGGTACCTGACGTTAGGAAATGGGTGATGTCTTGTGAGAACTGTGCCCGAGGTAAATCAGATACATCTAAACCCAGGGGCAAGTTAGTTCCCATGCCCACACCTCAGGCACCGTGGCAAACCATCAGTCTGGATTTCGTTACCGGACTTCCGGTGGATCAGGGGTATGCAGCGGTTCTGGTGGTGGTGGACAGTCTGACCAAGATGGGACATTTCATTCCATGTAAAAATCTGCCTACAGCAAGCCAAACAGGGCAACTATTGTTGCAACATGTGGTACGGTTACATGGAGTGCCAAGAGTTATAGTGTCAGACAGAGGCCCCCAATTCATAGCCAGCTTTTGGAAAGGGTGGTGTCGAGCTCTCCACATTGAATCTGCAGTGTCCACCAGCTTCCATCCGCAGACGGATGGACAAACAGAACGTTTGAACCAAACGTTGAAGAAATATTTGAGATGTTACGCGGAGGAGGCAAGGGAATCTTGGGTTGCCCTGTTATGGATGGCCGAATTGGCCTATAACAACGCGACGCACAGTTCCATAGGTGTTTCTCCTTTTTTGGCCAATTATGGTTTCAGTGCCAGGATCTTGCCAATAGCTGTGCCACAAGTATCGAGCACTCAACCCTCGGTTCAGGCACACATGCAAGCGCTCCGTAAGGGTCACGCTGCAGTAAGGAATCATCTGCTCAAGTCCAAGTTGACTTACAAGCAATGGGCAGACAGGCACCGAGCAGAGGGCCCACAGTACCGAGAAGGGGACAAGGTGTGGTTGTCCACCAAGAATATACGCTTCAAACTGCGTAGTGTGTTCCATCCCAGATTTATTGGCCCTTATCAGGTGGTAAAGAAGATCAATCCAGTGGCGTACAAATTGCGACTTCCGGGCTCTCTTCGGATCCACCCGGTCTTTCATTGTAGTCTTTTGAAGCCAGCGGTGGGTGGACAGAAGAGGCGGCCACCAGAGATGGATAAGGAGATGGGACAGGAGTATGAAGTGCGTCGCATTGTGGACTCCAAGTATCGGAGGGGTCGGTTGTGGTACCTAATCTCCTGGAAGGGGTACACAGCAGAAGAGGATTCCTGGGAACCCAGCGACAACGTGCATGCCCCGGCTCGTATTCGGGCCTTTCATAGGAGACACCCGGACAAGCCTGGGTCTAGGAGGCGCGTGGGAGGGGGACCTACTGTAAGGATCGGGTAGCGCGCGCCTGCATGGACTACAAGCCCCAGAATGCTCAGGGACTAAAAAGGGGAGGAGTCGCGCTGTCATAAGGAGCGACGTTCGCACGGATCGTTGTGCGTAATTCCGGCGTGAGAGTTCGTTCCGGAGATCGGAGGAGAGGAGAGTTCGTCGGTGTTTCTTCGTGGCTTAGAGAGACTAAGCTGGTTCCAGTCTCTGCCGCTTTTAAGGAGCACGTCCTGGGGTTGGACCCCGTTCCTGTGTCGGAAGACGTCAGGGCTCTAGAGTTCCAGGAGAATCCCGAGGGGACCTAACAGATAAGTGTGGTCCTTGCTTGAGGCGGGGAGCGTCTCGTAATTTTCTTTGTTATGTCTGGAGTATCCCGGTGGCCCGCTGGTCCCATGGGGTGTAGTTGAACAGTACATACTTCCAAGCCTGGTCCGAGACATTACTCCAGGAGGAGTGTGGGCTACGCTTTCTTTCGTACATTGGGGAAGTGCATTCCGCTCGCGGTGACGTAACCGTGTTCAAAAGACTTAGGGTGGAATCTATAATTCAAGGAATTAGGGTGTCTCTGAACCGTTGCATGATACGCTGTGTGAGGCCAATGAACACAGCAACCCGTTTTTTCCTAAAGTTCTTTCAGGCAGCTCTGTTTCTACCAGTACACACATAATAAGGGGCTCTGGTCTTTCCCTTCATGATAGCCTTGCCATGAATAAATGAGTGTGAGGAAGAGGGGTGTGTGCGTGGTTGTATGTCTATGTATATCGGAAAGAACATACAGGTGTGAGTGATTACTTTATTAAGGAGGCAAAGGAGGCTTCTTCCTGGAGGGGAGTTTGTTTGTAGCAAGAAAATGCACGAGTAGTGCCATTAGTGAGAATTTACGAGAGTAGTCTATATGACTTTGTTTTGCTAATCTTTGTATGTATATGTTTTTATTGCTTTACAGGTTCTACTCCCTGCTGTTCCCTTCCTTCCCTTCCCTCGCTTGATCACCCTAACCTTCCGTGCCATTAGTGCAGGAGTTGGGGGTGTCGAGAGGTGGAACCCTTATTGCATCGCCAGAATCCTGAGGAGAGTTGATCTGGGGAACGGAATCTTGACAGCTGTGTTTTGCAGTAAAGCAAAGAGAAGCATAATTCTATGGCAGTCCACGGAGGCTCTGATTATGCTTCTCTTTGCTTTACTGCAAAAACCCAGCAGGCAATTAAAACACCTTTAAACTTTCTGCATACCCCGGAAGTACAACCCCCTCCATAGTATGCACCAATCACTATCAGTACTTAGTATATAAAGTCTGAACTCGCGACATCACTTTCTCTTTCTTTGCTGCTGCAGCAGCAGATAAGTGCCTTTCCATTTACTTTTATCGTTTGTGATAAAATTGTGGGGAGGTTTATATGTACGATCGCTTTATCGTTGGTAACGATATTGTGTTGCGAATATTTATGCTTTATTTGCATTGTTGTGCCTTTGTGATCAATTGGGAGAATTTCCGCGTTGTTTCTCAGTTTGCGGTTCGTCAGGTGAAGACGCGTGAGGCGGCACGCGCTCGGGTGTTTACTTAGGTTGCGCGGGCGACGCTAGGGGGCGGTGGAGAAGGAGGAGGCAGACACGACACGCTCGTGCTCGGAGAGCGGTCGCGTCGTTGCCCCGGACGCTGTACGAGTGCGCAGAGAGCCGTTTTTCTCCCATTACGAGTTAACGGCCCTTCGCGCATCTCGTATTCTGACTGCATACATCTCTGGCCTCGTTAAACGAACGCTGACCGGAGCGTTTTCCGGAATAGAGCTTTGCTCTAGGGGAGTTAAAAAGGGGTTTCTCCTTCCACCTTGAACAGTTTTGCAGAACTTTGGCTTGAGTTTCATTTTTGGTGTAGTTTTGTGAGGAAAGTTCTGTCAGACCCCTGGGCTGCTCCCCCCCTTGAGTCTCCTCCAGACCTCTCTGCTTACAGCAATGGCGTACTACGCCGAAGAGGGTAATCAGTGGGTAGAGTGCGAAGAATATGAGGAATATGAGGAACCTGAGCAATTGGAGGAGAATTTAGTTGAAGCCCTGGATACCCACGTCCAGGGTTCTGTTAACAAAGCCTTAATAAAAGCCTTGAAGCCTTTTACTAAACCTCTCCATAATTACGGCAAGAGGAAGATGAAAATTCATCATAGTGGCGCAGAGAGTTCACATTCTTCTGCCAAGGTCTTGGCACGCATGGCCAGAAACGTCATGAAAGACCATGGCTCCATGGCTGCCTGTACCTCAGACGACTCCTTTCCGTCTACCGCAGACACTTCGGACTCGGAGGTGGAGTCGGTGAGGCCCAAGAAGAAATCTAAAAAGTCAAAACATACGGCATATAAACCTGATGACAGCCAGGCTCCCAAAAATCTATTATTTGACCCCCAGAGCCTTATACATCCTCGGTCCACTGAATGGGTACCGTGTCCGGAGGTGGCCCATTCTGTGGGGACAAACCTACGACAGGGTTTTGAAAAAGAGGTGCGCGCCACCTTAAGGTCCGAGTGTCCCAGACCCTCTCTGACGGGCAAAGTGGCTGACACACCAGAACTGGATCCAAACATGGCTACGTTTATGCGAAAATTCGCGAAGGACCCTAAAAAGGGTCTGGATAGAGCCTGGCGGGGGTGCCAGGATAAACTGTTGGATGTGTCAGGTCCCCTTACAAAAATTTTAGACGCGGCGGTCAACGCCAAGAACCAGAACACTCCGTTGGACACCTCTGATATTATGGAGTGGGCTCAGCGGGCCCTGTGTTTTTTAGGAAATGCCAATGTGGCGCTGTCAACTGAAAGGAGGCGCTCCTTCTTAATGAGAATAGACTCTCAATTAGCGGAGATGGCCACGACCGAACCGGGTTCCTTGGCCAATGGCATGCTGTTTGGCGACAAATTTGTCAAAGAGATGGGCAAATACGTGGCCACTTTCTCAGCTCTAGACAAGGCGCAGGCTAACATCAAGAAGGTGTTCCACACTGGTGTTTTTGATAGGGCCGGACGCGCTAGAGGTCGAGGGTCCGGCCGAGGCTATAACCAGACCTCCCGAGGTGCGGAACAAAGAGGCAGAGGTGGTCAGAGGTCGCAGTTTTACCCCTCCCGCAATAGGGGTGGACGAGGTCGAGGCCACAGAGGAACCTATAGAGGACAGCAAAATTCCGGAGATAACTCCTATTCAGGTAACGCTTTTGAATACCACAGAATGCATAGTGGGAGGTCGTATTGCGTTGTTCCTTCACAGGTGGCAGGAGATTACGGTCGATCCCTGGGTGTTACAAACAGTGCAGGGCTTCCACATAGAGTTCTACGCCACTCCGACTCAGAGTCGGGTGCCCGGCTCCCTACATTTTTCCCTACAAGAACAGAGTTTCATCGACAGGGAAGTGGAAGCACTACTCCAAAAGGGTGCAATAGTGAGGTCTATTCCCCATCCTCGGGGTTTTGTAAGCACGATTTTCTTGGTCCCGAAGAAGGACAAAGGGTTCCGTTTAGTGTTAAATCTCAGAGAGTTCAACGCTTGGGTGGTGTATCGCCATTTCAAGATGGAGGGCATCCATTTACTGAGGGACATCCTCCTAGAACAGGATTGGCTCGTTCGCTTAGATCTGAAGGACGCCTATCTGGCGGTTCCTATTTTCCCGCCACACAGGAGGTTTCTCCAGTTTCTCTGGCGCGACCAGTGGTTCGAGTTTTCCGCGATGCCCTTTGGTCTGTCTTCCGCCCCTTGGTGTTTCACCAAACTCATGAGACCGGTGGTCCAATGGTTGAGAGAACGAGGGGTACGCCTGATAATTTACCTCGACGACATTCTAATTATGGCACAGTCGAGGGAACTCTTGATGAGTCACCTGTCTTGGACTCTCCAACTGTTACAAGATCTGGGCTTCCTTTTGAATCTGGAGAAGTCGGTCCTGACTCCATCGCAATCGATGGATTTTTTGGGTTTTCAGATCAATTCTCTCACGTGTCAGTTACTTCTTCCCTTGAGGAAGAGAGTGGCTATCAGGAAGGAATTGAGGAGAGCGCTTGCCTCTCCGACAATATCATTACGGACACTAGCTCGCCTCGTAGGTCTGTTGGCGGCGTCCATTCAGGCGATATTCCCGGGCCCCTTGCATTACAGGGCCCTTCAGAGATTGAAAATTTTGCATTTACGCAAGGGTCTCTCGTATGCACAACAGATAGCCCTCTCAGCGGAGGCTCGTACGGAGATCAATTGGTGGTTAGACCATATGGATGCCTGGAACGGCAGAGCCATTTTCTCCTCCAGTCCGGATGTAGTGATAGAGTCAGATGCGAGTCGCTAGGGCTGGGGAGCGCGGTGCGGGACCATGGAGACAGGGGGTCGTTGGTCTCAGGAGGAGCTAAAATTGCATATCAACTGCTTGGAACTTCTGGCGGGAGCGTTTGCGATTCGAACTCTGGCCCCGCAGAAGATGTCTTGTTGCATTCTTCTACGCATGGACAATGTGTCCACGGTGAGATACATAAATCGACTCGGAGGGACCCGATCTCGTCTCTTGGCAGAGATAGCCAAGGACTTCTGGCATTATTGCCTGGACCATCGTCTGGTGGTGACGGCGGAGTATATTCCCGGGTCGTCCAACGTGATTGCCGATTGGAATTCACGACATTTGCGGGACAGCAGCGACTGGAAGCTGCATCCCAGCAGTTTCGAAGCGTTGAATCTCAAGTGGGGACCCTGTGTGCTGGACCTGTTTGCGTCCAGACTAAACAGTCAGCTTCCACGGTTCTACAGTTGGCGGCCGGATCCTCTAGCGGTCGGCTCGGACGCCTTTCTTCACTCGTGGACGACGGGCATTCTATATGCCTTTCCACCATTTGCCATGATTCCGAGAGTGTTGGCTCACGTTCGCAGACAGACAGCAGAACTAGTCCTGGTTACACCTTGTTGGAAAGCGCAAGCATGGTTTCCAACCGCCTTGACCTTGGCCTGTGCGCCTCCAGTGCGTCTTCGGTCGTTTCCGGACATTCTCACGGATCCTCAGGGGCTGCGCCACCCGTTAGTGTTGCAGAACCAGCTGGTTCTCATGGCCTGGAGACTTTCAGGCGTCGTTGGCAGGTGCCGGGAGTTTCGCAAGACACTCTCTTTTTCTTATCCCAGGCTTGGGCACCCTCCACACACAAGCGATATGAATCGGCTTGGAAGCGATGGGTTAGTTGGTGTGGTGAGCGACAGAGTGATCCCGTGGGATCCGATATTCATCTAATCGTGAATTTCTTGTCGGAATTAGCCAAGTCCGGTTTGGCGTACCGGACGGTGAATAACTTTACATCGGCTATTTCAGCGGGCCATCCGCATTTGGAGGGCAGACCGGTGGGGGAACATCCCTTGGTTTGCAAGGTGGTGCGAGGGATTCGATTAGTGAACCCTCCTCAACCTAGGTACACCGCACTTTGGGATGTGTCGGTGGTTTTGCGTTTTTTGAGGAATTGGCCGAATAATGAAGCCCTGTCTAGGAAACAATTATCGGCAAAATTGACAGTCCTACTGTGTCTAATTTCATGTAGACGAGTGTCGGATGTGCGAGCATTGGATTTGGCAGGTAGAGTATTTACTCCTTCGGGAGTTTCCTTTACGATTTCCAGACGTACTAAGACGCATTCTCAGTGTATTACATACCCTGCATTTCCTCATCACAGCAAATTGTGTGTGGTCAAGTGTTTGAAGGTTTATGAAGATTGTACTAGGGAGTTTAGATCTGATGTTTCAGGACAATTGTTAATTGCTCTTCAGCGACCTTTTCGCCCGGTCACATCTGCAACCCTGGCCAGATGGGTCACTTGGTTACTGGGTCTTGTGGGGGTGGATGTTTCCATTTTTGGAGCTCATTCTGTTAGGGGAACTATGGCCTCTAAGTCTTTTGGGGCGGGTTCCCGGTTGCAAGACATCATGACTGTGGCGGACTGGTCGGCTGATTCCACATTCAAAACGTTTTATCATAAACCTATTGTGGATGTAGCTTCGGTGGTGGTGAATCAACTTTAAACTAGCATAATCAGAGCCTCCGTGGACTGCCATAGAATGAAAAATTGTCTAGCAAGCGCGACAAAGAATTTTCAATTCTATTAAGGACACGGAGGCGAGGATTATCCCACCCAAGCTTCGGGATTGATAACATTATGGTGTAATTGTTATAACGTTGTACCCACCCTGTATTTCTGTACATTGACTTCAACGCCAGTTTTGTATGGACGTTACGATGTCAGTTTCCATTCCAGGTGAACAGACCAAGCAATCTTGAGGTTCTGGAGTTTTGGCATCGGCAAAGATGACACGGCTTGCCAGGGTGATTTTTCCAGGTTGACATAAGACAGAGGACAACATCTTCCGGAGATGAAGTTCGGGGTTCAAGTTTGGACGCACGTCGATGAGGAAATCGGTGGTCCGGTGTTCGACAATCAAGTTTGTGGACTGTGTTTACGAGTTTCACGCAAAGAAAGAGGAAGTGATGTCGCGAGTTCAGACTTTATATACTAAGTACTGATAGTGATTGGTGCATACTATGGAGGGGGTTGTACTTCCGGGGTATGCAGAAAGTTTAAAGTTGTTTTAATTGGCTGCTGGGTTTTTGCAGTAAAGCAAAGAGAAGCATAATCCTCGCCTCCGTGTCCTTAATAGAATTGAAAATTCTTTGTCGCGCTTGCTAGACAATTTTTCATCCTCGCCTCCGTGTCCTTAATAGAATTGAAAATTCTTTGTCGCGCTTGCTAGACAATTTTTCATTCTGTGTCCTGCTATTTTTGTATGTTCTATTTTGTAACATTTCTCTCATGTAACGTAACTGGTTCTATTGTACAGCGCTCTGACACCTTCGGGTAAAGTCCGTGCTTTATAAAAATGCATAAATAAATAAATATCAAGTAAAGGTTGTAAATCAATAATACATGCAGCTCTTTGCATCGGATTGCCTAGTGAGCTGAACTGGGCGTGACTTAACTTCTGCGCTTGCGCCTAAAGAGAGTGTCTGACCATTCAGGCATGCGCAGTACGAATAAAAGGTTTCCCCCTGCATTCTGACGCTGAGCATACTTTATAATAAAACTGAACGAATGACTTGGAGTGAGGTGTCTCACCTTCCACGCACGCGTTGTATGGCGTCCGACCATCCACGCATGCGTAGTATAGTATCTCTTACTCCGCACATGCGCAGTGGCGTGCGTTGGACTATTTCCTGCCCTCCCGGGAGCTCCCTGTCAGGCTTCCCTTCAACCGCCCACCCTTCCCCTGCTTTACCCGGACCCCGATCTTTCAGCTGCAAAGAAACACAGCACGGAAATGTCCCAGCAGAACCCAGATACGGTGAGTCTGAAGGTGGGAGTGTCCATGGGTGGCTCAGACGGGCGGGTCATGGGGGTGGGAGTGGTCATCGGCCTGGCTAATGGGGGGGGGGGGGGGGGGAGAGTGGTTTTCTGCCTGGCTCATGGGGGGGGAGTGATCATCGCCCTGGCTAGTGGGGGAGGGGGGGGGGGAGTCTTTTCCCTGGCTCGTGGGGGGGGTCATCGCCCTGGCTCGTGAGGGGAGGGGGGGGTCATCGCCCTGGCTCTTGGGGGGGAGGGGGTCATCGCCCTGGCTCGTGGGGGGGAGTTGTCAACTGCCAGGCTCTGGGGGGAGTGGTCATCTGCCTGGCTCTTGGGGGGGGGAGTGGTCATCGCCCTGGCTCGTGGGAGTGGGGGGGAGTGGTCATCGCCCTGGCTCGTGGGGAGGGGTGGTCACCTGCCTGGCTCGTGGGGGGGGAGAGTGGTCATCGCCCTGGCTCGTGGGAGTGGGGGGGAGTGGTCATCGCCCTGGCTCGTTGGGAGGGGTGGTCACCTGCCTGGCTCGTGGGGGGGGGTTGGTGGTCATCTGCCTGGCTCGTGGGGGGCAGTGGTGGTCATCTGCCAAGCTCGTGGGGGGTGGTGGTCATCTGCCTGGCTCATGGGGGGGAGGGGATGGTCATCTGCCTGGCTCATGGGGGGGAGGGGATGGTCATCTGCCTGGCTCATGGGGGGGAGGGGATGGTCATCTGCCTGGCTCATGGGGGGGAGGGGATGGTCATCTGCCTGGCTCATGGGGGGGAGGGGATGGTCATCTGCCTGGCTCATGGGGGGAGGGGATGGTCATCTGCCTGGCTCGTGGGGGAGGGGGTGGTCATCTGCCTGGCTCGTGGGGGAGGGGGTGGTCATCTGCCTGGCTCGTGGGGGAGGGGGTGGTCATCTGCCTGGCTCGTGGGGAGGGTGTGGTCATCTGCCTGGCTCGTGGGGAGGGGGTGGTCGTCTGCCTGGCTCGTGGGGAGGGGGTGGTCGTCTGCCTGGCTCGTGGGGAGGAGTGGTCATCTGCCTGGCTCATGAGGGGGGGTGGTGGTCATCTGCCTGGCTCGTGGGTGGAGTGATGGTCATCTGCCTGGCTCGTGGGTGGAGTGGTGGTCATCTGCCTGGCTCGTGGGGGGTTGGTGGTGGTCATCTGCCTGGCTCGTGGGGGGGTGGTGGTCATCTGCCAGGCTCTGGGGGGAGTGGTCATCTGCCTGGCTCTTGGGGGGGGGAGTGGTCATCGCCCTGGCTCGTGGGAGTGGGGGGGAGTGGTCATCGCCCTGGCTCGTGGGGAGGGGTGGTCACCTGCCTGGCTCGTGGGGGGGGGAGAGTGGTCATCGCCCTGGCTCGTGGGAGTGGGGGGGAGTGGTCATCGCCCTGGCTCGTTGGGAGGGGTGGTCACCTGCCTGGCTCGTGGGGGGGGGTTGGTGGTCATCTGCCTGGCTCGTGGGGGGCAGTGGTGGTCATCTGCCAAGCTCGTGGGGGGTGGTGGTCATCTGCCTGGCTCATGGGGGGAGGGGATGGTCATCTGCCTGGCTCATGGGGGGGAGGGGATGGTCATCTGCCTGGCTCATGGGGGGGAGGGGATGGTCATCTGCCTGGCTCATGGGGGGAGGGGATGGTCATCTGCCTGGCTCATGGGGGGAGGGGATGGTCATCTGCCTGGCTCGTGGGGGAGGGGGTGGTCATCTGCCTGGCTCGTGGGGGAGGGGGTGGTCATCTGCCTGGCTCGTGGGGGAGGGGGTGGTCATCTGCCTGGCTCGTGGGGGAGGGGGTGGTCATCTGCCTGGCTCGTGGGGAGGGTGTGGTCATCTGCCTGGCTCGTGGGGAGGGGGTGGTCGTCTGCCTGGCTCGTGGGGAGGGGGTGGTCGTCTGCCTGGCTCGTGGGGAGGAGTGGTCATCTGCCTGGCTCATGAGGGGGGGTGGTGGTCATCTGCCTGGCTCGTGGGTGGAGTGATGGTCATCTGCCTGGCTCGTGGGTGGAGTGATGGTCATCTGCCTGGCTCGTGGGTGGAGTGGTGGTCATCTGCCTGGCTCGTGGGGGGTTGGTGGTGGTCATCTGCCTGGCTCGTGGGGGGGTGGTGGTCATCTGCCTGGCTCGTGGAGGGGTGGTGGTCATCTGCCTGGCTCGTGGGGGGGTGGTGGTCATCTGTTTGGCTCGTGGGGAGGAGTGGTCATCTGCCTGGCTTGGGGGGGAAGTGGTCATCGCCTCGTTCGTGGGGGAGGTCATCTGTCTGGCTCGTGTGGGGGGTCATCTGTCTGGCTGGTAGGGAGGAGTGATCATCGCCCTGGCTCATATGGGGAGTGTCCATCAGCCTTGCTCATGGGGGGGGGGGGGGGTCATTGGCCTGGCTAGTGGGGGGAAGTGGTCATCGGCCTGGCTCTGGAGGGTGGTCACTGGCCGGGCTTGAGAATTGTTTACCTTGACCAGTGGAGCAGTTGAAGATGCTTGGGATGGGGCTATAAAATGTGTTTAGATAAATCCCTATTTCACACACAGGCAGATGTGTCCACTGTAGGGTATTTCTGCTGATTCTGTGCTGCTCAAGTAGACCTGCCCCCCAGCTCTGGTGCCTCAGGACTTTATTCTCCCTCCTGGCAGAGTCACCTAATAGCGACATGAGCCGCCCCTGGTAGAACGCAGCACTCAAGTCTCTGCTCTTAGCAGGCGATTATTCCTAGAATGAACAGATGGTTTGACAATGCTCATCCGGGCCCGGGCCCACATCCGGACAGAGCACTACCGAAGTGGATCCTGCCCCACAGTCCTATCAGTGAGTACTGACTGCATGATCCTCCTGATTGCTATGTAGCCTGATGAAACTCCAGCGAGTGCCCCCAGACCCTAACATGCCACAATGCAAACCATAACAGGCCTGCTCCCACCTCCCCTGACCCTGCGGCTGTGACATCTGTGCTCTCTATATGGCTATGAAGAGGGTGCAACTCTATTTCAACATTTCAATCTGCAAAAGATTCAGCCTACACGTTTCATGCTGCATGCTGAAGACCGCAGTGCTTAATTTGTAGTAAAAAGTGAGTGCCACGGCCCCTCTAGGGAGGCCACTGCACCCAGCACCATCCATTTCCCCTGACAGCGCTGCCAATGATAGAGCCAACACACGTACCATTGCACTCCTACAAGCAGGGCCCGTTCTAGGATTTTTGGGGCCCCGGGCGAAGGGGGATGTGCGAGACCCCTCTAATTTACATAAGTGACACCTTCAGGGCTCCGGAAGCTGCTTTGTGCAGACTCCTAAATGTATCATAAACAGCTCCCTGAGCTCCGGAGTCATTCCAGACTGCCTCAAAGTTGGCCAAGTCACGCCATTACTGAAAAAACCAGGCTTGGACACCAATGATTTGAATAACTACAGACCCGTCTCCAATCTTCCTCTCCTGGCCAAAACATTGGAAAAGTGCGTTCTCCTCCAACTGACACAACACATGGACAGCATCAACCTCCTGGACCCCCACCAATCGGGCTTCAGAAAAGGGTGTAGCTCAGAGACAGCGATCCTTAATATCATGGATGATCTACACAAGTCCCTCAATTCAGACCAATGCTCCCTACTCATCCTCCTGGACCTATTGGCAATCTCCGATACGGTTGACCACCAACTACTCATTAAGGTACTCCAAGAAAGGTTAGGGGCTGAAGAGGCAGTCTTACACTGGTTCGGCTCCTTTCTCCAAAATCGCTCTCTAAGAATCAAAATCAACAACTTCAGGTCGGACCTTCATCCTGTCAGCAGAGGCGTCCCTCAAGGATCAGTCCTCTCCCTGCAACTATTCAACATATGCATGGAACCCCTCACCACCATTCTCAAAAGATCCAACATTCCCTTCCATCTCTCTGTGGACGACACCCAGATCTATCTCGAAACCTCCTCCATTGAAGACATCCAAAGACTCAAGGACACTCTCAGAGAAGTCCAACACTGGCTCTCATCAAACCACTTGAAATTGAATCGACAAAACGGAAATCCTCCTCATTTCTAACAAAACGGAAAACCCCCAAGTCACAGCTAAAAGCTAAAAGCAATTGAGGCTCTCAGCGAAAATCTCTACCTGGCCAACTTCGTCAAATCGCTGTGAATCACTTTGGACCCCAAACTAAGCATGGTTAAACACATCAAGAACACAGCAAAGAGTGCCTCCCTCAACCTGAAACTACTAAGCAAGATAATACCCTTCATCCCGAACAACGACCTCAAACAAGCGACACAATCCTTGGTACTTTCCATATTGGATTATGGAAATGCAACCCTCACAGGCACAGTAAAATCACACCTAGCTCCCCTCCGATCAACCCTGAATGCAGCTGCAAGAATGGTCACCGTAGTAAAAAAATATGACCACATCTCGCCCGCACTCAGAGAGTTGAAATGGCTCCCAGTTGAAATTCGTGCCAATTTCAGAACTGCCTGCCTCACACCCAAAGCCGTTCACACTGGGAAACCCGCATAAATGGCCTCCAAACTCACAAAGGCCGGTCAGACAAGGAACCTCAGGAGTTCAAATATTCTACTCGTCATACCGCCGAAATTCCGTAAACAAAAAAACGCAGCATGATCCTTCTCTGGAAATGCGCCCAAAATCTGGCACTCCATCCCAGTTCATATCAGGACCATCCCTTCCTTTCCAAAGTTCAAAAGGTAGCTCAAAGACCTCTTCTTCAAGCGCACTCTCCCAAATGGATAGAATGCCATTAAAACTCATGAGTGTACACACTTTGGCACAATGACACTTTGAAACTAAGTCCTCTACCTCATGCCTAGCCCGACTCCTTCCCACTATCCCCCCCGTTCGGAAGGATACGAAGCTTGAAATTCTGTGCTCTCTATTACGAGACTATTGCAACTTCCCGGTCTCCAGCATCATACAACGTGCAAAGTCTCCCTCTGCACCTTGAGGCTTTTCGTGTGACCACCGCTATAATACCTGTCTGTTTAATACTGCTATAATATGTGTTCTCCTCTACTAAGTGTTGTAAAGCGCTCCGATACCTTCGGGTCTGGCGAGTGCTATATAAAAGTCTGAAACAAATAAAATAATAAATACTCCTCCTGGGCCACAGCTCCCCTCTCTGCCACCTACAAGCACCTCTTGCACAGCTCTTACCGGGCTGAAGGTGTGAGAATAGCTTGGGTGCTGAGAGTTAGAACTGTGCAGACGGTAAAGTGCTGACAATGGGCCTCCCGCAGTGTCTGTCAATGGGCAGCTGGGCAGGAAGCCTAATTGCAGGACAAAATGCGTCTCCTTGCAACTGGCACAAGATGAAGTGTCTCCCTCCCCTAGGAGCCCCCCTCCTTTAAGCCCAATTGCAAACAGACACCTTTCTTCGATGGGATCCGCAGGGGCACAAGAGGTTTGGTGGTGTGTTGCACTGGTGTGGGGCCCCATGCTGGTGGCCTGAGTACAAGGCCCTGGGCAGCTGCCCACGCCTAGCGCCTGCCCTGCCTACAAGTGTGACAATTCAAACTATTCCAGGCCACCCAAAGCTATAATAATGGTGTGAGCAACAGATTTTATTCATTTTTAATGTAAATTGACTTATTAAACACTCCAAAAGGTGGAGTGGTGCACTACTCTGAAGCAAAGTTTGTTTCTCAATAAGTCATATAATCTTGTTTTTTTGTCTTGGTAAATCCTTTATTTTCATAAGCATCCAAACAGTTAAAGTTACCAGCCAACGCGTTTTGTTCATATACAATGAACTTCTTCAGGGCATAACATGAAGTACGATCTTGGGGGCGAAGGTCCTGAGTTCCCCCTGGTGTTTCCTGTAAGCACAGTGCGGGCTTGCTCCAGAAGCTGGAGTCGTGGCGCAGTGGAGTTGCAAGTGCACAAACTAATGTGACTGTATGGGCCTCCTTGATAAGGGCCAATAAGGCAGCAGACGTCGGCTCCATTCAATTGAGCGGAGCCCACGTCTGCCGCCAGCTACTCAGAATCAGTGCCAGGGGAGCGTTTCAGGGTCAGGTGCAGTTTGGGGCTAGGACACAGGTTCTTGCCAGGAGGGGCTGAGGCTGTAGGTGCAGCCGCGGCCAGGAGAGCGTTTCAGGGTCCGGTGCAGTTTGGGGCTAGGACACTGGTTCTTGCCAGGAGGGGTTGTGGCTGTAGGTGTAGCCGCGGCCAGGAGAGCGTTTCAGAGTCAGGTGAAGTTTGGGGCTAGGACACAGGTTCTTGCCAGGAGGGTTTGAGGCTGTAGGTGCAGCCGCGGCCAGGAGAGCGTTTCAGGGTCAGGTGCAGTTTAGGGCTAGGACAAAGGTTCTTGCCAGGAAGGGGTTGAGGCTGTAGGTGCAGGCGCGGCCAGGAGAGCGTTTCAGGGTCAGGTGCAGTTTAGGGCTAGGACACAGGTTCTTGCCAGGAAGGGGTTGAGGCTGTAGGTGCAGCCGCGGCCAGGAGAGCATTTCAGGGTCAGGTGCAGTTTGGGGCTAGGACACAGGTTCTTGTTAGGAGGGTTGAGGCTGTAGGTGCCGCAGCGGCCAGAAGAGCGTTTCAGGGTCAGGTGCAGTTTGGGGCTAGGACACACGTTCTTGCCAGGAGGCTTAGAGGCTGTAGGTGCTGCCGCGGCTAGGAGAGCATTTCAGGGTCCGGTGCAGTTTGGGGCTAGGACACAGGTTCTTGTTAGGAGGGTTGAGGCTGTAGGTGCCGCAGCGGCCAGAAGAGCGTTTCAGGGTCAGGTGCAGTTTGGGGCTAGGACACACGTTCTTGCCAGGAGGCTTAGAGGCTGTAGGTGCTGCCGCGGCTAGGAGAGCGTTTCAGGGTCCGGTGCAGTTTGGGGCTAGAACTCGGGTTCTTGCCAGGAGGGGTTGAGGCTGTAGGTGCAGCCGCGGCCAGGAGAGCGTTTCAGGGTCAGGTGCAGTTTGGGGCTAGGACACAGGTTCTTGCCAGGAGGGGTTGAGGCTGTAGGTGAAGCCGCGGCCAGGAGAGCTCTTCAGGGTCAGGTGCAGTTTGAGGCTAGGACACAGGTTCTTGCCAGGAGGGTTTGAGGCTGTAGGTGCAGCCGCGGCCAGGAGAGTGTTTCAGGGTCAGGCGCAGTTTGGGGCTAGGACACAGGTTCTTGCCAGGAGGGGTTGAGGCTGTAGGTGAAGCCGCCGCCAGGAGAGCTCTCCAGGGTCAGGCGCAGTTTGGGGCTAGGACACAGGTTCTTGCCAGGAGGGTTTGAGGCTGTAAGTGCAGCCGCGGCCAGGAGGGTGTTTCAGGGAATGTATCTACAGAGTTCTTCGAATCACCTCAATGTTGTTGAAAGTGCACGGGGCACCTGGTTCTTCATTCACTGTATCAGGGAAGGACGGGGATAATGGTTTACCAGTCCCTTTTGCTTTGCATGAAGGCACACATGTCAACAGATGAACATACTTCCACACACAAGGAAGATGGATTAGTGGTTACTACAAAAGTGAGAAGCCATTCCTAAATCTCAATAAATATAAGTGTCGTCTCTCTGCGAATGAACACTCCTGACCATGTCATGTATATCGTTCTCTTGCAGGTCCCGGTTACAATGCTTGATGTCTCTGCGTATTTCTCCGGGGAGGAGTGGAAGCTCTTGCACGGTTGGCAGAAGGACCTTTACAAGAACGTGATGAAGGAGATCCACCAGGCCTTGGTCTCCCTGGGTAATGTAAACAGCTTTAAACTTGGTAAAATGTTTGCAAACCTTGTGCTTGATTATAGACGCAATACACAGTCACCAGTTACTTTACTCACGTAAATGGGTATAATGTGTGATTTTAATGCTTCGTTCCCAGCTCTAAAAAATACTCAAATTGAGAAAAAATGTCTAATTCTATACCCCGACCATGATTCCAATCTGAAGCTGGGTATTTTAACATCATTTATGTGGGGACCCGTGAAGCTGTGACATACACGCCAACTGTGATGCTGAATATTTAGATTGGCAATTGCACGTTCTTATAGGCACTTGAACACCACCATGGTATTTGCCATATGTGACACCTACCGTAATGGAATGGTATTTATTTAATCAACCACAAGGGATGAAAGGCAGAGTCAACCAGCTGTCATTTAAACTTTTGTGTGTGTGGGGCCATCTGAACTGGAGGCGGAAGTCTAGTGCATTAACCCACTGAGCTACCTTCCCATAATGACACAGTAACATTTGCAACTTCTTATGCATTGCAACAAATGTCAATACGTCTAAGGGGCTTCCCCACAAAATCTATAGGATCTGAACTAATACTTGTAGGTCTGAGTCACAAACATTAGAATAATTTTGAAGCATAGAAATACGTTTTATTTGTCCTAGTTTTATTTTTGCTTTGGTGTATACAACCTTCTAAATGGTTACCCATGAGGGTTTATAATTCATTGATTTCCATGCATGCATCTTCAGAATAAACGCGAAAGGTAGACTGGCCCCAGGCAGAGATCTGCCGGATTAGGGAACTAGACTAAAGTATATTTTAAACTCGTTATCCTTGTGTCTAGACAAATATATTTCTGAAAAAACAGTTCCTTTAGATAGTTTTGACGAAAGTCCATCTACTTAACCATAGTTGCACTTTTAGCAGGGACGGGGGAGGAGGGTGAAGAGGTTCCAGGGCCATTGTGTATTTTCCCTGCTCGGGTCCACCATGCAGTGCTTTGTAACAAGAGAGGAGCTGGGATGTGGACGCAGATAGACTTCTAGCCTCATAACGCATAGCAAGGGTAAGTTGTTACATGATATTTCATGCGTGTCCTCCTGTTTAAGTATGTTGATGCTGCTACTGCATGCTTTGCGTATGCCTACAGATCTCTTAATCTTGGGAATTAGAGATTGTTGGATGCCTTGCTAGTGTTGCACCAGATCCTGAATGTGATGTGGGATTCTCTAAAAGTTGGTGTGATTCTGTGAAACTTTCATGAGAGAGGCTGCTGTGTACAGGACACTTGGCTGGAGTTCTGCTGAGCTCACCAGCTGAGTATTACCTCCATCGATGTAGGCTAGCGTCTGTGCTTGGATGGCAGTTCTGAAGGCCACGTCAAATAAAAAGACCTTTACTCTGTGGTGATGGGCCTGGCGAGGCTGATTTATAAGATTGAGTCCATCCAGTTCATATACAAGTATGGTGGACACGCTGTGCTTACGGGCTTGCCTCAAAATCCTCATGGCTCCTCAGTGGTTACTACCTCGTGGGCCACCATGCTGGCTTTAGTCAACAGGGATGAACCACAGAAATATGACTTTGACCTCAAACAGTACAAAAATACAATCGCATCAGAGCTGTAACAGATCTGCATCGATGCAGTAATGTTCACTTTTCTACCGGGCTCCAAATAGGGTCAGAACTCTCTTGGCTGAGTGGGCAAAATTATAAATAAAATGCTGAGTAACGGCTTCATCCCCCCCCCTTTCTGTTGTTATGCCCATTATTTGCTTTTGTTAGCTTCTCCACATGAAGGATGAGGGCCGTGTAGGTCAAGCACAAGGACTTATTCATAAGAAATCGCGTTTAAGTGGGCACGTTAAAACAACCATTCTATTCCGGGTAGTGACCATGTACCTGGTAGATACCAACACAACCAAGCGCAGTAGTTACTGGGTGTCTACTTTTCTGATTTATTTGGGATGGCGAAGGCTAACCTGATAAGACTGCAGGTTGTTACGCATTTCAAGTGCCCAAATTCAGAATGTGTGGTTTTTACCCTCAAGATTTGCACAGTGTTTAACTTTGTGAAAGTGATGTCGGGAAATAATTGGAGTTTGGAAATTTCCCCAAATCTTGGGAATCCCGCTTTACACCCAAATCGGGATTTCGATGATAGTTGGAATGAGTGTAAGTCAGTAAATGACAAGAGAATTCCTAATATGCCTTTAGGGTGTAGAACTGGCATTGGTTGATAACCTCTGAATTTAGATTAATAATGCCTATGATTCCCCTGCATATTCTTAATTATACTGCATTCACACTGAATAATCGCAACACTTACTGCATAGTAACAACTTTTTAAAAACTTTGAATACTAGGTCCTCTGATTGCGACTACTGTCTTTTCATTAAGAGCTAATGAAAAGGAAGATCTGAGCCCTCGGGCCACTCGAGAGTCCGAGGGAATGCCCGTGGATAATCATTCCACAGGTGAGTACAGAAGAACTTTAGTTGTGGGGGCTCCTATTGGGGCAGAGAGCAGAAGATCATTGTAAACAATGTATTTATCACTGGACATTATAGCATTTATTGTTCCCACTCTGATTTATTCACTCTGACATTCAATGTTTGGAATTATCCACCTCAGGCGATTAATAATTGTGTGTTGTGAATTGGGAGCTGACTCCCAAAGGAGGGTTTTTCTTCCTCTTGGCTATCCTGCATCGACTCTGCACCATTCCAGAAATACTGATTCCGCGTTCCACACCTGAGAACATAAGTATGGACCAGTATGGTAGAGTCTATCAATTGGTGGATTTGTGGAGCGCTACTTGTCGCCCATGAGGGTATCCAGGCGCTGTCAGGGTTCAGTTGATTAGCCAGGTCTTCAGGGACCTTCAAAACTTTGGAAGAGATGGGGGGTGCGTGGATGAAAGGGTAGTTTGTTCCATGTCTTTGCTGATAGGCAGGAGAAGGAGCAACCTTTGCAACTGCTATGTTGAATGCAGGGGGTGAGGGTTAGTGAAAGGTATGCGGAGCGGTGGTGTTTGGTGGGCTAATGGAAGTTCAGGTGGTTGACAAGTAGGATTAGCCCTCGTTGTTTGATGGAGGATAGCAGGGACCAGATGTGCTGAGTAGTCCGTTGTATCCTGCAGCTGTATGGTGGCAGGGGCACTGCACACGTGTATGCTAGAAGTGCCGCCTAGAGAATCTGTGGTGTCAGTCCTTCCCCTGCACCATCTGTGCCTGGCAAGAGCAGTCCCAATTCATGGGTCCACAGAAGGCATTTTTCACCCACACCCTCAGACATGTCATCACACTACCTTGGCTTGCAAACAGTTGCCAGAACATAACATTCTCCAGAGGTTAGCTCAGATACAAACATGGTGGACCGCCCGAGCCCACGGCCCTGCTTTAACATCCACATGGCTCCTCGGTGGCTTACTCCCTCGTGGGGGCCACCATGCAGACTCTAGTCAACAGGACCTTTCACTTTGCGTTTCTTGTCAGGGCTCTGCTCCTCAATGCCTTCCACCCCAGGGAAGCTCATATCCAGAGCTCATATCCAGAGTACCCCCCCCCCCCCCCACCCCCCCCATGTATTCACATGGTGTTTTGCTACTGCAGTGCTCTTAAGAAAGGCAGTAACTTGCCATCTCGTGTTATATGGGAATAGCTGCTCAGAGAGGGAAATGAGGGCTCGTAGACATTCGGCCACCTGACAGGACCCAAAAGAAAGCTCTATTCAAGTTGTCGAAGCCAAATGGAAGGACAAAAATCAAGCTGAAGCAAACCACAATCATTTGCAAGAACTAACCTTGTGCCCTCAGTCAGACAGCAGTCTAGTTGCCTATATTTTAAGAGTCACTCAGTACCTGTGCAGTGTGCTGCACGTAAAGTATCCGGCCCACACTTCATGGCAAAATTAAGGACCCCAAATATGGGGACAGCCCAGATAATGCAGAAGAGGGCCAGTGGGCTTCCTGATTCAGGTAACAAGACCTGTGCCCATGACCTATTATCAAATGCTCTCAGCCTCCTCCATGCCTTATATGAGGGCGTAGCCACCCTCGACTGTAAAGATGAACACACTTTGAGGGCACCCCCAATACAGCAGAGCCTAAGGCTTTTCCATCCGATGTTAGCAACGCTTATTGCGTACCATGAGGCAACCGTCAGAGTGTCAAATCTGCTGGTAGATAAGCACAAGACCTTGTTAAGGAAGTGCAGCAAAAAAACAGCTCTTCGAACTTTAGATGTGCTGTTCTAGTGTTAGGAGAAGGAGGGACCTGGCAGCCCTGTTTTATTGGGCCTCTCTAAAACCTTTAACACCCTTTGCAAATGTGTCTGTCGCAAAGGCAAATTCTCTTCCTTGATGTATTTTTTCTTTTTTTTATAAAATGATGATCATTTGGCTTTGTAGAGCTTTTTAAAAAGAACAATTGACGGACAGAATGCAGAACAATGTCATACATTCACCCCAGTATAGAGATGTGGGCCTAAATCCATCGTTTTTTTGCTCCCCATGCCATTCCAGTTTGAACCCCGCCATATGCAAATCAGTCTTGACCCTGCGCCCAGATCTGTGCCTGGGGGTGAGTGTCTGAAAAGTTTGAGCACTCCGTCCATCATCTCCTTGTGTTTGCTTTGTTTGCCCTAAGTTGGCAGGGTATGCCCAGACGTGGGTCACTTGCTCACTTTGCCACTGGATTCAAGCTAGCCTGGCTGATGAGGGGTGTTACCCCGAAACAGTTCCCAGGGTGCTTGTTTCCAGTTCAGGCATGACCAGGCTTGGCAATTCGGGCTGGAGAGTTCCCATGAGGCAAAGGATCAAGACTGATTTGCATATAGCTGGGTCTGAACTGAGGTGGCAAAGTGAGCGAAAGAACAAGGTGGATTCAACCCAGATCTGTGACTGGGGGTGAGTGTCTGAAAAGTTTCAGCGCTCCGTCCATCTCCTTGTGTGAGCTTTTCTCCTATACAGAAGCTTATCTGTGGTTAGCTACTGGGCGCACATTTTTTCTTTACGACGTCAGAAGCATGACAGTGTGAACCACTGCTAAAGAAACCGTCTGCAAATCCACTTAGCCAATCGAATTACTCCACCTCAAATCTTTTCCTCCATTTTCAGCAAAATAATTGAAAAAACTGATCAATCAACAGTTATCACCATATGTTATGTTACGTTATTTTTTTCTATTTTTTTCTTTGAAATAAGTGGATAGTGAGGAGGGGAGAAAGAGAGGGGAAATGGTTTGTAGGTACCTAGAGGAGAATAATCTTTTAGATCCTTCTCAGTCAATCTTCAGGGCATAACCGCCAAACAGTTTAACATCGGCATCCCTTCCCATTAAGAAAGCCTTTTATTGGTGTGCCGTTCATAGCGCAGACATTTTGTGTAGAGAGCTCTATCTTCATAGCAGACCCAGCTCCAGCAATCCAGCCGAGGTTCAGGTTGCTATTCCTGGCTCGTGTCCAACCACAACCTATCTTCCGATCAGGAACAGGAGGTAGATCTTTCTCTTGTCTTGTGGCATGGCACTGGAAAGAGCCTCCAGATAATATACATCTAATGTCTAACTTTCGGTGTTTCGGGTTAGCTGCTTTAGATTAGCCAGCACCATTTCTGCTTCCATAGTTCTCCGTAAGGTGCACCAGGGAGACCCTGTTCAGATATTGTTCCACCTTCACTCCAGGTTACTCTTACAGAAGTGAGAATGTGCGTTATAAGAGTCATTGACGTAATATGACGTGATGGTTTTCAATGTATATGTTCCTCAGTCGTAATCTCAGGACAACTCTGTGCTTGGCATTCTGGGATTCTGCTGATGGCTCTCTGAGGTGACGCAGTTGTTGCTTCACATCACTGGGTATTTAGTAAAATTGCTTTCAGTGCGAGTATCAGGAATGCAGATCATTGCTTTGTGGAAGGTTCTTTAATGCAAAATTTATAACCAATGAGACTGTCCTGTCCACGTGGCCTTCAGTCACTCAGTGAGGGATCTGGCCTGAGCTAGTGTTGTAGCTGTGGATGTCACACTGCGACCCAACTAGGATTTGTGTACCACCGTGGAAGTCTCTGCTGGACCGAACAGCTGCGGCACTTAATGTGAAGCAATGCAGCACTTCCTGATCAATATTTACGAAGTGCTTCAGAGTGTGATTTAAGTTTACTTCCTAAAGGGAAAAAAGCATTTCTTTACTGAATGACAAGAAATGAACGGCCACATTTATTGCTTCGTGTGAAATTACATCTAACTGTTTTTGTCTTTCATCGACAGGCGGTGTGGTTGCCCACTCTGATGCTCTATTCTGCACGAAAAGTAAGGGGAGCTCGTATCGGAGGATACCTCAAGGCATTGGCCCGAGGGGAAGCGATGATTATTTCAGCACAGGTCAGGCAGACGTGTTGTCGTGTTTACAATAAATATGTTCATGGTTATTTTGTCCCATTATGAACAGGATAAGAGCTGGAAGTAAAGTGTAAATATTCTGTCCTCTATGTTTAAATGATGCATCACCTGCCTGTACAGAATGACAGGAGCATGTACCAAAGTGCAACCCCCTGTGTAGAATGACAGGAGCAGAGAGTAAAGTGTAAACATGCTGTCCTGTTCTTTTACAAGACACATCACCCCCTGCGTAGAATGACAGGAGCAGAGAGTAAAGTGTAAACTTGCTGTCCTGTAATTTTACAAGACACATTACCCCCTGCATAGAATGACAGGAGCAGAGAGTAAAGTGTAAACATGCTGTCCTGTAATTTTACAAGACACATCACCCCATGCGTACAATGACAGGAGCAGAGAGTAAAGTGTAAACATGCTGTACTGTAATTTTACAAGACACATCACCCCCTGCGTAGAATGACAGGAGCAGAGAGTAAAGTGTAAACATGCTGTCCTGTAATTTTACAAGACACATTACCCCCTGCGTAGAATGACAGGAGCAGAGAGTAAAGTGTAAACCTGCTGTCCTGTAATTTTACAAGACACATCACCCCCTGCGTAGAATGACAGGAGCAGAGAGTAAAGTGTAAACCTGCTGTCCTGTAATTTTACAAGACACATCACCCCATGCGTAGAATGACAGGAGCAGAGAGTAAAGTGTAAACATGCTGTCCTGTAATTTTACAAGACACATCACCCCCTGCATAGAATGACAGGAGCAGAGAGTAAAGTGTAAACATGCTGTCCTGTAATTTTACAAGACACATCACCCCCTGCATAGAATGACAGGAGCAGAGAGTAAAGTGTAACCATGCTGCTGTGCACTTTTAGAAGACCCATCACCCCCTACGTAGAATAACAGGTGCACAGAGTAAAGTGTAACTACTTTTGCAAGATGTATCACCGCTTGTGTAGAATGACAGGAGCAGAGAACAAAGGGTAAACACTTTGTACATTACTTTTAGCAGAAATAAATTAAAATGTAGTGATGCGTTTCCAATGGTTAAATAAATACAATGTACAAAGAATGACGAGTGTAGAAGCAACGATGAGGGTGGTGCGAGGCCTTTCAGAGTGGCCCAGATGTAGGTGTAGTCTTGATGTTCAATCTGCAGGTCTCACAAACTGAAAGCAACTCCCTTTCAATCTCCGCGCTTTCAGAGCTGGCTGGTTTTAAGTTGCTTGTATGGATCAACGCGGCTTAATTTGCAGTTTCTGCATAAACTGCCCAGATGCAGCTCTGCCCATATCTGCGCCTTACCAAACTAATAACTAAAACAAGCCTTTCCAATGAGAATACTCACAGATGACGCCCCCACACCCCTGGAGGGTTCCCCAGATTAGAAGGCGGGGGTTCTAATTCACTGCAAGCAAGTGTGTTTATGGAAACACTGTCTAGATGCTACGCTGGTGTTATTCAGCAATCTAGATTTGATTGTAGCATTTATATAGCACTTTCTTCCCCCTGATGAGAACTCCAAGCACCTCTACTAATTCATTCACCAACTCACTCCCCTTGTAGAGCTTGAGACTCTGGACATTTCTAAGGCCCTTTACAGTGGATCACACTCTAGAGTGTGGAGGAAAGGACACGGGTGGTCCTTCTTAAGTATAGGGAAGTTCCCCAGCCCTATTCCTGATCCCTTGTGCCCCGGAAGGGCAACCAGCACATATCAGCAGGTAGAAAATGGGGCAGTGCCTTCCTCTTTGGTGCCCCTGCTTTGGCTCTCCCATGACATGAGACGATGAGGACAATGGCTGAATCAGTCTGGGCCGAAAAAGCAAAAGACAGGAGCTGCCTGAAACTGACTCTTGACGGGCATTGACACTGCCTGCAACTTTAGTTTAAAAACGGGCAGAAACATCCAGGCAGTGGGCCAGTATTCCGCTCCCTGAATTGAGGGTCCCATCAGTGGTGACTGAGAAACTCGTCGGTTCAGGGTTGAGGTATGTACCACCAACGCTCCATGCCATATTCAGAACCAGAAACCTGGGAGTTCACCAGGCGGGCTAAGAGAAGCCGCATTGGGTCCTGCCATGAGGGAAGAAGCTGGCCAGCTGCTTGGAAGGGCATTGAACGTGCTCTTGCAAGAGGACGATGCCATCTAGCAGAGGGTCAAGTGAAGGAGCCGTGGCAGGACGAACTGAAGCTGCCACTGTGACTCGAGGAAAGCCTGTGTCACTCAGCGAAAGGTAAATCTGAAAGGGATCCCCCAGCGTGCACTTAAGATGAGTGTCCACAGCTGCAGTGAAGTACCGGGTTTTAGAACCCAGCGGTGCAGGGGAACACACCCTAAGACTTCGGATTCTTCCTGTTTCAGGCCCACAGAAACACAGAGTCTTCTAGGTGAAATCAAAGATCGTATTTTATTGGCTGCAGACCAATCACAGGTATCCGAGAAGTACACCACGATGTATGTTCTCAGGAGACTGCTCCTGAACCAAAAACCAGTCTTTACTTATATACACAAAATTACGCTTTGGGGGCAACACCGCCCCTGTTTTACAAGTGGTCATTCACATATTTTAGTTTCAAAGGAACAGCAGAGCCATAATGACAATCCCACATTTCAGTTCATTAAGCATACAGTCATTGTACCCAGCGAGGCTCAGAACCCTCATCAGATAACAGCAGACCCCAATAAAACGGGCACCTCCTGCTCGTAAAACAAGCCATAAAGTAGGAACCAGAGTCAGGTGTGAAAACAGTTTAGTCAGGGATCGTGTGCGAACAGGGGCTTTATGATGGGTCGAGCCCTGATGCTAATCGCATTAGGCCGCGAGAAAGGAACCGGCCGGACAGGATCGACCTCGGGCAGCGGAGTCGGCTTGCACAGGTCAGAGAGAAGTCACAGAAGGTGTACGTGTCCTTTAGGCCTAAACATGGCCTTAGAGCGCAGCCTATGTGAGGGCAACCACAAAATGGCTACTGTACTAAAATGGAACCCAAAGAGTTCAGTATGTGGTATCGTATGCACAGTGAGTTCATTAGAGAAACATGACGAAAACACTCATACATACCGCGTTACTCATTTGCGGTTCGCTGATACCAAAATTGGCATGGTGGGACATGCCACCGACATGGTTCCAAATTTTACAGTACCACAGACCCTCCTTTTGCCCTTACATAGGCAAGAACTATACTAGTCTGAATCCAGGTCTATATTCATAAAGTCATGGAGATGTTGCTGTAGCATCATCCTATTGCTTAGCTCGTCCTTTGATACAGGTTTCCTTACACATGATGTAACACAGAGGCTACATATTACAGGGGCACACTGTATACATAAACAGAACAGGAAAAGAATGGCTAAAATCATTCCAATGACTATTAGAATCTTCCATCCCCAAGCTGATATCAGTCCCCAGAACCACCCCATCATTGACCAATCTCCTTTATCCACATGAATGGATTCGGAAATCTTATGTAGTTTGGAAATGGCCTGTTAGACTGTCGGAGCGTTATCTGGTATGAAAATACAACAGCTCGATTGGATGACCTTGCATACCCCACCACGGTCTGCAAGGATAACGTCTAGAACCATACGGTTCTGCAACGTCATCAGGCGATCCGCTTGAAGCTCAGCTGTCAAGTTACCAAGGGCACCGGCCGTTACATTAACAGTGGATTCAACTACACGGGTCAGTTGTCTCAGGTTCCGATTATTGACCATTGGTCCCCAAAACGGCAGGAAACCCAGGAAAAAGTCTCCCGCTTCCTGACCGGCAGTATCTTCCTTACTAACAACGCCTCTCACAACTCTGGTCTTGTGATAATCAGAGGCGGCAGTAAACGTTGGCGGTAGCAAATTCGCAACATAGCACGTGCCCGAGAAATCATGGGCCAACCATGTATATGCTCGATCATTGCAGACAAAGTATGTACCCTTGGCAGCCAAGAACGCAGGGGAAAACTGTGATGGAAAAGTGTATGTTCCAGTACAGTTACTCTTCCCTAGTTGAGCTCTTGGATTCTGACCATTACCTTGTAGACCGCACCGATCTATGTGGGGTACGACCCAAATCGGAGATGAACTTTTGCGCTGTTTTTCACCCAAACTGATGCTATACCCAGTCGCGTTCCAACCTATATAAGCTCGCAACTCATCCTTGGGAATGGATGTATATGCATCGATATCTCTACTCATATCTGCAACTCCTTTCATTAAGGCTTTATTGTTTGAGTTAGGTCTAGTGGAACGCGGTGGTCGCAGGGAATAGGTCTCAAGCGCAAAAAGAAACATGGTCTGGAATGCCCATGATGAACCATTATAGCTAAACGGTAGTACTAGATATGGGATGCCCTTATTAATGGTATGCGGCATCAAACCACACACCCAGCAGTTCGTTGTGTTCATAACTAGTTGGTGCTGGTGCAGGAGTTGAATGAACGAATTGTTTACAAATTCGGCACGTCTAGCTTGTTCGTGTTCTGGCAGAGGGTGGAAAGAGTGTTGGAAAACAGTAGGAAGAGGTGTGGGCTGTACAGTGGGTGCAAATGACACTTGGAAAGACAATAATACACGGTGAACAACCTTTACAACGCAACTTTTACACCGCACTACCATTACAACGAAACTATTACAACGCAAAATCTGTTACAACGCATGCCATTACAACGCATGCTATTACAACGAAATGCACTAGATGGCGTGCTAACATTAGAAATAGTGTAGTTTTACTATCCAAACACCTTCCCTACTGCAACGTGGACTGGAGTTAGAATAGTAAATTATACATTTCTAATGTCAGCACTCCATCTAGTGTACGTCGTTGTAAAAGCATGCGTTGTAAAGGCTGGCGTTGTAACAGATCTTGCGGTGTAAAAAATGCGTTGTAACGGCATGCGGTGTAAAAGCATGCGTTGTAACGTCATACATCCATAATACACAACCTACAGAAAACATCATTATGCTAGATAGTACAAACAGACATAATACTACAAAACATTTGCTATTCATTATTTTACATATTCTGCTCTTGAAATTTATTTCCTCGGTGGGCCTCTCCATCCTGAGAAACTCCATCCTCTAATCGTGCTGCTCGCGGCGGGTGAGTATCTTCTGCTAAGGAGTACACCTGTTAGTTCAGGGAACGCCCTAGACCAACCAGAACCGTAGACCTAACGTCTTCGGCTTGTACCCCAAAGTCTTGGCACCGCGACCCTGCAGCTGAACCCGGATGGTGGTTCGAAAAACAAAAAGTCAAAAAGTTTCTCAGATGAGAGAGAGCTGTACTTTTGAAAATATCAAAGAAAAATAATTTTTATTTGTCCATAGCCCTTGGCCTCAAATTATACCTGTTTTTCCCAGGTACTGTCTGGTCTTGAAACAAGAGTTCAGGCTCTGTGGTATCCAATCGGTTTGATGGCGATATAGCTTCTTGCAGAATGTCGTCACTTTCTTGTTCTGTGATTGTTCCCTTTACACGTGCATCGCTAAAAGGCACAAAACGAGGCACAGTCTCAGGCTCGGAGTCAGCGATCCTCTCCTGGACCCACCGATCATACGGTAGGGGCAAAGGGATCCTCTTGCAATGTATGCCGTGTATCCAATTCTTTTTCCCTTTCACTCGAACAGCTGATCTTGTCGATAGCAGGACTAGGTGGGGGCCGATCCAACGGGGCTCACCATTCTTTGTACGTTGAAATTTTTTAACTAGCACCCACGTTCCAGGATTAATAGGGTGTCCTGGAGCTTCAGAGGCCTGGGGCAGAGTATCGTGAACCTGTTGGTGTAAGACACGCAATTTAGCCGTCAATTCATACAGGTAATCAAGCAGTACTGGATATTCGATTTCACTGAATTTTGTCGGCCTTGGCACTCCCCAAACATTGGCCGGACGGCCAAACACAATCTCATATGGACTAAGTCCCACTCGCGAATGCACAGTCATTCTTGTTGATAGGAGTGCTAAGGGCAGAGCGTCAGGCCATTTAAGACCGGCGCTCGCCTGAATTTTGGCCAACTTAAGCTTCAAGGTGCCATTGTAGCACTCTACTAATCCAGCTGATTGGGGGTGATTTGCAGTGTGGAACTTCTGCTTAATGCCTAGTCCCTCACACACATCTTTCATCACTCGACCTACAAATTCACTCCCATTATCACTCCATACCATCCTTGGCATTCCGAACCTAGGGAAAAATTCTTTGACAAGGGCTTTAGCTGTGGATAAGGCAGTATTGTCTTTTAGGGGATATGCTTCTATCCATCTTGAAAAAGCACAAACAACAACCAGTACATATTTCAAATTGTTGCATCTTTCCATGTGGATGAAGTCTAGTTGCAGAACTTCAAAAGGATATGATGGAGGCGCAAAATGACCAGGTGGAGTTGGGGTTCCCCTACCAGGATTGTATTTCAGACATACCATGCAATTTTTGACTACATTTTCTGCACATTTAGGGATTCCAGCATTCTGCCATACTGGAGCCAACAACTTACAAATCCCTTTCACACTGATATGTGCCATTCCATGCGCCATCGTAACCACTGGAAGCACATATGCATCAGGTAACCACCATCGCCGGTGTTCTGACAAGTCAATCCAACAACCGTTTTCATCTAATTTACCCTTACTCTCTTTCCACACACTCAATTCTTTCTCTGTGGCTTCAGCTTGAAGGGACTTCACACTCTCTATCGTGTCTTCACACATTCCAACATCACCAACCCATCTTGCAGGGCCTGCAACATACATTCGGGTTGTCACATCTTTTGCTGTTTCTTTTGCGGTTTCGTCAGCAAATGCATTACCACGCCCAACATCATCGGTAACCTTCTTGTGTGCGCTGCATTTCACAATCGCAACTTGTGATGGCAAGGTCAGCGACTCAAGGAGATCATTCACTAACTGACCATTCTGAATCTTAGCTCCATGCGAAGTCAGGAACCCACGTTCTTTCCACAAACGCCCAAAACTATGGGCCACACCAAAAGCGTACTGACTGTCAGTATATATGTTCACTTTCATTCCTTTTGACAACACGCATGCTCTTGTGAGTGCAATTAATTCTGCTGCTTGGGCTGAATTATGTGGTATGCGTGCAGTTTCAACAATCGTGTGCAGAGTCGTGACCGCATACGCAGCAGTCGTATCACCGTTCGGAAGCTTGAAGCATGAACCATCCACCCATAAGGTACCATCACATTCAACCAGGGGAGTATCTTTAAGATCCACTCTCCCTTTTGTTTCTTCTTCTGTTCTGAACAGACAATCATGCTGTTCAACCTCATCTGTGTCTGCTGAAATTGGCAATAATGTGGCTGGATTCAACGTATTGCACCTCTTTATGTGCACATGACTTGCTAGCAGCGTCAACTCGTAACTTGACAATCGAGCATTAGTTAAATGCTGTGTCTTGGTCCTGTTTAACAATGTGTCCACTGCATGAGGAACCATTACAATGTGTTATTCATCACTAGTCCAGCAGACTGTCGAATAGACGCAGCTGCTGCCGCTGTAGCTCTTAAACAACTTGGCAATGCCCTCGCTACAGGGTCCAAAGTCGATGAAAAATACGCGCATGGGCGCGGTCTGTCTCCAAAAGGCTGTGTCAGTACTGACAATGCACAACCGTCCCTTTCATAAACATACAAGGTAAAAGGCTTACTATAGTCGGGGGTACCCAACACAGGAGCGGAACACAATGCCTTGCGTAATTCCACAAAACTTTTCTGACACTCCTCAGACCATGGGACAGGATTCGGTATATCTTTATATGTTAATGCTAGCAATGGTTTTGCCAATAAAGAAAAACTCGGGATCCAGTGCCTACAGTATGAAGTAATGCCCAAGAAAGCACGCACTTCTCTCTTTGTCCTCGGCACACTTAATTGTGCAATGGCTTGGATTCTTTCTGGGGTCAGCTACCTTCCCTCCTTCGAGAAGAGATGACCTAAATAGGTCACTTCTTGTCGTCAATATTGCAGCTTAGAGAGAGACACTTTGTGATGGAAGGTAGACAGATGACGCAACAATGATAATGTAGCTCCTTTATAAATCTCCTCAGTATCAGCGGCGATTAGCAAATCGTCAACATACTGGATAAGGGTAGCACCTTTAGGTAAAACCAGGGCATTAAGCTGTGCTTTTAAAGCCTGACTGTATATTGATGGGCTTTCACAGTAGCCCTGTGGAGCGCGTTTAAAACGGAAGCTTCGACCTCCTAAACAAAAGCCAAAAATATCCCTGCTCTCCTCTGCAATCGGGATACTAAAGAAAGCATTCTTTAAATCAATTACTGAGAACCAAGCAGCGGAGGCTGGAATCATAGTTAACAAGGCAGTTATATCAGGGACAACTGGAAACTGTGGCACAACAATCTTATTAACCTCTCTAAGATCAATCACAAATCTGTAAACAGGTGGCTGAGAAGGGTCAGTTCGTTTTAAAACTGGCAGAACCGGACTATTACAAACGTTGCCTCTTGTCTCTTCAATGACATCCCTCTCAACTAAATCATAGATAATTGCTAACAACGCTTTTTCACCTTCCTTAGAGATCTTGTACTGGGGAATGCGGGGCAATTTAACATTGGCTTTTAAAGTGACAACATACGGCGGTATTTCCAAAAGGCCCACATCATTAGGGCCGGTGGCCCAAAGGGCATCAGGAAGAGACGACAATTCAGCTGGTAGTTCATTCTTTGACAAATACATGGGAGAAATCACTTCCTTACCCAGCGTAAGTTGTACTCCTGAGGGGGAACAATATAATGTCGCATGTAATCTCTTCAACAGGTCCAATCCTAACAAGTTTTCATTACATCCTGTCGTTAGGATGAGGGGTGCTTTCAGCTCACAAGGTCCAACAGAAAGGGCCATAGGACTTGAGATCGGGTTCCTAACCGGGACGCCAGAAAAACCTACGGAAACATTCATTTCGCCAGACAAAGGCGCGCCAGGGAGTTTTGAGCGCATAATAGAACTCTTTGCAGCACCAGTATCCAGCAGAAAGGGCTCTGTTATACCCGCTGTAGTCACCTTAACATACGGTCCGCTCTGATCCACTGGCACTGAAACAACTCCCTCTCTCTGTCTATGGCTGTCCTAGTAATCATTCCCTTCCGTATTATCATCTTCTGCATAGTAATCATTATTATAGTACTGCGCTGTCTTGCCAGTCGCATTGGCTTGCTGATCAAAACTATTCATCGTATTTTGAGGCGGAAGAGGTCGCGCGTTCTGGGGAACTGTTAGAAAAATACCCCACTCCCACACCGGAAGAGGTTGGTGGTAATGGGGTCTTTTCCTAGACATACACTGTGGTAGCTTGGCTCGAGTGGTCAGGGGTCAGGCACCGTGTTAAGCATACGCTATACCCACACAATAACCATGCGTGCATCCGTTCCAAAAACGACACTACACCTTAAAAATTATACTGAAAATATATCTCTTTATCTTCTTTTCTCTTAGTTGCTGATTAAATAAATAATAAGACAATCACAGTACACAAGGCTTTTTCTGTGGAAAGGGTAGGTCAAATAAATACTGTCTTAACGATTCAATAAATAAGGTAGATCATAAATAATCAAGGCATAAATATAAGTGCATTACATTACGGGCAATTAAATATTATGAGGCAATAAATACTGTATGACAATAAATATTGTGAAACAATAAATACTGTGAGGCAATAAATAGAATAAATACAATAAATACAGTGCTCTCAATAAATAATAAAAGCCAACAGTTACACTTGTAAATCAGTTCACATTCCTGAGGTACTATGGGATGATTTGACCCAATCCCAGCTTGTAGAGATTTGGATGGCCTGAGGGGTATACTCCCTGGCTTGGACAAGGCTGAGGCCTAAACTGAGGTAGATCAAGGGGGAATCTAGAGATCTGGCTTTCCCACACTTCACAACCCCTCTGTATTAGTCTCAGCTCACCCCTGGCACAATCAAGCTGGTTCTAGCACCTCTCTAGCCCCTAGGATAGTCTTTTAGGGCTTCACAGGGCCTTAGGCGCCCTCTATTCCACTTACTGCCCTTCTTATGAAGTTCCGACGCCGCTGGAGTCGTGTCGACGCCGTGAGGCGGTTCCGGTTCGATGTCGGCGGCCTCGGCGCAGTGTCAGTTCTTGACGACGTTGATAGGCGGTTCCGGCTCGATGTCGACCTCCGGTTCAATGACGTCGGGCAGTCTTGGCTCGATGTCGACTTCCGACGGCTCCGGTTCGATGTCGGCGGCCTCGGCTCGATGTCGACCTCCTGTTCGATGACGTCGGGCAATCTTGGCTCGATGTCGACTTCCGACGGCTCCGGAGTGCGAACTCCACTCCCGACCTCCGGTGCTCCTTTCCTCAGGTTCCGGCGACTCCGGAGTGCGACCTCCACTCCCGACCTCCGGCACGATTCTCTTCAGGCTCCGGCGACTCCGGAGTGCGATCTCCACTCCCGACCTCCGGCACGATTCACCTCGGTCTCCGGCGACTCCGGAGGGCGGACTTCACTCCCCTGTCAACGCCGCACACTCGACCTCGGGTGACTTCCTCCACGACCTCTGGTACTCTCCACGACCTCCGTCGGCGCCCTCTCTCGACCTCTGGCGGCTCCGGGTACGACGTCTGCTTTCCAGTCAGCGCCGCTTCTCCACCTCGGGCTCCAGGTCTCAGGCTTCTCGACGTCGGACTCCAGGGAAACCAATAAACAGGTCAGATTCTTGCTTTTCTTTACTTCTAAGGCCTGTTCCTGCTGTCCAGGTCCTTAAGATGGTTTTTCTTGCTTTGTCCCACACAGGGCTCCAGGCTGGGCTCAGTCAGTAGGGACTAGTATCAAGGGTGGGTTTATGGACCCCACTCCAGGCACAAGTTTCCACCCCTGCTGCCTCACTCCTTCCTCCTTCAGGTTTCTGCTGCTCTCTCTTCACCAGTCAGGTGCCAACTGCCCGCTCCAACTGTCAACCCTGGCTTAGCTTCCCAACATTCCAAACCGCCTCCAACTGTCACAGGGTTCCAGAATGTTGCAGAAGGTTCTAGTAGGTTCCAGTGGGTTCTGATGATGTCACAGGTGGCCACCATTGTGTGCTCCAGGCCCTCAGACAGAAGTTCCAGGGGTAGATAAAATGGCTCCCTGAATCTGCATCAATACTAAAAAGTCTGGTGGTTCCCAAAAAGGAAAAATACTAACAGGGTTTGAGGCAAAAGTGGGACAAAATAAATAATGATGAGGAGGGACCACCCAAAGGGCTGACAGGTCTAACACGCGTCCCCCCCCAGCTGAAAGTGGGGAGAGCTACCCAACCCCTTGGGAGTTCTCATCACTAAGGCGGAAATACCTTGAGAGACCGTCTGCATTGGCGTGGTCCACTCCAGGCCGATGTTCCACCTGAAAGTCCATTCCCTGTAGGGAGATAGACCACCTCAACAACTTTGGATTCTCCCCCTTCATCTGCATCAGCCAACGAAGGGGTCTGTGGTCGGTCTGAACCAGGAAGTGCGAGCCAAACAGGTATGGCCGCAACTTCTTCAGAGCCCATACCACTGCAAAGGCTTCACGCTCTATTGCACTCCACTTCTGTTCCCTGGGAAGTAGTCTCCGGGATAGGAAGACCACGGGTTGATCCAGACCCTCTTCATTGAGTTGCGATAACACTGCCCCAATGCCATGTTCTGATGCATCCGTCTGGACAATGAACTCCTTGGAAAAGTCTGGGGCCCTTAAGACCGGGGCCTCGCACATTGCTTGCTTCAGCTTCACAAAGGCCTGCTGACAAGCCTCCGTCCAGACTACCCGTCGAGGTTGTTTCTTGGACGTGAGCTCCGTGAGGGGGGCTACGATGGTACCGTACCCCTTCACGAAGCGGCGGTAGTATCCCGTGAGGCCCAGAAAAGCTCGGACCTCAGTCTGTGTCTTGGGGGGTTCCCAGGCCATGATGGCCTCGATCTTCGCCTGGAGGGGTTGCACCGCTCCCCTACCCACCAAGTGTCCAAGGTACACTACCGACCCCTGCCCGATCTGGCACTTGCTGGCCTTGATCGTCAATCCAGCTTGTCTCAGGGCCTGGAGAACAGCTTGCAGGTGACGCAAGTGATCCTCCCAGCTGTTACTGAAGACGGCTATGTCATCCAGATAAGCAGCAGAGAAACTCTCCATTCCGGTGAGGATCTGGTTTACCAGGCGCTGAAACGTGGCAGGTGCGTTCTTGAGCCCAAAGGGCATCACACAGAACTGGTAGTGGCCATTGGGCGTGGAGAAGGCTGACCTTTCCCTTGCTCCATCAGTCAAAGAGATCTGCCAGTACCCAGAAGTAAGGTCAAAGGTACTTAGATATTGGGCAGCTCCCAGCCGGTCAATCAATTCATCCGCCCTTGGGATCGGATGAGCATCAGTTTTGGTTACTGAATTCAGTCCCCGGTAGTCCACACAGAACCTCAGTTCCGGTTGGCCACCCGGTGGTGCGGCTTTTGGTACTAGTACCACCGGACTGGACCAGGGGCTGCTAGAAGGTTCGATCACTCCTAGCTCCAGCATCTTAGTGACTTCACTGTGAATGCTGGCCTTCACCTCGTCTGACATCCGGTAGATCTTGGACTTCACAGGTGGGCTGTCTCCTGTGTCCACGTCATGGACGCACAGGTGAGTCCTACCCGGGACAAGGGAGAACAACGAAGAGTACTGCCCCAGGACCTGGCGGCAGTCCTCCTGTTGTTCAGGAGTTAGAGATGGGGAGAGAATCACTCCCTCCACCGACCCATCCTTCTCTTGAGACACAAACAAATCGGGGAGAGGCTCGCTTTCCACGTCCTCTGCTCCGTCAGTCACCATCATCAAGATGACTTCGGGCCTCTCGTGGTGGGGTTTAAGGCGGTTGGCATGCAGCACCCGTAGGGGCTGACGAGGGGTTTTAAGATCCACCAAGTAGGTAGCCTTACCCTTCTTCTCCAACACCTCAAAGGGTCCTGACCAGCGATCCTGGAGGGCGCTAAGCTCTCCCGGTTCGATCACCCACGCCTTCTGGCCAGGCTCCAACTCCACCGGGTGAGCGTTGTGGTCATACCACGCCTTCATTACTGCTTGGCTGGCCTCCAAGTTGTCAGAAGCTTGCTTCCACAACTTAGCCATTTGGCTCCGGAAGGCCAGCATGTAGCTCACCACGTCCTGGGGAAGCTTTCTGGGAGTTCTTTCCCATCCGTCTCTCACCAGGTTGAGAGGTCCACGTACAGGGTGCCCATACAAAAGCTCGAAGGGGCTGAAGCCCACTCCCTTCTGTGGCACTTCCCTGTAAGAAAAGAGTAGACAGGGTAGGAGGATGTCCCATTTCCTCCGCAGGCTTTCAGGCAGACTTCTGATCATGCCTTTCAAGGTTTTGTTAAACCTCTCCACCAGACCATTGGTCTGGGGGTGGTAAGGAGTTGTGAACCGGTAGGTCACTCCACACTCCTTCCACATGGCCCGCATGTACGCTGACATGAAGTTGGTCCCCCTGTCGGACACATTTTCCTTGGGAAAACCCACTCGGGTAAAGATTCCCATCAGGGCCCTAGCCACAACAGGTGCTGTTATGGTCCTCAGAGGTATTGCCTCTGGGTACCGTGTGGCATGATCCACCAGAACCAGGATAAACCTGTGACCAGCTGTAGTAGGTGGATCTAACGGACCCACAATGTCGATGCCCACCCTTTCAAAGGGGGTGCTAACGACAGGAAGTGGTTCCAGGGGAGCTTTCAGCTTCACCCCTGTTTTCCCACTGGCTTGGCAAGTCACACATGTCCGGCAGTAGGTATCTGACGACACTTTCATTTGAGGCCAATAAAAGTGTGGGACAAGACGGGCGAAGGTCTTGTCTTGCCCCAGGTGTCCTGCCAAGGGGATCTCGTGAGCCAACTCCAGAAGGAAGGCTCGATAACGTTGAGGGACTACCAAGGCTCGTGACGATCCATGTAGGGGTGCCTTGGGTTCACTGTAGAGGAGGCCATCCTCCCAGTAAACACTGTAGTTCCCTTCAACGTTCCCTGCTGCCTGGGCTGCGGCCTGACGCCTCAGCCCCTCAAGGGTAGGGCACTCCCTCTGGCCCTGGCAGAATTCCTCCCTGGACGGGCCTCCCTCCACGTGCCACTCGGCCGGGATGGGTAGGTCCTCCAGTTCGGTGACATCCCCCCCCGCAGACTCCTGGTCCACCACCTCCGGTGGCCTATCCTTCCTACGGGGGGCGGATGCCGAGGCAGGCTCCTCCTGTCCTCGGTTCTTCCCTTGACTGGCAGCTGGCTGGGCCTTTGTTCCAGGCTCCAGCCGAAACGAACTCCCTCTCCGGGTAGTCGCGGACCCTGTGCTCACACAGGCCCAGTCAGGTGTACCCAGCATCTCAGTATGAGTCCGGTATTCCACCTCCTTCCAAGCATTGTGCTCCATGTCATTCCCCAGTAGACAATCGACTGGCACGGCAGGGCTTACGGCAACTCGAAGTGAACCTGCAACCCCCTCCCATTCAAAGGGAACCTCGGCCACCGGATAGTGGCCTGTTCTGCCGTCAGCCATCGCGGCTGGGTGGAGTACATCGGGAATTACCTGCTCTGGAGACACCAGTTGGCTACGCACCATAGTCATACTGGCTCCTGTGTCTCTCAGAGCCTCCCCTCTTTGGCCGTTGATGGTGACCCACTGCCCATACTTTACAGTATTTGCGGGCACCTGGATCTTAGGAACCATCTCCCGTTCTCCCAGGGACACTAAAGTGACACCCGCCCACTCCCTTCCCTTAATTAAGGGCATCTCCTCCCCGAGCACTGCACTAGCTACTCCGGGGGTCTTTCCTCCAATGGGAGGGGGTGGTCGTTTTGGGCACTTCGCATCTCCCTTATAGTGTCCAACGCCACCGCACTCGAAGCAATGGACAACCCTTGGCTGCTGACTCTGGCCAGGATTAGGGTTTCTGGGTGGGTTAGCCCTAGGGGTGAATCCTGTTCCCTTCCCTTGGAAGTTATTTTGGGGGCCTTTGGAGAACTCCTTTTTCTTTTCCCCTCCCTCTTTCTTCTGGGGGGCGCCCTGTCCGGCCTTTTGAGTATCCCCTCCAGTCCCCCTTGTGGACACCCGGGTACTAGCCCAAATGTCCGCCTCCTCAGCAAGCTTCCGGGGATTGGTCAGCTTGCTATCCACCAGGTGTTGACGCAGTTCAGGGAAACATTTTTCGAGCAGGTGTTCCTTCAGTACTAAATCAAACAACCCCTCGTAGTTCCTCACTTCACTGCCCTGAATCCAACCCTCTAGTGCCTTCTTTGCATAGTCCAGGAAGTCCACCCAATTCTGTGTGCCCAGTTTGTGACTACCCCGGAACTTCTGTCTGTACTTTTCGGGTGTTAGTCCAAACTTTCTTATGAGCGCCACTTTCATGGTGGGGTAGTGGGTCTGCTCATCCTCTTCTAGGGCCAATAAAGCATCCCTACCAGCTGGAGGCATGTACCTGTACAATCCCCCTCCCCAGTACTTCTCTGGAACCCCATGGGCCCTTAACGAGACCTCATAGGCCGCTAGCCACTTGGCGATATCGTCACCCGCTCCATAGCTAGCTACTATGTCCTTTGGCAGGTAGGGTTTGGGTTCCCTGGTGATTTCTTGGTCTTTGCTGCCACCATTAGGAACAGTGTGTGCCCCGACTCTTAGGATCTGAAGATCTATCTCTTTCAGCCTTAACTCGTGAGCCATCCTCTGTTCCTCCTTCTCTTTCTCCAGCCTTGCTAAGTCCCATGTGAGCTGTCTTTTCTCCCTCCGGTCTGTTAACTCCACTTCAGATAAGCCACCACTAGAGGCACTGCTGCCCTTCCTGGAAATGGTTCTGGGCCCCGCTACTAGGTTCCCCACCTCAGGTTGGTACAAACCAGCTCCCTCACTGTCGGGCTCTCTATCCCTGTCCTCCTCCTCAGCCTTGCTTTCTCGTCGTGCCTCCCCCCAAGCCCTCAAGCTGGTTTGGAGTGCACCTTTCTTTGCTCCTGGGGGACAATACACCCCCTCCCGCTGACAAAACTCCCTGAGTTGGGCCACAGTATAGGTTTCTAAATTCTCCAGTACAAACTCCATCTTGCCCACTCAGGTCAGAGGACAGTTATTTGCAGAAGCTATGCAGGGGGGTACCTTATATAATACCTCCTCCCACCACCAGAGTAAATTTAGAAAAACAAAAACTCACAATTAGGAAGGCCGCTTTGAGAAAACTCCAGGTGTAGGCCTATGGACTACCCACGGTTATTGTCGAGTATACGTAGGCACAGCTCTATCCCGCCGCTGAACACCAATAATGTTAGTATCCAGCAGAAAGGGCTCTGTTATACCCGCTGTAGTCACCTTAACATACGGTCCGCTCTGATCCACTGGCACTGAAACAACTCCCTCTCTCTGTCTATGGCTGTCCTAGTAATCATTCCCTTCCGTATTATCATCTTCTGCATAGTAATCATTATTATAGTACTGCGCTGTCTTGCCAGTCGCATTGGCTTGCTGATCAAAACTATTCATCGTATTTTGAGGCGGAAGAGGTCGCGCGTTCTGGGGAACTGTTAGAAAAATACCCCACTCCCACACCGGAAGAGGTTGGTGGTAATGGGGTCTTTTCCTAGACATACACTGTGGTAGCTTGGCTCGAGTGGTCAGGGGTCAGGCACCGTGTTAAGCATACGCTATACCCACACAATAACCATGCGTGCATCCGTTCCAAAAACGACACTACACCTTAAAAATTATACTGAAAATATATCTCTTTATCTTCTTTTCTCTTAGTTGCTGATTAAATAAATAATAAGACAATCACAGTACACAAGGCTTTTTCTGTGGAAAGGGTAGGTCAAATAAATACTGTCTTAACGATTCAATAAATAAGGTAGATCATAAATAATCCAGGCATAAATATAAGTGCATTACATTACAGGCAATTAAATATTATGAGGCAATAAATACTGTATGACAATAAATATTGTGAAACAATAAATACTGTGAGGCAATAAATAGAATAAATACAATAAATACAGTGCTCTCAATAAATAATAAAAGCCAACAGTTACACTTGTAAATCAGTTCACATTCCTGAGGTACTATGGGATGATTTGACCCAATCCCAGCTTGTAGAGATTTGGATGGCCTGAGGGGTATACTCCCTGGCTTGGACAAGGCTGAGGCCTAAACTGAGGTAGATCAAGGGGGAATCTAGAGATCTGGCTCTCCCACACTTCACAACCCCTCTGTATTAGTCTCAGCTTACCCCTGGCACAATCAAGCTGGTTCCAGCACCTCTCTAGCCCCTAGGATAGTCTTTTAGGGCTTCACAGGGCCTTAGGCGCCCTCTATTCCACTTACTGCCCTTCTTATGAAGTTCCGACGCCGCTGGAGTCGTGTCGACGCCGTGAGGCGGTTCCGGTTCGATGTCGGCGGCCTCGGCTCGATGTCGACCTCCTGTTCGATGACGTCGGGCAATCTTGGCTCGATGTCGACTTCCGACGGCTCCGGAGTGCGAACTCCACTCCCGATCTCCGGTGCTCCTTTCCTCAGGTTCCGGCGACTCCGGAGTGCGACCTCCACTCCCGACCTCCGGCACGATTCTCTTCAGGCTCCGGCGACTCCGGAGTGCGATCTCCACTCCCGACCTCCGGCACGATTCACCTCGGTCTCCGGCGACTCCGGAGGGCGGACTTCACTCCCCCGTCGACGCCGCACACTCGACCTCGGGTGACTTCCTCCACGACCTCTGGTACTCTCCACGACCTCCGTCGGCGCCCTCTCCCGACCTCTGGCGGCTCCGGGTACGACGTCTGCTTTCCAGTCAGCGCCGCTTCTCCACCTCGGGCTCCAGGTCTCAGGCTTCTCGACGTCGGACTCCAGGGAAACCAATAAACAGGTCAGATTCTTGCATTTCTTTACTTCAGGCCTGTTGTCCAGGTCCTTAAGATGGTTTTTCTTGCTTTGTCCCACACAGGGCTCCAGGCTGGGCTCAGTCAGTAGGGACTAGTATCAAGGGTGGGTTTATGGACCCCACTCCAGGCACAAGTTTCCACCCCTGCTGCCTCACTCCTTCCTCCTTCAGGTTTCTGCTGCTCTCTCTTCACCAGTCAGGTGCCAACTGCCCGCTCAAACTGTCAACCCTGGCTTAGCTTCCCAACATTCCAAACCGCCTCCAACTGTCACAGGGTTGCAGAAGGTTCTAGTAGGTTCCAGTGGGTTCTGATGATGTCACAGGTGGCCACCATTTTGTGCTCCAGGCCCTCAGACAGAAGTTCCAGGGGTAGATAAAATGGCTCCCTGAATCTGCATCAATACTAAAAAGTCTGGTGGTTCCCAAAAAGGAAAAATACTAACAGGGTTTGAGGCAAAAGTGGGACAAAATAAATAATGATGAGGAGGGACCACCCAAAGGGCTGACAGGTCTAACAGGAACATTTCCACGCCCTCTACCTCTTGGGGCTTGCTGGCCACCTCTACCTCTTGCGCCATAAGCATTATTTGTGCGCTGCAACAATCTAAGACAATTATTTTTAAAGTGACCCTCCTCCTTGCAATATGAACATTGATTGGGACCGATAGGGACACGTGGTTGATAATACCCATACATTTGCTGATTATTCTGGAACTGTTGGGGTTGCTGATAGATACCCTGGGTTTGCCTATAATTATTCTGACCTGCACGTGGCGGATAAGCCTGCTGTAAAAGAACCTTTGTTTTCAACTCTTTCGTTTTCTTCTCTGCTCTATCCTTCTCATCTTTATCCCTATTTTCATAATACTGAGCAGTAGCCAGTATTTGCGCTGAAGAGGAAACGGCCCAAGAACTCTCCGAATCTTTTAATTTCTTACACAACTCTGGAAGCAAATTATGCACAAATTTATCAACAACTAATCGTTGGCCCCCTTCTGTACTCATGTCTTGACCACTGTGGTCGATAAATGTTTCTTCAAACCTGGTGAAGAAATCGGACACTGTTTCATCTTTCTTCTGTTTGCATGCAGATAATTTATCCCAATTTACACGTATTGCGGGCATTAAAGTTTTCATATAATTAATTATTCTACCAGGGAGTTCTGCTACCACGGGCTCAGGCTTGGCACCACCGACCTGTCCATTGTCCACATTAATGATATTAGCCCATGTGTCACCTAGTTCTGCAGCATGATCTGCATTACGAATCAGTCCCCACAAAGGCTGTGGAACAACATTTCCGAACAACATATCTATGTCAGCCAGGTTCATGACACACGATTCTGCAGTCTGCGATAACTCCTTATAAAATCCTGCAGGGTTCTTACGGGGGGCAGAGTCTGTTTAAGGGATAAAACTTCAGATCGTTTCCAGGGAACATGTACCCAAACACGCTGAAAATGTGGCAGAACAGGTGGATTAGCATTCGCATCACCCAGTCTCCAAACTGGAGGAACCTCACGCATCGGATATTGTCGCGCTTTTACCTGTTTCCCTTCAGGGAATTCCTGTCCAAACAACGATTGCTGACAATCCCCATTCCTGAAAGACAGCAGTGTCGCAACTGCTTTCTCAACATCAGAACCCACAATCGTACCTTTTCCAAATTCAAATCGCACTTGACACAACTCTTGCGGACTGGAGTCTAAATCATTATCTTCCAATTCCTCACATAGGATTTCACACATTTTCTCAAAAACGTACCGCTGTTGTGGCGCTTCCGACTGATGAAAAACATTAACAACAGATTCTACATCATATCTAGAAGGATAAACAATCCATCTACGTGCCATGCGGTCCAGTTCTTCTTTCTCTCTAGAACCAGGTATTTGACTACGTAACTGCTTACGTTGTGGACCAGGGGTCGTAGTAGATGACCCAAAGAGGGGTGATATAAGACTAGTGACTGCACTAGCTATTCGTTGTCTTGCAGAAGGAGAAGTTGAGGCAAGAACCGGGGGAAAAACAGAGGGAAGGAAAACGGGTGCAGATACAGATACAGGGGTAGCAGCAGGTAGGGCACCAAGAGAGGCAGCTGATGTGCTAGGTAAAGTCGCAGGGGGCGCAGAAGTGGTAGGTAGCAAAATCGGCGGCCCTTGGGAAGGCTGTGCTACCAGGACAGGAGCCGGCTGAGGAGGAGCTGGCGGCTGCGGGAAAGCTTGCTGCGCATTAGCTGGAGGCTGCACATTTACGGGCTGTGGAGGCGCTGTAGCATTTTGCGCATAAGGGGGTGGCGAACTTAGCAAATGGGACATTAGGGAATCTTTCTCTTTCTCTTTTGACTCATCTTGTTGAAGGGGTGGCAACACTGGGTAACATTTATCAATGACTAGTTTGCGTTGCCTATGCAACTGCTCATCCATTCGGTCCTCTTCATTATCCTTAAACTGCAATGCTGCTTGCATGATCGACATACCTCTCTCTCTTTTATGTTTCTTTGCTAATTTAATTTCTTTTTGTTTAGCTTCCTTTCGCCATAGGCGGAAAGAATCAAACATCGCCGGCCGGGCTTTCTTCTTGAACAATTTAACTTCTAAATTATCTAGGATCTCTGTGTCGAAACTACCATTTTGGGGCCATTTTAAAACACCATCCTTTCTGGTGTATCGGACCCATACTTCATTATACGTAATGGGGCCCACGCCATGTTTCACATACAGCTCATAAGTTGGAGTTCCAATTGGAGGCACCTGACACGAATCCTCCAATCGGGAGTTCCTTTTACAACCAAAACAAAACAAATTTCCAAATATACTAGAACCAGGCATCTTTGCTCACTAGTCTAGTTTCAAACTTCAAAGGATTATCGAATACGATAGTCTCGTGAATACACGAGTCCTCTGGCTTTGGCACTTGCAAGACCCAAATCAAAGCGATCCCGAAGGATACCAAAATCCCGAAGGATACCAAACAAACTGGGAGACGCTCCACTTATACTTAACTGAGGTATCGATGACTTCACCAGAAGACTCTCTCAATCGTTTCGCTCTACCAAATCGTCAAGGGTCCAAAACAGGGCGTTTAATCTGGGCAGCAGTCCTTCGTAGCCGTCGGGACGCGGAGAACCTCGCAGAAAAGACTTTCGGACCACGTCGACATGCAGGGGTCGATGGAGTGGCGGCCTTCCTCCAGAATTTCCACACGGAGCTCCTCATGAACCTCTGGCTTGGACCGTTACCACTGAAATCGCCCCGAGTTGGGCGCCAACTGAAGTACCGGGTTTTAGAACCCAGCGGTGCAGGGGAACACACCCTAAGACTTCGGATTCTTCCTGTTTCAGACCCACAGAAACACAGTCTTCTAGGTGAAATCAAAGATCGTATTTTATTGGCTGCAGACCAATCACAGGTATCTGAGAAGTACACCACGATGTATGTTCTCAGGAGACTGCTCCTGAACCAAAAACCAGTCTTTACTTATATACACAAAATTACGCTTTGGGGGCAACACCGCTCCTGTTTTACAAGTGGTCATTCACATATTTTAGTTTCAAAGGAACAGCAGAGCCATAATGAAAATCCCACATTTCAGTTCATTAAGCATACAGTCATTGTACCCAGCGAGGCTCAGAACCCTCATCAGATAACAGCAGACCCCAATAAAACGGGCACCTCCTGCTCGTAAAACAAGCCATACAGTAGGAACCAGAGTCAGGTGTGAAAATAGTTTAGTCAGGGATCGTGTGCGAACAGGGGCTTTATGATGGGTCGAGCCCTGATGCTAATCACATTAGGCCGCAAGAAAGGAACCGGCCGGACAGGATCGACCTCGGGCAGCGGAGTCGGCTTGCACAGGTCAGAGAGAAGTCACAGAAGGTGTACGTGCCCTTTAGGCCTAAACATGGCCTTAGAGCGCAGCCTATGTGAGGGCAACCACAAAATGGCTACTGTACTAAAATGGAACCCAAAGAGTTCAGTATGTGGTATCGTATGCACAGTGAGTTCATTAGAGAAACATGACGAAAACACTCATACATACCGCGTTACTCATTTGCGGTTCGCTGATACCAAAATTGGCATGGTGGGACATGCCACCGACATGGTTCCGAATTTTACAGTACCACAGCAGGCACTCGCAAGATTTCACAGCCATCCTCACTGGCTTTCCAGCCTAAGAACCTGAGCTCAGGAAGTGCAAAGCACTAATAGTATTGTCGATGCATTTGGCAAATTCAACTTCAAGCCTGAGTGTCAGAGGAAGTGCTATGAAAGGAAGGGAGGCTGCTTTCCACCTTTACCCCTCCCCTGTCACAGAAGACCTTCATCAACAGTTATCCAGCTCTGCTGCAACCCAGTGTGGACTCATAGCTCAGGGGGCTAGTTTTTTGGGACTAGGGTAGAGGCAGGGGACTAGGGTAGAGGCAGGGGGACTAGGGTAGAGGCAGGGGGACTAGGGTAGAGGCAGGGGGACTAGGGTAGAGGCAGGGGGACTAGGGTAGAGGCAGGGGGACTAGGGTAGAGGCAGGGGGACTAGGGTAGAGGCAGGGGGACTAGGTAAGAGGCAGGGGGACTAGGTAAGAGGCAGGGGGACTAGGTAAGAGGCAGGGGGACTAGGTAAGAGGCAGGGGGACTAGGTAAGAGGCAGGGGGACTAGGTAAGAGGCAGGGGGACTAGGTAAGAGGCAGGGGGACTAGGTAAGAGGCAGGGGGACTAGGTAAGAGGCAGGGGGACTAGGGAAGAGGCAGGGGGACTAGGGAAGAGCCAGGGGACTAGGTAAGAGGCAGGGGACTAGGGAAGAGCCAGGGGACAAGGCAGTCACTGGACCACAAGCGGCATGATCTGAGCTTGGCATCTTCACCAGTGGTACTGGAGCTGTTCACCTGGCTGGGCACGAGCAAGCACACTTGATGTCGACCATAGAGACACACAGGGGCATAATCAAGGTGATCTCTGCATGGTGAGCCATGCAAGGGTGCCCACCGCATGGAGCAGCTCTGCTTCTACTTCCCTTCGACAGGCCTAGCCGGTATCACACTGACAACCACGAAGGGGGCTGAAAGGTGCTGTGCGCGTGGGAAACGATTGCTTTGGGGACTAAGAATTCTTCAACTCTTGGGAAGGAGGCAGCTGCCCCCCTCAGCCCCCCCAACAAGCCCCCACTAACCCTATCCTCTGAAAGGGCCAATGTCTACTCTGCACTGCCATGTGATACCTGCCCTAGAGGAGCTGACTAGGCTGCCTCCCAAGCCATCCGAGTTATTAGTAAAGAACTGTAGTGCCCTCAGGTTATACACTGTATTGTGTTGCCCGTTCAAAGTAAAGTTCTTTTCCTTTTATGAGAACCACCAGCACTGCCTGGACTCTGAATTATCGACTAGTGTTGGATATTCTTTTCAGCTCTGAGTCTCTAACCCCACATCACCTCCCTGCGTAAGTCTTGGGCTGCTCGGCTTTGGTGTGCTATCTGTACTTAGCAGGAGTGATTACGCCACAAGCCTCAAATCAGCAGTCTTTACTTAGCAAGTAAGTTTTCCTTATTTTACTTCGCAGGTAGTTACTTCATTACTGTTTTAAGTAACAATATATGTTTGTGTGTATCCACGTATAAAGATTGATATGTATATTAAGTGTGTATATATAGGTACTTAAAACATATGTATTTTTACCTAAAACAATACAAGTAAAATCAAATTAATTGTTTTTTGCTTAAGAAATAACGTTATACATAAATGACATTATCATTTACGTATATTGTTATTATTAAATTATACCTTTTAATATTTTGAATATACATTTATTTTAATATCTCAAAAATATAATGTAAAATGTCTATACACAGTTTGAAGTTTTTCATGTTTTTGGGAGAGGTTGTAAGGGCCTTTAGAGTTCAGGGAAGTGCAATGTACAGAGGAGTTTATATAGGGGAAGCAAGGGTTTTTTAGAATTCACAAATAGGTAGTGTTTACAGATAGTGATGCGTTTTTAAGGTTCAAGGATTGTTAGCGTTTAGGGGTAGTGAGTAGTATTTAGAGTTCAGGAATGTGCGCATAGTGGTAGTTTTCAGGGTTGTGTTGCTTAAAATGACTTTACATAAAATCAAATAGAAATACATACCATTAAATGAAAAGTAATAATAATTTATATGTAAGATAATATTTTTAGTTTAATATTTATGTATTTTTAATTAAAATAAAATTTGTATTTATGTATATTTATATACAGATATTTTTACACACACATACATTTAGATATAAGACCAAAATTATACTTACCTGCAAAGTTTGCACTTCTGATGTAAACTGTGATGTAAAGGTACTGCAGATGTAGGGGCATATGTATGAAGCCAATTTCCCGTTCGCAAACAAACCGATTCTCAGAATCGGCCCGTTTGCGAACGGGAAAAAGCTTTTTGGGATGTATCATCCCAAAAGGCCCTCGCAAAATAGGGAATCACAAAATTTGCGATTCCCTATTTTGCGAAAGTATTTAAGGAATCACAAATTGCGATTCCTTAAATGCGATGTAAAAAGCACCCAAGTTGTGCGATTTCTCCTTAAGAAATCGCAAATTACCACCAACTTCAGGTTGGTGGTAATTTGCGATTTCTTTTAAAAATGCGCTTATTGGCATTTTCAAAGTGCCATGTGGCGCACATACAGGCACTTAGTGCCTGTATGTGTGCCACATTTGCACACATGCTTATTTCAGGGGTACATCAGGTTGTCCTTATGACACCCTTGCACCCTTGAAATTGCATTCGCAATTTGCAAATACTTAATGGGTACTCGCAATTTGCGAATGTCTTCCCATTCATTCTTATAGGCCTGTAGGCCGATAGGAATGAATGGGAAGCCATTCCTTAATTGCGACTCGCAATTTGCGAGTCGCAATTAAGGAATACCAAGGAATCGCAAAATATTTGCGAATTTTTAATTGCATCTCGTTTTGCGATTCTCATAAAATCGCTATTTGAGCATCACAAATACAGTATTTGATACATATGCCCCCTAATAACCGCAACAAATGACTCCTGTTGTAATACCTATGAAGTGACGGCTGACATCAACTCCGCTATCCCAAGAATAGTCTCATAAAGGGGTGTATTTGGCCTTCAGTTTTGGGTTCACTAGGAGGGTAAAGCTAAACAAAAAGATAATAGAACTGCTCAACCTGTTACATCAAGACCGTTGTTTCCTTTATACATTGCTTGTGCAGCATATGTTTGAAATCTACTTGACACAAGTAATGGGAACGTGTAAGTCACCTGATAATATGTGGCAGACTGTACGATTATCTTTTCTTTAATGGCAGGATGGCAAACTTCTAATAATCCTGGTATAGCAAACCCTGAACTTAGGGTGTGTCCCCTGGGCACTGGTTAAATGAATGAATGTTTTTCTTTATTAAATCAAATAACGTTGATTTTCTGTATTTTTCAATAAAGTTACACTGTTTTAAATTGAATTGAACTTTCGTTTATTTCATCACGACGTTTTTTTAGTTAATCTTATCAAACAAAGATGCAGTAATTAACAAGTTCTACGTGTCTCACGTATCCCACGTGTCTCACATATCCCAATGCATTTCGGCTTCAACATATAGCCTTCGTCCGGGGTTTATCTAGAACAGAATAAACAAAATGTATCCCTTATACAATCTGTGTCATTGTAAAAACTCAAACAGTCTACGTACATTATAGTCTAGATGAATACGTGCAGTATATGGGAAACGTTTGTATCTCTCTCTGTTTATTGTCGATCCCTAGCGTGTTTCAGTATTTATGTGATAGTATGGATTATGTGAACATCCTGTTTTCTGACTTGTTCCGGTGTTTCATGTTCCCTGATTCTTTGAATTGTGTGGATAGTATTCAAGAGACGGGTGCAGTTATGTGTGTGCTGATTAATAAATGCGCCCAATTCGCTGAATTCTCGTAATGGGTGCTTGCTAGTAAGTCGGCGTGGTGCGCCCGGTTAACTAAGTATTTCGCTGGGTACTTACTAGTGACTCGGCATGATGCGGTTCACGTATTTGAAAAAGTTTCATGGGTGATGTCCGTTTATCGGTAGCCAAACACTCTCCTAGCTTCCCTTCGGTGTTCGTGGCTGAATGGGTGTTCCATACGGATGATGTCAGAACGTCTGTGAATGTATAGGGAGTGTAGAGATTGAAATAGGACTTAAATGTTATGTGTCAGGGAAGGTAATGACAAGAGGTGAGAGTCGAGCAAAGGTTTATGGATCTAGAAGTTCGTGTGTTTTAGATGAGTTATGATTCTAAATGCCACAATGTAATCAAGTGAGCAACCTGATTTCATACAGCGAACTATATACAGAAATAGTACAGTACATGAATCATACAGGGTGTTAGAAATTATTTGGGATAACAATAAACATTTGTTGAATGATTGGTAAAATAATATAATATCAAGTAGGCAATTCCAGTCAGAGATAACACGTAAATTCCATGCGATCATTCATCCCATGAGGTTTCATGGAATTTAGTAGACGAATCCAATGATTTTCTCGTTTTAATAATGTTTTATGGTTGTCTCTTCCTTCAGTTTTGTTCACCGTTTCTAGAACCATGAATTTGAGTTGGCTTATATTATGACCACTTTCCTGGAAATGGTTAGCTACAGAGGATTTCGCATTGTTTGTTCTGATGTTGCTTTTATGTTCGTTTATGCGAGTTTTTATTTTTACACCAGAGCAAAAAATCTAGGAGAAATAATCAAGAACCCAACGCAACAACATCAACTTGTTCAACATAAGGGTACCATTGCGTGCAGAAATTGCAATAATTGCAACAATATTATACCAGGACCACAAATAACCCATCCCATGAGAGGTCATACAATCAAACTGAAAGTAACAGCCACATGTGATACGACAAACGCCATATATGCCTTGAAATGCCCATGTGGGAAGATATATGTAGGACAAACAGAAAGAAAAATAAAAACTCGCATAAACAAACATAAAAGCAACATCAGAACAAACAATGAGAAATCCACTGTAGCTAACCATTTCCAGGAAAGTGGTCATAATATAAGCCAACTCAAATTCATGGTTCTAGAAACGGTGAACAAAACTGAAGGAAGAGACAACCATAAAACATTATTAAAACGAGAAAATCATTGGATTCGTCTACTAAATTCCATGAAACCTCATGGGATGAATGATCGCATGGAATTTACGTGTTATCTCTGACTGGAATTGCCTACTTGATATTATATTATTTTACGAATCATTCAACAAATGTTTATTGTTATCTCAAATAATTTCTAACACCCTGTATGATTCATGTACTGTACTATTTCTGTATATAGTTCGCTGTATGAAATCAGGTTGCTCACTTGATTACATTGTGGCATTTAGACTCATAACTCATCTAAAACACACGAACTACTAGATCCATAAACCTTTGCTCGACTCTCACCTCTTATCATTACCTTCCCTGACACATAACATTTAAGTCCTATTTCAATCTCTACACTCCCTATACGTTCACAGACGTTCTGACATCATCCGTATGGAACACCCATTCAGCCACGAACACCGAAGGGAAGCTAGGAGAGTGTTTGGCTACCGATAAACGGACATCACCCATGAAACTTTTTCAAATACGTGAACCGCATCATGCCGACTCACTAGTAAGTACCCAGCGAAATACTTAGTTAACCGGGCGCACCACGCCGACTTACTAGCAAGCACCCATTACGAGAATTCAGCGAATTGGGCGCATTTATTAATCAGCACACACATAACTGCACCCGTCTCTTGAATACTATCCACACAATTCAAAGAATCAGGGAACATGAAACACCGGAACAAGTCAGAAAACAGGATGTTCACATAATCCATACTATCACATAAATACTGAAACACGCTAGGGATCGACAATAAACAGAGAAAGATACAAACGTTTCCCATATACTGCACGTATTCATCTAGACTATAATGTACGTAGACTGTTTGAGTTTTTTACAATGACACAGATTGTATAAGGGATACATTTTGTTTATTCTGTTCTAGATAAACCCCTGACGAAGGCTATATGTTGAAGCCGAAATGCATTGGGATATGTGAGACACGTGGGATACGTGAGACACGTAGAACTTGTTAATTACTGCATCTTCGTTTGATAAGATTAACTAAAAAAACGTCGTGATGAAATAAACGAATGTTCAATTCAATTTAAAACAGTGTAACTTTATTGAAAAATACAGAAAATCAACGTTATTTGATTTAATAATGAAAAACATTCATTCATTTAACCAGTGCCCAGGGGACACACCCTAAGTTCAGGGTTTGCTATACCAGGATTCAATTTGATGCACTCACATCAGAGGAGTGACGCCCTAGGAGCACGGCAAAAAAACTTTTCAAAAATTCAACATCAACTGCTAAACCTTTTTTAGAAACAAGCAGTGCACGAGTCAAACAACTTTGTGATAAAACTTCTAATAATGACATGTCGGTCATGTTCAATAAGATAAAGAGGCTTATATCTGTGACCATTAGAGAATGACAGCCAGCAGTGAATCCGCCTTCGGTAAGGTCACATGTTCACGTCTGTAGCTGAGGGAACAGATCTGTTTATCAAGCTTGTAAAGGTTGTTCTCCACCGGTGTATCCGTCACCTCAGAAGTGAACTGAAGTCCCATGTGTGTTCTCCTCACAGACTGTTCGCTTGCTCTCCATACTGACAGCTCGCATTGGACTCCTCAAAAGGAAGATCTGAACTGGAGACATCTGTCTGGCTCAGAGGACTCTGAAACCCGTCACCGCTCTAACGCAGGTGAGTAAAGTGCTGTTAAAATGTAAGTAAAGAGCAATAGATGTTTGCTTGATTTGAGCCATGAGCATTGCTTAAGTTGCAGTAAGTTTCATCAGAGCTTCAGGTCTTAATCTCACAAGGATGAACAAAAGTTGTACCTATTTACAAATGCTTTCAGGAGGGAACGTTTTGTGCAGATCTGATCCACCGGACACATTATTGGGTAATGATTTCGCCTAAACATCTAGAAACCATTTGTGTGGGGCAGATGGATGCTAGTGAAAACACACTAGAACATTTTTGAAAGTTTATGTATATTGAGTGTGATGATGTGGTCGGTCGTGCACGGACACTCAAAATTGTCATGAAAGTCAGGAGTCTAGACTCGTAGGACTGTGCCTAAGATTTGCATTCATTTCACGTCTACTCTTGGCACATACTAATCCAGAGTAATCCCTCAGTGAACTTAGTCAGAACCTCTGCAGTTGGATGTAATTACAGGACTACAGCTCTAAGGACACTGCTCTTTCGCAGCAGATTTGTATTGACCTAATGGATTAATCTGTTTTATGGTATGATTTGTGTATTTGATGGGTGTAAGAAGCGGTAGGCTCAAACTCTGATCTCCACCACAACGCAGCTTGTGCCCACCATCCTGGGGTTCGTTTTTTACTGCACTCTACGTGTTATTTGGTTCAGGATGTGGTGCCTTCACACAGCCTATTTAAGGAGAACGACTGCAAGCCCTTCTGCACCTGTCCGGTCACCAGTTGCTGGACATGCTTCCCCCTCCTCTATGCAGTACTCCGGGGGCGAACTGGCACTTTGGCACAATAACAGCATTGGGCCTTCTTATATCTCGACCGCTTGGCACTGCTACTAACTCCAGGACTTTCCTCAACGTGTTTATTGCACCATATGTGCTTGAATCTTCTAAGATCTTGACTTTAGGCTACTTCACTATCTGTCTTGAATTAGCTGAGAAGTCAGCTACTAGTTGTCTGAGAAAATCTTTCAACGTATTTGGGCTCAATCAGATCGTTTGCCCGTCTACACATAAGACCGGACATACTGTTGATGCTGTCGTTTCCTTGAACCTGATACTTGTCCGAATTGGGGCCAGTCAAAGAGATCGCAGTACTTGGGCCATGATTAGACCTACCCAGCTTAATAGGGCAAGACACTACGGCCTCAGCCCGACATATCTAGTGCTGATATGAATAACAATGCTATATATTTTATTGACTGAATTACCTCTGCTTTAAATGAAATTTTACCCTTCAAGTAAAGAGGCCCTGGTAGGCCCTCCCTCTCTGTACCATGATATTCAGAGAACCTTGCAGTTTCCAAACACCACTGCGGGGTGCTTGCAAGACAATGGGAAGATGCCTGTCGTGTTACCTATAAAAAGGCTAACACCAGAGACCTTTCAGTTTATCAAAAAACTCTGTTGAAAATCTAGAGCCACATATTAGCTTCTGCCTTTCGTGCGGATCACTCGGTGAGAGAAGTCTTTAATGGAGTGGAACATATATTCTCTCCTCCCTCAGTCATTCCCTCCACTCCTTCCTATGTCTGATGTATTCCTATTTTGAGGAGAAAAGATGTAAAATAAATCTTCTATTTGATATCGTCAATTTAATAATTTCGTTATTGTTAGAGTTGCAGTCAATATCAACACTTCTATAACTACTCTTCTGCAGTTAGAGCCGATCAAATGAAATGATCAAGTTAGGCCCTTCTAACGCCCCTTGTGCTGCTCATGGTTTGAAGAAGGGATTAGACCCCGTAGAGCCTATGCTCTTCTCCCTCTGTAGCACCTCTCTTGAAAGGGTGGTAGTCCCCCCCCCACTATGGAAAGAAGCAATGGTTGTTCTTCTATTAGACAAGCCTACAGCTAATGCATCTCTCCTGAGTAACTTCCATCCTGTTTCTCTTCTTCCTTTTCCCTCTGAGATCTTGGGAGAGAAGTAACCAGAAATCTCCAGTTGTTTTCCTTTATTCAGGGTAGTGAAGTTCTTGACACTTCACGGGCAGGCTTTTTTTTTTTTTTTTAAACTTGTTTTTATTTTATTCATTAGCAGCAGCACAATACAGCAATCGAACACATAGTTTTCCATGATGAAGAGCAATGCAATAGCCACTGAGTGTGACAAGTTTGCAGATAACAGTTCCACAACAGTACATATCTCCAACATCCACCACCCCGCTCCCACACCCCCGGGCTCCCCCACCCTAGTCTGAGTCTGAGGCATCATCTTCAGGGTCCGAGGGGCGGTCACAGATGTCACCTCTATAGGTATTCCACGCCCCCCATACTTTACTCCATTTACCAGGACAGCCCCGTCTAACAAAGGCCGACTTCTCCGCAAACATGGCCTCGTCCATGTCCGTACCCCAAGTAGTGAGGCGCGGCAGGTCCCTGTCCCCCATTTTTTAGCTATGTTGCGTTTGGCTATCATTAATCCTAACGTGGCCCAGCCCTGCGCCAGGCGCGAGAGGTCGTTAGGTTCCCATATATTCAGCAGGCAGCGTCTGGGTTCCGGCACCAGCGGGACTCCCCCGATTGTGACAGCATGTGCATCACCCCCCGCCAGTACTCCTGAAGCACGGGGCATTCCCATATGGTATGGAAGAAGTTTCCCACCTCCCCGCAACCGCGCAGGCAGAAAGGATGTGTCGCGCTGCCTATACTATGCAGTGTGTGCCTGGTGTAATAGGAGCGGTGGAAGATGCGAAGCTGCACCAGCCGGAGCCTCGACGGTATACCCAGCGCCTCTCGCCATTCCGGATCGTCGAATTCCCCCACATCACGGGACCATTTCTCGCGGAGAGGGCCCATTGGGTCTGGCAGGTTGTTAATCAGCTTACGGTATGTAAACGATGTGGCCCTTTTCGGCATATAATCCGTTAATAACCGGTCCTCGAAGGGCGATGCCTCTGGTACCGCCACGCCCGGTGTTAACCGTGCCAGCAAGGCGTGTTTAATTTGCATGTACCGGAACCATTCGGATGGCGCCAGTTCAAATTGTTGTTGCAGACGGTCAAATGTGATAATGTCATTCCTATGCCACATGTCGCCAATTGTAGAGATCCCTATAGCGTCCCACTTGTCAAAGCCCCTGCTGTGTCGGAGCCTCCCGAGTTGCTTGGTGTCCCACAGAGGTGTGAGTTTGGTCAGGACCCCGCGCCACCCTAGCTTGGCCTGCGCTGCATGCCATATGGCAACCGTCTGTCTGAGAGGGCCGACGAGCGCAGGAGTCAGTCTACCATCATACAGGGTTGCCAACACACCTCGCTCTCCCAGTACGTCCTTATCTGCTTTGAATGCCGGGTCTGTATGCGGGACATGAAGCCACTGGTTAATTACTTTTAGCTGCGCTGCCCAATAATAAAGCTGAATGTCGGGAAGCGCTATCCCCCCGTCATACCAGCCGCGAGTCAATTTGGACTGCGCTATGCGCGGCGGTCTGCCACCCCACAGGAGGTAGTCACCTGTGCCGCCATCGCGCGGAAGTAGTCTGGCGGAACGCGACACGGTGTGTTTTCCAGTACGTAGACGAATCGGGGCAGGGCCATCATTTTAAAGAGGGCAGCTTTCCCCAACAACGTGAGCGGCAGCGTACCCCAGTGACGCACATCGCACCTGAGACGGTCTAGTGGGGGCTGCAGATTTAGTTTTAGAAAGTCCGCGGGGCTTGCCGTGATGTGGATACCCAGATACTTAAACGACCCCGTCGCCGTCTGCAACGGGCAGTCCACGGGGAGCCGGGGAGAGGGGCCACGCAGCACATAGAGCACCGATTTCGACCAGTTGATAGTATAGCCGGACGCTCTCCCGAAAATTTCACAAATGTTAAGTAGTGCGAGGATTGAGCGCCTCGGGGAGGAGAGATAGAGCAGCACGTCATCCGCTAGAGGGAGATACGATCCTCCCAGTCATTTGTCCACTCAAGTCCCCGTATCTGGGGTTCCCAGCGGATCCAAGCCGCCAATGGCTCCAGCACCAGAGCGAAGAGCAGGGGCGACAGGGGGCATCCCTGTCGGGTGCCACGCGTCAGGGGGAAGTCTCTAGATATGTGTCCGTTCACGGCCACATGGGCCATTGGTTGAGCATATAGAAGCCGGACCCAGGCACAAAATTTGGGTCCAAAGCCCAAATGCGACAGTACGGCAAAAAGGAAGGGCCATTCGACCATGTCAAATGCCATTCGCGCATCCAACGAGAGCAGCACCGCCGGCTCCCGCACCTGCCCCACTCGGGCCAACACTCCGTGTAATCGCCTCAGATTAAGGGCTGTGCTTTTGCCGGGCATAAAACCAGATTGGTCTGGGTGTACAATGTCCGGCAAATGCGGTGTTAGTCTGGATGCCAAGAGTTTCGCGAGGATCTTCGCCTCCGCGTTCAGCAGCGAGATAGGGCGATAGGAGTTGCACTCCGATGCCGGCTTGCCAGGTTTTGGTATGGCCACGATAGTGGCTGTCCGCTGGTCCTGCGGGAGTACGCCCGCTCGGAGACTATCCGTAAACATGTTGAGCAAATGAGGGGCGACCGTTCCGGCCGTTCGCTTGTACAGCTCAACCGGTATACCGTTCGGTCCCGTCGCCTTACCCGATTGCAGAGCAAGGATTGCCATTTGCACCTCCTCCACCGTGATGTCAGCCTCCAAGACACCCGCCGCCTCAGGGGTGAGCCGGGGCATCGCCAGATCCCGCACATACGTCCCTGCCTCCTCTTCTGTCATGGAGGAGGTGGAGGAGTAGACCCGCTGAAAATGACGCGCGAGAGTTTCCGCTATCTCGTTAGGTTTTGTCAGCACCTGACCTTCCTCAGAGTTGAGTTGTGCTATCCACCTGGCTCCACCCTCCCTCCTGTCAAGCCACGCCAGGAGCTTCCCCGTCTTATCTCCCAGGTCAAATATCCTGTGCCGTGTGGCCATCAGCTGTTGCTTCGTATGCTCCGTAAGGTGCGCCCTATACTTGGTCTGCGCAGCCCCCAGGGCTTCGGCCGACTCCTGGGTTGGGTCCCGAGCCTGCCGAGCCTCCGCCAAGTGCAGCTCCCGTTCAAGCAACTGTAACTCCGCCAGCTTCGCTCGCCTGTGCGCCGCTATGGTAGTGAGCGCCTGATCTCGGAGGACCGTTTTGTATGCCTCCCATAAGATCGTCGGTGAAGCAGCAGAAGGGGCATTTTCCGTGAAGAAGAGGACCGTTGCCTTCGACAGCGCTTTATGTATCGTTGGGACCTGGAGACAACCGGGACGTATCAATAGAATACAGCGACGTGCGAGGTGGTAGCATTCGTACTTCAGAAGTATTGGGGAGTGGTCGGAGATACCCCTAGGTCTGATCTCAACACTGTCTATATTGCGAGGGCAGTTAGCGGAACCCAGGAAGTAGTCAATCCTAGTGAGACTGTTATGCACCCCCGAGTGATACGTGTATTGCTTTGTTGTTGGATGGTGCAACCGCCATAAGTCCAACAACCCCATGGCCTCTAGAAAACCTCCGAATCGGGACAGTCCCGCCCCACCCGCTCGCTGAGGGTGTCTATCAAGTGCTTCGTGTACTACTGCATTAAAATCACCGCCAAGGAGCAGCTCCCCTTCCGGTAGGTCGAGGAGGAATTCACTAAGCGTTGGCAGCGCGGTGGCGTGCATTGCGGGAGGGATGTAAACGGGGACTATGTTAAGGGGGCGTCCCTCCCATTGGGTGGCTATCGCCGCAAACCTCCCCGCCCTGTCCGTTTTATGTTTGTGTATAATAAGTGGGTATTGCTTCCGTACTAGAATACCCACCCCTCTAGACCCGGAGGTAAACTCCGAATGTACTACCATTTTGTACCCCCACCTGTCCATCGCTTTACTGGTGGTGTTGGTTAGGTGAGTTTCCTGCAGCAGGACAATCGCTGGAGCGCATCTCTTAAGACTGTGCAAAACGAGGCCTCGTTTAATTTTGTCCCCCAGGCCACGCACATTCCACGTGAGCAGGGAGAGTGGCGGTATCGGAGCGGAGGAACACAGCTCAGGCGCCCCCTCACAGACTGCAGCCATCAGAACGCTCGACAACCAGGGGAAGTAGCGGCGCGCAACAAACGGCGCGCAATATGTGCTCTGTAGTGGTTGCATGTGCTGCGCAACAAACATTACTGTCAATGTAAACCGTAACTACTAAAAAAAAAAAAAATTACCCTCATACCCCCCAACCCCCTCCCTGCCTCCCTGCCATGCGGACTCCAAACTGCCCGCCACCCCAACTCAGCAGAGCGCTTTGACCCCATATCCCAGCACCTAACTCGTGCGCAAGGAGCGGAAGGTCCGAGGAAGACCAGTGCCATCCCCATTTCGAGCGTCCATATGTCCCGAGCTACATTAGGAAGCACAGACACCTCCCCACCCCGGAGTCATCCCCCTTACCCTGCACCGTCCATTTAAGTAAGCAGAGTTCAACGCCTTTGGGTTAAGCCTCGCGCTGCAGCCGGGCCGCAGCTTCCAGAGCTTCATCTCGGCCAGTGGGGTCCGGCGCCTCTCCGGGCGGTCGTTTTCGCCTGTCTGAATGGCCTGACTGTTTCACCTGTTGCCACCCCTCCAGCCAGTCATGCGCTTCCTCTGGCGATTCGAAAAACCAGGTCTTTCCCTCTGCCACCACTCTCAGTCTGGCCGGAAATAACATGGAGTAGGAAAGTTCGCGGGCCCTCAGGCTCTTTTTGACTTCCAGGAAGCTCCTCCGGCGCGCCGACACAGCCGCCGTGTAATCCGGAAAGAAGGATACTTGTGAATTCTGTATACGTAAGGGTGGGCCACGCGGGCCGTCTGCAGAATGGCATCACGGTCGCGAAAGTTGAAAATGCGGGCCAAGACCAGCCGGGGGGGAGCCCCGACCTTCGGCCTCCCCCCGGGCAACCTGTGCGCCCGCTCCACCGAAAAGAAGGCAGAGAGCCCCCTGGGCTGCAGTTCAGTTTTTATAAGGTTCTCCACATAGAGGTCCATGGCTGGGCTCCCCTCGCTCTCTGGAATACCCGTGATGCGGACATTGTTGCGACGGGAGCGCCCTTCCTGATCCTCAAGCCTCTCGACCATGCGCTTGTTTTCGGCCTCCAGTCGCGACACCTTTTGAAGCAGCAAGCCAGAGTCTCTCTTCAGAGTGGTAGTCACCTGTTCAACCTCCGTGACTCTGGCGGACATTTTCTGGAAGTCCGCCCGGAGGAGCGTCACATCCGTGGATATCGACCCCCACCGTCGTTTGCACATTAGTCAGGGCGGCCATGATGTCCTCTAGTGTTACTTTAGGCGGGCCGGCCGTTTCAGAGGCCGTTTCTGCGCGCTTGTCGTGGTCCGTCGGCGGGGGGGGGGAGCCTTTAGTAAACGCATATTTGTCCAGTTTCCCTTGCTGATGCGCCCTACTCCCCTTACCGCTCATGGTGAGGCTGGGGATCAGACTCCGCGAAGGGCCGTCAACACCACGACTCAAGGGGCAAAACCAGGCGCCTTTTCACTCCACGCTGGGCCCAAGACGGTACTGCCACCCCTCAGGCGCCGGCACTTCGAGGGGACAGGGCGGTCAACGGACGGCACATCAGCGAGCCACTCACCAGCACTCTAGGGCTTCTGCAGCCGCATGCGCCTTGAAGTCACACTCCTCCTCTCCCCCTGTCCCCGTGAGCGTGGTCGGTCGCCGTCCCGCCGGTCACCGCTTCTGTTTCTGCCTTGTGCGGGCGAGTCGCGCACTGTGTGTGGCGCAGGCTGTGCGTTGCTGACGGTTATTCAGGCCCTGCGGTCAGATCACGGATCAGCTAGGTCGGCCGCCCCAGCACTCCCAGCGTCTCAGACGGTGCTGAGCAGGTCAAGGAATATTGTCCCTTAGAGGAAATGCTGATGGTGCTGAGCCGCCACCGCCCCGCAGCGCTGCTCCGCTCCCCTCTCGGCGGTGCCCCCGCTGCACCGGGGGTCCGTATGGCAAGTGGGCGCCCGCCAGGGCAGTCAGGCTCCAGGCCGCACCCCCGTGTCGTCCGCTACTCAGTCCGTCCAACTTCAAGGCAGGGGGGGGGGGCGCTACTCAGCGAACCCGGGTCTCATGCGCAGCACCCGGGCACGCTTTCTCACTCGAGGCCCCGGCTTCCGCCGAAGGGACAGGCCCAATTTCTCGGCGCGGCGGCGGCTGCTTCCACGGCCATGGAGAGACCCTGGAGCGGCACAGTCAGGCGTCGCTTCGTTGCGGTGTAGGCGTAGTCTTTAGGCTCGCAACAAGGCGCGGATCAGTGTACGGATGGCGGGGAGGACGGTCTCACCCCCGGAACTCCTTCAGGCTGCGGCCATTACGCTCGGCAGCTAGCCACGCCCCCCTACGGGCGGGCTTTTGATCTTTACTTTGAAGTAAGGTAGCTGTACTTCCTGTCACCGATGATGTTCGTATGGTCCCAGACATGGTTTTGGAGGCGGTGCTGCACTCCTGCCAGCAGCACTGCCTTTGATGCTGTTTCTCCTGCCCCCTTTTGCTGAAGGACTCACTCTGTAGGGATTCAGTACAGCGCTCTGCAGTGGCTCACCTCCCTTCTGACTGATCGTTCATTCTCATCGGTTCTACTAGCACCTTCCTGCTCAGAATCTAAGCCTTTAGAGTGCTGTGAAGTGTCGGGCACCTTGTTGAACCCACACATCTTGCGCCATAAGCTCCCTCGGTTTGTAGCTGTGGCTCCTCTCCGATGTCTTACGCAGGTGACACACAGATGGTCCTTTCATTTACAGACCAATCCACACCTTCGCTCATAACTTCATCTCTTGTCTGATGGCGTCCTGGATAAAAGTATCCTCTCAAGCTAAATGCTGATAAGGCTGATCTGTACTTTGGAGGGGACTTTGGGATCTGGTCCCCGTCATGGTGACCGCTGCAACCGGACAGAGACCAAAAGAGCCGTCGAATTAGGGATGCATCCCTTAAATTCACAAACCAGTCAACACCCTGCTCACTTCTTGTTTGCTTTCTGTGCTTGCACTGTGCAAAATACTTCCACTGATTCCTCTGAGTTTGTGCTGCACAGCAGTACAAGTTCTCACCCTGTGTTTGGGGCTCCCTCATTCAACAACAGCAGTGGTGCTGCGCAGTCTGCCCTGCACAGCTCCATTTCATCTTATCTTAAAGATCCATACTTCCATACCGTCTGCCCACGCAGCAGTGTTTGTTTTTTTTAAATTCTATGTATCTGTCCTAGGACATTCGGGCCGCTGAAATTACGCAAATTTGTTGCTGCGGTCTTGTTTGCTTAACTTCATATGTTCTGCATGTGCTATCTAACCCATCATCTACTGCATAATCTGCAAATGTTAACAAAAAAAGATTTTGTTTCTAACTCGTACAGATCAAAAGCTACTAAAAACGCAGGTTCATGTTTTTTGTGCCGTGTAGGGTTCAGTGCAAAAAATTGACTGGTCACCTTTCTTTTGCTTATTGCTATATTTGGGTGTTCAACTGGGACAAATCAGGTGTAACCTATGCCCAGACAGGGTTAATAAGTGTAAAGATGTTTAAACTAATGAAGTTGTGCGATCACAAAATGTGTCGCATTATGCCACGTAATTTAACTTTTCATACCACATAATTTAATCAATGCTGTTGCATAAATTGGCCCTACCCTGCTGAATAATTCCAGTGGCTCAGAGGGCATTTCACAAATATGGTCCTATCATTTTGCTCAAGAAGTCATCAGTACTTTCGTCAGCAGAAACTGCGTTCCCGGCATGTCTCAAGCCTGATAAGGGATCTGGGGAGCTTTCTATCACCATGTGCCCAAGCTGTGTATGGCCTGCCTCCCCATCTTCGCTCAGAAATAGACTCTCTGAAGTGTAGTTGGGGCTTAAACTTGGTTACCTTCTGCACCTCTTCAGTGCTTACAAATCACAAAGAAGTGACTGACATTTTATAACTAGTAAATTAAGGCTCCCCGGACAATCTTTGCCCTTTGTCCTTCCTCCAGTCGTGTGCAGCAGTATTTGTGCCAGCTCTTGCCATCATAACCAGCCTGTCTCTCTTATCTGGCGTTCTCCCCTTTGGGTCTGTGGTTTATTCACCCCCTTTCTGAACAGGCATATTGCATATGGTCTGCTGACAGAAAACTATAGACCTGGTGCGCTGATACTTGCTTTTGGAAGAATTAGTTCAACTTCTGGAAGATTCTAACTGCCCTGATCCTTGGCACTTAGGCTTTAAAAGTGCCAGAGAAACCTCTTTCTTTAGATGAAGTAAGATTGATTCTGGACCAGGGGGATCCGCTGCCTTGATTCTTCTTAACCTTTCTGCTGCATTTGAGACTGTGGACCGTGCCATCTCTTTGGACCCCCACACTGAAGTTGGAATCACTTGGTCTGCCACAGCTTGGTTTTCTTCGTGACATAAGGGTCAGACTTTAGGGACTTTCCACCTCATTGTTTGGCCTCATCAGTTATCATATGTGGAGTTCCACATGGCTCCTTGCTTTCTCCAGTGCCCACTGGTCCAGCTAATTAATTAGTTTGGCTGTGTGTCTGTTTCTTGTGGAGACAACACATACCTAACTGTGTGTCTTGATCACTAAGAGCCCAAAGCCACTGTTCATTGGAGTAAGTGCTTTTTTATAGTCCAGAAATGGATGGCACCGGATTTACTTAGGTCTAAACTGCTTGTTATCGTTTCCAGCGCTATCTCTAACAAGTCTGGAGGTCTTGTTCAAAAAAATTAAATCTGGTTCCCCTATTGATCCTTTGGCCCCAAAAAATCTTTCTCAAGTCATGCCATCTATTCTTCCAGTGTATCTTGAATTGATGAATCTCTCTCTAGAGTCAGCTATAGTACCTGTAACATGGAAACACGCAAAAGTTATCCCTCTGCTGAAAAAACCGTCGTTGGACCCTGCCGAGCCGGGTAACTATCGCCCCATTTCGCAACTTCCTTTCTTAACGAAAATGGTGGAACTACATGTTCAGACTATTTTGACGGAGTTCATTGAACAGAACACTATCCTTGACCCGTCGCAGAATGGTTTTAGAGCCCGACATGGCACTGAATCCGCACTGTTGACTGTGACGGAGGAAATTCGTGGGATACTGGATGTAGGGGACTCGGCGGCCTTAGTTCTTCTCGATCTAAGTGCCGCCTTTGACACGGTCTCCCATGAAATCTTACTGAAGCGGCTATCTGACATTGGAGTGAAGGATCTGGCTCTCGACAGGTGCCGATCCTTTCTAACGGGAAGATCTTTTCAGATTTGGATGCCACCTTTTCAATCCCAGAGGTATGCCTTACAACGAGGAGTGCCTCAAGGGTCCATCCTGAGCCCCCTCTTGTTTAATATCTACATGCAACCTCTGGCCCAGGTCACTCGGAAGAGGGGTTTGTCAATGGTGTCTTACGCTGACGACACCCAATTAGTAATTGCCTACTCCAAAAAGAACACCGCCAATCTAAGTAGATTCAGGGAAGATCTGGCCGAGGTGGCAGACTGGATGGCCTGCAATTACCTGCAACTTCACGCCGGCAAATCCGAGGTGTTAGCATTTGGAAAAGACCGGGACCTATGGTCTGATCATTGCTGGCCTGACAATCTTAAGCCAGCCCCTGTGCCCTAAGAAGCAGTTAAAAACTTGGGTTTCTGGATTGATAGTGGACTGACTTTTGACGTGCAAGCCAAGGCAGTGGCTGGGTCTTGTTTTGGCCTACTGCGAGGTTTGAAGCCAGTTCTGGGCTTTTTTCCCCCTAGAGATCGCCAGACCATCATCCAGGCGACTATACTATCGAGACTGGATTATGGCAATGGATTGTATCTTGGGGCAAACAAATCCTGTATCATGCGCTTACAGAGAGCTCAGAATGCCGCTGCACGTATGCTAGTGGCACTTCCGAGATCCTCATCGGTTGCCCACATCCTCCCCAAGCTGCATTGGTTGCCTGTCGAGAAAAGAATTCAATTTAAAACCTTATGTGTTGCTCATAGAATTCTCTCTCAACAGGCTCCATTGGGTCTATCTAAGCTACTTCAACCATATATACCTCAGCGATCTCTTAGATCATCCAATCAGATGCTGGCTATTGTACCCCGGACGGTGAGAGCAAAAGCCGGCGGGCGCTCATTCCGTCGTCTTGCAGCGTTACTGTGGAATCGACTCCCTCTCTCCATCAGACAAATACAGACTCATTTCACCTTCCGTAAGACAATCAAGACCTGGCTCTTCCCTGCCGTTGTATAATCGCCTCCTATCCCACTCTCTCGTGTCTCTGTTCGCGCTGGGACGCCCCATTGCTGGGGCAGCTATGCGCGCTACAAATCTGAAAAAATAAAAATAAAATAAATAAACTCCAGCTCAATGCCAATACAATTGAGATTGTGTTAGAAGCAACAACATTGAGTCATAGCAAAATAGCCTTTCACCAGCGACCACGAAATCGGCCCCCTCACTTGCAACTAAAGTTAAATCCTTACGAGTCATTTTGTATAAAGGAGTAATCTTTCTCTTGAAGCCGGTTTAATGCAGTCTAATCTGCTTGCACCTGCTTACTAAGAATTATGATAAGTCCTTCTGTTTGTTACACATCACCTTCATGCTCTGGTAGTCTCAGAATTTATTGATTATTGTTGATTTCTATTTCTGGGCGTACCCGAGTCCACTCTGCTACCCTGCAGAGTACACTGAACTTTGCATTATGTAACACTGTTATACGGATCTTACTATGCGAAGGACAACTGTGTATTTGGAAGACAGACCATCAGGATGTAGGGACTGTGTCTGTCTACCCCTTCCAAACCTGCCTGCCCAATTCCTGACTCGCTCACAGTGCCTCACCAGGACTCCTAACATTCCCAGAGTAACAAGTAATTTCAGCAACCTTGAACATGACACACTGATCCCGGAGGGAATCGTGGGAACAGATGTTACCCCTTTCGTTGTCACTCATGCATTCCCTCGGTAAACATAAGAAAGACACAATGAGAGTTTACAATACATTTATTGCAACTAGCGTATTTTTGCATACAAGGTATGAGCTATGATTATTAGGCAAACGGAGCAGAATAATATAACCAGCATTATGAACATGGTAAAGAGAATAAATATTCCAACCATGGTAGTACTATTTCACTATCTATAGCTACCTCTACTCTGAGAGCATTATCTGCGTCATCTCTGAGATTAACCGTAGGGGCAATCCTTCGCCGGAGATGTGAGCTCAGGCTATGGAGGGCTGCACAGCAAGTACTGCAGACGTCTCAGAATGGTCATCACAACCGGAATGCTCCTCTCTGACCCAAAATGGGACAGGGCCCTTTTCATATAACAAAAACAACTGCGTTAAAAATACAGCCCTGGCACAATGTTGTGTCTAAATACTAGAAGCTGTGCAGTCTTCGAGCACACAACATAACTGTGCACTATCCTGTTTTGTATGCTCTGACCTTGTACTAAATATTCAGACTACATGAGGGAAAAGGCTGGTGAAATAGAAACAGCAGCATGAACTGTGCATTCCGAGAACAATACTGTGCAAACAAAATGTAAAAAAAAATAAGACCTTGCTAAATAAAGTCAGACTAAAATGTCTAAAAGATTAAGCTATGGGCAGAACAAAAAAGGGTCCAAAAGGGAAATCACTACAATATAAGCTACCTTTGAAACCTCAATCATGCCTTTCAAGCCAACATTGAAGCCTGAGGCGCATCACTTTCAAGGCACGCTGAGAAATGGCTTCAAGGCACTCTGCCTTATGCAGAAGGTTTTCTGTGAAGCTGAGATGTCACCTCCCTTTGAATTATTCAATATAATACATCCCTGCAAGCAATCTTCGTTTCCCAGAATTCGTTTTTTGTTCCTAGTTTAAAAGACCCCGACTAGGTTGGTGTTCTTTCGCACTACTTGACCCTCCGCATTGAAAAAATCTGCCTTTGTATCTACTCACATTTTGCATTTAGAACCCCCCTAAAAGCTTCCTTAGTTTGCTTGGCACCCCTCCACCTTTCATTTGCTCTTTTCTTTTCATTTATTTTTTATAACAAGCATCTTACAAAAATCAATCATGCACTTCAACTGTCGAAATGTATTCTACCATTTCAGACGCCTGTAAGGGTCCAACCTAACTGGGCTTGTAGGATCAGCTCTTATGGCGATAGGTAGAGTCATTATAAAACTAGTGTGAAGAGATTGCTAGGGAGATGTTACGGTGACTTCGCTGAACTACAGTTTTGTTACAGCAAGTCTGTCTAGACCCGGAATGTAATGGGGCTGCTCAGGTTATCAACACCTGCTAAATGTTAAGAACGCCTCCTGCTTGTCAGTTCGTGCTGTCACAACTACTAGTAATATTATAAACAAACGATGCTTTGGGACAAATATATACGATACAGTAGGATGAAGGAAAACTTGAATTATTCCGCCCCTCGAGTTTTAATCGTGACTGATTCAGTATCAATTCAAATCATGGACAACGGGCAGTTCAAACAAGAGTCTTGAAAAAGATTTTTTATAAATCAAAATCTTTTTATACGTATTTTTTTTTTTGTATGCATATATAACAGCGAATATTCTTATATACAATACATCTTTTCTTCAACAAAAACACAAAACTTAAACCTAATCTAAATATTTCTACTATTCCCTATAAACAAGTCAGGATGCTTTCAAATTTTTAGAAAAATGAGCATTCCTTTCAACAAAAGATCACCCTATAAGAAAGTACTGGGAGGTATATTACTCCACCTCTAACTTTTTGTACTTTCAAACTTTTAGCACAACACTTTGAATTCACAAGGGTGTCCTCCAATCCTAAAGTCAACGCGTTTCAGCCCCATTGGTTTCGGGCCTCATCAGGACTAGGGTGTATAAGGATAACTTTCCAACACAATCCACTGAAAAAATAATAAATATATACATCTGTATCGTTACATCTATTTACACATACACATATATAGTCGCTACAAGGGTATATTGAAGTGAACAGGATTCCTAGAGGTTTACGTATATTAATGGCACCGAGTTACGACGAACCTAACCCTGAATTAATGAAAGAATGGGCGGAATGCAACCTAGAATCTTCTAGGAAACTGACTCTTATTCTAATCAAATACGCAGACATTGACAGAGCTAAGCCCCTGAGTGAAATAGATGAAATAAATGAAGAGTTGGAAAAACATGAACAAAAAGATGAACAAAACAAATTAAGGAATGAAATGATGACTCTCCTACAAAAAGAGGAGGAAAAAATCAAAATCAGAAAAGCATTTAAATTTCAGAGAGATAGAACGGATTATGAGTTGGGTCAAATCTTTACTTTTGCCAAACGCTATGACGCACTGAGAAGGTCGAAATTCTCCAATGTGGATGTAGTACCAACAATGTCTAAACACAACGAGGGCCAATATAATCCAAGGATAAATACCCCCCAATCAGAAGTTAGCTCAGGGGGAAGTAGCGAATCCGAATCTGAGATGCGCAACCCCACAACGGTAGGCCCTAAATCCAAGCCATCCCCAGGAGAGGAACTTAATTTTTTATGCCAGGAACGCAGACAAACACTGCGTCCAAGACCTCCAACAAATCAAGCATCTCCAACTACAAACGGTGGCAGAGGCGCAAAGCCAGCAATAAACGAGCAAAAACCTATAAGAAAGAGAGGACGGGGATACTGGAGAAACAAACAATAATGGACGAACAGGTAGAAAACACCATCATCAATCTGTCCAACGTTGTGTTGACGAAACAAGAAACAAATATACTGAGACTTGGTCTTTCTTATGCGCCACAAAATAACTTCGATTATGCAGCAACTAGACTGGATCTATACAAAGGGGTGCGAAAGTTGAAATTGAAAAAGCATTTTCTTGTCAATACACTCAATCGAGCAACCAACAGACAAGCTCCCACAACTGATACCAGACAAGGGGTAACGATGTTGACACAATCTGACACACCCCTGTTACAAATTTTGGAAGATCTAAACAACGAAAGCAATCATACAAATGAAACGTTGGAAGTGAGTCCATTCAAACCTAAATCCTCCTTCAATCCAATAATGATTCGTGATTCCATCGATATTTTTCATGAAGTAGCAACCACACAAATCAAGGAGCTGCATAAGAAGACACAATCCAAAACAAGACATTATAACAAAGTTAATCAGCAATATCGATTATTAACATCCAAATTGCAGAAAAACAAGGAAATTGTAATCCGTAACAGTGATAAGGGCGGCAACATTGTAATATGGGCAATAACCTTATATAATAAAGAAGCGTACAAACAACTCAATGATCGTGACTGCTACACAAGGATTACCACTGGCAATATGAAAATTACGCACAAGGAATTCCATCTCAAGCTCGTTAAATGGAACAACGCGAAACTGATTAGTAATGATGAACTCAAAATTTTAAAACATGACAATCCCACGACACCGACCATCTATTTCATCCCAAAAATTCACAAGAACTATAACGAACTCCTGGAAGACCAATAATCAGTGCTAAAAATAGTTTGATGGAACACACAACAAGATATATTGACTATTATTTACAGGAGTATGTACAGAATTTACCTTCCTATGTAAAGGACACCAGCGACTTTCTCAGGAAAATCTCGAATTTTGAGTGGCAGGAAGATTACTTACTGATGGCATTGGATGTAAGCTCTCTATACACCAGTATTAAACATACGGATGGTTTAACAGCAATACAACATTATCTTGCACAGAGATCCACACAACATCTAATGCTGGTAGAAGTGATCGAATTCTGTTTGCATAACAACACCTTCATGTTCAATAGCCAGTTATATCAGCAAACCAGAGGGGTAGCTATGGGGGCCAGCTTTTCACCAAGCTATGAATGTCTGCATATGGGCAGATGGGAGGAGCTGGTCCTCAAAAAGAAATTTGGTGATAATGTCCTGAACAATGTCAAAATTTGGCTCAGATACATTGATGATCTGTTTGCAGTTTGGCACGGTACTTTACAACAAGCAAATGAGTTTATTCAGAATATCAATGTTAACAATATGAATTTACATTTCACCGCCACAGTCAGTCATTCCCAGATTGAATTTCTAGATACCCAAGTCTACATAAGCAATAACAAAATTGAAACCAGACTCTATAGAAAAATGACAGCGGGTAACTCTACCCTTCATGCATCCAGTGCGCATCCCAAACACCTTATCAACAGTATCCCCTACGGGGAAATATTGCGCATAAGGCGCATGTGCAGTAATGATCAGGATCTGAAGGTGGCACAGGATGAAAGTAAGAGTCGCTTTATGCAACGTGGGTACAAGACTAGTGTTATTAACATTGCTATCAATAAGTCTATGTCCTGGAGCAGGGAGGAAACTATCAAGGATAGGAGAGTTGACAAGAAATCTCATGACAAAGTTAGGAAAGCCAACCCTGATAATATGACCCAGGACAATACTGTAAGTACTAATCTGAAAGAGGAATTCCGACTGATCATTCAATATAGCCAACAACACAAAAGTCTAAATAGAATCATTCAGCGAAATTGGCCATTGGCACTCAGTGACCCGGTGATAGGACCCCTGCTACCGCAGAGAGTGTCCATCACTTACAGTAAGGCGCCCTCAATGAGAGACACACTAGTTCACACAAGTCCTGAGGTGATTAACAATAGCAGCTGGATACAATCAGTTAAAGGATTTTTTAGATGTAAAACGTGCAAGGCATGCATTCAGGGAGTTAATACCAACACATACAAAACCCCTTTCAGTGATTACAACTACACTATTTCTAAATTCCTAACATGTAAGACAGAATACGCTGTTTATGTTCTCTCATGCCCTTGTAATTTACGGTACATAGGCAGCACTAAATTACCTGTCTTCAAACGTATCCTTCAGCATCTAAGAGCTATCACGAATCCGGACAATACGTACCCTGTTGCACGGCACTTTAGGGAACAACACAAATCTGACAACCATTTCCTTAAATATTATGTCATAGATGCAATCCCACCAAGCAGAAGAGGCGGTGACCGTGAAAACAAATTAAGGAAACTTGAAACACGGTACATCCTACAACTGGACACTAAGCACCCTGCAGGTCTTAATGCCACGGAGGACTTGTACACATGTTTAATCTGATATAACAAACTTGCATGTCTCAAAAGATAGTGGATGTCAATTATACGCAATCTCAGTTCTCCAATACCTATTACAATTCTTTTTAATTTTTAAATCAATTGGTCACATTACCTTTTATCAACAGATCCTCTTATGTCTTTTAAAAATATGATATTTTATTATTCAGTTATTTTATAAGGTGTTTTTATCAACATCTCATAATTTAAAGTTTTATTGTATTTAATATGGTTAGTACATATATGGTTTTAGTGGTACCTATCTAGATGAGATACTATATAGATAGGTCGATAGATATGTTTTTAAGGTCAAATCACCTTTTAATTTATTTATTGGCATTTTTTGCACATACTAAAATGCACTGACACGTATGCACTTTACAGGTGCGGTCGGTCTACTTTGAATGGGTATAGATGAACCTGGCATTAGATCAAGGAATCTACCCATCAGCAATACAAGACAGAGGATTTGCATAAAAGATAGGACCGTGATTTATAACTATTTTATTGTAATGACCAATGTTATTATAACAATATTACAGGTCCAGGTATTTCACAAGCGTATTCTTATGATCATTTGAACGAAAAAGAAATAACTTTAGGCATTGCCTGAATCCCGCCATATATACAGTGGTCACATTAGCTCTTGAAACAGTATAAATAAGTCCAAAGAGACTATATATTATCTATAAGAACTCATATAATCTATTTAAATGGCCCTATGAACTACGGAAACCCGGTTTATTTATTAGGCTGCATTTGCACACATATTGCACATCACACTTTGCACTTTTACAGAAACAATAACTATATGTTTTTATTGTTTTTGCTTTTTACCAATGTACCACGATGGATGCAACAGAGCACTTTAATAAAATCTCTGGTCTTCATACTTAGACAAGCATTGGCAAATAGAAGACATTATGAACTAAATGACGGTATTTTACTGAGATGTACAGAACTGTATAGATATGACCAAGTGAAAACAAACGCAAGTAAAAGGGTATCAATGGGCACCTTTGATAAGTAAAATTGCATCAAATGTTTAAATATTATTTAGACACTATATGGAGTTCGCACAATGTAAGTAAGGTCAAGCGTTTGTCTATGTTCATTGGAAATTAACACGTCATGTCTGTCACGTGGTCATTAGCACATTTGTACTTTCACTTTAAAAGGGAGTTACCTCCATTATGCCACTGTCATGTGATCAAGGCTCAGGTGAGCCGAAACGCGTAATGGCGACAAAGGAATAAAGGAATAACTTTGCACAAATTTCTGGGTCTGTGTCCATCCTTCGGGAGAGCCGTTTGGTGAAAGTCAGCGGAGGAATATTCGTTATATATATATATATATATATATATATATATATATATATATATATATATATACACACACACACAGGAACATATGTACACATAAGTCATAGCTGTAATGTATTTCTTTATCTTGAGGTGGCAGTTCATATAAATCAATCGCCCGAATGTGCACTCTAAACAACCTTATACAAGCCATAAAGAAATATATCACCAGTGATTTTATTAATCAAATGATGTGACTGATTAATAATTCACGGAATGCTTATAAAAGGAATTAAATAGAGCAACAGAATCTCAGAACACATCGTGCTACACGTATATCTAAATGTCCAACGCACTAGTCCATGTCTTTTAAATAAAAGCCAATTGAGGAGGAGGAAGAAGTAGAGACAAATAAAACTACATTTACCACTACGATGTAGTTTTATTTTTTTATTTTTTTGTTTAAATTTTTTTATTGGGATTTTCACTTTTGTACAGAATTACACATTTTATTAAAACATGAAAGCAGTTGCATGCAGGCCGTTGAATGAATTCCTTATATCCCAGAAACTGCTATCCCCCTCTCTAGGTTGCTTAAGACATAAGAATATTAACAAGGGGGACGGAGAGTACATTGCTGCTGAACTATTACAGATAGTAGTAGTTTATCTGGTGCCTGCCTATGCAGGGTGCCGTGGGATGTGGGTAGATATGTAGTCCCCAGCTCTATCCCTGTGCGTGTTCTTTGGAGTTACCTATAAATGTGTTTCCGACCTAGTGAAATTGCGTGAGTAGGCGCCAGGGGAAGTAAACCAATAACAAAAAGGGAATTTGGGGGGGACGTCAGGGAGCTTATAAAATGCATCGTGTTTTTCACTTAGTGTGCGGGCGATTCTGGTTCCGGTTTGTTTATTACTGTGCCGTGGTGTCAGTGGCAAGGAGGGGAATCTCTGGAGAGGGTGTGTTGCCTATCCATAAATCAAGGGTGATATTCCGATAGGGCCCTGGCAGTCCGACCGCCCATCAGGCCGTATGCCCGTTACGTGCTAGTATTCGCAGGGGAGAGGGGTGGAGTTTGGGGTTGGGATTGTAAGGCCGCGGGTGCGTCCTCCATCGACGTTTCCTGAGCGAATTGGAACCTGAGCGAATTGGAACCTGAGCTGAGCCCATTCCATGGAAATGGGATGCTTACGTATCCCTTTCACCTCCTCATCTCTCAGCACATCTTCCTCTGCTGCCCCCCATTTTTTAACTGCGCCTATCCAGGCTTCCTCTGGGGGACCCGCCGGGGCTCTCCAGTGCATGGCTATTCCTCGTTTCGCTAGGAGCAGAGCAAGGGAAGCAAACCTGCATTTCACCTATTCCGTCCTCCGCCTGTGGAAGATACCTAGGGCACTTGCTTCCCACGTGGAAATGTCTGCGAGGTTGACCGTTGCCCTTAGAGTCTGATGTACCCTATTCCAATATTGGAAGAGTGCGGGACAGTCCCAGAACATGTGTTTGAAGGTCGCTTCCAGTGCTTGACATCTGGGGCATGCAAAATGTGTTTCAGGGTAAAATCGGTGGAGCCTGTGAGGTGTTAAGTAAGCTCGATGTAAGATATTGAATTGGATGTTTTTGAACCGTGCGTTTCTGGAAACCTTTTTTGGGTACTCTAGTGCCTTTTCCCATTCTTTATCATGGAGCGCCCGTCCTATTTCATCCTCCCATTTCTGGCGAAGGGCTTGTAATGGAGTTGCGAGTAATTCCCGTATCGCTTTGTAATGCCAGGTGACTAAATGTCTCTCCCTGCCCATACGCAGAATCGTGTGCAGCACTGGGTGCGTTGGTGGTTCACCCCCTGTGAGATCCCAGCATTGTCGGGCGCTTTCTAGTAATCGTCTATGGACCAAAAACTGCCCCGGGGGGAGATCATAGCTTTCCCTCATTTGGGCGAACGTTTTTACCTGTCCATCTTCGAATAGGGACTCGACTTCTGTCCCACGACTACAACGTAGTTTATGGCAACTTCTGTGTAATTCAACATCCAGGTGCCATACTTCGATGGCGTAGTAATCAAAAAAAGAGAGCCACACATCATGGGACCGATCGGGTTACTGACCAAACTCTACAGCCGAAATCCCTATGTATACAGTGTTTTCAACAAATTAGACAACTTCCTGGTTTGGCCTATCAAATATTGCCTGATTACCCATTTTTCTCTAGATATCAGATCCCTCATCGGGCTACATAAATCACTGATCCGGCTTGGGATATAGACATACAGGAACTGAAACCCCAAATCTTCTTACCGGTACTCCACGGGCAGCTGATTCCCCGTGATGTCAATTTATTTAATGGAGACTCCTAAAACTTCAGAGTCTGTTTCTCAAACTGTGCGGGAACAAACAAAATAAGTATGTCAAAAGCCGTGCCTCCTCCTTTCAAGGAGAACTCTCTTGCCGAAGGAAACCGAAGTGGATTCTTACCTCTATTTTGCCGCCATATGGGCCGTCTCATTATCTCTCGCCAAATGATTCTGGGTCTGTGATAGATATCACATGACCCGGAAGCGCGATCTCTCTTAAAGGAGTTGCGCATAGACATAAAGACAGCACTTGAAGTCTGTGCTGAAAAAAGACTTGTGCATACTAGTTACCCCGCAGTGTAGCAAAATCCTGCAGTTTTATTTCAAAAGAAATTACGTGTGGACGTCACAGAAAAACACAGAGGTCTGTTGTGGAAGACAAACTTGCGCATATTGAATACCCCGCAGTGTAGCAGACATACCTACAGTTTTATTAAAGAAGGAATTATGTGTAGACATCACAGAAGGCAAACTCGTGCCTATTAATAACCCTGCAGTATAGCAGGTTCGTGCCTATTAATAACCCCGCAGTATAGCAGGCAGTCCTACAGTTTTATGTAAAAGAAATAACGTGTAGACATCTAAGGAAGACGTAAGGTCTCTATTGAAAACAAACTCACGCGTATGATTATTCCGCGGAGTAGCAAACATTCCTGTATAGGATATCTTTACCAACTAAAGAAATAAAAACTAAAAGTAATAATTATTAAAAGAAATAATGCAAATAAATATTATGGACATATGAAACAACCAACATGTGTGTTTATCAAACCTTCTAGCCCTTATATGTACCGCCACTCCGTACAATCTTACTATACAGAATACAATATACAGATCGTATGTCAGAGACTATTCAAGGTAACCACACAAATAATCATCTCTGGACAAGCAGACTTCAATACACATTACTGTAACAGTGACCAAATGTCATCACAGTCATTGAGGCCTGATGTCTCTGTATGATATTTTTCAATTAGTCTTGCCTCCAACCTGCTCAATTTCATCTGGAGTTCATCTCTTTGGGCATTTGAATCACACATAGTACAGACCATTTTATATCGTTTTCAGAATGGTTATGATTTTGAAAATGGAGTACTAGTGGGGCTCCCTGTGTCTTACACTTTATTCTTGATTTATGTTGAAGAATTTGCTTCTTCACTGCTTGCGTTGTTTGGCCAATATAATACTTATTACATGGGCACTTTAGACAGTATACAATGTTTTTAGAATCACAGTTGGAAAACACTCTTTGAATATGTGTCTGGCCATTGATGTCCAATTGTTTAGAGTCCTCTGTCAAACGACAGGCTACACAATTTTGGCACCTATAATAGCCTACTACCGGTGGTAGGTTAAGGAGACTCCTAAGGTCCTTTTTAGGGGATTCTGTGTCTGGTTGCTCTCACCAATTGTTGCCGGATGTTTTTCCCTTTTTTAAAGGCAAATAAGGTGTAGGGATACCTAACCTATCGATTAGTTTCCAATTTTTTTGAATGATTTTCTTGATTTTATTTGCTTTTGAGTCATATGTGAGAACACACGTCTACGGCATATTTTTATCATGGTGTTTGGGAATGAGTAATTCCTCTCTGGGCGTATACCATGCCCTTTTCAAAGCTGTTTTGACCAATTTTTTAGGGTAACCACGTATAATCCGATTGGTCGTGAATATTTCAGCATTAGTAAAGTAATCTTCCTTATTGGTACAATTCCTCTTTACACGGAGGGATTGTCCATATGGTAGATTTTCGTTTAAGGTACGCGGATGTCCACTAGAAAAGTGTAGAAGTGTATTCCGGTCAGTGGGTTTGTTATATAAACTGACTTCTAGATGACCATTGACATGCTGAATAAATACATCTAGGAAGTTTATCTTTTCACGGTGTTTAGATACTGTGAAGTTGAATTCAGCTGTCGTTGAATTTAACCAATTATGAAAATCCGTCAGTTGAACCTCGTCTCCTTCCCAAATCATAAAAATGTCGTCAATACAGCGACACCAAAACCTACTTGGATCTTAAAGGGGTTGGTGTCGCTATATATCCATCTTTTTTCAAACTCTGCCATAACCAGATTTGCTATCTCAGGTGAGAAACTACAGCCCATCGCTACTCCTGATACTTGTAGATGAAGGGCCTCTTTAAACTTGAAAAAGTTGTTCTTGAGGCATAGGTTCGCTAATGATGTTATAAAATCTGTAGGGACCCGATGTGGGCGCTCACGTTGTTCCAGTGTATATCTCATAACAACCAAAGCCTCATATTGAGGTATATTTGTATACAATGATTCAATATCGAAGGATACTAAAAATTCATTTCCGATGTTATAGGGAAGATTTCTTTTTTATTTTTTTATTTTATTTTATTTATACTTTTCAAATACAGTACAAAACATTGCATAATTTGAACTTCATGGCATCAGTGCAGTTGACAGATCAATCAATATCACAGTAGTGAGAGTACATCGCTGCAAACCATGACTTCAAATATACCCAGAGCTATAGACATGGCCCACACAGTGACAACTTGCAGGGTGAGGGTGAGCAGGGTAGCATGATAACAATAGTTAGGACTGCAGACAGCAGTCAATGATAGCAGGTACGATGTGAGTGGCCTCCAAATGTCACGTGGCCTGGAAGCGGACGTCAACTCTTCCGCGTAGCAGGTGAGCTGATCCCGGCAATACGCCAAATCCTGTAGCCACAGGTGTGTTGTAGGCGCTACTCGACTCTCCCAACAGATAGAGATCCTGCGTTTAGCTATGAGCAATTCGAGAGAGACCAGTTTCTTGTGAGAAGAGTTCACTTGTGCCCCCGTACCCAGCAGACACAGCCTTGGATGACAGACCAGTGGTTCCTCAATCATCAGACTAACTATTCTCACTACTTCGCCCCAGTAGTCAAGTATTTTAGGACACTCCCAAGCCAGGTGATAGAACCCCGCCGCAGGTGCACCACAGCGCTTACAGACATCGGATTGGCGGAGTCCAAATTTAAACAGCTGTGCTGGTGTATAGTACAACTGATGCAAGTATTTAAAGTGCACCAAACGCAGGTTGCCATTAGGTGACAGACGGCCCGTCAAACGGCAGCTATCCAACCAGTCATCTTCCGTGAGTGGTTCCGGTAACACAGCGTACCAGTGGTCCAAGGCCGCCCTCCCCGCAGATATCATGTCACGCTGGGACGCCCTATAGAGCTTCGCAACCAACCAGGCTCTAGAGGTAGCCGTGTAAAGAAATTGTAACGCCTCAAAGAGTCGGTGGTTCAGAAGGGAAGTGCGGATAAAGTGCACGCATGGCAGAGCGCAATTTAGTGAACACAAAGAGCAGCATGGCGGAGTCCTCATCCCGAGCGGCCAGGTCTGCTGAGGTAATGAACTGGACTCCGGGGAACACATCCGCCATGATGGAAAGACCCATCCCCGCCAGTGCCCTCAGTGCACCTGTTTCTTGGGTGACCGAAATGCTTGAGTGGTGGAGCAGAGGCATGTTTGGGGCATACAGCGGTATCTTGCGCGCTCGTTGACCTAGTTTCCGCCAGGCATAAGCTGTAAGTTGAACCGTATCAAATTCCCCCTTCTCAAACACCGTATGCGAGTTTACGATCATTGCCTTAAGGGGTATCGGATGCACAGCACCCGCCTCCACCGCCACATGCGGGATATATGCAGGGTCATGCTGCCAATAGTAGGCATACTGCGCTTGCGCACAGAGGTAGTAAAGATAGAAATCTAGGGTCGCAAAACCGCCCAGTTCATAGGGTAACGTGAGCGTTTCCCACTGAAGCCGGGACTTCTTCCCACCCCAAGCGAGTGTGATCAGGAGTGAGCGAAGGGTGTCAAAAAAATATCTGGTAAGACGCACCGGGATATTGAAAAAGAGATATAGAAAGCGTGGGAGCACTACCATTTTCATTAAGGCTATTCGGTCAGCAAAGGACAGGGGCAGCTTAATCCAACGCTTCACCTGCTCCTCCAACCGTATGATGGCAGTGCCGAAGTTTTCTTGAATGACCGTCTGCTGATCCCTATGCAGCCAGATTCCTAAGTATTTGACAGCATCCGAGCACCACGTTAGCGGGTACTCCATGTCAAAGGGGCAGGCACTATCAGTGAGAGATAGGATAGTGGACTTGGACCAATTAATGCTGAGACCTGAAAAGCGTTCGAACCGAATGTATTCACGGATAATTGGCGCCAAAAACTGCGCCGGGTCCCGAACATACAGCACCATGTCGTCGGCATACATGGAGAATGCAAGAGGGCGCTGAAAAAATCGCATGCCGCTGCCTTAAAATGCAGGCTAAGGGCTCCATTACAAGCGCAAACAGCAGTGGCGAAAGTGGGCAGCCCTGCCGAGTACCCCGGTGAATGGAAAACTTTTCCGAGAGGTGTCCATTAATTTTAACTCTAGCTTCCGGCCTAGTGTACAACAATCTGATCCAGTTCGTGAACACGAACGGGACGCCCATACGGTTGAAGACCGCAATCATATAGGACCAAGATATCGAGTCGAACGCTTTTGCAGCGTCGAGCAATACTGCTACCGCTGGGAGCGTGGGCTTTAATACATGCATTACCGCAAATATGGTGCGCAAGTTATGGGACGTGGAACGAGTGGGGATAAAGCCCGACGGATCTGGGAGTACCATAACCGGAAGGAGGAGTTGGATCCTCGTGGCCAAAACCTTTCCCAGAATTTTAACGTCAGTGTTTATGAGAGATAACGGGCGGTATGAATCACATTTATCAGGTGGTTTCAAGAGAGCGACCATTAATGCCTCCCGCAGGGTCGGCGGCAGGCGTTGGGCCTCATATGCCTCCTCATAGAGTTGGAGCAGACGTGGCGCTAACTGTTCAGCATATTCTTTATAGAATTCGGCTGGTAACCCGTCAGTGCCCGCAGCCCTTCCACTAGGCAGAGCAGTGATCGCATCCTGTATTTCCCCAAGCGTTCGTAGGTGCATCAGAAATTCTTGTTGTCTCCGGGATAGCCACACTAATGCGATATCATCCAGATATTGTTCTAGCTCATCACCCCAGGGTGAGGGTCTAGGATGCGGGCAGCAAGCGTCCTCCTCGGCCGGCCTCCCTCACCATAATATCGTGCCTTACTCCGACGAGAGAGATGCTTTACCTCTTGCTCGGTTGTGTCATTATATGCTAGAATTTTCTCTTTTATTTGTGCTAAAATGGTTGCGCTGGGTCGGTCGCTATATTGACGTTCAAGATCACCCAGCTCCCGCTCCAGCGTCGCCATGGTACTATGAAGAGATTTCAAGACCCCAGCCTGGAGGCCTATGCACTCCCCCCCGAATAGTCACCTTAAAGGCTTCCCACAATGTTTCCATAGTCAAAACCGATCCTGTATTTGACGAGAAGTAATCTGCTATAGCCTTACGGACCCCCTCCGCAAACACCGGATCAAGGAGGGAAGAGGATTGCAAGCGCCACCGGAAGGGTGGAGGGACATGGGAGGGCAGAACCATGTCCAGAACCACTGGGGAGTGATCGGACAAAGTTCTAGGCAGGTGTCTGATCTGTGTGATCCAATTACAAATATCTGGCGTTCCCAACCAGTAATCAGTACGGGACCAAGATTGCCTAGCATACGAGTGGCACGTCCCCTCCATGGCTCGCGGGTGTCGCTGTCTCCAAATATCAGCGAGCCCCAGTGATCTCATTCCCTCATGTACTACACTGGCAGCTCGTCTGGGGGGATAGTCTACTGTCGTTTTCCTATCCAGCGCAGGATCAAGTACCACATTAAAGTCACCGCCACAGATAAGGGTCTCAGGGGATATGTTGTAGAGCTTGCTCCACAGAGTATCAAAAAAGACAGGATCATCTGTGTTTGGGCCATATATGTTAACAATAGTTAGAGATGTACTGTAGATCTTACCCTGAACTATTATGTACCTGCCCTCAGCATCTGCATCAACCTGGACAGGCCTAAAGTGAACATTTTTCTTTTAACTAGTATCATCACCCCCCGAGCATACCAGGAGTAGGAGGCAGCGAACTTCACCCCTGCCCATCGCGTAACAATCTGCATGGCCGACTGCTGCATAAGATGCGTCTCCTGCAACAGGGCGACCTGCACATGATGCCTGTCCAGATAAGCTAACACCTGTCGCACCTTCTTGGCATTATTGAGCCCCCTGACATTCCAGCTCACCCATGTAAGATGTGAACGGTTTCTATCTACCATGGCCACATAATCTGCGATACACACGTGCAGCAGCACAGCAACTACATGTGTTATACAGCTCCGCACTTAACAAAAGAACCTGCACAATGCCAATATATTGAACCAGAGTTCCCCAACCACCCCACCCACCCACAGCGGCCAGCAAACAGTGCCGCCCATATTCCCTTATAGAAACCGAACAGTAAGAGAACAATTGACGATACAGAGTACATAGCGGATTAGTATCAAAGGAATACAGTACCCCAATAAGGGCGTCAATGTGGCACCAACAGAAACCCAAAACTTTGCGGGAATTTCCCATTACGTGAGTCGCTAGAAGCCTCTGGCCCCCCGCACAGGCGGGGTGGGTCGAGCTAGGAGAAAATTTGACACACCCACTAATGACGTGAGCTACCTGGTGTTGACATTGGGCATGTAATGCAATTCTAAAGAGGTGCCTGTACCAGCCACCCTGAAATACACCAACAAATCCTGGTACATAGGAGGCGGGAATAACATGCTGAACAGCTCACTCATGAATCCTACAACAAACCACAATAGAGCGAGCTACATAAAAAAAAAAATACCATTGACAAATTAGGCAAAGAACATTAATGAACAGAGTTCCGCTAGTCTCACGTGCTCAGCCGTCCGAGTTAGAATGTCCGCTCTTCTCGCGTAGTGTCATCTGCTGCTCCAGCCGTAGAGTGTATTGCAACACCTCCTTCGGTGCAGTAAAGATGCGTGCCTTCCTGTCATGTTGTATACGCAGCCGAGCCGGGTAGAGCATAGCATAGGAAATTTGAAGAGACTGCAGTTTCTTCTTCACAGAGTGAAACTCTCGATGAGCTTGCTGTACGGCGACGGTAAAGTCTGGGAATAATTCAATTTTCATCCCTTGATAGTCAAGCCCCCCCTTTTCCCTAGCCAGTCGGAGAGCCATATCCCTATCCCTATAATTAAGGAGTCGGGCAATGATTGGACGTGGTGTGGCTCCCGGAACAGGTCTAGGAGCCAGGGAACGATGAGCCCGCTCGACGATAAACACTTTAGAAAAGTGTTCAGTGCCCAGCAGCGTCGTGAGTAGCGTTTCAATATACGTTTCCATGGGCCCAGTATTGGTCGTTTCGGACACCCCAATAACGCGAAGATTATTTCTCCGGGAACGAGCTTCTATGTCCTTGTTCTTGGCCTTAATTACTTCTATTAGTTTCTCCATATTGGCACAGGAAGTTCCCACCACCTCCATCCGGTCCTCCACCGCCGAGATGCGCGCCTCCGCCTCCGCTATTTGCGCACCGTGCTGGTCCAGTTTCGAAGCCATAGTGTCCATGTGGAGATTTAACCCATCAATCTTAGCATCTATGGTTTGGAGGCTTTGTTGCATACTGATCATCATGCGCTCCAGCCGTGCAGCCGAGCCCTGCGCCAGGTCTGGTTCTGATTCAGAGGAGGCCGTAGTAGAGGCTTTAGTGTTTGTTTTGGCCTCAAACTGAAGCTTACTTTGCTGTTTGTCTGTGCACCCCATAGCAATGCCAGACGCAACTCAGCGGAGGAACTTGTTTGTAATAGAGAAATCAGCATTTGCGCTCAACCTGCGCACTAAATAGGATGACCTTGCGACCAAAAGAGCAATCCTACCCCAGGGAGGCAACAAATAAGGGGTGTGTAAACGATGGTGCCTATGACTCCATGAGAAGCCCAATATGAAGCAGGAGGCGGTATCCCAGGCAGCGCAGAGATCACCAGGCAGGCTCCCGGGCACAGAGATAGTCAAGATGGCACCCCCACAGAGGCGCCGGCCAGCAGGCCCACCCCGCGGAGGCCCAGCCCAAGAGACACACCGCCGCCTCCCCTCACAGACCTCAACAGGCCCAGAAGCGCTTCCAGGCCCCTCAGTTCCTCAGCGCTCCACCGGGCAAGTGACTCAGCAGCCCCAGGAACCCCAGACGGCAGGAGGTGCACTAATCCGCCATGTCGAGCCTCGGCCGTGATCCAAGATGCACCACGGCCCCTCCCGATCCCACCAAAGCCACTCCGGTGACTCTGAGGGGCCTGATGAAGAGCGCAGGCCGCGGGCAGTGCTCCCCGATCCGGGCACCCAGCGGAGAGACCCGACAGCCGGCGGCCCGCTCCACAGCAGCGCCGCAGCCCCAGCGGGGGACCCACCGATGCGCGGGTCCCCGTCTCCAACTCAGCGCCCAGGGCAGCAGACGGGGCCTCACCACAGCGCCCGGCTCCTAACCGCCAGCAAGTGTCGCAGAGGTAGGCAGAAGAGTCCCGCTCCCCATTCAGGCAGCAGGCGCGCAGACCAGCAACCGACTCACCGCATACGATGTGAGTATATCGCCGCACTGTAGCCGCCATTAGATACACAGTGCGGAGCAGGCATAGCACAGCATTCAAGGGGCGCCGCCAGCAGTCGACACCAGTCACCTCCACACAGGCTATCGGGAAGCAGCAGCGTGTAGCACACCAGCCAGAGTAGCTGCAGGGCACAGAGCAAGCCGTTAGCAGTACGCTAACCCAGAAGGTGCCATTTTATCCACAGCGTGAGTCGGCAACCCCAGATCGTGTTTCAAACAATCGAGGCAGCAGAGTATGCGAATTGCGGCATCAAAGTATTCCTCAGCACCCCAACAGCAGGTAGTCGTCGTTTTTGGCCATGGATGGCGCCAAAATAAGCGGATTGTGGACGGATTAATAGCTCGACCAGCAGAGCTGTACTAAAGCGCAGCCATCTTGCTCCGGGCTCGCTAGCGCCCCCTATAGGGAAGATTTTCAACCTTGGATATCAAATCCATTGTGTCCCGTACAGATGATTGCGTTTCTTTTACTATAGGGACTAAGAAAGTGTCCATATATTTAGCAAGTGGTTCCAAAAGTGAACCACATGCTGACACTATCGATCTACCTGGAGGGTTAATAGTACATTTGTGCACCTTAGGTAAAACGTATATATTAGGTGTCTTATGATTGTCAGTATTAAGAAAGTCGAATTCATTTTGGCATAGCCAACCCTGTTCCAATCCTTCTGTGGTAATATCTAAGATTTGTGATTTCAGCTCTAGAGTCGGGTTCTCTTCTAACAATCTGTAATATGTAGGATTAGATAGTTGACGCATAACTTCTTCGTCATATTTGTCCTTGTCCCATAGGACAATTCCTCCCCCCTTACCTGCCGGCTTAATTATTATAGCTGGATTGTGAGATAGATTTTTGAAGGCTCTTACTTCTTGTTTAGTGCAATTAGTTTTATAGAAAATCTTTTTATTTTGGAGACTATCTAATTCTCGCAAAATTTGTTATTCGAATAGTAGAATTTCTGCTGGTAACAAAACACTGTCGGGCTGGACTGTTCCCATGAGGCACAGGGTCAAGACTGATTTGCATATGGCCATGTCTAAACTGGGGTGGCGTAGTGGGCAAAAGAACGATGGATTGAACCCAGATCTCTTGACTGGGGGAGAATGTCTGCATTGTCAGCATTCCGTCCATCATTTGTTTGTTGTAACGCTTTTCGCCCTAAGTGGGATGGGTATTCCCAGACGTGGGACCCGTGCTCACTACGCCACTGGAGTCAAGCTATCCTGGCTGATGACGGCTGATAGCCAGAAACCGGTCCTAGGATGCTTGATTCCGGTCCAGGGAAGACATGGCTTGGCAGTTCGGGCTGGACTGTTCCCATGAGGCACAGGGTCAAGACTGATTTGCATATGGCCATGTCTAAACTGGGGTGGCGTAGTGGGCAAAAGAACGATGGATTGAACCCAGATCTCTTGACTGGGGGAGAATGTCTGCATTGTCAGCATTCCGTCCATCATTTGTTTGTTGTAACGCTTTTCGCCCTAAGTGGGATGGGTATTCCCAGACGTGGGACCCGTGCTCACTATGCCACTGGAGTCAAGCTATCCTGGCTTATGACGGCTGATAGCCAGAAACCGGTCCTAGGATGCTTGATTCCGGTCCAGAGAAGACATGGCTTGGCAGTTCGGGCTGGACTGTTCCCATGAGGCACAGGGTCAAGACTGATTTGCATATGGCCATCTCTAAACTGGGGTGGCGTAGTGGGCAAAAGAACAATGGATATAACCCAGATCTCTTGACTGGGGGAGAATGTCTGCATTGTCAGCATTCCGTCCATCATTTGTTTGTTGTAACGCTTTTCGCCCTAAGTGGGATGGGTATTCCCAGACGTGGGACCCGTGCTCACTACGCCACTGGAGTCAAGCTATCTTGGCTGATGACGGCTGATAGCCAGAAACCGGTCCTAGGATGCTTGATTCCGGTCCAGGGAAGACATGGCTTGGCAGTTCGGGCTGGACTGTTCCCATGAGGCACAGGGTCAAGACTGATTTGCATATGGCCATGTCTAAACTGGGGTGGCGTAGTGGGCAAAAGAACGATGGATTGAACCCAGATCTCTTGACTGGGGGAGAATGTGTGCATTGTCAGCATTCCGTCCATCATTTGTTTGTTGTAACGCTTTTCGCCCTAAGTGGGATGGGTATTCCCAGACGTGGGACCCGTGCTCACTACGCCACTGGAGTCCAGCTATCCTGGCTGATGACGGCTGATAGCCAGAAACCGGTCCTAGGATGCTTGATTCCGGTCCAGGGAAGACGTGGCTTGGCAGTTCGGGCTGGACTGTTCCCATGAGGCACAGGGTCAAGACTGATTTGCATATGGCCATGTCTAAACTGGGGTGTCGTAGTGGGCAAAAGAACGATGGATTTAACCCAGATCTCTTGACTGGGGGAGGATGTCTGCATTGTCAGCATTCCGTCCATCATTTGTTTGTTGTAACGCTTTATCTACAAGTATCAGGAGTAGCGATGGGCTGTAGTTTCTCACCTGAGATAGCAAATCTGGTTATGGCAGAGTTTGAAAAAAGATGGATATATAGCGACACCAACCCCTTTAAGATCCAAGTAGGTTTTTGGTGTCGCTATATTGACGACATTTTTATGATTTGGGAAGGAGACGAGGTTTAACTGACGGATATTCATAATTGGTTAAATTCAAGAGCAGCTGAATTGAACTTCACAGTATCTAAACACCGTGAAAAGATAAACTTCCTAGATGTATTTATTCAGCATGTCAATGGCCATCTAGAAGTCAGTTTATATACCAAACCCACTGAATACCCTTATACACTTTTCTAGTGGACATCCGCGTACCTTAAAAGAAAGCCTACCATATGAACAATCCCTCCATGTAAGGAGAAATTGTACCAATAAGGAAGAATACTTTAGTAATGCTGAAATACTCAAGACCAAACTGATTATACGTGGTTAACCTAAACAATTGGTCAAAACAGCTTTGAAAAGGGCATGGTATACGCCCAGAGAGGAATTACTCATTCCCAAACACCATGATAAAAATATGCCGTAGACGTGTGTTCTCACATATGACCCAAAAGCAAATAAAATCAAGAAAATCATTCCAAAAAATTGGAAACTAATCGATAGGTTAGGTATCCCTACAGCTTTATTTGCCTTTAAAAAAGAAAAAAAACATCCGGCAAAATGACCTTTGGAGTCTACTTAGCCTACCACCGGTAGTAGGCCATTATAGGTGCCAAAATTGTGTAGCCTGTCATTTGACAGAGGACTCTAAACAATTGGACATCAATGGCCAGACACATATTCAAAGAGTGTTTTCCAACTGTAATTCTAAAAACACTGTATACTGTCTAAAGTGCCCATGTAATAAGAATTATATTGGCCAAACAACGCAAGCAGTGAAGAAGCGAATTCTTCAACATAAATCAAGAATAAAGTGTAAGACACAGGGAGCCCCACTAGTACTCCATTTTCAAAATCATAACCATTCTGAAAACGATATAAAATGGTCTGTACTATGTGTGATTCAAATGCCCAAAGAGATGAACTCCAGACGAAATTGAGCAGGTTGGAGGCAAGACTAATTGAAAAATATCATACAGAGACATCAGGCCTCAATGACTGTGATGACATTTGGTCACTGTTACAGTAATGTGTATTGAAGTCTGCTTGTCCAGAGATGATTATTTGTGTGGTTACCTTGAATAGTCTCTGACATACGATCTGTATATTGTATTCTGTATAGTAAGATTGTACGGAGTGGCGGTACATATAAGGGCTAGAAGGTTTGATAAACACACATGTTGGTTGTTTCATATGTCCATAATATTTATTTGCATTATTTTTTTTAATAATTATTACTTTTAGTTTTTATTTCTTTAGTTGGTAAAGATATCCTATACAGGAATGTTTGCTACTCCGCGGAATAATCATACGCGTGAGTTTGTTTTCAATAGAGACCTTACGTCTTTCTTAGATGGCTACACGTTATTTCTTTTACTTAAAACTGTAGGACTGCCTGCTATACTGCGGGGTTATTAATAGGCATGAAGCTGCTATACTGCGGGGTTATTAATAGGCACGTGTTTGCCTTCCGTGATGTCTACACATAATTCCTTCTTTAATAAAACTGTAGGTATGTCTGCTACACTGCGGGGTATTTAATATGCGCAAGTTTGTCTTCCACAACAGACCTCGTGTTTTTCTGTGACGTCCACACGTAACTTCTTTTGAAATAAAACTGCAGGATTTTGCTACACTGCGGGGTAACTAGAATGCGCGAGTCTTTTTTCAGCACAGACTTCAAGTGCTGTTTTTGTCTCTGCGCAACTCCTTTAAGAGAGATCGCGCTTCTGGGTCATGTGATATCTATCGCAGACCCGGAATCATTTGGCGAGAGATAATGAGACGGCCCATATGGCGGAAAAATAGAGGTAAGAATCCGCTACGGTTTTCTTCGGCAAGAGAGTTCTCCTTGAAAGGAGGGGGACGGCTTTTGACATACTTATTTGGTTTGTTCCCGCACAGTTTGAGAAACAGACTATGAAGTTTTAGGAGTCTCCATTAAATAAATTGACATCACGGGGAATCGGCTGCCCGTGGAGTACCGGTAAGAAGATGTGGCGTTTCAATTTCTGTATATCTATATTCCAAGTCGGATCAGTAATATATGTAGCCCTATGAGGAATCTGATATCTAGAGAAAAATGGGTAATCGGGCAATATTTGATAGACCAAACCAGGGAGTCGTCTAATTTGTTGAAAGCACTGTATACATAGGGATTTCGGCTGTAGAGTTTGGTCAGTAACCCGGTCGGTCCCATGATGTGTGGCTCTCTTTTTTTTATTACAGTGCCATCGAAGTATGGCACCTGGATGTTGAATTACACTGAAGTTGCCATAAACTACGTCATAGTGGTAAATGTAGTTTTATTTGTCCCTACTTCTTCCTCCTCCTCAATTGGCTTTTATTTAAAAGACATGGACTAGTGTGTTGGACATTTAGATATACGTGTAGCACGATGTGTTCTGAGATTCCGTGGCTCTATTTGATTTCTTTTATAAGCATTCCTTGAATCATTAATCAGTCACATCATTTTGTTTTTAGAATCACGGGTGATATATTTCTTTATGGCTTGTATAAGGTTGCTTTGAGTGCACATTCGGGTGATTGATTTATATGGACTGCCACCTCAAGTTAAAGAAATACATTGCAACTATGACTTATGTGTACATATGTTCCTGTGTGTGTGTGTGTGTGTGTATATATGTATGTATGTGTATATATATATATATATATATATATGTAAATAGATGTAACGATACAGGTGTATATATTTATTATTTTTTCAGGGGATTGTGTTGGAAAGTTATCCTTATACACCCTAGTCCTGATGAGGCCCGAAACCAATGGGGCTGAAATGCGTCGACTTTAGGATTGGAGGACGCCCTTGTGAATTTAAAGTGTTGTGCTAAAAGTTTGAAAGTACAAAAAGTTAGAGGTGGAGTAATATACCTCCCAGTACTTTCTTATAGGGTGATCTTTTGTTGAAGGGAATGCTCATTTTTTCTAAAAATTTGAAAACATCCTTACTTCTTTATAGCGTAATAGGGAATAGTAGAAATATTTAGATTAGGTTTAAGTATTGTGTTTTTGTTGAAGAAAAGAAGATGTATTGTATATAAGAATATTCTTTTTCAAGACTCTTGTTTGAACTGCCCGTTGTCCATGATTTGAATTGATACTGAATCAGTCACGAGTAAAACTCGAGGGGAGGAATAATTCAAGTTTTCCTTCATCCTACTGTATCGTATATATTTGTCCCAAAGCATTGTATGTTTATAATATTGTTCATTTACCCAGATGCTGTTGGGTTATTTGGGTTACCCCTTCTGATATAGCCGTCACAACTAGTAGTAGCACTTCTAGGGGATCCAAAAACGAAGCATTGTAGTCAAATGACACTTTTCACATGTTTTGCTCCACAGGATTTCCGCTGCTAAATGCAGACGTGTTTGGTAGAAAGGAGGATGAGCCAAAGTCTCTTCTAATGGATAATTCTGGTGCAGAAAGAGGAGCAGACTGCATCAGCCCCCGCTCAGGTGAGCTTCGGAGGCTTTGAAAGCATTGGAAGGGTTTGATGGCCTTGGGCAATTAGGGCTCCTTGTTATTCTGATAATTGAATCAAAACCCTAATTCGTGTTATCCCCTTGCTATGGTTGTTTCTCAGATCTTGCGACTTCCATGGCAGTCTTACATCTTCACAGATCTGTAACCAGAACCTTCCTCTTACAATATGAAATAGTCCTTCTATTATACTTTCTCAAAAGGAAGATCTCACTTCGATTATCAGACCTTTCCAGGTGTAAATGTAACTTAACTTGGACTTTGCTTTTCACAACAGATACTGCTGTTATATCGGTCATCATAAAAGATGAGGACGAGCTCAGTTCCTTCGACTCCTGGGACAGCAAAACAAGAGGAATCATTGATGCCCCAACAGGTGAGTTAACAGTCACTGATCGAAAACCTAAGAACATTTACCCAGTCTGGGAACATTTGACTTTTAGTCTCAAGGCTCCTGAAGAGGAAAAATCTTCAAAATGTTGGTCTTTAATCTGTATTTGAACCTTGGTGTTTTTCATGCAGATTCTGCATCAAATGTACGGGGCGTGAGAAGATTTTTTCTCTCTAACAATGTTTCGCAACGGTATTTGCGATGTTTTACTGTGTCTCATGATTTGGTTTTCACTGCACAGGACCTTGCAGGGCATATTGTCATCATAGGAAAGCGCCCCTTTTTGTACCACGATTGGCACAACCCCAGCTACCCCTGTAAGTCTATAGTAAGTGGTACCCCTGGTACCTAGGACATGGTTACTGAAGAGTCTCCTCTGGGGCTGCAGCACTGGTTGTACTACCCCCAGGGACCCCTCACCAAGGCTATACACTCTGCCAAAGCAAGCTGTGTGTTGCAGGAAAATCCGAAGAGCCAACATGGCACACAGTCCTGTGTTCCATGCCAACCTTACACTGCAAAAGATATAGGTAAGTCACCCCTTCTGCAGGCCTTCAGCCCTACGACAGGGTGCACGATATCCCATGTGAGGGCATATGAGCATGAGCAGATATGCCCCTACAATATCCAGTCCATTCTGTGATGTTCTAAATGGACAGGGAAGCCATAAAAAGTACTTGGGCTGGGTACTTGTCAACACGAGTTTCTTAGCTCCATGATGGCTTAACTCATTTCTAAGATATTTGGTACCAAACATCTTGTCTTAATAAACCCTCTCTCATACCAGTGGAGGATTATTAATAACTTCACATAGGAGACCCTTTTAGTGGGTCCCCTGAAACCTAACCAAACACTATTGGGTTCTCTGGCTGGTTTTCACCAGCCTGCCACCACCAGACATGTTTCTGACCTCCTGGGGTGAGAGCCAGCGCTCTCAGAGAACAGAGACCAAGCCTGCTCTGGGCAGAGAGGCTTCACACCTCCTCCAGACATGATGGCCTTTCTGGGCAGAAAGCTTTAAAGGCAATGCCGCCTTTTAAATCCAAACCAGGAACCTCCAGATAGTATGGAGGCCAAGCCCTCTTTCCTGCGCCACCTTTGGCGGGAAGAAAGGCGGGAAAATTAGTTAGATGAGGAGAAGAATCCCCCATCAGCCTGCACCACCAATAGAGCAGGCGAGGTGAACCCCTTTCCTAAAATTCCACCATCTTGAGATGGTGGAAGTACCTCCAATCAGGGCTAGGGTAGTGCCTCTTCCCACATGAAGTGGTGACTAGAGGGTGTAGACACCCTAAAGGTAGATAGCCCAGAAGCCCCTCCTGCCGAATAAAATGGTGGGAGAGGTTTGGCGCAGCGGCCAGGTTGCCTGACTACGGACAACGGGGTTCATGGTTCGATCCCTGCCGGCAGCAGGTTAGCCCAGCACCATGTGACTCAGGGCAAAAGCTCGCTTAATCTTCCCGACGGCCCCCAGCGCCTTGACTCCCTCGGGTAATTGTGCGCTTTACAAATACTGGATTTCATTTCATTTTTCGGCTTGCTGCTCCCCGACAACCTTGACTTCGCATCGAAGCAAGAAGAGGTACAACCGCTCTGGAGGGTCAGATCTGCCTCTCCACTCAGTTTGGAGGCATCAGGACTTACTGGAGCTGCGGCGTACCAATTCCTGGGGTAACGGGCCCCCAGCGGTAAAAACGAACAAGAAGAGCCAACTCTGGAATCCCAAAGCACCAGAAGCAAGCACCCTTCGAGGGACGTTCAGACACCTGAGGCCCACTTCCTAAGTGACCCACTTGTCCCGAGCCTGTCTCTCCAAGTTGCCTGCTCCTGACCACGATCATCCTAAAGACGCACTTGCTGACTTGTGCGCTCTGCACCCAATCCCGGCTCCGACCAACCAGCCCCAACCTCAACCAACCAGACCCGCCCCTGTTGTCCCCAGGCCCTTGAGACCTCCACCTTCCAAGGAGACCCACCGGGCATACCTGTAAGTCCACCTGTGCAGTTCATTTTCAAGTGCCCTCTTCATCTTTGCGCACCAGCTTCCAAGACCCTCAACACTCTGCTCCCGCCCGATCCAGGGCGCTCTCAAACTTCTCCTGCTGGAACTTTGGACATGGTCCCGACCCAAAGCAAGAAGGTAAACTTCATGAAAGTATTACCTGATTTTAAAAAAAAAGTATTCAAATTTCTATTTCTTCCCATTGACTCCTATGGTGCCCAACTGTGCACAAATGTTATACATTTTCCGAACTCTTATAAAACTGTAACTCAAAAAGTACTTACCTTAGAACTGTGTTCTTGATCTATAGAAATACATAAAAATCATCTTTATTTTTACCAGCCGCGGTCCGTGCAGGTAACCGCGGTGGGGCGGTGGGGCGAGGTAAGGTGGGGGATTTCGAGGGAAAATTAATGATTATTTAATTTTCCCTCTGCATCGTCCCTCGAAATCCCCTTTTACCCGGCCCGCCGCCCTACTGATGTTACCTGCACGGACCGCGGCTGATTTTTTACAAATTGGTATTGGATTTATTCTTGAGCGTGTGTCTCATTTATTGCCTGTGTGTCATAACTGCTTGGCACTATTCTCTGATGAGCCTAACTACTGGCCACACTACACAAAAAGCATTCAAATGATCTACTTTGACCTCTGTCCACCGACTGGGGTTCCACTGGACTCTCCAGTGTACTTCATTCTAGTGCACGATATAGAGAGCCAGCTTCCTACAGCCATCATCTTCACTATAATAAAACCCTGGGATGTTGGGAATGTATGTAGATTTTTTCACTGCAGGATTAACATTTACAGTAATTGTCTGTGCCCAATTGTTTAGAAAACAATGCGAACAGAGATATTTATCCTGCCAAACAGTTTGGGGTGTGGAGCACCGTTCACTCCGGCTAAGGTGCCCTGGCCCACGGAATTGAAAGATTCTTACTGCATCCATGAGCTTTTATGCCTATGTAGGAAAGTGCACTTTTTGTAAGGTCACCCCTACACGTTTTGGTTAAATGCTGATTGTTAGGACTCTGAAAGTTGCTAGGCCCCAGTACCAGTGCTGTCTCCCTGAACACAATGCAGCAAATTATAAGTAATTAGCGGTCCATAGGATAGCATGGGCTGGCACCTGGGCACCCTCTGAGGTTGAAAAGCGGTACAAAAGGGGGTGGTGATGGACGGAGCATCAGAACCAATCAAACACTCACACCCAGTCAACAGATCTGGGTTTGATCCATCACCGTTCTTTAGCCCACTCTGCCACCCCAGTTCAGACATGGCCATATGCAAATCAGTCTGACCCTGTGCCTCATGGGAACAGTCCAGCCCGAACTGCCAAGCCATGCCTTCCCTGGACCGGAAACAAGCTTCCTAGGACCGGTTTCTGGCATTTCAGCCGTCTTCAGCCAGGCTTGCTTGAATCCAGTGGCAAAGTGAGCAAGGGACTCACGTCTGAGCATACCCTGCCAACTTATGGCGAACAAAGCGGTACAAAAGGGGGTGGTGATGGACGGAGCATCAGAACCAATCAAACACTCACACCCAGTCAACAGATCTGGGTTTGATCCGTCACCATTCTTTAGCCCACTCTGCCACCCCAGTTCAGACATGGCCATATGAAAATCAGTCTGACCCTGTGCCTCATGGAAACAGTCCAGCCCGAACTGCCAACCCTCTGAGGTTGCCAGCTCCATTATGGTACTGCCGAATGTGGTCATGCTTTGTATCAAACATTGTGCCTCCTCACCCCTGACATGATTCCTAATTCAGGCTTGATCTGCACCCAGGTGGCGACTCTGGAGTTTGCCCACCTGGTGTCCCCTGGCTTTCCTGTACCCTGGCTGGCAGCCTGTAGCTGCTACTACCAAGACAAGAACTTGACCTCCTGCTAGGCAGTGTGAACGTTCCCAAGAGTCAGACACAAAGGCCTGCCAGGGTCAGAGGACCTCTTCCAAAGGGTGGCTAGTGAAGTTGCACATCAAGGCGGTGAGCTTCAAAGCATATAGTGCCTCTGATATGCACGCAGGGTGACTCACCACTACTGCAGGGCCTCTGTCACAACTGTGGAGACACCTCCATGACTGCGGGGTCTCTGCCATGAGTGCATAGACTCCACCATGACTGCGGGGCCTCTGCCACGAGTGTGTAGACTCCCCCATGACTGCAGGCCTCTGCCATGAGTGCGTAGACTCCACCACGACTGCGGGGCCTCCGCCATGAGTGCAGAGGCTCCCCCATGACTGCGGCGCCTCTGCCCTGAGTGCGGAGACTCCTCCACGACTGTGGCACCTCTGCCCTGAGTGCGGAGACTCCCCACGACTGCGGGGCCTCTGCCATGAGTGCGGAGTCTCCCCACAACTGCGGGGCCTCCGGTACGAGTGCGGAGACTCCCCACGACTGAGGGGCCTCCAGCACGAGTGCAGAGACTCCCCCATGACTGCGGGGCCCCCGCCACGAGTGTAGAGACTCCCCAATGACTGCGGGACCTCCGCCACAAGTACGGAGACTCCCCACAACTGCAGGGCTCCGACACAGGTGCGTTGACTCCACCACGACTGCGGGGCCTCTGCCATGAGTGCAGAGGCTCCTCCACGACCGTGGCGCCTCTGCCCTGAGTGCGGAGACTCCTCCACGACTGTGGCGCCTCTGCCCTGAGTGCGGAGACTCCCCACGACTGCGGGCCTCTGCCACGAATGGGGAGTCCCCCCACGACTGCGGGGCCTCCAACACGAGTGCGGAGACTCCCCGCGACTGAGGGGCCTCCGGCACAAGTGCAGAGACTCCCCCCCACGACTATGGGGCTCCAACAAGAGTGCGGAGACTCCCCCATGGCTGCGGGGCTCTGACATGAGAGCGGAGACTCCCCCATGACTGCGGGGCCTCCGCCACGAGTGCGGAGACACCGCCACAACTGCGGGGCCTCCACTACGAGTGCAGAGACTCCACCCATGACTGCGGGGGCTCCGCCACGATTGTAGAGACTCCCCCATGACTGCGGGGCCTCCGCCACAAGTGCAGAGACTCCCCACGACTGCAGGGCCTCCGCCATGAGTGCGGAGACTCCCCCATTACTGCGGCGTCTCTCCCACAAGTGCAAAGACTCCTCCATGACTGCGGGCCTCTGCCATGAGTGCGGAGACTCCTCCATGACTGCGGGCCTCTGCCATGAGTGCGGAGACTCCTCCACGACTGCGGGGCCTCTGCCACAAGAGAGGAGACTCCCCATGAATGCGGGGCCTCTGCCACGAGTGCGGAGCCTCCCCCACGACTGCGGGGCCTCTGCCACGAGTGCAGAGACTCCCCACGACTGCGGGGCCTCTGCCATGAGTGCGGACACTCCTCCACGACTGCGGGGCCTCTGCCATGAGTGGGGAGACTCCCCATGACTGTGGGCCTCTGCCACAAGTGCATTGACCCCACCACGACTGCGGGTCTTTCGCCATGAGTGCAGAGACTCCCCACCCCTGCGGGGCCTCTGCCACGAGTGCGGAGACTCCCCCCCCACGACTGCATCGCCTCGACACGAGTGCAGAGACTCCCCCACGACTGTGGGGCTCCGACACGAGTGCGGAGGTTCCCCCACGACTGCGGGGTCTCCACCACAAGTGCAGAGACTCCCCATGACTGCAGGGCCTCCGCCACAAGTGCGGAGACTCCCAATGACTGCGGGGCTCCGACATAAGTTCGTATTTATTTGCAAAGTTTTATATAGTGCTGGCTAGACCCAGAGGTATCGGAGCGCTTTACATGAGGATCAATGAGTTACAGGTTCCATAATTACATAGACAAGTCTAGACATAGGAGAAAAGAAAAAAATGAGATTACAGAATAATTTGAGAATTATTGGCACGTACACACATCTTATGCAGAGTGAAGAGGTAGAGGGGGAATGGTAAACGGGGGTAGGGAATTCAGGTAGGAAAACACAACAGGGAGGCGAGGAAAACGATGTCCGGAACTGGGTAGGTACCGGCCGAGGGGTGAACCAGAGCCAAAACTCCTCTATAGCTGCATATTACAGCTCCACCGGGCATCGGCCAAAGTTGCTTGGGCACCGCGGTAAATACAGACCGTTTTGGTTCCGCACAGGGGGCATCGTTAAAGTTCCATCAAGAGCACCAGTCACGGTGTTGCTAGTAAACGCCGTCCGCCTCATCCTCCAGCTCGTGCCCAGGTCAAGAGTGGAGAGCGGAGAGGTGGAAAGGACAGTTCCAAAGTCCGCAGATCTTCCCCATTCCCAGCAGTAGTGGTGAGTGTTGGGCATTTGAGCAGGATCCCAGTGGTAGGGGGACCCTGTGAGTACTCGTTCCCTCCCTAATCCGGAGCAGTCTCCCTGCATACTCCTGCAGCCGTACCGCTCTCAGAAGCTCCGCTGGGCGCTCCTATGTCACGGCATAGATCAGCCAGCATTCCGGATCAGGAATCGTTGTTTTGGGTGGGATAACAGTGCGGCGGGACGCCGCTCAGGAAGCTGGTGAGAGGGTTCACCACGGAGCATCAGCTCTGTGCGGCCATGTTGGGGACAGGCTCCTCCTCCTCCTACCAGGCTAACGGGTTCTCTTTGGTTAGCGCCATCTCTCCTTCTTGTCTGCCTTCTGTTGGTGGCCCTCTTGTCTCTGAAGGAGTAGAGTAGCTGGAGACTGTTTGCGTCTTTTTAGGTGGCATTAGGTCCTTAGTGTCCACTGAGCGCACCCTTCAGAGACGAGTGGCGCCTTGTTTTGTGCTATATTCCCCTTGTGTGCGCCGATCTTCCGAAACCTGGGTTTTCCCGTCTGTCAAAGATTTTCATCCCGGCTCGGGCCTATGTGTGGGTCTGTGGGCTCACTGGCATCTTGCCCCGACTGGCATCTTGAGTGCTTCTTGAGTGAGCCCCTTGTTCCTGCATCCCCATGCCTACCGTGGATATCCCCCGAGTAGAGGTGGATTTTACCACAGTGGGCACCAGGTGGGTTCGCGCTAGGTCTCTCCCGATCCGTCAGCGAGGGTCCTGGCTGTCCCCTTTAGGCTTTTCCCCCCCTGTCCGGGGTATCTCCCCCGCTTTGAGTATGGCCCTGCAGGGGATCAGATCCCTTCAGTGCCTTGTAGGGTCGACTTTTCTGTGGAGTCGCTGTGGCTGTGGGAGCTTCTTTTTGTGTCTGGAACTGTTCTATTACCCTTGGGTGGCCGCCATGTGGAGGTCAGGTGCCTAGGGGTTCATGAAGCTGTCCTGTGGGGCCCCCAGATGCCTGCATTGCCCATTGTGTGCTTCTTTCCTGGCCATCACTCACTCTTCGGGCAGCTGCTCTATCTTCACCTGCCCCACCGGTGTTCGCAGCGACTCTGGCCCGTCCACAGCTCACCTGGCCGCCATCTTGGAGTCAGGCGTCTGTTTCCATGCGCTCCCTGAGAGCCTCCCCGGGTCCAGTGGAGGCGGAGGTCCCCCTATTATTCCCCCGGTGCTCCCACTACCATTTTGGCATTGTTCCCTTCCGAGGGTGGCAACGCTTGAGGCGCCGGGTGCAATCATAATGCACCACGTCTCTCCAGCACAGCAGGAGCTCTCAAATTTGCTCCCGGGGCTCGTTCAGTTTTGATGCCCCCACCAATCTGCTGTCTTCCTCTGCCGACGGCGGCCCTCTGATCAATGCGGCTCCTTTCTGTTGCCCGCTGCCTTCCTCGATATCGTCCTGGTGCCCCCTGGGGTTACCGCGTAGCTCCGCAGCTTCAACGATTCTTGTCGGCGGACCCCCAGTGAGAACTTGGTTCCTCTGTTAACTCTGGTTACTCCGCGCATTTCCTGGGTTAAAAATGTGCATTCATTTGCTCATTTCGGTGACTCACCACACAGCCTCTGCTGTTAAGGTCCGCTCTGCCATCTTGGCTCCTCCCTTCCCTCCCTGTGTAGACTCCACCACGACTGCGGGGCCTCCGCCACAACTGTGGAGACACCTCCATGACTGCGGGGCCTCTGCCACGAGTGCGGAGACTCCACATGACTGCGGGGCCTCCACCACGAGTGCGGAGACTCCCCATGACTGCGGGGCCTCCACCACGAGTGCGGAGACTCCCCATGACTGCGGGGCGACCACCACGAGTGCAGAGACTCCCCATGACTGCGGGGCCTCCACCACGAGTGCAGAGACTCCCCCATGACTGCGGGGCCTCTGCCACGAGTGCAGAGACTCCTCCACGACTGTGGGGCCTCTGCCACAAGTGCGGAGACTCCACACAACTGCGGTGCCTCCCCCATGAGTGCGGAGACTCCTCCATGACTGCGGGGCCTCTGTCACGTGTGCGTAGACTCCCCCTTGACTAGAGGGCCTCTGCCACAAGTGCAGAGACTCCCCACGACTGCGGGCCTCTGCCACATGTGCACAGACTGCCCTCATGACTGCGGGGCCTCCGCCACGAGTGGGGAGACTCCCGCACGACTGCGGGGCCGCCTCCCTGAGTGCAGAGACTCCCCCATAACTGTGGGGCCTGCACCACAAGCGAGGAGACTCCCCCATGACTCTGGGGCCTCCACCACGAGTGAGGAGACTCCCCCACGACTGCAGGGCCTCTGCCACAAGTGCGAAGGCCCTTTGTGAATCAGGCCAGAGTCTTTTCGCTGGGCACATTCTGGTAGTGCCAGGCTACAAGACACTAGATTATGCATTGAGATAAATTCCCACCAAATAGACCCCATGACTATTTTAACATGTCTGAGAAAATAAGTAGTGTTTTTTTTTGTCGTTTATGCTTTATTATGGAACTTAGCAATACGTTAATCAGTATGCTTTTATGAGTATATTTGCTCTAAATAAAAAGTGTTTTTGACCAACATTTATTTGTGCTGGCAGTATACGCACATGTGCACACACACACACACACACACACGCACACTCATGAGCACACTTCCTCTCCATCACTCCTTTCTTTTGTCTCTCCCCTTTCTCTCCCAAATTTCTCACACAGTACCCTATCTATCCCTCTTACTGTCATATCTCCCTCACTCTTGCTTTCTTGCATTCCTTCTCTCCTCCCGCACTCTTTCCTTCCACCTCCTTCTCTCTCTCCGCAAAAACACGTTTTGGAATTTTAAATGGAAAGATTTAACTCTCAGAAAAGTAGTGTGGAGCATTTTGATAAAAGATTAGTATCCTGAGTGTCTACCCTGATGACTGGACTCCTACTTTGTAATGAAAATATTCGTTCTTTGTAACTGTCTTATGAGTAAAACTGTAATGGCTGAACTTTGTTTTAATCTAGGCTGTGAGAAAAGCATGAACAGACATAAGACAGGTGGAGAGCCCATGCAGTCTACCAACAAAATGCAAACCTGTAAATCTTTTCCTGGAAGAAGCAGTACCAAGGCACTACAGAGCTCTCGCAATGGAAGAAACTCTGAAATACCGTTGTGGTCTGACAATTACCAGGAACAGGGTGTGAAAGAACAAAGTGGCTTCATCAACTCTAAACATTCAAGGTTACCCACGGGAAGGTCCAGGGGAAATCAACTGAAGAAATCCAACGAGTCTGAAAGTACTCTGGGAAATTCCCCGCTTCTCAGTGGTCTTCAAGGCTCACCTCAAAAGCACCCAATGTACAAATGTTCTCAGTGTGATCAAAGCTTCAGCCTGAAGGGAGAGCTCATCAGACACATGCGAGTACATTCAAGAGCAAGGCCCTTTTCATGTACTAACTGTGACAAAAGCTTCTTTGAGAAGGGAAGTCTTCTAAAACATTATATTACACACACTGGTGAAAAGCCGTACAAGTGCACCTACTGCCAGAAAAGGTTCAATCGGAAAGATAATCTCAATGGACATATGAGGATCCATACTGGGGAGAGGCCGTACAAATGTACTGAATGCGGGAAAAGTTTCACTTGGAAAGGGGATTTTAATCAACATCGAAAGAAGCACATATAAGTGAACCACCCACAAGAAAGCACATTGTCAAACAGAAAAAAAATGTACAGGCAGTGCTCTTTTAAGGACCAGTGACCAAATCTAAGGATTATTGGGATTTTTGAATAATCTGAGAACCGAGCGGGCAGCAATCAAAAAGCCAATGCGTAACAATACAAACAGGATTCAAGAACTTGAGAAAAGAAATACACAATTATACTGCTAACATATCAACCACCACAAACAAATGTGATACCTCAAGCCCCCGTGTGAAACAAACTGGTGTTACTGCATCAACAACTGCCATCAGATGAAAAAAGAGAAGCGCTGAGAAACGTCTAAATAGTCATGTTTATGTGATTGTTAATAATTAGCCTAAAGAGAAAGGGAAGGGCAAGTTTAACATATCTTCACTGTTAACGTTGCCAGAATAGGATTTTATGGACTAGTTTCCACCTACCACTCGGGCTTTGGGTCTGAACATTACTCTTCTTCATAAAGGTGGCCCAGTATGTAGTATATAATCACTTTTCTAGTGATTAGCACTACGCTCCATGACAATATAATAAAAATAAACAGTGTATTGAAGAACATCTCTCTTCTTCTCATTTTCTCTCCTGTTGAGTGCAGCAGCTGCATAGGAGGTTTTGTACAGAGGGTAGGCTATACTTTATTAAACTGTCACTCCCCAACATGGAGATAAACAACCACAGCAAACAAAGAGATCTCAGAAATATAATGTCTTTAAAAATCGTGCAATAGCTGTCAAATAGTCAAAGTACAAGAAGAGCTGGAAGGTTGGTTGAACAGATGAATCTTGCAAGCTCCCTTTTTCCCCTTCTGAATTCTTTTTATTTAAGGAGCTTTTCCAATCCTCTGCTTTTAATGCCTGTGATTAAAAAGCATAGCGTGCCGGAACTGGACTTGCGTGATATTACTTACCTATTTCCAGGGTCACTCCTTTGACAGCCCCGCTTCCATTTAAGAAGACTCCCAGTGCTGGAGCCATTGCCTGACTGCAAATATACCTCAATGGTTTCCTGCCCTTGTGATGGACCTCACAGGTTTATCTGTTTAAGGAGGAATTAGTGGAGTGATGGTGATGTGGGCCTGAATACGTTCTGAAATCTAAATCATGATCTCTACTATTGAGGTGTGCAGCTCTCACAGCTTTTTCCCATGTGACTAGGATAAAGCTTCCATGGCCGCTGTAACACTCTGGACCTCATTAACCCCGAGTAGCTGTCCCCACTGCTCTGGAAATACTAGAGTACAACAGTGAGTTCGTTTCTACAGACCCTTTTAGCCCCTGGTAGAGATCTCTGCTTTGCAATATCCAGTACTGAGCCATCGGGCAGTCTATATAACTCTGTTCCTGCCATCTCCTAATACTTTCATGTAAGGAGCGGTTTTTACTACAGCAGAGCTCCTTTTGTGTCTCTGGAGCTTGCCGTGGCTTTTAGTCCTGCAAATTCTTTTTTTACCTTGTGGTTCCATTTCTCAGCAGCAAAGGATGCTCCTGCGGTGTTGCTTGTCCAAATAATTTGAGGTTCGAAAAGTGTATTTAACAGGCGTCTGGTAAATCAGAGCATGTTTGTCTTTCCAAAAGGTCTCTGAAACTGTGCGAAAACTATTGGAGATGGCTAGAGATATTGAATGCAGGTGCAAGATCTCCGATGTAAATCAAATATGGATTATTGGTCACCCAAATAAAAAGGTTAGACAAGAATGTACAAAGACCTGCTGCAGTTGGGTAGCTCAGTGGATTAATGCATCCATTATAGATAAATATGTGCACAGGTTTGAATCCTCTTGGGTCTACACGGGATATGTGCAACTTTATGGTCACAGGTTTGAATCCTCTTGGGTCTACACTGGATATGTGCAACTTTATGGTCACAGGTTTGAATCCCCTTGGGTCTACACGGGATATGTGCAACTTTATGGTCACAGGTTTGAATCCCCTTGGGTCTACACGGGATATGTGCAACTTTATGGTCACAGGTTTGAATCCCCTTGGGTCTACACGGGATATGTGCAACTTTATGGTCACAGGTTCGAATCCCCTTGGGTCTACACAGGAATTTGACATTCCAAGGTCCATCAAATGAACACCAATGAGTTTGGAAATTAAAACTGTGCTGCATAAGTCTATTCATTATTATTGTCATTAGTGGTAAACCAGGTGGAGTCATTGTTAAGTTAATTATTAAGAAGAGCTTCATATGAGATACGTTTTCATCACAAGACAAGTAGGTGTGTGGTAAATTGTGGGTGACTTCTAACCCTGGTTTGCATGGAAAGGTGGAACCAAGGGATATGGGGTGAATGAAACCAGTTTGATCAAGAAACAAAAGGCAGGCTGCTAATCCCGGGGAAGCTAGTGGCTGGGATAATGCCTCGCCTTTGACCCCAGGACGGATGCTGATAAGGATACAGCAATCTACTAACCAACTTTATGAAATCAGTTTTGGAATGTATAGCATGAACATATGAATAACAGGTATAGCCTGTAGTGCCAGGGCTACAGTGAAACCAAGGATTGATCAAGTAATGAGACCTAATCAGCTCACCAAATTGCTTCATCGCTCATGTCATGTGACGTACAGATATGCCCGTCCTAGTTAATGTTCCATCCAGTACTGTACTGAAGTCACCACCCCCAACCACATTGTGTTCCTAGTATTGATGAAGCCACACCAACAACTGTATCCCAAAACTCTGGCTCATCTGTATTAGAGGCTTAACTATTGATTAAAGGAGGTTTGCAAACTTCTAGTATGCCTGCTACATACACTCATCTACCCTCCTCCGCTGTACCAGGGGCCGGGTTGAAACCCTCGTTATTTGTGCGTATTGTGGAGGCTGTAGATTACATGGAATCTATAGGGTCACCTCTCTTTGTCAGTTGTGTAATTTATGAGGCCAAGTGGGTTTCCTGTAGCATTAACAAATTTACATTGTACCTTCTAGAGTGAGTAAAGATGCCCCTTGTCTTGTGGAGGTTAGGTTCTCTGACATTCTAGCATATTACACATATTGGAACTGTCATCTAACTAGTTGAACTAGCTGTGCTTGTGAATGACTCCTACTGCATTGTACAAGGTCCATAAAGTAGGTAGGACAAAACTTTACCACAAGACCCGACAGGTTAAGCTGACACTGTAATATGCGGGTTTTTTTTCAATACAAAAAGATGTTTTAATAGGTGAAATTAGAAGAAACTACTAGGGAAATTTCAGAAAATTTCTGGGGCAGGGCTGCTTTATGGGCATTATCTTTTAATCCATTTTAGACCATTCAAGTGCCGTTGACTTTTAAATTGTTATTATACTGTTTTTACCTGCATTCATATTGTCTTTTTTTTTGCCCGTTTCCTTGTTGTGGTTGTGAAACGCTGCCATTTGTTACCGGAGGGGTCAAGCCACTGCAGAGGCGCCATTTTTGAAAGGTTAGCGCTCTAGTGGTTGGCTGATTGTTTACACCCCCCATCCTCCCTATAAGAGGATATACATGCTGTGGACGCTGGTGTGCCAAAGGCAAGCCCATCCGCCATGCTACCGGTTTTGCTAGATGTGGTGTTCTCAGGAAACAAAGAAGCAGGGAAACGAAGAGAATTTGAAGCAGGTAAGATTTATTCAACCTCATCCACCAACAGCTGACAATAACTGCCAAGCAAAGAATCTCTTACACGAATTCTCAGACAAACATTCCCAAAAGAAAGTACAGTATAGCTACGTACAAGGGTTCCGTAAATAAGATGAGTAATAACCAATTTCCCACATCTTCCCCTTAAACAATAAACAATGTAAGGAAGAAAACAAAATAAATGACAAGGTTAAAATATACGGAGAAGTGAAACAAAATGAAGGATACATGAAGACCAAGAAAGAATGTCATATATAATCTTTCATGTACACAGGGAGTCTGCGCAACCTTTGACTCTGCCTAACAAAACTTGAGGCACCAGAAGAATCGGAGGAAGAAGACGGTGTACTTGACAATTTGGAATAAGAGCTAATGTCATCACCATGTGACTCAATTGAAGAAAAATCTGAATTAGCCACCACTATGCAACTCTTATTCCAAATTCTCCCGTCTCCAGTCTTGACAGCATTCTTAAAAGTTTTGACAACAGGTCTAACATTGGTATACTTAGACCATGGAAGGCAACCAACAGGAGCTTTAATCTTTATAAGATCACCCACTTTTATCTCATGAGAATAGGCAGATTTCTTATCATCAAAGTATAATTTCCTGTTAAGCTGCTTCTCAAGTTCTCTCTTCCTCCAATCTCCTATCTGGTTGTCCATAAAACTTTTATTTAACTTCATCCATCCTGGACACAATTTAGAATTGGGAATCTGACCTTTAAAAAGTTCAAAAGGAGATCTCCCAGTAGTCAAATGTGGAGACATACGGTAAGCTGTAATTCTATCTCGAAGAACATTTTTCCAACACAAACCATTAGCCCTAGCTAACTGTATGCTTTCCTTGAGGGTTTTGTTGATCCTTTCTACAGCTCCGTTGGTTTCCGGGTGATAAATAGCACTTCTCTTCTGAACTATGCCGCAGTTATTTAAAAAAAAATTAAATTCATGCGAACAGAACTGAGGACCATTGTCTGAGAGAATAGTGTTGGGATAACTTTCTCTCTTAAAAATTTCCTCTAAAAACTTGATTACGGATTCAGTGGAGATTTCCCTCACAGCACACACCTCAATCCACCGGGCATATAAATCCAAAACCACTATTAAATAGGGAGTCACTGACACCATGCAAAGGACCAACAATATCAATAGCAACCTCATCCCAGGGATGATTGGGCAACTTCCTGCAAACCATGGGCATTTGCTTTGTCTTAAGAATTTTGTCACTGGCACAACATTCTGCACATTCCCGACAAGCCTCTCAATATCTATATCCATGCCGGGCCACCAGAATTGTAACCTAAGCAATTCTTTTGTCTTAACAATACCAAGATGACCATTATGAGGAAGATTTAGTAATTTTCTCCTAATACCTCCTGGAGGAATTAATTTCGTGCCACAAGCAAGCATACCATCAACAACTGAAAGTTCTTCACAAACTAAAGTCCAAGGCTTTTCCAGGCGTTTGTTGTTCATCAACATCTCCATCACTTTCTTAATTTCTTCATCCTTCTCAATTTCATCCTTCCAATCAACTTCAGAAACGGCACTATCAGTGATTTCACATACGTTGATCACATCATCATCAACATTTTCCTCATCCGCCACACATTCATTTATGTTAACTAATCTAGAAAGACAATCAGCGGACTTGTTGATGGCACCAGGAATATAATCAACTTCAAAATTAAATTCCTGAAGAGAAATTATCCATTTCCTGATTCTTTATGAAATGGAATCAAGACCTTTCTTTGCAAACACTTCTTTAAGAGGCTTATGATCAGACAACACACTCACTTTTGTGCCCCAAATGAGATTCTTAAATTTCCTCAAAGCCCAGAATATAGCCAGCGACTCCTTTTCTATAACTGAATAGTTAAGTTCAGACCCTCTGAGACATCTAGAGGCACAGGTAATCAAACCTTCTTTACCATCATTCTTTTGAAGTAAAACAGTACCCAAACCTTTATAACTGGCATCTGGCATCAAATAAGTAGGTAAACCTGGAACAAACGCTTGTAGAGATGGGGCTTTACTCAACTCTTCTTTAATGGAAGCAAATTCCTGCACACAATCCTCTGACCATTGAAAAACTACGTTCTTCGCAGTGAGTTTCCTTAAATTATGAGTCTTATCAGCATAACCTGGGATGAATTTGCTATAAAATTTAACCATACCTAAGAAAGAGAGAAGCTCTTCCTTATTGGCTGGTTCAGAAATCTTAACAATGGAATCAACCAATTATTTCTTAGGGAAGACGCCTTGTCCAGTAATCCGATGACCAAGATAATTTACCTCTTCCTCTCCAAACTTACATTTCTCCTTTCTAAGAGATAAACCAGCTTCTCTAAATCACACTAACACAGCACACATTCGAATGTGACCTACCAAAGATTAAAAGGTCATCTTGATAACACCTGACAGCTTTAAGTCCTCTAAGAATCCTTGACATGATACGCTGAAACACCGAAGCGGCAGAAATAAGTCCAAATGGCATCCTTTTAAACTTATAGGTCCCTATAGGAGTCACAAAAGCGGTCAACTCCTGAGAGGATTCATTAGCTCAACCTGATGATAAGCTGACGCCAAATCAAGAGTGGTAAAGTATTTGGCACCTTCCAAGGTACAGACCATTTAATCAATATTAGGTAACGGGAATCTGTCTACAACAACTTCTTTGTTCAAGGAGCGTAAGTCTATGCAGAGGCGCAGTTCTCCACTGGCTTTCTTAGCTACGACAATGGGAGCCAACCACTCTATGGCTTCTACTGGTTCTATGACCCCCATGTCCACTAGTCTTTCAATTTCTTTTTTAATACCAGCTTGTTCATTCAAAGGAATCCTCCTTACTTCCGCAACCACTGGGATAGCACCATCTCTCAACCTAATGCGATGTTGGTACCCTTTAAGACAACCAAGTCTGTCACTAAATACATCAGCAAATTGGTCAGCAAACATGGAGGATGAATCATCCACTTCTTGAACCTGAACTTGTGGAGTAGCATTGGGATTAAGGCGTACACCTAGTAATCATTGATGGGGCCACCCTAAAAGAGAATCACCACGTTGGCCACATACACTTTTGCAGCAATCGTACGTCCACATAGCTCAATAGTAGCTAAAAAATAACCTGACATCTTAATAGGTATACCCCCATAATCTAAAGGAGAAAGATCACTTTTGACAAGTTTAACTTTAAGGAAGTGTTGTCGAAAAACATCTTCACCTATCATTGTCAAGTGAGAACAGGAATCAAACTTAAAATTAAGTGACATACCATCAATTTCAACCATGTGAGAGGGATGTTCTGCTCTTTGCCCATTAATCTGAAAAGTAACCGCTTTCACCTGTGGTTGATTTTTAGTATTAGAATAACCGACTCACTTCACTTTGCTTTTACAACATTTAGAAAAATGACCTTAACCGCCCACAGGTGTTGCACACAACACGTAAAGCAGGACAATATGAAGCATTTGAAAGATGACCTAATCGCCCACACCTAAAGCAAGTTGGTTTCCCATCAAATGTAGAGATCCCAGTTGTAACAGACTGAGAGGCATTCTTATCTTTATCTAACATGTTTGTGTTCTGTACCTGGCATACAACCTCTTCTACATTTGTAGCAGTAGTGGTAGATTTACTTTTTTCTCCACTTAGTTCATCAACACATTTCATCATGTGTTCTACTTGCTTTGCAATTGTTATCACTTCTTCTAAAGGAGGTTCATCTTTTAACCATAGCTCTTTTCTAATGTCATGAGCACACTTCAAAACAAATTGGTCTCTAATTCTCTCCTCTACTGCAGGACCAAATTTGCAAGCGGATGCTAGTTTCCTAAGGGCTGATACAAACTCTTCAACTGATTCATCTTTCTTCTGTTCTCGAAGATCAAAATGGTATCTCTCCATTATTGTGCTAAGCCGTGGAAGATAATGACGATCAAGCTGTAAAATACATATCTCATACTCATTGAGATTTCTTTGTTCTGCAGCGCTGAGTTCAGGCAGATGTTCCAATACTTCCTGCCCTTCACTCCCAAGACAATGTAACAATAACGAATGTTTGCATTCAGCACTTAAATTGGTACCACAAACTCTTGCGTAATTTATAAATATTTTTTTCCATTTCTGCCATTTTACATTCGGTTCACCTGGGCTGGTCAAAAAGAAAGAAGGTTGTGTCACATTCTGTAATTGAGTTACACAATACACCTTAGAAAAGAGCAGTAATAAGATGAAATAACAAGCAACAAAAAAAATTCACTGAAAGAAAGCAAAATACAAAAATAATATCAAATACAATAAATTAGAGATACTTTCACCTAAATAGGGTTAACACTTTTAAGTGAAACTTGTGCTAGATATGAAGAGAGAAAGGAATTAATAATGCCCAAATGAAACAACACTGCAAGACATTTAAGGTAACCCGATGTTACCTCTAGTAAAAGGTGTGCCAGTCACCGAAACGCTGGCTGTCCATGAAGACTCCTTTTAACATTATACTAATGAATCGGGAATTGACAAAATCCATACGCAAGAATTATTATTTTTTTTTATGGAAGTTTAGAAGTAGCGCGTTGACATTCTCCGATGCAACAGACGCTCTACCACAAATGAACTCGCTTTTTAAGTAGCGTGTAGACGTTCCCCGATGTTACAGACGCTCTTGCACAAATGAACTCGTAAGACTTTATGCTGTAAATCAATGTGATGTCTATGGCGAGTCCCCAACTAACTAAAATGGATGCCTCGAATGACGTAGAAGAACTTGATAGGTTGGCACCCACAGTTAAAATGGATGGCGTGTGTGATGACACACAATGCGCATCCAATCAAATAGGAAACGCAGGATTCTCCGATGCATCAAGAACTCGATCGAGGGCTGGAACGCAAGGAAGAATGTTCTATGCGGCCCTTTATTTTTTTAATAAAGAGTTGAAATGCAAATGCGTTTCACTGTTCACCGCTCATTCCACCCACTATCCTCCTCACCAGTATCTCCGGGAAGCGTCTCTTCCTTACTGATACGCCGAGAGACAAGAACTTAAACAGCCGCTGGAGAAGAACAAAGTTCTTGTTCAACAAATAAATATCAGCTGCTGGAGGAGAAAGTTTAGCCAGTGGAAAGGTGAAAACATCAGGTATTGAGGTGAGACTGCTCCTTCTCCCTCGCTCGTCGCCAATAAAATGTGGTGTTCTCAGGAAACGAAGAAGCAGAGAAACGAAGAGAAGTTGAAGCAGGTAAGATTTATTCAACCTCATCCACCAACAGCCAACAATAACTGCTGAGCAAAGAATTTTTTACAAGAATTCTCAGACAAACATTCTTAAAAGAACGTACAGTATAGCTACGTACAAGGGTTCCGTAAATAAGATAAGTAATAACCAATTTCACACTAGGATGGCTCCTCAGGTGGGCAAGTATACCAGGGCATTTTAATGGCAATTTGCTTGTATGCACGTGTTGTGGGTTTCCCTCAGTTGTTTCCCCTAACCTCTTCTCTGACCACCCCCAAGAACTGACCTTATTTAAGGCCTGCCTTAAAATTGTAGATCACTTCCTAAGCGTGCTTTCGATGTGTAAAATGTACTTTTAGAAGATACCTGGTGTGAGCAGTTGGCCTGGCATATGCTGTCCATTAGTTATAGTGGGCACCTTGCACCAGTTCAAACAACCCTCATTGATGATAGGTTTAAAGACAACCTTTATTGAAAGATTTCCTAGTGGTAGCTATGGAGAGCAGCCTTCAGGCTATGTCTTGAAGGAGTGTAAAGCAGCTTGGTTTACCAGATTATAACCTCTTGAATCACTAAATGAAAGTAGAACCACACAAGGTATATATAAAATATATGTATTTATTTCTAAACACTCTCTACTAACCTCTTTATGAAGTTAGAGAGCAAGGCACATAATAATACAGTTCTAAAACAACAGTAAATAGCACAATATAGTATGGGCTCTAGGGGCGGACCAAACCATATATTAAGAAAGTGGTATAAGAACCACGACTTGACTAGACACAGTGCCTAGAGCACGTAGAATCGCTGGGACCCCAAGGAACCACCCAAGGTAGTGACACAGGAGACCCACGGGGGACGTGTGCTGTGTGAGAACACAGCCGCGAGCCTTGTACTATTCTATGGGAAAGTCGCGGTTGGAATTTTAGGAGTTAAGGACACTTAGGAGAGGACTTTGAGCAAGCCCCTTTAGACTTAGGGGATACTAGGGCCAGCACCCACAGGAGCACCGTGGTACTCGAGTTACCTCACCCAGGGAAGCCGTGTGCATAGGTGTCAAATAGTGTCGGGAATCGTTGTTTATTTCAATGGCGATCTGCTGCAAAGTGCTGCTGCCGGGAAGGAGAGAAGTGTCCAGTGTGATCCAAGCCTGGATCGAAGATCAGAAGAACCTAAAAGCAGAGGGGACAGAGTCTGGGTCTCTTGCCAGTGACCAGGGGCACGATAGACGAATGCCCACCAATGTCGGGTGTTTTAGGTGCGAAGAGGTGAAGCTGGACTCTGCAGCCACGAGGACCAGGAGGCGTCGAGGACGACCAGGAGCTGGATTCGAGCTGTGCAACGAAGGATGTCGAGTGCTGCGGTGTTGGTGCCCGGATTGGACCCAACAAGCCTTGGCAACAGCAACCCACGCAGAAAGAGAAAAGATGCTTCGGTGCAGACCAGCAAGGTCCTGGGGACTCCCCAAGCGATGGAGAGTCAGGGCACGTCTGGAGCAATCAGGTAAGGCCAATTAAAGTTAAGGTTACCTTCACAGGGACCCACTAGTCGTCAGACCAGGGATCGCGAAGGGACCTCGAGAGAAAACACAAAGGACCAGCTCACGGAACACTCGTGGAGTGTAGGCGGGCAATCTTCAGTGCAAATGCTGCTCGGGGTCAGGGCTATAAGTAACCCAAAGCTCAACTGTAGGAGTCGCTGGAAAGCTGATGCTTCTGCAAATGGTTGCAGTGTCCAGGGGTTCGGGTTGCGCGGTCTTCCACGAGGGATACAGGCCTCAGACTTGCTGAGTGCACAGATCGACCTCAGAGACCACGGAAACCCTCCTCCTGTGTTGCAAAATTGTTCGGAGTCCGGCGGGAGCTTCGAAGATGCAAACTGGACAGATGCGTCTTTGGTGCCTGCCAAGCAGGGGAGTAACTCCTTTACTCCAAGGGAGATTCTTCAGTCATCTAGTTCAGTGTAGATCGTTGAAGTTCCAGGATCAGAGTTTCATCCAGGTGTATTCTAAAGTCCTAATCCAAAATGGTCGCACACTGCTGACCTACCTGCGTGTTACCCCAAAGAACTGTGGTCCCTGTAGTCAGCGTCGGCGAGTACACCTATGCTCGTGTCGTGAGTGCAAGTGTGAATAGCGTTAGCCATCCCTGGACACGTGTTTCGAGGTTGTTGCCTCTCGTCAGCACGGAGTAGGAAAGAGTGCAGGGTTGCTGTGTAGGCTGCTAAAATCATTATCAGGTATGTACCTCTCGTAGCAACGCAGGTGCGTAACCTAAGCCCGTCGACTTCCCGGCTCAAAGAGCCACTAAATAACTAATCCAAAATGGTCGCACACTGCTGACCTACCTGCGTGTTACCCCAAAGAACTGTGGTCCCTGTAGTCAGCGTCGGCGAGTACACCTATGCTCGTGTCGTGAGTGCAAGTGTGAATAGCGTTAGCCATCCCTGGACACGTGTTTCGAGGTTGTTGCCTCTCGTCAGCAGGGAGTAGGAAAGAGTGCAGGGTTGCTGTGTAGGCTGCTAAAATCATTATCAGGTATGTACCTCTCGTAGCAACGCAGGTGCGTAACCTAAGCCCGTCGACTTCCCGGCTCAAAGAGCCACTAAATAACTAATCCAAAATGGTCGCACACTGCTGACCTACCTGCGTGTTACCCCAAAGAACTGTGGTCCCTGTAGTCAGCGTCGGTGAGTACACCCTTTGCTCGTGTCGTGAGTGCAAGTGTGAATAGCGTTAGCCATCCCTGGACACGTGTTTCGAGGTTGTTGCCTCTCGTCAGCAGGGAGTAGGAAAGAGTGCAGGGTTGCTGTGTAGGCTGCTAAAATCATTATCAGGTATGTACCTCTCGTAGCAACGCAGGTGCGTAACCTAAGCCCGTCGACTTCCCGGCTCAAAGAGCCACTAAATAACTAATCCAAAATGGTCGCACACTGCTGACCTACCTGCGTGTTACCCCAAAGAACTGTAGTCCCTGTAGTCAGCGTCGGCGAGTACACCTATGCTCGTGTCGTGAGTGCAAGTGTGAATAGCGTTAGCCATCCCTGGACACGTGTTTCGAGTTTGTTGCCTCTCGTCAGCAGGGAGTAGGAAAGAGTGCAGGGTTGCTGTGTAGGCTGCTAAAATCATTATCAGGTATGTACCTCTCGTAGCAACGCAGGTGCGTAACCTAAGCCCGTCGACTTCCCGGTTCAAAGAGCCACTAAATAACTAATCCAAAATGGTCGCACACTGCTGACCTACCTGCGTGTTACCCCAAAGAACTGTGGTCCCTGTAGTCCTGTGAACTGTATAACATTGTTCACTCTTTCTTATTCCCAGAGGCTACATAAAATATGATATTTCCATCAGTAGAATTTTTCCATAAGAAACTTCAGAACATTTATTTGAAGTTTCCAGCAGAGACCCTTCGAGCAGTCTCGTGGACCAAGTATTAATCTCAGGTCCTCCGTTATTGAGGTTTGACCCTATTTCAGAGGACGCCTCTGCTAAGGAACTTGCTAAATGCAAAACTGAACCCCCTGGTGATCTCTGTCTTCCTTCCATTTGAAACCTGGCCTCTTTTACTATTGATCCTGTGCTGAAAAAGCTGTGGAATAACTCCCTAGATTGGCTTCCTTTCCCTCCTGTTGGAAACCGGTGTTTGTGCTTCCTCCATTGAAGAAGCCAAAGGCCGATCTGGCAACATTAAGGAACTTTAGGCCAATTTTACTTTTACCTGCAGTGACAAAGATTTTGGAGAAATTGGTCAATAGGCGGTTAACCCATTTTTTGGACTCTAATAACTTGCTGCAGAATTGAATCCACTTTCTTGAATGTTACTGATTTTATAAAAGAAAACCTTGATCAGGGCTGGTCTGCTGTGGTGGTCCGGCTCGATCGATCAGTCGCCTTTGAAACTGTCTGACATTCAGTCCTTAGGGATAGAATCACAATGGCCGGCATTCAAGACAAGGTGTTTGCGTGGCTAAAATCCTTTGTCGAGGGCAGATCAGACGGTGCACCTTCCACCATTTACATCTATACCGAAATCACTTGGGTACAGAGTTCCTGGCGGCTCACCACTGAGCCCTACTCTGTTTAATCGATAACTGGAACCGCGGCGAAGCTTATTGAATCTCGGGGCGTTCAGCTCATTTCATATGCAGGCGACACCCAGATTCTCCTGTCTTTTCAGGAACACAGTGATGATGCCTTTGAACCTTCGAGCGAGGCCTGCATGGAGTAGCGGGTGGATGGACTCAAACTTTCTTAACTTGAACTCTGAACGGAAATTCTCTTTTTTGGGGCAAGGTGTTTGCCTGACCAAATAAACGGTGACCAGGTGAACCTAGTCCTCCTCCAACCACTACTTCCACAGCTAGAACATTGGGAATATTATTTGATTGCAGTCTTTCTTTGTTAACCCATATTCAATACGTTTCTTCGGTGGTTTTTTTCAAAACTAAAAATGGTCCACAAATGTTACACTTGGTTCCGAGACACTATCGTTCACACGGTTGTAACGTCCAGACTGGACTATGCTAATAATCTATGTCGGGCCACCCACCTTCCTGACTCCGAGGCTTCCGATTGTGCAGGATGCTGCAGCAGAATTGATTTTGAAAATTCCACGGCGACAATCCATCTTGCCTCATTTGAATCCCCGTCACAGGTTGCCAGTAGCAAAACGTATCATATTTAAGGCACTTACGTTTGCATTTAGAACATTAGCTTGCAAGGTCCGCCGTACCCAAGGAAAAGACTTCCGCCTCACCAGCAGTTTAGGCCATCAAGATCTAAAAACCTTAGGCTCCTTGAACTTCCAAGAATTCTAAAGCCAGAAAATGTGGCAGGTCTTTTGCATTTCTTCCGGCCAAAGTTTGGAATTCACTTCCTATTGCCTCACACCGGGCTACTTCCGAGCTCATGTTTAAAAAGAAGTTAAAAACGTTCCTTTTTGTTGAGGTGTAATATCAATTTACCATTTCTTGTTTACAGTTCGGCTTCTCTGCTAGCGCAGGACTATTCTTCGGAAGCAGCTGTGTGTAAGTGATTGATACACGGGAAGGGTCAGATTCCATTGGCTTCACTGCAGGCACCACGTCTTTTGACTGCACAAAGCCACTTTCTCTAGCACTAACCTAAAGATGTAGAAAAAAAACGTAACAAAAACATACAAACCCCCTTATCCCTTGCGGCTCCGTCGCCAACCAACTCCAACTCTGTTACACCTCTCCTCTCCCAGATTGACGACCCCCAAAATATTTGTGTTTCACACAGAAGCACTATGACACATACGTCCAGGAGACTCCTCTCTTGCCCAGAGAGGAAGGTGCCACCACCAGACCTCCAACCCACATTAGTTTTTAATGTACAGGTGTAGCCTGCAGAGATGTATGAACACAGGCACATACAGGAGCATTAGGCCCCGGAGCGGTACACGTCTATAGCCTGCAGAGATGTATGAACACAGGCACGTACCGGAGCATTAGGCCCCGGAAAAGTACACATCTATAGCCTGCAGACATGTTTCAAGACCAGCACATACAGGAGCATTAGGCCCCGGAGAAGTTCACATCTACTGCCTGCAGAGATGTATGAACACAGGCACGTACCGGAGCATTAGGCCCCGGAGCGGTACACATCTATAGCCTGCAGAGATGTGTGGTAAATATTTCATTACCGGTACTATTTTTTATGCGGTAAAGTCTAGTAAGAATAACTCAGTAAATATAAGAGGCAGAATCCGTGGTATTAGAGGTTCTAAAAGGCTTTATTCCTCTACAAAGGAATTACAATTCGAACTGCAGGCTTCAAATTCCATCACCATGAAGGTTCAGGAAGGAAGGCAATACATTATTGACAAGTAATGGTATTTATATGGAAAGCATTACATTAAGACAGATGCAAGAGGCGTAACAGCTGATAATACAGATATGATACACATACGTAATGAGAAAAGGCGGTAACATAGGCGTAACTAAATACGTCATTAAACATGATGTCACAAGTGGGTGGATCCATAAGAGAATCCTGCAATGTCAGCAGAAAATACTTGGCAGAGATGCGCGCGCAGCCGCATGACGTGTAATTGACGTGCAACTAGAGGGTGACATTTAGCTCTACATGTGGAGACAGAAGTCTGGGGGGTCATGTCAACCTAATCCCAAATTATATCTAATATCTTATGTTTAAAGAACTGTATTATCCAAAAGGAAAGGTCTCTATGATGAAATCTATTCTATACTGACTGTTAGTGCGTATACAAGCGTCTAAGTGTCTACATGAGATGCGAGGGGGCAGGAATCTTCCATGGTAACAGGGGCTATGAATTACTTGCATGAGGACAGTGAGGCCTGGCCCTTTGCACGGTAGCTGGAAGAATGTTTACCTAAACTACTAGACAGGAATGCATCGGATGAGGAGCGGAGCAGATAATCTTGAAGGTGAAATACAGTTTTTTGGCAGGCAACAGGCTGGATCAGGCACCGTTAGCCGCGCAGGGAGTAGGACAAAGTTCATGGATACAGATGCAGGCTCGGACTGGAGCTTTCAGAGGCAGAAGGCAGGAAAAGGCTTGATGGCAGAATTCAGGGCCTACTCGCCTGAATCTGTAAAATGTGGAAAGTGAACCACATAAAGTCGGTGGCCTTTCATACTTAGGAATGGAATATCTGACTTATCCATGGCGGATCTGAAAGAGGACATGTTGACGGCGGACGCACATGTATTTGCGTCTTCAGAACTGGAACTGGAGGGAACATACATGTACTTATAGCATGCACATGGAGCCGTTGGGGTCTACGATAGGGGACATAACTGATCACAAAATTCATATTTCCTCAGATGTATGAACACAGGCACATACAGCATTAGGCCCCGGAGAGGTACACATCTATAGCCTGCAGAGATGTATGAACACAGGCACATAGGGAGCATTAGGCCCCGGAGAAGTACACGTCTATAGCCTGCAGAGGTGTATGAACACAGGCACATACAGGAGCATTAGGCCCCGGAGCGGTATACATCTATAGCCTGCAGAGATGTATGAACACAGGCACATACGGGAGCATTAGGAACTGAGATGTACGCATCTATTGATCTGCAGTGATGTATGAACACAGGCACATACAGCATTAGGCCCCAGAGAGGTACACATCTATAGCCTGTTGAGATGTTTGAACACAAGTACATACACAAGCATTAGGCCCAGGAGAGGTACACATCTATAGGCTGCAGAGATGTATGAACACAGACACATACAGGAGCATTAGGCCCCGGAGCGGTACACATCTATAGCCTGCAGAGATGTATGAACACAGGCACATACAGGAGCATTAGGCCCCGGAGCGCTACACGTCTATAGCCTGCAGAGATGTTTGAACACCGGCACATACAGGAGCATTAGGCCCCAGAGAGGTACACATCTATAGCCTGCAGAGATGTATGAACACAGGCACATACAGGAGCATTAGGCCCCGGAGCGGTACACATCTATAGCCTGCAGAGATGTATGAACACAGGCATATACAGGAGCATTAGGCCCCGGAGCGGTACACATCTATAGCCTGCAGAGATGTATGAACACAGGCACATACAGGAGCATTAGGCCCCAGAGGAGTACACATCTATAGCCTGCAGACATGTTTCAAGACCAGCACATACAGGAGCATTAGGCCCCGGAGCGGTACACATCTATAGCCTGCAGAGATGTATGAACACAGGCACATACAGAAGCATTAGGCCCCGGAGCGGTACACATCTATAGCCTGCAGAGATGTATGAACACAGGCACATACAGGAGCATTAGGCCCCGGAGAAGTACACGTCTATAGCCTGCAGAGATGTATGAACACAGGCACATACAGGAGCATTAGGCCCTGGAGAGGTACACATCTATACCCTGCAGAGATGTATGAACACAGGCACATACAGGAGCATTAGGCCCCAGAGCGGTACACATTTATAGCCTGCAGAGATGTATGAACACAGGCACATACAGGAGCATTAGGCCCCGGAGAGGTACACATCTATGGCCTGCAGAGATGTTTGAACACCGGCACATACAGGAGCATTAGGCCCGGAGCGGTACACGTCTATAGCCTGCAGAGATGTTTGAACACAGGCACATACAGGAGCATTAGGCCCCGGAGCGGTACACATCTATAGCCTGCAGAGATGTATGAACACAGGCACATACAGGAGCATTAGGCCCCGGAGAGGTACACATCTATACCCTGCAGAGATGTATGAACACAGGCACATACAGGAGCATTAGGCCCCGGAGAAGTACACGTCTATAGCCTGCAGAGATGTATGAACACAGGCACATACAGGAGCATTAGGCCCCGGAGCGGTACACATCTATAGCCTGCAGAGATGTTTGATGACCGGTACATACAGGAGCATTACGCCCCAGAGGGGTACACATCTATAGCCTGTAGAGATGTTTGAAGACAGGCACATACAGGAGCATTAGGCCCCGGAGCGGTACACATCTATAGCCTGCAGAGATGTATGAACACAGGCACATACAGGAGCATTAGGCCCCTGAGAGGTACACATCTATAACCTGCAGAGATGTATGAACACAGGCACATACAGCATTAGGCCCCAGAGAGGTACACATCTATAGCTTGCAGAGATGTATGAACACAGGCACATACAGGAGCATTAGGCCCCGGAGCGGTACACATCTACAGCCTGTAGAGATGTATGAACACAGGCACATACAGGAGCATTAGGCCCCGGAGCGGTACACATCTACAGCCTGTAGAGATGTTTGAACACAGGCACATACAGGAGCATTAGGCCCTGGAGAGGTACACATCTATAGCCGGCAGAGATGTTTGAAGACCCGCACATACAGGAGCATTAGGCCCCAGAGGGGTACACATCTATAGCCTGCAGAGATGTCCGATGACCAGCACATACAGGAGCATTAGGCCCCGGAGAGGTAGACGTCTATAGCCTGTAGAGATGTTTGAAGACAGGCACGTACCGGAGCAGTAGACTCCAGAGAAGTACACATCTACAGCCTGTAGAGATGTATGAACACAGGCACATACAGGAGCATTAGGCCCCGGAGCGGTACACATCTATAGCCTGCAGAGATGTATGAAAACAGGCACATACAGGAGCATTAGGCCCCGGAGCGGTACACATCTATAGCCTGCAGAGATGTATGAACACAGGCACATACAGGAGCATTAGGCCCCGGAGCGGTACACATCTATAGCCTGCAGAGATGTATGAACACAGGCACATACAGGAGCATTAGGCCCCGGAGAGGTACACATCTATAGCCTGCAGAGATGTTTGAAGACCGGCACATACAGGAGCATTAGGCCCCGGAGCGGTACACATCTATAGCCTGCAGAGATGTATGAACACAGGCACATACAGGAGCATTAGGCCCCGGAGCGGTACACATCTATAGCCTGCAGAGATGTATGAACACAGGCACATACAGGAGCATTAGGCCCCGGAGAGGTACACATCTATAGCCTGCAGAGATGTTTGAAGACCGGCACATACAGGAGCATTAGGCCCCGGAGCGGTACACATCTATAGCCTGCAGTGATGTTTGAAGACCCGCACATACAGGAGCATCGGAACATTTCTGAATCCACAGCTAGGTCACATATAGCCTTAGGGAGCTCGATGAGCACTGTTAGGCACCGGAGAAACCACTCTATTAGTTGCAGCCTCCATGTAACTCGCGCCCCTTTATTGCACCCAATGTGTAAAACATGAGTGCTGTCAGCAGAGGGGGTGCATGTAGTGTTATCATTACTTCTGGGTGTCACCCAATGAAAGCATGACAATTGTGATGTATTAGCTCTCTGGTGTGAACCAACCAAGGGCAGACAAGTTGACCAGCAAGACAACATGCAGTCTCGTCCACCTTGTCCCAGGTTTACAAAAGGTTGATGCACTGCAGGGCAGAAAGCAAAGTCCCTTTCTGCACAAACACTATGCCTAAAGTCAGTTTCTTTCTGTGAATGTGTGCTGCAGAATGTAGCGCTCATGCAGAGGAAAAAGCAAAGAAAATTACAAATATTCCCCCTGTTACACCATCCTCCGAGCGGTGCAGGGATTTGGCGTAAATCATTGTCCACCATTCTGCGTGAATATGGATTTGTATCCAAATCCCTGGGTGGAAGTACGGGAACACCAATAACCACCTATGGAACAACCCCTTGATGCAAAGTAACTCATGGCAGCACATTGCACTGCATTGCATACATGTTTGGTTACAAACCAACACAAATTGATATTTGCATTGGTTTGTAAATACAAACTTGGATATTGCGTCGGTTCTGTGTTAAAAAGTAATGCAAACCGCTTGCAAAATGTTTATAAATCTTGGCCCGAGCGTGCATAGTCAGTGTTCTAGTCTCTGCTCCCATCTCATCAGCATTTCGTCAGGTGACCCAAATCGCGTCTCCTTCAATCTCATTTAAGAAGTTCCCAAATACAGTCTTCATCTCTTCTCCTGGATTCTGGAACATGAAAAAACTCCCAAAGTTTATTGCAATGACATCACAAGCCAGCCTGTGTCCAGAATGCCACAATGCCATTGGCTAGAGCAGCACACCATCGCAGTGTGGCATGGACTGCAGGGTCAGAAAAAACAGACTCACAGGTGCAGAGGGATGCCCCACCCCCATGCCAGAGAAAAATGTGTGAGTCCGCCCAGCAGGTTCCTTTCAACAGGAGTGTCAAGAGCTACTATGCAGATACTTAAGGCACAGCACAACTCAGGCCCCCTATCAGGGAGCATGTAGCTCCGTGCCCCAGTGCATCCTCCGTAATATTATTTATATTCCTATGATCATAGTTCCATTTGTTCTGGGGGAGTGGCCAAGATGGCGGCTAGAGCAGCCGCATAGTTGCGACTGCCGCCCTGGCGCTGCAGAGATCCTGACCGAGAGAACAGAGACATTTTTGGAGGGGGCGGCGAGGAACCCTGCGGCCCGGTAAAAGGAGGACAATGATTGCCAGTGATTCTCAGTGCTTCCTCTGGGCCTGCCAGGTGGAGATGCTGGAGCCAGCTTGGCCTGGTGTGCCTGCCGTATCACTGGTGTTTTCTGTGTTGTGGCTTCAGTAAGCAGGCCTGCACTGTGAGGAGGGACCGTGGTGTGTAGTGAGTTCCCTGGGGGGTGGGAGGGAGAGGGGGGGAGGGGGGAGGGCAGGAGATTGGGTGCATAGCGAGGGCCACCGATGCTGACTGCCTCCAGAAACCACTGGCATGCACCTGGAGAGACCGAGTTGAATGCCCCCAATGGAAACGGGGGTGCCCGCATGTGGCAAGCTGGGTTTCGGTTGCAGTAACCGCCCCACGTTTTGCCAGACTACTGATGCACTTTGACTTGATGTGCCCTGGGTCTCTGCCAATCAGGTTCCCAGGGCCTGTGTTCTTTCCCAAAAACTGTTCCTTGTACCCCCAATTGGCACCTCTCTGGTCACATGTCAGTCCCTCGTAAAAGATACCATGGGTACCAATGGCAGTGTGGTCAGGGAAGGCCTCTAAGGGCTGCAGCGGTTATTGTGCCACCCTTAGAGGCCCTATACCTTTACACACACACACTGCCATTGCAGGCTGTGTGTTTTGGTGCAGAACAAAGTGAAGAGTCGATGTGGCACACATCCCTGTGTGCCATGCCTACAACCCACTGTCCTGGCAAAGTTCAACATCCCCTCTAGCTGGGTGCACCATACCAGTGGTGAGGGTACAGATGCATGAGCCCTGTCCCCTACAGTGTCTAGACCAATTCCTAGACATTGTAAGTTCAGTAATGCCATTAAGAGTATATGGTGCTGAGGTTCTGTAATTCTCGAGACTGACTCCATTTTATATTGTGCCACCATTTTGTGTTGCCCTCACGTAGGCCTGTGAAGGTAGCCTGGCGAACAAAGTGGCCTGGCCTTCTTAGTCTATGTATACATTAACTAGGTTTCTTTCTGACTCTGGAATGAACTGTAAGAAACTGACCTCTTCACCTGAAACTGACCTTGCAAAGCCAATTTCCCTGATCCATCTTTGTCTGAGATTGCCAATCAATGTTCAGGACATCGTTAACTTTTAGTTTCCTTGCACATGCCTTATCTTGTTCATCATCTGTTACTGTTTCTTTTTTTATGTCTCTTCATTACATGGGTTATGCTTTCAATTATAGGTTTGTCCGGCTTTTGGAGATTGAATTTGGGACATTCCTAATGATTAACCTTTGGGTTGGGATACTGTACATGTAATCATGCCATGCCCTGCAGTGCCATCTAAATCAGATTAACCTTTGTGAACTATGTAATTATAATGTTTTGCCCATATCCTGTTAAAACCCCAAAGGCTACTCACCTGCTGACCCTCTAGATTTTCCATTTGTTTAGGAATGTAATTGGTACAACTCCCTTACATGCCTGGGGCAGGATAAAGAGTATAAAAGACGTGAAGTAAGACCATTCTATGGACTAGCTCATTCAGTTGCTACGGCTTCTGTGTGACGTAGTCACACTCACTTGAGTTTAATAAAAATGTTCTTTTATATTTCAGCTTTTGTGCCAAATTCTTTATTATTGGTTTGAATGGACTAAGTATCAGTGAGACCCCTGAGAAGGAGTTTATATTTCATCAAATGGCGCGGCCAACATGGGCCTCATCAGAGAAGTGGCTATCTGTGTGAGTGATCTTGTCAGAAGACAGAAATCTACTGAGGAGGACAGGACAGGACTCTACTAAGGAGGTACTCTGTGCACGGAGATTCTGGGGATTCTTTGTCTCTGCAGCCCAGTATATTTCTGATCTTCCTGATTTTGATCCTCCACATGATGTCACCTCTGACTGCGAACAGTTTTGGTGTGAGTATTTTAAAAAAAGACCATTAGGTCATTTAGAACTTGGCAGTTAGAATTTGGACAACCATTTGTTTGGTAAAAGTCGTTATGCGGCTCTTACTGTTGGTTTTTGCCTTGGATTGGTAAGGTAGTTTAGTAACACTTACTATAGCTTTGGAATTTTGGAATTTGTGTTGCCCAACTTTGGATTTGTATAGGTTTGTATATGCGAATTGCAAATTGTCATGTAGGCAGGTAATGAGGAGATTTTTCTCTATCTGGTTTTGTTGAACGGTGCAACGTACGGAGAGTACCTTAAGCACTACTTTGATTATAATATTGCATATTCTGCAGTATTTTTGGCATGCCTGTTTTCAAAGCTCACATTGAAGAATGTGTTGCTTTTTGTTTTCTTGGAGGTACCATAGTGTGATGTGAAGTAAATTAGCCGGCTCCCCTAGAGGGAATACCTAAATAGGTTTAGGTATAAAAACATATTTCTTCCTTGGTGATTCTGTATCCCCAGGGAATTAAAATATGGACATAATACATACAAGGATCTTTTGTTCTGCGCAATCTTATGAATGGAGATATGCAGAGCGATTTTTGGTGTTCTGCCAGCCAAAGCTAGTGAATTGAGTGTATCTTGGCTTCTTGGAAATAATGGTCTGTGGGGCTGTTTTTGCAGTCTTTTGGAACACCATTGAGAAGCGCTTCTTGTAAATATGACCTACAACTAGTATTTACAAATGGTTTGGTTTAAGTACAGTCTGTGGGCTGTCCTTTGTTTCTGTCTTGAGTATTGATCTGTGGGTTAAATGTGTGTTTAAATGTCTATGTGGTTTTCCCATTAGTGCAACTTCTGTAAGTAAATAGCGATGGCGCTATTTATGAAATAAATGACTAAAACGCGCTGTATTGTGTGTCCTGAGTGTTTGACCCCTTTCTGTTTATGTCTGAAATGAGATCAATGTGTGTTTGTGGTTTTTTCTTTATGTTTTCAGTCTGTTAAGCAAAATGTCAGTTAATTAATTAAGTAGAAATTAAATAAAAATCCGGAAATGAACCATGTGATATGCTACAATAGCTATATGTTGCTATTTAATTTATAGAGTAAGCAATTATGCATATGTACAAACTGTTAAATGCTTAAAAGATAAAATTAAAATTCACATTCACTAGGAATAAAAAGGCATCAAAAACGAAATTGTGTGTTTTGTAGAAAAATAAACTTATAGTATTTTTTTACTTACATACATTGTATTAGATATTAACAGGCAAACACTTCAGCTGAAGTAAATCTTTGCTGAACTCAAACGCAACACGCATTGATATGTCAGAGTTTGAAAAAGACTGACACCGTGCTCATGTTATAACACTGAGAGACAAGCTTTTACTGCCGCGGAGCAAATAGCAGGTCACGAATAGACAGGAATGTTTACTCAAGCCAGGACTTCGCCCTCAGTTAAACACGGGTGGAACTTTGCATTTCAGGCCGTTGTTTTAAAAAAGGTTCCAAAACTACGGTTCATTATTTTGTATTACAAGAAGACATTTCAATTAAGGGTTTCCTCTCTTTAAGCATTTTTATAAGCATATTCTTGGTTCTAATGTTAGAATAATTGTTCTTTTAAAAAAAAAGTGGCGCAAGAATTTGTCATGTGTTAAGTTAAGCTTCTGTGTTTAGGCTTATAAATAAATGCGTCTAAAATGATAGGCAAGGGATGCAGCTTGCTTTTATATATGGACCTATCAAAAATGATTGGGTTTATTAAAAATAATTATTAATTATGAAAAAGAATTATTAAAAATAAGTGCTTCTAAATTCGTTTTTTAATATTTATAAAGCTTAATACTCATACTGTGACCTCCTAGCATTAAAATGTAATTTAAGTTGTGTTGAACCGCAGAAATGAGAACATTTGCATATGGAATTTCACTTGGCGCAGGCGTAAAAAACTCATTTTTCTAAGGATTTACATGAGATATGTCTAATGTCCAATCTCTGCAATTTGTAAAGAACATTCTGAGGATGATTAATATGTAGCACAATTATAGGATATTTATTTTTAAGTGCCCCAGGTGTCAAAGTCGAAATTGGGTGAGGGCACTATTTAGGCAGCATTTTTTTCATTTAGAGTAGCTTTTAAAGTGCCTTAGGCTTCAGTAAATGCATACATTTAGGTATAATACAAATTTGCAGGTTGTTCTCATTTGGGGTTGCTTTTAATGGCTCAGTGAGCCAATGTGCCCGGTGCAGAGGTTTGAGTTTAATATCAGGGTTGAAGGTTTTGACTCTAGCTGGACCTACTGAGACGTTCATCCATTTCAGGTTGATGAAATGAGTACCATTGGGGACGCGCTAAGTAGATCATTCTGCCTACCGTGAGGGGAACGGTTGTTTCGCAGTGTTCCTGATCGATTTCCTGCCTTGCCTACAGCAGAGACTCAAGGGCCGTGAGGGGAACGGCACCCGCCTGCTAGCTGACACGAACTACAATACCCAGAAGGCCTAGCGCTCTCTGCGCATCACCGACAGCTGAGGGGAATCCCTCATAAGGGCGGGACGCAGACCGCAGCGCGGGACGCGCTAAGTAGATCATTCTGCCTACCGTGAGGGGAACGGTTGTTTCGCAGTGTTCCTGATCGATTTCCTGCCTTGCCTACAGCAGAGACTCAAGGGCCGTGAGGGGAACGGCACCCGCCTGCTGGCTGACACGAACTACAATACCCAGAAGGCCTAGCGCTCTCTGCGCATCATCGACAGCTGAGGGGAATCCCTCATAAGGGCGGGACGCAGACCGCAGCGCGGGACGCGCTAAGTAGATCATTCTGCCTACCGTGAGGGGAACGGTTGTTTCGCAGTGTTCCTGATCGATTTCCTGCCCTGCCTACAGCAGAGACTCAAGGGCCGTGAGGGGAACGGCACCCGCCTGCTGGCTGACACGAACTACAATACCCAGAAGGCCTAGCGCTCTCTGCGCATCACCGACAGCTGAGGGGAATCCCTCATAAGTGCGGGACGCAGACCGCAGCGCGGGACGCGCGCGGGCAGCGCCCGGGCGAAGCCCGGGCCAAGGGCGGGCCCGTCCTTGCCCGTCAAAGGCCGGATAAGGCTGGGCTGGGCACACCCTCTAAGACCTGTGGCAGGACTTCAATTAGTAAGTACTGGCGTCGCACTGTGTGGATGTAAACTTTACCTGAGACTGTCTGTTCGTGGATCTAACTTTGACAGGAGCTGGGTGGAGTGGCGTCGTCTCGAAATCACCACGCAGGTTGAGACTCTACGCCCTGCTAATTGCGGCTCCTGTATAATAAGAGGAATCTAAGGCATTTGTGTCGTGAGAGCAAAAGGAGGAGAAGTAGGTTTATCTCCTCTTGGGACACTGAACTTATTGGTGGGCTAATTAAGTTTACTATCTGTCAGCCCGTACTGGAGTTGCCTGCTAAAAAGGCTCACTATTATATTGCTTATTATGAATACCAGGCCTAGCACGAGAAGAAAATCGTCGGTGGGGGGATCCGTTAGAGGCACCCTAGATCAGTTCATTACAAGGGCTGCCTCATTGCTAGAACGTGAAATTGTGCACACCGAACGTCGATTATCATCTGAGTTATTGAGGAAACGCTCCTCGCTGGGGGCTATCCAGTTAGCAACTACCCCCGCACGTCATATTACACATACTGACGACCTAGAACTAAATACTGATATAGGTATCCCCCCGCAACTACAAGACATAACAGAATCACAGCCAAGATCAAGGGAACCAGTCACCCTAGATAACAGCATAGGCTCACAAATTGAACTTTCCCTTGAGGAGCAGTTAGCGACACCTGCAAACAAACATCTCACTAAAAAGAACAGTACTATTAAAACAAAAGATCCAGGACCTGGGCTTCCAAAACAAAAAAAGAAACGTGGTATAAATAAGCAAAAAGGAGGCCACACCAAACCCTCAAATATTGCCACAAGTCCTGTGAACATAATTGATTCACCAGAACGTAATATTGGTTCAGGTAATACGTCAGTGTATCCATATAAAGATCTAATGAGGGACATAGAACAACTAGTTAAGTCCCTATTATCTCCTCTGGCGGAAAGGGTAAAGAGAATAACAGAGCAGCTGGGGTCTTTGCAAGATATTGGCATAAGTAACACAAATCTGTTGAGGGAACTATCACTGAAAACGTGCTCTTTGAACCCTCCAGGCCCAACACCCGAATCAACAATGAATATTACAATCCCCGTTACAGGCGCCAAGACGCTTTCTTCCTCTAACAAGAACAGCACAGCCTCACAGAATGAGTATACAGATACAAAGAAGTGAAGGGGTAGTGGAGTCCCAAACAAGCAGAACCATGAACCCAGTAAATGTGATGAGAGAGCCCACGCAGACAAAAATCCTAGGGGCTCCTCTGCACACATTGATCTCCCTCCAGAGGCAGCTCCATATGTTATTGCACTTACCGGGGTTCCAGAGCTTGAACGCGAGAAATTTGAAGGGTACCAAACTCTTAAGAACAAAGTAATGCACTGGTTAAGAGTGAATAGGCCATTACCCCCCAACTTAGACGGAGAGATTCTCCATGTGAGAAGGCTGAGCTGGGTGGGACAAAGACCTAAAAATGTACAAGGGGATGTTATAATCATCAATTTTAGAGACCATAGAGCGGTAAACTTTATCAGAGACTGGCTATCAGAGGGATATGAGGGTGGTATATCCACCCACGACTTAAGTTACTTTTACCCAATATCTCTGACAGGAAATTATGTGAGCTCAACAAATCAGAGTGCCCAGCTGATGGCAGGCCCCACTTTCAAAATCCCCACTTCCAACCGTTTTGCTTCACTTTCTGGACTGGAGGGGGTTGACTGACTACATATTCCACCTCCCAGTAATTCTACCTCCATGGAAAAGTCAAGGTTGGGTGACATTGGTCTAGTATCCTGGAATATAGCTGGTCTGTCCTCCAAATTTGACAACAATGAATAGAGGGAATATGTAACTCGCTTTCATGTTATTTGCCTCCAGGAAACGTGGGTGGTGGACCATAATCCTTTCCAGCTAGAAGGATATGGTTGCTTTGCTGTTCCTGCACAAAAACTAGCACCAGGTAGGCCCACTGGTGGATTAATTATCTATGTGGACTTGCAATTGGAGGGAGTGTGGTCCAGCTTGAACTGGAAATCTAACTACTTCCTTGGTTTAAGGTTCCAAAGAAATAAAATGAGTTTTATCCTTGTTAGTTTTTATAACGCCATAGCATCGAGCAAGGAAGGTTCGATATTACATGATTTGCAGATTCATTTGACTGCTGCTATAGAGCAGAGTAAGTCCACAGTGGCCCCCTATATAATCTTGGCGGGTGACCTAAACTGCCATTTGTGTCAAAACCTAAAATACTGCATGGGGGGTTGGTCTGGATGCACCTTGATAAAAGGTCTGCACTTTGAACACACGAAAGAGGGGAGGGAGCTAGAGAAAGTGATGAAAAATCACTCACTAAAACACACACTCGATCTAGTGAGTGTAGATGAAGGCTCCGGTCCTCCAACAACCTTTAAAGGGAGGGGGTGTAGCTCCACAATAGATTTTATACTAATTTCTAATTTATTTTGGGAATGGATAAAAGAGGCCACAGTCGATTGGAGTATATTCAGTGACCATAATCCACTTGTACTATGGATTAAAAATTGGTCCTCCAATAAAGAAATAAGAAGTACGCTGGAAGGCAGTCTTGAGAAGGTCACAGATCAGGGGAGGCGCTTAAAGTGGTCCCGTATTGATGGAGAAGCCTTTTACAAGACCTTAATTAAGGAAGGGGGTAAAGAGTTTGAAATTTGCTCTGATCCCCTGGCTGAAGGTTTGGCCGTGACTAAAGCTTTTGAATCAATGGCCACCCGCATAGAGAGTCTATTAAAAACCTCCCGGCCCCTGAAACAAAACAATGTGCCAAGATGGTTTAATACAGAGTGCTCACGTGCACAGAAAGACCTCAAGGAAAGTCTGAAACTGAGACCCAGGGACAAACCACAAATAGCACATTGTAGGACTGTTTATAAAAAGGCCATTAAATGTAGGAAACTGGCCTTACAGTCCCAAACCTGGGAAACCTTAAGGGAAGCCGCTGAGAGGAGGGATTTAAGCACTTTCTGGAGAACCATAAATAACCCATGCTTTCAGGATTCTGCAGCACCAGCAATTGGCACAACCATTCTCCCAGAGTGCTGGTTCAATCATTTAAAAAAATTATATAACTTTTTAGACGAATACCCGGAGGCTGAAGAGAAAACTTGCCCGTGGAGGACAGTGATTGAATTCACTTCTGGTGAAACTAAAGCGGGCATTCTGGGACTGTCACACAATAAGGCACCAGGCCCTGACGGGATACCACCAGACCTCTTTTTATCCAACATAGAATTTTGGGTACGAATACTGACACGTGTGATCAATGCAGCTGCTGCCACTGGTATGCCATGTTCTTGGTCAACAGCCACTATAGTACCCATTTTTAAAAAAGGCAAAAAGGACGACCCGCAGTGCTATCGCCCAATCTCTTTAATCGACGTAACTGCAAAAATCTTAGGCAGAATGGTACTAAACCGCCTACTGGATTGGGCTGAGGAGCACCATATTATTTCGGATTTACAATACGGTTTCAGGACTGGCAGATCTACTACGGATCAATGCCTGAACCTCTATTTACTGGTGTCAAAATATACTTTAGCCAGTGATCAATCAATATATCTGGGATTTATGGATCTCTCGGCCGCATTCGACCGCGTGAACAGAGAAAAACTATGGAGTCTCTTGACTAGACTAGGAGTAGAGCCAGGTCTTGTAAATATTATGAGAGCACTCCATTGGAACACCTCCGCCAAAGTACGATTCAATCTGGCGGGAAACACAACTGCACCGTTTAATTGCACGAGTGGAGTAAGACAGGGCTGCATTTTGGCTCCGTTCTTATTCTCTCTGTATATAAACGAACTGGAACAGGCATTGTGCAAAATGAACGCCGATACCCCAAGGGTAGGGTCTCGTCCAATTCCAGTGCTGCTATACGCAGACGATGCAGTCCTTCTGGAACGCACCCCAAGAGGTCTGCAACGTTTAATTGACGGCTTTGTTGACTTCATGAACACTCTAGACCTGGCAGCCAACCTAACCAAGTCCTATGTTTTAATAGCCGGTACGAAACCGTGTAAAAAATTCACATATCGTATAGGCACACACATACTTGAACAAGTAAAAACCTTTTCGTACCTGGGTCTTTTATTTGATGGGCTTTTAAATTTTTAATTGAAGAACGGTGTTTAAAATTGATTTCATCAACAGGAGCAATAATGAATTACGGCCGTAGGCTGGGTCGGTGGTCGCCTGAGCAGGTTATGCACCTCTATGGCGCCATTTGCTGCTCCAAAGTCATGTATGGTGCAGAAGTTTGGGGCTTCGCAGGGGCACGGCAAATACAAGTTGAGGAAAATAAGTTTCTGCGGAGAATACTCAAAACGCCCCAGAGCTCCCCAGCCTACATCACCCATTCTGAATTAGGGAGGCCATATATCGAGGACCTGATCAAGGCCAGGCCCGTTATGGCTTGGCTGAGGATCTGGTCCAATCCTGATGCAGAACTGGGTAGACAAATTATTAGCGATTGCATCAGTAGGGATAAAGGGATGTGTATCCCGTGGTTTAAATATGTAAAACTGACATTAGAAGGAATAGAATGTCTAGACCTTTTTACTAACCCAACCACAATTATACCCCAAGATAAGGTTAGAATTAAGAGGTTGCTCCTGAGGAAAGCTGCAGATTGTAGATTTGATTCTGAGGGTAGGAAGATTTTAGCTTGTGCGCACAGCACAACCAAAACAGTAGGTGGCATGGAACCATACCTCAGCCTGATACATAATGCAGAAATTAGGTTTTTATTTACTCGTTTTAGGCTCAACCTTATACATCATTTGTTGGCGGATCCAGTGGGTTATACCGCCACGGTTGAGCAGAAAGGACCCTGCGGCTGCGATAGTAAATCTCCGCAGGATTCCCTTCATTTTGTATTGTTATGCCCGTTTTATTCCTTTCCCAGGCGTTATTATCTAGTAAGAATTTTAAAAAATGGCAAGTTTAGACAAGCCAGGGCCGCTCTATTATACTTACAAAGAGCTGAAGACCCTTTGACCCTGGCATGTATAACAAGTTTTCTGAAAGTTGCACTGAAAATAAGAAATACTAGAGGGCATCCAGGATTAAATAATGGCTGAAGGCACTGTATTGAAATGTTTCACATTTTAACGCACTGATCTGTATGTGGATTACTTTGTTATATTGGCATATGTGCGGTATTTTAACTACACTATCTTTTAAAGACATGACACCAGCATCTCTGGGAGCTGTTACATAGTTTTATTTGTTATAAATATTATATCTGCAGGATAGTACGTTCTGGTCACTGTACTTGTAAATATGCACTTTATGAGCTATATAGACATCACAAATGCATTTTTTAAATTGTGTAAATGATGTGGTATGCATGTTTTTTATAATAATTGTTTTGCTTTTATGGTGACATGTATTGCACCGAATAAAGCTGATTTACCAGAGTACCATTGCATAGGGTGGTAACAAGCATTTGTTCTAAAGCTGGTATGTTGTGTCGTTGTGTTCTGTGAATTATTCACAGTAGATGTTTTTGAGTCTGGGAATAGGAGTGGATTGTGGCCCCTAAAGGGAGTAATATATATGGTATGTGGTTTTGGATAGGGTTGGTTATTGCAAGTTAGAAAGTGTTAGGTAGGCTTTTTGTCTTTGACAGCTTCAGGGTGAAGAGAGAGAGGGCTGAGGAGAGGCAGATTTTGACCTTGAGGTCAGTAAGGTGGGGGTTAGCAGTATGTTGAAACAAGATGTTTTTGTATGACTCCTTTGAAAAAAAATGTTCATGTGTTTTTCACGTTTTTGCATTTTGTGCTTCTATGAATTGTTTCTGCTGGTCCTGTGTGTCAGAAGCGACACAGTAAGTTGTATTTGACAGCTAACTAACTGGTGACCAGTTGTCAAAAGGAGGGTGAGGAAAGTAAAAGAATGTGTACTTTTAATTTTAAGCCTGACAAATTAAGCAGGCCCAAATATTGGGTTTTGGGCTGCATGAAGTGCGTGCGTCACCGCTCATTTACATGTACTATTGTAATTTGTCTATGAAGTGCGTGCGTCACCGCTCATTTACATGTGCTATTGTAATTTGTCTATGCTTTTTGTGCTTGGTATACAGCACGTATATCTGATGGTTTGACATGTGTGTTCTTTTTTTATTTTATGTATGTTTTTGTTTTATGTTGTTGCTTCTGATACTATTACAAGTTTTCCTGTGTTGTGAGGGGATGTCCTGACGATGTACATCTTTGAGCAACAATTGGTTGAACTTGCTCTGATACTAAATTTCACAGATATGATATTTTCATACTGTGAATATGACAGACAACACTTCACCAGTGCATGTCTATTTGGCTATAATGGTATTGAAAAAAATAAATAAACAAAAGAGATATACAGGATTAAAAGTGTGTCACCTGCAGTTAGTCATGTTACTGCTCCTTCCTTTAAGGGACGAGCAGCCTAGATTGATGTTCTCTGATTAGACTCTAAGGATGAACTATAAATCTGTGGCTCTTGCTAAAGGTGACCTAACTTTCCTTATGATATTGCACTTCTATATGTAGTCATAAGAGACACCAAGAGTTTCTTATTTGCTGTCCTGAGTAGCAGGATTGTGATTTTAAGTGGGTATAGTGCCCCCTCCGGACAGGTGACTAGGGAAAGGATAAATTGTAGATCAGACACCAGAGACCTGAGAATTATTAGACTAGGGTGACAGGTATTCTCAGTGATCATGAGGAGATATTGTTTAGCCTGTGTATTACATGGTGCACTTGCTGCACAATTATTAAAGGGAGGTATCTGCATGCCCCTGATAATTTGTATCATGCGTTTCCCCTTTTGAGGTGTTCTAGATAAGGAATGTAGGAACACACAGATGTAGTAATTTAAGAGATGTTTATCCCATTAGAAAATCATGAAATGAATATTTGTAAATCCATAAGGGACTGGCCTATCTGTAAAACTGGTGCCACTATGAACCACGTTCAGTTTTACTAATGATACCAGAATGTTTAATTGATTGGTTATTGAATTTGCCTTTTGGATTCCCCTCCTTTATATCTGTCCTACCTCATGAGCACTTTCTTTTTTCCCACTCCCCTTGGAGCAACCTCTTTCTCTATTAGGAGCGTTTAATATGGTGATCTGTTCTAAAAGTGTCTTAGTTTTCTCTGGTCTGTATCATACCCTGTTCTCCTCAGGTTTTGAGCTGATCATGCATCTAAACTGACACATTTTCACTCTGACTCCTGCAGTCCCGCATTTTGGTGGGTCAGCACTGATTACAGCTCAGGCTACTGCTGCCATACCTTTTTGATGGTGCACTGTTCACACACATGTTGTGACTGATAAAGGAGAGACTGCAACATGGTCAATCTCCTTGTGGCTTAATTATATTGAGATTGGATACAGACTGTCATGTAACAGATCCTATAGGCTGGCACGCTGTGTGTTTGAGTGTTGGTATGAGTTACTGTGATACGTTTGGCTGGCTGTCACTCTTAGGGTCTTGAGATGATCAGTGCTGCCTTCTTTAATAGGCACCTACTCTGAAATTGATTCTGGGCTTAACTTCACCTCAGAGAGCTACTTTGAAGGTACTGGCGAGCTACCAGTGGCTCCCGAGCTACTCGTTGGAGACCCCTGGATTAGAAGTACTGCCTTTGCCTTTGCATCTTATGAGAGTGACAGTGCATTCTAAACCAGAGTTGTCCTATGGCTTCTGGCCACTCCCTTGAAGATTGCAGGCCACCTGCCTGCAGTCCTATTTTTAAATACAATGAACTGTTTTTATACTAAACTGAAGGAAACTAACAACTGTGTCACATTTCCTACGTCACTAGATTCTGCGGGAATTAAGTCATAATAACCTGCAGAACATTGATTTAAGCCTAATTCCCATCAGTGACAGCTACAGATGAAAGGCGGACGTCTTGGCCCTACAGTCCCAGCACCCAGAAAGTAGCAAGGCTGGACAGCGATCGCCAGCGCGCCATCAATGGTATCGTACTTGCTCCATCAGACGGCATTGGACATCACAAAACCAGAGTTTCAGTGTAAAAGAGCGAAAGAGAAGGATCCCTGTTGTTGATTGCAGGGCTGGTTTGAGGCTTCAGTTTTCTACCTGTCATGTGCTGGTAACCTCTGACAGTGTGCAGTCCCTTGAGCCCCTTGGCCTGCGTTTTGGCTACCCCCCCCCCTCTCTTTTCTTTGCTCCAACGGAAGGGCAGTGCACCGGAGGATCTAAGGCACTACATGATGAAAGGAAAATTAAATGAAAGAGCAGCCCAAACATCCTCTGACACTGAATAGTGAGTGTTAGAGCCTGAAAGTGTTGCTGAGCGTGAAAGTCTGTTGCTCTTTCCGATTAATAGTACTTGGGTCTGCACGAGATGATCTGTGCCCATGACCAACGAAGAGCACAATATCTGCAGTGCCTGCCGGAAAGGAAATATATTGGTGCACTGCCTTGAGACATTGAGACTTTCGAGTGAGCTGTGAGTGTTTGCCAGGAGGGCACTCCAACTAAGCAGTACTATTTTCATGAAGAGGCCTGAATCGAGAGGCCCAATGCGGAAGAAGACAATGGAAGCAGATTTGATGGACGATAGAAGCCTGCCAGAGAGGCTTGGAACGGACTTTGGGCACAGTTGCACAAGCGATTCCAGTGCAATTGTATAAAGTAAATGGTAATTAAGTTCTCATTTGACTGAATTGCCATGGAAGAGGAAGTGGCTCCGCCTCTAGCATCCAAAAATGGTCCACCAGAAGTGAGTCTTTGTGCTACTATGTGTGTTCGGAGACCTGTCCCGAGAGAAGTAGAGAATAATAAGATGATGTTACAGCAACACCTTGACGCCCTAATGAATATCGATATAGACCTAGATTCAGAATAACATGAGTCTTAGGTTATTGCCTACGTAATGGCAAAAAGAGGGTCTGAGGTTCTTTAATTCTCGAGACTGACTCCATTTTATATTGTACCACCATTTTGTGTTGCCCTCACGTAGGCCTGTGAAGGTAGCCTGGCGAACAAAGTGGCCTGGCCTTCTTAGTCTATGTATACATTAACTAGGTTTCTTTCTGACTCTGGAATGAACTGTAAGAAACTGACCTTTTCACCTGAAACTGACCTTGCAAAGCCAATTTCCCTGATCCATCTTTGTCTGAGATTGCCAATCAATGTTCAGGACATCGTTAACTTTTAGTTTCCTTGCACATGCCTTATCTTGTTCATCATCTGTTACTGTTTCTTTTTTTATGTCTCTTCATTACATGGGTTATGCTTTCAATTATAGGTTTGTCCGGCTTTTGGAGATTGAATTTGGGACATTCCTAATGATTAACTTTTGGGTTGGGATACTGTACATGTAATCATGCCATGCCCTGCAGTGCCATCTAAATCAGATTAACCTTTGTGAACTATGTAATTATAATGTTTTGCCCATATCCTGTTAAAACCCCAAAGGCTACTCACCTGCTGACCCTCCAGATTTTCCATTTGTTTAGGAATGTAATTGGTACAACTCCCTTACATGCCTGGGGCAGGATAAAGAGTATAAAAGACGTGAAGTAAGACCATTCTATGGACTACCTCATTCAGTTGCTACGGCTTCTGTGTGACGTAGTCACACTCACTTGAGTTTAATAAAAATGTTCTTTTATATTTCAGCTTCTGTGCCAAATTCTTTATTATTGGTTTGAATGGACTAAGTATCAGTGAGACCCCTGAGAAGGAGTTTATATTTCATCAAATGGCGCGGCCAACATGGGCCTCATCAGAGAAGTGGCTATCTGTGGGAGTGATCTTGTCAGAAGACAGAAATCTACTGAGGAGGACAGGACAGGACTCTACTAAGGAGGTACTCTGTGCACGGAGATTCTGGGGATTCTTTGTCTCTGCAGCCCAGTATATTTCTGATCTTCCTGATTTTGATCCTCCACATGATGTCACCTCTGACTGAGAACAGTTTTGGTGTGAGTATTTTAAAAAAAGACCGTTAGGTCATTTAGAACTTGGCAGTTAGAATTTGGACAACCATTTGTTTGGTAAAAGTCGTTATGCGGCTCTTGCTGTTGGTTTTTGCCTTGGATTGGTAAGGTAGTTTAGTAACACTTACTATAGCTTTGGAATTTTGGAATTTGTGTTGCCCAACTTTGGATTTGTATAGGTTTGTATATGCGAATTGCAATTTGTCATGTAGGCAGGTAATGAGGAGATTTTTCTCTATCTGGTTTTGTTGAACGGTGCAACGTACGGAGAGTACCTTAAGCACTACTTTGATTATAATATTGCATATTCTGCAGTATTTTTGGCATGCCGGTTTTCAAAGCTCACATTGAAGAATGTGTTGCTTTTTGTTTTCTTGGAGGTACCATAGTGTGATGTGAAGTAAATTAGCCGGCTCCCCTAGAGGGAATACCTAAATAGGTTTAGGTATAAAAACATATTTCTTCCTTGGTGATTCTGTATCCCCAGGGAATTAAAATATGGACATAATACATACAAGGATCTTTTGTTCTGCGCAATCTTATGAATGGAGATATGCAGAGCGATTTTTGGTGTTCTGCCAGCCAAAGCTAGTGAATTGAGTGTATCTTGGCTTCTTGGAAATAATGGTCTGTGGGGCTGTTTTTGCAGTCTTTTGGAACACCATTGAGAAGCGCTTCTTGTAAATATGACCTACAACTAGTATTTACAAATGGTTTGGTTTAAGTACAGTCTGTGGGCTGTCCTTTGTTTCTGTCTTGAGTATTGATCTGTGGGTTAAATGTGTGTTTAAATGTCTATGTGGTTTTCCCATTAGTGCAACTTCTGTAAGTAAATAGCGATGGCGCTATTTATGAAATAAATGACTAAAACGCGCTGTATTGTGTGTCCTGAGTGTTTGACCCCTTTCTGTTTATGTCTGAAATGAGCTCAATGTGTGTTTGTGGTTTTTTCTTTATGTTTTCAGTCTGTTAAGCAAAATGTCAGTTAATGTCCAGCGCCAAGAAGCCCTTGGGCGTACGCGCGCTTTATAAATTTTTAATAACATAACATAACATAACATTAATTAAGTAGAAATTAAATAAAAATCCGGAAATGAACCATGTGATATGCTACAATAGCTATATGTTGCTATTTAATTTATAGAGTAAGCAATTATGCATATGTACAAACTGTTAAATGCTTAAAAGATAAAATTAAAATTCACATTCACTAGGAATAAAAAGGCATCAAAAACGAAATTGTGTGTTTTGTAGAAAAATAAACTTATAGTATTTTTTTACTTACATACATTGTATTAGATATTAACAGGCAAACACTTCAGCTGAAGTAAATCTTTGCTGAACTCAAACGCAACACGCTTTGATATGTCAGAGTTTGAAAAAGACTGACACCGTGCTCATGTTATAACACTGAGAGACAAGCTTTTACTGCCGCGGAGCAAATAGCAGGTCACGAATAGACAGGAATGTTTACTCAAGCCAGGACTTCGCCCTCAGTTAAACACGGGTGGAACTTTGCATTTCAGGCTGTTGTTTTAAAAAAGGTTCCAAAACTACGGTTCATTATTTTGTATTACAAGGAGACATTTCAATTAAGGGTTTCCTCTCTTTAAGCATTTTTATAAGCATATTCTTGGTTCTAATGTTAGAATAATTGTTCTTTTAAAAAAAAAAAAAGTGGCGCAAGAATTTGTCATGTGTTAAGTTAAGCTTCTGTGTTTAGGCTTATAAATAAATGCGTCTAAAATGATAGGCAAGGGATGCAGCTTGCTTTTATATATGGACCTATCAAAAATGATTGGGTTTATTAAAAATAATTATTAATTATGAAAAAGAATTATTAAAAATAAGTGCTTCTAAATTCGTTTTTTAATATTTATAAAGCTTAATACTCATACTGTGACCTCCTAGCATTAAAATGTAATTTAAGTTGTGTTGAACCGCAGAAATGAGAACATTTGCATATGGAATTTCACTTGGCGCAGGCGTAAAAAACTCATTTTTCTAAGGATTTACATGAGATATGTCTAATGTCCAATCTCTCGTATGTAGTGAGAAGAATCACCTTCTCGCAAGACAAGGGCACTCAGTAAACAATGAAACTATTGAGTTTCTTCAACAATTTATTAACTTCATAGATTGAGTTTCAACAAATTCATCCGATTGAGTCTCTCGTTGAAATATCATTTCCAAATGTAATCATACATAACAAAGATTGTTCTTCTTGAGCACATTAGACATCCACCCAATGCATTTCGGGTCAATAATATCTGACCCTTCTTCAGGGGTCTACAAATGAAATGAAACAGGACCATTAAGTTCACTATCTCAAACAAATGGTCAACTCTAGACAGTAAAATTAATGCATGCAAAATGCAACACATACAGACCACAATACATAAACTATTATGAGGACAAACCAAGTAGAAATTTAAGCAAGAGAACAGGAAATAAAGGAAAGTTAACGAAGCGTGCGGGAAGTAAATATGTGATTGGGAAAAATGGCGAAGCGTGTACTTGGAAAAATAAAGGTGCAGGTAACCCAGGTCCAAAATCCAGTATAAAAGAAACGCGGAAGCATGAAACGAGTGAAAGGATATACCGAAAGATCCCTTTTAAAAACCCGAAAGGAGCGTATTTAACGTAAACTTACTGGAAACCGAACGGTTTTCACATGTCTAAGGCTCTGCAGACGGCGTAAAGGTTCGACGTCGAACTGGATAACAGATCTAAATCACCCTGTGATTGGTCAGTATATATGAGCTAAGTGACGTGATGAGGGAATGGACAGTGTAAGCCAATCGGTTACGTGATAACGTAATCACAACAATACACAAACCTATGGGCATCGGGCTGACAGAAATGAAGACGCAGGCGGCCAATGAAGCGGCCAGACAAGTAGAAACCCAAAAGAATAGACAAGAAACTCAATAAAGTTAATGGGGAAAAATAAAGTTAGAGTAAGAAAAAAATATGCAAAGAATGGAAAATAATGAGTGCAAAATATAAACGTAATATAGATACATAAGTAAACATCATCATTCAGTGACATGATCAATGGATTATGAACAGTGAATTGCGGGACCGGATATCACTTTTTGCCAATGTAACTATAATCAGCAGACTAAAGAAAACAAGCATATTCTATACGGTCATTCAACCCAATAGGGTGAGAACAATTTAGCTTTTTAATCCAAAAATATTCGGTCCTTAGTCTTTGTTTTGCAGGATCCATGTCTCGACGTTGTGTGATCTTTTCAAGTATTGTAAAACGTAGTTGAGAGATTTGGTGACCAGCTTCAATCCAATGTGATGCCACAGATGATTTTAAATTCTTCGTTCTAATGTTACTCTTGTGTTCTGAGATGCGAATTTTTACTTTCCTCTCAGTTTGACCTACGTATATTTTTCCGCAGGGGCATTTGATGGCGTATACACAATTAGTCATATCACAAGTGCTTGTGTGATGTAGAGCTATGGAGTAACCTTTAGTAGGGTGATTGAATTTGTTGCCGATCATTACATTACCACAGTGGGTGCAGTTTTGACATTGAAGCTTACCTCGCCATGGTTTAGTCAATTTCTTGGGTGTATTCAAGATTTCCTTAATATTTTTAGAACGTTGAAAAGCGAATGTGATTTTATTGTCAAAAAGATCGAGAAGATCTGGTTCCATAGAGATGATTCGCCAATGTTTGTTTATAATTTTCTTGATCTGTGATGATTCAGTGGAGTATTTCAATACACATACAGTTTTATTTTTGTCTTTTTTATCTATGGTTTTTTCTTGAAGAAGGTTAACTCTAGGTAACAGTGATACTTTATCTGCAGATGTTTTCAGCACACTCTCTGGATAACCCCTTTGCCGATACTTGATCAATTGTTGTTCAATAGACTTAGTTAAATCATCATTGTTGGATACAATACGTTTTATTCTGATAAGTTGCGAAGTTGGTAAATGTTTTTTTAACGTTTCAGGATGAAAACTCTGAAAAAGTAAACTGGAGTTTCTGTCAGTCTTTTTAATGTGTAGCTGAGTCGAAATTTGGTTGTGATCAAGCTTGACAATGACGTCAAGGAATGTAATGATTTTTTCATCTATGTGGTAGGTGAATTTTATCCGGTCATTATGTGTGTTCAATGTCGAAATATTCTCCTCAAGTTGTGAGCGTGATCCTTTCCAAATAAAGAATAAATCGTCAATGTACCGTTTGTACATGATAATGCCTTCATTCCACATATTATTCTCAAGGATGTGATCAGTTTCAAATTTACTCATAAAAATGTTGGCGTACGAGGGAGCCCCCCCGAATCCCATAGATGTGCCACTCGTTTGATTGTAGAAGTTGTTTTGCCATTCAAAATAACTGCAATACAAAGCAAATTGCATGAGTTCCATGATAACCAATCTTTGCGACTCATCTAATTCACTTCTTAACAGGCTCCATTCTAATGCTGTATTTCCTGTTCTCTTGCTTAAATTTCTACTTGGTTTGTCCTCATAATAGTTTATGTATTGTGGTCTGTATGTGTTGCATTTTGCATGCATTAATTTTACTGTCTAGAGTTGACCATTTGTTTGAGATAGTGAACTTAATGGTCCTGTTTCATTTCATTTGTAGACCCCTGAAGAAGGGTCAGATATTATTGACCCGAAATGCATTGGGTGCATGTCTAATGTGCTCAAGAAGAACAATCTTTGTTATGTATGATTACATTTGGAAATGATATTTCAACGAGAGACTCAATCGGATGAATTTGTTGAAACTCAATCTATGAAGTTAATAAATTGTTGAAGAAACTCAATAGTTTCATTGTTTACTGAGTGCCCTTGTCTTGCGAGAAGGTGATTCTTCTCACTACATACGAATAATTCTTATAAAGACGCGGGAGGACTCCGCGTGACACAAGGAGCACCAACATAAATTCTTTGAACTTTGTCTAATCGTCAAGAGTGCACAGGGATAACATAGTGGTTTTCATTAATGTCCAATCTCTGCAATTTGTAAAGAACATTCTGAGGATGATTAATATGTAGCACAATTATAGGATATTTATTTTTAAGTGCCCCAGGTGTCAAAGTCGAAATTGGGTGAGGGCACTATTTAGGCAGCATTTTTTTCATTTAGAGTAGCTTTTAAAGTGCCTTAGGCTTCAGTAAATGCATACATTTAGGTATAATACAAATTTGCAGGTTGTTCTCATTTGGGGTTGCTTTTAATGGCTCAGTGAGCCAATGTGCCCGGTGCAGAGGTTTGAGTTTAATATCAGGGTTGAAGGTTTTGACTCTAGCTGGACCTACTGAGACGTTCATCCATTTCAGGTTGATGAAATGAGTACCATTGCATAGGGTGGTAACAAGCATTTGTTCTAAAGCTGGTATGTTGTGTCGTTGTGTTCTGTGAATTATTCACAGTAGATGTTTTTGAGTCTGGGAATAGGAGTGGATTGTGGCCCCTAAAGGGAGTAATATTTATGGTATATGGTTTTGGATAGGGTTGGTTATTGCAAGTTAGAAAGTGTTAGGTAGGCTTTTTGTCTTTGACAGCTTCAGGGTGAAGAGAGAGAGGGCTGAGGAGAGGCAGATTTTGACCTTGAGGTCAGTAAGGTGGGGGTTAGCAGTATGTTGAAACAAGATGTTTTTGTATGACTCCTTTGAAGAAAAAATGTTCATGTGTTTTTCACGTTTTTGCATTTTGTGCTTCTATGAATTGTTTCTGCTGGTCCTGTGGGTCAGAAGCGACACAGTAAGTTGTATTTGACAGCTGATCACCACTAACTGGTGACCAGTTGTCAAAAGGAGGGTGAGGAAAGTAAAAGAAAGTGTACTTTTAATTTTAAGCCTGACAAATTAAGCAGGCCCAAATATTGGGTTTTGGGCTGCATGAAGTGCGTGCGTCACCGCTCATTTACATGTACTATTGTAATTTGTCTATGAAGTGCGTGCGTCACCGCTCATTTAAATGTGCTATTGTAATTTGTCTATGCTTTTTGTGCTTGGTATACAGCACGTATATCTGATGGCTTGACATGTGTGTTCTTTTTTTATTTTATGTATGTTTTTGTTTTATGTTGTTGCTTCTGATACTATTACAAGTTTTCCTGTGTTGTAAGGGGATGTCCTGACGATGTACATCTTTGAGCAACAATTGGTTGAACTTGCTCTGATACTAAATTTCACAGATATGATATTTTCATACTGTGAATATGACAGACAACACTTCACCAGTGCATGTCTATTTGGCTATAATGGTATTGAAAAAAATAAATAAACAAAAGAGATATACAGGATTAAAAGTGTGTCACCTGCAGTTAGTCATGTTACTGCTCCTTCCTTTAAGGGACGAGCAGCCTAGATTGATGTTCTCTGATTAGACTCTAAGGATGAACTATAAATCTGTGGCTCTTGCTAAAGGTGACCTAACTTTCCTTATGATATTGCACTTCTATATGTAGTCATAAGAGACACCAAGAGTTTCTTATTTGCTGTCCTGAGTAGCAGGATTGTGATTTTAAGTGGGTATAGTGCCCCCTCCGGACAGGTGACTAGGGAAAGGAAAAATTGTAGATCAGACACCAGAGACCTGAGAATTATTAGACTAGGGTGACAGGTATTCTCAGTGATCATGAGGAGATATTGTTTAGCCTGTGTATTACATGGTGCTCTTGCTGCATAATTATTAAAGGGAGGTATCTGCAAGCCCCTGATAATTTGTATCATGCGTTTCCCCTTTTGAGGTGTTCTAGATAAGGAATGTAGGAACACACAGATGTAGTAATTTAAGAGATGTTTATCCCATTAGAAAATCATGAAATGAATATTTGTAAATCCATAAGGGACTGGCCTATCTGTAAAACTGGTGCCACTATGAACCACGTTCAGTTTTACTAATGATACCAGAATGTTTAATTGATTGGTTATTGAATTTGCCTTTTGGATTCCCCTCCTTTATATCTGTCCTACCTCATGAGCACTTTCTTTTTTTCCCACTCCCCTTGGAGCAACCTCTTTCTCTATTAGGAGCGTTTAATATGGTGATCTGTTCTAAAAGTGTCTTAGTTTTCTCTGGTCTGTATCATACCCTGTTCTCCTCAGGTTTTGAGCTGATCATGCATCTAAACTGACACATTTTCACTCTGACTCCTGCAGTCCCGCATTTTGGTGGGTCAGCACTGATTACAGCTCAGGCTACTGCTGCCATACCTTTTTGATGGTGCACTGTTCACACACATGTTGTGACTGATAAAGGAGAGACTGCAACATGGTCAATCTCCTTGTGGCTTAATTATATTGAGATTGGATACAGACTGTCATGTAACAGATCCTATAGGCTGGCACGCTGTGTGTTTGAGTGTTGGTATGAGTTACTGTGATACGTTTGGCTGGCTGTCACTCTTAGGGTCTTGAGATGATCAGTGCTGCCTTCTTTAATAGGCACCTACTCTGAAATTGATTCTGGGCTTAACTTCACCTCAGAGAGCTACTTTGAAGGTACTGGCGAGCTACCAGTGGCTCCCGAGCTACTCGTTTGAGACCCCTGGATTAGAAGTACTGCCTTTGCCTTTGCATCTTATGAGAGTGACAGTGCATTCTAAACCAGAGTTGTCCTATGGCTTCTGGCCACTCCCTTGAAGATTGCAGGCCACCTGCCTGCAGTCCTATTTTTAAATACAATGAACTGTTTTTATACTAAACTGAAGGAAACTAACAACTGTGTCACATTTCCTACGTCACTAGATTCTGCGGGAATTAAGTCATAATAACCTGCAGAACATTGATTTAAGCCTAATTCCCATCAGTGACAGCTACAGATGAAAGGCGGACGTCTTGGCCCTACAGTCCCAGCACCCAGAAAGTAGCAAGGCTGGACAGCGATCGCCAGCGCGCCATCAATGGTATCGTACTTGCTCCATCAGACGGCATTGGACATCACAAAACCAGAGTTTCAGTGTAAAAGAGCGAAAGAGAAGGATCCCTGTTGTTGATTGCAGGGCTGGTTTGAGGCTTCAGTTTTCTACCTGTCATGTGCTGGTAACCTCTGACAGTGTGCAGTCCCTTGAGCCCCTTGGCCTGCGTTTTGGCTTCCCCCCCCCCTCTCTTTTCTTTGCTCCAACGGAAGGGCAGTGCACCGGAGGATCTAAGGCACTACATGATGAAAGGAAAATTAAATGAAAGAGCAGCCCAAACATCCTCTGACACTGAATAGTGAGTGTTAGAGCCTGAAAGTGTTGCTGAGCGTGAAAGTCTGTTGCTCTTTCCGATTAATAGTACTTGGGTCTGCACGAGATGATCTGTGCCCATGACCAACGAAGAGCACAATATCTGCAGTGCCTGCCGGAAAGGAAATATATTGGTGCACTGCCTTGAGACATTGAGACTTTCGAGTGAGCTGTGAGTGTTTGCCAGGAGGGCACTCCAACTAAGCAGTACTATTTTCATGAAGAGGCCTGAATCGAGAGGCCCAATGCGGAAGAAGACAATGGAAGCAGATTTGATGGACGATAGAAGCCTGCCAGAGAGGCTTGGAACGGACTTTGGGCACAGTTGCACAAGCGATTCCAGTGCAATTGTATAAAGTAAATGTTAATTAAGTTCTCATTTGACTGAATTGCCATGGAAGAGGAAGTGGCTCCGCCTCTAGCATCCAAAAATGGTCCACCAGAAGTGAGTCTTTGTGCTACTATGTGTGTTCGGAGACCTGTCCCGAGAGAAGTAGAGAATAATAAGATGATGTTACAGCAACACCTTGACGCCCTAATGAATATCGATATAGACCTAGATTCAGAATAACATGAGTCTTAGGTTATTGCCTACGTAATGGCAAAAAGAGGGTCTGAGGTTCTTTAATTCTCGAGACTGACTCCATTTTATATTGTGCCACCATTTTGTGTTGCCCTCACGTAGGCCTGTGAAGGTAGCCTGGCGAACAAAGTGGCCTGGCCTTCTTAGTCTATGTATACATTAACTAGGTTTCTTACTGACTCTGGAATGAACTGTAAGAAACTGACCTCTTCACCTGAAACTGACCTTGCAAAGCCAATTTCCCTGATCCATCTTTGTCTGAGATTGCCAATCAATGTTCAGGACATCGTTAACTTTTAGTTTCCTTGCACATGCCTTATCTTGTTCATCATCTGTTACTGTTTCTTTTTTTATGTTTCTTCATTACATGGGTTATGCTTTCAATTATAGGTTTGTCCGGCTTTTGGAGATTGAATTTGGGACATTCCTAATGATTCACTTTTGGGTTGGGATACTGTACATGTAATCATGCCATGCCCTGCAGTGCCATCTAAATCAGATTAACCTTTGTGAACTATGTAATTATATTGTTTTGCCCATATCCTGTTAAAACCCCAAAGGCTACTCACCTGCTGACCCTCCATATATTCCATTTGTTTAGGAATGTAATTGGTACAACTCCCTTACATGCCTGGGGCAGGATAAAGAGTATATAAGACGTGAAGTAAGACCATTCTATGGACTACCTCATTCAGTTGCTACGGCTTCTGTGTGACGTAGTCACACTCATTTGAGTTTAATAAAAATTTTCTTTTATATTTCAGCTTCTGTGCCAAATTTTTTATTATTGCTTTGAATGGACTAAGTATCAGTGAGACCCCTGAGAAGGAAATCATATTTCTTCAGGGCTGGAAGTTTGTCATTACAAACTCCACATCACCATAATGACTTTACTGAAACCACAGAAGTTTGGTATCAAACTTCTTAGCACAGCACATTAAACCCACATTGATGCCAGTGTGGGATTTCATGCAAAATGCACTCAGAGGGCATTTTAGAGATGCCCCATGAAAAACGACCAGCCCCTGGTGGGTTCCCTGACTGGTACACACCAGCCTGCCACCACGAGACATGTTTCTGGACTCCTGGGGCGGGAGCCTTTGCATCCTGAGCCCAGAAACAAAGCCTTTCATGGGAGGCGGTGGTCACACCTCCCCCAGGTCAGGAAGAGCCATCTGTGTCAGGGAAGCTTCAAAGGCCTTGCGGCTTTTGTAATGCGACCCCCAGCCTCTCCTGCTATCAGGAGCAGTCCCCGTTCCTGTCTCCCATCCTTTTCGGCGGGAAGACGGGCAGGAAACATTTGCCAGCCTAGAAGGGGTGCCCACCTCTGTCAACCCCACCCCTCAGGTGGGGGAGGTGAGGTGAAGCCCACTCTTCAGTGCCAGCTATCTTACAGATGGCAGGCACTCCCCAATCAGGATTAGGGAATGTGCTCACTCCCCCACGTGGGGTGAGCACACCAAGTGTGTAGTCACCCTAAGGTCAGTAGCCCCTTGGCTACTGACCCTGAGATCCCTAAAACGCCTCCTAAATACAGTATTTTGGGGGCAGCCGTGAACCAAGAAGACAGATTCCCGCAACCTACAAAGAAGGACGAAAGAAGACACACAGCAGAGGAGACTGCAGAGAACAACTGACTGGGCCCCAGCCCTACCTGCCAGTCTGCAGTTTCCCGAGATCCTGTGCCAAAAGTTGCCTTGTCCTGCAGCCAGCGACCTCCAGAACTCCTCGGAGTACTGACTGCCTTCAACAAAGACCGGATCTCCTGTGAACAGCAGCTCTGTTCAAAAGAATCTCCAAAGCAAGACTCTGAGCCCCTGAGGACAAAGAAACCCGAAGCGTGGAACTACCACTGCACCCATCGCCTACGGCCCGAGTTTGAGTACCCCAGCGAGGTCCTCCAGCGCTCCAGAGTCCGAGTCCACCGTGGGTTGACCCCTCCAGGACTCCCCGACGTCACCTGCAGCCTCTGCACGGAGACCATCCCAACCGCGAGTGGCTCGGTAAGGTGAAATCCAACCTCAAAATACACCCCTGCATCCAGCTCCCTGGAGAAGAGAACCCAAGGAGCACCTACGTCCCCTCCAACTTACCTGCCCAGCTGTTTGTTTCTCCCGGAAGTCTTCCTAGACCGATCCTGCAGCTAAAAACCAAAACCTGCAATCCCCATTGTAAACAACAGGGCACCCGACGCCAAAACAGCACCCTGCACCCACCCGCCCCTGTGCTGCTGCTGGTGCACTTTGGGTGCAAACTGGGATGCCCCTTTCCCCTGAGCCTAACACCTAACTCCCCCAATCCTGTGGCCTCTTCGTGAGCAGCCACCAACCGGAGGCCCCCTATCCCCCATTGGATAACATTGGGACTCAGTATTCTGCATCCGGCTGCCCTTCTGCCGCTGAGGGTGTTTTGAGAGTGCATCCTTGACCCGGGGGGAACCCTGGTTCTTACCCCAGAATACCAACTCCCGCAAAACAGTACATACCTGCAAACAGTTAACTTAATTTTTTTCAATGGGAATACATTGACTGTTTTTCATAATATGTGTTCTAAGTGTGGAGTTTACTAGCAAAAGTAATCTGAAAAGTAATTTAATAAGTAACACATGAAGTAATTTACAAAGTAACTGAAAAGTAATCTCAAAACAGTAACTTACCTGTAATTTAATCAACTGCATTTGAACGTGCATTCAATTGTAAAACATTGCATAAGAATTTTGCAAAGCATTTATTTCACTTACCTGCACCAGGCCTGGCTTGGTTCTAGAAATAAAATAACTAAATAATATTTTTATACAAACAAAATTGGTCTGAGTTTAGTCTTTGAGTGTGTGACATCATTTGGTAATTGAGTGTGTACAACAAATGCTTAATACTACCCGCTGATAAAGCCTTACTGCTTGCCCACACAACCCACTACTACTATCTACTTTTACCTCTGCCTACCTTTGGAGTTCCACTGGACTCTGTGCACACTATTCCTCATTTTGGTTTAGTATATACAGAGCCAGCTTCCTACACCACACACCAAACACCACACCTCTCTTGCTGAGGGGGCCACAGAGAGGACAAGTGGCGATGCCTGGTACCCCATAAGAGGGTATGGGCCCCATGTGGGTGCTCGAGGACAGAGGAGAGGGCAGCACTGCTTCACAGTGGCCCCCGTTCGAAAACTGCCATGGGACCTAGCTGTAGTCATTTTATTCCCACATAAGGTGGCCTGATTTCACTTCCCACTGAAACGGCAGCAGACTGTGAGGGCATTGGGGCCCCGGCGCAACCGACCACTGGGACCATACTGAACCTTCTAGTGGCATAGGCTACAGCAGGGGGCAGGAGCGAGATTGTTCGCTGCATTGAGGGCACCCCCAGCCAGAAACTGTGGGACCTCTGGAGGCATGCAGTAGGTAAGCGGAGCCATGGTGAACCCCTCAGACATCCAATAATTTTGGGGGAGCTTCCCCTTCCTGGTCCAAGATTGATGGATAATTGTCGGTTAGGGTGACCTGGAGGAGTGCTGCGATGGGTCCGGCACAGCGGCGGTACATGCAGAGGAGGTGGTCTTGGTTTGGGACCTGCCACTACATGACAAGGACACCTGCTGTGATCGCAAATACACTTGGCTATCACCCCCCCAGTGCCAAAATGGTAAAGCAGAAGGGACCAGATCTGGCAAGGGTCTGCCACAAACCCTCATGAGCGGGGCTGGTGTACCCCTGCCGCAGTCATCGACTGCTGTGGATCACATGCTACAAGATAACAGCACATAATTTACAGAGCTCCTCACAGCTGCACAGAACCTGAGAGCCTCACTGGAACCGAAGTTGGACACCCTAATACTGGATATGGGTATCCTTCGGGAGGAGCATAAGAAACTTATAACAAGAGTGATAGCACATGATACCACCGTATCAGCATTGCAACCCGTGGTGACTGCTGCACAGTTCCAGATTGAATCACTGCAGCGAGAGGTGGAGTTATTGAGGTGCAGAGCAGATGACCTGGAGGGCCAATTGTGCCACAAAAACATCAGGGTGGTGGGCCAGCCTGAACGAGTTGAAGAGCAGAGTATGGACCTGTACATGGAGGAGGGGCTGACACATGTTTCTGAGGAGTTAGACAACTGCCTTCTATACTGTAGAGCGTGCACACTGGGATCCAAACAGGCCTACTCTGCCCGAGATACCCCTGAGGCCTGTGGTGACACGCTTGTTCAACTTTTGTGACAGAGACAACATACTGCAAATCACTAGAACCAAGGGCCCATGGTAGGTGGAGAATAATATAGTCATGATTTTTCTCAATTACACAGCAGATGTGCAGCAAAAGAGGGAATCCTGTTCTCTGTTAAACAAAGACCCTGACATCTTGAGATCAAATATGCACTAATATTCCCGGAGAAATTGAAGGTGTTTGAGGGAGACAAGACACTTTTTTTCTCTCCTCAAAGGAGGCCTGGGACTGGTAGGAGGCTAAAGGGAAGAAGCTCCCCTCGGACCATGGGAAAGAGGACGGGTGCTGGGAGAGGAAGGGGAGCAGGCCTCACGGACTCTGGGGTCATCTTACCAAGGAGCTGGCGGCACAACAAAGAGCACAGGTGGTTGCTGAGCTGGAGCATTCTTGAACAACCGACCCCAGGACTGGGAACTCTCATTTGGATGCAACAAACTCACAAGATCCCTGGGGGAATATTAAAGAACTTGCAGGGTGGCCCACAGATTGCTGTCGGCAGATCTTCTGATATGATAACTGTATCTCTGTATCCTTTTCCTTGATGTGTGGCTGAGACAACATTGACTAGGGCCTCATTCTGGAGGGCTGGGATCTCTTTGGCCTACAACGGCAGTGTGGGAGAGCACTAATTATGGCTTGGCACTGGGGAATAATTATGGCAAGACAATGGTCATTTGTTTGAGATGAGATACCCCCCACCTCCAAGTGCCCTTTTATTGGACACTCACTTGTCTACTGTCGTGCTGTCTGTAGCACTGTTGTGCAGCGGCCTGGGGAGGGGAGTGCAGGGGAAATGTTTTGCATGGTTCATCATGTTGTTTGTTGCATTTGGGCGCCCACCCCCTTTCTCACCACTCTACCGGGGACCCGTTTACAGATATGCAGACAAACTCACTATGGCAGCACAGTAGTATAGACTACACACGGATCACTGACATAATATCGACGGGCCGAATAGCGAGTTGCCACAATATCGACGTCAAGAATATGGACTTCCTATCTACATCATGGTAAGTACAAAAATATCAAAAAAAATATCGATATCAGAAATTTCGTTGTAAAAAAATATCGTTATTTTTAAATGTTAAAAAAATAATGTAAAATGAAGTAAATAATACATATAATTAAAACAAAACATAGTTAAAAATATTAAACCATGTTTAACAATAATAACATACGTATAATGATAAAATAAATTAAACATATACATATAAAATAATATATATACTTACTCCACATAGTGCAACAGTAGGGAAACCGTTGGATAGCGCAAGGGTAAAAATTACTATTCCCACTCCAGAGAGTGCAACAGTAGGGAAAGCGTTGGATAGTGTAGGGGTAAAAATTACTATTCCCACTCCAGTGAGTGCAACAGTAGGGAAAGCGTTGGATAGCGTAGGGGTTAAAATTACTATTCCCACTCCAGTGAGTGCAACAGTAGGGAAAGCATTGGATAGCATAGGGGGTAAAAATTACTATTCCCACTCCAGTGAGTGCAACAGTAGGGAAAGCATTGGATAGCATAGGGGGTAAAAATTACTATTCCCACTCTAGAGAGCGCAACAGTAGGGAAAGCGTTGGATAGCGTAGGGGTACAAATTACTATTCCCACTCCAGTAAGTGCAACAGTAGGGAAAGCTTTGGATAGCGTAGGGGTAAAAATTACTATTCCAACTCCAGAGAGTGCAACAGTAGGGATAGCGTAGGGGGTAAAATTACTATTCCCACTCCAAAGAATTGAAGAACCTGGACCTTATGGGCCTGGCGGCGCAGGGTACGCCTTAATCTCCTGAGTTCACCTGCTTTGTCGAACAGAGACACGGGACACTCCGTTAGGCGTAGAAGGTTTGGTTTATTAGCTGCAGCTAAGTACAGTTGTCCCAGAAGTACACTCGGTATGTTCTTAGGAGACTGCCACTTTACTTCGTGGCGCACAATCTTTTATAACACACATATTCACAAAGAACACTCCCAATGCATACAGGGTTAACCAATGAGAAGAATGTGAAAACAAGATATTAAGTAACTCAAATAAGCCTCCCTTCCAACTGTGTTTGTCACCCTTCCCCACAAGTTAATCAGTGGTAGTGTTTATAAGTCGACTTGCAGGTGGCAGGACACATTTGTATGCCCCGCAGGACAGTTGTGAAATGAGAGAATACGAGTAAAGAATAGCGAAGGCCAGAGGATAAGATAAAGTCAGGAAAGAATGGTGCGAACCAACAGATAGTCGAGACAGGGATCAGTCAAACCAGACGAGGATTAGTGGAGTCGGCCAGACCCTGACACCAGCTATAAACAGAGGCAGGAGGTTATTTGACACGTTGCAGTAGGATGAGGGAAAACAACACCTCGTTCACCGTGCTGCCTGAGTGAGGGCAACACAAAATGGCGGAAAGACACAAAATGGTGACTAAATAGGAAAACTGAATTACCTCAGAGTGCAACTGTAGAGAAAGCGCTGGATAGCTTAGGGGTAAAAATTACTATTCTTACCCCAGAGAGTGCAACAGTAGGGAAAGCATTGGATAGCGTAGGGGTACAAATTACTATTCCCACTCCAGTGAGTGCACCAGTAGAGAAAGCGTTGGATAGCGTAGGGGTAAAAATTACTATTCCCACTCCAGAGAGTGCAACAGTAGGGAAAGCATTGGATAGCGTAGGGGTAAAAAATACTATTCCCACTAAAGAGAGTAAAACAGTAGGGAAAGCGTTGGATAGCGTAGAGGTTAAATATAACATACTTATAAATCAAATAACTATTGTAAATAAATAATGATTTATTAATAAATTAACAATAAATAAAATACAAATACATTAAAATTAATAATTACTTTAATAATATTAAATTACTTCCCACCCTATTCCCCAATAAACACACAACACACTCCACATACAATTTCACACAATTAATGTAATTTTCAATTAATCAATTAATAGAAATCAGCAATTAATTAACAATACAATAATTATCAATTACAATAAATAATTAATAAAAATTAATAACCAACGAATAATTAATTAACAAAGAATTAATTATCAATACTCCCCCCAAAAAATGATTACTTAATTACAATTAAATTACTTCCCACCGTATTGCCATATAAACCCACAACCCGCTCCAATAATACATTAATACAATTAATATAATAATTAATCAATTAATAAAAATTAATTACCAAATGATAATTATTTAACAACAAATTACTTATTAATACCAATAATTAAAAGGTAATAATTACTTAATTAAAATTAAATTACTTCCCACCCTATTCCCCTATAAACCCACAACTCGCTAGGGTACTAAAACACATAATTAACTTTAAAAAAAGTATACATATATTTAAAAAAACAGTACAATACTTAACAAAAAATATAGCACACATTCATACAAAATAGATACTAAAATACATAACACGAATATAAATATCGATATTATTAACATCGATATCTTTGCTATCGATATTACTTACTTCGATATTTGCAACATCTATATTTCTTACCTTCGGTTCGATATTCTGGTAGTCTATATTCTTGATCGATATTCTGTCCCCACGATATATAAAATTAATGTAGGTCGATATTAAAAACTCAATATTATGTCAGTGCACCACTACACACTTGGAATGTGAGAGACATTGGCACATATGTGTGAAGAGGCATAGGTTATACGCATATCTAAAGAGGCGTAAAATACACTTTGTATGCCTCTGGAAGACACATTTAACACCAGTGGAACTCACCAAGCTGTGTAAACAATGGCGGGGAGGGATTTTTGACAGAATTTATTAGGCATTCTCTAAGGAAGTTCTTGTGTGGGTGTTCCCAGGAGTCCCGTACGTGGTCTCACACACTTGTATAGATCCAGAGGGGCGATATATGGTGCTGGAGAGACTGCTAGACTCAGTGCTTAATTTGAGCCAGTGGTTTCCGGTGCTCGGCAATGGCACTTAATTGGTTTCCGATGCTCGGCACTGGCACTTAATTGGTTTCCGGTGCTTGGCACCAGGACTTAATTATCAACACCACACTTATGAAAGTCTGCCACATGGTGGCGCTGCTCATCTAATTTAGAGATGAGCAAAACAACAGTTTATGAATACAATATACATTTTAAATAAATAAAACCTACCTCCCCAGCCATTCATTTAGATTTGAGGACCTGGAATAATCTGAACTGTTACACTTGCAGGCGAGAGAGGGTTAGTAGTTGTTTTGGTACCATCATTAGTAGCGTTGACCGGGGCAATGGGTGGTGCAAGCTGCAGTGGACTCTTGGTCAGGGCCCTGGCACTTAATATTTTACAAATTAAGCAGTGGCTAGATGGGGAGCCTCTGGTGTCGGTGCTTGGGTATGCGCCCAAAACAGGGCAGGATTCATTCTTTGCCTCCTTAACAACCTCACTCCTGGGAGACACCACGGTGTCCTTGATATGGTGCAGGGAATCCAGTTGTGTCCCAGATCTATTGAGGGATAGGCCCTCGCCCCCAGTTCCGGGCATGCACTCCTGTGTATAGTGTACTGTTCCCATGACCTGGTCCAGTCATTTCCATGGGCGGAGCACCTGGGGCGGGCCCTCTCTGGTCACAACACACTACTGATTTCACTCACCTGGGGCAGACCCTGCGGGAGGATCCAAACGTGGCGCCTGCCGACAGCAGCGCTGAATGATGAGGGGTTCTGTACGCAGTCGAGTGAGACCACAGGGCACCATTTCACTGTAAAGGATGGCCCAGCATCGGATGCGCTTGTAGAATGGGATGCATTCAAGGTGGTTCTGAGGGGAATGTGCATGAAAACTGTGTGAGGTGCAAAAGATGTTAAATGAGGAAGTGCTTGGAACAATGGATCATATTAAAACCTTAGAAGGTGAGTGTGTGTCACACCTGTACTGACGGGTATAGCTAATGGAGAAGAGGAAGGATTATTGAATAAATTATCCAATCTAGACTATAAAACCTACCTTAAACCCAGTATGAAACGGGGAATACAGTTGACAGCCTCCTGGCGTGGTTGTTATGAACAGAGTCCCCCGACCCTAGTAACTGCTGTCCGTTCAGGATCAGGGCACATGGTGAACTCCAAACAAAAGATATTTAATTTGAGGTTTATTACAGGGAGTTATATGAAGACAACATGGGAGTGATGCACGAAATGGCAGTGTCATACCTAGAGAAAGTCACAATCAACCCCTTTCATGGACAGGATCTGAAGGACCCCTTAGCCCTGGAGGAAATCATTGGGCATATTATCAACGGCCAGCGATAATTGTCGCTGGCCGTACATAGCGATAAAAATATTATCGCCGGCTATCGCTGAATATTATCGCCATGATAACGCTATATTTACAACGCATAGCGCTATGGCGATAATATTTCAGCGATAGCGGTGTTTTCAATGGAACACCGCTGGTTTTCCAGCGATGTTCCATTGAAGACAGCGATAACATTGCTGATAGGACCCTGTGGTCCTATCAGCATAATCCATCTCCCATTAAAAGTATGCCTTAGTCAGGAATTTAACAGATGTTAAATTCCTGAGTTAAGGCTGAGGTAGCACGATTTTTTTTTATCGCTGCACCTCCTGGTTAATATCGCGAAGCTGCCTTCAGGATATTAACATGTGTTGTTTTCACAGCCACGCCTTCTTTGCATATCATTAGAGATGCGAGGCGAGGATGTGAAAAAACGGGCTGTACATCAAGGAAACACGTGCTAGCGTGTCCTTGATGATATTGCGATATAATTATCGCCGCTTTTCGCCCAAAAACGGATGCTAAAGTGGCGATAATTATATCGCCAGCCCTTGCTAATATGCCCCTAAGTGTGCAAGCGCAGCTCACGTGGGGTAAAGTGCCGGGAACAGATAAGTTTCCAATGGAGATTTACCGCACCTTCCAGGTTTCGATTGCCCCCAGACTGCTGCAGATGTACGAGGTGGCACAGGGGGTCCTTCTCCGGCTCAATGAAGGATGTATTAATTGTAATGCTTCCAAAATCTGGACGAGACCCCCTGAACTTGACATCTTATCGCCCTTTATCCCTATTAAATTTGGACTATCAGATACTTCACAATAGTCGATTCGTTAGGGCACCCCGACCAAAACAGTTTTATATCGGGTTGCAACATGTTTCTTAACTTGTCCATCATAGACAGGGCAGGCCCCACAAACACGGATAGATGGGTTGCCTCCCTGGATATTGAAAAGGTGTTTGATACGCTCGGTGGCTATTTCTCATGGCGGTACTGTGGTGCATTGGCACAGGACGGTTTATTCTTGAAGTAGGTATCACTTCTATAGGCAGTGCCGGTGGCACTGGTGCGCAGAGGGGAGGGGGTGATATTGAATCCTATTCTGATTGTCAGGGGAACAACACAGAGATGTCCCCTGCCCCCCATTCTCTTCGCTTTAGCAGTACAGTAGTTCCCACATGTCATATCACTCTATGCCGATGATGCGTTACTATATCTCTGAGCTCTCCCGAGGGTGCTCCCTGAGGCAATGACAGTATTGAACGAGTTTGGGCAAATATCCGAGCTCAACATTAACCGTGTTTATTCTCTCTGACCCCTGCTGACTGATACCCTACAAGCACCGTTCCTAGATTCGGGCTACAAATGGAGTTTGACAGTATCAAATATTTAGGGGTTCAAGTTTACCATGTGGAGGATAACTTGGATGGTAATCTAGGCAGGGCAGTGACCTAGATTCGTCGTTCCTTCCCCTTCTGGACAATACTGCAATTGTCACCAATAGGGAGGGTGACCATTTCCAAAATGCCGATAGTCCCAAGGCTCCTTTATAATTTTGCTGCCATTCCGATGGTTTTGCAGAAGCCCTTCTTCAGGGAGTCACGAGTGCTGACAGCTAGTTTGGGGGGGATAGCAGGTGCTGGGTCGCACTTAGTGAGCTTTTTGCCCCACTGGAGGAAGGTGGATTGAGGGCTTCTAATTATGAACTGTATTATGCTGTGGCACAGTTGCAGTGGCCAATGCGCTGGCTCGCTTGTGCACTTCCTTTAGAATATATGGGACATTGGATGAACTGGGTGGGCGGCCCCCTTCTATATCAGTTACTGGATGTCACCGAGTCCAGAGGGGTAGACATTGTATTAATGCGCCTAGCAACACAGACCTGGCGACGGTATGTTCAAGGGGCGCCTAGGCCACATCCTACGCTCCATGTCTTCTCATATGGGCCTCCGTATGTCATTTCGGACAGAAGACTGAATGGAAGCGGGAATCCAGACATGGGCTGATGTGACGGTGGATGGCAGTCTGAGAACTTTTGAGGACCTAGTAAATTCATATGGTCTGAGACCTGCGCAGATTACGCTCTATTCAACCCTTAAGGGAGTGATGTGGGTAGTGGACTGCAGTGTGTCCTTCCCCCCACCCCTCCCATCATAGCAACCTCGTTGGAGGTGCTATTGACTGAAGGGGGCACAGGAGAGCTATCACCTGCCTATTTGCAGATAATATGGCATCACTACACGGGGGAACCAGAGAACTTAAAGAGTGATGGAGCACAGCACTGGCTACTGACATATTATGGGGCAAGTGCTTTTAATCGTTCGGCAAGTGTCACAGGCTACTCGATTCAGATTAGTCCAGTTCAATTATACCGATCTGACCCCTGAGAGAAGTAGATTATACCTAGAAGTGAGGAGTGCTTCTCCCAGGTGCAGGAGGGTTAATGCAGGTTTTCTACACATGGTTTGGTCGGGTCCAATGATATCCCAGTTCTGGATGCAGGTGACACAGAGCATATCAGGGGTCTCCTCCCACTTCCACCCCTCAGGTGTTTGCTGGACGCAGGACCCGCTACCAGAAAGCTAGCGGCAGCATGCTGTTCCAGAACCTACCCCTGATCTTGGCAAAAAGATTTATAGCTATGGCTTGGAAAACTTATGGGGTCCTACCCGTGGCCTGCTGGAGGAATGGAGTGGCAAATTGGGACAACACGGATTTATTTGTTTACAAAGCTTTGAATTCCGGGGGTGAGAGGGGGACCCATTGGAGCACCTACCTGACAAAGGTTGACCCAAAGCCACATGAATGACCCCCCATGAATGAAGTCTTGGCCCTCTAGAGTATGTGGGACAGGGGGAGGTGCCCAAAGTACTCTTTGCCAGCACCCGAATATAGTATGTCCTGAAGACTGCCACATCAGTTGAGAAGGGATGTATGACGTTACAACGCACACTATTACAACGCATGCACTTACAACGCATTTTTTACAACGCATAATCCATTACAACGCATGACATTACAACGCATGACACTACAACGCATTTTAAAAAAATACCTTTACAACGCACTACCATTACAACGCATACTACCTTTACAACGCATACCATTACAACGCATAATATTAAATTACATTTAAGGTAAGTATTAGATAGTATAGGGGTAAAAATTACTATTCTAACTCCAGGGGGTGCAACAGTAGGGTAAGTGTTGGATAGTGTAGGGGTAAAAATTACTATTCTAACTCCAGGGGGTGCAACAGTAGGGTAAGTGTTGGATAGTGTAGGGGTAAAAATTACTATTCTAACTCCAGGGGGTGCAACAGTAGGGTAAGTGTTGGATAGTATAGGGGTAAAAATTACTAATCTAACTCCAGGGGGTGCAACAGTAGGGTAAGTGTTGGATAGTATAGGGGTAAAAATTACTATTCTAACTCCAGGGGGTGCAACAGTAGGGTAAGTGTTGGATAGTATAGGGGTAAAAATTACTATTCTAACTCCAGGGGGTGCAACAGTAGGGTAAGTGTTGGATAGTATAGGGGTAAAAATTACTATTCTAACTCCAGGGGGTGCATCAGTAGGGTCAGTGTTGGATAGTATAGGGGTAAAAATTACTATTCTAACTCCAGGGGGTGCATCAGTAGGGTAAGTGTTGGATAGTATAGGGGTAAAAATTACTATTCTAACTCCAGGGGGTGCATCAGTAGGGTAAGTGTTGGATAGTATAGGGGTAAAAATTACTATTCTAACTCCAGGGGGTGCATCAGTAGGGTAAGTGTTGGATAGTATAGGGGTAAAAATTACTATTCTAACTCCAGGGGGTGCATCAGTAGGGTAAGTGTTGGATAGTATAGGGGTAAAAATTACTATTCTAACTCCAGGGGGTGCATCAGTAGGGAAAGTGTTGGATAGTATAGGGGTAAAAATTACTATTCTAACTCCAGGGGGTGCAACAGTAGGGAAAGTGTTGGATAGTATAGGGGTAAAAATTACTATTCTAACTCCAGGGGGTGCATCAGTAGGGTAAGTGTTGGATAGTATAGTGTAATATTATGCGTTGTAATGGTATGCGTTGTAATGGTAGTATGCGTTGTAATGGAATGCGTTGTAATGGTAGTTTTTAAAAATGCGTTGTAGTGTCATGCGTTGTAATATCATGCGTTGTAATGGATTATGCGTTGTAAAAAATGCGTTGTAATGGTAGTGCGTTGTAAAAGTTGCGTTGTAAAGGTTGTTCCCCGTTGAGAAGGGCCTGCCTACCATACGTAAGGTTACTATGTTAGGGAGTGCTCTAATGAGTGATTAGATGGAGTATGGAGGCCTGAGGGGAGGGGTAGAGGGAGAGTGGAAGCCACACACAACTTGTTTATTCCAATCTATTTTTGTACTTAATGTGGTTATAGTTTTTATTTTTTTGTGGATATTTCCTGTCAAGACATGATGTTATTATATTAAATGCTGGATCAACAGATATCCGCTTCGGAGGTACCGTACACACCGACAGGGGGACTTTCCAATACCGCATTGTGATAATTGCTTTCTAGACACAATAAGTTTGCTATGGGCTTTCCTACTGTCAACGGCCAAAAGCCATGTGAAATTAAAGTGGATTTTGTAATTGTAAAAACCAAACAAATATTTGCAAAAATAATAGTTCCATGTGTTCTGTAATATTCCAATAAAGGCTATTTTACAGGAAGCTGTTCCACTAAGAATATTTATGTCACTGTCTGTATAGTCTGATTTCTTAGACAACCCTTTAATAGTAAAAGTGGTCCTAAGATACAAAGTGGTCTTTGTCTGTGATCCCAGCATGTTACCGGCAGTGCTTTCTTTGGAAGCACTTTTCCAATCCAATCCAAATTTTCTTTATTTCGGCCAATTAGGCCATAAAAGATGCAATCACACAATACATTTAAAACAATCAGTAAAAATACAAGCAATTAATAAAATCAGTAAAATCAGTATACAAAAGGTTACGGACATCTAGGCAATGGAATTCATTAAACAGAGCAGTTCTTATTTAAATTAGACCTTATATGCCACATAGCCGTTAAAAATTTTGCAACTGCAAAGACTATGTGCGGATCAGTGTTCGTTTTCAGTATTCTGTACACCTGCAGATGTCTCCTAATGCCCAGATTTCTGCATAGCGGGGCTAGCCAGTATCTTCTTGGTCTATTATAAGCTGGGCAAAAGAACACAATGTGGGTTTCTTCCTCATCATGAATGCAGCAGCCTGGACAGATTTTATCATTCTTTTTTGTCCAGTTGCGGGTAAAAATTTTAATAGGGAGAGTCCCTAGCCTCCATTGTATAAACAGTTTTCTAGATAAAATGGGAAAAATAATGTCCATAAATCCCTCAAACTGGTAATAGTCCTTGAAAGTCAAAAATCGATCAGTCAAGGTCCCTTTGTTAGATGCAGAGACCAGGGAGGCATAACGTTGCTCCCTGTATATACCCACAAGGCGTTTGCGAGAGACCCCAAGACAGCCTTGCTCGGGCGATTCCCATAATTCGGGGAGTCCCAGCCGATAGAGTTCTTTCTTTATGGAGGCTAGCCAGGTAATTTTATCGCAGGAATTCAGATTCATAACATGTACAAGCTCTTGCCTATAATGTGAAAGCTCAACAGTAGACCAGAGCCTATGCCAGAACCTTAATGGCATAAGTTCCAGGTCCTCTTTTATAGAGGGTAGACCCATGTCCATTCTTAGGGGAAGAAGGGGTGTGCCTCGGGGGAGGGCCAGGAGACGCCTTAAAAAATTGTTTTCTACATTAATAATTCCTGTGCCCGCCGTGTATCCCCAGAGTTCTCCACCATAGGATGCGGCTGCTTTGGCTTGCGACTTGTACATTACGACTGCCGGGCTGATTGGTTTGTAGGTGGAAGAATTTGCCACCTTCAGAATTCCCCCCCGACAGTTGTGCAAGTTTCAAGCGACTGATTGCTACGTGAGGTTCCCATGATAGGTTCTCATGCAGCGTTACCCCTAGATACTGAAAGGTTTTTACTCTCTCCAGTGTTACTGAACTCAAGGATGGGTTTGGTCTAGTTTTGGCTGTAGGGTTGAATATCATAAACTTGGTCTTCCCTGTGTTTATTTCCAGGCCATGTTGGCTACAGAAAAGGCCAAAACCATCTAAAATCCGTTGGATCCCCATCGGAGATTTGGACAGCAGGAGGGTATCATCCGCGAACATAATGGCCGGTACCCTCCTGCCGGCCAGAGACGGGGCATCATTATCATGAACGTTGTCAAGATATGCTATTACGTTGTTAACGTAGAGGCAGAACAGGGTCGGGGCAAGAACACAACCCTGTCTGACCCCTCTATGAACTGGAAATTTAGATGTCAGCGCACCCGTCCTTCCATACCTGACCTGTGCAAAATTGTTTTCATGGAGCCTAATAATGGCATTTAATAGATGAAGTGGAACTCCCAGCCCCATTAATGTCTCCCATAGTTTCTTCCTGGGGACCAGGTCGAAAGCTGACCTCAAGTCCACGAACACCATGTACAGCCTTCCCCTCTCAATGATCACAGTTTTCCAATATAGGAGTACGAGGCGGAAGATCTGATCCATGGTGGACGTGTTTTTCCTGAAGCCAGCTTGTAAGGGGCTGAGAATTTTATTTTCCTCCATCCACTCCGTGAGGTGGTTTAGGAGTAGGCGCGAGTAAATTTTCTGGGGGACGTCTATGAGACTTATCGGCCTGTAGTTGGCTGGGAGTAGAGGAGAACCCTTTTTAAAAATGGGTACTATCTCAGCCCCCAGCCAAGTACAAGGAATCTCCATCCCACCCAGAATGGCGTTAAAGAGTGTGAGAAGATAAGGACCCCATATGTCTGCGTATGAACGAAAAAGATCGCCAGGCAACCTATCAAGACCAGGGGCCTTTCCCCTCGACAGGGCTAGAATAACACTGACCACCTCAGAAAGAGTAAATTCCAGGGCTGCTACTGGGGCAGGAACAACAGTAAAAACCGTGTCCCTTCCACCGTCAATTTGAGGTGGTTCCTGGTATAGTTGGCCAAAATGGGCCTCCCAAACGGATGCTGCAATATTTGGCTCTATTGCAGCTTTGGGATCTGGCATACCAGTGTTCACCAGGGACCAAAATTTCCTCAGATCTTTCGCTTCCAGTGCTGATGTTAAATCCTGCCATTTGTTCCAGTCCCAGTCAGCTCGCGCCACTGCCATGGTTTTCTTGTAAATCCGTCTAAGCTCAACAAGTTTGCGCTTGTCCGATCCTTTTTTAACACACTTCAAAAGTTCGGACTTAGCCTTTTTACAAGATGCATTATACCAGGTTGGAGTTCGAGTTGTATTTTTCCTTGAGGGTAACACTGGGTAAAAGACCTCGCCTAAAAGGGCCACCAATTCTTCATGTATGTGGGCTAGTTTCTTGTTGAATTCCAAGTTTCTTGGCTGCGAGATTAGATTGTCCGTTTCTATTAGCTTCGGGAGTGCTAGCCGAAAAATTTTACTTAGGGACTCTTCTGAGCTCGCCAGTTTCCCCCATTTGATCCTACGTCTATTGGAACTAATTAGCAAGTTCCCAGGATCTGTACTGGGCTCAACGGCAAGTGATCGAGCAGCACCTTTAGGGTGCGCCATATACATTACAAGAGCATTATGATCACTGTCCGTTCTTGCTATTATTCTGAAGTCCTGGATCATGGGCCAGAGACTAATGTCTACAAAAATATAATCTAACCTAGATTCGTGGTTCACCCTATTAAAAGTACATGCAGAGGGGGTATCTGAGGTACTGCGACCATTGCATGCCCTTAAGGAGAAGTTTAGCGTTAAGGACAGAATTTGTACTACTAAGGGAGACCAGATTTTAACATATGGGGATTGGCAACGCGGAACACCCCAGAGGTCATCTTCAGCTACGAGGGCTCCTTCCTTAAGGCCTTCTAAGGGCTCAAAGTGGCAGTTCAAGTCGCCTCCCAAGACTATCTTAAAGTCATTAGGGAGGGTGGCCAGAAAGCAAGTAAGATCATCAAGTGTGGGAGATTCCATGGCCAGCTTGGTGGGACGGGAGTATACATTAATTATTGCTAAACTCGAAGCATTAGGCCACCTGAGTAGGACACACTGAATATCCTGCGAATGCGTCGGTAAACTCTCCGCATCACACCCAATGTGACTAGCTACCCAGATCGCCAATCCTCCGGAGGGCCTCCCTCTACCTGACCAGATCGCGTTTATTTCAAACACAGCATACCCCACTCTAGATAATGGTTCCCTTGCCCATGTCTCTTGAAAGAGGCAGATGTCGCTATTGGCTATCAGGGAGTCCCAGTCGCTCGTGTCAAGTTTATTGGCAATGCCAGCGACATTCCAGGAGAGAACCTTTAAGGAATCGTCAAGCGGGTCTGGATCACTTCCACCACTTTTAAGCGGGGCAGCATCCATTGGTGGAATCATAAGCCTGGGCAAAGATATTTCCAAAGTAGATGGTTCCATCGGGTCTGCTTTTTGATGTGTTGGGACTGGCAATTTTAACTTGTTATTAGTGCCGCCCAAGATAGTTATGATTTTGGATGGATCGGTTTCTTCACCGTGGGGGTTAATAGATGTCAAATTCTCCCCTCGAGGGGCACCATATTCTTGAATGGCGATGTCTATTTCGCATCCGCCATGCCCCTGACCCTTAAAAAGTCAATCTATCTGTTCAAGGCAGCTGTATCTATTAGGATGCAAAAAGTTACCAAAGTTGGTACTGGGAGCATTACGGGTGGGCCTGGCTCTGCGGCCATCAGCAACAGGTCCAACCCGGGTCCAACCAATGTCATTGTTCAAAATTGGCTTATAAATATTAGGATAAAAATATGACAGGTGGACCACTTCAATAGATGTAGACCCTGTGTTCCCAGTCCAATTGCAAATATAGGGCACGATTTTGGGGTTCCTAAAGTTTACAATTATGCAGTCACCAACACATTTCTTATCGGTATGACCGATCCATGGGACTCTTCTAACCATGAGAATTTCTCCCTTAGTATTAGGTGGTAGTGGCCTGTGAGTATTAAGCCAGCTAGTGACCTTGTTGTGTAAAGAGTCATAAGGTTCCACCACGGTTCCCTCGAACGAGGGTACTCCCTTTAAGACAGCGGAATAGGCAGCAGCCTCAGGAGGCAAATTTATCACTTTGCGCCAATTTTGTTGGCTGTCTTGCCTGTCTGTAGGGTTCCTTGCGTCGTTTAAAGATTTTTCCTGATCAGAACCAGAGGCCGGACCGGATGAGTTCGGCCTACTGGTAGATCCTGTGACGGATTGGTGGTTACTGGGTAGTGCGGGAACGGATTTTGACAAAGAAACTGGCTGCACATTTTCCAATGAGGTGACTGTCAGAGGTGCAGGGGACGAGGTGATAGAATTTAAAGGTAGGTTAGGTAAATTAGGAGTCCCTGTGGAGTGCCCAACTACTGCGTGCGTACCTGCTCTTTGGTCTGAGACTAAGCCTAGTAATCCCCTGCGCAAATCTATTAGGCAGATTTCTATATTGGCCAAACGGTCTTCTAGGGGATTAAGCAATTCCCTCAGTAGAGTGCGTAAACCAGTGAACATACTATCATACATCCCGGCAGCAATTTGTTGGCTAGATGGATTTTTTGCCGGGGTGTGTTGGTGCAGGGCTTCGTGTTTACGGGATGGAACCGGCCCTTTGCTAGCTATGTCCTGTTTAGTTCCCCTAGCCCTAGAGTTGGCTTTAGTAGCTTTAGAATTTCCCCCCCTGGTTTTATAGGCCCTTTTGTCCATTTTCGGGATTGCTCCCTCCTTCTCCCGCTGTGTGGGCTGGGTCAGGTCCTTGGTATTGCTTGTGGTCAGCTCAGTGGCAACTACCTCAGCAGTGGTGTATACTGTGGGGCCCTTGCAGTTTGGAAGAGGTAGTAAACTAAGCTCTGCATGCTCAGAATTATCACAGTCAGTGGAGGAGGTAATGGAGCAGTTAATAACAGATGAGTCTGGGAGAACAGGCAGCCCAACTACCCCCCCTACCGGATGTGTTATGGGATTTGGTGGCTTGACGGGGGTGGTAACGTGTGCGATGGGTCCCAGGGAGGATCTCCTCACCCAGTCTATTTCTTGGGAGATGCGTCTTTCAAGAATGGAAATCTCATCCACAAGAAGGGACCCAGCTTTAGCAAAGTACGTATCCAGTGTACCTGTTGGCCTTCCCATCGCCATAGCACTCTTGCTCCTGGTTTCTCTCATCGTCATAATGTCACCGACAGCACCTGGGATGTAGTGGAATGCAGACAGGCTGAGGTGCCCCACGCCCTCCCTCGTCCGTACTCGAACGGCCTCAAACGGCCCGCTCTTAGCACTTTTCAATTTGATAACAATTGTAACCAAATTTGAGGAGCTTCGATCTATAATCTCCGTCTTATGCTGCTCCTTCAGTTGGTGCCTGTGCATTGCAATTACATTCTAGTGTGTCCTTTGTAAGGAGATGGCAAGTCAACTAAATACAGCTTTGACTGCACTGGACTCCTTTACAAAGCAATGCATATTGTTGCTCTCATAATGAAACTTTCACACATGAAACTGCTAATAAAAACCTGAACCAAATTTACATTTGCAGCATTAACTATAAAACAAAGATGCTTGTAGTATACGGTCAGTCCTAGAGCATAGACTAACATAAAACTACGGTACCTGTAAGTAAATGAAGACATCGCGACTTAACATAGGAACCAAGATTTATGTGAGCTAATAACTAATGCATGGGTTGACACTGTGATAATACAATAAAACAAACACTAGTAATCAGAGCACTTGCTTTTAGCATTAATTAACAAAAAACATTGAAGCTAGAGGCCCTATGTACTAATCATTTTAAGAGTCGCAAACACTCTGAATTGGTGTTTGCAACATTAAATGTGTTTCTTTAATGCACTAATCCCAGTCTGTAAACTTTTAGCGACTCCTAAAATGGGATTGCAAATGGATTACAATTTGGTATCGGTATCTGTCCGGTTATTGGTTTTGTGACTGAAATCCAGTCGCAAAATATTGAAAAATGACTACCTCTCAAGTTAGAGTGATAACCCATTTACAAAGGGGAAGGGGTCGCCTGGGGATCACTTCCTATTTCTGAATGTAAAAGAAAGGCTGTAGTACAGTAAGCAGCAGACACACACACAAACTTTAAAAAACAGGACACTTTCATTTGTGTGCAGCCCCGTTTCCTCTAAGGAAAACAGGCGGCACTTAAAACATTTTTTTTATTTAAATGCAATCACAGACAAAATGGTGGTCTGCTAAAATCTAATCTAATGATTAAGTTGGGTTTTAAATTACTATTTTGAAAAAGCCACTTATGGAAAGTTGGCATTTTCCAGCGTAAAGCTTCTAGTAGCCTATTCAGAGTTAATTCCCAACTATCAACTGGAAGCCTGCTGGCCCCCTGCAAGGAGGTGTAAATGGCTCCTAGGAAAGTGAACAAAAGGGCCTTGTTTGACAATAAGTGTGACCTTCTTCTGACAGATGGCTTGGGGGATGTGTCCAAGTGCACAAGGTTCAAAGGGGCAGCCCTTGGCACAGGCAGATGTAATGCAACCATAGCCTATTGCCAATGTCCCAGTAGCTAGGGTAGAACCAATCCCATTGGGGGATACCTGTTTCAGAACTAGTTTGAAGGGGAAGTTTCTAATTTCACTAGACACCCTTAAGGGGTGTGTCAAGAGAGGAAGAAAGGCTCTTCCATGATGAATTGTAGGAGAACAGTGCACTGGGGGATTGTTTAGGTCTAAACCCCCAGGAAGTGATATCAAAGTGGGTAGTTTGCCCCAAGGAATGTTTTACACATTGGACAGAGTCTCCACCGCCCACAAACTAGTGTCATACATAAATGTGACAGCCCAGAGTACCTTCTTCAGAAACCACTGGACCTGTGGACCACAGAAGGACATGTAGCGAGAAACCCAAGGATTGGGCCTGCTCCCCACTTGTACCCAGGACACAATAGTGGATTTTCCCTGGGCCCTGCTGTTGGCTTCTGGGAGACTTAGTCCTAACCCCCAATTGGTGTTGTGCCGCTAGTGATGTTCCACCTGGTATCAGCTTCTGAGTTAATCTAAGGTGAGCGGTATGCACAGCTTTCTGGGCCCTGTAAGTGCTTTGTAGGGCTGTGTTCTCTAAGAAAACTTACCAGATGGCAGCCAGCCTGCCAGTGCAGTCTTTGGCTCCTCCATTCTTCACCTTTGGGGGTTTCTGGGAAGTGAGGCCTTGTGCACCTCCATTCTTTTGCTCCTTCTTCTTCCCAGAATCATCTAGTCAGGATTTCTGGGATAGAAATATAGCTTACTCCAAGATGGCCTGCATTCTACCGCTGCCTATGGAAGTTTTCCCGCTCCATTATGGGTTACTGGGTTTTTGAGGTAATACCTTGTTATCCCACTGTATGAGCAAGGGAATTCTTCTGCTCCTTCCATCGCAACTCTTTGAGCAGTGCAATTTTCATGTTTATCTTTCCTGTCCTTTTCTATGTATTTCTTGGGTAGTGAGTCCTTCTTTGCTCCTTGCCTCCTTCTTGACTTCTCAAAATACTCCTACCATTTCCTGAAGGTTCTTATTGACCCACCCATCCTCCACGCACTGCGGATATGTTTCTAAGGTCCAGGTTGTTCCCTTTCAGGGCCCTAGTGTTTTAAACACACCAATGTCAGTACACTTCATGGCAATTCGTGAAAATTAACTGACATCAGCATGCCGAAGTGGCGCCTATATAGGTGACGCCGATGTCACTTCCAGCACAGATGACACAGACGCCTGGCAAATTCAAAGGGAAGGAATCTGCGGCTACATACAGTCTCTACCAGATAAGGTGTTACGGGAGGTAAGTAACTTATCCATTAACACTGTGACTATGGGCAATAGCCTCTTGAGGGCTGATCAGCAAAAGGTCTGTGAGAGGGTGATGGAAGTGGAGACCGCGCTGGCAAGTACCAGGTCAACAGTGCTTGAAATTCAGAAACAGGTCTCCGAATTGCAAGCTAGAAAAACCGTGCTGGAAAACAGTGTGGAGGGCTCTATTTTGCATTCACATGTCATGCTCCCTACTCCCCTTATCTCGATCAACTTGACTCCTTTGTTCCTTCCACATTTGCTAGAATGCATATTGAGTCTGTAAGACAGCAACAGCAGTCACATTGTAAATACTTAATATCTGAAAACCCTGCCCTTTCATCCCATACCACCTACACTTAACTGAATCATCATGAGCACACTATACTTCTGTGATACAGACTTTGTGGGTGTCCTGGAGCATGCCTTTCTCATTCTCCTACAAAGTGATCAACTTTGTAACACACGTGCTCGCCACTCTTCCACAAAAAATAGCTCATCTGACTTTAGCGACAACAGCCTGGGCGACCCCTCACACGCCGTGAAGCCCAATTCAAATTCCTTGCTTTTGTATTTAAGCAAATGTCTGTCTGACTCTCACTCCTGCTATTCACCTTTCAACTTTGTGCTCAAAAAGGGTTTACATCTGCGCTGTTGTACCTTCTTGGAATGCTTCATTACATTGTATTTCTACTTGGTTTCCTGCTATGCACTCCTTTCCTTCTATTACAATAAGTCGCAAATGTCTTCACTTCTCCAATGTGAGTCACGCCTATACTAGCCACAGCCCACCACTTCTCTCCTTCTGTCCTCTCCATTATTGAACCATGGCCCCTGAAGTAGTTCAACATAAGTTAACATGGATAGTATGTAACATATGAAGCATATTATAGAATGCCCTGGCTTGTTCAGTGACAATCCTTTAACTTCAACACCTTCAGAACTTCATGTAATCACCCAGTCAACCTTGTCCATTAGGGTTGCGTTTTATTACCATGCATCTCAATTCAGAAGAAAATCAGCAAATTAACTTAATTTAAAGGATATAGAAACAAACATGGTTTACAATGCCTTATGTTATTTTACTTCTGTTTTCTGCAATTCTGATTGGTTCATGAGCCTGATGTCCATCTGGCACTGAGATGTTATATTTACATAGTATTAACAAGACAAGTGAATTTCTTGTGTGTATTTGCAAAATAGCTTTCTGCAGTGAGTAGTTAACCACAGACCAAGTGCAACCGTCTCCAACTCTTCAAGCAAAATACAATCCTGTCAGGTAGTTTTATTTGTACGCATACAGTAAAATCACTTTCAGTTTAAACCACTGACCTGGACTTTAATGCTTAATCCATCACCTATGTTTTGCAGTTGTCCGCATAGCCATTCATGCACCTGGACTTGTTTATTCTGTTGATTCCTTCCTGCCACTTTGATAGACTGCCTGTCACAATTTTCATAAGGAGGTCCACCAGTGAAAATTTCATGATGGAAGTTGAGTTAGGCCTGTATGTACGTAGTCTTGTTGTCGTGAACCTTCAGGCGTACCTGTTTCAATGAGGCTCATGCCATCTCTTCATGGAACGGTCTGGGAATGGAGTGGATTTTGTAAATCATCTTTATATTTAGTAATTTACCAACCCAGTTGGTTTATCATCTCCTGTAGCTAAGACTGTTAATATAAAGCTACAGGATATCATAAGAAATATAAATTGACAGCTTGTTTTGTCGCACTTTGAAGAGGTTTATCGGAATTACTTTGAACTGAATTATTCCTGCTGTCAGATCCACGATTTATCAGAAGCTTAAACTTTGTAGTATAAGCCTTGTCCGATTCAGAGTGTATATGGCTTCTTGCACATTTAAGCTCTAAAACCTGCTCATAGAACAAACATCTGACCAGCTTTACCACAATCAGCCCATTTAATGAATTCTTTGATGATCTGACAGAGTTCCCCTTTAGTATGAAAACATTATCACACTTCAAACTTTCATGTAGCTTCTTCCCAAAATGAACTCGCAAAAGAAATTATAGAGCTCTATTTAGAATGAAGCATTCTTCACATTTAGAAAATGTATATTTTCTCACCTTTATGTGTTCTATGATGTTGAGAGAACAATTGTGCTCTGCTTAAAGCCTTTAGACACCCTGAACGTATTAATGGTTTCACACCTGAGTGAACTCTTTGATGCTGCAATAGGTATTGCTTTAGTTTGGAAGCATATTCACATTCAGAACGTTTATATGGTTTCTCATCTATGATGCATCAACAGAGCCCCCTTTACCTTGAAAGCCATGTCACATTCAAAACATTTATACGGTTTCTTACTTGTGTTATTTCTATGATGTGACATCAGTAGGTCTTTCCACTGAAAGCCTCTTCACATTCAGAACATTAATATGGTTTCTCGCTGGTGTGAGTTCTCAGATGTTGTGATAGCCCAATCTTTTGACAGAACGCCTTGTCACATTCAGTACATTTATATGGTTTCTCACCTGTGTGAGTTCTATGGTGTACTATCAATTGTTGTTGTTCACTGAAAGCCTTGACACATTCAGAACATTTATATGGTTTCTCACCAGTGTGAGTTCTATGGTGTACCATCAATTGTTGTTTTCCCCTGAAAGCCTGGTCACATTCGGAACATTTAAATGGTTTCTCACCTGTGTGAATTGTCTGATGTAATGACAGACCACCTTTTACCCTGAAAGCTTTGCCACATTCAGAGCATTTATATGGTTTCTCCCCGGTATGAATTCTCAGATGCTGTAACAGCTCCCTCTTATGAATGAAAGCTTTGTCACATTCAGAACATGTATATACCTTCTCTCTTGTGTAAAATCTATGATGTTGCGCCAGGTGTCTCTTTGTAGCGTAAGACTTACCACATTCAGAACATTTATACGGTTTGGCATCTTTGTGAGCTCTCTGACACAGAGATAGATCCCCATTTTGGCTGAAAGCATTGTCACATTCAAAACATTTATATATTTTCTCACCTCTGTGAATTCCATGATGTTGCGCGAGCACTTGCTTTCTGTTGAAAGCCTTGCTACATCCCGCACATATAAATGGTTTCTCGTCTGTGTGAATTCCCTGATGTTGCAATAGGTGGTCCTTTCGTTTGCAAGAATATTCACATTCAGAACATTTAAATGGTTTCTCATCTGTGTGAGTTCGATGATGTATCAATAGAGCACTCTTTACCTTGAAAGCTTTGTCACATTCAGAACATTTATATGGTTTCTCACCTGTGTGAGTTCTATGATGTGATATAAGTAGTCCCTTTCTACTGAATGCCTTGCAACATTCAGAACATTTATATGGTTTGTCACCAGTGTGTGTTCTATGGTGTACCATCAAATGTTGTTTTTCACTGAAAGTCTTATCACATTCAAAACATTTATATGGTTTCTCACCTGTGTGAGTTCTCTGATGTGATGATAGACCCTCTTTTACCCTAAAAGTCCTGTCACATTCAGAACATTTATATGGTTTCTCCCCAGTGTGAACTCTCAGATGCCGTAACAGATCTCCTTTCTGACTGAAAGCTTTGTCACATTCAGAACATGAATATATCTTCTCTCCTGTTTGAATTTTAGAATGTTGCGCCAATTGTTTCCCTGTAGTGTAAGCCTTGCAACATTTGTATGGTTTCGCTTCTTCATGAGTTCTCTGATCTAGTGATAGAACCTCATTTTCACTAAAAGCCTTGACATATTCAGAACAAGCATATGGTTTCTCTCCCGTGTGAGTTCTATGATGTAACATCAGTAGATATTTTCTACTAAAAGCCCTGTCATCTTCAGAATATTTATGTGGTTTCTCAAAAGTGTGACTTTTTCAACGTTCCACCTGCTGCCTTTTTGTATTCAAAGTATTGCTGCATTTACTATATTAACTATTGTCCTGGTGTAGCATTTCTGATTCCAATATAGATCAATCCTTCTCAAAAGTGCCATGTCACATGTATGTGGTCACTCTCTAGTGTGAGTTTGCTGATAAGTAGTTTTTAAAAATGACTGCTCAAACTTCATACATTCATAGTTTTTTGTGTGGTTTTTATGGTGACACTTTAGAGAGCCATTGGTACTGATGCATCGCTATATTTGGTTGACTGAAATAGGCTACTGGTGCAGTTTTTGTGGGCATGTATCAGATGACTCAAATGGAATATCATTACACTAGGTGTAGATATATAGGGTCAGAGTTCAGTGTAGTCTATCTGATATTTCTTTACATAGGTATTTCTATAGAAAGTTGTAAAATTTAGAACCGTTATGTAACCTATATAGTGTTCATATGTTGTGCTTTACAAGGAATCTCATTGCACTCCTTGTCACCTGTAGTACATTGAATAACCTCTCCCTGGGCCGTGCTTTGGTGAGCTTGCTTTCCTTCGCTGAGTGCATCTTGCATACATTCATTGCTGGGAACAAACCTCAATTATTTTGAACGGTTGCAGTGTTTCGGCCATCTCAGCTCCGGCTGGTGGTGGTCTCCCTTTATAAGGTACAGTGTCTTCGATTTGCTGAGATTAGTTATTGAACAACAGTGTGAAGGTAGTCAGTTAACTCTTAATTTCGTAGTTAACGTTCACCTCTGCTAAATAAATCTCTTATTTTTCCCAGGCGTGTATGCAGTTAATACCCTGGTCAGGGTTATTCCCTATGTAGCATGCATAATGTCTCTGTAGATCGTCTTTACCGCTGGAAGGTTTATCACATTCGGTACACCTCTGCTGCTCAAGTCAGTGGCTTTTCGGATGTCTCTTTGGAAATCCCTTTTACAGAAAATGCTGTGTAATGTTTAATAAATGTTTCTAACCTTCCAGAAAGTTAATGCACTTGTGGATTTTCTGTGGTAACATTAGTTATGTTTACAAGACAGTCTTTGTTCCACTGAGTACGTTTGTATAACATTTGAAAATGACCTCGTCAGTGTATGTCATCCGAGTTCATAACAAGGATATCATACTCATCAGCAACAGATTGCTTCTTTAGTCTGTGACCTGCAGCTCAATACATGCAGGATTTGCGCTGAGGTTCCACTTCCAAGAACTTCTTATGTCAATAGTAATCATCGACAGTCTTTAGGGAAGTAACATTTACAAAACTGAGTTTATATGTTTCATGGTGTCGTCGTCTCCTCAACGAGGTTGGAATCTGGTGTCTGAGAAGACCTTCAGGAGTTTCTGGCTGTCATTAGATGGAGATTCTATGAGGAACACAACACCGTAGATTCTACCAGGACCTCTTCATACAAGTATTTTGTTGCGTGCTTCATACAGTGCAACTTTCACCTGTTAGAATGAAAATAAAAACTGAAATTATTGGTCTGCGAGCTATTCATGACAGAAATCAAAATGTAACTAATTTATACAAACTCCATACTTAAGGGTTTCTGCACATATGAAACTTTGTTAATGAACATTATAATTGAAAATTACAATTGCAGCACAAATTAATAATAAAACAAAGGTACAGCTAACTATTTGACTACACCAAAAGCATGAAATAACATAGAAAATAGGGTACCTGTAATTCAATGACTACACAATGAATTACAAGAGGAGCTATGATATTTATTTATTTATTTATTTATTTATTTGCGGGTTTATATAGCGCTGGAATCGACTCCAATGGAGTATCTCTGCGCTCTGGAACGGGTTTCAGCTGATCATTAGCAGACAGGGAGAGCCGTCTTAGATGTCACTTTTAAACAACAAAGTTTTAAGCTGTTTCCTGAATTGCAAGTGTTCGGGACATAGTCTTAAAGTTAGGGGTAGACTGTTCCACAGTATAGGTCCTACGACTGACAATGCTTTACCCCCATGTCTTGCTTTTTTGGCACGGGGCACCACCAGCAGAGAACCATTGCTGGATCTCAAGGACCTGGTAGGAATATAGGGAATGAATTTGTTTTCCAAGTACAGGGGACCTTGGCCATTTATACTTTTGTGGATCAGGCAACAGATTTTAAACTTAGTCCGTTGCCGGATTGACAGCCAATGCAGTTTTTCCAAAAGAGGTTTAGAAGCTGTTCTCGGAGGGGCGTTAAGGACCAGTCGAGCTGCTGTATTCTGGATCACCTGTAACTTGGCCAACACTCCCTCATTTGCTGCGAGGAGCAGGCCATTACAGTAATCCAGCCGACTTAGAACAAGAGCCTGCACCAGGGTCCTCCTGGAGGCATCCGGCAACAAAGGAAGAATCTTACGCAACAGGCCAATAGTGTGGAAGCATACACCTGTAATATAGTTGGTATGCTGCCTTAACACTAAATCCTGGTCAAGGCGTATCCCCAGATTTTTAACAACCTGCTTCGGTTCAGGAACCATACCCAGATCCGGGGGCCACCAATCGGGGGACCACAGTATCTTGGCCCCTCCAAACAACATAATCTCTGTTTTGCTGACATTGCATTGTAGGTAATTAGATGACATCCATTGCCCTACAGCCTTCATGCCTGCCGAGAAAGAGTTCTTAATTTCCGTCGTGAGGGTTTTGAAAGGGAAGAGGAGCTGTGTGTCGTCAGCATAAGACACTGGAATAAAACCAAATTCGCGCATCACTCTTGCCAGGGGTGCCACATAGATGTTAAAAAGTGTAGGGCTCAGACAGGAGCCCTGTGGCACCCCTTTCGTAATTTCTACTTCCCTGGAACGGTAAGTACCCATGGTGACAGTCTGGGTACGGCCAGTAAGAAAGCTTCTCAGCCAGGCAAGGGCTTTGTTCTTCACTCCCATGTTCGACAACCGGTCAACAAGAATGCTATGTGACACGGTGTCGAACGCTGCCGACAAGTCAAGCAAAACCAAGATTACAGAGTAACCCCTATCTTGAAGCATATGTAGGTCGTCTACCACAGACAGAAGAGTAGACTCTGTACTGTGTTTTGGCCTGAACCCGGATTGTGAGTAGTCCAGGCCACCCACATCTTCAACAAAGCCGGACAAGTGTCTGTTGACATGTTTTTCTGTCAGTTTCCCCAGAAAAGGAAGCAGTGAGATAGGTCTTAAATTGGTAAGCTCGGTCCAAGGAATAGATGTATTTTTCCTGATGGGCCTTACCAACGCACGCTTCCAATCCTTGGGAACAGAGCCCAAGCCAAGAGACAGGTTGACCAGTCCTTGAATCATGGGGCCAAGTTGTCCAGAAAGGATGGGCATAAGTTTGGCAGGTATGATGTCATCCGGGCTACCACTTTTTATCTGGGTCATCAGAGCCAATAAGTCTGGGGAAGAGATTGAGGGAAAGGTGTCTAAAACTTGTGTATTAGGCACATGTTCAGTATCATTAAAGACCTGACAGGGGACCATGGCAGTGGAGGCGAGATTAGAATTGACAATATTCTCATAAATCCTGTCTATCTTATTAGAAAAGAAGGACGAAATTTGATCACAGAGAAGTTGGGATGCTGCTTCAGAGCTTTCGCAGGCAACTGGCTTCACAAAAGACTGTAAAACCTGATAGAGAACCCTTGAGGAGTTCCCTGCCGCAGCAATTTGTGATGCTATATGGGTTTTACGTGCCCCACGAATGGCTTTGTGATAGATGGATAGAGAAGCCCAGTATTGCTTTCTATCCTTCTCCTGATGAGAGGTTCTCCATCTTTTTTCCAGCTTCCTAGAGTTCTGTTTTAAAATTCGAAGCTCATCAGAAAACCAGATCTCTTGTTTATTGGCAGGGCGTGGTTTAAATTGTCTCAATGGGGCGATGATGTCTATCGTTCGCCTAGTGGCTAAATCAAATTCCCTTAAGGCACCATCCATTCCCTCTGAGGCAGGGTAGGAGGGGTTAATAAAATTATCTTTAAAAGTCTGTTCATTAACCTTATACCAGGGGCGGCGTTTGCAGGGAAGAAAAACTGATTCATGACCAATATTTTTATGTTGAAAGGTATGAAATTCAATAACAAAATGATCAGACCAGCTGGTTTGAATAGGCGGTAGACATGCGATTGAGGGATGGTTTGTTAATATGAGGTCTAATGTATGTCCTGCCCGGTGTGTAGGTCCAGAGTTAACCTGTGATAACCCCAGAAGCAAAAGGTCCTGTAAAACCGACTGGGCTTCTTTACAATTTATTAGTTCACTGTGAATGTTAAAATCTCCAAGTAAAATAAAATCTTTATCATTGCTGATATATGGAGCCAAAGATTCGAGTAAAACATTAGAAAAGTTAGCACATGAGCCCGGGGGGCGATAAACTAAGGCACCCATCTGCGTGGCTGTGTTTTTTTCAGAGGGAGTGATTTTAAATATTATTAGTTCAATTTCCGGTGTAGATAGCTCAGTTACCATAGAACAGTCAATATCTTGTTTGTGAACAATAGCAATTCCTCCGCCTATTTTCGAGGGTCGATCTAATCTAATAATTTTATAACCCAAGGGAATGGCTAATGCAATTGTAGGAGTTGAGCAAGGTTTTAACCATGTTTCCGTGAGAAAGCATAGATCTGGATTGCTAGTGGAAATTAGGTCCCATATCTCAGAAGCATGTTTCGGTAGAGATCTTACATTACACAAAAGATTTTTCCTTCTTGTAGTAGCACTGGCAGATTTGTTACTAGTGTTACCGGTGGGGGAAAGATCCGTCCTAGAGCCATGAGGATGAGTGTTCTGGCTGGCAATGGTAAACTGGGTCTGACAATGGCGGCAGGAGAAGGGGCCTTCCACCTCTACATTACCTCCTAGTCCACATATCCGAATGGGGCTCACGCCCAGCTGACGTAGCGTCTCACTGGAATATATGATCCTCGTTGTGGCGGTCAGCGATTGGATTATCGACGGTGCCCCCATTGCCCCTTGTCCCGTCCTGTCGCGGACGGGCGCAGACGGGCGCAGACGGGCTGGTCTTAGGCTAGTCTTTGGCGCCGTCAAGGGCGCCCCTCTGCGCGCAACCGCTGCGCGCTCGGGCCGACTGCTGGCTAAATAGTCTCTCGTCAGGGCTACTAGAGCGCTAACCGCTCAGCTGCGTCAATGTCAGTGGGCGTGTCTGGCTCTCACCTGCCCCGCCCTCCGCTCAACGGTAGCCAATACCGAGTCGGAACGGGGCGGGCAGGCAGTGACACCGAGCACAGACCAGGTTTGAGCCCTGAAGGCCCCCGCAATCAGCGGACAGTTCAAGTAGGTTAAAATTACTCAATCGAGCGCTACGTGAAACGAGCAGAATTAACAATCTTACACACCAATCATTAAAATTGCTACATTAAAATGAATATAAAAAGTGTGCAAAATACAAAGTGCAAAGTAAGACCGGCGTTTTAACCAGGTCAAGCAATTCTCTCGTGACAAATCACCACTCTCTCCGGGCAATGACAGCTGACGCCGGGCGCCAAGCGGATTAGGAAGACACTGCCACCGTCTTCCCTTACCGCGAAGAGCCCAGGCCTCCTTCCGCCTAAATAGTCTCTCGTCAGGGCTACTAGAGCGCTAACCGCTCAGCTGCGTCAATGTCAGTGGGCGTGTCTGGCTCTCACCTGCCCCGCCCTCCGCTCAACGGTAGCCAATACCGAGTCGGAACGGGGCGGGCAGGCAGTGACACCGAGCACAGACCAGGTTTGAGCCCTGAAGGCCCCCGCAATCAGCGGACAGTTCAAGTAGGTTAAAATTACTCAATCGAGCGCTACGTGAAACGAGCAGAATTAACAATCTTACACACCAATCATTAAAATTGCTACATTAAAATGAATATAAAAAGTGTGCAAAATACAAAGTGCAAAGTAAGACCGGCGTTTTAACCAGGTCAAGCAATTCTCTCGTGACAAATCACCACTCTCTCCGGGCAATGACAGCTGACGCCGGGCGCCAAGCGGATTAGGAAGACACTGCCACCGTCTTCCCTTACCGCGAAGAGCCCAGGCCTCCTTCCGCCTAAATAGTCTCTCGTCAGGGCTACTAGAGCGCTAACCGCTCAGCTGCGTCAATGTCAGTGGGCGTGTCTGGCTCTCACCTGCCCCGCCCTCCGCTCAACGGTAGCCAATACCGAGTCGGAACGGGGCGGGCAGGCAGTGACACCGAGCACAGACCAGGTTTGAGCCCTGAAGGCCCCCGCAATCAGCGGACAGTTCAAGTAGGTTAAAATTACTCAATCGAGCGCTACGTGAAACGAGCAGAATTAACAATCTTACACACCAATCATTAAAATTGCTACATTAAAATGAATATAAAAAGTGTGCAAAATACAAAGTGCAAAGTAAGACCGGCGTTTTAACCAGGTCAAGCAATTCTCTCGTGACAAATCACCACTCTCTCCGGGCAATGACAGCTGACGCCGGGCGCCAAGCGGATTAGGAAGACACTGCCACCGTCTTCCCTTACCGCGAAGAGCCCAGGCCTCCTTCCGCCTAAATAGTCTCTCGTCAGGGCTACTAGAGCGCTAACCGCTCAGCTGCGTCAATGTCAGTGGGCGTGTCTGGCTCTCACCTGCCCCGCCCTCCGCTCAACGGTAGCCAATACCGAGTCGGAACGGGGCGGGCAGGCAGTGACACCGAGCACAGACCAGGTTTGAGCCCTGAAGGCCCCCGCAATCAGCGGACAGTTCAAGTAGGTTAAAATTACTCAATCGAGCGCTACGTGAAACGAGCAGAATTAACAATCTTACACACCAATCATTACAATTGCTACATTAAAATGAATATAAAAAGTGTGCAAAATACAAAGTGCAAAGTAAGACCGGCGTTTTAACCAGGTCAAGCAATTCTCTCGTGACAAATCACCACTCTCTCCGGGCAATGACAGCTGACGCCGGGCGCCAAGCGGATTAGGAAGACACTGCCACCGTCTTCCCTTACCGCGAAGAGCCCAGGCCTCCTTCCGCCTAAATAGTCTCTCGTCAGGGCTACTAGAGCGCTAACCGCTCAGCTGCGTCAATGTCAGTGGGCGTGTCTGGCTCTCACCTGCCCCGCCCTCCGCTCAACGGTAGCCAATACTAACACAAAGGCCCTTTGCGACCAGGAAACAGAAGAGTTGCTTAATCACCACAACTGTGGGTTTCTTTACATCCATGAACTATAAAGAGAGACCCAAGTATGGGATACAATCCATGGTTAATTGCCAAACTGCATGTACTAATTTGTCTTTGCAACACCTTTTACAAAATAAGCGCTATCAGAGCTAGGTTAATTATCAAGTCGCTGTACACTTTGCGGAGAAACATCTCAGTAATCCCTCAGTTGTAAAAGCAGTGGCATTATACAATGACTTAAAATGGGCCTAGGTGGTGAAGGATAATTGGGTCTTTAATGCATAGAAACTAAGAGCAAACTTAAATTGCAGACAATATCACTAGTATGCCTCAACCCAAAAGAGGGGTTACATGTCCTATATACAACCTTTACATTATCTTAAATAATACAATTGTAGCTGCTGAAGGTGTATGATCTATTGTCTTATGAGTTGGTCATTAGGCTGTGACTACTTGTTTTTTCTTTATACTCCAAAGGGCTGGTATAAGAGAATACGATTTAGATCAAGAGTCTGGATATGACATTTCAATTAGCATAAAGTGGTTGTAAAGTCTTTACAGATGTTTTGCTAATAGAAAATAATTTTGTGAACCGTTCTGTGTACTAATAGGTTGGTTGACAAAATTCTGGATAACAGTGGATCACAATCTGACTTACCTCATCAATATTCATTAGGAAGTTGGTAAACTGTGGCTCACTACAACTGGATGCCATCAGGGGGATGGTGGTCTGCTGGGGTCAGCAGATCAATAGGTCTGTGATCGCTTTGACAAACCTTTCTTGTTAAAGTCAACCTGCTTTCTTCAACGCAGACGGGCTGCATGTGAAAAGGAAAGTTTATTTTTTCACGTTTGACAGTTCTCAGTGGTCCCCAGACAATTTTATTTAAATTAAATTTTTTATTTACTTTTGCAAATGTGTTACTATGCCATGTAACTCGCAGGTGACAGTGCGCTTTAGAAATACATATAACATAACTTTGGAGTTGGTAACTTTTCAATGTTTGTGACTGGATTTAAAAACATTGATATATATCACAACAAATTCCTATTTAGAAGGGACTCCCTAAACATAACCTTTCCAAATAGCGATTCATTATGCCTTTCCAAATCCATTGTGCAATTTGATAACTTGTTACCAAATTGAAAAATGGGTTAAGTACATTTAAAAAAGCCATTTTGTGGATTTGCAAATCGCATGCTTAGCGACCACACAATGGCTTTATGCATGAGTTCCTTTAACTTCATTTCAAGATCTGAGCTGAAATGATGGAGGATGGTAATAAGAAAATTAAATGCGGGCACTATTTTAATTTAAAACAATGTGCAACGGATGTAAGATGAGCAAAATATGGTTGGTGAAACACTCTGTGGAAATTTGCTACCCTTAATAATGTGAATGAAATAGTGTGTGATCAAACGCTAGATGCAGGATGTTGGAGATTGTCAAGGACTGAGCCCCCACTCACTCTTTATCTGGCACTAATACTTCTGCAGCAACCTTGACTTCATGTGCAAGGCTGTGTGTCTCAGATGTTTATTGGGGAAGTTTATTTATCTTATTTGAAAGTTTTATATAACATGAACAAGACGCTCGCGGGTATCGGAGCACTTTGCAAATGACAGAGCAGGGACGTATAAAATCCATAGTGACATAAACTAGAACAGTACCGGATAAGGAAACACCGCAAAGCAGGTGTTGACTCCTTCAATGTTACGACAGATAGATCCGCAAAGACATTATCAGGACAAGCGAATAATAATTGGAATTGCATGATTAAGAGTAGTACATGCTTGGCAACACCCCCAATGAGGGTGGTGACACCTTAATAATAATAAAGATAGATCAGAAAAGGCAAAACCATAACAAGTGAGCAATAATCATACTGTCATAATCTAGGGCAGTACAGGATCAGGCTACACCCAGCAAAGGGCAGTGTTGCCACATTGTTGAAACAGGTAGCATACCCAGATAGCAGTAGTCCAGAGTGTAGTTGACGAGTCATACAATGCTTGGAGAGAGAGAGAATCTTAGGGTCTAGGGCAGAAATGTATTCATCATTAGCAGTTTAACTTCTTTCTTGAAAGATGTAGTTGAAAGATTCAGTCTTATTTCAGGGGGGAGGGAGTTCCAAATTCTCAGGGCGATGCCAGAGAAGGTTCTGTTATAAGTTTTCTTTTTGTAGAATCTCTGTGGTTTCAGCAGTAGAGCTTGACAAAGATCTGGAGCGCCCCAAAAGTTCGAGCCTCTACATGAGGTAGCTAGAGGTAGTGAAGTGTAGAGCTTTTTGGGTCATACAGACAATTTTCAGTTGAATTCTTGCTTGGTAGGGGAGCCAATCAACGGATTTTAAATCCGGGGTGATGTGATTTTCATTTTGATCCAGTGACGAGCCTTGTAGCAGAGTTGAGGGAGGTTCTTAATGGAGCGGTTTTCGATCTGGTCAAGCCGCAGAGGGTGGCACTTCCATAGTCCAACCTGGGAAGCACTAGAGCTTGAATGGCAGACTTGAAGTCGTTGCAGGGGAGGAGGAGTTTTTATTTCCTATACATATAGACCATATTGTTATATACAGAGGAATATCTATATTTATTAAATACAATCCAATGATCTATTTGATAAAAAAGTCATGTGTATATTAAAACAATTTTACACATTCTTTATATCAATCATATCTCATAATATGTTGTTTTTATGTATGATTTTTAATTGTAGAAGGATTTGGTTTTTAAACTGATTGTATTGATGAAAAGCAAAGTCTTATGTGTGAATGTTATGATATAATGAGATATATAATTGATGTGGGGAATGTGTGAAATTGTTTTTAATATACACATTATTTTTTGTATGAAATAGATAATTGGATTGTATTCAATAAATCTGCATATTTCTATATATATAGCAATATAGTGTACATGGCATTTTTGTGATACAGCTCTTTAATGTATAACATTAGTGCATTTTATTTTACTCTTGACCAGTAAACCCCACAGCCCACTTCAGACGGTTGCACAAAAGAGGACCCCACTTTTTTCAGATATGCATCTACCCTGTCCCTCTTGGCAGTTTAGGGTACTTATCCCGGTTTTGCAGGGGTAGAATAGCAAGTGTACTGTATGTGAGGCCCTGCTTTTCCCTTAGGAATAGCAGAAAATATACTACTATCTTGATGGTAGCCAGCAATGAATTAGGCTTTGTCTTGGGGCCATACCTACTTCTTTAAGTTGTAGAATTATAAATATGCTCTGAAGCGAAAAAAGCGAATATAATGTAAAGATGGAATTATAGTTCATAAAATGTATTTTTTACGTACCTTAGTAATGAAGAAGTGTGGATCTATCAATCTATAGGAAGCACAAAATAAATAATGAAGAATGTTTTTGAATGCTGCTAAGTTATTATGCAATGGAAGTGTGTATTGTAAATAAGTTATTAAATACAGCTGATAATTCTTTACTGTTTGAACCAAGACTTTATTTCCATATCATAACATTTATTTGTTGTTGTTGCAAAATTTTAATATTAAATGTAAGCTGTAATATGAACAGTACCGTTTGTAAGCGGACACTGTTCATTGGGTGGATTCTCATTTAACACTTGCTTCATTTAACGCTAAATGTTTTAACCCTGAACTTGCAGTGGCCAATGCAAAAGTGATATTTGTTGCTTTTCTGTGCCTGCCGTTTGTAGATAGTTAATAAAGTAAAAATGCACCGTTAATTATCAACTTCAGTCTTCTTAGTGTGTGTGTATATATATATATATATATATCGAAGAATACAAACAAAAAGTCTTTTTGTGAAAGAAATATTAAATGAAAAGGTGTTTATTGTGTACCGTGCATATATAATTAAAGGCCAGGAGGTGTCAACGTACCTTTGTATAACTCATTCACAGTAATACCATTTCACCATTATAGAAGATGATACATAACCAACAGTTACATACATTTTATATTGGTGCGCATCTACTGTTACTGTACGTAATTGCACATGGGAACATTATTTTAAAGGCATTTGTTTAGTGATGTCCCAATATTTGTAGGATCCTTAAGTGCTTTTAGAAGCTGAGTGTTCTTTGTGGCTCCCATTAACAGGAGTCAACATGGCCCGCTGACAATATATCTAGTAGTGTTTCTTATGGTTTAGTGGATGAAATGTTCACGTACACCAATGTATGTAATGGAGTCATGCCTGGCTGGATACTTTTTGTCTCTTTCTGAAGCATTATGTGAACGGATGCATGCGTCGATGGACATTTCTTTCATCCTGCCGTTAAGTAGCTGCATGCTAGCTATGTGAATTTGAAGCTGTTCGATTTACATGCAGGCGTGGTAAGTTTGAGCTCCAAAATACTTTCTTCGGGAAATTTGCAAAGTTAACTGGTGAGATACCGCAGTGAAAAATACTTAGCCCACAATATTGTTTGGAGCCATGTTGTGCACGTAGTGACACACTACAGAAAATGGATGCTGAAAGAGACATGGTCACTTCTAACCTCTACTGTAAAGTTTATAACAAGTGCTAGGTTATTTTTAATATTAGGACCATTCTAATGCACATGGTCTGTACATGGTGTAAAGATGAATAGCCTATAATAACTAATCATGTAGTATAAAATACCAATTACTGTGTGTGCGAAAACACACGCAGCCCCCCTTGTTCCGCATAAGACCAGCATCCAAGCGTGCTTCTAATTAAGTTGAGTAGTTTTGCTGTTAGAAATTGTTTAATGCTGTCAAAGCAAGTCAAATGGTACAGTAAGGGAGACATGCTTCTCTTCAAATCCATTTTTGACTTCCTGACATTCAGTCAGGTGTGACAGACTCACCAACGTATGGATCCTTTCAAGAAATGTGGTGCAATGGCAGCTTAACAGGAGTCTGCTCGCCTGAATGTGATGATGTCTGGCTGAACAGGTGCAGGCCCAGGCTCTAGTAAAGCTACAGGAGTCACAGACAGCAACATGTGCTAGTTTTGGCTCTGACGAGGAACAGTAGGCTTTTTTGAGATGCACGATGGGTCAAGCATTAGTGCAGTCACATGATTGGTTAGTGGTGATAGGCACACAAGAGGGTTAGGTCTCCCGAAGTTTACTAGGATAGTCTTTCCTGGGCAGAAGAACGGATCTTCCTGTACCTTGTTAGCACAGGGTAACTGCTAGCACAGTTGTCGTATTTTTCTTTAAAGCAAACCTGACTGCTGGGACATTACAAGACATTTGGAGTAGAGGAATGACATGGTTGTGATTGAAAAGGGCATATTGCCATTTAGCAAACTGCCATTGAAAGTGGTTGCCAAACAACGTAGTAATCCCAGGCAGATGGGTGGCGCCCACAACATGGGATGGAATCTGCTCTGATGACTGACTTTGATGACATCATGTTTATGCTTGATGATGGCAATGTAACAGCAACCCTGCTGGATCTTTCTGTCGTCTTCAATACTGCATACCACAGGGTTTTGATCCGAAGACTAAAGAAAATTGACACTGTACGTGTGATGTTGAGATAGTTTAGTGTCTTCCCACAGGGCATTTGCAGACCCTCTCACTACTCCCTTTTAGATGGGACACTGTCGTTCAGTGTGAGCTGTAAAAGGGTCTTCAGTTGCCCATCCAATTTAACATTTATGTCAGGGCCTGATACTAATAACACAACAGGAATCCTGGGGTCTAAAGGTAAAGGGAAATAGGTGGTATGTGGGGTGAGGAGAGAAAGCCTAATGTACGTAGTGAAAATGGAGGAAGCTCCAATACCAAGGTCATGTAATCACCGAGGGTAGAACCCCATCACATGGGATTTTCATCCCAAAGAAAATCTCAAAATCTCCCAGGGCAGGCAGCGCCCTTATGTGAGATGTGAGTCCTTTGTGCTATGATTGATATGCACCAAACAATGGAATAAATCAAAAATGAGCCTAAAGTGAGTGGGGATTGCAGTGCTAGTAGTAGTGAAAAAAGTAGGTGTATTAAAACTAGTGACGGGACGGCCAGAGGACTTCTGTTAGACAATGCCGTCCCGATGTTAGATTAAAAAGAAGTGGGGGCAACACTAATCTAGTCTGATCAATGAAGCAACGTGAAAGAATGTGGTCGACATGTTTCAGCCATAACGCCTGACTAGGCTAGGCTTTCATCAGGACCTAGAAGCTACTGCAGGGAAAAAAAAAAAAAAAAAAAAAAAAAAAAAACATGACAAAGGATATGGTATGCACCCTCAACTTGATTGTAGAGTGCAAGTCTCTTCAGCGAAACAAGCAGCACCTAGATAACAGATAAAGAGGAGACAGTGTGGAAATAGAACCAATATGCTCAGTCGTGATAAATAGGAAAAATGTATAAATATAGACTTGAAGCATGGTCCAACTCACCCGATCAAACTGGGTGGTAAGAGGACCTCCACCTGGCAACCGCTCAGGAAGGAACACCGCTCTGGAATGGAAATGTAAGGACTGGTGAAGGGACTTACAAAAATTGAGCAAGTGTCAAAGAGGTGGGAAAAACAGCTGAAAACTAGGGAGAACTGCCCGGGGCAGAGTCTGCACACAAAATGAGCTCGGTGAGATCATTGTGACAATTAAAACAAGGCTGCAAAAGGGCAGATAGTCAGAGTGATCACGGATAATGCAGATCCGTACAGAGGCAGACCAAGATTGAGGCGAGGAAATACCATGCTAAAAGATAAGCGCCTTTGAATGAACGCAAACACCGACAGCGTAGGAGCCTACCTGTCCGTCGGGGAACCAGGCTGGAATGAGCCTGCAGCCGGAGGTCCCGTGTGATTGGACGGAGGCGGAAGAAATGAAAAAACTGCCGGTGGAAGGGGCCAATGGCGTGGCAGGTGTAGTACACATGCTGGAGTGGGAGCCAATACAAAACGCTGTCACACGCAACTGGCTGTTGATGGAAATGACAGGGCAGGAATGACGCTGTCAAAATATCGCTGACTCGATACACCTGGGGAGTCAGGGAGATGACGCGGTGCGCTTGCGGAATGCGGAAGCCGCCGTCAGATTTAGAATGACGGCTCTCAAGGCACGTGTTGCTCTGAAAGGTGCGAGTCATCTTGGGGAATACGGGCGGAAGTAAAGAACACCAAAAAAATGCTTGTGTGTAATGTCCCAGGGAGGCCACGGGCTGTGGGGCAGACGGTTATGGAACAAAAATCACGGCCAAAGGTGTAAACGCCAGTGGATGCGGGGGGAAGAAAGCAAGGATATGATGTGGGCTGGATCACGAGTGTCCCACTCAGAAGTATGAAACAAGGTCAAACGGACAGGCTAAGTGCGTTTATAACGATAGCCAAGGGATATCGTCATTAAGTCCCCGAACATGTGTTTGTAGTTTATACACCCACCTCTGCTCTCGTTTAAAAAGGAAAGCGGAGCTGTCTGTAAGGTGTGGTGGTATGTGGGGTTTGTCAATGACGGTCCAATGTAAGTCATCAGGGGCATGTTTAACCTCCAAAAAGTGGTTAGTAAGTTTGGTGGAGGTGCGGCCACACCGTATCGTGCTCTTGTGTTCCAGAATACGGGTTTTAATACGGCGGGTGGTCATGCCGATGTATCTCAACTCGCAAGGGCAGGTGATCAAATAGATCAGATGGGAGCTGTTGCAGTTCGTATGGCTCCTCAAAATCCAGGGTCGGCCAGTGCCAATGTCAATCTCCTTGGTCACAGAGGTAAGGCTGCATGCAGCACAAGAACCGCAAGGGTAATGGCCCACAACTGGAGGGAGACCCCACAAGGTAGGTTGGGTGCATCTCTGATTAATGCGTGGGCGGGTATGTACCAATTGGTCCCTGATATTGCTGCTGCGTTTAAACGCAAAAAGGGGTTGGGGTAGCCCAACCTCACCTATATTAAGAATCTTCCAATTGGAAAGAATGATTTTCTTGAGTTTATTGGAAAATTGGCAATAGGTGTGGACACACGTGAGTCTGTTTTCGGATGCTTTAGGAGTCTTGGGTTCTAACAGAGCCTCTCGGTTGTTGTTAGCAGCTCGTTTAGAAGCCCTCCGAATGAGATGTTTAGGGTAGTCTCTAGCCTGCAATTGCTTAGAGAGATTGTTGGCGTGTTCCTTGTATTTGTCGCTAGAGGAACAATTCCGTTTAAGGCGCAGGAATTGGCCGAAGGGCAGATTGTCACGCAGAGCTCGTGGGTGAAAGCTGTCATACTTTAAAAGAGCGTTCACCGCCATGGGCTTTCTGTATAGCTCAGTGCCCAAATGCCCTTCCGATGGGGTGATGAGGATGTCGAGAAAGGGTAAGTGAGTCTTGGAGTACTCGCAAGTGAATTTCAAAAAGGGGTCACAGTTGTTGAGCCAGTCTTTGAAGGCCAAGAGGGAGGACAGGGATCCCTGCCACAGCACAAACACATCATCTATGTACCTCTTCCAAATCGTGATGTGATCCCTATATGGGTTGGTAGTATTGAGGACATGTTGTTCTTCAAAAACATGAACGTACAGGTTCGCCAGGCTGGGAGCAAAAATGCTCCCCATTGATGTACCTGATACTTGCAAGAATAGCTGGTCCTCGAATTGGAAGAAGTTCTCTTTCATTGCAAGTCTGGCACATGACATGATGAAAGAGACTGGAGTAATGGAGTCAGGAGGATCTGCAAGCAGGAGAGATTCAATGACAGATAAAGTTTCATCCTGCGGGATACAAGTGTACAGCGACTCCACATCAAATGATACAAGAAAGTCAGTAGTGCAATCAAAGGACAAATCCGTAAGGAGGATGAGAATATCCTTGGTGTCCTTGAGGTAGGTAGGCATCTTCGACACTAAGGGACGAAGGAAATGGTCAGTAAAAGCCGACAGGGGTTCCAGTAAGGACCCCAGCCCTGAGATGATAGGGCGGCCAGGGGGAGGGTGCACCTTCTTGTGTACCTTGGGTAAAATGTAGAAGTACGGTATAGTGGCAGTGGAATTAACCAGGTATTGTGCTTCATTAGAAGTGATCCAGCCGTTGGCACTGGCTTCATTGACTAAGATCCGGATCATCTGAAGTAGACGGGTGGTGGGATCTTCGGCAAGGGGTTGATAGAAATTGGTGTTACCCAACTGTCTTAAACATTCAGAACGGTAGGCAGTGGTGTCCATCAAGACAGTGGCGCCACCCTTGTCTGCTGGTTTGATAATTATGGTATCATCAGAAGTGAGGGAGTTTAATGCCAGGCGTTCTGACTTGGTGAGGTTCTGATATTGGCGGTTAGTGGAGCCGCTGAAGGAAGATACTTGAGAGGTCACTGCTTTCTCGAAGGTGAGAACCTGTGGAGGAATTTGGCTTGGCAAAGGATTAAAAGAGGATTTAATTCGTAAGCCCGTGTTCAAGTCATGATCGCTCGGCGGGTGATTTTTTCACCCGATGTGCACAGTTTGCACACACAGTTCTCTTAACCTGCCGTGGGTTCTTTCTTCTGACTCCCTGGTTGAGACTCCCTCGACTTTGTCTGCTCTTCACTTAGTCATTCTCACAATCATGGCAGAACGCCTTGGTTTAACGTTCAATGACACAATAGCTCAAGCTATCCTTGATACACCTAGTATCATGGACACCTTCCAAAGTCCCCCTATCAGTGCAGAGGTCGATTGGACTAAGGTCCTCACCCTTAAGAAATCACACTCTCGTATTTACATTCATGGGGCCATCATGACCGAATACTTGAGAGCCAACTGTGCCCCGACGGGACTAATTGTGACAAACGCTCCTAGATTGTTCTTGGACGATAAAATCTTCCTCAATGATTGGTCCCTCATAGCGTGGAAATGTACCAGAGACTGGCTCATCCTCATCATAAACACGGCCAAACGTGTTGCTGACGCTGTGTTGATTGAGATACAGGCTTTGGAATCCCAAATAAAAGTGACACTCACTGGTGCGCTGTTTAAGAAACAACAAGAAGAGTCCAGTAAACATAATAAAGAGTTCAAAGATACTGTTCTGATGACCAAGATTACTAAATTCAAAAAAGATCTGGCCCGCTTTTCAATGGAGAAAGTATACCCATACACAAGTGCTGACTACGCTCCACCTCAATTCAACCGACAGGGCCGCAAGTATGGGTCTAACTACTCCACATCGGGCAGTGATGATTGGTCCAGTGGATCAGACACTGCCTCAGGCGAAGAATCCTCACAAAGAGGGAATAAAAGGAGAGGCGGTGCAAACAGGAGAAACCAGAGGGGTACACCCAACCACATGCACCCTTCCCAATGGTGGCCGCATGCTGGTTACAACTACCCTCCGTTTCCACCATTTGGACAACCCCCTCCTTTTGGACAACCTTGTCCCTATCCCCCGCCTCCACAAATGTACTCTAACCAGCCTTTTTTAGGGTTTGGCCGAGGACGATCCAGGGGAAGGAGACGGAACCAAGTCCAATGGCAGGACCAACAACAAGGGAATCTACCATTGAACCCGAGGAACACTCCAGTCGCTCCGAGCACGAGCGCGACCTAGTTATTAATTTATCTAGTAGAATCCTCACAGCTGACGAGAACTCTCTTCTTAATAAAGGTCTTGGCTTTGTTCCGTCCTTCAAAGGAGACATGTTCTCCATCCACCAGGAACTTGCCCAATTCTTTAGGAAAATTCGTTTGAATTTCTTCTTCAGAGCAGAATCCCTCAGCTCGCCGAGCGATCATGACTTGAACACGGGCTTACGAATTAAATCCTCTTTTAATCCTTTGCCAAGCCAAATTCCTCCACAGGTTCTCACCTTCGAGAAAGCAGTGACCTCTCAAGTATCTTCCTTCAGCGGCTCCACTAACCGCCAATATCAGAACCTCACCAAGTCAGAACGCCTGGCATTAAACTCCCTCACTTCTGATGATACCATAATTATCAAACCAGCAGACAAGGGTGGCGCCACTGTCTTGATGGACACCACTGCCTACCGTTCTGAATGTTTAAGACAGTTGGGTAACACCAATTTCTATCAACCCCTTGCCGAAGATCCCACCACCCGTCTACTTCAGACGATCCGGATCTTAGTCAATGAAGCCAGTGCCAACGGCTGGATCACTTCTAATGAAGCACAATACCTGGTTAATTCCACTGCCACTATACCGTACTTCTACATTTTACCCAAGGTACACAAGAAGGTGCACCCTCCCCCTGGCCGCCCTATCATCTCAGGGCTGGGGTCCTTACTGGAACCCCTGTCGGCTTTTACTGACCATTTCCTTCGTCCCTTAGTGTCGAAGATGCCTACCTACCTCAAGGACACCAAGGATATTCTCATCCTCCTTACGGATTTGTCCTTTGATTGCACTACTGACTTTCTTGTATCATTTGATGTGGAGTCGCTGTACACTTGTATCCCGCAGGATGAAACTTTATCTGTCATTGAATCTCTCCTGCTTGCAGATCCTCCTGACTCCATTACTCCAGTCTCTTTCATCATGTCATGTGCCAGACTTGCAATGAAAGAGAACTTCTTCCAATTCGAGGACCAGCTATTCTTGCAAGTATCAGGTACATCAATGGGGAGCATTTTTGCTCCCAGCCTGGCGAACCTGTACGTTCATGTTTTTGAAGAACAACATGTCCTCAATACTACCAACCCATATAGGGATCACATCACGATTTGGAAGAGGTACATAGATGATGTGTTTGTGCTGTGGCAGGGATCCCTGTCCTCCCTCTTGGCCTTCAAAGACTGGCTCAACAACTGTGACCCCTTTTTGAAATTCACTTGCGAGTACTCCAAGACTCACTTACCCTTTCTCGACATCCTCATCACCCCATCGGAAGGGCATTTGGGCACTGAGCTATACAGAAAGCCCATGGCGGTGAACGCTCTTTTAAAGTATGACAGCTTTCACCCACGAGCTCTGCGTGACAATCTGCCCTTCGGCCAATTCCTGCGCCTTAAACGGAATTGTTCCTCTAGCGACAAATACAAGGAACACGCCAACAATCTCTCTAAGCAATTGCAGGCTAGAGACTACCCTAAACATCTCATTCGGAGGGCTTCTAAACGAGCTGCTAACAACAACCGAGAGGCTCTGTTAGAACCCAAGACTCCTAAAGCATCCGAAAACAGACTCACGTGTGTCCACACCTATTGCCAATTTTCCAATAAACTCAAGAAAATCATTCTTTCCAATTGGAAGATTCTTAATATAGGTGAGGTTGGGCTACCCCAACCCCTTTTTGCGTTTAAACGCAGCAGCAATATCAGGGACCAATTGGTACATACCCGCCCACGCATTAATCAGAGATGCACCCAACCTACCTTGTGGGGTCTCCCTCCAGTTGTGGGCCATTACCCTTGCGGTTCTTGTGCTGCATGCAGCCTTACCTCTGTGACCAAGGAGATTGACATTGGCACTGGCCGACCCTGGATTTTGAGGAGCCATACGAACTGCAACAGCTCCCATCTGATCTATTTGATCACCTGCCCTTGCGAGTTGAGATACATCGGCATGACCACCCGCCGTATTAAAACCCGTATTCTGGAACACAAGAGCACGATACGGTGTGGCCGCACCTCCACCAAACTTACTAACCACTTTTTGGAGGTTAAACATGCCCCTGATGACTTACATTGGACCGTCATTGACAAACCCCACATACCACCACACCTTACAGACAGCTCCGCTTTCCTTTTTAAACGAGAGCAGAGGTGGGTGTATAAACTACAAACACATGTTCGGGGACTTAATGACGATATCCCTTGGCTATCATTATAAACGCACTTAGCCTGTCCGTTTGACCTTGTTTCATACTTCTGAGTGGGACACTCGTGATCCAGCCCACATCATATCCTTGCTTTCTTCCCCCCGCATCCACTGGCGTTTACACCTTTGGCCGTGATTTTTGTTCCATAACCGTCTGCCCCACAGCCCGTGGCCTCCCTGGGACATTACACACAAGCATTTTTTTGGTGTTCTTTACTTCCGCCCGTATTCCCCAAGATGACTCGCACCTTTCAGAGCAACACGTGCCTTGAGAGCCGTCATTCTAAATCTGACGGCGGCTTCCGCATTCCGCAAGCGCACCGCGTCATCTCCCTGACTCCCCAGGTGTATCGAGTCAGCGATATTTTGACAGCGTCATTCCTGCCCTGTCATTTCCATCAACAGCCAGTTGCGTGTGACAGCGTTTTGTATTGGCTCCCACTCCAGCATGTGTACTACACCTGCCACGCCATTGGCCCCTTCCACCGGCAGTTTTTTCATTTCTTCCGCCTCCGTCCAATCACACGGGACCTCCGGCTGCAGGCTCATTCCAGCCTGGTTCCCCGACGGACAGGTAGGCTCCTACGCTGTCGGTGTTTGCGTTCATTCAAAGGCGCTTATCTTTTAGCATGGTATTTCCTCGCCTCAATCTTGGTCTGCCTCTGTACGGATCTGCATTATCCGTGATCACTCTGACTATCTGCCCTTTTGCAGCCTTGTTTTAATTGTCACAATGATCTCACCGAGCTCATTTTGTGTGCAGACTCTGCCCCGGGCAGTTCTCCCTAGTTTTCAGCTGTTTTTCCCACCTCTTTGACACTTGCTCAATTTTTGTAAGTCCCTTCACCAGTCCTTACATTTCCATTCCAGAGCGGTGTTCCTTCCTGAGCGGTTGCCAGGTGGAGGTCCTCTTACCACCCAGTTTGATCGGGTGAGTTGGACCATGCTTCAAGTCTATATTTATACATTTTTCCTATTTATCACGACTGAGCATATTGGTTCTATTTCCACACTGTCTCCTCTTTATCTGTTATCTAGGTGCTGCTTGTTTCGCTGAAGAGACTTGCACTCTACAATCAAGTTGAGGGTGCATACCATATCCTTTGTCATGTTTTTTTTTTTTTTTTTTCCCTGCAGTAGCTTCTAGGTCCTGATGAAAGCCTAGCCTAGTCAGGCGTTATGGCTGAAACATGTCGACCACATTCTTTCACGTTGCTTCATTGATCAGACTAGATTAGTGTTGCCCCCACTTCTTTTTAATCTAACATCGGGACGGCATTGTCTAACAGAAGTCCTCTGGCCGTCCCGTCACTAGTTTTAATACACCTACTTTTTTCACTACTACTAGCACTGCAATCCCCACTCACTTTAGGCTCATTTTTGATTTATTCCATTGTTTGGTGCATATCAATCATAGCACAAAGGACTCACATCTCACATAAGGGCGCTGCCTGCCCTGGGAGATTTTGAGATTTTCTTTGGGATGAAAATCCCATGTGATGGGGTTCTACCCTCGGTGATTACATGACCTTGGTATTGGAGCTTCCTCCATTTTCACTACGTACATTAGGCTTTCTCTCCTCACCCCACATACCACCTATTTCCCTTTACCTTTAGACCCCAGGATTCCTGTTGTGTTATATGTACTTCTATGGGGGAATCAATCCTGTGCGGTCTCTAAACTTGCTCCCTCCGACCCTCTGGTGCCCAACCGTTTCTTATTAGGTTTCATGTACAGCTTTCTGGCTGTGGGTCTATTTTGAGCACATTTTTTGTGCCTTTAACTGTCTTGCAAAAACTATATGTATTTTTGCTGGGTGATTTTTTCACCCGATGTGCACAGTTTGCACACACAGTTCTCTTAACCTGCCGTGGGTTCTTTCTTCTGACTCCCTGGTTGAGACTCCCTCGACTTTGTCTGCTCTTCACTTAGTCATTCTCACAATCATGGCAGAACGCCTTGGTTTAACGTTCGATGACACAATAGCTCAAGCTATCCTTGATACACCTAGTATCATGGACACCTTCCAAAGTCCCCCTATCAGTGCAGAGGTCGATTGGACTAAGGTCCTCACCCTTAAGAAATCACACTCTCGTATTTACATTCATGGGGCCATCATGACCGAATACTTGAGAGCCAACTGTGCCCCGACGGGACTAATTGTGACAAACGCTCCTAGATTGTTCTTGGACGATAAAATCTTCCTCAATGATTGGTCCCTCATAGCGTGGAAATGTACCAGAGACTGGCTCATCCTCATCATAAACACGGCCAAACGTGTTGCTGACGCTGTGTTGATTGAGATACAGGCTTTGGAATCCCAAATAAAAGTGACACTCACTGGTGCGCTGTTTAAGAAACAACAAGAAGAGTCCAGTAAACATAATAAAGAGTTCAAAGATACTGTTCTGATGACCAAGATTACTAAATTCAAAAAAGATCTGGCCCGCTTTTCAATGGAGAAAGTATACCCATACACAAGTGCTGACTACGCTCCACCTCAATTCAACCGACAGGGCCGCAAGTATGGGTCTAACTACTCCACATCGGGCAGTGATGATTGGTCCAGTGGATCAGACACTGCCTCAGGCGAAGAATCCTCACAAAGAGGGAATAAAAGGAGAGGCGGTGCAAACAGGAGAAACCAGAGGGGTACACCCAACCACATGCACCCTTCCCAATGGTGGCCGCATGCTGGTTACAACTACCCTCCGTTTCCACCATTTGGACAACCCCCTCCTTTTGGACAACCTTGTCCCTATCCCCCGCCTCCACAAATGTACTCTAACCAGCCTTTTTTAGGGTTTGGCCGAGGACGATCCAGGGGAAGGAGACGGAACCAAGTCCAATGGCAGGACCAACAACAAGGGAATCTACCATTGAACCCGAGGAACACTCCAGTCGCTCCGAGCACGAGCGCGACCTAGTTATTAATTTATCTAGTAGAATCCTCACAGCTGACGAGAACTCTCTTCTTAATAAAGGTCTTGGCTTTGTTCCGTCCTTCAAAGGAGACATGTTCTCCATCCACCAGGAACTTGCCCAATTCTTTAGGAAAATTCGTTTGAATTTCTTCTTCAGAGCAGAATCCCTCAGCTCGCCGAGCGATCATGACTTGAACACGGGCTTACGAATTAAATCCTCTTTTAATCCTTTGCCAAGCCAAATTCCTCCACAGGTTCTCACCTTCGAGAAAGCAGTGACCTCTCAAGTATCTTCCTTCAGCGGCTCCACTAACCGCCAATATCAGAACCTCACCAAGTCAGAACGCCTGGCATTAAACTCCCTCACTTCTGATGATACCATAATTATCAAACCAGCAGACAAGGGTGGCGCCACTGTCTTGATGGACACCACTGCCTACCGTTCTGAATGTTTAAGACAGTTGGGTAACACCAATTTCTATCAACCCCTTGCCGAAGATCCCACCACCCGTCTACTTCAGACGATCCGGATCTTAGTCAATGAAGCCAGTGCCAACGGCTGGATCACTTCTAATGAAGCACAATACCTGGTTAATTCCACTGCCACTATACCGTACTTCTACATTTTACCCAAGGTACACAAGAAGGTGCACCCTCCCCCTGGCCGCCCTATCATCTCAGGGCTGGGGTCCTTACTGGAACCCCTGTCGGCTTTTACTGACCATTTCCTTCGTCCCTTAGTGTCGAAGATGCCTACCTACCTCAAGGACACCAAGGATATTCTCATCCTCCTTACGGATTTGTCCTTTGATTGCACTACTGACTTTCTTGTATCATTTGATGTGGAGTCGCTGTACACTTGTATCCCGCAGGATGAAACTTTATCTGTCATTGAATCTCTCCTGCTTGCAGATCCTCCTGACTCCATTACTCCAGTCTCTTTCATCATGTCATGTGCCAGACTTGCAATGAAAGAGAACTTCTTCCAATTCGAGGACCAGCTATTCTTGCAAGTATCAGGTACATCAATGGGGAGCATTTTTGCTCCCAGCCTGGCGAACCTGTACGTTCATGTTTTTGAAGAACAACATGTCCTCAATACTACCAACCCATATAGGGATCACATCACGATTTGGAAGAGGTACATAGATGATGTGTTTGTGCTGTGGCAGGGATCCCTGTCCTCCCTCTTGGCCTTCAAAGACTGGCTCAACAACTGTGACCCCTTTTTGAAATTCACTTGCGAGTACTCCAAGACTCACTTACCCTTTCTCGACATCCTCATCACCCCATCGGAAGGGCATTTGGGCACTGAGCTATACAGAAAGCCCATGGCGGTGAACGCTCTTTTAAAGTATGACAGCTTTCACCCACGAGCTCTGCGTGACAATCTGCCCTTCGGCCAATTCCTGCGCCTTAAACGGAATTGTTCCTCTAGCGACAAATACAAGGAACACGCCAACAATCTCTCTAAGCAATTGCAGGCTAGAGACTACCCTAAACATCTCATTCGGAGGGCTTCTAAACGAGCTGCTAACAACAACCGAGAGGCTCTGTTAGAACCCAAGACTCCTAAAGCATCCGAAAACAGACTCACGTGTGTCCACACCTATTGCCAATTTTCCAATAAACTCAAGAAAATCATTCTTTCCAATTGGAAGATTCTTAATATAGGTGAGGTTGGGCTACCCCAACCCCTTTTTGCGTTTAAACGCAGCAGCAATATCAGGGACCAATTGGTACATACCCGCCCACGCATTAATCAGAGATGCACCCAACCTACCTTGTGGGGTCTCCCTCCAGTTGTGGGCCATTACCCTTGCGGTTCTTGTGCTGCATGCAGCCTTACCTCTGTGACCAAGGAGATTGACATTGGCACTGGCCGACCCTGGATTTTGAGGAGCCATACGAACTGCAACAGCTCCCATCTGATCTATTTGATCACCTGCCCTTGCGAGTTGAGATACATCGGCATGACCACCCGCCGTATTAAAACCCGTATTCTGGAACACAAGAGCACGATACGGTGTGGCCGCACCTCCACCAAACTTACTAACCACTTTTTGGAGGTTAAACATGCCCCTGATGACTTACATTGGACCGTCATTGACAAACCCCACATACCACCACACCTTACAGACAGCTCCGCTTTCCTTTTTAAACGAGAGCAGAGGTGGGTGTATAAACTACAAACACATGTTCGGGGACTTAATGACGATATCCCTTGGCTATCGTTATAAACGCACTTAGCCTGTCCGTTTGACCTTGTTTCATACTTCTGAGTGGGACACTCGTGATCCAGCCCACATCATATCCTTGCTTTCTTCCCCCCGCATCCACTGGCGTTTACACCTTTGGCCGTGATTTTTGTTCCATAACCGTCTGCCCCACAGCCCGTGGCCTCCCTGGGACATTACACACAAGCATTTTTTTGGTGTTCTTTACTTCCGCCCGTATTCCCCAAGATGACTCGCACCTTTCAGAGCAACACGTGCCTTGAGAGCCGTCATTCTAAATCTGACGGCGGCTTCCGCATTCCGCAAGCGCACCGCGTCATCTCCCTGACTCCCCAGGTGTATCGAGTCAGCGATATTTTGACAGCGTCATTCCTGCCCTGTCATTTCCATCAACAGCCAGTTGCGTGTGACAGCGTTTTGTATTGGCTCCCACTCCAGCATGTGTACTACACCTGCCACGCCATTGGCCCCTTCCACCGGCAGTTTTTTCATTTCTTCCGCCTCCGTCCAATCACACGGGACCTCCGGCTGCAGGCTCATTCCAGCCTGGTTCCCCGACGGACAGGTAGGCTCCTACGCTGTCGGTGTTTGCGTTCATTCAAAGGCGCTTATCTTTTAGCATGGTATTTCCTCGCCTCAATCTTGGTCTGCCTCTGTACGGATCTGCATTATCCGTGATCACTCTGACTATCTGCCCTTTTGCAGCCTTGTTTTAATTGTCACAATGATCTCACCGAGCTCATTTTGTGTGCAGACTCTGCCCCGGGCAGTTCTCCCTAGTTTTCAGCTGTTTTTCCCACCTCTTTGACACTTGCTCAATTTTTGTAAGTCCCTTCACCAGTCCTTACATTTCCATTCCAGAGCGGTGTTCCTTCCTGAGCGGTTGCCAGGTGGAGGTCCTCTTACCACCCAGTTTGATCGGGTGAGTTGGACCATGCTTCAAGTCTATATTTATACATTTTTCCTATTTATCACGACTGAGCATATTGGTTCTATTTCCACACTGTCTCCTCTTTATCTGTTATCTAGGTGCTGCTTGTTTCGCTGAAGAGACTTGCACTCTACAATCAAGTTGAGGGTGCATACCATATCCTTTGTCATGTTTTTTTTTTTTTTTTTTTTTTTCCCTGCAGTAGCTTCTAGGTCCTGATGAAAGCCTAGCCTAGTCAGGCGTTATGGCTGAAACATGTCGACCACATTCTTTCACGTTGCTTCATTGATCAGACTAGATTAGTGTTGCCCCCACTTCTTTTTAATCTAACATCGGGACGGCATTGTCTAACAGAAGTCCTCTGGCCGTCCCGTCACTAGTTTTAATACACCTACTTTTTTCACTACTACTAGCACTGCAATCCCCACTCACTTTAGGCTCATTTTTGATTTATTCCATTGTTTGGTGCATATCAATCATAGCACAAAGGACTCACATCTCACATAAGGGCGCTGCCTGCCCTGGGAGATTTTGAGATTTTCTTTGGGATGAAAATCCCATGTGATGGGGTTCTACCCTCGGTGATTACATGACCTTGGTATTGGAGCTTCCTCCATTTTCACTACGTACATTAGGCTTTCTCTCCTCACCCCACATACCACCTATTTCCCTTTACCTTTAGACCCCAGGATTCCTGTTGTGTTATATGTACTTCTATGGGGGAATCAATCCTGTGCGGTCTCTAAACTTGCTCCCTCCGACCCTCTGGTGCCCAACCGTTTCTTATTAGGGCCTGATACTACCCTTTGGTTGCCTGCACTTTACAAATGACATGCACGTTATAGCACTTGACAGACACGTTCCGAAATCTGCAATGTGTTTGAGGAAGTGCTTTGCAGCTACACAACAAGAGACAGGTCACAAGCTCCTGCAACTCAAAGGTAGATAAATTGAGAAACTGAGCGATTTGCCTTGGAGAACAATGTGGACCATTAATACAGCCCCTGCTGACCTTCCTGGATGGGAGTTCCTCAGGCTTCGGTACCAAAAGGCAAGTCACTGAGAGTTTTAAGGAGCCTGGAGTCACTGTGAAACTGCAGGTCGGTGTGGTCGCTAGCGCGTGCTTACAAATATTTCAACTTCGAAGAAAAATTCACTAATTTCTTCCCATGTCAAACCATTCTTCTGTAGTCACTGTTTTGATCTCTCCAAAGTAGACTACTGCAACAGTCTGTATTTAAGAATGCCTGTTTGTCTACAGAAATCCTACAATGCATGCAAAACTCTGTAGTCAACACAGCATGCAACTTATAGAAATCCAACCAAATTTCAGAGACACAGAGAGAACTATATTGGGTGGGATTTGAACAGAGGGTTTATTTGCGTCACTTACCAGATGTTTCGCAAGCCAAAGAGCTAATCCCTTACATCCCACTATGTGTACATCTACTGTGTGCTCTGTGTGTCAAGAGAATTTTTGCGGAAGGATGTTACTTTTGAAACATAGCCTGAATTTCTGGAATGACGTCCACTGATTCAAGCTATATTGACAATCAGTTGAAGATTAGAAAACAGCTAAAAAAAAAATGTTTCATTACCTTCTGTCATGATTTTTTTTTCTCTACTATGTGCTCTTGCCTCGATTGTCTGAGTGCTATGGAGCATTCTAGGTGTTGGCACACTTTAGAAATAAGTTAAAAAAAAAACAAGCCACTGCTCCTCTGAGTGGAACCAAGCTCTTACAATCCAGATGTTGCCTGGAATGTAAACACTGCAACAATTGAGCAGTAGTCACGTTGGATTCGCGACTACTGCCAAAAATGAGAAATAAAACGACGCAAGGGCTCCCACACTATTTTTCATTTGGGCCTCCGGGTGGAGAGCACACAGGTCCCCCTCCTCGGACTGTTCAATGCCACGGGCCTGCCACCTCCCTGGGACAGCCACATAATTATATGCAGGGGAGCCTCGTGGCTCCCCCGTGGACCACCACCTCTCCGGGGCACAAATGTTATATTAAAATAATGCAGGGAAGGCCATACAGCCTTCCACGCTGCCCCGGGGCCCACCACCACCCAAGAGCACTTTATATTAGGAATGCTGGGGGGGCCATCGTCCTGCCCCCCCCGCATCCCTCTGCACCACCACCTCCCAGGGGTACAAATAGAATTAAGGGGGTCAGTTGCGGATCCTCAGCCCAGGGGACCACCACCTACCTGGGGCTTAAGAAAGGTGGGGGGTGCACAGCCCCCTCCCGGAGCCAAGTGATGGCCCTGGGGACAGCCACCCCGAGGGCCGGCTCCAACAATGCCCCGGGGTGCCCACCCCAGGGACATTGTAGTTTGCTATGGCATGGCGGGAGCACCGCCATGCCATAACATTGTGACCCGCTGTTTACTGAGCTAACTATAACTCGCACCCCCACAATGCACACCTTATGATCTCACATAATACATCAGTCATGACATGGTTAGTGACATCACTGATAACATCTCAAATGACATCACTGATGACATTATCCAGTGAATCTATGACGCATCCACTCACACCCCCATATACCTTTCATACACCCACTCCAACTTACACACTACCATTCTCAAACCCATTCACACACCCATATCAGTACTTACACAGCTACTCACTGATTCATAGATCAGCACACACACACTCACTCACCCATACACCCACTCATACACCCACTCACTCATCAATTCAGCCATTAACATATCCACTCATACACCCATACAGCCACTCACACACTAAGTCATCACCCATAGAGATACTCACACACCTAGTCACTCACACATACAATCACATAGCCACTTACTCACCCATACAGTTACACACACCCACTTACTTACTCACACAAATGCTAACACATACTCACTCGGTATGCATACGGTCACTGACAGAAGCGCACACAAACCCATATAGCCACTCGCACATTCACTCACCCATACAGTCCCTCCTATACCCCATCACTCACCGATTTTGCTTTTTACATACCCAGTTACTCACTCATATACCACTGACACATCCACTCACCCACACAGCCATACACATACTCACCCATACAGCCCCTCACACACACACACACTACAGCCACGGACTCACCCACTCACTCATTCATGCAGGCAGACACACACCCTCACCCACCCACAAAGACACTCATACAGCCAGACAGGTAGTCCGACAACCAATCACCCATACAGCCACTTATGTACCCACTCACGAACTAATAAGGCTACTTAGACACCAACTGACAGACTGATGCAGACATTCACACAAACTAGTCATTCACCCATACATTCACTGAGACACTTAATCACTCACTTATACAGTTAGTCCCGCACCCACTGAATCATCCATACAGGCACTCATACACCCACTGATTCACCAAAACACCTTGGTATATATATTTAATACTCAAACTTTTAAAAAACATACACAGTCACCGGATTATATCATCAGTGATATCATTTGAGATGTCATCAGTGATGTCACTTACTATGTCATAAGTGATGTAATATGTGAGGTCATAAGCAGTGCACAGTGGGGGCACGAGTTATAGTGTGCTCACGGCTGAATTTCACTGGTTTTGTACGAGTGAAATCTGACCCTACCTATAAAGTCCCTGTAACCTTTGTTTTTTTGTGTGTGAATTTCTAAGGTTTTTTAAATTCTATTTTCTAACTATAACGTACCTGTGACCTTTGTTTTTTTCCAGTGAATAACACACACGCGCACACCCACACACACATATATATATATATATATATATATATATATATATACACACTTGAAATAAAAAAAAAAATAATATATATCAAGAAAGTTGTGGTTATGCTGGCATGCTACCATGTCGTTGGTGGTGCAAGAAAGTATATTGCTACCGCAAGCACCTTCAAACATTCCCGAAACTCCCATATGGAAGTGAGCTTGCACTCGAAGGCAGGAGAAATTAAAATCTTTTTAATTGATCTGGCCTCACCGGACACAGACAAGGGTAATACATAGAGAGACGCGTTTCGGCAGTGCCTTTCTCAATCTAAAATGCTCCATGTTGGGACTCAATTTAAACATTTGGAACAGTAAACATACACAATGCACTACACTTTAGCAGCTTCAATAATAATCACGTGTGAAAGTCTAAAACATTTCAACATAATGCATCACATTACAGTGCCTCAATTAGAAATTGGCACGTAAAGAAAGCTCTTGAATGAGCAACTATACAATGATGTTCAGCCAGCGCCACTGAGCACTATTCGTGTGATTGGTAAAGTCCGCTTCTGTTACAATTTTCCACCACATATCACAATTGGCATACAGGAAAACACAAACTGGAATTTAATTTAAGCCCTCAGTCGCAACGTGAGAGTCTTTATTGTAAATGTCTTTATCTAAAATAAACATGTTTAAATAACGGCTGCACCATAGCTGCCAAGGTTCCAGATTGCTATGTGTGACATTTTCCTAATTTCAATGTAATTATGTGTGACATTTCAACGACTAGGAGTTATCTCACGGATGTCAATTGTTAAGACCAATTGGACTGCGGGTCACCGCTATATGAATGTAGTAATATCAATGTTTAGCCTGCCCAGGTAGAGGGACCCGATTTCCCTGCTCAGCTTACAGCCACAGTTCTTGCCCTTGCAGCCAACTGGCTCTAGTGGCGCCCTCAAGTACAAGTATTGGGAAGTCTTGTATTCTCGGTGGTGTGGGGAAAACTAAAGCGCTGCTCATGGCCTGCAAGGGGGAGGGGCCGATATTGCAGTCCAAATCCTCTGGTACCGCTATCAAAGGTGTCCCGATTAACCGGAAGGGCAGTGGTGGTGCCAACTCATAACCTGCCCCACAAATATGCAGTGATCTAAGGATGTGGCGGGCAGAAGTGCATAAATGCTGGTCGCCCATAAAATTTACCCTGAATCCATGCAGTGTGGTCTCGTTGGCGGGTGCGCCGGTCCCAGCCCCGCAGCCAGTGGCACAGATTAGCTGCCTAAGTCACCTCATGACACACAACTCGCAGAGAGACACCTCCCCAGCACGGGGCAATGATTGAGGGGCAAGCCTCAGACACAAATAGCTGGGCGGCAGCCTGAGAGTGAGCCAGGGAGCTGTTTACATTGTCTCGTGAAAACTACAGTGTGAGTGATGACCAGTATTTCAAGTGTGACATTTTTAGTACACAGTCTGACTCACCTTACAAGCCGCTGTAATTTGGTTAAGGTTTAAACGGTCGTGGCCGCGCCACCTGGGTATTAAGACTTGGCTTAGCAGAGCAGCTCAGTGGTGTGCACTGGGCTCCAGCAGCCACCATAGTCGTGTAGTTCGGTCTCGTCGTGGGGAGGATCATTATGGATTCTAAAATTTCACCGCAGCCTCCCACAACTTTATCATGAGGAAATGCAGCCTGAACCACCCGAAGCGCTCACGCCACTTATAACTCTGCGTCACGAGTGCTAACATCACGGTAGCCACTGGGCACTACCAGTCGCATGAAGGGAATGCCGCGCAGTCATGTCGGGAAATAGCTTATTGTTACTTTGTAGCACTGCAGCTCAGTACAATCAGCCCCCAAGCCTGCTGAGAGCAGTACACCTGCCCGGGCGAAGCTGCCACTCCAGCTTTTAGTTTCAGTCACCCTTGCATTGCTGAATTATTTAGCAGCACTTCATCTTCATGACAGTGGACGCAGGCTACGCCTCTATTGCATGACTTTGCATTTCAGTGCAGTGATGCGACCACCACACTGAAATGCGTTCGTCTAACGCCTGATGCGTGGTACTTGGCTGGGCGGCTGCACTTAACAGCTGAGCTGTCTTTCAATCACTGAGAGCTTTAAAGGAAAGGATTTACAGTGTCCAGGGGTGTGATACCTTGGTTTTTAACTGTGCTCGGTTGTGTTTTTTCCTCTTTACTGAAAATGTCAATAAAAAGATTGGGAAAAAGTATTCCCCATTTTTCAGCCCCTCTGCCCTGTCCCTCCCATATTTACTACTAATATATCTTTGTACTTACTTGTGCGGAGACCTGCACAGTCGGGGTGGAGACCTGTGCACAGAAAGGATAGAAGACATGGGGCGGAGACCTCTGCACAGAAAAGATAGAAGATACGGGGTGGAGACCTCTCCACAGAAAGGATAGAAGACATGGGCGGAGACCTCTGCACAGAAAAGATAGAAGACACTGCGGTGGAGACTTTCGCTTTTACATTTGTGAATAGTATTTTGTAGTACGTTAACAGTCCTATTGCAGTACTACTAACATGCTGCAGAATACAGTTTGTGAATAGGCCCCAATGTGTTTTGTGTGGGCAGTCTCAGTGAATGAATATATCCTATACTAAGAGATTAAGCCACTGTAGCCCACAATGGTGGGCCCAGTTCCTGTCTCAAGGCTTAAATTACTCAACTACCTGGAAGGCAAAAGAGATGCTTTGAACTTCAAGTCTCTATTTTTTTAAAGCCAACTTTAGACTCTAGTTCTATGCCACATAGAGCTTAAGAGATAACGTTCTCTTCAAATTAACCAACAGTGGAACTTTAGAGTTTATTTATGTGCCATATAGAGCTTAAAAAAAGACTTTCACTTTTAACTAACCAACAGTGGAACTGAAGAATGTCAGACATCCTCTAACAAAGTCCATGCACTTTAATGGGCATCATAGACATATTGTCTTTTCTGGTATCCGGTCTTCTGTTCTAGTCTGGTGGGGAATGTTGTGGGTCATGATGGATGTGTGAGGTCACTAGTATGTGTTCTATCCCTGTTTACTTGGAGTTTCACCCCACAGCTGGCGGCTGAGCTGGTTACATCCTAAGTTCTGATGGGGTTCCCTTACTTCGAAATTGTTCCTAAAGTAAAGCACCTATTCCTGTACCTGCTTGCCTCTTGAGTCTCCTCACCAACTTGCAACCTAAATGAAGAAATGGCAATGAGGATGGGATTCGAACCCCTGCATGCAAAGTGAATGGGAAAATTAATGTGGAGATTGTTTCGTTTTTTCTTCCGCCAAAACACACTGTAACAGATTTCCCTTTTTCTTGCTGTAGTAGGGAGTGCGGGCCTGCAGGCCCCAGGTTATTAGTGCCCATGTGCTGTTTGAGTGGAGGGTGAGTTCTCTGCTGGGTTATAGGCCCCTGTGCTGGTTGAGAGGAGGGTGATTTCTCTGCTGGGTTGAAGGCCCCTCTGCTGTTTGAGTGGAGGGTAAGTTCTCTGCTGGGTTGAAGGCCCCTGTGCTGGTTGAGAGGAGGGTGAGTTCTCTGCTGGGTTGAAGGCCCCTGTGCTGGTTGAGAGGAGGGTGAGTTCTCTCCTGGGTTGAAGGCCCCTGTGCTGGTTGAGAGGAGGGTGTGATCTCCACAGGGTTGAATTCCCAGGTGCTGTGTGCGTGGAGGATGCACAAATCACTGGATTGAAGGCTCATGGACTATTTGTGTGGAGTGTACATACTATACTGGATGTGATGCCCACGTAGATTATTGTGTTAAAGTTATATTTGTTTGTGTGGGTCCTGCCTGGGTCCTGTTAGAAGGGGTGTGCAAGTTTGTATGTGTCGCCACGTGTCCTGTAAGAAGTTGTATGTGGTCGTGTTTGGTTTTGAGGTCATTTCGTGCACTCTGCATGTGCTCTACATTACATAATGTTCTACTTTACTTTCATTGTTTCAGCAACATTTGTGTATTACAAGTCAAATAAGTTGTGTTATTTTAGTTAGGCAATTATGTGTTCTCTTTCTTTTCTTTTAAGTTCATGTACTTTGAGGAGCTGCAGTTGTGGTAGTAATCTTTATTTTGAATGTGTAAAAAACATCCATAAAAGCATAACAAACGTCAGACAGCGTTATATAATACTTATCTTAGGATAAAAGAGAACTGCTATAGTCAGTTAAAATACACAGACAGTATTAAAAAAGGAGCTGCAGTTCTTTGTGAGGAGGACAATGTGTGGTAACCTGTCTTCAGTTATAATGGTGTGGAATGCCATGAGTCATAAGGAATGTGTGATGTCATTAGTTTGTGTTCTAACATGCGTGCACAAATCTTTAGGAAATTGAATGTGAAGTGGACCTTCAAAATTACAATATCAGCGTATCATTGACCAGATGCTAATCGTTATCAAAAATATTTTTATTCATTCAACAATATTATGTTTTTCTTATTTTTTTGTTAAAAATCAGAACAAATACAATATATACATATACAAAAGATCTTTTTTTTAGTTCATTGCACACCACGTGATTGATATATTTATATAGGGGTTCTCACTAAAGTTTTTCAGACATACTCCCACATTCATCCACTGCCTATCTCATCATGGGTTTAATACCACTATGATACATAAATTCTAAAACAGTTTTTGTCCTTTAGGCAAACCATGGATTGTCCAATATATTCATTGGAAGTAGCCTCTAATTTTCATATAGGGTGTCTTCCTGGCTCCTGGTGGTGTTCCCATACTTGCAACTTGTTTATTAATACAGTACTTGTTTCTGTACTTGTCTGCCTGCTATGTCTCCTTACAAATGTTCAACTCCAAAGGCAATAGTTTCCTAACTCAAATTTGATGAAAAAGGCATTAAAAGATCATCAACGTAAATAAGGAATTCGAGTGCCCCCCATTTTGAACGAAAATGACTGTGTTATGTCCACTCTCGCCATTAATATTTGCACTGGTGCTAGAACCATTGGCGACATGGATTCGGGGGATCCGCTTCTTAGAGGACTCAAATGGATGGATGAGTGGGAATATCTAATCTCCTTATATGCAGACAACATATTACTTTACCTGGCCAACCCATATTCCTCCATGCACAGAGTTCTGCATATATTTTCCCTCTTCCAAAAATATTCAGGTTATACTATTAATTGGGACAAGTCGCTCATAAATGTCCTAAGCGGCCAGGCTATCAAACTCCCTAGAATTCGCTCGGCTCAAAAAGTAGCAGATGGGTTTCAATATCTAGGGATTTATGTTACAACAGACCCAACAGTCTTTTATGAGCGTAATTTGGCCACCCCATTGCATCAGCTACAAGAAGATGTGCGGCACTGGAGGACACTACCTCTCGCGTTGCTTGGGAAAGCCACCCTATATAAAATGATGGCACTCCCCAGATTTGTATAGGTTTTACAGAATGCTCCCTATCTGGTCCCATTAAAGTATTTCCAGGCAATTGGTGCTAAGATTCGCACGCTCCTTTGGGACGGTGGTGTCCCTTGCATATCTCTGACTAAACTCACAAAAAGTTGGTAGGATGAGGGTATAGCCCTCCCAGCAACCCAATATTATTATTGGGTTGCTGGGAGGTCGCTATACGGTGGGCAGGCAACTCGCCGCAACACACGACAACATCAACAACAATTGCACTATGGCACACTGCAACAACCCCACTGGGGTGGAAAAATAGGATAACATTGGCTACTCCACTATTGGAGTCGGCGCAATTGGCATTGCTGGCTAAACACCCTGGGTTTGGTAAATGGGATGTCATTGGACTCTCCAGGGTCGGGGACCTCTCCAGGGTCGGGGACCTATGGGTGGAAGGGGAGACAATCCCCTTTGGGAATCTCCAGAGGGAATATGAACTCGGAGTTGGGGAAACCTTCTGATACCTGCAGGTGCGTAGCGCACTTCAAAAAGCAATTCCTAGGGGTACTGAGCTCCCGGCCTCCACCCCCCTGGAGGATAGACTCCTAGATGATTATTTACCCAAAAAAAGTGATATCACAAACTTATAGGAAGATTTTAAATAATATGCCAGATCAAGTGGGGAAAATACGGGGTAGGCGGGTGGAGGATGTTGGAGACATGAGCGACGGAGAGCGGCAAGAAGCACTGGCATGACCCTGAGAGGTAGCAATATGTTGTCGATTTTGTTTAATACAACTAAAGGTTTTACATAGAACGTACTACACGAGTACGACACTAGCCAAAAAGGGTATCTCTGATTTGTCGCTCTGCCCTAGAAATTGTGGTCAAATGCCAACCTTTTTACATCAGTGGTGGGATGGCCCGATTATTCAAAAATACTGGGATACAATAACGGTAAAATGTTGACACTGTGTGGTAAACAAGTAACGGTTTCTCCCTGATGGTTCCTACTTAATATCTGGGACAACAATGACTTTACATCCAAAGAAAGAACCTGGATTGCACTGGGGTGCATGGTTTCAAAACGTAATATTGCAAGGAAGTGGAGAGGGGTGGCCGGGCCTGGACTCAGAGAATGGGAAGATGACATGGGTTGGTGCATGCAGGTGGAAAGAGTGATTTATGAGGGAAGAGGTTGTCCACAAAAGTGGACCAAGATCTGTGGGACTTGGAATAAAAGCAGAGGAATGATATGCTTGCCATTTGACGATTCGCCCTTGCACGGGGAACAATGAGGGGTGGACATTACAACACATGCTACAGATAATTCCGTATTTATTGTATTTTATGCACACCCTGCAATGTGAAGATGATGTAGTTATTGACATGTACTGCAACTATATATCGTTAACAATAGTTTACTTCCATGTTTTCAATAAAAAGAATTATGAAAAAATAAAAGAAAATGACTGTGTTGGTCATAACACCTGTGGAAAACCAGCAAAATACAGTGCAAAGACAGTGGGGGAGAAAAGACATAAAACACATCCGTTTTTAATCCATTGGTAATTGTAATCCAAGATGAACGGTTTACCTTTAAATCTATTTGCACTTGGACCCAGTAATATGTATGCAATATCTGTAACCTCTTCAAACACCCTGGAATCGTCTTTCAAGAATGCGGCTGAGCCCACAGTATGCCATGAGCTACTAGACTGGAAGCAGGCCAGAAATCCATGAAGCAAGAGCATCATTTTCTATGATGGAGTTGAGTTTAAACAAGGATCTGAGAGATTGGTTCCTCTATTCCTTTCTCGGACTGCACTCTGCCCGATTTTGCTATGCCCTTAATTGATTGTTCGCACTCTCGCCCAACTCGCCTATCACTTGAGGATATTGTACATCTGCCCCTCACAGATGTGAGCTGTGTTTCTGGGTTCCCTCGTCAGTTTTGAACCCCTTTCTTCATCCCTTTTGTATGAACCCCCATTGCAGCTTTCTCTAAAGGCCCTCTCATTTCGCAGTCACTTTTGAAGAAGTAGCGGACTCCTTGGGTTCCGGTTAGGGAGCCAAATGCACGCTCCTTAATTAGGTTAGTGATAACCTGGGACACATAGGGTCACTCCTCACTTTCACTTGGAAGTTGGGTGTCTTCTTTTTTCAAATATTTGATGTCCCAAGGTTAACTAAGCCATGTTGATGAGTAAGTATCATAGCGATGGATAAGGTTACATTTGGGCAACCTCAATGCTATTTAACTTGATGAATTGTTTTAAAAGCAATGAGCAATCTTATAGACACTGAGTATACATTTGGAAAAGGAGATGAGGCAGGATATCAGCCTGGCTGCAACCGCCCCAACCTTCGCCGCCTCAGGGAGCCTCTGGGAATCTTGGGGTTCAAAGGGTCCCAGGGGTTGCTGAGCCAACCCTCAAGATATCAGTGGCAATCCTGGGACTCTTGGACTCCCCCTAGGATAGCTGCACTCCTTGGGCTACCAGGGTCCCTTGGGTGGCTGTGCGTACACTCAATATACCACAGAGGATCTTGGGGTTCCCAGGGCCCTTAGGATGAGTGCATGCCAACCGTACAGTGGGAGCGGGTATCCTGGTGCCAGTGAGAATCCTGGGGCTGGTACTACCCCACCTCTCAGCCCCAAGGAGCTAACACCTCCCCTGAGGATACTAGATAGAATCCGGGGGCACCCAGGCAAACAGAGCCTCATGGGCGTTGGTGTCCTGCTTAAAGGGCCAGACTCTTGATTATATGAGGAAGGGTGCTTCGGAGAGCCCACTAAGTGGGGGCTGCTTCTGAGATCCCACTGACTGGGGGAGCGGTGGGGGGCTGCTTCTGAGATACCACTGGGGGAGCGTCTTTTTCTGATATAACACTAAGTAAGGGTCTGCTTAAGAGATCCCACCGAGTGGGGGGGGGGGGGGGGGGGGGGAACAGCTTCTCAAATTTTACTGAGTTTCGGGCTTCTTCTGAGACCCCACTGAGAGGGGGGTGCTTCTGAGATCTCACTGGGCGGAAACATGTCACCATTTGGAAAGAGGGAGCTTCTGGAAGAAAAGAGATCGGTTTGTTCTCTCCACTGGTTGGCATTACAGTGGAAGGAATATGTGTCTCGAGACACAGAGGGTGGGCGAACCAACAGATTTACAGGGAGAGCTCAGTCAGTACTGATCTTAGAGCCCATGCATGGATCAAGCCCTATAAATGTTTGAAGTAAACCACACAACAAACATCACGTAAAATATAACAAGGCTGCTTCAAAATTCAAGAAAGTGTACATACTTAACATGTGAAGCTTCAACATTAATAAATTATATTGAAACACTGCACCGAGAAGTACTAAATAAAAAATAAAAAAGTGATAGCTTTAAAAAATGAACAATTAGTCCACTAAAAGGTAAAACAACTGTCATGTAAACAGAGCAAGATTGTAATCTATTAAATCAAGCAGAATTGGTTTTGCTTTGGTACAACTGGTTTTCTAAACTCACTATATCTGAATACATGATGATAAAGAAATAAGGCAGTTTGGGTGAAATACAATATTTGCCATAGATCACACTGTTTAATTGGGGAAGCCGCAATGTATCCGGGTTTTTTTTGTTTCACTTTGTACAAACCAGACAGGAATGATCACCTATTTGTGTTTCTTTATGCTAAGGCTTTGTTTTTACTTCTTTGTGAATGTTTTTATATACCGTGGACTCGCCCTAGAGTGCTTAACATACCCGTGGACCCCTAGACAGAGAGCATGGGAGATTTCGGGTGGCACCCACCTTCGCCGAGGCCTCCTTGGGTATCCGGCCCGCCCTGGCCCGAGGCAGCCGCGGTTCATCCTCCGAGCAGTGACTGCGGGCCTCAGAGCTCCTGCGGTCTGACGGGAGCGCACTGAGCATGCGCAGAGCAGAGGTAAACCCTCTACGCGTGCGCAGTGGAGATGAGCGGGTTACTGCTCATGTGCGCGCGTGCAACAAAGTCACTGACCAGAAGAGCGTGCGCAGTGCGACTTTCAAACAGATACCAGATGTAGAGATTCTGAGACTGTGAAAAGTTTGATGATCTGCTGCACTGTGCACAAGGATTCTTACAAGTCTGTAGTCCTATGCAAAAGGATTCTGTAAAATAGACTAAGAACTCCGCCTGCTCTTATGGAACGGTAGTGCTAAGCAACCTCCAAAGAGGGATATACAATGGAGGGCTCGCAATACCGGAAGTTAAAAAGTACTACTGTGCATCACAGCTACTGGTGGTAAATGGATGGGTTTTCTCTGATAGACAGGAGTCAGCCTATCAAGTAAACAGAGAAGCTATGGGGAGTGGAGGGCATGAGGCAATCCTCTATTGCAAACAACAGGAAAAGTGATTGCCATCTCACACTGGAATGGTTGTCCGGATCTGGAGAAAGACCCTGAGTTGCCTGGGCAAATGGCCCTGACTCCTTTGAGGCATAGTGACCTGCTACACAAGGTAGGTACTCTGACAGGTTTTTCTCAATGGGCGACTATAGGCATTGAACATCTGGGCGATGTGTGGAGGGATCGGTCACTGATAGGGTTCGAGGTCCTCAGACAGGAATATGAGATGGCAGAGACTGGGCACTGTCGATACCGTCAACTGGGACATGTGCTGCTGGTGCATAGTTTCAAAAGCAACGACTTAGCGGACGCTTCGCCTCAAGACGACCATTTGCTCACTGAACCCAATACTCGAAAAGGAATCGCCACTATTTACCGGAATTTAGTCAACAACTCCCCAGACTAACATGGTGCCCTAAGACTTGCCTGGACTGATGACTTGGGCGACCTTGATGACGATGATGGGTTGGAGGCTCTTCAGGGACCACGCTAAATAGCTATTGGAGCCCGGCATAGGTTGGTCCAACCTAAGATTCTGCATAGGATGTATTATTCACGGACCCTTCTGCATGATATTGGGAAGACTGATTCCCTATTATGTACCAGAGGCTGTGCACCTTCTTTCATATCCTATGGGACTGTCCGGTGATTCAGGGGTTTTGGCGTTGGGTGGTGGGGATAATGTCCAGAGTCATGTCTTTACAGGTGCCCCTTGATGCTAAATAGTGGCTACTAATGGTGGAAGGGGAGGAAATCTCGCCCAGATACCAGAAGATATGGCTGGCAATGGCCGCCAGGGTCGCAAAATGCAATATCTTGGGCCGCCTCAACTCCCTCAAGTGTTCTAGATTGGGAGTCAGACCTTGACTGGTGTCAGAAGGCAGAGGAGGTGATATATCAGAGCTGTGGTTGCCCCAGAAAATGGAACACGGTATGGGGGGGCCTGGAGAGACTTCTGGGGAGCTGGACCAGAGTCCTCTTTGGCGGGAAGAGCTGAGGCTATGTGACTATATTGTGCTATGCATGCTGTCCAGTATGGAGAATGTATCAAATATAGACCATGGCAGTGCCAATGATGTATGGATCGCACTGGTGATTGTTCAAATGAGGAATGAGTTGGTGTCTCTTCTTATTACATGTACAGCAGTGATTCTCTCTGTCCTGCCCTGTAAGATGAGAGTTGTTTTAATATAATGAATTATATATATATAAAAAAGAACCAGAATAGTGGAGGAAAAGTGTAGGGAAATATCCCTGCCCATTTCCTCCATTGGGCATTTTCCATTGACTGTGGGTACCAGATGATGAATATTGCATTTCCTGCCATTGCAAGCAGGTTGACTGTGGGCACCCCCACTTTTGAAAGTATTGCTGAAGTACTTGGAAATTCATCTGCCACTCATGTACTTGTTAAGGGGTGGTGCTTAACAGGTTTGCAAAGTTGGCGTTCACCCCTGGTAGATGCCCAGCTAAGAGCAGGATTTGGTGTTGAGTGGCCCAGTACCATATTGTCTGAACCAATGTGACACCTGAGGCAAGGGAGTGCCTCCTTGCTTCTGGATGTAATAGTTGCTATCAGGTCTGCTCTCAATAGTACTGTTTTGTTGTGAACTATTAGGTAAAATGCTTTGAGTGCTAATTTAACTGCTGCCAGTCCTAAGAAATTGACTTAGCATTAGTTGTTGCTGTTCCACTTCCTTGAACAGTCAGGTGGTCCAGATGCACTCCTCACCCTGCAAGTGAGACATCTGTGGTAATGGTCACCTGCAACAGAGGGTCAACAAAGTGCATGCCCAGTCATTCTTGGTAAGGTGGGATGTTTGGTTGAGTGTTGTGAGACTTCTAGCAGTATCCATGTCGGACAACTGACAGAACTCACCTATCTGAAATGTTATTTTCTCTTTGTGGAAGGAATAAGCTGATCCTTACCCTGAGTGGTGTGTGATTAGTTGAATGGTGGCAGATCTTTGCTTGGTGGCAGAGGCGTGGATGTTGCAAGTTGTTTATCTTTGAAGCATAAGTTTCAGTTTCAAAATAACTTGTAAAACCCACAATATAGTAGGAAGTAGGAGAAAGACTCCTCTCCATTGTGTTTTTTTACCACCATCATGTTCAGACGTGCCTTTGGAGCTACGTGCCTGCAGAACTACAAACCGGAACAGAGAGTTTCTCTTGCCAACAGCTCATATGAAATGATGGGGCGGGGGGAGGGCTTGGAGAGTTCCACATTTCAAGAGGAACTGTCATCAGGGGGCCCAGTGAAACCTGCACCGAGTACAGAGACTGTACCAAAGACACTGGCACCTCACAAGCCATCTGAGGATCATCCCAGTGGGATTCAATCTCAACAATAGTCTGGAAGCCCAGGCAGATACCGGTCTCAAGACGGTGGGGCTTAGAGCCACAGAAACAGGCAGATACCGGTCTCAAGACGGTGGGGCTTGGAGCCACAGAAACAGGCAGATACCGGTCTCAAGACGGTGGGGCTTAGAGCCACAGAAACAGGCAGATACCGGTCTCAAGACGGTGGGGCTTAGAGCCACAGAAACAGGCATATACCGGTCTCAAGACGGTGAGGCTTAGAGCCACAGAAACAGGCATATACCGGTCTCAAGACGGTGAGGCTTAGAGCCACAGAAACAGGCAGATACCGGTCTCAAGACGGTGGGGCTTAGAGCCACAGAAACAGGCAGATATCGGTCTCAAGACGGTGGGGCTTAGAGCCACAGAAACAGGCGGATACCGGTCTCAAGACAGTGGGGCTTAGAGCCACAGAAACAGGCAGATACCGGTCTCAAGACAGTGGGGCTTAGAGCCACAGAAACAGGCAGATACCGGTCTCAAGACAGTGGGGCTTAGAGCCACAGAAACAGGCAGATACCGGTCTCAAGACGGTGAGGCTTAGAGCCACAGCAACAGGCAGATACCGGTCTCAAGACGGTGGGGCTTAGAGCCACAGAAACAGGCAGATACCGGTCTCAAGACGGTGGGGCTTAGAGCCACAGAAACAGGCAGATACCGGTCTCAAGACGGTGGGGCTTAGAGCCACAGAAACAGGCAGATACCGGTCTCAAGACAGTGGGGCTTAGAGCCACAGAAACAGACATATACCGGTCTCAAGACGGTGAGGCTTAGAGCCACAGAAACAGGCATATACCGGTCTCAAGACGGTGAGGCTTAGAGCCACAGAAACAGGCAGATACCGGTCTCAAGACGGTGGGGCTTAGAGCCACAGAAACAGGCAGATACCGGTCTCAAGACGGTGGGGCTTAGAGCCACAGAAACAGGCAGATACCGGTCTCAAGACAGTGGGGCTTAGAGCCACAGAAACAGGCAGATACCGGTCTCAAGACAGTGGGGCTTAGAGCCACAGAAACAGGCAGATACCGGTCTCAAGACAGTGGGGCTTAGAGCCACAGAAACAGGCAGATACCGGTCTCAAGACGGTGAGGCTTAGAGCCACAGAAACAGGCAGATACCGGTCTCAAGACGGTGGGGCTTAGAGCCACAGAAACAGGCAGATACCGGTCTCAAGACGGTGGGGCTTAGAGCCACAGAAACAGGCAGATACCGGTCTCAAGACGGTGGGGCTTAGAGCCACAGAAACAGGCAGATACCGGTCTCAAGACGGTGGGGCTTAGAGCCACAGAAACAGGCAGATACCGGTCTCAAGACGGTGGGGCTTAGAGCCACAGAAACAGGCAGATACCGGTCTCAAGACGGTGGGGCTTAGAGCCACAGAAACAGGCAGATACCGGTCTCAAGACGGTGGGGCTTAGAGCCACAGAAACAGGCAGATACCGGTCTCAAGACGGTGGGGCTTAGAGCCACAGAAACAGGCAGATACCGGTCTCAAGACGGTGGGGCTTAGAGCCACAGAAACAGGCATATACCGGTCTCAAGACGGTGAGGCTTAGAGCCACAGAAACAGGCAGATACCGGTCTCAAGACGGTGGGGCTTAGAGCCACAGAAACAGGCAGATACCGGTCTCAAGACGGTGGGGCTTAGAGCCACAGAAACAGGCAGATACCGGTCTCAAAACGGTGGGGCTTAGAGCCACAGAAACAGGCAGATACCGGTCTCAAGACGGTGGGGCTTAGAGCCACAGAAACAGGCATATACCGGTCTCAAGACGGTGAGGCTTAGAGCCACAGAAACAGGCATATACCGGTCTCAAGACGGTGGGGCTTAGAACCACAGAAACAGGCAGATACCGGTCTCAAGACGGTGGGGCTTAGAGCCACAGAAACAGGCAGATACCGGTCTCAAGACGGTGAGGCTTAGAGCCACAGAAACAGGCAGATACCGGTCTCAAGACGGTGGGGCTTAGAGCCACAGAAACAGGCAGATACCGGTCTCAAGACGGTGGGGCTTAGAGCCACAGAAACAGGCAGATACCGGTCTCAAGACAGTGGGGCTTAGAGCCACAGAAACAGACATATACCGGTCTCAAGACGGTGAGGCTTAGAGCCACAGAAACAGGCATATACCGGTCTCAAGACGGTGAGGCTTAGAGCCACAGAAACAGGCATATACCGGTCTCAAGACGGTGGGGCTTAGAGCCACAGAAACAGGCAGATACCGGTCTCAAGACGGTGGGGCTTAGAGCCACAGAAACAGGCAGATACCGGTCTCAAGACAGTGGGGCTTAGAGCCACAGAAACAGGCAGATACCGGTCTCAAGACAGTGGGGCTTAGAGCCACAGAAACAGGCAGATACCGGTCTCAAGACAGTGGGGCTTAGAGCCACAGAAACAGGCAGATACCGGTCTCAAGACGGTGAGGCTTAGAGCCACAGAAACAGGCAGATACCGGTCTCAAGACGGTGGGGCTTAGAGCCACAGAAACAGGCAGATACCGGTCTCAAGACGGTGGGGCTTAGAGCCACAGAAACAGGCAGATACCGGTCTCAAGACGGTGGGGCTTACAGCCACAGAAACAGGCAGATACCGGTCTCAAGACGGTGGGGCTTAGAGCCACAGAAACAGGCAGATACCGGTCTCAAGACGGTGTGGCTTAGAGCCACAGAAACAGGCAGATACCGGTCTCAAGACGGTGGGGCTTAGAGCCACAGAAACAGGCAGATACCGGTCTCAAGACGGTGGGGCTTAGAGCCACAGAAACAGGCAGATACCGGTCTCAAGACGGTGGGGCTTAGAGCCACAGAAACAGGCATATACCGGTCTCAAGACGGTGAGGCTTAGAGCCACAGAAACAGGCAGATACCGGTCTCAAGACGGTGGGGCTTAGAGCCACAGAAACAGGCAGATACCGGTCTCAAGACGGTGGGGCTTAGAGCCACAGAAACAGGCAGATACCGGTCTCAAGACGGTGGGGCTTAGAGCCACAGAAACAGGCAGATACCGGTCTCAAAACGGTGGGGCTTAGAGCCACAGAAACAGGCAGATACCGGTCTCAAGACGGTGGGGCTTAGAGCCACAGAAACAGGCATATACCGGTCTCAAGACGGTGAGGCTTAGAGCCACAGAAACAGGCAGATACCGGTCTCAAGACGGTGGGGCTTAGAGCCACAGAAACAGGCAGATACCGGTCTCACGACAGTGGGGCTTAGAACCACAGAAACAGGCAGATACCGGTCTCAAGACGGTGGGGCTTAGAGCCACAGAAACAGGCAGATACCGGTCTCAAGACGGTGAGGCTTAGAGCCACAGAAACAGGCAGATACCGGTCTCAAGACGGTGGGGCTTAGAGCCACAGAAACAGGCAGATACCGGTCTCAAGACGGTGGGGCTTAGAGCCACAGAAACAGGCAGATACCGGTCTCAAGACGGTGGGGCTTAGAGCCACAGAAACAGGCAGATACCGGTCTCAAGACGGTGGGGCTTAGAGCCACAGAAACAGGCAGATACCGGTCTCAAGACGGTGGGGCTTAGAGCCACAGAAACAGGCAGATACCGGTCTCAAGACGGTGGGGCTTAGAGCCACAGAAACAGGCAGATACCGGTCTCAAGACGGTGGGGCTTAGAGCCACAGAAACAGGCAGATACCGGTCTCAAGACGGTGGGGCTTAGAGCCACAGAAACAGGCAGATACCGGTCTCAAGACGGTGGGGCTTAGAGCCACAGAAACAGGCATATACCGGTCTCAAGACGGTGAGGCTTAGAGCCACAGAAACAGGCAGATACCGGTCTCAAGACGGTGGGGCTTAGAGCCACAGAAACAGGCAGATACCGGTCTCAAGACGGTGGGGCTTAGAGCCACAGAAACAGGCAGATACCGGTCTCAAGACGGTGGGGCTTAGAGCCACAGAAACAGGCAGATACCGGTCTCAAGACGGTGGGGCTTAGAGCCACAGAAACAGGCAGATACCGGTCTCAAGACGGTGGGGCTTAGAGCCACAGAAACAGGCAGATACCGGTCTCAAGACGGTGGGGCTTAGAGCCACAGAAACAGGCAGATACCGGTCTCAAGACGGTGGGGCTTAGAGCCACAGAAACAGGCAGATACCGGTCTCAAGACGGTGGGGCTTAGAGCCACAGAAACAGGCAGATACCGGTCTCAAGACGGTGGGGCTTAGAGCCACAGAAACAGGCATATACCGGTCTCAAGACGGTGAGGCTTAGAGCCACAGAAACAGGCAGATACCGGTCTCAAGACGGTGGGGCTTAGAGCCACAGAAACAGGCAGATACCGGTCTCAAGACGGTGGGGCTTAGAGCCACAGAAACAGGCAGATACCGGTCTCAAGACGGTGGGGCTTAGAGCCACAGAAACAGGCAGATACCGGTCTCAAAACGGTGGGGCTTAGAACCACAGAAACAGGCAGATACCGGTCTCAAGACGGTGGGGCTTAGAGCCACAGAAACAGGCATATACCGGTCTCAAGACGGTGAGGCTTAGAGCCACAGAAACAGGCATATACCGGTCTCAAGACGGTGGGGCTTAGAGCCACAGAAACAGGCAGATACCGGTCTCACGACAGTGGGGCTTAGAACCACAGAAACAGGCAGATACCGGTCTCAAGACGGTGGGGCTTAGAGCCACAGAAACAGGCAGATACCGGTCTCAAGACGGTGAGGCTTAGAGCCACAGAAACAGGCAGATACCGGTCTCAAGACGGTGGGGCTTAGAGCCACAGAAACAGGCAGATACCGGTCTCAAGACGGTGGGGCTTAGAGCCACAGAAACAGGCAGATACCGGTCTCAAGACAGTGGGGCTTAGAGCCACAGAAACAGACATATACCGGTCTCAAGACGGTGAGGCTTAGAGCCACAGAAACAGGCATATACCGGTCTCAAGACGGTGAGGCTTAGAGCCACAGAAACAGGCAGATACCGGTCTCAAGACGGTGGGGCTTAGAGCCACAGAAACAGGCAGATACCGGTCTCAAGACGGTGGGGCTTAGAGCCACAGAAACAGGCAGATACCGGTCTCAAGACAGTGGGGCTTAGAGCCACAGAAACAGGCAGATACCGGTCTCAAGACAGTGGGGCTTAGAGCCACAGAAACAGGCAGATACCGGTCTCAAGACAGTGGGGCTTAGAGCCACAGAAACAGGCAGATACCGGTCTCAAGACGGTGAGGCTTAGAGCCACAGAAACAGGCAGATACCGGTCTCAAGACGGTGGGGCTTAGAGCCACAGAAACAGGCAGATACCGGTCTCAAGACGGTGGGGCTTAGAGCCACAGAAACAGGCAGATACCGGTCTCAAGACGGTGGGGCTTACAGCCACAGAAACAGGCAGATACCGGTCTCAAGACGGTGGGGCTTAGAGCCACAGAAACAGGCAGATACCGGTCTCAAGACGGTGTGGCTTAGAGCCACAGAAACAGGCAGATACCGGTCTCAAGACGGTGGGGCTTAGAGCCACAGAAACAGGCAGATACCGGTCTCAAGACGGTGGGGCTTAGAGCCACAGAAACAGGCAGATACCGGTCTCAAGACGGTGGGGCTTAGAGCCACAGAAACAGGCATATACCGGTCTCAAGACGGTGAGGCTTAGAGCCACAGAAACAGGCAGATACCGGTCTCAAGACGGTGGGGCTTAGAGCCACAGAAACAGGCAGATACCGGTCTCAAGACGGTGGGGCTTAGAGCCACAGAAACAGGCAGATACCGGTCTCAAGACGGTGGGGCTTAGAGCCACAGAAACAGGCAGATACCGGTCTCAAAACGGTGGGGCTTAGAGCCACAGAAACAGGCAGATACCGGTCTCAAGACGGTGGGGCTTAGAGCCACAGAAACAGGCATATACCGGTCTCAAGACGGTGAGGCTTAGAGCCACAGAAACAGGCAGATACCGGTCTCAAGACGGTGGGGCTTAGAGCCACAGAAACAGGCAGATACCGGTCTCACGACAGTGGGGCTTAGAACCACAGAAACAGGCAGATACCGGTCTCAAGACGGTGGGGCTTAGAGCCACAGAAACAGGCAGATACCGGTCTCAAGACGGTGAGGCTTAGAGCCACAGAAACAGGCAGATACCGGTCTCAAGACGGTGGGGCTTAGAGCCACAGAAACAGGCAGATACCGGTCTCAAGACGGTGGGGCTTAGAGCCACAGAAACAGGCAGATACCGGTCTCAAGACGGTGGGGCTTAGAGCCACAGAAACAGGCAGATACCGGTCTCAAGACGGTGGGGCTTAGAGCCACAGAAACAGGCAGATACCGGTCTCAAGACGGTGGGGCTTAGAGCCACAGAAACAGGCAGATACCGGTCTCAAGACGGTGGGGCTTAGAGCCACAGAAACAGGCAGATACCGGTCTCAAGACGGTGGGGCTTAGAGCCACAGAAACAGGCATATACCGGTCTCAAGACGGTGAGGCTTAGAGCCACAGAAACAGGCATATACCGGTCTCAAGACGGTGAGGCTTAGAGCCACAGAAACAGGCAGATACCGGTCTCAAGACGGTGGGGCTTAGAGCCACAGAAACAGGCAGATACCGGTCTCAAGACGGTGGGGCTTAGAGCCACAGAAACAGGCAGATACCGGTCTCAAGACAGTGGGGCTTAGAGCCACAGAAACAGGCAGATACCGGTCTCAAGACAGTGGGGCTTAGAGCCACAGAAACAGGCAGATACCGGTCTCAAGACAGTGGGGCTTAGAGCCACAGAAACAGGCAGATACCGGTCTCAAGACAGTGGGGCTTAGAGCCACAGAAACAGGCAGATACCGGTCTCAAGACGGTGAGGCTTAGAGCCACAGAAACAGGCAGATACCGGTCTCAAGACGGTGGGGCTTAGAGCCACAGAAACAGGCAGATACCGGTCTCAAGACAGTGGGGCTTAGAGCCACAGAAACAGGCAGATACCGGTCTCAAGACAGTGGGGCTTAGAGCCACAGAAACAGGCAGATACCGGTTTCAAGACAGTTGGGCTTAGAGCCACAGAAACAGGCAGATACCGGTCTCAAGACAGTGGGGCTTAGAGCCACAGAAGCAGGCAGATACCGGTCTCAAGACAGTGGGGCTTAGAGCCACAGAAACAGGCAGATACCGGTCTCAAGACAGTGGGGCTTAGAGCCACAGAAACAGGCAGAGAGCCACAGAAACAGGCAGATACCGCTCTCAAGACAGTGGGGCTTAGAGCCACAGAAACAGGCAGATACCGGTCTCAAGACAGTGGGGCTTAGAGCCACAGAAACAGGCAGATACCGGTCTCAAGACAGTGGGGCTTAGAGCCACAGAAACATGCCTATGGGCTTCAGCAGTTTGCTCCAGCCATTGTTCCTTAGGCTGCTTGGCGCCAAGAACCAATCTCTCTGCAATCCCCACCCAGCCTCAATGCCAGTCCTCTCTTTCCTGGTCCTACGGGATTGAACCGAAACCACCAGCACCGAAGTAGACTTCGAACTTGGCTCAGAGACCTGTACCGACGTTGAGTGACACAACCGCAGTCATTGAGCTCTCTGAATAGTAATACATTCAAATGCTGATGCTCATAAGGGTACAGTGTTGTGAGGCTGACCGTCTCTTAAGAGCAAGAATGAGTTTCTATTCCACTCAGCTATGGTCGACTTCTCTGCAGATTATCAGGGCTACCCTGAATTTGTGCTACCAGCGCAGGCAGAAACACAATGTAGTTTCAGCACTATATTTACTTGTTCCGGGGGGCGTGAGCATCTGCCGGAGCTAATGGCTGCTCACTATTGCGGATATGGGTCTGAATATTCTCTTTCCCCAATCCATCCTTCATTTATCCGGCTTCAGGAGGTGTATGCCCGCTCATCTGGCATCGGAACCTCCACAGATCCACTCCGGGGGTCTCAAACATGAGCGGCTCCCAGGGGCGACCGGCTGCGGGACGGCGGCCTACCGATGCGGAGCAGCCCTGAGCTCGTGTGGAGGCCGGCCCAGATGTAGAGGCGAGGACATGGGCACAAAGGGGAGCGCGTACGCACTGATGTCGGCGATCGCCAATTCCGGCTCGGTGGTGGCCCCGCTCTAACTGCAACCTAACAAAACTACCTCCAGCGGCCACAGCGATTGCGGCAACATGAATCGGCTGGTGGTGTCCTCCAGCTGTCCTGATTTCCCTGGCAACGCACAATCTCTGGCATTAGGCCTGCAGTGTGACGCATAGCCTTCTTGGATTTGGGACTCTTGAGGCTGCATTACTCTAATCGCTCAACGGGGCCCTCATCAATGTCGACCTCTGGGGGTAAGAAAACTTGAGGGGAAAACAGCACAGTCTACCACACAGCCAACACACCATTGTCTGCTTTCCTGATCAGGGACTGCGACCAGGAGGCCTGTCCCCTAATGCAGCGCTAGTGGACCCTACAGTATTAAAGCAGGCGGCAAGCTTGCTGCGTGAAGGGACGCTGGGACTGTAACATGCTGGCAAATGGAAGGGGTCCCACACTGATCCCTTGCTGGAGTGCCAACTTAACAGCTGAAAGACCCTGAGTGGGGTCCCTCTATCCGCGCAAGTTTCGCTGCCTGAGGAGTATACTGGGGATCGAGTGAAGAAGCTACCCACCCACCTGGTTCCCCTAGTATAAGCCCGGGGACACCGTGATAAGCCACCTCACAAACCGATGAGACCACAGGGGGACCGGGACGCTCCTTCCTGTAACCAATACGTTAACCACTGTTTCCTATGGGCCCGGCAGAGGGAGAAAATCCGACATGCCACGTGGGGTCTGCCACTGTAGACAGCGGTGAGTACCCATTCGTGCAGGGCCTGCGGACCCGTGCAGAATGGCGGTGACCAGCGGCAGCCGCAGCTCGCAGCAGCCAAAAATGTATTAATTTGTGTGGCAGAAAGTAGAGGAGGGGGACCAGGCGGCCCTGGGAGTGGGACAAGATACTCAGCTGAAATCGAGTGAACAAGATCCACCTACACTTCAAGATATTTTGGCAGCTATCAACGGCGTCCGTACATCATTAGAGGGCAGCATTGATTCAGTTGCCACAGACATATCCCTGCTTAGAGCGGATCTATGGAAGATGGATTCTCGGGTGAAGGAGGTAGAAGATGTCACGCAAGACCTGGTCACCGAGGAATCAACCCTGAAAAAAGAAGTCTCTGAATTACAACACAAACAGAGCGTCTCACGATCCAACTCAATGATTATGATGGACGATTGAGGCATAACAATGTTCAAATTCTTGGGGTGCCAGTGAGAGCCAAGGGGCCAGCAATGGACCTTTTTGTTGAGGACCTTGTAACTAAGCACCTGCAGCCCAAACACCTCTCTAACTATTTCTCCATTGAACGAGCCCACTGTGTTCCCGTGGGTAGGCCCAGACCAAGGCGCCCCCTTGACGGATACTTGCAAGGGTGTTTAACTTTAGAGACTGGGACCATATTCTTCAAACGGCTCGATCTGCCCCTCCCCTCAAATTTGAAATCAGCACGATCACTTTCTTCCCTGATTTCACTGCTAAAGTTCAAAAGCAACGGCGTTCTTTCCTGGATGTTGAAAGAGCTCTCCGGGAAAGAGAAGTCAAATACACCATGCTGTCTCCGGCAAAATTGCGTGTGGAGGGGGAAGGCAAAAGCTGGTTCTTCAAGATCCCATGGAGGCAATGGACTGGCTTGACGGCTGGAGGAGAGTGGGAGATAAAGGACCCTTGGACAGACAAGAACGACATGTGGAGAATGATGCAAAAGAGACAAGAATGCACCCAAGATGACAGAGAATAACATGCGGCGGGGCGTTTAGGGACCTCAACACAAGAGTTGGAGCCTAGACTAGTGCTTAAACACGTCTCTGGACAATCCCCCTGGGTTGCCCCACCAAAGTTATGGCAAGTTGGACTGAGAGGTCATGTCGGAACTGTTGATAGACTGGTGACCAGCGTAATCCTGTCTCAGGTAGAGAAAATTGGGTTCAAACATACCAAGGTATGGGGAATGTTGTCCAGGACAGTGATGAGTATAAACAACTAACATAATTGTTCCTGTAGCACAAGTACTGATTCTCGAGGGGGGATGGGAGTGGGGTTGAGCCTACGTTTCCTCCTATACAGGGTTAGGAGGGCGACGAGCACTCTGCGTGGTTGGGGAAGCTAGTTATTGGAATCCATTATGCAGGGAGGCAGGGAGGGGGGTGGAGGGTGGGGTTTGAATGTATTGTTATTTGTTCTAGTTCAGCACAGCAACAAAAACACCACTCGACAATCAGTGGGGCAACGACATTTTCAACACTGTATATCCAGTTCTCTCGCACCCAGATGCAAGGGTAGTAAGGTGTGCAGACCCTCACCCAGTAGTGAAAGTCCTAATGTACAAACAGGTAACATCCCGAGGTTTTGTAAGATTAAACACCGGCGTAGGTCCCGAGTGAAGGATATCCTGCTGTCAGCACACATTGTCTCCACCTATTTCCACACAAATCGGGTTGTGTAACGACCTTCAGTACGTCACATGGAATGTACACAGACTTGAGGATAAATTGAAGCGAGGAATTGTCCTCCAGTACTTGAAGAGGCATGCTCCTGACATTGTTCTTATACAAGAAACCCACCTAATAGGCAATACTTGTAAGGCTCTAAATAGATGGGGTTATCAATTGATTGTGCATGCTGGGTTTACCTCCAATTCCCGTGGGACTATTATACTCCTGCGTAGAAACTGCCCCTACATTGTGAAAAAAACATGGGTGGACGCGTAGGGTAGATTTGCTGCTGTCTCTGGCTCCTGGGAGGGCCAAACCCTTAATGTGCTCTCTGTTTACATCCCCCCAGCATTACAATAGTCTACCCTACAAGACCTTAGTAAATGTATTCTTGATCTTCCGGTTGCTACATTAGTGGTTGGAGAGGATTTTAATCTCACAGTAGATAATACACTGGACCACCTATCCCCGCGCAAAGATCCTAGTTCCGTGTCCAGACTAACCGAATTCCTGTTGGCTCTTGGCCTGGTTGATGTATGGCGACAGCTTAACCCCACGACTACACAATACACCTTCCACTCAGGGGTTCATAAGTGCCAATCACGTATAGATTACATACTTGCACATACGGGCGACTTGTCTAAATTTAGTGAGGCTTACTGTCTAACTCGTGGAATTTCAGATCACTCCCCCATTTTGGCCAGGATGACTGTGGGTCCCCAGCCTAGTCGAACGACCCTGACAATAAGCCCATGGGCATTTAAAGTACCGCACATGAAGGCAGCATTACTAAACGATTCTGACCTATATTTTAAAGAAAACGTTGGGTCGGTAACATCTGCCCAAGTCCTATGGGGGGCATTTGGGGCAGTTATCAAGGGAAGAGCATTGGCCTTGATGGTATGACATAAGAAGGAACTAACAAAGTGCATAGTTCAGCTTGAAAAAGAGATCCTGCTAGGTGAAAAAGCCCTGGCACAGATCCATGACCATGTTGCTCAGCAGTTATTAGCGGCCAAAACACTGGATTATACACAGCTCCTCATGGAGGCGGCCAAGGCGAAACAAAAGGCAATTTATCATAAGATATATGAGTATGGGGAGCGAACGGGCAAACTGTTGGCCTGGTTGGAGAGGAGGGAACAGGCATCGAGGTGGGTGCATAAGCTACAAGGACCTGAAGGTGACGACTTCACTGATCCCCAAGATATAGCAGAAGCATTTACTACTTACTTTGAAGAGGTGCATACATCTGCGGTGGTGGCCATGCCAACTGCCGCGCGGGATCTCCTCTCCACTGTTATGGTTAATTGTCTTTCCCCGGAATAGAGAGATTCCCTTGAAGGGGAGCCCACAGCAGAAGAAATACAAAATGCTATCCGGGACATACGCTTGGGTAAGGCCATGGGGCCCAACGGACTCCCAATTGAGCTTTTCAAATCTGCAGCTACCAAACGGACACCCCTTCTCCACCAGATGTATCTAGAAAGCTATAAGAAATGTATTTTGCTAGACAAGATCCAGTTAGCCACGATAGTGGTTATTCATAAACACGGAAAACCAACCAATGACTACAAGGCCTATAGACCTATTTCTCTTCTCATGGCAGAAGCTAAAATACTTCCAAATTATTGGCCAACAGGCTCATCCCATTGATTATGGGTATGATACACCCGGACCAGTTGGGATTTATGCCCGGCCGGAACACGGCCTTGAACCTATGACGCCTCCATGGGAGCACACAATAAGAGAAGATGTGGCCCTGTTGTCCCTCGATGCCAAAATGGCATTTGATACTATTGAATGGGCCTACATGTTCGCGGTCCTTGAAAGGATGGGATTCGGGCCCTATTTTATGAAGTAGATTAAATCACTATACACTCATCTGACAGCCCAAATAGCCATGAACCGGCACACATTGCGATGGTTTCGACTGGGCAGGGGAACGTGGCAGGGGTGCTCCTTGTCACCCTTGATGTTTGCCCTAGTGTTAGAACCCGTGGCGATCTGGGTGAGGGGAGACCCTCTGATACGGGGTCTTAAATGGACTGAGTGCCATGAGGACAGGATTTCGCTTTAAGCGGATGATATATTGCTATATATGGCTTCCCCCACATCCACACTTCACCGTATCCTCCACATTTTCGGCATATTTGGTAATCACTCTGAGAGCACAATAAACTGGTCTAAGTCGCAACTATTCCCGTTACATGGACTGCAACTGAGTATGCAGAGGGATTATGATATCCCTGTGGCAAAGGAGGGCTTTCGATATCTAGGAATATATTTAACTACAGATCCAACCTGCTTTTAGGAAGCCAATTTTCTGGGGCCCTTGACGCGCTTTCGCACTGACGTGCGACATTGGCGGGCCCTGCCGCTGGCACTCCTGGGACGTGCCGCTCTTTTCAAAATTCTGGCTCTGCCCCACTTTCTCTATACTCTGCAGAACTCTCCCTACAGGGTTCTTGATTCTTACTTCACAAATATTGACAGCACTGTGCGCACCCTGTTGTGGGGTAGTCGAGCACTGTGAATTGCGATGCCGAAACTAACGGCTGGATGGTATGACAGAGGAATCGCTTTACCTGACCTCAGGACCTATTATTGGGCATCCCAACTCGTGGTAGTCAACTGCTGGGCCCACGGATCTCAGGACGACCTGAATTTCCGCACAGACTGTTGAAGTTTGGCACTCGGTCAACAAAAGAATCAGTTGGCACAACACAATTACATGTGCAACACTGCTCTGGGAACCTGAACAACTGGGTCGATTGAGTGCCTGCCCTGGGTTTAAAAAAATGGGATCTTATCGGTATATCGAAGGTCGGGTGACATGTGGAACACAAAAGGGCTGGTTACATTTGCTGAGCTACAGAAGGAACATGAGCTTGCACAATCCGAAGCATTCAGCTATTTGCAGATAAGTCATGAGCTTAAAACAGCAATACCGGGGGTGGCCCACTTCCCGAAGCACACCTCTAGAGGATAGGCTAATACTAGACCCCATGCCTAATAAGGCCTGTTAGACTTGGCACATTGGCGTGAGTCTCCCTTCCATTTTTCGCTGTTGCCTCATGTATTTTTGCTGGTGTTAGTTGCTCAGGGCACTGTGCCACTGCTGTCCAGTGCCACAGTGCAAGTGCTCCCTTTCGTAAATTGATGTATGGATTTGTGATTCCATGATTGGTTGGTTTGGTTTACTTGTCAGACCCTAGTACAGTACACCAGGAGTGCCCAGGGCTTGTAATCCAAATACTGCTGGTGGGCTTGCAGCACTGGTTGTGCCACCCACAGAAGCAGCCTGTAAAAGTGTGTCTAAGGTCTGCCATTGCAGAGCCTGCATGCAGTCTGGTACTGTCATGCTGACTGGGCAAGTGCACCCACTTGCCAGTCCCTAAACCTTCCCTTTTCTTCATATCAGACACCCCTATGGTAGGCCCAAGGGAAGGGTGCATTGTACGGATAAGGTAGGACATGCCCTGGTGTGTGTGGCATGTTCTAATAGTGAATTACAGCCATTTTCGTTTTTCACTATTGCAAGGCTACCTGTTCTCTATAGGCCGTAATGGGCAGTTTTATTACATCTTATAATCCTAACTGACTCAGAGAACATGGTAGAAATTCGAATTTAGTATGCCTGAACTCAGGATGATAAAATACATCTTTTAGTGAAGTTGGTTTTAACATTCTGTGTTTGAGCCAGGGTAAGGGGGTACACTCCTAAAATAACCCCTGCTCACCCCCTTGGTAGCTTGGCACAAGCAGACAGGCTTATCTCAGAGGCAGTGTGTAAAGCATTTGTGAACACATACAGTAACCAAGTGACAACACTACAGATGGACACCACACAGGTTTTATATAAAAAATGAGTATTCTTTATATAGATTTACCACAAGACCATTAAACGACAAAAACACACAATACTGTTACTTTAGAAGGTAGAATTTTGCTTAGTTCTCTTAAGTTCTTAAATGCGACACTTTAAGTCAATGTACCTTTTAGATGCGACACGCAGGGCAACGTAAGTGTTGCAACGATGTTGATGCGATGAAGTTTTTGGTGCAAAGAAATAAGGACGCGAAGATCTTCCAGATGCGGCACGCTTCTCTGATGTTGTGAGAAGACTCGACTCGATGCTTCAGCTGCAGCGGCGACACCATTTACGCGATGCGACGACAGTGGCCTTGGCATTGACACTCTTCTCCAACGTTGCGAGACGCTTCTGCTCGATGCGCTGTTGCAGCGGCGACACCCCTTTACGCGATGCGACGACAGCAGCTCCGACGGCGGCACGCTTCTCCGTGGATGCGAGGTGCTTTTCTTGATGTGGTGCAATGCGACACCTGCGATGGCTGCGATGGCGACACGCTTCTTCCTCGATGCAAGACTCTTCTCTTGATGCGGTGCAATGCGTCAGCTACGATGGCTGCGATGGCGACACGCTTCTTTGGCGTTGCAAGACACTTCCTGGATGATGCGAGACGCTTCCACTCAATGCGATGCTGCAGCGGCGACACACTTTATGAGATGCGATGACAACAACTCCGACGGCGGCCCGCTTCTCCTTCTTCGCGCTTCCAGCTCCTTGCGACACGCACTCCCTCAGAAGGCCCAACAACAGCAGCAGGCACTTCCAAATGCTTTTTTACGCACTTCCACTGCTTCGATCATCTTCATACTCAGTGGGACAGTAGTTCCAGCCATTACCAACAATCTCAGCAAGAATTACACAAATCAATCCCGTGGAAGGTGTAGGACTTTTCACCCAAACACGCGCCCCCCGCGAACCCACAAAAACACCCCAAAGTCAGCCAAATCTGGATGGAATTTTAACAAACCACCCTAAAACCTTCCCAACACCAACCCAGCCACATCTCCATCAAATCCAGCCAAACCTTCCCAACCCCAACTCAGCCAAATCTGGATGGAATTTTGAAAAACCACCCTAAAACCTTCCCAACACCATTATGCACGAACCTGAATCAGGCCCTGAGCCCTAGACTCCGGGAACCCTAGCAAATTTCAACCCTAAACCCTAAACGCCACCCCAACCCTATCACACCTACGCAAGCACCAGTGTTCCAGGTGCTTAAGTTGCCGACTTATGTCGTTGCTTTCTGCTTTCCTCTCACAGCAACTCACAGCCAGCAAAGAGTTAGAGGCTAACAAAAGGTTCCTCTGCAGCTGTTGTTAAAAGTCCATGTACATCAATATTCTCATGTGCAGTACTCAGCAGGCTACCTTCACTCTCAATGAACAAGATATTTACGTGTAAATGGAGAGTGTACAAGCGCTGCAAGTGTGCCCAGCCTGACTGCGAGTCGAGTTGTTGATTATCACCATTACATACATGCAGGCTTTGCTGTACAAAGCCGGGGTTAGTTGTCAGAACCATTAATCTAGCTATGTGCTCCTTAATTCGATGTTATGCCCATTAACACATGCTGCCACCACTCATCCTGAGGTGCTTTCACTATCAGTCTCGTCTCTTAGACCAGTCATCTCTCTACAGGCACTTGGCTTCCAACTCCCAACGCTGACACAGCCCTAGATCAAACATCACTTTCCCTGGGGGCGTGGCTACGCAGCGTAGCGCGATGGCTGCAAGCTAGTGTTGCTATGTAACATCTGTTCTCCTCCTGAAAATCCATCAAACATATCCCTGAGATGGGATTCTTGCAGCGGAAGGTGTGCTGGCCCCAGCTAACCAAGTCCCGTGGCTGTGGGACCTTCACGGACGAAGTTACAGCCGCCGCCAGCTTAGGCCTGCTCCGGTGTGGAAGCTGGGACCTTGATTGCACGCTGAGGCCCCGGGGACTGTGACGTGCGGCGGCCAGTGCCTGGTGTTGCCCCGGTGCTTGGGCTGTGTCGGCGCAGCGGAATCGTTTAAAGCTTGGGGCACATCCGGCAGATCCGGGCATGCTCAGAGGCGGAGGAGGCTCGGGCCCGGCGGCTGACCAACTGTGGAGGTGAGGCTGGCCTGGTGTGACTGCGCCCGAGCTGTGTCGTTGAGGCCCTGCGCTGAGATCCCGAGGCCTCGAAGGGGAAATATTGAGGTGGAGAGGAAGACGTGAGGCAGGGGAGGACCCTGACGCACCCTTTCTGACCCAGGGGGTGCTCGCCAGATGACGCTGCAGCCCAATTCTCTCTCAGAGGTGGATGACTGGTAGGTTCCCGGGACAGGGGGACTGTGAGGCGGGAGGCCACCCCTGAAAATTGCCTGGCCCTAGGGGCTGATGGACCCATAGACCGGGAATAAATTGATACCGCGACCACTGGACCTGTGCAGCGACCTCCCCCAGACTTGGACAGTGGTGGAGGGAGCCCCAGAGGCGGTATTGAGTGAACAATGTGGTCTGGATCAGCCTTGGTGGTGACCGTCATGGCACTGGGAGTTCCCTTCCTGCCTTCTGGAACCACAGGTGGAGATATAGAGGCGGAGGCCCTGAGTTTGACTCTTTCCCGCCTCGCTGACCTGAGGGACTCGAAGGACTACAGATCCTATGGAAACGCACTCCCCCACCTCTTCAAAAGTGAAGTGTAGCGGTAGCACGCCTGCACCTCACCAGCTAAGAGCAAAGCAGAGACCAAGCCGGGGCGGGCCAAGATGTCGGAGACAAGGGGTCCAAAGATATCCCAGCAGAATAAACTGGACCACTATACATTCCCTAAGGCGACGCTCAAAGAACAGCAACTCAAAGACAAATCGGTGGGGGAGGCGGAACTCACCCTCAAAGACGTCATGGAAGCGATCACTGGGGTTAGAACGTCACTCGAACAGAAAATGGACGCGATCTCTTCGGAGGTAACTCTCATCAGGGCAGACTCAGCAAAAAGGTTAAACAAGTAGAGATTACTACAGCGAGCCTGTTTGCTGACACCTCACACCTTCAAAACGAAATCCAAGAACTGCAAATCATCCGAAAATTTGCTGAAAGTAAGCTGGACGATTATGAGGGTCGCAATAGGAGAAACAATATACGCATTCTCTGAGTTCCGGAGAAAGGGGAGGGACAGCACACAGCCCTCTTCGTGGAAGACCTTATTCTCCACCACTTGCAACCCAGAGGTCTGTCAAACTATTTTGTCGTTGAGAGGGCCCACAGAGTCCCTGGGGGATGACCGAAACCTTGAGCACCCCCTCGTCCAATATTGGCCATGCCATTCGACTTTCGTGATAGGGATGCAATATTACAGAATGCCAGGGTGGCCCCCTCGCTCCGTTATGAGAATGCCGAGATCACTTTCTTCCCCGATTTCACACAAGTTGTACAAAAACAGCGACACTCCTTTCTTGACGTCAAAAAGAAGCTGAGAAACAAAGGAGTGAAATACACAATGTTGTTCCCGGGTCGGCTCCGGTTGGAGGCTGAAGGTAAAACCTGTTTCTTTGACTTTCCAGAGGCGGCTGCTGACTGGTTGGAGGGATGGAGGGGAGCGAAAGAACATAATTCTCGCTGAGGCGATAGCCACATCGAGCCCTTAGAGGCACCTCGGTCCGTGTGCTGAAGCCGCCGAGTGCTCACCCCGCTGAACTTTGTCTGCACCTGTGAGAAGAACAGGTATCATGGCCTATCACAGTTGCTGGCTGGTAGGGACACCTCGCCTTACATTTAAGAAGGGACACCGAGACTTTGCCCCTCTCGGGGGGTTACACAGATTTGGATATAATGGTAGGATCAGCGACACGGCCCAACGCATCCCCCATGTTACTACTTTTAGTTCACTAGTTGGGTGACAGGCACTCTGCAGCTTTAATTTCATGGGCAGTTCTGAGCCCAGAGTGCAGGGGAGAAGGGAGGGGGGCAGTTGGGTTGGGGGATTTGAGTTTGTACATGTTTTTGTTGAATTGATACGAATAATCTGCATATTGCAAGAGGATTGCTTGACTTACAAGTGTTCTAATGAGTACACACTGGGAAAAAGTATTAAGATGCTAAGTTGGAACGTCAATGGCCTTGGGGATAAGGTCAAAAGATGTGTGGTACTATAATACATCAAGCGACATGCCCCAGACACAATCCAGCTCCAAGAGATGCATTTGCACTAAACATGTGGGACTTATAAATTAGTGGCCCATTCGGGCTTTACCACCGGCTCTAGAGGGGTGGGCATAATGCTGAGGAACTCCTTTCCCTTCTCGGTACAATCTACTTGGTCGGACGAATGGGGTCTATATATAGCAATCACGGGACAATGGGAGGGTTACACACTCGCGCTCATGTTGGTCTATGTGCCGCCCGGCTTGCAGAGAAGCACCTTTAAGGATTTGGGCTCAATTCTACTCTCGCTCCCTGAAGGACTTCTAGTGGTGGGAAGGGACTTTAATTCCGTAGTTTCTGGCTCACTGGATCGTCACCCCCCCCCCCGAGAACTAGGGCCTGCTTATAGATGGCTTGCTGATTTTCTGGAGAATTTCGGCCTTGCAGATGCATGGTGAATATATCATCCAGATCATGTCCAGCACACTTTTCACTCAGGGGCCCATAACAGTCTCTCCAGTATAGACTATTCCCTTGTCCCCGCATCCCAAGTTGCAAACATACAGGACATCAGACACATGGCCCGCGGCATTTCCCACCATTCCCCGATATGGGTTCAATTAGTGGTGGGTCCGACGAGGGTGGGCAGAGTTGCTCCTATTAATCCATGGCATCTCCATAACCCAGCCATCTGAAAAGCACTGCTCCAGGCCATTGATCATTATTTCCAAGACAACAAAGGGTCGGTTGAATCCCCCAGATCCTCTGGGAGGCAATTAAATCGGTTATAAGGGGGCAAGCACTTTCCCTGATAGCAGGGGCACGAAAGGAGAGATTAAAGGAATTAATTGACGTAGAAAACGAAGTTCTTCGGATGGAGAAGGAATTGAGTGAAGAGGTCACACCGGAGAAGTTACATACCCTACAACTTAAAAGGGATGAGTGCAAAGCGATAGCTACGGACAGAGCCAAAGCTATGGGGAGAGAAAAAGCTGGCTGGATATACGACCTTGGTGATAAGGCAGGGAAACTAATTGCTTGGCTGGATAAGAAAGAATTGGCGAGCAGACTGGTGCCAGAATTAAAAGCTGAGAACGGACGGACCATCAATGACCCCCAAGAAATAGTTGATCAATTTGCTGCCCATTATAGCACAATATATTCCACGAGACCCGTGTACACTGAGAGCGATTCCCAATCGCTACTCCAAGATATAACACTCCCCACCCTGCAGGCGGAGGACCTGAGTCTACTGGAGAATGACTTTACTAATGATGAAATGGCACAAGCGATCAGGAGTCTCCAAACAGGCAAGGAGTCTGGCCCAAACGGCCTACCCATCGAGCTCTATAAACTAAGACTCAACAAACTAGCCCCATACCTGCGTGCTATGTTTGAGGACAGCAAGAGGCTGGGGACACTCCCGCTGGATCAGAGGATAGCGCTATTCATAAAGAAGGCAAACCCAAACAGGATTGTGCCTCTTATAGGCCCATCTCCTTACTTAATGCGTGGCCCAAAATTCTAGCCAAGCTTCTTGCAACACGTCTGGTCAAAGTAATAAGTGGACTGGTGCATCCGGACCAATCAGGTTTTATGCCTCACCGCAATACGGCACTGAACTTGCGTAGAGTGCATGGAGTGATGGGGAGAATAGACACAATCCAAGAAGCAGCAATATTAGTCTCCCTAGATGCCACTATGGCATTCGATACAATTGAGTGGCCGTACCTCTTTGCAGTTTTAAAGAAAATGGGGTTTGGTCCTAATTTTATCCAATGGGTTAGACTTTTTTACTGGGAACCCCTGGCTCAAGTGGTAGTCAACAATAAAAAATCTGAAGTTTTGGCTCTGAGTCGTGGGGCCCGACAGGGCTGTCCACTGTCTCCCCTCCTCTCTGCCCTTGCCTTGGAGCCCCTGGGGCATGGATTCGTGGGGACCCAGTGATACGAGGACTGCGATGGTCGGCTACATGGGAGGACCGCATCTTCCTGTACGACGATATTCAGCTATTTTTAGCCTCGCCACAAATGTCACTAAGGGCCTCATGTAGGTAGCCAAATACCGGTCGGTAACGGCCCATTTTCGGTAAATATGCCGTTACCGACCGGTATTCAGACAAGTGAGATGTAGGAGTCCAAAAACGACTTTTCGGTAAATATGAGGCGGTAAATACCGAATCATATTTACCGAATTTTAAAATACCGAATCAGATTTACCGAATACATACTTAACGAATCGGTAAATATGAAGTGGTAAATATGAAGTGGTAAAAATTAAAATGACATGTAGGAGCACTCGGTAATTAAGAAATCCAAGAAAATCGGTAAATAAGAGTCGGTAATTAACACGGATTGAAAGCAGGTGGTAACCATCAACAGTGCATATAAGCAATCCCAAAATGCAACAGCGTGGACAACATGGCCGCTATGTATGTCATTGCAAGGCGCCTACGTCTACAGGCAGCAGGACTGAGGGTTTGGCGACGGGAGGAACGCATCTACAGACAGCGCATCACACTATTCCAGCTGACTGATGCAGAGATACATGAGAGGTACAGGCTACACCCCGAAACCATCATGGACTTAATCAGGGACCTTCACCCACTCCTGGACCAGCCAATAAGAAGGGCGCACGCCATACCCCCACATGTGCAGGTGCTCTGCAGCCTACATCTGCTGGCATCCGGCAGTTATCAGGTGGTGATAGCTGCGGTGGGTGGTGTATCCCAGAGTTGCCTGTCACGTTTCTTCAGGAAGTTCCTGGATGCCATGATGCAGAGAATGCACCACTACATCAGCTTCCCCAACACACAGGCTGCACTGCAGAAAACAAAAACAGACTTTTATCACATGGCACAGTTCCCCCATGTCATCGGCTGTATTGATGGTACACACATCCCAATCTGTCCACCAGCTGACACAGAGCACATCTACAGGAACAGGAAGTCCACCCACTCCATCAATGTGCATACCGATTTGAATGATTTTGTTAAGGGTCCTGTGGGTGGCAGAACCAAAAGGTGGGCGTATGCTATTTACAACGAAGTCTGGAAGTTGTCGCAGATTGAGGCGGCTTCCAGATTGAGAGCTATCGATCAAGCAAACATGGAGAAGGTTTTAGCCGTTATAGATAATAGCATTAGCACTCTCTCTTCTAGGATTTATACATTAGACAATATTGTTTCTTCGGTTGTTGATATTGTGCATGATGATATGTCTGTGTTATATCATGGTCAAAACCAGTTGCGTTCTGTTATGCAGTTTGCATGGACGTTGCAGACGTTAAAGGCAGGGAGGGTCCCTTGGGACTATCTGACCACTACATCGTTATTCCTTCCCTACAACCTTACTGACAAGCAGCGATTTATGTCCATGAAGGATGCTACATATTCATTGTTACAGATTGAAAAGTTAGAACCGTTGCCTTTCTCTGTAGCGGAGATCAATTCAGCTACGTGGTTAGTACACGGATTGATAACTCTCCCTTTCGCGCTTTTTAAGTTTACGTCTTGTATGAAACATTATGCTTTGGGTAGGTATGAACCGCTGGGCACCGCTTTCATGCATGAGGTTTGGTCCCTCCCCTTTACGTATAGATGTACTAGGGACGGAACTGAGGTTTATTTGAAAGGCGAGGAATGTACCACTACACCAGACCATTCCTTGGTATGTAGGCACATTCAATTACACGGCGCATGCAATGTACAAGCCCCGAATTTGGCGTGCGTCCTACGAGGTATCCCAGTGCCTGTGATTACACCTTCTTTCACGCTGCTTGCAAACGGTAGTTATTTAATTTTGAATAATGAAGCTTGCTGCGGGATGTTAGTGGGAATCCCGTACATAGTAACTGTCTCGCAGAAAGTTGTCTGCTGCAATAATGTTCTTTTTCCACCCCCGCATGGGCGGCTGGATGTTTCCATCTGGCCTTCGATTCCAACCTTGAAAGCAGAGTTCAACAAGTTGAGCAGAATAAGAGTGCTATTGTCCCAAAAAGAGGTGCCTTTGACTTCCTCTCGTGAAACATTTGTCCTTCACGTTGCTAATACGCGCACTGAGGTACAGGCGCTTCTGAATACTGACCTCCCCCTGCATTTCGGCTCTTTGATCCAAACTATTTTCAATGCCTCGTCCACGACCGGCCTGGCTCATTTTTTTAAACTTGTGGGCTCGGGTCTCGTGACCTCTTTCCAAACTATTTTTGGTGTGATTCCGGCATTTTTTCATTCACTTTTCTCGAGCATCTTTGGAGGTGTCCCGCTGCTTCTGGCGCTAGTGGCAGGTGTGCTGCTTTTCCTTTTTATACTCCGGAATGGCTGCTCCTTCTGTGCCACACGAGCACCTGTCCCGTCTGCATCTTCTTCGTGATAGGATGCTTGACTTTTATGGTACTTTGCCATTGGCGACTTTGAGCCTGGCTTATGGATTATCCTTCAGGTATTCCTACTTCACCTGCGTACAACCTGTATTTCACTGCCTGGATTGTCCCTTTGAATGGCCTCTGGATTTGTGCTTGACCAACATGGTGTCTCCGGTGCCGGATTTCAATCGACTGATGAGGCCCTTAGTGTCTCACGAGTTGGCCTGTTCTGGTGTCCGGATTATGGCCTGTGGTGCGGCGCATGGTATCCTGGGTAATTGGGACATCTCTGCGGCCGCCTACGACTTCTTGGCTATGAGCTATTTGGAGGAACATTCCGGGTGCCCTCTGATTGTGCTAGAGGCTCCGATGGTTGGAGAACACGTATGTTCCTTTTCTTTACTTAATTGGATGGCTGAGACTTTTAGTGGCCCTGCAAACGATTTTTTGTTGGAAGCAGTGGCCACATATGCTGCCTATACATTCATGGATTAACTGGACTGTCGTCCATTGCGCCTGTGCTACTGGACAGCACCCTGGCGCAACATTTATTTCTTTTATTTCTCTTTTTTCTCTTCCTGATGGTCGTTTTGAGTTTTTTTATCTACTTGCATTTTTTTTAAGAATTCTATGCTGCTATTTTTTGTAGTTTCGGACTTTGGCGCAGCATTGGTTACGCCTTGTTCTGCTCTGACGAAACTGAACTCTGCGTTCTCTCTTTTCTTGCCTATTAAATAGTGCTTCGATCAAGGGGGCGTGTAGTGAGTTCTCCCTGAATACGTACATACATTGTTAAGTTCGCATAACCACGTTAAATGTTAGACAGCCATCTTTTTGTCTTTGCACACGACACTGCGTTTACATGTTATTTCTTAAATAAACTGCTGACTCGAGACTTGCTTCACACGAGAGCAATCTGTTGTTACCATCCCAAGCTCTGCGCAGCGACCTTGGTCTGTACATGGTGTGACAAACAGTCTGGAATATTACACAATGCATGTTTTCCACTCTAGGTTGATCGACCCACTATTTAGCCATGACACACGCGCAGCTGCAAATACCTGAAAGTTGGTGCTTTTAATATCACAGACATCATGTTTATATTCAGACCGAAGACGAGCCTTCCTGCGAGAAGACTCCTGATGCTCCTGTGATGTGATTTCACTAAGCTGATCTTTGAGGTATGGGGTCCCCTATTCAAGCCTAAGAGACCTTCTATTAGCATAATAATAATATTAGCTTCTTAGTAAAGGGAAGGTGGTAGTATCCTCGGTATTTTCCGATTCGGTATATACCACCTCGGTATTTTCCGATTCGGTAACTACCACCTCGGTATTTACCGATTCGGTAAATACCACCTCGGTATTTACCGATTCGGTGAATTCCGATTCGTGATTACCGAATGTTACCGAATCGGTAACTGTTACCGAATTTTTACCTACATATAACTTTCCGATTCTAATTTACCGATTCGGTACGGCTCGGTATTTAAGAAACGGTAACATTTATTTACCTACATGAGGCCCTTTGTGTGGTCTAGACTTTTTTGCAGTTTTTGGTAGATACTGTGGGTATTCCATTAACTGGAGTAAGTCTCTTCTACTTGTCCTCAGCGGGGCCCGCCTCTCCCACTCAGGGGTTGCCCAATACAAGTCACTACAGTTGGGTTTCAATATCTAGGTATTTTCATCACCCAGGATCACAACCTTAGATTCGGTCGCAATCTACTCCCACCTCTACAAAGGTGGAAACGTAGTATTATAAGCTGGAGGGCTCTCCCACTATTGCTGCTGGGCAGAGCGGCACTCTTCAAAATGATGTCGCTGCCGCGTTTCCTTTACGCATTACAAAACTACCCTGATATGGTTCCTGTACGTTATTTTAAGGAGATAGAGAGCATGCAGAGGGAACTATTGTGGAATGGGAAATCCCGTATGGCATTTACAAAACTCACCCTAAACTGGTATGATGGAGGGATCGGTCTCCCTGACCTCAAAAAATATTATTGGACCGCCCATCTGGCCATCATCAATCAGGGCATTTACCGTCGCCCTGATGATCCGGGATTTACTATGGACAGGTGGCTGCTACCGAGAGGGAACTATTACAATGCGCTATATTCGAAAACTCAGCGGTCCCCCCTAACAGGGCCAACCAAGCACTCTGTTCAAGTCTGGCAAGCAGCGAACAGAAGTCTGGGGTGGGAGCAGAAACTTACGATGGCCACTCCCTTATGGGACACCGAGAAACTAGGCAACCTGTGGACGTCGAAAGGATGCGACAAATGGCATCTAATCGGGATCTCAAATATAGGGGACTTGTGGGTTAAACGCGATGTAATAACGTTCGCCTCCCTACAACAAAATATGAATTAGCCAATTCTGAATACTTCAGATACCTGCAGGTCCGTCATGCATTACAGTCACACATACCAAAAGGTTCCTCTCCTCCGGATTCCTCCCCCTTGAAGACAGGCTTCTTGGCGGCTATTTATCGACGAAAGCCAAATCACTGACTTATAAGAAACTGCTACACAACACCATAGACCCCCTCCAGCCAGTACAAGTGAAGTGGGAAAGAGACGGCCTTGAATTAGACGACGAAGAATGTGTGGAAGCAGTTGCCTCCCCAAGGGAGGTAGCGATCTCTGCCAGACTGCGGCTCGTTCAACTTAAAATACTGCTCAGAGTTTACATTACTGGGCCCTGTCTTGTCCGTATGGGGAAAATGGAAAATGGATATTGTAAAAGGCAATGTGGGTGGGAAGGCACTTTCATGCACATACTTTGGGAATGTGAATACATTCAGCAATATTGGCGCAAAATACATGATATCCTGAGTGAGGTACTCAAACTGCCTATTCGTCCCGAAGCGCAAAGATGCCTCCTGAATGTGTGGAAGCCTACGGACTTGAATAGAAAAAGTTAACTCTTGGTCACTTTGGGTCTGATGATTGCAAAGAGAAACATTGCACAAACGTGGAGAGCCACCCATCCACCAAAGGTAAAAGCCTGGAAGATGGACATGGACTGGTGCATGTTCAGGGAAAAAACTGTACATGTAGCACAGGGGTGCCCTAAAAAGTGGTCAATAATTTGGAGTAACTGGAACACCGAGGTAACATTTGTAGCCCCCACGTGCCTCTCACCTTGACGATCCACCATCACCATGAACGATGTATTCCCTGATGTACGACTACTGTGTACGTGTTGTAAATGTGATATTTTATGTAATCCTGATTTGCTTCCTCTTTACTCCAGGCTGTTTATCGATTCAATGTCTTTTTTTTTTGTTTAAATTTGTTTATTAAGATTTTCACATTTTCTGGTACAAGTTGTTATTGCATCATTGACATGTCATAACATACATTTACGAGCATTTGGTTAGCAGTATTTTTCTCAATGCATTTAGTGGTCTTATCATACATCAATACAACTTGGATAAGGTAGCTTACATCAGCCCGGGAGTCATCTTCCAGTTTGACTCAGCATATTTTGCTATGTCATGCGATGTCTTGTTGGGCATGTATCCTGGGTGTGTGGGTTGGTGTTTCGCCCTCACCTCTACCCATGTAAGTCATCCCTGACAGGATCCGGAAATGTATTCCTTGGCGGTTAGTTTTAGTTTTGAAAATGCCAAGGGGGGAAAACAAACCTGTAATCTGTTGGGGGGAAACCGGGTGTAAGGGAGGAATGGGAGCGACCGGAGTGTGCATTGTGGTGCACAGTGATGTGACTGGCTGTGATTTCGCGCGTGTGCAGGAGGGGGATGGAGGGCAGTCTACAGGGCCACATAGGGGTGCATCTGATCCATCTTGAACATTAGTTTGGTGAGTGTCCCATGGCTATACCGGGGAGGCTGATATCCGTGCTATGGGAGATAGAGATAGGTGCTGGGATTGGAGTTGTGAGGCCTCCGGTGTTGCTGCCGTTGTCGTTTCCTGTGTAAATTGAAATAGCAGGTGTGCCCATTCCATGGAGATGGGATGTTTGTGTGTCCCTTTCACTTCCTCATCCCTAAGTGCCTCCTCCTCTGCTGCGCCCCATTTTTTCATAGCACCTATCCATGCCTCAAAAGATTTTTTTTTTTTTTAAACTCCCTTTCCTCTCTGTGTTGTACCTGCCGGGGTTCATGGTCTGCAGCTACAGACGGCCTGTATCCATCAGAGCACCTAGAGCTGTCCTATGAGACAACCTGGCAGGGTAATGCAATGCTGCAGAGGCGGGCCCGGTGCCCTTCTTTAAGGTTCATGGTAGCCATAGAATCCTGGTGCAATCCTAATGATTCTCCCAAACCAAAACAGCCATCTTGTCTGCTCTGCTTTGGATCTGCAGTCTTCCTCAGACTTGATTGCCAGGAAGTCGTTTATCTGCTTTTAGCTATGGTCTGTGACCATTCTTTACGGTCTCTTTTTGCCTTCACCTGAAATTACTGTAAGAGTGGTGAAGTGGCTACAGGAAGCAGTCGCCCTTTCTTCTGGCAATCTAGGCACACCAGGACAATGTGGACCCTGCGACCAGCTATGGACAGCTTCGTTTGGTCTAGTATTAACATGAGTCCATTCCAACAACAAGCCACAGAAATGAAGAGCTAAAAGATGAAAGTGCAATATTTGCTAAATTAGATTTGTAAGGGGCTTACCTCCTTACTCAAAACACAGAAGATGGGTGACAGACAGCTTTCAAACACCTTTTTAGCGTTCTGAATAAGAGGGAATGCTATTGGAACACAGAACTCCCGAAGCCGTCTACCAAAGGTTTATGGACCACATATCTGCAAAAATGCTACATCGTTAAGTTGTGCTACGTATGGATGCTCTGCTCTCTCTGAAAGAACATAGACCTTATGAAAAGGAGTTACTTCAACCAAATAAACGGTTTTGTAAAAACATAAAGTGTGGTTGCAGATAAATAAGATTGAGTTTCTTGGTTTTTTGAGCTCTCCCCATGTGGTTTGCAGAAAATCACTGCCAATCTTAATTAGCCTGTGCCCACCAATTTGAAGAAACCTCAATGCCTTTTGGGCTTCACCAGTTTTTGTCATCAATTTATTGTAAATTTTGCTCAGCTAGCCATCTTTGGTGTTGAAGACGCAAAATATGAAAAGAGGTTTTGTTTGAAATTAAAAAAGCTAACCACGGTTTTTAAGACCTGAAACAAGTCTTTACCACTTCCGTATATACACAGATCCTATAAGGATATTAACCAAAAAATCAGTAAGGGTTGTATTATTGCAAGTCCAGGAAGATGGTTCTGTCTCCCACATACATTAACCTTTTGTAAACAGAACAATTCATGAAAGAGAACTGCTTGCCATAAACATGCTTGTCGGGAATGCAGACCCCTCCATATTGGGACCAGAGAACTCTTTGAAATACAAATTGATCACAGAAACATGCAATATATCCGCTATCTTCAATAGTGGAACAGCCATCAAGCTTGTTGAATTATATGTAATTTATATTCCTTATTACAGAATTTTCTTGCCAACTTCATTGCAACATCCTGAAGATAATGTTTCATAAGAGCAAAATCTCGTTCCTAATAATCGCATCATTGGACTTGTTCAGATTTCTCCCGAAAGAGCAGAAAAAGCTCATAACAAACTTGACCATCTTGGAAGATTTGTTGTTAAGACACCTCTTACTCGGAATACTGTTTATTTTTTATAGCATGCCTTGTAAATTCAAACGAAAGAGTGGCCAGAATGGAGTTAACAAATGTGCCATGATTCCGCCATTTGTAGACACAGAGGGGAAAATCCTACTTTAGACCTAGTTTTATGATTTTATTGGTGGCCCACGGTTGGAATTTTCATCTTGCCCATTCTATGTTCAATGCGAGAAGACCTTTTATCAAATGTGCTTTGGTTATGTGCATTATCTCACTGTCTCGTCAGAACCTTGGCAAACGACTGCTCCGGACTCTACTGCGAACTGCCAGATTCCGAAGATTACCGTGTGATCATCTTAGCTGTAGACAGTTTTACTAACATGGTTCATTTCTACCCATCGAAGACAATTATTCTGCCAAGACTATGGGCCTGATGGAGATCTCGGCGGACGGGTTACTCCATCTCAACGGGGACGGATATCCTGTCCGCTGAAGCATAAATCCCATCACATCCTATGGGATTATATTTCGGCAGACAGGATATCCATCACGGTTGTGATGGAGTAACCCGTCCACCGAGAGCTACATCAGGTCCTAAGCCTAGAAGATTTCTTACAGACATTTTTTGTCCACCGTCTTTTATTTCCAAGCACGGACCTCAATACATTTCCGATTTCTGTAATGCACTTTGGTGTAAAGTAGGTATAAGCCTTGTTGTCTGGTGCTAACCACAGGCAAATAATAAAACTGAGACGGTTAAACAATGCCTAGGACGGTATGTATTGTTTTTATAGCAAAGTCACTTGAAGCAAATGGTCCAAGTATATTTACACAATAACGACCGTTAAGTTAAATGCACTATTAAAGTAGTTCTACCTCTGTTATGGGTGCACTGCCCCCCTCCTCTGGATCAGTTGCCCACACACCCAAACACACAGCTCGACAGACTTAGAAAAAACGAGGCAACAGAAACACATTCTTAATAATAATTTATTATTAAGTCCATACAAAACTCCAGATACTCGGGTCCTTGATGAGAAAGTATTATTTGATATTAAATGTTTGACATAAAAACTGCATAACAGCCAACACATTTCTCTCGTAGATTCTTCAGGGCCATGCAATCCAAAGCAATACATACAAATAAAAACACGATTTAAACATAGGTTCAGAGTTTCCAATTGGGCAAATAAACGAAACACAAATATTTCTCCAGTTTATGAAAAAAGAGATCTCCCATCACAGCCAACGCGGATGAAAAAACTGTGAACAATCAGAACAAAGTGTGTTCAATGTACAAGTTCATATCCCAATGAAGGCATCAGGTAAGTTTAATATTGACACCATTTTTTATGTTATCAATCAAAGTCCATCAAACAAAGCTATAAAGAGAAAAGGGAATACATGGGGGGTCATTTTTGTTTCATGTTCCAACAAATGATGGAAAGTACCATAAAAAATATAACAATCCAGAACCTTGTTAGGGTATAGTGGTTGATGGTGGGTATGCACACACCAACTTAGGTCAGTCTATGACATTGACTTACCAGTGTCCATAGTCCACGGCTAGTGATTATTTGTGTTATTAGAATATGAACCCTAAATCCTACTTCATTTTAAGAGCCGATGTAACACTCACAACTGAAATTCACTTGTGGACTTTAGGGACATTTCTCAGTAAAATAAAATTTTAAAGAATCACCACAATGCATGAAATTGATTATAACCTAAGACTTAGAGAAGATTGGAATGTCGATTTGGTTGTTGTATTTATAGAGCGCAGGCTGTCACTCCGAAAGGAGCATCCTGGTGCTCGTCGGAGGAAGGTCGAGAGGAAGCCATGGGGGCCCTATATGAGGGACAGGCAGAAATCGTCTGGAGATCCAAAAATCAAAGTTTTCCGTGCCTTCCTAAACTGTGTCTCTGTTTTTAACATCCTCAGGTGAGTTGGCAAAAGGTTCCAGGCTTTTGTTCCCATGGCTGCTACTGTTTTTCCTCCCTTTGTTTTATACCTAAAGCAGGGGGGTTTGAGAAAGTTTGCTGGTGAGGACCTAAGGGTTCCGATCATGGTATGGGGTAAACCTGGCTGAAAGGTACGTTGGGCCGAGGTTTAGTGACGCTCTGAAAGTGATTAGGAGAATCTTAAACAGGAATCTCTTATGCAGTGGGAGTCAATGAAGGGTTTTTAGAGCTGCGGATGCGGAGGACCGACATGGTAACGTCAGGACTAAGCGGGCCGCAGCGTGTTTCACCACTTGTAGTCTTTTTAGTGTTTGTTTATTGGCTCCCGCCAGGAGGCTGTTTCAGTAGTCTAGGAGCGAGAGGATCAGTGCTACCGCAACTGTTTTCCTTGCAGTGAGGGGGATAAAGTAAAAAAAAAAAAAATGTAATGACTTGATGAGGTTGATGCAGGTCCCTACCACTATCAATGCGTGTGGCTGGAAGGGGAGAGCGGTGTCGAATTGCACTCCTAGGTTTTTGGCTACCTTAACAGTGGTGGGAGGTGGTGTCGCACCCTCCAGCCACCAAGCGCTTGGCTCGAAGGGATTGCCTTTTTCTATCTGTTAGAAATGGGGTTCTCTAGTTGGCAAGGGCAGGCACCAATGTCCAAATAGGGATCCTTCTTCCTAAGTCAGGGCAAGTTGGCTACCTCCTTTGATAACACCTGCTCAACCCTGTGGTAACAAAGCACGAGCAGTTAGGCCTATCTCAGAGGCAGTGTGTGAAGCAGTATGACCATGCACAATAAGGCAGTAACGACACCACAAAAGGACACAACTCAAGTAGGCATAGAAAAATAATATCTTTATTTAAGGTTTAACACAAGACTCTCAAAGCGTTTTAACAAGCCACAATGCACGTAAATCAGTATGGACTTAAAAAGGCAATAACGTATTCACCAACACGTGGCACTGACTGAGTTCAAGGCCTGGGTTTACGTGACCCGTTGTGCACCAGATACCTGCCGTTGGACGTGGACACAGCACGCAGCTTCTCGAAGAAGTGAAGACGGTAACAGGCGGACTCCCAGCAACTACAACTCTTGACTGCAGTGGTCCGCAACGTGATTCGGGCACTCAGGGACAGGCGGGCTCTCAGCGGCAGCAGCAAGCGGTTGCGGTGGCCCGGGCTGGTGGTGGTGATGACTCTCGTCCTGCAGCTCCGTGGTGGGCTCACAGCGGCAGCAGCTCTCACTTAGCTGCGGCGGCCCACAGGACTACTCACGATGATGCAAAGTTGGCAAAGGTGCAGGCACTCAGCGGCAGCAGCTCTCTCTTAGCTGCGGCAGCCCACAGGTCAAATCACGATGATGCAAAGTTGGCAAAGGTGTGGGCACTCAGCGGCAGCAGCTCTCTTAGCTGCGGCGGCCCACAGGACAGATCCCAATGATGCAAAGTTGGCAAAGGTGCAGGCACTCAGCGGCAGCAGCTCTCTCTTAGCTGCGGCAGCCCACAGGTCAAATCACGATGATGCAAAGTTGGCAAAGGTGTGGGCACTCAGCGGCAGCAGCTCTCTTAGCTGCGGCGGCCCACAGGACAAATCACAATGATGCAAAGTCGGCAAAAGTGCAGGCACTCAGTGGCAGCAGCTGTCTCTTAGCTGCGGCGGCCCACGTGACAAATCACAATGATGCAAAGTCGGCAAAGGTGCGGGCACTCCGCGGCAGCAGCTCTCTCTTAGCTGCGGCGGCCCACAGGACAAATCACAATGATGCAAAGTCGGCAAAGGTGCAGGCACTCAGCGGCAGCAGCTCTCTCTTAGCTGCGGCGGCCCACTGGACAAATCACAATGATGCAAAGTCGGCAAAGGTGCGGGCACTCAGCGGCAGCAGCTCTCTCTTAGCTGCGGAGGCCCACAGGACAAATCATGCTGATGCAAAGTTGGCAAAGGTGCAGACATTCTGCGGCAGCAGCTCTCTCTTAGCTGCGGCGGCCCACAGGACGAATCACAATGATGCAAAGTTGGCAAAGGTGCAGGCACTCAGCGGCAGCAGTTCTCTCTTAGCTGCGGAGGCCCACAGTACAAAGGATGATCTCGACCAGGCTGGCACAACGGCGGGCACTCAGTAGCTACAGCTCTCACTTAACTGCGCGGCCCACAGGACAAAGGATGATCTCGAGCAGGCTGGCACAATGGCGGGCACTCAGCGGCTACAGTTCTCTCTTAACTGCGGCGGCCCACATAGATTCAGCGAAGGTTCCGAACATTCAAATTAAGGCGGGCTCTGAGCGGCAGCAGCTCTCTCTTAGCTGCAGCGGCCCACACAGAGTTAACAAGGGTTCCAGTCCGCGTTCCTCACAGTAGAACTAGAGGCTCCGGATTACTTGACGGAGGCCTCACCTGCAAGCAGAATCCCTCGCAGAGGACTTCAGACGGCTGACGGGGTGAAGTCTAATGTCCCTTAGACTTCAGCAGGAGGCGCTCTCAATTCAGGCCCTCAGGTAGTTTCTTCAGCAAGCTTGGTGAAAGTTTCAAAGTCCTATCCTCTGTTCACTTGGACAGAGTTTCATCTTGACATCCAGAAGGAACTCACCTGAAAAAGGTTTCAGCGCAGCGTTTTATACCTAAAAAGTCTTTGTTCTCTAAAGTCACAAATCACTGAATCCAACCAGAACCAGTTCGGTGCGGTCGGGGAGCACTTGATTTACGAGGCGACATCCTGCCCTTTGAGAATCAGGGGGTCTGCTATCAGACGCCTAGTGGGAGGTGGAGCCATCATTCACCTTGCCAGGCAGGGCCCTGCTCAGATCAAAGAGTCACCCCTCCCCATGCTCTGAATGTCGATCCCTCTCTCCAGCTAGGTCTGACCCAGCTGGGCCTGCTGCTCCAAAACCAGACGGCCAATACACATACTAGCAAAGCCTACAGGAAAGCTCAGGCAAGAAAAAAACGTGTTTCTAGAAGAGGCATTTTCGAACACGAGATATGCAAATGGTCCTTACTAAAAGATGTATCTCAATATCCTGAGCTTAAACATATCAAATTCGAATTTCCTATCAGGTTCTGGGGGTCAGATAGGATTATAGAAGGTAATCTTCAACCTGCCCATTCTGGCCTATGAGAATGGATAGCTCACAATAGTTAACAGTGAAATGGAGGGTAACTCGCTATTAGAACATGCTACACAGATGTAGAAATGTTCTTCCTGTCACAGACAACGCACCCTGCCATAGGAGTGTCTTACATGGTGCTATTAGAACATGCTACACAGGCATACTTTAAAAGCTGCTTCGGTGGGTAGCGCAAATCAGCGTTGCAGGCCCACCAGCAGTATTTGGTCTACCAGCCCTGGGCACACACAGTGCACTTATACTACGGACTGACAGGTAAACCAAACGAGCCAATTATGGTTATCCCAGTTCATACAGTCATCTTTACACAGGGAGCATTCGCGCTGTGGTCTGATTAGCAGTGGCCCAGCGCCCAGAGCATCTAGATCCAGCCAACATAAAAGATAGTAAGCGAAAAGAGGAAGGGGGACCCGCGCCAATGATGCCAGGTCTAACACGCGTCCCCTCCAGCTGAAATGTGGGGAGAACTAACCATCCCCTTGGGAGTTCTCATCACTAAGGTGGAAAAATCTGGGCAGACCGTCAGCACTGGCATGTTCTGTACGAGGGCGGTGTTCCAGATTTGTTTTTTTTCCCTCTTCCAATGTTTTTGGGGGTTGGTTGTTCTAGTATTGAATTGTTGATCGCAGCCATGAGTACTGCTAATATGAGAAGGCCAACATCCAATGCTTCAGAGGATCTCACCTTTGAGGAGGAAAGATTAGATACCTATACTGCCAGACAGCTGAAGTCATTTTGTAAGCAATTCGCCATCCCTGTGATAGGTCGCTCTAGGAAGGAGGAGTACCAGAAGGAGATGAAGACCTGGTGGGAAGCGAGAGAGTCCGCTGGGGATGAGGAAGAGGATGCTGGAGGGCAGCAGGATAATGCAGTAGAGGGGGGGAGATAGGACACCCTCCAATCCAGGTACTAGTGTATCCCAAAGGAGCCTGACCCCAGAAGAGCTGGAGGACAGGGAGAGAGATAGGAGGCATAGTTTGGAGATGGCTAAATTGGAAGGTCAGACGGACCTTGAGAGTAAGAAGTTAGACATTGAGAAGAATTTATTGTCAATTGAACTTGAGAAAATGAAAATGGAGCATGAGAGAATGTTGAGGGAGATAGAGATCAGGGCGAGGAGTGTCCCGGTCTCCCCCTCTGGTGGCAGCATACCTTTAGTAACTCCTGAGAGTAGAGTTTATATTCCTAAAGATGTCATTAAGGATTTTCACAGGAGTGAGGATATTGGGCAATGGTTTGCCGCATATGAGATAGCAATGGTGTCCCACCGGGTCCCTGAGAAGAATTGGGGAGCGGGGTGGTGGGGACGCTTTGTGAGTGATGGTAGGGATACCCTGTTGGACCTGCCTGATGGTGTATGTCCATATGAAGGAAACTTTGATGACCCGTTATGGTTTGACCCCAGAAAATGTACAGGCAGAGGTTTAGAACCTGTAAGAAGTTAGAGGGTACTACTTGGGTTGAATATGTGTCTTATTTTTGCAGAGCAATGGATCGCTGGGTAAAAGGTAGCAAAGTGGAAACTTTTGAGCAGTTGTATGATTTGTTTGCGAGGGAGCATTTATCTAGTAACTGTTTTCCAGAGCTATGCCAGCACCTTATTGATAGCAAGCTGACTAACCCTAGGAAGCTGGGTGAGGAGGCGGACCGCTGGGTGAGCATCCGGGTCTGCAAAGGTTTTGTGGGAGAATTCACCAGAGGTGGACAGGGTCCCCAGCAGAGAAATGGGGGGACAAGGGTAAGTCGAGGGAGTTCCAGAGGGAGCCCCAGAGTAATTCCCAAGGGGACCAAACAATGGTGTCCCAGCCTCCCCCGGAGAAGAAGCCAGTGTCCACAGGGTTGAGCAGGGGTTGTCAAAGGGGGTAGCCCACTTGCCCTGACTTAGGAAGAAGGGTCCCTATTTGGACATTGGCGCCAGCCCGTGCCAACTAGAGATCCCCATTTCTAACATACAGTATACAAGCAAAGCACCAATTAAACTGAAATTAGATCAAGGAGATGAGTACATTTGTAACCCATTGTTTATGACTTCAACAAAGGCCAAATTGGAGACAGCTCATGCTAGTACAGAGCGAATTTAATTGTCTCACTAATGTGATTTAAATTAAGAACACTATAACCAATGCTGTCAACAAGTCAAAAGGTCAAATAAATAAGGCCGGGAAAAGCTGTGGGGCTCAAAAAGAAATTCACTGTAGGAAGAAGTGCAATTCATAGTCCTGGCTAAGCCCATGTTCAACTATTCATAGACAAATGTGCATATAACAATTTTCTTCGTAGTGTGACTAAGATGCCACCCATCTTGTGCCATTAAGGGCATCACCAATGTTGTATCGCAGTCTTTCCTTTAATCAGTTGATCCCGGTCTGTGCTGAATTTATAACTATTGAAAGGAACAAAGGCAGTTACTGCTATAAATCTACAGACAGCATCAAACAAACAAAGACAAAGGCTGCTATCCAACACAGCTTGTATTTTGTCCCAGGTGGCCGAGTCTGGCTATCCTCCCATTTTTTACTAGCTTGATCTTTGCCATTCAAGTTAAAACACTTCAAAACATTAAAAGCATAATCCAAGTTTCTTACCGTTTACCTTTATCATTAACGTGGAAAATATACCCACAGTCTTGCATGTTTACCAGTTAAAGCCTTGCAGTTCTGATCCTTTCAAGTGGACTGATTCAACTCCTCTTCCTCCTTCTATGGTGCATGGTCATCATGAGTTTGAAGTTCAAAAGATTTGTGATTTCTAGTTTAGGGCCAACCTCAATTTCTAGTAGATTGGAATGCCTTACCCTAGCCAGCACACCTGGGCGGGAGATATTCTTTGATTATGCTCACTTTTGGTTTGGCAATTTGTTTAGAGCGATTCTGAACAAACCCAATGCTCTGAATGGTGGAGTTGCGGCAGGCGGTATTCTGTTGTGTCCTCCATAAGTTCTGCACTGGGAGAGAGGTGCCTAACAGGCAGAGTCAGTAAACAAGACATGCTTACCTGCAGCAGTTGACCACCACCTTGACCAGTTAATTCCTATTCCTGTAACATAATTTCCCCTGTTAACACTATGTATGGAAAACAAGTGCACAATGCATCGTAAGCACTTCAATAGTATTTTGTCATTGTGTTCACCTCCCATCTGGTCGATATTTTTGCCCTGTATTTTTTCTTTCTTTTTTCTCGTGCCAGTTCCACCAGTTAGGACAAGAAAATGACAACTTTCTAAAAGTAGCATTTTCAGAATGGTGATTTAAAATCTCAATTTACCATTAAAGAGGGTTTTAAATAAAAATTCTTTACACACCAAAATCTAAATTCTTACCTGCTCCCAATCGAAAGTTATCACTTATTAAATGTAATAAGGTATCCCTATTTTATCCTATTGAAGAAGCAGGCCTACAGTTTTGAAAAATGAATTTAAGAGTTTTTCACTACCAGGACATGTAAAAGTTAAAAGTACACATCCAACTTTTGAAATACACAGCACCCTGCCATAGAGCCTGTTTAGGCCCTACAAAAGCTAACAAACATGGGTTCAGAAAATAGGAAGGTGATAGTAAAACGTCTGGGGATAAACCTGCAGGAAAGGCCAAGTCCAACAAACTCATTTACTGTTTAATTCGGATGTACGATGTTACAACGCGAGTTTTTACAACGCGTACCGTTACATCGCAGTTGTTACAACGACTGCGATGTTACCACGCCATGCCTTTACAACGCAAGTCTTTACATCGACTTGCACTAGATGGCGCGCTAACATTAGAAAAGCGTAATTTACTATTCCAACTCCAGTCCACTTAACAGTAGGGAAGGTGTTGGGATAGTAAACTACACTATTTGTAATGTTAGCACACCATCTAGCGCAAGTCGATGTAAAGACTTGCGTTGTAATGGCATGGCGTGGTAACATGCAGTCGTTGTAACGATTGCGATGTAACTGCATCGCGGTGTACTAACCGCGATGTTAAGGATGTTCCCCGTTTAATTCCTATAACATCATTTTCCTTGGTACCACTGTCCAAGGAGAACAAGTGCAGACTGCATCATAAGCGCTTTAATAGTATTTTTTTAATAATAATAATAATAATACTGCATTTTATAAAGCGCGAACAGCTACCTCGCTAGGAGGTGTCCCGGCGCTAGGAGAACACAGATGACCTGGAGGCCAGAGAAGGAGAGCTAGCGGGGTTGGGTGAAGAGCCACGTTTTCAGCAGTTTCTTAAAGCAAGGTTCAGAAGGGGCCTGCTGGATTTCTTGTGGTAAAGTGTTCCATAGAGAGGTAACGTTTGCTGAAAAAGTCCGTCCGCCTAGTCGAGCCTTTTTCGTACGCGGGACGGCCAGTTGAACGCGGCAATTGGACCGCAGTGCGCGGGTTTGGGAGTATCTCGGGAGGCGGTTTTTCAAGTACTCTGGGCAGGAGCCATGCAGAGATCTGAACGCCAGCGTAAGTGCTTTAAATTTTATTCTGCTGGCAACTGGCAGCCAGTGCAGTGATCGAAGATGCGGAGAGACTGACTGCTTGAGAGGGATTCGCAGTAGCAGTCTCGCAGCCGCATTTTGAACTACCTGAAGTTTTTGCGTCAGGTATTTTGGTAGGCCTAGGTAGAGTCCGTTGGCGTAATCCAGCCGTGATGTAACAGTGGCATGGATAACCGTTTTCCGGCAGCTCTCCGGGAGGAGTCTCAGGATTTTACGGAGATTTCTCAGTTTGCTCAAGCAGCAGCCGGCGACTTGTTGGATGTGGGAGGTGAAGGACATGCTATCGTCCCACCTCACTCCAAGATTTTTTGCCGTGCGGCTGGGTGAGGGGGCTAGGCCCATCTCCGTCGGCCACCAAAGTTCTGAGGCGGGGGTGGGGCCTCTGCCAAAGAAGATTACTTCGGTCTTATTGGCGTTTAATTTTAATTTATTCGTGTTCATCCAATGGGCTATATCTTGGAGACAGCCTTTGAAGTTCGAAAAGGACTCCTGCGTCATCTCTGAGTACGGAAATACCAACTGGGTGTCGTCGGCATAGGAAATTGCCTTGACACCCCAGTTGGCAATCAACGTAAAGAGAGGGGCGAGGTAGATGTTGAACAAAAGGGGGCTGAGAGCCGACCCCTGCGGGACTCCGCAGCTGAGGACCTTGGGTGCTGAAGAGACCGTCCCTAGTGCCACCTTTTGAGTTCTCTGGGACAGATAGGAGTGTATCCATCCCAGTGCCTTATCCTGGATACCTATCTCGGCCAGGCGGCTGAGTAGTCTGGCATGGTCCACCGTGTCGAAGGCGGCCGACAGATCCAGGAGTACCAGCATTGCTGAGTTACCTGCATCCATCGACCACCTTACTGACTCGGCTATCTCAATAAGCGCTGTTTCCGTACTAAAGCCGGGTCGGAAGCCTGACTGTGTCTCATGTAGTACCTTATTTACTTCTATAAATTTGCTCAGTTGGCGCTGTATGACTTTCTCCAACATTTTCCCCGGGGCGGCTAACAGTGATATTGGGCGGAGATTACTAAGGTCTTCTGGATCCCCATTAGGTTTTTTCTTTAGTGGGAGGAGAGTAGCATGTTTCCAGACGTCCGGGAATATACCCGAAGCGATGGATGAGTTCCAAATGTGTTGTAGTGTGGGGGCTACAAACTCAGCTAGAGAGCTCCATAATTTAGCTGGGCACGGGTCTTCTGGGGAGCCGGATTTGCATCGGATAAGTTCTTGTCTTACCTCACTCAGGGAAATATTCATGAACTGGGTGAAGGTCTCACCTGGCTCGTCTTTAATCGCGAGGTCCTGTTTCAACGTTTTTATTTCTGGTCTAAAAGATTCATACACCTTTTTGATCTTTTGGTCAAAGAACTCAGAGATGTGCTTGCATAAAGTAGATGTCGGCGAAACCTCCCTCTCAATGCACTTGGGTTTAAAAAACGACTGTACCACCTTGAAAATCTGTTTGCTTGACTGTTCTGCCTGTAGAATAGCGTCCGCATAAAATAGTTTTTTACTTTTTCTAATTGCTTTCCGTAGTTTTTTGGAAGCTTCCTTATATATAGTTCTTTCTTCCAGGCCGTATTTTGCTCTCCATAGTCTTTCCAGCTTTTTGCAGGCTGCTTTCTCTTTCCTCAGGTCCTGCGAAAACCAGGGAGCTGAGGGGGAGTCTCTCTTTGATAATGCTCGTGAGGCCGGAGCAATGGAAGAGACCATCTTTCTGACCCACTCATTGAGGAGCTGTGCATCTATATTGGCATTGTCGGTCAAAGATGGGGTAGTTTGTGCCAAGACAGGGCCCATAGTCTCGGGGGTCAGCCTTTTCCATTGTCTCTTCAGGAAATAACATTTACTTGAAGCTGGAATGTCATATACCATGTTCAGTAGGAATGGGACCAATGAGTGGTCTGACCATGTCAGAGGGAGTGGTGCCACAGGCAGCACATCCTTGATATTAGAGAAAATGAGATCGATCGTGTGGCCCCCTGTATGTGTAGGGCCCTCATTGATCAGTCTAAGACTGGCCGTATTTAACGTTGCTCTGAGCAGCTCTGCCACGGCACAGTCGGGTTTATCCATGTGGATGTTGAAGTCTCCTACCACAATGAATTGGGGGTGGAGGAGAGAGCTCTGAACAATCGTGTCGAGTAGGGTGAGTAAGTTGGGGTCTACGCCGCCCGGAGGGCGATAAATCACCAATCCTGCTAGCGATAGCTGAGGGCTAACCTGAAAGCAGAAGTGAAGGCCTTCAATTCCCTGAATAGTAGTGGGAGCCGAAGATGTTAATATTAGCTGCTCTTTAAAGATAATAGTTACACCTCCGCCTCTTTTTGCGCCAGGGCGGTTGGCGAGACATATTTTAAATCCCAGAGGGACTGCTAGTGCAATAGAGGTCAAGTTGTCCTCCTTGATCCAAGTTTCTGTTAAAAACAGGACATCCCACTCCTGCTCTTCTAGTAATAACCAAACATCGTCTGCATGTTTGGCTAGGGATCTGCAGTTCAGTAGGCAAGCTCTAAGGCCTATCTGAGTTGGAGGTTTGGGATTGGCACAGATCTGAGGGGGGTTGAAAGTCTGAGGATCTGTAGTATGAGAGCAACAGTCAGATGGGGGATCAAGAGCCCTTAAGTCCTCACCTGACCACACTATCCTTCCACCTTGTGTTCCATTACCGGCAGCATAACTGGCCCCTGCCGCGGTCTGGTCGCGGACGGGCGCAGACGGGCTTGCCTTAGGCGCGCCTTCGGCGCGCAAACGGCGCTCCCGCTGCGCTCGTCTGCTGCGCTTCTGGTGGAAGCACATATTAAGTAGGGGTGGAGGAAGAGGTGTGGCCTGACAGGTGGTGGGCGTGGCCTGCGTGTCCCAGGGGAGGGCGTCCACACCAGGAAGTATCCCGTGGCAGCGTTCCTGCAGCTGCACGGGAGAGCCCAGGGGATCGAGGTAGGATTGTATTGTTTCACAAAAGTACACTCAAAAAATGGTAAAATCAGTTTTAAAATCACATCAATTACACAAGTATTTTTAAAATTCGCTAGGGCGACTCTCCCGGCTTCCGCCTCAGGAGGTCAATAGGTTCTGCCTCGCGCTCGATTTCGCGCTATTTAAGTACTCGGCGAGAAAGGGGCGTGGCCTGACAGGTGGTGGGCGTGGCCTGCGTGTCCCAGGGGAGGGCGTCCACACCAGGAAGTATCCCGTGGCAGCGTTCCTGCAGCTGCACGGGAGAGCCCAGGGGATCGAGGTAGGATTGTATTGTTTCACAAAAGTACACTCAAAAAATGGTAAAATCAGTTTTAAAATCACATCAATTACACAAGTATTTTTAAAATTCGCTAGGGCGACTCTCCCGGCTTCCGCCTCAGGAGGTCAATAGGTTCTGCCTCGCGCTCGATTTGGCGCGCTATTTAAGTGCTCGGCGAGAAAGGGGCGTGGCCTGACAGGTGGTGGGCGTGGCCTGCGTGTCCCAGGGGAGGGCGTCCACACCAGGAAGTATCCCGTGGCAGCGTTCCTGCAGCTGCACGGGAGAGCCCACGGGATCGAGGTAGGATTGTATTGTTTCACAAAAGTACACTCAAAAAATGGTAAAATCAGTTTACAAATCACATCAATTACACAAGTATTTTTAAAATTCGCTTGGGCGACTCTCCCGGCTTCCGCCTCAGGAGGTCAATAGGTTCTGCCTCGCGCTCGATTTGGCGCGCTATTTAAGTACTCGGCGAGAAAGGGGCATGGCCTGACAGGTGGTGGGCGTGGCCTGCGTGTCCCAGGGGAGGGCGTCCACACCAGGAAGTATCCCGTGGCAGCGTTCCTGCAGCTGCACGGGAGAGCCCAGGGGATCGAGGTAGGATTGTATTGTTTCACAAAAGTACACTCAAAAAATGGTAAAATCAGTTTTAAAATCACATCAATTACACAAGTATTTTTAAAATTCGCTAGGGCGACTCTCCCGGCTTCCGCCTCAGGAGGTCAATAGGTTCTGCCTCGCGCTCGATTTGGCGCGCTATTTAAGTGCTCGGCGAGAAAGGGTCGTGGCCTGACAGGTGGTGGGCGTGGCCTGCGTGTCCCAGGGGAGGGCGTCCACACCAGGAAGTATCCCGTGGCAGCGTTCCTACAGCTGCACGGGAGAGCCCAGGGGATCGAGGTAGGATTGTATTGTTTCACAAAAGTACACTCAAAAAATGGTAAAATCAGTTTTAAAATCACATCAATTACACAAGTATTTTTAAAATTCGCTAGGGCGACTCTCCCGGCTTCCGCCTCAGGAGTTTTCATAGTGTTCATCTCCTACATGGTCTATATTTTTGTCTTTCTATTATTTCTTCCTTTATTTCTACACATCTCCACCATTTTTTTCCTTTCCCGGGTTCAGATCCTCTTTTACTCAATTACACTGTCTTTGGGTGTCAGAGTAGATGTCCCTCGTTCTTCATTCAAACCTCTTTCGTCTTGATTGCCCAGGACGTTTTTCTTTCACTTTATTGGCTTTTTCATTCAGTCTGTAGCCCAGCTCTGGAATCACTTGTGGCATTCACGCGAATCTGCAATGCAAGCGGCTAAATGAGTAGATGCCATTTGTTCTGGCAAACACAGTATCTTCACTGCAAGGATACTGCCTCCATCTACTGGTAACCTATCAAGCATGAAGTGCAAAGCAAACTCTAGCCAGCCCCTCTTTCTCTTCACTCTCCAGCTCCCAAAAGGCTCCAGAGCGCACCAGTATGCCGTTCAACTACGAACATGGAGCGAGCATGGGGGTGTCCCACAATCTGTTCAATTTCTCCTGCTCTTACACAAGTACATTTTTATTTACAAAATTGATCTACACATCTGCACTTCAGTTGTGTGCATAAATGCGTATGTGGGGTGACTGCTACAGGAAATGCCTGGACCCAAGAATCTTGTCTCGTATATGCCATGCACCCTGTATATTAGATTAGATTTTGTTATGCATAGTTATTAAAAACCAAAGCATATATTAGCTCAATTTAAAAACCTTCTACAGCAACATTCCATAGGAAGTACGAAAACAGTTTAAACAATACAACAATAGCAATTATCTGTGACCATGTTTAAAAGGAGAATTCAATAAAACGCCAGAAGGTTTAAAAAGGCCTAATTTCACATTGTAATTTAGTGAACTGTAATTTACTAAAATTACAGTTCAAAGCTATATTTGCTGCTTTGAGGAATGCAATTGCTGCGTGCCTGCACGAGCAAATTCCACGCCCCCTTCTCTCATTCAGCAGACCAGGGCAAAGACAAGGTATCCCCAGGTTTGCGCAGTCTGCAACAAACGTTCTTAACATCCCGGCGTTAAGGCAGTGCATGAGCAAGACCTGGGAGAAGGCTAAAGCCATGCCCAATGAAAAGCTCTTTTAGCTGCCTGGATCAGCCGGTCTCTAGGTAGACCTGGGGATTGAGAGTTTTATATTGATTTAAAATCATGTAGGCGTGGGATGTGATTGAGAGGACCTCTTTGTCTTTTAACACAGAGATGTATTTCCCCATCTGTTGATCTCTTTTTAGGTCTCGCCTGAGCCAGCGCATGCACTGATCTGGCGAGACTTTTAGTAAGTGGGCTTCAGAAAATGCTACCACACGCTTTTGCTTGTGGCCTACAGCTTGCGGTTACGCGCACGGGCGCGCGCTTTCCAGCAGATGCTGCATCTGCTTTCACTTTTGATGCCACGCACGCGTGACGCTGCATCTGCTTTCACTTTTGCCGGGTTTAAAGTGTTGCACTCACTGCTGTCGGAGATATGGAATAAATCCTATGGCTTCAACTCTGGATGTGTGTAATCTACCTACCGATTAAGGGGATGGCGAACTGCTTCCCGTTTGTATTCAACTGCGCCTTTGGAATACATGGGTTCACCAGCAACTCCTCATTTGGACGTTCATGCACGATGCATATTTCGTTGCACCCCAGTGATTAATACTCGGTAACAGGTTCTCCACTGAGAAACGGCACCCATTAAAGTGCAGCATGCACTTTCAGTATGATAGCTTCTAGATTCGGCCCGCAGTGGAGCTTCTTATTGTTGTATATTTATTTGGACGTTTCAAGCAGTCCGTGGTCCTCTGCATTGATTTCTAGCTTCTTCTGATTAATATGGTGGCTTGCGATGTTTAAGTTAAGAACAAAGACTTCCCACCGGCAGTAAAGCACTATAGTCGACGTGGCATTTATCGGAACGCTACTGTGTATATTTGTTTTCTAGCATCAACATTAAAGGTTTCAGAAACGCCAACCTTTTCAATACAACGTACTGCATAATGTTTCCTCTTGGGATGCATTGCATAGGCTTCGCTAAGGTTTATGGTGTGTGTTTTCATGAGGACCCCTGTACAAACTAAGTAGGAGTAGAATAACCGCAGCTATAAACTCACGGCCCCTGACTAAGAACACACTTCCGTGGAGGCGGCAATGTCATCTGTTTGTCTGTGGAGGAAGTAGTGTGTGCACCGCGGCCGGGTGCCAGCGGCATTCTTTACATTCCTGGAAGTGCGCGCGCATCACTCGTTTCTATAATCTCTGCAACCATATTTTTCCTGACCCTTGTACTTATAACTTGCAGACTCACCCGTCCATTCCCACATTTTCATCTTTTTATCTCGATTTACTCTTCATCTCAATCTCCCTCATTGCCTCTTAGTCTTTAGTTTATCTTCTTCTTCCCCTAAACGCTTTTTCTTTTCATCGTTCCCGGCTTTGTACATCTTTGTCCCTGGCTGTCACGTCTGTATCTTTCGCTCCTTCTACTTATGCACTTTAAAATATGGCTTGCTATCCTGTCCACGTTGGTATCTATCCTCCCTCCTAGTCTCTTTCCCCCTTCCTCCCTTTCCATCATTGTTTTCTTTCGTTCTTCCCTGCCTCTTTTTCTCACCCTCCTTCCGCCTTCCCTCATTATTATTCCTTGTCACTCTGTTCTCCCCCTCCCCCCTTCCTGCCCCTTGTTGGTTTTCTCACTTTATACACATGGACTTGTTGGGAGTCTTGAAACAAGTGAGCAGGTGGGCTGTCTTTTGGAGAGGGCGTGCCGTGGTGTCCTCGGTGTTGGTTGGTAGGCAGTGGTCGAAGTGGGGGGAAAAAAGTAGGGGAACTGTGGGCGGAGAATCAGAGGGTGTAAATAACCCGAGGATTGGGGCAGTGGGCGAAGTCAGGGGTATGGCCAGAAGGAGCAAAACATACCAATTTTTAGTATTTGTTTTGCATTTCACTGACCAGTAATAGCGCATTACGTTATTTAATTCAAATCGACATTAAAATACATTCACAAATTGAGATACGTATCCAATCACAGAATGTCCCAAATACGCTTCCAAGTGCTATCACAAGCCATTTGTCTCTCAGCCGTGCAGTTTCTGTCATCAGCGCTTTTCCTCCCCTTTTCCACAAAAGCAGTTCAAACTTGAATGGCAAAATATCCTATTTTGCAAATGTTTTCCACATAATTATGGCTCTGCCATATTTGCTACATAATACATCATCTGCTGCATTATCTGAAGCATTTAACTAATAAATTGTTTGTAGCTCAAATGGATCAAAAGTTACTAAAAATTTGACTTGTGTTGCTGGAAGTGAATGGCCCTTTGCAAAGGTTGAGTGGTTACCTTTATCACTGCTACATTTGTATGTTGAACTGGTACTAACGAGTCAAAATATTTGCAGAGACTGTTAGTATGTGTAAAAATGTCAAAGTAATAAAGTATCAGGAAATATACCGCATTACGCTGCAGCCTTTTTCTTGCTGCATAATTTAGTTAACAATGCAGCATAATTTTGTCCTCCATTGCTGCATAATTCCAGCGACTTCAAAGCAGGCCGCACATGTTAAAGTGCTTGTGCATGAAGCAGAGAGACTGTTAACTTTGTGAACTTATTTTGGTGTGCGTGCAAATCCTGCATTGCCGAGCCCTGATGAGTTGCAGCTAATACTGCTGAAACAAGGCCAATGGAGGTACCAATGGGTGAGGCGGACCGGCATCAAGGGTCCTGGGACCTCAGGGACAGAGTCACTGTCACTCTAGGGAGTGCTTCTTGGTATGCCTGCCGACAAGACTGGAGGTGAACTTCAGTATGGATTGCCTTGAAGATTAACCCACACTTGCCACCCCTAGGGTCCACCTGCTGATGCTAAGACACCAGGGCTTTTAAGGTCGAGCTGGGCCTTCTAAGGTCTAGCAGGGGAATGTGCTCTCTCAGGAGAGTAGTCTGTTGGACTGGTCATAAAGGCTGAACCTAGTTCCCCAGTTCCAAATTCGGCATCTCTGGCCAAAGAAGTGCCACATCCTCTCCCCCACTGGACACCATACTGCCCCACTTAGAGAAAATCGCACTGACTTTAACTTCTACCAAATTGTGCCCCTCTATAAACACGTAGATGAGATTCAATTCAAAATATACACTTGACAAGAGTAATACGCTGGCTGAAAAAAGTAACAACATTCTGGAACAAGCATTGGCATAGCCAATAGGTCTCGCCTTTAAGACCTTATAAGTGTTTTGCCATGCAACAGTTGATGTTGTTGCACCAAGGATATTGTGCTGCATAACTAAATACTTATAAGGTACAATGTTTAGCCATGCAACAGTTGATGTTGTTGCACCAAGGATATTGTGCTGCATAACTAAATACTTATAAGGTCCCAAAAGCGAGACCTATTGGCTATGCCAATGCTCGTTTCCTTTTTCTGTGTCTGCTTGGCTTTCTCTTGCTACTTTCCCCTTCGCCCTATTTTTCCCATTTTCTCACTCTCCCCTCCTTCTTTCCTATTCTTTCACTCAGTTCCCTCCATCTCTCCATCCCGAACGTGTATAAAGTGCTATATCAGTGCAACTGAAACGTTACAAACTTATTTGTGCTGCCACAGGCACTCACTGGCATACGAGGGGCAGGCAAAGTGCGTCCAAGACAATTTTCACACATACTCAGTGGACCCAGAGTGGAAATAAAGCAAGGAAGGCTGCTGATGGCCCAACAACTGCAAACAAATCGGAAGCTGAATCAACCACAACCACAGTATCAAAGATGCAACCACTCTGCTGTATTAAATGTTAAGGCACCAGTTTTGTTTATACTCCTCAACTTGATGTAGTACATTAGCGTTATCCTCCTGTCCCACACTATTCATTTATTTGTTCTATCGCCGTAATCCCGTTTGTTGCATATCTACGCTATGTATTATAACCCTCGCAATGCCTTCTCCTGCTTCTCTCAACCTTCCTGTCCTCCGTACCACGCTTGTCGTCTTTTCTTCCACCTGCACTCCAAAGCACTGCCCTCCTTCCTGATGCTGGATTCTCGCAATACTGCCCAATACTCTTCATTAGAAACACCTCATCTGCTCCTCCTTTCAGCCCAGAACAGCATCATCCTTATTGGCCCTTTTCAGTGTTTCTCCCTCCAATGGCTCGTCCTCATTTCACCCACCTGTCTTCCTTCATAGTATGATTTTTGTTGCCTCTTTCTATATGCCTCTATCCTCTGTAGTATCGTTTAATGTCAGTCTCCGGTCTTCTCTTCATGGATTCCCTTTTCAGGCTGCCACACTTTTAGCAGGAGCACAAAAACATCAATGGGCAAGGTCTGAACCCGCGGTCACACTGCACTCATAATAGATTTTTAGGCTATTTCAGCCACTTTGAATCCTTGGCCAGAGGCTCTATGTGAAACAAAGTGAAGAATTTCACACATAGCGCAGCACTGCTGGCGGTGGAGGGAGAAAGGGGGAGGGTTTGCGTTGCACGGGCAGTTCCCAGAAGCAAAGGCACAGCAAAGGAGGAACTAGACTTCTGTAACCTGATCACAGGATGTGACAGTGCTGTAAGACCTGATATCACACTGCAGCGCCAATGAAAGGCTGGCGTGTGGGTCATGGGAGACCCAGCTACATTTCAGTCAGCCCCTCTGTAAGGCCAGGTGATTGGACATTAATTTACATCAGGATGCGGGATGTTTGCAGCATGAAAAAAAGTAAAGTAACTTCAATTTGCCTTAAATATTAGGGACTATCAAACCTAAACTGGTAGCATGTACCAGGTTTGCACCTGAAAGGCGAATGGGGTGAGGAAAAGAGGCTCACTTCCGGTAGGCTGATTGCGTTCCCCACAGTCTACCACGTCAGGCTCACCTCAGAAAGGCTGACTGGGGTGAAACAGACACTCGTGTGGCAGACCCGCCTGTGCGAGGCCAGCATGGCTAAGGCCGAGTCAGAAGGGTTTCCTAAGTCCCTAGAGGCCATTCCACATCCGCCCAAAGCGGGTCCGAGCCGGTTCTGGACCGGCTGTCATGGCCGGACAGGCCCAGGCATGGGAATGGAGGGACCGGAAGCACGCGGTTTTGGTAGGAGCAGTCTTCGGCTCCACACTGCACATCCTACAAGATGCACGTGAACTATAGCTTTGGCAGGAAGCAGCTGTCAGGCAGTCTCCAAACCCCTGCCGGGAATTATCTGTCCCAGCTGCCTTCCCGCCCCGTCCGTCACCGCTATATTTAGGGACAGGGTTGTAGTTTTCAATAGGGTATGTAGGGTTGATGGGTCCACTGAAATAAAATTATATATAGTTTTTTTATGTACCAAACAGGGCATTGGGAGACAAGTTTCCCTGTTTGCATTAGGACCTATGGAACCCTTGGCCCTCCGCTGTCGAGAGGATTGGGAATTTCCCCCCACAAGGAAAATATCATTAGTGGGAGCTGTCAGCTCTCAAAACTCTGGTGTGTGATTCGACCAACGCACTACTGTTATTAGTTGGTTTCCAGCCACATCTTAATAGCATTGCTAATAATCATTGCCACTGGAAATATGAGGCTGGGGAGGAACAAATTATGCAGTAAGTGAGACGAAATTACGCAGCAAGAGAAAGCAAATTATGCGGAGTAATGTGGCACATATAGGACCTGATTACGATGGCGGTCCGACCGCCACCATTTCAGGCTCGAGACCGTCTGGACAAGCACTTCCACACCCAACACACAGATACGCGGAAGCACTTTCATTTTACTGAGACGGGTGCGCGGTCTCTGCCTACACGTAGTACATGTGAAGGCAAGCTTTACAAAGAGCATGCAGGCTTCGGTAGTTTTGAGTATGCAGCTCTAGTTTCAAGCCTTCAACTAAAGCAAGGAATCCCGAAACATGCACGGACCAAAAGGGGCATGGCCTAACAAACAAACAAGCAGTGCTGCGAGACCTAACAAGGCAGAGCAACGCGGTCCCAAAAGTGAAAGAGGACCGCGCTGCAGCCAATCTCTTGTCTTTATGGGGCCATATGTTTGAAACACATGGCCCCATAAAGATAAGAAAAGCCTTTACTACAAACGTAAAGCAACCGAGCCAGTCCAACTGGGACGGCTCTAAAAGAGAAAAGTGTACGTCACTAGACGCTCTTTTCCAATGGCTGGCCACCGTTTAGCATAAATGGTGACGCCAGCCAATGGAAAAGATGGGCGGGGCTTAAAGCCCACTAGAGAAATTTACCCTAACTCATTAAATCTCGCCAGCGAGACTGCGCATGTCTGCGCAGTCTACGCCAGGCGAGACCTAAAAGGCAAACACTCATAGGGAACACAACGTAACACTTTTACACTCATTATTCAGAAATCAATGAGCGTTTTTGCCTGAAAAGTTAAGCACATGACTAAAGGGCCTGGAAGGGACTCGTTTCAATGTCCATTGCTTATATCCTTACAAAACATTGGCAGTATGGTTTAAAAATACCATATCCCTGGACACAGAGCTGCGGTACACATTTTTTTAACTAAAATAGGGAAAACAACTGATAAGGATCACATTAAATGTTTCCCAATCCACTCATCAAGCAGGTATTGCAGCACCTCCATGAATGGCGCACTTCCCCACTTGGGGAAAAATGCTGTTTAAAGCAAGATGAGAAAGGAAAAGTAGCGATTAATTGGCAAACGCTGTAAAGTGCTGCTAATGTGTTTGGGGGTGAATAAAATTAATCAGGCCAATTTGCGACCACTCTCGCTTGCTTTATTTAGTTATGTATTTATTGTTCATATGTTAAACCTTTTTTCTCTCCTCCCGAGGCTGCATAGAAAAATGTCAGAAAAAGACATTTGCAGCAAAAGTGTTTCCTCTTTTTCTGGATCCAATTCGCAGGGGAACGAATGAAGGAAAGCAGAGGAAAGAAAAGTCACGGTTTTCAGCAAGTGACCTGGGGCACGATAAAAAGGTCGAGAATAAGAGAAAGAGAGGGGCGGCTGCTAGCGGTGGAGCAGAAGTGGACACTGTCCTTGACTTCTCTGGGCAAGAAGGAAACGACAGCCCTTTTCCTTCTGTGCCCACCGCCCGTCCTTGAACAGCCACGAACGGCCGGGCTATTTCGGCCGTCCTCTGACACATATCTAAAATAATAAAGTAGGGGAACGGCCTGTATTAAATGAAAGAAGTAGGGGCACGCCGTGCCCTGCCGATCCCGCCCACTTCGACCACTGATGTTAGGTGGTGTTTTGGCATGGGAGCAGAGGAACCACATTTTGATGCCCGAGGTGGTGAAGTGCTTCTGTGTGCAGGGTGTGGGGCCGGTGGCGGCGATTATAAGAAGTTGTTTAGGTGCGTGCTTTTTTTTGTCACTGTTCCTATTAGAAGCTCAGGATTGGGTAGTTTCGTTCACCCCACCCCTTCCCACATGCTCTGTCTGCCATTAGTTAGGATTCTTCAAAGCAGGCTTCTTATGGCTGGGCCATCAGCTATCAGTAACAGCAGATGTCAATGGAGCCAGGCTATTTTTTTTTGTGCATCTTTTATATAGCGCGAACTCGACCCGAATGTATTGGAGCGCTTTACACGAGCACCGTATTTACATTACATATTCAGGCACGGGGAGATTAAGTGATTTGCCCAGAATCACAGGATGTGGACGCGACCCCGAGGCTCGAACCTGTAGAGAGCCACTCGGCCTCTACGACACACTGTATACATACATACACGCATCCCCCACCCCTCGAGGCGGGCTCGCCTTGAGGGTATAAATAAAAGTATCGGAAGACCGCTCGGGGTCTTTCCGGTTTAACTATCACTCGACTCACCGTCTGTTTACTCGGCGATCCTGTCCACCACACGTGGCCTGTCCTGGGTCACCACATTGGCGACGAGGCCGGAGGTCCCGCTGCGTGCTGCCAGCTCGTCCTGCTGCCCCGCAGCGTCATCGGAGCCCACCCGAGACGCTCCATCGCTGTCAGCGCCTTCCGCCAGTCGCGCTCCTGCTCGGAGTGCTGCCAGCTGTCCCGGCCCTCCGCGCCGCCCGTGTGTGTCTCCTGGAGGAGATAGGATCCGGGGGCGGGCTGCGTGTTCGCTGGAGCTGGCGCGGTCTGGTGAGGCGCTGCCTCGACGCGCTGAACGCGCTCCCTCCCCGGGCTCTGCACTTGTCTACGAGGCCCTCGGAGTGCCCCGCCCCCGCTGACATCGGCGGAGAGGCTCCTACGTGCTGCCTGCTGTGCCGCCCCCAGGTTTCTACATGGCTGTGGCCTGGCCGCGCGGTGGGTGATCCCAACACCCAACAAACATTGGCGAGTACAAGGAAAAAAAAGAAGAAGGAAAATCCTGCCAGCAACAAGCACTGGCTGCTGCAAGAGGGTTCTTCTGTTGTCCCTCATCAAGCATTGGCTGCCACAAGACTCTTTTCTGGTCCTGGTGATTCCTGCAGATGCTGAGCATCGTTGCCGCCCGTCAGGAGCCACAGGGGGACGCTGCTGATGTATCCAGGGTCTGAGTGAGTACGCCTGCCACACGCCCGGCGCATCCTCTGCCGTTCACCTACCTGCCAGCTGTTTTGTGTGTGTGACACCAGGAGTGGTGCACCTGCAGAGCGCGATGGGCGACCAGCCAGGTGCCGGAGGAAGCGCCGAGCCGGCTCAGTCAGCTGCACCGGCTGGAGGGGGACGACAGGCAATTGACCCGCCCTGTCACCATGCGACGACTAACCCGCTCCCGCCATTCAGCGAGATGGCGGACCCGGCCACTGCTGCACCCCGTTGGAGGGCATGGGTCGGTCAACTGAACAACTACTTCACGGGGACCCGTGAGACGGATGGAACTGTTAAGCGCTCCCTGCTGATTTTTTATGGGGGGTCCGAAATCTATGATCTCTTCGAGACCCTGCCGAACACGGGCCGTGCGGATGACTACGACGGCGTGGTGGCGGCCCTCAACCGACACTTCGATCCACAGCTAAATCTAGATTTCGAGAAGTTCAAATTCCGACGGTCACTCCAATTGGAAGATGAGTCCATCGACATGTTCCACGCACGCCTGCGGAAACTGGCGGCCACCTGCGAGTTTGCCGACCAACGAGAAGAGATAAGGAGCCAGATCATACTCGGGTGCAAGTCGAAACTGCTCCGGAAACTGATACTGCGCCAGCCGGGCATCACGCTGGATCAGATCCTGGTGCTTGCCCGGTCACACGAACTTTCGGACGTCAGGGCGGAAGAGATGGCTGCGGCCCTACACAAGCCTGCCCCGGTGCAGACCGCCACCAGAGCCCCCCAGATCAAGGAGGAGCGCGTGGATGTTATCCGGAGGAGGCCGACGCCCGCGCCTGGGAGAACACGACCGCCACCTGGAGGGCCCTGCGGGAACTGCGGGGAGGAGCACCTCCCCACAGCGGGAGGAGCACCTCCCCACAGCCACGTGCGGAGCAAAAGGGCGCGAGTGCTCCCGCTGCGGGAGATTGAACCACTACGCAAAGGTCTGCCGCAGTAGCCAGCCACGTCCTACCCCGAGGAGGCCGAGAGGTTTCACGCAAAGGGTCCGACAACTGTCGATTGCGGAGTCCGAGGGGACAGAAAAGGAAGTGCCGCACCAGCATAACCTCGACTTGGAAGAAGAGGACGACGAGGTCTACTACGTATTGTTTGTGGGCCAGTCCGGGAGCCGACGAAGGCCGCCCCCCATGTGCTCGGTCAGAATAATGGACACCACTCTTCAGGCGCTCATAGACACTGGAGCGACAGTGAATGTCATGGACTCCCAGCAATTCGAGGCCCTGGAACACAGACCTCCGCTACTCCCAACCAAAGCTAGAATCTATGCGTATGGAGGAGTCGACCCCCTTCCCCTGAGGGGCACTTTTGAGGCAACAGTCACCAGTGGCTCCCTCACCACCATGGCCCGGTTTCACGTGACGGAAGGGAAAAGGGGCACCCTCCTAAGCTGCCACACGGCCGAAGACTTGGGCCTCGTGTTCTTCACGAACGAAGTGCACGAAGTGCACGAAGCACACGCGGAGGACATACTAAGAGAGTTTCCCGAACTGTTCAAGGGTCTGGGGAAGCTGAAAGGAAAGCAATTCAGACTTCACATAGACCCCACGGTCAGGCCAATAGCACTGCGACACCGACGAGTACCCTACAACCTGAGGCCCCAGGTTGAAGCTGAACTGGCAAAACTTGAAGCGCTGGGCGTCATCGAGAAGGTTTCAGGTCCCACGCCCTGGGTATCCCCGTTGGTGGTCGCCCCAAAACCGAAGCAGCCCGGGGCAATCAGGCTGTGTGTTGACATGCGGCTACCCAATGTAGCGGTCAAAAGAGAGCGCCATGTCACGCCGACCATGGACGATATCGTTGCAGACCTTAATGGGGCCAGATGGTTTTCCAAACTAGACCTCAACGCGGGTTACCACCAGTTGGAGCTGGAACCGAGCAGCAGGTACATCACAACGTTTGCAACGCATGTGGGCCTGAGAAGGTACAAGCGCCTTAGCTTCGGGGTATCGTCGGCCGCAGAGGTATTTCAGAATGCCATCAAGGAAACCCTGTCTGGCTTAACCGGAGTGATCAACCTGAGTGACGATATCCTCGTGTTCTCATGCACCCTAGAGGATCACCATGCACAGTTGAGAGCCACACTCCAACGGCTCAGGGACCATGGCCTCACAATACACAAAGAGAAGTGTGTGTTTTATCAGGAATCCATCGATTTCTTTGGCTACACATTCACACGAGACGGCCTAAAAGTAGACCCTAAGAAAGCGATCGCCCTGCGGTCAGCTAGCATACCCAAATCACCAACCGAGGTGAGGAGTTTCCTCAGAATGGCGACTTATTGCGGGAGATTCATCCCAAACCTGGCGGCGTTGTCAGAACCCCTCCGTGTCCTCACGAGAAGTGACCAGCCCTGGCGGTGGACCGTAGAGGCCAATGCAGCGTTTGTGAAGATCAAGGCGGCCCTACAAGACAAGACGGTCATGGCGTACTTCCGCCCGGGGAAGCCGACAGAGCTTGTCGTGGATGCCAGTCCGGTGGGCCTCGGAGCGGTGCTGCTCCAGGAGCACGAAAAAGGCACATGGAAGCCGGTCGCGTATGCCAGTCGGGCACTGTCTGATACTGAGACGCGGTATGCTCAGATCGAAAGAGAGGCTCTGGCGATCAAGTGGGCCTGCCAGCACTTTCATCTGTATTTGTTCGGACAGGATTTTACAGTGGTCACGGACCACAAACCGCTGGTCCCGCTATTTGGGGGCACCACACGGCTAGCCCCGCCACGGATTGAACGTTGGGCGGTACAACTGCAGCAATACCGACTCACAGTGGTCTTCCGTCCCGGAGCGCACAATCCGGCCGACTACCTGTCCCGGCACCCTGAAGACCTTCCCCCTGCATGCGTCCCTGCAGACGTCCAATACTCTGACGCCTACGTGAAGATGATTGGCAGAGATGCCTGCCCAGATGCAATGACCCTGGAGGAAGTTGGCCAGGCGACAGACCAGGACAGAACCCTGGCCAAAGTCAAAGAAGCCCTGGCGTCCCACAACTGGAAAAGGTTCCTGGAGGGTAATCAGGTGCTCACGGAGGAAGAGAAACATGCCCAGCAGCAAATGTGGCAAGTCCGCCACGAGCTGAGTGTTGGTGAATGCGGCACGGTGCTACGAGGCCATCTGCTGGTTGTTCCCTGCGCACTTCAGGAGAGGTGCTTACGCTTGGCACATGAGGGCCATCAGGGGATGGCGAAGACCAAAGCCCGCCTAAGAAACAAGGTGTGGTTCCCAACCATGGACGCAAAGGTCGAGGAGCTGGTACGGAGGTGCCGAGCATGCACGATCACAGGAGCGGACTCACCATCTACGCCGGTCATCACGGAGGAACCGTGTCATCGCCCATGGTGCAATGTGAGCGTGGACTTCGGCAGTTTCCCGGATGGGAGACAGATGCTGGTGATGGTGGACGCGTATACGAAGTTCCCGGTGGTGGAAGTGGTGGAGTCCACGTCGTTCCGACACATCCGGATGGCTCTGGAAAGGACCTTCGCCATGTTGGGGAACCCGGAGGTGGTTCGGTCGGACAATGGGCCACCCTTCCAGGGCCAGGAGTTCAGGGACTACATGACACAACGGGCGATCCGGCACAGGCGGATCACCCCTCTGTGGCCGCAGGCGAACGGAGATGTTGAGAGACTGATGCGCACGCTGAACAGAGCCCTTCGCATCGCCGTCGAGCAGGGACAGGATGCGGAAGCGGCACTAACCAAGTTCCTTGATGCGTATCGGCATACACCGCACTGCACTACGAAGTGCGCCCCAGCCCATCTCCTGTTTAAAGAAGCCCCGCGGGATGGAATACCGACGGACCCGTCCTGGAGCCCACCGGCACGGGATGATGATGCGGTACAGGAGAGGAGAGAGAGAACAAACAACAAAGCCAGTGAACACCGAAGGGCCCGCGAACACCGCATAGTGGTTGGAGACAAGGTCATAGTGAAAGATCGACACCCGGGATGGAAGTTCCGGACGCCTTTTGAACCAGAGGTGTGGACGGTGCTATCGGCAAAAGGAACGATGATAACAGCCGGAAGAGGCGATGTGAGGGTGACCAGAAACGCATCGTACTTCAAGAGAGTCGAGGAGGAACTGACGGGAGAGCCATCGAGTGAAGAAGCAGGGGAGGAGCTGGATGACTTCCCTGAGTGAGCAGACACCCCGGAAAGGGCGTCCCCGAGGCAGTGGAGAGGCACTCCACCAGGAGCCTCCAGTCAAACCCCGACTAACCATCAGGAGAGTCAAACCCGAGGGGAAGAGCCTGATCCCCGGGGCCGGGATGAGAGAGGTGTGTCCAGCAGGGGAGTGGGCTCCAGGTTGCGAAGTAACCCAGCTCCCAGCCAAAGACTCCGAGACTGTGTATGCCCATCGCCTTGAGGGAGACTTTTAAATGAAGGGCACTATCTAAAATGTTGGCGGGATGTAGAGAGCCACTCGGCCTCTACGACACACTGTATACATACATACACGCATCCCCCACCCCTCGAGGCGGGCTCGCCTTGAGGGTATAAATAAAAGTATCGGAAGACCGCTCGGGGTCTTTCCGGTTTAACTATCACTCGACTCACCGTCTGTTTACTCGGCGATCCTGTCCACCACACGTGGCCTGTCCTGGGTCACCACAGAACCCTGGTATCCAGCACCAGAGGCGGCAGCATAGCCGACGGACCACATCCTCTCCACATCCTCTCCCTAGGCTTTGATAGAAGTCCAAAACAAGCAGCTTTTATCCGGATAAACAAAACAACATTTGCAATGCAATAGGTCTCGCATTTACGTAAGTTTTAGTTATTGGCATTGTAAATGACAATGCCTTTTATTTATGTTTATGTTTTAAAATATAAATAAAAGGCTTTGTCGTTTACAATGCCAATAGCTTAAACTCGCGTAAATGCGAGACCTGTTGCTTTGCAAATGCTTGTTTACCTGGCTCTGGAGGCAGGGGCCTTTCCCATAGTGGTCACCAAGTCCAGACACTGACATGGAGGCGGGTTTCTATTTGGCTGAACTTCTTGCCAGAGAGCTTAGCATAGTTGGTTTGCAGGGGATGATTTTATCCTCTTCCATTCTTTCATGCAGGCTCCTTTCCTTGCAGTTGTTTGGTTTAGTGGGCTGAAGCCAAGCCGGCGAGGCATTGAGGGAGACGGTATTTAAAAGGATCGCGTCTCTGCCTCACAGTGCCTGCTTCCGGATGAGACAGTCGGTGGCCATTCTGCTGCTGGTACTTTCAGCAGTGGTGGGTACTTTGGGCTGTCTATGATCTCTGTGAAGTCCGCAGTGCTGGAGGTAGCGTGCTGTCCTTCCTCTGCAGATCCTCCCAACGCTGCAGGAAGGAGCCCCTGTCATCACATCGTTCTCAGAGGCATCTGTGCTCCAATGTTGGCCTCGTCTGAACTATTTGTGCTTTTTCGGTCTCCTTTTGCCCACTTTCATGGCCTTGGCTTCTTCTTGTTGCTTCCTGTAGTAACAGCTTTGACTAAATAATGGTCAAATGTATTATGAGTAGAAGTAAGAAAGTTAGGATATAACTTACAAGACATGCCATCAGCAAGAAGGGTCTGATATACTGCATTCCAAATCCAAGTCACAGGGACAGAAAGTCTCGCCTTCTGACCCATGGTGACCTCACCATATTGAGGATAGATCCGCAATTGCCACAAATAATCGCAGGTTTGTGTTCACATAAAGTACAGAGACAATTGACATGCAACCAGCTCAACTTTTATCATGCATAATTGTACACTCCCATGAGCCAAAAGGTTGGTAATCTCTATAACTTTAGAATTATAAACTCCCTTCTCATAATCTCTAGTGGCACTGACTCCTCCTCAAAAAAAAACACATGTCGGGGTGGAGCTAGGGTGGTAGAAATCTTGGGATGAGACAAATCCTCCCCAGAGCTTTCCTTCATGTTTGTTTAAATGCCCCTTGCTAGGACCTCGTGTATGTTGTGGCTGGTGCCTGGACCTCGGTGATTATTTCCATTACAAGTTCCATCTTAGTAGGGAGGCTCATCTCTTTCCAGCTCTCAAGACATCAGCCTCAGGTTTCCCACTCCTCTGTGTTGGCTGATTTGCTATAATCAGTTGTTCAGCAGCTTTGCTAAAAAGCAGCAAAAATCTATCACGACAAATTGCACTCGTTCCTAAGTATGTGTCAGAAATCTACGACAAATTACACTCGTTCCTAAGTATGTGTCAGAAATCTACGACAAATTACACTGGTTTCTAAGTATGTGTCAGAAATCTACGACAAATTACACTCGTTCCTAAGTATGTGTCAGAAATCTACGACAAATTACACTCGTTCCTAAGTATGTGTCAGAAATCTACGACAAATTACACTGGTTTCTAAGTATGTGTCAGAAATCTACGACAAATTACACTCGTTCCTAAGTATGTGTCAGAAATCTACGACAAATTACACTGGTTTCTAAGTATGTGTCAGAAATCTACGACAAATTACACTGGTTTCTAAGTATGTGTCAGAAATCTACGACAAATTACACTCGTTCCTATGTATGTGTCAGAAATCTACGACAAATTACACTCGTTCCTAAGTATGTGTCAGAAATCTACGACAAATTACACTGGTTTCTAAGTATGTGTCAGAAATCTACGACAAATTACACTCGTTCCTAAGTATGTGTCAGAAATCTACGACAAATTACACTGGTTTCTAAGTATGTGTCAGAAATCCACGACAAATTACACTGGTTTCTAAGTATGTGTCAGAAATCTACGACAAATTACACTGGTTTCTAAGTATGTGTCAGAAATCTACGACAAATTACACTGGTTTCTAAGTATGTGTCAGAAATCTATGACAAATTACACTCGTTTCTAAGTATGTGTCAGAAATCTACGACAAATTACACTGGTTTCTAAGTATGTGTCAGAAATCTACGACAAATTACACTCGTTTCTAAGTATGTGTCAGAAATCTACGACAAATTACACTGGTTTCTAAGTATGTGTCAGAAATCTACGACAAATTACACTGGTTTCTAAGTATGTGTCAGAAATCTACGACAAATTACACTCATTTCTAAGTATGTGTCAGAAATATACGACAAAATACACTCGTTTCTAAGTATGTGTCAGAAATCTACGACAAATTACACTCGTTTCTAAGTATGTGTCAGAAATCTACGACAAATTACACTGGTTTCTAAGTATGTGTCAGAAATCTACGACAAATTACACTCGTTTCTAAGTATGTGTCAGAAATCTACGACAAATTACACTGGTTTCTACGTATGTGTCAGAAATCTACGACAAATTACACTCGTTTCTAAGTATGTGTCAGAAATCTACGACAAATTACACTGGTTTCTAAGTATGTGTCAGAAATCTACGACAAATTACACTCGTTCCTAAGTATGTGTCAGAAATCAGCAGCTGCAGAAGTCATGAACATTACCAGTACACTCATCAGACTTGTTGGCTAAAGCATATCCCAGCATAGCCTGGTTCTAATTACCTTCTCTTATGTCATTGGGAATTATTTCTAGGGCTTTTTCTTTCGTTCCATGAAGCAAACTACATTTGACCTCATCAATAACGAGGTCCATGCCTTTAAAGTTCTCTGCTGGATGTTTATGCACCGTACTGGGATCAGCTGCTCGGCAGCTTTCTTCTCGCCCATGCTTTGAGTACAGAGAGATGTCAAATGAAGTCCTATTGGTTGGTGCAAGGCAAGAACCAGCCAACCACCGAGTGTACTCCACTGCCTCGCTTCTTAGGGTCACAGCCTCTGTGTAGGAAGCATTCAATGCACAAACTATCCAGGGCTGTTATCAGAGACATATAATGAATACAAGAATATTATTACCAACCAATAAAATGATAAAAGTAAAAACCAACAAATTCGAAATAGGGAGCAGGGAGTGCACAGGGAGATTTAAAACTTGGCTGGGAGGCTCGATTGAAAGGGGTGTCTGCCTGTTCTCTCATTCCTGAGCTCCAGAGTCTGTGTCTTCTTGAGCACGAGTCCCTCTTCAATAGTGCCAATATCGGCCACACTCACCACCCCTCCTACAGCAACATACAGGTAGCATAAATAAGCAGACAAGACAACTTTTGGTGCAGAAAATTGCTGCAGGTTTATTAGCATACCAATATGCTAACATGGTGGGTTATCTTACAGGCAATCCAAAGGCAAGCCGGCCCTCGCGGCCTACCACCTGATGGGCCAATTTGCATCGTGGTCTTAGCCAATCGGTGCTTAGCAGTTGTGGTGAGGGGATAGCCCCTCCCACTTCCGGTGAACCATTGGTCCACCATATAACTCACACCCCCCCCTACGAGGGGCGGATCGCTCAAGCGACCCCCGTTGTACAGGTTTCCAACCGCCCGTAGGACAGATGGGGCGCCGTCGCACCCTAGGGTCCACCGCACAGACTTCCAGGGGATATTCGGCCTCAGCACCCTTTGTGCTCCTGAAGAGGGTACCCCTGAGTACCTTTCCACCTGGATCGCCATGTAACTCCGCCTGCAACACAAATAAAAATATTAGAACATCCTTCCCACCCTGATTACGCCGGGTAAGCGGTAGGGAGGGAATCGGCGTCAGGGTAAGGGGACAAAGAGGCCGCCAGGTGGGCGGGAGAGGAATTTATTCTTCTCCCCGAACCCACCCCGGCAGGAAGTGACACGCGGGACCCACAAGGGGTCTCTGGACACTAGGCTGCCCAGTGTGCCATCTTGTGGCACTAAAGGGGCCGCCCTCTTATGAGGGTCCCCTGCGGTGACTATGTCGGTCAGCCCGCATAGTGCCAATATCGGCCACACTCACCAGCCCTCCTACAGCAACATACAGGTAGCATAAATAAGCAGACAAGACAACTTTTGGTGGAGAAAATTGCTGCAGGTTTATTAGCATACCAATATGCTAACATTGTGGGTTATCTTACAGGCAATCCAAAGGCAAGCCTCCCCTCGCGGCCTACCACCTGATGGGCCAATTTGCATCGTGGTCTTAGCCAATCGGTGCTTAGCGGTTGTGGTGAGGGGATAGCCCCTCCCACTGCCGGTGAACCATTGGTCCACCATATAACTCACACCCCCCCCCTACGAGGGGCGGAGCACTCAAGTGACCCCCGGTTGTACAGGTTTCCAACCGCCCGTAGGACAGATGGGGCGCCGTCGCACCCCAGGGTCCACCGCACAGACTTCCAGGGGATATTCGGCCTCAGCACCCGTTGTGCTCCTGAAGAGGGTACCCCTGAGTACCTTTCCATCTGGATCGCCATGTAACTCCGCCTGCAACACAAATAAAAAGATTAGAACATCCTTCCCACCCTGATTACGCCGGGTAAGCGGTAGGGAGGGAATCGGCGTCAGGGTAAGGGGACAAAGAGGCCGCCAGGTGGGCGGGAGAGGAATTTATTCTTCTCCCCGACCCCACCCCGGCAGGAAGTGACGCGCGGGACCCACAAGGGGTCTCTGGACACTAGGCTGCCCAGTGTGCCATCTTGTGGCACTAAAGGGGCCGCCCTCTTATGAGGGTCCCCTGCGGTGACTATGTCGGTCAGCCCGCATAGTGCCAATATCGGCCACACTCACCAGCCCTCCTACAGCAACATACAGGTAGCATAAATAAGCAGACAAGACAACTTTTGGTGGAGAAAATTACTGCAGATTTATTAGCATACCAATATGCTAACATGGTGGGTTATCTTACAGGCTATCCAAAGGCAAGCCTCCCCTCGCTGCCTACCACCTGATGGGCCAATTTGTATCGTGGTCTTAGCCAATCGGTGCTTAGCGGTTGTGGTGAGGGGGTAGCCCCTCCCACTTCCGGTGAACCATTGGTCCACAATATAACTCACCCCCCCCCTACGAGGGGCGGAGCGTTCAAGCGACCCCTGGTTGTACAGGTTTCCAAACGCCCGTAGGACAGTTGGGGCGCCGTCGCACCCCAGGGTCCACCGCACAGACTTCCTGGGGATATTCGGCCTCAGCATCCTTTGTGCTTCTGAAGAGGGTACCCCTGAGTACCTTTCCGCCTCTGGATCGCCATGTAACTCCGCCACAGCCCTGGGTGTGGCGACCGTCTCAGCCAGGGCCCCCCACCAAGGCCGGCATTCCTACTTACATCCTGCTAATTCTAGGGCCTCTCCCCTATCCAGCAAGAACCGGTCCATGCTTATAATGAACAGATGTATCCCATCATCCTAAAAATACCCTGTGAAATTGGCATGTCGCACCGGTGCCTAATAAAGCCAAACCCCCTCTGCTCAGTGAATGTACGCATAGCGCAGATAAACCTCCTGCGTGCATGCTCCACCGCCTCCCCTGTGCGAGCTCCAAGCCACGGGAGCCGGGGGTGATTTCAGACCACTGGAGATCACCTGTCCCCAACTGGTTGTTAATTTGCACATTGTGGCCTTATTCTAGGGTGCATTATTCGCCACATTGACCAGACAATTCAAAGTTCTTTTCGATTGGTCCTTGGTGAACATAGTGATGGTGTCACAACAGGTTTGAGGGAATAAGTGTATGGTGTCCGTTAATAGGCACTGCCCCCCTTTAGTGAAGTGACCTTACGCAGGCTACCCTGCTTGCTGAACCTTCGACAGGTCACAGAATATGTGACATAAGCACGGGTGTCCTTGTGTACCTGGCGTGTAAGAGGGGGCACAACAGAACAAAAACGTGCCCCTTCTTGAGCAGTGGGAACGCCAAAACAATCCTTCTTCGATCATTGTAGCCAAATATGCTCTGACCCCATGTTCCCCTCAGCTTATTGCATCGCAACCCACAAGTTAGCTGGCAGCTTCTGCAAATGCCCGGCTCCCTGGCTATAGGGCGGGTTCTATTGTCTGTCCTGGATGGTCTCGCGGATCCATCTCCTGGTGCATGCGTGCAACCCTTAACATTATCACATTAGTTGGACAAGCCCACTGCCTGGCCACAAGCTTAGCTAACGCTGCCAACGTTGGCGTTATGCCGTTTATGGTGTTTAACTTCCCTTTGCTCCAGGGGAGAGCAGCCCTGTCTGGTGGTGTGTGTACCGAAGGAGATGTGTCCTGGAAGTACCATTGATACGAGTTCAAATGTCACTACTTCACAGTGCTTGGTGTGTTTAATAAAATTAATAACAGGTCCAACCCATCACTCGGGCATTCCTCGCTTACTTAGGCATGTTGGTTGACGGAATTCCGTGAAATATGTAGGCTCTCTCCCTAGGCATACCCTCCCTTTAACACAGGTTTTTTCTTTTTAGGCATGTCACTAATTGTCTCCATCATGCGTTTAAGGCCAGTTTGAGGTCTGCTTAGGCAACATCCCTTCTAACACACCGTGTTGAGTAACTACTCATGTTTATCTCTTGTACAAGTCGTCCCCGTTTGCCTGGCACTCGTTGGACCCAAGGAAGCTTTTAACAAGCACCCTATACAGATGTATATACATGTTGCGCAACTAGGGGAACTATTACTTCCTCCCTACGTACTTCCCGGCATGTAAATACTGCAAAAGGTATCCCTACTTTAGTACCTGAATAGCCACTAAATAAATACTGTCTAGGTAAAAGCTTACCAGTGCACCTAGCCAAGGGCCCTCCACTGCGTGTCAACCCCTGTTGTTGAGTTTTCGACTGTAGATTTTGCCTGCCCACATCCGGACCCTGCAAGTAAAACCAGCCACACCAATTGCCTACATGGCCATTAACGTGCCAACATGTGTCCAATGAGATTAAACAAGTTAGAGGCTTTATTGTATCAGCCAGACCCGAAGTGGAGCCTGAGCTGAATGGTCTTAGTGGGGTCAGACTGGAGGAGGTATGTGTGTCTAATGCAGGCCCGAAATCTGTGCAAGTGAAATCGCAGTTCTTCCAGTGAATACATGAGTAGGGGGCTCATTGTATCGTCCAACCTAGATATTCCAATACATTCCTGGCTCTCACAGCCCTGTAGGGGAGGTAACCCCATGCCATCTGCCCATCCATAGAGGAGTCTCTAAAGCCAATTTCGGAAACCACAGAATACTTTTCAGTGTCAAGCCAGAATTCCAGTACAGTCCTCGTACCTCAAGGAAGTCTGGGATCGATAGTATCGATATAAAGGAAATTGAATGGGCAGTGTCCCCGTGCACCCATCGTTCTGCGGCGTCCGTCCGTTCTGACTGTGGCTCTTGAAGCCAATAGTTTACCACAATCAGGTGACCAGCTCAGAAACAGGCCTCAGACTCAGCTGCACCCATTCCACCAACAAACTGAGACTTGGTACATTTCGCGATGACCCTAAGTGATGCCCCATCATACCAAAAACACATTCTGATCATGGCATTCTCACAGACAGCAAAGGTGGTCCTTGGGATATGTGCGGATAGTTATACAGTCAACAGAGGAGACTGGGCAAAGTCTCCATTTTAACAAAGGACTATCTATGTCCCCATCAATGATGATGGAAGAGGGGTTGAAAAGGTGGGATCTCCCTACAGTTTATCTGGTTGGGAGACTAAGGTATACTCCCATGCAGGGGTTTCATCTGTGGTGACACGTGTATAAATATTTGCACGCCTGTGTGATCTCGTGTAGCCCTTGTGGCCGCTGGAGGTAGCGGTCATTGGCTCCTATTGGTTAAACGAGGGAATTTGGAATGTTCATCTCCATCAGGGAATATCAGCAAAATCATTGTAGCTCTTTGATCACATTAGATCCAGATTCTTTAGGGTCCTGAAGTTAGATGAAGAGGACGTCATCCCCTCAGGTGCCCCCTCAAAGCTATTCACCAAGGCTCTATTACCATCGCGCAAAGGAGCGGCGAGAAGAGGCGGCCCGCCAAATGACCATCGGTACAGGGAATGTGTATGACACGGTTTCTCCAATTGTATTCCCGCTGTCCATTTGGTCGATAGAAGTCATCGTGTTTCCTATGAATCTAGTACCTGGATTCATCTTCTCTAGTAGGGCAAACAAATAGTCCCTCCCACCAAATGAAAAGCTTTTTTGAAATCCACCATCATAAGAGCTAGTGGGCCCCGTAGTCCACCTGTGTAATGCAAACACCTTATATTGTGCTTAGTGGACTCACATAAGGGTTTGGGGACGATATGAAGCACAGAGAAGCCCCAGGCTTATGGATCACAGTAATTTCGGCCTGTCTCAGGTCCGGCGGCAATTTACCCTTTCCAAGAGCCTCTACCAGCAGGTCAGCTAGTGGTGGCCTCAACACACATGCCATCTGCTTAAGGATGTCTGGAAGGAATCTATTAGTTCCTGGGGTCTCCTCATTCTGCAGCTCATTCAGGGCATCCACCAATTCCTCTATGTCAATGTTCTCTTTTAGTAAAGTTCTCTTTGTATCAGAAACCTTCTTCACTGGTAGACCTTTTAGTAAATATCTCTGAGCAATCATACGACTCTAATCTGCAGAGAGATTTTGGTAGCATTGTGTGAACGCCTGCGCAATCAGACCTGGGCTTCTAGTGTCTTGCCCAATATGACTCTGACTAGAGAGATGTGCCTCGTGATATCCTTCCTTTAACACTTTACACTTGACCTGCCTTTAGGATGGACCACACAGCTGCAGAGGATTCAGATACATTCTCGGTTTCCCCTGGCATAAACACACAGCAACCTTTCTTTATGCCCCCCTGTGCCCTCTTCTATTTGTACTGGCTCTAGAACGCTTAGCGTGTATGCTATGCGAAAAGGGCCCGAAGTGGGGAATCGAAGTTTGGGATCAAAGTGTGGAGTAGGTAAAACGCGGCGGCCTGGTTGCTGTTTCTTAGGGTCCCAGGGGCCAGTCGGCCTGCACAGGGACACTTGCTTCATGAGTTTGGGGAGTTGTTGGGCTGTCAGAACTGGCTGTTGCCGCTACGCCCCGCACTGCCATTGGAATGTACCCTATTCTTGGAGGGCCCTTGGGCATGGGAGACCATCACGTTTAAGTATTGGAGGGTGCAGATTTACCTAACTAACCAAGACATCAGGGAAGGCAACCTAGAAAACTGCGTCCTTCGTGTACAGGACTCAATGCCCTTCTGGCCTCGCCTCCCCTTACCTCCCATGGGGAAAGTGGCCATTCTGAAGATGATCGGTGTCCCTCGACTACCATAATATTTTTTTCTGGCCCTTCCTCTCACCTTACTGCTGTTGTTCTTATGAGACCTGAGGACCCTCTTTTCTGGAGTGATCAAGAGGTCCTAGAGATGCCGTCTCTCCATAAAAAAACAATGAATCCCCTGGATATGAGTGGCACGGGTGCCCCTAATCCAGGAATTTACTATATAGTGTCTCAATTGCTATAGCTGCACAGTGGTTGACAGTGAACAATGACCTGGAGGGGCGGGAACTTGCCGGAATGTTAGGCAGAGGCCAACTGAGAGCCTTGTACCATGAAACTCACCTGAATGCCCCCTACCCTTAGAGCGCTGCAAAGGATAAAAGTATGTTGGGACACTTACTGTAAGAAAGTGGGTATGAGAGTTCCATACTACCCAGAACTCCCAATATGGGTGGTGCCAGCAATGGCTCAAGTGATGGACAGACATGCCACAAAGACATGGGCCCAGGAGAGGGAGGCCCATGGGAGATTTATACAACAATGTGGAATTCTTGACCCTTGAGACCCTGTGGGAGGATTATGGGATACACGGGGCAGTTCCTTTCATATGAAGTGCCAAAGTCAGCAATTTCTAAGCTTGGGGTTTAGGAACACGAGAACCAGATAAAGTGGAGGACCCGTCCACTCTGTTAACCCACGGGGTGGATATTGCATGCACAGGGCACTGGCACTAGTGGTTCAGGCTCCCACTGCTGCTCTGAAAACCAGGTAGGAACAAAGGATGGGAAGAGACATCACTGCTAAAGAAGATGCCAAGATATTGGAATATATGAAAGGGAATTAACAGGAACCCCCTCTTCAAATACACCCCACTTAATTATTTACACTGCCCATATTTACCCCCGGCACGGCTTGCCAAAATGTATCCGGGACTCCTTTCGGAGTGCCCTAGACGCGATGCCAGAGACGTAACCTTTTTTTATATGGTCTTGGACAGTCCCCACATATGAACCTAATGAAAGTCCTTGAAGGACTTTTTGATGGACTTTATCCTGGCAGTGTGCCTCCTGGGCAGATTCCAGAGGCCCAAAACACCTAAACACACAACTCGATGACTATACCTTTCCCAACTTCTAGGCAAGCACGGCACCGTGATTAGCTGGAATGCCACCACGGCCCCACTAATCACAAAAGGGCTACAGGAACTGATTAAATGGTGCACTGGGGAAGAACATTTTATGGCCTGCATTCATCTTCAGTTGGGGAAGGGACCATCACTCACAGAATGGGACTCCCTCCTGTTGGCTTTAAAGGTCAGATCGTATCACAGACCACAGCGAGGCGGGGACATGATTCAAGCATGGGTCAATAGCAGGTGTCGATGTGGACAGCATGTGTGGGCCACAATATCCGTCCATTTGAGGTTGTTGGCTTTACTGACGTTATATGGAAGGTGAGGTGGATATCTTGCATACCTCAGTGGTGGAAGGAGAATGGGATTGTATATGTCGCGGCTGAGACCAGTACAGGATTCAACATGTGCCGGCAATGATGCGCACTGTGATGTTATGTACTTGTGGTTATTGGGGTGTTTTATGACGGTTCACATAATGTATAACTCGATATGGCATCTTTACTCAGACATACTACGACCAAACTGTTGTGGTATAAGTACACCCTTGAGACGGGATTTAATATCCGTAAAATGCTGCATGTGTATTTAGCTGAAAACATAATAAAGAGCCATAGAAAAAAAACCAACCTTTCTTGATCAATTGCACTATCAGCAAATAGAACAAAGAACCACTTTTAAATCTTTAAAATTATTAAAGAGCAGCGCCCCCAAATACCTTGAGTAGCGCATTGGCCATACCATCAGAAGAGGATGATTTGTTAATCAAATATTGCTCTACTGAGTCCATCAACTCTACAGAGTCCATTTCTTTCACTGTGATGGCCACGCATTCTCTTATCTTGATTCACACCTGCGGAATAAACTCTAACTGTGCATCCATCCAGAAAACAATAAATATGCATTAAAAAACTCAAATTATGGCTTTTCACCAACACATGCGATTTTGGTTGGCTATGTACTGTCCTTTGCAAAACTCCTTAAATACTTCTGCTAAATAAGCGCCAGGGCACATTTGTCTATGTAAATTTATAAATTGTGCTCTATAAATTGCCTAAAATAAATCATAATGTTTTCTTAATCATTTTCTTAATCTTTTTACTTTCTTTTTCTGAGACACAAAACATTGTCTCTGTAGTGTTACCTTCAAGATGAACTTAGACCCTCACCAGACTGAATTCTGGTACGTCACACCGTGCTCCCTCCTCTACAGAAATGCTGTTCTGGCATGAAGCTGCCTCACTCTATACAAGAGAAAGAGTAGCCTCCATGGCAGCATTAAATTATTAAAGTTCCGTTACAGCTGAGGTAACTTGAGGCATCCTTTTGAGGCGTCAGTAGAACAGTGAATGAAATCTGACTGAATATCAGCAATTCTTCAACAAATGTTAGTTGTAGTAACTAACCAATCCATCTACAGACAGTTTGCAGGAGTTGTACACATGGCACTGACACTTTCTTTAAGCTTTGTATGATTAAAATAAAAGCAGTATAATGTTTCAAATTAAAAATAATACTATACATCGTTAAAAACATATTTTTTTTAAATTTTAATATAATACTGATTTCCCATCATGGGGAATTATGGCCAGCTACAACAACGCAAGGAAGACTGGTGAGACAACTCTCCACATCTGAATAGAAGATCGGGTCAGGCCAACGGTCTAAAGATGATCCAGATTTGCGAGAGAGAGAATCTGCCTATATAAAGCACCTGTACTTAAAGATTCAAAAGAAGACGAGGAGACTTGGTCATGTTGAATAGTGGGCAGCCAATCCCATGTCACTACCAGAGTACACTCATCTACATCAAAAGACTGCTTTATGTAAATTATTTCTTTTCAAAATACCTAAAGACCTTTAATTCTAACTTTAACGGTGGGCGCAATAAAGCAGGCAGACTGCTGGCAAATTACCTGAAAGTTAAGTCCAAGAAATCCAAAGTAGTTAATATCATTGATGATAATGGTATCAATCATCTTAAAGATGTAGAAATATTGCTTTGTTTCACGGAGTTTTGTAAAAATGTATACACCCCTGAATTCTCTCCCTCGGATACTGCCTTGGATTCATTTTTTGATTCTCTTCCTCCCGTTCATTCCCCCCTCCGGACTGCTTTTTTCTTGATCAGGACATATCTTTATCTGAGGTTAGGGCTGCTTTAGCTTACTTACCTAAGGATAAAGCTCCTGGTCTGGATGGATTTACAGCTGAATTTTATTCATACTTTTCTCAGTCTCTTCTTTTCCATCTCCTTTCCTTATATAAATACTTCCTTTCCCAGAGTGAGGCCTGCGGCACCTTTCTGCAAGCAATGATTTGAAGGATTCCCAAGAAAGATAAAGACCCCTCATCCTGTGCTAATTATAGCCCTATTTCCCTCATAAATTTAGATTGTAAAAGTTTTGCTAAATTGCTGGCTCTCCACCTTCATCACATGATTCCCCATTGGCTGGGTATTGAACAAACTGGATTTGTTAAGGGCAGGACTCTGGCTGATAACTCTATGGCTTTTTTTTAACATAATACATCTTGCATCCAAGAGTTCCTCCCCTTTAGCTGCTATTACCCTAGACGCCGAAAAAGCCTTTGATTGCCTTCATTGGCTTTTTATGATGCAAGCCCTTAGATGGCATGGTATTGGCCCTGGCTTTCTGTCTCTTATAAGTTTACTGTATTCCTCTCCAACTACTTCGGTTTTTGTGAACAGGTCCCAATCTCCTTATTTTACTCTTCAGAGGGGCACACAACAAGGTTGTCCTCTTTCCCCTTTACTATCTCTTGAGCCCTTTCTTCATTTGTTAAGTCACTTCCCCCGTTTCCGGGGATTTCCTCATAAAAACACTGAAATCAAATTCACAGCATATGCTGATGACAACTTGCTGTATGTTTCTGACCTTGTAGTTTCCATACCGTCTTTTACAGATCTTTTATCCTCCTATGCTACCTTATCAGGTTATAAGCTAAATTTCACCAAATCCAAGGTTCTTCCGTTAAATAAATTTTGTTTAAAAGAAATGTTTGCTGATAAGGGTTTAAATGGAATTCTAACCATATTACATGTCTGGGGATTAAATACTCTTCCTCTATCGCATGCACGCTTCAACTCAATTTGGACGATGTTCTACAAAAGGTTGTTGTTTATATGTCAGAGAAATGGTCCCCCCCTATATTTATCCTGGTGGGTAGGTTGGATACCATTAATATGATGATGCCCCACGTTATTAATTTTTATTTGTCTATGTTACCAATTAAGATTCCATTAAGATTTTTTAAATCTCTCAATAGTATTCTAGGAACATTTTTATGGAATAAATGAAAAGCACGTATTTCCATATCCGCCTTATCTGCACCTAAGGATAGGGGCGGAGTCAATTCCCCAAATTTTCGACAGTATCATTCTTCTTTTTTAATACGACAAATTTTAACGACAAATTTTACCTCATCTTTCTTCCTCTGTCGATACTCCCCCAACAGTCTTGCGTAAATTGGAGGACTCCCTGATTTCGACTCTTCCCTGTTCCTCATTGGCTAATTTTCCACACCCTCCTCGTTCCTTTAAATTGCCCACTATTATATTCTCCATATCAGCTTCTTATCCGGTCCTTACCAAATCTCTCTCACCACTGTAGGAGTCCCTTGATTCTTCTATTGGCACAATAAATCTATCAAACTTTCTAATCGTGCCATTTTTTGGAGAGTTTGGGCTATCAAGGGAATAGTTCAAGTTAAGCATTTTTTTCAAGGTACTCACCTTCTTTCCTTCATGAAGTCTAATCTAAATTGAACCTGTCTGCTACCTCTCGAGACACTTTTATAGGTCATAAAAGGCCGAAACATGTTGATCACCTTGGTGTAGCTGTCTTAAATCCTGACAGTCTCATCATTCAGCTTATTTATGTTTTTAATCCTGTCATAGGGTAGCTAAATAAAGTTTTGATAGCTAGCTCTGTAGGCAGTTCTAATTCACATTCACGTTAGCACTGCACATTACATTCATTCACGCGCCACGCTCACATAGGGTTTTTAGTACAACCCATGTGCTCAAATTGAAAAACGTCCCTGAGCTCCTCCCTCACAGAGAGGGGGTTGTAGCCCACCTTAGGAGTAGGTTCCTAATGCGAGGAGGCCCCCCTATGATCAAGCATGACACCTAAGGTGTGTGATGGGAACCGTCCTTAAAAAGGGATATCTTCCCCTGACTATTCGGTTTCTTCTCTGGTGTTTGCTATTTGTGTTTCACATCTTCAGTAGTTTTCAAACCTTAGACCGATGGGTTCTTTTGTGAGTTGAATTTTATCATACCCTGCCACGAGATCTGTTATGCTATATGTATCTCAACTATACCAGGCTTTGGAAAATCTACTCGCCCACTCGCTATGGTGAGTCAGATTTCATCAGGTCGAGCTATAATTAGGACCTACTCAACCTTTCTGGTGAGTTGACAAAGAACAGGTGTTCTGTTCAGTCAGAAAGTGAAGAAGCAATGAAGATGCCTTTAAACTTTTTTTCATCTTGTCACATTTGTTCTATGTTCAGAGACAGAGGTCAGAAGGCACCTGCGCGCTACGAGAGGTACTTTACCTGAGAACACTTATTTTAGCAGCCTACACAGCAACCCTACACACTCACCTACTCCCTGCTGACGAGAGGCAACTACCTCGAAACACGTGTCCAGGGATGGCTAACGCTACACTTACTTGCACTCAAGACTCGGGCATAGGCGTAACCGCCGACGCTGACTTCAGGGACCACAATTCTTTGGGGCAACACGCTGGTAGGTAGAGCAGAGTGCGACCAATTGGACTAGAGGTCAGAAGGCAGTTTACAATTACTTTTTGTTTTTTGACTGCAGAGTTTCAGGATTTTGTAAAGTGAACTGTCTGACATGCTGTAGGAAGTGTGATATAAAAAGGCTGTAGGATATCAGTTTTTTCCTAACACACATTTAAATAACTAATAAAGCAACTGTACAAACATTTCAAAATATATCTCAGTAGTTGTGAAAGCCCATTTTTTGTACTTCTGTGTGCCGAAAAATAATATTTTAATAAGATGAAAAACAAACCACAACACTTTAATAGGTGATGTGCAAATGATAAATATGTTTTCTGAAACCCAGTTTTCAGATTATTGTTAATGCAATATATAGTTTTATCAGTAAAGCTGCAAGGTAGTGGGAAGATTTTGGGTCCTTTCGTGGAAATGTACTGTCCGTAAATAACAGTGTGCTACCACATCATGCTTTAGTGCTATATTTATTAAAAGTGAGTGTTTGGACATGAACTGATAAACACTCCTGCGCCCTGCCTGATGGTAATGCTATTAGTAAACTGAGAGGCAAGTCTATGTGGACTAGATTCCTATCACACATGGAGCAAACATTTAGTCTAGTTTTGTACAGCAGAAATGCTGAAGTCACATAGGTGAAGGTGAGAATGAAGAAAAAGGCGACTGTAAAATACAATATTTGCCAATGATTACACAATTTGAGACCAGTTTACTGGTCAACTACATTAGAGTTAGGTCAAGTAGATTATTCAAGTTACTCGACCTGAAGGTCTAGTAACATTTGTGTGATTTTTCTAGCCTGTATACGAACCCATTCACAATAGTCCTGTCAGAGTGGTATTCTAATTTACCAAATTATAATTATATCTACCCTCTTCTAAAATTGAACCCTGCTAGTGTTACATCCTGCCCGGTCTGCAGAACCGTTATGTTATATGTACCTCTACTCACAACCTCGCTGACTAAAACACGGGAGGCTACACCTTTCACTCCCTCCTGTTCTCTTTGATTTCCCTCTTTTGTTTGAAAGCACAATCAACCAACCAAAACAATAATAAAAGATTTTATCGAAAAGAAACAAAACAGTGACTGAGAAAAAATGCCACATACAATAATGCAGATTTTAGTAAGCCTGAAGCAGTTCTCAAGGGATACAAGAAATCTAATTCTCTGTAGTTCTTACAATCATACTGACTAAAAGATGGGAGGCTACACTTTTCTCGCCATCCTATTCTCTTTAAATTCCCTTCTCTTGTTTGAATGTGCAAACAATCCAATAGGTAACATTTTACTACGTGACTAATAACGAAAATATTTAATCTATTTCTCTATCACCATTCCTTTACAATAAGATATATAGTTCTCTGTCTATATTCAAGCCATGCCTCACTGTCTGCAATTTCCAATCCAGGAAGTCTCTTTTGATCTAATTTTTAATTCCTGGTCCCTCCCTAATGTTATCTGTCCAATCCCAAGAAAGGTGACCAATATGTCTGTACATGTCTGACCGGTATGTCTGTTCATTATATAGATGTGTGACTACAGGATATCTCTTATCCTTATTATTAATGGTTCAGTTATGGGGCAAACTATTGGGGATACATATCAAGGCTGCTATAACCAATATTATAGGGGTTACTCACTCATTTCCCGGGGATCTTGGGGTTCAAAAGGATCTGCCATTTTGCCTCACTCCTCCTGGTCCACCGCAGCACCTGCATGCTGATTGAGTAGAGGGAGGAGTGGTAGGCTGCATTCCCTTCCGCAGTGCCATTTCTTGGGCGCCATTGGAAGTAAGACGGTCTAGTCTCTCTCCTAAGACCTTCTTGCCTCCAAGCATAAAAACGGAGGATGGCACAGACGCGCAGCGATTAAGTTGCGAAGAAGGTACTTGCCCTGAGACTCCTTCTAGGAAAACTTTTAACTGCTGTTAATCTCATTTTCTTTAAAACAAACTGTTTTTAAAACTAACAGTTTTTAATTTTGATTGTCGTTTTTAGTTATTGGGCAAACTATTGGGGATACATATCTAGGCTGCAATAACCAATGTTATAGGGGTTACTCACTCATTTCCCCAGGATCACACCGTGCAAAAGGATCTGCCATTTTGCCTCACTCTCCCCGGTCCACTGCAGCACCTGCATGCTGATTGAGTGGAGGGAGAAGTGGTAGGCTGCACTCTCTTCCACAGTGCCATTTCTCAGGCGCCATCTTGGGAGTGAGACTTTCTAGTCTCTCTCCTAAGATCTTCTTGCCTCCAAACATAAAAACGGAGGATGGCGCCGACGCGCAGGAGACGTGAGCAGTGGGCGCGCCACTGGCGAGCCAAAGGCAAGCCCGTCTGCGCCCGTCCGCGCCTGGACCGCGCCCAGTGCCTGTACCCCTGGTTGGTCAACATCAGATTCAGTCCATACTATCAGGTACTCACAGGAGGTTTTATTATCACTAAGACCCCATGGTGAAGACCCTCATCTCCCCAATCCCAATACACCTTCCACAACCCCACCTTTCAACTCTCGTCCCAACCATGTTAGGGATCTAAGAACCAGTTCAGTCAAGCACTCAGTACACATTGGGTTATCTGATCAGCAAAAAAGGGAAAATATCAGCCCTGTACTCTCAAGCATTACATGTATGCTTCTAGACACAAGGGGCCAGATGTACCACCCGTTTTTGCATGCGCAAACGGGTTTGCGAACCCGTTTGCACGTGCAAAAAATCATGGGCCATGTACAAAGCCTATAGAGCGTGTCCAAATTTATTTGCGACTCGCTATTTGGAAGGGGCGTTCCCATCCAAATAGCTAGTCTCAAAACAATATACTAATGTTTTGCGATCGCAATTGCAGTCGCAAAACACTTGCAATTACCATCTACTTCAAGTAGGTGGTAATGCATTCGCAAATGGGAAGGGGTCCCCAGGGGACCCCTTCCCCTTTGCAAATGCATGCAAAAATATTTTTTAGGGGCAGGCAGTGGTCCCACGGACATTGGGAATCGCTAACAGTGTTAAACACACTGTTTTACATTTTATTTTGCGCCTTGCAATTAGTCGCAAATTGCGATGAGCAGAATAAAATGGTCGTACATCTGGCCCAAGGTCTCTAGTGAAGCATCACTCAGAGTTTTCTTATCTAGTACAAGCACAACATGCAGATGTGGTGTTTGTAACTGAAACATGGGCAGCTTTAAGCTCCGGGCCAGAAATTGTTGCTACCCCCCGTGTCTATCGGCTAGACACGCAAATAAAAAAGGAAGGGAGGCTGGCTGTGTTTTATCAGAATTATCTCAAAACAACTTTTGAACCGTGAACATCTGGCTCTGAAGCTCTAGCATTCTCTGTTCAACTACCTGAAATGCAGCCTTGAAGGCTATGCTAATTTACCGCCCACCGGGACCACGATGTGGTTTTGTGGATCAACTTAGGATGACCCTTGAAACTTTTATTCTCAACGCTAATATCTCGGTATTAGGTGATTTTAATTTCCATCTGGAAAATTAGGCCGATTCAGACTCCATAAAGCTGATCGATGCAATGAATGCGCTTGGACTATCCCTCACCACTAGAGGGTCAACACATATGGCTGGGCATCTGCTAGATGGGATCTTCTCCAACCATTCATTTATTAATATACTGCCATCCCTCCCACTTACCATGTCCGATCACTGGGCAGTCAACTGGCAGATAAAGATTCAGAGAACCTCTGTGCAAAGACATCTAACGCAACAAACTGTAAGTAGAGCTTGGCATAAAGTACTATACCCTGGCAAGCAGTTGAATATCTGGAGCAGAGTGCTGAAAACTTCTTGATCTGGCTAAACTCGGCTCTAGACATTCTAGCCCCGATCAGACTAAAACCTACGGCCAAGAAAGTCTCCCAGGTTTGGTACAACGAAACCCTTAGGACATCTAGGCATGAGTGCTGCAGGCAAGAACAGAAATGGAGAAAAAACTATGAGGTCAAAAAGAAAACTATCTATAAAAATAGGTTAGCAGAACACAAAAAGATGCATTTTAGCCACTAAAAGTTCCTATTATTCAGAGCAAATAAAGTTAGCCTGCAACACCAACAAAACTCTATTCCAAGTCATAACAAAACTGGTGACACCAACCAGCCCCACAACTGCCATAACAAATCAAAAATTCTGTGATGCTCTGGCTGACTCCTTTCAAGAAAAAGTAGCCAACATCTTCAAAAAATTCACCGCAGGCAGAACAGCCATCCATCCGGATGGACAATCTCTAAGCCCCACATCAGCCACATTTTCTTCCTTCAAGGTTCCCTTGGAAGAACAACTCATGAAATTAATCCCACTCATTAAATCTAGTACTTCACAAGACCCTTGCCCACCTAAAGTAATGCACATGATCCCAGGACAAGTGGCACAACATCTGGGGCAAATCTTCAATAATATGTTTGCGGAGGGAGTCTTCCCTACGCTATGGAAGTCTGCTTCCGTTCTGCCTGTGTTGGAAAAGGAAAATCTACATGCCACGGACAAAAACAACTATGGCCCCATCTTTAGACTCCCTTTTGCCGCAAATCTAGTGGAGAAGGTAATGAAAGAACAACTAGCAGAATATATAGAAGAAAACTATCTGCTGGATGACACACTACACAGGTCCAGACAAAACCACAGCACTGAATCCGCCCTGGTGTTAGTCACCGAAGACATCCGCGAAACGCTAGACAAGGGAGGAACAGCTTTAATTTGGCTTGATCTATCCGTGGCGTTTGACACGGTTAACCATGAGAGTTTGGTTGACCGGCTGCGGAATAGAGTATAAAGCACTAGATCTCCGTCAATCCTTTTTAACCAATAGACAACAAAGTGTGGCGCTGGGCAGTTTCCCTTCCAGGCCTTTCTCCTTGCGCTGTGGAATCCCTCAGGGCTCAGCCCTAAGCCCAACACGTTTCAACCTTTATGTTACACCGTTGGCAACACTTATCAAGAAATTGGGCTTCTCCTTAACTTCTTATGCAGATGACTCTCAAATTGTGGTTTCATTAGCAAAATCTGACAATAACTCTGGTTCTGTTTTTAAAACATGCATGAGCAATGTAAGCAATTGGATGGACAGCAACTGTCTCAAATTAGATGCCACTAAAACGGCGGTCACTATTTTTGGCAATAAACATCCCTTCTGGATGCCGGAGTGGTGGCCACCAGTCTTGGGCCTCCTTCCCTAACTAACTAGCAAATTAAAAAATCTTGGGATACTGCTACACAAAGAGATGAAGCTGAAAGACCAAGTAAATAAAACTACAGCCGCCTCATTCTGCTCCTTGAGACTTGTAAAAACGATTGAAAAATTCCTACCACCAGAGCTTTTGAAAACAGTAGTCATCGCACTAGTACTTTCTAGGATCAACTACTGTGATAGCCTTTATCTCAATCTTGCTGTAGGACCCATGATAAAGGCTTTAGACACTGCAGAATGCAGCCGTATGCTTTCTTTTTAAAATCCCTAAATGTGAATCAGCCAGGGGAGCCATCCGGAAACTCCACTGGCTACCAGTCAGACAACGTGTCACGTGTAAGGCTCTTTGCCTGGTATACAAATCAATGCATGGACTGGGGCCAGTCCGTTTCAAGGAGAAGCTCAAATGGTATATCCCAGGGAGGACTCTTCGCTCAGGCTCTGCTATGAACCTGACAATCCCCCCTTTTAAGAGGACCACCTGGGGAGGGAAGAGATTTTTAGGACCACAACTGTCCTCTGAAACAGCCTACCACTGACACTAAAAGCCACCTCCTCTCTACTCGCCTTCAGAAAGGCCCTGAAGACCTGGCTCTTCTCCCAGGACTAGGAGTCATCGGGGAATCGGCCACAACTCCCATCAGCTCTGCAGTTACAATAGATTCTACAGCGCCAAGGCGCCCTCTGGCAAGAGTTTGCGCTTCATAAATTACAAATCAAATCAACCCCCTCTCTTCTTGAGTTTTTTCATCATGCAACCTACATAGTGTAGGCCACAAGCACAAACAATCAAATATATACAGCATTTCAAATTACAATTAATAAAAGATTGAATTTCATAAGTCTGCACTCCTTCAGTGTCAGAAAACTTCTTAGTTGCATTAAAAACATATTTACAGCACTTGCATCTTCCACACCTGCAGCAGCCATTCGAAACAGTGGGGAGCCAATCGGTTTTCTGCCTGGTCACTTTTTTATTGACATATCGAATAGTGTCACTCGAACTTAATATAGATTTTACGGTAGGAGATTCTATGAAAGGTATTCCTAGTCTCTTAATACGATATTTTTACATATCCTCATCAATGTTGAAGGCCAGTGCTTCACTAGACATTTGAAGACAAAACTATTCTCCAAACTTAACATAGTAATGAACCTCACTACCTCATTTTCTTCTCTCCTAGGTTGGTTTCTCAGCCTTAATAGTTCAGAACAAGTCTTGTCATTAAACTCTCTTTCCAAGTCCTTCTCAATCAAGCTCTCTTCTTTCTAGTAATCTACTGTAGTCAGGATATGCGCTCACCTGGGGACATTACTAAGTTAGCATAAGCTAGTATACGCTTGGCCGCCATTTTGCTGCTTTTTGCTTACGTTACTAAATGGCACGTTTCTCGTAAACACTTTGCTTGCTCGCTTTCACTTGAGATCTGTTTGCCTTTCACATATCTAGCTGTACACTGTGCTCCTAGTCTGCACAGCATGTTAAAGGTCGAAAAACAATGAGCTCCGTTGAATTGCTTTGGTCAGCCTCACGTCCATAGCCATAACATAGAACAAAGCTGCAACACTGAAAATCAGGTGCTTTTAATATTGCATTGCATGCATGTTAAGGCACTTGGAGAAACGCTTTCCAGGATAGAAGAGCTGTGCTTGTCCGGAGATGTAAATTCCTGCATCTGAACTCGGAGGTATGGGGTCCCCCTGACAAAGCCTGGAGGTCTTCTATAATTATAATAAACTAGCTTCTAGCACGGGGAGAGTGGCAAGGTGCTATAGTCCTGTTCCCACTATCATTATTATATGATTTCCCCTTTTGTTCTATATGGAATTGTAACAATGCTGATTTGTTTGATCCTATGCATTTTGCTGCTAGTATTGGCTTGTGTACTGCATTATAGAGCACGTTAGTTAAAATAAACATTTTGAACTAAACTTTGGCTCTATTTACTCATGTTGTGGATAAGTACGAGAGTTTGAATGAAAGAGTGTTCTTGCTCCCACGTATCCTGAGAGGGATGGAGTAACATGTTCTAGGATGTCTAATCATTGGTAGCTTCGCTGTAGTACGGAGAACGAATTAGACACTATAGCTAGTCGGATTTGGGTTCTGGGCACCGAGGTGGGTATTTTGGTACACCACTACACACTGAGGTCCTGATTTCCTGCGCATAGTTCTGTGTATGTGCAGAATCCCTGCAACATGGTGCCTAACGTTTGGTCTGGTTCTTAATTACGAGGCACTTTAGTAGTACTTGTGCTTGTCCACGATACCCTCGCTTCTGTTTTCCGGTAAACAGCTGTGACTGCATAACCTACCTATATTTATGTTTTTATAGGTTTTTTCAAGCTTGATACGTTAAATGGTTTTATAGTTTTTTTAAATTGCTATCCTATTGCGCTGCCACACATTGAGTTGTTCTTCTTTCTTAGTCCTTATGACTGAAGTTGATATTGCAGCACATAGCCGCGGGGCGCTTTGTCATCATTTGGCTACTTATGGAGTGCCCGATGCGGGTATCGCACTTATTTTTGTGGTTGGAGCTGATACGGCTCACCACTTTGAGGTGTTTTATTCTTGGGTAAACTTTTCGATAGTGAATGGAGATGATAACTTGTTCCATGTATACACTCCCACTGCAACACCTAATGCATATCGGCCATATAGGACTCTTGAGGTTCCGATTTTGGCATGGCAACACCGTATTTGGTTTAATGGCGCCCTACCCCACGCCATGGCTATGGTCCGGTTTGTCGTGCCTTCCAAATCCGAGTCCTCAGGGCTGTGTCGATGCTCTATGGGGGCCCACCTCTGAATCGACCCAAGTCTGGCGCATGTAGAATACACAGACTCTTGGGGCAATTGAGCGGGAGAAGGAAAGGATGGGGACTGCGGGGAGGGAGACCTGTATAGAGAAATAAAGAAACAATATAAATACCAAACAGCTGAGTCTTTCTTCTCACTTCCAACTCCCTTTTCCCCTACACTTAACCCCTCTACGTCTCCTTTCCTACCTGTAAAGAAAAGAAGGTGGCTCGGAGTACACTCACAGAGAAACCAATGTAGCACTGAAGGAGGCAAGCCAGGAGTAATCCGGATCGGTAACCAGGGGTCACTACAACGCTTCTTCCTCCGGAATGCTTACGTGTTGGTTCCTGAGTAAATGTAGAAAAGAGGAAAACAAAACTACTGCACAATAAAGGTGCTCCACAATAGAACATATATCGGAGCACCCTTGTTGTGAGTATCTTGCCACACCTGGCGCTTTGTAAATAAGGGAGCTCTGAGTTCAAAGCCACAGAACACAATAGTTGCGTGTTTACCAATCACACACTCCTTCTCTTCTTACTGAACAAAAGGTGCTAATGAAGGAACAATAGCCCCTTTTTCCCTAAAGTAAATCCACAAATACGGAGGTGTGTTTTTTCCTCAGTTCGAAAGTCACTTCACACACCCACACTCACTGATATAAGACGTCACTCTGGAATGTACGGCTTTTCCAAAATACGAAAGGCACTGCACACTTCACACTCACAAACTCAATGCGTATATGTGACTGTGTGTCTCTTCCCAAAGTACGAAAGGCACTGCACACTTCCACGCTCACCGACTCAATGCGAACTTTTGAATGCGCGTCTTTTCCAAAATATGAACGGCACAGCACACACCCACGCTCACTGGTTATATGCGTATATCCGGATGTGTGAAAATCGCGGGCACTATACCCTCCCAGCATAAATGACCACGATTTGGCCTTTTTTCCAACACGGAGAATGTTGCCCAAGCGCTTCTACGGGCGACAACTCTCCTCTGCATGTAACGGTTATGGAAACGCGTTACTGCCAACAGAGGAGACCGCGGGACTTGAGATGTCCGTCACCGGACCAGAGCAAGGAGCTGGCGGTTCCAAGAGTCTGCACTCCAGAACCCTCTTACCGCTATCGAAGAGAAGCCGGCGTTCCGATATGTACGGGAACAGACCACGGGGAGGAATAATCGGCAACGCCGCCCGGGGCTCAGCCGCTTTGAATCCTGTTTCCGGCTCCGCCCCTGCGTTACGCACGCACGCCCCGCTAAGCATGCTGGGGAACGTAGTCCCTGGCCGGAAATACGCTATTACAGCTAGCGTTACAAACGGACAGGGAATCGTGACAGGACATTCCCCTTCCAAAGGACGCTAGCTGTCACGCGGGGCATTCGGATGGAGTCTATAAAACCGGGTTATCAACTTGGGCGCATGAACTGCGTCTTTGGGTTCCCAGGAGTTCTCTTCCGGGCCATACCCTTTCCATGCAATTAGTTAACATAGCTTGCCTCGCACCCTCTTCGCGTCCCATATGCCTTGCACTATGTATTCTGGTTCCCCCTTCACTAGTACTGGACCTGGCCTTTTCTGTATCTTGCCCTGCACAGGTTTCAGGAGGGATACTTGAAACACGGGATGCAAGCGCATATGTGAGGGGAGTTTGAGCTTTATTGCCACAGGGTTTATGTGTTTCACGACCTGATACGGACCTATGTACTTAGGATGAAATATGCTGTGTCTTTTAAACCTTATGTGTTTTGTGGCCAGCCATACCCACTCCCCACTCCTGTACATTCGATTAGCCCTTCTGTGTTTATCTGCTTGTGTCTTATACCTCTCTTTGGCTTTGATTAAGTTGTTTCGTGTGGCTATGAGCGTTTTACGCATGTGTAACAACTTATCTCGAACATCGGAAAAGCGGACCTGGGTGCTAGGAAGTATCAAGGGAGAGAATCGGGGGTGAAACCCATATGTGCTGTAGAGTGTTTCGTGGAGGAATGTATGGCGCTATTGTATGCTATTTCTACAATCCATAGCCAGTTGACCCACTCGTCGTGTTTTCCGCGACATAACATCTGAGGTATTGTTTGAGTGTTTGATTCAGACGTTCCGTTTGGCCGTCCGTCTGTGGATGAAAGCTGGTGGACAGGGAAGAGGATACCCTTAGCTCAGAACACCATGTCCTCCAGATACCCACGGTGAATTGGGCTCCTCGGTCTGACACAATGTCCTTAGGCAGGCCGTGAATCTTTACTATGTTAATTAACAACAGCTTGGCCAATTGGCTGGCAGTGGGCGTTTGTCTGCAGGCGATGAAGTGACCTATCTTCGTCAAGAAATCGACCACTACTATTATGGCCGTGTGGCCCTGATCTACTGGCAAGACAACCACGAAATCCACCGAAATCCTTTCCGACGGGATCTTTGGTGTGGGCATGATTTGCAGCTGTCCTTGCGTTTTCCGATGGTCTGCCTTCATCTGGGCACATTTTGAGCATTCTTGTACCCAAGCTAGGACGTCGGGGCGCACCGATGGCCACTAGAACTGATGCAGTATCTTCTACAGGGTTTTCATGCCTCCTTGATGTCCTGCCCAGGGAAGATCATGACACCATGAGAATGCAGTTTTGCGTAACCCTTGTGTAGGAAGCAGCACTTGTCGGTTTTTTACAGGGAGCCCTTGCCTCATTCGCCATTCTGGATGGCTCTTGAGCCAGGTTTTCCACTTAAATGAACATATGCCTCGCCGAACCTCTTGCAAAAAATCATCAGTGTGTACAGCACACAACACCCGACTGGGTTCAATTATGGAGTTCTCGCTAGGACGTGTATCCGGAAGTGCGATGTCTTGTCTTGTCAAGGCGTCCGCTTTCTTGTTCTGGATCCCCGGTCGAAAGGTTACCACAAAATGATACTCTGCAAAGAAGAGCATCCACCGGAGTTGACGAGGGGTTAAATGTCGAGCCGCCCGCATAAATTGCAAGTTTCAGTGATCTGTGTACACCGTAACTTGATGAATCGCCCTCATCAGCCAATGTCTCCATTCAAGAAACGCATCCTTAATCGCCAACAGTTATTTCTCTGCTATGGTGTAATTCCGCTCCGCGGGATTGAACCTCCGTGACATGAATGCGATAGGATGTAGACAACCTGTCTCTTCGTGTCGTTGTGAGAGTACCGCGCCCAATACCACTTCCGAAGCGTCGGCTTCCACTACAAACGGCAAAGACGGGTTGGCGTGCCTGAGGACCGGAGCTGTGGTGAATGCGGTTTTGAGGCCGTCAAATGCCTCCTGGGCATCTGCAGTCCACAAAAAGGGCACCTGTTTTCTGGTCAACCGGGTCAGGGGGGTTACCAAGTCCGAAAACCGATGAATAAATCGACGGTAGAAATTGGCGAATCCTAAGAGGCTCTGGATTTCTTTCACTGAGCTAGGACGGGGCCATTCTTTGATGGCCTTCACCTTTCTTTCCGCCATGATTTGGCCCGAGGGGGTGAGCATGACCCCTAGGAACTCTACAGTGGTGACGTGGAACTCACATTTTGTGATTTTGCAGTACAGGGAATGTGCTCGAAGGGACTGCAACACCAAGCGAACATGATCAGCGTGTTCTTCTTTTGTGTTGAAATATATCAGGATGTCGTCAATATAAACCACGACAAAACGGTCTAGATACTCCCGCAAGACCTCGTTAAGAAAGAACTGGAACGCAGCGGGGGCGTTACATAACCCGAAGGGCATTACCAGGTATTCGTAAAGCCCATACCGTGTTTTAAACGCTGTCTTCCATTCACCCCCTTTCTTTATTCGAACCAAATGGTACGCCCCACGGAGATCCAATTTGGTGTATATACCTGCCGTAAGTACTTGTTCTAGAAGCACCGGTATCAGGGGAAGCGGATACTGATTTTTCACCGTAATGTCGTTTAGCGTCCTGTAATCGATGCAACAGCGTAAATCTCCTTTAGCCTTCGGAATAAAAAACAGGGGGGACGCTGCAGGTGAACGGGATGGTCTGATGAACCCAGCGCTAAGTGTTTGTCTAGATAGGTTCGAAGATATGTAGTTTCGAGTACCGTAAGAGCATAAACCCTTCCGCAGGGGACGACCGTACCTGGTATCAGGTCTATCCTACAATCGTACTCCCTGTGGGGTGGTAACTCTTCTGCCTTGGTGTCGCTGAATACATCAACACAATCTGCATAGCAGGTTGGCAGCTCCACCTCCTTTTCCGCCGCTGTCGCGACATGATGGATAGTAGATAGAATTTGAGCAGGCTGAGGACCATTCGGGATACAATGGGTTTGGCAGTATTCCGAGTCGAATTTCAGCGTCTTGTTGGCCCATCGGATATTCGGATCATGTTGTTGTAGCCACGGTAGACCTAAAATTATCCCATAGTGTGGTGCTTGTATTACTCCAAACGACACTGTTTCTCTGTGTTGACCTTTGTATACTAATTCGCAATCCGGAGTGTTATGGATGATGGGACCAGAGTCTTGTTCTTTACCATCCATGGCATACACCGTTTCTGGTTTTGCCTTGTGTACCAAGTGAATTCCTAATCTTCGAGCCTCTCCTTTATCCATGAAACAACCCGTGGCTCCTGAGTCGATCATTGCCATTACAGGAGTGCTGGTTTGGTTTATTTCCAGAGTCATTGGGATGAAGAAGTGGTCCGTTTTGGTAAAGACTAGGGTATCCATAGAAGGGATGGACTGACCGCTTGAGACCCTCCCTTCCTGCGCACTCAAGCTTTGAAGTTTCCCTCCTCTTTTTCAGTGGAAAGTGCTACCACCTGTCCTTGTCGGGCTCTACTGATCTTGGGTTTAATGGGACATTCCCTCAGAAAATGTCCCTTCTTCCCGCAGTAGAGACATAGTCCTTGCTTCCTGCGATAGTCTCTCTCGCTTACTGTCAGCGAAGCCCTTACGGTCCCTATTTCCATTGGTTCTGACACTGTGGTCGTCTTCTCCATGGGGAGGACACGGTCACCATTGGGATTGTGGCGGTCTTTTTTCTTATGGTCACCTCGGCGTTCTCGCAACCTATGATCCAACCTGAGGGTGAGGTCTATGAGTGCAGAATATGTCCTAGGTTGGGGATCTATTTGGACTAACACATCTTTTAGGTCGTCAGAGAGACCTTGATAAAATATCGCCGACTGTTTTACTTCTGGCCAGTCGGTGTCTGCGACTAGACGTCGAAAGTTGTTTAAATAACTGATCAGTTCGGAAGACCCCTGTCGTAGTCCCAACAAATCTCTATTCGCCGAAAACGTCTCGGCTCTTCTATCAAATGTTTTTTCAAAACACTCGTGGAATTCATCCCAATCATACAGTTTCGGGTCATCTCTTCTTACTATGGAGACCGCCCACTGAGCTGCCTCTCCACCGAGATACGAGATTAGAAATACCACCTGAGCTTGGTTTGTAATAAACATTTTAGGTTTGCAGGAAAAATGCAGGAGCACCTGTGTGAGAAATACTTGGACTTTTTTTATATCCCCATAGAACCCTCTCAGGGGGGCTAACGGGATTTGTGCCGGCATTTCTACTACCACCGACGGCGGGTGCGGGGTACCACCTATATCAAAGGGGTTCTTTTGTGACCTGTCTATTCGGGCGTGTAGTGTTGCAGTTTCCTGCCGCGAGGTGACCAATTCTGCTTGGACCTGTGCTAAAGCGGCCACTACGTCTTCTAGAGTGGCCATCTTGACTGTCAACACAACCGGGAGGAGACTAATTCGTGGGCCGAATATTCTGTCGTGCCTTCCAAATCCGAGTCCTCAGGGCTGTGTCGATGCTCTATGGGGGCCCACCTCTGAATCGACCCAAGTCTGGCGCATGTAGAATACACAGACTCTTGGGGCAATTGAGCGGGGGAAGGAAAGGATGGGGACTGCGGGGAGGGAGACCTGTGTAGAGAAATAAGGAAACAATATAAATACCAAACAGCTGAGTCTTTCTTCTTACTTCCAACTCCCTTTTCCCCTACACTTAACCCCTCTACGTCTCCTTTCCTACCTGTAAAGAAAAGAAAGGTGGCACGGAGTACATTCACAGAGAAACCAATGTGGCACTGAAGGAGGCAAGCCAGGAGTAATCCAGACCGGTAACCAGGGGTCACTACAGCGCTTCTTCCTCCGGAATGCTTACGTGTTGGTTCCTGAGTAAATGTAGAAAAGAGGAAAACAAAACTACTGCACAATAAAGCGCTCCACAATAGAACATATATCGGAGCACCCTTGCTGTGAGTATCTTGCCACACCTGGCGCTTTGTAAATAAGGGAGCTCTGAGTTCAAATTCACAATAGTTGCGTGTTTACCAATCACACACTCCTTCTCTTCTTACCGAACAAAAGGTGATAATGAAGGAACGATAGCCCCTTTTTCCCTAAAGTAAATCCACAAATATGGAGGTGTGTTTTTTCCTCAGTTCGAAAGTCACTTCACACACCCACACTCACTGATATAAGACGTCAGTCTGGAATGTATGGCATTTCCAAAATACGAAAGGCACTGCACACTTCGCGCTCACCAACTCAATGCATATATGTGACTGCGTATCTCTTCCCAAAGTACGAAAGGCACTGCACACTTCCACGCTCACCGACTCAATGCGAACTTTTGAATGCGCGTCTTTTCCAAAATATGAACGGCACAGCACACACCCACGCTCACTGGTTATATGCGTATATCCGGATGTGTGTCAAATCGCAGGCACTATACCCTCCCTGCATAAATGACTACGATTTGGCCTTTTTTCCAACAGGGAGAATGTTGCCCAAGCGCCTCTTCGGGCGACAACTCTCCTCTGCATGTAACGGCTATGGGAACGCATCACTGCCAACAGAGGAGACCGCAGGACTTGAGATGTCTGTCACCGGACCAGAGCAAGGAGCTGGCGGTTCCAAGAGTCTGCACTCCAGAACCCTCTTACCGCTATCGATAAGAAGCCGGCGTTCCGATCTGCACGGGAACAGACCACGGGGAGGAATAATCGGCAACCGCCCGGGGCTCAGCCGCTTTGTATCCTGTTTCCAGCTCCGCCCCTGCTAAGCATGCTAGGGAACGTAGTTCCTGGCCGGAAATACGCTATTACAGCTAGCGTTACAACCGGCCAGGGAATCGTGGCACGGTTAGGCCCTTTGTCGATTCCAGGGGTCACTTGGCCAGTTTTGGCCGGGTACATACCACATCCACGTTATCTAGCAGTCACTGTAGACGGGTTACGTGTCTTACACACCTCCTTAATTGAGGTGCACAGGGTTCTAGTACAATACGTCTCACGCAATCTCCAGGTGGGGGCACCTGGGGTTGCTGCGCAACCAGCTGCACCTGTAGGATTGACTATTAGTCCGGTTATGGTTAATTATGTCATGTGCAAGTGACCACAGAATAAGGAAGATTTACCTTACTGGCTTGCTGAGAAATTTGACCAGCTGGAAGCAGTATTTCCGAATACCACTCCTGTGGAAAAACACAAGATTCTTACAAGAAGTTTGCAGAAAGACTTAATACTGATTGTGAGAACTGGGGTAAAGTGTTTGAGGCGGTGTATGCGGAATGTTTTGGCACACCATCTATGACTGTGCTCCCCTCCGTGATTAAGCGTGTTCAAGATGAACACAGACCGGAGGCGGCTGTGGAGTTGGGGATGAGGTTAGTTGCAATGTTTGACGTAGTTGCTGATCTGATCCTTGCTAATGTCAAGGGAGATGCAGGTAACTTTCAAGTGTCTAATGCTTTGCGCCTTGTACGGGATGAAGAGAAGCCCCACAAATTACCAACATTTATTGCAGAAGCTTATAGGACAATTGGGCGCAATAGTTTGGGTGTTAAGCCTTTTCCTAGAATACCAGCACAACAGCAAACACAGACGGCACAGTCTGCTAAAGACGACCGTCCAATCTTTCCTAAAATGAATTGGAAAAATTTAAAAACAGGAGAAGCAGCAACAGAAACAAGGGTCGCGTGCAGTGTCACCGGTTCCCGAGTCTTCTGAGCGCACTTATGATTTGCGCTACCGCGCGAGAATTAGGTCTCCTGACGGGTTTCAGGTTCCTGATCAGCGTTCTCCTCGTTCTTCACAGGAAACATCAGGCTCACAAGCCAGTGGTGGGGAATGCCAGGATCGCGGCATAGGTCGAGGGGCCCCGCAAGGACGTGAGCAGCCTCGACAGGCTGACGGCAAAGGGAAACAAGACGATTTTCCTCGTCAGCACCCACAGTTTCAGAAAAAGAAGGTTGCTGCTTTAACAGCGAGATATGCCACAGACGGTGAGAACCCGGCTCCGGAACCTAACATGGGCAGTAAGGCTGTTAGACAGCAGAGGTTACAATAGTGCGGCAACCACTGCGTCCAATTCTGGAGGCAACAGCAACTGTAACTTTCATCTGTGGAGAGGTGTGGCTCACTGGTTAGAGGCGGCAGATCCGCAAGCAGAGAATCGGCCAGGGACCAGGGTTCAATTCCCGATGCGGCAGGGTCGTGGACCAGGGTCAAAACGGACTCGATAATTCTCGCCTCGGTACCTACTCTAACCAGGAACACACTCGGCAACTCTGGGCATTAGCTTGCCTCATCTCCACAACGGCCCCCCACATTCGCCGGGGATGCCTGGTTTCACCTTGGAGATACCCAGGAGGGACCATCTCACAGGGATAGCCAGGACGGGTTCCCCAGCGGTCTACAGCGCCACGACGCCTCAGGGCAGCAGTGCGCTTTACAAGACACATACATTTACATACATTTACATCTCAGTGTAAATGGCTGATACCAGAGTATCTCCCCCTGACAGACTATATGATACTGTACTTCAGATTGAAGGTGACATACAACGGGTAATAAAAGGGATTTTTTGGGAAAATCTGACTTCTTCATATGACATACTGTTAGCAGAGGCAGATTGGCCCCCGCCTTTTGTTCTAGCTGCTCCCCGGGGAGAGGAGGTTATACGCCCAAGTTTTTCACATTCTGTCTCCAAGGAGCAAGCAAAGGCTTTTGCAGAAGAGTGGGCTTTAGTGCTTGCACCGGCTCTGTACCATACTCAGGTGGACTTGGATAAGGATTCTCTCCCGCATGAGATACCATTACGGTCTATGCCACAGCCACGACCCCAATATCCCCTTCGGCGGGAAGCAAAAGCTCCCGTTCCTGCAATTCTGGAGCAACTAGAATATCATGGAGTAATTGAGTCATGTGTATCACCGATGAATAACCCTCTTTTTACAATAGCAAAACCCGATGGGTCATACTGCTTAATTTTGGATTACTGACATTTGAACTTGCATTGTCAGACCTTTGCGGTGCAGAATACCCATAGTTCTGCGTTAGTCGACAGTCTTGTTCGTAAAAAATATAAAACTACGCTAGACATTTTCACACACAATCTATCACCTGAAAGCAGTCAATGGACCGCCTTCACCGCGGGCGGAAAACAAAAACAATTTAAGCGTTTGGCCATGGGCTACAAAAATAGCCTGGGTGTTTTCGCCGCCCGTGTTGTCTCTTTGTTAGACAGCATTGACGAAGATGCATACTCATATGTTGATCATATCTATCTAACTGACGACCAGTTATGGCCGCATCTTTGTCGCGTGGATTGCATCATTGCATTGTTTGCGGACAACGGTTACAAATTTACCTTTGCAAAATCACACTTTGCAGAGTACACAGTGTTGTTTATGGGCTACGAGCTAAACAATGAAGGAAGAGGCTTAGCGCCTCACTTCTTGAAAAGTGCGCATGTTTGCGCCCTCCAACTACACAAAAAACTACAGTTTTTGCTGTTTTTTTAAAATTTCGGTCGAACTTACATTCCCGATTATGCCCAGTGTCTCAAGCCTTTGTATGCTTTGATACAACCTACTTTTTCAAAAGCCTGCTGGCTTCCGGTACATTCTATCATACTGCAATCTTTGCAGTTAGATCTTATTGAATCTAAATTTTTGTTGACTCGTGATAAGCATACAAACCTGGTGATACGAATCGTCCCAGGCCATGTGGGTTTCACTTATTTAACGTTTAATGAAGGTGACACAGTACCAATTGCTTACAAATCACATTTGTACACTTCAAAAGAATTGCAGTTTTCCTCTATTGAAAAAATATTAACTGCTTTAAGCATTCTTACTCGGCGGCCTGTGTTATAGCGGCAGGTACCATAGTGAATGGAGAGTTCAAGTCGAATGTTGTCCATACGCCAGCACTGGGTGACTGTACGGCCCAATTAGCAGCGCTACGCGCTTTGGTACTAGCACTGGAGTTGCAGATCCAAATGTGACAACTTGTAAGCTATTCTTACCACTGTGTTCAGTCTTTCAATGACAACTTATACTTCTGGTCTCAAAATGACTACCGTGATTTTAAAAGCTGCGCAATTAAACATAAAATGCTTTGGGCTCGAGTCGCAGATCTTAAAGACCGTCTGCCTCTCATACAAGTAATTCATCATCTTGGTCACCAGCATGTAGGAGTATACGCAGTTGGCAACAGTTTGGCAGATGAAGCTGCCAAATCAGCAGTAGCCACGAGGTCAGTTGCAGCAGTTACAAGATCCATGCCTAAGATTGATAATGACATTTTGGCAGCAATAACTGCTACTGCGAAGGGTGATAATAACCCGCAGGGTTTCCCTTCCAAATACTCTTATCATTTAAATCCTGATAATGTTCCTTATGTGAGAACTAATGACGTTGGTAACAGGTTGATACATAACGGTGACCGCAGACCTTCACTGATAACAGCCGCACACAAGTAATTCATAATCTTGGTCACCAGCATGTAGGAGTATACGCAGTTGGCAACAGTTTGGCAGATGAAGCTGCCAAATCAGCAGTAGCCACGAGTTCAGTTGCAGCAGTTACAAGATCCATGCCTAAGATTGATAATGACATTTTGGCAGCAATAGCTGCTACTGCGAAGGGTGATAATAACCCGCAGGGTTTCCCTTCCAAATACTCTTATCATTTAAGTCCTGATAATGTTCCTTATGTGAGAATTAATGATGTTGGTGACAGGTTGATACATAACGGTGACCGCAGACCTTCACTGATAAAAGCCGCACATGAAGGCATGGCGCATGCTGGAGTGTCTGCTACTGTTTCTATCTTGCAGCAGCTTTACTGGTGGCGCAGCTTATATAAACAAACACGTAATTACGTACGTTCTTGTGACATTTGTCAGCAGATTAAACAGTCTACGGCAACGCGCCCACCACAAACACAGCTATGCATTTCTAATAAACCTTTCGGTTGTGTTTATTACGATCATTACGGTCCTTTTTCTTCAGATACTGCCTATAATTTCATCTTAGTTGCAGTTGATTCGTGCACACGCTTTCTATGGGTTTGGCCACAACGCAGTGCTGATTCCCGAACTTTCATCAGGGATTTGCATGTCTTTGTGGGAATTTTAGCATGTGGCACCTTCCATTCGGACCAGTGTCCGGCATTCGCCTCTAAGGCATACAAGGATACCATGAGGTCTTTGGGGGTTCAGGTCAAATTTTCGTCTCCATACAGGCCTGAGGGCAATTCAGTTCTGGAGCGAATGAACCGTGACTTAAAGCAATCCTTGACAGCTAGGGTCCTAGGGACTGGCAGAAACTGCTTCGCCCATTTGTATAGCATACAACGTGCACTAAATAATCTCCCTAGAAGATCTCTGGGTGGGCGAACCCCATACAAAATCCTCTTCGGCATGAAAAGGTTTGTGCCAGACCTTGATGGTCTAGACATGGCGGCATCTGCCGCATCCTTTGATGTAGATAATCATTCTGCTGTATTCCAGAAACTACAAGAGACCCGTGACAGTCTTGCAAAGGAACATTTACCCTCTACCATTGATGCTGCGATGCAGATTCCGGTAGTCGGCTGGCTACCCAAAATCAGAGACCTGGTCCGAGAGAAGGTGGAGAACAAGAAAGAGTTTAGCCCCTCTTATCGTGCACCGGTCCCAGTGCTTGGCGTGAAGGGTACTCGTACAGTCATTTTACCACCACTTCCTGGTCGAAAAGACAACAGATACATCTCAGTGGACAATGTCAAGCTACAACATCTGGCCGATCCTGAACAGCATCACACCAGCGGTGTCCACCACTGCAGTATTGAGAGATCCAGGCTTACCCGTTTCTAATAACACAGAGGGTGACACTGCCATTGAGATGGACTCTGTTAATAATCCTTTGCTAATCCCGCCTGCTTCCACTCATAATGAAGTAACTGAATATGCTTATCCCACTACCGAGTCATTGCCTGGGGTGAGACCAGATGTCATTATTGAGTCTCGTTTTTCCTTTGGCTCGCATTCCACATCATCATTGGCTCCTTCCAAATTTTCTATTTTTATCACCTGGTTTAAACAAACTTATTTGGTTCCGCCTTGGACATACATCTGGTTGGTGCTCATCGCCATTTTGTTTTTTGTTCATGTCAATTGGATTTGTGACATTTGTTTTCCTTCTAATCAATGGTCACTACCTTCCTGAACGCTTTGCTGTTAAACTGGTAGATGGAACTTTGGCTCCCCACTCTTCCAGAGACCAGACTTTTGTCAACATCACTGCCTGGCCGGTGATAGATGGCATAGTTTGGGATGCTGTAGATTTTCATATCCATGACCCTACAGAGATAATTAATGTACCAAATGTACTACGTGCTTCAATGGGTGATGTAGTGAAACATAACATACGGTCTGATGATTGGGACGTACAAGCCGTACAATCTTTGTTCTCTGATTTGAAATACTATGCTGCATTTGATGCTGAAGATTTGTATTTAAATACTGCGAATTATGCCGATTTATTATGCTATCAGCATTATGGTCATCATTATCTGCATAAAGCTAACACATTTAGAAATGTTTTTAATTACACAGTGAGAACATTGCCCAGCTCCTTTGGAAGGCAGTTCTAAAACATTTTTGAAAAAATTCACATATTTTACAGATTTTGAGAAGTCCAAAACCGAGTCATTCTAGTTTAAATTAAGTGCTCCATCTAATTCTAAGGTGATGCTCACCCACACTAAATTATTAGATTAAAAACTTTATTGATAAATTATCGGTGGGTGGCTATGATGTGTGGAAGTCCACAATAGATCTTAAATCTGTTTGGGGTTCTAGATCCTGGCAGGTGAGGGGCACAGAAGCGTTACACCGTGCATGCCTCATCTCAACACAGATTATATTTTTAAATGAATCGATATATCAAACTACTTGTTTTGGATTGACTACTTCGAAGCAAATGAATGTACCTGCTATTCCTGCTCTAGCTGCATATCTGAACTGGAGCAGTTATACTAATTATTCAATTGCCGAATTGTAATCAATATTTAACAATGACACTTTTAATTTTTCTAGTTTGGACCCCGTAGGTTTGTTGGTTTGGCAGACTAGTTCGGATGCTTGCTAACTTCGTTTCCATGACAAGGCTCCTGGTTACACACAGGATAGGCCTGATCCTCGTTTTTCTCGCTTCCATTCAGTTACTACCATTGGAAAGTTGTCAAAATTGGTTGCAACACTCGACACTAACTTCAGTGAAACAACATGTGTCATTATTATCAGGTGACATTGATTTGCCAGATTTTATAAAAGGACCTGCTGGTCCAAGATCAAAAAGATTTATTTATGCAGATTACAATGAGATCTGGAAGGTATCCCAAATTGAAGCAGCTTCATGTTTAAGGGCAATAGACAAGGCTTATCTTGAAAAAGTACTTGCTGTTGTTGATAATAGTATTAACCCCTTGAGTGCCCCGCCCTTTCCACGCCCTGTGCCGGGCGTTTCATTAGCGGGCGGGGCTCATGACGAGATAGTCTCGTCATGGGCACAGCGCAACCGCGGCCCATGACGAGACCATCTCGTCATGGGCACTCAAGGGGTTAACACACTTTCTTCCCACATTTACACATTGGACAATATTGCTTCATCTGTTGTTGACATTGTACAAGAGGATGTTTCTGTTTTGTATCATGGCCAAAATCAATTCTGTTCAGTTGTACAATTTGCGTGAGCTTTACAGACCCTAAAGATGGGGAAAGGTCCATGGGATTATTTGAACACGTCATCTTTGTTTTTGCCTTTTAATTTAACAACAAAACAGCAGTTTATGTCTGTTTAAGATGCTACATATTCTCTTTTACATATTGAAAAATTAGATCTGTTGCCATTCTCTGTGGCCAAAACTGACTCAGCTGTCTGGCTCATCCATGGGGTAATAACTATCCCATTTTCCTTGTTTAAATTTACGTCATGCATGAAACATTATCCGCTAGGCCGCTTCAAACCCTTAGGCAGTGTATTTCTACACGAAGTTTGGTCGTTACCATTCACATACAGATGCCTACGGGATGACAAGGAAGTATACTTAACTGGGGAATCATGTGATACGACAGTAGGTCACTCTCTTGTTTGCAAAAATATACAATTGCATGGCGCTTGTAACCTTACGGCCCTGAATCTTGCTTGTGTTTTGAAAGGTATCGCTGTGCCAGCTATTACACTGTCACGGGAAGCGAATACAAGTCTCAGAGAATACGAATTGTTTAACTGGTTTTGTTTTTTAAGGACAGTTCGAGGAGCGCTATGTATCCCTTGGTTGTAGTCTTCAGGGCTCGTCTCCTTCTAGTCAAAACACGCCACCACGTCTTTAGGGCACAGGACTCCCGGGTTGGCTCAAAAGAAAAAAAAGAAAGAGGCACTTGTTAGTGTAAGCGATGAGGCCACTGTGAGGGGAAGGAGTGAGGGACACAACACTTCCTACAAAGCAGAGTGCAGAATGGGGAAGCCGTCACCAGGGAATATCAGGAAAGTAGGACGGAGTATACACGCGGCCGATCTCCATTGACTATAGACCTGCCGCCATGCGTTCACCCGACACCCGGATCCCCGAAGGCGTTTACACACCTGTTGAAGTCACGACCCTCCTGGGCCGTGGTGGGGCGGTGCGTCCTCCTTGTGGTCCCGGGGCTCCTTCGGCAGGCACTCGTCTGGACCTCCTCTCTTTGGAAGCACCGGCTCTCGTCCTTCTGTTTCGTCGGGGATTCCTCTGAAGGCGCTCTCTTTCTTCCGGTCGTCGACCCAGCCTCTCTCGTCCTCGCAGGTGATATGGCCCTCCGTGATTTGTCCGTCCGCCTTCCAGGAGGCGTGTCCTGTTTCCGCAGCGGATTCCTTAAAGGGCCAGCTACTTTCGTACCCTTGGGTTCTCTCGGTCTTGGGTCCCGGCAACTGCGGAGGAAAGAGGAGACCGCTAGAGAGAAGTGTCTTCCCTTTGACCCCCCCTAGGCTCTGAAGTCCGACATACACCAACCTTCACTCTGCTTGCAAACGGTTGTTATTTGCTTTTAAATAATGAGAAATGCTGCGGCATGCTGGCCAGCATCCCTTACATTGTCACGGTTTCACAGCGTGTGGTTTGCTGTAAAAATTTGCTTTTTCCACCCCCACACGGGAGGCTTGATAACTCGATTTGGCCTTCCATTCCAACCTTGAAGGCAGACTTAAACAAGTTGAGCAGAATAAGAGCATTATTATCCCAAAAGAAGTTTCGCTCACATCTGCCCGAGAGACATTCGTCCTTCATGTGGCTAACACCCGTACAGAAGTACAAGCCCTTCTTAATACTGACCTCCCACTACATTTTGGTGCATTCATTCACACTATCTTCAATGCTTCTAACACTGCAGGCCTCAAAGGGAAAGCCAGGATGGGTTCCACAGCGGTATTCGTACAAGCGCCTTGAGACCCTTGCGGGTGAGTAGTGCGCTATCAGTATCAATTTACATTTACGATTTACACATCTGAGCCCCCCCCCCGGTGCACGCCTGAGTCTCCCTGGGCGCATGTCCGAGGCCACCACCGGGGTCCCGTCTGAAGCCACCAAAGGTGCACGTCTGAGGACCCTTCATATTTGAATTGAATGTAAACATTTACCATCTATGTCTGGAGTTTGGTAAGCATGCTTTTAGGGTGAACACTAATCACAGATTAGTAAGTACTGCAGAGTGCAGAGGCATTATTCACATCTTCCCGTATAACCAATGTATTTAGATTTTAACATTATATAACATATCGTACTAGTCATGAAGAAAAATAAAACCCATGTAATGTCAGTTACTCAAGATAAAATTCAAGACAATTATTTATTTTATATTTTATTCAGCCCAAGGGCCATTCAAAAGTGTAGGGCAGTGAAAATTAAAAACATTGCAATAATCAATGCAAATATACCAAGGTGCGTTGCAGGTAACATCTATTAGCACTGCAAGGCTCTGGTGAATGTGTACACACTCGGATGGGAGGCTAGGATCAGTTAATGTCCACGCCCGGGCGATGACGAGGGCCATAGGTCTGAGACCTATGTCAGTTCAAAGACAGAGGGATAATGCCTCGCTACACTTCCTGAAATAAAAAGTGAAAGCAGTGGTGGCTGCATTAGCCTTGTCTCCAGCGTGTGAGAACATAAAATCATTGAATGAAGAACAGCATTTTGACCTCCCATCTTGCATGTCCATTGATCCATACTTATTAAGCTATTTGTCCATTTGCTAGTGTAAGCGAGCAGTAGCAAGGTGCCCAGTCGACATATCAATTACAGAGTTTGTCTCTCTTCTGGGACCAACACACTTAAGTATGGTTAATGAACAAATCAGGACGTGTTTTCAAAGTACGCCTATTCAAATTCAAAGGGAGACGCCGACAAATGGATCGCCTCATACCTTGTAGGTAGAACCCAGAGGATCCGTCTCCCACCGCTCACCTCAAGACCAAGATCATCTGCGGAGTCCCCAAGGATCGCCCCTCAGCCCCACCCTCTTCAACACCTACATCCCCCCACTCCACGGCTGACACCGTCAGCTTGCATGGACTCAACATAATCTCCTACGCCGACGACACCCAGCTCATCCTCTCACTGTCCGACGACCACTCCACCACCAGAGCCAACTCCCACAGATACATGATGTACATCGCTGACTGGATGAAGAATAACGGTCTCAAAATCAACATGGACAAGACAAAAGTCCTCATCTTTGGGAACACCAGCTCGCTATGGAACAAGGCATGGTGGCCCAAGGAACTCAGTTTAACCCCTGCCCCCGCAGACCATGCCCGCAACATCAGTATTATCATCCTGGAGAGAAAACTATCTATGAAGAAGCAAGTCAACGCAGTCTCCTTCGCCTACACCCTATGCATACTCCACAAGATCTTCAGGTGGCTATCAATCAACACGAGGTAAACCGTCACGCAGGCCCTGGTCACCAGCAGACTGGACTATGGAAACACACTCTACATAGGAACCACTGAACGCCTCCTGAAGATGCTCCAGACAATACAACACACAGCTGCAAGACTCATACTCAACCCTTCAAGAAGGACCCACATTAAGAAACTTCACTGATGCCATTTCAAGATGCTGACTCAACAAGGCCTTGCACAATGAAGGACCAGTATAAATCAACAAATGCCTGACCTTCCGCCAACCCCCCAGACACCTCCGATCTGCTTCCCTCTTCCTCACTGACACCGCACGGATCTGCCGAACCAACAGCGGAGGACGCTCCTTCGCGAACGTGGCAGCCGAAGCATGGAACAACCTTACTCTACAATTCTAGGCCCGCACCATTGCTCCAACAGTTCAGGAGAGAACTCAAGACCTGAATGATCAAATGAGCGAAACACTGCGCAACCAACCTCTCCAGTGCCTCTTGACCCTCACGGGTGATTTGCCGCGCTTTATAAATGTTTGATTGATTAAGTCAGTCATAACTCAGGTGTGATTTATTTGTTTCTGCATATTTACATAATCATGCAAAGCGTAAATCTGCATTACATGCTAAAAAGGGTCAAAAAACATAAGCTACATGAATAACAGTCTAGCCTTTGGATCCTTCGCATTGATCCCGTGGTCCCACACTATAATTCTAGAGCAAAGTGGTGCATTTACACAATGTGACGTAATGGCTTGATTTCAGGAATGTCGTGTAACAAGCAGCGTCAGAATCCTTTTCAGAGCGCGTTAGTGGCAGTCAGGTGCTTGTGGGCCCAAACGTGGAGGTTGAGGCCTTTTACTCCCACTATGGATCCTGAGCAGCTGAGTGAAGTAACCCTTATGCACTTGACTCACGTGGTTGAGCAGTCCAAGGTTCCCTTGTGGGCAATATATGAACACAGGTTCAATACTCAACAAGTGCGCAGCAGCAGTAAATTATTGTCCAGCCACATACTCACCTTTATAAGTATTTTATTTTTACTGCTATTCATACAAACGAAAAATACAGCATTCCATTCACAAACAATTACAGTCCCCTCTGAGGTGGGGGCTCTCGTGGTTCTTTAGTGATGAAGCATGCCACTTTAGTGGGTGATGGGATTCTATCCTCTCAATAAAGATTCTCCTAATGAATTCAGTTTGACTAGTTGTTGTTAGAGTCAAACTTACTTCTTTATCTTTTTTCAGACCAACAGTTTTTTCTATATTTTAGTTTAGCCAAGAGTTGCCAAATGTTTCTCAAAGTTCTAGTCTGCTCCATACCTAAGAATGAGAGAGGTTGGAATCTCTTTTCTAGACTCGATAGTCTAACCCCCCGCAAGGGAAGTCAGAGAGCACTGGAGCTGGATTCTCTGCGAGGAGGCTGGCAGCATCAGGTCAGTGCATCAGGCTAGAACTCGATCTCCTTCCAAACTTGCCGTGGCGAACCGCGTAGTCTTGGTTGGATCGAATCCTCCGGGAACCGCAATTTGCCAGGGCAAATGCTGGTATATTTATACCTTGAAGGTGTCCAGGAATGCCAGTATTGACGTAAAAGTCGGGCAGAGGAACGTCATGAATGAACCCCTAAGGAATAGATGTTCATGCATACTTAATGAGTTCTTAGAGAAGTCAATATTCAAGCTGAGGGAAATGCCTAACGGCTTAAGGGTCTGGTTTTCCAAGAATTCGTTTTGACGTGGATGGATGGATGTAGGAGGCCATGCCTGTATTTGGTTTGTACGGACAATGTCTAAATAAGGGCCGGATTTCTATGTACAAATAAGGGCAATGTGAATTGCACCTATATAAGGCCATAAATCGGGAAACCTATATATGGAATCTAAATCTGCACACAACAGGCTCAGTCCTGCAATATCCCAGTATTGTACCCCTACCAGGAACACCTACACTCAGCGCACATACACCACTTATGCAATGCGCACCACTAACACATCAAACCAATGTAAGCCAAGGGATGAGTTAAGCACACAGCAGTGCAGCGTTGAAATAAGTTAGGCTGCAGCATCACTCCAGTGACACAGGCTCACTCCTACTGATCCCTACACGGTATGCTGCCACCCCCGTGCTTGTGCTGCTTAACTCCTGGTGAAGGCAGTAGCCTTTCACCACTATGATGGTAGCGCGTTGGGCGCCCCTTCCGGTCTAACACAAACGCTATCTATGAGAGGTCTAAGTCATAGTGCACAAACATCATTCGTGTTTGCCTACGACAACAAAAATCGGCTATAGGGATCCAGACATTAATAAAGTTGGACACTCAGGACAGAGGTGCACGTCCATTACCAGGTAGAGGCCTTTTACTTCCCCACGAGCACAAGCCATTTTTAAACCAGCTGGTAGAGCAAAATTGAGCTATAAAACACCCTATTGTGCTCCTTAAATGAACAAGAGACACAGGCAGATTTCAGGCATTTCATAAAGTCTGTTTTTTACCAGAAAAACACAGTGCAAGGAAAAACACACGGACCCAATGGGATGCATAAAACCTGGGAACACTGGGCAAGAGTACCAGAAATTGTGGATTTTCACCACAATCTGCTCTTGCTTACCACAGAATGAAAATTTAATTTTATTGCCCTGGTTTGGTAATGAGCTGTCACTCAGTCATCTGAAACAACAGTTTTAAACACTCACACCTTTCGAGAGTCAACCGGCATATCCCAGATACCTAATTCTTTTTAGAGGAAACTACAGTTCATAGGATTAAGTGCAAATGAATATTATTAAAACATTATAGACAGTTTGAAGTAAAAAGTTGCAAGGACTAACAATTGATAATCACAGAATGCATAAAATTATTTTATTGTACGATTAATACAAATCCTTACAATATTACATAGCTATAAATTAGATCCTGCATAAAAAGGAAGTTAAAACAGCATATTAAACTATATTTGAAAATCCCTGACCAGTCTGAAAAATATCTGTTGTAACCAAGTGATTAATAACATCAAGTTGTCTTATGTTCTGATGCTCTGAAATAGTGCATATGAGTGAGGTGGGATGGCAGCTACTTTCATGAGGTGTGATACAGATTGAGAGACAGAGAGGATCTTATCATGTACCACAACAGGAGAGGTAGAAGTTATCGCTACTGCATATCCTCCACACATAAATCACAAGTCCACACGAGATACGGCAGGGGAACATTACAACTGGCATATTTATCATTTCTCAATGCACACCCATTCTGTAATTTTTAATCCTGCCCTGCCTCCCCTGAAAATAAAGAACATATCTTAGGCGCACACACATAGGTATCTGAAGGTGTTCCTTTGGATTCTATAAATATCTAACACCATTTATCTTGATCTCCCTCTTTTTGAGGTTGAGTCCACCATGGTGGTAATCTCTTACCAAGTTGCGGCGGAATAGCAAAGGATGAAGCATGTCATGAATATGTGGGCGAGGCTTTCAGTCCAAAATCTTAATTCTTTCCTGCTAGCACTGCATAATTATGCTAGGTGTAAAATTCCCCTACCGTATCTTGTGTGGACTAGAGAGAAACTTATTTCTTTCATGCTGGGCTTTAGTTGGTGAGATGATCTAAGAAAAGAATACCTAAAATGTTGGTTCCAAATGTTCTATACAATTTACAATATGGGTGTGCATTGAGATATTATAAATATGCCAGTTGTAAAGATCCCCTGACGTATCTTGTGTGGACTTGTGATTTATGTGTGGAGGATATGCAGTAGCGATAACCTCTACCTCTTCTCTGGTGATGCATAATAAGATCCTGTCTCCCAATCTGTATCATACCTCATGAAAGTAGCTGCCACCCAAGACACTTTGATGTTATTAATCACTTGGTTACAACAGATATTTTTCAGATTGGTCAGGGATTTTAAATCTACAGGAAAGGTGATGAGACTCAGTAACCTCTTTCAACTCTTCCTAAATCTGTCTTTCACCCATCTGAGACATCACTGTCATCTCAGCTCCCTATGGTACTGGACAAATCTTAAAATACAGTGCATAAGATTTCTAGCTAAATAGAGACCAATGGCGTCACTGAATCAAATATACTTCTCTTTAGATTGTAAATTGCTCCTTTTATTCAGAGCATTCCGTGCATTTATGTTTACTCCAATTTGTAGACAAACACTTAGCAAGTGCTACTCTGGTACCCACATCAAGGCACCATTGGTTATCTCAGGACAAAGTTAATAGTCGACCAATGTTTTTGCCTTGCAAATATCTTGCACACAGCTTGTAGATCGAATCGTACTGTGGTCCAGTTGTCTACTCTGAGTGTGGAGGCACTATTTTTCTTTCACTTGTAGAAATAATCAGATTTTGTCTTGGAAGCCTTGTTACATTTTAAACAAGCATATAGCTTCACCTCTATGTGATCCTGTTAGCATAGTTAAGGCTCACTCTTTCTCCTCATAGCTCTTTCACATTCAGAACATGTATATATGTTCCCAAGTGTGACTTCTCCGGTGCCATCATTCAGTACCCTTTTGCTTGAATGCCTTTTCAAATTAAGAACAGTAATAAGATTTCTGCCCAGTGCGAGTTTGAAGATACACTATTAGATGCTCCTTTTTAATGAAAGTCTTGTCACACTCAGAAGATGTATAGGGTTTCTCCCCATTGTGAATTTTCATGCTGTTACCCCATCACATGTAGGGCATTTATGCTATCCAACCAATATGATTTTTACAATGCATTTCCGGCTGCTTATTTTTAACATCTGTATGGTTTCGCATGTAGGAGCTTGTTCTGATATAAGGTTAGCTCATGCTTTTCCTTGGAAGCCTGGTGAAATTCATAACAGGTATATGGTTTCTCCCCTGGGTGAGTTCTCGGATGTATTGATAATTCATGATTTTCCTTGAAAGCCTTGATACAATAATAGATGATCCCTGCCGTTGACTGCCATGTCACATTCAGAATATTTGTATGGTTTATCCCGTGTGAGTTCTCGGCTGTGCTAAAAGATGGCAATTTTCATGGAAAGCCTGATCACATTCAGAACAATGATATTGTTTCATCCATGTGTGCTCTCTCTTATGGATCACCAGCAGGTTCTTCCTAACGAAAGCCTTGTCATATCCAGAACATCTGTATGGTTTCTCCCCTGTGTGAGTTCTCTGATGTAATGATAATTCCAAATTTCCTTTAAAAGTCCCATTACATTCAGAACATTTATATGGTCACTCCCCAGTGTGAATTCCATGATCCCGTAATAGTGTTCTTTGCGGTTGAACGTCTTGTCACATTCAGAACATTTGCATGATTTCGCACCTATGTGAGGTATCTGATGTGCTGCTAGATACCTCATTTTATTGAAAGTCTTGTCACATTCAGAACATGTATATGGTCTCTCCCCAGTGTGAGAACTATGATGCAGTAGTAGATCTTTGCAGCTGAAAGTCTTTCCACATATAAAACATCTGTATGGTTTATCCCATGTGAGTATTCTGATGAACTGAAAGATCACACTTTGCCTTGATAAGCCTCGTCACATTCAGCACATTTATACGGTATCTCCCCAGTGTGAGTTCTATGATGCCGTAATAGAGCACCCTTTACAATGAAAGCCTTGCTACATATGGAACATCTATATGGTTTCTCCCCATGTGAGTTTTCTGATGTACTGATAGAGCATGTTTTGACCTGAAAGCCTTGTCACATACAAAACAATGATATTTTCTCTCTCCAGTGTGAGTTCTATGATGTCGCAATAGAGCCCCCTTTACAATGAAAGCCTTGCCACATATAGAACATGTATATGGCTTCTCCCCAGTGTGAGTTCTCTGATGTAATGATAACTCATTCTTTGACTTAAAAGCCTTGTCACATTCAGAACATGTATATGGTCTCTCCCCAGTGTGAGTTCTATGATGCCGTAATAGAGCACCCTTTACAATGAAAGCCTTGCTACATATGGAACATATATATGGTTTCTCTCCGGTGTGAGTTTTCTGATGTACTGATAGAGCATGTTTCATCCTGAAAGCCTTGTCACATTCACAACATTTAAATGGTTTCTCCCCAGTGTGAGTTCTGTGATGTACTGATAGATCATTCCTTGTCTTGAAAGCCTTGTGACATTCAAAACATTTATATGGTCTCTCCCCTGTGTGAATCCTCTGATGTACTGATAGATTAAACTTTTCCTTGAAAGCCATGTAACATTCAGAACATTTATATGGCTTCTCCCCAGTGTGAGTTCTCTGATGTAATGAAAGATCATTCTTTCTCTTAAATGCCTTGTCACATTCAGAACATTTATATGGCCTCTCCCCAGTGTGAGCTCTCTCATGCAACGATAGCTCATTTTTGGTCTTAAAAGCCATGTTACATTCAGAACATTTATATGGCCTCTCCCCAGTGTGAGTTCTCTGATGTAATAATAGCTCATTCTTTGTCTTATAAGCCTTGTCACATTCAGAACAAATATATGGTCTCTCTCCTGTATGAATTCTATGATGCTGTAATAGAGCACCCTTTACAATGAAGGCCTTGCCACATATGGAACATATATGTGGTTTCTCCCCAGTGTGAGATCTCTGATGCAATGATCGCTCATTATTTGTCTTAAAAGCCTTGTCACATTCAGAACATTTATATGGGCTCTCCCCAGTGTGTGTTCTATGATGCCGTAATAGAGCACACTTTACAATGAAAGCCTTGCTACATATGGAACATATATATGGTTTCTCCCCAGTGTGAGTTCTGTGATGTACTGATAGAGCATTCTTTGTCTTAAAAGCCTTGTCACATTCAAAACATTTATATGGTCTCTCTCCTGTATGAATCCTTTCATGTACTGATCGATTAAACTTTTCCTTGAAAGCCTTGTCACATTCAGAACATTTATATGGTTTCTCCCCAGTGTGAGTTCTCTGATGTAATGATAGCTCATTCTTCACCTTAAAAGCCTTGTCACATTCAGAACATTTATATGGTCTCTCCCCAGTGTGAGTTCTCTGATGTAATGATAGCTCATTCTTCGCCTTAAAAGCCTTGTCACATTCAGAACAATTATATGGTTTCTCCCCAGTGTGAGTTCTCTGATGTAATGATAGCTCATTTTTAGTCTTAAAGGCCTTATCACATTCAGAACATTTATATGGTCTCTCCCCAGTGTGAGTTCTCTGATGTAATGATAGCTCATTCTTCGCCTTAAAAGCCTTGTCACATTCAGAACAATTATATGGTTTCTCCCCAGTGTGAGTTCTCTGATGTAATGATAGCTCATTTTTAGTCTTAAAGGCCTTATCACATTCAGAACAATTATAGGGTCTCTCCCCAGTGTGAGTTCTATGATGCCGTAAAAGAATACCCTTTACAATGAATGCCTTGCCACATATGGAACATATATATGGTTTTTCTCCAGTGTGAGTTCTCTGATGTAATGAGAGCTCATTTGTTGTCTTAAAAGCCTTGTCACATTCAGAACATTTATATGGTCTCTCCCCAGTGTGAGTTCTATGATGCCGTAATAGTGCACTCTTTACATTGAAAGCCTTACTACATATGGAACATATATATGGTTTTTCTCCAGTGTGAGTTCTCTGATGTAATGAGAGCTCATTTGTTGTCTTAAAAGCCTTGTCACATTCAGAACATTTACATGGTCTCGCCTTAGTGTGAGTTCTACGATGCTGTAATAGAGAACCCTTTACCATGAAAGCCTTGCTACATATGGAACAGATATATGGCTTCTCCCCAGTGTGAGTTCTAAGATGTACTGATAGATCAAACTTTTCCCTGAAAGCCATGTCACATTCAGAAAATTTATGTTTTTCCCCAGTGTGATTTCTCTGATGTATCACAAGGTGATACTTACAAATGAAATGTTTGTCACTTTCAAAATGTTTATACGGTTTACCCTAGTATGTTACCGCTAATGTTTGTTTTAAAAGCATACTCTTTCGCTTGAATGCCAAGTCACATTCAGATCACATATATGGTTTCCCATCAGTGTGATCTCTCCAAAGCCATAATCGACGACCAGTTTAATTAAAATCCTTGCGGCACTTAGAAAAGTGGAATGATCTATCCATAGTGCGGGTTCTCTTATGTAATCATATATGTTCTTTCTTGCAAGCCTTTTTACATTCAAAACATTCATATAGCTCTAGATCAGTATCATTTTTCAAATGTAAAATTACAAGACTCATTGTAACAAGAGCCCCATTACATTTTTCATCAACATGTTTTGTTATGTTTCAAAAACATCTCTATCGAGATGTTTTCTTCGCTTTCTCTGGGTGATTGTTGCATTGTGGGTTTCCAAGTACCCGGTTTGCTTTAGTTACATGGGACACTTTGTGAGATTTAGTACCTTTGCGTGGCTAGCTCATGTGCAAGTCATCCAATAGCATCAATTTACCATACGTAATAGACAGTTGTCTTATTTATTAGCACATACCACCTTTTAGGAAGGTGGAACCAACTGGGCATGTTGAAAGATTGTTTGCACAAGAAACTCTTTTCACATTAATATCCGTAGACTTTTTTGGGTGAGTTGGCATTTCAAAAATGAGTTTGATGCTTTTCTCAGTGTCAATGTTTCTAAATTGTTTTTCTAATGCCCAAGATGACTCATAGCAGTTGCAAAATACATTTCTTTGAACAGCCGCCTTACACTTTGTCCTCTACGGTACTCTTTTTAAAAAAACATTCCAAAAATCTTTGTTCGAACTGCATTTCTGTCACTTGTTGGACTGAATAAAGAAAATCTGTAGAGAAAATGTAGAGTACAAATATAGCTGAATGAATGCATAGATTTTATTCAAATTACAGCAAATCCAAAAAAATCAATGAACAATTAATGTACAAGTTCATGAGTAAAATACAAATAAAATCGACATTAGAAGAGTTAAAATTTGTATCAAACTCGGGTAACTACTTTTATAATAAACATTTTTTTTCCCCAACATAAAAGTAAAATGTAAAAGTAATTGTAAAATAATGTCAAACTGAAAAAATGTTTTCACAGGTAATTAAGAAAGAGACGTTCAGCCATATTATTAACTATGGGTTAAGAATCGTAAACTGTGGACATCAGTGTTGCCAACCAAATGACTTGTCTAATGTTATTTTCCTCATCTTAATATTTGGCAGAGTTTCATGGGATGCATGGAAATGCAATAACAGATTGTTGGTCCTGTCACAGAATCCATTACCCCGACTAAAGTGCCCCTATAGGACACCCAAGATCTGCTCCACTTCTTCGACCTATTCAATATTACGAGCCTCTGTTTAAGTATAATTGTGTTTAGGCTCATGACTAGTTAACTAACTGACTAAGTAAAACATATTTCACAATTATCAATCATTGGATAAGGACCATTGTTTTTGGTATCACTAATTCGCCCAGGTCCCTCTTCCTTGGGTTACCCCATTTTTGTAATGGCCACTTCTTCGGGCAGCCACTCCCTTCATACATCTTCTCCATCGACTGCACTAATTCCATTCCCTGTCATCATCAGTAAATACTTGAGGTCGCAGCATTGCCCCAGGATCTAGCAACGTCCTCCTAAGTCAGCATCACAGCCAGGTTCTTCATTTTTATAATGTGTAGGTAACTCATCACGTAATACTCCCAGCAAAGGTAAATGGTGGCTGAGGGCTACCCGCAATGTGAACTTCAAATCTTCATACATTGTTACTCAGAATTTCTGTTTAAAAACACAACTTTAGACTGTGTGGGTGCCACTGACCATCTTACGCCATGCATGTATTGGGTCCATTATCAGTCCCAATCAGAATAACATGGTTCAATACAGAGAAACACTACGTGAATTGTATTAACAACCTCAACTGTATAGCCACCTCTCAGTGATGGGTTAATGCCTCCGCCCATTCAGTGTCTTCCATCAGAGCTATGTTTGACAACCACATGTCTCATGTAGCCTAACAACCCTTTTAGTCACAATATAGATTTTTCTGTGAGCATGAGGGTGGGATCCTGACCCTCTCTCCATATTACTTCTCAATTGACCAATGTGAGTATTAAGGAGAGATGCACAAACGTGCAACAATATTGTTCAGAGTTTGCAATGTGTAACTTGTTTTACAGTTCCCTGAATGCCTTCAACCTCTCACCCCACAGGCTTCCACTCCCCCTTATTTTCGAGACCCTTATAAGGATTTTGAGCTATACCTCTTCAGAGTTGAAACCTACCTGAGCCTTTCATTGGGTTTGTCCTGTAAAGGTCTTCTTCCAACCTATAAATTAGTTGTGCTCTTCCATGGCTCCAGTCCCGCAATAGAGACCACAGATAGTGGATCTCATCTCTTGTCATACATGTTGCTAGCTTATAAAATTATCCAAACCAGACAGGCTAGCCTAACCCTAGCTCTTCAATTGGAAATGAAGCCCTTGCCTTTGCTGTTACCAGTTGGGTGGCCAGTAGTAGTCTCTCGGAAATACTCCCATTGTGAACTGGCAAACACAATTTAGACAGTGCTATTCAAGCAGGTTTTGAACCATTGAGCAGTCCAGGCTGAACAGAGTCTACTCTTTGAAAGAACACCTACATCACCCTATGCAGTTTTTTAAAGTACATAAAGTAATTTCAGAGAAGAACAAGTTACTTACCTTCGGTAACGCCTTATCTGGCACAGAGAATATCTACCCGCAGATTCCTTACCTTTGAATTTTCCTAGGTGTCAGATTGGATCCGTAAGATTGTTCGTGAGCAGTATCCCTGTGCGCCTGTAGGTGGCGCTGATCGGCTCTATCATCAGTGTCTTCCGTGTGACGTATAAAGACGCCTCCTCAAAGCGCTGACATTAGTTACTTTTTTCACGCTTTTCTAACAAGAAGCGCGGAGATATGAAGTGCACAGCACTGGTGTTGCCAAACTAGGACCCTGAAAGGGATCATCTCTAACCCTAGAAATATGTCTACAGAGGGGGGAGGATGGGTCAGTCGGTAAGGACTCTGTGGCTAGATAATGCCTCTACCAAGTAAGGCATTACCAAAGGTAAGTAACTTGTTCTTCTGATAGAGACTTCTAGCCGCAGATTCCTTATATTTGAATAGATACCCAAGCAATACCATGGCCAGTAGTGGGTATGCAGCCAAATTTAAATTAGGGAGTCCTGCAGGACCGAACGGGCGAAATGCATGTCCCTGTGGACCTGACTGTCCAGGCAGTAACGGTTGGTAAATGTGTGCAGGGAAGCTCATGTTGCTGCCTGGCAGACGTCCAGAACTGGGACTCCACATGTTAATGCAGTGGTCACAGCTTTAGCTCTGGTGGAATGAGCCCGTAAGCCTTCAGGAGGCTGCTTCTTTGCCAGTGCATGGAAGATCTTGATGCAGAGAATAACTCATCAAGAGACAGTCCATTTCTACACCTCCTGACCTTTCTTCGCACCAACATACCCCATGAAGAGTTAGTCGTCCGCTCAGAACTTTAATGTACGGTCAAGATAGAACGACAGTGCTTTTTTTGGGTCCAGACAGTGGAGTCACTCCTCTTCCTTGGAGGGATGTGGAGCAGTGTAGAAAGTGGGCAAGATGAAAGATTGTCCCAGATGGAAAAGAGTTACCACTTTTGGCTATAAAGAGGCCCTACTGCAAAGGACCAGTTTGCCCGGAAAAACTGATTAGAATAGAGGCTTGGAGGATATAGCCTGCAGGCGTATAACGTGTTGGTTGAGGGGCACCTGGCTGTAACATTGCAGAATTCATGAGGAAGGTTGAAAGCTATCAACTGCTGCAGCTCAATCTCCACGGAAGAAGCCGGAGAGTTGACAGGTTCAAGTGGAGTGCTCTCCCCTGCTGCTGTGACAGAAGATCCACCCGAAGGGGCAGACTGACCGGAGGATCGATACTTATGTTCAGAAGCTCTGGATACCAGAATATCCGTGCCCATGAGATCTGGTTGGGGAAGGGAGAGGGGTTTGCCTCCAACCCAATCGTGGTTCATTAGCCACCACTGCAGGTCCTTTGCAGTTCCACTGAAATGTGAACCATGTTGGAGAAATTCCCTTGATGCTGCGCCCACTGAAACCTCTGGTCCCACTGCAGAGCCTGAACATACCATCTGGCATGTGTTACCAGAAGGATGCAGGAGGCTATGAGGCCCAGCAGCCTCACAGTCAGTCTTACTGAAACCCAAGATAGAGCTTGAAACATCTGTATCATAACCTGAATATCCTGGACTCGCCTCTCAGGAAAATAAGCCAGAAACTACAATGTGTCCAGAACACCTCTGATGAAGAGGAGCGTCTGAGAGTGAGTTAGGTGTGACTTCGGCACGCTGATAGTAAACCCCAGCGAATGCAGGAGGTTCGCTGTAGTGGGAGATGACAGCCTGGTGCAAGCCTGCCTTCAGCAGCCAGTCGTCAAGGTAGGTGAAGACTGGCAACACTGACATGCACAGATGAGCTGCGACCACCACACTCGCGTTGGTGAACACCCGAGAGGCGCTGGTAAGGCCAAAAGGGAGCATGGTGAACTGAAAATGCTTGTGGTCTACTGTAAACCGGAGGTAGCGCCATTGGGTGGGTAAGACAGGGTTGTGAAAATAGGCGTCCTACAAGTCCAACACTACAATCCAGTCTCCTGGGTTCAGGGCAGACAAGACCTAAGCCAATGTGAGCATGTTGAGCTTATCCTTTTTGAGGAAGTAGTTAAGGCCTGGGGTTTTCTAGGACAGGACGAAGACCCTTGTCATTTTTTGGGACCATAAAGTCGCAGAAACAGCAACCAGAGCATACTTCTGGCACCGAAACCCTCTCTATGGCTCCCGTGGCCAAAAGAGCCCAGACTTCTTCGTGGAGCAGGGATAGATGATCCTCCGTCAGCCAGTCGTAAGATGGAGGCATGGAGGATGGGGTGGTCTCGAAGAGGCGGGAGTAGCCCCTTCGGACCATCTACAGAACCCACTTGTTGAATGTTATGGACTGCCAGTGGTGAAGGTGAAACTGGATCCTGCCACTAACTGGACATCCATGATCTAATAGGGCAAGATTAGGAAGATTTGGAGGCTGCAGCTGCCAGGGGGTGGTGGCTGGACCAGACTGCGTGCTACCTGACTCATGAATTCAATAGGAACTGCACCCTCAGCCTCACAGAGGCAGGGAAGCTTGCGCAGCTCGGTGTCTGGGATAGGGTTGGAGCGGTTGAAAGCCCCTTCCGTGACTATGAAAAGAGCGAAAGGCAGATTAGTGATGATGTGGGGCAGCCGAGAGGTCCCAAGGACTTGGCCATAGCCCGCGAGCACTTTAAGCACTTTTGCTCTGAGTATACCTTGTCTCTGAAGAGATGGGTGCCATAGAAGGGCATGTCCATATGGGAAGGCTGGACATCCCATGAAAAGCCAGACTTTCTCAGCCAGGCGTGGTGTCTGAGGGCTTCTGCTGACGAAACCGCTCTGCCCAGCGAGTTGGTCGTGTCCAAGCCACAGCATATAATGAATCTTGCTTAGTCACTTGTCTGCAACTTATTGGGAGAGAATGGCCCGAGCCTCCTCTGGGACCTATAGCAGCACTGGCGCAACTGTTCACCACAGCGTGTGGGAGTAACGGACCAATAAGCATGCGTTATTTACTGACCGCAATGTAAAGCTGGCTGGAGAAAACATTTTCTTTACCAAGCTATCCAGCCTCTTGGATTACTTTCAAGGGGAGCAGCAGGTGACGTCCATGGGCAGTGGAGGACTGGACCACCAAGCTCTCCGGGTTATAGTGTTGTGTGAGGAAATTTGGGTTCCTTAGAGCAGGGCGGTGGCAATCGCCCTATTCACAGGAGTGAGCCCCTGTGCTGGGTTTGGACCAGGTCCCCAGAATGATGCCTGTGAAGGTTTTGTTGAGCTGGACTAGGGGTTCAGAGGATGAGACTCCCGGTTACAGCACCTCTCTGAAGATGTTGGTCTTGACTGCCACGGAGGGCAACTGAAGGTCGAGGACCTAAGACGCACTCCGCACTACCACTGCATATGTAGCTCCCTCCTCTGTAGCCACGGTAGGGGGAGAAAGCATGCCGGTATCTGGAGACGTATCCAGACCACTGGCATCACCCAGTTCCTCACATCAGTCCATATCCTGATCATAAGGCTGGTATTCTAAAGAGCTTGTCAACTCCTCCTATTCCTCCCCAAGGCGTAACCCTTCAGAATAGGGCTCAGGCTTTGATATAGGACACAGGGGTCCTGTCGGTACTGAAATAGGCGTTGGTCAACACAGCTTCGTGTTGGATTAGGGGATCACAATGGGGCTGGCGTCAGTAGCATTGGAAGTTGGAATAGCATGACCGTTCCCAGTTCAGATCCATGGGGGGCCATTGGAGCCGGGGCTGGATCTGCCAGCGCGGAACCAGATAGTGCCCCTTTGACCCTGTGGGGCACGAAGAAGCACCAGAGAGCTCCAGCCACTCAAAAATGAGATGCATGGCCTTGTAAAAGTCTTTAATTTTAGCAGAGTTTGTTCCTGGAAAACTGGGGAGGTGCGGTATCAGCCAAGGTTCTGAGGAACCAGGCTGCGAACGCCGATGCTCCATCGCGTCTGCCAACAGATGAGGAGAAGTCAAAGCACTCTTGGTCTTCTTGCGTTTTTTGTGCCTTTTACTCGAGTGACCCAACGATTTTGAGTTTAACATATATAACTTCGGACTCCTGAAATGTTCCTCGAGACTTTCCTATCATGCGGATCCATGTATTTAGTGGAATTACAGTCTGGGCTGCTAGCAGCCTCAGGGACTGCTCCCTCAAAGCCTTCATCGCTATGGCCTGGCAGTCTGAGCACGACTTGGAAGTTGTTGTCACGCTCCAGACACCACAAACACACGAAGTGCGGTTCGTCATTGACATGGCGCAGTGACAGGTGCCACAGGGTTTGAAACCTGTCTTCCTCAATCACATCCTTGACACACCAGAAGGGAAAAACTTCTAAAAAGGTTGAAAAAATGTCGCAAAAATCCTGTCAAAAACTGGCAGAGGGTTAGCTCTTCTCTTGGATCAGCGCTAGCTGGAGCGGAAAGGAAAGAACTTATGTCAGCGCGCCGAGGTAGCGCCTATATAGGTGACGAGGAGGACGCATGAAACTGGTCGACGGCACCTACCAGTGTGCAGGGGTACTGCTCATGGAAAATCTTCGGATCCAATCTGATGCCTGTGGAAGGTAAGGAATCTGGGGCTAGAAGTCAGTATCAGATCATTTTATACAGCATCAATCTGCCCAGAAATGACAACATAAGAGTCCCCCAAGGATGAACATCATCTCTCAAATAATCTAGGAGAATATAGAGATGTTTGTGTCAAGAAATGGTCCTTTTGTCCTTGCATTCTGGATATTAAGATTTAAAAAATTCTTAAACTCAGCTCGGAGGCAGTATGTAGCAACTTTTGATGTGAGGAGGGCTCTAATCAGGAAAAATTAAGACTGGTACCAGGATACCACACAAGTGCATACTGTTAGGCATCAGCTTTTTGAGCTCAGACATGCATTGTCAGCGGTGAGGACGGCATATACTAATATGCAGTCCTCACCGCCATCCTGCCAACTAAACCCAGTAAACTTAGGGTCATGGTTCATCAAAAAGGCTAAAGGCTACGTCACGTAGGCAAATGGAATGAGAGAGAGTGCCGCCTGTGACTCTGCATAATAACTGCACAAAATACATCTCATTTACCTGGATCGATATAGAGTGCCTACTAAACAGCTGGAATAACCATAACGGAAATGTAGGATCTTCTGATGTACCCCCCCCCCCCATATTAAATCAAGACTCTAAGAAGAAAGCACCACTTGAAGATATAAAACACTTTCACCCATAGTCCCAGCACAGCCCTGATTCCAACGTGACAGACTTATGCAGCTAATCATGCAAGAGGCCCAGGTTCAGTCGGGTATACCGACAGCATGAAGGCATGCTGGACTGGGTGGAAAATGCTCACTGCAAACTGACTTGTGAGAACCATAACTAGGGTTCTGTACTCTATGGAAGTATCGAGATGGGTCAGGTTAAGAATAAATACTATAAAAGCATGTTTAATGGTATTTGATAGGGTGCCTTCACATCGACCAATATCATACACCAAGTGTAATTTAGGATTCAATATGCTGGACCATATATAAAAATCAAAAAAGGGTACCGCTTGGTCTTTGGACCTTACTAGTGTGTATTTGGCCTAAAGTCGCATCAATCTCCTTTTCCTCTTGCAAATCTTTCTCACACCAGAGCAGATAGTTGCTTCTATGATTCTTGGGAAAAGTAATTACTTCAAGAATAAATCTCTCTCAGAATCATAACTTACCTTACCTGAGATAAGTGTAAAGCTGAGTAATATTCATGAAAGCAGTACCTCTACCTGTCATATTCTCTCAGCATTCTATAAGAATTATCTGCCTACCCACCACCTTCCTCTTGCTCAACTACGTGACCAACCAGCCTTGCATAACCATCTACGAGTATGCAGATTATCTTGCCTAGTGACTCCAATAGCTAACGCTTTATATTTTGATCATCTATTATGAGCATGTTGCTGTGAAGAAGTCACCAGTTGTGCATTATAACTCAATGACAGCCTCCTATAAATCCCTAATCAACAGCAAACATAGCTTATTTTTTTCAAACTGAGCAGGAGGAGCTGAGGGGGAACTTCCTGCCCTAAGACGGTAACATGTTCCTCTACGATATCAGTGTAAAACACATTTTCTAATTTAAGATAATGCAAGGCTCTTTCAACCCTAGCAATGCTCACAAGTTCCGGTCATTTTCTTTTCTCTTTAGTAGGTACTCCATTTACTAGAACCATTAGTAGTTGTTCATCTTCTCAAACTACCCCTATAATATTCTCCTTCATAATCAAAGGTAGAAACACAACTTTACCTTTCAGTAGTTCAGAAGGAGGTCATTTCTTATTTTTAGTCTCTCGAAAGGATGTACTATACACATTCAGGTCTTGAAGCTCAGCAGGAATTGAAAAAAACATGCAATTTGTTATGAATACCTCTAGCAGGCATTTTATTATCTTCCAGTTTGTCAATAAAATATTTACAGATTATCTGGTTTATGCACAAGCCAAAACGATCTTCAGCGATCAAATAAAGATCACATTTAAACCACTGTACTAGATCAGTCTCCATTCTTTTGACTTGGTATTTGTGGTGAGTTTGCCTGCAACAAACTCACACTGTGGTAATAAACTTGGACGTGGTGAGTTGAGTTGATGAAGTTTGTTCAAATAAGCTACACAGCAGAGACAGCAAACAGGACCCAAGTACAGCTGACGCCAAACTGTCCCTTGTTCAAAACCTAGAATGTACAGGCTGTGTGCCTAGGCAACCATCACTAACATTCTTCCTGACATTGCGTGATAAACAGTACAGTGCTTAACATGCAGCACACTTAGAGATGCAACATTGAATAATAGAAAAGTGAGAATATAAAATATCCCCTTTTCTCAATAGAAACACAAAAGAAAAGAAAATTAAACAAAAAATAAAATAAACAAGATAACAGATAACATCACAGAATCATAACATAATAATGAAAACTTTCAGGAATAATATAGATATTCCTTATACGAAACAATGAATAACTTTCATGAATCACAACAGATACTTTTTAGGAATCATTTTCATTCTAGTACTCCTTCTCAGAGGAGCATGGAGATCAACAACCTTTGGGCATGGCACAAGATCAACATTCTTTGGAGATGGAACAACATTGGAAGATGTACTTTTAACTTTTACAACTTTTCTTACGTTCCACCAGTTACCACCATCAACCTGCACCGCATTTTTCCCAACACGGATAACAAGGACAGGTGGTCCAAACTTGCTCTCACCCTTTCTAACATGGATGGAAGATTTAACACGAACCAAATCCCCCACATGTACTGCCACACTCTTAGCTGACTTCTTCTCATCAAACCATTTTTTTTGCCTACTTTGAGAGACTATGACATTTTCCCTTACAATTTCCATAAGACCATTAAGAGCATGAACAGATTTAATCCACTTGTTCATCCAACCCGGCTTGAAGCTAGTGTTAGCTTTTCTTCCTCTTAATAATTCGAAAGGGGAAATTTTAGTTGTAGAGTGGGGGGTGGCCCTGTAGAACCACAGCATGCTATTAATAGCATTGAGAATGTCAGAGTTAGAAGATTTTGCCCATCTGATACAATCCCCAACAACTCTATTCATGCGTTCTACCAGACCATTGGACTGTGGGGGATATAACGAACTACGTACATGTCTAATGTTGGAAGACTTCAAAAATAATTCAAATTCTGTGCTGATAAATTGAGTCCCATTATCAGTCACTAATGTTCCCGGAAAATTTTCCAGCATAAAAACTTCCTTTAAAAAGCAAAACACACTTGAAGAAGAAATATCCTTAACAAACTTTAACTCAGGCCATTTCGAAGTGTAGTCAATTAAAACAAAAATAAAACAACATCCTCCTTGTAAGGTTTCTAAAAGACCAATGATGTCCAATCCTAACTTGGACCAAGGAACAGGAGGACATTTAATAGGATGAAGGGGAGGGGTGACAACTTTCAACCCTTTGTCAGCACACCTACAAATAGAACAAATATCAACTACGCCACAAATGTCACCGTCCATAGATGGCCACCAAAAACAATCACGGACTCTGCGTTTAGTGAGTGTTAAACCCAAATGTCCCCCATGAGCCTTAACGATGATATTCTTTCTTAAACTGTGTGGAGGAATGAGTTTGTCGGCACGAACTAAAACACCACCTTCAATCGAAATTTCAGACTCCACTTTCCAAAAAGGCTGCAAATAATGTGGCAAAACACGCTCTCTCGGCCATCCACCCCTCACATAATCACACACCTGTTGAAGCACTTCATCATGAGAAAGAGCATCAAGCCAACACTCGTCAGTTCCAAGACTTTGCCCGGACAAGTCAATTGCAGCAATTAAATAATCATCAGAATCTTCTTCACTCTCATCCTCCATTTGAAATTCCAGAATTTCTGCAGTTGTTCTTGCAAATGCATCAATTTCCTTTTTAAAATTTTCTTAACATTGTGCTAGTATTAGAAATTTCAGTGTTGTTCTCCACAATCAACGTACTCCCTTCAGGTCCAAAGTATTGCATCTTCAACACAACTGACTTCATAATGACTATCGCTTAACAACATATCATTTTGTTTTCAAAATACAATCTTCTTAATGATCACGGATTGTAGTGTGGTGCACGCACAGCATCCATATATGATGGAGCGTAGTGTCACAAATCTGCTGTGGATAAGCAAGTCAATGGATGTCCTTCGAAGGTTTGTCATTCTCCTAACTCGATTGAACCTGAAGGAAATAAATCAATTTTACTTCATCACATATGTGAGAGGACCATCGTTTCCACATGTACAGAAGCAGGGCTCGGAAAATCCAGAAAATGTTACTAGACCTGCAGGACTAGTGACTTAAATAATCTACTTGTCCCAATTATAATGCTCTTGACCCATAAACTGGTTTCAAATTATGTGATCCTGGGACGTATTTTAATTCTCTGAGACGCCATTTTCTTCTTTATCGCATGTGAGAGCACCTTCAAATACGCACTTTCAGCACGTCTGCTGTACAGAAAACGCTTATGTTTGATTTAATGGACTGAACATTAGCTCCATATAGAATGCAAATCTAGCCACATATAAGATACACTTGACTGCAGATTTGCCTCTTAATTCATTAACTGCATTGCCATCAGGGCTTGGCCAGGAATGTCTCTCACATCATGTTTAAAAACTATCACTTTTAATAAATACTTAACAAAAGCATAAAGTAGCAGCCCACTGTTATTTGCAATCCGCAGAATTTACATTGAAATGGCCACAGAATTTGTCAATGACGTGGTTTGAAATGATATTGTGTACAATGCTTGGAAAGAAAGTATCTGCAAATATTTGTCATTTGCACATCAACAAGTAAAGTGTCCTTGATCACCTCACCTAGAGACAGGAAACTCTATTTTCAACTCAGAGCAGGCTCCCTCCCACTCAGGACCCTAACTAGCGGGTGGTTTGGTATAGGCAAAGGCACTTGTCCTGGCTGTGGTGACATAAAAGAATCTATCGCTCATTTTTTGTTTGTCTGCCCTGTATACGTGAATCCCAGACGAAAGTGGCTCACTCCTTTGTGCAAATTACTGGGCACAAGGAGTTCTGTTGTTGCCGTTAGGATTCTAAGCACAAGCACTGTTCCAGTCCACTCAATTGCCCTAGCTAAATACCTGGGCTGGGCATGGTCCTTAAGATGTAATGTTATACGGGGAATAAAGGTGCCACCCTCGTAGGGTTCTATCTTTGGATATTACATTGTTTAACCATTTATTGATATTTCGCTTCATCTGAAGTCTGTCGATTTGTTTAATTCTCTTCTTAACCTTGTTTTTTTAGCTATTTATTGTAAAATTTTATATTCTTAGTGAATTGGATTTTATATCTTTGTTCTTTGTACATGTTTGTGTCTTGTATGAATTACTTTTAATTCGAATAAAGACTATGATGATGATGATGGTAAAGTGTCCTGATTTGTTTTACTCCAATTTAAATCTTTGTTTGCATCACACCTCTGAATTACAAAAAAAGTTCTTTCATAATTTCTGATCTACTTATACTAACCATTTACAAGCTGTTCAAATGTTATTTTAGAGAAAAAAACGAGCATTTTACTTCCTTTTGTTTCACAATTATTGTCAAATGGCTCACTTGACAAAAAGCATGAACTGTAAAAAGAGAAAGAAAAGTAAACACCATTTTCCAGGAACATATGAGCAACAATTAGTAAAAAGACAAACTGACATTTGACCTCTGTCCTTGAGCAGCTGACACATGTGTCAAGATAAACCAAGATTTAAAGGGGTTTTGTTGCTCATTCACTTTCTCAACAAAAAGTACACCTGTTTTTTCTAGCTTAGGTTTACTCACCAGCAGGGTCGAGTAGGTGCTAAAAATATCTCAACCTGCTATGCTTTCACATTTTCGAGGCCTGAGAAGTGTACTCTATTTTGGCTTTCTATGTCGATTTTTATCAACACATCACTGAAGGTATGGAAATCAATTTAATTTAAAATACAGAGTAGGAGGTTACAGCCCATGTTTAAGAATATGGCAGCGAGAGCCGACACCCAAGATGGCCGCAGTGAAGTGAGGCTTCAAACCTAAATAAACTAACTTCCCCCCAAATCAGACTAAATTATCCACATAGCCCGTAAAGAACAGCGGTCCGGGTGCCCACTGAACGGTGGGGTTACCCGGTCGAACAGTGAAAATGTTTCGCCAGTACTGCCCCGAGATATCCGGCTGTGCCTTTGGACCGGGATCAGGAAGAAGTGTTGCAGGAAGTAATGGTGGGGGTGGGTTCCAGGGTGTGTTAATGGGGTTTGTTGCAGTCTTTGTATGTATGCTCCGTACAATTTAATAGATGTGGTCTCTTTAAAGGTGCTTGGGTCATCATCAATGTCGATTTTTATATTTCAAGTCATACTTATTTGTTGTCTCCGGTACTTGTATTTGTATTTTGTACTTATAACGCGCAACTATCACCCAACGGGTATCTTGGCGCTCGGACTGTGATGGAGAGAAACTTCTAGACCAACAAATGTGTAGCATCAGAGACAAAAAGACGAGGAGAGATAGAGAAGCTAATGCCGATCAAGGAATGGAGAATTTAGGAGGCCATGTGCCCCTCCCTAGGAAAGAGCCAAATCTTCAAACTTTGTCTGAAATCTATCAAGGAGTTAGCCTGTCTAATATTCAAAGGGAGTTCATTCCAATGTCGCGGGGCCACTGTACTAAAGGCCCTACCTCCCATCCTGGCCTTCTTGATTCTACCAGTGTTCAGCAAGAAGGCATTTGATGAGCGGAGAGTCCTTTGAGGTTTGTACCAGGATATTTTCTCCTGCAGGGAGATAGGGCCAAAACCGTGTGCCGCTCTGTAGACAATGCACAGGGATTTAAATTTGACCCTTTCCCTCATAGGAAGCAAGTGAAGCTCTTGAAGCGCCAACGTAGTTGAGGAACCACGTTTCCTATTCAGCGCCAATTTGGCTGCCATAGACTGGACCCTCTGCAGACTCTGATAGATGTAAAGAGGAGATCCTAGATACAGAGAATTGCAGTAGTCCAGCCTACTTAGGATGATACTACGGACCACCAAAGGTCTTTTCTCCACAGGCAGGAGAGGTAGAATCTGCCGTAGGGCTTTCATGAGAGCAAAGCAAACCCCCACTGCTTTTTTAGCTTGAGAAGCCATTTGAAGATCATTGTCAAACATGACCCCAGATTCCGCACCGTTGTCACTGGGACAATGGGTTCCACTTCTGGGGCTATTCTGAGATCAAAAGGCATATCTCTTACTCCCGCTGGGGGGCAGTAGATCACCTCAGTCTTGCCTCCGTTGAATTGAAGTGAGTTAGCCCTGAGTCAGTCCGAAGTCTGACACATACAATTCTGGAAGTTGTCCATAGTCAAAGCACCTTTTCCCTCCAGTGAGAACACTAGTTGGGTATCGTCCGCGTAGTTAATAAGATCGATCCCGTACGCTTTGATAATCGGGATTAATGGCTGCAGATAAATGTTGAAGAGGATGGGGCTGATGGCCGATCCCTGGGGGACCCCATGTTCCACCAATGTCCTACTGGAGGTAAAAGGGGGCAGAGAAACCACCTGCTGTCTCCCTGTGAGAGAAGATTGTATCCATCTCAAGGCACATCCCTTCACTCCCAAATGCTCCAGTCTATTTAACAGAATTCGGTGGTTTACCGTATCGAATGCGGCTGACATATCTAAGAGGACCAGTACTGACGAAAGGCCTCTGTCAGCCCGCATCCGAAGGTTATCCAACACCGTGACCAGAGCTGTCTCCGTTCCATGACCTGGTCTGAAGCCAAACTGGCTCTTATCCAGGAGATGGAACTCCTCCAGATACCCAGAGAGAGATCTACTCACTACCTTTTCAATGATTTTTATAGGAAAAGGTAGCAGGGAGATGGGTCTAAAACTAGCAGGATCACCTGGGTCTAGAGAAGACTTCTTTAGTAGTGGACTAACTACTGCCAGCTTCCAAGTTTCAGGCATCACCCCTTCCTCCAGAGATTGGCAGCATATCTGCCACAACCGAGGGAGCAAAGCCGGAGCATGCTCTTTCCAGATCTTATTGGGTAGGGGGTCTAATGGAGACCCTGACCTCACATTCTGTGCACAGTTGTTAAACAACTAATTAAAGAGTGGTATAAAGTGCTCCAGTGAGGTTACCGTCCCTAGTTCTTCCGGGGGTGTGTGTCCTTTAGCATTTGGAGGGGAAAGGTCGCACATATTTAGCCCCCCTACAATTTTTGCGATTTTCTCCTCAAATTAAGAGGCGATTTTATCGCATAGCACCTGTGACGCGACCACTTTATTTCCCGCACTAGTGGGATTAGAGAGGTCTCCAATGATCTTAAAAAGGGCTCTGGTGCTATTTGGTGCTGACATAATGGAGTCGATGAAAAAGTCCGCCTTGGCCTTAGCCACCAGCTCTTTATACTGAGCTTGTACCTTTTTAAGGGCCACTTTATCGTGCTCAGCATAATGCCTGCGCCATTTCCTTTCTGCCTGTCGACAAGATCTACGTATGATACTCAGCTCTTCAGTGTACCACGGTGCAGAATGTTTTAATCTGGCCTTCAGGCGTTTCAAAGGTACATGCTGATCTAATACATCAAAAATTTAATTCTGGTACAGACGGTAATTTACGGCCACTGACTCATGAGGATCAAAAGGAGGCAAATTTTGAAAAAGTGGCTCAACCCTGCTCCTCATGAGTTTTGCCCAGTCTCTCCCCATACGATATGTAACAGGAGGCAGTCTAGTGGTTTTTCCGTCAGGTAAACAGATCCGAAACTGGATCAGCGAATGGTCGGTCCAGGTCTGAGGTAGAATGTTAACCACCTCAGTTTCCTTGAGATCAGCAAACAGGAGATCCAGAGTGTGCCCTCCTTGATGGGTAGGTTGCTGGACCAACTGATGCAGGCTAAAACTCTCACAAGTTTCCCTGAGATCTCTTAAGTGGCCGTCTAAAGTACCATTCTCCCACATATTGAAATCACCCAGGAGCAACATTCTTGAGTGGGTCAACGACTGGGCCGCAATGACATCCAGGAGCGCTTGGTACTGAGTGTTGGAGCTTGGGGGTCTATAACTGACCATCCCTGTAAGGATCCTCCCTCTCTGTTCTTGCAGGGAGAATCCTAGTAGCTCGATGCCCGCCACTTCATCAACCTTAAAAGGGGCGAAGCCCCAAGTGTCCTTAAACATCACCCCGACCCCTCCACCCCGTCCAGTAGCTCTGGGCTTGTGGAAGATCTTATAGCCCTCCGGGCAGGCAAACCCTACTTCCACCGAAGAGTCATTACTACACCACGTCTCCGTGAGGAATAGCACATCCAAGTGCAGATCTTCCACCAAATTAGAGACTTCCTGATAATGTTTTGCTAAGGAACGGCAATTTATCAGGCCACACTCAAGGACCAGGTTGGGCTGTGGCGTCACAGTAACTTTCTTCCCCCCACTGACCTTGTTCCTTATGGCTAGTAGTTGCTCCCTAGTATATTTCACTGGGCTTACACCGGTTCTAACAGCGTAGCTGATGCTGGGTGCAATCGAGGCGCCAGTACTGCCCCGAGATATCCGGCTGTGCCTTTGGACCGGGATCAGGAAGAAGTGTTGGCTGCTTCAAAGTCCGGACCCGCCCTGTGCAACGCCCGCTGCCTCCCTGCAACATGGACTTAAAACTACTCACTCCCCAATTTTGCAGAGTGCCTGCGGCACATGAAATTGTGTTCTATTTATGCCCCTGCCTTGGAGTGCCCCCCGGTCGCAGGGTGCCTGTAACCCAAATCAAATCTACTCTATAGAGGGAAACATCACTCAGCCAAACTACCCAAGACAGTAGATTTCCAATCACCCAGTTTAACTGATATATGAGCACGTAAGCATAGCATTGCAAGAGTTGGGAGCCAATCCGAACACAGCCACAAAGCATCTTCCATCAGCAGCTCAGCCCCCAAACAAGAATTCAATGTCTACGCCTAGGGCGGTGGCGGAACGTCGCTTACAGTCTTCATTTTATCCTTTCTTTTTGGTCAGGAGACTTGAATCACTTCGTCCTCCGTGGTCTTTCAAATTTTCATGGCACCGCGGGCGTTCGCTTCCCTGGGCGTAGACAGCGTGGAACACAATTCAAAAGGAGGACGCTCCAGCCTGATACGACCTCAGCAGGATATACTTGAAAGCGGTCCACGACTGCCTTTAAAAGAAAGAATGATGTTGACAGCAGAACCATAGATCGGCTGATCTAGTTATGAACTTGAGCTTGTCGGTCCTGAGGAGAACCCCGCTAATTACGTTTGGGTGTTTGAAACGCGTCGACCTGTTTGTGACCAATTGAGTGTTTATATCTGTGCAAATTGCTTTCAATTTTGTATTGTGTTTTTGAAACTAATTCACCTTTGGTCTTGTGCTTAAAATTATTTGTGTTATTTGTAGAATCTGTGTTTTTTAGTGAGTATGGTTGTGAGGCTGCTGGAATGAGTGTGGTAAGATTGTAGAACTGGGAAAAATTGAAGCAGTGAGTTGAAAAAAAAGTTGTGGTTGGTTGTGTGAGAGATATGTTGACATGTGGTGTTCTGAAAAAAAAAATTGGCATGTTGATGAATTTTAATAATCCATAGAAATGACTATGTGGATAAATACATTTTGATTGATTCAAACAGAGACAAATGGTCTTATGGTCACATTGTTTGACTTCAATGTGGTACGTATAAAAGGAAAAGTGTTCATCAGTATTGGCATTTTGTTGTTCATTGGTCAGTTAATCACAGGCACCCTCCCAACTGAAGAATTTAAAACCCACACTATATGACTCCTGAGAAAGACACTCGTGCCTCCATAGGACCAGTTAATACTCATCGTCTCTGCTGCGTGTCCGGGGATCACCCCGCCTCCGAAGGGCAATGCAGGTCTTCACTGCAGAAGAATTGAACCATTGATCAGTCACTGCCGTTGCGGTCGGTTCTTTCAAGCTGACTGTCTATTCTCGGCGTCTGACTCTGAGAGGAGCACCTACGATTACTGGAGGATCGCCAACTTTCAAGCCAGTCCCAGGTCTCTTCTGGAGTTTGGAAGAACCATGTTTTCCCTTCAGTGAGCACCCTCAACTTGGCCAGAAAGAGCAACGCATTTTTCAGGTCATGTTCAGGAAGAGCCCGTTTAACTTCAAGACAGGATCGCTGTTTCTGTTGTACCTTGTAAGTGAAATCTGGGAAAAAGGTAATGGTAGAGTTTTCAAACTTGAGTGGTGGGGCTGTTCTTGCCATTTGAAGGATGATATCTCTGTCGCAAAAAATTGAATAACTTCGTCACCATGGGTCGTGGAGCAGCGCCTGGTTTTGGGGACCCCTCGGCACACGGTGTGCCCGTTCCACAGAGAAATATTTTGAGAAGACTGGGGCTGTAGGTGCTTCTGTATTAATTCTTCTACAAAAAGATTGGCGGCCTGCCCCTCTGACCTTTCGGGAACCCCCAAAATGTGTACGTTGTTTCTTCTCGCAAGCCCTTCATGGTCCTCCAGTTTAGCCTCAAAATCCGAGGCCCGGGCTTGTAATCGCTTGAACAACTGCTCAAGGGACTTTGTTGAGGTCTGAAGAATTTTCACGGCGTCTTCAGTCTCTTTAACTCTGTTGTGAAGGTCGGCGCAAATGAGGGTGACTTCAGACGTCACCATATCAATCTTTTGCTCCAACGCCGAGTGGACCCCTTGAATAGCCTCCATAACGTCAGCGAGAGACGGGCCCTCTGCAGCAGGTTGTTGCTTCGTTCCAGTATCGGCAGTCTTCTCATCTGAAGCCTCTAGAGCTTCAGCAAGCCAAATTGCCTGGAGCTTTTATTGGTAGCCATTGCCCCGATTCAAGTACCAATTGCAGTCCGCAATTATCAAGTAATGGGGCACCGACACTAGGAGCCAATACAAACAGTGATTGTGAAGGGTGCAGTTGCACTGCATTTTCTGGTGCACCTTCAATGGACTTGCTGCTCATCCAGGGTCACAGAGAACCAACTGTGCACCCCTACCACTCCGGCACAGTCTCACTGTGTGCTTAGGACCAATCAATCAATCAATCAAGCATTTATAAAGCGCACTACTCCCCCGGAGGGTCTCAAGGCGCTGGGGGGAGGGGGGTCCACTACTGCTCGAACAGCCAGGTCTTGAGCTGCTTCCTGAAGGCGAGGTGGTCCTGGGTCAGGCGGAGGTGGGTCGGGAGGGAGTTCCATGTCTTGGCGGCGAGGTAGGAGAAGGACCGTCCTCCTGTGGTGGCTCTTCGGATGCGGGGGACGGCGGCGAGGGCGTGGCCGGTCGATCGAAGCTGGCGTTTGGGAGCGTAGAAGTTGAGGCGGCTGTTGAGGTATCTTGGGCCTTGGTTGTGTAGGGCTTTGTGTGCGTGGGTGAGGAGTCGGAAGGTGATTCTCTTGTTGACCGGGAGCCAGTGCAGGTCTCTCAGGTGTCCGGAGATGTGGTCGCGACGGGGGATGTCCAGGATGAGTCGTGCTGAGGCGTTCTGGATCCGCTGGAGTCTCTTCTGGAGTTTGGCGGTGGTTCCGGCGTAGAGAGAGTTGCCGTAGTCCAGACGGCTGGTGACGAGGGCCTGGGTGACCGTCTTCCTGGTCTCGGTGGGGATCCACCGGAAGATCTTACGTAGCATGCGCAGGATGTTGAAGCACGACGAGGAGACGGTGTTGACCTGTCTGGTCATGGAGAGGGAGGAGTCCAGGATGAAGCCTGCGTGGTCTGTTGGTTTGGGAGCGCTGCCTAGGGCGGGGGGCCACCAAGAGTCGTCCCAGGCGGAGGGTGAGGATCCCAGGATGAGGACTTCCGTCTTGTCCGAGTTCAGTTTCAGGCGGCTGTTCTTCATCCATTCGGCTACCTCTTTCATCCCTTCGTGCAGGTTGGCTCTGGCGGTGGCGGGGTCGTTGGTGAGGGAGAGAATCAGCTGGGTGTCGTCGGCGTAGGAGATGATGTTGAGGTTGTGCTGGCGTGCGATGTCTGCGAGAGGGCTCATGTAGACGTTGAAGAGGGTTGGACTGAGCGAGGAGCCTTGAGGAACGCCGCAGATGACTTCGGTGGCTTCAGATCTGAACGGGGGGAGGCGGACTCTCTGTGTCCTTCCTGCGAGGAAGGAGGTGATCCACTCCAATGCCTTTTCCTGGATTCCGACGTTGCTGAGACGCTGCACTAGTGTACGGTGGCAGACAGTGTCGAAGGCCGCGGAGAGGTCTAGGAGGATGAGGGCTGCTGTTTCTTCGTTGTCAAGCAGTGCTCGGATGTCATCGGTGGCTGCGATCAGGGCGGTCTCGGTGCTGTGGTTGGCCCGGAAGCCAGACTGCGAGTGGTCGAGGGAATCGTTCGTCTCGAAGAAGGCGGCCAGCTGTTTGTTGACGGTCTTCTCAATGACTTTTGCAGGAAACGGGAGCAGCGAGATGGGGCGGTAGTTCTTGAGGTCGGTGGGGTCGGCTGATGGCTTCTTTAGAAGAGCAGTGAGTTCGGCGTGCTTCCAGCTCTCCGGGAAGGTGGCGGTGTCGAAGGAGGAGTTGATGATGTCCCGCAGGTGGGGTGGGATGACAGCGTCGGCCTTGTTGAAGACGTGGTGAGGGCAGGGGTCGGTAGGAGATCCGGAGTGGATGGAGTTCTTCGTGAGGGCGGTGTCTTCGGTGCTGATCCGGGTCCAGGCGCGGAGGATGGTGGTGGGGGGTGGTGGTTCGGTCGTGGCGTGCGTCGGTTGAGTGCTGAAGCTGTTGTGTATGTCCGCGATCTTGTTGTGGAAGTAGGAGGCGAGGGAGTTGCAGAGGTCTTGCGAAGGGGTGATGTCGTTGTTTCCGGCGTTGGGGTTGGAGAGCTCTTTGACGATGGTGAAGAGTTCCTTGCTGTTGTGTGCGTTGTTGTCCAGTCGTTCCTTGAATGCGGTTTTCTTGGTGGCGTGGATGAGTTGGTGGTGTTTTCGGGTGGCGAGCTTGAGGGTGGTCATGTTGTCTGGCGTCGGGTTTCTGCGCCATGTTCTCTCGAGGGCTCGGCAGTTCTTCTTGGAGCTCTTGAGTTCGTCGGTGAACCATGGGGCTTTCTTGCTGGTGGGTCTGCTAGGCGGGGTCTTCAGGGGGGCGAGGTCGTTTGCGCAGTTGCTGATCCACTTTGCGAGGTTGGTGGCCGCCTGGCTTGGGTTCGTTGCGCTGGTGGGAGGGTTCATGCTCAGGGAGGTCGCGAGCTGGTCGGCTGTGATCTTGTTCCAGCTTCTGCGTGCCCCCTGTTGCTGGTGGTGGTGGATCGTGGTCCTTCTGAAGCTGAAGTGGACGCAGCTGTGGTCCGTCCAGTGAAGTCCGGTGGCGTGGCTGAAGGTGATGTCTTTGCTGGATGAGAAGACGGGGTCGAGTGTGTGTCCGGCGTAGTGGGTGGGGGTAGTGACCAGCTGTTTGAGTCCCAGGTTTGCGAGGTTGTCCAGCAGGGTGGTGGTGTTGCGGTCGTTGTTGTTCTCCAGGTGGAAGTTGAGGTCCCCGAGGAGGATGTAGTCAGCGGAGGGGAGGGCGTGCGGGCTGATGAAGTGGGCGATGTCTTCGCTGAATTGTGTGCGTGGTCCCGGGGGTCTGTAGATGAGGGTGCCTCTGAGGGTGGTCTTGAGGTTGATGTGGATCTGGAAGTGCAGGTGCTCGGCGGGTACGAGGGTGTCATCGGTGTTGGTCGTGATGCGGATGGTGTTCCTGTGGATGATGGCGATGCCTCCTCCGGTCTGGTTGATGCGGTCCCTTCGGATGATCTTGTAGCCGTCTGGGATGGCTATGGCGATGTCGGGCGCTGACGAGGCGTTCATCCAGGTTTCCGTGAGGAAGGCGACGTCTGGTGAGGTTGTGTCGAGCAGGTTCCAGAGCTCGATGGCGTGTCTGTGGATGGAGCGGGTGTTGAGCAGGATGCATTTCAGGTGGCTGCTGTTGATGCTCGTCTTGGTCGGTGCTGGAGTAGTGCAGGTCCGGAAGCAGGTGAACTTGCAGGAGTGGCAGCAGAAGGGTCCGTGGGTGCGTCTCGGGGTGGCTTGGTAGCATCCCGGGATTCGGCCGGCGTTAAGTGCGTTGAGGGTGGCGGTGTCGTACGTCCGGCGGGTGGGCTGGGGTCTGCGGGGGCCAGGGGTCCTGGCGCTGGGCGCGGTCCGGTCGCGGACGGGCGCAGACGGGCTTACCATTGGCGCACCTTCGGCGCTTAGTCGGCGCTCCCGCTGCGCGTGTCCGCTGCGCGGTCGCTCTGGGGGCGTCATAAGTAAGGAGCCGGGAGGGAGGGTCAGCTGGGTGGCGGGAGCGGGGCGGCGAATGGGAGGACACGTGGGCGTGGCTGCCGGGGGCAGCGGCGGGAATCAGATCTGCTGGGCAGCAGCGTGCGGGGCTGAAATGCAGGCAGGCAGGAGGCGGCGGAGTCAGCAGGGCAGCGAGCAGGCAAAGGTAGCAGAAGGGAGAGGAGCGACGGAGCTCAGAAGCTGAGCGGTCAATCTGAGAGGACAATCAAAGTGTCAAAACCAGCTGCTCTGTGGCTCGCTGTCATCCACAATGCGGAACCCACTAGAAATATCTTCACAGTTCCTCTGCTTGCATCACACCCAGCACACTTTGGAAGAGTTTCTTCTTCAGGGTGGGGGACGGGCACTGCGTGGATGCATGATAGCGGGCCCCATAGTTGAAAAATGTGCAAATGCCCTGCTCAATACAAATGATCATCAGATTTAGTCATGGGGGGGAGGGTGACCAGCACAACCACTCTCGACCCCCACCGCCACCGCGGAAGCAGGTTAATGGCCCCAGTGACTTCCGATTGTCTAATCGTGCGCGGGAGCCCACCCAGTGCCGCGCAATGCCTTCGCTGATCCACGCAGGTTGTGCGCAATTGGGGACTTCCGTAAAATAAAGTAAGTGCTTGTAGACCTGCAGGCCAGCGCCGGGAGAGAAACACTTCCTCGCACTCGCAGGCCCCCCACGGCCGTAGCAATATACTCTGCTTCTGTTATTAAGCGTGTCGGAGCTCCCCGGCCCAACGCAGTGTTAGTCCCAGCCTCCACAGATGGCGAGCGACCAAGGGGCACTCCAAGGCAGGGGCATAAATAGAACACAATTTAATGTGCTCACTCCCCAATTTTGCAGAGTGAGCAGTTTTAAGTCCACGTTGCAGGAAGTAACGGTGGGGGTGGGTTCCAGGGTGTGTTAATGGGGTTTGTTGCAGTCTTTGTATGTATGCTCCGTACAATTTAATAGATGTGGTCTCCTTAAAGGTGCTTGGGTCATCATCAATGTCGATTTTTATATTTCAAGTCATACTTATTTGTTGTCTCCGGTACTGCAGCGGGGGCGGGTCCGTTACTATCACTTCTCCATCGTCCTTCACGTGCCAGGGCCCCTCACTAGCTATGTAAATGAGTATTGATCAAGGACCAGCCCCACTTTTGGGATGCCTTAAATTACTTTCTTGGAATGTGAATGAGCTTGGGGGATCATTTTAAACGAGGAATCGTGCAGCAATACCTAAAACGACAGGCCCCTGATCTGGTCTTGCTCCAAGAAACACATATCCAAGGTACCTCCTACTGCGCACTGAATAGATGGGAATATAAATTAGTGGCTCATGCGGGTTACGCCAGAGGGGTGGGTATTCTGGTGAGCACTTCCCTTCCCTTTCAAACACAAAAAGTTATTCGAGACCCCTTGGGCAGGTTTGTCACGGTCTCTGGGCAGTGGGAGGGAAGGCCCCTCAATGTAACTTTCCTTTACGTGCCACTCAGACTTCATTCCATCACACTTGCTGACTAAGGGCCGCATATGCTGAGCTTACCAGACGGTGACGTACTGGTGGGGGGCAATTGCAATGCCGCACTCAGCGGCGACCTGGACCGTTTGCCTCCCAGGGCAGGAGAACCGCCCGGGAGGTTATTGGCGGAAGTTCTTGAGGCACTGGGTCTGATAGATGTATGGAGGACCCGTAATCCTACATCCTCACAATACACCTCTCATTCTGGGGGACACGGGAGCCTGTCACGTATAGACCATCTCTTCTGTAGAGCTCCCTATGTTTGATGACACTTCCTTCCTCCATAGGAGTATCTCAGATCACTCCCTGATCATGACATACTGTGGGGGTGTGCCTCCTCCCACCCGACATGAAATGGTTTGAAATCCCTGGAATATGAAAGTACAAACAGTGATGAGACAAATTGGCGGAGTCTACCCAAAATTACTTTGCTGAGAATGATGGTTCGGTTACTTTGGATGTTACGCTATGGGAGGCTTACAAGGTTGTGATCCGAGGATGTGGGGTGGCGGCGGTTGTAAAGAGAAACGTAAAAACCTGGAAGACTTATAAAAAGAGGTGGCAATGCTTGAAGGCGAATTAGTGGCCTCACACATGCCTGATACAGCTCATAAATTAGCTGTAAAACAAAAGGAGTATAGAGACATAGTTGAAGAGGCAGCTTAGACCCAATACCGAGCTACTCAACATCGTATTTACGATATTTGCGATAAAGCCAGCAAATTATTGGCATGGTTGGATAAAAGGGAATTAGCTAATAGGTGGGTGGCTAAGATTATTGATCAAGAAGGGGTTACATTACAGGACAGGACTGGGATAGTGGGGACGTTTGCCAAACACTTTGAACAGGTATATAAGTCCACGCATCTGACTACCCAGGAGGAGGCAGCAGAGCTGCTTTCTACTTTGCCGCTGCCCGTTTTAGACTTCCAAGATGCTAAGGACCTTGAGGCGGCGTTGATGGCTGAAGAAGTCTCTAAAGCAATCTCTGCCCTGCAGTCTGGTAAGGCCATGGGCCCGAGTGGCCAACCAATCGTACTATACAAGGCCAATGCCTCAGCTATTGCCCCATTTCTGGTACGGATGTGTGAGGAGCGCGCGAAACGGGGTATTTTGCCTGAAACGCAAAGACTTGCTAATACTGTTCTCATTCATAAAAAGGGTAAGCCCCCGCGAGCACTGTAGCTCTTATTGACCTTTTTCCCTATTGGATCCAGAAGTTAAAATCTTAGCTAAGATTCTAGCATGACGTCTCCCCGCCATGCCTCCTCAAATTAGTACACCCTGATCAATTCGGCTTCATGCCCACCAGAAATACAGCATTGAACCTCCGCTGTTTGAATGGTGTCCTGGGTAGAGCCTCCACTATACAGGAAGACTCCATTATTATGTCCCTAGATGCCAAAATGGCATTTGACATGATTGAATGGCCTTTTTGTTTGCCGCACTTGAAAGATATTACGTTACAACAAACAAATGATGGACGGAATGCTGACAATGCAGACATTCTCCCCCAGTCAAGAGATCTGGGTTAAATCCATCGTTCTTTTGCCCACTACGCCACCCCAGTTTAGACATGGCCATATGCAAATCAGTCTTGACCCTGTGCCTCATGGGAACAGTCCAGCCCGAACTGCCAAGCCATGTCTTCCCTGGACCGGAATCAAGCATCCTAGGACCGGTTTCTGGCTATCAGCCGTCATCATCCAGGATAGCTTGACTCCAGTGGCGTAGTGAGCATGGGTCCCACGTCTGGGAATACCCATCCCACTTAGGGCGAAAAGCGTTACAACAAACAAATGATGGACGGAATGCTGACAATGCAGACATTCTCCCCCAGTCAAGAGATCTGGGTTAAATCCATCGTTCTTTTGCCCACTACGCCACCCCAGTTTAGACATGGCCATATGCAAATCAGTCTTGACCCTGTGCCTCATGGGAACAGTCCAGCCCGAACTGCCAAGCCATGTCTTCCCTGGACTGGAATCAAGCATCCAAGGACCGGTTTCTGGCTATCAGCCGTCATCAGCCAGGAAGCTTGACTCCAGTGGCGTAGTGAGCATGGGTCCCACGTCTGGGAATACCCATCCCACTTAGGGCGAAAAGCGTTACAACAAACAAATGATGGACGGAATGCTGACAATGCAGACATTCTCCCCCAGTCAAGAGATCTGGGTTAAATCCATCGTTCTTTTGCCCACTACGCCACCCCAGTTTAGACATGGCCATATGCAAATCAGTTATGACCCTCTGCCTCATGGGAACAGTCCAGCCCGAACTGCCAAGCCATGTCTTCCCTGGACCGGAATCAAGCATCCTAGGACCGGTTTCTGGCTATCAGCCGTCATCAGCCAGGATAGCTTGACTCCAGTGGCGTAGTGAGCATGGGTCCCACGTCTGGGAATACCCATCCCACTTAGGGCGAAAAGCGTTACAACAAACAAATGATGGACGGAATGCTGACAATGCAGACATTCTCCCCCAGTCAAGAGATCTGGGTTAAATCCATCGTTCTTTTGCCCACTACGCCACCCCAGTTTAGACATGGCCATATGCAAATCAGTCTTGACCCTGTGCCTCATGGGAACAGTCCAGCCCGAACTGCCAAGCCATGTCTTCCCTGGACCGGAATCAAGCATCCTAGGACCGGTTTCTGGCTATCAGCCGTCATCAGCCAGGATAGCTTGACTCCAGTGGCGTAGTGAGCATGGGTCCAACTTCTGGGAATACCCATCCCACTTAGGGCGAAAAGCGTTACAACAAACAAATGATGGCCGGAATGCTGACAATGCAGACATTCTCCCCCAGTCAGGAGATCTGGGTTAAATCCATCGTTCTTTTGCCCACTACGCCACCCCAGTTTAGACATGGCCATATGCAAATCAGTCTTGACCCTGTGCCTCATGGGAACAGTCCAGCCCGAACTGCCAAGCCATGTCTTCCCTGGACCGGAATCAAGCATCCTAGGACCGGTTTCTGGCTATCAGCCGTCATCAGCCAGGATAGCTTGACTCCAGTGGCGTAGTGAGCATGGGTCCCACGTCTGGGAATACCCATCCCACTTAGGGGGAAAAGCGTTACAACAAACAAATGATGGACGGAATGCTGACAATGCAGACATTCTCCCCCAGTCAAGAGATCTGGGTTAAATCCATCGTTCTTTTGCACACTACGCCACCCCAGTTTAGACATGGCCATATGCAAATCAGTCTTGACCCTGTGCCTCATGGGAACAGTCCAGCCCGAACTGCCAAGCCATGTCTTCCCTGGACCGGAATCAAGCATCCTAGGACCGGTTTCTGACTATCAGCCGTCATCAGCCAGGATAGCTTGACTCCAGTGGCGTAGTGAGCATGGGTCCCACGTCTGGGAATACCCATCCCACTTAGGGCGAAAAGCGTTACAACAAACAAATGATGGACGGAATGCTGACAATGCCGACATTCTCCCCCCGTTAAGAGATCTGGGTTAAATCCATCGTTCTTTTGCCCACTACGCCACCCCAGTTTCGACATGGCCATATGCAAATCAGTCTTGGCCCTGTGCCTCATGGGAACAGTCCAGCCCGAACTGCCAAGCCATGTCTCCATTATTATGTCCCTAGACGCCAAAATGGCATTTGACATGATTGAATGCCCTTTTTGTTTTTGCACTTGAAAGATATGGCTTTGGTGTTCGGTTTCTGTCATGGGTACGGCTCCTCTACTCTGGCCCCATTTCACGGATTTCGGTGAGTGGCGCTCGTTCAGCAACCTTTGCATTGGGGAAAGGTACAAGACAGGGTTGCCAGCTCTCGCCTCTACTCTTTGCTTTGTCCCTGGAGCCCTTGGCTATTTGGATAAGGGGAGACCCCATGATTAGAGGCCTCAACTGGTCGCTGGAATGGACAGATAAGATCTCCCTCTATGCCGACGACATCTTATTGTATTTGGCTCGGCACCCCTTTTACATTCGTAGGGTGCTACATATTTTTACCCTTTTTCAAAAACCCTGGTTACACCATTATCTGGCATAAGTCCCTGATCTATGTCTTGAGTGGGGAACCGCCGAGTTTACCAACCAACTGTGAAGTCAAGGTTGTTACGGATGGCTTTCAATACTTGGGAATATATATCACACTTGAGTCCTCCATTTTTTATGAACGTAATTTGGTGCCCCACCTCCGAGTGGATATACATCATTGGAAGACGTTACCCCTCACACATTTAGGCAGGGTGGCCCTATATAAGATGATGGCACTCCCACGCTGTTTACATGCCCTTCAAAACACACCATATTTAGTTCCACCTCACTATTTTAAATTAATTGACTCTGAAGTACGTGCCCTGCTATGGAATCAGGGTTCTCCTCTTAGCTGGTATGACGGAGGCATTGCATTACCCGCCATCAGCTCTTACTACTGGGCCTCACAGTTAGTTGTCTTGAATCACTGGGTCCATCTCTCCATATCTGACCCTGCTTACACAATGGACAGACATAACATGAGTCCTGGCACTTATTTAAGAGCGCTTTATGGGGGCGGGGGGGGGGCAAAGTTTACTCCTAGATTTACTCCTACATCTTCCACTGTAGTGTTATGGCACAAGGCTACTCATGCACTAGGTTTGAAGGATAAAATAATGCAAGTGACTCCTTTGTTGGAGACAGCTTGTTTAGGGATGCTAACCGAAACAACCAGGGTTTGACAAATGGGACCCGATTGGTCTCTCAAAAGTTGGAGACATGTGGGTAAAAAGGTAGAAAGATCACATTTGGTGACTTGAAAAGGGACTACCAACTACATGAAAGGGAAACCTTTTGTTACCTCCAGGCCAGAAATGCATTCAACAACGCTATTCCGAAAGACTCAGATTTACCGGTCTCGTCACCTCTGGAAGATAGATTATTGGATGATTATCTCCCGGAGAAAGCAATCTCACTGACCTATCGTAAAATTCTTAATCATACTCCAGATGCCCAGGAGAAAACACGTACAAAGTGGGTTGACGACTTAGGGGACCTGGACGATGACGACTGGCGGGAAGCTTTGGCCTCCCCTCGCGAATTTGCGATTCGCTCCAGTTTAAAATTGATCCAACTCAAATTGTTACATCGGACCTACTATACTAGCTCGGTCCTGGTCAAGATGGGGGTCCTGAGCTCTCCTGACTGTCCCCGTGGGTGTGGCCTACATACATCAATGGTGGCATTGCCCGATCCTTCAGAAGTATTGGAATAAAGTTATAACCGGTTTGTCCCGCATATGTAAATCACCTATAGAAATTTCCCCCCGGTTGTGTCTGCTGAATATTTGGGAGGCCACGGATCTGTCACGGACCGAGAAGATGTGGGTTACGTTGGGCTGCATGGTGACAAAGCGTAACATAGCTAGAACATGGAAGGCAGGACTATGGCCCAGATATGCTGATTGGGAGCTGGATATGGATTGGTGCATGCAGGCAGAGAGGGTGGTCTACGAGAGCAGGGGCTGCCCGCACAAATGGACCAAAATTTGGTGCCCCTGGAATGAAAGTAGAGGTCTATTATGCACCCCGGTGTCTCCCCCTCCTTCCCTAGTGGTAGACGATCAAGACATTTAATGATCAAAAATGTTGAAAATTGATACTTGTTCTTTTTTAGTAGTAAACCCAATTCCTGGACTTATTTTTGTATTGTAACGCATAATTATTGGAATGTTTGATCAATGCACTGTACTACACTGGTTTTGGTTTTATGTAAGTATTTTTTTTTTTAAAAGAACATGGCAGTAAGTGAGCGCTTTGGAATTACCACACACGTCTTCGCGAGCACCCGCTGTGGAGCCTTCATGCGCATCTTCACGCACTGTCGATTTGCTGCTCAGCGCGCTCTTAGGGGTAACTTACGAGCACTGACATCAGACGAGGAAGTGACTGCGCGCAGGTGTTACTAGCAACAGTAGGCTGTGTAGCGACGTCTTACTTCAAAGTGAGTCGTCTTGGCAATGTGTCCCTGGCAGCGTTCAGCAGCGCAGGGCGGAGGCGTGAAAGAGTTGTCTTGGCAACGTGTTCCTTGTGTCAGAGGCACGCATTGACTCTGCTGAGTGAGGATCACGTGCATGTGTACAAGTCTTCGTGTAAACCAGTTAACATCAGAAGACAATAGATGATACGCTTTATCTTGTTAGAGTACTGGTACTAATGGCTGGCAAGTATTTTAGAGTAGCTGCGGTGATGCCCTCAACATTGATTTACAGTGATACACTCATCATATTGTTGAGTGTTTTTCAAATACTGTAGAAAGGAACGTACCCAAGTTATTTAGTGAAGTCTTCAGAGTAAACTCAGCCATTTTTGTGTACGTCTACAGTGATATGCTCACCTCCGCAGATATTGATATTTATATATTTAACAGGTTCTCGGTGTTGCATCGAGCTCCGGAAGAATTTGTGGGCAGTTATCGGGTATTATATTGATTATACCAGTTTTGTTATTATTTTGATTCATTATTTTAGTGTCTGCTATTTGTAGTTGATGAGTTGATAGAGAGCTGTTGGATAAGTGGTCTTAACTGGATATTTAAAATGCAAAATATTGCTCCTTGCCATTTTTCTCATCTGCCCCAGGTGAACCAATGATCAAATGGGTAAAGTGGAAAAAAGTGTTTTTATATTATGCTAGGGTATGTGGGACCACATTGAGTGCAGAAAGGAAAACTGCTTTACTGTTACATTGTCTTCGACCCAAGGGACAAGACATTTTTGAACAACTGTCTAACCTGACAGATTTTGTAACTGAATATCTAAATGAGTTTGAGGTGTGTATATAGGAATTGAATAACCATTATCTTCCTGAAGTTAGCACAATATTAGATCTGTATCATTTTGGAAAAGGGTACAACGACCTCAGGAATCAGTTGAAAATGAGATAGTAATCTACGTAAACTGAGTTTATCATGTCAATTTGAAGGTTCTATTGAGGGGCACAGAAGTGAGTCCTGTACTTCCTGCACCACTGGATTCAAGCTAGCCTGGCTGATGAGGGGTAATGCCCCGAATCCGGTCCCAGGATGCCTGTTTCCGGTCCAGGGAGGATCTGGCAGTTCGAGCTGGACTGTTCCGCTAAGGAACAGGGTGAAGACTGATTTGCATATGGCTGGGTCCAAACTGGGGGGCGTAGTGAGAAACAGAAAGATGGATTCAACTCAGATCCTTGTGACTGGGGGTGAATGTTTGCATTGTTCAGCATTCCGTCCATCAATGGTTTCTTTTGCATTTGTCTCCCTTTGTGGGAAGGGCGTGCCCAGACATGGGTCCTGTGCTCACTGCACCACTGCCTGAATGATGAGGGGTGATACCCCGAAACCAGTCCCTGGATGCCTGTTTCTGGTCCAGGGAGGACTTGGCTTGGCAGTTCTGGTTTGACTGTTCCCATAAGGAACAGGGTAAAGAATGATTTGCATATGGCTGGGTCCAAACTGGGGTGGCATGGTGAGCAAAAGATTGATGGATGCAACCCAGATCCTTGTGACCGGGGGTGAATGTTTGCATTGTTCAGGTTTCCTTCCAATTGTTTCTTTTGCATTTGACACAACTTAAAGGCACCGTGATTTTTTCTAGCTTAGATTTACGATCTGCTTATCACCACATTAGATTGGATGAAGACTCCATGAATTTGACATTAATCAGGCCTTTTGGTTTGTATAGGTTTACTAGAATTTCCTTTGGCTTAATATCAGGTGATGCAGTATTTCAATGGTCATAGGAGGATGTATTAAGAGGCATAGCAAATGTAAAATTATATCAGGTGCTAAATTTTGGACTGACAAATGAAGAATATGATCAGTGTTTGAGAACAGTTTTTGAAAGATTTACTGAGAGCGAGAGGTCCTACTTTAAAGGAAGAAAAGTGCACAGTTGGATGTAAAGAGGTAATATATCTGTGATACAAGTTGTTTTGAGAAGGAGTGAAACCAAATGAACTTTTCACACATTTACCGAGGCACACATAAACTGTAATGAACCAGAAAAGCTGGTTTCCACAATTTGTTTGAATGTATCAAAATTGGAGTCCATAAGTCGCTTCACAATTTTTCTTGCATTTTTCTTTATTGTATCTTCTTTCAAAAACCAGATATGTGTACAGAACAGCCGACACGTGTTTCGTCCGAAAGGACTTTTTCAAGGCTGTAAACAATACATAAAAGTACAATCACAATCCATAACAATCACCAACCCTATTTAGCAATTACACAAAAAACCTATATTTACTCATTCTCATCATAGTCATCATTTGAATATGGTGTCAGAGCACTTAAAATGTTGTATCCCTTTTATTAAAAATAAAAGGCTTTTATTTAATATTCGATAAAATTCAAAAAATAACATCACTACTATATTGTCTCGTAACAAACAAATTCCATGTTTGCTCACCATTGTAGAGTGATGACCACCACCAAGGACCAGAGTGTCTGTCAAGATGTAACAAACCGAAACCACCACCAAAAACCACATGAGAGAAAGAAAGGAAAAAGTGACCTCTTATCATTCTTTCTCACCTAACAATTGTTGAGGAGTCCAATGATTATGTCCATAGATCATCGGACATATAGAGACAGTATGGGCAAGCCGGGTGTTGTAAACTCCTTGGTATGTACTGGTATCAGAGCTCTTAAAAAGACACACAAATATATAGTGTCTCAATGAGCTGTTTGCATTTGTTTTATATGTAGCCAAAAGTATTGGACAGAACGAAAGCAAACAAATTCATAGTCCATGTTCTTAAGAGTCATTATGTTGGCCCCATATGGCTTATGTACTGCTACAGCAAACATTCTCTTATGTCTTATCATTCCCCAAATGCGGGGAAGATGGCCACTTAAACAGATATTAACGCCCAAATCACCTACATATTTAAAAAATATATAAATAAAAGGAATGTTTGCAGGAAGAATAGCTACTCAATCTAGTTAAAGCAGGCATTGACTATATATTTGTGTGTCTTTTTAAGATTATTATTGTTTCTATTCAACACCAGTTTTTGGGATATAGGCCAATATTATTTATGTGTATTATGCATAGGTTTATCATGACCTGAGAAAGGCGATTGCAGTTACGCAAGGCACATGATCCGGGGAGCTCTGATACGAGTACATACCAAGAAGTTTACAACACCCGGCTGGCCCATACTGTCTCCATATGTCCGATGATCTATGGACATAATCATTGGACTCATCAACAATTGTTAGGTGAGAAAGAATGATAAGAGGTCACTTTTTCCTGTCTTTCTCTCATGTGGTTTTTGGTGGTGGTTTCGGTTTGTTACATCTTGACAGACACTCTGGTCCTTGGTGGTGGTCATCACTCTACAATGGTGAGCAAACATGGAATTTGTTTGTTACGAGACAATATAGTAGTGATGTTATTTTTTGAATTTTATCGAATATTAAATAAGAGCCTTTTATTTTTAATAAAAGGGATACAACATTTTAAGTGCTCTGACACCATATTCAAATGATGACTATGATGAGAATGAGTAAATATAGGTTTTTTGTGTAATTGCTAAATAGGGTTGGTGATTGTTATGGATTGTGATTGTACTTTTATGTATTGTTTACAGCCTTGAAAAAGTCCTTTCGGACGAAACACATGTCGGCTGTTCTGTACACATATCTGGTTTTTGAAAGAAGATACAATAAAGAAAAATGCAAGAAAAATTGTGAAGAGACTTATGGACTCCAATTTTGATACATTCAAACAAATTGTGGAAACTAGCTTTTCTGGTTCATTACAGTTTATGTGTGCCTCGGCAAATGTGTGAAAAGTCTGTGGATTCCAAAGGGCTTTTTTGTCTCTTTTGGGGTTTGGTTTGTCCTCCAAAGGCAGAGGAGGAGTTGTTGCTTGAGAGCACCCAAGATACCAATCCAATGTGAACCACTAATTTGAATATACGATATAGCGGATGTGCATATAATTTTCTGGTTAGCTTCTGCTCGGGTCTTTGTGTGTGAAATGAAACCAAATGAACATCTGGTAAAAACCATTCATAATCTACCAATTCCTGAAAACATGCGTGATGATAAATATGAGTGATGTAATATGTGAAGTTATAAGCAGTTTTTTATGGTTTTGTAGGAGAGAAATTTGAGCCAACTATAACATCTGTGTAACCTTTGGTTTTTTCAGTGAATTTCTAAGGTTTTTCTACATTCTATTTCCTAACTAAAACATTCCAATAACCTTTGTTTTTTCAGTGAATTTGTACGTTTTTGAAAATTATATTTCCTAACTATAATATCCCTGTGACCTGTTTTTTAAGTGAATTTCTAAGGTCTTTTATTTTTATTTCCTAACTGTAACCTTTTAAAATGAGTGTGTGACAGAGTACATGAGTGTCTCTGTGTGAGTGTGTGTCTGAGTGTGCTTGGGAGTGGCTGGATAAGTATCTCACTCGGTGTGCGTGCGTGAGTAAGTGCGTGATTGTCTGAGAGGGTCTCTGTGTGGGTGCGTGAAGCCTAAGTGGGTGCATAAATGTCTCAGTGAATGTCTGAGTAGATCTGTGAGTGGGTGAGTGTCTGAGTGGGTTTGTGAGTGCCTCCATGTGTGTGAATCAGCCTGTGAGTGAGTACATGAGTGGGTCTGTGAGTGGTTGTGTTACTGTCTCACAGAGTGTGTGAGTAGATGCATGAGTGTGAGTGGGTCTGTGAGTGGGTGCGTGAGTGTCTAAGTGGGTCTGTGTGTGGGTGTGTGAGTGTATGAGTGGGTGTTAGAGTGTCTGATTGGCTGTGTTACTAGGTGCGTGTCTCAGTTGGTGAGTGAGTGCATAAGACCCAGAATAGGTCTGTAAGTGAGTGCATGAGTCCCTGAATAAGTCCGTGGGTGGGTCTGTGAGTCCGTGGGTGGGTCTGTGAGTGGGAGTGTTTCAGTGGGTCTGTGTTGTAGCAAAAATGAAGAAGAAAAACCCCAAGAACATGATCCCATGCTTGCTTAGGAAAAAGCCCCCCAGGTGGGTGAAGTCCTAGGGAATGTCCATTTATTTAAAAATTAAAAGAAGGGGGCACACAGGCCCCCTTCAATGGCGTTTCTATGCCCTGGGGACCACCACCTCCCCGGGGCATATGTTTATATGAATGAGGGGGGCCACACATACCCCCTGGCTCTGGGTACCACCACCTCGCAGGGGCTTTTATTTTTAAAAATTGTGAAGGGGCAGCACAGAACCCCGGGGACCAACACTTCTCCAGGGCCCAATACATTTATTGAAGTGAGAAGGGAACCACGTGGCCTCCCTCCCTGGCCAGATACTGCCCTGCTATTACTCACGAGGAGGGGAGCTGCATGGCACCCCTCCCTGGGCTGATTTTGACCCTGAGGACTCAATCCACCAGGGCCTGACCATTTCTCCAGGGTGCCCCCAGGGTCAAATGCGATCATGGGGGAGCCTTAAAGCCCCCGCGGTCCCAGCAGCCTCCCCGCCTCATGTGGTATCTGACATTGCTGCAGTAAGCAGGGAACGGCTTTAAATAGCAGCTCCCTGCAGCAATGGTTTCATTGGTTTCTCTGAAGGCATATTTGTTTTAAAAAGAAAGCATTTAAAGAAAACCAAGATACACCTCAGAATTCAATATTTTCTGGCAATACATGCTACTTCTGTCAACAGTTATGCTCCCTCAACCAATTGATGCTTGTCTGCGCTAAAACCAGAACAGCCACTTATGGAGACCATGCTGTTTGTACAGAAGCAGCCAAACTGAGGAACTCTCTTCTTTGAGTTTGGTTTGCAGGCAGAAACAAACCTACTGTATTAGACACGAACTGAAAACCCAGATGTTTAATAATTATCTTCCGGGCTTTATTTCTCAGACACTGGTTTTATAGCTGTCTTCCAAAACCAAGAAGCATCTTTGTATGATAACTCTACAAATAAACCCTACCATAACATATAAAAGAAATTACATTTATGCGGCAAGGCAAAAAAACATTGAAAAATAATTGTGACTGTTAGGAGAGGTTTGTTTGTAGTATGTGTGGCTTTAAATACACATGCACTGCATACTCCTGCTATATAGTGTTCAGCTCAGACATTTGCAACAATCTTTTCTTCGAAGAAGCAGTTCGAGTCATGCGGTATAGGGACTCCTCTTATTTGGCAGGGCACATGGGCACCAGCTCTATTGTTGGATTGTTTCTTTCCGGCTGGTCCAGTTCAGTTCAGAGGCGAGCTCACACTCCAAAACTGAGGGGCAGCAACAACAATATCACCCGCAGCCTGTGATAATTATAAAGTAGTAACAATGGTACGGTCTAAAGGGTGGGGGAGAGTCGCCGCAGGCGGGGCTACGCTCCTCTGGCCTTTAAAAGGAACCGTCCCTGGGGGTCACATTAGATGCAGTGCCCTGAGGGCCTTATTTATTTATTTAATTCACAGCACGACCACTTTCACTTTAGCGGCCGTGCTACAAAAACTTTCTTTATTTTTAATACACTTTGTATAAAAGTGCCCCATACGCACTTTCGCTTTAATGTTGGCCACGCCCTTTATTTAGACCCTGCACCCACACGTGTGGTCTGGTTCCTGGCGCACATAACCTTGGCTGCAGCGCACAGAGACCTTACACTGCCGCACACAGAGGAAAAAAAGTAGAGGGAACATTATATGTGGGCTTAGGCCAGGGTTTTTAATACATTATCCACGTATTCCTTTCTGTATGTCCCACTCAGAAAAACAACTGGTGCTCTGGGAAGGTGAAATCCTTGATAGTTTATTGAATTCCTTCACTTAGTTTCTGCAAACATAATCTTAATTTGTTACAAGACAATCCCGAGTTGTTGTGCTGAGCTGTAGGTAGCTGAATACATGTTGTTTTGCTCAGTGTATCCTGACATGCACAAACACATGCACACCACTGTTTACAATTAAGAAAAAGCAAGGGGGGCCAGAGTTAGCCGGATTACAGTCATTTTGTTTCTAAAAGGCAAACAACAGCAAGAGATCTTGCACGGATAAAACCTTTCCTGTCTGAGGTACATTTTTGGCTAGTGGCTCTCATGATCACTTATGTCTCTGACTTGTATGTTCCATGTGTGGTCCTGATAGCTACAAAAATACAAGCATTGGTCAATGCAGGAAAATAAGCTACAGCCAAAAGAACTAGGGGAAAATGAAGTGGCCCTCACAAGAACCAATGAAAAGACAGGAAAGAGAAGGGGCAGGATGTAAACCCTTTACAGGTCATTTTCTAAAAATAACCCCAATCCCCTTTAAAAGGAAGCACAAACCAAGCAAATATCCTACTATGAAATTTATTGGTATTGGTATAGACCTCTTCCGAGATCCATGTTAAAATAGTATATACAGATTTACAATTCCATAGTACCACGATATATCACGAAATACCTTATATACAAAAGAGATTATTATTCCTATTTATACATCTCTAAAATAGCCGGATAAACGCTTTAAAAAAAGTTCAAAACTTTGTAACATACAAATTCATCAGGTGGGGTTCTTATAAGCTCAAGCAGATCCATAGTTCTAAAAATATTATATTTTGTGCAAATCGGTTTTAAGAATCGAGAGCGTGCATCAACCAAGCTGCTATTTGGACAGACAAATTAGACATGTACCAAATCTTGGCTTCCTTCACTACACAAATCACATTGGCTGGCTTTATCAAATGACCGCCCAAAATGTTTGTTGTATCTTTTAGCGGTAATGTCCTCAGTCTTAGCATCAGGATGCAACGCCTAACCTTATGGTCCAATGTAAATCCCAAATATTGTATGATCTCTTTATACTCCACCCTAGCTAGCGAGAGCTTATAATGTGATAACTGTTGACAATAGAGTTTATCCATTTCATAGCTCAATCTCGGAGTAGAGTTTTTCAGAAAAAACTTTAGGAGTACTGGAGACCAACTTTGTAAAAGATTCTAGGAGCATTGGAAGTGGTCAAAAGCAATCTCTGATTTTCCTTTAAACTTATTTATACCTGGATCAGCCTTAAAAGTTTCTTGACGTATAATTGCTCTCAATGTACCTTCAGGTGCATGCAGTATGTTCTAAGCCCACCTGACAAGGTTTGCCATAGCTCTTGTATATGCATTCACTACCCCTAATTCCAGTCGGAGTGCGTGAACGGGACTGACTTGACTTGTAGTAGTGAGCATACGTAAGAGTTTTCCCTCCTTTGGATTTAGAAAACACCATCTATTTTTAGGAATGTATTCTAAAGCATAGGTTAAAATAGGGCTAATCTTCGTTCGATAAACTTCCAGGAGGGCTGAACGTTTTTGCCTCCCAGTGGATAAGTAAAACTTTTTTTTAGCACTAGCATGGGATACATTTTTTAATTCAGTCCATTGAAAAGGCGAAGCAGTTCCAATAGACTGAGAGAAAGCTCTCCCTAAATAAATGTAAGTAGATGCTATATCTACTGGAGTTCCTCCTAGTTTCCAGGGAAGGGTGTAGCTTTTATCCTGCCCCTAAATATTACTATTTTTGTTTTTACAATATTTATTCTTACAAAAACTAATTTGTGTAATTAAAAAGAGCCTCCATATTGCGCTGCAGCCCAATTTGGGTTAAAGCAAAGATAACCACGTCATCAGCATACATTAAAAGATGGATTTTTTGTGATGCTAATTGAGGTGGAAAGTTATTTACCTCCTGTAAACGATCCGGTAAATCGGTAAGAAATAGTGAAAAGAGGGGAGCAAGTAAACATCCCTGTTTAAGGCTGCTATCCGTAGAAATCTCTTGAGTTAAACCCTTATTTCCTCCCATCAGTACCTTACACATATGGATGTATGCAGTGCTACTATTATTCTTAATAAGGAATCGGAACACCTAACTTCAATCATTTTCTCTATCGGGAAGGCCTATCCACCTTATCAAAAGCTGTAAAGAAATCCACAAATAAACTACAGACTACCTGAACTTTACTAACTACATGTTTATCAATAATAGTTTGCAGGAAAGCGATATTATCAATCACAGAGCGATTTCGAGGAAAACCTGCTTGGACCATAGGAATTACCCCCCTGGCTGTGGTCCAGTCGTTCAGATGGTCCAAAACGCTGGCCGCAAAGGTTTTTGCCTGTAGCATCAAGGAGGCAAATTTGGCAATAATTACTCGGGAAAAATCAGGAACCTTTTTCCAGTAGAGGGACAACTATACGGCCTGACCATGAGCTCTGAATTTGGCCAGTTTTATAGCAGTACATAAATAGAGGAGCCAAGAATTTTCTTCATCCTTCGATGTTTTTCATTAGACCTCACTGGGATCCTGTCCGGTGCCATTGCTGCTGTATCTCTCGCTTTCCTTATATATACGGTAATTTGCTGTTCAGTAGGCAACTTTATCTGCGGATTGATCTTCCTGCAGGTTCCATCCCAAAGAGATTTCCCAATGTCAACAGTTGGAATGTTTTTTTTCATACTGTTTGGATAGGTAAGCAATCAATTCTTTTTGTGGGACTGGAGTTGCTGTTGGGGGTATTTTATTTCCACTGGCTTCTGCAATTATGCCGCAAAAGGCCTTGGTGTTTTTGTGTTGCACTGCTTCTTGCAGGTCTACCCAGTATATGTCAATTTTTTCTATTTTCTTTCATGCAAAGCCTTTTTCGTCTTTACTTCAGGGTGGACATTTCGGCCTTCCTAGCTGGAGAAAATAATACCCTACTAGAAAAAGCCCAACTGACGGAGATCGAAAAGTGCAAAAAGCCTAATAAAAAAAATACAAACAACGGAGCAGAAGCCACTGCTCCCCCAAGATTGTGTTTTAAAGATTGAAAGGGTGGCAAATGCTTAGGATGTCTGTTCCTAGGTCTCTGCTTTCTCCATCATCTGCAGTTTTCTAGTGGATCACTCTGCAGTAATGGAGAGACACAAATACCAACCTAACCAACATCAGTAGCAAAGGATTTCAGAAGCAGCTCTTAAGGTTTAAGCTAAAAAGATATTACTCACTGTTCAGCTGAATAAACAGACCAGCAAAGAGTTATTGGCTTGGTATCAAAGATAGGACTTTGTCTGCATCCTTCTCCTTCTCAACTCTTCTCTGAAGTAATTTCATTTCCAAAGCATTTGTATTGAAGACTGTAAATCCAGCAAGACAGATGTATGCTGTAATGAGAAGAGAGAGATTACTACCACATTCCATGCACAAGACTTTGAGATGACCTTAGAGTGGGAATAAACCATTGCAATGGAAGAATAATATTCAGCCCCATGTGCTGTAAAGAGGGCAAAACTTTCACCACAGGTTGCTCACAATGTCCTGTAAAATGAGAGTGGAAAGTAAGCCTCATTTGTATCACGGTGGTGGAAGACGGGAAACTCGCTTAGCCCCCACTGGTGACCCCTACATGATATCACTGCATGAACACTGTTTGCAGGGCTCTACTCACTTCACCTGAACCCTGTAGAAATATCCTTGGACTGTGTAGCTGGGAGTTGTGCACTGAAGTGATATTGTCATTCCTTCATTACCCGACTTCAGTATGTGCAGCCTGTGAATGAGTGAGTGACCAAGCAAAGATACAGATCAAGAGACCATACGTGCAGAGGATAGTGTTCAAAGGAGCATGAACGGCTACAGCTCAAGGGAGCATGTGCGAATACAGATAGTGATCAAACGAGAATGAGCGGATACAGCTCAAGGAAGCATGTGCAGATCAAGAAGGCATGCGTGCAGAGGATAGTACTCAAAAGCGCATGCACAGCTACAGCTCAAGGGAGCATGCCGGGATACAGATCTAGGGAGCATGTGCGGATACAGATAATGATCTAAGGAGAATGATCGGATTCAGATCAAAAGCGTTGGAGGAGGAATCGCCATCGTCCACAAGAACAGCATCAGGGTCTCGACCAGCACCGACGACACTCTCAGCACCGCCGAACACTTGCATTTCCAGATCCACACAGACCCCAACTCCACCCTCAGAGGCACCCTTGTCTACAGACCCCCCGGACCCTGACCCCAGTTCAGCGACACCATCGCCGAATTCATCAGCACGCACGCCCTGACCTCACCCAACTATGTCCTCCTCGGAGACCTGAACTTTCACCTTGAAAACAATGACAGCAACTCCACCACCCTGATCGATAACCTCGCCAACCTCGGACTGAAGCAACTAGTCACAACGCCGACCCACTCCGCTGGCCACACGCTCGACCCAGTCTTTTCCTCAAGCTCCCACGTCTTCTTCAGCCACACCACCGAAATACACTGGACCGACCACCGCTGCATCTACTTCACCTTCCAGAAACCCACCCCACACCGCTGCACCCAACAGATCCCTCGACGCTGCTGGAGCAAAATCACTGAAGACCAACTACACGCAAACCTCACTCTCAGCCCAACCAGCGAAACCTCCAACACCGACGACGCTGCCCACAGCCTCAGACGCTGGCTCGACGACTGCGCCAACACCCTCGCCCCGCTGAAGAAACCCTCCCACAGTGACACCAGCAAAAGGGCCAGCTGGTTCACCCCAGAACTCCTAGCCTCCAAGCGAGCCTGCCGGAAACTGAAGAAGAAATGGCACAGTGAGCAGACTCCCGACAGCCACGCAGCCCACAAGGACGCCATCCGCAACCACCATCACCTCATCAAGACTGCCAAGTGGACCTCCTTCAAAGACCGCCTCGACAACAACGCACACAATAGCAAGGAGCTCTTCAACATCGTGAAGGAACTTTCCAACCCCAGCTCCAACACCATCGACATCCTGCTGTCGCAAGCCCTGTGCGACTCCTTCGCCACTTTTTTCCACCGCAAGATAGCAGACATCCACGACAGCTTCAACACCCAGACAGCCCAAACAGACATCAACACAACAGAATCTCTGCACACCATCGACCACGACCCCCTGCTAGCCTGGGCCAACGTGAGCCTCGATGACACCATCAAGACCATGAGCATAATCCACTCCGGCAACCCGTCAGACCCACTCCCGCACCACATCTTCAACAAAGCCAGCAGCTCCATAGCACCCCATCTGCGCAACATCATCAACCTCTCCCTCGAGACCGTGACCTTCCCAGAGAGCTGGAAACACACTGAGATCAACGCCCTACTCAAAAAACCCAAGGCGGACCCTAGAGACCTTAAGAACTTCCGGCCCATCTCTCTACTTCCGTTCCCGGCCAAAGTCATAGAGAAGATCGTCAACAGACAGTAAACCCGATACCTTGAAGAAAACAGAATCCTGGACCCTTCCCAGTCAGGGTTCTGCAGCAACCACAGCACCGAGACTGCCCTCATCGCCGCCACCGACGACATCAGGACCCTGCTGGACAACGGTGAGACCGCGGCCCTCACCCTCCTGGACCTCTCCGCCGCATCGACACCGTCTGCCAACCCACACTACAGGCACGCCTCCACGCCGTAGGGATCAGAGACAAGGCTCTGGAATGGACCACCTCCTTCCTCTCCGGCAGAACCCAGAGTGTCCACCCCCCCCCCACCCATTCCGATCTGAAACCTCCGAGATCATCTGCGGCGTAACCCAGGGATCTTCCCTCAGCCCGACACTGTTCCACATCTAAATGGCACCCCTTGCATACTTCGCCCGACAGCACAATATCAACATAATCTCCTACGCTGACGACATTCAACTGATCCTCTCCCTCACCAAGGACCCCATCACCGCCAAATCCAACCTTCACTAAGGAATGAAGGCCGTCGCGGACTGGATGAGGAGCAGCCGACTGAAGCTGAACACGGACAAGACGGAGGTCCTCATCCTCGGCTTCAATCCTTCAGCCTGGGCCGACTCCTGGTGGCCGACGACACTGGGGGCACCCCCGACACCCACCGACCATGCATGCAACCTGGGAATCATCCTCGACTCAACGCTCTCCATGATCAAGCAAATCAACGCCATCTCCTCCTCCTGCTTCAACACCCTTTGCATGCTCCGCAAGATCTACAGGTGGATCCCGACAGACACAAGAAGAACAGTCACCCAGGCCCTCGTCAGCAGCAGACTTGACTACGGAAACGCCCTCTATGCGGGAGCTCCGACCAAGCTCATTAAACATCTGCAACGCATCCAAAACGCCTCTGCACGACTGATCCTCGACATACCACGCCACAGCCACATCACCCCCCACCTGAGAAACCTGCACTGGCTCCCCGTCAACAAGAGGATATCCTTCAAGCTCCTCATCCACGCACAGAAGGCACTCCACAAGACCGGCCCAGCCTACCTCAACGAACGACTCTCCTTCTACATCCCCAACCACCAGCTCCGCTCCGCTCCGCCGACCTCGCACTCGCCACTGTCCCTCGCATCCATAGAACCACCACCGGCAGAAGATCCTTCTCCCACTTCGCCGCCAAGACCTGGAACACCCTCTCACTGAGCCTACGACAGACCTGCTGACCTTCAGGAGGCTACTCACGACCTGGCTGTTCGACAAGTAGCGCCCCCACCCCTCACCCTCACCCTCCCAGCGCCTTGAGACCCTTGCGGGTATGTAGTGCGCTCTACAAATGATTGATTGATTAAAAAGAGCATGAGCTGATACAGTTCAAGGAAGTATGTGCGGATACAGATCAAGAGAGCATGCGTGCAGACGATAGTGTTCAAAGTAGCATGCACAGCTACAGCTCAACTGAGCATGTGCGGCTACAGATAGTGATCAAAGAAGCATGAGCGGATACAGATCAAGAGAGCATGCAAAGCTAGAGAAAGGGAGCACGCTTGGATACAGATCAAGAGAGCATGTGGGGCTAGAGATCAAGAGAGCAGGCGTGCAGAGGATAGTGTTCAAAGAAGTGTGCACAGCTACAGCTCAAGGGAGCATGTGCGGATATGTTAGACCTGGCACCATTGGCGTGGGTCTCCCTTCCATTTTTTCACTGTTGCCTCCTATTCTTTTGCTATGTTTTTGCTGGTCTAGATGCTTTGGGCACTGCTATTCAGTGCCAAAGTGCAAGTGCTCCCTATTGTAAATTGTTGAATTGGATTAGTGACTCCATGATTGGCTTATTTGATTCACTTGTCAGACCCTAGTACAGTGCACCATGTGTGCCCAGGGCCTGTAAATCAAATGCTGCTGGTGGGCTTGCAGCACTGGTTGTGCCACCCACAGAAGCAGCTTCTTAAATATGGCTCAGGCCTGCCACTGCAGAGCCTGTGTGCAGTCTGGGACTGCCGTGTCGACTTGGTAAGTGCACCCACTTGCCAGTCCCTAAACCTGCCCTTTTCTACATATTAGTCACCCCTAAGGTAGGCCCAGGGCACCCCATGGGCAGGGTGCATTGTATGTGAAATGTAGGACATGCCCTGATGTGTGTGGCATGTCCTAATAGTGAATTACAGCCTATTTCGTTTTTCACTGTTGCAAGGCTATCTATTCCCATAGGCCAGAATGGGCAGTTTGATTATAACACCTTATAATCCTAACTGACCCAGGGAACAAGATAGGAAAATAAAGTTTAGTATGCCTGAACTCAGAATGTTAAAATACATCTTTTAGTGTAGGTGATGTTTACATTCTGTGTTTGAAAAGTAGGTATTTTCTTGCCTAACCATCCAGCATGCCTCTGCTAGGTTTGTGTATTCCATGTCTGGTTTGTGAGTGAGAGGGGACTGGAGAGGGTCTTGGATCCAGCAGTCTGATGGGTCAGGGCTGGGCTGAATAGGACCTGCATTGAATAGAGAGTAGGGAGAGGAGATTTACTTTCACTGACCTGAGCCTTCATAGAACAGAGAGTAGGGGGAAGAGATTCCCTTTCAGCTACCTGGGCCAGATCTTATTCAACAATACTGTCTCCACCTCCTGCCAGGAAACTGCACAGGACTGGTTTTGGCAGGGCAGAGGCACCCTCTGCCTTCAGAGGACAAAGGATTTTGCAGTATAAATATTGGGGCCCAGACCCCAGAACTTTAGATCATTTCTGGGTATCAAGACAAACCTTTGCCAAGGAGAAGAACCAAGAAAGCTGAAGGAGGAGATAGATCCTGGGCTGTGCAGTTTCTGGGGTTGGCCTGCAGTGGTTATTTTATTTGCCAAGGAAAGGAGAAGAAGACTTTGTGAACTTTTCATCATCTTGAAGAAGAATCTCCAAGGGCTTGAACTGAGCTTGCCTCTTGCCTGAAGTCACAGGGACACCAAGACTTCACCACCAGCTCCCCCTGAATTTCCTTGCTGGGAATTCTATCTGCAGAGAGTTGCCTGCTGTTGTTCTGGGTACCTCTTGTGACTGTGTGTCGCTGGGAGCTGGAAGCGCGATGCAACGAGGAGAAGCGTGTCGCCACCGCAGCAGTTGCCGTCGCATCGCCGAAGAAGCGTGTTGCCACCGCAGCTGTTCACTGTCGCATCACGACGAAGCATGTCGCAACACCAGAGAAGCTGGTCGCCGCCGCAGAGGTCGCCGTCGCATCACCGGAGAAGCGTGTTGCAGGGCCTGTCATGGCTCAGAAGTTACCGACGCATCCACTCACCTGAGTGTGAGGAACGGCACATCAACTTCGCTGCGACCCTTTTGTTTGTATTCCATGACGCATCCCAGGTACTTTGAGAGTAAAGTGTCGCATTTACCATCTACATTGAACTAAGCTATTTCTACCATTTTAGTTAATTTTTATTACAGTATTGTGGATTTTTGTTGTAAGCTCATGTGTTTAGTCTAGTAAAGATTACTTATTTTTCTAAACTGGTGTGGTGTTCATTTGTAGTGTTTTCACTGTATTACTGTATGTGTTCACAAATGCTTTACACGCTGCCTCTGAGATAAGCCTGCCTGCTCGTGCCAAGCTACCAAGTGGGCGAGCAGGGGTTATTTATTTATTTATTGGTTTATATAGCGCTAGAATCGACTCCAATGGAGTATCTCTGCGCTTTTCGGTAATCGGTAAACCAAGGACAAGATGATGGGGAGGCTAGATCTCATTCTTAAACAGCACAGTTTTAAGGAGTTTCCTGTAGGTAAGATGTTCCTTGCATTGTCTTAATGATAAAGGAAGTTTATTCCACAATGTGGGGCCAGTAATAGATAAAGCTTTATTCCCATGTCTGGCTTTTTTTGCACGAAGGATCACCAAGAGGAGGTTATTACTAGATCTTAGTGATCGGAGCGGAATGTAGGGCACAAATTTATTTTGTAAATAGACGGGCCCTTGACCATTTATGCATTTGTGGATAAGGCAACATATCTTAAATTGTATCCTCTGACGGATCGACAGCCAGTGTAGCTGATCCAGGAGGGGTTTGGAAGCAGTTCTGGGGGGGACATTAAGGACCAGGAGTGTAGCCCCCCCTTACCCTGACTGGAAGCAAGGGTCCCTGCTTGGTCACAGGTACCAACCTCTGTCAACTAGAGACCCCCATTTCTAACAGGTTACATATAGTGATCAACAGAGTATGAGCAGATACAGCTCAAGGAAGCATGTGCGGATACAGATCAAGAGAGCATACGTGCAGAGGATAGTGTTCAATGGAGCATGCACAGCTACAGCTCAAGGGAGCATGTGCGGATACAGATCAAAAGAGCATGCGCAGCTAGAGAAAGAGCATGTATGGATACAGATCAAGAGAGCATGTGCGGATACAGATAGTGATCAAAGGTGCATGGGCGGATACAGATGAAGAGAGCATGCAGAGCTAGAGAAAGGGAGCATGCATGGATACAGATCAAGAGAGCATGTGGGGCTAGAGATCAAGAGAGCATGCATGCAGAGGATAGTGTTCAAAGAAGCATGCACAGCTACAGCTCAAGGGAGCATGTGCAGATACAGATAGTGATCAAAGGAGCATGAGCGGATACAGTTCAAGGAAGCATGTGTGGATACAGATCAAGAGAGCATGTGGGGCTAGAGATCAAGAGAGCATGCGTGCAGAGGATAGTGTTTAAAGTAGCATGCACAGCTACAGCTCAAAGGGGCATTTGCGGATACAGATCTAGGGAGCATGCACAGCTAGAGAAAAGGAGCATGTATGGATACAGATCAAGGGAGCATGTGGGGATACAGCTCAAGGGAGCATGTGCAGATACAGCTCAAGGGAGCATGTGCAGATACAGCTCAAGGGAGCATGTGTGGTAACATAGCGATCAAAAGAGCATGAGCTGAAACAGTTCAAGAGAGCAAGCACAGCTAGAGAAAGGGAGCATGTATGGATACAGATTAAGGGAGCATGTGCGGATACAGATCAAGGGAGCATGTGCGGATACAGATCAAGGGAGCATGTGCGGATACAGATCAAGGGAGCATGTGCGGATACAGATCAAGGGAGCATGCATGGATACAGATCAAGTGAGCATGCATGGATACAGATCACATGGAGCATGTACGGATACAAATCAAGGGAGTATGCATGAATGCAGATCAAGGGAGCATGCATGGATGCAGATCAAGGTAGCATGCATGCAGAAGATAGTGTTCAAAGGAGCAGGCACAGCTACAGCTCAAGGGAGCATGTGCGGATACAGATAGTGATCAAAGGATCATGAGCGGATACAGATGAAAGGGGCATGCACAGCTAGAGAGAGGGAGCATGCATGTATACAGATGAAGGGAGCATGCATGTATACAGATAGTTATCAAAAGAGCATGAGCGGATACAGATCAAGAGAGCATGTGAGGCTAGAGATAAGAGAACATCTGCAGAGAATATACTGACGAAAGGAGTAGACAAATACACCGGTCAAGGGAGCATGCACAGAAACGGTACTAATCAATGGATCATGCTTACGCTTCACTGATCAAAGGAGCATGTACATAGAATGTACTGCTCAAGTGAGCACGCGTAGAGGACACTGTAAATGAGTATGTGCAAAGGAGATACTGTTCGATACAGAGGAGTACAAGAGAATCAGTGAATGAGACACAGGCTTCCATATTTAGTGCCATTTGTATCTAGAAATGATCAATGGTTAATGCGGTCTTATTATACAGTGATGGAAATAGAAAATATACTATAGCAATATCTTCAACTTATTTAACAGTCCTGGAACACATCTAACTGAGATTTTCGATGAGGAGTGTGGCAAGGAAATATATTATGCGTAAACTTAATGCTATTTTGCTATGGTGTCCTTTTAGGTTGATTGAGGGTATTTGCTGCTTTTTTTAAAGTTGGTTTGCAGTGCATGAAACCAAATTTGTGGGCGGATGGCTGACACAGGTGATTAGGAGAGGGGCTATAACACATGGCTGGATTCCACAACACCCTGGTACGATGGCAATGATTTGATGGGTCATGTAAGAAGTCGATCGGGAATGTAGACTGTGAATGGCTCCGGTTTTCACATCTTTTAAAGAGACGCTTAATTGGTGTTCCTCCAGGAATCACAAGGATATCAGGAACAAGGCAGATGTGGTCTTGTGGCTATATCGTACAACCATGGTAGGCGATCTCTTTTGGCCGCATATGGTACTGCACCCTGCAACATGGCTAAGTAAAACCCTGTGGCATTTATAATGGCAATAGCTCCAACTCCAACAATTGCAATGCTTACTCATATTTCCAGAGAAAAACCTAACAAATGTTACCCTCAATAAGACGTGGTTAAATTAAAGTAAACCCAGAAACAAAAATTGAAAGCAGATTAGGTAAGGATATACAGCCACATTCAGTGGGGCCATTTCCTGACCCTCACTCAGTTTCATATTGCTAATGTTTGCCTATATCCGTCACAGGCTACCTGGAAGTCAGTATAACTAATGCCACACCGATCGATCTTTGACTTCACTAACATTTCAGTGAAAAAACATACTTTTCTCACTGAGCCATCCTTCTTTAACAAGCATTGTTAGTTGGAGAGGGAAAAAAGAGCAGCCAGACTGTGTGCGCCCGTCATGTTAATGGAAAAGTGGGCTAAAACCTAAAGCGTAGCACCCCGGACAGGGATGAGGGATTGCGAGCCACGGGCACCATTGTGAACTGTGTGCGCCCGTGTTAATTTAAAAGCGGGCTTATTTGCGGTATGCAGGTAATTTAAATAAATAAAAAAAATGTTTGAGTACCAAGAGGGCACCATAGTAAAGATAAAACATGGTGTGGCGAGTTCTGAAAGAAACAAATGTTTGACCTACATCATGGCCCCTGGCGTCGCATGGCGCTTCTTCTGAGCGTTGGAAGCAGTGAAACAAAAGCCGTGCCGTGCTGGTAAAAAAAAAGCGGTTGGGGAGAACATCCCGAGTAACAACAGGTGTAACGGGGTGTCCTCGTGGAGGTTACAAGAAGAGAAAAGGCAGTGTTTAGAAGGGACAGCGACAGGAGCCAATTAAAATGATAGTTGGAAAGTAGACGGAACTTCATGCCCATATCCTGAAGACAGCATGTATTGAAGAGACATCGCAAGCGCTACCTAGGCGCGACCTAAAAATAACCAATTTTTAAATCTCTTTGCTTAGATCGCACATTTTTAAAATGGTAGTGCCCCCAAATGCTTTGAGTAGTGCATCAGCCATACCATCAGAAAAGGATGATTCATTCATCGCGTTTTGCTCTGAGTCCACCAACTATACAGAATCCATCATTTTCGATGTGATGACCACACATTCTCTTATCTTGCTCTAAAAAATTGGAGTAAACTCTCATTGTGCATAAGTCTGTAAATCAATCATTAAGATTTTTTTTTTTTTTTTTTTAAATCAACACATGGCATTTCACTAATATATACAATTTTGGTCAGCTATCTAATGTCCTTTGCAAAACTCTGTTAGCCCTTTTGATAAATCAGCACCAGAACACACTGTTAAGGGTGAAGGTTGGGATTTCAAGGTGAAGTAATTTCGTGGCCAATCCTGCCCTTTTGTCTTTCACTGATAAACGCATCAGACACGCTGATGACACTTCATTGTGCATATGGGATGGGTGATCTGGTTTGGAGACAGCCCATGTACTAACTGTTGCAAGAATCATCATTCTAAAGAAACGCTGTGGATGGAAAGCAGTTTGAAAAAAGAATCATCCGGTTATAAAATTTTAAACTGTGGATCCACATCCCTGGTCTAGCAAATATGTATAAAAGTAGGATATAAACCACTCCACTTTCTTCCAGTTCCAAGTCCTTCATGACCAAAGAAAGGAGTGGTCTGCAGAGTACTCCAAGAGTGTTGCATGGTCATGGCTAGTGTCTGTATCAACAATGAGAGAGGATGGGGACCAGGAGCAGTTTATGGTCCAGTGTCTGTGCTCCTACAGTATATCGTTACTTCAAAACGGGGGAGACACTGCTCCAGGTGGGGGGTGCAGTAGGTCACCCGCTCACTTGAAAGGGTACTAGAGAGTGTAGAGGGAGTTCGAGAGGTGGAATCCTAGGTCTAGAACCCACTCGTGAGAGGGAAGAGCACGTCTTGCCTCTTGTTGCCCTCAAACACCCCGAAGGATGTCATGCTTCATCACCGGGCGTTTGCTCCTCGTCGGGCCTGTGCTGCAATGCCCTACGGGTCCCCCGAAGGGTCGCTTTAGCGGAGATCTTTTGCAAATGCCATATGATGCGCGCGGGTGTGAGGGGTGAATCCTATGTGGAGGGTGGGTCAGTGCGTGCAAGGTTAAAACTTGTTAAGGGTTACCAAAGGACTGTGTTTAATATGATGGTACCCTTGTCAGAATAAAAAAACCCAAAGGTTAACAGCTACCCCAATCGGCGCAATGTGCCTGGGTAACTAAAGGGTCGACATGTTTCGCGCCCATGCGGTCATGATGATCCGTGGCGTTTCATCAAGACCAGAAGAAAGGGTGTAAAATAAATAGTGCATGTGAATGATAGTTTGAAAGAGTAAATAACCTTCTATGAAATCAGGACGGGCCAAACCTGTGAACCCTACAGATTGGCTGCAATTAAATTGTTGGAACGTTCCTGATGTGACCTAGGAAACAAAAGAAAACCGCAAGACATACATCAGGCAACTAGAAAGAGGCGTTCAGATCTGCCTCAATAGTGCACATCAAGCTGGTGCATATATTAGTGCTGTAAAAGCAACAAGAGACTGACTGAGTGAGAGTATCATTGGGAGCAGATCCCCAATGTGGTGGCTCACAGGGAGTGCACAAACGGGCCGGCAGAAGGATACGTCAGAAAAGCTGGCGATCACGTCTATGGCGCCGCTGGAAAACCCCGGTGTCACCCGTGTTGGTGAGTGCGCCATGTTAGAAATTGCCCAGCAGCAAAGGCCAACGTCACACAGATGATGCAAATAGTAGGGCATAACTGTGTGGAGAGTTGGCAGGAGCACCGTTGTGTACAGTTTTTAGGATGAAGTAGTAACCACCATTGTAAGTTGAACTGTCTGGGGAAAGTAATGTGCAATAAAGTGTCTGTCGCTAAAGGAACATGCGCTTAGACACTATTACAGTTGGTATGCAGTATGGTAATGGGCCCTTACCAAATTACGAAAAGGAGAAGTGCTCCAAGGGCAAGTGGCGTCAGAAGCCCAGCACCTTACCGGGCTAGAGAGGAGACAATATTACAGTAAAGCAATATGAGAGAGGAAAACCAGTTGGTTCAAAGGCCAGTGTCATACAGAGACTTACTGTGCAAAATTATGGGTTTGAAAACCAAGGTTATTACTTATAATTCTGCTTGGGTGCCGGCTCAAAAGCACCTATCCCGTCTGAAGCCTGCCCGTATGTGAACAGGACGGGACGCGGGGAGCCCTGTTATACTCGCCATGATTGTTGCTGGGGCGGTCCCTCCTTCCGGAAAGCTGAGTCACGGGATAGCATGTGTGCATGTGCCTGTGTCTAGTGTAAAGTGCTAGAGGCAGTGCGCATGTGTAGGGGAGGTCCATACTATTCCATGATCTGTGAGCGAGCGTGCATTTACTGTTGTCATGGGTTACTGACGCTAAAGTTTTTGACACTGTCGGAAAGAGAAGAGAAGAAGATGGTAGACCAGGAGAGTTTCCCCCAAATGCACAAGACGCAAAGTGTGATGCATGCGGGTGTCAAACAAGGCAAAATGCCCATTGCATGGTTATTGTCACTCAGTCCTCTGATAACACAGAAACTTCTAACTTTTAGCTGAGACGTGAACTATGTCCTACAGCAAGTTCTTGGGCATCCCACACTGGTGAGACCTCAGAGATTCTCTGCTATTATAGGAATGTTGGGGTACGGGGGATCTGTGTCTAAGGTGGTACATGGAATAGATTTAGCGGTATCAGAGGGGGTGGTCTTCTCCGATTGCCCTAACAGTACCTAGGTGTGGTCAAGTACAGGGACTGGAGGTAGTAGGGACCCCGAGTCTCTGCAAGTATGTGAAAGTGCGAGAGATCACAGCCTTGTGTTGTGCATGGTACAGATCTGACAGTGGCATGGGGATTAAGTCCTCTCAGGTCGCCCGAGCAAAAGGCCTATATGTGACCGGGGGAGGAGACCAGTGGTTATTTCGGCATCCAAAAGGTGGTAGCTCAGATTAGTAAGCAGGGGAGGAAACTTTGTTAATAGTTCAGCCCATGGTATCTCGTCATTTAGGCCTCGTAGGTGGGTTTGCAGACGGTGGACCCATCGTTGTTCACGGCGTAGGAGTGAGATGTTGCTCCACATCTGGTTGGCTTTGAGAATTGTCCATTGTAAATCATCACAGGAGTGTCTCTTTTCAATGAAATGGTTAGTCATTTTGGTTGCCGTCTGGCCGCATCTGATCGTGCTCTTGTGTTCACTAATCCTGACCTTTGCTGATCGGGTAGTCATGACAATGCATCTCAGTGAGCAAGGGTGGGTAATCATGTACACACAATTTCTGGTGTTACAATTCATGTGTGTACACTGTTCCCACGAGAAATCATCAGGTTGTAGTTTCTTAGAGTGTAGGGTAGAAGAGTAGGCACCGCAATTCCCGCAAGGGTAGTGTCCTGACACTGGAGGCAAATTCCACAGGGTGGTGTCCTGGGGTTTCTTCTTTGGTCTTGGCCGTATATGGTCCCATAGATTTGTGGTGCATTTGAAAGCGAACCATGGGTGTTCAATCTTGAGTGTACCTGTGTTGAGGATCTGCCAACTGTGTTGGATAATATTTGTTATCTTGTTAGACAGAGGAGTGAAGGTCGTTACGCATGTTATAGCGTTGTTCGTCTGTGGGACCCTCGACCGAGTAGCCCCTGGCGATGGTTATTCCTGGCGCGTTTTTTCGCCTTGCGGATAACATCTCTGGGGTAATCTCTTTCATGTAGTTTATCGGTGAGCGAGTTGGCTTGTTTGTCGAACTCATTGATGTTGCTGCAATTACGCCGTAACCTCAGGAACTGGCCATAGGGTACATTTTCTTTGAGGGCCTTAGGATGATGACTCTTGAAACTTAGAAGGCTGTTGCAGTCTGTAGCCTTCCTGTAGGTCTTCGTGTGGAGATGTCCTTCTTCCAGGGTGATGAGTAGGTCCAGGAAGGGGATGGTCTTGTCACTGGATGTCCTTGTGAATTGTAAATGGGGATTTAACAAATTGATCCAATCATGAAACTCGGCGCTGGTCTCCTCCGTTCCTCTCCAAAGGATAAGAACGTCGTCAATGTACCTCTTCCAGGTGATAAGGTATTCTGGAACGGGTTGGTATCCGTGAAGATGTGAATGGCCTCAAAATGCGACATGTACAGCCCTGCCAGACTGGGCGCGAAGGGACTACCCATCGAGGTTTCCTGTACCTGATGGTAGGTGGTGGTCTGTACACGAAAAAGTTGTTTTTGAGTGCGAGGGTGATGATGTACATGATGAAGTCAGCCAGAGTATTGGTGGGAAGGTCCGCTTCATGTAGTAGATTGCCCACTACCTCGATGGTGGCATCTTGGGGGATGTCTGTGTACAGTGCCTCCACATCGAGTGTCAGGAGGAGGTCAATCTCCTCGATGTTATTTTCATTGATCTCCTGGATAAGGTTGAGCACTTCCCGTGTATCCTTGAGGTATGCTGGTGTGGCCTGGACCCTATGAGCATAGGAAGAAGTCACCAAATTGGCTGAGAGGTTCCAGTAGGGAGTCTATGCCTGATACAATCGGGCGGCCAGGTGGATGGGTTACTGACGCTGAAGAGAAGAAGAGGGTAGACCTGGAGAGTCTGTGAGACAATCAAGTACATTATCGTTAGGTCGAGTAGAATATTAAAGTTACTAGACCTGCAGGATTAGTAACAATTTTATGATTTTTCGAGCCCTGCCACACTACTTCAATCAATATCGAAAAACGCCCACAGGGCAGGAGTCCGGTGGCAAAGCGAAAAGCAGGGATTTAAAGCATGCATGATGTTGTTGTCCATTAGTTTTTGAGTAGCGCATGGTTCATCGACACAGCTCATTTTTTTGTTGTTGCAAATATTGGAAGTTAAAAAAACAGTAATATTACGATGCTACATTCTCTCAGGAAAAACTGGGCTGAATAAAAGGCCTTTTCTGCAGAATTTGGTTTATCTATCACTTTACTGCCAGCAAGGAGTGATATACTTCAGTCAGGCACAGCGGTACAAGAGTCTGGTAAAACGACGTTATCACAAGAATCATAGTATTTATTTAATCAAACCAATCAGAGAATGAGTTGTTTTAAAAACTGTCTGAGTAGTGTCCAATCCGGTCTGAAGCAGATAGATCATAAAGGCAACAGTTTAGCAGGTGCATCAATTAAGAAAGTGTACCTCAACAACAAGGCATAAAGAGGAACGGAAAAACTGAGGTGTGTGGAAATGATTACCTCTAAAAGTAATAAGATAACTCAAAGGAAACCCTCTCCAAGCTTTCCATTCCCCATTCCATTCAACTCCTGCTCTGAACCCCTTAGCTGTAGAGGCTTTCCCACGACCAGTGGTAAGCCCTTTCTTTCACGCTTGGGGCAATTTGTGCTTAGGACTTCATAACTCGTTTTCCACAAAAGGTATTCAGACCAAATTAGCTTCCTTTTCTACAAGCATCCTGGGGATACTAAAGGTACGGTTTGTGGATTCCCATTAAAGGAACCAGAAAATGGCAAAACTATGGCTAATTTTGCATGGAGAATTTTGCAAAACAAATTGGAAAAGGTGGGGAGCAAGGAAGGGTATTGTTTTCTAAAAATATCAGCAACAAAAGATTTGCTGTGCTAGTATCAAAGTCTTCGAGTTCAATAACCACAGTTTTACCACAGTTTTTTCACTTTACTCAGCTGAAGTCCATTTTGCAAAATTATTTTATTTCTACCTACTTGCACTGTATGGTGGAAACCGGTGTGAAACCCATGAGTATTCTGGGAAAGCTGTACATTTCTGATAAGTACACAACATTCTGAATTCAGCAAGAGGCAATTTGTGTGCATTCCTGAATGTTTTCCCAAAGAAACTTATCACTGAAATTTAAAAAATATGAAAATGAGGTGGAAAATATAGCCAGAGTCCTCCACAACCCCGGCCCCCAATACCTCAACGGGAGAATCTCCCTCGCCGTAACCCTGCGCATCCGCAGAGCCAGAACAGGTGGAAGAGCCATCTCCTACATCGCAGCCAAGACCTGGAACGAGCTCCTGATTGACATCAGACGCGGCCCCTCACTGAACATCTTCAGGAAGACAGTCAAGACATGGCTCTTTGACTGAACAGAGTTGCTTACACCCCCTCCCCCAGAGCCTTTAGACCATCACGGGTACATGGTGCGCTTACAATTCCCCGGATTGATTTTGATCTATATTTTTTGTCACAGCAGCTGATTTACAAAAGCTATATACCATTACATCAGACAGACCCTCCTGGTCACAGGGATATTTAGGGATTCTAGGTTCTCCAAGAACACACACTACCCAGAGCCAACAACTGAGGTGTAGCTTATAATGAATGTCTTTATTGTGTACAGACCATATAGCAATCTATATGGTCAAATATAATGAATGAATAACGGGAATGAAGGAATTAAATGTATCAGATTATTTTTGAATTGCAATTTTAATCAGAAATGTTCACCCTAGTTGTTTGGGTTATGAAACGCGTTGCACATTTTGACCTTTCAGAAAAGGTCTCGCATGAACTTGAATATCTAAGAGACTGCGTTCAAACAATTTCAAGATCACCGGTTACATGCATGTTGATGTCACCTTTCACTTTTTTTTAAGTTCTATTTTAATCTGGGCCATTTTTATCGCTTCTCTGGTTTAATTCATGTTACACATGACGGATCGCGTTTTTTTTTCACTGGGAAATGCAAATTTAAATTTTTTGCGTATATACTTATGAGTAACTGGTGTGCTTCTGCTTCATTATTTTCAGATGCATATTACCCTGACAAAGGGCTACCATTGCCCGAAATGCATCGGATTTGCATCAATAGGATTTACCAAAGTCATTGTTATAATACTCAATGAGATGAATTCTTGATTTTGATTGATCAACCACAACGAATGAATAAAACTGCAATTTCAATTTTGGATTATTATTGACTAACTCGGTTTACCCCATCTCTTTGGCCATCTTGCTGTACATTCAGGGGACGTTACACCTGGGGGGACGCTTTGTTTTCTAATGTTAAACATACTGTCATTCAAGAAGTCAAAGAACTTCATTAATCCTGGTTGATTCCCTGTCCATATCATTAAGCAGTCGTCAATGTATCTACCCCAATAGTAGATGTTATCAATCCATCAGAGCTGCAGAAAAGCACAGTCTCGAATCAGCCCATCAACAGGTTGGCAAAAGATGGCGCAAATCTGGAGCCCATTGCGGTTCCGCATGACTGCTAATACCATTCTCCATTAAATATAGAAAGACTTTATTATTCAAAATCAAGTGTGACATGTTGAACAACATTTCTGAATAGGCCATATCCTCAACTTGCCTCTTGTCTAAAAAATCTCTCAGTGCCCCAAGACCATCACAGTGCAAAATATTTGTATACAGGGATACCATATCTATGGACACAAGCATCATATATGGTCCCCACTTTACATCAGCTAATATAGTGAGTATATGTTTGGTATCTCTTATGTAGGACGATAAATTTGATATAAACGGTCTGAGGAAGATATCAACAAATTCAGAAAGTTTCTCTGTTGGACCGCCTATCCCTGATAATATGGGTATACCAGGTGGAAATGTTACGTTTATATGTACTTTCGGTATGGTATAAATGCACGGGTGCCTGGGGAGTTAAATAGTCAAGTAATGATGTTCATCACAATTAAGTAAACCTAAACTCTGCCAATCCTTGAGATGGCCCTTGATTTGTTTAGTTATATCCTGGATCGGATTATGGTTAAATTTCTGGTAGCATCTACTGTCTCTCAGCTGTGTTTGAATCTCATTGTCATATTCCAATCGGTCCATAACCACCATACAGCCACCCTTATCTGCCGCCCTAATAATTATGTCACGGTCAGAGGAAATTACCTTTAAAGCTTCCTTTTCTCGTTATGTAAGATGGCTCATAATGTGAGTATCCTTACCTTGTAATTTGGCACCCCATTTGTCAATATTAGTAATTACCACTTTCTGATATAGGTCTGACCTATTACCACTTGATAGTTACGGTGTCCACTTGGATTTTTTTAAACAACTATCTTCACTCAGGTCAGAACTAACCTCCAAGTCTCTAAGTACCCTGTGAATCGTAAAAGGGTCATCTTCATTCTCAGCTATGGACAGTAACAGTGTCAAATCCTTAGCATCATGAATAGAAAACCTAGACACCTGGGGAAGTGGATCCACCTACTTTTTCTTACCCACAATACGCCCCAAAACGCAACATAGAGACATCAACATTTTCAGTTAATAAATTCACGGATTTGACAATGTTTGGGGGAGTGCGGGTATTTGGGCCCAGGCTCTGCTTCCACCCAGGAAAACCACCCACCCCTTGTATGTATCCCATGACGTATTCTTTTCCACAATGCCTTGCAAACTTAAAACTTTGCCTGAAATCAAACATTTTCTTCACATTTCTGTGATAGAATCTACAGAGATCCACACAATTTCTACCACCTATCATTCCCACACTTGTCAAGTCTCACATTGTCCATGGTTTGATCCATTCCTGTTACAAGCACTGGGTAAGTCACTGCAGTGTTGAAGCGTTTTTATTGAGAAAAGCGTGATGTTTGCAGGGGATTTAGAATATGAAAACTGTTGGAAACAGCCCACCTCCACTCCGCAGGGTGGTGGTGGACTCCCCGAACACACTGTGGTAGCTTGGCTCGAGTGGTCAGGAAACAGGCGCAGTGCTAAGCATACAATATACCCATACAATAACCATGCGTGCATCCGTTCCAAAAACGACTCTACACCGTAAAAATTATGAAAATATCCTTTCTTTATCTTTTTCTCTTAGTTGCTGATTGGGAAAATAAATAACAATCACAATATACAAATTCTTAAATAGAGCAGGTCAAATAAATATTTGCTGTTTGCTGAAATAAATAGGGGTGATCATAAATAACAGGGCATAAATACAAGTGCAATATATACAGACAATTAAATACTTTGAGGTAATAAATACTGTACCAATAAATACTGTACCAATAAATACTGTACACCAACAAGTCCTGTGGACCTATAATTACAGTGCAGCATTAAATAGATAAGAACTTAATAAATACAGTTTCCTCAATAAATAATTAGAAGTATACAGTAGCACTCATGAATCAGATGACACTTCAATACTTAAGGGCTGATTTGGCCCAGGCACAGCTTGTAGGGTGTGGAAGGCTTGGGGGGTCCTACTCCCTGGCTGAGGCAAAGGCTGAAGCCTAAACTGAGGTAGATCAAAGGGGGGAATTCCAATGCCCTGGCTTTCCTCTCCACACAACCTCTCTAGGTTAGTCCCAGTTCACCCCAGGCACAGTCAGGTGGGTTTCAGCACCTCCCTAGCCCCTTAGAGCAGTCTCTCAGGTCTCCACAGGGCCTTAGGCGCCCTCTACTCCACTTACTGCCCTTTTTCTGATGTTCCGACGCCGCTGGAGTCGTGTCGACGCCGTGAGGCGGTTCCGGTTCGGTCTCGGCGGCCTCGGCACAATGTCAGTTCTTTGACGACGCCGGCAGGCGGTTCCGGTCCGATGTCGGTGGCCTCGGTTCGATCTCGACCTCCGATTCGACGGCGTCGGGCAGTCTCTTCACGATGTCGACTTCGGGCGGCTCCGGTCCGATGGCGCTCTCGGCTCCGATGACGTCGGCCGGCCTGGCCTCGCTGTCGACTTCCGGCGACTCCGGGGTGCGATCCTCACCCCCGACCTCCGGTGTTCCTCCTCACAGGTTCCGGGCGACTCCGGAGTGCGATCCTCACTCCCGACCTCCGGTGCTCCTCTACCTCGGTCTCCGACGACTCCGGAGGGCGGACTTCACTCCTCCGATGACGCCGCTCGCTCGACCTCGGTTCACTTCCTTCTCGACCTTTGGTATTCCTCTCGACCTCCGCCGGCGCCCTCTTACGACCTCAGGCGGCTCCGGGTACGACGTCTGCTACCTCAGTCAGCGCCGCTTCTCCTCCTCGGGCTCCAGGTCTTCGGCTACTCGACGCCAGGCTCCAGGGAAACCAGTTCTCAGGTCAGAATCTTACTGCTTTCTTGGTTCTAAGGCCTGTTCCTGCTGTCCAGGTCCTTAGGATGGTTTTCTTCTGACTTCTTCCCACACAGGGCTATAGGCTGGGATCCATCAGTAGGGACAAGTATCAAGGGTGGGTTTATGGACCCCACTCCAGGCACAAGTTTCCACCCCTGCTGCTTCACTCCTTCCTCCTTCACTGTTGTGCTCCTCTCCCTTCACCAGTCAGGTGCCAACTGCCAACTCCAACTGCCAACTGCCTCTCTTATCCTCCCAACATTCTAAACGGTCTCCAACTGTCACAGAGTTCTGGAGTGTTCTGGAAGGTGCTGGTAGGTTCCAGTGGATGCTGGTGATGTCACAGGTGGCCACCATTTTGTGCTCCAGGCCCTCAGACAGAAGTTTCAGGGTTAGCTAAAATGGCTCCCTGAATCTGTAGCAACACGAAAAATGAAAACAACTGAGGGAAAAAGGGCCAAGTCCTACATAACCCCCTTCCAGCCAAAAGCCAGGGTAGACCGATCAATGCCTTGATGGTCTTCCCTGCTTGGGGCGAGAAAAGGTGGACGCAGGCCCGCAACGGCAGGAGCACCCGCAAGTTCTCCTCCGCTCTGGAACCCAATGGCTCCCTAACAAACCTCCCTGGACCAACAAAACCACCCCACGGGGGCTCCCTAGCTAGTTGTGGCCAGGACCGGCCCCTGGGCCATCCAGATGTCTCTGGCCCGGGTGATCTCGCGGAGTGGGGGGCAGTAGCCCCAGGCCTGTAGTGCCCGTTGACCACTCCGGTCCTCCTCCTTGCAGTCCTAAACTGCCTCTGGTCCTTCTTCCTGGGGTTCACACCCTTAGGCTGACCAGCCTTCCGGGGCGAGGCTCTCCTCCCCCTAACTCTCCTTCTGGGGTTCCTCATCCTACCCTGCGAGGCACCCTCAGACCAACACTTCCTCCTCAGTCTAGGGCCTTGACCCCTCAACTGATCCTTCAACCTAGGGTCTAAACCCTTAGGCTGAGTCGGTGCCCGAGGCGAGACCTTCCTCCCTCTGCACCCCCTTCCAGATTTCAGCACCCTCCTAACGGGAAAAGTACCCCTGGAAGTCAATTTCGGGGGGACCCGGTTAACCGAGGCCCCACCCGCCAGGTCAGGCAACCCCTGAGCCTGGCATCCCAGCCCAGGACCTAAACCCTGAAACTGAGCCAACCCCAGAACCTCAGGCGCGCTGGTTACAGTCGCCCTGGGTCCTCCTGACACTAGGGGCTCCCCTGCCCTGGATGGCACTTCGGGACAGCCTAGGCTCCCAACCTGGGGCTCCCTTGCGGAACTCTCCAGGCCCTGAGACTTCGGTTGGGGCACCTCGGGACACCTCCCCGTCTCACGCCTTCCTACAGATAGGTCGTGAGGCCCTACAACCCTCTCTCCCAGGGACCTAGCTGGGCTATCTGCCACTTCTCTCACCTCGCTGGGTTGGAAGATCCCTGCACTACCCCCTTCAGGTTCACACCCCAATGCCTCCTCAGACACCCTGGTGATGTCTTCCTGGGGTAAATATACTTCTAGCTCCTGTGAAGCTTCTGGTATGCTGCCACCAGTGTCCTCGCTGGACACACTCATCTGGAGGGCACGCAGCTTCATCTCCTTCATCCAAAGCTCGTGCGCCATCCTTTTCTCCTCCATCTCTTTCTCCAGCCTTGCTAAGTCCCATGTGAGCTGTCTTTCCTCCCTCCGGTCTGTTAACTTCCTGACTTGGGCCACAGTGTACGTTTTTAAATCTTCTAGTACAAACTCCATCTTGCCCACTCAGGTTAGAGGACAGGTTTTGTGCAGTAACAATGTAGGGTGGTACCTTTAATAATACCTCCTCCCACCACCAGAGTAAATTTGGAAAAAACAAAAACCCACAATTAGGAAGGCCGCTTTGAGAAAACTCCCGGTGTAGGCCTATGGACTACCCACAGTTATTGTTGAGTATATGTAGGCACAGCTCTATCCCACCACTGAACACCAATTTATGTTGGAAACAGCCCACCTCCACTCCGCAGGGTGGTGGTGGACTCCCCGAACACACTGTGGTAGCTTGGCTCGAGTGGTCAGGAAACAGGCGCAGTGCTAAGCATACAATATACCCATACAATAACCATGCGTGCATCCGTTCCAAAAACGACTCTACACCGTAAAAATTATGAAAATATCCTTTCTTTATCTTTTTCTCTTAGTTGCTGATTGGGAAAATAAATAACAATCACAATATACAAATTCTTAAATAGAGCAGGTCAAATAAATATTTGCTGTTTGCTGAAATAAATAGGGGTGATCATAAATAACAGGGCATAAATACAAGTGCAATATATACAGACAATTAAATACTTTGAGGTAATAAATACTGTACCAATAAATACTGTACCAATAAATACTGTACACCAACAAGTCCTGTGGACCTATAATTACAGTGCAGCATTAAATAGATAAGAACTTAATAAATACAGTTTCCTCAATAAATAATTAGAAGTATACAGTAGCACTCATGAATCAGATGACACTTCAATACTTAAGGGCTGATTTGGCCCAGGCACAGCTTGTAGGGTGTGGAAGGCTTGGGGGGTCCTACTCCCTGGCTGAGGCAAAGGCTGAAGCCTAAACTGAGGTAGATCAAAGGGGGGAATTCCAATGCCCTGGCTTTCCTCTCCACACAACCTCTCTAGGTTAGTCCCAGTTCACCCCAGGCACAGTCAGGTGGGTTTCAGCACCTCCCTAGCCCCTTAGAGCAGTCTCTCAGGTCTCCACAGGGCCTTAGGCGCCCTCTACTCCACTTACTGCCCTTTTTCTGATGTTCCGACGCCGCTGGAGTCGTGTCGACGCCGTGAGGCGGTTCCGGTTCGGTCTCGGCGGCCTCGGCACAATGTCAGTTCTTTGACGACGCCGGCAGGCGGTTCCGGTCCGATGTCGGTGGCCTCGGTTCGATCTCGACCTCCGATTCGACGGCGTCGGGCAGTCTCTTCACGATGTCGACTTCGGGCGGCTCCGGTCCGATGGCGCTCTCGGCTCCGATGACGTCGGCCGGCCTGGCCTCGCTGTCGACTTCCGGCGACTCCGGGGTGCGATCCTCACCCCCGACCTCCGGTGTTCCTCCTCACAGGTTCCGGGCGACTCCGGAGTGCGATCCTCACTCCCGACCTCCAGTGCTCCTCTACCTCGGTCTCCGACGACTCCGGAGGGCGGACTTCACTCCTCCGATGACGCCGCTCGCTCGACCTCGGTTCACTTCCTTCTCGACCTTTGGTATTCCTCTCGACCTCCGCCGGCGCCCTCTTACGACCTCAGGCGGCTCCGGGTACGACGTCTGCTACCTCAGTCAGCGCCGCTTCTCCTCCTCGGGCTCCAGGTCTTCGGCTACTCGACGCCAGGCTCCAGGGAAACCAGTTCTCAGGTCAGAATCTTACTGCTTTCTTGGTTCTAAGGCCTGTTCCTGCTGTCCAGGTCCTTAGGATGGTTTTCTTCTGACTTCTTCCCACACAGGGCTATAGGCTGGGATCCATCAGTAGGGACAAGTATCAAGGGTGGGTTTATGGACCCCACTCCAGGCACAAGTTTCCACCCCTGCTGCTTCACTCCTTCCTCCTTCACTGTTGTGCTCCTCTCCCTTCACCAGTCAGGTGCCAACTGCCAACTCCAACTGCCAACTGCCTCTCTTATCCTCCCAACATTCTAAACGGTCTCCAACTGTCACAGAGTTCTGGAGTGTTCTGGAAGGTGCTGGTAGGTTCCAGTGGATGCTGGTGATGTCACAGGTGGCCACCATTTTGTGCTCCAGGCCCTCAGACAGAAGTTTCAGGGTTAGCTAAAATGGCTCCCTGAATCTGTAGCAACACGAAAAATGAAAACAACTGAGGGAAAAAGGGCCAAGTCCTACAAAAACATTATGGGATCCACACAAAGCACACTGCCCTGAACTCCCCTGTTTTCAGTTTTCCAGATACGTCAGCTTTTTGTCTGGTTTTCCTGGGTCGCAGCCAAGCCAGAGATCATATACCACAGGTACAACTCTTGCTGATGCCTCTACATTCCATTTCCGGGCTTTTCGTGTTACGAGCGTTTAGCCAAGCCACACAAATTGTGGAGCATTTTTATCTGGAGAAGTGTGGGAACACTAGCAGGGAAGTTCTTTGAGGATTCCTGCAGCTTTCGAATGTTTCCATCACAGAAATGTGAGGAAAGGGCACATTTTTAGATAAACATTGAAGTTCGCAAGACGTTGGTAAGAAATCATCATAGAATCCATGTAAGGCACAATACCCTGGATTCTGTTGGGTGTCTTGATTTCAGAAAATTGTGTGTTGAGCAGGTTTCCCTTGGTAGCAGCAGAGAAAAGGCCCTAACAGTTCAGCCATTCAGCATGGCAAGTAGGAGAAAATTTGGAGTTAACCCCACTCTGCCGGTCCATATGCCAAAACCACACCCAAAATAATCCAGATATCCTCTTGCTTACCAAAGGGATCGAAATTCTCTGGGAGTAGGGAAAAACTGTTTGGGCTGTAAGGATGGAACCAACAGCAGGGCAGCCCAAAAACACTTTTTTTTCTAAAACTAAAAAGATCCCTAGTATCAAGAGGTCAGTTTGCCCCACCGATTCCGTCAAACAACTGGGGGGGGGGGGGGGTGGTGGGGGTATGGGGGTGGTATTCCGAAAGAAAAGATTGGTGGGCTTGTTGTGGGGAGGGGCTACTTTTAGTCCATTTCCCTTAGTGCTCTAGTGGGGTTTCTATCCCTTGGAGGGAGACAGATTTGAGCTAAACACCACCCTATCCTCGCCCCACAAGGTGAAAGACTGATGTGCCCAGGTGGGGGGCAGGGAGCGCACAGGCAGAGAAGGGCAGCTTTTATTGCTATAGTCCCTAGTGGTCTGGAGGAGTGGATCCCTTGGCATTATTATCATATTAATTCTTTTCAGCTACCTCTCTTTTTTTAATTACTTATATTATTTGTATATAAGTGATGAATATGAAACACACATGAAGTTAGTTTGGAGGATGTCGAGGGATTGTTCTCCAAACCTAAGAGGTTAATAGTGTGACAAGTGATTTCTGCCCTTTTCCATGCAAACTGTATCTTTGGCTGCCATTTACTGGCAAGGCTTCGGGGAGGCTCCAACGGGCATTGGCTCCTTCAGTGAGGATCATTTTCCTCCCTACAATAATGGGGTCTACCATGTGCTCGCATTAAGATTTCTTTGGCAGGTACCCGACAAATGACATATGCTGGATCTCTCCTGCTATTTCGGAATATTGAAATTACTTTGGAAGCACTTTTGGGAGGCCCCATAGCACCTCCTTAGGGACCACCCAACATGTTTTGCAAATGGGATTGAACCCTTACAATTCAGACAACATAATCAATATTGATTATCTAGGCTATAACTATGGTTGTCTTTATGTCCTGATGAAGACCTGCATAGAAATTACCCTCATAGCGGAAGACGGGTCGAAACGTCGACAATCTTTTCTTTTGGCCTAGAATACAACTCACTGCCCTGTTAATATGTAGGATGATGCATTTCTGAATATATGGTATCATTCTCAAAAGAGGCCTGTCTCTGAAAGCGGAGCAAATGTGACAAGATAGCAAGATTTGGAGGCATCTTTAGTGTTCACAAAGTAAATAAGCAATAAAAATGCCTTCAAATCTTGTTAACTTATCACATTTGCTCACACAGGGCAAGTGCATTACAGTTAGGTTGAGTAGATTTTTGAAGTTACTAGACCTGCAGGTCTAGTGAGAATTGTTTTATTTTTCGAGCCCCGACATTGGTTCGATTAATCAATAAGTCAGTCCAACCTATGTTATATATAAAAATAGGGTATTTTTGTTTTTCATTTTTTCTTGATTCCTCGCTTATCTTTTTTTCATTCACAATGCACAGGAGCACTTCCTTTTCACTCTCTATCTGACAACCGTCTACTGTCAAAATGACTTATTGAATATGGGTTGTTCATAGAGATTATATAAACAAAGTTTTTTTTCTATCTGAAACGGTTGTCTTTGGTCTTTCTCTCTGCGATATTACTCGATGTACAGAATAACTTTCTAATGACCGTTTAGACTGAATGTTTTAGTCCTTTGTGCCTTTTGTGGGCATAAAAAGATATGTCAGGACCAACTGTTGTTTTGACTGAATTCATTCCCAGGTCCTGACGCTTTCTGGGATAAACCCATTAGTTTGTAAGGGGAGCAAACTCATGTAGGCATGTCTAAATAAGAAATTACGAAAGCATTTTTTTCATTGAAAATTAGATGTAAAATTTCAGTATGCAGGCAGGTGGCTTGGTGTCAATTCAACTAAACATTAAAGCACTCTGGATAGGTTTGCACTTGGTAGCATCAGTGTGGCGGTCCAGAAACATATGTCCTTTGGTTATGATCCTACCTGTACCTAGTAGAGTGAACCTGTTCACCTTGTGCTATGTGGGCATTTCTTGTTCTTTGAGTGTAAACTTCCATATATCAATACAGAAAGAACCATCAATGCCTGGTGAGTGGTGCCCTGGCATCTGTGAATACTAAGATAGAAGCACTGGATACAAAAATTATGGATATGTTGATTGCGGTTTTTATCAGACAGAAACCTCAGGTAAAATAACTTGAACCGCTGCAGGAGTAAGGTGAAAGGATGCATGAGTATCAAAGTTAAGAAATAAAGCTTTGCATAACTTGACTACCATGTTCATGTGTTACTCTTTTTGACTCTGTTGCCCCAAAATGTGGCTGCTGAGTAACAGGAGTATATGCATGGCCTTGTGTGCTACTCAGTGCTGCTGCACTGCAGCAGGATTTCCTGCAAGCTAGCACACAGCATTTTGCTATGCTGATTGGAAAAGGAGTCAGTAGTAGGACTGTATGGTGAGGGCAACCACACAGAAGCCAGTACTCTGTCACACAGAGCTGGGATGGTGGGGTAACAGGGTCTTGCTGTCACGTTTTTCATTACCGTCGCTTTGCTCCCACCATCGTCTCTACTTACAGGCCGCAGCTTACAAAGAAAGGTACGACAAGAAAGGGAAATGGAGCAACAGTTTTGAAGGTTGGAGCAGCAAAGCCACAGGTGACTGAAGAGGACTTTTGCAGCAGGAGGATCTCAGAAGGCATTGAAATAAGGTTGGTAGAGATGGACCACTATATTGTCACATTAATCTGCTCTGTCCCAAGACAGACACCATGTAGACAAAACAGTCTTTTCCACTTTAGATTTCTGACTGAGGCTGCCATCTTAGAAACGGTCGGTCTTGATACTCAAATTGCAGTATGGCACTCTTGACTCTTAAAAGAGAGGTTTTTACATCACAATTTTTCATAGAGCGGGTACAAAAAGGAGCTCCCCCAAAATACTGCAAGATTGTGCCCCCTCACACAGCTGTGTGCAAATATATGAAGTAATAGAAAATACAAGCACTGCTTGCAGCTTCGAGTCACTTTGATGAGACAGTTAAGAGGATGTGCCTGCACCTGTTTATGTGCGGGTTACCCAAGCCTGCCACAGCCATGGCTGCAGCTGCAGAGCGGTGCTATGTGCAGTCAGTCAGGCGCCTCCAGCCACCTCAGCACTCATTTCAGCTGGGTCGTGGAGTCCCAGGATACATAGTGATGCTCCGGCAGAGGCCAAAAAGGTGACAAGGAGTGAAACCCAAGAGAGGCCGCTTGACAGCTCTGCCTGTGGTACTCGGGGGAGGAGAGAAGTGAGATTCAGGCCTCGTCAGCAAGCAGAGGAGTCACCGCAGAGGGCTCTTTATACCTACTATGAGGGGTTAACGCCAGCTGTAAAGATGCTCAAGTTCAGGGACACGCTCCCTCAGGGCCACATGCACCCCTAGGGGTCACGCTCCCTCAGGGTCACGCACACCCCTCAGGGACATACGGTCCCCTAAGGGACACATGCACCCCTCAGGGACATGCGCACCCCTCAGGGACACGCGCACCCCTCAGGGACACGCGCACCCCTCAGGGACACGCGCACCCCTCAGGGACATACGGTCCCCTAAGGAAAACATGCACCCCTCAGGGACAAGCGCACCCCTCAGGATCACGCGCACCCCTCAGGGTCACGCGCACCCCTCAGGGTCACGCGCACCCCTCAGGGTCACACACTTCCTCACACCCCTCACAGATACATGGACTCCTCAGGGACACGCGCACCCCTCAAGGTCCCACGCACCCCTAATGGTCATGCTCCCTCAGCGACAAGCGCACCCCTCAGGGACACAGTCTCCCTTAGGGTCACATGCTTCCTCACACCCCTCAGGGACACGCGCAACCCCCAGGGACACGCGCAACCCTCAGGGACACAGTCTCCCTTAGGGTCACATGCTTCCTCACACCCCTCAGGGACACGCGCAACCCTCAGGGACATGCGCAACCCTCAGGGACACCGTCTCCCTCAGGGTCACACGCACCCCTAAGGGACAAGCGCTCCAACCGTCGTAGACAGCGAGGAGCGGCCAGGAGTCTGACGGTTATTCCATGAATGTGGACGGTCTGAGACCCTCTCCCGCACGCCATGACAGCGTGACGCATGCAGACCCCTCCCGGGACGGCCCTGGCCTCACCTGAGCCCGCAGCACCTTCTCCTTGAGGTGGGAGCTGCGGCTGCACCGAGGCCGACAAAACGCCTGTGAGGTACGAGTGGTATGCACAGGGGATGCGACCGGACCAGCGTGCATCTACTTGTGACATTGTTCAAATGGAGCACGCGCATAAGAGACACCACTCGCTGGATCAGGCACAGATAATGCATGAATTAACGGGAATGCGCAGATAACACAGCGTGAATTAGCTGAGTACGTAAATGCGATTACGTAGAGAAGGCGTTTCTCCCTGATGTGCAAAAGTAGCACAAGTGAGCATGAGCAGATGAGAATAGAACTAATGAGCATTTGGAGCTTGTTAATTGTTTTCAACGTTTTCTTTGGCTGCTGAAAATATTGAAAGTAAGGAAAGAGAAGGGTAATCTGAAGCCTCTGGTCCTGTAATAGAGTGAAATAACAGGCTTAGGCTGTTAAAGCAGAGTAACTGCACATTACTTCCGAGGACAGAGGTCACTAGAGCGAGAGCAAATTCTGTCAGGGAACCGAGCTTTAGATTATGTTTCTCTTTACTTTACTGACATCCTTTCCGCATGATACTTCTGATTCAGACAGGGATGCTGAGAGATTCACCCGAGGTCCACGGAATGTGTTTGCTGCGCAGAGGTGGCACACTATGTGCAGGCAAACAGGAGGCAGGGGTTTGAGCGCGAGGTGTGCAATACTTTAAGGTCTGAATGTCCAAGACCTTCCTTACTAGGAAAGGTGACGGACACCCCGGAGCTAGATCCCAACATGGTGACCTACCTCAAAAAATTGGCGAAGGACCTAAAGAAAGGGTAAAACAGAGCATGGATGTGATACCAAGATACGTTATTAGATGTTTCGGGGCCCCTCACTAAGATTCTTGACGTGGCGGTCAGAGCAAAGGATTCAGACACATCCCTTGATCCAACAGAGATATTAAAGTGAGCTTAGAGATCTTTGTGTTTTCTAGGGATCACCAATTGTGCGTTATCCACCGAGCGCAGGAAATCGTTCCTAATGAGACTAATCGCCAATTGGTGGATATGGCCAGCAAGGAAGCGGGCACGATGGCTAATGGACTCTTGTTTCGCGATAAATTTGTCAAAAAGTTAGGAAGGTAGGTGGCCAACTTTAGCGCCTTGGAAATGGCCCAGGTTTCAATTAACAAGGTTTTTCACAGTGGCCTTTTTGTCAGGGCCGTGCGCTTCAGGGGTCGAGCGACCAGCCAAGGAAATTTCCAGGCCTTTAGAGGCTTCGACAACAGGGTTTTGGCAGCCCCACCCGATCGAATTTCTACCTCACCCGCAATAGGGGTGAGTGGGGCAAACAGAATCATGGCGGTTACAGAGGAGGAAATAACAACAATGCCGGTGACACCTCTTATACAGGGAAGCCTGGTTCAGGCCGGGAAGGTGTCGGTCGTAGGAAGAGTTGCATTGTTCATTCAAAATTGGGAGGCACTAACACATGACCCTTTGGTACAGGATTTTCAACTGGAGTTCTATTCCTCCCCAAAGCAACTGCGGAGACCTCAACCTCTTTGTTTCTCCCCGACAGAAAGCTCTTTCATAGACAGAGAAATTGTTTCCATATTAAAAAAGAAGCGATCGTGGAGTCGTCATCCCACCCTCATGGCTTGGTCAGCACAATTTTTCTAATGCCAAAGAAATATCAGGGACTCCGCCTAGTGTTAAATCTCAAAGAATTAAATTCCAATTCGCCATTTCAAAATGGAGGGCATACAGCTATTGAGGGACTCGTTATTAGAAAAAGACTGTCTCAATCTGAAAGACGTGTATTTGGCGGTTCTAATCTTCCCTCCTCATCGAAGGTTCCTCCAGTTTCAATGGCGTCATCGGTGGTTTGAATTTGTAACCATAACCTTCGGCCTTTCTTTCGGGAGAAGTGTGGCTCAATGATTAGAGCGGCAGACCCTGATGCAGAGGTCTAGCCCGGGACCAGGGTTCAATTCCCCACCTCGGTGGGTCTTGGGCTCAAAAATTCCACGGACCTGATAATTCTCGCCTCAGTGCCTATTCCAATCATGGAGTCCCACTCTGCAACTCTGGGCAATAGCTTGCTTAATCTCCACAACGGCCCCAACAACGCTAAGGATGCCTGGCCTCCACCTTGGGGGTGCCCAGGAGTGGACGCCTCACAGGGAAAGCCAGGATGGGTTCCACAGCGGTATTCGTACAAGCGCCTTGAGACCCTTGCGGGTGAGTAGTGCGCTATACAAGTATCAAATTTACAATTTTTCATCCCCCTTGGTGTTTTGCCAAGCTGCTCAAGCCAGTAGTACAATACCTGCGAGAGAGAGGAGTGAGGTTATTTATTTATCTGGATGATGTCCTGATCATGGTGCAGACCAGGGAAATAGTCCTACTCCATTTATTCTGGAAGATCTAACGCCTTCAGGACTTGGGCTTTGTCATCAACTCAGACAAGTCGATTATTTTTCCTACTCAATAGATGGAGTTCCTGGGGTTCCAAGTGGATCTCACTGCTGACAACTCCTACTACCTCTGAAAAAAAGGATTTCGATCAAGAAGGAATTGAGGCGGGCCTTTGCCTCTCAGACTATATCCTTGAGGATATTAGCTCACCTAGTAGGTCCGTTAGCCTCGTCCATCCAGGCGATTTTTTCGGGTCCACTGCATTACCGGACCCTACAACGACTGAAGATCATGCACTTGCGCAAGTGTCGGAGTTATTCAGAGCAAATCCTCCTTTCCTCCAAAGCCAGGACGAAAATATCCTGCTGGTTGAAGCACATGAATGTCCGGAATGGCAAGGCCATTTATGCTACGATTCTAGAAGTGGTGATAGAATCGGACGCCAGTCGCTGGGGAGCCCGATGCAGGTCAGTGGAGACGGGAGGCAGATGGTCTCTGAAGGAATTTAAATTGCACATAAATTGTCTGGAGCTGTTGGCGGGATCATTCGCAATCCGGCTCTTTCCCCACAGAAAACGTGTTGTTGTATCCTGCTACGGATTGACAATCTCTCGGCAGACTCTTGATTATATGGGGAGGGGTGCTTTGGAGAGCCCAATAAGTGGGGGAGCGCGGTGGGGCTACTTCTGAGATCCCACTGGGGGAGGGGCTGTTTCTGATATACCACTGAGTAAGGGTCTGCTTAAGAGATCGCACTGAGCGAGGGGCAGCTTCTGAAATCTCACTGAGTGGAAACATGTCACCATTTTGAAAGAGGGAGCTTCTGGGAGAAAAAAAGATCGGTTTGTTTTCTCCACTGGTTGGCATTATAGTGGAAGGAATATTTGTCTCGAGACAACTAAAACAGCCAATTTTAAGTTAAAACACTGGGCATCTTCCACCTCACTTGGATGTGTTGGCATATGTGTGAGTGAACCATGAATAAAGGGGTTGGAGAGAGCATAGGTTGAGAGAAGGACGGCATAGGTAGAGAGAGGGTGGGAGAACCAACAGATTCACAGTGAGAGCTGCCAGCACTGAGCCAAGGGTGTGGCTTAGATCTTAGCGCCCATGCACGAGCTGAGCCCTAAAAAGGTTTGCTATGTAAACCACAAAACAAACTTCGGGTAAAATATAACAAGGCTGCTTCAAAATTCATGAAAGAGTATTTCCTTACATTACAGCACTGCACCGAGAAGTACTTCTTAAAAGTCTTTGTTTTTAAACATAAACCATTAGTCCACTAAAGGTAAGACAGCTGTCATGTACACAGAGCAAAATTAAAATCTGTTTAATGAAGCAGAATTGGTTTTGTTGTTGTACAGCTTTAAAAGTGCTTTTAAACATGGTGATAATGAAATAAGGTAGTTTGGGTGAATTAAAATGTTTACCGACGATCACACTGTTTAATTGGGGAAGCCGCAATGTATCCGGGTTTTTTTGGTTTCACTTTGTACAAACCAGACAGGAATGAGCACCGGTTAGTGTTTCTTTATGCTAAGGCTTTGTTTTTACTTCTTTCAGAATGTTTTGCAGTTTTTATATACCGTGGACTCGCCCTGAAGGCCGTGGAGTGCTTTACATACCCCCCAGTGACCTCACACGAGGGCACGTGCAGTGTTTATAGAAGGGGCAGATTAAGGAATCTGCCTAGGATCACAAGGTGCTGCGCCGAGACTCGACCTGGTCTGCAGTTGGGGCCCTAACGCTCCATCCTGGGTAGAGGGGTGCAGGCAGACGTCACGTGAGAGCTCGGCTCGGTATGGGCTCGAGGTTCCAAAATGACCTCGAGCTCGGCCCGAACCGGGCTCGAGCTCTCAGTGCCTCGCCCAGCTGTAGGCAAATGAGAAACGTAGGATCTTGTGGACCCCTATACAGAGAGCATGGGCGATTTCGGGGGGCACCCACCTTCGCCGAGGCCTCCTTGGGTATCCGGCCCGCCCTGGCCCGAGGCAGCCACGGTTCATCCTCCGAGCAGTGGTTGCGGGCCTCCGAGCTCCTGCGGTCTGACTGGAGCGTACTGAGCATGCGCAAAGCTGATTTGCGCGTGCGCAATGGAGGAGCGCGGTCTTCTGCTTATGAGCAGCAAAGAGGTACTGATCACAAGAGCATGCGCAGTGCAACTTTCAAACAGATACACATACATGCCAACATTTCAGAAGAGCAAAGTGGGAGATTAAAAAAAAAAAATCGGGAGAATGGGGCCTTCAATCGGGTTTCTGTCATGTATGGACTTTGGAAGTGTGCTGCGCAGGATCGGACATTTGAAAGCAAATTCACGTGTTTTTTTTTTTTATCACCTTTCAGAAGCATGGAGCGCAATGGCAGGCAGAGAAAGAGGGGGATGCAAGAGTTGTGCACTGGCCTGGCAGGTTGTGGTCAGTGCATACACCCCCCTCCCTCCCCCGTCAGCCCGGGCTGAAACAGCCTCCGGGCACACACACAGCCGCCCCCCCCCCCCCTCCCAGTACTTCACAGGTGTTTAAAAGACCATTCGGTTGTTAATGGGGCTTTGTTGGTTTTTCACCCCTTCTAGAGCCCCTGCATTGCCATTCTGACTATTGCTGGAAGAATTAGCACGTTACACATTACCAAGCCCTGTCAGCTGAAACCCCGAGGAATCGGGTTTTTGCTTGCAGGAATCGGGAGGCGGGAGACTAGCCTTCAAATCGGTAGTCTCACGCCTGAATCGGGAGTGTTGGCATGTATGGATACAACATATACAGACTGTGAACAGTTTGATGATTTGCTGCCCTGTGCACCAGGCTTCTTACAGCTCTGCTGCCCTGTGCACAAGGATTCTTACAGGTCTTCTGCAATATACACAAGGTAGCACAAGGTTTGATGCAGGTCTTCCGCCCTGTGCATAAGGATTCTTACAGGTCTGCCCCGTGGCATATGGTGACTGGATGACAAACATCTACCTGAAACTCAACGCCGAGAAGACAGAAGTCCTCGTCCTTGGAACCACCCAATCAGCATGGGACAACACCTGATCGCCAACCGCCCTCAGGAGCCTGCCCACCCACCCCCGCAGACCACGGCAAGTACCTGGGTATCATCCTTGACTCATCACTCACCATGAACAGACAGGTCAACGCAGTCACATCCAGCTGCTTCAACACCCTCGGCATACTCCGCAAGACCTTCAAATGTGTCCCCCCGGAGTCAAGGAAGACAGTCACCCACGCACTCATCACCAGCAGACTGGACTATGGAAACACACTCTACGCTGGCATCAACAAGTCCCTACTTCGCAAACTCCAGACCATACAGAACACCGCTGCCACACTCATCCTTGGCATCCCCCAACGAGAACACATCAGCCAACATCTACGAAGACTCCACTGGCTCCCGTTGAAGAAAAGAGTCACTTACAAAATCCTCACCCACGCCTACAAATGCCTACACAACAACGGACCGGAATACCTCAACGACAGAGTCAAATTCCACGTACCCAAAAGAAGTCTGTTTCTCCAACCTCGCACTAGCCGAAACCCCGCTCATCCACAGAGCCAGAGTAGGCGGAAGATCCTTCTCCCACATTGCAGCCAAGACATGCTACCAGCAGACCTCAGACGTGCCCCCTCCCTGAACACCTTCAGAAAGACCCTCAAGACCTGGATCTTCAGCTAAGCAAAACCTGTGTACCCCACCCCCCCCAGCGCCTTGAGACCCCCACGGGTGAGTAGCGCGCTTACAATTCCCCTGATTTATTATGGTGGCACAAAGTTTGTTATAGGTCTGCTGCCCTGGGCCCAAGGTTTGTTACAGGTGCGCAATGCCCATAGGGCTCAAAGGGCTTCAGAACCCCCCTCCCAGTCGTGTGTGTCAGCCCGGGCTAAGACAGCTTCTCCACACACACACACACACACACAGACAGTTCTTGAGCTGCTGTGGGCTGGCTGGTCTGGCGTCTTATCGCAGTGTCACCCGAGTATTCCTTAGGTCTTTAAAGGACCATTTACTTGATAACGAAACTTTGTTGTTTTTTCACCCGTTCCTAGAGCCCCTGCATCTCCACTCTGCCTATTCCTTAAAGCTGCAAATTACTTTTGCTGCCACAGTGTGAGAATGCATTTCCTTAAAAGCAACCTTAGGCTTTGTTGTTTGCAGTTTTCTACAGCTCGAAATCCACCCAAAGGTATTGAGGCACTTTTCCATGAGCTCCAGTAATATTATACCAGGACACATTGCTATAAGTTTTGCCTCCTCCAACCCCTCCGAAATGTGCCTCTAGTTGCGCCCCTGATATTCACAGGGCTTGTTACAGGTCTGCTGCCAAATGGCCAAATGGACCTGGCACTGCTATAACGCTCAGTGGTATTGGGTAAGCCGTGGTGCCCGTTAGTTAGATTTATTGTAGAAAGGTGCTGGTTTCTGAGCGGGGAGCTTCGGCCATGCGAAGGAGGGCCGTGGGCTCAGTGGGCACCACGGCGCTGTTAGGAAACTATTGATGACCAAATTCTAGGGGAATGTAATAATTGAGACTAATATCCTGGATAAGATCACATTTGCGGTGCAATGCGCCCTTATTGTTGCATGCAAATTGTGGGGCGACAGGCACTCTGTGTCACGACTTCCCGATTCTCCTCAGGATCTGGGCGATGCTCAAAGGGGTCCAGCTCCTGACGTCCCCAAACTCTGATTCAAGACACTCCAGAGTGTTGAGGCTATCAGGCGAGGGAAAGGATAGGGTAGGAGCTGCGTGGGAAGGGACACCTGAAAAATAAAGAACATGCCATTAATAACTTCCCACAGGCTACCTACTCTCATAGAGTCTCACTAGTTCTCACTTCTACCTGCCAAGGTATCTCCCTGACGATAGTCCCTCTAACAGTACCAGTCTTCTCTCAGAGTTGGCAGTGCAAGCATCTGTACAGAAACCAACAATTGCGAAAGGTTAACACAGGAGTCCCTGACGATTCATTCCCACCACATCTTCACCATCTCACGTCCTCATACGTACCAAACTACCCTCCCCATGCTCTTTGTACACTGGAACTGAAGGACGAATTGGTATCAAATGAAAAGCCTCAAACGAACCCTTTCAGTCAGGGTTACTCTCTTCCACCCAATTGTCTTGTATGCTTCAACGGTGGATCCTGCTCCGCCTACGTGTTTACTGAGGGTTTCTAACATCCGTCCCTCAAACGAAAGTAATTGGCCGGCTCCACCCACATGGCTGCCAGATGGCCGCTAACAAAGAAAACAGCTATAACAATGAAAGTACCCCAAAACAGGTGCCTTGACTCCTGCCCAGGTCGTGGCCGCCGTGTGAACCTCCACGGCTTACCTGCCACTGGGGGTTGTCTTCGTATCTTGCTTCTCCCGCACCGAGGTTACGGCATCTCGAATCACTGTCTCATTCACCTTCTGTGCGCCGTGCAGCGCGTCACGAATCAACCCGGACTTGCTCCGATGAATCCTCCTGCGAACACCTGCCTTTAGCTCACGGCAGGACCGGGAATGGTTACACGAGTCTCAAGTCTCTCCTCCTACTCCGGAAGAGCGGAAAGTCGAGCCGCAGCAGCGCGAATGCCCTCTGCTGCTCCCAAGTTCCCGAATCACGAACAACGTCCTGACGCGTTGTTCGTGTCTATAAAGTCTTTAGCCCCTCCCCTCATCTGGGGTTGCTGGGACTTGTAGTTCCGCCTGATGTTACTCGGAACAACGTAGGCGCCCTGGCCCTCAAACCCTGACAGTACGCCCCCCTCCCCAGCGCCTCCTTGACCCTGGTTTCTCAGGATTGCGGGCATGAAACAGACGGACCGCCTGCGGGGCGTGTACGTTCGAGCTTGGCTCCCACGAGTGGTCTTCGGATGGGTACCCCTTCCAAGAGATCAGATACCACAATCTTCCTTGCCTGAACTTCGAGTCCAGAATGCGTTTCACTTCGTACTCCAGCTGGCCGTCCTTTACGATCGGAGGCGTAGATCGCCTCCTGACGTTCCTTGCTGGTTTCAGAAGGCCACAGTGAAATACGGGATGAATCCGTAAGGATGCCGACAGTTTCAACTGATACGCCACAGGGTTGATTCTCCGTACCACCGTGTAGGGTCCGATGTACCTCGGATGAAAGATGCTGCGCCACCGAAAGCGGATGTTTTTCGTGGAGAGCCATACTCGGTCCCCCACCCGGTACACCGGTCCTTCCTGCCTGTTGCGATCGGCCCATTTCTTGTACTGTTGCTTGGCTCGTAACAAGTTGGTCTGTAGTTTTTTATGGAGTCGTACGAGGCGGTCTACTTGCTCCTTCACCGCAGGCTGGTTTTGTACTTCTCTTGGAATGACCAAAGGCAGCGTTGAGGCATGAAAGCCATGATTGGCTCTGAACGGTGTTTCTTTAATAGAGCTGTGCTAGGTGTTATTGTACGACAGCTCTGCCAACCACAACAAAGAAACCCAAGATTCTGTCGCTTCTTCAGAAAAACAGCGCAAGTATTTCTTGAGAGTTTGATTTAGGCGCTCGGTCTGCCCATCAGTTTGTGTGTGAAAACTGGTGGACAGAGCGGCTTTCACTTGAAGGGCCTTGCACCATGTGCGCCAGAAGCTTGCCACAATTTGGGGCCCCCTGTCTGAAACTATAACCCGCGGCAGACCATGTAAACGTACCACCTGCGCCAAGAGCATCTGCGCAGTTTGCCCTGCTGTGGGAAGGTTCTTGCAAGGAATAAAATGTCCCATTTTAGTCAGGCTATCTACCACCACCAAGATGGCTGTAAATCCTTGATCCGAGGGTAGGCCGAGAACAAAATCCAAACTGATCGTGTGCCACGGTTGTGGTGGTGTGGGCAACGGCAGCAATGTCCCTTTCACCTTGCTGTGTTCTCCTTTTGCCCGAGCACAGGTCTCGCAGTGAGACACCCAACGTTTGACATCTGTGACTATACCATCCCACCAGAAATGTCTTTGCACCAACTGTAGCGTTTTCTGGTTTCCGGGGTGCCCGGCCAGCACCGTATTGTGACACCAATTGAAAGCCTGTATCCGTAGCTCCTGTGTGGGCAAAAACAACCTGTTTTTGTGAAGTGGTATTCCGTGTTTCAGAACCCTACAGGGGTCTTGCTCCACCCAGCGCTGCCACCGCATCGGGGATCGGCTGTCTTTGACCTGATCCATGAACTTCTCTGCTGTGGTCACACACAGGACCTTCTCAGGAGGTACTATAGCTTCCAGAGGTTGTTGCGGGGCTGCTTCGCTCTCTCCAATCCTCGATAGAGAGTCTGCTTTCCGATTATCTGAGCCTGGACGAAACGTCACCACAAACTCGTATTCCGCGAAAAATAACATCCATCTGAGCTGTCTCTGCGAGAGAAGCCTTGCCGTCTTCATATACTGCAGGTTCTTGTGGTCAGTGTATACGGTGACCGGATGATGGGCCCCCCATAAGTAGTGTCTCCACTCCTGGAAGGCTTTCTTGATAGTCAACAATTCTTTTTCTGCGACTGAGTAATTGAGTTCCGCAGGACCTAGTTTTTTCGACAAGAACGCCACCGGATGTAACTGTCCTGTAAGCTTGTCTCGTTGAGACAGCACCGCCCCTACCGCGACGTTGGAGGCATCTGCCTCTACAATGAATGGGACATCGGTTTGTGGGTGTCGCAAGATGGGAGCGGTACAGAATGCTTCTTTCAGATGGCTGAAGGCTTCCATGGCTTCGGGTGTCCAAAGAAATACGGCCCCCTTTCTCAATAACCTAGTGATGGGAGAAGCTAGTTGAGAAAAATGAGATATGAACCTCCGGTAATAATTAGAGAACCCAAGGAAGCACTGTACATCTCTCACACTGCGAGGCACCGGCTACTCCTGTACTGCTTTCACCTTTCTCTCAGCCATCCGAAAACCCCATGGACTCAGAATCACTCCCAGGAACTCAACTTCCTTCACTCCAAACTCGCACTTGCTAATCTTGCAATATAACCGCTGTTCTTGTAATTTTTGGAGAACCAGTCGGACATGACTCACATGTTGTTCGGGGGAGACCGAGAAAACCAAAATGTCATCGATATATACTATGACAAATCTGTCGATGTACTCCTTCAACACGTCGTTCAAGAAATATTGGAACGCCGCCGGGGCATTACAAAGCCCGAACGGCATCACCAGGTATTCGAAAAGACCGAATCTGGTTTTGAACGCGGTTTTCCATTCATCCCCCTGGTGGACTCGAACCAGATGATAGGCCCCTCTTAGATCGAGCCGGGTGTAAATGGTGGCCTCCTTCACCTGGTCCAGCAACACGGGGATGAGTGGCAACGGGTACCGATTTCTGACGGTGTTTTTATTCAACATGCGGTAATCGATGCACGTTCGAAGATCGCCGTTCGCCTTCGCAATAAAGAATAGAGGAGAAGCTGCGGGCGAGCGGGATGGGCGGATAAACCCCAAATCACAGAATTTATCTAAATACTCCCGCAGATGTTTGGTCTCGGGCTCGGATAAAGCATACACCCTACACGAGGGCAATGCCGCCCCATCCACCAAGTCTATCCTACAATCATATTCGCGATGGGGAGGCAGGGTCTCCGCTTCCTTTTCGCAAAAGACACCCTGATACCCGGCATATTCCGGCGGTAACTCGGTCTCTTTTTCGACTGCAGTGGCCACCTGCCAAATCTGTGCTAGGGCGGGCGTAGAAGAGACTGATACACTGTTCTTCATAGACTGCTCTATACAATCACTGGAGTCGAAACAAATAGTTTTGTTTCTCCAATCCATTGTCGGATTATGCCTCCATAACCACGGCATTCCCAATATAATCTCGTATTGAGGGGCTTGGATGATATTCAACCTGATCTCTTCCACATGATCCTGCATCTCGCCACGGAGAACCAATTCTACCTCCTCCGTCTGTTCGGTGATTGGACCAGAGGTCAGAGGCGTCCCATCCACCGCTAGCACCGTCTCCGGTTTGGTAACTGGGACCCTAACCAACCCCAACCGGTCTACCAACCCGACATCCATGAAGTTGCCCGTGGCTCCTGAATCGATCATTGCAAGAACCGGATGTGTGGCTGGGCCGGTCTTCAGGAGCATGTGCAGGACAATATGGGTTTCGGTCGTCTTTCTCCCACCCATCGCCAGCGACGGCAATCTCCACTCTGTGGCGATTACATCACTCTCTGACTTTTCGGTCGGAATTGTGCCTCCACTGGCAGTGATGGCCACCCTTTTTCCCACGAAACCTGTAGTTCTTTTCTTGGGATTCAGGGGACACTCCCTTACGTAATGTCCCTTCTTCCCGCAGTACATACAGAGTCCCAGGACTCTGCGACTGTCTCTCTCGGTTTTAGACAACGGGGGTTGAAGTGCTCCCACTTCCATAGGTTCAGGGCCAGAATCCCGAGCTACGTTCGGGGCACGGCTGTCCTGATCCCATCCGACTGCTGCCCTTTCGGCTTTTCTCCGATCCCCCCTCTCTCGGTGAGCCTGTGATCGAGGCGTAGCGTTAGATTGATTAAATCCGTGCAGGTCTTGGGTTGGGGGTCTATCTGTGCCAGCACGTCTTTAAGATCGTCCTTCAACCCCTGATAGTACAAGGCCATTCTTTTCTCTTCGGGCCACGCGGTCTCCCCCACTAGCCGATTAAACGTCGTCATATACGTGACCAAGTCTTTCTTGCCCTGGCGTAATTCTAGCAACTCTCAATCGGCACTGAGAGTGGTAGCCCTGCGGTCGAACACCCGTTCGAACTCCGTTCGAAAAGCGTTCCAGTCGGTCAGCAGTGGATCATCGTTTCTAACCAAAGGCACCGCCCAATTGGCGGTGTCCCCAGTTAGATACGATACAGCAAAAGCCACCCTAGAATGATTTGTAGGGAACGACGACGGACGACAGGAGAAGTGAAGCGTGATTTGCGTGAGGAAGGTCTGTATCTTTAATGGGTCGCCCGCATACCTCTCGGGACTAGCCAAAGGAATGGGCGGGGGTACAGTTACCTGAATTTGTGGTGGTCCTGCAACCACATCAAAAGGGTTCCTAGCTTGTCTATCCACCCTCTCCCGTAAAGCTGCTGTCTCAGCACGAGACGCAACCAACTCTTGTTGTACTGCCGCTAGGGCTTGTATCACATCCTCTAACGTTGCCATCTTTGCGAATGGCCCAGACCGGGAGGAGATGATATCTTGGGTTCGTGATTCTGTCACGACTTCCGGATTCTCCTCAGGATCTGGGCGATGCTCAAAGGCGCCCACCTCCTGACGTCCCCAAACTCTGATTCAAGACACTCCAGAGTGTTGAGGCAATCAGGCGAGGGAAAGGATAGGGTAGGAGCAGCGTGGGAAGGGACACCTGAAAAATAAAGAACATGCCATTAATAACTTCCCACAGGCTACCTACTCTCATAGAGTCTCACTAGTTCTCACTCCTACCTGCCAAGGTATCTCCCTGACGATAGTCCCTCTAACAGTACCAGTCTTCTCTCAGAGTTGGCAGTGCAAGCATCTGTACAGAAACCAACAATTGCGAAAGGTTAACACAGGAGTCCCTGACGATTCATTCCCACCACATCTTCACCCTCTCACGTCCTCATACGTACCAAACTACCCTCCCCATGCTCTTTGTACACTGGAACTGAAGGACGAATTGGTATCAAATGAAAAGCCTCAAACGAACCCTTTCAGTCAGGGTTACTCTCTTCCATCCAATTGTCTTGTATGCTTCAACGGTGGATCCTGCTCCGCCTACGTGTTTACTGAGGGTTTCTAACATCCGTCCCTCAAACGAAAGTAATTGGCCGGCTCCACCCACATGGCTGCCAGATGGCCGCTAACAAAGAAAACAGCTATAACACTGAAAGTACCCCAAAACAGGTGCCTTGACTCCTGCCCAGGTCGTGGCCGCCGTGCGAACCTCCACGGCTTACCTGCCACTGGGGGTTGACTTCGTATCTTGCTTCTCCCGCACCGAGGTTACGGCGTCTCGAATCACCGTCTCATTCACCTTCTGTGCGCCGTGCAGCGCGTCACGAATCAACCCGGACTTGCTCCGATGAATCCTCCTGCGAACACCTGCCTTTAGCTCACGGCAGGACCGGGAATGGTTACACGAGTCTCAAGTCTCTCCTCCTACTCCGGAAGAGCGGAAAGTCGAGCCGCAGCAGCGCGAATGCCCTCTGCTGCTCCCAAGTTCCAGAATCACGAACAACGTCCTGACGCGTTGTTCGTGTCTATAAAGTCTTTAGCCCCTCCCCTCATCTGGGGTTGCTGGGACTTGTAGTTCCGCCTGATGTTACTCGGAACAACGTAGGCGCCCTGGCCCTCAAACCCTGACACTCTGTGGTGTTTGGGTGGTGGGTAGTTCTGATCTCACTATGAAGGAACGCAGGGAGGCGGAATTATTGGGTTTGTTTAATTTATATCTGCTCTTCAATTTACTTGCTCCACTATGCACATTGTTGTTAGTCAGGGAGTTGCGTGACACGAGGTTCCAACATAGACAGGGCTCCGAGCATGGACGTTCTCTCCTATCTCATGATGCTCAAGACCCCATATTCCCCCCACTGGTACGATATTCATAGGCAGTAAGTCCATAGATCAGAATGTACCCACAGACCAAGCATAATATTTATATTATTTTTACTTTCATTTATTTATCAAAAATAGTTTTATGAATTTTGGTAGTGATGTCACTACTAATGTTCATTTTTTTATATAAGAACAAACACATTTTAAGTTCAACATTAACACAATATATAATTTAGAGCAGAAAAACACAATCATTATACCCGACGCGAAAAGCAATTAAACATGTAGACAATGCATACAGTACATTAATACATACAAAAGCACAGTAAGTTACCTAGAAGGGACAAAAAACGAAACAATATACCTTACAATATAACATACATAAAAGACAATAAATAAGACAAAAAAATCGCCGACGCGCGTTTCTGGGATCCCAAAATGTCCAATGAGCTCCTTCCTCAGGGCGCAGATAGCATAACAGTCTTAATGGAAATGGCCAAATAGATTACTTAAGACCGAATATTAATTTACATGTCGGGCTTCATTCATATAAAAGCTGTCGGTCTGTGGAGCACAAAAACGAAAAGTTTTTTTTAGACGATGAAAAAGTACACAGAAAACGAAAACTGTTGGAGCTACACTTCAATCCCAAGGAAAAACATAGAAAAAGGAAAAGAAAAGACCATTACCAAGGAATAGTGCCCAAGACAATATTGAGGTGATGTAATATTAGCAGTGTAGCATTCGTCATTTAACCGGAAAGCTTAGACAAAGAAAAATGAAAGAAAAAATAATAAAAAATAAAAGAAAGGAATTACTGAGGGTCGTACTTAGAGGAAACACTGTCTTGGCGGAACTTATTAGTCCCTGGTGTGAGTGTGGTTTCAACACCAATCACAAATACGTAAATTTCAGCTGGGAACTCAAGCAGGGAGGACCAAATCTAAAAAACAATAATAAAAAGAAGGGAATTCAATGTTGTGATGACAATATGTGGTCAGTAACCTATATCAATAAAGATGAGGAAAAAAGGAATCAGAGAATGAAGGACTGACTAGGGGGTAATGACCACCAAAGAATTAGATAGTCAGTCCAAAGTTTACTGATAGACAAGAAAAGACCAACAAGGCAGTACCTATGGCCAAACCCTTAATAACACCTAACCATGTGAAGTAATAAATATAACTTAAAATAGTAGAAAATACAAATATATTGTGTTAATGTTGAACTTAAAATGTGTTTGTTCTTATGAACATTAGTAGTGACATCACTACCAAAATGTATAAAACTATTTTTGATAAATAAATGAAAGTAAAAATAATATAAATATTATGCTTGGTCTGTGGGTACATTCTGATCTATGGACTTACTGCCTATGAATATCGTACCAGTGGGGGGAATGTGCCTCTGTTTTCTGTACTGATTATTCCCTGACTCCTTTCCCCTCCTAATCAATTATTCAGGGTCCCTCTTTGTTTTTTCATTGATATTCCCGGCACGTTGCCGTGAGGGTTTTCTTTGTTGCACCTGGAGCATTCTCAATCCTTTTTCCTTTTCTTCTTCTTTCTATTGTTCTTTATTCTGACTGAGTTTTTCACGGGTATTTGGTTGTTCTTTTTACTCTAATTGGTTAGCTGCATTTCAATTGTTCTTTACACCTGTATTTTTTCTCTCTGTGTAGATCAGTAGGGATTGTTTATTGTTTATTGGAATCGTTTAGGATAACCGTGTGAGCCCTTGTGTATCCTTCTCTCACCATGGAAAAAATTAAGTCCTTTGGGTTTACTGATGAAGATTTTTCTAGACTTCTTGGCGGTAGTTCCACTTCCGATTGACAATTTACCATTAGCAGTAGTTCCAACGATGAATGGTTTAAACTTCTCAACCTTAAGAAAAAAGCGAGAAGGACCGAATCACACGCAGAGTTTATGTTGGAGTATCTTAGAGCTGGAGTAATACCCAATGGACTCTGTGTTAGAAACATACCGGGCCTTTTCGCAGCAGTACGAAAGTTTTTGGAAAAATGGTCACTTATAGCGAATAGGTGTTCTAGGGACCTAATGATGCTTATCATTGAGACCGCGAGAGAAATGGTTGAGACTCTGTTGAAAGAAATTGCAGCTATTGAGGACACTTTAAAGAAAAACAACCCTGTCGAAGATGCTAAAAAGAAATTGGAAGAGATTAATATAGAGATGAGTTCCTTCTGTGACTGCCTCATAAAGAAGAAAACCGATAAACTTAAAAAGGACATTAGGTATTTCACTGAAGAGAGAGTTTATCCCTATCTTAAAACTGGTTATTACAACTCTGAATATGAGCACCCACAACAAGGGGAACGTCAATATTGGTCTAATAAAAACATCCTCACATTTTCAGATACTTCTGGCTCTGATAATGTAGGCAGTTCCAACAACTCTGGGAACTATGGGAACTATGGATACAGGAGACCCAATCTTGACGGCCCCTCAAGAAATGGCCGTTTTTTAGGCAATCGACAGGGGCCAGCACGAGTGAGATTCAGAAACCAGGACAGAGGTGGCTACCTACCATCAGAGAACTCCCCTCAGTTTCTTCAGACAAGACGTAAGCAGTATTGGAGAGAATAGGTGAGCATTCTCATTTTCACTCTATTGAGAATGAACATATCAAACCCATCCCTATCTTCAACCTCTCCAAAACTGTACTTGATGAATCCTCTATGCAACTTCTTTCTCAGGGTCTCTCTTTTGTCCCTAGCACGTATCTTGACCATTTAAAAATGAACATAGACATCCAAGCGTTCTTCCGCAAAATTAGACTTAAGAGATATTTTGAAGAGAGACCTTACACTGCTATTGACAACAAAACAGGACTGCGTCCTAAATCTATTTTTACACCATCCCTTGACCAGGTTGGTGTGGAAGTTGGCATTTTTGAAAGAGTGGTTAGTAATAAAATTCACCAACTACTGACCCACGTTCCCAAACCTCCTTTTAACCTGGACTATGCTGAATATCAAGCTCTCAAACAACTTGCTGTCAATACTGATGTTACCATTAAACCCTCTGATAAAGGGGGAGGCATTGTAGTGCTAGACAGTCCCACCTACAAAGAGCAAATTGTGACCATGCTTAGTATACCGGAACACTACATTAAAGTCAGGTCCTTCCCAGAACAGAGAATTAAAATGGAGATTCTGGAAATCACTCAAGGAGCGCTTGATAGGGGCTCCATATGTGAGCAGGAATTTGACTACGTTAATGTTCTGTTTCATAAAATTCACATTCTTTATGGGGTCCCTAAGACTCATAAAAATTCTATTCTGCCTCCTTTTAGACCAATTGTCTCTACCATAGGGTCTCTTACTGAACCTCTCTCCAAATTTGTAGATGTCTATCTACAACCTTTGGCATCTAAACTCACTGGTTTTATTAAGGATACTGGTCATCTTATTAGTACCATTGAAGGGTTCTCTTTCAATCCGCATACTGACTTTCTGGTCTCAATGGACATTGAAGGCCTGTATACTAATATTCCACAAAGTGAGGCTTTAGTAGCCGTGAAGAGTGCCTTAGAGACTGGGGGTAGTATATGGGACCACCTTTTTGTCTTAGAGTGTTTGGCCATTGTCCTGAAGGAAAACTTTTTTGAACTTGATGGTAACATCTATAAGCAGATTCAAGGAGTAAGTATGGGCGCAGCCTGTGCTCCTAATGTCGCCAATATCTATATGGGATCCTTTGAAACTAAAAATGTCTTCAATGAAGTAGCCCCTTTTAGTGAGAACATTCTGTGTTGGCACCGCTACATTGACGATATTTTTTTCATTTGGAGAGGCCCAGATCAACAACTTGAAGAATTCATGCTCTGGATTAAACTTTGCAATTCACATCTTAGATTTACTCCTAACATCAGCAAAGAAAGAATTGAATTCTTAGACATTTGGATCCAGGTGATTGGCCACAATATAGAGGTTTCACTCTATACTAAGCCCACTGCACGCAATACACTCTTACAATATGCTAGTTATCATCCACGCAGCCAAAAGGACAGCATTCCCTTCAGTCAATTCCTGCGTTATCACAGGAACTGTACTACTATGAAAGATTTTGAATTTCACGCAGAACAACTTAAAGCCAAACTTCTGGACAGAGGTTATCCTTACAGGCTTGTGAGAGAATTATATAAAAGAGCAAAATATTATGACAGAATGGCTCTTTTACAGGCTAAACAGACTAAATCAGCCAACAAAATTGTATGTGTCACTACCCACTAATATTAATCATAAGGTACGTCAGATTATTAACACCCAGTGGCACATCCTCAATGCGGATTCCCAAAAAAGTACCCTCCCCAAACCCATTTTTGCGTTTCGCCGCAATAAAAATCTGAGAAATGTTTTGGTTAAATCAAGAGAACTCCAAAACACTAAGTTCATACAGAAATCTATCCTCGGAAATAACCCCGTTATGGGAACACACAAATGTGGCCACTGTCACGCTTGTGAGTTTGCCATTGTAGGACATGTCCTTGCTTGGGGTAAGAGAACTTTTACCTTTAAGAACATGACTAATTGCCGCACCAGCAATGTGGTTTATCTCATTCTGTGCCCCTGCCATAAAGGTTATGTAGGCGAAACTGGCAGGGAGTTCAGAGTGAGATTTAGTGAACACAAATCAGCTATACTGAACCACCGTACTGGAGCCCCCATGGTAGGCCATTGGATGAGCTGTGGGCATTCGGTGAAGGATCTCCGTTGGACCATCCTTGAACATATACTTCCGCCTAAAGATAGCAACATCGATGCCCTTAGGCGCAAGAGAGAGGTGTTTTGGATTTACACCCTCCAGACATTTGACAAAGGACTCAATGAGTCCCTTCCCTGGGAGAATGCCATAATCTGAATCTTTGTCCCCCCTATATAATTTTTTCATTGAGCTTTCTATTCACTGTGCTTTTTTGAGGCTTTTTTCTTTTTATATCCATGTCAGGTCTCTTTTTCCATCATGTTAAGTTTTTTTCATTCTTTTTGATTGCTTATAACCTTAACGTGTGGTTCCTCCCCTTCTTGCTTCTTGTTTTATCCGTTCAAGGGGCATATCAACAACAACCGGCGATAATTATCTCTAAGCGCACTTAGTGCTAGGATAATTATCGCCGGCTAGCGTGAATTTTTATCGCTGAGATAGCATGCTATTAGCAACGCTTATCTCAATAGCGATAAAAATCCTCACGCTAACAGGCTAACGTGAGATTATCGCTGGAAACCCAGCGATAATCTCACGTTACCTTGTTGATAGGGACAGGCAAACTTAGCCATGATATCCTCCTTCCATAGGATATCATGGCTAAGTCAGAAAAATACCAGACGTAAAAAAGCAGCGTTAACCGCGGTTAGCGCTGCTTTTTTTGTCTCTAACAGGGTTAGCGACATTCTTGATAATAGGAGAAATGTCGCTTAGCGACATTTCTCCTATTATTTTACTCTGGAACGCCCCCTTTGCATCTCATTAGAGATGCAAGGGGAAGCGTAGAGTAAAGGGTGCTAACATGCAAATTTGCATGTTAGCATCCTGTTGTTGATAGGGCGCTAGTTTTATCTCTCCTTTTTTGGCTTTTAAAGCCAAAAAAGCAGAGATAAAGCCCTTGTTGATATGCCCCTTAGTTGGTTATTTATTCATATTTTTCTTCTCCCTACTTGGCCAATTGTTTGTTTTTAGATGGCTTTTTACCTCACTATTCGCGTTACTTTTTCACTATGGCCGATTGTTTGTTTTCAGATTTGTCCTTCCTCCGTTTTTGGTATTTTGTCCGTTTTTTATTTTTATGAATTGGTCCCTCCCTCACGTTCTACGTGGTTTTCTCCATTTCCTGCCCGGAAGGTACTATAAGTAAGTGTATTCTAAGCCTGGTCAGGAAGTGGCTAAGAACCTTGAGGCATCGCTCAGCAGACTCTCCGAATGGTACAGCGACTGGCAGATCACCCTGAACACTAGCAAAACCACAGCAACACTATTCACCAGGAAGCTGAACAGAAAACACCCAGCGATCCTCCTCAATGGGGATGAGATCAAATGGGAAAACAGCAGCTCCTACCTGGGGGTGACTCTGGACTCTAAACTCACATGGAGAAACCACATAGAGAAGACCTGCCAGAAAGCAGCAACAAAACTGTCTGCACTATACCCACTCCTGAAGACCAAGTCGATGCCCTTGCAGAGCAAGGTGCGAGTAATCACCGCAATAATCCGGCCAACAATGACGTACGCTGCACCAGTTTGGAGTGGCTGCCGCCCGCAGCTTCGGAAAGACCTGCAGAGACTACAGAGCAGGGCCTTACGGATTGCAGCAGGTGCTCCACTCTTCACAAGAACAGCAGACCTCCACAGAGACCTAGGCGTTGAGATGTTGGACGACCATCTCCGCAAACTCAACATGACATTCTACAAAGGACTGGATCAAAAAGATAACCCACTGATCAGGAAACTTGCAGACATTTCTACAAACCCATTTGACCGCTACCCGAGGCCCATCGAAGCGCTAAACTTGTGAAACTGAAACGGCAACACAGCATCCAAAAACCCATCACTGCCTGAGGGCAAATCGCCCCGGCAGGTACCCAAAACTCATCACTGTCAGAAGGCAACCGCCGCGGCAGCCATCAAAAGCTCATCACCGCCAGAAGACATTTGGCAGACGAATACAAGACTCTGCGACTAAACTTGCTGACACTTCCGCAAACCATATTGACCGCAACCTGCGGCCTTTCACAGCGCTGACCTTGTGATCCAACCTCAACTGTGACAAAGCGTCACATCAATAAGACAACCGAAACAGCGACTAAAAAACTCAAAAATGAATGTGGAGTAATGAGGCTATCGCCTCGGTATCCAAAAACTCACCGCTGTCAGATGGAATCTGACAGGCGAAAACAAGACACACTGACTGGTCTCGATTCGATTGGCGGCCTGCTGCGGGACTCGCTGTTCCTAAGGAGTTGCTCCGATATTTATTCGGTAAGCTCTGAGGTCGCTTGCGGGCTTTTTGCGCGATATTACCTGACAAATATCTTCCGTTCATTTAAACCTGGCATTGTGGGTTTTGATTGTAGATTAATGTGACGCCCGGGGAGCGCTGTGTATACTTGGCTTACATCCTATTCACCCAGACCAGTGGTCAGTTCGCGTCTTCTCAGTCTTGGTGCTAGAAGATTTTTTCAGCAGACTGTTTTATGTATTCTTGCAAGTTCTCCACGGCTGAACCCGCTGCATCTCATTCTACTTTATGCAGTATGTAAGTCAATCTTTAAATATATTTCTCCTGGTCTAGTACTGTGTATATTCCCCTTTTCTTATCTACATACAATATCTTGGTTTTCTTTTTAGTTCTTGTATGCCATTCTGTGTCTTATGACCTGCATACGCCGATTTATTGTGCGTACTACACAGCTTAGGTAATATTTTCGTATTTTCTACTATTTTAAGTATTACTTCACATGGTTAGGTGTTATTAAGGGTTTGGCCATAGGTACTACCTTGTTGGTCTTTTCTTGTCTATCTGTAAACTTTGGACTGACTATCTAATTCTTTGGTGGTCGTTACCCCCTAGTCAGTCCTTCATTCTCTGATTCCTTTTTTCCTCATCTTTATTGATATAGGTTACTGACCACATATTGTCTTCACAACATTGGATTCCCTTCTTTTTATTTTTGTTTTTTAGATTTGGTCCTCCCTGCTTGAGTTCCCAGCTTGAATTTACGTATTTGTGATTGGTGTTGAAACAACGCTCACACCAGGGACTAATAAGTTCCGCCAGGACGGTGTTTCCTCTAAATACGACCCTCAGTAATTCCTTTCTTTTATTTTTGATTATTTTTTCTTTCATTTTTCTTTGTCTAAGCTTTCCGGTTAAATGACGAATGCTACACTGCTAATATTACGTCACCTCAATATTGTCTTGGGCACTATTCCTTGGTGATGGTCTTTTCTTTTCCTTTTTCTATGTTTTTCCTTGGGATTGAAGTTTAGCTCCAACAGTTTTCGTTTTCTGTGTACTTTTTCATCGTCTAAAAAAAACTTTTTTGTTTTTGTGCTCCACCGACCGACAGCTTTTATATGAATGAAGCCCGACATGTAAATTAATATTCGGTCTTAAGTAATCTATTTGGCCGTTTCCATTAAGACTATTATGCTATCTGCGCCCTGAGGAAGGAGCTCATTGGACATTTTGGAATCTCGGAAACGCGCGTTGGCGCTTTTTTGTCTTATTTATTGTCTTTTATGTATGTTATATTGTAAGGTATATTGTTTCGTTTTTTGTCCCTTCTAGGTAACTTACTGTGCTTTTGTATATATTAATGTACTGTATGCATTGTCTACATGTTTAATTGCTTTTCGCGTCGGGTATGATGATTGTGTTTTTCTGCTCTAAATTATATATTGTGTTAATGTTGAACTTAAAATGTGTTTGTTCTTATATTAAAAAATGAACATTAGTAGTGACATCACTACCAAAATGCATAAAACTATTTTTGATAAATAAATGAAAGTAAAAATAATATAAATATTATGCTTGGTCTGTGGGTACATTCTGATCTATGGACTTACTGCCTATGAATATCGTACCAGTGGGGGGAATGTGCCTCTGTATTCTGTACTGATTATTCCCTGACTCCTTCACCCCACTTCACAAATTGCACGATGCCCATGGTTGTTATGTGGCCATTTCAGGAACCTGAGAGGGGCTTACCTTAAACCTTTGTTCCCTCTATGTACCGCCGGGACTCCACGCTACGACCCTCCCTAGAATTAGTACACTGCTCATGGAGATGCCCAGAGGCACCCTTCTACTTGGGGAAGATTTCAATGCAATCATGAACCCAGAGGTAGATAGAATGAGTACTGTACCCACACGGGCTGATGCGGGGCAAATACAGGCCTTTGTGACTGCAATGGTTCTGGCGGATCTGTGACACGCCTCAATATACGTACTTCTCCACCCCACATGGCTCATTCTTCCGGCTTGATCTCCTTTTCACTCATCATACCCAAGTGGGGGCTTTTACAGTAGTAACACATAATGCACAGGGGATTTCTGACCCCTCACCGGTGGGAGCTTGCCTGACGGGGCCACTGCTGGACGCTTCATCGGTCCCTAGACTAGACCTTTGGTTTTTCAGAGACAGGGACATTAAAGACAAACTCAACACAGGCACTGAATTATACTTTCCGGAAAACCAGGGAACTGTACCATACGCCAGTGTTTTATGGGAGGTCTTTAAGGCGGTTATTCTGTGACAGGCACATGGCTCTCATAGGTGGTTAAAAAAAAGACACTAAAAAAGACTGAAGTTATAGAGAGGGACATAATGGCCATTGAGGCTAGAGTAGTGACCAAGGGTGGGCAGACTTGTGCCACCAGTTGCGTTGTCGTTAACAGGACTTGCGGATCCTGGCAGATAATGCAGCATGCTCCATGCACTGGCTACACAACGCTGGTTGTACGATGTAGGCGACTAGGCCACCAAGCCACCAACCTACTCGCTTGGCTTAAAATGAGAGATAGAGACCGCTCTTGGGTGTTGGGAGTCCTGCGGGGGGGGGGAGGTGGAGTTCTACAGACTACAGGTGAGGCGATAATTGACACTTTTGTAATTTACTATGATGAACTCCACACCTCCTCGAGTACTAGGGTGGGAACCGATTGTGAGGAGTTACTACGGGACATTTCTATGCCCACACTTGCGGGTGATGCAGTGGATGCCTTGGAAGCAGACTTGACAGAGGACAAACTTGCAACCGCCATTCGGGGCCTACAGTCTGGCAAGGCTGTTGGGTCTAATTGTCTGCCCATTGAGCGATTCAAGGGTTTGGGGGATAAAGTGGCTGCGCCTATGCGGGCCATGTTTCAGACGGCATTGACCCAGGGTTGACTGCCAGACGACCAACGTATTGCCACGATCGATTGTGGTCATACACAAAAAAGGAAAACCCCCAGCCGACTGCGGATCATACAGGCTCATATCCTTATTTAATGTGGAAGTCAAGGTGTTGGCGAAGACTCTGGTGACAGGCTTAAGTAGGGTCATTACGACTGTTATACACCATGATCAATCCGTCTTTATGTCACACCGGAGCACCCCCCTTAACTTGAGGAGACTCTATGGAGTGCTCCACATGACTAGACTGCCGGGCACAGAACAGGCGCTGTTAATGGCACTGGACGTCAAAATGGCCTTTGACAGTATCAAATCACCTTATTTGTTCACTGTCTTGGCCAGATTGGGCTTTGGTCTGAAATTCTGTGGTTGGGTGAAACTCCTCTGTCGGGCCCTCAAGGCCAGGGTACGGGTCAATGACAGGACGTCCAGCAGTTTTGCGATGAGGAAGGGGACCCAACAGGGGTGCCTTCTCTCGCCCATAATCTTTGCCCTTGTGCTTGAGCCTCTTGAGGTTTGGATTTGACAGGACCCACTGGTGTGGGGGATCAGGGCCGCTGGCAGATGGGAGGAACACATCTCATTATACGCTGGTGATGTCCTCCTGTACGTTACAAGACCCTACTTCTCGGTGGCCTGGTTATCGAAAATGTTTGATCTCTTTGGTAGTTACCCTGGTTACCGTCTAAACTGGTCCAAATCCATCATTTTTGCCCTATCAGGGCCATTGCCACGGCTCCCTCCTGAATGCACAGCCCCAGTGGTGACCAATGGCTTTCAATACCTCGGGATCTACTTCACCCGAGATTCCCACATGTTTGTTTGTTGGAACTTGTCCCCCCAGCTGGAGCTACTCCACAATGACATGGCACATTGGTGCACCTTGCCACTGTCTCTGATGGGTCCGGCTGTGCTCTATAAAATGATGACCCTCCCATGCTTTCTATATGTGTTACAAAACACACCTTGCTCGATTCCAGCAGAGTTCTTCTTCAAAATAGACCAAGAACTCTGCCTGCTCTTATGGAACGGTAGTGCTGTTGCAGGGATTCTTCACATACACAGAACTATGCGCAGGAAAACAGGACTTCGGTGTATAGGGGTTGTACCTTCCTACCACCTTAGTACCCAAAATCCCAAAACCGACTAGCTATAGTGTCTCATTCATTCTCCTACATAATCACAAAGCTACAAATGATTAGACATCCCAGAACACAACACTTCGGACTCTCTCAGGAATTGCGGTAGCAAGACGTACCCTTTCGCTCACTCACTCGTACTTGTACACAATAAGAATTGACAGAGTCACTTGTTATAGTTCAAAATGTTTATTTTGACTATCGTGCTCTGTAATGCAGTGTACGAGCCACTACCAGCTGCGAAATGCATAAACCTAAAACAATTAGCATTGTTACAATTCCATAGAATTTAAAGGGGCATGTGATCATATATAGACTGTGGAAAAAGGACTATAAGGCCTAAACACCCTCCCCTTGGTAAGGTGAAGTTTATTATATAAAGGAAGATCTCTGGGCTTTGTCAGCAGACCCCATACCTTAGTGCATAGATGGAATTTTTACATCATAGGAACAGCATAGCTCTTCTCCCTGGAAAGGTCCCTCTCCAAGTGTGTCATTGAACAACATGCTTCCCCGTAATATCAAAGCACGAGTTTCCAGCAGCAGCCGTGTTTAGCATGTTTTGTCTCGGTGCTAGTGACTGAACAGAACAGAATAACAAGGGGCATTGTTTATCGACCTTGCACATCGTGTTCAGACTAAACTCCAGGAACAGGCACAGAACGCAGAAAGCAGACAGTTCTCATGTGAAAGGCACAAACAGAGTCTTGCAAAATAAAGTCATGTAGTACCGTGCGCAAAAGCAGCGTCATGGCAGCAGAGCTCAGGCTAACTTAGCAATGTCGACAATGACCGTAAGGGCCATATAACAGTGCTAGGCAAACTCCAAAGAGGGATATATGATGGAGGGCTTGCAATACCAGAAGTTAAAAAGTACTACTGTACATCACAATTACTGGTGGTAAATGAATGTTTTTTTTCTGATAGACAGGAGCCAGCCTGTCAAGTAGACTGAGAAGCGATGGGGAGTGGAGGGCATGAGGCAATCCTCTATTGAAAACGACGGGAAAAGTGACTGCATCTCACACTGGAATGGTTGTCTGGATCCAGAGGAAGACCCTGGGTCGCCTGGGCTGAAGAGATGGGCTAACGGCCCTGACTCCTTTGAGGCATAGTGACCTGCTACACAAGGGAGGCACTCTGACAGGTTTTTCTCGATCGGTGACTATAGGCATTAAACATCTGGGCGATGTGTGGAGGGATTGGTCACTGCTAGGGTTCGAGGTCTTCTGACAGGAATATGAGATGACAGAGACTGAGCACTAATCTGACTGCTGCCAGTCCTAAGAAATTGATTTACAGTTAGTTGTTGCTGTTCCACTTCCTTGAACAGTCAGGTGGTCCAGATGCACTCCTCATCCTGCAAGTGAGACATCTGTGATAATGGTCACCTGCAACTGAGGGTCAACACAGCGCATGCCCAGTAATGATTTGGTTGTTCCTCCATCTTAGACTTTGCTGAACTCTTGGCTCTTCCAACACATGGTCTTCACATTGACCTGTTGCTTGTAGACCATTGCCTGGACAGACACTCCGGTAGTGGACACATGCAGTCAAGCGTGTGGCACAGTTGAGCAATACTTTGAATTGATAGTGCTGTCAACTTGCCATGAATCTAAGGCCGATAGTCGGGGATGTGAAAGAAGATGCCCTCTAAATCGAGGGTTACCATAAGATCTCTGCAGAACAGTGGGACTCCATTGTGCAGGGAAGTCATTTTTAAGGTCTGCAACTGTATGGAATGGTTTAGTGGCCCGTGATCTGGGATAGGCTACAGAGTGCCATCTTCCTTTGGAAAGAGAAAGTATAGCTGGTACGCTACTTGACCTCCATGATGGGATGGGATAGGTTTTACAGCAGCCTTGCTGAGAAGTGTTACCACATCCTCTTGTAGCAGTCTTTGATGTTTCTGATTGAGAGTAAGATGGTATGGTGGGATGTTTGTTTGAGTGTTGTGAAACTTTTAGCAGTATCCATGTCGGACAACTGACAAAACTCACCTATCTGAAGTTTTATTTTCTCTTTGTGGAAGGAATAAGCTGATCCTTACCCTGAGTGGTGTGTGATTAGTTGAATGGTGGCAGATCTTTGCTTGGTGGCGGAGGCGTGGATGTTGCAAGTTGTTTATCTTTGAAGCATAAGTTTCAGTTTCAAGATAATTTGTAAAACCCACGATGCAGTAGGAAGTAGGAGAAAGACTCCACTCCATTGTGCTTTTTACCACCATCATGTTCAGACGTGCCTTTGGAGCTGTGTGCCGCAGAACTACAAACACAAGATTGGATTTTCCTTCCACAATCAAGAAAGAATTCTTGCAACTAAGAACTCAAATTCGACCCAGAGCAGAGAGTTTCTCTTGCCAACAGCTCATATGAAATGATGGGGGGGTGAGGGGCTTGGAGAGTTCCGAATTTCAAGAGGAACTGTCATCAGGGGGCCCAGTGAAACCTGCACCGAGTACAGAGACTGTTCCAAAGATACTGGCACCTCACACGCCATCTGAGAATCATACCAGTGGGATTCAATCTCAACAATAGTCTGGAAGCCCAGGCAGATACCGGTCTCAAGACAGTGGGGCTTAGAGCCACAGAAACAGGCAGATACCGGTCTCAAGACAATGGGGCTTAGAGCCACAGAAACAGGCAGATACCGGTCTCAAGACAGTGGGGCTTAGAGCTACAGAAACAGGCAGATACCGGTCTCAAGACGGTGGGGCTTAGAGCAACAGAAACAGGCAGATACCGGTCTCAAGACAATGGGGCTTAGAGCCACAGAAACAGGCAGATACAGGTCTCAAGACGGTGGGGCTTAGAGCCACAGAAACAGGCAGATACCGGTCTCAAGACGGTGGGGCTTAGAGCCACAGAAACAGGCAGATACCGGTCTCAAGACAGTGGGGCTTAGAGCCACAGAAACAGGCAGATACCGGTCTCAAGACAGTGGGGCTTAGAGCCACAGAAACAGGCAGATACCGGTCTCAAGACAGTGGGGCTTAGAGCCACAGAAACAGGCAGATACCGGTCTCAAGACAGTGGGGCTTAGAGCCACAGAAACATGCCTATGGGCTTCAGCAGTTTGCTCCAGCCATTGTTCCTGAAGCTGCTTGGCGCCAATAGCCAATCTCTCTGCAATCCCCACCCAGCCTCAATGCCAGTCCTCTCTTTCCTGGTCCTGGCATTGAACCGAAACCACCAGCACTGAAGTAGACTTCAAACTTGGCTCAGAGACCTGTACCGACGTTGAGTGACACAACCACAGTCATTGAGCTCTCTGAATAGTAATACATTCAAATACTGATGCTCATAAGGGTACAGTGTTGTGAGGCTGACCGTCTCTTAAGTGCAAGAATGAGTTTCTATTCCACTCAGCTATGGTGGACGTCTCAGCAGATTATCAGGGCTACCCTGAATTTGTGCTACCAGCGCAGGCAGAAACACAATGTAGTTTCAGGACAATATTTACTTGTCCCTACTAATTCGGACTTCTGTACCAAGAGGACACCATGGAATGCAGAGGGGGAAAAGCCACACATATTTGCACTATACATCATAGAATAGATAATTTATTGTGGTATAATATTATTGCAGGAAAGAAGGACCAATCTTGAAGCAACTATTGAGGATTTAAAAATATTCACTAGACCTGCTAAGGATTCTGAAAAGCAGTACCTTAATGGGGAGAATCCTTGCACCCCATTTTGTTATCCAGATGGAATGATTCCTCAGCAGGATATCGACTTCTTGGATTTTATGTTGATTTTAAGGCCGTGCCGCTGAATACCAAATGGGATTTGCTCAATACCTTCCAGCTTATGAGCAATCATGCACAATTATTGATAGTATGTCATGGAGGACTCCCCAGTTCCATAGCTATGATATCTAGGTCTGGATTAGGAGTGTGGAGGTAAGTTATGATCCACATGCTATGGGAGTTTGCAGAACGTTCGGCATTCCAAGTTTTGTGGTAAACTTCGCTGCAATTTTCCATCTGCCAGATTTTAGCAGTTCACACTAAACCAAATATATTGGGGTGAATGTGCTGGAAAAATCCAAAACCTGTAGAATGTTGTGCGTAAATACTAGTTTTGCATGTAATTCTTTAAGTTCCCTTCACAAACTATGATTGGGAGGTGTGTAGTGCTCCAAGGACATTCCTCACCCTGGGGTAATGTTTAAGGTAGTTGTGGTAAACTCTTCACTCTTTTCTGGCCCACTTGTAAGTGAGACCTTTTAGTGGGGTTGACTGCACCAGCAATAAAGTGATAAGAGTCATGTACATTTTCCTACAGTATTTTTGGAGCAGCTCATCTGCTGAGATACCTGATATGTTGGAAGAATAACCATACAACAGATTTCACAAGTTACTGTCCATGAAGCACAATTCTTTGACATTGCCCCTTATGGCTCAAAGGGGGTCTTTACTAAGATTGTGCGCCGTGTTTATGTCACAAAAGTGATGCGAATCGGCACAAAATCTTTTTTTCCCTATTTACTTTCCAGCACTAAATTTGCTTCGCGCTGGAAATAACGAAAAAGTAATGCGAGGCAGCAAATAGCACTATTTTACATTACTTTGCACCATGGGGCATACTAAGAGTGGTGCATGGGCGTTCCCATGCAACCACCCAAGGTTTCTCACGCTAAATCCAATTTACAAAATAAAGTAGATTGGGTTTAGCGTGAGAAACCTACGCCCTTTTCATGTAGGCGCACAGAATAAGAAATGCTTTCATTTCTCCTTCCTGTTCCGACTTTGCATGTGCGCTGCACTTCACAGCACACACACAAACTGGGAAAGTGGTTAAAGTGAGGCTGCATAGTATTTAGTACTGGAGGGGTTCCTTCCAGTACAAAATTTATGCTAGACTCACGGAGACACCCATGCACCCTGGCGCGAAGGTGTCTCTGTGGCGCACAGCAGCTGATTTCAGCGCCGGCACTAGTGAGTGGTGAGGAACGTGACTTATTTTAGTAAATAGGGTGCTCTCCTCTCTCGTTTTCACGTAGCGCATCACAGCATTTGCGGCAGCTGTAGTGCGCTACATGAAAAAATTGTAAATCTGCCCCAAAGTAGTTTAAAATGGCGCCACCCAATTGACCATTAGTGCCACTGGGGAGCTCGCTACCGCCTCTGATGCAATCAACTCCTCACTTAAATGGGTCCGGTGTAATAGCTAACTATCCCCTAAGCAGCTAGGGTTGGGTATATGTGATCTCTCTGAGGATATGTAGGCTTGGGTACAATAGACCATGGTTTGTAAATGAGCTGCTTTCTTGTGACTCAAATCCTCCCATTAGCCCAAAGATTTAGGATTTTTAAGAAGTTCTGTCTTTGTTCCGAAATCTCCCAAGTTCTGGTAACATTTGTATAAGAGTAATTACATCAAGTGGACAACATCATCCCATGTATGAGACCCACCCACACATAGCAAGCAGCCCCGGCTGTACTTTTCCTCTGCACACAGAGGGCGTCTATTAGCTGAGATCATCAAACAAGCATTGGCAAAACCCAATAGCTCTCACGTATATGAGGTATTGGTTTTGCCAATGTTCTCTTAACCGTGTTGTACAACACGAAAGCTGTTGTGAAGCATAGCTAAAAGTTATTTCAAATTTTAAAATGAGCACTGGCCAAGTCATAGCACTATTTTTTTACTGGGCAGAAGAGGACAACACAGACAGCAGGTGGTGTGCGGGGAAAAAAGGTATGACGCAGTCAGTGGTATCTGTGCCATATCGCTTTTTGTTGTTGTGGAGGCACCAACACAAACAAGGAGGGAAGGAAGGGTCAGGACAACTGAAAGAGGCGGGATGAGAGGGGGCAGGACAAGCCAATACCGACATCAGAGGGAGGTTGGGGGAAAGCTGACACAGGCAACACAAAGAAGGAGGACCAGTCCTGCCAAATACCACGCCTCAGGTGTTAGACTAGTGTGGTGGTCCACATCACCACACTGAAATGCATTGTCACGCATTCATAGCGCCTCAGCTGTGTGATGGAGCGCTGCTATTTAGCACCTCCACTGACAACCAAAGCTCTTAGCTTGGGGGCTGGCTCAGGTCATGTCGACATACGTGGGGGCTGGCTCCGCTCATGTCGACATGCTTGGGGGCTGGCTCAGCTCATGTCGGCAAGCTTGGGGGCTGGCTCAGCTCATGTCGGCACACTTGGGGGCTGGCTCAGCTCATGTCGGCACGCTTGGGGGCTGGCTCAGCTCATGTCGACATGCTTGGGGGCTGGCTCACCTCATGTCGGCACGCTTGGGGGCTGGCTCAGCTCATGTCGGCACGCTTGGGGGCTGGTCAGCTCATGTCGGCACACTTGGGGGCTGGCTCAGCTCATGTCGGCACGCTTGGGGGCTGGCTCAGCTCATGTCGGCACACTTGGGGGCTGGCTCAGCTCACTGCCCTGGCTACAATGTTTCACTTGATACCGCGCATTTACTGAGGTCAACTCAGGAGTCTGTCCCATGGTTTAATTTGTCCAGTCACCACAGACGCCGTGGGTGGGCGTAGCAGCGCGGCACAGTTTCAGTTCTTTGGCAGCCTGCGCACTTTGGGCCTGCCACTGTAGCCTGCAGCTCTCAACATGCAGCCTGGCCAGGGTGATGAATCGGCCGTGGAGGTGCATCAGCATGACTGCCAGGCTGCCCTGGGCCCACGCAGGGGGCTCCCCTAAGAGGGCGGCCAGCCTTAGTACCACAGGATGGCACTGTCGCCAGCAGTATAGTGGTCAGGGGACCCTGGTGGGTCCCCTCGGTGCAGCGCCTCTTCCAGTAGGAGGGGGGCGGGGTAAAGGTATTTAAACCTTTCCAGCCGTCCGATCGACCTCTTTGGCTGATCAACGGTGCCCCTCCTGCTTGCCTGCCAGACACCGTTTTCCCTTCGGTTGACTGTTGGCGACGTGGCCCACCCTACGATCTGGCTGCCCTCGTGCAGACTCTACGGTGAGTGTTTCCACCTCCCCGGTCTTTCCCCTTGCCCCCTTCCCCCTGGGGTATATTTGTCGTGGTGAGGGAGGGTGGCGGGGTCACGCCCCCCCCGCCCAAAGGTTCGTGTCGTCGGTCGAGGCCTCCTGGAAGGGGGTCTAGGGTCTCGCCTGTAGCGTCCTCCGGCCCGGTCCTTCGTCCATGTATCTAATTCCCTCCCCCCCTGTTTTGTCAGCCCTTGCCCCCCGCTCACCTCCTGTGCTCCGGCTTGACTAGGCCAGCAGCGGGGGCCTGGTCCTTCCTGGGCCCCGTGCTTGTCGGGGCCTTACTTCGGCGCTGGTGGGGGGCCTTCATCTTCGACTCCCGTGGGTCGGGCGAGGGTCTTCCCTTCCCCGGCTCCCGCCCGCTCCTCCTGCGACGGCGTTGATGGTCCCACCAGGCCTGGGTGCCTTTGCCCTGGCGCGTGGGGTGCCGTCCCTCGCCGGAGCCCCCGCAGCCTTGCCTCGGTCGCTGGCTTTTCTCCACATTTGCTGTCCTCCTCCGCCCTGCCGGGCGCATGGGGGCCGCATCCCCCGCTGGAGTATCGGCTTTTCCGCCCCCATCGTGGACTGTTTCCCTCTCCTTGTTGCGTGGGGGCCTCCCGCCGCCACGCTGCCGCTCACGGGGCCCCCGCATCTTGAAGCCTTACTCCTGGGACATTCCCATGCGCCGGCCCTGCGTGCGGGCCTTTATCCCCCTCCCTTGCTCTTTTCCGCGCAGGTGCCGTCTCTTTTGTGCCCTGTGCCTGTGTACGCGGCCCTCTTGCCTCCCGCAAAAGACAAGCAATGCAACCCCCCCTCCTCCAAGCAATGCGGGCGGCCGCGCGGCTTCTCTGCCACTAGGTGGCAACGCGCCTCCCCGGTGAGGCCCCTTTGTGCTCCTGTGAGAGTGTTGTGTCACGTTTGTTCCCGGGAGAGCATGATAACTTTTCCATTTCTTCTTTCTACCAATGAAGTATTCTGAGCACTATTACAGTAGAGTGCAACAGCGGCACGTGGGACTTTTAACGCGCAATTTTTCATCGCCCACTGGCCCTGTCATTCCTGCGGTGCTCTCCTTCGTGCAGGGTCCCATTATTTGTTCAGTTATTTGCTTTGCGTCTGGATTTTCAGCTCCTACATTATTTTCAGGGTGAGGGTGAATGTTTTTTTTTTTTTTAATTTTATTTTTATTTACATGTATCCCTTCCTGCATAGCTTTTCGCCCACTAAATCCCTTCCTTTTGGCCGTTTTTCTTCGCCCCCCCCCCCCTTTTCAACGCATGTTGGGCTGGGACATGCGCTTTTCCACTGCTTCCTAAGCCAAGGCCCATCTAGATGGAGGCGGGTGGGGCCACGTGTAATTATCAGTTTGTTCTTGTTAGGGGGTTGGCGGGGGGGGTTTCTCATGTTTATCTCTTATGTCCCTATGCAGGAACAGCGCTGAACACCGCCCAACTCATCTGGGAGCTACCAGTAACATCGACAGCTACAAGGGGCAGAGCACACTGGGGCCAGTGTGCGATGGGCTGGGGCAACATGGCAAGGAGGTTAACGCTTGTTTTCTATTTTCAGAAGTTAAGTGGACAGACATTCAAGCGGAAATAAGAGGAGCATACGCTGAACATTGGATCAGGTACAGGCACGTGGTGCTTCAGGGAGGGTGTGTTTCAGACAAGAAGGTCTCTGGACACTACGGGGGCTATGCTAACTTATCTTTTATCCCGCACTTAGAATTTCGCCGTTTTCAGTCTTGGAACGCACACAATCATATCTGACGTCTTCTCTGAGTAAGTGCTTAAGGGTGGTGTGGATGGGACACAGCAGCTAGCGGCAAGAGTCCTGGCCAAAACAGGGCATAGTATTGTGCTGTATGACACTATCTTTATCTCCGATGTTTAATGGACGCGGGATCCGACGATCGGTCATGGAGAGCCAAGGGTCACCATCCCTTTTCACGCAGACGTCGCAGGTGGACGATTCGTTGCCGGAGGCCACGCAGGAAGCGCAATGGGCGGTGTTTATTCAGATGGCCAAGGGGAAGGGCCTGTCTTGGGCCACGGGAATCCTGAAGGCCGTCGAATCGGAGGACTCTGGCGTTGTCTGCGAGCCACCTCCTCCTGAGCTGGACCTCAACACTGAGGCCGGGCGACTGAGAGCTTCGAAGCGGGTCCTCAAGCCCACGTCAAAGGACTTTCTGGTAGACCCGCTGCTAGCCAAATCCAGGGCACTGCACGCGCAGAAGGAGATAGGGCCCCAGCAAGCTACCTCTCAGCCCTTGGGGCCAGCGACCCCGCAAGACAATCCGGCAGCATCGATGTACGCTACACGAGAGGACCTTGGTAAGCTCACTGACATGCTCAAGAACTTCATGGCAGAGCTAAGAGGGGGACAGGTGAGCCCCTGCCCCCCAACTTTGAACATCAGCACTCCTGCAGGAGAGGGAGGGGTGCGGGCAGCTGCAAGGGTGTGGGTTAGCCAGACGGAAATTCAATAAACCCTGCCGGGGCGCCTGCCCCCGCCATCCCTGGAGGGTCGTCTGGAGTGTCGGCCACGCTTGCGCCAAGCAATGCTCTGGAGGGAGCGGGTGAGGTTTCCCTTTCCGCGACACCCGCCACCCTCCCAGCGCCTCCTAACAGACCAGAGGCAGCAGTTCCAACGGGCACTGCGCCAGTTAGCTCCCCGCCATCTGCCAGTGTGCTTGTTAGCTCCCCTGCAAGTGGTAGTCAGGCCGTGCTAGGAATGCCATCTTCCCCGGCCATCACGCCGCCGTTGGGGGTCCCCCCTGTTCAGCAGACCGCCCCCCCGCTCCAGTCCAGCTCATCGCAGCAGCTCCTTTGCTGTCAAGTCACTGATCCTTGGCCTGGCAGGTCCCCTTAGCGGCCAAGGAGGTTATCTGGAGGCGTGAGCTGATAGATATCTTCTCTCTGCTCTTGTTGGCTCAGGATAGGGTAGATGCCAGAAAAGCGGGGGTCAAGGAGGACGACAAGAAGGTCAAGTACCAGCCGTGGCCAGAGAAGACCATAGAGAACTGGCTAGATGCGTTTGCCATCCTGTCCGCAGTCATCCTTGAAAACATCCAGAGCAGGCGCAGGGGCTGATCCAATACGGTGCTTTAATGCGCACTGAGGCGATGAAGTGGGGGGGACAGGGCTGGGTTAACTATGACAGGGAGTTTAGAAAACTGATGTCCTTGTGTCCGGAGAAGCGGTGGGACCAGAAAGAAGTACAGCTTTGGCTGGATCACATGGGATCACGCACGCTGCTAGGCGCAGGGGCACAGACTAAAAGTCAGGTTACCAAGGAAGCTAGCAGTACTACCTCTCACCCAGAGACATGGGGGGACAAACAGTCCTTTCGGGGGGGGAACAGGTGGAGAGGGGGCAATAGAGGGGGTTTCAGAAGGTCGCCACCAGGGACCTGCCGTTTGTTCAAAACGGGGTCCTGCTCTTGGGGTAAAACATGCAAATGTTTACACGCATGCAACAAATGAGGGGGGCCACACCCAGCGGGTTCTTGCTACTCACAACAAGGAGGCACCACCAAGGGTAAGCAAGACACTGGTAGTTAGTGGGGGCATCCCGGGTCCCTCCCCCTTCCCCTCCCTCGAGGTAGCAAGTTCTGGGTCCACACAGTTTTGCCCACGCAACACACCATCTTTTCACACGGGGGACCGACACCAGGTAGATGGGGGCACGATTAAGGGCCCCTTGCCAGTCTGTTTGTCAAACCACTTACCTCTCCTCAGACAGTACCCCCTCACACAGGACAGTCAGTTGCTTCTATCAGGATTTTGCGAGGGATTCAGAATTCCTTTTGTGGGACCCGAAGGGGCAAGGGAGGTCGATAACCTCAGGTCAGCCAAAGAACTGCCTGAAGTTGTTTGGGCCAAAGTAGAGAAGGAGAGGGCACTTGGGAGAGTGGCGGACCCTTTCATGCGCCCGCCCCTTGAGAATTTTGTGGTTTCTCCTCTGTGGGTGGTGCCCAAGAAGGAGCCTGGGTCTTTCTGCCTTATACACCACCTCTCTTACCCGGAAGGGGGCTCGGTCAACCATGGGCTGGAGGAAGGCGCTTGTTCTGTCACGTATTGTACACTGGATGTGGCTTTGGACCTAGTCAGGAGGGTGGGCAAGGGCACCTGGTTAGCCAAAGCGGACATCGAATCAGCGTTTCGCTTACTACTAGTGCATCCAAGCAGCCAACACCTGCTAGGTTTCAAGCTAGAAGGCAGGTGCTTTTACGACCGGTGCATGCCCATGGGTTGTGCAGTCTCTTGTGCTTACTTCAAAGCATTCAGTAGCTTCCTCCAGTGGGCCCTTCAGACATGCTATGGGGTCGTAGGGGTAACTCACTACCTAGACGATTTCCTATTCATTGGGACAGATGGGTCGCAGGACTGCAGCAATGCCCTTAAGGATTTTGAGCGGCTGGCCAGTCATTTGGATGTCCCTTTGGCGCCAGGTAAGGTGGAAGGTCCAGCGCAAGTTCTAACCTTTTTAGGGATCGAACTTGACACCTTAGCAGGGGAATCCAGGCTCCCAGCAGACAAGGTCCAGGACCTTGCACAGCACATACAGTCAGCCTTAGGGGAGGAGAAGGTCACTTTGGGCTTCTTGCAGAGCCTGCTGGGCAAGCTCAACTTCGCCGCCAGGATAATCCCAGCGGGGAGGGTTTTTGCACGGAGGATCGCTAGGGCAACGGCTAAGGTCAAAAGGAAGCATCACCTAGTCAGGCAGAGCAAGGGGTTGAAGGAAGACCTGGGCATGTGGGCAAGCTTCTTGGAAAGATTCAATGGCGCAGTCTTATGGAGGGCACCTTGGGCGGGATCCCCGGAACTCGCCTTGTTCACGGATGCGTCTGGCAGGGAGGGCTTTGGGGTCATCCTGAACACAGAGTGGTGCACGCAGAGATGGCCCAATGTGTGGCGCAGGAAGAAGATCACGGCCAACATTACAGTACTGGAATTGTTCCCAATAGTGGTGGCCTTCCACTTATGGCCCTCTGTTCGTCCTTTTCTGGTCCGACAACGTGGCGGTGGTCCAGGCAATCAATTCTCAGTCTGCATCCTGCCCGCTTGTCTTGTGTTTACTGAGGGAACTGGTGAGGGTGTGCCTAGTTAACAACATTGAGTGCAGGGCACGACGTATCCAGGGGTGGAGAACATTGCGGCTGATGCTCTCTCTCGTTTTCAGTGGCACAGATTCCGGGAGACGTGGCCAAGAGCGAGGGAGGAGATGACCCCTTTTCCAGCACATCTATGGTTCCTACTGAATCTGTCAGGCGCTTGAGGGGGATGGGCGAGCTGTCCTTAGCACCTCGGACTGTCAAGCGGTACAGGGCGTGTGTGAACAAATTCTGTTCTGTAACTGGCGCATGGGAAGAAGGGAGGTCATCCCTGGCGAGCAGGACTCAGGACTTCATTTTGTGGGCCAAGGACCAAGGGACTGTCAGCAATCAGCCACCAAGCGAGATTAAGGGGGCAGGAAGATCCCACGAAGTCCTTCTTGACTTGCCTGGCCCATCCTTCGCCGCTCAAAGGATGGGTCCGGAGTGAGCCTCGAGCACCTGACAACAGGGCAGCCATAGATTTTGTAACGCTGCAAGGGATGCTGGATTGGGTTGGCAGGGCGACCCACTCTGCTTTTGAGGCGGCCCACTTCGCGGCTACCTTTAGCCTGGCCTTCTTCGGGGCTTTTAGAATGGGGGAACTTGTAGCGAGGTCTAGACAGGACACGTCGGGGGTGGCTTTGAACAAGCATGACGCTGTGTTGGCAGGCGGTTCCCTCACCATTAGACTACGTAGATCCAAAACGGACCAGGCAGGGGTAGGGAGGGTGATCGTGCTAAGCAAACTAGAGATCGCCGAGTATTGTCCTGTGCGCCTAGTCTCGTCATACCTGGCGCTGCGGCCTGCAACAGAAGGTTACCTGCTAGTGCACGCTGACAGTACCCCTTGACCAAGTACCAGGTACAGCGTATAATGGCGGTGTGTTTAGAGCTGTCACGCAAAAAGATCCAGGACACACGTTTCTGCAGCCACTCTTTACGTATAGGGGCAGCGACCACAGCTTCCCAGGCGGGTTTGCCGGAGGAAAGCATCAAACTGGTGGGGCGTTGGGAGTCCAATTGTTTTAAAAAATACATTCGACCATAAGGGGGCCCATGCAAAATCTGAGCGAGGAAGTGTGTTAGTTGTGTCAAATAGGGTTGCGACATTTGTCGGTGTGTTTACTTTTGGTGTACTTGTGTGCAAGTGTAATGACGCTTGCTGTGCTCTGTTTGATAAATAGATTTTCAAACTTCCTCATCTTTATTATGCCAGGAAAAACGGTCTGGGTAATGGGTCATTCGGGAGTACAGAGGGTATCTCAGTGGGCGGATAGCAGAAAATGGCGGCACGGGTTGACAGCCACGAGGATAATATGGATTGGGACACCAGACATGCGTTGGAATAGCCTGATGAAGAGAGTCTTTCAGAATTTAGGGGAGGGTGTCCCACCGCCCGATTTATTAGTAATACACCTAGGGGGGAATGATCTGGTTCGCCTGGGGAGAAGGGACCTGCTTCACGTGATGAGGGCCACCATGTGCGAGTTGAGCAACAAGCTGGGGACCTGTGAATTATGGTGGTCGGAAATTACACCGAGGCAGCTCTGGCGGGGTGCGCGTTCCCGTGATGCCATGGAGACCTTGCGCAGAAGGGTGAACAGCGCTATGCGGAAGTTCACGGAGCAAGGAGATTTTGGGTTTATCCGGTACGGGTTGCTACACACTAAATGCACAGGGTGCTTCGAGCCTGATGGGATTCACCTGTCCAGAGTGGGTATGGACTTATTCTTGTTGGATCTGGGGGAGGCCTTGGAAACAGCAGGGTGTAAGTAGGTAGGGCTATATGGTGGGGGGCCCTGGGGTGACGGGTGCCACACCAGGGCTGTGGCGGAGTTACAGGGCGATCCAAAGTCTGTAAGGTACAGAAGGGTACCCTCTACAGGAGCACAGTAAGGGTGCTAAAGCCAATTATCCCCAGGGAGGTCCTCGCGTGGGATCCTGGAGGAGCGACGGCACCCCGTTAGTCCTACAGCGGTTGTGCACCTGAGCAACCGGGGGTTGCCTGCAACGCTCTGCCCCCCCCTTAGCTGGGAGGGGCGTAAGTAAGGGGCGGACTGTCTGTCCGCCAGAGGGAGGGGCTATCACCTCCCCAAAAGGACAAACACCGGTTGGTCGCGGCCACCGGGTTTTATGGCTCATCAGGTGGGCAGGCGGCGAGGGGCTGCCTGCCCTGGGATCGCCCGTATGTTAACCCACCATGTTGACATATTGTTATGTTAATAAACCTGCAGCTAGTTTCTCCACCAAAAAATGTGTTGCGTCTGAGTTATTACATGTTTTGCTGTGGGAGGGCTGGGGATTGTGCCGATATTGGCACTATGCCTCAGCTGCCGCCTGCGGTCCAGTGCAGCCAGTTCTCCCAATGCCACGATCTGGACTGTGGCGCTGCCCGAGACTGTGCCAGGGCCACCGTCTCAGAGCTGGCCCATACCGACAATGACCATGCTCGCAGCTGACACAGTAAGTGAAGTGTCACGTTGCTGTATGTTCTTGTATTCCTAATGTAATTTACTTTTAGGAGTGCTTCATCCAGCCTGCCTACAGTTACAGACAGAAGTCAGTCTGTCTGCACAGAGTTGAATTCGGCTGCACACGTCAAGTCACCATAAAGCGAACACTCGACTTCTGCGTGTTAAATTAATGCAATACTTGCTATCAGAGCTAGAGAATAAAGGGTCAGTTTTGATTGCATCAAACGTACGATTTAAAGGTCACACACGCATGTCCGTGAACAGACTGTACGCGTCCTCAATGCTTCATTGTCGCACACATCAAGCCGAGCCTTCCTCTGTGATTGAGTGTACCTTAATGTCTAACAGTTCCTGAGCGGAGGTCAGTTTGGCCCGGGAGCCCGGGGGCAGTGGCCCGGTTAATATCCTGGTGAGCTGCGTTGGCCCACTTCATCTTGAGCATTTCAATAGCGCTAATTTGACCCGAAGATAATGCAGGGTTGCTTTGTGACAAGATAAGGGGGACAGCCTCTCCTTACCTCCATGGTCCTGCCCAGTAGGAGTTGCAGCAAAGACAGCACAATTGTGACCACTGCGGTAACCATGCCTGACATTCCCAGGATTGTGTCCTCTTCAGAGTCTCTCCCACCCCTGCACAATCCTTCTCTCCCTTGCATGCGTGTCTTGGGGTGGCCTTACACAGCAGTTGGATGGGGGGAGAACTGCTGTTAGTCACCCCACAGCCCATATTTTGTGCTGACCACAAACATTTGAACTGCACAGGAATGTGCTCGTTTTGATTAACAAAGACAAATGACCTACTAGTACCTCACACCCTATGTCAGGGCCCATAGAGGATTGCAAAAACATCACATAGCAATCAGCATCTTGAATTATGGCCCTCGGGTAGGTGAGGTTGAGACACTGGTTCTATTATTCATCATTCCGAGTATGCTCCACAGATGTCTATGTTTCAGAAGGACTCAAGCATTAATGATGAGTGACGCAAATGAGTTCATTAACCCTTGGTCAGCCATTCTCCCAGCTGAGTGTTCAGGCCAGCCTGCCCATGGCTGACAAGGTTTCAGATTGCTATGTGTGACATTTTCATAATTTCATTCTTATTATGAGTCAGCCGCCGCAGTCCTTTGCACCATTTTTAAGATCTTCCTAGAGTTTCTCGTTACTCAAATGGGTCATGGGACTTTTATGTTTCCCTAGTCTTCATTACTTGATTTCTTTTCCGCATGAAAGTGTCACTCATACTCGTTGAAATGTCTCTCATAATTCTATTGAGATTATGAAAATGTCACACATAGCAATCTGAAACCTTGGCAGCTATGAGAAAGAAGTTTATTTGTAAGCAAAACAACCCCTGAGATACCGAGGCCCTTCTCCCTCAGTGACTGCCTATTGTCTGTCCCCAGAATTCCACACTTTAGAATCCAGAGAGATGACAACCAGATGCCGGGGTAGCTAAGATACTGTTGCTAAGATACAACACATCTTCCCCCCTTATAACGAGAAAAAAACAATGCAGAAAAACAAAAATACAATGCATGCATGCAATACATAAAGGTGCTTTATGCTCTAAGTCTAGGTGCAAATATAATCCTTCTGGCAAACAGGTTTGAATCCGACACGCACCACTTCCTTGTATTCCCGCATATTCGCAGTATTAGTGTGTGAGGATACAGAAGACTGTTCCTTCAACCATGCATCGCGCACCCAATCATTACATTTAGTCACACTCCTCACATTCCATATTTTTCCATCGTCCAACCCCACATTGTTGACCTCAGCCGTTGTGACTTGCTTGGGTGTGGACCAACTTGATAAACTTGTTCTTTGACTTCCACAAAGATGTGTCCTTACACAGTCACCAATTCTAAAATTTGATGCACAGGTCTTGATTCTGTCATCATGTCTGCTCGTGTCTCTATCTTGATAACCTTGCACCCTGCGCACTAAGTTTTCCCTACATTCTTTTGTGGAACTCGAATACTCATCCAAGCAGGTGTCACTTTGATATCCACAACACGGCCCTTAAAAAGACTAAAAGGGGTTTTCTTTGTGGCTGTGTGGGGTGTGTTCCGATAACTCATAACATTTCCTTCACAGTGTTTTTACATTCTTCCCCACATGCATCGGCCAACTGTCAACACTCCTTTGACACACAGTTCAATCTTTCCACAAGACCATTTTCTCTGGGATTGTAAACTGCTGTGGTGAGATGTGTAACACCTACCTTAACCAAGTATCTTTCAAACACGCCAACAACAAACTGTGGTCCATTGTTAGATAAAATCGAATCAGGATACCCTTCCCTGCGAAACGTCTTCACAAAAGTCAATCACATTGAAAGATCTGATCTCCCTCACAAATGCAACCTCAGGCCATTTGGTAAAATAATCCACTAGAACGATGGCATGTTTGTTGTCAATGCCCCTGGTGGGAGTGGGGCGTTCAGGAAGGGGAGTGGAGGTACCACAGAACACAGGGAGAGTATCGGATTTCTCGACAGTTCTTCTGTGGCACCTCAAGACAGGTCAAAACAAAAAGAACACAAAGCAACTAGGACAATGTCCTCTTCTTTCCTCTTCTTCAGGGGTCTTCTCTCGCTTTTCCGGGTCGTATAGCGCCTCCTGGACTCTGGGGCCTCTCGCTCTCGTTTCTCTTTCTCAGGCCTGTGCAGGAAAGGAAGAAAAACAGGTTGGGGTTATAACCTGGCTCTCGGGGCTTTTTATAGGTCTGTGCCACCATCACCAGGGGGAAAGGAACCGTGAGGGAGTAGTGCGTGCTCAAAACAACCCTTGTGCGTCCCAGCTCCCAGTGTTTCCCCACCACCCCCACCAGAAAGATCTCCTAAGCAGTACTCGCCGTGAGCCACGACCTGTCTCCAGGGCCATGGCATAGGGACCCAGGGCATCTTCTCCCTGCAGCAGCCTGCCGGGTTCTCGCATTACACTGCCGATGTCCGTTGGGCTCCTCGTTGTTCCGCTCACTCTGTCCTCACCGCTGTCTCCTCCGTCATTTGCTTCCACCTTGTCCGTCTGCTGCCTCCTCCGATTTGGCTTCCGCGTCTCTGCTGATCCGCCTCCTGGGATATCCCTTTCCGCTGACGTAGCCGGCTCCTCCACTGACGTCACCGGCTCCTCCCCCTTAGCTCCGATCACGGCTAGACCGCTCGATGGCAGCAGCTGGGTGGGAGGGGTTTGCACGTCCGACAGCTGTACCCGGTTTGTGCCGCACTCGTCCTCCTCACAGCCCTTAGCATTAAAGGGGCCACAAATATCGAGCACAACTTTTTCCCAGGGTTTGTTTGGCATAATGGTGGACGATATGGTGGTCTCCTATGACTTGTGAGATTTATCCCTGCACATGCACACCTAATAATTACGCACCCATCTACCTATCGCTTTATCCATGCCAGGCCACCAAAAGTCACGCCTGGCTCTCCTTATGCCAGACATGCCGCTGTGACCCTCATGCAACAACTCCAAAAGTCTGGCACGTAGTCCCGAAGGTACTACCAATTTGTCTACCCTCCCAATGACACATCCACAACAGATAATTCTGCCCACAGCATCCTGTAGTTAGTAAGTTCCCTTTTCACTAACGCTTGTTGTCCCGTGTTGCTAGTCAAACACAAAATTATTTGCTGCATCACATCAACCTCTGCCATTGCCCGTTTCCACTCATCCTCACTCGCAGCCCTTTTACACAATTCCTCTACATTGGCCACTAGCCACTCCTCCATTTCTTCGTGCACACCTTCCTCTTGATGTGGTAAGGGCAACCAAGATAGACAATCGACATTGATGTTTTTGTGCCTTTGTACATATTTCAGTTGAAAATCATACTCTTGCAAACAGTATAACCATTTCGCAATCCTAGGCGTTGCTTTTTCTGCATCCTTGGTGGTAAAAATGTTGATAAGGGGTATGTGGTCAGTTCTAAGTTTGAATGCTGTTCCCCATACATAGGTTTTAAAATGGCTGACTCCCCACCAACAGGCTAGAGCTTCCTTTTCGATTACAGAATAATTTGCCCTTGAGAGTGTGTGAGGCAAAAGCCATTACTCTCACAGCGCCCTCCTTTTTCTGCATGAGCACAGCGCCGAAACCATATGCGCTAGCATCTACCACCACTATTGACTTGTCATGTGGGTCGTATGGTTTGAGAGCCACAGCCTTCACTATGTCTGCTTTTATTTCGTCAAATGCACATTGACATTCATCCGACCATACAAACGGCGTACCTTTTTTCATTTAAAGTCTTACATTATGCACATTGGGGCTTATTTACAAGCCCCCTGCGCTGCCTGTGCATCACTTTTTCCCCATGTTAAAAGTGACGTACCGGTGGCGCAAGGGGCTTGTAAATAAGCTCCTTTGTTCGCAAAATGCTACACAAATTGTGAGTATTACTCAGCAGTCCTAGGAAGGAATGCAATTGCTCCTGGTCAGATGGTGCGTGGGCTCTCTCAATTGCTTCTTGTAAATTCTTCTTGGGCTTGACTCCGTCTCTTGAAAATGTGTGCCCAAGATAATCTATTTGCTCCATACTTACATTTCTCAGCACGTACTGTCAAACTGGCCTCTTGCAACCTCGTCAGGACTTCTTTCAACACATCATCCTGGTTATTCATTTCTTCGCCCCAAACCAAAATTTCATCTTGGAACACCTTTACATTTGCAACACCCCTCAAAATGTTACTCATGAGTCTTTGACAGACTGCAGAAGCGGATGCCAGACCAAATGTCATGCATAGAAACTGAAACACTCCTTCAAATGTAAAGAATTAAGTCAGGTGTTTGGAATCAGAATGTAACTTCACCTGGTGGTATGCACTGGATAGATCGATAGAGGAAAAATACATGGCATTGTTTATGCTAGCCACCATCTCATTGATGCGTGTTAAAGGATGGCGATCTACCCAGAAGTTATGGTTTAAATCCCTCAAGTCCACACACATGCGCAACTTGCCATTAGGGTTGCGTGCCAAAACTATGAGACTCAGCCATTCGAACGCCTCTATTGGTTAAATAAACTTAGATTCACACAACCTATCCAATTGCTTTTTAAGTTGTGTGCGCAGAACAAATGGTATGTTTCTGACCTTGTGGACATTAGGAATACAACCAGCCTTTAATACAATATGGTGTTCAAACTTATTCAAACATCCCAGTTTGTTGCTGAATAACTCAGAGTATTTCAAATGCCAGTTCGATCTCCAGTATCATGGGTCAATAAGACTTGGTCAGGGTGATTGGGATCTAGTATCATACCCAAATTCCTTTGTTCTCTCCAACCCAATAGAGCTCTGCCTTGTTCCACCACATACACCTTATTATGTATGTGTCTGCCTTTGTAAAACAGATGACACAAAAAAGTACCGCTGTAGTTTTGTGCCGCAGTACCCTTCAGGTTCAACGTCTGGTGAGAACAACTCACACTTGCCTGTGATTTCCCATGTTATCTTGTCGATTATTCTGTAAGGAGAACATGAATCTGCCCACAATGATACATCAACTCTGTTCATTGACACTTTGGTGGTTGATACCCCTCTGATATTTCATTCACATTATTACCACAAATTACCATAAACTCAATGTCGTTATCTTGTTCGTTCTCCGAATACTCTTCGTCTTCAAACCCCTTCACCAAATTTACAGAATGCCTCCAAACCTCATTACCATCCGACTTGCACATTCTGGGAAAATGACCCCGTTTTTTGCATTTGAAACAAGTGACTTTAGAGGCAGGGCATCTTTCGGCTTCAGCAGTGTGTCTGAAACTTCTGCACCTGTAGCATGTACGTCTGTTTTATTTGTACTTTTTCCACAAATAGTTTAACCGGATTTAGAGTTATTACCTCATCTGTGACTTTCTTAGCTTTGTGAACCACATTTATGTTAATTGAATCAGCTTTTTCCCTTCTCTGCTCACTGCTGAGCTTCTTCAGATATCGAGAGGTGTTCTCCACTCTCCTTGCAATATCAATAGTCTTTTGCAAGTACGGGGCCTTTAACTCGAGCAATGTTTCTTGAATCTGAACATTGTTAGTCCGGTTGATGAACTGATCTCTAATTATCTCTTCATGCAAATCTCTAAATTTGCATGTGGCACCCAAAGTTCTTAAAACCGCAACTTATTGTTCTACACTTTCACCCACTAACTGTGCGCTTAAAAAAAAACTTGTGTCTCTCCACAACTATGCTCGTTTTTTTACCATAATTATCCTCCAACGCCTTTTAGGCTTCTAGGTACTCGTCAATCATTGTTTCATCAGAGCTAGTTACAATTCAAATCGGGCAGGTCAGGCAGCCGATGCGTCGCTGCACTTCTTCCGGCCCAGCGCCCACTATGCACAACGTTACTAGGGTGACTGGCGCATCAGTCCAAATGATCTGCTGCGGCCCTATAATCAGCTGTGACCTTCCTAACATCACTGAGGTAGGCACGAGCGATCAGGCGCGTATCTCTCGCACAATTCAAATATGAACACGAAGGCCCCAAACAGCTTGCTCTTGACCCTACCTTCACAAAGGTGAAGTTCTCATCAAGCAGCAACTCACTGAATTCCTCTCACCGCACAACTTATGACTGTCCACACATGATGTAAACAGCCACAGCACACCCCAGGGGTTGTTGGCTTCAGCAAGGGTCGTCAAAATAGTTAAAAAAATTCTTACTGCACAGCAGGGCAGCGCCATCAACGGAATCCCATCCTCGTCGCCATTTTTAAGGTTCACAAGAGACCAATTATGTGGCAGAAAGAAGTTTATTTGTAAGAATAACAACCCCCAAGACACCGAGGTCCTTCTCCCTCAGCAACTGTCTGTTCTCTTTCCATTGGAATCCTGTTAGGTTTGGGGGTCTCTAGTTGGCAGAGGTAGGTACCTTTGTCCAAGTAGGGACCCTTGCGTCTAGTCAGGGTAAGGGGGTACACTCCTAAAATAACCCCTGCTCACACCCTTGGTAGCTTGGCACAAGCAGACAGCCTTATCTCAGAGGCAGTGTGTAAAGCATTTGTGAACACATACAGTAATCAAGTGACAATGCTACAGATGGACACCACACAAGTTTTATATCAAAAATAAGTATTCTTTATATAGACTTATCACAAGATCACAAACAACAAAAATCCACAATACTGTACTTAAAATGGTAGAGTTAGCTTAGTTCTCTTCAGATGTTAAAATGCGACACTTTGAGTTCAATGTACCTTAAGATGCGTAACGCTATACAACAAAAGTATTGCAGGGAAGGTGATGCGTCAGTTTCTTACACACAAGAACGTTGATGCGTCGGGTCCCTACTGCTGCATAGGGGATGCGTCGGTTCTTCTCTGCGAGGGGAGGTGATGCGTCGGTTTCCTACTGCACTTCCGTGGCGATGCGGCACGCAACGCCGTGATGCGATGAAGATCCGGTGCAAAGAAACAAAGATAGCGTCTTTTTCTTGATGCGACACGATGCGGATCGCGACAGGCCCTGCGACACACTTCTCGGTGATGCGGCGGCGTCTGCTGCGATGGCGGTCCTCTTCTCCGGTGATGCGAGACGATTTGACAACGATGCGAGCCACGACAGGCCCTGCAACACGTTTCCAGGTGATGCGGCGGCAAATGGTACAACGTTTATCCTCTTCTCCGGCGATGCGAGTTGCTTTGGCAATGATGCGATCTGCGACAGGCCCTGCAACACGCTTCCCGGTGATGTGGCGCCCTCTGATGCAACGTCGATCCTCTTCTACGGTGATGCGCTTCGGAGACCCTGCGATGACTCAGCGCTTCTTCTGGGCCGCGTCAGACCCTGCAACATGCTTCCCGGTGATGTGGCGGCGTCTGATGCGATGTCGATCCTCTTCTCCGCCGATGCGAGGCGCTATCTCGTTGTGAAGCGACAGCAGCAGTTTGGCGACCTGCTTCTTGCTCGTGAGTCGCGCTTCCAGCTCCTTGCGACACGCAGTCCCTCAGAAAGCCTCACAAAACAGCGGGCACTTCGAAAGAACTCTTGGGGAACTGGTTGGTGAAGTCTGTTGTCCCTGAAACTTCAGCAGTAGGCAAGCTCTTTTCTCAAGCCCTTGGAGATCCTTCACAAGTTGAATAAAGTATACACAAAGGTCCTTTCTCCTCTCTTTGGCAGTCAGGCAACCACTGCAGGTCAATCCCTCAAGCTTAGGGATAGTCTCTCATCAGTCTCTCTGGTTGTGCTCCTCAGCAAAGGTTTCTTCTTGTTTCCCAAAGTGATCTAAAGTTCTTGGGTTTGGGTCCCAATATTTATACTCAGTTTGTCTTTGTTCTCTGAGAGGCCTTTGCCTAGTCCAACCCAATTCTGGTCAGTCCTGGAGCACTTTGTTGACAAGACTCCTTCTTTCCTTTCTGAGTGAAGGGCAGAGGCATCAGACGCACCACCAGAGGTGAAGCCAGCATTGTGGAGGGAAGGCACAGCCCTATTCAGGTCCCAGGTGCAACTCCTCCCACCCATCTGCATGCCGATCTCTCTATTCAGTCCTGTGCTGACTCACCCTGTCTCCTGGATTCCCCCAGCCCCTGTCACTCAAACTCCAGACAAGGAATACACAACCTAGCAGAGGCAGGCTTGGATGGTTAGACAAGAAAGGATAGGATTATAAGATGTAATAATCAAACCGCCCATTCTGGCCGATGGGGAACAGGTAGCCTTGCAATAGTGAAAAACGAAAATGGCTGTAATTCACTATTAGGACATGCCACACACCCCAGGGCATGTCCTACTTTATACTTACAATGCACCCTGCCCTTGGACCTACCATAGGGGTGACTAATATGCAGAAAAGGGAAGGTTTAGGGACTGGAAAGTGGGTGCACTTGCCCAGTCAGCATGGCAGTACCAGACTGCACACAGGCTCTGCAATGGCAAGCCTTAGACACACATTAACAGGCTGCTTCTGTGGGTGGCACAACCAATGCTGCAAGCCCACTAGCAGCATTTGGATTAACAGTCCTGGGCACTCCTGGTGCACTGTACTAGGGTCTGACAAGTAAACCACATCAGCGAGTCATGAAATCACTAATCCAATAGGGAGCACTCGCACTGTGGCCCTGGATAGTAGTGGCACAGTGCCCAAAGCATCTAACACCAGCAAAAACACATGAGGCAACGGAAAAAAATGGAACGGAGACCCACGCCAAGGTGCCATGTCTAACACGTGTACCCTCCAGCTGAAACGTGGGGAGAACTACCCTACCTCTTGGGAGTGCTCATCACTAAGGCGGAAAAATCTGGACAGACCATCAGCATTGGCGTGTTCTGTACCAGGGAGGTGTTCCACCGTGAAATCCATTCCCTGTAGGGAAATGGACCACCTCAACAGCTTTGAATTCTCACCCCTCATCTGCATCAACCATCTGAGCGGCCTGTGGTCTGTCTGAACCCGGAAGTGAGTCCCAAACAGGTATAGTCTCAGCTTCTTCATTGCCCAGACCACAGCAAATGCCTCACGCTCAATCACACTCCACCTCTGTTCCCGTGGAAGTAACCTCCTATTGATGAAGGCTATGGGTTGATCTAGGCCTTCCTCATTCATCTGTGACAAAACAGCCCCCACACCATGCTCTGAAGCGTCTGTCTGAACGATAAATTCTCGGGAGAAGTTGGGTGCCAGGAGCACAGGCGCCGTGCACATGGCAGTTTTCAGGGCCTCAAAAGCTTTCTGACAGGTGTCAGTCCAAATCACTTTCTTGTGCTCTTCAGCTCTGTCATGGGTGCAACAATGCTGCCATACCCCTTGACAAACCTCCTGTAGTACCCAGTGAGTCCTAAAAAGGCTCTCACCTCTGTCTGGGTTTTGGGGTGTTCCCAAGCCAGGATGGTTTCAATCTTGGACTGTAGGGGCGCCACCTGGCCGCTCCCAACCTGGTGTCCCAAGTACACCACAGAACCCTGTCTGATCTGGCACTTACTCGCCTTGATCGTGAAGCCTGCCCTCTGCAGCACCATCCACACTTCCCAGAGGTGGCACAGGTGTTCTTCCCAACTGGCGCTGAACACTTCCAGTTAGGCGGCACTGAACTCATCCAGTCCAGCCAACACCTGGTTGACCAACCTCTGAAAGGTGGTAGGGGCATTCTTCATCCCAAAGGGCATAACCCGGAACTGGTAGTGCCCATCTGGTGTGGAGAATGCTGACCTCTCTCTTGCCCCATCAGTCAAGGCAATCTGCCAGTACCCAAACATTAGTTCAAACGTGCTGAGGTACCAGGCAGCCCCTAACCGATCGATGAGCTCATCAGCTCTGGGGATGGGGTGCTCGTCAGTCCTCGTGACTGAATTGAGCCCTCGGTAGTCCACACAGAACCAGAGTTCTGGCGTGGCACCCGGTGCGGCAGCCTTTGGGACCAAGATCACTGGGATGGCCCAAGGACTGTTAGAGGACTCAATCGCCCCTAACACAAGCATTTTGGAGACCTCCTCCTTGATGCAAGCTCTCACCCTGCCAGTCACTCTGTAAGTTTTGCGCTTCACAGGAGGACTATCTCCAGTAACCGCATCATGGATGTGCCAATCAGTGACACTGGGGATCAGGGAGAACAGATCAGAAATCTGTCCCAGCAACTGGGGCAGTCATTCTGTTGCTCAGGGGTCAGGGTGGAAGAGAGGTTTACACCATCCACTGACCCATCTCGCTCTGTCGCCGACAGGAGGTCAGGAAGAGGCTCAGTCTCCTCCTCCATTCCAGCATGTGTCACTAAGAGCCTGCCCACTTTGGACCTCTCCGTGTGGGGCTTCAGGCGGTTGATATGCAGGACCCGCAAGGGGTTCCTGGGAGACCGCAAGTCCACCAAGTAGGTAACAGGACTCTTGCACTCCACCACCTCAAATGGTCCGGTCCACTTATCCTGGAGCGCACAAGGCTCCACGGGGGCCATGACCCATACTTTCTGACCAGGCTGAAGCTCTACCAGAGTGGCATTCTGGTCGTACCACCGCTTCATCTCCTCCTGAGGGGCTTCCAGATTCACCTCAGCGAGTTGCCTGAAACGCCTAGTCTGCTTCCTGAAGCCCAGTATGTAGCTATATACATCCTGGGGAGATTTCCTGGAAGATTGCTCCCAGCCTTCCTTGACCAGACTCAGAGGTCCTCTCAATGGGTGACCATAGAGAAGCTCAAAGGGACTGAACCCTAGAGATTTCTGTGGCACCTTACAGCAGGCATGGTAAGACGACATCCCACTTACGCCTCATAGGTTCCTCAAGACCTATAATCATGCCTTTTAGGGTTAGGTTGAACCTTTCAACCAACCCATTACCTTGGGGGTGGTAAGGAGTGGTAAACTTGTAGGTTACCCCGCACTCCTGCCACAGGGACTTCACATACTTGGAAATGAAGTTTGTATCTCGGTTAGACACTACCTCTCTAGGGAATCCTATTCGTGAGAAAACTCCCATCAGTGCCAGTCCCACCACGGGGGCCGTCACTGTCCTCAGAGGTATGGCTTCCAGGAACCGGGTGGCATGGTCCACCAAGATCAGGATGAACCTGTTGCCCATGGCTGTCTTGAGGTCCAGTGGCCCCCCAATGTCAATACCCACCCGTTCAAAGGGGGTGCTAACCACAGGGAATGGCTGGAGAGGAACCTTTTGCTTCCTCCCACTCTTTCCACTTCCCTGGCAAGTCTAACATGTCTTGCAATGAGTGTCTGAACTATTGCGCATTTGGGGCCAATAAAAGTGGGTGACAAGCCTCTCAAAGGTCTTGTCCTTCCCCAAATGTCCTGCCAATGGCACATCTTGAGTCAACCCCAGTAGGAAGGCTCTGAAGCGCTGGGGTACCACCAGCACACGGGCTGACCCAGGCTCAGCAACCTTAGGCTCACTATACAGGAGACCATCCTCCCAAAAGATCCAATGTGATCCAGACTGATCACCTGCTGCCTGGCTTGGAGCCTGCTGCCGCAAACCCACAAGAGAACAGCATTCTTTCTGCACCTTGCAGAACTCTTTCCTGGCGGGTCCTCCTCCTTGCTGCCAATGGGTCAGTTCAGGTAGGTCCCCCAGTTCAGCTACCTGTTCCCCTGTAGGCTCCAGGGCATCCCCCTCAGGGTCTACCTCCTCCTGGGCAGTGGGAACTTCGGGGGCCGGTTTCCCATGCCCCCGCCTCTTCTCTTTCAGACAGGCACCTGGGCCTCCCTCTCAGGCTCCAGGTCCTCTTGAGAACCCCTACTGGCTGCCATGGACCGTGTGGTGACACACGCCCAGTCAGGCGGACCCAACATCTCCAAATGAGCACTCCGCTCCACTTTCGTCCAAGGTGAGCTCTCCAAATCGTTCCCTAACAAACAGTCAACAGGCATGGCGGGCCTCACAGCTACCTGAAGAGTACCAGAGACCCCCCCCCCCCCACTCAAAGGGAACCTGAGCCACCTTGCAGTGGCTCTCTGTGTTGTCAGTGGCAACAACTGGATAGAATAGATTGAGGACAACCTGCTCTTGAGACACCAGGTGACACATGACAGCTGTCACACTGACTCCTGTGTCTCTAAGAGTCTCCACTTTATCGCCATTGATGGTCACCCACTGCCTGTACTTCTTAGTGTTATCAGTCAGTTGGGTCCTGGGGACCACCTCACAGTCTCCTAAAGAGACAAGGGACATCACTGCTGGCCCCCACCCACCTTGGGCACCCCTCTCCTCCCCCAAGGCTACACTCGCCATCTGCTGGGGTGGAGCACCAGTGGGTGTTTTCTTTCCAAACTGTGGGCACCAGGGATCATTAGACTTATGGCCCATCTCTTCACACTTGTAGCATTTCAGGGGTCCCTTAGGAACAGGATTACCTGTCGGGGCCCCGTGCTTTTTCTCAGGGGGAGGCTGGGAACCTTTCCCTTGGTTCCCTTGGGAATTACTTTGGGGCCCTTTATGGAACTCCCTCTGTTTTCCCTTGTCCCCCCACTCTTCTGCTGGGGACCATGCCCACTCTTGGCTGAGTCTCCCATGTGACCCTTGTGGACCCGGGTGCTCACCCAGCGGTCCGCCTCCTCAGCAAGATTCCTTGGATTAGTCAGCCTACTATCAATCAGGTGCTGGCGTAGCTCTGGAAAACAATTACTTGACAAGTGCTCCCATGCAATTAAATCTAAGAGCTCCTTCAAATCATTCACTTTGCTACCCTTCGCTCAACCATCCAGTGCTCTGCAAAAGAAAGTTACATATTCTACCCAGGTACCTGACTCCACCTTCTTGCAATTTCTAAACCTTTGTTTATACAATTCAGAAGTCAACCCATACCTGGACATCAATGCTTCCTTCATGTGGCTGTAAGAATTATGGCATTGAGAGGGCAAGTCTAACAGTGTATTCTGCCCCTCACTAAGGAACCGCCCCCACAACCCCGCTCCCCAATCCTTCTCAGGGACCCGGTGGGAAAACATGGCTACCTCATAGGCCTTAAACCACTGCCCAATGTCATCATTCTTGTAAAACTCTTTTACCACATCTTTGGGAATATACACTCTAGCTTCCACAGGCATTGACGGTGTGCTGCCACCAGAGGGAGTAATCTCTAAGCTCCTTGCTTTCAATTCCATCTCCCTCAAACTTTTCTCGTGCTCAAATTGCATCCTCTTTTCTTCCAGGGACAATTTCCTAGTTTGCAACTCCAATTCTAATTGCCCACTTAACCTGAGCTTGGTCAACTCCATCTCATGCATCCTAAACCTCTCCCTGTCCTCCAACTCCTCTGGGGACAGGCCTTTGGCAGAAACACTGCTACCTATTGGGGAAGTTGCTCTCCTCCCCCCTGGACCCAATGGCCCACCCAGCTGCTCCTCTGCATTCTCAATCCCTCCACATCCTCAGGGGTACTTCTTGCTGCGACCCCGGCCCTCAGCGCCTTCTTGGAGAGACCGGTCATTGCAACTTTGAATCTCCTGCAAAAGTGCTTTAGCTGCTTGACATTGTAGCATTCCAGTTTCTCCTCTTCCCAATCAAGATCAACAGATGCTATGGATGCTGCTTTACTCATGGTGGTTAAACTTGGCAGTTGTTTGCAAAAATAGAAAGTCCCAGAAAACAATCAACCAAAAGTATGTGGTCACGTTTAGTCTGCACACACTAGTAGTGTCCACCAATCACTGTATATGAGTCCCAAATGCAAGTCCAAATCCTCACCGTTGACCACCAATGTTAGATTTAGGTGTCTCTAGTTGGCAGAGGTAGGTACCTTTGTCCAAGTAGGGGCCCTTGCGTCTAGTCAGGGTAAGGGGGAACACTCCTAAAATAACCCCTGCTCACCCCCTTGGTAGCTTGGCACAAGCAGACAGGCTTATCTCAGAGGCAGTGTGTAAAGCATTTGTGAACACATACAGTAATCAAGTGACAACACTACAGATGGATGCCACACCAGTTTTATATCAAAAATAAGTATTCTTTATATAGACTTATCACAAGACCACAAACGAAAAATCCACAATACTGTACTTAAAATGGTAGAATTAGCTCGGTTCTCTTCAGATGTTAAACTGCGACACTTTGAGTTCAATGTACCTTAAGATGCGTAATGCTATACAACGAAAGTGTTGCAGGGAAGGTGATGCTTCCGTTCCTTACAAGCAAGAACAGTGATGCGTCGGGTCCCTACTGCTGTGTAGGGGATGCGTCGGTTCTTCTCTGCGAGGGGAGGTGATGCGTCGGTTTCTTACTGCGCTTACGTGGCGATGCGATGAAGATCAGGTGCAAAGAAACAAAGATGGCGTCTTTTTCTTGATGCTACACGATTCGGACCGCAACAGTCCCTGCGACACGCTTCTCGGTGATGCGGCGACATCTGCTGCGATGTCGATTCTCTTCTCCGGTGATGCGAGATGCTTTGACAATGATGCGAGCTGCGAGAGGCCCTGCGACACGCTTCTCGAGATGTGGTGGCGTCTGATGCAACGTTGATCCTCTTCTCCGGTGATGTGAGATGCTTTGGCAATGATGCGAGCCGCAACAGGCCCTGCGACACGCATCTCGGTGATGCGACGGCGTCTGATGCAATATTGATCCTCTTCTCCAGCGATGGGAGGCACTTTGGGGACCCTGCGATGACTCAACGGTTCTTCTGGGCCGCGACAGGCGCTGCTACACGCTTCCCGGTGATGCGGCGGCATCTGATGCGATGTTGATCCTCTTCTCCGGCGATGCGAGGCGCTTTCTTGTTGTGAAGCGACAGCGGCAGTTCGGCTACACGCTTCTTGCTCGTGAGTAATGCTTCCAGCTCCTTGCGACACGCAGTCTCTCAGAAAGCCTTGCAAAACAGCGGGCACTTCCAAAGAACTCTTGGGGAGCTGGTTCGTGAAATCTGCTGTCCCTGAGACTTCAGCGGGAGGCAAGCTCTTTTCTCAAGCCCTTGGAGATCCTTCACAAGTTGAATAAATTATACACAAAGGTCCTTTCTCCTCTCTTTGGCAGTCAGACAATCACTGCAGGCCAATCCCTCAAGCTTAGGGATAGTCTCTCCTCAGTCTCTCTGGTTCCGCTCCTCAGCAAAGGTTTCTTCTTGTTTCCCAAAGTGATCTAAAGTTCTTGGGTTTGGGTCCCAATATTTATACTCAGTTTGTCTTTGTTCTCTGAAGGCAGAGAGGCCTTTGCCTAGTCCAAACCAATTCTGGTCAGTCCTGGAGCACTTTGTTTTATTTATTTATTTATTTATTTATTTATCTTTATTTTCAAATTTCCTTATACATCTCTTATACACAAATGTTTCAAAGTGGCACATTGGTCAGAAGCAATTCACATAACTATCGTCACAAACATATAGTGTCATATAATATGGCTCATTCACATTGGTATCTTTAACAGTTACAGTAGCAAGTTTGGATCAGGTCAGACCCACCCGTCCCCCTTCCCCGTCTCTTCAAGCCGCAATGGCCACCCATACTCAGACCTCGTCCAAAAAAGGGAAAATGAAGGCCAAGAAGAAACAAATGGGTTAAAAAGCATCCTATAATTCAGGGGAATCCCCAGCATTTCACAAAGAGGAAAAAATGTTGAAATATAACAAATATTTAGATATCCGCACATTCACCCCACTCCCTCTGGTACTATCCCATTTTCAACCTGGGAAACAGATTTTAGCCGTTCACGTTCAAGGTATGCTTTGTATGGGCCCCATATGTCCTTTGGGCGTGACAAACTCGGCATTAAGGAAGAAAATAAATCACAATTAATGTTACAGTAGGACAAACTACGTAGCCATCTCTGAAGAGTAGGTACAGTGCATTGGCCCCATAGCCCCCAAAGTCGGCCTCCGGTCTCAGAAATGGAATACGGGCATCTGGATCATACCACGCATAGGCATAGCTGCACTGAGCCACCAAATAATATAGATAAGGATCAGGAACTCCGTAACCCCCTCTGTCACTAGGAAGAGTAAGTACCTGCCAATGGACACGAGGCCTCTTCCCTCCCCAAACCAACCTTATCAAATGTGTGCGCAGTTGTAAAAAGAAAACCTTAGTAAGAGGAATGGGAATATTATTAAATAAATACAAAAATTTGGGAAGAACTATCATTTTAATTATGGCGACCCTGCCTGCCATTGATAGCGGAAAGCGCAGCCAATGTTACACCTGTGCCTCCAAGATGAGTATCGCCTGTCCATAATTTAAGCTAATAATACTAGTGGTGTCTAGGTGTACGTGGATGCCGTGGTATTTGACAGAGTCTTGGCACCACTCCAAAGGAAACCCGCAGTCCCAAGGAGACTGAAAATAACAGATTCGTGCCAATTAATACGAGTCCTGAAAAGCGGCCAAACCGTAGAATTTCCCTTATGATTGGTTCTAGATTGTCTTGTGGGTGACAAACATACAGTGTCATCTGCATAAAGTGAGACCAATAGGGGTCCAGTTTTAAATTGTAGACCCCGTGGTAAATGTCTTTCTTGAAAATGCCTGACCAGTGGGTCCATCGCTAATATAAATAAAAGGGGGGAGAGAGGACATCCCTGTGGTGTGCCACGCGATAAAGAAAAGGGAGGCGCAAGCGTACCATTTATACGGAGCTGAGCCGTTGGGTTAGTATACAACAGGGCGGTAGTAGCCACGAATCCCAATGGCATCCCCCTACGGCGCATTACTGAAAGAAAAAAGGGTCATTTTAAAGAGTCAAAGGCCTTTTCGGCGTCCAATAGGACAGCCGCGGCCGGGACCTTTGGATCAATTCTGTGAATGACAGTGAAGAGGGTCCGAAGATTGAGAGAAGTGGAACGGTGTGAGGCAAACCCAGACTGTGCCGGGGATATAATGAACTCCATTAGTTGAGAGAATCTATTGGCCAGGATCGTAGCCAATATTTTGTAATCTAAATTCAATAACGAGATGGGTCTATAAGAGCTGCATAGTGAGGGGTCCTTGCCAGGCTTGGGAAGAAGAATAATGACAGCCTCCCGGAGCGCGGGGGAAGTACTTGTCTCTCCAGAGCCTCTGCATAAACTTCGATCAACTGGGGTGCAAGGATATCTTTCTAGGCTTTATAAAAGTTGCCTGTAAATCCGTCCAACCCAGGGGCTGAGGAACCGCAGAGTGCTTCTATCGCCCCCACCACATCTGCCTCTGATATGGGCTCGGCCAAGAACTCTAGCATACCTTTTTTCAAGATACACCAGTGCAATTTCCGATAAGTAATTTTCCTGGTCCTCAAGATAGTGTCCAATCTCGGAACTGTACAACATCTTAAAATAAGCGATGAAAGGGTCGTGGATTTCCAATGTGGAGGTCACCGGATGGTCTGGGGGGGGGGGTGCAAATTTCAGTTATAAATGCCTTTCTATAGGGGGGGTGGAACATTTGTGCCAGTACCCTACAAGGTCTTTCGCCCTCGCCATACCTTCTAGCTGATTGATATTTCCCCAAAATACAACAGTTCCCTGTCTGCGGCTTCACGGAAGTCCACCAATAGTGCTAGATGCCGAGTCTCAGAATCTACCATGGCGTTGAGGAGTAGTTCAGAATCCAATGCAGCGATAGCCCGCTCAATTCGAGCCAGCGTGTTGCGCAAGTCTTTGAGGACGCCGGCACTTTTAACGATGCAGACACCTCCGATATATGCTTTAAAGCCCTCCCATAGGACCGCCCAAGTATCTGCAGACCCCGTATTTATAGTAAAATAATCCTCAATGGCTTCTCGGACCTCTGCATTGAAGACCTCATCCTGCAGCGCCCTACCTGGAAACCGCCACTGCTGCTCAAAACCCTCCGGACGTGAAACAGGCAAGCAAAGAATTACCGGGGAGTGGTCTGAGTACGTCCGTGGTAAGGTCTCAAGGTTTCTAAACCAGCCGGCTATGCCCGGAGAGACCAACCAATAATCTATTCTGGTCCAGGTATTATGGTAGCCAGAATAATGAGTGCAGGACGTTTAAGTAGGATTGTGCTTCCGCCAAATGTCTATTAATGAAAGCTGTTTACAAATCTCTTGCAGCGCGCGCCTGGATCGCGGTTTGGAGTCAGGGGACGTGGAGGTACTGTCTAATCTGGGATCCAATAGTAAATTGAAGTCCCCACCCATAATAATCAAATTAGGTTCAAGGTTAATCAACTGTATATTTAGTGAGTGAAAACAATCTGGAGTATCAACATTTGGGCCATAGACGCCCACTGAAGTAATGAAATGACCCATGAGCATGCCCGTGACAATAAGGAACCGGCCCTCGCCGTCCGCCACCACTTTACCAGGGCTAAAGGGGAGCCTCTTCTGGATGAGAAGAGCAACACCCCTAGTGTAACTGCTATAGTTGGCAAAATATCTATGCACCCCCCAACTAGAAGCCATGTGCGTATCTTTGATTTTGAGTAAATGTGTTTCCTGCAAACAGGCAATGTCGACTTTATGTCGCACTAAATAGTTGAGTACCTGGCAATGCTTGCGAGTGTTGTTGAGACCCCGTATATTCCAGGACATAAGGGCTAGATCAGAGGGACCAACACTATTTCCTAGCTGAGACATAATGGGTAGTTACAAAAAAAACATGTGTTGAATGACATACTGAAAAAAGGAACATGTGTAAGCGACATTTTTGTACCAACAGTGAAAATATATAACCATCTCAAAGTTCCCCCCCACCTCCCACCACCCAGCCTCACCCGATCCCAAGTAAGGCAATACCATGACCCAATATTTAACAGGAAGTGCTTACTTACGATACAGCTGGATAAGCAGCCATTAGAAAACCACTTCCACACACATTGAAATAAAAACAAGAATAAAGTATACACCATGAGGGGTGGCAACGACACGTCGGGCGCAACTAACTTACAACATCAAATATGAATAATAAGCATTACCCAATGTCATCACATAGTTCAATGGAAGAATTGGGAAGCCATGTCAGCCACTCCCTGTGTTCGAAAAGAGTTCCATGCTGGCGTCCGATCCACTGTGTGGAGGGGAAGAGCCTCCGTCCCCTGTCCTGGGTCCTCTGTTGTTCTTCTTATAGGTGTGGCAGAACTCCTGTGCCTCCGTCGGATTGTCAAATATTCAAGAGTGACCTCCCACATCTACTTTAAGTCTGGCAGGATAGAGCATTCCGTACTTCAATCCCAAGTTTCTGAGGTTTCCTTCACCCCGTTGAACTTGTGGCGGGCATCCTGTACCATAACAGTGAAGTCTGGAACGAAAGAGAGTTTGGAGCCTTGCCAAACGTTGTCACCGCGTGCTCGGGCCAGGCACAAGACTGAATCTCGGTCTCTGAAATTCATGACCCTCGCAATTATGGGCCTCGGTGGCAGGCCAGGATTGGGTCTAGGCCCTAGAGATCTGTGTGCACGTTCTATTACAAAACCTGGGATGAAGGCCTCCCTTCCAAACAAATCAGATATCAATTGTTCCACAAATATATCCATTCTGCCAGCCGTAGCAGTCTCTGGTACACCCAAAATGCGAATGTTGTTGCGCTGACTTCACGCCTCCAAGTCCTCGTTCTTAATTGCGACCTCCTTCAGAATTCTCTCCACTCTGTCCAGGCGTTTCAGTGTATGCGCCGAGCTATCTTCAATGTCTGACACGTGGGCCTCCACTACATCTAGGCGTCGGTCATGTGCTTGGACTTTGGCACTCATGTCGGCCAAGCTTTTGTCCAACCCGTCAAATCTGCCATCAAAAGCCCTGAATCCCCCTCTCATCTCTTAAAGTATCGACACGGACAAGGAGGAGGTCCCGTCCGCTTCGTCTGTGCCCTGGGAGCCACTCGCCATGGTGGGGGACTCGTCAGAGGTGGTGTCTGCTACTTTTTCAAAGTGTAGGGTCCTTTGCTTAGGATCCTTGCAGCCCATGCCGCGGCGCAGGAGTGCAATGCGGAGATAAAGTGACAGCGAGTAACCGAGCGTATTCAATAGGGTCAGGAGCAACCATTTACCGATCAAAATGAGTGCAGCCATGGATGAGGAGGAGACCCGTTACCCCTCAATTGGTCACCCCAATATCAGGACGTAGGAGTAGATGGTATTGGACGTGCGCACTTCACGTCTCGTGGAAAGCCCTTCAAACACAATCTGACCCGGAAGAGCAGAAGCAACGGCCTGACTGCTGCACCACGAGACCCCGTAATGGTAATGGTACTCAGCTAGTGCCGTGTACGGGGCACCGTTTCAGCAATACCACCGGGAGCTCATGACCGGAGCAGCAGGTATGATGGCAGCCCCCGTTAACAATGGACGTGACCCCCAATCGTCTGCAGGTGCCAGAGGGGTATCACCATGAGAGTGAAGGGGCATGTACCAGGCCCATAAACATCACACCATGGGGCGCGCTCCACGCAGGGTAGCTGTGTATGTCACATCCATTGAGGAACGCTACTGCAGGGAAGGCAATGGAAGGGAGTCCTAAGGTGCAGATTGCACTCTCCACCCAGCGATTCGATGTCATGCACTGTTTGCAATACGTATGTACAAACTTCCCAAACCAGGCACTGCCACTGTGTTAATGACCTAGTGTCATCTGCTGATGTGTCCTCGAGTTGTTGTAGCCATTTGTGGTCTATTAGTCTTGGTTATTTTATGTCTCCCTGTGTACATTGAGCCTGCAGCTGTCTTTTCTTATCACTATATTTTCTGGCGGCGTGGACTGCCTCCGTCCTCATTAGCTGCAGAACAGCAATGTCTTGGACGGTGTCCAAGTCTATTTTGGTAGCGTCTTCGTTGATAAGTTTGCGTGTTAAGGCTACCGCGTCTGTCTTCTGTTGCTGAGTTAACTCAGAGGGTTCGTCTGTGGGAGCGGAGTGTGAGACTGGGGTGGATCTTATCTGCCCTATTAGCAGGTCTTCTAGTACGGCGTCATCGTCCCCCTTATCTTCCTTTTCTCCCTGTTTTTCTTTCACTACCGGTATGCATGGGTATACCCCTACAATATCCATTTGCACTTTTCTCCAATCCTCATTTATTTTCTGCTTACTTATCTCATTTAGCACCCTATTCTTGACCTCTACTAATTCTTTGTGGATTTTCGATTTTACATCATTAGTTGTGCGTTTATCACGCAGTACCAGGTCCCAGCTATAGTAACATTCCCATTCGATTGGTCTTATCTTTTTTCCTTTTAATTTCAACATTTGTCTCAAATATGACAACTTTTTTATGTCGTACGTTCCCTGGCACAGGAACTGCAAGTCCGGTCTCTTAGCCGACAGATCATGCCATTTATGTATAAATAGTATGGAGTGAAGTCCTTGGCTTAGGGCCACATTGTATGCTGGAGAGTCTTTAGGGGGGGCCGGCTGACTGCTGTCTAAATTATTTTTGCAGAGTGTGTTTCCCATTGTGAGAGATGAGTGGGGAGTGTCTAAAGCGCAAGCGCTAACCTGTCTTGTAATGCAGGGACAGTTCAGACACACCAGACAGATGGGTGGGGTCTCGCGCTATACTATGAACAGACACCACAGTGCGTAAACAAACGCGATCATGCGCTTCTCAGCCACTCTCCAGCTGTTGTGATAGCAGAGGGAGCCATTCGTCAGGCAAACAGACAGGTCAGTTGATTCAAGTTCACCCAAGCGTTCATAAGTGAGAATGAGAGAGATTTCTGGGTGCTAATTACTGGCGTCCCATGAACTGAAGGAAAGGTGACAGAAAAGTATTTTTAGAAGAAAGATTAGTAATTTCGTCTCCTTGCAATCTTCCGTTATCCCATGATCAGGCGGAAGGGGCAGCTAGACAAAATTGGAGTCACTCAGGCAATCAAGTAAACAGTGCAGGATGGTGAACTGTACATTCAGTGCAGACAGACACATAAAACATAAAACAAATTCTGGCAACCCTGCGCGCAGCGCTGTCAGAGAGTCTGTGTACTGTAACTATGTGCAGTGCTATTACACTAATCCCAGATGAGTAACTGTGAAAATGGGAACAATATTATTATGTCAACAGACCTCAGGGGCAGGACGCAAGAAGTCAATCACTCTGTTTATTATAAATGGACGATGACATAAAGGACATTTGTTATGGTGGCAGTAGATATTGGAAGGGAGCTTATTATATTGTCAGACAGTTAGCAGCGTCAAATGTCAGTCATGTAGCGTCGCAATACCCAAAGAAGAAATTCTGTCTGACAGATACTAACAATACTCTACAACCCTAACTAAACTTTGCCAGAATATATGAGAGGCCTACACAATACAACAATAGAAAAATGCAAGGAACACTTACAATAACAGACAACAGGACAACTGATACTCCCTCCTCCCTGTGCCTAGGAAACCCCCTAGGCACAGCTGGAGACCACCTCTGGCGTCCAGTAGGAGGCAGCGCTCCACTGGGTGCCCGGGTCCAGTGGCGCTGAGGTGAGTTAGCTGGACTCAGACCTGAGTTCAGGGACCCTAAGGACTGGCGCCCTGAGAAACCGTTGCAACCACAATAGGAGCAGCCCACTGACCACAGCCTCCACGATATCGTTCCAGCACAAATAGGATGTGCAATGACAGGGGTGCAATTACCGCCACCACCTGAACCTGGGGAGCAAAACTGCCACAGCTCTAAAACGAGGGGCTACCTGCTACAACCCAACCTGGAGTATACAAAACCCCCAAACAAGACTTACCGGCGTCTGTTGAGTCTGGCAAAGCGTACCGACCTCTGCTCCAGTCAACGGGAAACATCCGTGAAGGTCCTCCACCCCCATCGGCCGGGGACTCTCTGCTAGCAAGACAGGGGGGTGCAGTAGGTCGCCCTCCTTGGTACGCCATCAGCCAGGTGCTGCCTGGCACCAGGGAGTCACTGCGTGCCGGAAACTCGCAGAAGCACGCTGTCACCGGCCAGGTGGGGAGGGTATCCGGACCAGGAGCTGAATGGTAGAGCAAAATTGCACATGTAAAGAATTCTGGCAGAGACCAGCAGCAATGTCAGAGATCAAGAGACACGCACAGAACCAGAAGAGAAAGCCTGTCGGCACCCGTTAACCAGTGCAGATGTTAGGCAGGAGCTCAGTCTTCATCCGAATGATGACAGACTGCAAAATAAATCACGAGAACCATGAAAAGGGCACAGAAGAAAGAGATAAGTGCAGCCGTAATGATAGCCATTGGTATTTCCCACAAGTCGGGGAAACAGACCTTATATACGTCGTCAGGGCACAAGCAAACTACCCTCGACATGAGAGGAGGAAAGGCAGATGGAGAGGGAGAGCGCAGAGCGACGGAGGGTCGTTAGCAGGGGACCCTACAGATGTGCTGAGTGAGAGAGAGAAACGGAAGCAGGAGCCAGAGGCAAAGCGAAGTCAACTTACGGGCGGACAGTCCCCCAGCATCCAAGGGAGGCGGAGGAGAGAGAAAGACAAATGTAAAAGTTATCAAACCTCAGGTCTCCAAACCCCTGATGGAAGCTGGAGTCCAGCAGCCAGTCTGTGAAATCGTCAGTGGTCTGGAAGCTGCATTCTCCACCAAATGTAGAAGCTGAAATAAGAAATAAGAAATGATTGCACACATACAACTCTCAGTCAGCACATAAGATAACAGCGTTTATTGGAGACCAACAAACAGATTAACGTGCAGCACGGAGACATCAGCAAAGTAACTGAATGTCCAAAGATTTGACGTGCCTGACAGCTTATATAGGTCCAACCCGCAGAGGATGTAGCATCATAACATACGTGGCACAAATTAAGCATAGTTCATTTGACCAATTAACAAGGGCCTAAACAGTTATATACCATTTAAGTTCCGAAATGTACTGTTGCCGACCACGTGACCCAAGTGGGCAGCTTCTGGGACTTTCCACTGTAATGTAAGATATAAGTCTGGTGCTTTTCCAGTTAATAGTTGCAACATAATAGTAATGACCAAAAACATATTGAGAAATGGGATATGCTGAAATGTACATGCCTAAGCGAGCATCTTCCCTTGCCACGTATCTTGTTTTCGAGCAAGCCTTGCGTTACTAAAGCTGTTTCTCTGAAGCAGAAAAGGTGCCAGTGTGCAGTGTTTATTATGTCAACTTAACAGGGCCTAGAAGCTTACTGCCTTTGGTATCATACAGAAAATGGCTTCCACACTGGGTTCGGTGTTGGGGTTCACCACGCCGGAGGTCATACTGGGTTCAGTGCTAGGACCACCATGTTAGAGGTCATGCTGGGTTCAGTGCCGGGATCACCATGCCAGAGGTCATGCTAGGTTCACTGTTAAGATCTCCATGCCTGAGGTCATGCTGGGTTCAGTGCTGGTATCACCATGCCAGAGGCCTTGTGTGCCCAACCCAGTGGTGCCTAACCATCCCTCTACATCCCAACATACCCCTCGAAGTGGTAGTTACTCCTGGAAGATCCTCGTCCCTGAGCCTGCAGTGTTTCTTTGTCCCGGAGAATCTCCATTGAAATCAACAGGGCACCCAACCTCAAAACTGCACCCTGCACCCGGCCGTCCTAGTGCCACTGAGGGTGCCCCTTTGGTGCTACCTTGGTCCCCAGCTTAGCCCTAGGAGCTTTGCTCCCACAACCCTGCTTGCCAGCCGCCACCAATCGGAGTCCCCCTATCCCCCATAGGATACCATTGGGCCTCAACACTCTACACCCGGCTGCCCGAGTGCCGCTGAGGGTGCAACAACAGTGCATCCCTGACCCTGGGAGACCCTTGAGTCTAACCCCAGAACCCTAACTCAAAAGACCGTTTACTTACCTTGAAACCGATAACTCATTTTTCCTCTTAGGATAACATTGACACTTTTTCTCCCAAAAAGTTTATAAGTGTCGACTTTTGAAAACTGCAAATATTACCTAAAAATCAGCCGATTAACCAAAATGCATTTTCTCAACTGTTTTCAGGAAATGTCCCAGTGCTGAATCCAGGATCCAGCACTGAGTAAGAAAAAGTAACAATAACCTAACTTACCGGCTAAGTGAATTTCCTCCCATAGGATAACATTGGGGATTCTATGTGAAAATGTTTTTGTGTCAACTTTTGAAATGCAATAATATTCCTTAGAAATCGTACCTTTAACCAAAACGCATTTACTCACCTGTTTTCAGGAAATGTCCCAGGGCTGAATCTAGGAGCCACTCCTATGTTAGCAAAAGTAATCTGAAAAGTAATTAACTGCATTTTACTTAAAAAGCCCATTCAATTGAATGTACTATACCTGCAATGTGTTGCAAACTGCTTTCTTAAAACTGTAACCAAAACCAGCACAAGTTACACTGCTATTTTTAACTGTGTTCATACAAGTAAACTACTACTGAAAAGTATTTTTATGCTTACCTGCACCAGGCTTGCTTGGTTCTATAAATAAAACAACAGTATATATTTTATACAAAACAATTGGCCTAGAGTTCAGTTCTTGAGTGTGCGAAGTCATTTGCTAAGTGTGTACATCAAATGCTTTACACTGTCCTCTGATACTGCCTTACTGCTCGACCAAGCTACCACTTTAGAGAGTAAGGTTATATCTAACTTTAACCTCTGCCTAACCTCTGGGGACCCTTGGACTCTATAAACACTGTACCCTTACTTTGGTGCAGTATATACAGAGCCAGTTTCTTACAGAGGTCATGCTGGGTTCAGTGCTAGGCTCACCATGCCAGAGGTCATGCTGGGTTCAGTGCCGGATTCACCATGCCAGAGGTCATGCTGATTTCAGTGCCGTGATCATCATGCCAGAGGTCATGCTGGGTTCAGTGCTGGGATTATCATGCCAGAGGTCATGCTGAGTTCAGTGCTGGGATTATCATGCCAGAGGTCATGCTGGGTTGAGTGCCGGGATATCCATGCCGGAGGTCATGCTGGGTTCAGTGCCGAGATCACCATGCCGGAGGTTATGCTGGGTTCAGTGCCGAGATCACCATGCCAGAGGTCATGCTCGGTTCAGTGCTAGGGTCATCATGGCAGAGGTCATGCTGGGTTCAGTGCTGGTATCACTATGCAAGAGGTCATGCTGGGTTGAGTGCCGGGATATCCATGCCTGAGGTCATGCTGGGTTCAGTGCCGTGATCATCATGCCAGAGGTCATGCTGGGTTCAGTGCCGGATTCACCATGCCAGAGGTCATGCTGATTTCAGTGCCGTGATCATCATGCCAGAGGTCATGCTGGGTTCAGTGCCGAGGTCACCATGCCAGAGGTCATGCTCGGTTCAGTGCGGAGATCACCATGCCAGAGGTCATGCTGGGTTCAGTGCTAGGGTCATCATGGCAGAGGTCATGCTGGGTTCAGTGCCGAGATCACCATGCCAGAGATCATGCTCGGTTCAGTGCTGAGATCACCATGCCAGAGGTCATGCTGGGTTCAGGGCTAGGGTCATCATGGCAGAGGTCATGCTCGGTTCAGTGCCGAGATCACCATGCCAGAGGTCATGCTGAGTTCAGTGCTAGGGTCATCATGGCAGAGGTCATGCTGGGTTCAGTGCTGGGATTATCATGCCAGAGGTCATGCTGAGTTCAGTGCTAGGGTCATCATGGCAGAGGTCATGCTGGGTTCAGTGCTGGGATTATCATGCCAGAGGTCATGCTGAGTTCAGTGCTGGGATCATCATGCCGGAGGTCATGCTGGGTTCAGTGCCGAGATCACCATGCCGGAGGTTATGCTGGGTTCAGTGCCGAGATCACCATGCCAGAGGTCATGCTGGGTTTAGAGCCAACCAGCTTCAGTCAGAGGCAACACTGGGGAGAGCGAGAAGAAACCGTCTCCAGACTTTTGCCGTTTGTTGTGCAGTCCCGCAAGAGCTGTGATAGTGAATAGCGGACTTGTTATTACACATAGAAACAAAGGTGTGCTTTGCAAGTAACTCAGAGCCTCAAGAAGGGACCTGCTGTCTACTGCTTCAGCTACAACTTAGCAGAGCTCTTGGAAGCAGCCGGAGGGTTTAGGATGAAGGAAAGGTTCATGGATCATAACACGCTCACTGCATTTATCCTTGCATTCTCCTGGGTCACCTTTCATATTTCATGCCCTAGATTAGGATCTTAAAGTGCTTGCCCTGCTTCTTGGTGCTGTTTTGAAAGTGTTCTTCATTTACCAACGAGGGGTTAGACGTTGCCTTCCTTCCTGAACTCTTCTGGCGTGGTTTCTGATTTGCATGGGTGCATTCACGAAGCGCTTGTTCCAGGGGGTTAGAAATCCGAATCCTGCTCGGTGGTCCCTCCAAACCCCCCACCCCCCTCAGACGGGAAGGGGGGACCATATCATTTATATATATATTTTCGTATTTTTATTATACCCGGATCTGTAACCTCTACGCATCTATACCTCTAGACACATGCACAATCCCTGGCAGTTAAAAAACAGAACTAATACGGGCACATTCACACTTTTATTAGAACAACGCAAACATGAAATGCCAGTTTATGAGAACAGTAGAGCAAAATTCAAATGAAAAACAGTTGAAATGAAGCAACTCTCCCCAGTTGTATCCGGCCCCCTAGATGTGATTCTGCAGCTCGCTGCATATAACTTTATTACATTTATTACAGTATGTTGAGAAAATCTGCAATTTTTAATCTTCCTCCCCCTCTGCAGCTTTAAGTACCTGAGACGGGACGGATGCCACCTCCTCCTCTTCATCACCCTACTCTCGTCCTTCCGTGTATGTGACCTTCCGTGCTGCGCCGACTCTGCGCCAACTCTGCCCGCTCTTCCAGATTTATCTCCGTTCTTCACTCGTTTTGGTCCAAAAAGATCCCGCTCGTCGCCATTTTCTGTCATGAATGAGTCCAGACGTGGAATAGCTTCAGAATCACTTTATTCCTTTGAACAGGCAGGTACAGGTATGCGGCATCTGGGTAGCTTGATCTGGTCCTTGTAACTGCCGGTCGTCAACCCCTCAACTACCCTTCCATATTCCATGGAACCCAAAGCTTGCACAGTATCCTAGTTCTACCTAACACTATACTACTAGACATAACACTGGTGCATTATGTCACAGATGCCTGTGTCACTCAGAAGGGTATCGTGGCATTGTAAAGGGAAACTACAAGAAAACACTGCAACTGCTTGAAATGAGGCCAAAATACCCGGGTTTCCACCATCCCACAGCAGGTGACACTCCGAGCATCTGTAAAGATGTTCATGTGACCTGAACACAGCACATACTTAGATTATCACCCCCTTACATCAGAACAGAACACGTTTTGTGCTTTTAGATGAACAGAGAGACTGCCCAAGATGATATTTATGGATTCCGGTGTACAAAATGGATTTATGCATCGATTCTGTGGTTTTTTTTTAATTCTTTTTTTATTAAGACAAAACAAGCTTCAGATACAAGCATATCTGAAGATATATATACAAAATATGTGAAAAACATGGCAAATACCAGGCATTATAAAACGCAATATACAATTACATTGTAGGCAATGCCATACGTTACCCACTGGAGTACGTCTCTAAACCCTTCTGGGAAACCCATTCAGTGCCCCTCATGAGTCCCATCACAGACCCCTGTATAATGTCCATGGCCCCCATAATTTGTGGGGGCATCTGCGGCTTTGATACACCACCTGCTCCGCAACATGACACCAGTCCATATCGCTTAGCCATGCAGCCACAGTCGGGGGTTCAGCAGCCCCCCATGTGCGTGCTATGTTCCTCTTAGCGACCCCCCCAGCCAAAGCTAGCCACAACTTGGCCCACTTCGGCCACGTGATCTCTCCCGTGACGCGGAGGATATGCCATCTGGACTCCAACGGGACCTGTGCACCCACAACAGCCTCCATCACACGGACAATGCCCGTCCAGTACTTCTGAATCCTGGGGCAGGACCACAAAATATGAAAAAATGATCCCCTCTCGCCACATCCCCTGGCACATAACTCGGAGCTCCCACCCCTAATACGGACCTGCACCATTCTCGAGGCATATGACCTGTGAAGGATGCGGAGTTGAACAAGTCGAAAATGCGATCTGATGGCTATTTCCCTGGGACGCTGGATGGCCTCTGCCCAATCATCATCCTCCAAAAGGCCTCCCGCAGGGGACCCAGGCAGTCCGGAGTATTGTTTACCAGTTTTTTGTACGTCAGTGACACTGTCTTCTGGATCATGGGGTCCAAAAGAAGCCTATCCTCCAATGGGGAGTATTCGGGAAGCACAGTTCCCCTCTTTCAAATGGCAATGAAGTGCCGAGCGCAACTGTCGGTATCTAAGAAATTCACCTTTCCCCATTTGGAAGCCCTCCCTTAAGCTATCGAATGCCACCATTTTACCAGCTTTCTAAACGTTCCCGAGCACGTCAATACCTATAAGACTCCGCTTCCGGGAACCCTGCAGTCTGTGCACTTCTTTCAGAAAGTCTCCCTCACATAGTGGTGTCTGTTCAGTGAGTTTAAACTCCCACCCCGTCATTCTAGTTGCTGTACGCCAAATATCTATGACCGTTTTATTGTGTGGTGGCAGATCTACGGAGCCCCTACCCCTGCGGTACAATTCCCCCAAGTAACTACGCTAACCCCCAAGTAACTACGCTAACCCAAGACCAATCCGACCACCCTGTAGGCTGGTTCGTCCAGTGGGGAAAAGACCCACCCATTGACGTTTATAAGATGAGCAGCCCAATAGTATTTCCTAAGCTCCGGGACTGCCAGCCCCCCTTCATGCATCCCCTTCTGTAGTTTCTTGAGCGCGATCCTGGGACCACCCCCCCCACCCCCCCACAATAACTGGCGTAGTTCGGATTCGATTGTTTCAATGAAAGAGTCCTGAATACGATAAGGAGTGTTTTGGATGGTGTACACTAAATGTGGGAGGGCTATCTTCTTGAAGAGCACTGCCCGCCCCATAAGGGAAATCAGGAGCCCCCTCCAGTGTGTCGCGTCATCTCGCAAGCTGGAGAGCTGCACCTGTAAGTTCAATTGTGTAAACTCTGCTTCAGTCTTGGTTATCCATATGCCCAAGTAACTAAATTTATCCTGCAGCACTATCTCCGAGCATACTGACGTCAGATCCGGAGGGTCCCCAGCTAGAGAAAAAACCCAGGACTTGTCCCTGTTGATACAATATCCAGAATAGGAACCAAAAGATCTTATTATGTGAATGAGCCTATGAAACGTTTGTCGGGCCGATGTGCGTAAAGAAGGAAGTCATTTGCATACAAAGAAATGCGCTCTTCCTAACCTCCCCCTAGATCAAGCCCCCTCCCCCCGGGGGCCCTCCTAATCCACGCCGCCAGCAGCTCCAGTGCCAGCGCAAATAACGTTGGGGACAGAGGACACCCATGGCACTTCCCCCTATGCAATGCAAAGGCTCTTGAACGACCCCGTTAACCCAAATGCGGGCCATCGGGCCAGTGTATAACAACCGGATCCACTTTTGCAGCTGCGGGCTAATGCCCACTTTTTCCAGAACAGCAAAAAGGTATGGCCATTCAATGCTGTCGAATGCCATCCTCGCGTCTAACGAGAGGAGAGTGGCTGGAACATCCGGCTGCCTCTGAGTCATGTACATGACTCCATATAAACGTCTCAAATTGAACCACGTGCTCCTATGAGGCATAAAGCCCGATTGATCCGGGTGTTTCAGAGAATGCAGAACTGGACCCAACCGGTTCACGATAATCTAGGCTAGAACCTTAGCCTCGAAATTTAAGAGGGAGATCGGCCTGTAGGAGATGCAGAGGTCATGCGTTTTTCCTTTTTTAAGGAGTACAACAATAGTCGCCATTCTTCTGTCTCCTGGAAGTTGCCCAACTTCAGATGCTTCCTTAAATATGTCAAGCATGTAAGGTGCAAGCTTGCTCACCATACATTTAAACAGCTCAGTGGGGAGCCCTTTCGGGCCCGTCGCTTTCCAAGATTGCAAGTCTCTCATGGCATTTTCTACTTCTTCCAAGTGGAAGTCAGAATCGAGCGCCTCCCTGTTCTCCGACTCAAGAGCCGGCAGAGAAATGTCGAGCGGGAATTTAGTGCATTCCGGTTCCCCCTATGTGCATTGAGACTGGTAAACGTTTTCGTAATATTTGGCAAAAATTTCCGTTAGGGCCGCCCCTGTACCACCCTGTCTCCCCTCTGTGGACCGAATCTCGGAAACCCAGTTGCGACTCCTGTCCCTCTGTTCCAGCCAAGCAATTAGTTTGTGGGCTTTGTCACTTAAATCATATACTCTACACGCGAGCGCGTGAGCACAAGCTGCATTGTCAGCAAGGTCTCAAAGGATTGCTCTTTGAGTTTGAGGGATTGCTTGAGCCCACCGACACCCCCAGCCAGAGTCCGCGGTTACTCTGCGCTCCAAGGCGAGTATCTTCTGTTCGGGTTCCTCGCACCGGAGTCATTTTTCTTTACGTTTAGCACCGCACGCTGCCTGCACAAAATCCCTTGCCACCACCTTGTACGCTTTCCAGAGGATACTAGCGGAGCTAACAGAGTCGACATTTTCAGCAAAGTAAAGTTCAGTGCGGTCCTCAAAGCACTCCCGAAATTCCTGGTTTCGAAACATAAAGGGATCCAATCTTGGAGGTAGAGACCAGTGGCAAGCTGGCCCGTGAAGCTGTACATCCACCGGTGAGTGGTCAGATATTCCTCGCCCCTTATGGCACCCACCCTGAAAGAGACCCGCCGAGGTAGTATCAGTAAAAATATAGTCAAGCCAAGCCCCGCTGCCATGTGCCGCAGATATATGAGTATACTGTCTAGACCTGGAACTGTGGCATCTCCAGAGATCCAACAGACCTAGAGCCCTCTCGAATGAGAACAGTGGACAATGCCCCTTTGCTCCAGAGGGGAGAGTTTCCCTATCTATTTCCGGCGTAAGTGTATCATTCATGTCACCCCCCAGTAGCAACAGCCTAGGTGGGAGATCCAGTAGAAGCTGACTGAGATTCGGAAATATAATATCGTGCAATCGCAGGGGAATGTACACTGAGCATATATTTACCACCTGCCCCTCCCTAGTTCCTGACAAAGCCGCATAGTGACCCAGTTGGTCACACCATGTGCGCTGTATCACCAGAGGGATCACATTTTAAATGAGTATGGCCATGCCCCTGTATCCCGATGTGAAACCAGCGTGGGCCTGTAGTGTGTATCCGTACCTATTAAGGGCCAAGTAATTGTTCCCCCTGAGGTGCGCCTCTTGAAGTAAGACAATGTCTGGGGAGTGTCTGTGCAAATACTGTAGAACCATACTGCGTTTGATTTTGTCCCCCAGGCCATTTACATTCCAGGAGAGGATTGTCAGCTTTTTGTTAGGTCGTGTGGCCATGTATTCAGCCTACGCCAACCCCCTCTTCCCCCAGCAAGTAGAGACACCCCCTTACACGCGGCAAGACCAAGCCCGTCCAAGGATGTCATCTGACACAAATATTGAAGCATTAGATCTGAAGCAGGAGCCAAACAGAAAACCACGCAAAGAATACAAAAACTCATAACAGTGACCCCACACCCTGCAACCCTGCCCTGTAGGTCTAGAACTACCCACATCCCAAATAGCAGAGTGCCTGTCGCCCCAATGCACAAGAAATTAAAGTAGGGCTGTCTGGCAGCACCACACAATAGCCCCCCCTCCCGGGCTCCCAACTCCACCCCTCAACACATTGTAAAGCCGGAGCATACAAAACAGTGTCCCAAACATCTTCCTCGCTGGAATATAAGCTCTGATATCGGGCATTTAAGACTGTACCTGAACTCCCACCAAGTTATACAGCAGTACACAGCAATGAGTCCTTTCCCTCACTTCCCCGGATATCATTCTTTATTCACGGGGCTTCTCGACCTGGAGCTCCTAGATCTGTATGCCGACCTTTCCCCCTCTCTGCGTCGAGGTGGAGACTCGAGAGTCCGGAAGCGACTCCCGGCCAGTCCCCTTCAGTGCGACGGTTAAGTGACCGATGGGAGCCCCCATCCAGCCACTGTTAAATCTCTGTAGGTGATGTGAAGAACAGGGACTTATCATTGTCTAGGACTTTGTGTTTGGCCGGGAAGAGCATCATGTATTTTATCTCCTTCTCTCGCAGGGCTCATTTCACACCATCCAACATGCGCCTCTCCTGCTGTACCCTCAACATGAAATCCTGGAAGAACCTCACTGTCGAATTCTCGAAGGGGAGGTCTCCACTCACTCTAGCTGCCTGCAAGAAGGTATCCAGGTCTCTGAAATTGAGGACACGCACAATAATCGCCCGAGGAGGAGCCCCGGGCTTCGGCTTAGGGATCAGGGATCTGTGTGCGCTCTCCACAGTAAAGAAAGTAGACAGTCTCTTAGGCTTAAGGTGGTTCAAGATAAAGTCCTCGATGAAGAGATCCATGCTAGGGCCTTCCGCCCCCTCAGGCACTCACACCACCCTAATGTTGTTGCGGCGGCCACTCCGTTCCTTGTCGTCCAGCCTCAAGGCCATCATCTTGTGTTCATGCGCCAGTTTCCGTACGCGCTCCTCCAGCTTGCACATCGCAGATTGGAGCTCCCCTACGTTCTCCTCAGTTGCTGTGACCTTCTCTGAGGTTTTCCTCATGTCCGCCCTCATCAAGTTATTTCAATGGTAAACTTATCGATTTTGGTCTCCAAAGTCGTTCCCAAGGCTTGGATCGCTGACATGATTGAGCCAAGGGACGGCTCCTCTCTGGCCGATTTCTCCCCAGTCGCCCCCTCATTGGGCGTCAGTTGGCGTGGCACAGCATACTTGTCCAATTTATTAGTCTGCACAGCAACGGGGGCCCCTTTGGTTTCGTCATGACCATGTTCCTGCTGTGAAGGGACACAGAGCCCCCTAACCCCCGCACAAGCCAACTGCGGGCCACCGCCGGGACTTATCTCTGGGGGCCTATGTCCCTGGGCGGACACTTCAGATGCGATCTCTTACCTTGTCGCACGCTCCAGTACGTGACAGACAACTTGCTCACCGCACATGTGGACCCCACCAAGACGATCCAGAATGAGACTGAGCAAAAGGACATGCAGGGGAATGCGCCGCTCCCTATGCCCTATGGATCTCCACAGCTCAGGAGCGAGCCACTCACCAGTCACTGCAGTCCAGCTGTAGCCCCTGTTCCACCCAGTCGCTCATCTCTTGTCGTCACCGGCAAGGGAGGAGGCCGGCAAGGGTTCCACTATAGCCAAAGATGGTCACTCCGTATCTCCGGCTTCACCTCCGTAAACTGCAAGGCGTAGTCTTGAGGGCACTGCCAGGCATGCCATAGAAATGGCACTTTGTAAGGTCTCAGCCACCAGCAGCACTTGTCCTGCGCTGCACATGGAGCTGTGCCCCAGATGTAGCGATGATGGTAGGCCCCTCACAGCAGGCCCGTATGGTGCCAGTGCCAGCCGTAACTCCCAGGGGGGCGATCTGCCAGCCGAGTCTCAATCCTAAGCCCAGTGTTATCAGTAGATAGAGCAGGGGGGGCCTGTAGAGGCAGTCGCAGTCGCATCTTACGCAGGGTGGGCTCCACCAGCCCACCCCCGGCCGCCGCAACTCAGTTTCACAATATGAGTCACACAAGCGCAATGTAAGGACCACCAGTGGGCTCACCCAGATCGATGTCAGGCCCTGGGGAGCTCAGTGCTGAGGGCCTACAGGCAGCACGGATCCCGGGGTGCTCAGCACCGGCACACAATGCATTGTCATCCACAGGCTCCAAGCAGCGGATCCCGAGTGGCAGAGATTCCGGGCCGCGCACTCCAGGGGCAGGCAACGCTCCGATGTGACTCTGGCCCCTCACCGTCCGAAGCTCCTCAGTAATGGTCAGGCAGGCCCCTCGCCACACCACATGGGCCGCAGCACCGTCTGGGGTTAGAGATGATGTAGCGCCTAAAGGTTTTGAAATTTGTAGGGGTGCATCATATTCACCGTTAGTTGGCACCCGCATATAATCTATGTATATTTAGATGTGTCGTGCGAAATGTATTAAGAAATGTATTAGCTATATCGCAACATAGAAGTGTTAGAGATGTGAACACATATTGTGAATGTATTCAGTAAAATGCATGACGATTAGTTTCCGTTCAATGCAATGTATTAGGTTAAACGTGTGACATGATTAAAATTACTCATGTAGGTCGCTTATTCATGTATATGAAAGTAAAAGCACTAATGCTTAGAATGTGACTTAATAGCGTGTTTAACCGAGTAGAGGCCCGAATGCACATATATCGTTGAGAAGAAAGGCCTGTTATTTCTTATGTTAGCTGAATGGGGTAGGCCGCAATGATTTATTCTGGTAGAGGTTTTTGGCTGCAGTAAATTGTAAAGTTAAAAGATGCGAAGTATTTCTCCATCCCATGATCTCACCGCAGGTGCAAGGACAGTTGGTTCGTTAGTAGAAAAGGTCTTTGTCTAAGAGTTGAATTATGCCAGACATGGGAGTACTTTGGAATGTGCCAATCGCAACTCCTAGTGCGGACGGTGTCTGGGACCCAAGGCCAAGCTGATGGAGGATGGACAGCTCTGGATGGAAAATTACTGGAAGAAGACCTGGTCAAGGAGGTGTGCCGGAGGGCGTGTTCTATGATTTGGGATTTTGTATTAGGGACAGCGCCCCGTGGGTTGAGCAGAGAAGAGGTGGGCGAGGAGCTAGAAGGAGCATTTTAGATCAAGCTCTCTCTAAGTGAAGACATAAGGGACTGTTAAGCAGGGATGTCATCTAGCATAAAGTAGGGACAGAGATGCTTTTGTTTAATGATTCCTAATATCGACATTGGCTTGGTAGTTATCTACCTCATGCTTTTAGAAGTTGTACTTTTGTTTATATTTAGTCGAATGCAGATTTTTCGTAGAGGAGCATTTGTGTTAGTGCCCATTTACCTGTTGTGCCTTGTGCTAAGGTGCCTATATCTGCAGATGTTTATGTTGATAATAAAATCCCGAGAGCAATAGAGATTGAGTTTCGAGTCCTTAATTATGTCAAATTGCGGAAAATATTCTCTGATAATTGTGTTTGCTCCCTCCACGCTATTGGGCAAGTAAAAAGGTTCAATCGACCAGAGTGGGTTCTTGGAGATAAATGGAAAACAAGAAAATTGGGCCCCAGCAGTTGGTAGCAGAGTCGGATGGTTACTTCCGATAGCGAGGGCCGATTAGACTAGGATAAGTGATCCTTGAGACCCATAGACGATAAGTGATGGTGAATCATCAGACGGTGAGCAGCAGACGACGGCGGATGATGAACATTGACGGCGAGTAGCAGTGCGGCAGGAAGCAGCAGTTCGTGGAGTGAGTATGAATAGGATAAGATGTTGTAGATCGGGGTTTTGATTTGTTGTGTCATGTCTTGCGGAGTGGGAGTGAATGTTGAGTGATTGTGAGATCAGGCTGTGAGCGCGCGCAGCCCGGGAATCGTGGTGTGGAAGACACCCGTGGTAGATTTTGTTGACCACCCAAAGGAGATCGTGAGGTACCATCGATCACCTGGACCGAGATAGGGGGAGCGAATGTGTGAGTGCATGACAGCTCGACGCTGGTCGTGGGTTGCTGTGTGTGGATTTGGGTATTTGTAACCTATCAGAGGTGAACTGTCTGGCCGGACGGGGACAGACAGTTGCCAACCGAGGTCAACAATTTAGAGAGACTGTGGACGAACAGTCAGAGGCTGTGGACGGACAGCCAGAGAAGTAACTTGTTTGGGACAAACGGTTATTTCAGTGTATGAATGGGACGAGTGCAGGCGTGAGACGTAAAGCGCAAGGAAAGGGAACTGCTGCGAATGAAGGAAGGTGACGTCAGAGAGTGTCGCGCTGTGATAGGCTGGTTGGTGTTAGTCGCGCTGTTATTGGAGGGTTCGACATCAAGAGGTAAACAGAGTGTGGGATCGAATTTTGTCAATCATGAAGTGTTTTAAGGTATTCGAGAACTGTGTAGAGGTGACAAACATGTAGTTTCTCGAGGAGGAGAAGAAGCTCCTCCTGAGGATACTCCAGCACATTACATGGCAAGGACTATTGGACCTATTGTTTCGATTTACCACCCAGATTCAGAGGAGGTTGCGAACCCAGAGCAGACAGCCGAGGGGGTAAGGAGAGAGGTCGCAGGAAGTGGCCTAGTGGGTGGAATGGCCCGGACTCCGAACCCTATAGAATGGAGTACACCATTGCCAGCCATGTCAGACTCATCTAGGGGACAAGGAGAACAGAGATCAGAGAGGCCGAGATCTCTGATGGAGTCGAGATCAGATTTACGATCATGGGTACCACCTGTGAGAAACCAAAGCCCAAGAGTGATGACGGCAGAGAGAGAGCGGGTCATTTTCATGAATCGGTCCGCTCCAATGGGTATACCAGAAGAGAGTAGGTCGCAGGAGCAAGAATGTGAGGACAGCGATAGAGAAGGGGTAGTCTGCCGAGAAGTGCTGAGAGGAGCCCTGAAAGGGGGGATGATAGATGTAGTAAGGTTAAAGGCGGAAGTGGATGAGATAATAGGTGGAAACTTACCCCTTGAGAGAGTATTAATATATGGACCAGATGAATTACTCTTCGTAGCGAAGGATGTGACTCTGAAGGCATCAGTTGCACATGAGAAATTGTCAGAATTGGCTAAGCGATATGAGGTGGATCTGTCCAAGACTAAAACATTGCAAGGAAGTCATAGGTTGCAGTACAGTGACCAGGAACTGGAGGAGAAAAGGGTTACCGGACTGAGGACCCACATCAGAGATCTGATCACAGCCATGCGTGCATGAATGATGCTTGATAAATGGGAAGAAAAATGGTCCAAGAAGAAAAGCTCTAGGAGAACGATAGGAGAGACCCCACCTCCGGGTGGAGGGGTGTTGGAGATAAGGAATTTCCATTTAAGGGAAGTGCAGAATGGAGGATACGTGCATGTACCCTGGAGCAGGGGTGATTTGGCGGTGTTTACCAATGATTTTCCCCGGCTTAGGGAGAAGCCCGCAGAGTGGTATAAGCAGGTTGACCGCTTTGTAAAGATCTCGAAGGTATTGTGGATCGATCTGAATACCTTATTTGATATTGTGGTTCCGGGAGATTTGTGGGCAGCATGCAAGATTGCCGTTGAGTGGCCGGCTTACGAACCTGATAGGAACGCGATCACAAATGGTCCGTCACCGCAAGTGATGAGGAAGTACGAGCAAGTGATTACTTGGTTGAAGTCGAAGGTCTCACCACAAGACATCGATTGGGTGAAGATAGACAGGACAGTGCAGGAACCTAAGGAGACGGTACATGAATTGCAGGCTTTTAAGCAGTACAGTGGCCTAGATGCGTTGGACATGAAAGATATGGGACAGTTTGTTTCAAAGTTTGTGTTGGGATTGAGGCCAGAGGTTAGTCTCATGATACAGCAGCATTTGATTTGTTGGCAAAACAAGCCTGTTGATGAGATTTTACGGTACGCCCGATATTGCACAGATGAGATTGAATACAAACACAGGAATTTGAAAGATAACTTGATGCTTGTTCAGATGCAAACCGCTCAGGGACAGCCTAATGGGGGAGCGTTGGTAAGGAGACAGGGAAATTATCAGGCGGGAAATCAGAATGTTCAGGGGCAGGGAAGGCCAAGATCAATAGACCCTAGAACAGATATGGATGTGGCGACATTGAAAAAGACTACATCAGTGTCACCAGGTTGGACACTGGAGACGCGAGTGTCCCCTGAACCCATGGAATCAGATACAGCCGGAAGGAGAAGTAGTTCAGGTCCCTGGGGCGGAGGCGGTACCGACAGTGACTAGACCTAAAACGATGAAAGGGGGAACTGGTGTTCCGCAGGGGCAGGTTCCCCAGCCACCCAGAATACAGAATGTACAGCAGGGAGCTCGAACCTATTTGCAAATGCCAATGTTTGAAGTGAGTGAGGAAAACGATACAAGCCTGTTGGCACGATCATGTTCAAAGAGAGATAAGGATTGCATGCTTAGAGCCATCCTAGAGGTAGATCAGAAAGGACCCTTTGTGGAAGCAGACCTTAACGGTCACCCTACAACCTTTTTGGTTGATACGGGGGCTATCAGATCGACTATAAGATCGGCAGTGGTTCCAGGTCTAGCTCTTTCTGGAAAGAGTATCCAGATTGTTGGTGTGGCAAATAAGAAACTGATTAGTCCACTGATGGAGCCAATTCCAATCAGGATAGGAAATTTCAGTGATCGACACCAGTTCGTGGTGTGCGATTCTAGTCCGGTTTGCCTGTTAGGGAGAGACCTACTGTGCAAGCTCAACTGCACGATCTACTGTACCCCGAAAGGAGTGGAGGTACAGACGAGAGACGATGACGCGACCTTTAAGGTTGCAAATCAGCGAATGTGTGTGGAAATGTACCCAGCATTGACGGTGGAGGAGCTTCCACTTGATCTGAGGGACTCAGTGTCTATTGACATATGGGACCTTAGTGGTGAGGAGATTGGTTTAGTCAAGGGAGTAGACCCAGTGAAAATCCAGATTAAACCAAACGTACAGTTTCCGAGGACACCCCAGTATAGGTTATCTCCTAAAACTATTACAGGGATTAAACCTGTGATTGAGTCTATGATCAAGCAGGGAATACTAATTGAGATTATGGGTAGCCCATGTAATTCGCCTATCATGGGACTACAGAAACCAAGTGGGAAATTTAGGATTGTGCAGGATTTGCGAAAAATAAACAAAATAGTTGTTCCATGTTGTCCAGTGGTACCAAATCCATCTGTGATCCTATTTCAGATCCCATGTGAAGCTGAATGGTTCACAGTGATTGACTTGTGTCAAGCTTTTTTCTCGATTCCTCTACATAAGGAAAGCCGATTTCTTTTTGCATTTCGGCTGGAAAATCGTGTGTTAACGTGGTGTCGAATCCCACAGGGGTATACAGAGAGTCCATCTATTTTTAATCAGATCTTGAAGAAAAATCTTGAAGGTCTTGTGTTGCCACAAAACTCTGTTTTAGTGCAATACATTGATGATCTGCTTGTTGCGTCGGAGACGGAAGACGCCTGCAGAATTGATACCGTTGCTCTGTTGAATTACCTGGGAGAGAATGGTCACAAGGTGTCTCCAAACAAGCTGCAATACTGTTTGAGCGAGGTACAGTATTTGGGGCACCGAATTGAGAAAGGCAAGAGAAAGGTGTCTCCAGATCGTATTGATGCGATTTTGAGAATGCCGGTTCCCTCGACTCAGAGGGAAGTCAGAATGTTTCTGGGAATGGTGGGCTATTGCCGCCAGAGGATCCCAAACTTTTCCTTTGAAGCGAAGCCTTTACAGTGGCTGACGCGTAAGGATGTGAGTGATCCGGTACCATGGGATGATGACTGCTTAAGGTCATTTTTGAGGCTGAGAGAAGCTTTATGCAGCGCGCCAGCTTTGGGAATGCAAGATTATAACAAGGCATTCGCCTTATTCTGTTGCAAAAAGGAAGGTTGCGCATTAGCAGTGTTGACTCAGAGTCACGGACGTGTCCGTAGACCAGTTGCCTATTTTTCAGCTACTTTAGATCCAGTAGCTTCTGCGTTGCCCGGATGTCTCAGATCCGTTGCTGCAACAGGTGTCAGTATCAAAAGATGTGAGAGCATTGTGATGGGTCATCCGCTTACTGTTCATGTGCCACATTCTGTTGAGTTGTTGATGACTAGGACTAAAACACAGCACCTCACAAATAATAGGTTGACTCGTTATGAGCAAGTCATCCTTGCTGCAGACAATGTGACGCTGAAGAGGTGTTCTGTTTTAAATCCTGCTACACTGTTGCCTATTCCAAAGGTAGACGATGATGAAGACTGTGAGGACCATGATTGTCTCGATGTGACGGAACTATGCACCAAACCGAGACCTGACATTGTCGATGAACCGCTCCCAGTTTCAGATGAGATTTTCTTTGTGGACGGTTCATGTTTAAGAGACAGTGTTGGTCGACTGAGAGCAGCGTTTGCTGTGTGTACCATCACAGGGGTGGTTGAAGCCGCTTGTCTAGAAGGAGTACACTCCGCACAGGTGGCTGAGCTCATTGCCTTGACCCGTGCCTGTTTGGCCGCTGATAAGATCCGTGTAAAGATTTACACGGATAGTCAATATGGGTTTGGTGTAGTTCATGATTTCGGACAGCTATGGTCCCAGAGAGGGTTTATGACATCTTCTGGTTCACCCATCAGAAATGGGGATTATGTACGACAATTGTTGGAAGCATTGCAAGGCCCAGATGAAATTGCTGTTGTTAAATGTTCTGCACACACTAAAGGAAACGATTTTGTGTCATTGGGTAATAATTACACAGATTAAGTTTTTACAAAAAACTTTATTTATAGTTTTATCACATAAGAACAAGCAAAGCAACATTACTTGTCGGCCAGGAATAACACATCTCAGTACATTCATAGATCCATTGGGTAGACGCATCACACCTACAAACTGTACATTAAATGTAGTCACGCACCCCAAAAAGGGAAACATCAACAGCAGACCAATTACGCAGATGAAGTTGCTCGATTTTGTGCAGAACAGGGATGTAATTTTACTGAGAAACATGTTGTAGAAAGCGAACAAAAAACAGATTACGATGTGATGTTAGCTATGGCAGACTCATGGGAGGAACTGAAGCAGCTGCAAGATGGAGTCTCTGATCAGGAGCGGGACAGCTGGATACGAGCTGGATGCGAGAAGGGAGATGTGGATATATGGGTTTCGAATGATGGACGAGCTGTGTTACCGGAATGTTTGCTGAATCCCATGGCGAGGTTGATATATGGTGTTGTACATCTTGGCAGAGATGCAATGATGCGAGTGTTTCGCCAGACATGGTACAATCCGAAGTTTCGGACGGTAGCTGAAGCTTTGTGCCAGAGGTGTGTTACATGTCAACAGATGAATGTAGGAAAGAGGACCGCTGTGACGTTGAGTCACATAGGTAGGTCAGGTGGACCTTTTAATAGAATGCAGCTGGATTTTATTGAAATGCCGAAGTGTAATGGGTTGAGGTACATATTAGTCATAGTATGTGTCTTTTCCAGGTGGGTGGAGGCTTACCCGACACGTAGGTGTGACACACTCACTGTAGCTAAGTTACTATTGAGAGAACTAATCCCGAGGTACGGTTTCCCAACCTCTTTTGAATCAGATAGAGGAAAACATTTCCACAGTGAAATCATGAAGCTGCTTTGTGCTGCCTTGAATGTAGACCAAAGATTGCACTGCAGTTACCGACCAGAGGCTTCTGGGATTGTGGAGCAAGTTAATGGAACTTTGAAAGCCCGAATAGCGAAAGTGTGTTCTTCGACATCCTTGAAGTGGCCAGATACATTACCTTTAGTTCTCATGAGTCTCCGTAGTGTCCCTGATAGGAGGACTGGATTGTCACCCCATTAAATTCTTATGGGAAAGGCGATGCGCTTGCCAGCAATACCTGCCTGTCAGGTTCTGCCAGACGAAGTCCTCGGGATTGTGCCGATGCTCTTGGGGGTCCACCTCTACACTGCCCCAAGTCCGAAGAGCAATAAACTCGGACTGGTGGGATAGTTAAGTGGGGGAAGGAAAGGATGGGAACTGCAGGGAGGGAGATCTGAGGAAACACAAGAACAATAATTAATCCCAACTGCCCAGCCACCACACCCGCCTTTTTCGTCTAACTCTAGCTCATCTGTTTTTGGGTACCCCTCTCCCTACCTGAAAGAAAAGGCGGAAGGCTGAGACTGGAAGAGAGATGAGGGTGAGTGCACACGTCCGACCCAACTGCTATGAAACAGAAGAGAAGATATACAGTAAATACAACTCATATATACAGGTTAGGTCATACTACGAATTGCCACAGTTCTCTTCTCATGACACATACCCCTGAGTGAGGACGGCTAGTAAAGATGTGCAGACGATCGGCTATCGCCACACCCTCCCATAAACCTCTCTCCTAGTAAAAAGAATAAACACAACGAACAACGTAAAACAGGGTCTGGATACCAGACATGCATTATCTTCATTGGCATAATGATACTTCTCAATACCACGGAATTAGGTCAGGTTCTTGAGGCAATCAGTGCCTAGGTTTGACACCCTGTTGTTTGTGAAAACATCTGAGGTTATTTGGAGGTTCCCATCCTGGGACCTTGAAAGCTTGACCACTATAGTTTATGAAATATATGTCTCTCTTACGTAAGTAGGCTTTCCCTGCCAGAGCCTTTAAAGTACTGGCTCACTCACAAAGAAAGTACTCTTAAGCATGCAAAGGAATATTTCAACACGCACCTCTGCACGAGACGCCAGCCGGCAGTCTCACCAACAGAGGGGCGTTATCGGCAAAGGAAAATATGGAGTGCACTAGTCACTCTAGCACAGACGTTTTGCAAGGAGCTGTTTCTCCGCACGAGATGCCTGACAGCAATCTCCCCAACGGAGAAACCGGAAACAAGAACACAGGCTGACCAGGACACGGGAAGCGACGAAAGAGGAGAAGGCTCGTTATTGTCCCTCTGCATGAGACGCGGGGCTGCAGTCTCTCCAACAGAGGAACCCTCGGTAAAAGCCTGCTCTCCTCCTTCCACTTAAGCCACAGCAACGTGTACTCACTGTACCGCTCAGCGCAGGGATGACTTCACCCACGGAATGTTCTCCAGAGGTAGCAAGATCCAAACACCATCCGGAACTTGAATCAACGGCCCCGCTGCATCCACGAGGACTCCTATATCCGGGTTTGTACGTAGCGTTGAACACGTGAAACGTGACGGCGCTATGCATGCAGGGAACTGTAGTTCGTGCAAGGAGCGCTACACTTCCTGGTAGCGCTGTATCCCGGACGCCGACAGTGTTTACCGGGAGCGTGTCATGACAGTACGTCTCCCTTTTGGAAGACACTGCTCGGCACCTGGCTTGAATGGATTACGCTTAAAGAAGGCAGAGACCAAACGCTCAGCATGCACGGCTTCTGCAGGTTCCCAAGAGTTTTCCTCCGGGCCGTAACCTTTCCAAGACAGTAGGTACCATAGCTTTCTCCTTACCCATTTAGAGTCCAAGATCCCCTTTACCTCGTATTCTCGGTCCTGCTGGTCCCAGATAGGTAAGGGCGGCTTCCTCACTGGGCAGTGCGAAGGCTTCAAGAGGGATACATGAAATACCGGATGTATACGGAGGTGATCTGGCAGTTTTAGTTTCACCGCTACTGGGTTGATGTGTTTAATCACAGGGTATGGCCCTATATATTTGGGATTAAACACGCTGTGTTTTTTAAAGCGTATGTGTTTTGTAGACAACCACACCCTCTCCCCTTTCTTGTATACGGGACCTGGTCTACGATGCTTATCTGCCTGAGCCTTGTACTTTTGCTTGGCCTGAAGCAAGTTGTTCTGTGCTTCTGTCAAAGAAGAGCGAATGTGGGATAAGCGTTGTTGCAGATTCGGAAGGGTTGAGGTGTGACTGGGAAGAATCAAGGGTGTGACCCGAGGATGAAACCCATAAGTGCAGTAATAAGGGGTATGTAGTGTTGATGCGTGTTTGGAGCTGTTATACGCTATTTCCGCCACCCATAGCCATTCCACCCAGGCCTCTGTATTGCTATCGATGTAGCAACGCAAGTACTGTTTTAATGTTTGATTTAATCTTTCCGTTTGGCCATCGGTTTGGGGATGGAAACTGGTTGAAAGGGAAGACTCGATCTTTAATGCAGAGCACCAGGATCTCCAGAATCGAACGGTGAACTGGGTACCCCTGTCAGGAACTATGACCTTCGGAAGGCCATGCAGTCGAACCACATGCTGCAAAAACAGTTTCGCCATGTGGCTCGCGGTAGGGTCTTGAGGGCAAGCGATGAAGTGACCCATCTTGGATAGATAGTCCACCACCACCATGATAGCGGTACAACCCTGATCTTTGGGCAGACCCACTATGAAGTCTACCGATACTCTCTCCCAAGGGACTTCGGGCGTGGGCAGTGGCTGGAGAAGTCCCTGAGCAGCTCTGTGATCGGATTTCATCTGCGCACAGACTAGACACTCCCGTACCCAGGTCAGGACATCGGGACGTACTGTGGGCCACCAGAATTGGCGCAACACCTTGTCGAGTGTCTTTTGGCCACCGACATGGCCTGCACATGGAAGTTCATGACACCAGGAGAACACCACCCTCCGGAGTTTCTGCGAGGGAACCAACAACTGGCGACTTCTCATAGGGAGGCCTTGTCGTAATTGCCATTCGGGGTGGTGTTTTAACCACGTTTTCCAAGCAAAGGAGTGTATTTGCTGTCGGGTTTTCCTTAGGAACTCTTCTGTTTGAAGGGTGCATACCACTCGTCTAGGTTCGATGATGGCTCTGTCATCCCCCGGGGTTTGTTGAGTTGACGTCTCCTGTCGTGACAAGGCATCCGCCTTCCTATTTTCTTTACCGGGACGAAAGGTGATGATAAACCGAAATGCGGCAAAAAACAACATCCACCGGAGTTGTCTGGGGGTGAGGTGCCGAGCAGCATGCATGTACTGAAGATTGCGGTGGTCAGAACACACAGTCACTGGGTGAGCGGCACCCATTAACCAGTGTCTCCACTCCAGAAAAGAGTCCTTGATAGCTAGGAGTTCCTTCTCCGCTATCGTATAATTGAGCTCCGCGGGGTTGAGCTTCCTGGACATAAAAGAGATGGGATGCAGTTGTCCGGTTGTAGCATGCCTTTGGGATAGAACAGCCCCTACCGCGATGTCGGAGGCGTCCGCTTCTACGATAAACGGGATCTCCGGGTTCGCGTGTACCAGGACTGGTTCAAGAGGTGAAAGCTTGCTTCAGAGTGTCGAAGGCTGTTTGTGTTTCGGGGGACCATAAAAACGGGTTTTTCTTCCGAGTCAACCGAGTAAGGGGTGCCACCTTGTCCGAGAACCCACCAATGAAACGCCTGTAGAAATTGGCGAACCCCAGGAAGCTTTGGATGTCTTTCACGTTCTGAGGTTGGGGCCATTCGAGGATCGCTTTTATTTTCCCTTCTGGCATAATTTGACCCGAGGGTGTTAGAATGACCCCCAGAAATTCCACAGACGTCACATGAAATTCACACTTGGTGATCTTACAGAAGAGATGATGTTCCTGTAGGGCTTGTAAAACGTGGCTTACATGGCCCCTATGGTCTTCTTCCAGAGCCGAATAAATCAGGATATCATCTATGTATACCACAACAAAGTGGTCCAGAAATTCTCTCAGAACGTCGTTTAGGAAGAACTGAAAAGCGGCGGGGGCGTTACACAGCCCAAAGGGCATCACCAAGTACTCGAAGAGACCGTACCGCGTCTTGAATGCCGTCTTCCATTCATCGCCGCTTCTCATTCGGACCAGATGGTATGCCCCGCGAAGATCCAGTTTTGTGTAGATAACCGCCGATTTGACCTGCTCCAACAGGACCGGAATCAGCGGGAGTGGATATTGTTTTTTTACTGTTATTGCATTCAACGCACGGTAGTCTATACAACACCTCAAGTCTCCATTAGCTTTAGGAATGAAGAAGAGCGGCGATGCGGCAGGTGATCTGGACGGCCGTATGAACCCCAATTGTAGGAGCTTGTCTAAGTATTCCCGAAGATGGAGGGTCTCAGGAGCTGTAAGGGCGTAGATCCTTCCACATGGTACCACCGCCCCAGGTACCAAATCGATACGACAGTCATAGTCCCTGTGCGGAGGTAGTTTTTCTGCTTTGACGTCACTGAATACATCAGCATACTCTCTATAGCACGTAGGTAGGGTGACACTTTTTTCTGCTGCTGTAGCGATGTGTTGTCTTCGAGCTAACATCACCGCAGGAGTAAGGGATGTTTGATTACAATGGGTTTGGCAGTATCGGGACTGCAAAGACAGAGGCATTCGACCAATCGATAGTAGGCTCATGTTGTCGTAACCAAGGGAGGCCCAGGATCATTCCATATTGAGGGGCTTGTATAACGTTAAACTGAATTGTTTCACGATGATACCCCTCATACTCCATTATCAACTCGGGGGTTACATATTTGATGGGACCGGCTTCCAATTCCTTCCCATCCACCGCATACACATGCTCAGGGGGGTCCTTTAAGAGAAGGGGAATCTCCATCCTCTGTGCCTCCTCCTTGTCGATAAAACAGCCTGTGGCACCAGAATCGATCATAGCGTGTGTTTGTTTGCGCTCCTGGCCGATAATGATGTCCACACCCACAAAGAAATGTTCCGCTTGCAGAAAGTTCGACAGGTTCACTGAAGGGATCATGATACCGCTCGAGGGCTCCCCTTCCTGAGCCTTCAAGCTGAGGGGTTTTCCGCCTCTGTTTTGGCTGCTACTGTAGCTACTTGTCCAGGTCGAGATCGTCCATACTTTGGTTTTACGGGGCATTCTCAAAGGTAATGGCCCTTCCTCCCACAATAAAGACACAACCCTTGTTTGCGTCTATGGTCCCTTTCACTGAGGGTCAAAGAGGCTCATACTGCCCCGATTTCCATGGGGTCTGGTCGAGAGGCTCCTCGCTCTGGAGGAGGTGACCCATCCAACAACGGGGTATATCGATCCTTCCGCCTGTGATCCCCTTTCCGCTCTCTCAACCGGTGATCCAGTCTCAGGGTTAGGTCGATAAGTGAGGCACAGGTCTGAGGTTGGGGATCCACCTGGGCAAGAACGTCCTTCAGCTCATCCCTAAGCCCCTGATAAAATATAGCGGCTTGTTTGGATTCTGGCCATCAGTTTCGGCCACCAGTCTGCGGAAGGTGTTTAGGTATGTAATAAGCTCCGTGTTCCCCTGGCGAAGCTCCAACAGGTCTTTATCGGCTGAGAAGGTTTCTGCCCTTCTATCAAAGGTCTTTTCGAATTCGTGTCTGAAAGCCTCCCAATCATATAGTAAGTGGTCATCTCTTTTTACCAACGGAACTGCCCACTGCGCTGCCTCCCCTGCTAAATACGATATCACGAAAGCTACTCTAGCCTGGTTGGTCGAAAAGAGCTTCAGCTTGCAATTGAAATGGAGCAATGCCTGTGTCATAAACACCTGAACTTTCTTATTGTCTCCGTGAAATCGTTCAGGAGGGGCTAGGGGTATCTGAGACGGGACTTCTACCACCACTGGTATCGGTGGAGGGGTAGACGTTGCACCTGCATCAAAGGGATGCCTTTGCAGCCTTTCTACTCTGGCCTGAAGAGCAGCGGTCTCTTGACGAGACGCCGTGAGCTCCAATTGAACTTGAGCCAAAGCGGCCATAACATCATCCAAGGTGGCCATCCCTGCTATCGGCACAATCAAGAGGAAGAATAAATTCGTGGGCCGTTGATTCTGTCAGGTTCTGCCAGACGAAGTCCTCGGGATTGTGCCGATGCTCTTAGGGGTCCACCTCTAAACTGCCCCAAGTCCGAAGAGCAATAAACTCGGACTGGTGGGATAGTTAAGTGGGGGAAGGAAAGGATGGGAACTGCAGGGAGGGAGATCTGAGGAAACACAAGAACAATAATTAATCCCAACTGCCCAGCCACCACACCCGCCACACCCGCCTTTTTCGTCTAACTCTAGCTCATCTGTTTTTGGGTACCCCTCTCCCTACCTGAAAGAAAAGGCGGAAGGCTGAGACTGGAAGAGAGATGAGGGTGAGTGCACACGTCTGACCCAACTGCTATGAAACAGAAGAGAAGATATACAGTAAATACAACTCATATATACAGGTTAGGTCATACTACGAATTGCCACAGTTCTCTTCTCATGACACATACCCCTGAGTGAGGACGGCTAGTAAAGATGTGCAGACGATCGGCTATCGCCACACCCTCCCATAAACCTCTCTCCTAGTAAAAAGAATAAACACAACGAACAACGTAAAACAGGGTCTGGATACCAGACATGCATTATCTTCATTGGCATAATGATACTTCTCAATACCATGAAATTAGGTCAGGTTCTTGAGGCAATCAGTGCCTAGGTTTGACACCCTGTTGTTTGTGAAAACATCCGAGGTTATTTGGAGGTTCCCATCCTGGGACCTTGAAAGCTCGACCACTATAGTTTATGAAATATATGTCTCTCTTAAGTAAGTAGGCTTTCCCTGCCAGAGCCTTTAAAGTACTGGCTCACTCACAAAGAAAGTACTCTTAAGCATGCAAAGGAATATTTCAACACGCACCTCTGCACGAGACGCCAGCCGGCAGTCTCACCAACAGAGGGGCGTTATCGGCAAAGGAAAATATGGAGTGCACTAGTCACTCTAGCACAGACATGTTTTGCAAGGAGCTGTTTCTCCGCACGAGATGCCTGACAGCAATCTCCCCAATGGAGAAACCAGAAACAAGAACACAGGCTGACCAGGACACGGGAAGCGACGAAAGAGCAGAAGGCTCGTTATTGTCCCTCTGCATGAGACGCGGGGCTGCAGTCTCTCCAACAGAGGAACCCTCGGTAAAAGCCTGCTCTCCTCCTTCCACTTAAGCCACAGCAATGTGTACTCACTGTACCGCTCAGCGCAGGGACGACTTCACCCACGGAATGTTCTCCAGAGGCAGCAAGATCCAAACACCATCCGGAACTTGAATCAACGGCCCCGCTGCATCCGCGAGGACTCCTATATCCGGGTTTGTACGAAGCGTTGATCACGTGAAACGTGACGGCGCTATGCATGCAGGGAACTGTAGTTCGTGCAAGGAGCGCTACACTTCCTGGTAGCGCTGTATCCCGGACGCCGACAGTGTTTACCGGGAGCGCGTCATGACACCTGCCACTGCCTTGATTAACATCACTGATGTTATGATTTTGGACTATTGTAAAGGCCTGGCTGACGTGGTCCGTTCTGTGTCTCAGCAGGTGCAGACAGCAACGGTTCCAGCCGCAAGTGACCAGTGCCACGACTTGTGCCCAGGGGACTGGGTATTGGTGCGCAAACACGTGAGGAAGAGTTGCCTGGATGCTCGGTGGCGTGGGCCATATCAAATCATTCTAGTTACGAACACAGCAGTGAAGTGTGGAGGATTGCCGAACTGGGTACACGCCTCCCATACCCGTAGAGTTCCAGCACCCTTGGAAGAAACAGTCCCTCTCGAGAACGAGAACCCAGCTGAGGTGGCAGAGCCATCTGAGAGGGCAAGTCAAGCTGTAGGGGTTGCTGACGCAGCTGGTTGTGCAATAAACCAAGCCAAAAGGGAACGTGAAAGTAACACTAAAACGGACTCGGAAGAAGAAGAAAGAGCTGCAGTGGGCAGTACCGAGTCAAATTCTGCTGAAGAAGAAAGCAGTGCACAGGGTACCAGTAGGGAGAGTGGAGTTGCCACAGAAGCAGAAAAGGTTTGGCCCGTGAGTCAGAGACGGGTAAACTTGAGATCGGCACCAAGAACAGATCTCGCCCCAGTTTCCGAAGAATCAGAAGCAGAGCAAAGTGACGAAGATCGACCCCAAGGTGCTCTGAGAAGATCGAAGAGAACAAGAGTGCCGTGTCAAAAGTACGCCTCACCAGAGTGGGCATACACAGTGACTGATGCCAGGTTTACTGAACACGGGAAGGTTAAGATCGATCACACTGGTCAGCAGTTTCCAGTTTCCGAGAGTGGAAGTGTTGTTGAGGATTCCAGGATTGGAGATCGAAGGAATATTGACCATCAATATTCCGAATCCGCCACTTTTGAGCATCATCCGTGGTCTGATTTTGGAAACGCAGGACTTCCCAACCTTTGCAGTTATACCAGCTCCCCAAGAACTGACAACCCTTAAACTTGAAATTTTGCAGGGGGTCCTAGAGCTGTTGGGATCGGCAGTTATTCTGGACTGATTGTAAAATTTGCTGTATATAAAGTTTGAAAAGAAAATAACCTAGGCCCGAGAGGAAGAAGAATAAATTTAGGGATTTTCCGTTGGAAGGCAAAGAAGAACTAGGGAAGTCTTCTTGATCCAAGGAGATGAGAAATTGAACTTTGTTAGAGGTTTCCCCGGTTTAAGAGAGCAGCTGAACTGAATTGCTGGATGAGAAAGAGACTTGAGTCAGCAGAGACTGTACTGAACATTGAGAACATTTCAAAGATGGCAGAACCTGGAAATACACACCGTAGAGCCAAAATAGTAATAGGCACACTGTTAGGGGTAGTGATAGCTGTTATATTTGCAGTAGTAGTAACTTCGTACATGGTGGCCCATAGACAGGAGGGGGAGGTTCAGGGAACACCCACACCTACCACTCTAGGACACGGAGGGGTCATTATTAGAGATCAGAGAGCTCGGACGCGTGAGGAGAGTCGTATGTTTCATATAGATTTGTCTAGAGCTGATTTTAAAGTTAATGCTTATGCGAAGCTGTTGTATGAGTACGATGATGCGATGGATGCGAAGGATTGTTATGTGTGCATGCAGTTGCCTGCTTCAGTAGACGAAGGTATTAGATACCATCATCTCCCATTGACATATGGGATTTCTTGTAGCCTATTGCTTAGTTTGTTTTATGAAAGGAAACAGTTTGAGTATTTCTTTTCAAATTATGATACAGTACTTCCTGAAGTTCCGGCATATAAGCATTTGAATAAGTATGATTATTACAAGTCAGAGGATAGACTTCGGAAGTATTTCATACTGACTGTGAAGCTAGATACAGCTTATGCTCATAGACATAATTTGACATGTTGGTTGTCCGAAACGGAAAAGAAGTTCATAGGTCAGATAGAGGATAGGTATAGAAAACTGACCCAGACACGAGATACAGGAGATAGCCCAGTGGATTGGACTGATGAGGAGAGATTGCACAAATCTAAGGGAAGTTATGGACCGTTTGCATTAGATGAAGTACAGAAGGGGAAATTGTGTGTTGCCCGTCCTCAAACTCCTAAGGAGAAGGTTCTAGTGGGGCATAGTACGTGTGATCATACCTTTACCATGGAGGACTCTGCTAAGATCTTCCTGCAAGGTCCGGTACAGGTGATTCCGACTGTGTATTATGTATGTGGGAGGAATGCATATGTGAAATTGCCTGCGAATTGGTATGGTACGTGTTATTTGGCTATCATTTTCCCAAAGATTTATCATGCTGAAGATTTGAATCTACTAGAGACGGGACGTCATTCTAAGGTGCGTAGAGCTGTAAGTGCAGGAGCGGTGATTGGTGATATGTTCGGAGTGACTATACCTAGTTTGGGTGTGGTCCTGAATGATGTGAAAATAAGAAGATTGGCGACTGTGGTGGATGAATTGTCAATGAATACGGCGAGGTCATTGCTGTTGGTGAATGGAGAAATGTTATCGATACGGAATATGGTTTTGCAGAATCGACTTGCGTTAGATGTATTATTGGCAAAAGAGGGCGGAGTCTGTAAATTGCTGAAGGTCCAGGAATGTTGCACGTATATTCCAGACAATAGTAAGGACCTGGAGAAATACATAGACAACATTACCACAATCCATAAGGAAATAGTAGATTTGACAGAAAAGAATGTGTGGGAAAAGATTGGTCAAGGATTTGGTCGAGTGGGGACTTGGTTTGCGAACTTGGGAATGGGATTTCTTGGATCTGTGTTGAAGCCAATAATAATTGCTGTGGCTTGTGTGATCTGTCTGTGGGGACTCGTAAGAGCCTGGAAATGGTACAGAGGGAATAGGGTCGAAAGAGCCCTCAGAGCGAATGAGCAGAGAATGGCGAGATTGCAGGACCTTCAATATCAGAATCTTAAACGGATGGAAGGGATCCGACAGAGTAGAATGGTAACAAGTACCGTTTAGATCAGCTTCTTATTTCAGGAGAAATGACATTATGATGGTGTGATGACAGTTGTCATCAAAGGGGGGAACTGATGTAGCGCCTAAAGGTTTTGAAATTTGTAGGGGTGCATCATATTCACCGTTAGTTGGCACCCGCATATAATCGATGTATATTTAGATGTGTCGTGCAAAATGTATTAAGAAATGTATTAGCTATATCGCAACATAGAAGTGTTAGAGATGTGAACACATATTGTGAATGTATTCAGTAAAATGCATGACGATTAGTTTCCGTTCAATGCAATGTATTAGGTTAAACGTGTGACATGATTAAAATTACTCATGTAGGTCGCTTATTCATGTATATGAAAGTAAAAGCACTAATGCTTAGAATGTGATTTAATAGCGTGTTTAACCGAGTAGAGGCCCGAATGCACATATATCGTTGAGAAGAAAGGCCTGTTATTTCTTATGTTAGCTGAATGCGGTAGGCCGCAATGATTTATTCTGGTAGAGGTTTTGGGCTGCAGTAAATTGTAAAGTTAAAAGATGCGAAGTATTTCTCCATCCCATGATCTCACCGCAGGTGCAAGGACAGTTGGTTCGTTAGTAGAAAAGGTCTTTGTCTAAGAGTTGAATTATGGGGGAAGCCAGATATGGGAGTACTTTGGAATGTGCCAATCGCAACTCCTAGTGCGGACGGTGTCTGGGACCCAAGGCCAAGCTGATGGAGGATGGAAAGCTCTGGATGGAAAATTACTGGAAGAAGACCTGGTCGAGGAGGTGTGCCGGAGGGCGTGTTCTATGATTTGGGATTTTGTATTAGGGACAGCGCCCCGTGGGTTGAGCAGAGAAGAGGTGGGCGAGGAGCTAGAAGGAGCGTTTTAGATCAAGCTCTCTCTAAGTGAAGACTTCTTAGGAAGTTTCACTTCTGACACCTTTTCACGATTTCTTGGGTCTTAAGGGAATGTTAAGCAGGGATGTCATCCAGCATAGAGTAGGGACAGAGATGCTTTTGTTTAATGATTCCTAATATCGACATTGGCTTGGTAGTTATCTACCTCATGCTTTTAGAAGTTGTACTTTTGTTTATATTTAGTTGAATGCGGATTCTTCGTAGAGTAGCATTTGTGTTAGTGCCTATTTACCTGTTGTGCCTTGTGCTAAGGTGCCTATATCTGCAGATGTTTATGTTGATAATAAAATCCAGAGAGCAATAGAGATTGAGTTTCGAGTCCTTAATTATGTCAAATTGCGGAAAATATTCTCTGATAATTGTGTTTGCTCCCTCCACGCTATTGGGCAAGTAAAAAGGTTCAATCGACCAGAGTGGGTTCTTGGAGATAAATGGAAAACAAGAAAATTGGGCCCCAGCAGTGACACCTCCCCCACCTCGGAAAGCTGCCGGGAGCACAGCGCTGGCTGTCTTCGCTATCCAGCTGCCGGATCGATTGCGGATATTGCGGGCTAGAGCGAGGGCCCGGACGGAGCGAAAAGATTACGCCACCATCTTGGCCGACGCCAGACCACGCCCCGTTATGCATAGATTCTTAAAGTGTATCCTCTTCTAGATTCATAGACCAGCTCTGAGTTAGAACAGCTTGACTGAAAGGGTTGAACTCTCTCAAATAAACCAGCAGCAGCGCTTTGTTTCTGCTGGAGTCCTTTGAGGGAAGATCTAGATAGAAATAAAGAGATATTATTTCCATCGTCTGTAAAGGAGGATCTGAGCACATTTCATCACAGAAACACCACAATATGTTCCGCGGATGAAGATGAAGGGTGAAGTCTCTCAGCGGACACAGATTCCACTGCTGAGACTGGCGGCTGGTAGGATGCCAGGGATGCGGCCAAAGATGTCTTCTCTAAAGTTTAGAACTGTGTTGGACCAACACTATCAACTTATCTTAATTGACCTCAGGATGTGTTGCAACAACCTGAAGATGAACCTAAAAAGATATAAGTTATGCTGGTTGCTGCCCCAGAGTGGCATTCCATGCTTGTCTGGCACTGACCTTCTGTGCTTGAGACACTCTCTCTTCTGGGCCTACAAGTACTGAACATGGGAGCCCTCCTGCTGAATTATCTGCAATAGCCACACAAACCGCATTTGAAAGTAAAACCATGTGAAGAATGGTCTATTCCTTCATCTTCCACATGTAACTCACATTATTACCACAATTGTTGTACCTAGGAGGGACTCCTTGCTTGCCATAACTCAGTCCCTTTTCATTTTAGCACCAAGACGCTACCCAGGTGGCATAACTTGCTCGTCCTCAAATCACTTAGCGTTAAAGCGCTGTTCTTTTTGATGAAAGCTATTTCACCAAACGTAAGAAGAATGTCACCTTGTTTTTGCAGTTGTGTTTCTCAGGCGTTCCTGCAAGTTGGCAGGACCCGCACCAGGACATCTGGCTAGCTGCAGTAGGTTGATTGCAGTGGGCAGAGCGGCAGGGCCCTGGCTGTTACCATCGCCAGCCACCCAAACAATTAACAGCAAAAACAACTACATCACCTTAACAGCTGTTACAAAAATACTCCTGCAGGTAGTGCAACATGAAATACTCTACCCTGCTGCAGACACTCTTACTAAACTCATGGCTTACTGCCAGTAGCGGCTGGTGACATTTGAAAGTGGTGAGGCGTAAGCGTTTGGTTTGACTTCTATGTAGTGAGCGACGTGGGCAAGCTTAATGGACAAACGTGGGCTCCAGACTTGATCCTCCTCCAGAGAAAAAAATTGAAAAAAAGTTTTGCACATCTTCAACCACCTCTCTTTCCTCTTCAGCACCCTCTTTTCACTCTTCCCCGAATGCACTTCCTTACATCGTCCTCACTTCACTACTTCCAAACATACACTGCACTCACTTACATTTAAGCAAATTATCCACTTATGCACGAACAAAAATACAGAAAGAAATACAACATGATTGTATAGCTAACTCTCGAGAGAGGCAAGATTAAGTAAAACTTGAAATAAGAGAGGAACTAAATAGCGGACATGCATTGCCTTTACGTTTTAAACACTCATTGTTCAGATATCAATCCATGTTTTTGGCATTGATGTTGTTGAGGGCATGATGATGAAGCCAGTTTTAATGTCGTACAGCATACAGCTGTCTACTGTAAGCACATTTCTCTCGCTTTGGGTTTGACTCGGATATTTCGATCAACTTCATAAGGGAACAAGAACAGTGGCCCGCTCGACTTTTAAGGCCTTTTCATGGGGGAACAAATGCAGCAGCTCCAATTCTAGCAGGACAAGCGACCTGCAGCCAGGGCCTGGAGTGCTACAGTGGGCGAGGTTAGGGTGGCGAGGGGTCTCTGCACCATAAATATAACAGAAGAATATCATTCTAACACTTACCACTACCGAGGACAAGGCACTAAAAAACACGTGTGTGCATCCACACCTACGTGTGACGAATGGGAAAGGGTGGGATCTATGCCTGTGAATGATAGAGAGTCGCTCTCATGCAGACTCCAGCGCCTGAAACCACGACGCTGAAAGCGTCACTGGCCTTTACTGGATACTGCCATAGACTACGATGACATGGATTGACTATGAAGGGCTTTAGCACAGTAAGCCCTGCGTCGCGCGTCACAGCTCAGAAGGTTGATTCACTGCCGGCCTTCCGTCGCCTCCTTTAGAGCAGGTCAGGCCGCCTGGGGCAGACAGCCCAGATTTAAATACATCGATTTGTTTAAAGATAGAATCGTATCTCTAAATAAATAAATCTATTAATATTTGTACAGGAATGAGAAGGATATCATTTCAAGGGGGCGCAGCCCCAGAGCCCTCAGTGAGAATCTGCCCTTACTCATTGCAGACCATATATGTTTCTAGAACATTCTAGCATGTTATACTCATCCAAGGACATCCAAGACCCCTAATATTTTTGACCGACAACAATCTGATTTCAAACAAATGCTCTAAAACCACCAACGCTCACCATTCTTGGCCAGACTTTTGTGTTCTTGACCTTTCACTTTAAGTGACGTTAAGTTCCAAGTTCTTTATTTCAGTGCTCTGAAGCTGCCCTCAAGGAAGACACTGAATATCACAAGCGCAATGAAAGGTCACCAGGTTCATAAAATGCCCTCCTTCACTTTCCTCAACTAGACGCCCCTGCTGCCTGGAGATGACGTCAGAGAAGACCGTGATTGACAGACTGAGGACTGTGATTGGTGTTTCAAGCATTCAGCGCCTGTAAACAGATTCAGACAGAAACCTGTCTTCCAAAGTCCCTCCCCACATCTGAGGTCCCCCAAAACTCCAAATTCTAAGCTCTGCTTATTCAAATCTACTGAATCATTTACTCCCTCGCTGCACCTTTTCAACATCATGCCGCTTCCACTCCGCCGACAGAGGAGATATTTAGGACGAATACATGGAAAAGCAGTCTTAAAATCAAGAGGCCAACACCTGAGGCCTCTGAGGTCTGCCGCTCATGGTGAAGACTTTAACCTAAATAAAGCACCCACCCAACCCTCCTCCTTAAAACACCTTTCACGCGGGGTCCCAGTGGGCTCCAGTGGAGACCAGCTTCGTTGTTGTGATGCAGAGCACACGCCTCTCTGTGAGTGTTATTGTCTATTCTCGGGGTGGCCACCGGTAAGCGGAGTGTTCCTAGACACATATCTTTCTGAGCCACACTTGGTGTATGTATCCTTAGTTTAAAGACAGAAGACATGTAGATCCAGAGATCTAGAAGGTCGGTGCAGACATTCTCTTGTCCTGGGACCCCCTTCAGGCACCTAAAGCTATCACCGCTGCACGTTTGTGCACAGTATCCTGGGGATTGTTGTGCGCACTGACACTGAGACGGCCACAATCATTGCAGATGAGAGAGGGACTCAGGGTAGTGAGTCAGACATTAGAAGTGAGATTTCTTCATTCTCCTACACCAAGAAATAATCTGCATCTGCCAGTCGACTGCTCTTCAGTCACTGCAGGGGCCTTCACGTGTCGGTCCTTATGCCTGTCTTTGACCCCTTCATGTCCAGCTGTGGGAGAACAGCTGCAGCACCATCCAGTGTAGAGGGCGCCTAGAAGACAGATACAAACCTATCACTAGTGCCACGCTGAGCAGTGTGTAGGGTTCCTCCAAATGCAAACCGCACAGATGTCCTCTTCTTAAACAGGCCCCGTATAGGGTCACCATTCTCGAAGAAAGAGCGAATCTATTAGCTTTTAACAGGGCCTGTAGAGTTGTGAGGTGGTCTAGTGGTTCGAGGGTGGAGCGTCGGGAGAGGGGGAAGAGGAGGACTGGCCAGCAGGAAGAGGCGGAGCAGCCTGAGGGACGGCAGTGAGTGTAGGGACACGCCAGTGACCGGTTGCCAATAAAGTGTGTTAAGAGAACCCACCGTGTCTGTCGTTATTAGTATCAGTGAAGACACGACAGCTGGCAACGAGGGTGGGATCGAGCTGAATGCTCTCCCAAACCCTGAAGCGCAACCGAGACCGCCGGAGGGCAAGACGCGGGAGAAGACGGCGGGAACACCGCCGCACGCAGAGCGCACCCCGAGCGCGAAGAGAGCCCAGCAGTGTGAGGAGCGGAAGCGCGGAACGCACCCTGAATCTGAAGGTTGGCGCTCGAAATAAAGGAGAGAAGTTGACGACGCTGGCACACGCGTCTCGATGTGAGTACCAGACGCGAGGATCCTCACCTACCCTGCTATGAAGCCCCTCCCCGAGTGAAACGGAGGACGTGAGGAGACTGAATGAGCGGTGCACGGACCGGGGGTGAGTGAAGCCTCACAGCGACAGCAGCACGTGTGAAGCCCCGTGCATGTTACCAGCCCGGCGGCCATCTTGAAGTCAGGCGAAGTGCAAGACGTCCCATTTAAGTGTACCCGGCGGCCATTTTGACGTCAGGCGCCGTGAGGAACAAACAAGCACGAGCAAAGGAAAGCCCCACACGAGTGAAAAGGGACAGATAAATTAAAAAAAAAAAGGGGAAAGACAGGAAATAACAACAAGACAAGCAACAAACAAACAAGCCAAGGCAAAGGCAAGTGGTCAACAAGACAAATAACAAACAAGCCTAGGCAAAGGCAAGTGGACAGATTAGACATAGCATCACGTGAAACGCGATGTCGACACAGGGATCCCCAGTCCGCCAAGAAGCGAAGCCAATTGTCATGGGGCTATCGCATCTGCGCCCTCCAGAACCCCTAGCGCTCGTGGTCGGAAGTAGCATGGGCCCTCGCTGGGAAGAATGGATCGAAGATTTCGAGGACTATATCAAAGGTTCCAAGGTACTGGGGGATGAGGATCAACTGATCAACTGATCGCACTTCGAAATCTCGTGGGGAAGGATATCAGCAAGATGATAAAAGAAATCCCTGCCGCAGATGCGGGAACGTATGCCAAGGTGCGAGAGGCCCTGGATAAGAAGTTCTTGCACAAGAAGAATGTGGACTACGAACGGTATGTGTTTCAGCGAGCGCGACAAGAGAAAGATGAGGTAATGGGCTCATATATAACGCGACTACGGCGGTTGGCGCGCCACTGCAACTTTGAAGCATTCTCGACGGATGACGCAATACGGCTGCGCGTGATCGACGGCTGTCAGTCGGAGTCCCTTCGTAGAAAACTATTGAAGAAAAGCCGCACCTTAGATGAAATTGAGGAACTCACGAGACTACACGACCAAACAGAGGAACAGGCCAAGACCATGGAGGCAGGGCGTACGGAGCACAAGGAGCTGATCTGTCAAGTGCACACCGAACGTCCCCGCCGGGGGTCGAGAGAACGAGCACGACACGCACGACCGCCGTCGAGACATCGCCGCCCTGGACATCGGCAGCCAGACTCTGGGAGGAGGAGCAGACGCCAGGATCACGGGAAGAAGGCGCCCATGCGAAGGTGCTATAGATGTGGATATGACTTCCCACACAGCGGAGCATGCCCCGCCATAGGGCAGCAGTGCCACAAGTGTGGCCGGAGTAATCATTTTGAGACCATGTGCGGGGAATACCGCCGTGAGAAAGACAAGAATGCAACCAGGATGCCAAGAGGCGAAACGCGCCGACACCATGCGCGAGCAGTACATGACCGTCAGAAGTCGTCGTCCAGATCCTCCCAGTCCAGCAGGGAGTCACGATCATCAAGGTGGTCGAGAAGATCACCGTCTAGAGACTCTGGTTCACCGTCAAGCGAACGGGAGTATTCTGTGGAATATGCAAACATGATTGCTGATCCAGACCAGCTGAAGAAATACCCTCGCCTGGACATCAGTGTGGGTACACATCACACAAAGTTTGTTATGGACAGTGGGGCATCACTCAATTACATCCCGGTGACGGAGTATAGGAAGATGAATCCTCGGACCCGACTAAGCCCTGCACACGTCCGTGTCTATACCTGGATGTCCAGGAAGCCGCTCCCATGTCTTGGGAAATTTCCGACGACGCTGAGGCACCAAACAACATCTGTCCCAGCCGTGATACACGTCGTTGAGGGGCCAGAAGCGGACTGTCTCCTCAGCCTGCCGACGGCTGAACGGTTAAGACTGGTAGAAATCCTTTACCGTGTCAGCAGCGACAACGATACCATCCACAAATTCCCGAAGTTATTCTCCGGACTCGGCAAAATGAACAGAGGCCAAATTCGCCTCCACATAAATGAACAGATACACCCAGTTGCCTAGCACCCTCGGAAGGTACCCTTCCACCTCCAGCAGGCTGTGGAAGACGAGCTGCAGGACCTGTTGAAGGCTGACATCATCGAGCGCACAGAAGGCGCAACGCCGTGGGTGTCTCCGGTAGTGGTCGTACCGAAGAAAGGAACGCCAGGGAAGGTCCGACTATGTGTGGATATGCGGGTGCCCAACACCGCCATCGAGCGGGAGCGCCATCCAGGGCCCCACTTAAGTGACATGATAGCTGCACTAAACGGGGCGCGGGTATTTTCTAAGTTAGACCTTAACAAAGGTTACCACCAATTGGAACTCCACGAAAGCTCACGATATATCACGACCTTCGCAACGCACCTGGGGCTGTTCAGATATAAGAGACTGAACTTTGGCATTTCATCAGCCGCAGAGATATTTCAAGAGGCTATCAGACAAACAATCCATCACATCCCTAATACACTGAACTACAGTGATGACATCCTAGTCTACGGGGCGAACATCCAGGATCACGATACGGCCTTGGACAGGGTCTGCCATGCCCTCCTCGAAGCCAACCTCACGCTCAACAGAGAGAAATGCGAGTTTCATCAGTCGAAACTAAAATTCTTTGGACACATTTTCTCTGGAGCCGGAATGAAGCCAGACCCCGACAAAGTGAGCACTCTGAACAACACCAAGAGTCCACGAGACGTCAGCGATGTACGGTCCTTCCTGGGCATGGCGAGTTACTGCTCGAGGTACATTAAGGACTATGCCACACTCAGCCACCCCCTTCGTATGCTGACAAAACAGGGACAGGCGTTTGAGTGGACGTCGGAGTGCGAGCGAGCGTTTCAAGAAATTAAACAGGCTGTGGGCACGGTGGAGAGCCTGGCATACTTCAGCCCAGACCGCAAGACTGAAATCACCGTGGACGCGAGCCCTGTCGGCCTAGGTGCCATCCTGGCTCAATACGATAAAGACACTGACCAACGTCACATAGTGGCCCACGCCAGCCGCAGTCTCTCCGACACAGAGAAAGCCTACTCTCAACCTGAAAAGGAAAGCCTCGCGGTGGTGTGGGCGTGCGAACACTTCCACGTGTTTATCTATGGTAAACATTTCACAATGGTGACGGACCACCAAGCACTCATCACCATCTATGGCAACCCGCGGTCCAAAATGCCTCCCCGCATCGAACGCTGGGGACTACTTCTGCAAGAATACACTTTCACCATTGTGCACAAACCAGGGAAGGCAGCCAACCCAGCTGATTATATGTCGCGACACCCCGAAGCGTCCCAGCGCCCCACACCATCCGTTGCTGACGAATACATCCACTTTGTAGTGGATCAGGCGCGGCCACCAGCTGTTCCCCTAGACGTCATCCAAGATGTCACCTCGCAGGATGCCATGCTGCAAAGGGTGATTCGCAGAGTTCAAACACACCGATGGCGGCATGCAGACACGGAGGATGAAAGCGGCGACCCAACAATACATCAGGAGTTGCAGGCGTTCCGGAACGTGTGCGAAGAACTATCCGTCACAGCAGACGGCCTGTTGCTAAGGGATCACCGAATCGTCATCCCCCAACAATTGCGACAAGGAGTCGTCAACTTGGCTCACGAAAGCCATCGAGGAGTGGTAGCAACGAAAAGGGCTCTTCGTGAGCGTGTCTGGTTCCCCTTCCTGGACAAAATGGTAGAACAAACTCTGCAGGACTGCCCGCAGTGTCAAGTGGTAAGGCACGGAGATCCGCCGGCCCCACTCCAGATGACGCCCCTACCGCCAGGAGTGTGGCACGAATTGGCGATGGACTTTTATGGCCCCATGCAGTCGGGCAAATATGTGCTAGTGATAATCGATGAATATTCGAGATTCCCTATCGCCAGATTTGTGACATCCACTAACGCAGCTGCCACACTTACTATCTTGGATGACGTTTTTGCAGCCTGGGGGGTACCCAAAGAGGTGAAAACAGACAATGGTCCTCCTTTCAATGGCCGGGAGTTCAGTGAGTTCATGAAACTAATGAATGTCCGACACCGGCGGATAACACCACTATGGCCACAGGCCAACGGCACAGCTGAGAGGTTCATGGCCACCCTCAAGAAGACATTCCAACAAGCGGCTCTTGACAAAAGAGACCCACAGGTGGCACTCAACGATGTGCTCCGAGCGTACCGGACGACGACGCACGCCACCACTGGCAAATGTCCAGCAACGCTCATGCTAGGGCGCCCGGTCCGGACGCGGATACCCACTTGGGAAGGAGCTCTACGACCGGTATCCCCAAGTCGCACCCATCAAGAAGTGGAAGCCACTGACAGAGCTCGCAAAGAAAGCATGAAGACATACGCGGATGGTAGAAGGCGAGCCCGCTCTCTCTCGTTCCACGAAGGAGATTGTGTGGTAGTCAAGCAGGAGCAATGCAAGAAAACGGACAGCAAGTTTAGAGCGGAGCCTCTGACAGTCACTCGACAGAAGGGCACCATGCTGACAGCGGAGTCAGACAACAGGCGCGTCACTCGAAATGTGTCTCACTTTCAAAAGTGTAGTCCAGCTCTGCAGGAGGCGCTCGAGTCACGGATAACGCCACCAAGAGTTCAACAGACTGAAACGCAAGGTGAGAACGGCACCCACTCGGGCAAGGAACTCGGCGACAACGCCACCGTAGTGCCTGAAGGACGGTCTCTCAGACCCCGACAGACAATCCGCCAGCCCAAGCGGCTAATTGAAGAAATGTAACCCGTCAGTGACTCATTTCGTTTTGCTAACAAAGGGGGAGATGTAGAGTTGTGAGGTGGTCTAGTGGTTCGAGGGTGGAGCGTCGGGAGAGGGGGAAGAGGAGGACTGGCCAGCAGGAAGAGGCGGAGCAGCCTGAGGGACGGCAGTGAGTGTAGGGACACGCCAGTGACCGTTTGCCAATAAAGTGTGTTAAGAGAACCCACCGTGTCTGTCGTTATTAGTATCAGTGAAGACACGACAGGGCCATTGTCCTCTATGATCATCATTAGGTTTAGACCGCTCTAAAATAGATCTTCAATGGTTTCTCTTGTATTTGTTGGCTAAGATTTATATTCCAGTGGAGATGAAATACCAGAGTTTAGGGATTTCCACCGTATTTTTACAGGCCTTTATATAAAAATACTGTCAAGACCGGTAAACTCCTGTCCAGATGTCACCTTCCTTATTGTGCAGTAAAGTTCATGTGTCCAGCAGTGGTTCTTAGCCTGTGGCCCCAGGGGTCCACAAGGCCTACTCCCGGAGGTTCGCGACTGACTTACAAAATTAAATGATATTAAATTAATACATTAAAATGAACAGAGTATATACAGAAGACAATTTGAAACTGTAAAAACGTTTCTATATTCGATTGTGAATGAAGAAAATATTTCGAAATTTTTTATAGAATATACTTGTTTTTCTCTATTGTTTTAAAGCTGCTGGGCCAGGGGGTCCTTGGCTCCCAGTAATGAATCGGTGGATGTCCCCAGATTCCAGTCAGGATACAGTGGGGGTCACAGAAGCCAAAGGCTGAAGACCCGCTGATGAACATATTTCTCCATTCGAGTCCCTTTCATTCGAGAGCATTGCCACAGACTTCATCCTCGGTTAGCGATGCTCGGACACCATTTAAAGTCTGCGTGGGGCACAGAGTCCCTCTCACAATGTAGCAACAACAGACAGAAGCCGCGGGGTCCAGGGCCGGCTTTAGTGCTGGTGGCGCCCTGTGCGACAATGTTTGTCGGCGCCCCCCAATGACCACCTCCACCACGGATTCTCTCACTAGCCCCCTTTGACAGTGACCAAGTCTCCATAACCACACTCTCTCAGATGCATTGAATTAGTTATATAGCGCCACTCATACCAGTGTAGGGTGTCCAAGCACTTTGCATCACACACACATTACACAGAGACAATCAATCATACTTGTGTAAATCAGTGTATAGGAGTTGTTACATAAGCCAAAGGACTAAAAGTGTAGGAGTCACGGGTCATCCATACTGGTACGCAGTATAGTTTAAGAGTGCTTGGTGTGGAGAAGCACAAACTCTGAGTCGAAAAAGAAACAGCATAGTTGGGAGTTCTCTTTAATAATAAGAATCGATTTCTAGCCAAATTAATCCTTTTTGCAACATTGATCAATGTTCTAATAATGTATACTTTGCAGTGTGTATGCAGTTCAAGGATGAAAGTTAATAGTTCACTATTCTATATTAGGACTTTAAGTTATAAATTGCAAGTAACAAAAGGATGTCTCTTTTGAAAGCAGTAACCTGCTGATCTGTTTACATCATACGCACTCTGTAATCTACTTGGTACACGTTCTTTGCAGCAGGCATGTTAACCCTCTGCACTAACTTCACCGAAGTCAAAACCTCAACTATACAAAATGCTGATCTCTCTCCAGGACGATAATTAATCACACGAGTTATCTTGACATTTATGTGAGGCCTGGTAATTGCTGGGGGAAAGAAACGCTGCGGCAGGTGCTTCAAAAGCTTAAAAAACTTACAAACAGGGCGGCCCCAAGGAAGCCAGCACCCGGTGCGGTGGCACCGCTCGCACCGCCCTAAAGCCGGCCCTGGCGGGGTCCCTCGTCTGCAACCATCTCTCGTAGTGTGAGGCGACAGATCAGTGCCACAGATTTTTTCTTGGTGTAAGTAAACACCAGTGTAGTGTGCACATTGACTTACTTATAGTGTAGTACAAGGGAGTGCAGTCTGCACTGCTCTCTCGCTGGGGAGATGGAGGCAGTGCAGTCTACACGGCTCTCTCACTGGGGAGATGGAGGCAATGCAGTGTGCAGGCTCTTTCACTGGGGAGATGAAGGCAGTGCAGTGTGCATGGCTCTTTCATTGGGTCGATGAAAGCAGTGCAGTGTGCACGGCTCTTTCGCTGGGGTGATGAAGGCAGTGCAGTGTGCACGGCTTCCACTGGGGAGATGAAGGCAATGCAGTGTGCACGGCTCTTTCATTGGGTCGATGAAGGCAGTGCAGTGTGCACGGCTCTTTCACTGGGGAGATGAAGGCAGTGCAGTGTGCACGGCTCTTTCCCTGGGGAGATGAAGGCAATGCAGTGTGCACGGCTCTTTCACTGGGTCGATGAAGGCAGTGCAGTGTGCACGGCTCTTTCACTGGGGAGATGAAGGCAATGCAGTGTGCACGGCTCTTTCATTGGGGAGATGAAGGCAGTGCAGCGTGCACGGCTCTTTCACTGGGGAGATGAAGGCAATGCAGTGTGCACGGCTCTTTCATTGGGTCGATGAAGGCAGTGCAGTGTGCACGGCTCTTTCCCTGGGGAGATGAAGGCAATGCAGTGTGCACAGATTTCCTTGTGCAGAAGCTGCTGTGCAGTGGGGCTCAGAGGGGCCCAGCTCAGCCTGGCTCCCAGCACAGAGTTCCTCCGGGACTTTTCCGTATATTTCATACATCCCAACATTTGGAAAGGGGAAAGAAGGAGATTTTTGGGGAAAAACGGTAGTTTTTATTTTTCCCATTGAGGTGCATTAAAATGGAGACAATTGAATGCATGATAAAGTTAAAATAAAAAAAGGCACATAAAAATCACTAAATCAGGTGTTTTGGCATGGGTGCAGTTTCTGCAAACACAGCCGAAGGTGCTGACAATTCCGTGCCTGAGCAGACACCTGAGCAGACACGTCCAGGCTCTACCCCTCCTGGGCAGGTCTGGGGTGTCCGATAATGAAGATAAATGCAGACAGACAGGGAGCCCTCCCTCCCTCCTCTGGAGGGGCCAAATACCGGAAGCGAGCTCTGCTCGTGCTGACCCTGCCCTCGCTGACCCGGAAAAAGCACTGCCTGCGAAATGCTCATCATAGATCAGCAGGCAACGAGCGCCCTCTGCCGGGCAAGTAACAGGTAGCACCGCCAGCTGCTTCATAGCAGCAACACACTACAGGCAAGTCTTACCGAAGCCTCATCCCTGCTTCAGATCCAAGAAAGGGATCTATTGTATGGCCTTGTAGTGCAGTGTTTATATAGCATTTACTACCCCTATGTGGGGCGCTAAAGCGCCTGCCTACACAGCTAGCACGCAGGGAGCGTGTGCACTCGGAAGAATGTTGTCTTTGTTTTGTGATCCTGTGCGGGAAGCGTTTCCATGTTGTGTTTCCATGTTGTGTGTCATGACATCGAAGTGTGGATATTATTGTGTTACGGGGCAGTGTGATGGATGGTGAAGTGTCACTAGAGACCAATACCTGACCCAGTAGCATGGGTCGGGGAAAGATTCTGCAAGGGAAGAGGAGAGAGGATGTGGCCTCACGGCCAGAGCTGCCGACTTTGGAGCTGGGAAATCAAGGTTCAAGCCTTGGGGTCGACTCCGCACCCTGTGATTCTGGGCAAATCGCTTCATCTCCCCGCTCCTATCAAAAAATGAATGCTTCCTTGTGTAAAGTAACTGGTGCTCATGTATAGCGCTCCAATACCTTTGGGTCGAGTTTGCGCTATATAAAATCTGCAACAACAAAAATAGGGAAGCGTTACAGCTGACTCTATATGCACTGCAAGCGACAAGCCTTGTTTCCATTCTGGAGCCAATATTTAATAATTCACTGCTTCGTGGGAGTTGTAGTCTTAAATTCAAAACAATTACGAAATTACAACTATACACCTGAAAACAAAGGACATAATACACCTAATTTGTCAAAGGTAAATGTAATTGTCATACAAAGAGGTCATCCCAAGGCTGGGGTCCCACATTCCGCTTAGACCAGTAACCCTCGGTGCAGTCCCCCTGAACTGAGGCTATGTATCTTCAGTGGGGACTAGCCATCATCTGCCACCAGGTTGTGGCTTGAGTAGAGTGACGACATGCCCCAGATGTGCCACTACAGTCTATATTTTGTTGTTTTGTTTTGGCCACATGCTCCATTACCTCTACGTCCCTCGTCCTCGACCCAGTCATAACTAATGAGGTATTCCACATGAAAGGAAACAAAAGAGGAAACGCTTTTAGGCTCCACCCACCCTCCCGTCAGGGGTTATAAGCACATAGCCAACCAAAAGCACACCCTGTTTTGTTTCCTGTCAGTGGACCTGACAGGGACGCTGGGGTAGGTGCTGGGCACTTACCTGCTTCGTGTTGTCCTGTGGTTTCCTCCTCTGCTGGGCTCTGGGGGCGCTCATGGACCTTCGTGGGAGTTCCTCGAGTCGGGCTGCTGGGCTTCCTGGACTCTTTCTGGCTCCTGGATGCCGGTTCTGCTGGGCTGCGCTGGCTTCCTGGGGTCCTGCTGCTGCTGTACCGGGTGAGTTCTTTCCTGGCAGCCAGCTACAGGCTGGATCTGTGAAGCTACAGGCTGGATCTGTGCAGCTACCGGCAGAAAAAGTTCTGGGGCCCGCCGCTTTTTCTTTGGGCGGCGCACTGCCTTTCTGGTTGTGATCTTGGGCTCTTGCTCTGGGAGTAATTCTCCTTTTGCCCGGTTCCTTCGTCACAGGAGGGATGATGGGGAAGTTCTTTGCTTCCGCCTGTGGGCCTTTCTGGAGAGCCCGGGGTGGGGTCCGGGCACTCCGGGTGTGGGCTGACTGTGCTGGGGCTGTTTTGGCCTTTCGGGAGCGCCCGGGATGGGGTCCGGGCGCCCCGTGCTGTGTCTCTTTTTTGGAGCTCTCGGGTCGCACCGAGTGCTCCGCTTTCGTTTTTCTGCCGGTTTGTTCTTTCGGAGCGCCCGGGTTGGGGTCCGGGTGCTCCGTGTGTTTACTTCATTGGGAGCGCTCGGGTTTCCCCAAGTGCTCCGCGGTGAGAGCCGTTCCAGGCGGGGCCTTTGTTGTGAAGCGCCCGGGGTGGGATCCGGGCGCTCCATGTGGGTCAGTGTCTCGGGAGCACTCGGGTTGGGCTCCGAGGGCTCCTTTCACTTTTTTCTGTGGTCCTTGCGCCCGGGTGGGCTCCGGTGGCGCTTTCGTGTGCTGGACAGAGGGTTTCTTCCTCTATTGTGCCGGGTGGTGCCTTCAGCGGCCGCGCACGGTGTCGTTTTGTGTTTGCCCTCCTGGCCACGCCCCCTCCCGCCTCACTTTCGTTTCTTCCCAGCTGTGTTTGTTGGGGGCATTTCCCGCTTCCTTTAATTTTTAAAGGGTGAGGGGGGTGTCGCTTTCTGTTACTTACTGGTTCCTGCCTTTGGTGGTTACACGTGCTCTTCGTTTGCTGTTGTTTCATGATGGGGAAGCATCACCGGAAGCGGAAGCATGTCTCCTGTTTCCTCTTCCTCTTCCCTTGCGGATTGCGGGGATTCCGCCCCTGCAGGGAAGCACGCCAAGTTGGATGACGGCAGGTTGAAGCGCCTGATTTTGGAGACTTTGTCTGAACTGAAGTCCTCCAAGAAGTCTGCTGGGAGCCGTTCTGGTGGTGGCGCTGCCCTCTATTCAGACATTTCTTCTTCCGATTCTTCTGAGGACGCTTCCTTGGGGGCAGTGGATCTGAAGGGCAAATATGTTTCCAAAGAATTGTTACCTGGCCTGCTTTCTCATGTGCATGAGAACATGGGGTTTCCTGATGATGTTGTGGCCAGTACTTCCTCTGATGCTGTTTTGCCGCAATTTCGGAAGCCTGTTGCTACTTCTCTTCCTGTTCATCCCTTTGTGATGATGTCCTCTTGAAAGAATGGAAGGATCCAGATCACATTATGATGCCACGCTTCATGTCGAAGCTTTATCCTTTGCAGGACATGGAGGAGTCCTTTCCTGAGTCTGTGCGTGTGGATTCCATTGTCGGAAGTTTGGTTGGTCGACCTTCTATGGCGGATGATAACATTCTTCGTGATGGGGTGGATAAGAAGATTGACTCTGCATTGCGGAAGTCTTATGCTGGTTCTCACCTTGCCATTCGTTCTAGTATCTACGGGGCTTATGTCGCTCAATCTCTGTTGACTTACTTTAAGACTTTGTTTTCCACGATGCAGGAGGGTGGCTGTTGCCCGGACTTGCAGGAATCTATGGAGCGTCAGGCTGAATTCCTCTCGGACATTGCCTTCGATTCTGTGCGCGCTTCTGCCAGTGGTTCCTCTATCGCTGCTCGTTGGAATCTGTTGCTGAATGGTTGGAATACGGATGCTGCCCAGAGGTCCATGGCTTTGCGTTTGCCCTTTACTGGCCCTCGTCTCTTTGGGGACGCTCTTGAGGATAAGCTGCATGAGGTGTTTAAGGAGCATAAGCATTCTTTTTCCTTCCGTCGGCAGTCTTCTCATAAGGATTTTTCCTTTTCTCAGGCCAAGTCTTTTCATCAGCCTTCGAGGTTTCAGCAGTCCTCCTTTAAAGGCCCGACGAGGGGTGCTGGTAGAGGTTTCCTTCGGAAGTTCCAAAAGAAGCCTACCCGTGATGCTGGACCAGGGCCACAGCGTTCCTGACTATGCTACTCCGGTCGTGGGTCCCACTGGTGTGGCGTCCGAGGTTGGTGGGAGGTTGCGGTTGTTCCTTCCTGCTTGGCGTCTGACGACCTCCGATCAGTGGGTGCTGGATGTCCTGGACCGTGGGTATCGGATAGAGTTTCAGTCCCTTCCTCCTCCTTCGGGCGTGGTGCAGACTCCGACTCCCTTGTACCAGTCCCGTCATCAGTCCTTGGTGGACGGTGTTCGCGCACTGTTCTTGAAGAAAGCGATTGTGCCCGTTCCCCGGTTGGAGTGAGGTCTGGGGACCTATTCGATTGTTTTCCTGGTTCCGAAGGTCACAGGAGGGTTTCGGATTGTCATCAATCTCCGGAGTCTGAACTTGTTGGTGCGGAAGATCCCTTTCAAGATAGAGACCTTGCAGCGGGTGGTTCCTTTGTTTCAGGCCGGCTGGGTGTTTGCTACTCTGGATCTCAAGGACGCTTATCTTCATGTTCCAGTGGCCCTGGAGGATCGGTGTTCCTGCGCTTCTACCTGGAGGGTCGTCATTGGCAGTTCTGTGTCCTTACGTTTGGTCTCCGGTCCGCTCCCCGGGTGTTCACCAAGGTAGTTAGTTGCTCCCTTGGTGGCCCATCTTCACCTCCGGGTATTGTCGGTGTTCCCTTACCTGGACGATTGGCTGCTCCAGGCTCCTTCCCCGGCGGTCCTGTTGTGGTAAATATTTAAATTACCTGTACTATTTTTTATGCGGAAAAGTCTAGTAAGAATAACTCAGTCAAAATAAGAGGCAGAATCCGTGGTATTAGAGGTTCTGAAAAGGGCTTTATTCCTTACAAAGGAATTATGGTTCGAACCAGGCAATCCTATTCCATCACCACGAAGGTTCAGGAAGGGATAGACGATACATTATTGACAAGTAACAATATATATATAAAAAGCATTGCATTAAGACAGATGCAGGAGGCGTAACAGCTGATAATACAGATAAGAATACACATACGTAATGAAAATGGGCGTAATAACAGGCGTATACTAGAAACGTCATTTAAAATGATGTCACAAGTGGGTGGATCCATAAGAGAATCCTGCAGTGTCAGCAGAAATGTTTGGCAGAGATGCGCGCGCAGCCGCATGACGTGTGATTGACGTGCAACTAGAGGGTGAAGGGGAATTGACATTTAGCTCTACATGTGGAGACAGAAGTCTGGGGGGGTCAGGTCAACCTAATCCCAAATCGTATCTAATATCTTTGTTTAAGGAACTGTTTTATCCAAAAGGAAAGGTCTCTCGGACGGAATCTATTCTATACTGACTGTTAGTGCATGTACAAGCGTCTATGTGTCTACATGAGATGCGAGGGGGCAGGAATCTTCCATGGTAACAGGGGCTATGAATTACTTGCATAAAGACAGCGAGGCCGAGCTCTTTGCTCGGTAGCTGGAAGGATGTTTACCTAAACTACTAGACAGGAATGCATTGGATGAGGAGCGGAGCAGATAACTTGAAGGCTGAATACAGTTTTTTGGCAGGCAACAGGCCGCGTCAGGCACCGTTAGCCGCGCAGGGAGTAGGACAAAGTTCAGGGATACGGATGCAGGTCCAGGCTGGAGCATTTCAGAGGTAGAAGCAGGAAAAGGCTTGATGGCAGAATTCAGGGCCTACTCGCCTGAACTGTAAAACTAGAAAAGTGAACCATATAAAGTCGGTGGCATATCTTACTTAGGAATGGAATATTCGGCCCATTCATGGCGGATCTGAGAGAGGACATGTTGACGTTGGACGCACATGTATTTGCGTCTTCATAGCTGGAACTGGAGGGAACATACATGTACTTGTAGCATGTACATGGAGCCGTTGGGGTCTAAGATAGGGGACACAATTGACCATAAAAATTCATATTTCCTCATTCCCTCCTTGTCCCCTACGGACCCTTATGAAATATCCATCTTCATCAATCCATCAATCTGTTCATATAGCATCATTTGTTCTTCTTTCTTCTTCCGGGATCTTGAATGAAAATTCGAAGGCGGGATACACGATGTGGCACACATACCACAAATCGCTGGCCCACATTGTAGACACAAGCAGCAACTGAATAGAATGAGAAAGCCAATACCTAGGAAGGATACGATCCTCCATCCCCAGGCTGACAACACGCTCCAGAACCAACCGGACCAAGTCCAGGTGCCTGGATTCTGGTGTATCTGGCTTACAATCTTATGAAGTCGAGTTATGGCTTTATATACTGACGGCGCGTTTTCTGGTATGAAAACACAGCAACTTGATCCGATGACCCTACAAGCTCCGCCCCTATCGGCCAGGATGACGTCAAGGACAAGACGATTTTGTAGAACAACAATCCGCATCGCAGACTGCTCCTCTGTTAAGTTGCCTAAGGCGGAAGTAGTTTCATTCACTACTGCTTCAAGGGTTCTAGTTAATCTACGTATCAACTTACTATTAGTGACTGTACCTATGTAGGGAAAGAAACCTTTATTGAAATCTGTGTATTGCTCCCATGCTGTTTCGGTGTAGTCGACAATCGGGAGATCTCTCTGCTGTCTATTGTGTATTAAATGGGTATTCCTATGGTAATCAGGCGGGGCTAGGAAAACAGGTGGCAGAAGGAATGCAATGTAACAGGTACCATCCCAATCTAGGGGTAGGCGTATGTATGCGGTGTGACCACAGATGAAGTAGGAGTGACGAGAAGCTCTAAATGTAGACTTGCCTTTATCACTGAATTCTATTACAGTGGTACATTTACTATGGCCCACGTGTATTGAACCATTCTTTCTTACACATAATTCGCCTCTAACTGGAAATACTGACATAGCGGGCAAGATTGGTGTAGCTTCGGATTCAACATTCAGGATCATGAGATTAAGTGTAAAGTTACCTAATCCATATACTTCATTTTCTAGATCAGTTCCTGTTCTTTTGGGAAGTCCCTCCTTGTTAGGGTAGCAGACTTTAAGTAAAACTAGGTTCAGGTTTCCCCAAACCCAGTTGTCTTGATAAACTACTGAATTTGAATCTAGGGAATTAATCAAACTAAACCATGCTCCACAGGAGCCATTGTGTGTGAATGGATACGGAAAGAGAGGCAGAACTCCCTTGTATTTCTGATAGGGAGGGAGTCGGCCACATATCCAACAATTTGTAGCATTGCTGGTCTGATGAGAATGATGTAACATACTAATGAATGTATTGTTGCGCAGCGCAAATCTATAGGACAACTCATGCGGGGGTAATTCGCTAAAAGAATGTTCGGCAGTAGCATTGAAAGCACGCTGGGAAATAGGGTAATACATGTGTAATAATATACTGACAATGATAATCAGAAGACTTAGAAAAAACATAATTAACAATGTCACTATACAGTGACTACGAAGTGATTTACAGTACGCATGTTTCTTGAGCTGTTTCTGTCTATTTCTCTCTCTATTTTGGTCTAGAGGATACATGTCAGAGACAAATTCAACCGATTCACCTTGGAGAGGACTTAAACAATCAAATTGTCTGACTTGCTAGACCTTAGTTTCAGTTTATAGTTTTCCTTTTCTGTCTTGTCAACCAGGGGGAGTTTTGAGTCAGTCTGTGAGGGAATGCAGGGCTGATAATTCAAGTCGGATGATAGTCCATGAAATTTTTTGATATGGCTCGAGTGCAACCACCCTTTACGTCCCTCAATCTTCACAGCTGTCCTTGTGGTCAATAAGACGAGTTTAGGCGACTGCCAGCGAGGCTCCAGCGGGTTCCTTCTGTCGAAGTTCCTTATCAGTACAAGATCTCCCGGAACCACGTCATGGGGCTTCACCTCAGTGTTATCGGGAAAAAACTGCAGCTACCTGTGAACGACAAGATTGTAGTGCAGACATCAAGGAAGCCAGGTAATCTGTCAGCATATTACAATCAACATCAGTTATTTTACGGGGTATAGGCGTCCCCCACATATTTGGTGGTCTACCGAAGATCACCTCATACGGGGATAGCCCTGTTCGAGAATGTGCTACCATTCTCATGTAAAAGAGCGCAACTGGTAAAGCTACTATCCAGTCGACACCTTTTTCTCTACATACTTTGGACAGTCTAATTTTCAAAGTTTGATTATGCCGCTCCACGAGACCTGCTGCCTCGGGATGTCGGACACAGTGGAATTTCCATTGATAGCCTAACAAAAGTGAAACATGTTTCATTAGCTCGGATGAGAATGGCTGGCCATTATCTGAGTACACAACACGGGGCAAACCATACCGTGGGAAGAATTCTCGAACTAACTGTTTGGCAGTAGTCGGGGCAGTGTAATCTGAGACGGGATACGCCTCTGTCCACCGGGAAAGAGCGCATACAACTACGAGGACATATTTGAATCCTCGACATCGTTCCATCTGGATATAATCCATCTGGAGGACTTCAAAAGGGTGATCGGGGGGTTGAAATCCACCCTGCTCTACAGGTACGCCTTTTCCTGGATTGAACTGACAACAAATCATGCAGGTACGTACTTTCTGTTTAGCTGCTGCTCGCAAGTGTTTATTGAACCAAATGTGTTGAATACTGTCTAGCATAGCTTTCTCTCCTAGGTGCGCTGGACTATGGATTGTGTTAATGATGACTTGAACCATTGAGTCGGGGAGAAACCATATAGATTTTCCCTTCGTCATCCATCCTTGATCCGTTTGGATCCCTCCTAATTCAGTCCATCTCTTTATTTCTTCTGGTGTAGCATGTGTTTGTATGTCAATTACATCAAGGGCGGGATCCTTAACTGTCATGCAGTGTGTTGGTGTCGGAACTATTGTCTTTGTCGTGTCAGTTGTATGAGTCTGATTCTGAGCAGTCTGTTTAGCTGTTCTGTCAGCTAGGTCGTTACCCTGAGAAATAATGTCAGTCACTTTTGTATGGGCTTTACACTTCATAATCGATATTGCAGTCGGCAGATGTATTGCATCTAACAGAGCTTGAATAAGGGGACCGTGCTGGATGTGGGCACCGTGAGAAGTTAAATAACCTCTCTCTCGCCAAAGCACGCCGAAGTCATGGACGACTCCGAATGCATAACGTGAATCTGTGTATATGTTGACTTTCTTATTTTTGGCTTGAATACAGGCTTGTGTCAGAGCGATGAGCTCTGCTGCTTGAGCTGACAAGGTATCTATGCAATTTGTTTCAATAACTTCAGTGTCTGTTGTGACTGCATAAGCGGCCACTAACTCTCCTGTACTTGTTCTCATGCATGAACCATCTACATACAATGTCAGGTCTGGATCTGATAATGGAATATCTGTCAAGTCTTGTCTGGGTTTCGTCGTAATAGTGATAACTTCAATACAATCATGTGCCAATGGGTCTGTTCCACTTAATGGCAAAAGTGTGGCAGGATTTAATGTACTACAACGTCTGATTTCTATATATGGCTGGAACAATGTCAATTCATAACCCGTCAGTCTTGCTATAGTCAAGTGTTGTGTTTGGGTCCGGTTCAAGAGAACCTCCACTGCGTGTGGTACTTGTACTGCCAATTGATGTCCTAACACTATGGCATCACTTTGTCTGATTGCCAAAGCTGTTGCTGCGACTGATTTCAGGCACGCAGGAAGAGCCTGGGCTACGGGATCTAATGTACTGGAAAAGTAAGCACATGGCTTGTGTGATCCTGCTTGTTCCTGCGTGAGTACTGACAAAGCGGTACCTTCTCGTTCTGTAACAAAAAGTGTAAAACGTTTGCTGTAACATGGTGTTGCTAAAACAGGTGCTTGACATAAAGCTTTCTTTAAGCTTTCAAAAGCTTGCGTATGTTCCTGAGTCCAAGGGAGGACAGTTGATGTCACTGCCTCCTGTGTTGTCAACTGAATGAGTGGTTTTGCAAGAAATGCATATTGAGGGATCCACTGCCTACAGTACGAAGTGAGGCCAATGAATGCCCGTACCTCCTTTTGTGTCTTGGGTGGCGGCATGTTAACAATTAACTGGATACGGTCGGGTGTAAGCTGTCTTCCCCCCTTGGACAGCAAGTGCCCAAGGTACACAACTTGCTGGACACAGAATTGCAGCTTTGAAGGGGACACTTTGTGCCCCTTGTCGGCTAAGAAATGTAAAACCGTCAGTGATGCTTTTTCACATTCAGGTTCGCTTCGGGCGGTGATCAGCAGATCATCGACGTATTGAAGCAGGGCAGTGTTAGCAGGCATATGGATACTGTCAAGTTCTCTTTTCAGTGCTTGGCTATAGATGCTGGGGCTTTCTGTGAATCCTTGAGGTGCGCGTGCGAATTTAAAACTTCGTCCATTTAAACTGAATCCGAACAAATATTGGCTTTCCGGATCGATTGGGACGCTAAAGAAAGCGTTCTTGAGATCAATTACAGTAAAGAACGTTGCTTCTGAATCTATGGCTGTTAGCAATGAAGAGATATCTGGGACCACGGGGTATTGTGGTACAATGCATTTATTTAATTCTCGTAGATCAATAACTAATCGATATACTGGTGGTGCTTTTGGATCAGTTCGTTTAAGAATCGGAATTATCGGGGAATTACATACATTAGAGTCAGTTTCTACAACCACTCCTTGTGCAATGAGCTCGTCAATGATTTGCAGTAAAGCCACTACAGCATCTGGGGGTAACTTGTATTGTCGTATTCGTGGCAATACCACTCCTGTTTTGAGTGTGACTCGATATGGTGTAATGTGCATACAACCTACATCAGTGGGGCCTTGCGCCCATAAATGTGTGGGTAAATTCTGTAACCGGTGATCCATGTCTCTGGACACATAGTGACCTTTGAAGTCACGCAAAAATAGTCGTACTCCTTCCGGAGAACAACATATTACAGCTCCTAGAGCCTTCAATGTTTTTATACCTAACAAGTTTTCTGGGCATGATTTTGTGAGCAATAGATCTGTAGTCCGTGTTAATGGACCGACTGTGAATGCAAGTGACTGCGATACTTCGTTAATAGTGGGCTTTCCTGAAAAACCAAGGGAAACATTTTGTGAGCCTGAGAGGGGTGCCCCTGGGACTTCGCTGTGACTGATAGTGGTTCTGCTTGCCCCTGTATCGAGTAGAAACTTTCTGTCTTTCCCTAATACGTGACTCTGTACGTAAGGACCTTCTTGATCTACGGGAACCTCAATAAGGGGTAGGCCAACTTCCCTCTCTAGGCTATTTCATGTGTAGCGCTGATACTCTGGATAGTCATTTTGTGCATACTGGTACATCTGTTGTGTCGTGTTTTGTGTTGCAGCAATAGGCTGTGGCTGTTGTTGTTGTTGTTGTTGTGGTTGTGGTGCGGTCTGTTGTGGAACTGGCATAGGTTGCGCATGCTGAGGGACTTGTTGTTGGATCTGATCCTGTCTAGGCGGACGTGGTCTCTCTTTCGTTATACCCGTAGAGATATTATGTTTTAGAACTGCGCAATCGTGTATATACTGACCTGGCTGTTTACAATAGTTACATGTCCCTCTAACAGGACCTACTGAATCATTGGACTGTGTCGTACCCTTTTTATGACCGTCAGCTGGAACTGACTGAGCAACAAGCATTTTCATTTTCGTGTCTTTCATACGTCTTTGTTCATGTTCTTGTTCTTCTCTAATTCTATTGTGATGATATTGTAACATTTGTAACATCTGTGACGGTGTGTTACCTTGCCAAGTGCTCTCGAATTTTAATACTCTACTCTTAACTTGGGGCAGGGAATTCTCAACTAATTTTGTCACAAACAGATGCGGATAAGACTCACTACTTGCTTTTATGCCACTATTAATACCAAAACATTTTTCAAATCGGGAATAGAAATCACTAGTGTCTTCATCTTGTTTTTGTTTACAGGCTGAAATTGCACCCCAGTCTTCCTTTTTCGTAGTTAATAAACGTGGTAGTACCTGCACTAATAATCCTGGTAATGCTGTAGTCTTTTCCCCAAGCCCTGAACCTGCAGCTCGGGCTTTTTCTTCGGTTTCTAGTGCTGTCCAATCTATCTTTTGGTCTCCCACCTCCCATTCCTTTTCTTTGAGTTTCTCGTAAATACCGGCAGGCAATAAAACTTTCAATATTTTCATAATGTCAGGATAAGTATACTCTCCCATGAGTAACATGTCTTTTATCTCACGGTGGAAACCTGCTGGGTCTTTGTCATGGCTAGGTACTACTTTCTTCATTTCTAATAATTCAATTTTAGTTATGGGCGTGTACACAAACACGCGTTTAAATGTATTGTCTTCACCTCTGATTGGGTGTACTTCGCGTAAGGGATTCTGTCTGTCTATGTGATACGTTTTTCTTTCCAGCTTGGGGGGAACTGAAACATGTTCTGGGCATACGAAGACAATGTACTGGTGTCGATATTCTAGAATTTCTTTAATTAAATCAGTACCTGAACCTCTCCATTTATTCGTGAGTAATTCTATCAATATATCAGGTAGGGGACCAGGATCGGAACGTTGGCTTCTATACAATATAACGAGGTGTTGTATCATGTATATACCAGCTAAACGCTGTTCGTCTGGGGTAAGATTCAAAAACGTGTGTGCTAACGCATCATCACTGTATTTTTCAGAACTGTCAGCCCATTGTACTGCTGACCTGGCTAATTCTTGTTCATCCATAGAGTCGAGCATATGATACCCCCTTCGGTCTCGGAGTAATTTATCAGCAGCCTGGAATAAGTGTTCAGGGGACTTCGTATTTAGCATAGGGGCTTGAAAATGTCTGTTACATTCTGGAAGTATCGGACGTATCGGGTCATTAAAGTATCTGGTATTGTTACAAGGTCTTCCCCTACCTACATAAGCAATCGTTTCTAATTGTCCTGTGGGCATTTCTGATTCTTCCTCCTCCTCTCCCTCTGATTCAGTTTTGTCTGCCTCCGATCTGGCTTTATGTGTTCGTTCTACTTCCTTGCGGATCTTTCGGCACATAACTACTATACATGTCTGTTTATCATGTTTTCCCACCCGGCAACTGCTCAGGTATAGGAGGCACCGCTCTAAGGAAAAAGTACAAGCGTAAAACATTACATAACAAATGCTTCCGAAATGTTAAACACTTATACAGTGCGCGCAACCTTAAAAACAAACAAGGCAGAAGAGTCACGGTCGACTGAGCGTCGAGAAAAGATTGTCAACAATCGTATCTCCATTTTGAGCAAGCGGAGTGCCTGTACAGTTGGCTAAAGCAATATTATTTCTCTATCACCAAAGTCTACTGCTACACTACGTGGGTATGAGCCAGTGACTGATGTGGATAACGCCAGAGAGTGAGTTATAACAATACGGCATTTTGTTAGTAGAAAATTGCCGATTCGGTGTTTGTTGGCATACGGAAAAACCTCAAGTCAAGACCAGTAACCTAAGTAAGCCTCGTGACACCGTTACCATTTTGACAGATGCAACATTGTAGCATTAAGGATAATTCAAAAAATTAATTAGTTTCTGCCTGTACACCTTACCTCTCCGTCGGTACCCCTCGCGGTGTGTGAGCGAGAAGGGGAGGTGTACTTCAGCGATAGGGAATCCTATTTGAGGATTCGCCGCGCGTCACTGCTGTCATGTGCGTGGTCTGCGGCTACAATCTGTCCCTGACTGATGACGCCGCGGCGTTTTGGCGTAAAATCCATTGTACATCGGGAATTGTAGTTTATTTAAAAATTACCCTTCAGAACATTGATGACTATGGTGCAATCTGATCAAGGCCAGTTGTTCAATCTAGTCTAACTACAGAGACTGTGTTTTTAGCGTATATCGCATCGAAATAATATGCGGTAAGTTTGGCATATTCCGCAAATAAATCTTGCTGTCTGATTACAATGATGACACATTTGGGACATCCACTGAACCAATATCTACATCAATCTGGTAGAAGATGGTTCCTTGGTCAAGTTCCCAGGTTCCCAAATGATGAAGCGAGCCACTTGTTGTGGGTGATGGGAATCTTGCTCATGCATACACACACTTATGGACACATTGCGTACTTAGCTGACACTAGCAACACCTTGATCAATATTTGTCGAGTGGTTACGTTACAGTTACTAAACTTTCCTTTGACTCTCAGTTCTCCTTTTTGTATACATGTGTTGAATTGGGGATTGTGAACTGTTTGAGTCGTTAAACTATATCCCTTGGACCCCCACTCTCTTAGAGATAATTTATCATAGTTGTTTGAGCGGCCTCGGCTGCGGGTCTCCTTTCTTTCCTAAGGGTTTCGTCCAGCTAGACGCCCATACCCTTCAACACTCTTAAAGGGAAAACGCGCACCTTTCCTAAGCAATGGCGGAATTTACGGGGCTGTCTTTCGATGAAGACATGCTGCAATCGATTTTGAGTACTAACCCTAGTATTCTAGAGAGTTTGCCAACAGTCACCAGCAACACACAGGATGACTGGCAAGTACTACTTAATCTGAAGAAAGCCCATTCACGTACTTTTATACATGGAGCCATAATGACAGAATATCTGAGAAATAACAGTGCTCCAATGGGCTTGATAGTAACTAATGCTCCTCGTCTCTTCCTCACAGACAAACTGTTCCTCAAAGATTGGTCAATGATCGCGTGGCGATGCACCCGCGATTGGCTAATCCTAATTATTAGCACTGCTAAGAAAGCAGCAGATCTAATACTTATAGAGATACAGACCTTAGAAGGTCAAATCAAGGCATCCATCACCAGCGCTCTATATAAGAGGAATTTGGAAGAAACCAACAAGTCCAATAAGGAACATAAAGATACTATCCTCTTGACTAAAATCGAGAAATTTAAGAAGGATCTTGCACGTTTCTCGTTTGAAAAAGTTTATCCCTACACAAGCGAGAGCTATACACCTCCAGAATTCAATAAGAAAGGGAAAAGGTATGGCTCTAATTACTCCACGTCAGGATCAGATAACAACTCCACTGATTCAGATGGTTCCAACACATCAACACCATCTAACAGAATTTACAATCCTCACTCCCGCCCAAACCGGAGACGAGGAACACAAAATTACTATGCACAACAGAGCTCTTGGTGGCCTCCATCCCCATGGGGTTTCCAACCCTCACCCTTTGCACAACCTATGCCTCCTTTTCCATATCAACCATCTTTACCCTTTGCCCAGCAACCTTTTTTAGGACAGGGCCGGGGACGCAACAGAGGCAGAAGAAGAGGAATGACAACACCGCAGGTACACTGGCAGTTAGATCAAACTGCACAGGACAACCGCAACAGGAGGGGGGCTGTACCAGTAGTACGAAACACGGACACGACGACTTAGTAGTCAATCTAAGTCAGAGAACACTTACCACAACAGAATTGCAAGTCCTGAACAAGGGATTAGGGTTTGTACCAACAAACAGCGGGGACCCGTTCCAGTTGAGACACGAACTTGAAAAGTTCTTTAGGAAAATACGGCTACACTTTTTCTTTAAAGACAAAGATCTTGCAGCCACCAATGCTTCTGACGATACGAACTGTCACAATACTGGCTTAAAACCTCCCTCGACCTTTAATCCGCCTGCTCACCTTACACCAGACCAGGTGAAGGTGTTTGAAAAAGCTGTCATACATGATATTGACTTGCTTGACTCAAAGAACAACAGGACTTACCAAAACCTTTCAGGTAATGAGAAACGGGCTCTGAAAGAACTACAGAATGAAGAACAGATTACCATCAAGCCCGCCGATAAAGGCGGAGCCATAGTCATTATGAATACCTCCACTTATCGGCAGGAATGCCTCAGACAACTAAGTGACACTAAGTCATACCGACCTCTTCCAGTAGACCCAACTCCAAGATTATCTGTTGAGATTCACGATCTTGTCAGTGAAGCAAGGGAGTCAGGATGGATTAGTATACAGGAATCAGAATTCCTTATTACTAAGTTTCCGGTCATGCCGTATTTTTACATTTTGCCTAAAATACATAAACCAAAAAGACCTCCTCCTGGCCGCCCTATCATATCAGGGATCGGGTCTCTTTTAGAACCATTGTCTACGTTTGTCGACTTTTTCCTACGGCCGATGGTCAGAGAAATGCCTACTTTTCTCCAAGACACAAAAGACGTCTTGCGCCTCTTGCCAGAGATTGCATTTAACACCGAGACTGACCTTCTGGTCAGCTTTGATGTGGAATCCCTTTATACCTGCATTCCACAAGAGGAGACACTCGAGGCGATCAGGATCCTTCTAGACAATAGAGATCGGGACACCACTACACCAACACACTTCATCATGGAATGCGCCAGACTGGCGATGATGGAGAACTTTTTTCAATTTGAAGAGACTTTGTTCCTTCAAATCTCCGGAACATCTATGGGGAGTATTTTCGCTCCCAGTCTGGCAAATCTCTATGTCCACCTTTTCGAACAGAATTGTGTGTTAACCAATCAGAATCCCTTTCGTGCACAGATTGCATGCTGGAAGAGATACATAGATGATATTCTAGTGGTATGGCATGGGTCAGTAGCCACTTTGCTAGATTTCCACTCTTGGCTCAATGCTCAAAACAACTTCTTGAGATTTACAGTGACTCATGACAAAGCCAGACTCCCCTTCTTGGATATCATGATCTATCCGACATCAGGAGTGCTGGGAAGTGAATTGTATAAAAAACCTCAGACAAAAAATTCATTGCTCAGTTTCCAAAGTCATCACCCCAAGTCCCTCCGACACAATCTCCCAGTAGGTCAGTTCCTACGTATCCGTAGGAACTGTTCAGATTTGGATAACTTCCAACATCATGCTGAGGCACTCTCAAGGCAACTGCAAGTCAGGAAATACCCCACACATTTAGTGAAACAGGCCTGGAAACGGGCGTCCAACAACAACAGGGACGCTCTCTTAGAGCCCCCGGTAGTTAAGGCACCACTTACAAGAATGACTTTTGTTACCACCTTTAGTACACTATCAAATAGTGTCCAGAAGTCGGTGCGGAAACACTGGCGCATCCTTAATGTGGGGAATGCAGAGATCCCACTACCTTTGTTCTCTTTCAAGAGAGGAACAAATTTGCGCGACAACCTTGTACATACAAGACCGAGGGCCAAAGACAAAGGGAAAACACCAACATTGTGGGACTTACCACCAGTACAGGGCCACTACCCATGTGGCTCGTGCACAGCTTGCCCACAGACACAGCCAACCAAATCTGTTGATTTAGGTTTAGAGAAACCCTGGATCCTACGGCGACACACTAATTGTAATTCAGAAAGGGTAATTTACCAGATCACATGCCCCTGTTCACTCAGATACATAGGGATGACCACACGTAAGATCAAGGTCCGTATCAGTGAACATAAAAGCACCATAAGGTGTAAAAAACAAGCTACAAGACTAACCAGTCACTTCCTGTCCCTCAACCACAGACCAGAAGATCTGCGTTGGGTAGTTTTAGAACAACCCTTTATTCCACCTCATGTCACAGACATCCACAAATTCCTCTTCATAAAGGAACAAAAATGGGTGTTCAAAATGCATAGCGACTGTGGAGGTCTGAATGACCAAATACCATGGACCTCGCTTTGAAATGACGGGTCGTATGTAAGAACTTGCTTCAGCACCCTGCATGAGATTTTTTCAGATTTTTTCTGTTTTCCTTTGACTTCCCTATTAGATTACACACACCAAGAGTGCCATCATTGTAATCAGACAGCAAGATTTATTTGCGGAATATGCCAAACTTACCGCATATTATTTCGATGCGATATACGCTAAAAACACAGTCTCTGTAGTTAGACTAGATTGAACAACTGGCCTTGATCAGATTGCACCATAGTCATCAATGTTCTGAAGGGTAATTTTTAAATAAACTACAATTCCCGATGTACAATGGATTTTACGCCAAAACGCCGCGGCGTCATCAGTCAGGGACAGATTGTAGCTGCAGACCACGCACATGACAGCAGTGACGCGCGGCGAATCCTCAAATAGGATTCCCTATCGCTGAAGTACACCTCCCCTTCTCGCTCACACACCGCGAGGGGTACCGACGGAGAGGTAAGGTGTACAGGCAGAAACTAATTAATTTTTTGAATTATCCTTAATGCTACAATGTTGCATCTGTCAAAATGGTAACGGTGTCACGAGGCTTACTTAGGTTACTGGTCTTGACTTGAGGTTTTTCCGTATGCCAACAAACACCGAATCGGCAATTTTCTACTAACAAATTGCCGTATTGTTATAACTCACTCTCTGGCGTTATCCACATCAGTCACTGGCTCATACCCATGTAGTGTAGCAGTAGACTTTGGTGATAGAGAAATAATATTGCTTTAGCCAACTGTACAGGCACTCCGCTTGCTCAAAATGGAGATACGATTGTTGACAATCTTTTCTCGACGCTCAGTCGACCGTGACTCTTCTGCCTTGTTTGTTTTTAAGGTTGCGCGCACTGTATAAGTGTTTAACATTTCGGAAGCATTTGTTATGTAATGTTTTACGCTTGTACTTTTTCCTTAGAGCGGTGCCTCCTATACCTGAGCAGTTGCCGGGTGGGGTGAGGCACATACCCAGTTTTATTCGGGTGAGTTACAATTCTAACGTTTCACTTGCGGTGATGGACGTAGAATTATCTAGTACACAATTTGGTAACTTTGATTAAAACCGACATTTCCAATGTGTTTGCGGTTTTTACTGTAACATGCCACCACTCTGCTTGTTTGTATTGATCACTGTTGTTGTTTTTACAGGTATCTACCTGTACCAAGATCATGGTCCAGGTTGTATGTTTTTTGAGTATCTTGTATTCACTACACCGTTAATATGCAGTAGCTTTCTGGTCCTGACGAAAGCTGGGATAGAATATATCCAAGAGCTGAAACATGTAGACCAGTCTTTACGAACACAGTTATTTGTTTAAACTGTTATAGCACTGTTTAGTTTTAACTTGGTATCAAGGTAGCACCAGAATAAACACATATTTGTACCTTGGCAACCAATTTTAAATCACCACTTATCTATCACTTGCACTGCATACATCACCCCCTATTATCACTTTTGTGGCTCCCTCGACTCGGAAAGATATCAACTGACACATTTGGGACATCCACTGAACCAATATCTACATCAATCTGGTAGAAGATGGTTCCTTGGTCAAGTTCCCAGGTTCCCAAATGATGAAGCGAGCCACTTGTTGTGGGTGATGGGAATCTTGCTCATGCATACACACACTTATGGACACATTGCGTACTTAGCTGACACTAGCAACACCTTGATCAATATTTGTCGAGTGGTTACGTTACAGTTACTAAACTTTCCTTTGACTCTCAGTTCTCCTTTTTGTATACATGTGTTGAATTGGGGATTGTGAACTGTTTGAGTCGTTAAACTATATCCCTTGGACCCCCACTCTCTTAGAGATAATTTATCATAGTTGTTTGAGCGGCCTCGGCTGCGGGTCTCCTTTCTTTCCTAAGGGTTTCGTCCAGCTAGACGCCCATACCCTTCAACACTCTTAAAGGGAAAACGCGCACCTTTCCTAAGCAATGGCGGAATTTACGGGGCTGTCTTTCGATGAAGACATGCTGCAATCGATTTTGAGTACTAACCCTAGTATTCTAGAGAGTTTGCCAACAGTCACCAGCAACACACAGGATGACTGGCAAGTACTACTTAATCTGAAGAAAGCCCATTCACGTACTTTTATACATGGAGCCATAATGACAGAATATCTGAGAAATAACAGTGCTCCAATGGGCTTGATAGTAACTAATGCTCCTCGTCTCTTCCTCACAGACAAACTGTTCCTCAAAGATTGGTCAATGATCGCGTGGCGATGCACCCGCGATTGGCTAATCCTAATTATTAGCACTGCTAAGAAAGCAGCAGATCTAATACTTATAGAGATACAGACCTTAGAAGGTCAAATCAAGGCATCCATCACCAGCGCTCTATATAAGAGGAATTTGGAAGAAACCAACAAGTCCAATAAGGAACATAAAGATACTATCCTCTTGACTAAAATCGAGAAATTTAAGAAGGATCTTGCACGTTTCTCGTTTGAAAAAGTTTATCCCTACACAAGCGAGAGCTATACACCTCCAGAATTCAATAAGAAAGGGAAAAGGTATGGCTCTAATTACTCCACGTCAGGATCAGATAACAACTCCACTGATTCAGATGGTTCCAACACATCAACACCATCTAACAGAACTTACAATCCTCACTCCCGCCCAAACCGGAGACGAGGAACACAAAATTACTATGCACAACAGAGCTCTTGGTGGCCTCCATCCCCATGGGGTTTCCAACCCTCACCCTTTGCACAACCTATGCCTCCTTTTCCATATCAACCATCTTTACCCTTTGCCCAGCAACCTTTTTTAGGACAGGGCCGGGGACGCAACAGAGGCAGAAGAAGAGGAATGACAACACCGCAGGTACACTGGCAGTTAGATCAAACTGCACAGGACAACCGCAACAGGAGGGGGGCTGTACCAGTAGTACGAAACACGGACACGACGACTTAGTAGTCAATCTAAGTCAGAGAACACTTACCACAACAGAATTGCAAGTCCTGAACAAGGGATTAGGGTTTGTACCAACAAACAGCGGGGACCCGTTCCAGTTGAGACACGAACTTGAAAAGTTCTTTAGGAAAATACGGCTACACTTTTTCTTTAAAGACAAAGATCTTGCAGCCACCAATGCTTCTGACGATACGAACTGTCACAATACTGGCTTAAAACCTCCCTCGACCTTTAATCCGCCTGCTCACCTTACACCAGACCAGGTGAAGGTGTTTGAAAAAGCTGTCATACATGATATTGACTTGCTTGACTCAAAGAACAACAGGACTTACCAAAACCTTTCAGGTAATGAGAAACGGGCTCTGAAAGAACTACAGAATGAAGAACAGATTACCATCAAGCCCGCCGATAAAGGCGGAGCCATAGTCATTATGGATACCTCCACTTATCGGCAGGAATGCCTCAGACAACTAAGTGACACTAAATCATACCGACCTCTTCCAGTAGACCCAACTCCAAGATTATCTGTTGAGATTCACGATCTTGTCAGTGAAGCAAGGGAGTCAGGATGGATTAGTATACAGGAATCAGAATTCCTTATTACTAAGTTTCCGGTCATGCCGTATTTTTACATTTTGCCTAAAATACATAAACCAAAAAGACCTCCTCCTGGCCGCCCTATCATATCAGGGATCGGGTCTCTTTTAGAACCATTGTCTACGTTTGTCGACTTTTTCCTACGGCCGATGGTCAGAGAAATGCCTACTTTTCTCTAAGACACAAAAGACGTCTTGCGCCTCTTGCCAGAGATTGCATTTAACACCGAGACTGACCTTCTGGTCAGCTTTGATGTGGAATCCCTTTATACCTGCATTCCACAAGAGGAGACACTCGAGGCGATCAGGATCCTTCTAGACAATAGAGATCGGGACACCACTACACCAACACACTTCATCATGGAATGCGCCAGACTGGCGATGATGGAGAACTTTTTTCAATTTGAAGAGACTTTGTTCCTTCAAATCTCCGGAACATCTATGGGGAGTATTTTCGCTCCCAGTCTGGCAAATCTCTATGTCCACCTTTTCGAACAAAATTGTGTGTTAACCAATCAGAATCCCTTTCGTGCACAGATTGCATGCTGGAAGAGATACATAGATGATATTCTAGTGGTATGGCATGGGTCAGTAGCCACTTTGCTAGATTTCCACTCTTGGCTCAATGCTCAAAACAACTTCTTGAGATTTACAGTGACTCATGACAAAGCCAGACTCCCCTTCTTGGATATCATGATCTATCCGACATCAGGAGTGCTGGGAAGTGAATTGTATAAAAAACCTCAGACAAAAAATTCATTGCTCAGTTTCCAAAGTCATCACCCCAAGTCCCTCCGACACAATCTCCCAGTAGGTCAGTTCCTACGTATCCGTAGGAACTGTTCAGATTTGGATAACTTCCAACATCATGCTGAGGCATTCTCAAGGCAACTGCAAGTCAGGAAATACCCCACACATTTAGTGAAACAGGCCTGGAAACGGGCGTCCAACAACAACAGGGACGCTCTCTTAGAGCCCCCGGTAGTTAAGGCACCACTTACAAGAATGACTTTTGTTACCACCTTTAGTACACTATCAAATAGTGTCCAGAAGTCGGTGCGGAAACACTGGCGCATCCTTAATGTGGGGAATGCAGAGATCCCACTACCTTTGTTCTCTTTCAAGAGAGGAACAAATTTGCGCGACAACCTTGTACATACAAGACCGAGGGCCAAAGACAAAGGGAAAACACCAACATTGTGGGACTTACCACCAGTACAGGGCCACTACCCATGTGGCTCGTGCACAGCTTGCCCACAGACACAGCCAACCAAATCTGTTGATTTAGGTTTAGAGAAACCCTGGATCCTACGGCGACACACTAATTGTAATTCAGAAAGGGTAATTTACCAGATCACATGCCCCTGTTCACTCAGATACATAGGGATGACCACACGTAAGATCAAGGTCCGTATCAGTGAACATAAAAGCACCATCAGGTGTAAAAAACAAGCTACAAGACTAACCAGTCACTTCCTGTCCCTCAACCACAGACCAGAAGATCTGCGTTGGGTAGTTTTAGAACAACCCTTTATTCCACCTCATGTCACAGACATCCACAAATTCCTCTTCATAAAGGAACAAAAATGGTTGTTCAAAATGCATAGCGACTGTGGAGGTCTGAATGACCAAATACCATGGACCTCGCTTTGAAATGACGGGTCGTATGTAAGAACTTGCTTCAGCACCCTGCATGAGATTTTTTCAGATTTTTTCTGTTTTCCTTTGACTTCCCTATTAGATTACACACACCAAGAGTGCCATCATTGTAATCAGACAGCAAGATTTATTTGCGGAATATGCCAAACTTACCGCATATTATTTCGATGCGATATACGCTAAAAACACAGTCTCTGTAGTTAGACTAGATTGAACAACTGGCCTTGATCAGATTGCACCATAGTCATCAATGTTCTGAAGGGTAATTTTTAAATAAACTACAATTCCCGATGTACAATGGATTTTACGCCAAAACGCCGCGGCGTCATCAGTCAGGGACAGATTGTAGCCGCAGACCACGCACATGACAGCAGTGACGCGCGGCGAATCCTCAAATAGGATTCCCTATCGCTGAAGTACACCTCCCCTTCTCGCTCACACACCGCGAGGGGTACCGACGGAGAGGTAAGGTGTACAGGCAGAAACTAATTAATTTTTTGAATTATCCTTAATGCTACAATGTTGCATCTGTCAAAATGGTAACGGTGTCACGAGGCTTACTTAGGTTACTGGTCTTGACTTGAGGTTTTTCCGTATGCCAACAAACACCGAATCGGCAATTTTCTACTAACAAAATGCCGTATTGTTATAACTCACTCTCTGGCGTTATCCACATCAGTCACTGGCTCATACCCACGTAGTGTAGCAGTAGACTTTGGTGATAGAGAAATAATATTGCTTTAGCCAACTGTACAGGCACTCCGCTTGCTCAAAATGGAGATACGATTGTTGACAATCTTTTCTCGACGCTCAGTCGACCGTGACTCTTCTGCCTTGTTTGTTTTTAAGGTTGCGCGCACTGTATAAGTGTTTAACATTTCGGAAGCATTTGTTATGTAATGTTTTACGCTTGTACTTTTTCCTTAGAGCGGTGCCTCCTATACCTGAGCAGTTGCCGGGTGGGGTGAGGCACATACCCAGTTTTATTCGGGTGAGTTACAATTCTAACGTTTCACTTGCGGTGATGGACGTAGAATTATCTAGTACACAATTTGGTAACTTTGATTAAAACCGACATTTCCAATGTGTTTGCGGTTTTTACTGTAACATGCCACCACTCTGCTTGTTTGTATTGATCACTGTTGTGTGGAAATATGGATTTTTCTGGTCAGTTATGTCCCCTATCTTGGACCCCAACGGTTCTATGTACATGTTACAAGTACATGTATGTTCCCTCCAGTTCTAGTTATGAAGACGCAAATACATGTGCGTCCACCGTCAACATGTCCTCTGTCAGATCCACCATGAATAGGCCGGATATTCCATTCCTAAGTACAAAAGGCCACCGGCTTTATATGGTTCACTTATGCCATTTTTACAGTCCAAGCAAGTAGGCCCTGATTCTGTCATCAAAACTCTTCTTGCCTTCTGCCTCTGAAAGCTCCAGTCTGAGCCTGCATCTGTGACCATGAACTTTGTCTCATTCTCTGCGCGGCTCATGAAGCCTGACATCAGCCTATTCTCTGCCAAGAACTGTATTTCACCTTCGAGTTATCTGCTTCCCCCTCAGCCGATGCATTCCTGCCTAGTAGTTTAAGTAAACATTCTTCTAGCTACCAAGCAAAGGGCCCGGCTTCTCTGTCTTAATACAAGTAATTCATAGTCCTATCACCATGGAATATTTCTACCCCCTCGCATTTAGTGTAGACACTTAGACGCTTGTACACGCACGCACAGTCAGTATAGAATAGATTCTGTCCGAGAGTCCTTCCTTTGTGGATAACATAGTTCTTTAAACATAGGATGTTAGATATGATTTGGGATTAGGTTGACTTGACCCCCCAGACTTTTTGTCTCCACATGTAGAGCTAAATGTCAAGTCCCCTTCACCCCCTAGTTACACGTCAATCACACGTCATAATGCTGCGCGCGCATCTATGCCAAGTATTATCTTATAGATCCACCTATACATGACATCACAACCAATTATGTTCCTTTTTACTCCTTATTACACCCATTTTTGGGTTACGTAGATATATCGTCATTTTCCTTATCAATTGTTACGCCTACTGTATTCGCTTCATTGTAATGTATGTACTATAAAAGCCATTTCATGTCAATAATGTATGTACTTCACTTCCTGAACCTTCGTGGTGACGGAACTTGGAGCATCCGATTATAATCGAGTATTGGAATAAAGCCCATTCCGAACCTCTAATACCACGGATTCTGCCTCTCATTTTACTGAGCTATTTTATTATGTTTCTGTATCAAATTCAGTCCCGGTAAAGGAAAATTATTTACCACATGAATGGCGCCCGAACAGGGACACTTTCTCATCTCACGCGCCGGCGGTGAGTTGCAGGCCCGGTCTCCTGCCACAGCTGGACGGACAATAACGCGTACCAGCAGGATTTCCTGTATCTCCCTCCGGTCAAGCGGGGGCGACTGAGGCTGCGATCGACACCCAGACGAGGCGGTGAGAAGTGCGAAGTATCCCGACCAGAGCCTAGCTGAGAGAGCAAGATCCGAGGTATACAGAGGCCCACCAGTGTCTGAAGTCCCAAGTCAAGTCCAGTGTCCGACGAGTCGAGTCGAGTCCAGTCCGATTCAAGTTCAAGTTACCGAGGCCTTCCGTTTCCGAAGCTACCCGGTGAGTACCATTGCTGGGGAGGCATTTCTGACGTGCACATAGTTTGTGCCGGTCAAGACGGGTTTGGGTACACAAATCCGGTCTGCACTGTTTTAGCAGTGTATCTGTACTGTTTAGCAGTATATCAAGTATTCCGAAGTATCTAGTTATTGTCAAGAATTAAGCTTGGTGATTAGTTATGCAGACGATCATCATTGTTGTTTCAGTTAAAGGTTTAATGTTTAAATGTTAAATGTGTTTAAAATACGTTCTGTATATTGTGGTATGAATGACTGTTCATTATCGTGTTTATTGTATCAAGTCTGTTCAAAATCAAGTATAAGGTCAGTTCTCAAATATGCCGTTCTTTTCGAAACTAAGACAGATCACTACAAGAAAAGGGGTACTCGAAGAGGCCGTTCCTATTCCTCCTAGGGACACCCCAGGGTACTTCATGTATCATAAACATGGCTTAGATGCCATATTATTTCTTGATTTATGGGTAGACTATACCAAGGAATTACCAGAAAGTCAGAGGTGGCCCACAGCGGGAACCTGGGATGCGGAATGCATCATAAAAGTAGAAGAAGAGTTATGGAAAAGAAAAGTCAGACAGTCACAGAAAGATGCCATTGAATTATGGCGTAAAGAATCACATAGACGAACAGAAAAAGCACGTAGACTGGAAGAGAAGAGTAAAGAGAATTCCAATAAAGTTCAAGAAAATCTATTAATTGAGGAAGGTATCCGAGTGAAATCAGAACAAGTAGACAGACAAAGAAATGCCCTTATGAATGGTATGTACCCCCTTCTGGCCGAAGGATTACCTAAGGCTACTCCAGAGATACCGAAAGACTTGCCAACCCCATTATTTCCAATAAAGGTACATCCAAGGGGGCATCCTAGAACCGCAGAAGATGTTTTTCTGTCCTCATATTTAGATGACGCAGCTCCCGAGTATGCTAATTCCGCCCCGCATAGACCGCATACCAGGGAGGTTCAACGCCAAGATCCAGTACCCGTATCGTTACAGCAACAAGTTCTGACACAAGTTCCGGCAAGCACATCTGTTTCTGCATCCGCTCCTACAGCTACTTCTATAGCTGTGTTCACGCCTGTAGTTGCTGTGTCACGTTCGACGAATCCTTTCACACCCGACACCCCAGATGGGGCCACGGGAGGTGCTACCAATATCTTTTCTACGCCGCCTAGAATAAATAAACTTACTTTTCACGAGTCAGCACATTCACGTACACCCAAACTCATAAGTGCCCGTGCGCTGAAGGAACTTCTTATAGATTGCAGATATGACCCCGTGCCCGGTAAAGAGGACGAAATGACCCTGGCGTCATTACGTATCAGACGAGCCGCAGTGTATTTAGGGAAGTTACCAGGAATGACTGCGCATCTAGATAATATATACCATTTTGTCCAAACAGGGCGAGATCCAGAATGTATTCACAGAGCTATGGAATACCAGAAAGTAGAGATACAGGGGGAACTGTTACGTTTCCTCATAAACTGTGTGATCAGAAATCAAGACCGACCGGGGGTAGACCCGGAAGCAATGCAAATTCTTACAAGATGGAGCCAGAATATATCAGAAGGGAGACATGATAAACAAAATTGTATAATAGCCATGTGCCGAAAGATCCGTAAAGAAATAGAACGCCTACACGAAGAGAGATTAGAGGTAGACGAGTTCGAACAAAGCGAGGAAGAAGGGTCAGGACCGCCCACAGGACAGTCAGAAACTATAGCATATGTAGGTAAAAGAAGATCTTATAATAGTACGAGATGTCTTATTGACCCGATACGCCCGATATGTCCAGACAATAACAGGGGTTTCCCAACACCCATAGTCCATATAAGGTCTAACGAGCATTCGTTCCAAACAGCTGACAAATTACTCCGAGAACGAAGGGGTTATCATTTCCTCGATTCTATGGATGAACAAGATTTAGCCAGGGCAGCTGTCCATTGGGTGGACAGTCCCGGAAAATATAGTGATGATACAGTAGTACGCACATTTTTGAATCTCACCCCAGATGAACAGAGGTTAGCTGGGATTTATATGATTCAACAACTCATTATACTATATCGGAGTCAACATTCAGATCCTGGTCCCTTACCCGACATATTGACTGAATTACTCACGAATAGATGGAGAGGTTCAGGTACTAAATTAATTAAAGAAATTCTAGAATCAAGAAAGCAATATATTCTTTTTGTATGTTCAGAACATGTTCCATTGCCCGTCAAGGAAAGAACTACGTATCACATAGATAGACAGAATCCCTTACGAGAAGTGCACCCAATAAAGGGCGAGGACAACGAGTTCAAGCGCGTATTTGTATACACGCCCATATCGAAAATAGAATTGTTACAAATGAAGAAAGTGGTACCCAGTCATGACAAAGACCCAGCGGGTTTTCACCGAGAAATTAAAGACATGTTACTCATGGGGGAGTATACCTATCCCGACATTATGACAATACTGAAGGTATTGATGCCTGCTGGTATTTACGAAAAACTCAAGGAAAAAGAGTGGGAGGTAGGAGACCAAAAGATAGAATGGTCAGCATTAGAAGCAGAAGAAAAGGCCCGAACTGCAGGAGCAGGGCTTGGGGACAAAACTAAGGCATTACCAGGTTTACTAGTACAGGTACTGCCACGTTTATTAACTACGAAAAAGGAAGATTGGGGTACAATTTCAGCCTGTAAACAGAAGCAAGATGAAGACACTAGTGATTACTATGCCCGATTTGAAAAATGTTTTGGTATAAATAGTGGCATAAAAGCAAGCAGCGAATCATACCCACATCTGTTTGTAACAAAATTAGTCGAGAATGCCCTGCCCCAAGTAAAGAATAGAGTATTAAAATTCGAGAGTACCTGGCAAGGTAACACTCCATCACAAATGTTACAAATGTTACAGTATCATCACAATAGAATTAGAGAGGAACAAGAACATGAACACAGACGCATGAAAGACACAAAAATGAAAATGCTAGTTTCTCAGACAGTTCCAGCTGAAGGACATAAAAAGGGTATGACACATTCTGATTCAGCAGGACCTGTAAAAGGGACATGCAATTATTGCAAAAAGGCAGGTCATTATGTACACGATTGTCCAGTTTTAAAACATAATATCGCCATAGGTAAAACGCAAGAAAGATCACGGCCACTTAGACAAGATCAGAATGAACAAGGAGCTCTGCAGCATGCCCAGGCCATGCCAGCCGCACAACAGCCAATACAGTTCGTGCCAGCCGCACCAGCGTTGCCTGTTGCTGCCACACAGACAACAACACGACAAATGTATCAGACCGCCCAGTATGAATATCCTGAGTACCAGCGTTACGCATGAACTATCCTAGAGAGGGAAGTTGACTTACCCCTTATCGAGATACCAGTAGACCAAGAAGGACCTTATATACATAGTGAATTGTTAGGCCAGGACAGAAAATGTTTACTCGATACCGGGGCAAGTCGAACAACCATAAAACGTAGTGAAGTTCCAGGGGCACCCCTCTCAGGCTCACAAAATATTTCCCTTGGTTTTTCAGGAAAACCTATTGTTAATGAAGTGTCACAACCTCTGCCACTTACGATAGGACCTCTGACCCGAACTACAGATTTATTACTTACTAAATCATGTCCAGAAAATTTATTAGGAATAAAAACGTTAAAAGCTCTAGGAGCCATAATATGTTGTTCTCCGGAAGGAGTAAGATTGTTTTTACGTGATTTTAAGGGTCACTATGTATCTAGAGACATGGATCTCCGACTGCAGACTTTACCGACACATCTATGGGCACAAGGCCCTACTGATGTTGGTTGCATGAATATTACACCATATCGAGTCACATTAAAGGCAGGAGTGGTGCTACCACGAATGCGACAATACAAGCTACCCCCAGATGCTGTAGTGGCTTTACTACAAATCATTGACGAGCTCATTACCCAAGGAGTGGTTGTAGAAACCGACTCAAACATATGTAATTCACCGATAATTCCGATTCTTAAACGAACAGATCCAAAGGCCCCGCCAGTATATCGATTGGTTATTGATCTGCGCGAATTAAACAAATGCATTGTGCCACAATTCCCTGTGGTCCCAGATATCTCGTCATTGCTGACAGCCATTGATTCCGAAGCAACATTCTTTACTGTAATCGATCTCAAGAATGCCTTTTTCAGCGTCCCAATAGATCCGGAAAGCCAATATTTATTCGGATTTAGTTTAAATGGACGTAGCTTCAAATTCTCACGCGCACCTCAAGGATTTACAGAAAGCCCCAGCATCTATAGCCAAGCACTGAAACGAGAACTTGACAGTATCCACATGCCAGTTAACACTGCTCTGCTTCAATACGTCGATGATCTGCTGATCACCGCCCGAAGCGAACCTGAATGTGAAAAAGCATCACTGACAGTTTTACAATTTCTAGCCGAAAAGGGGCACAAGGTGTCCCCTTCTAAGCTGCAATTCTGTGTCCAGCGAGTTATTTATCTTGGACACTCGCTGTCCAAGGAGGGAAGGCAGCTTACACCAGACCGCATTCAGTTAATAGCTAACATGCCAATACCCAAGACACAAAAGGAGGTGCGGGCTTTCATAGGCCTCACTTCATACTGTAGACAGTGGATCCCGCAATATGCATTTCTAGCAAAACCACTCATTCAGTTGACAACCCAGGAGGCAGCCACATCGACTGTTCTCCCTTGGACCCAGGAACATACGCAAGCTTTTGAAAGCCTAAAGAAAGCTTTATGTCAAGCACCTGTTTTAGCAACGCCATGTTACAGAAAACAGTTTACACTCTTTGTTACAGAACGCGAAGGTACTGCTTTGTCAGTACTCACACAGGAACAAGCAGGATCACACAAACCATGTGCTTATTTTTCTAGCACATTAGATCCCGTAGCTCAGGCTTTGCCTGCATGCCTGAAATCAGTAGCAGCGACAGCTTTAGCAATCAGACAAAGCGATGCCATAGTGTTAGGACATCCATTGACAGTTCAAGTACCACACACAGTAGAAGTCCTCGTGAATAGAACGCAAACACAACACTTGACTATAGCACGACTCACAGGGTACGAACTTACACTGTTTCAGCCACACATAGAAATCAGACGCTGTAACACATTGAATCCTGCCACACTTTTGCCAGTAATCGGAACAGACCCACTAGCCCATGACTGTATTGAAGTTATTACTATAACGACGAAACCCAGACAAGACTTGACAGATGTTCCATTGTCAGATCCAGACCTGACATTGTATGTAGATGGTTCATGTATGAGAACAAGTACAGGAGAGTTGGTGGCTGCTTACTCAGTCACAACAGATACTGAAGTCATTGAAACAAATCGTATAAATACTTTGTCAGCTCAAGCCGCAGAGCTTATTGCTCTGACACAAGCCTGTATTCAAGCCACAAGTAAAAAAGTCAACATATACACTGATTCACGTTATGCATTCGGAGTTGTACATGACTTCGGCGTGCTGTGGCGAGAGAGAGGTTATTTAACTTCCCACGGTGCCCACATTCAGCACGGACCCCTCATTCATGCCTTATTAGATGCAATACATCTACCTACTGCAATATCAATTATGAAATGTAAGGCTCATACGAAGGTTACTGATATCATTTCTCAAGGCAATGATTTAGCGGACAGAACAGCTAAACAGACTGCTCAAACACAAACATCCGACATGACAAAGACAATAGTCCCGATGCCGACACATTGTATGACAGTTAAAGATCCTACTCTTGACGTAATTGACATACAGACACATGCTACACCAGACGAAATAAAGAAATGGAGTGAATTAGGAGGGATCCAAACGGACCAAGGATGGATGACGAAGGAAAAGTCTGTATGGTTCCTTCCTGATTCAATGGTCCGAGTCATTATTAACACTATCCATAGTCCAGCGCATCTAGGAGAGAAAGCTATGCTAGACAGCATTCAACACATTTGGTTCAATAAACATTTACGAGCAGCAGCCAAACAAAAAGTCCGTACCTGTATGATCTGTTGCCAGTTCAACCCAGGAAAAAGCGTTCCCGTAGAACAGGGTGGATTTCATCCTCCTGATCACCCTTTTGAAGTCCTCCAGATGGATTATATCCAGATGGAACGATGTCGAGGATTCAAATATGTTCTCGTAGTTGTCTGCGCTCTGTCTCGTTGGACGGAGGCATACCCGGTTTCAGATTACACTGCCCCGACTACTGCCAAACAGTTAGTTCGAGAATTCTTCCCACGCTATGGTTTACCACGTGTTGTCTACTCAGATAACGGCCAGCCGTTCTCATCCGAATTAATGAAACATGTTTCACTTCTGCTAGGATATCAGTGGAAATTCCACTGTGTCCGACACCCCGAAGCAGCAGGTCTCGTAGAAAGACATAATCAGATACTGAAAATCAGACTGTCCAAAATATGCAGAGAGAAAGGTGTCGACTGGATAGTAGCATTACCAGTTGCACTCTTTTACATGAGAATGGTAGCACACTCTCGAACAGGGCTATCCCCGTATGAGGTGATCTTCGGCAGACCACCAAATATGTGGGGGACGCCTATACCACGCAAAATAACTGATATTGACTGTAATATGCTGACAGATTACTTGGCTTCCTTGATGTCTGCACTACAATCTTGTCGTTCACAGGTTGCTGCAGCATTTCCCGACAACACTGAGGTGAAACCCCATGACGTAGTTCCGGGTGATATTGTATTTGTGAGAAATTTCGACCGAAAGACTCAGCTGGAGCCCAGGTGGAAGACACCCAAGTTGGTTCTGCTGACCACAAGAACAGCCGTGAAGATCGAGGGCCGCAAGGGCTGGATTCATTCAAGTCATATCAAGAAATTTCATGGACTATCCTCGGATATAGACATTGTGCCCTGCACTCCCTCACAGACTGATTCAAAACTTCCTTTGGTGGAAAAAACTGAAAGCGAACTCTACAAAGTTAAGTTGAGGCCTAGAACGTCAGACGGTTTGATTGTTTAAGTCCTCTCCTAGGTGAAGCGGTTGAATCTGTCTCTGACATGTATCCTCTAGACCTGAATCATGGACAGTCGCGAAAAATGATGAAACGACAGGCGTATTGTAAATCACTGCGTAGCCATTGTATAGTGACATTATTAATTTTGTTTTCTTTAAGTCTTTTAATAATTATTACTAGTATGTTGTTGCACATATATTACCCTATTGCCAGAAATGTTCACAATGTTATTGCAGAACATTCTTTTAGTGACTTACCCCCGCATGAATTGTCCTATAGACTTGCGCTGCGCAATAACACTTTCATTAGTATGTTACATCATTCCCATCAGACTAGTAATGCAACTAATTGTTGGGTGTGTGGCCGACTCCCTCCCTATCAGAATTATGAAGGAGTCTTGCCTTTCTTTCCACATCCATTTACACATAATGGCTCCTGTGGAGCATGGTTTAGTTTAATCAATTCCATAGACTCAGACACAGCAGTTTACCAAGATCAGTGGGTATGGGGAAACCTGAACCTAGTTTTACTCAAGGTCTGCTATCCTGACAAGGAGGGTCGCCCCAAAGGAACAGGAACTGATCTAGAAAATGAAGTATATGGATTAGGTAATTTTACACCTAATCTCATGATTCTAAATGTCGTATCCGAAGTTGAACTAGTCTTACCCACCATGTCAGTATTCCCAGCAAAAGGTGAATTGTGTGTAAGAAAGGCTGGTTCCATACATATGGGCCATAGTAAATGCACTACTACAGTAGAATTCAGTGATCAAGGCAAATCCTCGTTCAGAGCTTATCGCCACTCCTACTTTATATGTGGTCAGACTGCATATATGCGTCTACCTCTAGATTGGGATGGTACCTGCTACATTGCATTCCTTTTGCCACCTGTTTTCCTAGCTCCTCCTGATTATTACAGAAATATTCATTTAGTACACAATAGAGAGCGGAGAGATCTCCCGATTGTCGATTACACTGAAACAGCATGGGAAAAATACACAGATTTCAATAAAGGCATCTTTCCCTATATAGGTACTGTTACCAATAGTAAGCTGATACGTAGATTAACTAGAACCCTTGAAGCAGTAGTGAATGAAACTATTTCCGCCTTAGGCAATTTAACAGAAGAGCAGTCTGCTATGCGGATTGTTGTGCTTCAAAATCGTCTTGTCCTTGACGTCATCCTGGCTGATAGGGGCGGAGCTTGTAGGGTCATCGGATCAAGCTGTTGCATTTTCATACCAGAAAATTCGCCATCTGTATATAAAGCTATAACTCGCCTTCATGAGATTGTAAGCCAGATACACCAGAACCCAGGCACTTGGACTTGGTCCAATTGGTTTTGGAGTGTGATATCAGCCTGGGGATGGAGAGTTCTATCCTTCCTAGGCATTGGCCTTCTCATACTATTCAGTTGCTGTCTATGTCTACAATGTGGACCAGCGATTTGTGGTCTGTGTGCCACATCGTGTATTCCACCACCAAGATTTCATTCAAGACCCCGGAAGAAGAAAGAAGAACAAATGATGCTATATGAACAGATCAATGGATTAATGAAGATTGATATCTCTTAACGGGCAAGTAGGGGACAAGGAGGGAATGTGGAAATATGGATTTTTCTGGTCAGTTATGTCCCCTATCTTGGACCCCAACGGTTCTATGTACATGTTACAAGTACATGTATGTTCCCTCCAGTTCTAGTTATGAAGACGCAAATACATGTGCGTCCACCGTCAACATGTCCTCTGTCAGATCCACCATGAATAGGCCGGATATTCCATTCCTAAGTACAAAAGGCCACCGGCTTTATATGGTTCACTTATGCCATTTTTACAGTCCAAGCAAGTAGGCCCTGATTCTGTCATCAAAACTCTTCTTGCCTTCTGCCTCTGAAAGCTCCAGTCTGAGCCTGCATCTGTGACCATGAACTTTGTCTCATTCTCTGCGCGGCTCATGAAGCCTGACATCAGCCTATTCTCTGCCAAGAACTGTATTTCACCTTCGAGTTATCTGCTTCCCCCTCAGCCGATGCATTCCTGCCTAGTAGTTTAAGTAAACATTCTTCTAGCTACCAAGCAAAGGGCCCGGCTTCTCTGTCTTAATACAAGTAATTCATAGTCCTATCACCATGGAATATTTCTACCCCCTCGCATTTAGTGTAGACACTTAGACGCTTGTACACGCACGCACAGTCAGTATAGAATAGATTCTGTCCGAGAGTCCTTCCTTTGTGGATAACATAGTTCTTTAAACATAGGATGTTAGATATGATTTGGGATTAGGTTGACTTGACCCCCCAGACTTTTTGTCTCCACATGTAGAGCTAAATGTCAAGTCCCCTTCACCCCCTAGTTACACGTCAATCACACGTCATAATGCTGCGCGCGCATCTATGCCAAGTATTATCTTATAGATCCACCTATACATGACATCACAACCAATTATGTTCCTTTTTACTCCTTATTACACCCATTTTTGGGTTACGTAGATATATCGTCATTTTCCTTATCAATTGTTACGCCTACTGTATTCGCTTCATTGTAATGTATGTACTATAAAAGCCATTTCATGTCAATAATGTATGTACTTCACTTCCTGAACCTTCGTGGTGACGGAACTTGGAGCATCCGATTATAATCGAGTATTGGAATAAAGCCCATTCCGAACCTCTAATACCACGGATTCTGCCTCTCATTTTACTGAGCTATTTTATTATGTTTCTGTATCAAATTCAGTCCCGGTAAAGGAAAATTATTTACCACAGTTGTTGTTTTTACAGGTATCTACCTGTACCAAGATCATGGTCCAGGTTGTATGTTTTTTGAGTATCTTGTATTCACTACACCGTTAATATGCAGTAGCTTTCTGGTCCTGACGAAAGCTGGGATAGAATATATCCAAGAGCTGAAACATGTAGACCAGTCTTTACGAACACAGTTATTTGTTTAAACTGTTATAGCACTGTTTAGTTTTAACTTGGTATCAAGGTAGCACCAGAATAAACACATATTTGTACCTTGGCAACCAATTTTAAATCACCACTTATCTATCACTTGCACTGCATACATCACCCCCTATTATCACTTTTGTGGCTCCCTCGACTCGGAAAGATATCAACTGACACATTTGGGACATCCACTGAACCAATATCTACATCAATCTGGTAGAAGATGGTTCCTTGGTCAAGTTCCCAGGTTCCCAAATGATGAAGCGAGCCACTTGTTGTGGGTGATGGGAATCTTGCTCATGCATACACACACTTATGGACACATTGCGTACTTAGCTGACACTAGCAACACCTTGATCAATATTTGTCGAGTGGTTACGTTACAGTTACTAAACTTTCCTTTGACTCTCAGTTCTCCTTTTTGTATACAATCCTATTCCATCACCACGAAGGTTCAGGAAGGGATAGACGATACATTATTGACAAGTAACAATATATATATAAAAAGCATTGCATTAAGACAGATGCAGGAGGCGTAACAGCTGATAATACAGATAAGAATACACATACGTAATGAAAATGGGCGTAATAACAGGCGTATACTAGAAACGTCATTTAAAATGATGTCACAAGTGGGTGGATCCATAAGAGAATCCTGCAGTGTCAGCAGAAATGTTTGGCAGAGATGCGCGCGCAGCCGCATGACGTGTGATTGACGTGCAACTAGAGGGTGAAGGGGAATTGACATTTAGCTCTACATGTGGAGACAGAAGTCTGGGGTGGTCAGGTCAACCTAATCCCAAATCGTATCTAATATCTTTGTTTAAGGAACTGTTTTATCCAAAAGGAAAGGTCTCTCGGACGGAATCTATTCTATACTGACTGTTAGTGCATGTACAAGCGTCTATGTGTCTACATGAGATGCGAGGGGGCAGGAATCTTCCATGGTAACAGGGGCTATGAATTACTTGCATAAAGACAGCGAGGCCGAGCTCTTTGCTCGGTAGCTGGAAGGATGTTTACCTAAACTACTAGACAGGAATGCATTGGATGAGGAGCGGAGCAGATAACTTGAAGGCTGAATACAGTTTTTTGGCAGGCAACAGGCCGCGTCAGGCACCGTTAGCCGCGCAGGGAGTAGGACAAAGTTCAGGGATACGGATGCAGGTCCAGGCTGGAGCATTTCAGAGGTAGAAGCAGGAAAAGGCTTGATGGCAGAATTCAGGGCCTACTCGCCTGAACTGTAAAACTAGAAAAGTGAACCATATAAAGTCGGTGGCCAATCGTACTTAGGAATGGAATATTCGGCCCATTCATGGCGGATCTGAGAGAGGACATGTTGACGTTGGACGCACATGTATTTGCGTCTTCATAGCTGGAACTGGAGGGAACATACATGTACTTGTAGCATGTACATGGAGCCGTTGGGGTCTAAGATAGGGGACACAATTGACCATAAAAATTCATATTTCCTCACTGTCTCAGCACCTGTCCTTGACCATCATTACCCTAGAACAGCATGGTTTTCTTGTGAACTTTCAGAAATGCCAGCTCCTTCCTGCTACTCGGCGGACTTTCATGGGGGCCGTCTTCGATTCAGTCCTGGGCAATGTGTTCCTGCCGGATTCACGGATTCAGCCTCTTCAGTGCCTGTTGCGGAGGTTGTTATCCCGGGCTGCGGCTCCCCTCCGTCAGTGGCTCAAGGTTCAGGGTCATATGGCTGCTACTGTCTTCACGGTATCCTGGGCCAGGGTTCATCTTCGGCCTCTGCTGTGGCATGTTCAGCGTTGGCTGCCGTTTCCGGTTCAGGACTTTGCTCTCTCTGTGCCGGTGACACTGGAGGTGATGTCCGCTCTCCGGTGGTGGCTGGAATCTCTCCAAGGGCATGTGGATTCGCCTGCCGCCTCCTTTGGTGTTGACGACGGATGCCAGTGCGTCCGGTTGGGGGGCTACTCTGGGTCAGTGGTCTGTTCAGGCTTGTTGGCTCCGGGTGGAGTCCCGCCGATCGTTCAATTTGAGGGAGCTGTCTGCTGTGGCCCGTGCTCTTCACTTCTTCCAGGCTCATCTGCTGGGGTGCAATGTCCTGGTGAGGTCCGACAACTCCGTGACTGTGGCTTACATCAACCAGTACTCACAGTCCTTCGTTGAATTTGGTGGCCTGTGCGATTGCGGGTTGGGCGGAGTGTCATCTTCTGGCCATCACTGCTCAGCATATCCGGGGTGTGGACAATGTGGTGGCGGACGCCTTGAGTCGCAGGTTTCTATCCTCTCTGACCCTGTGTCTCTCCCCCAGGATTTTCCGGTTGATCTGTCGGAGATTCGGGACTCCCCTGCTGGACTTGTTTGCCTCCCGGGACGATGCCCAACTCCCCCTCTTTTGTTCTCGGACTCCGTAGTTGGGTGCTTGGGCGGTGGATGCGTTGTCTCTTCGGTGGCCCCCTTGGTTGCTGTACGCCTTCCCCCCCCTTTCCCCCGATTCCTGCCTTCTTGCTGAAGGTCCAGCGGGTGGGTGCCCGGGTGGTGGCAGTCTTGCCTCACTGGCCACGGAGGTCCTGGTACCCATTGTTGTTGAGCCTGGCGGTGGGTCCCCCTTGGATTCTTCCCCGCTATCCGTCCCCCCTGAAGTCTCCCTCTCCCTCCCTCCTGGTCCCTCTCACCCTGGCGGTCTGGAGGTTGAACGGATGTCTCTTGGAGTCCAGGGTTTGCCTGATCACCTCATCACTATGATGCAAGGGTCACGTAGGAGTTCCACTTTGTCCTCCTACTCTAAGCATTGGGTTTCTTTCTCCTCTTGGTGTTCGGGCCTTGGTCTCTCTCCTGTCTCTTGTCCTATTGCTTCTATCCTTCAGTTTTTCTTGGATGGGTTTCAGAAGAAGTATGCCTTGTCTACTCTGAAGGGGCAGTGGGCTGCTGTTGGGGCTTTCCGGGATCCGACTTCGCTTCCGTCTTCAGATGGGTTGTTGGTTTCCCGGTTGTTCCAGAGTTTCTCTCTGTCCTCTCCTTCTACTCGCTCTCAGGTTCCTCCTTGGGATCTTTCTTTGGTCCTGGGTACTCTGCCGTCCTCTCCTTTTGAGCCCTTGGAGACTGTGGACCTTAAATTCCTCTCTTTTAAGGTGGCTTTTTTGGTTTCTGTGACTTCTGCTCGGCGGTTGGGTGAGCTCACTGCCTTGCGTTGTTCTCCTCCCTTTTTGCGTTTCTTGGATGAAGCGGTGTTCCTTTCTTTGGATCCTGGGTTTGTTCCGAAGATTCTTTCTCATTTTCATTGCTCTCAGGAGTTGATTCTTCCTTCTTTCTGTCCTCCTTCCTCGCCTGCTGAGTTGTTGCTTCACTCTCTGGATGTGAGGCGTGCTTTGTCCGTTTATGTTGCCCGCTCTGCAGGGTTTCGTTCTTCCGACTCTCTCTTTGTGACCTTTGGTCTGGCTGGTCGGGGTAAGGCTGCCTCCCGTCTTACTCTGGGTCGCTGGTTCAAGGCTGTCATTTCTCTGGCTTATCAGGGCTCGGGTTTGCCTTGCCCTTCTGGGGTTCAGGCCCGTTCCACTAAGGGTGTTTCTGCTACCTGGGCTGCCTTTCATGGGGTTTCCCTTGATGAGATCTGTCGGGCTGGGACCTGAGCGTCTGATTTTACTTTTGTATGGCACTATCGTCTGAATTGTGCTTTTTTCTGATCGGACCAATTTTGGTTTTGGTGTGTTGCGTGCTGTGGGGGTTGTTCCCCCTCCCTGATTCTGTTTGTTTATTACATTTTTCACTTGCTGCACTCCATTTTTTGTGTTCGGTCTCTGTTCTCTGTGTGGTTCGCCAAAGGCCTGCTGGTGGGGTTGCTTTGGTATGCCTCATTAGTGATGACTGGGTCGAGGACGAGGGACGTAGAGGTAAGGCTATGATTACTTACCGGTAATCCCCATTACTCTTAGTCCTACTGGTCCTTGACCCAGTCATACTTCCCGCCCGCCCTCCCTGTGCAGGCCTTTGTTGCTTTCTGTTGGCTGAATGCTTATAGCCCCTGATGTGAGGGTGGGTTGAGCCTTAAAGCGTTTCCCGTTTTGTTTCCTGTCATGTGGAATACCTCATTAGTGATGACTGGGTCGAGGATGAGTAGGACCAAGAGTAATGGGGATTACCGGTAAGTAATCATAGCATTACTTAGTAGCACTCATAAAGAGGTCAATGAAGTGACACAGATGACACTGGGAGTCAGCAGTTGAAGTGCAACAAGACAAGTAGGGAAACTGTGGGCATGGTGAGCAAGTGTGCAGGGCGGAGTCAGAGATATGGCTAAAAATATCAAAATATTCTGTAACTTTACTTATAGGCAAATGCATAGACCTTAAAAGTAAAACAAATGCAACTTAAATGTATTCTGTGGGCAATGCATTTTTCTGCAATAGCAGCTTGGTTGGTTAATGCGATCCCATCAAATGTCTGTGGGTGTAACCAGCTGATTACTTATTTGAATTCTGGTCGGTGCTCTGGGGAAATAGTGACATCTATGTATAGTGCTAAGGGGCGCAAGCCTGTAAAAGAAAGAACTGTGAATAAGTAAGTCATTAGTATAAAAAATATATTACAAGCAATACAAGATAGATTGCACACTGTGAATACACTCTCGCAAAATGTGCAGAGTTTTATTTAAATGTTTACACCGATTTCCGAAGTTATGCTTTAGGAATATGCTCATTGTACCTAATACAAACCCGATGGGTTTCCATTAAAAGGACTCAGCTTGACATTCTATCAATTAAAGCCAATGCTGGCTCCCAAGTAGATTTTATATTTGCTGATTAACCAATTGCATGAATGTACATTTCCTTCAGGAGCAGGCACTGTGGAGGTGAGGCGTGCTCCTTCTGTAGCTGCCTCTCCTCCCCCTTTTAATCTGCTGCAACTCAACCGTTCAGGAACGGCTGTACTTTAAATACAGCTGGGATCAAACTATTAGAACTTGGAAACGACGTCCCCCGCCCACTTGGATCTTTGCTGGGAGGCAAACGTATTTGTATTAATCATACAACACATCATATGGCAGCAAATACACCATAGCAGTCATGGGTACAAATAGGCTACACAGCGTGCGGGTTCACATTTTTCACTGTTACTCCAGACTCTCCGGTCTGGACCCATCACTGCGTCCATTGAAGATATCGAGTCTTGAGACAAAGGCATCAGCAGATAGTGTAGAGGGGGCATGCACGGACCACCCCTGTAAATATTCCACCCACCCCAAACCTGCTCCCAGTTCCTGGGCTTTTCGTCGGCGACCTTCTCAGCCACCATGCACTCATCCGGGTCTTTTTTCCAGTCTCAGAGTTGGTGCTGGCGGTGCTCCCCACAAGCGGGCGATGTTACATTTGGCAAAAGCCATCCCCAAATTCACCCATATCTGTTCCTTGCGACTCAAATCAGTGGCATCCCATATGTTGAGGACAGACCACTTAGGCGAGAGCGGCAAATCTCCGCCACAGACCTCGGGCATGGAATTTATTACATACTCTCAAAAAAACCTGCCAGTGTGGGACATTCCCAAAATATACGATGAAAGCTGCCCCCTTGACCACACAACCTGTGACAGGGGGGATCCGAGTCTCTGCTCATCTTAACTAAGGTATTGTAGGAAAGATGGGATCTGTGGAGTATCTTGAGTTGAAGTAATCTAAGCCGTGATGAAATGGCTACTTCCTTAGGAGAGGCCAGGGCTTCCGGCCAATCCTCATCAGCCAGGTCACCCTGGTCTTCATTCCATTGGTCTCACAGATGCTGCAGGCGGTCCTGGGAGTTACTCATAAGTTTTAAGTAGGTTAGGGAGATCACCCTGTGACTCATATGGTCCATAGAAGCCATATGAGAAGCCTAACTTCTAGTGGAGATGATTCTGGAAGGTCCTCTCCCCGTGGGATCACCGTTAACAAAGCATCTCTTATTTACAGGCACCAAAACGTTTCCATCGGTGCTAGCTCATATTCCCTCTGTAGGTGAGTGAATAGGACCACCTACCCCTTGGACTGAACATCTCCTACTTTAGAGATACCTATAAGATCCCATTTATCAAAGGCAGAAAATTTCCCCAACATGCTTAATCCTTCTGTGTCCCATAGTGGGGTGGCCTGGGTCAGCGTGTTATGCCTGCCTAGTGTTTTCTGTGCCAGAGTCGAATTGGGAGCTTTGTTGGTCCCTTGAGGTGGAGACACTTGGGGTTGGTGTATAGTGCTCGTATATACCGTCTCTGATGCAGAACATATCTGTCCCTGCGATATGCAGGTTCTTCCGGAGGCCGATGGACCCATTGATTAATGACCGACAACTGTATCGGCCAATAATATTTCTGGATATCAACCAAAGCTATCCCCCAGTCATACCACCCTCACGTCAGTTTCAGTAAGGCTGCTTCTGGGGGCATTCCATCCCATAACAGGGCCCTGACCTCACTCTCTATGGTCCTAAAATATGTCTCAAGAAACGGTGTATTTTGTAGGGAGTAAAGAAATGGTGGGAGCGCTATCATTCAGCCTGGCTGAAGAAGGGTGACCTACCCTGAAACCGGTCCCAGGATGCTTGTTTCCAGTCCAAGGAGGACCTGGCCTGGCAGTTCGGTCTGGACTGTTCCCATGGGGCACAGGGTCAAGACTGATTTGCATATGGCTGGGTCCAAACTGGGTTTGCGTAGTGGGCAAAAGAACAATGGATTTAACCCAGATCTTTTGACTGGGGGAGAATGTTTGCATTGTCAGCATTCCGTCCATCATTTGTTTGCTGTAACACTTTGTGCCCTAAGTGGGATGGGTATGCCCACACGTGGGTTCCTTGCTCACTGTGCCACTGGATTCAAGCTAGCCTGGTTGAAGAAGGGTGACATATCCTGAAACCAGTCCCAGGATGCTTGTTTCCGGTCCAGGGAGGACCTGGCCTGGCAGTTCGGTTTGGACTGTTCCCCATGGGGCACAAGGTCAAGACTGATTTGCACATGGCTGGGTCCAAACTGTGGTGGCGTAGTGGGCAAAAGAACGATGAATTTAACCCAGATCTTTTGACTGGGGGAGAAAGTTTGCATTGTCAGCATTCCGTCCATCATTTGTTTGCTGTAACACATCATTTTAAATAAAGCTGCCCTTCCAAGCAAATAGAGTGGCAGTGACCGCCAATGATGGACGCCTCCCTGAAGTCGCATCAGTGGGGTCTGAAGGTTATGAGCATGAAAACGTTCTGGGCTGCTGGTAACATATATACCCAGGTATCATAAACCATCACTCACAACCTCTGCTGCACATTCCGGCAACAGGCGCGGTGCCGTGCCTCGTGGAAGGTGTATCATGGATTTGGACCAGTTGATAGTGTAGCCGGAGTGTTTGCCAAAATTGGTGAATATGTGCAGGATCATGGCTATGGAAGATCGTGGTTTTGCAACGTAGAACAACACGTCATCGGCGTACAAGGATATTCAATCTTTTCAGTCCTCTGCTCAAAGTAATCCCTGAACGGGTCTCCCCAAACCCAGGTCGCTAAAGGCTTTAGGATTAATGGAAACATTTTCGTCATGAGTGGGCAGCCCTGTCTGGTTCCATGCTGTAGGGGTAATATTTGTGAGGTCTGTCCATTTACTACCACTTGGGCCAGCGGCCCAGAGTAGAGAAATTGGAGCCAGGTGAGAAACTTGGGGCCAAAGCCCATACGTTCTAGTACTGCGAAAAGGTAAGGCCACTCAACAGTGTCGAAGGCCATGCGAGTGTCTGGAGAAATGACCACTGCTTTGCTGGGAGTCAAACTTGATATTACTTTTCCAGGTTTTGCATGTTGGCGAGCGCCGTTGGACACCGCCAACTGCAGCATTTAGGTTTCGGTCCTCAAGATCTGAACACCCTCAACTAGGATTCTCTTCTGGTTGTTAATACACGCCAATATGATGACCCTAGGAAGAAGCAGATTTTGAAAGAAAATTGGGGGAATTGATTTTCCCCATTGACTTACATTGAAGCCAACGAGATATTAGGTGGGAGACACTTAAAATAAAGACATTTTGGACTTTAAAAAATCGAGTCTCCTGCCTGAATCAGGTCTTTTGGCATGCATGCTGGTTTTATACCGGCACGAACAGTATTTTAATGTGAAAAATTAGGAAAATCACCAAAAGGCAGTAATTCTTCCCCTTATCAGTACATATTTTAAACAGTAAATATAATAAGAAAGCAATGTAAAAGTTTAGCAAAAAAGCCTTAATGATCCCTTCCGGATAATTAAGGTAAACAAACACAGAAAGACCATCTTTAAAATGAATACAAACAATTTTATATAAAACTCAATTTAGGTATCATGTCTAAAATGTGAACAAATAGCTGGCATTTCTTTCTGGCAACCCTAACGCCGTGGAGACACTCATTCGCAGTTCTACCAAGTGACCCACATCGAGGTTTAGACAAACGCATTTCAGAGGCTAACCCTGTGTCACTGCACTAAAATGCATTAATCACCCGAATCAGCGGCCTGCTCTACACTTTGGCTGCATCTTTAGGTTCCACAGCGCTCTATGCTGGTTTGAAGAGAGGTGATGTTGCCAGGGGTTTAGAGGCGGGAGTAGAGTGGTAGAGACATGATTTTGCCAGAGGTGTAGAAACGGGTGTAGAGTGCCAGAGATGTGATGGTGAAAGTTCGCAAAAATATATCACTTTTGAGTACAATTAGGCACCATAGGAACGAATGGGACAAAAGTAGAAATGCATATAAAATCAGGCAATGCTTCCACAAAGTGCACCTTCTCGTTTTAGGTCAATGTTGGGACCAGGTCCAAATTTCGAGTAGAAGAAGTTCAGGAGCGTCCCAGATTGGTTCAGCCGGGAGCAGAGTGGTAAGGGTCTTGGAAGCTAGTGCGCAAGGACGAAGGGGGCCACTTGAAGATGCACTGCACAGGTGGACTTACAGGTAAGTCTGGTGGGTCTCCTTGGAAGGAGGAGGCTGCAAGGGTCTGGGGACCAGGCGAGCACAGCTGGTTGCTGGTTCATCGTTACAGGGCTGGGTGCAGAATAGATAGGTCAGCCAGGCATTGTGTGTCTTGAGGTCATCGCAGTCAGGAGCAGACAACTTGGAGAGGCGATCTTGGGACAGCTGGGCCACTCAGAAAGTGATTCTTGGGTGTTTCGATGTCCCTTGAGAAGTGCTTGCTTCTGGTGTTTCGGTAGTCCAGTATGGACTCTTCTTCTTGGTGTTTGCCGTTGGGGTCTGGTACCCTGGGTATTGGTACACCACGGCTCTGGTAGGTCCTTGTGTCTCCAAATTTGATGGGGAGACAAATTTGACCCTACGGAGCTGCTGTACCTTTTCTTGCTTTGGTGCTTTGTTGAGGTCATTGGGGAGCAGCAAGTCGTCAAACCAGACTTCACGGGTTCGGTGCCTGCAGTGTTCAGAAGAGTGATACCTTCACTCCAACAGAGCTTCTCAATGATTTCTTGAAGGTTGGAGGTGCTCTGGGGTTCTTGGAGTCCTTTCAGGTTCAGGACGACAACAGGCAGTGATTGTCGAGTCCATGAGGCAGCTGGCAGGGTTTGGTGCCTTTTTCTTCTGCAGCAGGGCCTCAGTTCTCATGCAGTGGGTCTGCTTTGTTCTTGTCTTCTCGTGTCCATCAAATCTGATGTTCAGGTCTCGGGTGTCACTGGCATCAGTGAGGATTTATTAATTCAAGGTGTTTGGTACCTAGCACCTTAGAAATCAGTGAAGCCATCATGGAGCTAGGAGACTCGTGTTGACAACTAACCAGGCCACGTACTCTTCATGGCTTCCATGTGCACTTACAATATCTCAGAATAGACTGGAAATTGTACGGGTATATCTGCCCACACATAGGATATAGAGCACACTGCCTAAGGGCTAAAGGCCTGCAATAGGGGTGGCTTATCTATACCTCGTGTGGTGTATGGGGGCATGGCACACAAAGATGTCTGTCATGGCGACTATAACTACCAGGGGTACCACTTACTAGGGAATGGCAGAGATTTGGCATGGATAACAGTGCACTTTCAGTTCGAAATCACATCAGTCATCAGGCAAAAAGTGGGGGCTAACCATGTCAAAAGAGACACTTGCCTGCACCAGGGGTGTAGAGATGGGTGCAGAGTGGTAGAGAGGTGATGGTGCCATGGTGTGGAGTGGTCAAGAGGTGATGTTGCCACGGGTTTAGAGTGGTCGGAGAGGTGATGTTGCCTGGGGTGTAGAGTGGTCGAGAGGTGATGTTGCCACGGGTGTAGAGTGGTCAAGAGGCGATGTTGCCATGGGTGTAGAGTGGTCGAGAGGTCATGTTGCCATGGGTGAGGAGTGGTCGACTGGTGATGTTGCCACAAGTTTAGAGTTGTCGAGAGGTGATGTTGCCACGGGTGTAGAGTGGTTGAGAGGTGATGTTGCCATGGGTGTAGAGCAGTCGAGAGGTGATGTTGCCACAGGTGTAGAGTGGTCGAGAGGTGATGTTGCCAGGGGTGTAGAGTGGTGGAGAGGTGATGTTGCCAGGGGTGTAGAGTGGTCAAGAGGTGATGTTGCCACGGGTGTAGAGTGGTTGAGAGGTGATGTTGCCACGGGTGTAGAGTGGTTGAGAGGTGATGTTGCCACGGGTGTAGGGTGGTCGAGATGTGATGTTGCCACAGGTGTAGAGTGGTCGAGGTGATGTTGCCACAGGTGTAAAGTGGTTGAGAGGTGATGTTGCCAGGGGTGTAGAGTGGTCGAGAGGTGATGTTGCCAGGGGTGTAGAGTGGTCGAGAGGTGATGTTGCCACGGGTGTGGAGCAGTCGAGAGGTGATGTTGCCACGGGTGTAGAGTGGTCGAGAGGTGATGTTGCCACAGGTGTAGAGTGGTTGAGAGGTGATGTTGCCAGGGTTGTAGAGTGGTCGAGAGGTGATGTTGCCAGGGGTATAGAGTGGTCGAGAGGTCATGTTGACATGGGTGAGGAGTGGTCGACTGGTGATGTTGCCACAAGTTTAGAGTGGTCGAGAGGTTATGTTGCCAGGTGTGTAGAGTGGTCAGCCTATGCAGGGCCCAGTTAGGACACAGAGGCCGCAGAGACATTAGTTGGTGTCTGGAAGTGAACATTGAGCACTGCTGTAGCCTTTTATTAATCAGGGTGCGCGGCTCACTGCATCGGGGCAGCATAGTGCGTTTTATCTTGTTGATACCTCTGCCTCGGCTACCATGTCCCCCTATCTGCTCTGATTGGATTATGTCAGGAATGAGGGGCTAAAAGGCTTGAGTTTAAGCTAGTTCACACTGGAACAGCAGGGGGCACTACAGGTGATGGGCATAATTCTCATAAATGGAGAGAAACAGAGTGGCATTTGGCCACTCTTTACCTTGCCAGCAGCTTTGGGAGTTTGGACACCGCCCCCTGCTGGTCCAGGTGTCTTAAGTCCAGCAGGACACAGAGGACAGAGAAGGGCTGCAAGTGCTGGTGTAGGTGTCCTGTCATCAGTATCGGAGTTTAGAGTAGCGGGGTAGGGGTGGGGAGGTGGAGGACAGAGGAGGGGGGGACAAATGAAAAACATAAAACTCTTACCTGCTCACCGCATCACACTCCTTGCTTCTCCAGGCTCAGGCTCCCAGAGTGCACTGCGGACCAGTAGCAGCCCCTCCGCTAAGGTGGAGGAGCGTCACACCACTGTCTTGAAGCAGTAAAAAAAAGGAAAAAATAAAATGAGAATAACGTAATGTTATATTTTATTTTGCCTCCTGTTGCATTGCAGCGTTGTGATTGGTCAGGGGAGCCTGTTATGCTTTCTGGAGTCCAAGACGGAGGAGAGCAGGAGCGGAGACGCGGGTCCCGGTGGCAAAGTAAGTGTCTTTTAATTTTACATTGTGTTCCCCTCTTTCCCCCCCACTGTTGCCCGCCTCGCCAACTGCGAGCTGTGCCGGCCACCACTGTTGTGGCCAATCCTGATGTTGCTTTCATGCTGCTGAAAGCAGCGTCGTGATTGGCCTGAGTGCCAATGATTTGCCCGAGTGCCAATGATTTGCCCTCCCGGTGAGACCGGCGGCCTGTGCCTTGCTTTCTCTAACCCAGCAATGCAGCGGGGGTTGAAGAGAGCTCCACTGTGCATTCAGGGCCGGCTTTAGGGCAGTGAGACTGGCGTGGCTGCACTGGGTGCTAACCAAGAGGGGGGGCACTGACCTCAGGGAGGGGGGCGCTGTGTTTAGCAATAACATAAGAGTTAAAAACACCTGCTGCAGAGTTCCTTGTGCAAGACCTACACCGGAGCGCATCACGACACCATGAGCATACTCGAGTGCAGCGCCGGTCCTGGGGCTCTTGGGGTCCCGGGTTGAAAGGGAATGTGTGAGCCCCCTAATTTGCATACTGCATCACAAAAAATGACATCCATCAATTGACTATCGTTGAGCGACTTTGCAAGAAGCAACTTTCTTGGTGAGGAGATCAATAAAACAAAAACATATTTATTAACACTAATAAAATAAGCACATATATTTTAAATTTCAATTAACTGGAAATACATTATATTGGTCATACTGGATCGAAAGGTTTGACGTAGGTCTCTCAAAACTTATAAGTTCAATCAAATGTTTAGAACTTGGATTAGTGCATTAGCTACGTATGTGTATGCAGTATTTATATAGTGCAAACCGAAAGACTACGAAGAACAGTACAGGGTCAAAGACACATCAACATCTGACAGGAGGAGTAGATGGATAGTGGATCGTGACTGCATTTTTTAAGTTGAGTATTGGCTGTTGCCTCAATGGAAGCGGACTTCAGGCTGTCCGGATGGATATGGGAATAAACATTCCAGATCCTTGGGGCATAGATGGGAAAGGCATATCTCTTGTTTTTCTCTTTTTAGTACCCCATCTTCCGTCTGAAGGTGCCCTTGCTGCGGGAGTGCGGAGCCACTGAAGATGGCAAGATTATCATTCAAGAAGGCGGGAGTGTCAGTCATATAGGGCAAACCTACTCAAAAGCAGCGGAGCAATGTACAGGGTCAATGACAAGCAAAGTCAAGGAGGGATGGGAAAGGTAGCTGGTTTGTGGACTGTTAACTCATTGAAGATGGTACGGGCCGGCCAGGAGGACCTGTGGAGTTCCATCATGGTGGCATGATGTGGTCATGTATTTCTTCATGCCCCAGAGCGGTGTGCTGCAGCATGTAGAAAGCCCTTTAGGGGGTGCTGTGGATTAAAATTCCAAGATGGCTTCCCAGATACCCGATGCAAGATACAGTCTGTGCAAAAAAGATATGAAAGCAAATAAAACAGTTGAAAATAGATGGACTTCTTTTAAAGGCATCGCCCGAGTCACTGAAAAACACCAGAAGCTGCCAGAATACCATCATATGAAGGCTAAAAGGGTTCAATGTCATGTGCCATGAGCCATGGCTACAACACCCATACCAACGTCCTCTGAAGCCTTTAAACGTTATGAGACTAATAATCAGTGCACACTTACAGGGATCCAGGGGGCATTTCATTTAGTAAATTAGCATGATGCAGAGTCAGTTAACCGATTCGAGATACATCTCCTTTCATCTGGTTTCTCCAAATTTTGAACAAAATCTGGAAAGCACACGTTTAAATGCCCACTGACTGGTCCATTTCCCCAAGCCTCATGGTGCTGGACGATGGCTGCACGGCCTATGGGAGAGGTCCCCAGGGCTGCGTCTGGTCAGTATTTTACCGTCATGGATAGTATTTTCATGTCTACAACAGAGCAAAAAAGCAAAGGAAATCTCAATAGAACTTCTAGGGATATAACAATACAGAACAAACTATCCGTGCCTCAGCTGCTGAGTAAAATCTCTCAAACTGGAAGTGCACAAATTATAAAGGCAAATGGTGTAAGCAGAGGACTTCAGGCTCCCCTGGTGAACCTCACTTTTGCATGGGTGGAGGGGGGCATCAGCCTCGGCTGAGATTAATTCAAGCATTCCATCCTTCACTTCTTTGTATACTTTAGTGAGTTGCCCTAAGTGGAACGGGTATGTCCAGACATGGGTCCTGGCACACTGTCACTGGAAACAAGCTATACCTGGCTGACAATCCCAAACTAGGACAACAGTTCTGGGTCAGGAACGACCTGACTCTGCAGTTCAGGCTGGACTGGTCCAACTGGAGCAGGATCAAGACCGATTTGCATATGGCTGGGTCCAAACTGACGTAGCATGGTGTGCAAAATAACAATGGAGTGGGATGCAGCCTGAGTAATTACCAGTGATTGCATGGTGCAGGACCCCTCCTGTGTACAACGCCCCCTCCCAGACACTGACAAGCATCTCTTTCACCTGCATGGTGCAGGACCACTCCTGTGCAGCAACACTCCCCCACAGACACTGACAGAAATCTCTTTCATCTGCATGACGCCAGACCCCTCATGTGCAGTCACGCCCCCTCCCTGACAAGTACAAGCATTTCTTTCACCTGCATGGTGCAGGACTCATCTTGCGCTGCAATGCCCCCTCCCAGACACTGACAAGCATCACTTTCACATGCATGGTGCAGGACTCTTACTGTGCATAACGCCCCTCCCAGTCACTGAGAAGCATCTCTTTCACCTGCATGGTGAAGGACCCCTCCTGTGCACAACGCCCCCTAGCGGACACTGACAAGCCAATCAAAAGACAGTAAACAAAATACACATGTAAAATACATTTCCCAAGAGGCTTTGAACCACCCCTCATCAACAGTCCACCAATAGTGCAGAGGGATAACATACAAAATAGCAAGACACTATCTAGCCTGCCTCTTTTTTGCTGCTCCACAGTCAGGATAAGTGCCTTTCCATTTTGTACTGCTTATGATGTTTATCGAGCACCTGGACACCTTTGTGCGCTTTCCAAATTTACTTAACATTTACATCTTATAATGCTTGTAAGGTTTATGATTTGAGTTCTGGAGTGTACATTTATTTCAGTGCTCAGCACATCGCCCTATACATTTCTTTTTTTATATATTTTTTCCCTTTGGAGAGTCTGCGACCGCCTCCGGTGTGCATCCCTCCGCTTCAAGTCAGGCGTATTTTGCACCCGGTCTTATTGTTAATATGACGGCCTGCGCTGCTTCTTTGCCCTTACGCACATTCGCTGGGAGTAGGGGGCCTCAAGGATCAAGGACGTGTACGTAGCCCAATTGGGCTACTAGTGTGTTCCTCTGGGAAACTTGGCGACGCATCTTTCTCTCACGCTCGGTAAGCTAACGACAACATTATGCTAGTGCCGCCTCCCTCGGTCTACAACAGGGGATTTACTGCCAGGTATTTATGAGACTTTTTCACTCCTCTTAACTCTTCGCATTTTAGAGAGCCATTCATATATGGATGGAATTCGATTTGTACGCCAATTTTGAAGTAGCAGAGATCTAGCAACGGCCATGCAAATATAGACTAATTGAGCCAGTGATACAGATAGATTAAGGTGCAGATCAAAACCATAAAGCATCAAATTGACATTGACGGATATCTGAATATAACAATTAACTCTTAAGAAAACGAAAATTTCATCCCAAAATGTTTTAACCAAGCTACAATCAGCGATTACATGAGTCCAGTTTGCAGGGGCGAAGTTTAAACAGCGAAAACAGTTTGGAGAATAAGTACTATACATTTTGGATATCCCCGCGGGAGTGCGATACAAAAGCCATTTTCCAAAAAATAGCATTCTACGCCAATTGGCTCCCCTTAATGTAGAAAAATTCAACTTATTAATAGTACGCCATGTAGACACTGTCAAAACGTGATTTTCTTGCTCCCACCATTTTTTTACAGCTATGGAACCCCGATTCCTTTGTCTTGCTTGAGCAAGACAACGCTTCCACTCTCCTGGTTTCCTTACAAGGTTATAATTAAAAAAAAGATCGTTATTTAATGGGGAGATTTGAGTAAATAATGTGGGAGCATATCGCTGCAAAAGTTGATAAATATGATTATAGGAGCCGATTAACAAAATGTTTTTGGGAATGAGTAATCGCATCTCCGTCGGGGATATCCATTTTGCGTTTTGTAAAAAATCACCCACTGTGCTAAATCCAGCTTTAATCCAGTGGCCCATTAAATCAGAGCCAAGCGCCTGACCATCAAATGACAGTAGATTCATCAGCGGAGACGAAGAATGAAACAAAGATAAAGAATATCTTTTTAACATGGCCGTGCGTTTCCTAAAAAACCAGGCAATTATTTTGTACCTGACCAATTTAGGGGATTTAGTAACCTGGAGAGGGGGGGAAATCTGACTTTCCGAAAAAATTAAATCGGCAAAAAAACTAATAAAAACGTTGGAATTTGACCTTGGAGATTTAAATCGGGTCAAATACAGGGCAAAGTAGGCATCGTAATAATCTCTAATATTGGGTAATGCGAGACCACCATTATCCAAATCCTCATAAAGAGTATTCAACGCAATACGAGGCGTTTTATGTGCCCATACAAAGCGCGAAAATATCGATTCAACTTTAGAAAAAAATATTCCCGAAAGAAAGCAGGGAATCATTGAAAACAGAAAATTGAACAATGGTAAGATTGACATTTTAATCAGAGCGACACGGCCCAAGATTGACAATGGTAATTTATTCCAACGAGAAAGCATTAAGGCAACTTTCTGAAGAAGGGGTTCAAAATTAAGTTTGAAAAGGTCTTTAACAGAGGCTGTAAAGAAAACCCCTAGATATCTTTTGGGCTTATTATTAATACAACTCCTTAAGTCCGGGTGTAATTCAGGTTTATGGTTACCACAGATCAATATTTCTGTCTTTTTTTTATTGATACGATATCCCCCGAAAGTCTCAAATTCCTCAAAGAGTTGAAAAACCGAAACTTGAGACTGCACATCGGATTTAATAAGAAGCATAATATCGTCAGCGTAAAGTTTAATTTTTGACATTGATGGAATCGGAGGCAAAATCTCAGTGCATTGCCGAATTGCAATTGCGAGGGGTTCAATAAAAAAGGCAAAAAGAATAGGTGATAGAGGGCAGCCCTGACGTGTACCCCGATTAACACGGAACCCACTTTAGATGAATTAATGATAATATTGGCTTTAGCACCAGTGTAAAGATTGCGAATAAAATTGATAATAATTAATGGGATGTGAAAGTATTGCAAAATAATAAAAAGAATTTCCCAGACCACCAAGTCAAAAGCTTTTTCCGCATCAAATAACATAATTAGAGCTGGTATCGCCTGTGTCTGAAAATAATCCAGGGCTTCCGAAAGAAAATGAGTATTAGTCATCAATTGTCTGCCAGCAATAAACCCATTTTGATCTTCATGAATCAAATCAGGGGCAATATGGTTAAACCGAATAGCTAGTAATTGAGTAAGAATCTTATAGTCCGAATTTAGAAGGGTAATAGGGCGGTATGAATTAGGGTCCTTGGCGTCCTTCCCCTTCTTCAGAAAGCTGACCACCGTTCCCTCGCAAAACGAATCTGGAATAGAGTCTCCTGCGAGCATTGAGTTGATGAGTTGTATGAAAAGATCAGAGAAAGCGGGAAAAAAAACTTTAAAAAATTCAGCAGGTAGGCCATCTGGGCCGGGGGCTTTTCCTGATGGGAGTTCTTTTACTACCGATAGTACTTCTAGTAAGGAAAATTTGCTAACCATATTAGATTGCTCAGATTCGGAAAGAGAAGGAATCACATCCCTTTCCAGAAATGCTTTCAATTTGAAATGATCGATTTCATGCTGATAACTATATATTTTTTGATAATGAGAATGCATTATCTTACCTATCCCCTCAGAATCAGTCACATATTGGTCAGTGACTGGGCAGATTAGACCAGAGATTAAATTAGAGGCGGCTTGTTCTTTGGCCTGCCAGGCCAGAAATCTGCCTGTGAAATTACTTTCTTCATAGATTTTCTGATTATGACAGCAGAAAAACGCCTCTCCTTGCTCGAATAAATATGAACGGAATTCGCGTTTAGCTTCATCCAGTTGATCTTTAATATTTCTAGAAGAATTTTGTTGACGTAGCACGCTTAGAGCCTGAATACGATGTTCAAGAGCCTTTTTTGAAGCCCTAGCGGCAATAGACGTGGCAGCGTCTTTTGTAATTATGAGTCCGCGAATAAACGCTTTTAAAGCATCCCAAATAATACTAAGGGGGGCGGTGCCAGTATTACGAACTATAAATTCTGCAATCAAATCTTTAAGTTCAGAGACCCATATCTCATCGTTGAGATATAATTTATTAAAAACCCATCTTTTGGAGGACCTTACAATATCCCCCAAAATAAATTCCCTAATGAGCATAGCGTGATCTGAGAATACATTATGAACCGTGTTAGAATAACCTAACCTGAGATTACGTGAAGCTAGGACAAAGTCAATGCGAGATGAAGACTTGAATCGACACGACCAGCAAGTATATTCTTTTTTAGAGGGATTCTCTAGACGCCAATGATCAGAAAGATCCAAAAGTCTTTTATAATTAGAGATGGTCTGAAAAATTTTAGGTTTAAGTTGTTTTTTTTGTTGGGATGATGAATCCAAATTAGGATTCATTAAAACGTTGAAATCGCCAGCGATCACAATATCCCCAGACACAGTCAATAAAGATTGAAACATCTCTTCAAAAACAATGGAATCATCATTTAACCCCTTGTGTGCCACGCCCTTTCCCCGCCCTGTGCCGGGCGTTGCATTAGCGGGCGGGGTTCATGACGAGCTGGACGCGTCATGGGCACAGCGCAACCGCGGCCCATGACGAGTCCAGCTCGTCTTGGGCACACAAGGGGTTAATGGGCCATAGCAACTGAGAAAGATAAAAGGGCGCGGTCTATTTTTAACTCTACAAGAGACCCAACACCAACGCCCTGAGCCCCCAGATTCTGAGTGAATAATTTCCGCGTGTACATTCTTGTTTATGAATATCGCGACCCCCCGTTTAGATTCATTACATGATGCAAAGCACCGAAATGAAGCCCATGATTTAAACATAGAAAACTGATCTATCTTAACAGAGGAGATATGGGTCTCCTGAAATAAAACTCCCTCTTCAACTTGACCATCTTTACACGTTTGGCCCGGCGTGATGGAGATCCACGCCTCCAAGCGCACCTGAGGATTCCGGTCTCCTGACTCCTCCCATTCTGCGAGGCTGTGCAGTTTCGGCCGTGGTTGATGGCGGCTGGCGGCGGTTGGCGTCCTCCTCGACAAGTGGATTTCTCTGGTTTGTACTGACTTCGGAGTACGCTGGAAGTGTGCTGGAAGTGAAGCGGCTTCATCGCTGGGGGCTTCCGCACTTTATGCTGTTGTTTCGAGTTTCAAACTCTGCTTCACAGACGAAGTAGAGAAGGAGAGAAGAGAAAGGTCGAAGCGGACGGAGCAACACAGGCAGTGATCGGCGGGGCTGTACTGAAGTGTACTGAAGTGCTCTGAGGTATCTGAACTGTTCTTTTCCTCGTAACGGGATTGTTTCTCTATTTTACTTTCATTGGCAGTCTGAGTTTGCCTAAAAACGGGGGAATAATATCGTGCAAGATCCTGAGACCTTCGAATTGGGGCTGAAATCATAAAGGAGTTAGCATTATTATTATCGACTATTTTTAAAGATGGGGAAATTATTGAATACTCGGAAGGCAAAGGCCTTGCGCATTCAGGCTAAAGAAGCACGGAACGCGGCTAAATTACTACATAAAGATGCTATTGGCGATGGGCAGACGAAGGAGAAAGGTGACAGTGCAGGTAGCTCGGAGGAACTGGAAGAATCTATCGGCGAATCTTCGTCTCCTGAGTTTAAAGTTTCAGACTCAAGGGCTCCTCATTCTACAGAACTGGCACATTCTCCACTTACTCAGGATGTTTTGCCCACGCAGGTAAGCAGAATGGAAGCGCTAAAGGGTACTAAATCCTTTCCTCTTTTCGAAAAGAAAAGCGCCGTTCTTGGTCAAATCACTTCTGCCCAAGCCTGTCCTGCCCGCTCTTCCTTAATTATTCAACCTCCCAATTTTCTGCATAACTCCAACTTTACGGCATCCTCTACGCCTTCTCTACACTCCCCAATAATTACGGATGACGGATTGACTCTGGAAGCCCAAGGTATAGGGGAGCCCACCACTGACAAATCTTTAATTTCCCCACCGAAGTCTGTTTCTAATGTGAGCCATCTCAGCCCTGTGTTAGATCTAGACACCGAGACCGTTGGGGAGGTTCAGATGTCAGTCAAGGATATGTTAAATTTAATCCTCGATGAGGTTCGCGAGTTGAAGAGATTTCAGAAATCGGAGCTTGCCTCAATCCATCAGCGCTTGGACAAAATGGAGGAACTCTTTTCTACATTCCCCCCTCGACTCCAAGAAGCCGAAACACGTATTTCCAATTTGGAGGATCAAATGATTAATGTTAAAGAGGATACGAACCAGCTCTCCCTCGCTTCACGTACACTCTAAACTAAATTGGACGACTTAGAGAATTATAATCGCCGCTCCAACCTTCGTATAGTGGGGGTTCCCGAGGGCCTTGAAGGCCCCAGCACGTTGCAGTGGGTCACCTCCTTTCTAAAAACTAAAGTGATTCCTAATTACGAGGGTGACTTGACCATTACGCGAGCGCATCGCGTTCCTGCTCAACCTTTTCCTAATTCTTCTCTCCCTCGGACAATTTTATTAAATTTCTCTGACACACGGATTAAGGAGACGATTCTTTCTACGGCAATTCAGAAAAGACAATTTTTTGTTAATGAAACTGTGAAGTGCCGCATTTTTTCAGACATGTCTGCTTCTGCAGCCCGGAGAAGAAAAGAGTTTGTCCAGATGCTTCAATTATTTAAAGCTAAAGGAGCTCAAGCCACAATAGCACAACAATCCAAGCTTAAAGTTTTAGTAAAAGGCAAATTCTTTATGCTATCCGATATTGCAGCAGCACAGGAATTGCTCAGGGAAATCTCGAATTCTTCTTGAGGTTAAAAATTAGAGGAAATTATATGGAACATTATATGGAACATTATATGGAACATTATATGAAGCATTTGTTCTCTGTCTTTCTCTTTTTTTTTTTTTTGGAGGGTGTGAGTGGGGACGGGTCAGTTGAGCAAGGAAGAGCACGGAATGCAGGGGGCCCAGGGGGTGCGACAGGTCACCCTGATGGCAAGGGGTAGGATCCGATGGTATGCGTGGGAAGGAGAAGTTCGACCATCGGTGGGGAGGGTGGGGGGTTCAGGGGGGGTGAGGATGGCGAGGATGGTGAGGGTGGTCACGTAGGTTGGTGGGAGGGTTGTGGTGAAATAATAAAAAATGAAGTTGATGATGTCAGGTTTTTTATGTTAGTGGATATGTGCAAGTTGAGGCCTGCAGTCGATTCCTTATATTTTGATAATTTAAGATGTCAATTAAGGACAGTCTAAGATTGTTTTCTCTCAATGTCAATGGGTTAAATAACATTAAGAAAAGACGTGCGGTTGAAATTTGGATTAAGGCAGGATTTATTGAATTGATGGTTAATTCCATCAAGTTACTACAACTTTTGGGACATTGATTTGAATACTTATGGCCTGTGGTCAGCCTCCTGCTACCACGGACTCCCTGCCAGGCAGAGTCCTCCAGGGCTGCAATAATAATTACATTTAGGGTCCCTTCCATTTCTTAGTAAGCTCTTGGACCCTTGCTTCCCTCTGCGGACCATAGGATTGTGAGGCTTACCCCTCCTTGTGGCCATGTCGGATTAAGAGCCCTTTGAGCACGGCTTTGAGACTTACGGGCGTGTTGAAGACCACTATTCTGACGATGCGTTCTTGGAAGTGATCTATCATTCGGTCCAATGCTCACTTGATAAAGCTCTTACTTCAGCCCTTCAACCTATTTCTAAGTGCCTTGAGGAACTCTATGGCTGCTCTACTGCCCCCCACTTCTACCCCTCCATCGGGCTCCTCCCAACCCCTCCTGACCCAAGTACAGCTTCCACTTGGCTCCATTCTGAAGCCTATAACAAATTGTCCCAAGGGGTTCTGTGTTAAAATACCTTTAGTGCAAAGAAGAGCTCGAGGTCTCCCGACCCTAAGATATCCCTGGGCACTGACACGGACACTGACACTAGTTTTTCCTCTCACCGGTCCGCGGCCAGCAAACATCCCAAGAAATGTAAGCGTTCTTCCTCCTGCCATCCTAGTTCCCTTCCCCCTGATCCATTTAATTTAGAGCCCATGACATCATTCAACCCAGGTCCTCTGACAGGGTACCAGCCACCGCAGTTGCATAATATATGCAACACCACCTCTGCCAGAGATTCAAAAAGGAGGTTCGGTCCAGACTTAGAGCAGAGTGCCCCAGGCCAGAAATCCCATTGGACAGCGCAGACTCCTGATATTGACGCCAATATGCTTACCTTCCTAAAGAAGTTCACCAGAGACCCCAAAAAGAGCACAGACTGAGCCCTCAGAGCGTGTCAAGATAAAGTGCTCGATGTTTCAGGCCCCTTGGCAAAAATTCTGGAATTGGCCCTTCACGCAAAGTCCCTATCAATCCAGATGTTTTAGCGGGGTGGAACCAGCATGTTTTCTGTCTCCCGGGCAATGCCAACTTTGCCCTGGCCTTTAAAAAAATTTTAATATGTGCGTATGAGGATTGATCCCCAGTTGGCCGGATTGGCCACAGCTAAACCCAGCCCTTTAGCTGAAGGGCAACTCTTCGGAGACTGGTTTGTCAAGGACTTTGGTAAGTTTGTCAAAACATCTGCCTCATTAGACAAGGCTCAATCTTCTCTGGAGGTGTTCAACCCCCTTTGTGGCCTGGCTGGCAATGGCTGAGGACATTCGGTTGTCTGTATCAACTCTCAAGGTCCTCAACCAGGATTTGTCTACCGACTTAGAGGCTACTGGCAAGACCCCTCCCAGGCGGGCTGTTTCCCCTTCAGATCTAGGGGCCTCCGAAGTTGTTATAATAAAGGCATCAACAGGGGTAATCGAGCCTCCAACAACCAATCTGCAGGTAACGATTCCTCCTCCTCTTTCAAGTTTTCCTTGGGGGGGGGGCAGACTGACACATTTTGCACACAATTGGGCGAAGATTTCGACAGATTGTTGGGTTTTGGACACGGTTCAAGGTTACCGTATTGATCCTTCTCAGGAGCCTGCTGAAATCACACCTCTCCTCTGCCTTTTTTCCCCACCAAGACATACATATCATAGATTCAGAGGTCCAGGAACTTCTGCTGAAACAGGCCATTGCACCAGCTTTACTCTGCCCCAATGGTTTTTGTAGAAATGTGTTCCTGGTTCAGAAAACAGGTGGAAGTGAGAGGCTTGTACTCAGTCTCAATTAGTTCAATCATGGGTGGTCTACCACAATTTCAAAATGGAAGGTATTCACCTTCTGTGGGATCTGCTTCAGAAGTAGGACTGGATGGTGCATCTAGATCTCAAAGTGGCCTACCTCTCTGTCCCCATTTTCCTTCTGCACAGGCGTTATCTTCAGTTCCAGTGGCGAAATGAGTGGAACAAGTACTTGACCCTCCCCTTCATGCTCTCACAAGCCCCTTGGGCATTAACAAAACTCAAGAAGACAGTGGTGGAATGTTTTAGAGAGATGGGTGTTCGCATGACCGTCTACCTAGATGACATGATTCTGATGGCACAGGACAAGGATCAGCTCCTGACACAACTATCTTTGGGGGGTGACCCTGCTGCAACAATTGGGGTTCATCATAAATTCCCAAAAATCCATGGTGATTCTTCCACATAAATTCTTGGGGTTTCAGGTGGACTCTGTCAAAGCCCAATTACTATTTCCACCTCAAAAAGTGAAATCCATCAAATGGGAATTGAGGACGATCTTTGAGATCCATAGCTCGGATTGTGGGTCTGATAGCTTCTTCTATTCAAACGATCTTCCCGACCTGTTACAGTATAGAGCCTTTCAATGCTTGAAAATCCACTACCTCCAAAAAGGCTTGACCTACGATTGTCAGGTTCCGTTATCTCCCTAAGCTTAAGAACACCACCGGTGGCTTCTTCACATAGAGGCATGGAATGGCCGAGCCATTTTTGGGGCAGTTCCTGATGTCATCTACGAATCCAATGCCATCCGTTGGAGAGCTAGGTGCAGGGACTTTTCTACTGTTGGTCGCTGGTCATCATACGAGGTAAGGCTTCATATAAATTGCTTGGAGCTTCTTACTGGTTCCTTCGCCATAAAATCCCTTTCCCCCATAAAGAGTGACTACTTCATCCTCCTTTACCACCTGCGGAGTCCCCCAGGGGTCCTCCCTCAGCCCTACGCTCTTAAACGTCTACATGGCTCCGCTCGCCCCCATCATCAGAACCTACGGACTCAACATTGTGTCATACGCAGACGACACCCAACTCATCCTCTCCCTATCCAACGAACCCAACACCGCCAGACACAACTTTCGAGAAGTCATGGAAGCCGTCGCCAAATGGATGAAAAATAGCTGCCTACAACTAAACACCAACAAAACGGAAGTACTCATCATGGGCTCAAATGCCTGGAACAACATCTGGTGGCACCCTGCCCTCGGAAGTTCGCCCACCCCCACGGACCACGCATGCAACCTGGGAATCATCCTGGACTCAGAGCTCAAAATGGACCGCCAGATCAACTCAGTCTCGTCCTTCTGCTTCCACACCCTCCGCCTCCTACGTAAAACCTTCAAATGGATCCACCTCGAACACAGAAAGACCATCACTCACGCCCTGGTCACCAGCAGGCTCGACTACAGCAACGCACTCCATGCCGGAATAAACAAAAACCTCACCCGCAAGCTACAGAACATCCAAAACACCGCCGCAAGACAGGTCCTCAACCTGCCAAGACACTGCCACATCTCCCAGCACCTGCGCACACTCCACTGGCTCCCCATCAAAGCTAGAGTCACCTTCAAGATGCTAACCCACGCTCGCAAGGCCCTCCACGACACCGGAGCAGCATACCTGAATAGCCAACTCAAATTCCATGCACCCCTAGGGACCCTACGATCAGCCCAGCTCTCCTACGCTGTGGTCCCCCCACCAGAAAGACCAGATCGGGAGGCTGCTCCTTCTCCTTCTGCGCGGCCAGAGCCTGGAATGACCTTCCGATCCACCTCAGACAGATAACATCGCTCCCCATCTTCGCAAGAAACCTCAAAACCTGGCTCTTCAACAGACCCCGTACTTGATGGACTAGAACCTGCGAACCCACCCCCCCCCCACACCCCCAGCTCCTTGAGACCCTTACGGGTGAGTAGTCGCGCTTAACAAACACCCGATTTGATTTGATTTAGATGGACAATGTGTTAGAATTTCGCTACACCAACCGATTCGGGGGTTCCGGGTCTCGCCTTTTAGTGAACATCGCCAGGGAATGTTGGCACTTCTTTCTCAGTCCGAAGATTACAGTGTTAGTGGAATATCTTCCTGACAAATACAACCTTGTGGCTGATTGGAACTCTAGGTTCTAGTGGACTACAGGGACTGGAAGCTCCATCCCCGAATTTTCCAGTAGGTTTTACGCTGAGTCTGTCTGGTGGATCTCATTGCATCCCGACTGAACACTCGGTTGAAAGATGTTCGCCACACATGCATTTCTTCCGACTTGGGTCGGCCAGGTGAACTACACTTTCTCACCTTTTGCCATAATTCTGAGAGTTGCAGCTGAGGCCAGGCGACAGTTGGCATCCTCAGCTTTTACAACTTCTGTCTGGAGGACGCAATCATGGTTTCAGACCCTTCTAGGGAGGTCTATGTCGCTTCCTATTCTTCTTTCTGTACTCCCATATCTTCTCTTAGATCCGATAGGCTCTCTTCACCCTCTTCTCCTTCAAGGCCACTTAGTTCTTATGGCCTGGAAAATATCATGGAGGCATGGACAAGCCGAAGCTATTTCAACGGCAGCTGCTGCTTTTATACGGCAAGCTTGGGCTCCTTCTATCCATGAGCGATATTCTTCTGCATGGAAGAAGTGGGTGGGTTGGTGCCTTCAATGGGATGTGGATTCCGTGGTATCTGAGCTCAAGAATGTTCTTAATTTTATCTCGGAGTGTGCTGAGTCTTGTTAGGTTACAAGTCAGTAAATAATTTCAGGTAAGCTTTATCTGATGTACACAATCTCATTAATGGCAAGTTGGTGGGTATGCACCCTCTTGTGCGTAAATTGTTTCAAGGTAGCAGGGTGGCACACCCTCTGAAGCCTAGATATTCACAATTGTGGTTTGTGAACAGTGTTCTACCCCTTTTTGATTTCTGGGCAGATAATTCAGATGTGTCCATGAAACAGATCTCAGCAAAATGGACCATGCTTCTCGGTTTGGTTTCGTGTCTTAGGGTGTTGGATATCAAAGCTCTTGACTTAACAGGTACGTTGTTTTTGCCTGGTGATTCTTTTCTTTTTTCAAAAAGGATGAAGACTACGTCTTAGACTACTGATTACCGGCTTTTCCTCATAATGCAAAATTATGTGTAGTGAAATATTTGAAGTGTATGTGGCACACACATTAGCTTATAGGGTTGATCCCTCTCGCTCTCTGTTGTTGGCACTTCACAAACCCTTTAAACCGGTGTCCGCCACAACCTTGGCCCGTTGGGTCCATTGGATCATGAAAGAAGCCGGCATTAGTGTGTCTGTGTATGAGGCTCATTCTGTCGGGGCTATGGACTCCAAAGTGTTTGTACTTGGATCCAGATTGGAAGATATCTTGCGTGCTGCTGATCGTCATCTGACTATTTAAGACCTTTTATGATAAGTCTATTGTGCTTGCTTCTTCTGTTGTGGCGTGCCAGATTTGAACCAGCATAATCGGAGCCTGGGAGCTAACTTTGTAGCATTGTTAGATTTGGGGGTCTCTAGTTGGCAGAGGTAGGTACCTTTGACAAATAGGGACCCTTGCGTCTAGTCAGGGTAAGGGGGTACACTCCTAAAATAACCCCTGCTCACCCCCTTGGTAGCTTGGCGCAAGCAGACAGGCTTATCTCAGAGGAAGAGTGTAAAGCATTTGTGAACACATACAGTAACCAAGTGACCACACTACAGATGGATGCCACACCAGTTGTATATTAAAATAAGTATGCTTTATATAGTGTTAACACAAGACCATAAACAACAAAAATCCACAATACTGTACTTAAAATGGCAGAATTAGCTTAGTTCTTTTTAAATGTTAAAATGCGACACTTTGAGTTCGATGTACCTTAAGATGCGTAACGCTATACAACGAAAGTGTTGCAGGGAAGGTGATGCGTCAGTTTCTTACATGCAAGAACGGTGATGCGTCGGGTCCCTACTGCTGCGTAGGGGATGCGTCGGTTCTTCTCTGCGATGGAAGGTGGTGCTTCGGTTTCTTACTGCGCTTCCGTGGTGATGCGGCATGCAACGCCGGGATGAGATGAAGATCCGGTGCAATTTAACAAAGATGGAGTCTTTTTCTTGATGCGACACGATGCGGACCGCGACAGGCCCTGCGACACGCTTCTCGGTGATGCGGCACCGTCTGATGCGACGTCGATCCTCTTCTCTGGTGATGCAAGATGCTTCGACAACGATGCGAGCCGCAACAGGCCCTGCGACACGCTCCCCGGTGATGCGGCAGCGTCTGATGCGACGTCGATCCTCTTCTTCGGCGATGCGAGATGCTTCGACAACGATACGAGCCGCGACAGGCCCTGCGACACGCTTCCGGTGATGCGGCGGCATCTAATGCGACGTCGACCCTCTTCTCCGGTGATGCGAGGCGCTTCGGGGACCCTGCGATGACTCAACGGTTCATCTGGGCCGCGACAGGCCCTGCGACACGCTTCCTGGTGATGCGGCGGCATCTGATGCGACGTCGATCCTCTTCTCCGGCGATACGAGGCTCTTTCTCGTTGTGAAGCGACGGCGACAGTTCGGCGACATGCTTCTTGCTCGTGTGTCGTGCTTCCAGCTTTTTGCGACACACAGTCCCTCAGAAAGCCTCGCAAAACAGAAGGCACTTCCAAAGAACTCTTGGGGAGCTGGTTGGTGAAGTCTGTTGTCCCTAAGACTTCAGCAGGAGGCAAGCTCTTTTCTCAAGCCCTTGGTGATCCTTCACACATTGATTAAAAGTACACACAAAGTTCCTTTCTCCTCTCTTTGGCAGTCAGGCAACCACTGCAGGCCAATACCTCAAGCTTAAGGATAGTCTCTCCACAGTCTCTCTGGTTCCTCTCCTCAGCAAATGTTTCTTCTTGTTTCCCAAAGTGATCTAAAGTTCTTGGGTTTGGGTCCCAATATTTATACTCAGTTTCTCTTTGTTCTCTGAAGGCAGAGAGACCTTTGCCTAGTCCAACCAGTTCTGGTCAGTCCTGGAGCACTCTGTTTACATGACTGCTCCTTTCCTTTCACAGTGCAGGGCAGGGACATCCGACGCACCACAGGAGGTGGAGCCAGCATTTGTGGAGGGAAGGCACAGACCTATTCAGGTCCCAGGTGCAACTCCTCCCACCCTTCTACATGCAGATCTCTCTATTCAGCCCTGTGCTGACTCACCCTGTCTCCTGGAATCCCCCAGCCCCCGTCACTCAAACTCCAGACAAGGAATACACAACCTAGCAGAGGCAGGCTTGGATGGTTAGACAAGAAAATACCTACTTTCTAAAAGTGGTATTTTCAAACACAGAATGTTAAAACCAACTTCACTAAAAGATGCATTTTATCATTCTGAGCTCAGGCATACTAAACTCGAATTTCTACCTAGTTCACTGAGTCAGTTAGGGTTATAAGATGTAATAATCAAACTGCCCATTCTTGCCTATGGGGAACAGGTAGCCTTGCAATAGTGAAAAACGAAAACGGCTGTAATTCACTATTAGGACATGCCACACACACCAGGGCATGTCCTACCTTATACGTACAATGCACCCTGCCCTTGCGCCAACCATAGGGGTGTCTGATATGAAGAAAAGGGAAGGTTTAGGGACTGGCAAGTGGGTGCACCTGCCCAGTCAGCATGGCAGTACCAGACTGCACACAGGCTCTGCAATGGCAAGCCTTAGACACACTGTAACAGGCTGCTTCTGTGGGTGGCACAACCGGTGCTGCAAGCCCACCAGCAGCATTTGGATTACCAGCCCTGGGCACTCCTGGTGCACTGTACTAGGGTCTGACAGGTAAACCAAACCAGCCAATCATGGAATCACTAATCCATACATCAATTTACAATAGGGAGCACTTGCACTGTGGCACTGGATAGCAGTGGCACAGTGCCCAAAGCATCTAACACCAGCAAAAACACATGAGACAACAGCAAAGAATGGAACGGAGACCCACGCCAAGGTGCCAGGTCTAACACGCATAAACAACAATAGTTTTAGAAGCTATTAAGGACACAGAGCAGGGATTATCCCACCAATTGGGACAGGTAAGCTATTGTGAGAAGGCTTTTGTCACTATCTAAGTTATGTATCATGAATGTAAATGTTCCATTTTGCTCGCACTTGTGATTTTCAGGGTTGTGGTTCTGGGTTCACAACTTTCTTTTGCTTTCAGGATCAGATCAGTAACAAGGCTGAGATGTTTTGGAGCTCTAGTTCCCTTTGGGTGTCAGTTGACTTACGGAATTCTGTGGATCTGCGTTGAATGGATTTCTGATCCTGTTGTTCGTTCCTGTTATTGGTGGACTGTTGATGAGGCGTGGTTCAAAGCCTCGTGGGAAATGTAGTTTATATGTGTATTTTTTACTGTTTTTTGATTGGCTGCTCCTCGGAGTAGTAAAGATGAAGAAAGCATAATCCCCCGCCTCTGTGTCCTTAATAGAATCATGTTCTCGTTACATACGCTAGGAAATGTTCTACTCTCCTAACTCCCCCGAACCTCTGTTTACTTCTGCAACTAGTTCTTCCCAAGGAGAATTGATGTCACTTCTAACAGCTTCCCCCACTCCAGGCTTTTAACTCAGCAGCACTTTGTACACATGTCCCTGCCTACAACGTTGAAGGCAAACTACAAGTCCCAGCTGTGCAAGATGCTTCTGACATTAGCTCGGAGACAGGCTTGTGCTGAGTGGAACATTGGAAACTTGAGCTCACCATAGGAGCTTACAATGTTTACGGAACTCCAGTGAAACAACACTTACCAAGCAGGTGGCCATTTTTATCTTCAAAATTTGACTTCACTCCATATTCCTGGGTCCAGGAATGTGTCGGCAGATTCTCTCCTTGTTTTCTTGAATCATCACTTGTGGATGTGTAACAAAGGATACCGTCACTTCGGACATTTTGGATTGCTCAGAGGCTTGTGAGGAAATGCTGTGTATTGTATGGTGTGGTTGTGTGACCTCACCATGTAATGCACTGACCAACCCTTTTAGGGCCCTTGGGTTTCCTTCAGCTAAACACTGGGTCACGGTGGCTCTGAGCAGCGAGGCCTACACAGAGGGACAAGTGTAACGCATTGGAACAGCACCAAAGGAATTGAAGAAGAAATCAGCAGGACACCAAGGAAATCCAGCACCAATTTATAAAAATAGAATGTATTTTTATGTATTTTTTAGGACACCACAATGAAGAAGATCCATCTGAGAGTTCCAGAGATATAGAATTCACAAGTTATAGTAAATCTGGTTATTTTGCTCAATTGCACAAAAGCATTGTCAAATTCAACGAATTTGACACTTAAAAACCTTTTCGCCAAAACGTTTGAGTCACTTTAGGCAACCAAATCTCAGTAGGGAGCCAGCCAGAGGGACCAGTCCTCAGAAACATTTCCCTCAGCAGGTGAAGCAGTCAATGCAGGAATAATTTTTCCAGGGCAGGGCTTTCCTATGGAAGTGGGTGTGATGAAAGGGATGAAGGATGCTAAAGATGCTCGCAGGATGCTGTTGATGTGATGAGGTCGATGGAGTCTTACTCCAACTACTTGAAGTTTTCTCAGTACTGGACTACAAGTCGCCCAGTAGTGCGGTCACGGGTCAATCCTTCCTGGGTTGATAACTCATGCTGTGGGGGTCCTAGGTGCACTCAGACAACACTCTTGGGCTCACCGAACTCGGGTGCAACTTTGTGCATCAGGTTCTCGTCCCTAGTGCTGCATGGGGGCGTTGAAGACTTTGGGCTCCCAACTTGCCACTGATGCATTCTCCGTGGTGCAGCAAATCAATCCTTTGTCGGTCCTCCTTCCAGTCCAGTCAAGATCTGAGTTTGTGTTTGCCAGGGGTGGCCTACTTATGCTCAGATAATGCCCTCAGGGCAGGAAGCAGTTGGTAGCCATTATGCTACCAGGTTCCCGCCCATCTGATGACCGCTTCCTTTGAAGTCAGACATCTGGACATCCCAGGATGCACCATTCAGCCCACTTCCAATATGGCAGGAACCCTCTCCCAGCATGTAGAGCTCCCCAGCCGAACCCAGAAGTGTGGCTACAAAGGAGGCTACAAAGGTTTGGCAACTGGTTTCCCCTCTCCTGTCCCAAATACCAGCCCGTCTGCCTGAACAATGGCGCAGACCCTCTCCCAAGCGTTACTCATTTTACCTTCAGAAACACCTTCACCTGTGACGCTTGCCTTACGGGCTGCTACCCGTAAGGCTTTCTTCAGCAGGGAGGTGACGCGTCCTTCCAGAGCAGGCCACTATTGTATCCTTTCCTGAGAGTCGTTAGCACACATCTCCCCAGGAGGGCAGAAAGCTGTCTCGGCGACAGGACCACATGTGCAACCAGTATGGGCACAGGGGTCTGAAGGCAACAGAGAGGCAACTGCAACTGGTTACATTCAATTCTACCTGGGAATCAAGTTGGGCATAATGCAGTGAGTTGTTTGATAACTTGAATGACCCACTTCGGTCGCATCGTTCCAGAGTTAGCACAGCTGAGCGGAGCGTATAAGTCTGCACTCGCCAATTGGGCAACCAAGCTTTTTCACAATAAAAATGACAGTTCTTTGTTTTTACTATGAGAACATTTAGAATTACATGTTCTGCCCGTGGAAAATGTTGCACCCTACCTTAGGACTCAATATGCCGGCCGTTGGGGTGACTTACAGATATACCAGGGGTAAGCCTGGCTTTGTCATCGTTTTAAAAGGCAAAGTCTGGCCAGCAGTTAAAACTGCTCTTCCAGCCTGCAACTTGCAGACCAGGAGTCACGTTTTACTTGTGTCCCACCTAGGGTGGCACAACCAGTGCTGCAATGCCCTGGGGTTACCCTCTAACTTACATGCCTTGTGTACCATTTACTAGGGACCTACAGGTAAGTTAGCTCGACCAATAGGGTTAAAGCCACTTCTACCTGTCTGTTTAAGGGTAAGGGCGCAGGCACGGAGGTCTGCTTAGCAGGCCTCAGTGCACTCTCAGGATCGAAAAACCAGACGCATCACTCCAAAGACCTGAGGGTGCCCATACGAACAGAGCCATTGCCTTACAAGACTCAAAAACTATTTGGTTGTGAGGAGCTTGAAGATGGTTCCCTCGTAACTCTATACACAAGTTGCAATGGTTTGTATTTCAGTCCCCAAGCTATTTTCATTATAAAGGAAATACAGCTTCATGCAGTGCGTGTGTCATTGTTCCATTATTTCAGGCCACAGAGGAGTAAAAATCACGTTTGATCTTGATTTATGTCCTTGATGATCTTCAGTTTACTTCGATGTCTTGTTCCGTTTGCGCTCACGACCAACAAGTTACGTACCTTCGGTTAAGTTCTTTGTAGATGGACACTTGAACCACCCATTTCTCACCTTTTGAAAATCCCAGGTGCCAGACTGGATCTGGGAAATTGTATGACTCCTGCGGCATGGCTCTGCAGCAACCCTGCACTACTCCAGAAGTGGCAGAGCCACCCCGATGAGGAAGTCAGGTTTTAGATCATTCTTCTTCCACACTTTCACACATCACTCTGAAGGATTGTTGGTGTCAGGGTGCCAGAATCTTTTTACAATCTGCAGACATCCACTATCATGCAATGGAGAAGTGGGAGGGCAGTGAGGAACCTGCAGTTAAACTATCCACCAGAAAGAGCGTTACTCTTCTGATGAGATACTTCTAATCGCAGGTTCCTCACAGTTATATAGATCCCAAACAGCACCTCCCACATGGTGGAGGGACTGAGAAGTGCACTTAAACCAGGAAGTCCTACAGAAAGGAGCAGGTGAAATGGCCCTTTCTGAAGACCTGGCAGTCAAGATACTAGTGCTTGGAGAAAATATACGTTGACACCAGGACCACAGCTTAGCAGATTTCTAAGACAGGCACTCCCCTTAGCAGCACCATTCTTGCAGCCATGGCCCTGCTAGAATGGACCTTCAGGGGTTCCTTTGCGTTAGCCAATAGGATATCTTTGTGAAGAGAACAATTCACCTGGACAGAATCACCTTTCGCTCTGCTCTGCCTTTTCCACCCCAGCAAACCCAGAAAGAGCTGATCATCTCCATAGTGGCCTCTTGTGCCATTAATGTTAACACTTAAAGCTCTTCGGGTCAAGTCCATTAAGCTTCTCTTTCGCAAGGTGTGGCAGATCGATGAAAGCTGGTAAGGTGCTCAAATGCTCGACATAATAAGGAGACATCATCTTTGGCATGATGGCAGCCTTAGACCTCAGCACCAGTGTGTCTGGAAAGAAGGTAGAGTAGGGAGGTTTCATCGCAGCACCTACAGCTCACAAATGCGGTGTGCAGAAATGATTGCGATAAGAAAGGCTGCTTTGATTCTCAGGAGACGTAGGGAGCAATTATGAATCATCTCAAATGATGGGTGCATAAAAAACATGAGGACTAAATAGAGGACCCGTTGTGGCATGACGAAGGAAAACAAGCGAGTCTAACCTTCCAACCGGTAATTAGAAAAGAGAAGGTTGGTCTGGCAAACATAAAAAGGTGGAAGTAGCCGACATGTAAACAACACCTTGCTACTCCAATGAAAATACAAACAATTCATCAGAAAATTTGGCCTGTAGAAGATCCAGGTGGTGAACTCCACCCCACGCCACAAACTTCTCCCATGTCCAGCGTAAATGGATTTTGTGGCGGAAGATCTAGGGTCAAGGTTGCCTTCCACTGCCTCTGACGCAAATATGAATGAGGTTATCTGTCGCTTCTCAATTTCTTGTCTTGGAGAAGTAATCCACTGAGATGCAGTGCAGGAACCTCCCCTATTGTTGAGATGGGAGGTTCTCCTGAAGAGCTTTCGGGATCTGAGAACAAATGCTCATGTGAAAGATCTCTGGGTGCTGCACCGTCCTTGCTTGTCCAGGACTATCAAGATGATTTCTGTCCTGACTTTCCTCAGTACTCCAGGCAAGAGAGGCAGCCATGGAAATGTGTACAGAAGACCTATATCCCACTGGTGGTGAAATTGACTTTCCTGGAGGAAACTGCAGTGCACTGTATGCTCTGGGCGATGGCAAACAGATCTATCCAAGGCATGCACCAATGTTCAAAGATGCTTTGTGACTCCACCGGATGATGCCAGCATTTGTGTTTAAATCATCATAGTGGTTAGTTCTCCATGCTTAAAACACAAATGAATGTCGAAGCTGAATCCATGTGTCCATGTAGTATTTACTCGATAGCAAGAAAAAGTAAACAGAACAATGTTCATTCTCAACGAGAATTCGCAGTTTCAGAAGGCAGATCCCAATGCATTTCGGGCTTAACACATAGCCCTTCGTCAGGGGAATCTCTAGAAACAAACAATATATACATATCAATTGAAAGTATGTCAAAAATTATACTACATTCAATTTTACTGTACAAGGAAAACGCAAGGGGATAACATTATAGTCATAACACCAGGAGTAAAGTGCCACCACCGCAGAAACCAGAAAAATATGGTGTAGAAGCCTCGAAAAAATGTGTATATTGAAGACAAAAAAATGCTCAAACCAGTTCCCTATTGATAGCTACACAGACCCAATACCAGTAAAGAAACAGTGCGACACCAACACTTTAAGAAACCAAATAGATGAGCCAGAATCGTAAAAACAAAACATACCTGCGAAAATATAGTGGGTAAACCACAAACGGTGTGCCAAAAGCACAACGCAACATATACAATTAACAATCCGGAAGTCACACTATAAGAAATAAATGAAAATTATGCTAGAAACCTAATCGTAACAGCTCATTTCAACAACAGTCTAAGTATCCAAGATGCAAGGCTTACCCTGAAAACTCACACGAGTGAGATTAATCGAATGGTTAACCAGCCAGAAGGATTAAAGCGCAGCCAGCGTGTGAACTCTACAAAATATCAAGACACAATTTTTAGCAAGCTGGTAGACCTCCAAGACCGCTTAAGGTGAAAACAACATTAGCACCTACCAAGTAAAACTACGTTCCACCTCAGATCGCTAACAACGCTGGCTCTTCAAAAAAGCCGCCCGCGTCGGCGTGTTCTTAAATGAATATTGAAATAGAAACAGGACTAGGGCTAACAAAACTAGCATCTCTCCTATGTCAAACGGCCGCCATATTTAAAGAGTGAATACAGTGCTATCCAAATGTAAGAATGAGAGATTCACATCAGAAACGAAACAAGTTAAAGATGAAAAAGAGAAGGAAGAAGAAAAAGAATAAAACAGAATAAAACAGAAACAGCTGGTGCATGACCAATAATGTTTTACATCTAGTAGGGGTACAAATGCGAACGAAACTTGTGCATAATCAATACATCAATACATTGCATGAAAATTGGTGGTGAGCTTTTATAAGAAACAGAACAATTCAAACTTATCGTTAAGTCCCTTTGGCAAGAGACTTTGCATGAACCAAATCCAGTATGCTTCGCGCTGCAGCATTAACTTAGTCATATCTCTATTGGGACGTGGTATCACTTTCTCTAGAATACCAAATCGCAATTGTGAAATAGAATGCTTTTTTTCAAGCCAATGTGCGGCCAGGGGTGAGCTGGTGGTTTTAGTACGAATCCTACTCTTATGCTCAGTCAAACGAACCCGAATTGACCTTTCCGTTTTTCCAACATAAAACATCTCGCATGGACATTTAATGAAATAAATAACATGGTTACTGTTACAATTTGCATCAAAGTTAAGGATGATCTTTTTCCCTGTCCAGGGATGAGTTATGTGCTTGCCAGTCACGGCATTATTGCAATGTGAGCAGTTCATACAAGTAGTCATCCCTCTAAATGACGTAGTGGGTTTGACAGAAGTCTGATTCAGTATTTCCTTCAAGTTGTTTGACCTTTTGTAAGCAAATAGTGGTGGCTCAGAAAAAAGATTACCAAAATCAGCTTCATTTTGAAGTAAATCCCAGCGTTGTAGGATACTTTTTTTGATGTGATTGGAGTTTCTAGAAAAAGTCGATACAAATACTTCCCGGCTGGAAGAGGCCGGTTTGTCCTGTTTGCGAAGAAGCGATTCACGACTTTTAGTCATTGCTCGACTTTCAGCATCATTGACCAATTTCAAAGGATAACCTCTAGCTAGAAATTTGTCCTTAAATTCATGCATGGTCTGCACGCTTGACTCAGGGTCAGAGGAGATACGTCTGATCCTTAATAGTTGGGAGAAAGGCAAATGCCTTTTTAGGGACCAAGGATGAAAGCTCTGATAGTGCAAGGCGTTATTGCGATCAGTTTGTTTCTTATATACTGCTGTCTCAATTTGAGTTCCTGTCCTTGTCAGAGTGACATCAAGATATGCGATACTTAGAGGGTCAACAGAATAAGTGAATTGGATACGAGGATTAATAGTATTCAACTGCTGGATACATGCTATTAATGCCTGTCTAGACCCCTGCCATACAACCAAAATATCATCTATATATCGGCGATACATCAAAAGATTAGATGCCCACAATGGGTTGGAAAGAATATGCTCAGTTTCATATTTGAACATGAAAATGTTGGCATAGCTCGGTGCCCCAGAAAAGCCCATCGATGTGCCATTAGCTTGAAGAAAAAAATTGCCCTTCCACTGAAAATAACTATGGAATAAACAAAAGTGTAGTAGTTCTAATAAAAACACTTTATTGGCTCTGATGGAGTCCTGTTTAAGTAAGGCCCATTCGACAGCTTCTATCCCCTCTACGTGGGGAATCGAGGTGTACAAAGACACAACATCTATAGTACAGAAAAAGACTTCAGATGACAAAGGCAATCTCATATCTGCAACAATGTTCAGCAAATGCGTGGTATCTTGTAAATAAGATGGACTAGACTGCACCACTGGTTGAAAAAAAGTATCTAAGTATCGTCCTAGTGGATCATGAATTGACCCACAACCGGAGACAATAGGTCTCAACGGGGGGTCAGTTACATTTTTGTGAATCTTTGGCAGCATATATATGGTGGGTCTACGAGGAAATCTCGTAAACAAAAACTCTCTGGTCTTAGTATTAATCCAACCCATATCCTCAGCATTCTGCAAAATTGAATTCAATAGGGACAAAAAGGAACTTGTGGGGTCAGCAGAGAGTGGAATGTAGGTGTCTTGGTCAAGTAGCATTGTCTCAACTTTGGTCTCATATTGAGAACGATCCATCACAACAAGTGCCCCTCCTTTATCTGCTTTCACCTTAAGCGGTCTTGGAGGTCTACCAGCTTGCTAAAAATTGTGTCTTGATATTTTGTAGAGTTCACACGCTGGCTGCGCTTTAATCCTTCTGGCTGGTTAACCATTCGATTAATCTCACTCGTGTGAGTTTTCAGGGTAAGCCTTGCATCTTGGATACTTAGACTGTTGTTGAAATGAGCTGTTACGATTAGGTTTCTAGCATAATTTTCATTTATTTCTTATAGTGTGACTTCCGGATTGTTAATTGTATATGTTGCGTTGTGCTTTTGGCACACCGTTTGTGGTTTACCCACTATATTTTCGCAGGTATGTTTTGTTTTGTTTTTACGATTCTGGCTCATCTATTTGGTTTCTTAAGGTGTTGGTGTCGCACTGTTTCTTTACTGGTATTGGGTCTGTGTAGCTATCAATAGGGAACTGGTTTGAGCATTTTTTTGTCTTCAATGTACACATTTTTTCGAGGCTTCTACACCATATTTTTCTGGTTTCTGCGGTGGTGGCACTTTACTCCTGGTGTTATGACTATAATGTTATCCCCCTGCGTTTTCCTTGTACAGTAAAATTGAATGTAGTATAATTTTTGACATACTTTCAATTGATATGTATATATTGTTTGTTTCTAGAGATTCCCCTGACGAAGGGCTATGTGTTAAGCCCGAAATGCATTGGCATCTGCCTTCTGAAACTGCGAATTCTCGTTGAGAATGAACATTGTTCTGTTTACTTTTTCTTGCTATCGAGTAAATACTACATGGACACATGGATTCAGCTTCGACATTCATTTGTGTTTTAAGCATGGAGAACTAACCACTATGATGATTTAAACGTTACTCAATTGGTGTCATTTCTGATTAATTGTTTCATTCTTCCAGATAACATTTGTTATAGTACGTTATCCATTTATGTTCAAATACCAATAGCCCCACCTGGGCTCGGAGTAGTGCACTTGTTTTTCTAAACATTTGTTTAGATTTTTTCTCGACATTGTTGTATGCAGGTGGCTGGCAGTGCCATCTTTCAGGTGCACACCATAATTGTTTGAAGTTTAACTATTCTTGAGTACTTTGCTGTATTACAGTTTGAATTTGAATATTGAGTGCATGCCTAGCTGCTTTTGTTTCTAGCATTTGTGTTTCAGCAGCCAATGCCTGCTCAGGGACCCTGCCAAGTGATTGGTCACCAGAAAGATTTGCTGCTGATCCAGCCATCTCCGAAGGCACAAGGACTCTTGGCACAAGATCCAGGATCCTACTCCACCCTGCTTGTTACAGGACCGCATAGTGCCATCTTGTCCATGAGGACCCGCACCAGCCTCTCCCTGATGGCAGATAGGAAGGCCTCCAGGGCCAACCAGATAGTACGAAGCTCTAACAGATTGATCTGCAGCTGGTGCTCGACTGGAGACCACATGCCTCTGATCGGTCTCTCCCAGATGATCCCCCTAACCAGGTTCGATGGCTCGGTCACCACCTTGAGTTCTATCTGGGGGAGGGAAAGCAGCCTACCGCAAGTAAGGATGACGTTTGTCCAATACCACAGCTGGTCTTTAGCTGTCCCCTGCGAGACCTGGATCAAGCTGGACAGGCTACCTCAGTTAGGCCCACTGAAACCTGAAGTTCCTCTATAGAACTCGCATGTGCCACCTTAGTCACAGGTCTGGGAGGATACACAAGGCTATGAGCTCAAGACGATTCAGAACCATCCTCACGGAGACCCAGGACTGAGTGGAATCATCAGGATCATATCCTGAAGGCCCAGACTCGCTGTGGTGGTTAAAAGCCTTGAATGCCATTGTGTTAAGAATGGCCACTGTTAGGAATTATTCTACCGAGAGCCTAGATGGGACTTCGCTTATCCCAGGGAAGCCAAGAGTGGACGTCTTCTTGAGAAGGTCTGCGACTAACTGCAGTGAACCTGCCATGAGCAGCCAGTGGTAGAGGTATGAAAATACACGTATCCCCGACCTCCAAAGATGAGCTGCGACCACCATAACATCATGAACACATGAGCGGCTGAGGTAAAGCCGAAGGGCAGCTCTGCAAATTGAAAGTGTTTGGCCCCTTCAATGAACCGCAGATAGTGTCTGTAGGATGGCAGGATGGGTTTATTAAATAGAGTGTCCTGCTAGTCCGAGGACACCATCAGTCTCCAGGATCTAGAGCAGAGAGGATCCCCGTTAGAGTGAGCATTGTGAACTCATCCTGCCTCAGAAAGGTGTTAAGTGGTCAGAGGCCTAGTATAGGCCAGGGGTCTTCACCGTTCTGCAGCATGAGTATCATCCCTCGCCCCCTCCGAATCAGGCACCCGTTTGATGGCACCCTTGGCCAGCAGGCGGTTGACTTCCTGCATCAAGATTGAGGTTTGGTTTGCTGGAAATGTTCCTGGTGTGGAGGGGAGGGATAATGGGTAGGAACAAAATTAAAGTCAGGTGTAACCTTTTGAACAATTTATAAAACTCATCAATCTGATGTGATGGATTTTTAGTTGGGAAGGAAATATCGGATCATGTTTTCTACCTGTCGGCTGTGGGTCTGTAATGGCAGATAAAAGTAGTTTAAGGACCGTGAAGCAGGGGAGGAGGTGGTAGAGGGTTGCTGCCCCTGCTGGTGTGAATGGTTTTAACTGCCCCCACAGCCTCTGTCTTGAAAGGGCTGGGTGGGTTGCTGCACTAGCTGAGAAGGTACACACTGCCAGAATGCTAGGTCTTCTGAATATCCAAAAAATGTCCTATACTGCTGGTGGAACTGGTGGGCAGAGTGACAATAATTCCACGGAACAAATATCTTTTAAAACGCTCAAGTGCCAAATCAGCCTTTTCTCCTAGAAGTCTAGATTAATCGAAGAGCATGTCCATGAGCATTGCCTAGACATCCTCTGGAAATCCAGTTGTTTGCTTCCTAGTGCACCTCCAAGCACTACAATGGCGCAAATAGTGTGGCCTATGCACACACTATTTGGATTACCTTTACATTTCACCACATCCTCTCCATGCCTGCAGAATTTAGGCAAATGATGCCCTAAGGTTTCGTGGGATGGTAGGAAAGATCTCGCCGACCATTACCCACAATGCGTGCGAGGACCTGCCCAGAAGGCAAGAAGCGAAGGGCCAGGCTAACTAGTGAAACATCTTTACACTTTGGTTCCTGTCTAGGGCATTCAAAGGATAGGTCTAGGTAAAGGCTTTCAACAGTGTAGTGAGGAGGGAGTAGATTTTCTGCTTTCTGTCATCATCAGTTTCACGAGGAACATTTTATATGCCCTGAATAGCACCTCCAGCCTCTGGTAAGAGTGGTGTCATGCAAAAGAATGAGGGTCTGGTTCACTGAGCACTCGCTGTGGGTGCTACAGGCCAGGTGCGGACCAGTGTCTGTTCGAGGTCAGAGACCAGTGTCGGGATTGGATCGCATAGTGGCTGAGTAGGCAGCTGTGTCCGCAGAGGGGACTGGCTTAGACCATGGTGCCAGGGTAGAAGTCTGAACAGTTGCCGGTACAGACCCAGAAACTTGTCTCAAGGGAGCAGCCTGTATCAAGGGAAGGCCTGCTGGCAGAAGCCTGATTGAAAGCTCTTGTTACTCTGTGAGGCCCAAAAGCATTCCAGCGGGAGCCAGTAGCATCTGAAAGATCTGTGGTTGGATGACTTACCTGAAGATTTCAAGCAGGAGTTTCTGTTGGACCGATGTACAACTTGGAGGGTGACCCGACCACTGTTTTGAATGAAATCTTTTCTTGTGCTTGGAGCCCCAAAGCTTCACCTCCATGATCACCTTTGCATAAAGGCACCCTTTTCACACTACTTTTGAGTTGTGACCAGAGCCTAGACACAAAAAGCCTTCAACTAACATCTGCTTCCTGCAGTCACAGCACACCTTCTATTCGATTGTCTTCTGGGAGAAAATTCCCTAGCATTGTCTGAAAAGCGTTTTGGAGTCATGGGAAGATTGACAAAATGTGGAGAGGTGCTTAGAATCTGTGTTGAAGGTCTTCGAAATAAAGTGACTGACTATAGTGCAAAGGCTGGCGTTTATATTGGGCAGAGAGAAGTAACTGCAGAAGCACACAGCAACACCTCTCAGCAATCGGGAGTCATTGCTGGGAGGATTTTCATGAACCGGTTTGGTACCTGGGATAGTCTAAAGGTGAAGAATCTGCAGTTAGAAGCATCTATCATTAAGGTCTTTACAGTCCAAACCGTTTGGTTACCAGCAACCTTTACCTTTATCTCCAGAACTATGGCATAATATGTCTATAAACTTAGTTCCTATTATGCCTTCAATAGGTCATTATTGGAAAGACTAATAATCTTTCAAAGATGGCTTATTTTTCTCCCCTATCCAAGTTGCCTTCAGCTGAAGAGCTGAGCTAATGTTTTTCGACAGATATCTTTACTCTTCATGGTTTGAGACACAGGATCATTTCTGATAATGGAATTCTATCTCTATTATGTTTTGGAAGGCTCTTTGTAAGGTTATAGAAACGGTCCTACCACCCTCAGATCAATGGACTAACAAAGCAAACAAATCATAGGCTAGAACAGTATTGTTACTTGAAGGTATCCCAAGATAACTGGGCCTCTTTCTACCATTACATAAATAATGTGACTCGCGGGAATTATGTGTTAAGTGGATCCTTTCTTGCACCCCCAATGAAGGTGAATGGATTCACTCCACAGAGCGGGTCACGCACCTCGATCGCGCTACTAAGCTTGCTAAAAATACAAAATTCTGGGAACTTTGGGACGTTTGGTTTAAGGCATATGCATTCAATATACCACACTGATCACAAACTCGATTATGTTTTCCCCTTAGTCACTGAAGATGTTTTTTTCATGTATACCTTATTTCCCCTTTCTTCTTTCCTTTATATCTTATGTACAATTTATGTTGTTTAATGGTCCAATGATTAACAATATGCTATGCAGGGTGCTTTAGTGGCAGGGCCACTCTTGTGTCAGTACTCGGTTATAGAAGAGATGGTACCACTGTCTAGCCAGGAGGTGTAAAATGTCTGGGTGACCCCGAGGATAATAGCTTTTCCTCCTCCTTTGTGGAGTGGCCGGGGATTAAGATGATCCTTACCCCTGACTTGGGTTGGGCTACACTTCTTCGAACCTAGAAAATAATTTGATAAATGAGGACTAAAAAATAAAAATAAAAATAATAATAATGTGACTCTCACTGCCACCAGTTTTTACCCTTTTTCAAATTACAAGGATTTCAACCAAGGAGTTTTCTCTCTGCACCTCTTGTTTCCCCTTTAATTCCAACTGCTACTGATGGTTTGACGCACTTACAGGATCAAGGACAACTAGTCACTGATAGTCTATACTATTCCAGGGGCAGGATAAGAAATGTGATGAGAATCAGATTGGCTTCTTCCTCTTTGGTTCCTGGTTAACATTCTAACTATATTCTTGCTTTCTTCCGGTTCATAGGGCGCCTGGGGAAATTGCAAGCGTGCCGTTTCGATCCATTTCTCATCACTCTTTGAATTGATCCTGTGGCTTAACTTGTACTTGGAAGATTCATCCTGTTTGTCCTTCACAATGGAAGACTTTATGTCTCTGATCTTTGTCATTGTTTACTTTATGAATTATCTCCTGTTATGGTTCAAGGTGAGCTGAATTTGAGATTTAAAAAACATGTGTTAGTCCAGAGTCTTCAAGATCACCTCTAATTTTTGGTCTATTGGAAATACGATCAGTCTAGATAACACTTGTGGGAAAATGCTTCTGTAGTTCATGCCATCTTGTTGGCTCACTGTTTATTTAAGCTTTTCCTGATAAACCCAGAGCATTTGAAGAAGGGTATACTGTTAAATCCACAGATGGAACTCACTGGAGTGCTGTCTTGGTTTAACAGAGGTGGGCACTTGGCATGCAGGAAGGCTCCCCCATCTGCATTACCCTGGAGCGTGGGCCAGCGTTGGTGTGCTTGTGGCTTGAGTTTCCGCTGGCTGTGGGCTGCTTTGTGCATAGCCCAGGATGTCAGGCTGAGTGTTTAGTGGAAAGAGCAAAGTGGTATGGAGGGTCAGAGATGCCGGATGGAGCAAAGAATTGGTGTTGGGCCCACAATCTCCTTTATTACACTTGATATGCAAGAAGATTGCAATTTTTTCTGTGCAGGTGGATGAGGTTAGAGTTAAATTACCAGTTTTGTTGTGCTAGAGCTTCCGTGTCCAAGATTTTTTTAGACCTTTTTCCTTTGTAGTCATTTCCTTTTCTACTCATAAGTAAGAGAGCTTGGATCACAATGCTTTTGATTCTCCTATTTTTCATTCCATTCATCACCCTCCTTACTTTTTGTCTGTGATTTTTTGGTTACAGTTTTTTTCTTTTTAGATATATATTTTATTTATTGCATTTGTAGAGCACGACTGTCACCATACTGGCATCCTGGCGCTAAGCTTATATATGGGTACTGTACTGGTAAATAGGATGGACATGCATATGAGTGGGATCTGGCTACTTATAAAAAGCCAGGTCTTCAAGGCTTCCCTAAATTGCACCAGTTCGGTTGAGTCCCTCGTAAGGGTGGTAACTCATTCCAATGCTGGGGCGCTTTCACTGTGAAGGACCGACCAACTGGTCTTGACTTCTGAAATTTGTTTATGCAACCAAAATTTGCAGAGCTGGAGCGAAGATATCTCCCAGGAGTATATCCTTTTCAGTCTGCGTTGTAGATGCACCAGGCCTTATCCCTGCAGTACCATGAACACCCTGCACATGGCTTTGAAGATGATCCTCTGCTCCAGAGGTTACCAGTGCAACTCCTTTAGGGCATCGGATGCAGAGGATCTACGGAGTCTGTCCAACGCAGGTTTAGCCACTGCCACTTGTACTCGAGACAAAATCAATCAAATAATTATGTACTTTAATGGATATATATAATGAAAAATGTATATGAATATATTAGGGATTACCAGAGTATGAAAATGCATAATCCTTAAATTGGGTAAATTTAATGGTTGTGAAGATCCTGAATCAAGAATGGCGATAACCATCGCTCAAAGCATGGATGGGGCGGAATGTATTAGACCGTTGTATGCAAAAATATGGAATTTCATATGGTTAATAAAGGGGACATAAAAATAAAGTATAAAGCAAATGGTAAAACAATTTTGAAAAAGATGGTAGGAGCAAAGGGATTGGAGGATCCTCTAGTAGAAACTTTAAGGGAGGTCTTTACAAGTTTGGGAATTAGGCCATATGGCTAATGATAAAGATGGTCTGGGATGGAATAGTGAGTGTCGAAGTGTGGATGGAAGGCATGTTTACCTAAAATATGTTGGAATAGACTGAAATAAAGTGTGTTAATCAGTACGATATCCAATAGAAAGAAGAGAAGAGTATGAGAGATCTAATACTCTGTGTTTATGCTGGAACAGGAGGAAACAAAAACAAGTTGAAAACTTGCAGGTTACACTATCATGATATAGTGTTGGTGAAGGCTAGAATAAAAGACAGTGCTCTATCCAGCAATGAGATTGATGTGGCACAGGAAGGACTTTCTCTCAATCTTTCAGCAGGTGTGTTTGGTGTCGCCTTATCAGATGATGAGATGAAGGAGATGAAGTGTTTGGACTTATGATGAGGTTATTGTGGTACAGGTAGAGACAAATTGCAGCAGATGCGGATAATGGTCGTCCTTATTGCTATGAGTAGGTGACTGATGGGGTTTCTGAGCAGGAGATGGCCGATTCATGATTACCCTATATAACTGTCACCAGAAGTATTCACAGATTTTATACAAGTGTGCCTGAAAGACCGGAGTCCATCAGATTTGCATCTTGGGGTTTATAGGTATGTTCCCATATAAATGTGGGGTTAAAGACAGAAAAAAATAAGATTAAAAAACAGGCCATGACACAGAGTATGTTGCTGGGGCGTCATCAAGCGAGATTAAGAATTGTATGAAGACAAAGCATCATGGCACTGCAAATTGTTGATCATATCATAGCAGAATCTGTGGGAGAATTATATCTGGAAACATTCAGTGAAATTCTTGAGAAACTGAAGGAGTTTCAAAGACAAGCTTGTTTTGTGTAGAGGATTGAGACTGAACTGGAAGAAGCATTGAAATGGTTGAGGCCAGTTGTAATAGCTCATAAAGCAGACAACTTATTGAGAAAGAGTGTGGATTTCAGACCAGCAAATTCAGGGTTCTGGGTAGATAGGTATCCTTTGTCCAATATTGGAGGTAGGGTGATAATCATTAAAATGGTTCATACAAGTTTGTCAGCATATCGGCAAATAAAATTAAAGAGGAATTTAAATACACAATATGGGGGATTTAAGGTGTTCTCATAATACGTGCAGATTGGCAGCAGCTGCATCTGTTATTTCAAAATTGAAGGATAATTTGCTTGGAAATGTTAAAGAGATATCAAGCTTCCAAAATAATATATTAGCATATGCCACGACAAAGAGTGCATGTTGAGCTGCTTCATCATGTCAAAGCCACACAATGAGAAAGATCATTATGTGAAGCAATAAAAATACAAAATCAAAGTGAACACAGTAATGTATTTTGTGCACAAAATTTCAAAGAAAGGAAAGTGACCAAAGGATGAGTTGGTCTTGGCCATAGTAAATGGTCCTGCTCCAAGAAAGAAAGACAATTTGCTATCTTTTTTGGGGATTCATTCAGTATTATGCAAAGTTTGTACCACGTTTCTTAAAAGCCAAGAGTAATTGAGGGTTGGTGCATCGGAGTAGAATGAAGTAAGAGGCATTTATGTCTCAAACGTGAGAGAAGCACGAGTCCTATCTTTTCAACTTTCAATATGAAGCATAAACCAATTCTAATGGTTAACACTAGTGCCTAAGGTTTGGAGGCATATTTTTCTCAGAGATGGAAACGTGAATATATGTCTGGTGCATCACAGGCTGAGTGATGCTGAACAAACCTATTAAGTAGTGGAGCAGGAGGTCTTATTGTTTATTTAGGTCTGAAATTATTTTAGAAAAGTCTGTGGGAATTACAGACAGAGACCAGACCGGACGGAGCTACTTCCAGCACTGGTAAATGAAATAAAGTGCTTCAGAGTAATAAGTAGTTTAAAGTGGAGTCTGTGACTAGGTGGCACAATGTAAGAGCAGATTACTCATCTAGGAAAGTTAATTCACAAATGAATGGCAAGTGGCAGATGGGTTTATGAACAGGAATGAAGCTGGTGGTGTGCAGTTACTGAATAGAAATGGTGTGAGGCAGAAGTGGTCGAAAGAGTGTTGAGTAAAGTGAAGACGTTTATGAGACAGGATTTGCTTATAGACCACACGATGGTAAAAACAAAAAAAAGTTTGTGCGTAAAGAAGGACATGTACATGGATGAAACTGGTGTGTGGAGAAATTATAGATTAGTACCTCAAGTGATTTTGAGAAGGAACTTGGCAAACATGGCTTTTGAGGAGCATGTAGGAAGAGGATTAACAAAAAGATGCCAAAGAGAAGACCTTTGGTGGCCAGAACTGACAAGATGGTGAAAGAGGTGGTGGAGAGGTGGTGGAGAGGTGCATGGCACGCCCTGCGAGTGTCAAGGTCTTGAGGATGGGGAGTGCTGCTCCATCGCCAGTTTGGGTTCCAGAAATGGCACCAGTAACTTTGGAGAGAATGCTTGAATTTCAGAGCCTGTGACCAGTTTTGGATTTGCGGTGGTGATGTTAATTATTTGTCCAAATGGGCTGAAGTAGATCTTTAGTTACTTTAAAATATTTTCTTGAGGGCAGGGCTTCCCTAAATTATTGTCCCAGTACGCTTGCAGGAGATGAAGGGCGTTTTTGAAAAACAAGGAGCGGAGCACTTCATTGTAAAATACACATCCCAAGACTCTCATTGAGGTGGTTCATTGGCTGGTCATGGGTAATATTCAGATGGCTTTGACAGTCATGTGGCAGAGTCAAGGTGTAGACAGGGGTGTACAGAATAACACCCCGCAGTCTTCCGGAAGGTGTGTTGTGTACTTTAAAGACAGGAGGGTCAGTAGTATCGCAGTTATGTCCTGCTTGGATCGGTCACCGCAATGACCAGGCAGAGGTGGATAAAGTACGAGAAGAGAACAGGGAATCAAAAAAGGAGCAAGAAATAATTGTGAGGGAAGGTCAGAAAAGGAGATCTGAAGCTTATGGTAGGAAAGTGTGTTCACATGAGAAGGCCTCTTTTTTTTTTAGAGGGGTGAGTAATGTATCAACTACAACTGTCATCTTAAATATGTACAGCAAACTACAGCTGTAATGTTAAATAGATCACAAACTAGAGGTCTAATCTGAAATGTATACTATATATGCAATCAAATATATCAAACAAAAAACAGTATCTCAAGTGTATCAGAAATTACAGCTGTGATTATACATTCATCACAAGCTAGAACAGTTTTGTCATACAATAGGTTTCCTGTTAGGTTGGCTTATCTGAGTAGGAAGTATTTCTATAGAAAATGAAAAATTAATTATAAGCAACACCCTTTGACCCGGATATTTACAAATGTCTAGACCAGCGACATGATCCGGAAACAGGTTGGAGACTCATTTTCCATGAACAAAGGGAGAGCTCATTGCATCATCAGTGCCTGGACAAACAACCTTTAAATGTAGTCAGATGTTTGAAAAATTCAACCATTACTGAAGAGAACCCTGTAACTAATCATTATTTGTAATAAATACAGAACTCAGACTAAAGACAATAATTTATTAAAGCATCATGTAAAGCCAGTTACAAATTAAAAACAAATGAAATCTGCGATACAAGAGAAATACATTCACCCCTGGGGTGGAGCTGCCCGCAGCAACCCAAGAGCAGGGAACGCATACCTGGAGCGAGGGGGGGATGGATCGCGGGGGGTTTATTCAACAAGGGACCAGTGTATAAGACCAAAGACAGGGAACGAACCCCACCTCACTCCTCTTTCATTTGTGCACCTAACAAACTCCTCCTTCACCTCTCGTCCTTGGTGAAGGAGACAAATAGAAGGCATCATATAAGACTTGGTACTAAGGCGTCTTAAGGCTACCAGAAGCTTGAAAGCTTTGAAAATATACTGACCATAATGTAAGTGAGGTGCCTATGGATGCTGCTAAGATAATGAGGGCGTATACTGTCCTGGCAGTGAAGCAGATGCGCGCTACAGAGGTTCAGGCAGGGTCTGTGGGTTCTAGAACAGGGCATTGTAAAAGCCTTATTGGCTTATAGGGTTTTCCACAACGGTCTGGTAGATGAAGATGAGGCTGATAATCTGCCGAGGGGCTAAACAACTTTTCTTGTAGAGAAAATATTCCACACCCTTTTCTGTTGTAAAGAGAGGAATGTACCTTTGTGGAGGCGAGAGAGCTTCACACATCTTTGCACAGATGGAAGTATCAGTGCCTGGTGAAGCATGGACCGCATACCGCCCTAGCGGGCAGAATGATCCAACCAGCCTCATGGCACTCTGCCCATGCACCTCTGGGAACAGAAAGATGTGCTTGGCAGCGAGGCAGACCTACCAGCTGGGAGGAATGATGTATCCTAGTAGAGTGTTAGCCAAACTCCTCTCTGGCAGTAGACGGATGGAACCTTGCTTGCGGGAAAGCCGGCCACACGCCTCTTTAGTAGATAGAAAGGTGCGAACCACATGCCTCTTTACTAGATAGAAGGGTGCGGACCACACGCCTCTTTACTAGATAGAAGGGCGCGGACCACATGCCTCTTTACTAGATAGAAGGGCGTGGACCACACGCCTCTTTACTAGATAGAAGGGCGCGGACCACACGCCTCTTTACTAGATAGAAGGGCGCGGACCACACACCTCTTTACTAGATAGAAGGGCGCGGACCACACGCCTCTTTACTAGATAGAAGGGCGCGGAACCACACGCCTCTTTACTAGATAGAAGGGCGCGGACCACATGCCTCTTTAGTAGATAGAAGGTTGCGGACCACACACCTCTTTAGTAGATGGAAGGGCGCGGACCACACGCCTCTTTAGTAGATAGAAGGGTGCAGACCACACGCCTCTTTACTAGATAGAAGGGTGCGGACCACACGCCTCTTTAGTAGATAGAAGGGCGCATAACAGCCTGGTGGAAAGTTGACCACACGCCTCTTTAGTAGATAGAAGGGTGTGGACCACATGCCTCACAGGTTGCGTTTCTTCCTGGAGATTTAAGGACTATGTGCAGGACATGAAAGCCTCTCTGCCAAAATGTGTCAATGTCTGTGGGGATATTCATGAGTCTAGCTTTCTGTGGTGTCCAGAGAGCAGCAAATCTCTTTGATGGACATGGGTGTAAAATTCTCTGACAAAGAAGGCGATGGATGGATGTGGTACAGTGAGCACAGCGAAGGCTAAAAGGGGACCCGACAAACCGTCACAGTTCCCAGTAACATCTCCTCCTTCTGAGAAAATCTCACTTCAATGAGTAAACAATAAATAACATGATTATTTTCAACAAAAATGGGTCCATGAAGTTTACCTGCAGTGGCACTACAATAAAATTTCTTTCTCTTGACATTTGGTAAAAAGCCCTGAGATGGTGTATGGAGACTCGCACCTTCTACGAGTTCGTTGGAAGCATGAACATTGCATCAATGTCTAGGGGAATTGCTGATCTGGAGTGAAAGAGTAAAATTGTCTTTGAAGCAGCGAACCTCCTTTGAATTTTCAAGCAATCACCCCTCTCAAGTGTCTGCCACTTGCACATACTGTTGTCTTCTGTGGTTTTCAACCTATCGTTCATGAATTTACCATGCACTCCTTTCTTCAACGGGGCCCTTTAATCCCTCACCAAACACTGTACCAGAGCAGTAAATTCAGCTGTCGTCCCATGAAATGCGCTCAGTGACAAAAACTACAATGTTTAGGTGTAGCACGGTCCAATGTGGGGGTAGGGATCAGAGACTGGGGCAAGTCCATCATCCCATGACATCTATCACCCTTTTGCGTGAACAGTCAGAAGTAGTTTCCTCACTCTATCTCAAAAGCGAGTCAGAAATTTAGAATGTAGTTATTTGTCCACCTTGTCAGAACATCTGTAAGACACTTGTTGAACGTCAGAGTCACCCTGGTCAGGATGACGGCCTCAGTGCTTCTTGAAGACCGATCACGCCACCGGGTGACGGAGATGGCTTCAAGATTGAATCAACTTCTGCTCCAAGCACCAGCAAGGACAGGATATCCGCTGCACCTCTGTGGAGATAGGAGTTCCATGACTCATGCCACGTCAATGTCACATACATGGCCAGTGGGGGCCTTGGCCAAGTGGCAGTCATCATATTTGGACATTGGATGTACCAGTAGTCTATAGTATGTACCTTCAGCAAAGACTGTTGTGACACGAATACCATACATGTACGCATTGAGGACATACGAGGCTGTGCCTCGTCCCTTTCGTACAAACAGATGTGCCAAAAATCCACTGTTGGTAGGGTACCTCCAACCTACAACACCGACGTAACAGCTTCTCTGGGGATGCTCCGCCGGTCATGTCTCACTGTCGTCTGAACCGGTGTGGTATGGATTCATTCAGACATACGCACGTTGAGAGACCAAGGCAACCCAGCGTTGCTCTTTCAAGCAGGTGTGGCAACAGAGCCTTTTGCCATGTCGATGAAATGCAGTTTTTTGTTAATACTTAAACATATTTTTTGTTTGAAAACCTAAATGTCCTATCCCAAATCAATTGTTGGCATCTGATTTATTAAGGCCTCCGATCATCTGATCCACGTTCCTGCCCGGCTGTCGTGGCTGACCGCAGACTTAACACTGCACCGCTTCTTCACGATCATGTTGATATAAGCTCTCATAATCTTTATGATTTCTCCCACCTGAAAAAGAAGAAAATCACAAAGAGTTAGCATCTTTCTTCATTGGAGAACATTATCTTTCTGTCCTGCTTCACTGCAGCATCTCTGAGGGGTTTGCATGCCAAGGTAGCAAGGCTGAGAACATCCCAGCCTCCATAGCGCCGGGGATGAAGGAGCAGAGCAACAACTGTCCTACAGTGACCACTAGGGGACAGCAGGAATTCCAGACTGTATGTGGCACTGCAGCAGCGCCACCTAAAGACAAGAGGGAGTATGGCACATGCAAATCGTTGCAGCAGCGACACCTAGGTGAATGTCAGAGTATGGCAATGGTTTAGGTGCTAAACTGAGAATGCAGATGGCTAACGATTACACTACATAAACAATATGGTATTGACACACACATCAAGTCACATAACCAATAAACAGTACTGTATAAATGACATCACCAGCAGACCACACTAATGGCAGACCGGCAACACAGAGGTCTGTGGTTTCCAGGTGGTCAACTAAAGCCTACACTGACCAAAGACCTAATTGGTGAAAAGTCAATTAGGCTTAAAACAAACTGGTAAAAAAGCTGCCCATGATCTGGGATGGAATCCCGGACCAGGAAGTAAAGTAAACAGGGTAAAAATGCACGAAAGCCTAATTTATAATTAAAATAGAAATTAAAGCTAGTGGAGGAGTTTAGAGAAGTTGCTTCAAAAATAAGAATTATAAGGGTTGATAAAAAATGCAGTTATGGCATGGGAAGTGCAATGAAAGAAGGGAGCTAAGTAACTGAAGGGAAGATAGGGGGCTAAGGGAGCGAAGGAGGTGTAGGGAAGGGATGGATCTAAGAAAGGGAAGGAGCTAAGGGAGTGCAGAGAAGGAAGCGAGCTAAAGAAGTGGGGGAAGTGAGGGAGTTAATGAAATATAGGGAAGGGAGGGAGCTAAGAAACGGAGGGAAATTATATAGGAGAGTGTTGGAAGTGAGGGAGCTAAGAAAGGGAAAGAACTAAGGGGTACAGTACAGAAAGGGAAGGATCTAAGGGGGGACCGTAATAGTATGCTGCACCTACTATACCGCACACATATGTCACTGAACGTGATGGTATGCCGCACATGCTGTACCGCACACATGTCACTGACCGTGATGGTATGCCGCACATGCTGTACCGCACACATATGTCACAGACCGTGATGATATTCCGCACATGCTGTACTGCACCGTATGTCACTGACCGTGATGGTATGCCGCACACGCTGAACCGCACAGACATGTCACTGACCGTGATGGTATGCCGCACATGCTGTACTACACACATGTCACAGACCGTGATGGTATGCCGCACATGCTGTACCACACACATATGTCACAGACCGTGATGGTATGCCGCACATTCTGTACCACACACACGTCACTGAACGTGATAGTATGCCGCACATTCTGTACCGCACACACGTCACTGACCGCGATGGTATGCCGCACATGCTGTACCGCACACATATGTCACTGACCGTGATGGTATACCGCACATGCTGTACCGCACACACGTCACAGACCGTGATGGTATGCCGCACATGCTGTACCGCACACACGTCACTGACCGTGATGGTATGCCGCACATGCTGTACCGCACACATGTCACGGACCGTGATGGTATGCCGCACATGCTGTATTGCAAGCCCATGTCACTGACCGTGACGGTACATTGCACCGGCTGTACAAGGGGTTTCAGAGGTGGTGATGGGACTCTTTATTGTACGTCGGACCTATACAGATGGCGGCAGTCCTGACCTCTTCTAAAATGGAATGTTGAAGCGTAATTTAGACACCAGTCAATGGGTTTGGTTGGCTATTCATCCAACCGAGAGTAGATTTCCTTTTTCCTCACTTTGTGGTGTTACTTGTGTGCGCCTGGGTTCCCTTGGACTATCTTGGACCCTTTAGCCTCCTACAATCAATCGGGTCCCAATTATCATACTATCCTAAAGAGAGCCCCGCATTCCCAACGAGTACGAAACGTTGTCAACATCATAGCACACTAATTGTTGTAAACTAGAAGGAATTGCCATTATATCATGCGTGTGCATTAGATGGTTGTTTAATGTGTTTTCTCTACTCTGGGACACTGAGCTCCCTATTGTATATGTTCTGCTTCTTCATTATATATGTGTGTAATGGCTGATTTTATATATATTTACTTTGCGTAGTGCCATTTTTTAGGGATTGCACATACCATTGAGAAATTACAAAGTCAGAAAACAAATCACAGGGCGATGTGGTTAGTTTCTACTTCGATGTTGCTTTCTTTCTTCTTTATATCGAATGACTCCTCTGAATATAACTAGGTCCACTTACGAAAGTATGTGCTTAATAAACACAGGTGAAGCATTGTTTATACTTCGAACCGCAGGCAACACGCGTCATGCTCTGTCGAGTCACCCCTTATCAATGAAGAGCACGTGAACTATGTTCAGGAAGATCCCTCAAAGTCATAAGTGTTGTGTCTGGAGACAACTACCATGTTTCGTTGGTCATCCTCCACTCATGGTACACAGACCATCTACTCACGCTGGGATCCTGCACGTCTGACCTAGAACACCTCAGAGGAGGGGGACATGGTAAGAAGAGAGAATTTGGGGTGCAGGAAAACATGGAGTTAGTCTTGCACCACTGCAGGAACTTGTGCAAAATAACTTTTTATCACAGGGTAAACAAGCACAAACATAAGTTTTTACAGAGACATTAAACACTATCTGACATCTTTGGAAGATGAAAATGTATTTTTGAGATTTCTGTTTCATGAAAGGATTCTGTAGAAGACTTTCAATATAGTTGATTTATATTCTGAAATCTCTCCTACAACCGCTTTATATCTTAAGATTCTGTTTTAAATGCAGGGCTGGTGCCACATGTTGCCTGAGAACATGTCTCAGGCATATGTAACGCTCCATACAGGCATTGACCTCGTATGGTCTTCGCAACAAAGTCACATTTCAAATCCAAACATAACCCAGCGAATGAAATAAAAGGAAACGTTTCAATTGAGGACAAACGTCATACATCAAGTCCTACATCGACCAAACCTGTGCGAGCTGGAAATAAGTAGGAGCAGAGAAGTGAATACAGAAGTTTTTTGTCTGTAGGATGAACATCATGGCTTTAAACAAAAATGAACAGGCAGCCTCACAGGTGACCGGAAGCGCTCTACAGATCTACTAGTTGATTGATCGAGCCTGCCTTGCATCGATGGGGCTTTTTATGTAGACGACTGTTTGCCAAAGGATACGTCTTTTTCTCCTTCTGAGAGGTGCTGAGAATCTTTAATCAATAAAATTGATAAAAGGCGGCTGATAAAATTCCGCCACCATCTTGAAGCGGTCTCTTCCCCCACACATGAAACCTGCCTAGGGCTGTCTCAGAGTATCTGCCAAATGTATATTCTTATACCATGTCTCTACTCTAGCTCCTATCTTGTGATCATACCACACATCATTGTTTCCTAGTGCAAAGTTAAGGTGTCTTGGACTGAGTATCTCTGCAGCCATCTCAAGAGCATGAGACCGTCCCATGCACAAGGCTGAATGAAACCAACCCCTGTCCTGAGGCCTTTCTAGGGAGTCTTTGTATGAGACTCTTGGGGACATCAACAGAATCTACGCCCATCCAGTGTGCGTACTAAAACCACCATGTCCGGACACGTACCTGGGGAGTCTCAAAGTACATCTCCCTTTCCTCCACCGTGATCTTGAAGGTGTTGGGTTGAGGTGCCCCAAAGAAGACAATGTGCTCATACTGGAAGGTTTCCAATGGCTTTGGGTCTCCTCGTTTGTAGACAGACACGTGTTCTGCACTGACCACCAGCCACAGGTCATTGGGAAATCCACCCTCTTTATACTGAAATACATATGAAAAAAACAGGCATGATGAGAGAAGGATGGTAAGCAGTCCACATCTGCTGGTGGGGCTAGACACAGCTAGACCAGGTCTTATTTACCTGTTGTGTAAGGTGTGAACATTTAGAGAACCAAACACTGTTTTCAGATAGAAGCACGAGTGCTCACAAATGGGGACTAACAATGCAATCTATCCACCAGCCACATACATTCTTGCACATTTTACACCTCATTCACTCAATAACGCCTTTAATAAGAACAGAAATAAGACAGTGGCATAGTTGTACTGATGTCTCCTCATCCACGGAATCCTTACCTCAACATCAAAGAGCGTGGATCCGTACCCCGGCCATTCCTTCACTATGGTCATGTATTTGACCATAGCCTGGTGCTGGGACATGCCTTGGAGCCGCTTCCATTTCTCCACCACGCTGACGCGTGCAGCGGCCAGCTCCTCCTTCACCCACATCTCCAGCATCTGCTCTTCTTCCACCCGCTGCTTCTTCATGGAGCCCGCCTTGAAGCCGCGCTTCAGCGTCCCCTCCAGGAAGCTGGTCCTTCTCCTCTCTAGGGTGTGACCGGAGGACAGTGTGCTGCTGCTCTTGGTGGACTGCAGTATCTTGGCCTTCAGACGTGTTACGGGGTAGACGTTCTCGAGGCTCCAGGAGACCTTGTTGTAGTCGCAGTGCAGGTACTGGAGCCGCAGGGCCGCTAGGTGCTGCAACGTCTCCTCCGGAGCGGGAAAGTGTCCACTGATGAGACTTTCATGGGCCTAAAAGAAGTCAGGAAGGACATTCAGTAACGTACATTGTTCACTAGGAGTCGGAGGACAGATTTAGACTAAACCTTGGCGTAAGCAAGATCTGGGATGATATGTAAAATTATATTCTAAAAACATACTGAATCTAAAATACACTCTCTACTAGTGAAACATGAATGGGCAAGGCTTGGAATAAAAACAGTAAATTGACCTAGTCCTTCAAGCAGTAAGAAGTCGGTTTTAGCAGAATTGAGGAGTTTACATTTTTGTTTTCTTCCGTATTGTTAATATGTGCAGTCTATATTCCTGTGTGTGTATTTTTGTAGCATACATATGTTCGGTCTGTCCTTTCACCTGTCACTGTAATGGCCTGGAACAGCATTGCATTATAAGTTACTGAGCAGCTATTGGCTGGTAGCAGGAGGTGGAAAGTGGGGGATGCCAGCACAAGGGTCGTCTTATGGAATTCCTCTGAGATTTCCACTACCTCCTTTCACAGTTTTGCGAGACATTTCTGCTGGGCATGTAAACGGTCTAAAGATTCAATTGTCCCAGTAAAGCAGGGGTTATTTAATTGTGATATGGGGATAGGTATAGGTGATGTGTTCAGGATTTGCAAGACATTGCTATGACCTTCAAGGAGTGGAATGTTGAGTTTTCTTTGTGGAGGGAAAGGGGTTTTTAGGGAGAGGGTCCATGCTGCGAGACTTGTTAGGGGCATGAGTCTGACTGGAGGATACTGTGACATGAAGAGGAGAGGATTTGTGAACCTTGGGAGCACCTGGGCATAGGTACATCTGTCCAGATCCTGGATGGGTGACCGCAAGGTTGATGGTGGTTGGGGTTCGCAAACCCATAACAGTGGGTTGCTTTAGGGGAAACAGAAGAATACTTCAAAGTGCATAGCGATGCTTTTTCGAAACACACTGCTCCTCGTAGTACAGCCCTAATCCTTGTCCAAGGACCCCAGCTTGATGTTACACTTTTCCACCCAAAACATCTTGAAAGCGGCTCAGTAATATTGTGGTGGGATTTCGAGGTTTCATGGGGCGGCCTGTGGTCTCAGAGAAACAGGATATGTGCCAGCTGGGAGATTCCCTATGGGGCACCCACAGGTAAGGTAGGTCTTACAACTATGCACGACCCTGTGTCAGTGTGAAGTGTCCACCGAAATGGTCAGTGTGTATGCAGCGTGTACCTGCCTCAGTGCGTCGCATGGCCTAGTCAGCAGAGGTGCTTCAGCTGGTTGCGGTCTAGAGGGGGGGGACTGGCGCTGGTTACACCTTCCATCCTTCCGGGTGAACACAGTGGAATGGGAGCTCATGCGGTGTGGATTGTGTGTGTGTGTGAGACTAGTGCTTATGTCTGTGTCTTTTGGTGGGCAGCGCTGTCTTGGGTAGCAGAGCGATGTCTCAGTGTTAGTGTGTCTGAGTCAAAGTGTCACAGTGAATCATCACCAGTGATTTGTCCGCGCCCTCATCCTGGTATGACACTGTCCTATCCCAGCGCTTCATCGCTCTCTATGTCCCAGTATCCTTACTTCACTGTTCCACTGACGAGGTGACCGGTTCCTTGTGGCTTGCGTGCGGCCTCATGCTAGCACGATTCTCTCCACGCTCTACTCATGCTGTCTGTCCTCGTGTTAGTGTGCGCCTCCCCATCCCTGTCCCTGCCCTGGGGCTAGTCTCAGTCTGTGCCTGTCTCAGGGCCAGTGTGCACATGCCTAAACTAACTTTTGAGAATGTGCCAGTGTCAGGACCCATGTTGCTTCAGACTATTTTTGTGAATGTTTACTATGGGAAAATTCCCCCAAAACTCTTATAAATTGCGACGCATTAGGTTTATTGGCAGTTATAAGGGGTTGGCGAGCAGTCTGTACTAAAACTAAAGAACAGCAGTGCTCTTCTGAAATGGATGTATTTCTTCTCTGTGAGGTAAATATTTCTAGTTGCCTCTTTTGTTGTGTGAAGGTAGGTGACAAGGAGATGCCAAAGTCTCTTCTGGCCAGAGTGGAGGCTCCGGGGTATGTGTGGCTCCTGGATACACTGTGGTGGCTGGAGTCGAGGCACTGGAGTATGTGTGGCTCCTGGACGCACTGTGGTGGCTGGAGTGGAGGCTCCGGGGTATTTGTGGCTCCTGGATACACTGTGGTGGCTGGAGTGGAGGCTCTGGGGTATGTGTGGCTCCTGGATACACTGTGGTGGCTGGAGTGGAGGCTCCGGGGTATGTGTGGCTCTGGGATACATTGTGGTGGCTGGAGTGGAGGCACTGGAGTATGTGTGGCTCCTGGATACACTGTGGTGGCTGGAGTGGAGGCACTGGAGTATGTGTGGCTCCTGGATACACTGTGGTGGCTGGAGTGAAGGCACTGGAGTATGTGTGGCTCCCATGTACACTGTGGTGGCTAGAGTGGAGGCTCCGGGGTATGTGTGGCTCCCAGAAACACTGTGGTGGCTGGAGTGCAGGCACTGGGGTATGTGGGGCTCCCGGATACACCGTCATGGCTGGAGGGAGGCCCCATGGTATCTGTGAATCCTGGATACACTGTGGTGGCTAGAGTGGAGGATCTCGTGTATGTATGGCTAACGGATACACTGTGATGGCTGGAGTGGAGGCTCTAGAGTATGTGTAGCTCGTGGATACACCGTGATGGCTGAAGTGGAGGCTCTGAGGTATGTGTGGCTCCCGGATAATCCTTGATGGCTGGTGTGGAGGCTCTGGGGTATTTGTGGCTCCTGTAGACATGGTGGTGGCTAGAGTGGAGGCTCCAGGGTATGTGTGGCTCCTGGATACATTGTGGTGGGTGGAGTGGAGGCTCCGGGGTATGTGTGGCTCCTAGATACACTGTGGTGGCTAGAGTGGAGGTTCCGGTATATGTGTTGCTCCCAGATACACTTTGGCGGCTATAGTGGAGGCTCTGGGTTATGTGTGGCTCCCACATACTCTGTGGTGGCTGGAGCGGTGGTTCTGGGGTATGTGTGGCTTCTGGATACACTGTGGTGGCTAGAGTGGAGGCTCCAGGGTATGTGTTGTTCCCGGATACACCGTGATGGCTGGAGTGTAGGCTCAAGGGTATGTATGGCTCCCAGATACACTGTGGTGGCTAGAGTGGAGGCCCCGGCATATGTGTGGCTCCCAGATACACGGTTATGGCTGGAGTTGAGGCTCCAGGGTGTAAGAAAGTGCCATCTTTCTTGCATGGTATGCCCCCAATTTTTGCTAAACTGCTGAATGTACTTCGATTGAGTGTACCCTGGGTTCCTGTCAATCAGGTGCCCAGGGCCTATGTTCCTTCCTTAAACCACACAAACTCCAAATTGGCAAACCCTAGCCACATGTCAGCCCCTAGTAAATGGTACCCTAAGTACCCAGGGCCTTGTGGCCAGGGAAGGCCTCTAAGGGCTGCAGCACTCATTGTGCCACCCTCAGAGGCCCTGTACCCTTACACACACACTGCCCTTGCAGGCTGAGTGTCTGGGTGCAGGACAAAACAAAGAGTCGACATGGCACACATCACTGTGTACCATGCCCATCACCTACACTGCCAAGGCATTTGTCAGCCACCCCTCTAGCTGGGTGCATTACGCCTATGGTGTGGGCACAGGAGCAGGAGCCCTGTGCCCCTACAGTACCCGGGTCCATTCCTGGGCACTGTAAGTGCAGTGCTGTCATTTAAGAGTGCATGGTGCTGAGAGCTTGTCAAATACGAGCTCCACAGCACCATATTGGCAACACTGAAGCCTGGGAAGTTTGGCATCAAACTTCTCAGCACATTGAACCCACACTGATGCCAGTGTAGGATTTAATGTACTAAGCACCCCAGAGGGCATCTTAGAGATGCCCCCTTACAGCTAACTTACAATCCACGTCTGCTCTGAGGCTGCCCAGGCTGCCACACAGCAGACACGTTGCTGGACCCCTGGGTGGGAGAGCCCCTGCTCTCCCGGGCCTGCAACAATGCACATCCTGGGCGAGGTGAGAAATCTCCTCCCCCAGGATGAGCAAAGGGAAGCTTCAAAGGCAGGCCGCCATTTGGAGTTTCCCCAGGCCACTGCAACCCCCCACTCTGGCGGGAAGCTTGGCCGGAAACCCCATACGAGGACAGGGGATGTGCCAGCCTGCCCACCCCCACCCCTCAGGTGGGGGAGGCGAGGTGAAGCACATCTCCGGACTCTCGCCATCTTGAAGTTGGGAGGCCCTACCCTATCAGGATTAGGCTACTGCCCCCCTCCCACAGGAGAGAGGCAGGATAGGGGGTGTACCCACCCCAGGACAGGGACCCATTGGTCCCTGGCCTTCACCTACCTGTAACGCCCCTAAATCTAGTATTTAGGGGCCCCCTGAACCTTCCTTCCTTAGATTCCAGATAGAAAACTACAAGAAGAGCAAGAAGAACAAGGACCTGCCCTGCAGCTGCTAAAAAGAGAAGAAGACACCAACTGCTTTGGCCCCAGCCCTACCGGCCTGTCGACTCTCGAACCTGCACCAGCGCGGCATCTCTCGTGGCCAGCAACCTCACCAACCCCGGAGGACCTGGCTACCTTTTAGCTCTAAGCCCCTGGGACTCCCACGAGTAGAGGCTCTACTCAAGAAACCTATTTGCTATCCCTGGCACCAGCCCGGGCCCGCGGACCTAACCCACTCTGCACCAGCCAAGCCTGGCCAGTGCCGGAGTGGACAAAGACCCTGAGGACGACCCCACGGCGACTGTGACCCAGAGTCCGGCACCCAAGGACCCCCCTCGACATCCCGGAAGAAGCCTGCAGCCTCAGAACCAAGTGCCACCCCAGCCGCGATCAACCAGAGGGTAAGATTCCCGACGTCAAAAGGCACACCTGCACCCGGCGCCCTGCGACCCCCTGTGCCCAATCCCGGGGTACCCACCTAACCTACAACTACCCAACTTACCTCTCGAAGTGGTGGTGGCACCTGAAACATCCTCGTCCCTGAGCCTGCAGCCTTTTTCCAAACCGGAACATTCCCATTGATTTCCATTGAGCGCCCGAAGGCTCAAAAGCACCCTGCACCCAGCCGCCTGAGTGGCCCTGGCAGTGCCCTCTCTACACTAACCTACTTCCCCACTTGCCCTGTGTAAGTGACCAGGAGCCCAGCTCCCACAGCCGCGTGGCTTGCCAGACAGCAGCCACCAACCAAGGCCCCCCTATCCCTCATAGGATAACATTGGGCCTAACTCTCTCTGCACCCGGCCGTTCTGAAACCGCTGAGGGTGAACCAACTGTACCTACCTGACACTGGGGGACCCCTGAGTCCATGCCCGGAATTTCAACTCTGCCAGTCGAGTACTTACCCTTAAACCGCTAACTTCATTTTCCTCTTAGGGTAACATTGACTGGCTTTTTCTTCAAAAATCTTCTAAGTGTGAACTTTTCAAAACTGCAAAAATTCACCAAAAATCAGCCAAGTGACAAAAACGAATTTACTCACCTGCTCCCAGGTGAGCTCCCAGTGCTGGATCTTGGTGCCCAGCCCTGACCCTGAAAAGTGTTCACAACTATACTTACCTCTAACTCATTTTTCTCCCATAGGAAACCATTGTCTGCTTTTCTGTGAAATTTCTTCTAAGTGTCTATTTTTGCAAATTTGAAATATTCTTTTAAAATCGTACCATTTCTGCAAACGATATTACTTACCTGCTTTTGATAAGGACCCCAGTCCTGGGTCTAGGCACCCAGTCCTGGATTACTAAAGTAACGATAAAGTACTCTACCTGCAATGTGAATTTCTTGCCATAGAGATCCATTGAATGTTTTCTTTGAAATATTTTCTAAGTGCTAACTTTTGAAATAGCTAAATATTATTTAAAAATCATTACAGTTATTAAGTCGAATTTCATCACTTGATTCTGAATACTGACCCAAGGCTGGTTCTAGGAGCCAGACCTGGAATTCCAAAAGTAATCTGAAAAGTAATTTATTACAAATAACCTGAATTTACCATTGAGCTCAATGCATTGTTATGTTTAGGAAATAGGATTGTTTATTGCAACCAACTGTGACTGTTTACACAAATTTATTGCTTAAGACAAAAGTATTTATATTCAACCTCTCATTCTGAGAAAGTATATTTTTACCCCCTTTGTGGTTCTAAAAATAAAACAAGCATATATTTTATATATACAAACCATTGGCCTGGAGTTCAGTTATTGAGTGTGTGAAACCATTTGCTGACTGAGTGTGTACAATAAATGCTTTACACTGTCCTCTGGTACTGCCTTACTGCTCGACCAAGCTACCACTTTTGAGAGTAAGGTCATACCTAACTTTGACCTCTATCAGCCTCCGGGGGACTGTGGACTCTGTACACCCTGTACCTATTAGGGAACAGTATATACAGAGCCACTTTCTCACACAGGGTATGTGTGGCTCCCGGATACACTATGATGGCTAGAGTGGAGGCATTGGAGTATGTGTGGCTCCTGGATACACTGTGGTGGCTGGACTGGAGGCTCCAGGGTATGTGTGGTTCCCGGATACACCATGATGGCTGGAATGGAGGCTCAGGTATGTGTGGTTCCTGGATACACCATGCTGGCTGGAGTGGAGGCTCTAGGGTATCTGTGGTTTCTAGATACACTGTGGTGGTTAGAGTGGAGGCTCTGGGTTATGTGTGGCTCCTGGATACACTGTGATGGCTGGTGTGGAGGCTCTGGGGTAGGTGGGACTCCTGGATACACCGTGGTGGCTGGAGTGGAGGCTCTGGTGTATGTGTGGCTCCCAGATACACTGTGGTAGCTGTAGTGGAGGCACCAGGGTATGTGTGGCTCTCCGATACACTGTGGTGGCTGGAGTGGAGGCTCCGGGGTATGTGTGGCTCCCATATACACTGTGGTGGCTAGAGTGGAGGCTCCGGTGTATGTGTGGCTCCCAGAAACACTGTGGTTGCTGGAGTGTAGGCACTGGGGTATGTGGGGCCCCCCGATACACCGTCATGGCTGGAGGGAGGCTCCAGGGTATCTGTGACTCCTGGATAAACTGTGGTGGCTAGAGTGGAGGATCTCGGGTATGTGTGGCTCCCAGATACACTGTGATGGCTGGAGTGGAGGCTCTAGAGTATGTGTGGCTCATGGATACACCACGATGGCTGAAGTGGAGGCACTGGGGTATGTGGGGCTCCCCGATACACCGTCATGGCTGGAGGGAGGCTCCAGGGTATCTGTGTCTCCTGGATACACTGTGGTGGCTAGAGTGGAGGATCTCGGGTACGTGTGGCTCCCAAATACACTGTGATGGCTAGAGTGGAGGTTCCGGCATACGTGTGACTCCCAGATACACCGTGATGGCTGGAGTGGAGGCGCTGGAGTATGTGTGGCTCCCAGATACACTGTGGTGGTTGGAGTGGAGGCTGTAGGGTATGTGTGGCTGCCAGATGGCTGGAGTGGAGGCTGTAGGGTATGTGTGGCTGCCAGATACCCTACAGCCTCCACTCCAGCCACCACAGAGTATCTGGGAGCCACACATAACTCAGAGCCTCCACTGTAGCCGTCACAGTGTATCTGGGAGCAACACATACACTGTGGTGGCTAGAGTGGAGGTTCCGGTGTATCTGGGAGCCACACATACCCTACAGCCTCCACCCCAGCCACCACAGTGTATGTGTGGCTCCCAGATACACCGGAACCTCCACTCTAGCCACCACAGTGTATGTGTTGCTCCCAGATACACTGTGACGGCTACAGTGGAGGCTCTGGGTTATGTGTGGCTCCCAGATACTCTGTGGTGGCTGGAGTGGAGGCTCTGGGTTATGTGTGGCTCCCAGATACTCTGTGATGGCTGGAGTTGAGGCTCCATGGTATGTGTGGCTCCTGGATACACCGTGATGGCTGAAGTGGTGGCTCTGGGGTATGTGTGGCTCCTGGATACACTGTGGTGGCTGGTGTGGAGGCTCGGGGTATGTGTGGCTCCCGGATACACCGCTGTGGCTAGAGTGGAGGCTTCAGGATATCTGTGGCACCTGGATACACCAAGGTGGCTAGAGTGGAGACTCTAGGGTATTTGTGGCTCCCAGGTACACTGTGGTGGCTGGAGTGGAGGCTATGGTGTATGTGTGGCTCCCGGATACACTGTGATGGCTCAAGTGGAGGCTTCAGGGTATGTGTGGCTCCCGGATACACTGTGGTGGTTGGAGGGAGGCTCCGGTTTATGTGTGGCTCCTGGATACACTGCTGTGGCTGGAGTGGAGGCTCCAGGGTATGTGTGACTCCTGGATACACTGTGGTGGCTGGAGTGGAGGCACTGGAGTATGTGTGACTCCAGGATACACTGTGGTGGATGTAGTGGAGGCACCAGGGTATGTGTGGCTCCCAGATACACCGTGATGGCTGGAGGTGAGGCTCTGGGGTATGTGTGGCTCCCGGATACACTGTAGTGGGGTAAATACACAAATAGTGACTTCATAGATGACGGAGGAGGTGCAGACATGTCTGTTTTGAGTTTGCATTGTGGATGAGAAATAGGGTTGTATTTAAATGGCATGGTCTCTACTACATGCTTTATGTATATTTACTTGGGCACCACGGCTGTGCTTCTAATTTCTGCCATCTGATATTCTGTGTCTGCTTTGATGTGCCCTCCCATCTGCACACTGTAGTACTTGGAGTGGTGTACGTACCACTCTCTTGTGCTATGTTCAGGTTTATTACCTATTGACGTCTGTGAAATGCACCGGCGTCACTGGGGCCCGTCCACGTCACAGAAACTTACAGATACATTAATGTAAAGATTTCTAGGTGTCGTCTTTATTCTGCACTTACCCACAGCACCTAGACACCTGGTCACTGAGTAAAGGGAGGAAGAAGTGCAGGAGTTCAGACTGGGGGAGTGTGGGGGTGGGGGTCTGTCTCACCAGGTAAGAGTGACAAGGATGAGGGGATTATTTAACAGTAATCTTTAAACCTCTGACCCTTCTTTCCTCATTTCATTACTTACTAAAATGACTACAGGAGCCAAAGGCTTCCTGTTCCAATGCGGGGGTGGGGGGCTTTTATTTCTGAATGTAATCCTGGGCACAGTCTGGGAACTTGGATTCGAGGACTAAAGCTCTAGATCTTTCCAACTTTTAACACATTAGAGCCACCCCAACACTTGACTGTAATGCTACTATCTCAAGATCGAATGAATGAATTATAGCAAACCAAGCAAAGGCGCGTCCATGAGTAAAGTTCTAGTTTCACGCAAACTTTTTAAGTCCGTTCAGGGTTCATTCAGCAGCAGACAACAAGGATCCCTGTGGGGTTTAAAACGGGAAACGCTGCTGTTTTAATCACCCCATTAAGTGTTCGTCCTCTTGACGGATTTGTAGCAAACTCAAACTTTAAGAGTAGGCTGAGCATCAGAAGGGCCTGCCAGGGTTCTGCAGATCTGTGGCTCACGCCATCTTTAGTTGAAAAGAAATTATTTTGTGACCTCCCACTTAACTTGGTCTTTCCCTGGTCAGGAAAGCATGAACCCTGAGACCCCTGCACTGCGCTCGCTGTGACGACAGGCGGGCAACTGTAATGCAGATTCATTAAGGGGCACCGACGCTATTAGAGCATGAACATGTTTTCGCGCCCACAAAATGGATGTGCACATAAGACTTAACATGCCAAATGTATGTCGGATCTTATGTCCATCTGTCCAATGCTCAAGTTACAGTCAAATCAAAAATACACCTTTTCAACTGCCATGCAATCTTAGAAACATAACCACTTAATTCCAAAACTTGAACACTTTTAAATGCGAACTTCTCCAAGACTATTGACAGGATTTGTACCAAACCAAGCACAGGCATTTCCTCGAGTGAAGTCCTATTTACAGGCCACGTTTGGAGAAAGTCAGTTCAACCATTGCTTTCTGCACTGAGGAGCAACAAATCTAATCACAGTTCAAATCTGATACTTCCCTTTTGGGACCCCACTCTTTTGTTGGGCCTTTTTAGCAGGTCTGCATGAAACTTGCTATGAGGAACCCACAATGGATGTACTTATTATTTTTGAAAGGTTATATGCCGATTTGTTTAATGGTGCAGAAGTTAAGAAAACAAAAAACTGCTTTTCAAGTGAAGTCCTGATCGAACCATAACTACACATACAGTGTCCCAGACATCCATCTGTCTTAGGAGTTAGTCCCCCATGTCCAAGATGCTTCTGCTACAATAAATAAAGTTGTCTCTCAAGTGCTCTGCTACAAGGTACTCGACTAGAAAGCCTAGGCAAGCCCTACAGAGCAACTCACTTCTCCTCGGAGCAACAACTCCCAGACTGGTTCGTCCCAAAGCTTGGAACAGGATTATGCAATGCACAGCCCCCGCAACCTAGGGCCGGATTATGATCTTGGAAGACAGGGTTACTCCACCACAAACGGGACGGATATCCCGCCTGACAAATTACAATTCCATCATATCCTATGGTACTTGTAGTACGGTGGACGGGCTATCCGTCACGTTTGTGATGTAGTATTCCATCCACCAAGATCATACTCAATCCTTCAGTGTTCCAAGCAGGGTCAGATGAGGAGGGCCTTGGAGTAAAAGTTTTACAACCATGTGGCCAGTCAGGCCAGCAGGTGTGGGTTTTCATGGTGGAGAGGACAGACATTCAGTACGCAGTTCACCAGACGGAGAGGAACGTGTCAAGAGAAGGAGAGTAAGAAGAGCGGTTACATGCAACCACCAAGCCCTAGAAACAGGTGGGATGGGATGACTTGCGGTCAAGCTGTGGGGGCAACACTGAGGTTGTAAGAAAAGTGCCATGAGTCCTGGTTGGGGCCTTGTAGTAGAGATCACAGAACATGCCGTGAAGCTCAGTTGATAAGCTGCAGATCTGAGGTCTGGTGGAAAACTGGGCTGTGAGGTCCGGTTAATGCAATGGAGTCACAAGGTCTGTTAAGACGTGGGTCTGTGAGATTTAGAAGATAAGCAGTGTTTCGGACGGTAATTTGATACCCTGGACCATGAGGTCTGATTAAAAGGAGAGACTGAGTTGAGGTGCTGTGAAGTCTGGTTAATAAGACTGGCTGTAGGGTGCAGCTAATAAGTTGTAATGTGCAGATCACTGGATAAGTTGCCCCTCTAACATTTGATTAGGAAGTTACACTGTGATTCTAGTCAATGCATTGGGCTGTGGGGTGCAGTTAGTAGGAGATGTTATAAAGGGGAGATGGGAAGAGGCTGTGGTTGCACCAAGTTGTGCAGATTTGTTTATGGGTGGAAGCAGAGACCAGAATGTCCTATAAATGTACTCATTCCTTAGTTTACGTAGTTTCACAATGTGACACATAGACAGAGACTATCTTGGAATCCTGGTCACTCTCAATAAAATCATGATTTGTTATTGGAAGTAAGCCCCTTCATGGTCCTGGCACCTTTCACCCCAAGGATCCATTTTTGAAGGGCCCGGTAGCCTTGTCGCTCACATCAAGAACAGCAAGAGCAGACTGACACTACAGAACAAACATCAGCAATGAGCGCACCCACCTGCTCAAACATGAAGGCAAACTCCACCCCTTCCTTCGGAACATTCTCGATGTCCAGGAAGCAATAGAGCTTAAAGTAAAGCTTCCACTGCCCCTCCTCCTCCCCCTCCTCAGTGCCGGCGAACCTGTAGAGCAGGGGAAGAGAATCAGAGTTAGTAAACAATAGGAAGGGTAGAATGATTGTAGACAGCCCCAAAGTCCTAGTAAGCAATGTAAGGGGATGTAGGGGAGGAGATAACAGCCCCACAGTCATAGTAACCAATGTGAGCGGAAGAAGAGGAACGGACCCTAGACCACCACCAGCAACAAATCTCGACGTGGAGCGGATGCTGCCTGCAACAGGGATGTAAGTTCCGGAGTGCCTCGGTGCCACGAGTGATTCCCGGAGCTGGACCCCCTCACATGACAGTTGTATCACAGCACACGGAGGACACAACGTTTTCTGTTTAGGACTGACAAGATTCCATGGCGGTCCCAGAAACAGAGTTTGATGGCAGGAGTGACAAAGGGCCGCCCTCACCCAGGCAGATGCCACTCCTATCCAGAGTCGGCCTTTGCTACGATAGCAGCGTGGGCAGAGAGAAGGTTGGCGCCCTTGCTGATGGTAGTGAATTAAATGTAAATGTAAATGTAAATTGATACTTGTATAGCGCACTACTCACCCGCAAGGGTCTCAAGGCGCTTGTACGAATACCGCTGTGGAACCCATCCTAGCTTTCCCTGTGAGGCGTCCACTCCTGGGCACCCCCAAGGTGGAGGCCAGGCATCCTTAGCGTTGTGGGGGCCGTTGTGGAGATTAAGCAAGCTATTGCCCAGAGTTGCAGAGTGGGACTCCATGATTGGAATGGCACCGAGGCGAGAATTATCAGGTCCGTGGAATTTTTGAGCCCAAGACCCGCCGAGGCGGGGAATTGAACCCTAGTCCCGGGCTAGAACTCTGCATCAGGGTCTGCCGCTCTAATCATTGAGCCACACTTCTCCACATGAAGCAGCAGAGGGCCCTTTTGTGTTCTCTGGTCAGTACCTGGACGAGCAGGGACTGGCCCCTGGACACAAACATCCCCGGACCTCTCCCAGCTGACCTAAATCACCGATAGCTTAGGTGCCTCACGCAGGTGAATGGTTTTGCGGATATGTGTCAGCAGGGGTGAGACGGTGAAGGGAGGGCAAGGAAGGGGGTTAAAGGGGTGTTAAAAACATTGCCCGCGGTATAATAATGGAGGATGAAATCACTTTAAACTGGCAAATCAGACAGACATGAACAGGCAGGGACAAGGCTGGAGCAAGATGAGAAGGGCGCGGCGGGTGGCATAACCTAAATACACACAGTCACCTTGGGCTCAGCTCACCAATGCTAAAGGCTGGCCCTACTCCCATCAGAGCAAGGGCTGCCTACTATGACGAAGCATGCAGTGGCCTCGCCATCGGGGACACCACCTTCCTGCACTCTAAATGAGGTAACCATGCAGTGGAGGGAGGATGGCGTAGAGCTGATTTTTGGTGGTTGTTCTATCCCCGCCATCTCTGAGGCCTAAACTAATCAATGTGTCGAGAAGTTGTGAGGTGGCAAAGGGGATAAAAGGAAGAAAGATGGATCCAACTGTAGTGCAGGGGGAAAGATCAGAGGCGGAGAAAGAGGAGACAGACACACAAGACGGGAAAACAGACACAAACATCTGAGCTCAGCACACTGATGTGTAATCAATTGAAATAGAGTTTAGAGAGGAAATCAAGAAAAAAAAGGAGACACACAAGGTGAGGAGAAAAATTGTTAGGAGAAGACGGGAGAAAAGGACGGCAGGAGAGGTAAGTGGAGGTGGAAAGGAAAATAGGTGAGAAACAGAAGTAGAGAGGATGAGATCGGAGGACAACAGGGACTTGTAGATTAGAGAGAAACCAAAAAGGAAGCAAGACGATAGTCGGAGAAAATAAACTAAAGGCATGTAAAGGTGGCAAAGGTAGAGGTATGAAGAGTCAAGAGGAGATGAGGGGTGTAGAGAAATAATGTGTGGATAAGAGGAGAAGCCGAGGTAAGGAAATGTGAGGTGCAAAGAGATGAAGATCAGAACGCTGAGGAAGAAGGGAATGGAGAGAAGAATGGAGAGGACAGAGAGGAGAAGGGGAAGGTTTCATGAAAAGGAGATGATGTAATGAGGAGAGACCAGGAAAGAATGGGATGGGGAAGTAGAGTGAATGTGAGGAAAGTGGGGGACTAGAGGCAGGAAACAGGAGAGGGGAACAGATATTGGTAGAGGCGGTGAGGAGAGTAGTGAGGGTAGAGAAGCAGTGAGAGGAAGGAGCTAAAGGAGTAGATTGGGGATGTGAGGGGGAGAGAAGTGAGGGTTTGAGACGTATGTGGGGAGGTGGTAGTGGATGAGAGGTAAGTAGATTGAGAGAGAGACAGAGAACAGAAAAGGAGAGATCTGATAAGGTCAGAGAGCAATAATGTGAGGAAGAGAAACCATTGAAAGGGACCAGGACCGGAGGAAGATCCTTCTCCTACCTCGCTCCCAAAAGCAGGAACCCCTGCATCTCCACCACAGGCTTTCCTCGTCGCTAACCTAATTCAGGAAGGATCTCAAGACATTAGCCCTTCGACTGAACCTCAGCACCCAGTAGGACCTGCATTCCTCTCCCCCCAGAGCCTTCAAACCCTAGCGGGTGAGTAGCCGCGCATAACAAATACTATTGAGTGATTAAAGAACAGTTGTGATGAGGTCGAGAGATTGAAGTGCAATGAGGAGAAGGAAAGGCATGGAGAAGATGATAGCCGCAAGAAAGAACAACCCTTGGACCCTCGATGCCAAGGAGGGTGCACCCAACTGCTTCACGCACCTTTCAAACTTGGCCAGAATGTCGGCAACGATCACCCGGCTCTCGATGGCTTTGTCCACAAGCTTGTTTCGCTCAAATAGTGCAAACATATTTCGACTGTCCTCCATAGCGAGTCCACGGATCAGCTTCTCCACCACCTATGGAATAACAAAGTTCATCATCATGCCATCACCAGCAACAAAATCACCATCATCTTCAAGTAAAACAAAGTAGAAAAGGAACCCCAGAAAAATATAATAAAGCAGGAATAGAATAGATAATAAAGTAGTCTGGATGCAGCCACTGCTCGATGGAGATGCAAAGTCAGCACTCCCAAAAGAATTCAGGGCAACTCTTACTGGTCACACCCTAGATAGTGTCAGTTCACCTTACACCTGGACACGACTCTGCACAACAAAACACAACAAAATACCATATACAGCACAATAAATGAAGAGTTCGCTCCATCACCCTTCGTTGAGGGGATGATATCCCGAGAATTGACGAAGATTTGTGGCCTCTGATATGCGTTCCTTACATAAATAGAATAGTTCTTGGAGAAGTTTGAGGTTTGGGAATGGATGAAGTATTGTGGGATTTTAAAACAACAGAACATAGCAATATCCAGATAGTCCGTGTGTGGTTTATTACTCACAGTGGAAGTAAGGACTTGATGCAGGACATCCACAATGTGAGTGCACTGGCTCGAGCGATCACCCCCATGGAAAGTGATAAACAGACCACAGGGCATATTGTTCTTCGTAATAATATATAAACTATAATCAACCATGGGAGGTACAGAAGGAGAGAGCAGAGGAGATCGGGGACACTTTGTGGGACTGCCACAAGCAATTCAGTTCCAAAACAATAAGATGAACTACAGGTTATCTGTGATAAACCTCTTTATGGCACAAAACTCCTCTAAACACGACTACCCATGAGGACCCCAGTGGACTGCTTCCTGGTCTCATTACAACCTTTGATTGACTGATGCACAAGGCAGGCCCATCTTACCTCACCGGCTGTAGTATGGGAGTTAATGCTGATTTTACAGGAACCGCCACCATGACAATAAACGGTTGTCGTCATTTCCTGTCGCGTGATGAGAGCCGAGATCTCCTCCTGCGATGGCACAAACTCGCGTGCTTTGGTCTTCTTCAAGGAATCTGTTATGAACTGCGCAAACTTGTCTACTGGTGAACCAGGGAAGTGCTCCTTCACTCTACAAAAGAAAGAGAAAATAGGTTACATAAATGAAGAGAAAAGATAATTCCTCGCTTTTATAAGACTGAAAAATGGATGCCTACCCCCAGCACAAGAAACTCCCTCCCTCCCCCTCGAGTAAAGCACACTCCCTCCCTCCCTCTCTCCTCTTCCCCCGAGCACGGAACTCCCCTGCTCCACACTGACCACAGGCCTATGCTCTCACCTCCATTGCCACCCTGTGGCCCCATGCCGCCCATCACTCTGGTGCACGATAGAGGCTGTGTGCGTTGATTCATTGGTGCTCGAACACCCTTCTGATAAAGGGCGGCACAGGTGGTTCATCACTCACGCTCACTCTGGAAACACTGGGGGCGCCAGGAAACGGATTTCACGTGCATTAGGTACAGCATAGATGTCCTTCCTGGAGCCGGAGCAGCTTCCATAGTTAGGTTTCTATGGATGCGTCTCCATCCCCACTGTCCCATCTAGAAGCCTTTCACTGTAATATCTACCAGGCCATCTCCTCACCACCACATTCACACATTCATCCAGCGTGGCGCCTTGATCGGTTTGTATCTAGTCATTCCTGGTCCTGGTCTTTGCGCTCTTTCTTCTTATCTTGGTCCCTCTCTAGATCTTCACTGGCAGTGCTCATCTTCATAACTGTTCCCATCATGGATTTATCTCCTTCGTATTCTATTGTCCCTTCGACATTTTTCTTGACTTTTCTCAAACACTGTTAATCACAACCATCTTCTCTCATATCCTCCTTTTGTCCCATCTCTGTCACAGGTCTCTGCAACTCTACAACTATGCTACCTCAATAACCCTCCTGGGGACCTCCTGCAATTGTAGTCTTCAACATTCCTCCCCCAATCCCATTCTCCAGTCCTGTCTCCATCCTCCTTAAGATCTTCTTCACAGGCCTGCTCTCTCCGCCCCTATCCTCATCTCCGATTGGCCGGCCTCCATCAGTAATCTCAAACTCAAGCACTGGCCTGTCTCCCTCATTCACCCACAAACCCTTCAATTGTTCTAATCTGTCTCGTCTCCATCACTTGTCCATAACCTCCCTTTGACCGGTCTCCGACACATTTCCAACTCTCTTTAACGGCATATTCACCACTGCTCACAGCAACACATTATCAAGTTTCATCTCCTCTCCTTTCCCTTGATTCTCGTCTAATGTGTTTTCCGGTCCTCGGGTGCACACTAGAGCGAAGCCAAACGATTGCTTGAATATTCCAGAGTTCAACAAACAAAAGCGGTCTCCTACTGGGTGACATTTAAGAATTTGGGTCGGATGGACGACCCTATTTTGCATACGCAAACGGGTTTGCGACCCGTTTCCACATGCAAAATCTATGAGGGCCATGTACCATCCCTATTTAGCGAGTCACTATATTTGTGCAACTCTTCAAGAGGGTGGTAAAGCACTCCCAAATGGGAAGGGGTCCCCAGGGGACCCCTTTCCCTTTGTGAATTCTGGGGGAAATATTTTTTAGGGGCAGGCAGTGGTTCCAGGGACCACTACTTGCCCTTAAAAAAAATTAAACGAAAACGTTTTCTTTTTCTTTTTTTTAAATGCATCCCGTTATCCTTTAAGGAAACCGGGCTGCATTAAAAACAAAAAAAAACTGGTTTATTTAAAAGCAGTCCCAGACATGGAGGTCTGCTGAGCCCATCAGGCCACCATCCCTGGGAGGGCCAGCCATTCCCAATGGGGTCGCAAATTGCGAGTGTCTCATTAATATGCATGAGGCATGCAATTTGCAATCCAATTAGGAATCGCTAACAGTGTCTCAGACAATCTTGTACATGGCATTTAGCGACTCGCAAATTGCGACTCACAATTTTTCGCAATTTGCGAGTCGCTGAATGTCATGGTCGCACATCTGGCCCTCAATCTCCCATCCTCCTCTGATTATCTCTTTTTCTAATCTTTGAGCCACCGTGACCTCCATAACCCCACTTTTGTCTTTTCTACGTCACATCTCATTCTTATACACTTTGGGAAACTAGGTCTGTGGATTTTGCAACATTTCAGTTAATAGGTATAGGAAGCTGGCTCTGGACATACTATACCAAAGTGAGGTATAGTATTCACAGAGTCCAGTGGAACCCCAAAGGTAGGCAGAGGTAAAGTTAGATAGCACCTCACTCTCTATTTGTGGTAGCTTGGTCGAGCAGTAAGGCAGTATCAGCGCAGTGTTAAGCATTTGTTGTACACACTCAGTCAGCAAATGAATTCACACACTCAAAGACTAAACTTCAGACCAATTGTTTTTGTATAAAAATATTCTTTTAGATATTTTATTTCCTAGAACCAAGCAAGCCTGGCACAGGCAAGTGATAAATACTTTGCAGTAAATACACTGTTGTAATACAGTTTGGATTGTAATTATATATGCATTTTGTTTTGAATTACAATATTGTTACTGAGAAATGCAGTACTTTGTAAATACAGTACACATACTTTATATAGAATGTTTTGTAAAATTACAGGTAAGTTCTTTTGAGATTACTTTGCTTAAACAGTGCAGTATACCTGGATACTACACTGGGACATTTCCTGTAAACAGAAAAGTAAAATCGTTTTTGTTAGCTAGTAGAATTTTATAGCATTTCTTTAGGTTTTCCAGCTCCACACTTAAACACTTTTCTTAGAAAAAACAGTCAATGTTATCCTATGGAGGAAAATAGTGTTAATGGTTCAAAAGTAAGTAGTTTGTTTTGGGAGTTGGTGTTCTGGGGTTAGACTCAGGGGTCCCCCAGTGTCTTGGTACACCTTCAGCGGCACTAGGGCGGCCGGGTGCAGAGTGCTGAGGCCAAGTGTTGTCCAATGGGGGAAAGGGGGCCTCCGGTTGGCGGCTGCTGACGAGCAGGCCACTGGGTTGTGGGAGCAAAGCTCCTGGACTTAAACTCAGGGCAAATGGGGTTTAGGCAAGCACAAAAAGTTGCACCCTCAGCTGCACTGGAGCGGCCGGGTGCAGAGTGCTGTTTTGGCGTCGGAAGCCCAGTAGCTTTCAATGGGGAGACTCCGGTTTGCAAAAGCACTGCAGGCTAGGGGACGAAGGTCTTCTGGGCACGACCACCAGTGGTAGGGTTAAGTTGGGATGTTGGGGGTTGGTTAGGCACGGTCGGTTGGGCCACCCAAGGCCGTGGGGCGTCTGGTGCAGGGGTGCCTTTTAGGGTCGGATCTTCTTACCAGCTACTGGTCGCGGTTCGGGGGACCTTCCGGTTTGAGGCTGCAGGCGTCGGCTGGAGGCTTGAGGCAGGTCGGGGGTCGCCAGAATTTGGGTCAGGGTCGCTGGGGAGACCTCCTCTTGGTGTTGGGACACTCGAACTCGGGTCGTGGGTGTCGGGTGCAGTGTGGTGCAAACTCGCGGATCCTTGCGGAGTTGGAGTCTGGTGTTTGAACAAATCCGGTGTTCACGGGAGATAGAGTCTTTGGGATTGAAGGCAGGCAGCTCCTCTGGATTTCTTGAGGTTGCTAGATGCAGGACACACCGGGATGTTGCTGAAGCAGGTTCGAGGTGTGGACAGGCCGGTGGGGCTGGGGCCAAGTCAGTGGGCGTCCTCCGCTTGTTAGCTTCGGCACGGCTGTTCGGTCCTTCTTTTTCTTTTCTTCTTGCAGGTTCTTGTATAAGGAATCAAGGTTCAGGGGTGCCAATAGATACTAAATTTAGGAGTGATACAGTTAGGTAAAAGGTTGGGACCAATGTGTCCCTTCCCTGGGAGTGGGTACACCCCCTATTATGCCACCCTCCAGTGGGAGGGGGGCATAAGCCTTTTCCTGGTTGGCTGGGTCCCCCCCATCTGAAGAATGGCAAGGACTGAGGGTTGTGCTTCACCTCGCCTCTCCCACCTGAGGGGTGGAGTTGGCAGGGCGTGGGCACACCTTTCTTCCTCACTTCTTTTTCCCGCCGGTTCTCCCGCCCAAAGTGGTGGTCAGAACCAGTGGAGACCAGTTGCTGAAAGCAGTAAGTGGCCTGGGGAAGCTCACAAAGGCGGCAAGCCTTAGAAGCTTCCCCTTTGTGAAACCTGCCCATCCGGGGGGAGGAGGCTTAGCGCCTCTTCCCAGCATGTGCATTGTTTCAGGCCCCTGAGAGCAGCAGGCTGTCGACCCGGGGTCCAGAAACATGTCTGGTGGTGGCAGCTGGAGAGCAGCCACTCAGCCTGGACACTAGTGGTATGTCGTTTTTCAGGGGGCATCTCTAAGATGCCCTCTGTGTGTATTTTTCATTAAATCCCACACTGGCATCAGTGTGGGTTTAATGTGCTGAGAAGTTTGATACCAAACTTCTCAGTTTTCAGTGTAGCCATTATGGTCCTGTGGAGTTTGTAATGACAAACTCCCAGCACCATATACTCTTCATGGCAGCACTGCACTTACAATGTCTAAGAATAGACTTAGACACTGTAGGGGTATAGGGCTCATGCACCTGTACCCTCACCACTAGTATAGCACACCCAGCTAGAGGGGTGACTGATCTATGCCAGGGCAGGGGGTTGTAGGCATGGCACACTGGGATGCCATGTCGACTCTTCACTTTGTTCTGCACCAAAACACGCTGCCACCAAAGGCAGTGTGTGAATGTAAAGGTACAGGGCCTCTAATGGTGGCACAATAAGTGCTGCAGCCCTTAGAGGCCTTCTCTGGTCACAGTGCCCTGGGGCTGACCTGTGGCCAGAGGTGCCAATTGGGTTTGGGGACAGTTTTGGGCGAAAGAACACAGGTTCTGGGAACCTGCTTGGCAGGAACCCAGGGCACATCAAGTCAAAAGTGCATCAGTAGTCTGGCAAAAAGGGTGTGTATTGGGGGGGGGGGGGGGGCTACTGAAACAGAAACCCAGCTTCTCACAATGGGCAACTAATATATTCTGTCTTTGCCAACCTCGGCTCAAGGAGACCTTTGGGCAGTATTGATTACAAAGCCTTCTGCATCGTCTTTGAAGAGTCGAACTTAACCTTTGAGTGTCTCTGACACGACACTTCTGAACGCAGTGAAGAGTTCTGCAAAGGAATGACTCCGAGGCAGTGTGTGCCTCACCGCCTTTACATCCTGTACTCTCCCCTCAGATTGCTCTTTTGGACTGGATTTACTAAGACTCCCCACTGTTGTCTCATTATTATCATTTGGTTTTATAGAGCGCGTGGCTACTCAATGAGTGATTATAGAGCCTGGTCTCCAACTGCAAACACCAGCTTAACTTTGGCATCTTAAACGGCTTCAAATAACTATAATCAGTTGTTGCCCCAGCGCTGGCAGTCGTTACACGTTCACTGTGGTCTGCATCAGGTCCATCTACCTTCTCTACATGAACTGGGAGACATACGCCTTCACCCAGAAGCATCCGGCCCTGCTAGGCTCAGCACCAGCGGGTCCAAGAGCGCCAACAACTGATCACAAATCACAGACGTCCTCTGCCTGTGGCAGCCATGAAGGAGACATCAATGCCCGGCTCAGCACCAGTGGGTCACGGGCACCAACAACTGAGCACAAAGCACTGACCTCCTCTGCCTGTGGCAGCCATGGAGACATCAATGCCTACCTCATGATAATAATGCAATAGGTTCAATAGGCATTCTTGGTACACATCCCAATCTTCAACAACTGATCAGTTCAATCGGGCATGTTTCCTGAGAACATCAGGACACCCACGCCCGGCCCAGCACCAGTGGGTCCAAGAGCGCCAAAAACTGATCACAAAGCACTGACGTCCTCTGCCTGTGGCAGCCATGGAGACATCAATGCCCGGCTCAGCACCAGTGGCCGAAGGGCCCCAATGACTGATCACAAAGCCCTGACGTCCTCGGTCTGTGGCAGCCATGGAGACATCAATGCCCGGCTCAGCACCAGCGGCCGAAGGGCACCAACAACTGATCACAAAGCACCGACGTCCTCTGCCTGTGGCAGCCATGAAGGAGACATCAATGCCCGGCTCAGCACCAGAGGCCAGAAAAGCACCAACAACTGATCACAAAGCACTGACGTCCTCTGCCTGTGGCAGCCATGAAGGAGACATCAATGCCCGGCTCAGCACCAGAGGCCAGAAAAGCACCAACAACTGATCACAAAGCACTGACGTCCTCTGCCTGAGGCAGCCATGAAGGGGACATCAGTGCCCGGCTCAGCACCAGTGGGTCACGGGCACCAACAACTGAGCACAAAGCACTGACCTCCTCTGCCTGTGGCAGCCGCGGGAACATCAATGCCCAGCTCAGCACCCGCGGCCGAAGGGCACCAGTGACTGATCACAAAGCACTGACGTCCACTGCCTGTGGCAGCCATGGAGGAGACATCAATGCCCGGCTCAGCACCAGTGGGTCATGGGCACCAACAACAGAGCACAAAGAACTGACGTCCTCTGCCTACGGCAGCCATGAAGGGGACATCAATGCCCTGCTCAGCACCAGTGGGTCACGGGCACCAACAACTGACCTCTGCCTGTAGTAGCCATAGAGACATGAACGCCCGGCTCAGCAACAGTGGGTCCAAGGGCACCAACAACTGATCACAAAGCACTGACGTCCTCTGCCTGTGGCTGCCATGGAGACATCAATGCCTGGCTCAGCACCAGCAGGTCCACGGGCACCAACAACTGATCGCAAAGCACTGACGTCCTCTGCCTGTGGCAGCCATGGAGAGATCAATGCCCGGCTCAGCACCAGTGGCCGAAGGGCACCAACAACTGATCACAAAGTGCTGACCTCCTCTGCCTGTGGCAGCCATGGAGACATCAGTGCCCGGCTCAGCACCAGCGGCCGAAGGGCACCAACAACTGATCACAAAGCGCTGACGTCCTCTGCCTGTGGCAGGCATGAAGGATACACCAATGCCACACCAACTAGAAAGACTGTCTGCCCCTTCCGTAATGTGAAAAGGCAGGTAAGTGTTTTGAACATGTTAAGTCAGATCAGTGTATGGACTTTCTCCCTCACTACTTATTTCACAATTAGAAGTATACAGGTATGACTTGAGGATTGAGGAATGTGGCAAGAAAAGAAGAATTGTTCTCTTGAGATCAGAAACGTGCAGCGTATTCTTCAGGGATTGTGAAGCTTTCAATTATAGTGGACATCAATAAAGGAACGGGTGCTCCTGCAAATGGGACAATCTAGTTGTGTTTTCAATTCTGAAACAAGTGAGCTTTCTTGATGTGGCTGTGGAGGCTTAGAAAAGCTTTTCATTCAGGGTTCAATGTTCGCTGCAGCCAGTCGACCAATACAATGGAACGTGCGGACACAGAATGAGCAGTTTTCACTCAATGATGTGCCTACAACGTAAATCAATACGCACAATTCATGTCATGTATGCAACAAAATGAAGCTTTGCCATATAGTTAGGTGTGACGTGACCGTGCTCACAAGAGCAGCAACCATCAATAATCAACAGACATCTGACTGAAAAATGCACAAACGACCAACACCGTTCTGACATGCCTTATACCTGGGTATAACCATGCTCGCAAAAGCCCCTTCCTTCCTGACACGACAACTACAAATCCAGCAAAAAACATGTTACCCTAGAGCCCTAACCAACACATCTCACATAAGGCTACAGTGGAACCTCAAAAAAACACTACTTTAAGCTACCTCAATAAAATTCTACAAGCCAAGCACCCCAAAGGCACTATGCCTTCTCAAACCACACCCACTGAACGTTAACACAAAGAGACAACTACAAACCTACTGAACACTAACTCACAGGCACAACTATGAATAACCACACCCACCAAACATTAACTCACAGGCACAACTACGAATAACCACACCCACCAAACACTAACTCATGTGAACAACTACAAATAACCACACCCACCAAACACTAACTCATGTGAACAACTACAAATAACCACACCCACCAAACACTAACTCATGTGAACAACTACAAATAACCACACCCACCAAACACTAACTCATGTGAACAACTACAAATAACCACACCCACTAACACCAACCTACAGACACCTATAACAATTTTCCTGCATACTGAAAACTGTACAGGAACATCAATTACAACACAACTAACAATTATAATCAGACTCAACTCTGCAGTGGAATCTTCTTAACTGTGTGTTAGAAGTGCCCAGACTCGAAAGCACTGCAAGGACAGACCAATGACACAACGTGTACTATGTTAATGACTTCATTCACTTGTGACACGCACAAGCTTCATGTCTTTGCTGGCATCACTTTTGCACGACACTTCAGCACAATGCTTCTAACCTAAGACGGCAAAGAAGGTTCTTGTGCTCCTAGAGTCCTTTTTCAATTGCGACATCCTGAAAGAAAATAGTACAGCACGTCTCACAAGCTGACTCCCCTGCAGTAACATCTATCAGTGGGAATATGGACATCTCTGATCTGGTAATAAAATCATTTCTGAGTAAAGGCGGTGGCCAGGGCCATCCCTTCCTAATCTTTCCAAACCTACCTCTGCCCTTTCTGCCACAGCATTGTGTGCTGCAAGTGGTGGGGTTGTGTAGATGTGGCTGCACTAACCCATGGTGCCCACGGACACTGTCCAACCACATTAGCTTCCAGTTGAGAGAAGGTGGGACTGCAGAAGACTGAGAAGTAGATTGTAGGTCTGGATAACTTTGGGACTACTGAGAAACATGCTGCACAAGTGGATCCACAAGCCAACCTCCCTCAACCAGGGATCCGCGCTGTCCCCACTGCTGGTCAACATCTATTTATACCCTTTGATTGCAGCATTAGCACAGCTGGATTGCCAACTGTTTACCTATGCAGATGACACCCAGCTGGTCTTCTGGATTGAGAGCTCCACGCAGGCAGAGCTGAATGTGCAGAACATTCTGCGGTTCACGGAGAACTGGATGGCATCAAAACTCTCTGAAAGTGAATCCAGACAAGACTGAGGCTCTGGCTATCACCATGAAGGGGAATCCATGGATGGACGGTTTATGGCCCTGGGAGTTAGGTCCTGCCCCAGACTCTGTGCCAAGAGTGAAAGGTCTTGGTATCAATCTGGATAGGAACCTGTCGATGGCTGGGCAGGTGGTGAAAGTGTGGGAGCTGCACAGGCTTCCAGACGCAGCTCTGGATATTTGCTCCAAATCTTTTTTTCACAACAATGTGAACAGTGGGGGCGGCATTGATCTGGTCACAGTTGGAATATGGCAATGCCTGGTACATCAGCCTCCCCAATAAGCTGCTGGGTAAGCTTCAAGTTGTTATGAATGATGCGGCAAGACTACTGCTCAAGCTACAAGAGAAGCGCACGCTACAAGAGAAGCGCACGCTACAAGAGAAGCGCACGCTACAAGAGAAGCGCACGCTATGCCACTGCTGCAACAATTGCATTGGCTGTCAGTCAAACAGAGGGCGTGTACAAAAGGCCTGTGCACTGCGCACAAGATCTTACATGGCACAGTACCAGCCTACATTGAGGAACGACTGAGACGCTACTTGCTGTACACCATCTACGCTCCTCTGAGGCGATCTTGCTGACCTGCCCACGCTTTAAGAAAACAACTTTGGGCAGTCAGGGATTTTTAGTTCTGATACTTCAGATCTGGAATGAACTACCGGAAAGTCTGAGCAGAGAAACTGCTCTCCTACCCTTTTGGAAGAGATTGAAAACTTTCTTATTTGAACAAGCTTTCAGAAGAGATGGACTTTCCCATTTTAATAATATCAGCTGCAACATGTTATCTTCACCCTTAAGTAAGCGCCAAAAGACTGGTGGTATTTGTGCGCTATGCATGTGTTATTAACATAACCAAGACAGGAACAACAGGAAGGGTGCCTTACCTCTTGAGGTGGAAGCGGAGGTAGCGGAGGATCCCGCGGCTGGGCAGGAAGGTGCAGCTCATGCACGACAAGAGCTGCCAGTGATGGAGGTTCCCGCGGCTGTTCGGATGAGGCACGTGGTTGGTCTGCTTGATCAGCTGGCAGTAGATCTCGTCCCGGAGGGGCTTCAAGTCCTGGCAGGTCTGGAGGATTCCCTGAATGATGGGCACTGGATCTGCCACCGTCTCGAGCTCCTGCAGAGAGTTAAAGACCTTCACGGCCTCATCCTGCAGGGTGGTGTAGCCCTTCTCCCGTTGCACTGTAAGAAACCCAGAGTCCATTAATCTATCAACAGGCATCGAAAGGCACCTAATGTCACCAGGAGCATCCTGCAGCGCGCGCTATGCCAATAATATAATGCAGTTGGTAAAAGGGTTGAATCATTTCCTTGGTAATATTTAACCTACCACAAAAAGTTCTGGAATCAGTTTCATATCTCATCGAGGATCAGTTATTGAAAAGGAACATGTGACGCCATTGTATGATCCAGACGTATGTGGGCATCTTAAGTCCAACAGCAGATCTAGACAGAGCATCTTAAACGGAGAACCCAAAGGAGCCGAAGCTATTCCTTCACAGCAGCCATGATGGAAGGGCATGAATCTCTCCAAGAGTACCAGGGGAACAAACAAACAAAGGGTGGCATCCTTACGGTCCACTGCACACTGGTAGTACAATAGGCACCACGTCCTTTCACCCTTTGGCATCCAGAGGCAAACATTTAAAACTGGGCTACTGTAGCTTACCCCTTGCCTTTCCTACTGCTCACATCTTTTGAATCTCAACCGTTAGCTCTCAATTAGCAAAGTGAAAAAATGTAATTACGGAATTCCTTGAGGCACCCCTACATTGCGGTGTGCCTCAGGAGTCTTCTCTTAGCCCCACCTTTTTTACCTTTAATTGTGCCCTCTAGCTGAGATCGTCCATTCTTTTTGGTTGTCATTGGTTTCATACGCCGAGGACACCCAGCTGGTGATCTCAATCTCCCCGGACCCCAGTTCCAGCCACCTCAGCCTGGACCCTTGTCTTCAGGAGGTGGCCCAACACATGGCCAACTCTAAGTTGAAGCTCAATGAAGATAAGACTGAGGTGATGCAATTGGGAAACAATCTTAATAAAAAGTCCCCCCACTTGTGCCAGACTGTCTGTTGAGTCTCCCCAGTCCAAAGGGGGTTATATAGAGCCTTGGAATGTGGCTAGACGCCAATCTCACCATGGACTGCCAGGCAAGGAAACTTGCAGCCACTTGCTTTGGCATCCTGAGAATGCTTAGAAAGGTGTTAAGTTTGCTCCCTTTTCTAGCTCGAAGATTAATTGTCCAGACCCTGATCTCCTACCTAGATTATGGCCATGCCCTCTTTCTGGGTTCGCTTTGCTACATCACAAAGATTGCTGGCTACGCAGAATGCCGCTGCTCAGCTTCTTCTGAATATTCTGAGGCGCTAATCTGTAAAAAGAGACTTAAATGACCTCCACTGGCCCTCAGTTGAGCAGAGGGTCCAGTTTAAGACGCTCTGCATCCTGCAGAGATCGCTTCACAAGAAAGGTCCCATCTATTTAAGACCATAAGCCATCCCCCACACCCCTGGAAGGCTACTACGATCATTCTCAGCACATAAACTGCAGGTCCCCAAGTTTAGTAGATCCCGTTGGGGTAGGCGTTCTTACTCCTATGGGGCCCCCAAACTTTGGAACACTCCTCCTCTGGAACGTCTGCTTCCCAACGAACTTACATTCCATAAGGCCCTTAAAACATGGCTATATAGCAATCAGCCCTGCTAAGTGTTGGCTAATAGGACCTCTTATCTCCTGTCTGATAGTTCAAGCTCGGGTAGGCCTCCGGGTAGCTATGCGCTATATAAGACCTAAAGAATAGAACAGAATCAAGGAGGTTGCAAACGAAAGGTTTACAAAGAGGACCTGTAGAAGGAAAATGCTACTTACCCAGCATGCATCTGTTCTTGGCATGTAGAGCTGTAGATTGGCATAGCTTGCCATCTAGTGTTGGGTCCGGAAGTTTGCACTTTATTTTCTTCGAAGAAGTCTCTTCCAGTCACATGGTAGGTGACTACTCCTCTCGGTGATAGAGCGCATGGGCATCGACTCCATTGTTAGATTGTTTTCCCACAGAGGGTGATAATGGAGTTAGTAAGAGTAGTAGACTAGAGACCTAGACATCGCTGCAACAGGTATAGGTACCCGGGGAGGCGGGTGGGCGCATGTGAATCTACAGCTCTCCATGCCAAGAACAGATGCACACTGCGTAAGTAGCATTTTTCCGTTTGAGGCATGTGAGCTGTAGATCACATGCTTGGCATAGACTATAAAGCAGTAATCTCCCAAAGCGGTGGCTAACCTGTAGCTGTTGCAGAGTTTTGAAAGAGTGTACGTAGAACTGCCTGGCCCACCCTAGCTTGCCGTCTTGCTAACAACATCTACACAATAGTGTTTTGTGAATGTGTGAGGTGTAGACCATGTTGCAGCTTTGCAAATGTAATCTATGGGGATGTTTCCAAAGAAAGCCATAGAAGCCCCTAGTTTGCGAGTGGAATGCACTCTAGGGGGAATTGTTAATGTTAGTTTTGCCTTTGCATAGCATGTCTGAATGCATTTGACTATCCACTGTGCAATACCGGATTCTGAGATGGGATTGCCTTTATGAGGTGGGGCAAAAGCCACAAAGAGTTGTTTTGTCTTACGGAAAGGTTTTGTCCTTTCAATAGAGTAACGCTCTTTTAATGCCTAAGGTGTGTAGAGCACGTTCTGCCACAGAATCTGGTTGAGGGAAGAACACAGGCAACTCAACAGATTGGTTGATATAGAAGGCAGAAATCACCTTGGTTAGAAATTTAGGATTAGTCTGAAGACCCACTTTGTTTTGGTGTACTTGTAAAAGTGGTTCCTCTATGGTTAGTGCCTGAAGGTCACCTACTCTCCTCAGTGATCTAATACCTATGAGGAAAGCGACTTTCCAAGTGAGAAATTGCAGCTCACATTTGTGTAATGGCTCAAAGAGTGGACCCATAAGTCTGGTGAGGAGAATATTGAGATTCCACACTGGGCAGGTGGAAGTCTTGGGGGAATGACTCTCGAGTCCTTCCATAAATGCCTTAATAACAGGCCCTTTGAAGAGAGACAGATGTTGTCTATTCTGAAGGTATGCGTCTATTGCAGCAAGATGTAAGCGTATGGATGTGTAAGCTAAATTTGAACGCTGTAGATGCAGTAAATAGCGGATGATGTTCTGAACTGAAGCATCAAGCGGGTTGATTTGATTGTTATTACAATAAATAACAAACCGTTTCCACTTTGCTGCATAGTAAGCCCTTGTAGTAGGACTTCTAGCCTCTTTGATAATGTTCATGCAGTCTGGAGGAAGATTGAGGTAGCCAAACTCTGACTTCAGGTGTCAGATCGCAAGGTTGAGATGTCTGGGATCTCGGTGTCTCATCTCTCCACGGCTCTGTGTGAGGAGATTGGATGTGAGATGTAGTTTTTGATGAGGAACTACTGAGAGCTCCAACAGGGTGGTGAACTATGGTTGACGGGCCCATGTGGGAGCAACTAGGATTAGTGTCAGGGACGCCTGCATGAGCTTCCGAACCAGTAGTGGAATGAGTGGTAGAGGCGGAAAAGCGTAGGCAAATAACCCTGACCAATCCATCCATAGTGCATTGCCTCTGGACAATGGGTGTGGATACATGGAGGCGGAGCTTGGGCATTTTGGTGTGTGGCGAACAGATCTGTGTCTGGGAAGCCCCACATCTGAAAGAATAGGAGGAGAACTTGAGGGTGGAGTTCCCACTCGTGGATCTGTTGTCTCTGTCTGCTGAGCAAATCTGCGATTTGATTGTCTACTCCTGGAAGGTGTTCTGCAAGCAGATACATTTTGTGACGTATGGCCCACCTCCAGATGGTATGTGCTAGTTGGTACAGCTGGAGAGAGTATTCCGCCCTCCCCCCTATTTCTGAATGTAAAACATTGCTGTCATGTTGTCTGTGCATATCAGGACAGCTTTGCCCGCTAGAAAGATCGCTAGAAGCTCTAGATTTATGTGAAGCTGCTTTTGCTGTAGGCTCCACGTGCCCTGAATTGTGTGAGTTTGTAGATGAGCTCCCCAACCAGTGAGCGATGCGGCTGCTGTTAGCACTGTTTGTGGAATCAGGTCGTTGAAGGGCCACCCTTTGGAAAGGTTTTGTGGATTCCACCACTGCAGGAAGCGATGAGTGCGGCCGTCCACCAACACTAGATCTGATAACTGACCATGAGACGGAGTCCACTGATGTGCTAAGCATTTCTGAAGGGGACGCATTTTATGTCTTGCGTAGGTGACTATTAGGATGCAAGATGCCATCATTCCTAGTAACTGCATGATGACTTGAGCTGGCAATGAGTGTTGAGGCTTGAACTGGCAAAGTAGGATTTGAATGTTGCAGATTCTGGCTGGATTGGGATAGCCCAGAGCCTTTTTGTGTATCCAGAGTGGCTCCCAAATACGCGTGCGTGTTGGAGGGTTGGAGATGGGACTTGTACAGATTTACTGTGAATTCCAGATCATGGAGCAGCTGCACTGTTGTGTGAGTATGTCGTAGACAGTATGCTTGCGAGCTGGCGTTTATGAGCCAGTCATTTAAGTATGGGAAGACGTGAATGTGTTGTCTTCGTAGATGAGCTGTGACTACTGCCAGACATTTGGTGAAAACCCTGGAAGCAGTAGTGACTCCGAATGGGAGCACTTTGAATTAGTAATGAGCCCCGATACCACAAACCTAAGGTATTTGCGGTGAGCGGTGTGTATCGGAATGTGGAAGTAGGCGACCTTTAAATCCAAAGTGGACAGAAAGTCGCCTTGCTGAAGGAGCGGTAGTACTTGTTGGAGTGTCACCATATGAAAGTGATCAGATTGGATGGATGTATAGATTGAGGTCTCAGAGGTCTAGTATAGGCCTGAGAGAGCCGTCTTTTTTGGGAATTAAGAAGTACAGGGAGTATACACCGGCCCCTTGATATTGTAATGGGACTGGTTCTTTAGTTCCTTTTTGTAAGAGAGAGAGAGAACTTCTTGTTTGTGTCGGTTGGGATGTTCTTGTGACATTGTGTGTGATCTTGGAGGAATGTTTGGGGGAGTGTCTGTAAATTCCAGGCAATAACCATATTGGATAATTTTTAGAACCCATCTGTCTGAGGTGATTGTATTCCAGACGGGTAGAAATTGGGAGAGACAGTGGAGTGATTGGGGGCAGAGGAGGGAAGTCACTGTTTGGTGTTTGCAGGGGAAGTGCGTGTTGAGTTGCTTCTGCCACTTCCCTTGCAGTTGTACCCTCTAAATCCTCCCCTAAAGTAACCTCTTGAGGAGAGCAATTGATTATTGCCCTTGTAAGAGGAGGGGGGATTCTCTGATGAAGTGGTTTTGGAGCCATCCCATGTAAAAGGAGCAACAAAAGGATCCCCGGTTGGAAGGGAGTTGCAAAGCCCCATGGATTTTGTGACCTCTGTATTTTTTTTCATCTTCTCTAGAGAAGTGTCCACTGTGGGGCCAAATAGGTGTTCTTTATCAAAGGGTTGGTTCAAAATAGAGGCTTGGACCTTGGGTTTGAACCCCAAAATTTTGAGCCAAGCATGTCTGCGTAGCACTACACAGGTGTTCACTGCGCGGGCTGCTGCGTCTAAGGCGCACCTAATCAAAGTATTGGTAATTAATTTCCCCTCCTGAATTAGTTCATTGCCTTTGGTTTTGTGCTCATTGGGTAAAAACAGCATTAACTTTTCTAGCTCATCATAATGAGCTCTGTCGTAGCGAGCCAAGAGAGCTTGCGCATTCGCAATTCGCCAGTGATTGGCTAGTTGCGATGCTATTTCTTTGCCCGGGGTATCAATTAATTTCGACTCCTTATCAGGAGGAGGGGCATCTCCTATAGTTTGTGAGTTTGCTCGTTTGCGAGCGTTGGAGACTACAAGGGAGTCTAATGTAAGTTGACCCTTGATGTAAGTGGGGTCAGTAGGTGCTGACTTATACTTTTTCTCAATTGTGGGCATGATAATTCTTGCCCGCACAGGGCCTTTAAAAATGTCGTCAGTATATTTAAGCATTCCCGTAAACATAGGTAGTGTCTGTGTTGATCTCTGAAAGGAACTTAAGGTTTCAAATAGAAAATCTTCTTCAAGAGCCTGTTTGTGTAATTGCACCCTATGGTATTGAGCAGCCCTATTAAGTAGCTCTATATACCCTATGTTGTCATCAGGTGGTGAGGGTTTGGAAGGGTATAGATCCGGATCATTGTCTATGATGGGATTATAGTCATCGCAGGGGTCGTTAATATCCTGTGGCCTATCTTCATCCCCATCCCCTTCATCTTGCAAATTAGGTGATTGAGGTTGTGGGGAATTTGTGGGTGTGATGAGCAAATTTGGGTCAATGGGTGGAGCAGAAGGGTTAGTAACCACATTCTTGCATTTCAAAGGAATGTGGTAGTCCTCTTATAAGCCCATTTTCCATTTCTCTGGCATTTTCACATGAATGTGTCCAGTGTCTCGATGGATAACCAGTTCTTTTCGTTTCGGATCCGCGTTTGCAGTGGGAACGTCGACACAAGGCTCTTTGGATGGAACAGTCGTTTTCCGTTTGGGCGCCTTACTTTTTGGCGTCGAAAGTTTTGTCTCTGAAGCTTTCAGCTCCGCAGATTTACTCTTTGGTAGCGTGGGAATGGCCACAATGACCTGCTTCGATTTCGAGGCTGAAGGTTTCTCTTCGGCATCGGCATGGGGCTGACTCAATCCCGAGCTGGAAGGCTTTAATTTGTGTTTCAGTGCTGGGCCGGAGGGCGGGGCCTCAAACTTTTTCTCGGTGCCCACCTTGGCCAGAGGAAGGACTGGAGCCTTTTTCTTCAACAAGTGTTGGAGCGGGGGGGTGTCTGTACTCCCGGTACGCTGACCCGGTGTCACTTGCTCTTGTTCTTCCATTTCGGAGTCCGCTTCGGACACGGAGATGTGGTCCAGTTCTTCTTCGCCTCCTTGTGCGTGGAATTCTTCCTGGTGGGAATCTTCACGGAAGATGTCGGGTGCGGAGCCACTTTGTTGGTGCATTTCATGACGTCGAGGCTGACGGTCACAGAGCTTCTACTTGGATTGAAACGATCGGCACGTGTCGCAGTCTTGTTCGTTGTGTTCCGGGGATAGACAGAGACTGCACACTTTGTGCAAGTCGGGGCACAGAAACTTAGCGGGACACCCTTGACAGAATTTTCATGGAGTCAGTTTCATCGACTGCTAGCGAGCCCGATGCGGGTAGGCCCAACGACCCTCCACGAATCTTCCGATCGAAGACTTTGACTTGAAACAATACGCAGAGAATGGGAAACACAATCAAGATACCGTAGAGGGTACTGGATTGCGCATCGAGGGGAACCCGAGAAACGGTGTGGAGCTGGAGCGCCACAATTCACATCTGAACCCAATGGCAGACAAAAAAACAATGGAGTCGATGCCCATGTGCACTATTACTGAAAGGAGGAGTCATCTACCTCGTGACTGGAAAAGACTTCTTCGAAGAAAAAGTGTAAACATCCGTACCCAACACTAGATGGCAGGCTATGCAAAGCATGTGATCTACAGCTCACATGCCTTGAACATTATACAACAGGACTTACAGGAAGTCACATAGAAAGGCCTGTAGAAATGAATGCCAGAGGACTTTGCAGGAAGTATTGAAATGCAGCATGCAGCATTTAATGCAAATGAGAAAATTGGAAATTACATAAGAGGCTCCTAATAATTAATGTAAGAGACCGCATCAGTTAACTTGTGAGTCTTTCTTGGAAACAGCTTGAGGGGCCTGCAGGACTTGAGGTCAAAGGGAGGATGAATTTGAGGGAAGAGTGCTTGAAGACCAGAACAATGAAGGACATTTATGGATTACCATGGGGGAGTATACAGCTGATGAGCCCATTCTTGCTACATCTCTGGTCGCTGGGAATCTATCAAAGGAAAGTTTTACGATGGCCATCGATATCATGACCAGACCCGATGTCTTCAAACTTGTTTGCAGGACTTTCAGGCCAACCTAGGCATGTACTTCTCTGGTTGGTCAGGGCAGTGTTTATTGAATACATGGGGGGTGGGGGAGGGCGGAGGGCATGCCAATCCCTCATATTGACAATAGGGGGCATGTTCGAAAAGCGTCTGGCTCGTCTGGAGATGGGCATGAATCCCTGCAGAGATTGTAGATTCTTTATCGTAGCATTAGTGCACGGGTCTAGGCATTAGGTGGGGTGACCCTGTGTTAAAAATTGTGTCTCTAGTTGGCAGAGGAATGCACCGTGTACAAGTAGGGACCACCACTCTACTCAGAGTAAGTCAGATGCACAGCCTGTGCTCTCCTCTGGTAGCTTGGCGCAGAGCAGGCAGGCCTAACTCAAAGAGGCAATGCGTAAAGTATTTGTGTAACACACACACAGTAAATCACTGAAAACACTACAAAAAGGCTCCACGCAGTTGTAGAAAAATTAAGGTTAATTATATGGATTAAATAAGACCAAAACGGTAAAAATCCAATTAATAGGTCAAGACTTACTCACTTTTACAGGTATCAAGCAGTGCCTTTAGAAAGACCACCTGGGCTCGTTTTAGAGTCTATACAATAATTTCTCTTGGGTTAAAATGACACGACTGTAGGCTTTGAGGAAACGGTACTCAACGCATCCCAATGATCCAGTACCTGGATGCGTGCCCCCGCCATCGGTGTAGGAGCGGGCTACAGTTCAGCCTTAGAAGATGAAAGCGGGGCTGAGCTAAGTTGCAGCTTTTGCGGGCGGCATCAGTCACAGGGACCGTGTCCTTGCAAAATAACATGAGGTGCTGCTGCACGGTCCTGGCCAACAGCGAAGTGAACAAGCATTGAAAATACAACAGGTCTCGCCTTTGGGTAAGTTAAAGCCATTTGCTTTGCTAATGGTATTGTGTAGCAAAGCAAATGGTTTTAACTTAATAAAATGCGAGACCTACTGCATTTTTAATGCTTGTTTAAATATAGTGCCACATGTCTTCAGTTGCACTTCGCACTGCCTTCTGCGTGAGTATAGGACTGCCGTCTAAACTTGCCCGCCGAATATCTTTTCAAAACATTGAGCGGGGAATGTGTAAGACATAAATAACTCTCCTGCAGGAGTGACACACGGGTGGTGAAGCTGGATTGGACTGGAATCCAGGGAAAATAAATGCATTTATAGCGCTGTCACATGGTACTGCAACTCAAAGTCTATTTGGAAAATCAAAAATACAGCAACTCTGCGGCGTTAGGCGGCTACAGATTCAGTGCGGACTCTCAATCTTTGTGTGGAAATGAATGCCCAGTGCACAGTCCAAGAAACCTGCAGCTGCCGGTGTGCTCTCTAAATATCACAAACAGGGGTTTAAGTGGAATGAACAAACGGGGAGGGGGGTCTCTCAAAGGGGCGTGGCCGATGTAATAGTGAGAGTAGCTTAAAATGCCTAAGCTTAAAATCTGTGCATAGCATAGAGAGCGGCCAACTGGTATTTCGCTGTTTCTGTCATTGCACACAGTTATATAATACAACAAATAACATTACACCTACAACAAGCCAGGACTATTGGCTTTGTTTGTGGTTGTTAGTGGTGTAAGATAAATAAGCAACAACTATGGCTTTGATGGGAGCTGAGGGCACAAACTGGCAGTTGAAACCACCCTCACCCCTCTCCCAGTGACAGTCAAGCAGAGGCAGGCGGGGGGGGGCTTTGAGAGAGACTTTGCAATCCGTGGGACTTGGGCGCTGCTGTAGTGTGCATCTCCATTTTTTTTTTTTTTTTTTAATAATTCCAGACAATGCAACAAAAGGTCTGAAACCCCCACAGAGTTTCGATTCTGAGCGAAATAAGACGGCAACTAAGAATGCCTGGCGTGAGTTATTTTCAGGGCGCACGCACGAGAGCGCATCACCTCAGACGCTTTGTTTACAGGTGAGCGCGCTCAAATTCACATCAAATTAGTTAGAATGATGGATTTAATACCGCGAGCGAAAGGAGAAGGAGTAAAAAAAGAGGACGTGAAATACAAATTGCCCCGTATTGTGCATCACTGAATGGGCATTTTAAGTGCGTCAAAGTAACTTATTTTTTTTAATGCATTGAAAATTATTCTGATACACGGCGCGTGCAAAAAGAAAAGAACAGAAGGATGCGATGTTTTTATTTACAGACACAGTCTCCAGTGAGGTTGTGGTGTTGCTTATGTTCTGTAAAAATGTTTTTGTGACAGGGAGGGCGCTGACGCTGGCGCTGCTCGAGGCTCTGTCTCCTGCGCCGGCTTCCTTCAACTCTGGGTCCGTCATGCACGCACTGTTTAAAGTGAAAGCACGCCCGAGCAAGAGTTGAAGGAAGCCGGCGTGAACAAGATGGCGGCGGACTGTCCACAGTCCTTAGGGGCACGCGCATGCTGTCTGCATTGGACAGATGGCGAGAGCAGCCATCTTTGTCCATGCAGGCGCGTGCATGCAAGCCCTCGGCAGAATCGATTCCAAAAGGTCTCTGACGAGAGCAGCGCATGCGCTGCTCTTCGCCAGGCGAGACCTAAAAATCAGAAAGAGTTACGGGCTGTGTTGGCGGACTCTGTATGCTAGAATGGCGCGGCGTCACTGTGCACTCCCCATTGTCTGTGTAATCCGGCCGGGTCTGTGACAGTGCGTCCGCTACTCCAAGGCCTCGGGCTCCGCTCTAGTCACAAGTGCGGTATGGCACAGGCTGCGCCGCTGGGGGAATGAATTGCCCCAGTCCAGGTTTGCTGGCACCTGGGGTTCATATGATCTCTTCATCGCATTAGAGCCCTGCTTGCCTCAGTACAAAGGTGACAAGGGCTGAGATCACAAGGTTTCTGCTGTGTTAATTCACAGCATGCTGTGCCTACTGCACTTGGGCGGCGGTGCAATCGAGGTCAAAGATGTAGATATTGTCGAGGCGAGGCCTCTGGGGAGAACAGGGGGCAAGCCCTTGGAACCACTGTGGGGTGTTCTTGGTTGTTGCAGCAGGGCACAGGTCAGCAGGTGGCAGGGCAGTTCAATCAGGCAGAGCAGCAATCCCTTGGGACAGTCAAGCACAGCAGGGTGGCAACCCTCCAGCACAGCAGCCTCTACTCCAGTGTAGTTATTCCAAGTCCAGTAGTGTAATTACTTTGGTAGGGCCAGATACACCAAAATGGCTTTGATGTAGGGGTGACTTCAAAAGAGCCTTCAGAAGTGCACAGGGGCCCCTTTCAGTCCGGCACTGGCTCCAGACTTTCTGTAGGGGGTAAATCTGCCCTTTGTGTGAGAGCAGGACGCAGCCTATTCAGACGTGCGTGCTACATCTCACCCACTCCTACCAGGAAGGCTACTAGCATGTAGATGAATACAGCATGCCCTTATGGTCGCTTAGTGTCTAACTTAGAGGTGACGTGTAGTAAAAGGGGAGCTGTAGGCTTGGCAAGAGGTTTTAAATGGCAAGTCTATGTGGCAGTAAACTGCGCACACAGGCCTTGCAATGGCAGGCCTGAGACAGGTTTGAAAGGCTATATGTGAGCTTGCACACTCAGAGCTGCAGGCCCTCTAGTAGCATTTAGATCACGGACCCTGGGTATATGGCATACCACTTTACAAGAGACTTATAAGTAAACTTAATACACCGACCAGGTATATACCAATGTCACCATGTTTAGGGGAAAAGCACATGCACTTTAGCACTGGTCAGCAATGGGTGGAAAGTGCTCAGAGTCCTAAGACCAACAAAAAGGTACAGCAAAAAGAGGGAGGCAAAAGGCAAACATTTGGGAGAAGACCACCCTAAGGATGACAGGTCTTACACCGTGTTTCCCCAGGAGTTTGGGGCAAGAATCAAAAGATCAGCTTCTCGAGAAAACTGCAGGTTGGTTGCTTTAGGTGGGGACAGGATAAAATAAATCAGAGTATGTAGGCAGGTTGCATTTGGTAGGGACAGCATAAAAGAGACCCCAGGCACTCTGAACAATCAATCAATCAATCAATCTGGACTTCTAAAGTGTGGCAAATCACCGTGAGGTTATCTAGGCACGGAGAGTGCTGCTACCGAGGCTTAGTCGAACATCTAGGTTTTGAGTCCTTGCCTGAATTCCAGTAGAGAGGATGAGGGCGGTAGGTGAAGAGGATAGTCATTCCAGGACTTTGCCGCAAGTTAGGAGAAGATGCGACCTCCACTGTTGTGCCATGGATGTGGAGGCATGGGCAAGGCTGAGGGAGGTGGAGCGCAGGTCCCTGGAGGGATGGTGGCAGTTCAGCCGGTGGTTGATGTATGCTGGTCCCTGGTTGTGGAGGGCTTTGGAGCCGTGGGTCAGCATATTAAACTTGCAACTCTACTGAATTGGGAGCAAGTGGAGCTTCCTGAGGTGGGGGTGATATGGGACTGCTTTGGGAGGTGCTGCGTTCTGTATCATCTGCAGTCTCTTGAGGAGGTGCGAGGTGATTCCTGCATAGAGTGCGGTGCCGCAGTCCAGTCGGCTGGTGACCAGGACTTGAGTGAGGATGCGTCTGGTGTCTATTGGAGACATTCGAAAATCTTGCAGCGCTTGTGGAGGGTGAGGAGTGTGGTTCAGGTGGTTTGTTGGTCTCTTGTGGGTGAGTTGATCTGTCTCCTAATGGTGAGCTTCCAGAATGATGCTAAGGTTGCGGGTGTGTTTGGCCAGCCAGCGTTGGTGTGGGTCCTAGTTCGGTGGGCGACCAGGCGTCATTCCATACGGAGGTGTTTACAAAGATCAGCACTTCTGTCTGGTCTGGGTTGAGTTGTAGTCAGTTGTTCCTCATCCCTTTGCCGATGTTCTTCATGCATCTGCGGATGTTTATCAGCGTTGTGGAGGGCCTTCTGATGAGGAGATTAAGAATGGTGTATCGTTGGCGTAGGATAGGATGTTGAGTCCATGCGATCTTACGACATTGGACAAAGGAGTCATGTAGGTGTTGAACAGGGTTGGGCTGAGGGATCAGCCTTGAGGGATGCCACAGATGTTCTTAGGATCGGAGGTGAAGGGTTTGAGGCGGATTCTCTGGGTTCTGCCTGTGAGGAAGGAGGCGATTCACTTGAGGAAGTCTCCTTGGATTCCAGTCTTGTGAAGCCTTTGGAGCAGGGTGTGGTGTGATCAGGTGAAGACAGTAGAGAAGAAGGACACATGACTGGATGGAGGCACAGTGAAGGGGTGGAGGATCTACTTAGGAGGACAAAGCACATTATCAGCACATTAACAGATAGAGCACACTGAACTTATGAGGGTTCACTTACCTGGTGAAGACTCTCTCAGGGGAGACGCTGTAGTGAGTCGAGGAACCACGGAGGAATGGGTGAGTGTGTACTATGGGTGTGAGTGTATATTGAGGAGGTAAACACACACTGAGGGAGTACATGCACACTAGTAAGGGACATTCAAATATAGACATCTAAAAGTAAATAAAACATTTTTTTTTGTTATGAAGACTTGAAAAGAAGGAGTTTTTATTCATACAGCCACCTTACGCTTTCAATATAAAAAGGACTTACGGTTTAGGCGGACATCTCCATAGGGCAGTGGCAGGAGCGGGGAGTGTAGGGGATGCTGGGTATACCGCAGGATCGGGTTCCTCTTGTACGTCTGCTCAACCAACTCGCAGTTGGAACTGGTTTCCTAACAAAGAAGTCAGTTTTTAGACCGCAGTTATCAGATCAATGCAAACATTATCCCAGAGAGGCTGCTGGGCAGCTAAGAACAGATCCATGGATATGTACTGCTACGCAGGGCAGTTCTGCATGGCCCCTGTGGGGTTAGGCTGGGAGATATATGTTATATCGGGGCAGCTATGAGGCCCCCTGTAAGTGTATGACTGGTGGTTACAAAGGTAAATCTGGGCAGCTCTGGAGGACGCATGCGGGTATTTGGTTTGGAGTCCAACAGATATATTTGTGCAGCACTGGCGGAGGGGCCCTGTGGATATCACACCTGGGGTTACATGGATACATCCGGTGCAGCACTGGCGGAGGGGTCCCTGTGGATGTCTGGCCTGGGGTTACATGGATACATCTGTGCAGCACTGGCAGGGGGCCCTGTGGATGTCTGACGTGGGGTTACATGGATACATCTGTGCAGCACTGGCGGAGGGGCCCCTTGGATGTCTGGCTTGGGGTTACATGGATACATCCGTGCAGCACTGGCGGAGGGGCCCTGTGGATATCTTACCTGGGGTTACATGGATACATCTGTGCAGCACTGGCGGGGGTCCTTTGGATGTCTGACCTGAGGTTACATGGATACATCTGTGCAGCACTGGAGGAGGGGCCCTGTGGATGTCTGGCCTGGGGTTACATGGATACATCTGTGCAGCACTGGAGGAGGGGCCCCTTGGATGTCTGGCTTGGGGTTACATGGATACATCTGTGCAGCACTGGAGGAGGGGCCCTGTGGATGTCTGGCCTGGGGTTACATGGATACATCTGTGCAGCACTGGCGGGGGTCCCTTGGATGTCTGACCTGAGGTTACATGGATACATCTGTGCAGCACTGGAGGAGGGGCCCTGTGGATGTCTGGCCTGGGGTTACATGGATACATCTGTGCAGCACTGGCGGGGGGCCCTGTGGATGTCTGACCTGGGGTTACATGGATACATCTATGCAGCACTGGCAGGGGTCCCTGTGGATATCTGGCCTGGGGTTACATGGATACATCTGTGCAGCACTGGCGGAGGGGCCCTGTGGATATCACACCTGGGGTTACATGGATACATCGGTGCAGCACTGGAGGAGGGGCCCCTTGGATGTCTGGCTTGGGGTGACATGGATACATCTGTGCAGCACTGGAGGAGGGGCCCTGTGGATGTCTGGCCTGGGGTTACATGGATACATCTGTGCAGCACTGGTGGAGGGGCCCTGTGGATATCTGACCTGGGGTTACATGGATACATCTGTGCATCACTGCAGGAGGGGTCCTGTGGATGTCTGGCTTGTGGTTACATGGAAACACCTGTGCAGCACTGGCGGCGGGGCCCTGTGGATATCACACCTCGGGTTACATGGATACATCAGGTGCAGCACTGGCGGAGGGGCCCCTTGGATGTCTGGCCTGGGGTTACATGGATACACCTGTGCAGCACCGGAGGAGGGGCCCTGTGGATGTCTGGCCTGGGGTTACATGGATACATCTGTGCATCACTGCAGGAGGGGTCCTGTGGATGTCTGGCTTGTGGTTACATGGAAACACCTGTGCAGCACTGGCGGCGGGGCCCTGTGGATATCACACCTCGGGTTACATGGATACATCAGGTGCAGCACTGGCGGAGGGGCCCCTTGGATGTCTGGCCTGGGGTTACATGGATACACCTGTGCAGCACCGGAGGAGGGGCCCTGTGGATGTCTGGCCTGGGGTTACATGGATACACCTGTGCAGGACTGGCGGAGGGGCCCTGTGGATATCACACCTGGGGTTACATGGATACATCAGGTGCAGCACTGGCGGAGGGGCCCCTTGGATGTCTGGCTTGGGGTTACATGGATACATCTGTGCAGCACTGGCGGAGGGGCCCTGTGGATGTCTGGCCTGGGGTTACATGGATACACCTGTGCAGCACCGGAGGAGGGGCCCTGTGGATGTCTGGCCTGGGGTTACATGGATACACCTGTGCAGCACTGGCGGAGGGGCCCTGTGGATATCACACCTGGGGTTACATGGATACATCAGGTGTAGCACTGGCGGAGGGGCCCCTTGGATGTCTGGCTTGGGGTTACATGGATACATCTGTGCAGCACCGGAGGAGGGGCCCGGTGGATGTCTGGCCTGGGGTTACATGGATACACCTGTGCAGGACTGGCGGAGGGGCCCTGTGGATATCACACCTGGGGTTACATGGATACATCAGGTGCAGCACTGGCGGAGGGGCCCCTTGGATGTCTGGCTTGGGGTTACATGGATACATCAGGTGCAGCACTGGCGGAGGGGCCCTGTGGATGTCTGGCCTGGGGTTACATAGATACACCTGTGCAGCACTGGCGGAGGGGCCCTGTGGATATCACACCTGGGGTTACATGGATACATCAGGTGTAGCACTGGCGGAGGGGCCCCTTGGATGTCTGGCTTGGGGTTACATGGATACATCTGTGCAGCACCGGAGGAGGGGCCCTGTGGATGTCTGGCCTGGGGTTACATGGATACACCTGTGCAGCACTGGCGGAGGGTCCCTGTGGATATCACACCTGGGGTTACATGGATACATCAGGTGTAGCACTGGCGGAGGGGCCCCTTGGATGTCTGGCTTGGGGTTACATGGATACATCTGTGCAGCACCGGAGGAGGGGCCCGGTGGATGTCTGGCCTGGGGTTACATGGATACACCTGTGCAGGACTGGCGGAGGGGCCCTGTGGATATCACACCTGGGGTTACATGGATACATCAGGTGCAGCACTGGCGGAGGGGCCCCTTGGATGTCTGGCTTGGGGTTACATGGATACATCAGGTGCAGCACTGGCAGAGGGGCCCTGTGGATGTCTGGCCTGGGGTTACATAGATACACCTGTGCAGCACTGGCGGAGGGGCCCTGTGGATATCACACCTGGGGTTACATGGATACATCAGGTGTAGCACTGGCGGAGGGGCCCCTTGGATGTCTGGCTTGGGGTTACATGGATACATCTGTGCAGCACCGGAGGAGGGGCCCTGTGGATGTCTGGCCTGGGGTTACATGGATACACCTGTGCAGCACTGGCGGAGGGGCCCTGTGGATATCACACCTGGGGTTACATGGATACATCAGGTGTAGCACTGGCGGAGGGGCCCCTTGGATGTCTGGCTCGGGGTTACATGGATACACCTGTGCAGCACTGGTGGGGAGCCCGGTGGATGTCTGGCCTGGGGTTACATGGATACACCTGTGCAGGACTGGCGGAGGGGCCCTGTGGATATCACACCTGGGGTTACATGGATACATCAGGTGCAGCACTGGCGGAGGGGCCCCTTGGATGTCTGGCTTGGGGTTACATGGATACATCAGGTGCAGCACTGGCGGAGGGGCCCTGTGGATGTCTGGCCTGAGGTTACATAGATACACCTGTGCAGCACTGGCGGAGGGGCCCTGTGGATATCACACCTGGGGTTACATGGATACATCAGGTGTAGCACTGGCGGAGGGGCCCCTTGGATGTCTGGCTTGGGGTTACATGGATACATCTGTGCAGCACCGGAGGAGGGGCCCTGTGGATGTCTGGCCTGGGGTTACATGGATACACCTGTGCAGCACTGGCGGAGGGGCCCTGTGGATATCACACCTGGGGTTACATGGATACATCAGGTGTAGCACTGGCGGAGGGGCCCCTTGGATGTCTGGCTCGGGGTTACATGGATACACCTGTGCAGCACTGGTGGGGAGCCCTGTGGATGTCTGGCCTGGGGTTACATGGATACACCTGTGCAGGACTGGCAGAGGGGCCCTGTGGATATCTGAACTCAAAGGTCTCCCTAATATATGCCACAACCTACCTTGATGTCTCGTATCAGCTGCTGCGTGGGTGTTTCTATAGGCACTTTGCTGTCAATAACACCCTGGATGGCAGACGCCCACCTCATCGCCTCATTTAGAAGTTTGGTGTACAGCCGATATGAATGTTTACGTCCATGAATTATGATGTTCCAATACCCTAGGAATATGAGAAAACTATCTGTTACTAATGTTCATACTATAAAACACAGAGTAAAACACAGAGTATCTCCTCCACCATACAAGGATGTGTATTTACAGAGCAAGTGAAGCCATCCTGTCACATGGCCCATAGGGACATTGTTGTCTTCTCTAAGTTAGCATGGGCACTCTGCAGACTCTCTGCTGCTTTGGGCACGTTACTACACACGTTTATTTTGTAAATGCCTCTTTTGCCACTTTCACATAAGAATCTACTGCTGTGTCCACACTCAGCAGGTTCTTGGGTTTTAGTCTGAACATTTTGAGCAAGGTCGATCAACAATGCCCCTTGTTATTCTGTTCTGGTCAGGCCCTAGCACCTAGACAAAACATACCGATGCAGCTGTCATTTGGGAACACGTACTCTGGGCTTGTGGAATTCACTAATAAGTGACACACACTTGGAAAGGGACCTTTCCAGGGAGAAGAGTGAGACAGCACCTATGATGTAGATCTACCATCTATAGACTGAGGTACAGGGTCTGCAGATAACACCCAGAGATCTTCTAATATATAATCACTCTGCTTCTACACAAGGGGAGGGAGATTAAGCTCCACAGTCTTTTCATAATGACCGCTCCTTTCATGATTTAGGGACTTCTTGCTATGCTGACCGTGTTTGTGTTATGCATTTTCCTGCTTATTGTGAAACGTATACTGCATATTAGAGCACGTCAGTTAAAATAAATATTTTAAACTTGTTCATGTCTCTGTCAGGTCTTATTGTGGACAAATACTAGAGTGTGAGCGAAAGGGTGTGTCCTGCAACAGAGTTTCCAGAGAGCGTTTGGAGTGTTTTGTTCTGGGGTGTCTAACCACTTGTTTCTCTGTGAGTGAGTAGTAGAGCAAGTGTGACACTATAGCTAGTCGGCCCTGGGCTCATGGGTACTAAGGTGGTAGGATGACTCAGTCCCTATGCAGTAAGGTTCCATAATCGTAAGCATAGTTCTGTGTTTGTGCAGAATCCCTGCAACAATCCTTGGAGGAAAGCACTGTGGTGCGTGTCCTGGGCTGTGGCATGTGCACTGGGTTGTGGTGCGGGCCCTGGGCTGTAGCACCAGGACTGGGCTGTGGCACGTACCCAGGGCTGTGGTGCAAACCCGGAGTTGTGGTGCGTACCCTGGGTTGTGGCATGTAACCTGGGCTGTGGTGCCTGCCCTGGGTCAGGCGTGTACCCTGGGCTGGAGCGCGCGCCCTAGGCTGTGGCGAGTGTCCTGGGCTGAGACGCATGCCCTGGGACGTTATTTAAAGAGCAGTGGTGGTAGGAAACAGGCACACACAAAAGTAGATGGTGAGGTAACCTTGTAACGGAAGAATCCAAACATTTCCTTGCTGCAGATTTACCTCCTCGTGGTCGGTTCGCCCTCTGACAGGGCAACGGAGCAAAGCACTCGGTCGCCCTGATGCATTTAGCACTTTTCAATGCCCCTTATCGCCACGTTTTTCCTGGCGGTGACCAGCATTGAAAAATGGCTATACGGACGCCCATCTAAATTAGGTGGGCAGACCTATAGCCAAAGCTCCAGAGGCCCTTACTTCATTGGGCCGTTGGAGACGCTTGACCACAGCAGAGATGGAGTGGGCTCCACCGTCATTAAATCGAAGTTGCAATGAAGTTCTCTGTCTGCCAACATATAAATCAGACCCTTAGTTATGCCATATTCAGAATACTTTTAAAGCATGCATCTTACCCCGAAGGGATTTCCTGGCACTGGAAATAAGGGGTAGACGCTGCCCTAGCTGCGGCCTCTGTTAAGAGCCACATCATATTCCTGAATTCAAGGACTGAGCTGGTGGCCTTACTGTGAGGGGCTTTAGAAGTCGGATACGTGAATGCGTGGCCACCGGTTCTGGGTTTTTGGATCCAGGGGGCAGCAGCAATCAGGAGTCGGCTGCAATGAGGTGGTTGGAGAGGTGCAGAGGCTGATGTGGATGTGGTTGTGCAATGCTTTGTGTAATCAGTGCAAGCTTCTGGATCAGGGGCCATTGGAGGTAGAAATGTGGTTATGTGGTGGGAGATTGAGAGATTGGCTGCTGCATTCTGAATGATATGGAGACCCTTGGCAAGTTGGGTGGAGAGTTCCACGTGGAGTTTGTTTTTGTAGTCTTGCTTGAGGGCATTGAGAGGAAGGCATATGAAGAGTTTCCTTGTTGAAGCAGGGAGAGGGAATCAAATTCATTTGGCTGGACATCAACAGTTTGTTGTCAACCGTGATTCACAAGATCCTAGCTTGGCTGGACGAGGTGTGGGCTACATGGGATGCGGGCTAGAATTCAGATGGCCACCAGGCCAAAGACCAGTGATGAGTCCTTCCAAACCGAGTACTACCTCCGTCTTATCAGAGATTACAAATTTGGATTTCACCCAGGAGGTCAACATCGGACTCCATATTTGCTTGGGGGCTGGTGGTGTTGGTGGAGGAGAGAGAATGAGTTGCGTGTTGTCTGCATCTGAGATGTTGGTTACATAGGTTCGTATGATGTTGGCGAGTGGGGCTATGTAGATAATGAAGAGCTTGGGGCTGGGAGACTCCACAGAGCAGCTCGGTGGGTTCAGGTGTAGGCTGCCTCTCTGTCTGTGTCCTGTGAAGATTGATCTCACCAACTGAAGAGCTCTTCCTCGAATACCAAATTTGGGGAGGCACTGGTTAAGGATCAGGTGGGAGACAGTATCAAAAGCCGCAGAGAAGTCGAGGAGGATGAGTGCTGGGGTGTCGCCTATGTCCATGATGGGCCTGATGTCGTCAATGGCAGCGATGAGTGGTTTCTGTGCTGTGGTTCAGTCTGAAGCCTGATTAGGAAGGGTCCAGGAGGTGGTTGTCGTTCAGGTGGTTTGTTAGTCTCTTGTTGGTGAGGTTCTCCAAGGCTTGTGCTGGGTAGGGTAGCAGGCAGATGGGTCTGTAGTTTGCTGGTTAAGCTGGATCTGCTGTAGGTTTTATCAGTAGCAGCAAGATTGTGGTGGGTTTCCTGTGGTCCAAGAAGGTATCAGTGGTAAGGTAAGTCATCGAGGATTGAGGTGAGGGTGGTGCAGATGGACAGGTGAAGTGCGGGCAAGGGTCCAATGGGGTTCCTGAATGGATGGAGCAGATGGCCTTGGCGGTTTCCATGTAGGTAATGGTGGGCCAGCAAGTTAGCGTTGTTTCTTAGATGCTGTCGTCATGTTGAAGCAGGTCTAGCTGAGTGTAGAGGTTCGGTTGGGGTTCAAAGTTGTTGTAGGTTGTGCTTATCTTGCACAGAAGAGGAGCGTGAGAGGGTGATGGTAGAGGAAACTGCAGCGGGCGTGGTGAATTCCTTCACTATGGAGAAGATTTCCTTAGCGCTATTAGTGCTTTGTCTATTTTCTCGGTCAGTGCTGTGTGCTTGGGGTTTCAGTTGCTGGAGAGTGGATTTGTAAGTTTGCTTGTCGGTGTGTTTGTGACGAGTCTCCATCAGCGCTCAAGCTACTTGCAGTCTCGCTTGGTGCATCGAAGATAATAATTGTCCCAGATTGCGAGCAGTCTCATCTTTGTGGTGGTTGTGGTTTTGAGAGGGGCCACGGCACCTGCACTGGAGGTGATCCAGTGGTTTATCTTGGTGAATGAACAGGTGAGTTTGTGTTGGTGTGGTGTGTTTGCAGTTCTGAGGTCCAGATTTCTTCTGAGTTGATATTCCAGTTGTGAAAGGAGGTTTTGGGTGGGGTGGTTCATCGTTGGTGGTTGAAATGTAGATTGAAGCAGATGAGGGCATGGTCGGTGCGAGCGAAGGGGCGAGCTTGTCCACCGAGACATTAGCAAAGTTGGTGAAGATGGGGTCTAGCAACTGGGGAGCCGTTGAATGGTCCGTAGTGAGTATTTGTCACCTGGATGCTGTACTGAATGCATGACATTCAACCTTTTGGATTTGTGGTATAAAAATACTACATACATGCATACATATTGTGCTGTGCTGCAAAATGAAATCACCTCAAATTATTTTGTGGTTGACAGCAGAAGCTGCAGATCAATTTTTTGAAAAGGAGGTTTTAATTTCACTCTGTAGCGGAGGGGGCATGTTTCACTATCACTGGTCAGAGGAAGCATGTTCCATTGGCAGACCTTCGGGGTACACCAAGCATACACATCACTCGAAGCTTCAGCAGGCTCATATTGAGGTTGGAAGAGCACTGCAGAAGACAGGAGGCACAGTACAGCGCTTTTGTACTTCTGTCTGTTAAGTATAGCTGGTGCATATCTGCTTAGCTGAGGAGGGGCTCGAGGAGAGATTAGATGTTGAAGGGAAATCAGCATGCTGACATGTGGGAGATAGAACACGAAAACTATTTTCAGATTCCTGTCCTCCCTGTGGTGTTCTGGACCCCAGAGAGCGTTAGATGTTTGGGATAGGGAACATGGTGTCTGCTGATGTAGGTAGATGCATCAAGCAGCCTCGAGGCGTCAAACCTTCATGGTGGAGTTGAGAGACCAAGGCTGCCCACAGAAGTGGCGCAGGGAAGAGTTTGATAGAGTGCTTGGTGTAGGAGAAGAATAATTTTGATTTGCAATCATCGTTCATAAAACATATCACTGCCCTCGATTCAGTGGGAACGGTCAGGCTTCCATGGATTGGGTAGATCTAAGTGTCATCAGAGCAGAGACTGGTGGAAATTGAACTGCATGTTGGTCAGGGCGAGGGCGCATGCAGAGCATCAGGTGAAGTTGCTCACAAGACCTGAGAGGACTCAGGGCGGAAGTGAGCAAGTTTGTCTAATTTACATAAATAGGAAATGGCGGAAGCGGGACATTCATCGGTGACTCCGACCGCGATGCTGCTTCGGATGGTGCCTTGCCACGCTCTGCTAGGATTAGGTTTGCAATAGCTCTATTTTGTACTACATGTGTAGAGACCCCACAACGCACAGCATGGTTACACTAAGACAGGAGGACCTGGTCTAGAATAATATACAAAAATCACCAATTTAGGTTACAAATTCAGAGGTCATCCTTTGGAAGGTTTGTGGCTCTTGTTTCACACAAGGCGGCCAAGATGCTTTCTTCCCCTACATGGCCACCTGGCCTTTTCAAGGGTGTTTCCCAAAATGGCAACCGTACTCAAAAACTAGCTGAAAAGACTCTTGGTACAAAAAGGGAAAACGTCTCTTAAGAATGCGCCTGTAACAAATAACAGAGTCCTGCCATTGAGGTTGAAAAGGAAGGTCCTCTGTGGTCCCAGGAAAGAGTCGTAAATGTGGTCGGTTTTGGCTCATTAACAACATCTGTCTGGAAGAAGTGTGGCAAGTACTTACCACCGAGTAGTGAATGAAGAGCGGACATGGAAGATTTTAGTGTTACTCAAGACCATGATGTCTGATTGCCATGTAAGGCTATACATCATGGATATCGCATGTTAGTACAAAACTCACCTACGTTTCGAGATATGTGTAACTAACACCAAGGCTTGTACCTTAACTAGTGTCACACAGCTAGTAATGGGGGTCTTTAGGAGTCGGGCCCTCTAATAATGGGGATCTGTAGGAGCCGGGCCCTCTAGTAATGGAGGTCTTTAGGAGCCGGGCCCTCTAGTAATGGGGGTATTTAGGAGTCGGGCCCTCTAATAATGGGGGTCTTTAGGAGCCGGGCCCTCTAGTAATGGGGGTCGTTAGGAGTCAGGCCCTCTAGTAATGGAGTCTGTAGGCGTCAGGCCCTCTCGTAATGGGGTCTGAAGGAGCCGGGCCCTCTAGTAATGGAGGTCTGTAGGAGTCAGGCCTCTAGTAATGGGGGTCTTTAGGAGTCGGGTCCTCTAGTAATGGGGGTCTGTAGGAGCCAGGCCCTCTCGTAGTGGGGGTCTTTAGGAGCTGGCCCTCTAGTAATGGGGGTCTTTAGGAGTCAGGCCCTGTAGTAAAGGGAGGTTTTTAGGTTTCGGGCCCTCTAGTAATGAGGGTCTTTAGGAGTCGGGCCCTTTAGCAATGGGGATCTGTAGGAGCCGGGCCCTGTAGTAATGGGGGTCTTTAGGAGCCGGGCCCTCTAGTAATGGGGGTCTTTAGGAGCCGGGCCCTCTAGTAATGGGGGTCTTTAGGAGCCGGGCCCTCTAATAATGGGGGTCTTTCGGAGCCCGGCCCTCTACTAATGGGGGTCTTTAGGAGCCAGGCCCTCTAGTAATGGGGGTCTTTAGGAGCCGGGCCCTCTAGTAATGGGGGTCTTTAGGAGCCGGGCCCTCTAGTAATGGGAGTCTGTAGTAGCCGGGCCCTCTAGTAATGGGGGTCTTTAGGAGCTGGGCCTTCTAGTAATGGGGGTCTTTAGAAGTCGGGCCTTCTAGTAATGGGGTCTTTAGGAGTCGGGCCCTCTAGTAATGGGGGTCTTTAGGAGTTGGGCCCTCTAGTAATGGGGGTCTTTAGGAGTCGGGCCCTCTAGTAATGGGGGTCTTTAGGAGTAAGGACCTCTAGTAATGGGGGTCTTTAGGAGTCGGGTCCTCTAGTAATGGGGGTCTGTAGGAGTCGGGCCTGTAATAATGGGGGTCTTTAGGATTCGGGCCCTCTTATAAAGGGGGGTCTTTAGGAGTCGGGCCCTCTAGTAATGGGGGTCTGTAGGAGCCGGGCCCCCTAGTAATGGGGGTATTTAGGAGTCAGGTACTCTAGTAATGGGGGTCTTTAGGAGTCGGGCCCTCTAGTAATGGGGGTCTTTAGGAGGCGGGCCCTCTAGTAATGGGGGTCTTTAGAAGCCGGGCTCTCCAGTAATGGTTGTCTGTAGGAGCCGGGCCCTCTAGTAACGGGGTCTTTACGAGTCAGGCCCTCTACTAATGGGGGTCTTGAGGAGTCGGACCCTCTAGTAATGAGGGTCTTGAGGAGTCGGGCCCTCTAGTAATGGGGGTCTTTAGGAGCCGGCCCTCTAGTAATGGGGCCTTTAGGAGCTGGCCCTCTAGTAATGGGGGTCTTTAGGAGTCGGGCCCTCTAGTAATGGGGGTCTTTAGGAGCCGGGCCCTCTAGTAATGGGGGTCTTTAGGAGCCGGGCCCTCTAGTAATGGGGGTCTTTAGGAGCCGGGCCCTCTAGTAATGGGGGTCTTTAGGAGCCGGGCCCTCTAGTAATGGGGGTCTGTAGTAGCCGGGCCCTCTAGTAATGGGGGTCTTTAGGAGCTGGCCCTCTAGTAATGGGGGTCTTTAGAAGTCGGGCCTTCTAGTAATGGGGGTCTTTAGGAGTCGGGCCCTCTAGTAATGCGGGTCTTTAGGAGTCGGGCCCTCTAGTAATGGGGGTCTTTAAGAGTCGGGCCCTCTAGTAATGGGGGTCTTTAGGAGTCGGGCCCTCTAGTAATGGGGGTCTTTAGGAGTCGGGCCCTCTAGTAATGGGGGTCTTTAGGAGTAAGGACCTCTAGTAATGGGGGTCTATAGGAGCAGAGCCTCTAGTAATGGGGGTCTTTAGGAGTCGGGTCCTCTAGTAATGGGGGTCTGTAGGAGTCGGGCCCTGTAATAATGGGGGTCTTTAGGATTCGGGCCCTCTAGTAAAGGGGGGTCTTTAGGAGTCGGGCCCTCTAGTAATGGGGGTCTGTAGGAGCCGGGCCCCCTAGTAATGGGGGTCTTTAGGAGTCGGGTACTCTAGTAATGGGGGTCTTTAGGAGTCGGGCCCTCTAGTAATGGGGGTCTTTAGAAGCCGGGCTCTCCAGTAATGGTTGTCTGTAGGAGCCGGGCCCTCTAGTAACGGGGGTCTTTACGAGTCAGGCCCTCTACTAATGGGGGTCTTGAGGAGTCGGGCCCTCTAGTAATGAGGGTCTTGAGGAGTCGGGCCCTCTAGTAATGGGGGTCTTTAGGAGCCGGCCCTCTAGTAATGGGGCCTTTAGGAGCTGGCCCTCTAGTAATGGGGGTCTTTAGGACTTGGGCCCTCTAGTAATGGGGGTCTTTAGGAGTCGGGCCCTCTAGTAATGGGGGTCTTTAGGAGTCGGGCCCTCTAGTAATGGGGGTCTTTAGGAGTCGGGCCCTCTAGTAATGGGGGTCTTTAGGAGTCAGGCCCTCTAGTAATGGGGGTCTTTAGGAGCTGGCCCTCTAGTAATGGGGGTCTTTAGGAGCTGGCCCTCTAGTAATGGGGGTCTTTGGGAGTCGGGCCCTCTAGTAATGGGGGACTTTGGTAGTCGGGCCCTCTAGTAATGGCGGTCTTTAGGAGTCCGGCCCTCTAGTAATGGGGGTCTTTAGGAGCCGGGCCCTCTAGTAATGGGGGTCTGTAGGATTCGGCACCCTAGTAATGGGGGTCTTTAGGAGTCGGGCCCTCTAGTAATGGAGGTCTGTAGGAGTCGGGCCCTCTAATAGTAGGGGTCTTTAGGAGCCCGGCCCTCTAGTAATGGGGGTCTTTAGGAGCCCGTCCCTCTAGTAATGGGGGTCTGTAGGAGCCGGGCCCTCTAGTAATAGGGGTCTGTAGGAGCCAGGCCCTCTAGTAATAGGGGTCTGTATGGGCTGGCCCTCTAGTAATGGGGGTCTTTAGGAGTCAAGCCTTCTAGTAAAGGGGGTCTTTAGGAGTCGGGCCCTCTAGTAATGGGGGTCTTTAGGAGTAAGGACCTCTAGTAATGGGGGTCTGTTGGAGCAGGGCCTCTAGTAATGGGGGTCTTTAGGAGCCGGGCCCTCTAGTAATGGGGGTCTTTAGGAGCTGGGCCCTCTAGTAATGGGGGTCTGTAGGAGCTGGGCCCTCTAGTAATGGGGGTCTTTAGGATTCGGGCCCTCTAGTAAAGGGGGGTCTTTAGGAGTCGGGCTCTGTAGTAATGGGGGTCTTTAGGATTCTGGCCCTCTAGTAAAGGGCGGTCTTTAGGAGTCGTGCCCTCTAGTAATGGGGCTCTTTAGGAGTTGTGCCCTCTAGTAATGGGGGTCTGTAGGAGCCGGCCCCTCTTCACCTCCCACAGTAGGCCCCTCCACACCTTCGAGGCAGGTCTCACCCTCATCAGCTGCTCCTAGGCAGGCCGGGTTGGTTGGTTGTCACACCCTGTGGGGCCTCAGAACGGTCCTGGGGTGAGGGTGCTATGTTGTCCATATTGTTGGATAAGGAGTGTTTTGTTCTTTAATATCGGCTCTGATGGGCTCTTCGGGTCAGCTGGTTGCTGCTGCGGATGGACCCCTGCTCCAGGGTCCTTTCCTTGGAGTAGGATGCTTGATCGTGGCTTCTCTGGGACCAGCAGAAGTTTGAAATAAGTTATGGGGAACACCCAAGATGTCTGCAGATTATTTAAGGCTTCTGGTGGGTGTAATATTGAAGAGCCAGTAAGTAATGCGTATATTACAACTTGTTTATTGAGGACGGTTTGGTTGGTTTTTGTAAATGAGGTTTTATGATGCTGTTGATTATAGTTACATAAGTTTATGATTCTGCCCAAGAGCCTGGTCATCATCTGGTAAATCTGCCACCAGGAACACAAGAATGCATCTTCAATAACTCCTGGTCCTGAAGCAAGGGTCACGTCTGCATTCATGGATCCTACAAGGGACGGCGCTCGGCTGCAGCTCTCAAAGCCAGCTGTTCTTCCAGGGGTCCCTGTGAGCAGAGTCCTAGGCTCCGAGGCTGTGCAGACGAGGGGTCCCGGTTGAGGCGCACATGGAGACTGTGGAGGCTGCTTACTGACCTGGGCAGCTTGTCCATTAGGGTGTTTGGGATCTGCCCCTCCTCTAATTTGCACCCTCCAATTCAAACAGTTTGCATCTGAATCTAGTATTTTAAAATGAGTTTGGTGCCTTGCTCTGAGAAAGAGCCAGGCACTTCCCTGTGGTTCAAAGCACCAGCGCACACCTATTCTACTCTGGCGAGGAGCCATCAGGGCTTACACCTCTGAACACTGAGGTCCAGCTGAGGCCATCAGTTCGTTGCACTGATTTACTGCAGCTCCGGGTGCTAAGTGCAGCCTGCACGGAGGCTGCTTGTCAGTCATCGGAGTCAGAGCCATTCATCACCCTAGGGTCGATGCACACAGGTCTGTGTGCAGTGACGCTGCACCCCGGGCCCTCCGAAGCAAGACTGTGCAACCTATTCTTGGGTCTGATCCACACAAGAGTTGTCAAGTCATGAGAGCCTGCTGGCTGACAGACTTCTCTGGAGAGAACCCAGAACTGCACCACAGCGAACACATGGAAAACTACTGAACACGTGTGAAAAGAACAAGTTACTTACCTTCGGTAACGCTTTTTCTGGGGGATACAGTATCTGCCTGTGGATTCCTCACCTTGTGAATATCCCCTGCGCCAGCAACATTCGGAAACTTTTGTAGCAATCCATGCCGATGTGGTCGAAAGCGACGTCACTGAGACATGGCTCCGCTCGCGATTCCGCTGACGTCACCGGCTCCATAAGAAGACCCCATCGGCGTGATGACGTCAGTTCCGCCCCTTTTTTCCGTGCCTTCGAGGCACACGGACGGACTGACAGCAATATGTACATAAACAGTATACACAGTACACAATATGCATATCGACACACACAGTGTGGAGAATAAACATCAAAGCACTAGAAATAACATAATGCCCTTGACAGTAAGAAACACATTTGAAACCATCAATAGAATTACAGCCATAGAATTACCGGTATAGAAGGATGGACAACGGGAAGGCGGGTGGGTCAGTGAGGAATCCACAGGCAGATACTGTATCCACCAGAAAAAGCGTTACCGAAGGTAAGTAACTTGTTCTTCTGATGGATACATCTGCCAGTGGATTCCTCACCTTGTGAATAGATTCCACAGCAGTCCCCACTCCCGGAGGAGGGTGTCCAACCTTCTACACCAGAAAATCCTGAAGAACAGAACGAGCAAAATGCCCGTCCCTCCTCACCTCAGTGTCTAAGCAATAATGTTTTGCAAAGGTGTGAAGGGAGGCCCAAGTTGCCGCTTACAAATATCCTCCACAGGAACCCCCCTAGACAAAGCAGAGGTGGAAGACTTTGCTCTAGTGGAATGAGCTCTTAAACCCTCCGGAGGCTCCTTACCGGCCAAAGAGTAGCAAATCTTGATGCACAAGACAATCCACCTGGAAAGGGTGCGCTTGTGCACCGCTCGGCCCTTCCTGCAGCCAGCAAAGCCCACAAAGAGCTGATCATCAACTCTGATGTCCTTCGTCCTGTCCAGGTAAAAGCTCACCGCCCTCTTAGGGTCCAAACGATGAAGTCTCTCCTCCTCCGTGGATGGGTGAGGTGGAGGATAAAAAGCAGGAAGGGTAATGGATTGCCCCAGACGGAAGGGAGTTACCACTTTAGGCAAAAATGCAGCCCTGGTCCGGAGCACCATTCGTTCAGCATGCACAGTCAAGAATGGGGGCTTTGAACTAAGAGCTTGAAGCTCACTAACCCTCCTTGCCGAGGTGATTGCAATGAGGAATACTGTCTTAAAAGACAACAGTCTCAAGGGACACTTATGCAAGGGCTCAAAGGGAGAACCCATAAGATATGTTAGTACAAGGTTTAAGTCCCATTGAGGTACAATAAAGGGAGTAGGAGGAAATTTATTCGTGAGGCCCTTGAGAAACCTAAGCACAATACGTGATTTAAACAAGGACGGCTGATCCGGCAGGCATAGGAAAGCCGATAAAGCCGATAAATATCCCTTTACAGTAGCCACAGCAAAGCCTTGCTGAGCAAGTGAAAGGGCAAACTGCAAAATATTAGACAAACGAGCCTTCAAGGGATCAATTGACCTCTCTCCGCACCAGAGAACGAATTTAGACCATCTATAGGAGTATATGGATTTGGTGGAGTGTCGCCTGGCCGATAAAATAACGTCCACCACATCTGGAGGGAGAGAGAAAGAATTCAGGTTGCCCCGTTCAATCTCCAGGCATGAAGGTGTAAGCTCTGGAGGTGGGGGTGTAGAACCTGCCCCTCCGACTGCGAGAGGAGGTCTGCCCTCAGAGGGAGACGGAGCGGAGGGTACGAGGAGAGGTGGAGAAGATCTGTATACCACACCCTTCTTGGCCAATCCGGGGCGACCAATATGACTTGGGCCCGGTCTTGGCAAATCTTCCTCAGAACCCGAGGAATCAAAGGTATGGGAGGAAACGCGTAAAGGAGTTGTGAGCCCCAGCTCAACTGAAACACGTCCCCCAACGCTCCCTGCATCGGATACTGGAGACTGCAGAACGACGGGCAGTGAGCGTTCTCGTGAGTGGCGAACAGGTCCACCCGAGGAGTCCCCCACATCCGATAGATGTGACGAACCACCTCCGGATGGAGCCTCCACTCGTGATCGGCGGAAAACTGCCGACTGAGATTGTCCGCACGCACGTTCAGAACCCCGGCCAGATGATTTGCCATCAGACAAATCCGATGGTCCTGAGCCCAGGACCATAGACGCAGGGCCTCTCTGCAAAGACAAAGAGACCCCACTACTCCCCGTTTGTTTATATACCACATCGCGGTAGTGTTGTCCGTCAGGACTTGAACAGACTGACCGCGAAGAGAAGGGAGGAAGGCCTTGAGCGCCAAACGTATCGCCCGTAACTCCAGAAGGTTGATGTGAAGCAACCTTTCCTCTGGAGACCAAAGACCCTTGATCTCCAAATCCCCCAGATGAGCACCCCACCCTAGAGTGGATGCATCCGATATCACTGTGGTCACCGATGGAGGTAGATGAAAGGGCTTTCCTTGGGACAGATTGCCCTCCACGCTCCACCAAGATAGATCCGCTGCAGCTTCTCTGGAGATCCTCACAGACTCCCTGAGATCTCCCTTGTGCTGATACCACTGCTTGCGGAGGCACCACTGGAGCGCCCTCATGTGCCAGCGTGCATGGTTGACCAACAGGATGCAGGAGGCGAACAGACCGAGCAGGCGAAGGACCTTCATAACTGGAACGACCGCTCCGTTGTAAAATAAAGGAACCATTTCCTGTATGTCGAGAATCCTTTGCGGAGGAGGGAATGCCCGACACACAGTAGTGTCCAGTACCGCACCTATGAACAGGTTACGCTGAGAGGGCACCAGGAAAGATTTGGGCACATTGATCGAAAAACCCAATCTGTACAACAGCGGAGTTGTATCCTGCAGATGGCACAGCACCTTCTCCGACGACTCCGCCTTGATCAGCCAGTCGTCTAAATAAGGGAAAACTGAAATCCCTGACCTTCTGAGATGGGCTGCCACCACCGCCATCACCTTTGTGAAGACTCAAGGTGCTGAAGTAAGACCAAACGGGAGGACCGCAAACTGATAATGTTGCGACCCTACCGTAAACCGGAGAAACTTCCTGTGCGACTTCAGAATGGGGATGTGAAAATACGCATCCTGCAAGTCGAGCTACACCATCCAGTCCTCCTGATTCAGCGCCTGAAGAACCTGCGCAAGGGTGAGCATCTTGAACTTCTCCTGTTTCAGGTAGAAGTTCAGGATTCTGAGGTCCAATATCGGACGCAGTCTGCCGTCCTTTTTCGGAATCAGAAAATACCGGGAGTAGCATCCCTGACCCCTCTCCTGCTCTGGAACCACCTCTATCGCACCTTTCTGAAACAACTTCAGGACTTCCTCCTGCAAGAGGAGACGGTGGTCCTCCGAGCAAGCCCCTTGGCAAGGAGGGTAATTTGGAGGGAATTCCCGAAAGGGAAGGGCGTACCCATTTTCCACCAGATCCAGAACCCAGAGATCTGTAGTTACAGACTCCCAATCTTGTAGAAAAGGGGTAAGCCGGCCCCCCACAGGACCAGCATGATCCGGAATGTCGAATCTAGGGCTGCTTTGCGGTGGTGGGAGGGGCTGAGGAAGAGGAAGAGGAGGAGGAGAGTTGACGGCCACGTGAGCGACCCCTAAGTCTTCCTCTACATCCCTTGGAGCCTTGCTGCTGTTGCTGCTGCTGCTGCTGGGTTGGTCTATATGAACGAAAACTCGCCCTTCCAAGGCCTCTGTACCTCTTGAAAGTACCTCTCGGCTGGGATTGAAGGCCCAACGACCTAGCCGTAGCCTTACTCTCTTTGAAGCGCTCGAGAGCAGCATCAGCCTTCTTCCCGAACAGACCAGACCCATCAAAAGGTAAGTCCAATAAAGTTGACTGGACATCAGATGAGAATTCGGAGGACTTAAGCCATGCACCCATCCTGGTGGCAACTGAAGACCCCATGACCCTGGCAACTGAGTCTGCTGTATCCAGGCCACTCTGAATAACCTGGCGAGCAGCCGCCTGGGCATCCGATAGAACTTCATTGAAGCCTCCTCTATCCTCCTCTGACAGTTTCGGCGCCAACTTTTTAGCCGAATCCATAAGCGCATGGATATAGCGCCCCAACAGACAAGTCGCATTTGAAGATTTTAAAGCCATACTGGCTGATGAAAAGACCTTCTTAGCTGATTGATCCACCTTTTTTGCCTCCCTGTCCCCTGGGACTTGAGGAAAAGCCCCTTTCGACCGTCCAGAACAAGCCGCCTGAACTACTAGGCTTTCAGGTGAACGGTGTGATGATAAAAATTCAGGATCCCCTGGAGCCACCCTATACCTTCTTGCGACTAACTTGGAGACTGCAGGAGCTGAGAAAGGCTTGCGCCATACATCCAGCACAGGTTCCAAAATTGCTTTGTTGAAAGGCAACAGAGGCTCTGAGACCGCAGTTGGCGAATGCAACACCTCAGTTAAAATATTGGACTTAAATTCGGTGGATGGCAATTGAAGGTCCAACAACTCCACAACTCCGCAGTCTTTCTAATTACTGCATGATAGGGTGCTGCGTCTTTAAAGGGTTCGTCTGATGGCGGAGAGATCTCCCACTCCGGAGACAAATCCAGACCACTTGCCTCCTTCAATTCGTCGAACACCTCATCGGATTCGACCAATTCCCCCTCTTCAGCCTCTTCCATCAGAAAGCGTCTCTCCTCTAGCACTCTCACTCTCTGCGCCTCCCTTCTTGAATGGATCCGCACCTGCGGCGTCGGCGGCGCCGTGTTCGAATCCGACGGCGCCGGCAGCGGCGTCGAACGCGGATCAGCTGGAGCAGCCGGCGTCGAACAAAGTCGAGTCGGCGCCGGCGAAGAGGGAAGCGGCGAAGTTCTCGGCGCCGGCAGCTGCCAAGACGGCGTCGCTGGGAAGAATGGCATAAACGGTGCCTGAGGGTAAACCTGCGGCACTCCCAGATTGAAAGCCATCGGACCCATAGGTGCACCAGAGGTATTCATGGCCCGTGAGAACACCCCATACATTGCATTGAGATAATGCGAGGGGTCCTGACCTGGAGTAGGGAAAGCAGGATACTGGTCAGGCAGCACCGGACTCGGGCCTGGCGGCGCCGACGGTGGAGCAAGCGGTGTCACAGACTCAGTCGGAGCCGGACGATCCTCATCCTGGGCCGGAGTCGGAGACGGAGCCGGAGGACTTGCAGGATCTGGAGATGGAACCGGCGCCGGAGATGACACCGGCACCGGGGATTCAGCCGGAGCCGGCGAATGCACCGGAGAAGATGGAACCGGAGGCGAAGTCGGGACAGGAGAGGGAGACACTGACTCTCTCCGACGTCGAGCAGGCGATTTCGACTTTGACGTCGAAACTTTATGATGCGATGAATGCCTCCTCTTTTTCTTATGCTTCTTGCTCTTTGAAGCATGTCCCGAAGTCGACTTGGAAGCCGACCTCGACCCGGATCTTCTTCTTTTCTCCTTTTTCTTCATCCGGGCGATAAAGAGCTTTGCTTCTCTCTCCTTAAGAGCCTTCGAGCTCATTTTCCTGCAACTCGAACAACCTCCCACATCATGGTCCGAGGACAAACACCAAACGCAATCGTCGTGCGGGTCGGTGATGGACATGTGCTTGCCACATTCTCGGCAAGGCTTAAACCCAGACTTCCTTGTCGACATTTTTAGAAGATAGACAGAGAAATCCAGAAAACATACAAAGTAACCAGAACAGCTACCAGTAACGATTCCCGAAATCCGTTGGCGTCATCGGCGCGGAAAAAAGGGAACTGGCGTCATCACGCCGATGGGGTCTTCTTATGGAGCCGGTGACGTCAGCGGAGTCGCGAGCGAAGCCGTGTCTCTGTGACGTCGCTTTCGACCACATCGGCGTGGATTGCTACAAAAGTTTCCGAATGTTGCTGGCGCAGGGGATATTCACAAGGTGAGGAATCCACTGGCAGATGTATCCATCAGAAGTAAAGGATTCTGCACTGGCCTTCTGGGTTCACATGTTCTACCATACCGAGGGGGGCGGGGGACCTGCCTAGCATGATGGAATTTATGTCTCCTCCTCCACACAAACCAAATAACTGAAAGAAGGAAGATAGCACCCAGTCCTCGGCCTAGTCATGCAACAGACAGCTGGGGATATCACTCATGGCTTACGGATGTAGTCCCTTTTTAGGTCGAGTCTGAGCCAGCACGCATGCGCTGCTCTCCGAGACGTAGTGTAGACAAGTAGCGAATAGATGCCCCGCTCATTCTCCACCCATGTTTGCCTTTGGCTTGTGTCATTGTCTGTCCTAAATGCTGGCTTCTGATTCATCAATAGGCTTGTTAGTCCCTCCTTAGTACCGCCTCCTCTTCATTTGTCACCTCCCCTGACGACTGGCCCCTTTACTTCGAGTGGTACACGGTACGTGTTATTTAGACTGTGAGCACTCTTTTCTTTAATGAGGTTCTCCTACTGCCTTCTTTATTCCCCCCTCCCTCCCGTTGTCCGTGCCTTCTTCCCCCGTTCCCCACCCGCACTCCTGTTGTCCCTGATGACTACCACATTTGCAAAGCAATAGGTCTTGTGTAAATGCGAGACATATTGCATTTCAAATGCTTGTTGTAACAATAGCAATGTGTTTTACTTCATGCAGGCACCGTGCAGAGTTTCATAAAGTGCTCTGTCTTGTGTGAGCTCGAGCGCGCTGTTCCGTGTACAAGCGACGTCGTCTTTGGCTGTTCTGATTAAATCATAAATCAGCGTGCAAAGCCCTCACACATCTCCACATGTATTTTCATGTAGAAAAAGTAAACATAAAACATTGCTTATTGACTCTGGGTTGTTATAACTGGTATTTTAATCATTGTTTTTAATTGATCATCAATAGGTTAAATACACAGGTTTGAGTGTCATCATTTCTGCGTGAGTTTTGGGAGGCTTTTACTTTCTCGTTCATCTTCATCATCCCAGTGCTTTCATATTAAGGCTCGATACTTCGAGACAGGTACCTTTGAAAGGATATCTGAAGAAAGACTTTCGCTCAAGGGCATAGCATTGATTTTATACTCTTACCCAGAATACCCTACCCAATCCTCATCACTTCCTGTTCTTTTTGTGACTTTATCCTGTGAGCACAGGTATGTGTAATTGTTGAAATTTTTTTATGTTTGAAGATAATGCATTAATAAGGCCTATATTTTTGTATATTGGCACGAGCGGACATGTTCTTGCACACCACAGTTGACCACTTCACTCTTTTTCTTGCTGAAGCAGGGCTGTGTCAGATATCTTTGGGGAGACGGTGGCTGGCGACAGCCCAGCTGTAGCAGGCATTCCTGTTTCTGTTTTATGAAGACTTCTCTTATTCCGAGTTGCTAAGCAGACAAAGGTGTTTTATCATTTTGACTCTGTTTTATGACTGGAAGGAAAGAGCAAAGCATACCTATCAATAACACAATCAGGGTGTCACCCTCTTTTTGCTTCTATTTGCCTGACAAACAAAATGCCTTCATAGACTTCAATGGCGTCACCCACTTTTGAAACCAACTTCACTTGAAAAACAAGCATTTGCAATGCAATAGGTCTCGCATTTACACAAGTTTAAGCTATTGGCATTGTAAATGACAATGCCTTTTATTTAGATTTCAAAAAACAAAACAAATAAAAGTCATGGTGATTTACAATGCCAATAGCTTAAACTTGTGTAAATGTGAGACCTTTTGCATTGCAAATGCTTCTTTATTACTATCCCTCGACCCATCACAGTCCGGATTCAGAGCCAACCACAGCACCGAGACCGCCCTCATCGCAGCCACCGACGACATCCGAGCCCTGCTCGACAACGGCGAAACAGCGGCACTCATCCTCCTAGACCTCTCCGCAGCATTTGACACTGTCTGCCACCGCACACTAGTCCAACGCCTCAACGACACCGGCATCCAAGGGAAGGCTCTGGAATGGATCACCTCATACCTCTCCGGCAGAACACAGAGAGTACGCCTCCCTCCGTTCCGCTCCGAGGCCACCGAAGTCATCTGCGGCGTCCCGCAAGGATCGTCGCTCAGCCCCACTCTCTTCAACATCTACATGAAACCCCTCGCTGCCATCGCACGCCAACACAACCTCAACATCATTTCCTACGCCGACGACACCCAGCTGATTCTCTCCCGAGACCCCGACACCGCCAAAGCCAGCCTGCACGAAGGGATGACAGACGTCGCTGAATGGATGAACATCAGCCGCCTGAAACTGAACACGGACAAGACAGAAGTCCTCATCCTGGGACCATCACCCTCCGCATGGGACGACTCCTAGTGGCCTCCGGCACTAGGCACCGCACCCGAACCGACGGACCACGCACGCAACTTGGGCGTCATACTGGACTCCTCCCTATCGATGACCAGACAAGTCAACGCCGTCTCCTCAGCTTGCTTCCACAACCTCCGCATGCTCTGAAAGATCTTCCGATGGATCCCGACCGAGACCAGGAAGACGGTCACCCAGGCTCTCGTCACCAGCAGACTAGACTACGGAAACACCCTCTACGCCGGTACTACAGCCAAGCTTCAGAAAAGACTTCAGCGTATCCAGAACGCCTCCGCCCGACTCATCCTGGACGTCCCCCGACGCAGCCACATCTCGTGCCACCTGAGAGACCTGCACTGGCTCCCTGTCAACAAGAGGATCACGTTCAGACTCCTCACCCACGCACACAAGTCCCTCCACGACCTAGGCCCAGGGTACCTCAACAGCCGCCTCACCTTCTACACGCCCACCCGCCAGCTACGTTCCGCCAACCTCGCCCTCGCCGTCGTCCCTCGCATCCAGAGAGCCACCGCCGGAGGAAGGTCTTTCTCCTACCTGGCAGCTAAGACTTGGAACTCCCTACCCGTCCACCTGCGGAGGACCCAGGACCACCAGGCCTTCAGGAAGCAGCTCAAGACCTAGCTGTTCGAGCAGTAGCAGCCCCCCTTCCCCAAGCGCCTTGAGACCCTTACGGGCGAGTAGTGCGCGATATAAGTTCCATGATTGATTGATTGATTGATGCCTGCCAACTATATTCACCAAGGCCCTGCTCTGATGCCACACCCCTCATGTTTGGAAAATAACCAAAGAGAGAAGCAGCAAACGTGCTGCTGCAGAAGCCTCGGGCTGCATGGCACGATTGGATGGTCTGCAGAGGGGGCGGGTCTCTTTCCTTTCTCTGTCACGCCTCCTCCTGGATACCTGGCCTCACCACTCCCTCCTCTTCTCTTTCAGTGTCACTCTCTGTCCTCTCCTACACCTTTTGCATCACTCATCTCCATCATTGTTTGTGGTCACCTCTATGTCTCTCCTTTCTATTTCTTTCACTCTTTGAGATTGGCTGGCTATTGCTTTTCTTCACTGTGATGCTTTCAGCTCTGTTTATAGTGTGTTGTCTCTTAACTCAGCCTTTCTTCACACCTCTCACACCTCTCCTTTAATTCTATCCCTCTCGACCTTGATTCACCTGGCGCACGCCCTCTTATTACTATGGCACGCTGCCCTCTTCTTTATCCATGTGCCATTCTCGCCCTTTTCCTGTCATCATATGTTGAGTTCTGTCAGTTATTACCCTCTTCCCCATCTCCCTTCCCTGTTGTCCATGTGTCATGTTCTGCTACCTCTTCCATGCTTCTCGAAGGGGGAAAGCCCTCCTCCACACTGCTGGAGCCCTTCAGGGAAGAGGCAGTGATTGCCCACATCCTGAAAGCTGATGTACACATATGTGCCCCACTCACCAGCTGCCAATGTGCCCCAGTACCCTCGCAATACTGAACTTTCTTTTCATTCTCTATCACTTCTACAATTATTCAGCAGACATGATGCTGGACTTTCTTTTGTACTTCTTTTCTGCTGACACATTAGCCTTGCACATCGGCAGCTCCAGAGGAGTCAATGTTGACACAGCAAACCCCCAGATGTGCACCACTTACCTGCTTCCTTGAAGACCTTCTCGTCCGGCTGCACCACCGAACACAGACTGTTGAGCACCAGGGTCCCGAGTTTGGACGCGGAGCGCTCGGAGGACTTGTAGTAATCCAGGGCGTTGTGGGTGAGAACGAACCAGCGCTTCTTCAGCTTCAGGGAGGACATTTTGCTGCCACCATGAACTTCTTTATGAAGCCAGCCTAGGAGAGCAGAACAAATACGAGGTTTTAGAAAGGATGATAGGGATGGGGCGGGAAACCGAGCCAAGAGCACGATCCATATGGCGATCTATGCACAGTGTATAATCTGCAGCTCATATGCCTCGAACACAGAGTTCCCTCGAGCCAACAAGCTCACCTGGGCTGCACCTGTGTGCCTGTGGAGTGGTACTGTGACCTGGGAACACTGGGGCAGCATTTCAGCAGCCCCAGATGACACTTCTCTGCTCTCTACTGATGAAGTACTAAACCCAGAAAAACAGGTCTAGAGATAACAGCACAATCTGCATCGACTTTGGTGAAAAACGAAAGCAACTTTGAAGTAAGCATGGTGCATTTACCAGATGCAATGAGGTGAACTGCGTTGGGGTGAGAGGCAGGGTGCTCCCTCCCCCTCTTGAGAACTAAGACCATGCTCCAGAGATACAGAAACAGAGATAGACAGTAGACCCGCTCACATTACCACCCATTTCACTTTTACAGCAGCTACGTAATCTCTAGTACTCTTCTTACCTGCCATCTCTAATGGTCATTGCCTTGAGCGACTTAAAAACCAATCCCTTCACTACTTCTTGGAGAATATACCATGAATCGATTACACTATTTGTAGTTACTTTCCTGCAAGCAGATAGACGCTACCCCAGTTCAGCCTCATACTGTGCACATAAGGACGTTCCTGCGGTCCTGGGACAATCAGTGTTTAGTAGGCAATATCTGGGGGGGGGCACTGAGGTTAATCACTGGAGTCCAGGACCAAAGGTACTTGAGCAATTGGGTAACCCAAAAATTCCACTTGGGCTCTTGATTGCACGGGGTAGCGATGATGAGCACTGAAGTTTTAGTCAGGGATGAGGAAGAGAGCCACAAGCTCAGGCACTAAGGGGCGTATTACCAATGGTGCCACGGGGGCGCAATGGCCGTTTGCACCCACTATGCGCACTCCCGGGACAATGACAGCCCCCGCCTGCAAGGGGATCTCTAATCCCCTTTGAAAGTGCAGGTGGGTTGCCGCCTGCACAGTGAAAACACGAAGCAGCCGCTCCGCATTTTTACATGAATGCACGACCCCCAGGGCAGCGCGAGTTCACGGCTGCCCTGGGGTCAGCACATACACCATAATGAGGCGCATTATCACTGTTTGCGCCCAGTGCACCTTTTGAAGGCTCGCCGGGCGCAAACAATGATAATATGTAATGTAATACGGCCCTAAAAGACCAGAAAAAACACAACCTGAAAGTACAGTCAGAGCTGCAGCTTCTCTTTCTGGTGGGGGTGTTCGATCTTGAGCTTGCTTTGAATAGACTGGAAGTTGCCTGAGCTGCTTTTGTCTGTACCTGAGACTTATCTGACACTTTCTTTCCGTTTTGTTATTGTCAAAGTCATTGTCACTATGTCCTTGTGTGCGGCACTTCCTGCTCGAATATCTCTTTTTGTGAATGTCTTTCTATCATCCAGACCCCTGTAGCTTTGCCTCACTAGAACCTGCTTTCCTGGTTCTACTAGACTAGATGTCACCGAGGTTGTCTATCTCAGCCTCCCTTTTCACTTACTCCCTGTCCCTTGAGAGTTCCTCTTCGCAAGGCTCCCTGTGCTGAATAGATGGATGGATGGATGGATGAACGGATGGATGGACAGATGGATGGATGGACAGATGGATGGATAGATAGATGGACAAACGGGTGGATGGATGGACGGACAGATGGAGTGATGGGTGGATGGAGTGATCAGCAGTGCTAAATGTCCGTAGTCTGAGGAGACACTGACATTATCTATTGTGAAGGTCTCAACAGAATAGTATCCTTTACACTGCATTTTAATCCAACGTATGGATTTATCTTACGATTGAAGGTTGTTTCTACCTTTTGTGTGTAAATCTGTGTGGCTCACTTGGAACTAACCCAGTGGTTCATTTACATGTCTTGCATTAACGTTTTGACACAAGAAAGGTTTAGACCCAAGACACATTGATGGACTCAAATCTGTACGTTGTATTCACTACAGGTGTCAGCTGCTGCAAAAGCATTCATTGGAACCTAGTCAGTGCTTTGATAATCAAAGGATAACTGGGTCAGCACCTGCCCAGGGACTACAAATTACTTGTGTTACCTGTGTGCTTCATCTGATACAGAGCCTCATCTTACCTGTGTGCGCTTTATCTGCTACAGAGCCTAGTGTTACCTGTGTGCGCTTCATTTGCTGCAGAGCACCGTCTTACCTGTGAGCGCTTTACCAGCTACAGAGCCTTGTGTTACATATACACTTCATCTGCTTCAGAGCCTTGTGTTACGTGTGTACACTTCATCTGCAATAGAGCCTTGTGTTACCTGTGTGCGCTTTACCTGCTACAGAGACTCGTGTTACCTGTGTGCGCTTTACCTGCTGTAGAGCCTTGTGTTAGCTGTATGTGCTTTATCTGCGACACAGCCTCTTCATCATTGGCTGGACCACTCTGAATGCTGTAGAATGCACAACCTCTGTAGAGTGCAACACCCTAGACCACCAGGTATTAAAGTTTTGTTGAGGACGACAAAAGTGAACCTCGCATCGGGGAAGCTGCCGAAGTCCATGCTCAGATGTGTCCACAGGTGGGGGTGAAGCTCCTGCGACAAAACCAATGCTGGCGATACAATCCAGCCAGTGATCTGGCAGGGGAGGCCCTGTTGTATGGCATCATCCACCACCTCCTCCATTCCTTGAAACCATACCTTCCACCATAGCTGTGCCTCGGTCTTCGCTGTGCCTAGGTGCCCCTGGTGCGCCAGGACAATCATCCGTTCCCACTGGGTTTTTGGGATGACTATATTTTGGCCCCTTAGAAGTAGTCCTCCTGTGGTGTGGCTGAGTTTGTGGCGGACACGCTGTAGCTGAGTGAGGACAAATGTGTCGGACGGGTTTCATCCGCTGGCACAATTGAAGAAATGGCTCCAGGTGCGTGCGCGTAAAGACTGTGTTTGTCGCTGCAGGCACGTTGAAGTTGGCGACTCTCAGTATCTCTTCCACTGTTTTCGCTAATTGGCAAGCACATTGCACTACCATGTTGACAAAGTCCTCGCCCCACTCATCTGCCTCCTTGGTTGCAGCTCTTCCAGTGTGCCGGCGTTGCCATAAGTAGTTGAACGGGATGTGGGTTCTGGGCTAGCATGCGATTTCAAAGTCATAGGTTTACATCTGCACAGCCCACCTCCCGATTCTCAGTGATGGATTCTGGCATGTGCCCGCAAAGAGCAGGACTAGCAGCTTATGGCCCGTTACGACCCTAAATCGCCTTGCACATAAGTAATGGTGAAATCGGTGGCAGGGCCTCCCGTTCAATTTGCTCATATCTTGCCTCGGTCCCCATGAGGGCCCTGCTGGTGTATGCAACAGGGACCCATGTTTTGAGGCTCTTCTCCTATAGTAAAAAAGCTCCCAGTCTCATCGGGCTGGCGTCCGTCACGATTTCAGTGTAGCAGTGGGGTCATAGAACGCCATTGTGGCTTTGCTGGAGTGCATCTTCTACCTTCCAGAGTACATCTTCTGCCTTGTCATTCATCCCTCACACCGCGTATAACTTTGTGAGGACTCACGGGGGCTCCGACAGGATTGCAAGGCTGGGGACAAATTGCCCACAAATAGTGGCATGGCCCAGCAAGCTTTGCATCTCTGCGGCACTACTGCCGTCCGGATAGCATTTGCATTCTTCAACTCAACATGAAGGCCATCTTTGGAGAAGATGTATCCTAAGTACTCAATAGACTGTTCGAAGAAGGGGAACTTCTCCCGGCGTAGTGTGAGGCCATGGTCTGCAATGTGGGATAGGGTTGCTCTGAGGCATCTGTGGAGATCTTCCAGAGTTCAGGAGTATATCAGGACATTGTCACTGAAGTTGAGGGCTCCAGCCAGGCCAGCCAATAGCTCCAGGATTGTCTTCTGGAAGACCTCAGTGCTGATGAAATGCCAAAACTGAGGCGCTGGTATCAGGGCTAGGTGAGTGGAAAATTTCAATATCTAGCAGAAAGTGGGGTTCAGCGCCTGCTGGTGGTACCCCACTTTGAGGTCCAGCTTCGAAAAACACTGTGCACCATTCAGATTCACTAAGATGTCTTCAATAGTGGGCATTAGATGACATTTTCGGAGTATGGCAGCATTCGGAAGGCACATGTCCACACAGAGGCAGATGGCTCCTGGCTGCCTTGGTTTGAGTGCTACTACCAATGGAGACACCCATGGGGTTGGCCCAGATACCTTCTCTATTACTTCCAATTGCTCCAACTTTCACAATTCCCCTTCCACCAGGGGCCTCTGGTGAAAGGGAACTCTTCTGTGATGCAGGACCTTCGTACGGACGGTATTTTCTATGTGAAGCCTGACTTGTGTGCGCTTCAGGTACCCTATGTGAGAAAGTGCCATCTTTCTTGCATGGTATGCCCCCACTTTTTGCTGAATGTACTTTGACTGAGTGTGCCCTGGACTCCTGCCAATCAGGTGCCCAGGGCCTATGTTCCGTCCCTAAAAACCTAAATCCCAAATTGGCAAACCCTGGCCACATGTCAGCCCCTGGTAAATGGTACCCTAGGTACCCAGGGCCTTGTGACCAGGGAAGGCCTCTAAGGGCTGCAGCACTCATTGTGCCACCCTTAGAGGCCCTGTACCCTAACACACACACACTGCCCTTGCAGGCAGAGTGTCTGGGTACAAGACAAAACAAAGTCGACATGGCACACATCCCTGTGTGCCATGCCCACCACCTACACTGCCCTGACATACATCAGCCACCCCTCTAGCTGGGTGCCCTATGCCAGTGGTGTGGGCACAGGAGCATGAGCCCTGTGCCCCTACAGTACCCAGGTCAATTCCTGGGCACTAAGTGCAGTGCTGCCATTTAAGAGTACATGGTGCTGAGAGCTCGTCAAACACGAACGCCACAGCACTATAATGGCAACACTGAAGACTGAGAAGTTTGGTATCAAACTTCTCAGCACATTAAACCCGCACTGATGCCAGTGTGGGATTTAATGTACCAAGCACCCCAGAGGGCATCTTAGAGATGCCCCCTGAAACCTAACCTACAATCCACGTCTGGTCTGGGAGGCTGCCTAGGCTGCTACACAGCAGACATGTTGCTGGACCCACTGGGTGGGAGAGCCCCATCTCTCCTGGGCCTGCAACAATGCACACCCTGGGCGAGGTGCTAAATCTCCTCCCCCAGGATGGGCAGGGGGAAGCTTCAAAGGCATGCCACCTCTGTGAGCTTCCCCAGGCCACTGCAACCCCCCACTCTGGCGGGAAGCTTGGCCGGAAACCCCAAATAGGGACAGGGGATGTGCCAGCCTGCCTACACCACCCCTCAGGTGGGGGAGGCGAGGTGAAGCACATCCCCGGGCTCTCGCCATCTTGAAGATGAGAAGCCCTACCCAATCAGGACTAGGCTACTGCCCCCCTCCCACAGGAGAGAGGCAGGATAGGGGGTGTACCCACCCCAGGACAGGGACCCATTGGTCCCTGCCCTTCACCTACCTGTAACGCCCCTAAATCTAGTATTTAGGGGCACCCTGAACCTTCCTTCCCCAGATTCCAGATTAAAAAATCCGAAGAGCTAGAAGAAAGAAGACCTGCCCTGCAGCTGCTTAGAAGAGGAAGACACAAACTGCTTTGGCCCCAGCCCTACCGGCCTGTCGACTCTCGAACCTGCTCCTGCTCCAACCCGGCATCTCTTGTGGCCAGCAACCTCACAAACCCCGGAGGACCTGGCTATCTTTTGACTCTAAGCCCCTGGGACTCCCATGAGTAGAGGCTCTACACAAAATCTACTTCTAATCCCTGGCAGCAGCCCGGAACCGCAAACCCAGCACACTCTGCACCAGCCAAGCCTGGCCTGTGTTGGAGTGAACAAAGACCATGAGGATGACCCCACGGCGACTGACCCCAAGTCCTGCACCAAAGGACCTCCCTCGACACTCCTGAAGAAGCCTGCAGCCTCAGAACAAGGTGCCCCCCCCAACCGTGATCAACAGAGGGTAAGATTTCCCGATACCAAAAGGTACCCCTGCACCCGGCGCCCCACGGCCCCCTGTGCCCAATCCCGGGGTACCTACCTTTCCTCCAACTACCCAACTTACCTCTCGAAGTGGTGGTGGCACCTGAAGAATCCTCGTCCCCGAGCTTGCAGTCTTTTTCTAAACCGGAGATTTCCCATTGAAATCAATTGAGCGCCCGAAGGCTCAAAAGCACCCTGCACCCAGCCGTCCGAGTGGCCCTGGCAGTGCAACCTCTACACCTACCTACTTCCCCACTTGCCCTGAGTAAGTGACCAGGAGTCCAGCTCACACAGCGGCGTGGCCTGCTAGTCAGCAGCCACCAACCAAGGCCCCCTATCCCTCATAGGATAACATTGGGCCTAACTCTCTCTGCACCCGGCCGCCCTAGTGCCGCTGGGGGTGAACCAACTGTACCTACCTGACCCTGGGGGACCCCTGAGTCTATGGCCAGAACCTCAACTCTCCCAGTCGAGTACTTACCTTTAAACCGATAACTCAATTTTCCTCATAGGATAACATTGACTTGCTTTTTCCTGAAATTTCTTCTAAGTGTGGACTTTTCAAATCTTAAAATATTCACTAAAAATCAGCCGAGTAACGAAAACGAAAATACTCACCTGCTCTTAGGTGAGCTCCCAGTGATGGATCTTGGTGCCCAGCACTGACTGTGAAAAATACTTACAACTGTACTTACCAGTAACCCAATTTTCTCCCGTAGGAAATCATTGACTGTTTTTCTGTGAAATTTCTTCTAAGTGTCAATTTCTGCAAACTTTAAATATTCTTTAAAAATCGTATAACTTCTGAAAACGTAATTGCTTACCTGTTTTGGATATAGGTCCCAGTACTGAGTCTAGGTACCCAGTACTGGATTACAAAAGTAACGAGAACATACTGTACCTGTAACTTGAATTTTCTTCCATAGGGAATCATTGACTGTTTTCTATGAAATATTTTCTGTCAACTTTTAAAATAGCAAAATATTGTCTAAAAATCACCACAGTAATTAAGTCGACTTTTATCACTTGATTCTAAGTACTGACCCAGGACTGAATCTAGGATCCAGTCCTGGAATTCCAAAAGTAATCCTAAAAGTAATCTGTGGCAAATAACTTGAAACTCCCATTGAACTCAAATTGCAACCACTCGTAACTGTTTACAAAAGTCAATTGCATATTGCTAAAGTATTTATATAAAGCATCTCATTCTGAGAAAGTATATTTTAATTCCAATTGTTGGTTCTTAAATAAAACAAGCATATATTTTTTTATATATAAACCATTGGCCTAGAGTTCAGTTATTGAGTGTGTGAAACCATTTGCTGACTGAGTGTGTACAACAAATGCTTTACACTGTCCTCTGATACTGCCTTACTGCTCGACCAAGCTACCACGTTAGAGTAAGGTTATATCTAACTTTAACCTCTGCCAAACCTCTGGGGACTGTGGACTCTGTACACCCTGTACCTATTTGGGAACAGTATATACAGAGCCACTTTCTCACAGCTAGGTGGTACTCTATGATCTATACACCCATCACCCTTCTCCTACACACAGAGTCTGTCACATACTCTGCAATGTCGGCCATGACACCCCAGTGTTCAACACCCCATTGTAAGCTACCCGCCACTTTACCTCTCACCAGGAACTCCTGGCCGTCCACCTTGGACTCCCCCTTGGGTTTCTGCAGCAGACAGATCCAGTGGTGCATCTCCTCCGCCACGTCAGAGTTGCAGTGGATCACACGGTTCGCTGTAATGATCACAAAGGAGTTTGGCCTGCATAAGGAGGAGCAGAAGTAAGGGTTAGTGATGTTTCCTCATGCACATCTCCCTCCATCTGTAGCCCTAAGCAAATTAGACAACACTGACATCAAGTGGCGGGTACAGCTCTCTGTGCAGGTAGCTACGACCAAAACATCTCTGTGCTTGTGACACCTTGAACCTGGAGACTTTTCTGCATCTCCAGACCTAACACGCAGCATTCCTCTGACACCATGACCGATGTGAGGGCACATGTGAGGGTGTAAGGCATGCAAGGGCTGGGGGACCTCTTGATCTCTGGCGGCAATGAGCCTGGAGAGGGGTATACACCAATGGATGATCCCATGCTGGAAGGAATTTACCACCACCCCTCTTTCTGCCTGGGTTTGTTTGCTATCCCATCCTCTAGGTGTCCCACCTGCTCCTATCTCTTCCTCTAGGTGGGTCTCCTGCTCGCCACTCTTCCTCTGGGTGGATCTAAACCCTTCCTCTAGGTGGGTCTCCTGCTCGCCACTCTTCCTCTAGGTGGATCTAAACCCTTCCTCTAGGTGGGCCTCCGGCTTGCCACTCTTCCTCTGGGTGGATCTAAGCCCTTCCTCTAGGTGGGTCTCCTGCTCGCTACTCTTCCTCTAGGGCAGAGGTCTTCAATCTGTGGGGCGCGACCCACAGGGGGGCCCTGGAGTCATGGAAAGGGGGTCGCACATTTCCAGGCCTCACTTCTGCCTGAAATCCAAAATGTGCTTTTCCTTTTGGAAAAAGAGAACGGTCCGGGTGCTTCATTCTGAAAAAGCTTCTGCTTAAGTTAATTGGGTCTCCTGTGCTGCGAAAAACTAGAGGCCAGGCAGGCAAGTAAAACAATCCTTCACACCAGGAGGCCTGCTTGGCAGAAGATGCAAATGCAGCTATGAGTTAAAATGCAAACGTAAAGGGTGCTTGGGAGCAGTAATCACTCCAAGCATTGTGATTGCAAAGATTTTTTTTTTTTTTTCATTGGTAGTAGGAAGAGTTAACACCTGGGCTGTGAAGTCGTGCTTTTAATTGCAACTGTATTTACACAGTGTTTAGTACCCCTGAGGAGGGTTGAAGGGACAGTTATGCAAAAAAAACAAAAAACAAATTGCATCACTTATGTACTGGTATTACTAAAATCTACATTTTGGAAGCTCAGTTTTATCCTAAAATATTATTTAAAAAATGACTTACGCAGAACAAAATATTTTGGGGCTTACGAGACGCTTGTGCCGCTGGAGCATCACTTTATAAAGCTCCAGCAGCGCAAGCGTCTCAATTATAACTATGTGGCACTGCAAAGTCACCCAGCGTGGCTTTGCATGGCCTCATAGATATGGAGTAAGACAAAGCAGTGCAAGTTGCTGCAATGCCTTACTCTGTGTCAAGTAGGTGAACCATGGGCATTGCGGTGTGGGTTCCCACGCAACGCCAATGGATTTTGACAATGCCCCAGATTTACAAAATCATGTAAACCTGGGGCAGCGCCAAAACCTTACGCCTCATTATTTCCACTTTCCATGTGTGCTGCATTCTGCAGCACACACAGAAAGTGGAAAGTCCCTCTCTGGATTGTTTTTGTGCAGGAAGGTGCCCCTTCCTGCACAAAAACAATCCTGCCTATGTTGGCACAAGGCAGAAATTTGTGTGCCAACGCAGGGGGAAAGGGCAAGAATGTACCACATTTAATAATACGGTGCATTCCTGCCCTTTCACATTGGCATAGGGCAGCGCAGCAAGAAGACTTGCGGCGCTGCCCTATGCCAATTCCTCATAAATGAGGCCCTTTGTTTTTAGCCACACCTTTGACCACGCCCCCACGATCACTAACCTTTGCTATGCTAAACACTGTTTAATATTTTCCCACTGTAAATATAATTTGTTGTGGGAATTGGGGGCATTTATGGTTATCAATAGTTGTCAATGATGAGGTGTATAAAGTTCTAGAAATTTTTGTCAGGAGGGGGTCCTTACGCCGAAAAGATTTTGACAGGGGTTTCGGCATCAAAAAGTTTGAAGACCTCTGCTCTAGGGGGATCTAAACCCTTCCTCTAGATGGGTCTCCTGCTCGCTACTCTTCCTGTAGGTGGACCTAAACCCTTCCTCTAGGTGGGTCTCCTGCTCGCCACTCTTCCTCTAGGTGGATCTAAACCCTTCCTCTAGAAGGGCATCCGGCTTGCTACTCTTCCTCTAGGTGGATCTAAACCCTTCCTCTGGAAGGGCCTCTGGCTCGCTACTCTTCCTCTGGGTGGGTCTCCTGCTCGCTACTCTTCCTCTAGGTGGATCGAAACCCTTCCTCATGGTGGACCTAAACCCTTTCTCTAGATGGATCTCATGCTCGCTACTCTTTCTCTAGGTGGACCTAAACCCTTCCTCTAGGTGGGCCACCAGCTCACAGTTCTTCCTCCAGATGGACCACCCCCCTGTCCCTTCCTCTAGAAAGGCAACTGCCAACATCTCCTTTCATGCAAAGCCTGTCACAGATGCCCCATTAGCCTCCTGGTGCTCTTACCTGTCTGGACAGTCCGAGGCGCAGACAGAGTCAATGAGTCCCACATCCAGAGTACCCTGCATGGGAGGGAGAGGGGAGACCATCATCAGGAGCCAATGAATAGCACGTGAATTAGGAGTGACAAGGAGTGGTGTCATAGAACAGAGATTTAAAAAGAGGACCGTGGGGGGGTGAGGTGAAACGACAGCTGCAGACAAGGAGATTATTGAAAAGGGCAGAAGAGAGATGTATGAGGGCCAAGCTCACAGCATCAAGGAATATGATAGTCCATAAGAGAGAGGACGTGAGAGTGTAGGGCCCTTAGGCGAGAGCATGTGAGAGAGTAGTGCCCTTAGGAGAGAGCATGTAAGAGAGTAGGGCCCTTAGGAGAGAGCATGTGAGAGGGTAGGGCCCTTAGGAGAGAGGAATGTGATAGCGTGCAGCACTAAAAGAGATAAATATGCAGCCCCCCTAGTGGAGAGGATAAGAGGATCATGAGAGGGGAGAGCCCCCAGGACAGAGGAATGACAGAGGTTAAAAAAGTGTGTATTAGAAGAACAGTTAAAGAAAAGGAAAATAAGAGAATAGAGCTCTACAAGAGAGGAAAGTGGAAGGGGGGAGCCCCTAAAAGGGAAGAGTGAGAGGCTAGTTATCTAGGAAAGAGGAATATATGAAGATAGAAGAAAGGAGTGTCTATGGTAAGAACTATCAATAGAGAAGATCGATCCCAAGAAATAGACAATGTAAGAGGGTCGAAGAAGAAAGTATGGGGGTAGAGCCACAAGAAAGGGGGACTGTGAGAGGGTACAAGAAACGAGTGGATGAGGGTATAGCCACTTGAAACAAGGAATGTGGATGGGTAGGACAAAAAGGTGTACGAGAGGCACCCGCTAGAATCAAGAAATGTGAGAGGTTAGAGGAAAAGAGTGCATGAGGGTCAAGACACTAGAGACATGGAATGGGAGAGGATAGTCGAAAAGAGTATGTGGCTAGAGCTGCTAGAAACAAGGAATGTGAGAGGGTAAAAGAGTGTATGGGCTAGATCCACTATAAAAGGGGAACTTGAGTGTAGAAGAGAGTGTATGAGGGTAGAGGTGCTAAAAACTAGGAATGTGAGAGGGTAGAAGAGGGTGTAGGGGGCTATAGGTGCTATAAATAAGGACTGTGGGAGAGCTCTACAAGGGGGGGATAGTGAGGGGTAGAGCCTCTGAAAGAGAGGAGTGGGAAGCTAGAACATCTAGGAGAGAGGACCAAAACGAAGGTAGAAGAAATGAGTATCTGTGGGAAGAGCTCCTATCAGAGGAGACAGCGCCCAAGAAAAATATACGGTAAGAGGGTTGAAGTATGTATGGGGGTACATGTGCTAGAAACAAGGAATGTTAGGTTAGACAAAAGGAGTGCAGGAGGATGGAGCTGCATAAAAAACAAGGAACGGGAGAGGGTAGAAGAGTGCATGAGGGTAAAGGTGCTTGAAATAAAGAACGCGAGTGTGTAGAAGAAAAGAAGGTATGAGGGTAACGCTGCTAGAAACAAGGGATGCGAGACAGTAAACCCATATACTATGTGAGCCAGAGAGGGTAGAAACCCTAGGTAACAAGAGTTGGATAAGGATAGACAGGAATGTGAGAGGTTAGAGACCATACGAGACATAATCGTAAGAGGGCAGAGGAAAGACAGGGGCAAGGTAGAGGGCTGAATCCACAGGCAAAAAGTATTGAGCGGGTAAGACTGTGGAACTGCCCATTGAAGAGATGGATGTGAGAAGGCAGACACTGTAGGAGAGGAATGTGAGAGGATTGTTTCCTAGGAAAGGAATAGGATTCTTTTGGAGAGAAAGGTTTCAGAGGGTGGAGTCCAAGGGAGTGAAGTGTAAGAGGTATATGAAAGCAATCTGCAGAGAGAAGTCCTACAATCAGCATAAAAATGCAGCCACAAAGGGTAGGAATGAAGGAAAGTGCAAAGGAACAGGGAAATAATGAATGTGAGAAGGTAAAGGAGGAATTTGACAGAATCCCTAGGCGAGACCAATGTGAGAGGGCAGAGAGCAGAAGAAAGGAGTCTAGAGGTAAGAGGTCCTAGAGATATTGCAGTAGGAAGATCCTAGAACAGCACAATATCACAGCATCTGAGTGAAATGTAAAGTAAAATTAGATTCTGGACAGATATAACAGTCAGCTTGTTTTAAATGTACCGAACTGTGATGACCAATGATTGAACAGATGGGGAACTCAGCAGCCTCTCACGATGGCACCAATAGCTGCACACCTCAGACACTGCCAACAGTTCCTTTCATAATGGGTGTCATAAATTGCATAAATCCTCTAATCTGATGCATGTACCAAAGCCATCCCAGGCTGTTGCTGAAAGCAGAGCCATACAGCTGCAGGACTTGACTGAGGTTTAAGGATATTAACAGTTTCCTCAGAGGCAAGAACGTTTGCTGTGGTGAAGACGCTGCCGGACTTACTTCACGTCGCACATATTTCTGAACACAGTTAACAAATAGAGAAAGACCAAATAAGGACATTGGTGGATTTTACAAAAGATATACTGGACTAAATACTGGAGCACTATAGTGGTGTTTCGAACAGAAGCCTGGTATCATTACATCCTGGAAGTAGCCAAATCAATCACAAATTAATTTCCAAGGAGATTCCTAATAAAAACTGAGGTCCACCAACAGCAGAACACTGGCTTTGTCAAAAAAAATGTTTAATACATATTGTTCCTACTTAGGGTGAGCCTAGATCTTTCTGGCTAGTTTCCTTTCCTAATAGTATTCCAATTTCCCACTCATAGGGTGGATGGGGCTGAAGGTGGTTGGTTTCACTTTCAGTTTACTCAAATCCAGTCTTATATTCTCCAGTGGGAGGTGGTCCTAGGTTAAGCAGGTGTGGTAACCTAATTTTACAAAAGCCTCAAATGACCATGTCCCTCACACCCTTCCAGTCAAAGTAAACGCAGATTTAAACAGACTCAGGATATCCGCAGCGAAGGGTTCAAATCTCCAATAAATGGAATATTCCTTCTATTCATTACATTTGGCCCCTTTTGTAAATCCAACCGGACCTGCGGTGACTGAGCCCCTGTGACGCCTGAGGCAGAGGCTGAGTTAGCAGGGGAGAGCTAGGCTATAGGCAATCCTCATGATCTTGTGCACAACCCCTCCCAGGGGCGAGTTCCCCCCCTCCCTTCTCAGTGCCCTGCCCCCAAACTGCGTCCCTTTCCCCATTAATCACTCTAGTGACGACATGATATGGTGCATAGGTAGGCTGTAGTTTGTTAAAACATGGTTTGTAAAACCCGCAACTTTAGCTTGGTCTTTAATAAACATCCATGTCATGAAATTTTTTCAGAGTTTTATATAGCGGGAACTAGAGCCGAATCGGGTATCAGAGCGTTTTACATAGCACCAGTTACGTTACATGAGGACACACATTCATTTTTGTTGGGCATTGTCCTCTAAAACTTCTTCTTGTTCCTTTTATGGCAGCACTGTCTTTGCTCGAGGTGCCCCTTCAAGCAAGGTCTCTGTGTTTGCGGTTCCAGGTTTCTCTTCCTACCAAATTTGAGGGTGTCTGTTAGGATCGGCTCGGGCTGCAAGTGCCGTTCCGCTTGCCCTGGACCCTTGCTGGGTACTCGCCTGCTCCTCAGTGCCCCTGCCCTGTGGCATCCCAAGGACCCTGGGCGACCATCTCATCTACTCTGTCTGTGGCTATGTGCTGAAGATTCGCTCACTCAGTGTCCCTGCAGTGAGGCATTCCAAGGACACTGTGTGAACAGCTCATCTACCTAGAATAATTTCGCCTTTTGGATATTTTTTCTGGGTTTTTTCCGCCCCTCCCTCTCCCCTCAACTTTGCGGCTGCGACTCCAGCTTCTTTCTGGCGTGGGTGGATGGGCTTCCACTTCAGATCGGGGGGATCACGTGCAAACTGGTAACCTACATCCCCCTTTTGAGACCCCGGACACTTACCACCTTTCTCTATGATTGGGTGGCTAATGGCTGGTTAGGGTCAACTAATTCTGTACGCCCCACTTTTCGCAGGCTTGCTGGAGGGAGGAGAATTCCCGACTCCGAGAGCCATTCGACATGGGCCCCTATCGGGTTCAGCTCCGCCTCCCCTGGCTCGTGCTTCATCCTCCTGGTGCAAACTGCAACGCCTTATCTGATTCCAACTGGCAGTGCTCTCCTGGTGCACACTGTGCATTTACACAAACTGGAATATAAAAGTTCCCTCGCTGCACGCTGTACATTGAAGGCCTCATCATATGACCACGAATCTGCACTGCGAATAGTTTCCAAGCGTGCCCTGCACTATGCTGAACCCCTTTACAAGCTACCTGCGCTCTACTGTGTATTTTCTCCAAATGGACACTCCTTTGTACTGATCTGCCGCACACGCACCGCACTATGAATCTTCTTTGAATGGATGATTCACTGCAGAGCCCCCTCACACACACCACACTATGAATCTCTTTGAACGGGCAATTCACTGCATCGAGCTCCCTCACACACACCGCACTATGAATCTTCTTTGAATGGGTAATTCACTGCATCGAGCCCCCTCACACATACCCACTTCAAATGGACGGTTCACTGCGTCAAGCCCCTCACACACACCGCACTATGAATCTTCTTTGAATGGGCAATTCACTGCATCGAGCCCCCTCACACACACCCACTTCAAATGGACGGTTCACTGCGTCTAGCCCCTCACACACACACCGCACTATGAATCCTCTTCAAATGGACGATTCACTGTGTCGAGCCCCTCACACACACAGCACTATGAATCCTCTTCAAATGGACGTTTCACTGTGTTGAGCTCCCTCACACACACCTACTTCAAATGGACTGTTCACTTCGCCGAGCTCCTCACACACACCGCACTACAAATCCTCTTCAAATGGACGGTTCACTGCGTCGAGCCCCCTCACACACACCACACTATGAATCCTCTTCAAATGGACGATTCACTGTGACTAGCTCCCTCCCACACACCGCACTATGAATCTTCTTCGAATGGACAGTTCACTGTGTCGAGCCCCCTCACACACACCGCACTATGAATCTTCTTTGAATGGACAGTTCACTGCATCAAGCCCCCTCACACACACCGCGCTATGAATCTTCTTTGAATGGACAGTTCACTGCGTCGAGCCCCCTCACACACCGCACTATGAATCTTCTTTGAATGGACGGTTCACTGCATCGAGCCCCCTCACACACCGCACTATGAATCTTCTTTGAATGGACAGTTCACTGCATCGAGCCCCTTCACACACACCGCACTATGAATCTTCTTTGAATGGACGGTTCACTGCATCTAGCCCCGCTCGCACACACCACACTATGAATCTATTAATAGACAATCCATGGTGCTGATCAACATCACACACACTGCACTATGAATCCTCTTCAAATGGACGATTCACTGTGTCGAGCCTCATCACACGCACCGCACTATGAATCTGTTCCAGACAGACTTTGCTCTGCACCAAACACCATCACAAGTTACCACACCATATTACAAAGTTGCCCCTGGTAAGCACCACTTCGCACATCTGAGTATGGCTACAGGTTGCTCTACAAAGGCTGCGATGCCGTGCTCAGACCAGCACAAATCACTCCCACTGCATCAATAAATACTATTCTGCACAATGCGGACACTAACACCACATTCTACGTGCACCTTGGGTTCCCATAAGTAGTAATTGTCCAGGAGATCTCACTCACCACTGCGTTTTTAGGGTTCGCCTGCTCATCTCGCATTTCCCGCAGCTGTTGAGCTGTAGCGCTATGAACACGACTCAGCACATTGAACCAACCACTGTAGAAAGAGAAAACAAACATTATGCACTGCGGTGTATGGATTCCTCAACACGAAGGGTTAACTCGTCTTTACCACTGGCCCCCAAATACTGGTGAATCTTTAGACTATCCCTCTAGTTGGGCGGGGGACTGCCTCTTTCCTGGACATCAAGCACAGACAAGAGTGCCCCTGAGACCATAGATACGAATATATTCACTTAAAGCCTAGACACAGTACGTTGCCTACGCTTGAGTTCCACTACAGAACAATATTGCATAAAGAGAATTTACACGACTGAGTCTGGATGTACAAAAACTAATTGCCATCACGAAAGAAATTTTATCAAAAATATTTAATATTTTTAATTCAATTATTTATGAACATTGCCCCTTTTTTGTTCTTTTTTTTAAAAGAAGCCTTTTTCTTTAGGGAAACAACATTTTCATTGTCACAAGAATTAAAGCAACACAAAGTATTATCAAATCATAATTAATACATTTACAAACAGTGAGATTTAGACAGATTCTTAACATCTTTTGGTCCTAAAATTGGAGAGATCAAATATACATCATAAATCGGGAAAGCCATACATCATTTTTTCCTCGATTAGATTTTAATTCAACGGTCCAAAAGGGGAAAGGTCGGAGGTAGCATTGGTATAGGTTAAGAAAAGTTATACCACAATTAATTCGGTACACTTTGACATTTCATAAAGTCTCCAAACACTTGTGTCCTGTTGCAACTCTTGAACTCGTGCAAAGGGGAAGGGAAGTGTTGTGTGAAGTTGAGAAGGTGGGGTTAAACCAAAAGGTGAGCCCACGCGTTTCGACCTTCAAGTGTGGGGACCACAACGATTTCAAGGAAGGTCTTCCTCAGGGCTATACTGCTTTATGTAGGACACTGAAAAGATGGAATAGAAGATATCGCTTTCAGAAGAAACCAATTCGTTATAAAGATAGGCAGCAGCCGCTGCCGATAGATTTTAATCTCAGAAGCCTTTTTCTTCAATGTCACTTGTTGTACTTTATCTAATTTCTCCTTTTCTCTTTCCTTTAAATAGTATGGTTTTCTTTTGATCTTTTCTTGCCATACTCAATCTTTTTTACTAATAATGGTGAGTATCGTTACAGATATCTGCTTGTCTACTCCTTCATGATCATTAACATTCCATTTCCTGGACATGGCATTCGGATCAAGCCCAGAGCATAAAGCTAGAGACCTCAGGGGCTTCTAATGTCTCTTGCTTCCCCCTGAGGCTGAAATCTGAATCACTGGTATGAGTGGGCACAGAGCGGTGTCCCATGGCCATGGTGCACAGTGCCCAAGTGTGGTAATGCATTGTATGGTAGGAGACCAGAGCTCCAAGGCGGGAATACACCTGTATGTACTGGAGCACTGTCTTCAGAGGGTGGTAGTAGAACTACCCGTAGGGAGAAAGGTGGATATCTTGGAAAGGATGCCCAGTGCCCTTGGGTGGCTCTACACAGGCCATGCTCAGAGGAGACCAAAGTCGCACTATAGGGGCCACACAATAGGAAACAAGTTTCTTATGCATGTGTCTAATGTACACCACCTCAACACACGAGGGAGGTCCAGTGCCCTAGTAAGGTACTCAGTCACATGGAGGGTGGAAGTCAGTTACCCAGTGCAGGGGCAAACACGTATGAGCGGATGCCACCACTGAAGTATGGAAGTACATATGTTACGGGGGAGGGCCCCTGTGTCAGGCTACTCAGTTATGAAGGGATGTGCCTACACAGCTTGGGGTGTGCACACGTAGAAGCAAGATCAGTGCCAGAATGTGGAGGTACACATACATGAGGGTAAGCGGTACCCCAATTGAAGGTGAAGCCACTGCCCTAAATATGCTACATCCTGGGGAGTTAATTGCTCCAAAGTAGGGGCACACACCCACATGGAGGCAAGTGAACATTTTGTGGGGTACACAAGTATAAGTGTACACATGCACTGCATATGGTACACGTGTATGACAGAGGTTAGAGCCCTAGGGTTGGTGCATACGTGCATGAAGGAAAGGCTGGTGCGTAATGTTGGGGTACCCCTATATTATCAGTGGAGGAAAGTGTAAAGGGTGGACATACAACCGTCCCAAGCCCACTGCCCCAGAGCTTGGAAACATGTCATTAGAGGACACTACTGTCTCAATGTAAAGCTTGTGTTGCCCAAGGGAAGACAGATGTGCCAGTGTGAGGTGGCACGTTAGAGTGTAGGGTCACAGAGCCGCAGCAGAGGTGTCAGTGTAAAGGTAAGGGTGGTGTCCCCTTTTGGGCTAGGCGTCTGTAAGACAGTCCGGTAACCACTGCACTGCCTTACAGATGTTAGCCCAGACTGGGATACCAGTGCTCCAGTGTGTGGTGACACTCGCACAAGGTGAGACTCCACTGTGGCAGTGAACACGTATGAAAGAGGAGAGTGCACCTGATGCCCTAGAGTCCAGAGCCCCAGTATGAGATTACATATGTCCCATTGCAGGCCAGTGCCTCACCATGACAGTACATCTGTATGAGGGTATGAGTGCCCTGCATGGGGGTTCACATGTCCAAAGGTACATCAGTGTCCCAGTGTGCGGTTCACATGTACAAGGAGAGGCCAGTGAGGCATTTCAGAGGTATATGAGTCTTTGGAGTACTCCTAGTGCCCCAGTGTGGGAGTGCACATGTCTAAAGGTACATCAGTGTCCCGTGTGGGGTTCACATGTACAAGGAGAGGCCAGTGAGGCATTAAAGAGGTATATGTGTCTCTGGAGTACTCCTAGCGCCACAGTGTGGGGTTCACATGTACAAGGAGAGGCCAGTGAGGCATTACAGAGGTATATGCGTCTCTGGAGTACTCCTAGCGCCCCAGTGTGGGGTTCAAATGTACAAGGAGAGACCAGTGCTGCATTATAGAGGTATCTGCGTCTCTGGAGTACTCCTAGCGCCCCAGTGTGGGGTTCACATGTACAAGGAGAGGCCAGGGCTGCATTACAGAGGTATATGCGTCTCTGGAGTACTCCTAGCGCCCCAGTGTGGGGTTCACATGTACAAGGAGAGGCCAGTGCTGCATTACAGAGGTATCTGCGTCTCTGGAGTACTCCTAGCGCCCCAGTGTGGGGTTCACATGTACAAGGAGAGGCCAGTGAGGCATTACAGAGGTATCTGCGTCTCTAGAGTACTCCTAGTGTCCCAGCGTGGGGTTCACATGTACAAGGAGAGGCCAGTGAGTGCTGCATTACAGAGGTATATGTGTCTCTGGAGTACTCCTAGCGCCCCAGTGTGGGGTTCACATGTACAAGGAGAGGCCAGTGCTGCATTACAGAGGTATCTGTCTCTGGAGTAGTCCTAGTGCCCCAGCGTGGGGTTCACATGTACAAGGAGAGGCCAGTGCTGCATTACAGAGGTATATATGTCTCTGGAGTACACCTAGCGCCCCAGTGTGGGGTTCACATGTACAAGGAGAGGCCAGTGCTGCATTACAGAGGTATATGCGTCTCTGGAGTACTCCTAGCGCCCCAGTGTGGGGTTCAAATGTACAAGGAGAGACCAGAGCTGCATTATAGAGGTATATATGTCTCTGGAGTACTCCTAGCGCCCCAGTGTGGGGTTCACATGTATAAGGGGAGGCCAGTGCTGCATTACAGAGGTATATGCGTCTCTGGAGTACTCCTAGCGCCCCAGTGTGGGGTTCACATGTACAAGGATAGGCCACTGCTGCATTACAGAGGTATATGCGTCTCTGGAGTACTCCTAGCGCCTCAGTGTGGGGTTCACATGTACAAGGAGAGGCCAGTGCTGCATTACAGAGGTATCTGCGTCTCTGGAGTACTCCTAGCGCCCCAGTGTGGGGTTCACATGTACAAGGAGAGGCCAGTGAGGCATTACAGAGGTATATGCATCTCTGGAGTACTCCTAGCGCCCCAGTGTGGGGTTCACATGTACAAGGAGAGGCCAGTGAGGCATTACAGAGGTATATGCGTCTCTGGAGTACTCCTAGCGCCCCAGTGGGGGGTTCACATGTACAAGGAGAGGCCAGTGCTGCATTACAGAGGTATATGCGTCTCTGGAGTACTCCTAGCGCCCCAGTGTGGGGTTCACATGTACAAGGAGAGGCCAGTGCTGCATTACAGAGGTATATGCATCTCTGGAGTACTCCTAGCGCCCCAGTGTGGGGTTCACATGTACAAGGAGAGGCCAGTGCTGCATTACAGAGGTATATGCGTCTCTGGAGTACTCCTAGCGCCCCTGTGTGGGGTTCACATGTACAAGGAGAGGCCAGTGAGTGCTGCATTACAGAGGTATCTGCGTCTCTGGAGTACTCCTAGCGCCCCAGTGTGGGGTTCACATGTACAAGGAGAGGCCAGTGCTTCATTACAGAGGTATATGCGTCTCTGGAGTACTCCTAGCGCCCCAGTGTGGGGATCACATGTACAAGGAGAGGCCAGTGCTGCATTACAGAGGTATCTGCATCTCTGGAGTACTCCTAGCGCCCCAGTGTGGGGTTCACATGTACAAGGAGAGGCCAGTGAGTGCTGCATTACAGAGGTATCTGCGTCTCTGGAGTACTCCTAGCGCCCCAGTGTGGGGTTCACATGTACAAGGAGAGGCCAGTGCTTCATTACAGAGGTATATGCGTCTCTGGAGTACTCCTAGCGCCCCAGTGTGGGGTTCACATGTATAAGGGGAGGCCAGTGAGGCATTACAGAGGTATCTGCGTCTCTGGAGTACTCCTAGCGCCCCAGTGTGGGGTTCACATGTACAAGGAGAGGCCAGTGAGGCATTACAGAGGTATCTGCGTCTCTGGAGTACTCCTAGCGCCCCAGTGTGGGGTTCACATGTACAAGGAGAGGCCAGTGAGTGCTGCATTACAGAGGTATCTGCGTCTCTGGAGTACTCCTTGCGCCTCAGTGTGGGGTTCACATGTACAAGGAGAGGCCAGTGCTGCATTACAGAGGTATATATGTCTCTGGAGTACTCCTAGCGCCCCAGTGTGGGGTTCACATGTACAAGGAGAGGCCAGTGAGTGCTGCATTACAGAGGTATCTGCGTCTCTGGAGTACTCCTAGCGCCCCAATGTGGGGTTCACATGTACAAGGAGAGACCAGAGCTGCATTATAGAGGTATATGCGTCTCTGGAGTACTCCTAGCGCCCCAGTGTGGGGTTCAAATGTACAAGGAGAGACCAGTGCTGCATTACAGAGGTATCTGCGTCTCTGGAGTACTCCTAGCGCCCCAGTGTGGGGTTCACATGTACAAGGAGAGGCCAGTGCTGCATTACAGAGGTATCTGCGTCTCTGGAGTACTCCTAGCGCCCCAGTGTGGGGTTCACATGTACAAGGAGAGGCCAGTGAGGCATTACAGAGGTATCTGCGTCTCTAGAGTACTCCTAGTGTCCCAGCGTGGGGTTCACATGTACAAGGAGAGGCCAGTGAGTGCTGCATTACAGAGGTATACGTGTCTCTGGAGTACTCCTAGCGCCCCAGTGTGGGGTTCACATGTACAAGGAGAGGCCAGTGAGGCATTACAGAGGTATATGCGTCTCTGGAGTACTCCTAGCGCCACAGTGTGGGGATCACATGTACAAGGAGAGGCCAGTGCTGCAGTACAGAGGTATATATGTCTCTGGAGTACACCTAGCGCCCCAGTGTGGGGTTCACATGTACAAGGAGAGGCCAGTGAGGCATTACAGAGGTATCTGCGTCTCTGGAGTACTCCTAGCGCCCCAGTGTGGGGTTCACATGTACAAGGAGAGGCCAGTGAGTGCTGCATTACAGAGGTATATGCGTCTCTGGAGTACTCCTAGCGCCCCAGTGTGGGGTTCACATGTACAAGGAGAGGCCAGTGAGTGCTGCATTACAGAGGTATATGCGTCTCTGGAGTACTCCTAGCGCCCCAGTGTGGGGTTCACATGTACAAGGAGAGGCCAGTGAGGCATTACAGAGGTATATGCATCTCTGGAGTACTCCTAGCGCCACAGTGTGGGGTTCAAATGTACAAGGAGAAGCCAGTGCTGCATTACAGAGGTATCTGCGTCTCTGGAGTACTCCTAGCGCCACAGTGTGGGGTTCACATGTACAAGGAGAGGCCAGTGCTGCATTACAGAGGTATATGCGTCTCTGGAGTACTCCTAGCGCCCCAGTGTGGGGTTCACATGTACAAGGAGAGGCCAGTGCTGCATTACAGAGGTATATGTGTCTCTGGAGTACACCTAGCGCCCCAGTGTGGGGTTCACATGTACAAGGAGAGGCCAGTGAGGCATTACAGAGGTATATGCGTCTCTGGAGTACTCCTAGCGCCACAGTGTGGGGTTCACATGTACAAGGAGAGGCCAGTGCTGCATTACAGAGGTATATGCGTCTCTGGAGTACTCCTAGCGCCCCAGTGTGGGGTTCACATGTATAAGGGGAGGCCAGTGAGTGCTGCATTACAGAGGTATCTGCGTCTCTGGAGTACTCCTAGCGCCACAGTGTGGGGTTCACATGTACAAGGAGAGGCCAGTGCTGCATTACAGAGGTATATGCGTCTCTGGAGTACTCCTAGCGCCCCAGTGTGCACATGACCAAAGGTTCAGCAGAGTCCCAGCGTGGGGATGTCTGAGATGGAATACGGTGCCCCCTAGCAGGTGTGTAGTGGTGCATATGGCTGAGCACCGAGAGGGAACGATGCATTGTACCAGGGCACAGGGAGTGAATGCTTCTGTATGGGCACATAAAGGAAGGTGAGAATTGGGCGGGGCCTCCAGAGGGTGCTGTGACCAGCACAGACGAGGTGACATGTTCGATAGAGAGGTGCGGGTTCTCCAGGAGCCCCCGAGGGCTTCGGTCTCTGCTCCAGAGCCCCAAGTGCGACAGGCTCTGTAAGGATGTCCAAGTCAAGCCTCACTCTGTGTGCACCCCTGAGTGTCAATGCACTCTGTGCAGGCGCCGAAGGGGCAGTGTATTCTGTAACCAGAGGAAGAGGCGGTACATAAGAGCGCCTAGAGGACGGCGAGCTCTGCATAAGCGCTCAGTCATTTAGTAAAGCCGCACAGAAGAGATGTATATTGGCATCTAATGTAGAGATTCCAAGACCGGAATTCAAGAGGGCAAGGAGCTCTTAACAGAGAGGCTACGGAGGAGCGAAGGACAGACTCGGCGGGGAGCAAGGAAGCGCGGGATGAAAGTAAGGGGGAGGAAGAACTGAAGGAAGGAATGAGAACAGAAATGCTGAATAAAGCACAAGCGTGAAGGGTGAATGAAGTCAACCGAAGACACACTGGCAGACTCACCGGCTCTGTGATTGGGTGGCCGTTTGTTGGGCTTTATCAGTGTTTGTTTTATTTAGTCGTGGTTTTTGCTAAACTTCATTGTGTTGTTATGGATGCTGCCAGCCCCCAATCAATCTATAAAACGATTGGCTAAAAGGAAAACGACCTTTGTGGTCTCAGAAAACACACATTACCATAGTCGTCCCTGGCACCTAAGAAAACAATTGTGTGTGGACGTGTTCCTTGTGAGAGGGCAGAATGTCATCACTCAGAGGGGAGTCGGCCAATAGCTGAGGGGGGCTGACCCGCTGTTCCCTTTGGGGAGGGGTTGGGGGGGGGAGAATGTGAATAGGAAAGTAAGAGACCAATAGATGAAGAGGGATTGGCTGGAAGCCCCTATAAGTAAGATATGACAGATATTATCTCGTGACATCCATCAAAAGGCCTTCCCTAACATCCGACCTATAACGTATAAAATAGAGCGAAAGAGCGGGGTGTCTTGCGGCACACAGGACCACGTTGTTGGGGTTCACAGAGCAGGAGTACAGAGCCCAGCAGGCCGCTGGCACCCCGCTGCCCTTACAGTCACACCGATCCCAGTGCCACAAACACGCAAGGAAACTCCTGAAGCAGCAGAGCGTGGCAGGTGTCAGCTCGGTAGACTGCCCAGGCTGGCACAGGGCACTGGACGCATGCCCAGACAGGATGTGAGTAATCCCCCTGTTTACAGTGCAAGGGTTTATCAAGTGGCAGAGAGCCCTGGGGAGGCTGTTCTGCTCTGTCTCCTGGACTGTGCCCAGGCACGCCCCCTCCCTCCTCAACCATTGACTCAGCCCATGAATGAACCGCTTTGTTCGACTCCACATGCTAGAAATAAATCAAGCGCCAAACTTCCCAGATCGCACATTTCAAGGACAATGTGTTCTCGGCCGTCTCTGCAGCCGCACGATGGATACAAGATGGACACCCGTGCCAGCCTGGGTAGTGCCGGGGGTCTAATAGAGATCTGGCTGGACAGGTGCAAGAATGAGATCTGGTCACGTGCCCACAAAAGGGGGTCTGGAAACCTGTCCTAAGAGGAGATCTGGTCACGTGCCCACAAGAGGGGATCTGGAAACCTGTCCTAAAGAGGGGATCTGGTCACGTGCCTACAAGAGGGGGATCTGGACACCTGTCCTAAAGAGGAGATCTGGTCACATGCCCACAAGAGGAGATCTATCCTAAAGAGGAGATCTAGTCACATGCCCACAAGAGGAGATCTATCCTAAAGAGGAAATCTGGTCACGTTTGAAAGGGAGATCTTGTCACATGCCCACAAGAGGAGATCTATCCTAAAGAGGAGATCTAGTCACATGCCCACAAGAGGGGGTCTGGACACCTGTCCTAAAGAGGAGATCTGGTCACGTGCCCACAAGAGGGGATCTGGACACCTGTCCTAAAGAGATCTGGTTACATTTACAAGGGGGATCTGTTCACATGTTCACAATAAGGGATCGGGACACCTGTCCTAAAGAGGACATCTAGTCACATGCCCACAAGAGGAGATCTAGTCACATGTTCACCAGAGGGTTCTGGGCACCTGTCCTAAAGAGATCTAGTCACGTTTGAAAGGGAAATCTGGTCACATGTCCACAAGAGGGGATCTGGACACATGGCCTAAAGAGGAGATTTGGTCATATTTACAAGGGGGATCTGGTCACATGCTCACAGTACAGTCTTGTCACATGTTCACAGGAATCACATTTCCACAAGCTATAATCAGGACACTGCCCTCAAGAGGGAATCTGGTAACATGGTTGGTAAAGACCTACAAGGGGATCAGGCCGGAAATAAACAAGAATGCCATCTGGTCACGTGCTGACAAGATGGGTTCTGGGCACCTGTCCTCAAGAGGAGATCCAGTCAGATGTTCACAAGAGGGGTCTGGGCACCTGTCCTAAAGAGGGGATCTAGTCACATGTTCACAAGAGGGGCCTGGGCACCTGTCCTAAAGAGGAGTTCTAGTCACATGTTGATAAGACAGGGTCTGGGTGCCTGCCATGCCCACAGGAGAAGGAGCTAGTCACATGTTCACAAGGTAGGTCTGGGCTCCTGTCCTCACGAGGAGATCTAGTCACATGTTCAGAAGAGGGGCCCAGGCCCCTGTCCTAAAGAGGAGATCTAGTCACATGTTCACAAAAGGGGCCTGGGCATCTGTCCTAAAGAGGAGATCTAGTCACATGTTAAGACAGGATCTGGGTACCTGCCACGCTCACGGGAGGAAGAGGTAGTCACATGTCCAAAGAGAAGCTGCTGGGCACCTGCCCTCAAGATGAGGCAGGTGCCACTGATGGTATCATCAATCCAAACCTGATGCAACAAACAACTGGAATGCACAGCCTGGACCCTACATGCATCATTCGCGAGGGCATAGATATGTGGAATGGCCCTCGCCAAGGCTCGTGGCCAGCAAGGTGTGGCGCAGGTACACTGAGCGCAAAGGTACAAAAGGTCAGGCCCTTTGCTTAGCATTCACTGGGAGGGGCTGATGGAGGTGCACAGAAGGTTGTGTGGAAAGTAGTATTCCATGTGGGGCATGAACACTGCTAAAATATATTGGGCAGGGCCAGTGGTTGAGCTCTGTATACTATGGGGGGGGGGAGGGTGTACTAAGTGCAGCCACGGAGTTCTAAGAAAGGGGCATCGAGTGCAAGAACTATCCGCAGGCGAGGCTGCAGATCTATGTAGAGCGGGCAAGGCTGCGGATCTGTGAAGAGTGGGGCTGCGGATCGGACTAGAGCGAGGCTGCACATCTATGAAGAGCGGGCAAGGCTGCGGATCTGTGTAGAGCGAAGCGAGGCTGCGGATCTGTGAAGAGCGGGGCGAGGCTGCGGATCTGTGAAGAGCGGGCAAGGCTGCGGATCTGTGTAGAGTGGGGCTGCGGATCGGACTAGAGCGAGGCTGCACATCTATGAAGAGCGGGCAAGGCTGCGGATCTGTGTAGAGCGAAGCGAGGCTGCGGATCTGTGTAGAGCGAAGCGAGGCTGCGGATCTGTGTAGAGCGAAGCGAGGCTGCGGATCTGTGTAGAGCGAAGCGAGGCTGCGGATCTGTGTAGAGCGAAGCGAGGCTGCGGATCTGTGTAGAGCAAGGCTGCAGATCTGTGTAGAGCGAGGCTATGGATCTGTGAACAGGAGGCGAGGCTGCGGATCTGTGAACAGGAGGCGAGGCTGCGGATCTGTGAACAGGAGGCGAGGCTGCGGATCTGTGAACAGGAGGCGAGGCTGCGGATCTGTGTAAAGTGAGGCGAGGATCTGTGTAGAGCGAGGCGAGGATCTGTGTAGAGCGAGGCGAGGATCTGTGTAGAGCGTGGCAAGGCTGCGGACCTGTGTGGAGCGAGGCGAGGATCTGTGTGGAGCGAGGCGAGGATCTGTGTGGAGCGAGGCGAGGATCTGTGTGGAGCGAGGCGAGGATCTGTGTGGAGCGAGGCGAGGCTGCGGATCTGTGTAGAGCGAGGCGAGGCTGCGGATCTGTGTAGAGCGAGGCGAGGCTGCGGATCTGTGTAGAGCGAGGCGAGGCTGCGGATCTGTGTAGAGCGAGGCGAGGCTGCGGATCTGTGTAGAGCGAGGCGAGGCTGCGGATCTGTGTAGAGCGAGGCGAGGCTGCGGATCTGTGTAGAGCGAGGCGAGGCTGCGGATCTGTGTAGAGCGAGGCGAGGCTGCGGATCTGTGTAGAGCGAGGCGAGGCTGCGGATCTGTGTAGAGCGAGGCGAGGCTGCGGATCTGTGTAGAGCGAGGCGAGGCTGCGGATCTGTGTAGAGCGAGGCGAGGCTGCGGATCTGTGTAGAGCGAGGCGAGGCTGCGGATCTGTGTAGAGCGAGGCGAGGCTGCGGATCTGTGTAGAGCGAGGCGAGGCTGCGGATCTGTGTAGAGCGAGGCGAGGCTGCGGATCTGTGTAGAGCGAGGCGAGGCTGCGGATCTGTGTAGAGCGAGGCGAGGCTGCGGATCTGTGTAGAGCGAGGCGAGGCTGTGTAGAGCGAGGCGAGGCTGCGGATCTGTGTAGAGCGAGGCGAGGCTGCGGATCTGTGTAGAGCGAGGCGAGGCTGCGGATCTGTGTAGAGCGAGGCGAGGCTGCGGATCTGTGTAGAGCGAGGCGAGGCTGCGGATCTGTGTAGAGCGAGGCGAGGCTGCGGATCTGTGTAGAGCGAGGCGAGGCTGCGGATCTGTGTAGAGCGAGGCGAGGCTGCGGATCTGTGTAGAGCGAGGCGAGGCTGCGGATCTGTGTAGAGCGAGGCGAGGCTGCGGATCTGTGTAGAGCGAGGCGAGGCTGCGGATCTGTGTAGAGCGAGGCGAGGCTGCGGATCTGTGTAGAGCGAGGCGAGGCTGCGGATCTGTGTAGAGCGAGGCGAGGCTGCGGATCTGTGTAGAGCGAGGCGAGGCTGCGGATCTGTGTAGAGCGAGGCGAGGCTGCGGATCTGTGTAGAGCGAGGCGAGGCTGCAGATCTGTGTAGAGCGAGGCGAGACTGAGGATAGAGTGTAGAGCGAGGCGAGACTGAGGATAGAGTGTAGAGCGAGGCGAAGCTGCGGATCTGTGAAGAGCGGGGCGAGTCTGCGGATCTGTGAAGAGCGGGCAAGGCTGCGGATCTGTGTAGAGTGGGGCTGCGGATCGGACTAGAGCGAGGCTGCACATCTATGAAGAGCGGGCAAGGCTGCGGATCTGTGTAGAGCGAAGCGAGGCTGCGGATCTGTGTAGAGCGAAGCGAGGCTGCGGATCTGTGTAGAGCGAAGCGAGGCTGCGGATCTGTGTAGAGCGAAGCGAGGCTGCGGATCTGTGTAGAGCGAAGCGAGGCTGCGGATCTGTGTAGAGCGAAGCGAGGCTGCGGATCTGTGTAGAGCAAGGCTGCAGATCTGTGTAGAGCAAGGCTGCAGATCTGTGAACAGGAGGCGAGGCTATGGATCTGTGTAGAGCGAGGCGAGGCTGCGGATCTGTGAACAGGAGGCGAGGCTGCGGATCTGTGAACAGGAGGCGAGGCTGCGGATCTGTGAACAGGAGGCGAGGCTGCGGATCTGTGAACAGGAGGCGAGGCTGCGGATCTGTGAACAGGAGGCGAGGCTGCGGATCTGTGAACAGGAGGCGAGGCTGCGGATCTGTGAACAGGAGGCGAGGCTGCGGATCTGTGAACAGGAGGCGAGGCTGCGGATCTGTGAACAGGAGGCGAGGCTGCGGATCTGTGAAAGCGAGGCGAGGATCTGTGTAGAGCGAGGCGAGGCTGTGTAGAGCGAGGCGAGGCTGCGGATCTGTGTAGAGCGAGGCGAGGCTGCGGATCTGTGTAGAGCGAGGCGAGGCTGCGGATCTGTGAAGAGCGAGGCGAGGCTGCGGATCTGTGTAGAGCGAGGCGAGGCTGCGGATCTGTGTAGAGCGAGGCGAGGCTGCGGATCTGTGTAGAGCGAGGCGAGGCTGCGGATCTGTGTAGAGCGAGGCGAGGCTGCGGATCTGTGTAGAGCGAGGCGAGGCTGCGGATCTGTGTAGAGCGAGGCGAGGCTGCGGATCTGTGTAGAGCGAGGCGAGGCTGCGGATCTGTGTAGAGCGAGGCGAGGCTGCGGATCTGTGTAGAGCGAGGCGAGGCTGTGTAGAGCGAGGCGAGGCTGTGTAGAGCGAGGCGAGGCTGCGGATCTGTGTAGAGCGAGGCGAGGCTGCGGATCTGTGTAGAGCGAGGCGAGGCTGCGGATCTGTGTAGAGCGAGGCGAGGCTGCGGATCTGTGTAGAGCGAGGCGAGGCTGCGGATCTGTGTAGAGCGAGGCGAGGCTGCGGATCTGTGTAGAGCGAGGCGAGGCTGCGGATCTGTGTAGAGCGAGGCGAGGCTGCGGATCTGTGTAGAGCGAGGCGAGGCTGCGGATCTGTGTAGAGCGAGGCGAGGCTGCGGATCTGTGTAGAGCGAGGCGAGGCTGCGGATCTGTGTAGAGCGAGGCGAGGCTGCGGATCTGTGTAGAGTGAGGCGAGGCTGCGGATCTGTGTAGAGCGAGGCGAGGCTGCGGATCTGTGTAGAGCGAGGCGAGGCTGCGGATCTGTGTAGAGCGAGGCGAGGCTGCAGATCTGTGTAGAGCGAGGCGCGACTGAGGATAGAGTGTAGAGCGAGGCGAGACTGAGGATAGAGTGTAGAGCGAGGCGAGGCTGCGGATCTGTGAAGAGCGGGGCGAGGCTGCGGATCTGTGAAGAGCGGGGCGAGGCTGCGGATCTGTGAAGAGCGGGCAAGGCTGCGGATCTGTGTAGAGTGGGGCTGCGGATCGGACTAGAGCGAGGCTGCACATCTATGAAGAGCGGGCAAGGCTGCGGATCTGTGTAGAGCGAGGCGCGGCTGCGGATCTGTGTAGAGCGAGGCGAGGCTGCGGATCTGTGTAGAGCGAGGCGAGGCTGCGGATCTGTGTAGAGCGAGGCGAGGCTGCGGATCTGTGTAGAGCGAGGCGAGGCTGCGGATCTGTGTAGAGCGAGGCAAGGCTGCGGATCTGTGTAGAGCGAGGCGAGACTGAGGATAGAGTGTAGAGCGAGTCGAGACTGAGGATAGAGTGAAGAGCGGGGCGAGGCTGCGGATCTGTGAAGAGCGGGGCGAGGCTGCGGATCTGTGAAGAGCGGGGCGAGGCTGCGGATCTGTGAAGAGCGGGGCGAGGCTGCGGATCTGTGAAGAGCGGGGCGAGGCTGCGGATCTGTGAAGAGCGGGGCGAGGCTGCGGATCTGTGAAGAGCGGGGCGAGGCTGCGGATCTGTGAAGAGCGGGGCGAGGCTGCGGATCTGTGAAGAGCGGGGCGAGGCTGCGGATCTGTGAAGAGCGGGGCGAGGCTGCGGATCTGTGAAGAGCGGGGCGAGGCTGCGGATCTGTGAAGAGCGGGGCGAGGCTGCGGATCTGTGAAGAGCGGGGCGAGGCTGCGGATCTGTGAAGAGCGGGGCGAGGCTGCGGATCTGTGAAGAGCGGGGCGAGGCTGCGGATCTGTGAAGAGCGGGGCGAGGCTGCGGATCTGTGAAGAGCGGGGCGAGGCTGCGGATCTGTGAAGAGCGGGGCGAGGCTGCGGATCTGTGAAGAGCGGGGCGAGGCTGCGGATCTGTGAAGAGCGGGGCGAGGCTGCGGATCTGTGAAGAGCGGGGCGAGGCTGCGGATCTGTGAAGAGCGGGGCGAGGCTGCGGATCTGTGAAGAGCGGGGCGAGGCTGCGGATCTGTGAAGAGCGGGGCGAGGCTGCGGATCTGTGAAGAGCGGGGCGAGGCTGCGGATCTGTGAAGAGCGGGGCGAGGCTGCGGATCTGTGAAGAGCGGGGCGAGGCTGCGGATCTGTGAAGAGCGGGGCGAGGCTGCGGATCTGTGAAGAGCGGGGCGAGGCTGCGGATCTGTGAAGAGCGGGGCGAGGCTGCGGATCTGTGAAGAGCGGGGCGAGGCTGCGGATCTGTGAAGAGCGGGGCGCGGCTGCGGATCTGTGAAGAGCGGGGCGCGGCTGCGGATCTGTGAAGAGCGGGGCGCGGCTGCGGATCTGTGAAGAGCGGGGTGAGGCTGCGGATCTGTGTAGAGCGAGGCAAGGCTCCGGATCTGTGAAGAGCGAGGCAAGGTTGCGGATCTGTGTAGAGCGAGGGGAGGTTGCGGATCTGTGTAGAGCGAGGGGAGGTTGCAGATCTGTGTAGGGCGAGGCGAGGATCTGTGTAGAGCGAGGCGAGGCTGCGGATCTGTGTAGAGCATGCTGGGCGTGGTCAAAAGTTGTACCTAGTGAACTTCAGAGTTAATGGTCATCAATCCAGTGAAGTCAATGGTGAAGGGATATGTGACGCCACCAGTCGTGCCAACAATGAAATCATTTGTGATGTTGTGAGAGTTTACGAGCAGTGCATTGTGGGGTAATATGACTATGTATCAAACAAGAACTGCCCAATTTCAGGAGCTTTTATGTTTCGGACATAGCCATAATGTCCACTGTTTTTATAATTCATGTTATTTTCCAACACTAGTCCCTTTAGCAAATACAGGAAAATCATAACTGACACAAAGACAAATACACAAACAGTGGGACTCTCTCATGGGCCACCATTTTAGAACCTAGGTGTTTAAAGTGAATGTAGAAACCTTGTTCCCTTCGCCTGATCATTCATCGAAGTTTGATGGAGTGATGTTTCCTCTTAGATAAGTTGGTCCCACCATCCATGCCTTTACAAGAGATGGACTTTTTATTGGCGAGTGCTAAAGGGCTTTGAGTAAGGTGGGTCTGGGAGTGGTGTGAGGCCTAAAGACACTTGTGGGGAGCTGGCTGTGAGCGTTAAAGGCCTTGGCTAATGAATACCTGGCAGGTGTGAAGACCCTCGACTGAAAGATGCATTTGTAGGACTGGGAGGTGTAGGGGCTCTTAGTGGTGATGTACACTGAATGTCTATTTGTTCCTTGAATCTCTAAATTTTCTACGAGTGGATTAACTTTTCATGTTTCATCCTTGAATTTCTGTTTTTCTCTAGGACTTCTCATTTTCATGCTAAGTATGTCAGGTAGTTCTGGTGTAAGGCGTTTATAAGTGATACAGCAGTTCTAAGAATCCATCATCTATTGGAAGCCAGTTTAGTGATTTTAGAAGGGTTAGATGTGGTATGTCTTATATGGGTTAGAGATGAGCCGGCTGCTGGGTCCAGAGCTGGATTCAGGAGGGAAAGCCTAGATTTGGTGAGTCAAGTGAGAGTGTCCGCAAGGGATGTCCCGCTGTGTGATGCTCAGCCCTGGCAGACACAGGTGGTCAGAGGTGTGAATGTGGCTGAAATACGTTGTAAGTGTATGCTGGTACCTGGCGTCTTCCGGTGACTCTGCCACAATGTGGTAAACTCGGTCATTGGTGACGATGTCCAAAGCATTCTCCTTCTCATGAATGTCAATGATTTCTCTGAAAGATATACAAGTTCTGCTGGTTATTAATTACAAAAGGACAAGGAGTAAACAAATAAAAACAAAAAGCTTCAGTCACTAGAACGAAAGGCAAACGAGCCCTCAGGAAACAATCACAGCAGAGGAAGAGTCCAACGAACTTGCGAAAAACATCCCCAAGCCTAATGTGTACAGGGTCACAAGCCACACAAGGCACCTGTGTGCAGACTTACAGGGTCCCTGCACCAGCAGTTACACAGGGTAACCCATGTGGTACATACCACTCTGCTACGAGAGGCACACAGGGCTGTTCTATTCACAAGTGCATAGGGACTGTGAGAAGTTGGCCTGGTATATACTGTCCACTAGTTATAGTGGGCACCCTGTACCAGTCCAAACAACACCCTATTGGTTATAGGTTAAAGACAACCTTTATTGAAAGCTATCCTAGTGGTAGCTATGGAGAGCAGCCCTCAGACTAAGTCTTGAAGGAATGTAAAGCAGCTGGTTTTACCAGTCTATAATCTCCAGAGTGCCTAAATGAAAGACAACCACACCAGGTATATATATAAAATATATGTATTTCTTAATAAACACACCCTCCTAGTCTCTTTAAGAGACTAGAGGTCAAAACACATAAGTTACACTTCAATTATGACAGTAAAATAGCGCACATACACGTCAGGCCCTGGGGCGAGCCAAACCATATACTAAAATAGTGGTATAAGAACCACGACTTAACTAGACACAAGGCCTAGAGTCTGTAGAATCGCTGGGACCCCAAGCAACCACCCAAGGTAGTGACACAGGGGACCCACGGGGGCCGTGTGCAGTGTGAGAACACAGCCGCGAGCTCCCATTAGCTTCTATAGGGAAATTCGCGGTTAGATTTTTAAAGATTAGGGACACTTAGAAATGAGTCAGGACCAAACCCTTTGGGACTTAGGAAGTTCTAGGGCCAACACCCATGGGAGCACCGGAGTACTCGAGTTACCTCACCCAGGGAAGCCGGGTGCATAGGTGTCAAATGGTGTCGGGTAGCGCCGTCGATTTCAATGGGAGCTGGCAAAGAAGTGCTGCTGCCGGAAAGATGCGAAGAGTCCGTAGAGATCCAAGGGTACAGAGTTTGGGTCACTTGCCAGTGACCAGGAAGGCGATAGGTGGATGCCCACCTATGTCGGGTGATTTCAGGTGAAGGAGGTGACGCTTGACTTCAGCCATGAGGACCAGGAGGCGTTGAGGACGGCCAGGATCTGGATTCGAGCTGTCCCACAAAGGATGTCGAGTGCTGCAGCGTCGGTGCTCGGATTGGACACAATAAGTCTTGACAACAGCAACTCACACAGAAAGGAGAAAGATGCTTCGGTGCAGAACAGCAAGGTCTGAGGGACTCGCCACTTGGTAGGGAGGCAGGGCACGTCTGGAGCAACCAGGGAAGCCCAAGGAAATTCAAAGTTACCTCCTCAGGGCCCACCAGTCGACGTACCGGGATCGCGAAGGGACTTCAAGAGGAAACACAAAATGGCGGCCCACGGGTCACTCGGGGTGACTAGGCTGACAATCTTCGGTGGAACTTCTGCTCGAGGTGGGGGCTACAAGTAACGCCAAGCACGACTTCAAGAGACGTCGAGAAGTCAATGCACTTGCAAAAGTGAACGGTGACCAGGAGTTCCGGTTCCACGCTACTAACGAGGGCTGCGGTACTCAGCTTTGCTGGGGACTCGGGTCGGCCTCTGAGATTTCTGGAAATCCTGTTCCTGGGCTGCAAATACTTCGGAGTCCGGCGGGAGCTTCGGAAATGCAGACTGGAAAAATGCTTTGTTGGTGCCTGCCAAGCAGGGGAGTCACTCCTTGACCTCAAGGGAGATTTCTTCAGTCCTCTAGTCTTTAGTAGAGCGTCGAAGGTCCAGGATTCAGCTTCAGAGTTTCGTCCAGGGATATCTAAAGTTCTGGTTACAGAGGTTCCTTACTTATACCTAAGGAAGGGGTTGGACTAGCTCTAGGGACCCACCTATGGGAGGGTTTGGAAAGAGGGGTGGCTACACGCATTTCCTTTGTCCAGTTTCACGTCAGAGCAGGGGCTGGAAGCCCCTGAACCGGTTTGAGCTGGACTATGCACAGGGATACCAAATGTGCCCCCAGTGCAGGACTTCAAAGCACTCTGAGAGGGCTCCCACCCAGCCCCAATACACATCATCCTGTCTGGGAGGTGGTTACACCTCCCTGTGACAGGAAACCTATTGTCCAGGCCTCCCCTGCCGGAGTTTCGGTCAGCAGCAGGACGCCAGACCCGTGTCTGTTGCTGCAGCATCCATTTTGTGATGCCTATGAAGATTCTACTGGGCATACCAGTGTTGCCATGTCTCTCCCTCTAGAAGGTTGGGATCATATCCTCACATTAAGAAGAGATGTGGGGGTATGATTCCAAGGTGTTTGACACCAAACACAACATGTTCCCGTGCAGCCAGTCCAAAGTTAGCATTAACCATTTAAGATATAATGCACTTAAGAGTATATGGTCAGGCTGCACCACTGACAACCCCGGAGGATATATTCCGAAGGATGCAGAGGGGCTCAGCTCATGCCTGGGCACCCTCTCACCTATAACCAAACAACCTGCCTTCAGGATTGATAAGGCCAGCCATAGCGGTGACTGATCGGTTACTATGTGCAGTGATAGGTGAGGTATAGTGAACCTATACCTCAGTAAGGGGTGCATGCACCAACTTACCCAGGCTGCAGTAGCAGACCTGTGGTGTCATTTTGGGTGGCTTTCCAGGGGTGGCATAATACATGCTTCAGTCCATGGTAGGCCTCTGGGGTACCTATGCCCTGGGTACATAGTATACCATATATAAGGGACTCACAAGGGTACCTCAGGCTCCAATCTGTGGTGTAACTAAAGTACATGCAATCAATTTAAAGAGGAAGCAGCTAGGCTGGGGCCCTGAATAGCAGGGTTCCAGACTAAATTCGAAAAACAGTGAAACACCAGCAAAAAGTGGGGGTATACATGTGAAGCAGATCCTAATCTCCTACAGGGACTACCTACGTGGTCCCACACAGGGCTCTTCCACGAGAGGCGCACAGGGCTGTCCAATGCACACTTGCACATGGGGCTCACCTCGGCTTCAGACATCCAATTCCTCAAACACTCCCTGCACATCATGCAGACCTAGATGTTCAGCGCCTTTTGAAGCTCAACACAACCAACGCAGAAGGAATATGCTACTTATCAGTATGCATCTGTTCTTGGCATGTAGAGCTGCAGATCTACACACTTGTGCATAGATCGCCATCTGGTGTTAGGCCCAGATGTTTGCAGTTTGTTTTTCCTCTTGGAAAGTCTTTGGAAGTCACAAGTTCGGTGACTCCTCCCTTGGATCGTATTGCGCATGGGCTTCGGCTCCATCCTCAGATTGTTTTTCGCCAGCAGGGAAAGATGGAGCGTAGTAATCACAGTGAAGATGCCCATGTGTGTGTTATCTAAATAAGATAAGCTGGAACAGATGCAGGTAGCCGGGGAGGCGGGTGGGCGTGTGTAGATCTGCAGCTCTACATGCCAAGAACAGATGCATTCTGGTAAGTAGCATATTCCGTTCGAGGCATATGAGCTGCAGATTACACACTTGTGCATAGATTATATCGCAGTACCCGCCGTTAGCAGCGACCACCCGCAACTGTTGCAGTGGTTTGAAATAATGTTTTGAGTACAGCCTGGCCCACACTAGCTTGTTGCTTAGTTTGCACGTCTACACAATAGTGTTTGGTGAAAGTGTGTGGTGTTGACCATGTAGCTGCTCTGCAGATATCATCTAATGGGATGTTCTCTAGAAAAGCCATTGAAGCCCCTATTTTGCGTGTAGAGTGGGCTTTAGGGGGAACGGATAGCGTTCGTTTTGCTTTATGGTAGCAAATCTGAATACATTTGACAATCCACCTAGCTATCCTTGATTTGGAGATGGGGTTGCCCTTGTGTGGTGGAGAGAAAGAGACAAACAGTTGTTTGGTCTTACGGAAAGGTTGTGTTCTCTCGATGTAGGCTTGTTTTACATCTAGTGTGTGAAGAGCTCTTTCTGCAACAGTTTGTGGTTGCGAGAAGAATACTGGTAGTTCTACAGATTGGTTTAGGTGAAAAGGAGAAATGACTTTGGGGAGGAATTTTAGGTTGGTACGGAGAACCACCTTATTATGGTGCATTTGTAGAAAAGGTTCTTGAATAGTAAATGCTTGTATCTCACTGACCCTTCTGAGGGAAGTGGTGGCTACAAGAAAAGCGGTTTTCCAGGTTAGGAATTGAAGTTCACATTTGTGTAGGGGTTCAAAAGGAGGTCCCACTAGTCTGGTGAGAACAATATTTAAGTTCCACACAGGTGAGGGTGGCACTGTGGGGGGAATTATTCTTTTAAGGCCTTCCATGAAGGCTTTAATGGCAGGTACTCTAAAGAGTGATAGATGTTGCCTGTTTTGTAGGTAAGCTGCAATAGCTGCGAGGTGCAGTCGAATGGACGTATAGGCTAGATTGCACCTTTGTAGGTGGAGTAAGTAGCCTATGATGTGTTGAATGGACACATCTAGTGGATTGATTGTGTTGTTATGACAATACATAACAAAACGTTTCCACTTGGCGGCGTAGCACGCTCTAGTGGTAGGGCGCCTAGCTTCCTTGGTGACGTTCATACAGTCAGGAGGGAGATTTAGGTATCCGAATTCTAGGATTTCAGGAGCCAGATCGCAAGGTTGATCTGAGCTGGGTCCGGGTGTCTGATCTCTCCATGGTTCTAGGTTAAGAGGTGTGGACAGAGGCGTAATTTTTGATGTGGTACTACCGATAGTTCCAGTAGTGTGGTGTACCATGGTTGTCTGGCCCAAATTGGTGTTACTAATATTAGTGTGAGGGAGTGCTGTTGTAGTTTACGCACTACTAATGGAATTAGTGGGAGAGGCGGAAAAGCGTACGCAAATGTGCCTGACCAGTTCATCCATATCGCATTGCCCTTGGACAATGGGTGTGGGTATCTGGCGGGGAAGCTTGGGCATTTTTTGTTTTCGTGGGTCGCGAAGAGGTCTATCTGTGGATGCCCCCACATTTGAAAGTATGGGTGAAGAACTTGCGGGTGAAGTTCCCACTCGTGGAGTTGTTGTGTCTGTCTTCTGAGTAGATCTGCTATAGTGTTTTGTACTCCTGGGACATGCTGGGCCAGGAGAAATATTTTCCAGGGTATGGCCCATCTCCATATGCTCTGTGCTAATTGAGAGCTGTGGAGAGTGTGTCCCGCCTTGTTTTTGAATATAATACATGGCTGTCATGTTGTCTGTGCAGATCAGGACTACTTTGCCCAAAATATGTGTCTGAAAGGATTTTAGGGCTAGGAAGATCGCTAATAACTCCAGATGATTGATATGGAGTAGCTTCTGTTGAGGTGACCACTTGCTTTGCACGGTGAGATGTAATAGATGAGCTCCCCAGCCGGAGAGCGATGCGTCTGTTGTTAGTACTACCTGTGGAACCGGGTCCAGGAACGGTCGACCTTTGGAAAGGTTTGTGGTAGTCCACCACTGCAGAAAGCGATGGGTACGACCGTCTAACAACACCAGATCTGTTAATTGACCCTGGGCCTGGTTCCATTGGTGCGCCAAGCACTCTTGGAGAGGACGCATCTGGAGTCTTGTGTGAGGTACTATGAAGATGCAAGAGGCCATCATCCCTATTAGTTGCATGAACACCTGAGCTGGAAGGGGGTGTTGTGCTATAAATTTTGCACGCAGAGCCTGGATGCTTGCAATCCTGGCAGGATTGGGGTAGGCGAGCGCTTTTGAGGTGTCTATAGTGGCACCTAGATATTGTTTTATGTGGGATGGGTGGAGATGGGACATTTCGTGGTTTACCGTGAAGCCCAGCTGATGAAGTAGCTGGATGGTGGTGTGTGTGTGTGTGTGTGTTGTTCACACTGATTGTATGAACTGGCTTTTATTAGCCAGTCGTCTAGGTAAGGGAAGACGTGAATGTGTTGTCTTCGTAGATGTGCTGCCACCACCAATGCTAGGCACTTGGTGAATACTCGTGGTGCGGTTGTGACTCCGAACGGGAGCACTTTGAATTGGTAGTGGTGGCCGTCCACTACAAATCTGAGGTACTTCCTGTGGGCTTTGTGTACTGGAATGTGGAAGTAAGCATCTTTTAGGTCCAAAGTGGTGAGGAAGTCGTTTTGGGAAAGTAGCGGATGTACCTGCTGAAGCGTTACCATATGAAAGTGGTCTGAGTGTATGTATGTGTTTAGGGGGCGAAGGTCTAGGATGGGCTGTAGAGTTTAGTCCCTTTTTGGTATGAGAAAATACAGGGAGTAGACCCCCATATTTTGTTGGTTCGTTGGAACATGTTCTATTGCCTCCTTGTCTAGGAGGGAGATTACCTCCTGCTTGAGTAGCCGTAGATGTTCTGGTGACATCGGGCGTTGTCTGGGTGGAATGTTTGGGGGGGGAAGATGTTAGTTCTAGGCAGTAGCCTGACCGAATTATTTGTGTTACCCATTTGTCTGAGGTGATGGTAGTCCAGACCGGAAGGAAATGTTGGAGTCTGCCCCCGACAGAAGTGTGATGGTCTGGGGGAAGTGGAGGGAAGTAATTGGGGAGGCGCGGTGGCAGAGCGGGCGGTATTTGTTTTGCCTCTGCCTTTGTTATTGTTGCCCCTGTAGCCGCCTCTTTGGTAACCCCTTGTAAAGGTGGACTGAGTAGGTGATTTGTATGCAGTGGAAGTGGTGTCGGAGGAGTAGCCTCTGGATGTGCTCCGAAAGGAAGAGCGGCGAAAGGAGCGTCTGGGAGGGTGAGATTGTAAGGCTCCCATGGATTTTGCAGAGTCTGTGTCCTTTTTCATTTTCTCCAGGGCGTCATCCACTTTGGGGCCAAACAGGTGTTCCTGGTCAAAGGGATGGTTAAGGATGGAGGCTTGTACCTCTGGTTTAAAACTTGATATCCTTAGCCAGGCATGGCGGCGGCGAAGGACACTAGTATTGATAGCCCGAGAGGCTGTGTCTGCTGCATCTAGGGCACAACGTATGGAGGTATTAGTAATGGTTTTGCCCTCCTGAATGAGTTCGTCGGCCCTAGCTTTATATTTATCAGGGAGATGGTTCATTATGGCTTCCAATTCGTCATAATGGGCCCTGTCATATCTGGCGAGTAGCGCCTGTGTATTGGCGATACGCCATATGTTGGCAGCTTGGGATGCAGTGCGCTTGCCAGATGCGTCCAAGAGTTTAGACTCTTTGTCAGGTGGTGGTGCTTCACCTGATGCCTGGGAGTTGGCCCTTTTACGTGCGGTGGAGACTACTAGAGAATCTAGTGGTGCAGGCCCTCTAATGTAGGAGAGATCTGTAGGGGCAGATTTATATATTTCTTCTCGATGCGCGGGTTAATGACCCTGGCTCTGACTGGGTCCTTAAAGACCTCTAGCGCACGCTTTATAACTCCTTTGAGCATAGGCAATATGGAGGTGGTCCTATGTGTGGTGTCGAATGTATCGAGGAGGAAATCCTCCTCCACGGGGTCGGTGTGTAGATCTACCCCGTGATAGTGTGCCGCCCTTTGTAGTAGATGGTTGAACCCCAGTGAGTCTTCTGGTGGGGAAGGTCTGGAAGGGTAGAGATCATCCTGCGGGACGTTAGGGATGTCAGGGATATTATAATCGTCCATGGGTCTGGGGAGCCTGTGGGAGTGGGGTCCCCTGTAGGTAAATCTTGGGGCACGTCTCCTATGTCATCATATGGATCCCCCTGATCATCATCATCCGGAGAGGGTGTTGGGGAATGATGAGGTCAGGGGGGAAATGGTGGAGGAGGGGAAGATGGAGGAGGTGGTGGAGGTGGGTAAGGCATTCTGAAAGGAGAGGTAGCAGAGTCCTTCCTCTTTGGAGGTGGAGGCGGAGCAGGTTTATTCAGCTGTCTCTTTTTGATGGAGAGCATCAAATGTCTGGTTTTAGGAATCTTGGTTAGTGTTTTTTGTAATGGATCCGGTGTAAAAAGTTCTGGTGATGTTGGTTGGTCCGTCGGCGCCGAAGGCGTCGGGGCCGTTGTTTTTTTGTCTTTTTCCGCGCTGGTTCGTTGTTTGGAACTATGCTTGGAAAAGTCTGATTGTTTGGTCGGTGCCGAGGTGGATTTCGGCTTCAAAGTGTCGGTGGCCTTGTGTGCTTTCGATGCCATCTTCGGCACCGAGGAGCTGGAGCTGGTTCTTGACCCCGAGTGTTTCGGTGCAGGGCTCGGTGTCGGTTTCTTTTTCGGTGCCGAAGAGTGTTTATCGGCACCGACGGTGGGCTGGCTCGAGCCCCCGGAAGGCTTACTTGGCTTCTTTACCGGGCCCGAGGGTGCGGTGTGTGAAGCAGTGTCTCTGGTCTTGCCTAGGGCCGGAGGCGAAGGCGTGACCGAAGCCTTTTTCGGTGCTGACGAGGGTGTGGGGGGGGGGGGGGTAGTTTAGTACTCACGATCCTCTGTGCCGGAGTGATGTCCTCCACATCTGAGTCGTCGGCTTCGGAGGCGCTGACGAGTCCCTCGTCGGTGTGAGGCTGTTCTGGAGCGTCGACGCCTTCTCCGAAGATGTCGTCCGGAACCGTTGTCGAGGAGTGTGCCATGGTTCTTCTGGCTCTTCGGTCTCGAATAGTCTTTTTGGACCGGAAGGACTTGCACGCCGGACAGTCTCGAGCCTCGTGTTCAGGGGAGAGGCAGAGATTGCATACCTCGTGGAGATCGGTGTGGGGGAATTTGGACCCACATCGAGGGCACTTCTTGAAGGAGTCCTTTCCATTAGCCAGGACCGGAGCTTGGGTAGGCCCGAAGGCCATCGTCGACAACCGGAATCGAAGGTTTTCCGATAAGAGGCGCGTCGAGTGGGGAGATCGCGATTGAAAACAATACCGCGAGTTGGGGTGAGGATTGCGCGTCGATTGTCGAACTGGAAGCTGTTCGGAACCGGAGCGCGAAGATCACATCCGAGCCCGATGGGGGGAAAAAAAACAATCTGAGGATGGAGCCGAAGCCCATGCGCAATACGATCCAAAGGAGGAGTCACCGCCCTCGTGACTTCCAAAGACTTTCCAAGAGGAAAAACAAACTGCAAACAACCTCTGCTTCTCCTCGAAATGCTTCGAACAAAAAATGTTACTTACGCTGTATGCATCTGTTTGTAATATGTGTTGCTGTGGATTCATATACCCCCACCCTCCTTCATGGAAGAGGGCAATGATGGCCCGTGTTATTATTTCTTGCTGTTTAACAACATGCAATGCACATATCATAGAACAGTAATCTCACTCTACATTCCCCGGTCACGTTTCACCTCTGAGAGAAAAACAATCCAAGGTGTAGTCGGTGCCAATGTGTGTTGTCAACTAAGGGAGGAGTCCCAGCATTTCTGTGACTCGAAGCTTCTTTGAGGAAAAACCACTTGTTATTTATGGATCCAACACTAGATAGGAGCAGTATGCAGAGCAGGTGAATCTACAGCACTACACGCTATGAATAGAAACTTACAGGGTAAGTAACATTGTCCTTTCTTCCTTTCATTTCATTCCTTTGCTAGAGTTTTCTATCTAATCCAAAATACAATAACATGAAAAGTTCAATTTCTTTCTCTTATTAGTCTCTTCAGTACTACTGGGGTGCACTACTGGATTTTGAGGAACAACCATCTTTTTCTCAGAAGCAGAATTCTTCACTCAACTACTTTTCATTCAGACCAGATATTTGTAATTGATCTGGACGGGACAATTTCAGCTGTCCTTATTTTCCTTAGTAATGTCTCTTGCCATGTATGGTTTTGAGGAGGTTTGTGCGTGATGCAAGCCACAAACATTACTTTTGAAAAAGGGACTTTGTTCAATACCTCAAGCGGACACTAGTTCCCACCCCCCATTTCAAACAAATGTTGCTCCCTTGATGGACTCCACTCAATTAGTTCTTGCAGTAACATTCTCAGCGTCCTAGTATCTAGTGTGCTTGGTCTTGTGTCTTACCATCGAGTGCTTTTGTGCCACATTCCTGGGGTACCACAAGATTAATTATAACCAAAAAGTCACTACACTCTGATCAGGTGGAGCTGTTCTACGCCAATCAGGTGGAGTTGTCACACTCTGATCAGGTGGAGTTGTCACACTCTGATCAGGTGGAGCTGTTCTACGCCAATCAGGTGGAGTTGTTACACTCTGATCAGGTGGAGCTGTTACACTCTGATCAGGTGGAGTTGTTCTACGCTGATCAGGTGGAGTTGTTCTACGCTGATCAGGTGGAGTTGTTCTACGCTGATCAGGTGGAGTTGTTCTACGCTGATCAGGTGGAGTTGTTACACTCTGATCAGGTGGAGCTGTTCTACGCTGATCAGGTGGAGTTGTCACACTCTGATCAGGTGGAGTTGTCACACTCTGATCAGGTGGAGTTGTCACACTCTGATCAGGTGGAGTTGTCACACTCTGATCAGGTGGAGTTGTCACACTCTGATCAGGTGGAGCTGTTCTACGCTGATCAGGTGGAGTTGTTCTACGCTGATCAGGTGGAGTTGTTCTACGCTGATCAGGTGGAGTTGTTCTACGCTGATCAGGTGGAGTTGTTACACTCTGATCAGGTGGAGTTGTTACACTCTGATCAGGTGGATACCTTGAGTGTATCCCTCCCAATCTGAAATGAATGGTTCCAGCCTCGATCTCGTTTAGCTCATCTACCCCCCTACATGCCAGCAGAGACTCCTCCACTATTCCCTCAGCTTCCGAGTCGAACACTTCTATCCACACAGCCTTCATTACGTCCTTGTTTTCTTACTTCCATTTGCTATTCAGCCTCTCAGGTGCATGAACTTCTCCATTCCTTAACTTCCATTACTTGCTACATCGTCCCAGCTGACACTACATCCTCTCACGTCCTCACCTCCTCTATGCACTTGTTTGTATTTCCTTCTGCCGTCGCTCTACGTTCTCAATGCTCTCACTTCCATTACCTCAGTGGTTAGCATCTCTTCAGTCCTTTCTCTACCATGTACACTTCCTTTCACATTACTTTTCATTTCTACCTCTAGTTCTCTTTACCTCTCCCGTCCTCACTGTTCAGCAGCAGTAGAACAGTTCTTTCTCTATCCATTGAGCTGCCATCAACTCCTACCTTATGTCAGCTTATCTTACCTCCTTCTCAAAGCTTTCAACAGGTCAATCATGGACTTTGTTTCCTCATATTCTCAGCATGTTTTACCTTCCTCAATTTCTATAGTCTCTCTGCTCTTGGGCCCAACCATTACTTTGCTTCTCGTGTGGTTTCCTTCACAACCCTCCAATCTCTTCTCATGTAAAATCAAAGGTTGTCTTACTTGGCCTTCCGGAGATCAATGGTCCCTTTCAGCTTCTCCTCGGCATCGTTTTCAAAGTACATCAGCTTGGATTCTCGTAGCACGAACCAGCGGCGTTTCCAGTTCCTCCTTGACAGAGTGGACATGCCTCCCCCCTTCTTGTAGAGCCAGCCGGACTTGAGTGCTTCTTGCTTTGTCCGAAACCACATGAAGGTCTCATCCTTCAACACACACCAGCGGCGCCTCCAGGGGTTCATTAGGCCTCCTAAGGAAAGTTGATGATAAAAGGTAATTATAACATATAATGCTGACAATAGCAGTAGTGACAGGCAGCACAAACTTTAGGAACCACAGAGACTCGCTGTCTACCAATTCCGCCATCGCCTACAGAATTTCTAGACTAATTTCACCAATAACCATGAGCCGGTCACCACCGTCAAACAGTTGTACCGCAAGAGAGTCACCAACACACACAATGTGCCGGGGACTGAACATCACTGCAATTTCCACCTTTTGCTCAATTACCCACCTCCAGGCGCTTTGAGTGGGCTCTCAGCCTATCCTAATGTTGTTGTAAATTTCTTTACTGCAAACTCCTCCATTCCTCTGCTTTAGTCTTTTTTTCTTTTTTTAATGGGTGAAGCACTGAGTGCCTCCCGCCTCACTTCTCCATATTAATTTTTCATTTCCCTGTCTGTCCTTGCAGGAGTGCCTGACCCTGGGTTGTCTAAAAGTGGTGCAAAACTTGGCAGATGCAAGTCAGAAAGTCTTGTCACACTACTTCCTGGTTATTCCGACCGAAATTTGTGGTTGAATGATGTTTAAATAAATGGCCTCCATTACTCATCACTAATTCAACTTAGGGCTTGTCCAACTAATGAGGCCCTGTGCAAGCTGTTCACCCTATATTAGACCTGCAGGTAGCCAAGAATCTAAACAGAAGACACTGACATAACACAATCTTTTCCAGTAATATCACTCAGTCTTCGCCAGTGATTTGTGCATTTCAGGATCCTACATCCACGATCAGTCATCTAGCTGAGGCAAAAAGACCAATCTTTGCTAAAGTTGCCTTGGGGGAGCATTTCATGACACCTTAAAGCTCATTACGAATACTAAACCGCTGATATAACATTCTACTAATCTAATGATCAACTTCTGTGCAGACCTAACCACAATCTTTGCTATACTAGCTGAACTCAACAACCTGAAAGTTGTGACTAAATCTAAAGCAGCAAACGAGCAGTAGAACTAAATGCTTGTTGTCCTCAAAAGGAGAGGGATCAAAGTGGACAAACACAAGACAATGACACCAACGGTTATCAGAAAGCAGTACATCACAAAAGGAAAGCCTCTTACAGAAAACGATTTGCAGACGCCAACAGCAAAAAACAATCTGCCCAAAATTTTAAAAAACGATGTCAAACAACTTCATATAAATCTTCTGCAACAAAGTTGAAGAGATCAAGCATAAAGGTGCCACTCAATCTCCCAGATTAGTCGCAGAGTCACTATCACTAACTGATTCTAAACCGTAGTCTATAACCTTCAATCAAACACCCACATTAGTTGAAGAATCACCATCACTAACTGCTTCTAAGCCATAGTCTACAACTTTCACTCAAACACCCACGATAGTTGAAGAATCACCATCAATAACTACTTCTATGCCGCAGTCTACAACTTTCACTCAAACACCCACGATAGTTGAAGAATCACCATCACTAACTGCTTCTAAGCCATAGTCTACAACTTTCACTCAAACACCCACGATAGTTGAAGAATCACCATCAATAACTACTTCTATGCCGCAGTCTACAACTTTCACTCAAACACCCACGATAGTTGAAGAATCACCATCAATAACTACTTCTATGCCGCAGTCTACAACTTTCACTCAAACACCCACGATAGTTGAAGAATCACCATCAATAACTACTTCTAAGCCATAGTCTACAACTTTCACTCAAACACCCACGATAGTTGAAGAATCACCATCAATAACTACTTCTATGCCGTATTCTACAACCTTTACTCAAACCCCCATATAGTCACAGAATCACCATCATTAACTGCTTCTATACCGTAGTCTACAACCTTCAATCAAACACCCACGATAGTTGAAGAATCACCATCACTAACTGCTTCTATGCCGTAGTCTACAACCTTCACTGAACAACCCACTATAGTTAGAATCGCCATCACTAACTGCTTCTATTCGGCAGCCTACAACCTTCACTCAAACACAGACTATAGTCTCAGAATCATCATCAACTCCTCCTATGCTGCAGTCTACAACAGCTGAAACAGTAATAAAGAGGTTTGTACCTCTACTCATCACTAGCTCAACGTGCATCAGGTCCTTGAAGCCCAGTGCAGGGGCACAAACGCCCTTGCTGCTAATGTAACTGAACTCTTTACTGTATGTGATGCCAACAAAGAACCCAAATAAACAGCCGGTCATCGCTCTACTAAAAGTAAAATACAGAGATGAAGGGAGCATGGCTAGCGGCTCCCCATCGTGGTTGTACCCATCAAGGCTTGCGTGTTGGAAGGGAGACCAGAAGCCAACTACAATAATACAGTGGGCGCCAGGACATTTTAGATGCCCAACAGTATGGATTTAGGCTGGTGGAGGAAACAGCCGCCACCTTCATGGCAGTATTTGAAGAGCTGGTAAGAACAGCAGATGAGGATCAGCGTCTTACTCAACCCCTCTAGAGAGTACGACTTACTTAATCACACCTAACCCTATGTGTGAGAAGATGGCCTGATATATGCTGTCCACTAGTTATAGTGGGCACCTTGTACCAGTCCAAACAACCCCTTATCGATGATTAGGTTAAAGACAACCTTTACTAAAAGCTATCCTAGTGGTAGCTATGAAGAGCAGCCTTCAGGCTAAGTCTCAGAGGAATGTAAAGCAGCTTGGTTTACCAGATTATAATCTCTTGAATGACCAAATGAAAGGAGAGCCACACAAGGTATATATAAAATATATGTATTTATTATTAAACACTCTCTACTAACCTCTTTATGAGATAAGAGCAAGGCACACAATATTACAGTTCTAAAACAATAGTAAATAGCACAATACACAGTGGGCCCCAGGGGGAGACCAAACCATATATTAAGAAAGTGGCATAACAACCACGACTTGACTAGACAGTGCCTAGAGCATGTAGAATCACTGGGACCCCAAGGAACCACCCAAGGTAGTGACACAGGGGACCCACGGGGGACATGTGCAGTGTGAGAACACAGCCGCGAGCTCCGTACAATTCTATGGGAAAGTCACGGTTGGAATTTTAAAGATTAAGGAGACTTAGGAGAGGACTTTGAGCCAACCCTTTCAGACTTGGAGGGTTCTAGGGCCGTCACCCACGGGAGCACCGGAGAACTCGTGTTACCTCACCCAGGGAAGCCGGGTGCATAGGTGTCAAATGGTGTCGGGAATCGTCGTCGTTTTCAATGGCGATGTGCTGCAAAGTGCTGCTGCCGGGAAAGAGAAAAGTGTCCGTTGTGATACAAGCCTGGATCAGAGCTGTGAAGAACCTGAAAGCAGAGGGGACAGAGTCTGGGTCACTTGCCAGTGACCAGGGGCACGATAGATGAATGCTCACCGATGTCGGGTGCTTCAGGTGCGAAGCGGTGAAGCTGGACTCTGCAGCCACGGGGACTAGGAGACGTCGACAATGACCAGAATCTGGATGCGAGCTGTCCCACGAAGGATGTCGAGTGCTGGGGGGTCACTGTTTGGATGGAACACCAACAAGCCTTAGCAACTGCAACCCACACGGTCAGAGAAAAGATGATTCAGTGTGGACCAGCAAGGTCCTGGAGACTCCCCAAGCGATGGAGAGTCAGGGCACATCTGGAGCAACCAGGGAAGCCCAATTAAAGTTAAAGATGCCTTCTTGGGGACCCACAGGTCGACGGACCAGGGATCGCGAAGGGACCTCGAGAGAAAACACACAAAGGGCCATCTCACGGAACACTTGTGCAGTGTAGGCTGGCAATCTTCGGTGGAAATGCTGCTTGGGGTCAGGGCTACAAGTAACCAAAAGCTCAGCCTCAGAGCTGATGCTTCTGCAAATGGTCGCGGTGTCCAGGGGTTCGGGTTGCACTGTCTCCACGAGGGATACAGGCCTCAGAGTTGCTGAGCGCACAGATCGATCTCAGAGACCACAGGAACCCACCTTCTGTGTTGCAATATTCTTCGGAGTCCTCAGGAGCTTTGGAGATGCAAACCGGACAGATGTGTCTTTGGTGCCTGCCTAGCAGGGGAGTAACTCCTTTACTCCAAGGGAGATTCTTCGGTCATCTAACGTTGTGTAGATAGTTGAAGTTCTGGGATTCTGTAGCAGAGTTTCGTCCAGGTAAATCTAAAGTCCTGTAGTCAGGGGTTCCTACTTTATACCCAAGGAAGGGGTGGGACAAACTCTGGGGACCCACCTATGGGAGGGTCAGGACAGAGGGGTGGCTACACCCATATTCTTTGTCCAGTTTCGTGCCAGAGCAGGGTCAGGCAGCCCCTACAACCGGTTTGAGCTGGACTATGCACAAGGACACCAAATGTGCCCCCAGTGCAGACTTCAAAGGACTCTTGGAGTGCACCCACCCAGCCCCAATACACTAAAGCCTGTCTGAGAGGTGGTCACACCTCCCTGTAACGGGAAACCTATTGCCCAGCCCCCCTGCCAGAGTTTTGTCCAACAGCAGGAGGGCAGACTCGTGTCTCTGGTTGGCAGCATCTATTTTGTGATGCTAGGGATCTGTTAAACTGGTACCGGGTATACCGGTGGTGCCATGTTTCTCCCTCTAGTAGGGTAGAATCATACCTCCCACACCAGTTATTGGTGTGGAGGTATGATTCCAAGGTGTTTGACACCAAACACTGCATGTTTCCATGCATCCGTTTTAAAGTTAGCATTTACTGCGAGGTTATAATGCACTTAAGAGTATATAGTTGGCTGCATCACAAACAACCCCGGAATAAAGGTTCCGAAGGCTGCAGAGGGGCTCTGCTCATGCAGTTGCACCCTCCCACACAAAACCCAGCACCCTGCCTTCAGGATTGTAAGGCCTGCCATAGGGGTGACTGATGTTTATATGTGCAGTGATATGAAGAGATATAGGGAACCTATATCTCAGTAAGGGGTGCATACACCACCTTACATAGGCTGCTGTAGCAGACCTGTTGTGTCATTTTAAATTGCTTCCCAGGGGCGGCACAATACAAGCTGCAACCCCTGGTAGGCCTCTGGAGTACCTATGCCCTGGGTAAAGAGTATACCATATACTAGGGACTTCTAAAGGTACCCCAGAATCCAATCTGCAGTGTACCTAAAGTACATATAATCAATTTAAAGGGGAAAACAGATAGGCTGGGGTCCTGAATAGCAGGATCCCAGCCAAAATAAGTCGAAAACCAGCAAAACACCAGAAAAACAAGCATTGGCATAGCCAATAGGTCTCGCCTTTGGGGCCTTATAATTGTTTACGCAGAGCTTTTGACTTTGCCAATGTGTTTAAGCTGTGCAGTAGAGAAGTGTGGCTGCTGTGCAGCATGCTGAAAAGTTGTAATAAAAAAGTGTCAGAAGCATTTTTATTACCTTATATATGACCAAGAAGGCATTATGTCCAACAGAACGACCATATTAAAAAATGTATGTACAACTAAATATTTCCTCATTTTCCGTTTGTTCTTGCAATGCAGGCAACTTGTTTTTGCCTATTCCAATGGTTGTTTGGTAAAGTTATTTTTTTTTGAGGGGGCATAAACAATTGGAGTTTGAAGGTTGTGAACTAGTACCTGCATTATAACACTAGCAGCGGCCAGACGCTAGTGGAGAATCAACAGATGGCAGATTCCGAGAGCAGGCTGAGGTGGTGTTGAGTGATGTTGAGGTGGTAGTGGTGGTGGTGACTGGTGCGGAGACGATGCTGAGGTGATGCTGATTGATACTCGTCTTGCTGAGTGATGCTGTGGTGGCGCCGCCGAGTGATGCTGTGGTGGCGCCGCCGAGTGATGCTGTGGTGGCGCCGCCGAGTGATGCTGTGGTGGCGCCGCCGAGTGATGCTGTGGTGGCGGCGCGAGTGATGCTGTGGTGGCGGCGCCGAGTGATGCTGTGGTGGCGGCGCCGAGTGATGCTGTGGTGGCGGCGCCGAGTGATGCTGTGGTGGCGGCGCAGAGTGATGCTGTGGTGGCGGCGCCGAGTGATGCTGTGGTGGTGGCGCCGAGTGATGCTGTGGTGGTGGCGCAGAGTGATGCTGTGGTGGCGCAGAGTGATGACGCAGAGTGATGCTGTGGTGGCGCAGAGTGATGCTGTGGTGACGCAGAGTGATGACGCAGAGTGATGCTGTGGTGACGCAGAGTGATGACGCAGAGTGATGCTGTGGTGGCGCAGAGTGATGGTGTGGTGGCGCAGAGTGGTGGCGCAGAGTGGTGGCGCAGAGTGATGCTGTGGTGGCGCAGAGTGATGCTGTGGTGGCGCAGAGTGATGCTGTGGTGGCGCAGAGTGATGCTGTGGTGGCGCAGAGTGATGCTGTGGTGGCGCAGAGTGATGCTGTGGTGGCGCAGAGTGATGCTGTGGTGGCGCAGAGTGATGCTGTGGTGGCGCAGAGTGATGCTGTGGTGGCGCAGAGTGATGCTGTGGTGGCGCAGAGTGATGCTGTGGTGGCGCAGAGTGATGGCGCAGAGTGATGCTGTGGTGGCGCAGAGTGATGGCGCAGAGTGATGCTGTGCTGGCGCAGAGTGATGGTGTGGTGACGCAGAGTGATGCTGTGGTGGCACAGAGTGATGGCGCAGAGTGATGCTGTCCTGACGCAGAGTGATGCTGTGGTGGCGCAGAGTGATGCTGTGCTGATGCAGAGTGATGCTGTGGTGGCGCAGAGTGATGCTGTGGTGGCGCAGAGTGATGCTGTGGTGGCGCAGAGTGATGCTGTGGTGGCGCAGAGTGATGCTGTGGTGGCGCAGAGTGATGCTGTGGTGGCGCAGAGTGATGCTGTGATGGCGCAGAGTGATGCTGTGCTGACGCAGAGTGATGCTGTGGTGACGCAGAGTGATGCTGTGGTGGCGCAGAGTGATGCTGTGGTGGCGCAGAGTGATGCTGTGGTGGCGCAGAGTGATGCTGTGGTGGCGCAGAGTGATGCTGCAGAGTGATGCTGTGGTGACGCAGAGTGATGTTGTGGTGACGCAGAGTGATGCCGTGGTGGCGCAGAGTGATGCCGTGGTGGCGCAGAGTGATGCCGTGGTGGCGCAGAGTGATGCTGTGTGGCGCAGAGTGATGCTGTGTGGCGCAGAGTGATGCTGTGGTGGCGCAGAGTGATGCTGTGGTGGCGCAGAGTGATGCTGTGGTGGCGCAGAGTGATGCTGTGGTGACGCAGAGTGATGCTGTGGTGACGCAGAGTGATGCTGTGGTGACGCAGAGTGATGCTGTGGTGACGCAGAGTGATGCTGTGGTGGCGCAGAGTGATGGCGCAGAGTGATGCTGTGGTGGCGCAGAGTGATGGCGCAGAGTGATGCTGTGCTGATGCAGAGTGATGGTGTGGTGACGCAGAGTGATGGTGTGGTGACGCAGAGTGATGGTGTGGTGACGCAGAGTGATGGTGTGGTGACGCAGATTGATGCTGTGGTGGCACAGAGTGATGGCGCAGAGTGATGCTGTGGTGACGCAGAGTGATGCTGTGCTGACGCAGAGTGATGCTGTGGTGACGCAGAGTGATGCTGTGGTGACGCAGAGTGATGCTGTGGTGGCGCAGAGTGATGCTGTGGTGACGCAGAGTGATGCTGTGGTGACGCAGAGTGATGCTGTGGTGACGCAGAGTGATGCTGTGGTGACGCAGAGTGATGCTGTGGTGACGCAGAGTGATGCTGTGGTGACGCAGAGTGATGCTGTGGTGACGCAGAGTGATGCTGTGGTGACGCAGAGTGATGCTGTGGTGACACAGAGTGATGCTGTTGTGGTGCTGAGTAATGAAGGGAGTGAAAAAGAGAGAGAAATAAGGTGATAGAGAGAGTAAATGAAGGGGCGAGAGAGAGAGAGAAGGGAGGAGAGAGAGAGAGAATGACGGGGGAGAGAGAGAAGATGCAATAAAAAAGTGATACATTAATACATTGCTAAATGCCTCTGCTTATGTCACCTTGCCCTGTATCAGCTGCTTGTTTCTGGGAAAAAAAACAGTGCAGAGGGAATAACAAATGCTATAATTGTAAAAAAACTTCCATGTAACATAGATTGTGTCACAATAGATAGCTAATAATAATATTTTAAAGCACACGCAAAATAATGCTAATTTGCCATTTGTGCGCGCTGTAAAGCACACGCAAAATAAAAGCCGTGAAGGAGTGATTAACTAATGCTAATGTGCGTGTGCAGTAAGGGTGCCCTCGAGCGATGCACTTAATTAGGAAGACAGAGGGAAGCCAGATGGCGCCTCTGCGCGTAACTGTGCGTGTGACTGCACGCTGTAGGCCACACAAAAAGCATGTGGTCGGATTTTTCAATGCCCACTTACTAAAAGTCTCGCCAGAGCAACGCATGCACTGGCTCAGGCGAGACCTAAAAATAGGGGCAATCATGCGGTCAGATTCCACCTTCCTACACTATGTGTCCAAAATCACATGGTTATCACGCAGTTAGCCCCGGAGCCGACATTGCCTTCTGTAGGGTTGCGTGTAGGAAGTAAAGATAGGTCCATCTACCACAGGTGTGCATAAGATACCAGGTTTAGTTCTCGCCCTTCTCGCCAAAGCTCTTTACTACATGAGCACCTTGGCCAACAGCACTTACCTTGAAATATTCAGGAGGAGCTACACAGATTATTCACTGCCCGACAGGGGGCTGCAGGTTTATCCAGATGTTGCATCCAGACTCACATTTACAGGAAAAGAGAAAGGATGCCACATTTGCCTCAACGTGATCAAAAACATATATTCCTCTTTTGCAGAGCATGTCTATGCCATCTAATGCTCCATTGGTCCGCGCCAAGAGCCCTCAACAGACTTAAATTGTATTTATCACTCCAACAACAGCAGGTGAAGGAACACGACCATCGCATCACCTCAGCTCCTCTTCTACAGCCGTCCCCACCTCATGGACTCTTCTCATTACTAGATTTCACACGATGACGCACACACGGTGCTCCTCTACCGTAGATACGAGCATATGCACAAATCGGCAAGGGGAATGGATCCCTCGGCATCATCGCCCCCCGCTGCACCCCTGTGACAAGAGTAAGAAACCTAGGGATACTTGTGATCCTTCGCTCTTCTTCACTTACCGTGAGCGTGCACCTGCAGTTTCACATGTGAAGCAAAGGAATGCACCCCACGCCTCACCCTCCATGTGGTGACTGTGGTACAAGACCGTGGAACATTCCAGCTGCAACACTGCAATGCGGTTTACACTGATTTATCCAAACGGTTCAATGCAACAGCAATGCAGCGAGACTCGCCCTTGGCATGATGTGATCACACTATACTAGTACCACCATCTGTGCACTGATATCTAATATAAGAAAGAGCCGCTTCGAGGAGCTTGTGCTAAGCTCACACAGCGCACTGGGTGAACCTCAGACAGCGCACTGGGCGAGGCTCAGACAGCGCCCTGGGCGAGGCTCAGACAGCGCCCTGGGCGAGGCTCAGACAGCGCCCTGGGCGAGGCTCAGACAGCGCCCTGGGCGAGGCTCAGACAGCGCACTGGGCGAGGCTCAGACAGCGCACTGGGCGAGGCTCAGACAGCGCACTGGGCGAGGCTCAGACAGCGCACTGCTGGGCGAGGCTCAGACAGCGCACTGCTGGGCGAGGCTCAGACAGCGCACTGCTGGGCGAGGCTCAGACAGCGCACTGCTGGGCGAGGCTCAGACAGCGCACTGCTGGGCGAGGCTCAGACAGCGCACTGCTGGGCGAGGCTCAGACAGCGCACTGCTGGGCGAGGCTCAGACAGCGCACTGCTGGGCGAGGCTCAGACAGCGCACTGCTGGGCGAGGCTCAGACAGCGCACTGCTGGGCGAGGCTCATTATAGCGCACTGGGCGAGGCTCAGACAGCACACTGGGCGGGGCTCAGACAGCACACTGGGCGAGGCTCAGACAGCACACTGGGCAAGGCTCAGACAGCACACTGGGCGAGGCTCAGACAGCACACGGGGCGGGGCTCAGACAGCACACGGGGCGAGGCTCAGACAGCACACGGGGCGAGGCTCAGACAGCACATGGGGTGAGGCTCAGACAGCACACTGGGCGAGGCTCAGACAGCGCCCTGGGCGAGGCTTAGACAGCGCCCTGGGTGAGGCTCAGACAGCGCCCTGGGCGAGGCTCAGACAGCGCCCTGGGCGAGGCTCATAGCGTACTAGGTGAGGGTCAGACAGCGCACTGGGCGAGGCTCAGACAGCGCACTGGGCGAAGCTCATTATAGCGTACTAGGCGAGGCTCAGACATCACACTGGGCGAGGCTTAGACAGCGTACTGGGCGAGGCTCAGACAGCATACTGGGCAAGGCTCAGAACGCATACTGGGCGAGGCTCAGACAGCATACTGGGCGAGGGTCATAGTGCGTACTGGGCGAGGCTCAGACAGCACACTGGGCGAGGCTCAGACAGCACACTGGGCGAGGCTCAGACAGCACACTGGGCGAGGCTCAGACAGCACACTGGGCGAGGCTCAGACAGCACACTGGGCGAGGCTCAGACAGCACACTGGGCGAGGCTCAAACAGCACACTGGGCGAGGCTCAGACAGCACACTGGGCGAGGCTCAGACAGCGCACTGGGCAAGGCTCAGACAGCGCACTGGGCAAGGCTCAGACAGCGCACTGGGTGAGGCTCATTATAGCGTACTGGGTGAGGCTCATTATAGCGTACTGGGCGAGGCACATTATAGCGTACTGGGCGAGGGTCATAGTGCGTACTGGGCGAGGCTCATTATAGCGTGCTGGGCAAGGCTCATAGCGTGCTGGGCGAGGCTCATTATAGCGTGCTGGGCGAGGGTGATAGTGAGTACTGGGCGAGGGTCATTATAGTGTGCTGGGCGAGGCTCATTATAGCGTGCTGGGCGAGGCACATTATAGCGTACTGGGCGAGGCACATTATAGCGTACTGGGCGAGGCTCATTATAGTGTACTGGGCTAGGCTCATTATAGCGTGCTGGGCGAGGTTCATTATAGTGTACTGGGCGAGGCTCATAGCGTGCTGGGCGAGGCTCATTATAGTGTGGTGGGCGAGGCTCATTATAGTGTGGTGGGCGAGGGTCATTATAGCATACTGGACGAGGCTCATTATAGTGTGCTGGGCGAGGCTCAATATAGCGTGCTGGGCGAGGCTCATTATAGCGTGCTGGGCGAGGCTCATTATAGCGTGCTGGGCGAGGCTCATTATAGCGTGCTGGGCGAGGCTCATTATAGCGTGCTGGGCGAGGCTCATTATAGCGTGCTGGGCGAGGCTCATTCTAGCGTGCTGGGCGAGGCTCATTCTAGCGTGCTGGGCGAGGCTCATTCTAGCGTGCTGGGCGAGGCTCATTCTAGCGTGCTGGGCGAGACTCATTCTAGCGTGCTGGGCGAGACTCATTCTAGCGTGCTGGGCGAGACTCATTCTAGCGTGCTGGGCGAGACTCATCATAGCGTGCTTGGCGAGGGTCATAGTGCGTACTGGGTGAGGGTCATACAGTGTAGTGGGCGAGAGGTTAAGTATACCTGCGTAATTGGATCCACGAGCACAAGGTCTAGCCCATTCCAAGGCCCGTGGCCATGGATGCACAAAGAGCTGGTGGATCCAGCGGGCGTCAGCCGTCCGAAGGCTCCTCACTGCTGTATCGAGAAAGACCAGTTCTTGATCTTCTGCCCTGTACCCTGTAACCTCCACTCATGAAGCCCAGCGCCTGGGAATCAATAGAGTGATGCTTTCCAAGTGGCTCTCACATGATTCCAGTTTTGTAGAATCCTGCATAATCTGCCAGCCTGTTTCTGTTATATCCGGAGAGTTTGGGTGAGCTATTCTGGGAATATCAAATAGATTACATTAAAGACACGCAGCCATGCCATCACATGGCTCTGGTGAACTCCAGTCAAGTGGATAGGAGATATGAAAGGTATTCAGAAGCGTAGACCGCTGCCCACTGTTCAATCTTGTATTGAGTGCTTAGACTCTTGAACCTCTGTGAGGCGGCTTTCTGAGATCCTGGTGTAATAATTTATAAAACAGCCACAGAAAGTCAAGGTGGCAAACTCCACGCCAGTCTTCATGTGGGCGATTCTGATAACTCAATCCTTCTAAAGCTAATTGGAGACAAAGAAGAGGAGGACAGCATCTAAGGTGGTGCTAGATACACCTGAGAAACCCTCCGTTTATGTATTGTCTGTTGGACGTTGTGAGGGGCAGATGGAGAAAGATGACTGCAGGCCACCTCCCATGACTGCCACCGAGGAGCGCCGCTATGTTTGACCACCTTGGTGTCAGTACCGGACAAGGGCCTGCACTCCTGCTGCTGGTTGTAGATTACCTTATTCCTTTCCATTGATTCTTGCTGCTGTTGGCCCCTCTCCTTCCAGGATAAAGCAAAGTGTTGAAGGTTAGAGATCAGCTGCCATCTTTTCCAGCAGTAGAGCGAGAATCCGATGAACTGCGAGGCACCAGAACACATTTCCATTTGCAGTTCGTGTATTACCAATTTAGTGATGCCCACTGCGACAAATGTAGAAAAAGGCATCTGGACGTGGATCCACTGTTGGGTGCCATGACTTCTTGACTAGCCTGGTTACCTCCCTAATTTCTATAGGTTTGGAAGAGAGAAGCTGTGCGTAATGTTGGGAGGTTTTCAGCCAGACAGGGAGCGGCAGGAGTGTGCATGGTGTGGTGGGGAAGCCTTGAGAGGCAGAATTGCTCGAGTACTGTGTCTAGCAGCGGTCTTACCTCGTAGCCATGCAGTACCCTTCCTTACTCCCACTGCCGAACGGAGAGAAGTTCTACTGAAGTCCTTCTACTGAGCTGAAATCCATACATCTGTGGGGGCAGAGGGGCGATCTGGATGGACTACTTCATTTTGCCATTTAGAAGATGCCAGAATAAACATAAGATATCATACCATGGAGATAAGTTATAGGATAACCCTACAGTGTTCATAGTTTGTTCTCTGTAGGACTTTGAGCTCCATTCGGTTCCATTAGGAGAACAGCAACCAATGGCCTTTGATTTCCTGGGATGTCATTTTAGCAGATCTGCACTCTATCACAGTGGCAAAGTCTTCCCAACCAGTACCAAACCATTCACTGGAAGCTCACGTCCTTTCATCGGGTTACTTTAGCTCTTTTTTGTCCAAACCCAATACGTGAATAAATAGGGGCACTACAAGATTAAACCACTGCGTAATATTCCAAATTGTGTGCTTCGTGCTGCTGCCTTATGCTCCTGAACAATCTGGGCACCCTAGCATCTTCCTAGTGGACAGCAGGCTAGGGAGCTGCTTTCAGAGCTCCCTCATCTGCACTGTCCTGATCCAGTCCTGGATGGTCGGTTTGCCTCACTCCAGCCTCACCCATCTGCCAGTTAGTTTTTATAGGTGGGTTCTTGAAGCCTGGCACAACCAAAGAGCAACTTGTAAAACGGTGCTATGGTATTTTGAGCTGGACATGCAGAAAGTTCCATCTGTATGTATCAAGAGTGAGGGGTCTGGAGAAGATGGCCCGCTCCACTCTGCTGCACCCCCAAACAACAGAGGTACCTCAAAGGTAGAAGGAACCCTCCTCATCCATAAGGTGACAGAAGGAGCTGCTCTTACAGCCTCGCCGAAACGCTGCTCCTCTAGTCCCACTAGGAGCTCAGCCACGATACCAGCTCCTAGTCCTCACAGCAACAAATCCTCCTTCTATGCAGAGATGTCACGCAGGAGCCGCAGATGAGTCCCTAGACATCACCTCCTTCTGCTACAGCATGTGCACCCCCACCGCTGCTCTCGCTCCTTCGTAATGCGGGCTCTCAGCAGGGTGTCAAAGATGTCAAAATATTCACTGTTTTGGCCATTCAACCTGCCTACCAGACAAACTTTCAAAGGTATGGCGGAAGGAGCGGGGATGGAAGACAGGGTCAAAAATAGGTTCGGGCACCAAAATGAAAGTGGACCCCCATTAGCGAAGTAGATATCTGAAAATGTGGCCCACCCTTGCTAATCAGGCTCGTTTTGAATCTGGAAAGACACGCTGCATGGGTATTTTGCAAGGAAGAGGAGACTGCATGCACTTGTGCTTGCCACAGGCAATGTTTGTTGTAATAGCAGGAAAATGAACAGATACAACCTTCCCAGCTGGCCATAAAACAGGCCCACAAACGGCAAAACTGGCCCACACCCTGATCTTCTAGACCGGCCCATAGGGCACTGACTGACTGCCCCGTAGATCAGTCCAACCCTGCATGTGGCGGCCCAGATAGCTCAGCGTTGAGGTGAGACCAACACCTCGGTTGAATCTTACCCTTCATGTAGAGGTAACTGTGGAAGTAGGGGGGTCCAGAGCCGTTGAAGAGAGTGACTCGCCCATTGGACAATTCTTCATCTGTGTCGATGTGGGCGTCAACTTCCTCTTCACTGTCCAGTAACTAGAGGTGAAGGAAGGAAGAACAGAAAAGTACCATCAACTTCTGAGATTCCTCTCAGACAAAAAGACGGGTTTGTGGTTGATTCTCACTCGCAGGACATTGGCTAAAGCTCTTGATCTCATGTCCTGGCTCACATCCCACCCCACGTCACCAGCTTCTCTGGAACGAGATCTCACCGACATCATATCTCACCTAGTGACCTTGTAACAAAGGAGACTTGTAGATACTGTCTCACCAATTGAGCTACTAACTCAAAGATCAACTCCTATGTGGTCAGAAGACATCTCTGCCGTGTCCCACGTCAAGCGCTTCGAGATAGAGCATGTGTGTGCCTCTAACAAGAGGGACTTGATGCAGCCATGTACAGTCTCACTGCATGCGATGTGATGAGATGGACTCGTTGCAGCGGTATCTGCTCTCACCTCACATGCTCTAACCAGAAGAACACATTACACCTTACTCAGACTCACCAAAAAGAGTTCATGAAAAGAGGGACACATTTCCACACCAAAATGTTGCTCTAAATTAGCTTCTAACGAGAAGGCCTCGTTACTAAACTATACTGTTTCTCCAACAGGGCTTCATACATGAGAGCCCCACTAACACACTGTCCGGTTTGAATGTCTAACAGTAGGGAGTCACTGATGTATATTATTGTCTCACAAACAGAGCTTCTAATGAGAGGCCTCATTACCACATGATACTGCCTCACTGACAGAGCTAACGAGAGGGCCCCATTACACACTTTATAGACTCACCAACTGGGCCTCCAACGAGTGTGTCATTCCCAAACTTACTGAATACGAAGCTACTAGGAGGATCTGGTGGGTGAACAAGAGATTGCTCTCCAGATACAGGCTCTACTCAGACTGGGATAGAAGTAGCCAAGTCTCTGTTTCCTTTCCCGGGTGTTAGAATCCGGGGTCTCTGGTTGGCGCAGGTATGCACTTTCGACAAGCAGGGACCCTTTCCTCTAAGTCAGGACAAAGGATCACCTCTTTAAAAATAACCCCTGCTCACCCTCTAGGTAACGTGGCGCGAGCAGTCAGGCTAGATTTCCAGAGGGCATTAGGTTATGCGTTGCAAGTTGTCCCACACAATAATCACCTCCCCACCACACAAAGACACAAGGCTGTATTTATAGTAAAATAAAAGCTCTTTATATATAAGATCTCTTGTAGGCAGGTTGTGAAAATACAGTACTCTTGTCAAAAGGCTGATCCAGTTACTCTTACAATGCTTAGGCAGTCCACAGGTGTAGAAATGGCACAGTTCCGTCGTGCCGTTTCCCACGCTTCTCACGTGAGGTACGCGTTTACCGGCCTTGAACCATACGGGCCGTACCCACGTTAGTCCGCGTCGAACAAGCTTCGCTTGCCAAGTCCCACGCTTCCCGCGTGAGCACCGGCAAGGTTCTTCAATACAGTACGGTCCGTACGTGGAAGGAGACGTGCCGTACACAGGCGGCAGCGCTGGTACGATCCGAACACTGGCAGTACGAGGCTAAAGCACCAGACACAAGCAGTTGAGAAGCAGGTACGCCTCAAATTGGGATGTTTCAGAGGCAGTACGGTTCGAACCAGGCACAAGTAGTTGCAAGGCAGTTACGGCTCGTACGAAGGTTAGTACGGGTCGTATTTCAGCGCGCAAAGCCACAAATACCTTTTTCCTTGGGGGCAAATGTTCGTGGCAGTCTGTAGACGTCTCTCACGAGTGTCCCGCGTTGCGTCTCGGTCCCGGCTCCTCCGTGGACAGCGATGCTTCGTGGGGGCACTCCTCGACTTCCCAGCACACCAGCGAGGGCAGGAGCAGAGGGGGCAGCCTGGGGGCGAGATCTCAGCGCAGCGCGCTGTCGGCTTCGTCCGGTTGGGGCGAACAGTGCACGCAGGTCCTCACGGTCATTTCTGTGGCCCGGGGGGTCGCAGGGCTCGATGTTTGGACAGGGATCTCCTCCTTACTTTGCGAGCACGGCTCGAGGGGGGCAGTTGCTTACTTTGTTTAGGCCTGCGGGCCGTCATGATGCTCACAGCTACTCCAGCGGCAGAGGTCGCGTTGCTCAGGGAGATTAAGGCACAAGGTTCTCCGGGGTCAGAGGTGTAGAATCACCCACGGCAGTCTCTTCTCCTTCAAGGGGGGGGGGGGGTAGCACCCAATGTTCCTGGGGCGCAGTTCAGGAGGCAAGTTCTCTAGCAAGCCCTTGGAGATAGTTCAGCACAAGTTGAATCAAAGTCCTTTCTTTAAGTCTTTTTCTCTCCTTCCAGCAGACAGGCATCCACTGCAGGCCAGTCTCTCAGGCAGAGAGACAGTACTCCTCCTTCAGCTTCTCCAGGTCCTTCTCCTTCAGGCAGAGGTTCGTCGTTGCGTAAACAGGATCTGATTTCTTAGGAGCAGGGCTCCCTCTTTTAAAGCACAAATCTTTTGTTCTTTGTCGCCAGGGGGCCTGTGCCTGGCTCAGTCCAGTTTTGGAGCACTTTGTTGTGGTGACTCTGCTCTTTCCTTTCAGCAGCAGGGCAGAGACATCAGCCGCTCCACAGGGGGCGGAGCCGGCATTGTGGTGGCAGAGCACAGGTCTATTCAAGAGTCAAGATGTACTCCTCCCACCCATCCTGGTGTAATCTCTGTACCCACCACCTGGCAGCCAGCCTGTCTCTTGGAATTCCCCAGCCCTGCTCCTTACTGTTGCTAGGCAGAACACACACACACAGCAGAGGCGGACTGAAATGGCCAGGTCAGTAAATACTAACTTTCTAAAAGTAGTATTTACAAACACAGGATATTAAAATAAACTTTACTAAAAGAAGTATTTTATTATTCTGAGTTCAGGCGTACTAAACATGACTTTCTACCATGCTCTATGAGTCCACTGGGGTCACAGCATGTAGCTTTGGCCTATGGAGAGCAGGTAGCCTTCAATAGTGAAAAACGAAAATGGCTGTAATTCACTATTAAGACATGCCCCACACATCAGGGCATGTCCTACCTTATGCCTACAATGCACCCTGCCCTTGGGCCTACCAGAGGGGTGACTAATATGTAGTTAAGGGAAGGTTTAGGGACTGGCAAGTGGGGGCACTTGCGCAGTCAGCGCGACGGTACCAGACCGCGAGCAGGGTCTGCAGTGGCAGACCCTAGACACATTTTACTAGGCCGCTTCTGTGGGTGGCACAACCAGTGCTGCAGGCCCACCAGCAGCATTTGTATTTACAAACCCTGGCACTCCTGGTGCACTTTACTAGGGGCTGACAGTAAACCAAATGAACCAATCATGGACACCAATCAATGTATACACTTTTCAAAGGGAGCACTTGCACTGTAGTACTGATTAGCAGGGGCACAGTGCCCTGAGCAGCTAACACCAACAAAACACAATGAGGCACATCAGCAAAAAGTGGTAGGGAAACTCACGCCAAGGTGCCAGGTCTAACACGTGTCCCCTCCAGCTGAAATGTGGGGGGGAACTACCCTACCCCAGGGAGTTCCTCTTCACTAAGGCGGAAAAACCTGGACAGACCGTCAGCATTGGCGTGATCTGTACCAGGGCGATGCTCCACCGTAAAGTCCATACCCTGTAGGGAGATGGACCACCTCAACAGTCTTGGGTTCTCACCCCTCATTTGCATCAACCATCTGAGGGGCCTGTGGTCGGTCTGAACCCGGAAGTGAGTCCCAAACAAGTAGGGCCTCCGCTTCTTCAGCGCCCAGACCGCAGCAAATGCTTCTCGCTCTATCGCACTCCACCTTTGTTCCCGTGGAAGTAACCTCCTACTGATGAAGGCTACAGGTTGGTCCCAGCCCTCCTCAGTCATCTGTGAGAGAACAGCCCCTACACCATGCTCTGATGTGTCTGTCTGCACTAGGAATTCTTTGGAGAAGTCAGGAGCCAAGAGCACGGGCGCCGTGCACATGGCAGTCTTCAGGGTGTCAAATGCCTTCTGACAGGTGTCAGTCCATATCACTTTTCTGGGCTGCTTCTTCGAAGTCAGCTCTGTCAAGGGGGCAACGATGCTGCCATACCCCTTGACAAACCTCCTGTAGTACCCTGTGAGTCCTAAAAAGGCCCTCACCTCTATCTGGGTCTTTGGGGGCTCCCAAGCCAGGATGGTTTCAATCTTGGGTTGGAGGGGCGCCACCTGGCAGCTCCCCACTTGGTACACCACTGAACCCTGCCCGATCTGACACTTGCTTGCCTTGATCGTGAGGCCTGCCTTGCGCAGCGCCGTCAACACTTCCCAGAGGTGTCGCAGGTGTTCTTTCCATGTGCCACTGAACACTGCGATGTCATCCAGGTAGGCTGCGCTGAACTTGGTCAGCCCAGCCAACACCTGGTTGACCAACCTCTGGAAGGTGGCAGGGGCATTCTTCATCCCAAATGGCATAACCCGGAACTGGAAATGCCCATCTGGTGTGGAGAATGCGAACCTCTCCTTGGCCCCATCAGTCAAGGCGATCTGCCAGTACCCAGACGTTAAATCAAACGTGCTGAGGTACCGTGCAGCCCCTAGCCGATCGATGAGCTCATCAGCTCTGGGGATGGGGTGTGCGTCGGTCCTAGTGACTGAATTGAGTCCTCTGTAGTCCACACAGAACCGGAGTTCGGGTGTGGCACCCGGCGCTGCAGCCTTTGGGACCAAGACCACTGGGCTGCCCCAAGGACTGCTAGAGGACTCAACCACGCCGAGAGCAAGCATCTTTGAGACCTCCTCTTTGATGCAGGCTCTGACCCTGTCAGTTACCCTGTAAGCTTTGTGCTTCACAGGTAAGCTGTCTCCTGTATCAACATCATGGACGCACCGATCTGTGATACCAGGAACCAGGGAGAACAAGTCAGGAAACTGCCCCAGCAGCTGGCGGCAGTCATTCTGTTGCTCAGGGGTCAGGGTGGGTGAGAGGTTAACTCCATCCACTGACCCGTCTTGCTCTGAGGCTACCAAGAGTTCAGGAAGAGGCTCAGACTCCTCCTCCATCCCATCATCGGTGGCCAAGAGCATGCCCAGTTCGGACCTCTCCAAGTGGGGCTTGAGGCAATTGACATGTAGGACCCTTAAGGGGTTCCTAGGAGACTGCAAGTTCACCAAGTAGGTGACAGAACTCTTGCGCTCCACAATCTCAAAGGGTCCTGTCCACTTGTCCTGGAGTGCACAAGGCTCCACAGGGGCCAGGACCCAAACTTTTTGACCAGGTTGAATCTCAACCAGAGTGGCGTTCTGGTCGTACCACCGCTTCATTTCCTCCTGGCTGGCTTCCAGGTTTGCCTCAGCAAGTTGCCTGAAACGCAGAGTCTGGTTCCGGAAGGCCAGCATGTAACTGTATACATTCTGGGGAGGTTTCCTGGGAGATTGCTCCCAGCCTTCCTTGACCAGACTCAGAGGTCCACGTACAGGGTGGCCATACAGAAGCTCAAAGGGATTGAACCCCAGAGACTTCTGTGGCACCTCACGGTACGCAAAGAGAAGGCATGGTAAGAGGACGTCCCACTTACGCCTCATTGGTCCTTCAAGGCCCATGATCATGCCCTTTAGGGTTCGGTTGAATCGCTCAACCAACCCGTTTCCTTGGGCATGGTAAGGGGTGGTGAACTTGTATGTTACACCACACTCTTGCCAAAGGGATTTCATATATTTCGATATGAAATTGGTCCCCCTGTCGGACACCACCTCTAGAGGGAATCCTACTTGTGAGAAAAATTCCTATCAATGCCCGTCCCACCACGGGGGCCGTCACTGTCCTCAGAGGGATGGCTTCAGGGTACCGGGTGGCATGGTCCACCAAGACCAGGATAAACCTGTTGCCCATGGCTGTCTTGGGGTCCAGTGGCCCCACAATGTCAATCCCCACTCGCTGGAATGGGGTACTGACCACAGGGAAAGGTTGGAGTGGAGCTTTCAGCTTCCTTCCACTCTTGCCACTTGCCTGGCAAGTCTGGCATGTCCTGCAGGGAGTGTCAGAACTCCTGCGCATTTGAGGCCAATAAAAGTGGGTGACAAGCCTCTCAAAGGTCTTGTCCTGCCCCAAATGCCCAGCTAACGGAACGTCGTGAGCCAGCCCCAGTAGGAAGGTTCTGAACTTCTGGGGTACCACTCTAGCGCACGGGCTGACCCAGGTTCAGCAACCTTAGGCTCTGAGTACAGGAGGTCGTTCTCCCAGTAGATTAAGTGAGTACTGGACTGATCACCATTGGCCTGGGCTGCAGCCTGCTGCCGCATACCCACTAGAGAGGGGCACTCTTTCTGCTCCTTGCAGAATTCCTCCCTGGTGGGGCCTCCTTCTTGCTGCCAATGGGTCAGCTCAGGCAGGTCCCCCAGTTCGGCTATCTGTTCCCCGGTAGGCTCCAGGGCATCCCCCTCAAGGTCTGCTTCCTCCTGGGCCGTGGGAACTTCTGGAGCCGGATTCCCGTGCCTCCTGCGCCCTCTCCCTAAAGCCGGTTCCTAGGCCTCTCCCTCAGGCTCCAGGGTCCCTTCAACACCCCTACTGGCTGCCATTGACCGGGCGGTCACGCACGCCCAATCAGGTAAGCCCACCATCCGCAGGTGAGCTGTTCTCTCCACCTTTTCCCAAGGGGAGCTCTCCAAGTCATTACCTAAGAGACAGTCTACAGGCATGGCAGTTCTCACAGTGACTTACAGAGTACCAGAGACCCCCCCCCACTCAAAGGGAACTTGAGCCATTGGACAATGACTCTCTGTGTTGTCAGCATTGACAACCAGACAATAGGCATGGGGTACGACCTGCACTTGAGATACCAGGTGCTGCCGCACTGCAGTCACGCTGGCTCCTGTGTCTCTAAGAGCCTCCACCTTTCTACCATTGACGGTCACCACTTGCCCATATTTCTTAGTGTTAGAGGGCAAGTCAGCGTTTGGGACCATCTCACTGTCTCCTAGTGAGACTAAGGTCATTTGGACGGGGTCCCACCCACCTGGGACTTCTACCTCCTCCCCAAAGGCTACTGTAGCCACTTGCTTTGGTAGAGCACCAGTGGGTGCTGGTTTCACATACTGGCGACACTTGGAATCACTGGCAAAGTGACCTAGCTCGCCACATTTATAACATTGAGGGGGGCCCCTTGGGAACAGGTTTACCTGTCAGGGCCCCTGTTGGCTTCGGGGTCGGGGGAGGCTGAGAACCTGTCTGCTGGTTCCCTTGGGGATTACTTTGGGGGCCTTTTTGGAACCCTTTCTATTTTCCCTTGTCCCCCCCACTCTCCTGCTGGGGACCCTGCCCACCCTTGGCGGAGTCTCCCACGTGACCCTTGTGGACCCTGGTGCTGATCCAGTGGTCCGCCTCCTCGGCAAGCTTCCTAGGGTTAGTCAGCTTGCTATCTATCAGGTGTTGGCGTAGCTCAGGAAAACAATTAAGCGACAAGTGCTCCCATGCAATTAAATCAAAGAGACCTTGGTAATCATCTACTTTGCTACCCTTCACCCAGCCATCCAGTGCTCTGCAGAAAAAGGTCACATACTCCACATACGTACTCCCCGCAATCTTGGCGCACCCCCTGAACCTCTGTCTATACAATTCAGGAGTTAGCCCATATCTGGTCATTAAAGCTTCTTTCATGTGGGGGTGAGAAGTCTGCATGTCAAAGGGCAAATCTAAAAGTGTGTCCCGCCCCTCACTGAGGAACCGTCCCCACAACCCCGCTCCCCAATCTTTCTCAGGGACCCGGTGGGAGGACATGGCTATCTCATAGGCCCGGAACCATTGCCCTATGTCATCATTCTTGTAGAACTCTTTAACTACATCTTTTGGTATGTACACCCTTGACTCTACCTGCACCGGCGTTGCACTGCCACCAGAGGGAGTGTTCCCCAAACTTTTCTCTTTTAATCGCCAGTTCCCTCATTTTGGCGTTGTGCTCCATTTGGATCTTTCTTTCTTCAAGAGCCATCTTCTTGCTCTCTAGCTCCAATTGGCCATTCAATTTCAACTTTGCCAAAGTGACCTCTTGTTCTCTTGCGGCCTGTCTGTCTGCCAGCTCCCCTGGCGACAGGTCTCTGCCAAAGCTGTGGATGCTCTCTGCTGGTTCCACTATCACAATCTCATCAGTTGCATTCCTTGACTCCATCCAGGCTTTCAGCGCCTTGTAGAGATCTATCTTGTTCCTGCATCCTACATGTGGAACCTTGAACTTCATGCAAAAGTGCTTGAGTTGGTTTCTTGTGTAGTTGTCCAGCTCTGACGCATCCCATTCCAATTCTCCAGCGTCTGAGGCTTCAGACGCTGTTTTCTCTATGCTGTTGGTTCCAGGCATGGCTTCAAACGCAAGGGATCTTCTTTTCTTGGCAAGTGAAAATTGAAACTTTAAAAGTTCTGTGGCTTAAGCTACTGGACTGTCCACTGTGCAATGGTTAGTAATCACTACGCAGACACCAAGAACGCAAATCCGTAAATCCTCACCACTGCCACCAATGTTAGAATCCGGGGTCTCTGGTTGGCGCAGGTATGCACCTGCGACAAGCAGGGACCCTTTTCATCCAAGTCAGGGCGTAGGATCACCTCTTAAAAATAACCCCTGCTCACCCTCTAGGTAACGTGGCGCGAGCAGTCAGGCTAGATTTCCAGAGGGCATTAGGTTAAGCGTTGCAAGTTGTCCCACACAATAATCACCTTGCCACCACACAAAGACACAAGGCTGTATTTATAGTAAAATAAAAGCTCTTTATATACAAGATCTCTTGTAGGCAGGTTGTGAAAATACAGTACTCTTGTCAAAAGGCTGATCCAGTTACTCTTACAATGCTTAGGCAGTCCACAGGTGTAGAAATGGCACAGGTCTGTTTAAAATAAGTTCTTTGGGGTTTTGCGCGCTTCGTAGCGCTTCAGATACGCTTTGTACCGCTTTTCTGGACCGTCGTGCCGTTTCCCACGCTTCTCGCGTGAGGTACGCGTTTACCGGCCTCGAACCATACGGGTCGTACCCACGTTAGTCCACGTCGAACAAGCTTCGCTAGCCAAGTCCCACGCTTCCCGCGTGAGCACCGGCAAGGTTCTTCAATACAGTACGGTCCGTACCTGGAAGGAGACGCGCCGTACACAGGCGGTAGCGCTGGTACGATCCGAACACTGGCAGTACGAGGCAAAAGCACCAGACAAGCAGTTGAGAAGCAGGTACGCCTCAAACTGGGATGTTTCAGGGGCAGTACGGTTTGAACCAGGCACAAGTAGTTGTAAGGCAGTTACGGCTCGTACGAAGGTTAGTACGGGCCGTATTTCAGTGCGCAAAGCCACAAATACCTTTTTCCTTGGGGGCAAATGTTCGCGGCAGTCTGTAGACGTCTCTCACGAGTGTCCCGCATTGCGTCTCGGTCCCGGCTCCTCCGTGGACAGCGATGCTTCGAGGGGGCACTCCTCGACTTCCCAGCACACCAGCGAGGGCAGGAGCAGAGGGGGCAGCCTGGGGGCGAGATCTCAGCGCAGAGCGCTGTCGGCTTCGTCCAGTTGGGGCGAACAGTGCACGCAGGTCCTCACGGTGATTTCTGTGGCCCGGGGGGTCGCAGGGCTCGATGTTTGGACAGGGGGCAGTTGCTTACTTTGTTTAGGCCTGTGGGCCGTCACGATGCTCACAGCTACTCCAGCGGCAGAGGTCGCGTTGCTCAGGGAGATTAAGGCACAAGGTTCTCCGGGGTCAGAGGTGTAGAATCACCCACGGCAGTCTCTTCTCCTTCAAGGGGGGGGGGGGGGTAGCGCCCAATGTTCCTGGGGTGGGGCGCAGTTCAGGAGGCAAGTTCTCTAGCAAGCCCTTGGAGATAGTTCAGCACAAGTTGAATCAAAGTCCTTTCTTTAAGTCTTTTCCTCTCCTTCCAGCAGACAGGCACCCACTGCAGGCCAGTCTCTCAGGCAGAGAGACAGTACTCCTCCTTCAGCTTCTCCAGGTCCTTCTCCTTCAGGCAGAGGTTCGTCGTTGCGTAAACAGGATCTGATTTCTTAGGAGCAGGGCTCCCTCTTTTAAAGCACAAATCTTTTGTTCTTTGTCGCCAGGGGGCCTGTGCCTGGCTCAGTCCAGTTCTGGAGCACTTTGTTGTGGTGACTCTGCTCTTTCCTTTCAGCAGCAGGGCAGAGACATCAGCCGCTCCACCGGGGGCGGAGCCGGCTTTGTGCTGGCAGAGCACAGATCTATTCAGAGTCAAAGGTGTGCTCCTCCCACCCATCCAGGTGTAATCTCTCTACCCACCACCTGGCAGCCAGCCTGTCTCCTGGAATTCCCCAGCCCTGCTCCCCACTGAAACTAGGCAGCACACACACACAGCAGAGGCGGACTGAAATGGCCAGGTCAGTAAATACTAACTTTCTAAAAGTAGTATTCACAAACACAGGATATTAAAATAAACTTTACTAAAAGAAGTATTTTATTATTCTGAGTTCAGGCGTACTAAACATGACTTTCTACCATGCTCTATGAGTCCACTGGGATTACAGCGTGTAGTAATTCCAGCAGCCCATTCTGGCCTATGGAGAGCAGGTAACCTTCAATAGTGAAAAACGAAAATGGCTGTAATTCACTATTAATACATGCCACACACATCAGGGCATGTCCTACCTTATGCCTACAATGCACCCTGCCCTTGGGCCTACCAGAGGGGTGACTAATATGTAGTTAAGGGAAGGTTTAGGGACTGGCAAGTGGGGGCACTTGCGCAGTCAGCGCGACGGTACCAGACCGAGCGCAGGGTCTGCAGTGGCAGATCCTAGACACATTTTACAAGGCCGCTTCTGTGGGTGGCACAACCAGTGCTGCAGGCCCACCAGCAGCATTTGTATTTACAAGCCCTGGCACTCCTGGTGCACTTTACTAGGGGCTGATAGTAAACCAAATAAGCCAAACATGGACACCAATCGATGTATACATTTTTCAAAAAGGGAGCACTTGCACTGTGGCACTGATTAGCAGTGGCACAGTGCCCTGAGCAGCTAACACCAACAAAACACAATGAGGCACATCAGCAAAAAGTGGGAGGGAAACTCACGCCAAGGTGCCAGGTCTAACACCGGGTGTAGGAGAGAATGGCTCTGGAGCCGCCTTTACACAGGACTAAAGAAGCTCAACTCTCTCTCAGAGGCACCTGACTGAACCCAGGAAGAAAACATACTCCTGCCAGAAAACTGTAGAGATCAGATGATGGGAGCAAGGGTGGACCGGAGTGCATCCCTTCTCACTGGAGACTGGTCCAGTCCTGAAGGAGGGTGGGAGTGTACCCAGGAAAACAGGCACCTCACACCGACCAATGGGAACAGACATACCTGGATGTGGGAGTGTTTCCAGGAATCATACACTGTCTCAGTGGGAACAACTTGCAACAGATTGTGTGTGTGGAACCTTAGCTGGAACGTACACACAGTGAGTGGTAACCGTCCATCGCCCTAGGAATGAGATGGAATTGCACACCTTCTCAGTGAAAATGCATAGCATGGTAAGGGATTATGAAAATATATCCTTCACAGTAGGAATACCATTATAGTGCAGTGTAGTCCAGGAGGGACTGTAGTTACAAACCGCACACCCACCATCTCCACGCCATCTCCGCGCCATCGCAGTGCCGCGACATCTCAGTGACGCACCACATCCGCACCATGCCATCTCGCACCACGCCACCTTCGCACCACGCAACCTCCGCACCACGCCATCTTTGCACGACATCTCAGCACCACACCATCTCAGCACCATGCCATGCCATATCAGCGCCACCTCATCTCAGCTCCGCGCCATCTCAGTTACGTGCCGTCTCAGCTTCACGCCATCTCAGCTCTGCGCCATCTCAGCACCACCCCATCTTAGCACTGTGCCAGCCCTGTTCCGTGCCATCGCAGCTCTGCACCATCTCAGCTCCGCTCCCTCCCAGCGCCACCCCATCTCAGCTCCGCTCCCTCCCAGCGCCACCCCATCTCAGCTCCGCTCCCTCCCAGCGCCACCCCATCATAGCACCGCGCCATCTCAGCGCTGCACCATCTCAGCTCTGCGCCACCTTTGCGCCACTCCATCTCAGCGCCATCCCATCTCAGCGCCACCCCATCTCAGCGCCATCCCATCTCAGCGCCACCCCATCTCAGCGCCATCCCATCTCAGCGCCACCCCATCTCAGCGCCACCCCATCTCAGCGCCACCCCATCTCAGCGCCACCCCATCTCAGTATCATGCCACGCCATCTCAGCTCCACGCCATCTCAGCATGCACCATGCCACCTCCGCACCACGACACCTCCGCACCACGACACCTCCGCACCACGACACCTCCGCACCACGACACCTCCGCACCACGACACCTCCGCACCACGACACCTCCGCACCACGACACCTCCGCACCACGACACCTCCGCACCACGACACCTCCGCACCACGACACCTCCGCACCACGACACCTCCGCACCACACCATCTTCGCACGACATCTCAGCACCACACCATCTCAGCATAATGCCATATCAGCGCCACCCCATCTCAGCTCCGCGCCATCTGTTACGTGCCATCTCAGCTCTGCGTCATCTCAGCACCACCCCATCTTAGCACTGCGCCAGCCCAGTTCCGTGCCATCGCAGCTCCGCACCATCTCAGCTCCGCTCCCTCCCAGCGCCACCCCATCACAGCACCGCGCCATCTCAGCGCTGCACCATCTCAGCTCTGCGCCACCTCAGCGCCACGACATCTCAGCACCAGCCACCTTTGAACCACACCATCTCAGCGCCACCCCATCTCAGCGCCACCCCATCTCAGCGCCACCCCATCTCAGTGCTGCACCATCTCAGCTCTGCGCCACCTCAGCGCCACGACATCTCAGCACCATGCCACCTTTGAACCACACCATCTCAGCGCCACCCCATCTCAGCGCCACCCCATCTCAGCGCCACCCCATCTCAGCGCCACCCGATCTCAGTATCATGCCACACCATCTCAGCTCCACGCCATCTCAGAATGCGCCGTCACAGCACCATGCCATCTCAGCGCTGCCACCTCCGCACCGCGCCACCTCCGCACCGCGCCACCTCTGCGCTCAAACCATCTCAGCACCACATGCCATCTCAGCACCACATGCCATCTCAGCACCACATGCCATCTCAGCACCACACGCCACCTCTGCACCACACGCCACCTCTGCACCACACGCCACCTCTGCACCACACGCCACCTCTGCACCACACGCCACCTCTGCACCACACGCCACCTCTGCAAAACACCCTCCCAGCACCATGCCATCTCAGCACCACACCACCTCCGCACAACGCCGACTCCCCACCATGCCACCTCCCCACCACGCCAACTCCGCATGACATCTCAGCATCATGCCATGCCATCTCAGAGCCACGCCACCTCCGCACCACGCCACCTCAGCACCACGCCACCCCAGTACCACCCCACCCTAGCACCACGCCATCTCAGCACTAAGCCATCTTAGCACCAAGCCACCTCCGCACCCTGCCATCTTCACACGACATCTCAGTGCCACGCTGTTAGAAGGTGGTTCTGACACTATGGGCCGCCCGGATTTTTTGAGCACCTAATTGTTGAGCTTTTACTGTGGGGTCATAAGTTGGGACTCACCCACAGTGAACTCGGGATGTAAGAGACTGCATGGGGATTTTACTGGTGTCCCCCTGGCTTGACCAGGCCACTCTGCAGCAGCTGGAGTAAGGGACACCGGGCTGGTTACATGCAGACGTGTACATGCGTGTGCACATGGGTACGGGCTGCGCAGGGGAGATTCCTAGCGTGCGCAGTCCAGGAGCAGCTACAAAGTGAATGGTGTGGCAGGACTTATGCAGAATTGGGTGGTGACATGGAATAGGCTTTATCCAGTGGGAAGAAACATGCCAGGGAAAGTCAGTGTGCTTTACAGTGTTTATTCCATTATTCTCTTATGGGGATAGGGAGCACATGGGCTAGTTTCACTTTTCTAAGGCCTACAGATTCCAGACACGTACTGAAGTCCACTGTAGCTGATGTGAAAAGAAGTGTTCTGCAGAGTCAAAAGTCATATTTGTACTGCTTTTGGGTCATCCAGAACGGTCATATTTCTCTGAGCCAGCCATGACCAGACCCAGGCTGAGGGCTGACCTCAGCTGGATGGATTGATAACCTTTCTTCCACAAGCTAAGGCCTCCTCTCCAGGAAGAGATGATGGGTGGGGCTACAGGCTCATCCATCACTAGGCTGCACCAAGGAGGGAAGGCAGCGTGGGGGGGGGGGGGGGGAAGAGGCTTCAGAGATCATATGGCCAGAGACCCTGGACGCCGCCATTTTGAACCAACCCAGAGGCTGGACAAGGAGAGAGGGAGCTGGGGCAGGGAAGTGATGTGTCGCTGTTTAATAGGACCAACAGAGACTTCCTGCCAACCCCCTACTCAACTTTTAAAAAGTGCTTGCACAGGAAGAGAAGCTCTCTCTGTGGTGTGGTCTGCTGAGGCGAAAGGTGCTGGAGCCTGCAATGGGCAGTTGGAAGGAGGTACCCCCTGACTGCTCACCAGGGCCCTAACAGTGCCAGAAGAAGAGACCAGGACCGGTGCGCAGAAGCAGAGGCCTCTGCACAGGGAGAAGAGAGGCCCAGTAGGAGAGCCAGGCGAAAGGCTGGCGCAAGAAGCCAGTGAAGACCGCTCCCGGCAGAATGCACCGTCTTGGAGGCCCGGAGGGCAAAGGAGAGTGCTCCCAGTGGCTGGGGGGCGCCACCAGGAGCAAGACGATGCGGAAATGGGGCAGATCGGACCCCCAGGGGCTGAGATATGGCCCCCAGAAGGTAGGCGACCTTTGACCCCTAAGAAGACCGACGACGAAGCGCGTTGGGCTCTGCCGCCGGTGTCAGAGATGCCCCCGGGGTGGGTCAGGTCTCGGGGGCTGCCCCCAAGGAGAAGTAAAGACGTTGAGTGCCATCGCGCTCCCCGTGAGGGTGCCCTACAGGGAGGCTAGGAGCCCACCCTGGCCCCCAGCGAAGATGGAGGCGGGGGAGCGCCGTCGCGCCCACCCCGTGGAGATGTAAAGACAGAGATCGCCATTGCGCTCCCCTTGAAGAATGCCCCATGGGGTGCCAGGAGCCCACCCTGGCCCCCACCGAAGATGGAGGCAGGGGAGCGCCGTTGCGCCCCACGCAAAGAAGTAAAGACTGGGAGCGCCGTCGCGCTCCCCGTGAAGATGGCCCTGGGAGCCCAACCCCGGACCCCGATGTGCGGAAGCAGGCAGGGTGAGTGCCGTCGCACTCCCCCGTGGTCCAGAAGGATCCGCGGGATTCCAAGCGTCTGCCCGCTGGAGCGGGCAGACCTGAAGACAGGAGCGGCTCCCCCGGCAGCACAGAAGAGTGCTGGCCAGGCAGGGTGCCGGCAGGGGCAGCCGGGGGTGGGCTCCGCAGGCTGCCCTCCACCGAATGGGCATGCGGGGGGGTCCGGGTGGAACCTGGTCCCCCAGACGATCGAAGGAGGTGTGAGGGGCTTAGGTGGGACCGGGCCCCAGAAAACCTAAGAAGCTGCCGGGGGTGGGCTCCCCGAGCGGCCTACCATCACCTGGGGGTCCGGGTGGGACCGGGCCCCCCACCGAAGCGAGAAGATGCTGCGAAGCCGCCGGCACCACCAGCGCGGCTCTCCCCGGCACAGCGGGAGAGCCGCTCATCTATTATGCATAAGATGGAGCCTGAAGCACCCCATAATGCCTTGCAAGGCAGGGGGGAGTACATCGTTTTTGGCCCTGGTGGCCCCCAGAGGAGGGGGTCACCCACATGTGTGAAAAGCGCTAAGCCACACCATCTCAGCATCATGCCACTCCATCTCAGCGCCACGCCGTCTCAGCGCCACGCCATCTCCGCATCATGCCACGCCATCTCAGCGCCGCGCCATCTCAGCACTACGCCATCTCAGCACTACGCCACCTCAGTACCAAGCCACCTCCGCACAACATCTCAGCACCACACCATCTCAGCATCATGCCAAACCATCTCAGCACCACGACATCTCAGCACTACGCCATCTCAGCACTACGCCATCTCAGCACCGCGCCATCTCAGCACCGCGCAATCTCAGCACCGCGCAATCTCAGCACCGCGCAATCTCAGCACCGCGCAATCTCAGCACCGCGCAATCTCAGCACCGCGCCATCTCAGCACCGCGCCATCTCAGCACCGCGCCATCTCAGCAGAAAGCTTGAATTTAAAGTGTGAAATGCCAAACTTGGATCAGAAAGTACGAAGCATACCGTTCGGAAATAAATAGCCTCTGACTATCAAGCAGCTTGAAAGCCAAAATGGCAAACATTTTTGATTTTTCAATTACGAAGGCTGGATAGAAGTACTGGTTGAGTCTGTAAGGTACCCCAAACCCCACCAAGTAAGGGTAACTCATTTTATCCTTTTGGTTTAAGTTACCCAACTGTAGTCCACACCCATCACCGTAACTACATCACGTACTCCTTCATAAAACGAAACATAATCCTAATCTCAGCCCTGTTGCTAACCTAAACGTAGTCCTAATCTTAACCTAACTCGCTGTTACCCAACAGTTGCCCAACCTGTCATGGCCCCAACACTGATTCTCTGCCTAATCTGCTGTCCAACTCTAACCAACACCCAAACCCAAACCAAAACAAACATAACATTTTAAAAAGTTTTCAGACTCCTATTTTTAAAAATGATTTTTTTTCAAACTTAAAATGTACGACTTTTGGAACGATATGCCTTGACCCATTATCCCTCGTTGACGACCCATGCCACCAGCCTCACTCACCATCAAGGCAAACACAGGGGACAGACCTTTCTCTTATTTTTTTAATTATTTCTAACTATAATCAGTCGATTTGTGACTGTTAACTCTTAACAGTCTACCTCTTACTTGTTTTAGTGCATTCGTTCTGGCTGGCCTGGGAGGTCCACCTCTGGTACAGCTCATTGGCAATGGGCGCTCCCGGGAGCTGCCATCTTTATTTCTGGTGCTGCACTGTATTGGCTCATTCTTTCTAGGTGTGCTCACCCTCCATGGCTCCTACAACGATGACTTCATAGTTCCTTTTGATGCCCCTATCTTTTTCTGCGCCCTTTCAGATACGCAAGCAATTGTTCATTCAAGCGGAGATGCTTGGAGAAGAGGACTTTTCTAGGAGCCATCAAATATTGATTCTGGGCATAAGAACGCTCCATTCTTCTCTCCTCCAGATATTGGCCAACACTGGTCATCAGTAATTAATGCCACTTCTCTGCTAATTCTGCACAACATTTGTTGCGAGATAGCAATATACTCCCAGCTGGACAAATGTAATGGGACCTGTTTAGGGCTCGCGGCAAACCTTCTTCTAAACTCTGCACTGAAGTGCCTCAGTTAGACTGATACTGACTGATACCCATTGGGGCGCTGTGAGCTCGGCACTGGCACATTCACCATCACTTTGAAATGTCATTGAAATTGCTTACTTAGCACTAGGCCTGGGGCGAGTTACCAGGGTTCTGCATAATGGAACTCAGCAAAGTGACCAAAAATCTCAACCGCGCAACGTGGAGTTCCTCAAGCGTGGGGAGTGCGTTAGGTCATGCCGTTCGTGCTGATTTTTAGTGCTGGGTGTTTGTCCTGTGCTGGAAAATCAGCGCGAACTGCACCATATACAACGCAAGAGGGCTCTGCTCCTTCCTGACGCTCGAGTAGATGTTCTACTCTGGCTGCAGCTTTCTCAACGCAAACGGAAGGTTTCTCAACACAAGCGGTAGCCGCTATCCGCGACCACCTGCATTGACAAATATCTCTGGGAGGCCGTCTAGAGTAAGATTTTACTCGCTTGCGCTCGCCAACTTAACTATGACGAGCTTGAGCAAGGGAAAAAGTAGCATTTTTCTGAACTCCACACGCTATGCGGAAGGCGGAGTGGGAAAAACGCTGCAAACTCCGCCAGCAGAGCAGAATTTCACGCCCAGGCCTACACTCTTGAGTGTTAACTGAGTTGTCCTGGATGGCACGGGTATGTCCAGATGGAAGTCTCAAGCTGACTGTGCCATTGAGGCTCAAACAGAACTTCACTAGTGAAGATCACCTTGCGTCGCCATTCAGAGGGCCATGGCCTGACAGTTCAGGCGGGGTGTTCACTTTGAGGGGAGCCAAGGAGGATTTCTTGCAGTTAATCTCCGTCTATAATGACTTGGGCAAGTAAAAAGACACTGAAATGGAATGCTACGTAGATCAATGGCCAGAAGTGAAAAGTAATTCAAACATTTCCATCTATTTATTTTGTGCTGTACAAAAAAATCTGAATTCCACACTCCTTCCTTCCCATTCCACTTGCTGTTTGAGATCGACTTCTCCATATTAAAACATATCACTCGGCTCCACATCAGTGGGGGTTTCAGAGGGAGGCAGCTCCATCTGAAACACATTCTCCAGAAATGAAGGGGCTTATTTACAAGACCCTTGCGCCGCCATGCGTCACTTTTAATATGGGAAAGGTGATCTACCAGCAGCGCAAGGGGCTTGTAAATAAGCCCCTAAGAATCACCCAATTGGTAAGAGTTTAGGGGAATCATGAAGAACTTGGTGATTCTGACTTGACGGAAGGAAGCAGTTCCTTTGTAAGTGTAGTACACAAGTGTAATGAGTACCACAGCACAACACGTTGTAACAATACAAAGTAACACAACATGATTTCACACTTTACAAATATGATCTGAACTAAATCAGACTTTAGAATGATGCTATGAAATTAAACACAAATAGAATCACATGGCATATCCCAACATGGTGTAAAAAGAGGAGACGTGGTGGTCACCTACCGAGTCCAGGCTGTATCGATTGCTGTCAATGGCTGAGGTTTTGGGCCTCTCCAGCAGCTCATCGTCCACCAGGTGACCGTCAAAAGAGCTGGCGCCATCCCCCGAGCTGGCCAGGGCGTCATCAAAGTCATCATGGTCGTAATCGGACTCAACATCTGGAGGAAGGCTGTAGATCGGTTCCAGCATCTCCTCGCCACTGCTCAAGGTCTCAGACACAAGGTTGTAAATCCCATCCGAAGCTTCAGAAGCGGCGCTGTAAACATCTTGTCCATCCAATAGGCTCTCTGTGTTTGAGAGTCCTGTCTGCGTATGGTCTGCTGGGCAGTCCTCGGCCACCGCATCTGGTGGTGGTGGGAACGCAATATTCATGTATATGTCCTCCTCAGAGTAGTTCTCACTGGTTCTAGTGCTGTACTGATCCGAAGGAGCCAGATTGGTGCCCTGCGTGCCCTCTTCATCGGCAGGGAACCCTTCATCCTCTTCTGACTCGGCCAGAGGTGCCCGCAAGCCAGGGTCCATGTTGAGTGTTCCCTCATTGGACAATGAGTGCTCGAGGCTATGGACACATTCATCCAGGTTGCCAAAGTCCAAGAGCTCCAGGAACTCCTGAGCGACGCGTGAAGCCTCCTTCTCCAGATGCTGAATCTGTTTCTCCCGCTGTCGTGACATCTCGTTGCGTACGTCATCACCAGCAATGGATACGCCGTCCACCTCCTGCTGCCGATGCAGCTTCTCAATCTCAATCTCTAGCCGCAGGATCTCGTCCATCTGACGCTTCTCCTCCTCCTGCAGAGCGACGTCCTCCTCTTGACAACTCAGCTCCTCCTGAAAACCAAAGACAGAGTAAGACAGTGAGAGGCTCTGCCTACAAGAGGGGGCAATGCCACAGCCTGTCAGCGTGTGTGGCTGTCAACACAAACTCCTCATGGCAAGGCAAGCTGTATGGCTTTTTCGGGTCTTCTGTATCACTTCCCCCAGGACGTTTACTAGTACTCACTTCACCCATGGATGAGGGCGGCCATTGAGCTGTCATATCAAGCTATGGACTGACTGACCGTCCAAGGAACTGACTTCTGTGCAGTGTATGTAATGAGGGGGGTGTTCTACTAGACCTTAGCTGTACATGGATCTGTTCAGACCCCCATATAGCAAGTCCTTGCTTCCCCACACTTTGCAGGCACTGTGTACTGACTGACTGAATGATCACACTTGTATTTTCTCACTGGACCTTATAAAGTATTGTCGGAAGCACGGTCTCCCTGTTGGTGTATGGTGGCCACTTCTCCTTGGAGCACCTTTACAATTTGTGTTTTTCCAAATAACTTTGCACACCCGATTTTGCCCAACGGTAGGGCCTTGCCACCTAGTTTTTCTTATGATTACACTTGTAAAGCACTCAATACTCGACTGGGTGGCTTGGCGCTGGTCTTCTAACTCCTGCGCACACAGGCCCCCCTGACTTTAATTTTCCAGACACTGAGGTCCATCAGTAGTGACTTCAAAACTAGAGGGACCTGCACTGAAGTGGTGCACCCACCGTGAGAGGTGGGAGTGGAATCTAAAAGATTCATCCTTGCTCTGCACCTTGGGTGGTGGAGCAGTACTCTGGGGCAAGATCTGGGTCTATCGGGACCTGGTGGGGCACCTCTGGGCTGACGATTTGTGATCTTTAGTGACTCTCACATTTGCATTTTGTGTTCTCTGGGGCTCAGCAAGAATCAACTTAGGGACCAGAGTGTGAATAGCATTTCAATAACCGAGCGCAGCATTACGAGAGGCTGCGACTACCCCTGTTCAATGATGCTGACCAAGTTAGAATAAGTACAGTGTTAAAAATAGCAACTACTCACAAAGGTGTGACCTGTGGCACCTTTCACATGTGCTGCAAGACTGTACTTAGGGCAAATGGTGCCTCGAAGTGGGTAAGGCTGCTGTTGTACAAAACAGGCTGTTCCTGCAGGGGGAGCCATGATGTCCTCCTGAGAACACAACTCCCTCCCTGTTACAATCTGAGGAGCTCACGCCTAGAGACTCCCCTACTGTGTAGGTGAAGTGAGAGACACCCCAGGCCACCTTGACCTCAGTGTGTCCATTTTCAACCCTTGCGGCTCTCACCAAGAGTGCTGTGCTGGGCTTTGTGCAGCACCCAGAAAGCTTGCATGAGAATCCTTGCCATTGGTCGGAGCTAAATAACAAAGGACTGGGATGTGGCCCAAGTAATTGCCAGTGGCTGAGATTAATTCAAGCATTCCATCCATCACTTTTTTGGATACTCCCGTTTGGTCAGAGCTAATGCACATTTTTGACTAGTCGCTATCAGCCCCTCGTCTCTTCCAGAATTCTCTGGAACAACATAAAAATCCATCCCATGAAGATAGGCTCTCAATGGAATGCAGGAGAGTTGACATTTTAAAAGGAAGTGTTTGGTTTGGCTGCCCTGGTAGTGCTCTCAGATACACACTAGACTAAGTACACAAGCAGTGGGACCTCGTTTGGGCCGAAATGAGACTTGTTGCACCAGCACGGATGGATGCTTGCCCGGGAGTCGACTCTGCCAGTTGCTCTGCTCTATTGTGGCCAGAACCAGGCATGGGATCTAGCAGGAAGCTTCTCTGTTGTGACCCGGAACAGGAAGTAGCCCTACCTCCTGAGTAGAGGAAAAGGTCCGTGAAAGGAAGACGTGGAAGCAAGCAGTGGTTTGACATCTAGGCAAGGGTCAACTCTAGGGAGTAAGCTGTCTGGAGCCGTAAGGTTCTTCTGCATCCCAGGAGCGCCTGTATCATCGGGAGGGTCGAAGGCCCGAGTGTGGTGGGCATTCATCAGCTCAGTACCACCCGTGCCCCCTCTGCTTTGGCCCAAGATCAGGCTTTAGACGAGTGTCCCGTTGGCTGTGGTCAGTTCTTCTTCTGATGCCACAACCACATCAATCCTCCTTTTAACCTTTATGGGTCTCTGCAGATGATGTGATTTGACGAAACCCCAAAACCCAGTCTCAACGGTTGGTTGAACGAGTGAGTCTATGTGGCCCCTCCGATGTTCTGGTGCCATCGTTGGTGGTAGCGTGGAGGATAGTCCATTATCAGCACTACATGTGCACTGGATGAAGCTTTAGAGGTGGGGTGATTGGACTCCCTAACCCATAATTGCTGCTGCTTCTTCTGCAGCAGGCGCCGCCTGACTCAACTACCAGATCAGCAGTACACTCACTACCCGGAGAAGAGGCTCACGATTTTTTACTTGTGGTAACCTGAAGTTATCAGCTTTGACTTCTGCAGAACGAATGTTCATTTTCAGTGATAGGTTTTAGGTGACGCTACTTCTGGGACTTCTTTTCATTGGTTCGCAGCCGTCTGGACTCAACCTCCTGGGTGGTCATGACTTGCATCTTGACCATCTGAGAGACTGGAGCAGAGGAGCTCACGCCGAAGCATCGATGCATCAGGCTTACAAGGGTGATCCTGCCCTCTGAACTCGTCTGCAAATGTCTGGGCCCCAGATGAGACAACTCACTGTGTAACAGCTGATGGAAAATCTGCAAAACAGCTTCAAATGCAGGCAACCAAAATGAGCAGGGGTTCAGCGCAAGTCAACGACGGCCTTAACAGTGTCTGTGATTATTCCAAAACTCTTGAGCTAGTGTAGCTTGGGCAGACACACGTGGGACACAGACGCGGTTCAGGGTAAGACCAGTTGGGGCTCTTACTGGTCTTATATAGTCAATTTAGGTTTTGTCTATCAAGCAGCTTTAGCAGTCCGGCTGTGAAAGATCTGTTGTGGACTCTCCCAAAACTTAAGAGTGGGCTTAGCGCCCGCCCATTGCTTCCATTAGTTGGTTTATTGTCACTCATTTCCTGCTTCGTTTCTCTTTTTGTGTTTGTTCCCACCCTGGAGGATAGCCTCTTTACATGCTTTTTGATGGGCTGACCAATATCCTTCATCATTTAACTTTAGTGAACTACTATTTATTTTTGTCAAGCTCTTCGTGAGAGTGCATGTGTTTTCCAGCTCGCTCCCTCGAGTGCTTCTTCTTGCGCCAGGCACTCGCGATCCATCCTGCGCCCCCTTGTGTGCTGCTTGCTCTTGTGTGCTTTTTCCCCTGGCAAACTTCCTGCGTTCTGTGATGGTCTCTCCCTCGTGTAAGGTTTTCCCCTCGTGCTTTATCACTTACATTACAACAAGCTTTATTTTTCAGATTCCCACCCACCCACTTCACATTGCTTCCCTTCACCCCTCACTGTCATTTTATTATTTATTTGCCATTTGTTTTAGGGTCCCTTACATCTGTTTTGCTACCAACTACCTGCACAAATGCATTTGAGCGCAATCGAAATAGTATTTTATATTTACTGCACCAAGGGCCATATGTATCAAGCATTTTTGCCTTCGCAAATTACCGATTCGCAGAATCAGCCGTTTGCAAATGCAAAAAAATGCCTTTCTGATACAGCAAACCCTATTTTGCGTTTCGGTAATCTGTTACCGAATCGCAAAATGGGTTTCCGATTCACTATTAGGAAGGGACGTGTTTAGGGCATCCCTTCCTAAAACCGAATCGCATCGGTATGCATGAATGTTTTGCGACCGAAATGCGGTCAAGTAGGTGGTAACCAATTTGCAAATGGGAAGGGGTCCCCAAGGGACCGCTTCCCCTTTGTGACTGTCTGTAAATGCATTTTCTTAGAGCAGGCAGTGGTCCCACGAACCACTGCCTGCTCTTAGAAAATGAAAGGAAAAGTTTTCATTTTCTCTTTTGTAAAGCATCCCGTTTTCCTTTAAGGAAAACGGGCTGCTTTACAAAAAAAAAATAGCTTTATTTAAAAGCAATTACGGACATGGTGGTCTGCTGACCCGGCAGAGTAAGAGGCCCCCCTTTGCAGCCAAGACTCTTTACGAGCCCGGTAAAACTCTAAAAAGAATATTTTCTTACTGGCTTAATGGCTAAAATTATTTCGTGTTTCTGATATATTCTTATTATTTTGCATATATGTCACCCGGCAGTTCCCCTTTGATTGACAACAAGTGGCAACTGTAATACTATTGGGTACATCTGTTCCATCACCTATATCCTAGGTGAGTCTCTGGGATTATTTCCCTTTTTTTGTCAAAAATCTTTATCACAGCACTGATACTTATTTTTCATATATACCCATTTATTTTGTTTAGGCTGGTATACACCTCCTGTGTCCTGAAGAAGACCCGATATGACTACTTACAACTAGTGTTTGATGTAGGGTGGAAACGTTGACGGTTCTCCAGTCCCCTATTAATCGGATTTCCTTGTTGATAACAAAAGATAGGACATGTGCCTTACAAGGATTATTGTATACCCATGAGGAAATTGAGGACTTTTCACAATAAGAAACTTTGTATATATTTTGGTTTTATTTAGTAAATACGTGCATATATTGTAAATATTTACACTGTCACCTATTGCACTAAGTCACTTTATTCACTTGGTCACTGCGTCCTTTTCCAAAATATTGTATATACAGCCTTTTCTTTATCTTTTCCTTGTATAGGATTTTGTTTATCTCTGAAAGAGTTGATACTTAACTTAAAACACAAAGAATACATTTCTGTATCTAAAATTGTACATCTTGGTTCGATATTGATTACCCAACTGATTTATAAATGCTGTGGTTTTTGATTTATTACGATTGAAATTAATTGTTTCCCTATGGAACCATTGTTTATATTATGGTCTGCTGACCCCAGCAGCCAACAACCCCGTGATTTTTGCGACTCCTAGGGGGTCAAAAATTGCGACCTACCTCATTAATATTCATGAGGTAAGTCATTTGCGATCCCTTAGGAATCACAGAAAGTGTTAAACACACTTTCATGCATTCCATTTTGCGATTTTCTAATTGTGAATCGCAAGAATTCGCAATTAGGAAGGCAGAACTCTGCCCGGCCCAGGCGCCTGGGGCAGAACTCTGCCCGGCCCAGGCGACTGGGGCAGAACTCAGCCCGGCCCAGGCGACTGGGGCAGAACTCAGCCCGGCCCAGGCGACTGGGGCAGAACTCTGCCCGGCCCAGGCGCCTGGGGCAGAACTCTGCCCGGCCCAGGCGACTGGGGCAGAACTCAGCCCGGCCCAGGCGACTGGGGCAGAACTCAGCCCGGCCCAGGCGACTGGGGCAGAACTCAGCCCGGCCCAGGCGACTGGGGCAGAACTCTGCCCGGCCCAGGCGCCTGGGGCAGAACTCTGCCCGGCCCAGGCACCTGGGGCAGAACTCAGCCCGGCCCAGGCGACTGGGGCAGAACTCAGCCCGGCCCAGGCGACTGGGGCAGAACTCAGCCCGGCCCAGGCACCTGGGGCAGAACTCAGCCCGGCCCAGGCGACTGGGGCAGAACTCAGCCCGGCCCAGGCGACTGGGGCAGAACTCAGCCCGGCCCAGGCGACTGGGGCAGAACTCAGCCCGGCCCAGGAGCCTTGGGAAGAACTCTGCCCGGCCCAGGAGCCTGGGGAAGAACTCTGCCCGGCCCAGGAGCCTGGGGAAGAACTCTGCCCGGCCCAGGAGCCTGGGGAAGAACTCTGCCCTGCGCAGGCACCTGGGGCAGAACTCTGCCCTGCGCAGGTGCCTTGGGAAGAACTCTGCCCGGCCCAGGAGCCTGGGGAAGAACTCAGCCCGGCCCAGGCGACTGGGGCAGAACTCAGCCCGGCCCAGGCGACTGGGGCAGAACTCAGCCCGGCCCAGGAGCCTTGGGAAGAACTCTGCCCGGCCCAGGAGCCTGGGGAAGAACTCTGCCCGGCCCAGGAGCCTGGGGAAGAACTCTGCCCGGCCCAGGAGCCTGGGGAAGAACTCTGCCCTGCGCAGGCACCTGGGGCAGAACTCTGCCCTGCGCAGGTGCCTTGGGAAGAACTCTGCCCGGCCCAGGAGCCTGGGGAAGAACTCTGCCCGGCCCAGGAGCCAGGGGAAGAACTCTGCCCTGCGCAGGCACCTGGGGCAGAACTCTGCCCTGCGCAGGTGCCTGGGGCAGAACTCTGCCCTGCGCAGGTGCCTGGGGCAGAACTCTGCCCTGCGCAGGCACCCAGGGTTTAGTCCCCCTCTCCCTCAACCCCCCCTGATACCCCAACAGGATCCCACTGGAGGTGGCTCTTCTCCCCTGTACACCTCGCTGGTTGGGCCTCACAGGTGTCTCTGGGCAACTTTAGGTGGTTTCTGGGCGCATTTCAGAGTGAAAGACAACAGTGCTGCTACCAGACAGATCAACACACACCCCAGAATCATGCAAGGGACGAAATAAAAAGAGGCCTTAACTCACCGAAGCTGCTCGAAGAACGGCTTCCAGGCGCTCGTGCTCCCTGTGGAGAAAGGTGAGAAAGTAAGCAGAAACTGAGACAGAGGAAACGGTGACAGGAAAGTGACAGAGCGCACCACAGACTGAACTGTGACATGAGAGACAGAATGCACAGCAGACTGAACTGTGACATGAGAGACAGAATGCACAGCAGACTGAACTGTGACAGGACAGACAGAGCGCACCACAGACTGAACTGTGACAGGAGAGACAGTGACAGAGCGCACCACAGACTGAACTGTGACAGGAGAGACAGTGACAGAGCGCACCACAGAGTGAACTGGCACAGGAGAGACAGAGTGCACAGCAGACTCAACTGTGACATGACAGACAGAGCGCACCACAGACTGCACTGTGACAGGAGAGACAGTGACAGAGCGCACCACAGAGTGAACTGGCACAGGAGAGACAGAATGCACAGCAGACTGAACTGTGACAGGACAGACAGAGCGCACCACAGACTGCACTGTGACAGGAGAGACAGTGACAGAGCGCACCACAGAGTGAACTGGCACAGGAGAGACAGAATGCACAGCAGACTGAACTGTGACAGGAGAGACGGTGCGCATCACAGACTGAAATGTGACAGGAGAGACAGAGCGCACCACAGATTGAACTGTGACAGGAGAGACAGAGCGCACCACAGACTGAACTGTGACAGGAGAGACAGAGCGCACCACAGACTGAACTGTGACAGGAGAGACAGAGCGCACCACAGACTGAACTGTGACAGGAGAGACAGTGACAGAGCGCACCACAGACTGAGTGAACTGTGATAGGGAAAATATGGCTGTCACAGAGCACATCACAAATGGAACTCTTTGCATCCCAGTAACCCGTTCTAGTGCCCGGCTCTCAGTGTGAACCTGTTGTATCCACCTTAGAAGGATGCAGGGCTGATCAAGACTTAAGTGAGCTCAGTACCTCTTGCCAGCAGGTCTCTGGGCATAGCAGGTATTTTTACAATTAAAGGGTTTTTGGGCGCTCTGGAGATAATCACAGAGGACCAGAACACTTAAGACCCTAGTGACAAATCAAAAGCTTTTAAAAAGAACAAAAAAAAAACTTGCTAAGGGTGAGGTTCTGTATTGAACAACAGCAAGGATGGAGCAGGCCAGTTCGGTCGTGTATTCGGAGAGCTGTGCGCAGGCCTTAGTGCTGGGAACAGGGACTCCTGCGGGTTAGATATGAGCAGTGGCAGAGCTGTGTGCTGGCCTTAGTGCTGGGAACAGGGACTCTTGCGGGTTAGATATGAGCAGTGGCAGAGCTGTGCGCAGGCCTTAGTGCTGGGATCAGGGCCTCTTGCGGGTTAGATATGAGCAGTGGCAGAGCTGTGTGTAGAGCTGTGTGCAGGCTTCAGTGCTGGGATCAGGTCCTCTTGCGGGTTAGATATGAGCAGTGGCAGAGCTGTGTGCAGAGCTGTGCGCAGGCCTTAGTGCTGGGATCAGGGCCTCTTGCGGGTTAGATATGAGCAGTGGCAGAGCTGTGTGAAAAACCTCAGTACTGGGATCAGGGCCTCTTGCAGGTCAGATAGGATGAGCAGTGGCAGAGCTGTGTGCTGGCCTTAGTGCTGGGAACAGGGACTCTTGCGGGTTAGATATGAGCAGTGCCAGAGCTGTGTGTAGAACTGTGTGCAGGCTTCAGTGCTGTGACCAGGGCCTCTTGCAGGTCAGGTAGGATGAGCAGTGGCAGAGCTGTGTGCAGGCTCCAGTGCTGGGACCAGGGTCTCCTGCGGGTAAGATATGAGCAGTGGCAGAGCTGTGTGTAGAGCTGTGTGCAGGCCTCAGTGGTGGGACCAGGGCCTCTTGCGGGTTAGATATGAGCAGTGGTAGAGCTGTGTGCAGGCCTTAGTGCTGGGACCAGGGCCTTTTGTGGGTTAGATATGAGCAGTGGCAGAGCTGTGTGCAGACCTCAGTGCTGGGACCAGGGCCTCTTGCAGGTAGTGGCAGAGCTGTGCTGACTCCAGGGTGCTGCAGTCAGGAGTGAGGTGCATTAGGAGAGCTGTGGGCAGGCCTCAGTGCTGGGACCAGAGCCTCTTGCGGGGTAGATATGAGGAGCAGTGGCAGAGCTGTGTGCAGAGCTGTGTGCAGGCCTCAGTGCTGGGCATCTTGCATGTTAGATATGAGCAGTGGCAAAGCTGTGTGCAGGCCTTAGTGCTGGGACCAGGGCCTTTTGTGGGTTAGATATAAGCAGTGGCAGAGCTGTGTGCAGACCTCAGTGCTGGGACCAGGGCCTCTTGCAGGTAGTAGCTGAGCTGTGCTGACTCCAGGGTGCTGCAGTCAGGACTCAGGAGTGGGGTGCATGAGCAGAGCTGTGTGCAGGCCTCAGTGTTGGGACCAGGGCCTCTTGCAGGTCAGATAGTATGAGCAGTGGCAGAGCTGTGTGCCGGCCTCAGTGCTGGGACCAGGGTCTCTTACGGGTTAGAGATGAGCAGTGGCAGAGCTGTGTGTAGAGCTGTGTGCAGGCCTCAGTGGTGGGACCAGGGCCTCTTGCAGGGCAGATTTGATGAGCAGGGGCTGAGCTGTGTGCAGGCCTCAGTGGTGGGACCAGGGCCTCTTGCGGGCTAGATATGAGCAGTGGCAAAGCTGTATGCAGGCCTCAGTGCTGGGACCAGGGCCTCTTGCAGGTGAGATAGGATGAGCAGGGGCTGAGCTGTGTGCAGGCCTCAGTGGTGGGACCAGGGCCTCTTGCAGGGCAGATTTGATGAGCAGGGGCTGAGCTGTGTGCAGGCCTCAGTGGTGGACCAGGGCCTCTTGCGGGTTAGTTACGAGGAGCAGCGGCAGAGCTGTGTGCAGGCCTCGGTGCTGGGACCAGGGCCTCTTGCGGGCTAGATATGAGCAGTGGCAAAGCTGTATGCAGGCCTCAGTGCTGGGACCAGGGCCTCTTGCAGGTGAGATAGGATGAGCAGTGGCAGAGTTGTGTGCAGGCCTCAGTGCTTGGATCAGGGCCTCTTGCAGGTAGTGGCAGAGCTTTGCTGACACCAGGGTGCTGAAGTCAGGACTCAGGAGTGGGGTGCATGGGCAGAGCTGTGTGCAGGCCTCAGTGCTGGGACCAGGGCCTCTTGCGGGTTAGATATGAGCAGTGGTAGAGCTGTGTGCAGACCTCAGTGCTGGGACCAGGGCCTCTTGCGGGTTAGATATGAGCAGTGGCAGAGCTGTGTGCAGACCTCAGTGCTGGGACCAGGGCCTCTTGCAGGTAGTGGCAGAGCTGTGCTGACTCCAGGGTGCTGCAGTCACGAGTGATGTGCATTATGAGAGCTGTGGGCTGGCCTCAGTGCTGGGACCAGAGCCTCTTGCGGGTAAGATATGAGGAGCAGTGGCAGAGCTGTGTGCAGGCCTCGGTGCTGGGACCAGGGCCTCTTGCAGGTTAGATACGAGGAGCAGTGTCAGAGCTGTATGCAGGCCTCAGTGCTGGGACCAGGGCCTCTTGCATGTGAGATAGGATGAGCAGTGGCAGAGCTGTGTGCAGAACTGTGTGCAGACCTCAGTGCTGGGACCAGGGCCTCTTGCAGGTAGTGGCAGAGCTGTGCTGACTCCAGGGTGCTGCAGTCAGGAGTGAGGTGCATTAGGAGAGCTGTGTGCAGGCCTCGGTGCTGGGACCAGGGCCTCTTGCGGGCTAGATATGAGCAGTGGCAAAGCTGTATGCAGGCCTCAGTGCTGGGACCAGGGCCTCTTGCAGGTGAGATAGGATGAGCAGTGGCAGAGTTGTGTGCAGGCCTCAGTGCTTGGACCAGGGCCTCTTGCAGGTAGTGGCAGAGCTTTGCTGACTCCACGGTGCTGAAGTCAGGACTCAGGAGTGGGGTGCATGGGCAGAGCTGTGTGCAGGCCTCAGTGCTGGGACCAGGGTCTCCTGCGGGTAAGATATGAGCAGTGGCAGAGGTGTGTGCGGACCTCAGTGCTGGGACCAGGGCCTCTTGCGGGTTAGATATGAGCAGTGGCAGAGCTGTGTGCAGACCTCAGTGCCAGGACCAGGGCCTCTTGCAGGTAGTGGCAGAGCTGTGCTGACTCCAGGGTGCTGCAGTCACGAGTGAGGTGCATTATGAGAGCTGTGGGCTGGCCTCAGTGCTGGGACCAGAGCCTCTTGCGGGTTAGATATGAGGAGCAGTGGCAGAGCTGTGTGCAGGCCTCGGTGCTGGGACCAGGGCCTCTTGCAGGTTAGATATGAGCAGCAGTAGAGCTGTGTGCAGGCCTCGGTGCTGGGACCAGGGTCTCTTGCAGGTTAGATATGAGCAGTGGCAGAGCTGTGTGCAGGCCTCGGTGCTGGGACCAGGGCCTCTTGCAGGTTAGATATGAGCAGTGGCAGAGCTGTGTGCAGGCCTTAGTGCTGGGACCAGGGCCTTTTGCGGGTTAGATATGAGCGGTGGCAGAGCTGTGTGCAGGCCTCAGTGCTGGGACCAGGGCCTCTTGCAGGTAGTGGCAGAGCTGTGCTGACTTCAGTGTGCTGCATTCAGGAGTGGGGTACATTGGGAGAGCTGTGTGCAGGCCTTGGTGCTGGGACCAGGGCCTCTTGCAGGTGAGATAGGATGAAATGAAATGAAAGGGGATTTATAGAGCGCGGCTGCTGCCCCAAGGCGTCCAAGCGCTGAGTAGAAAAACTGATTCACTGAGGGAGTAGTTGAGGGAGAAAGGAGTGGAATTAGTTTCTGAACAGGAAAGTTTTTAATTCCTTGCGGAAGGAAGGGAGGCTAGGATTGGATCTGAGGGATGGGGGAAGAGAATTCCATAGTTTGGCGGCATTGAAGGTGAAGGTTCTGCCTCCTGCTCTTGACCTCTTAATTCTGGGTACTGTGGCTAGAAAGGCATAAGTTGAGCGCAGCAGTTTCCCGGGGAGGTAGGGAGTGAGAAGAGAGTGATTGATCTCCGGGTTTGCTCTGTGAAATGCTTGATGGGATATGCATAGGGTTTTGTATTTTATTCTTTCCCTCACCGGGAGCCAATGTAGTGATCGAATTCCCATTTTGGCAGATTCTTTTCTCGGTATCTTAAGTAGCGTACGTGCCGCACAGTTCTGAATTCGCTGTAGTTTTAGCAGCACGTACTCAGGGGCTCCCAAATAGAGAGCATTATTGAAGTCTATCCGGGACTGGATGAGGCCCTGAATGACCACCTGTTTAGCTTCAAAGGGTAGGAGGGGCAGAATTTTTCTCAGCATACGAATGATACCAAAACATGTTGCTGAAGTTTTGGTAGCCTGGGTATTCAGAGTGAGTGATTTGTCAAGCCACACTCCCAGGCTTTTGATGTACTCTTTCGGGGTAGGTGGTGGGCCTAAACTAGGAGGCCATAGCCGGTCAAAGGCAGTGAGGGTAGGGGGGCCGAGGAGCAGGACCTCGGTTTTATCCCCATTTAATTTTAGTGAGGATGCTGTCATCCATTTCCTAACCTCTTCCATGCAGGCCGCTAGGTTATCTCGGGGGGACCCGCTGTTCTTCTGTGCGAGGGAGACCACCAACTGGGTGTCGTCCGCATATGAAATTGAATATGCTACTTACCAGTATGCATCTGTTCTTGGCATGTAGGGCTGCTGACATTCATATCTGTGCATAGATCGCCGCCTAGTGTTGGGTCCGGATGTTTGCACGTTGTTGTCCTGGAAGAGTCTTCGAAGTATCCTTGGATAGGTGACTCCTCCCCTGGACTACAGTGCGCATGGGCATCCTCTCCATCCTCAGATTGTTTTTCGCCATTGTGGCAGTGATGGAGTAGATACAGAAAGTGATGACCATGCTTGCAATAATTCTGAGAGCTGCAGCTGCGACAGGCGCCGGGGAGGAGGGAGGGCGATATGAATGTCAGCAGCCCTACATGCCAAGAACAGATGCATACTGGTAAGTAGCATATTCAGTTCGAGGCATGTGGGCTGCTGAATTCATATCTGTGCATAGAATACATAGCAGTGCCCTCTATTGGCGGCGGCTACCCGTGCCAGCTGCAGCGGTCTGAAAAAGTGTTTTGAGAACAGCCTGTCCTACAGCTGCCTGCTGTTTTGACTGCACATCTACGCAATAGTGTTTTGTAAATGTGTGTGTAGTGGACCATGTGGCTGCTCTGCATATATCATGCAGGGGAATGTTTCCTAGGAAGGCCATGGAAGCCCCCAACTTGCGTGTTGAGTGGGCTCGTGGTGGAATAGTTAATGTGCGTTTTGCCTTTTGATAACAGATTTGAATACACTTAACTATCCATCTGGCTATCCCTGCTTTGGAGATGGCGTTACCTTTGTGGTGTGGGGCAAAGGCAACGAACAGTTGTTTTGTCTTCCTGAAGGGTTTAGTCCTGTCGATGTAGTACATGAGGGCCCTCCGTACATCTAGTGTATGTAATGCCCTCTCTGCAACAGTTTGTGGGTTTTGGAAGAAAACGGGCAGTTCAATAGTCTGGTTCATGTGGAACTGCGATATTACCTTGGGCATGAATTTGGGGTTGGTACGTAGTACGACCCTGTTGGCGTGAACCTGAATAAATGGCTCTTGAACGGTTAGTGCCTGGAGTTCACTAACTCTTCTTAGGGAAGTGATCGCTACCAGGAAGGCTACTTTCCAGGTAAGGAATTGAATCTCGCATGAGTGTAGAGGTTCAAAGGGTGGACCCATCAGGCGTGTGAGGACCAAGTTGAGGTTCCACATTGGAGCCGGTGGGTGACTAGGTGGAATGACTCGTTTGAGTCCTTCCAAGAATGCTTTGATGGCAGGCACTCTGAAGAGAGAGAGGTGCTGCCTGGTTTGCAGATAGGCTGATATTGCGGTCAAATGGACCCGTATAGAGGTGTACGCCAGATTGCATCGGTATAGGTGTAAGAGGTAACATATGATGTTGTGGATGGATGCGTCCAGCGGGTTAATGTCATTATTACCGCAATAAATGACGAACCGTTTCCATTTGGCTGCATAGCAAGCTCTTGTAGTGGGTCTCCTGGCCTCCTTGATGATGTCCATACAGTCAGGTGGCAGATTGAGATAGCCAAACTCTAGGACTTCAGGAGCCAGATCGCCAGGTTCAGCTGTTGCGGATCTGGGTGCTGAACCTCTCCATGGTTCTGCGTCAAATGCGCGGGTTTGATCCGCAGCCTTTGATGCGGTACCACGGAAAGTTCGAGGAAGGTGGTGTACCACGGCTGGCGTGCCCACGTGGGAGCAACTAGGACGAGTGTCAGGGAGTGTTGTCGGAGTTTGCGAGCCACCAGCGGTATCAACGGTGCTGGAGGAAAAGCGTACGCAAATTTGCCGGACCAGTTCATCCATATCGCATTGCCCTGCGACTGCGGGTGTGGGAATCTGGCGGCGAAGCTTTGGCATTTTGCGTTTTCGCTTGTCGCGAATAGGTCTATTTCTGGGTGACCCCACTGCTGGAAGTACGGTTGGAGTACCGATGGGTGTAACTCCCACTCGTGCATCTGGTGGCTGTGTCTGCTGAGCAGATCCGCCATCTGGTTGTCCTTGCCGGGGAGGTGTTCCGCCATGAGGAACATGTTCCTCTGAATGGCCCACTTCCACATGCTCTGAGCCAGATGAGACAACTGTGGAGAGTGTGTCCCTCCCTGCTTCTGTATGTAGTACATTGCGGTCATGTTGTCCGTCCGGATCAACACGACCTTGTTGCACAGATGTACTTTGAAAGCCTTCATGGCCAGGAAGATTGCCATCAGTTCCAGAAGGTTGATGTGCATCTTCTTCTGTTGTGTCGTCCATAGTCCCTGCACTGTGTAGTGGAGTACATGAGCTCCCCATCCCTGGAGAGACGCGTCCGCTGTCAGTACTATTTGTGGAACAGGCTCTTGGAACGGTCGGCCCTTGCAAAGGTTTTGTGGATTCCACCAATGCAGAGAGTTGTATGCCCGACCGCTCACCAACACTAGGTCTTTCAACTGTCCTTGAGCCTGATTCCACTGACGTGCTAGGCACTCCTGAAGTGGGCGCATATGTAATCTCGCGTGCGGGACTATGAAGATGCAGGAGGCCATCATGCCTATCAACTGCATAAACACTCGCGCTGGAAGCGAGTGGTTGGGTCTGAACTTGGAGATCAGCGCTTGTATGCCGTTGATCCTCACTAAATTTGGCTGAGCTGTGGCCGCCAGAGTGTCTATAGTCGCACCTAGGTACTGTTGTACGTGTGCGGGCTGGAGATGAGACTTTGGGTAATTCAGTGAGAATCCCAGACTGTGAAGAAGGTGAATGGTACGGGACACGTGGCTTGCACATTGCTGGGCCGATCTCGCTTGAACGAGCCAGTCGTCTAGGTAGGGGTAGACGTGTATGTGCTGTCTCCGTAAATGTGCCGCCACCGTAGCTAGGCACTTTGTGAAAACCCTGGGCGCTGTTGTCACGCCGAAGGGAAGGACTTTGAACTGATAGTGCTGCCCCTGAACAGTGAACCTGAGGTATTTTTTGTGTGAGGGGTGGATGGGTATGTGAAAATACGCATCCTTGAGGTCCAGTGATGCTAGGAAGTCTCCCTGCTGGAGAAGCGGAAGGACTTGCTGTAGAGTGAGCATGTGAAAGTGCTCCGAAAGAATGTACTGGTTCAGGGGTCTCAGGTCTAATATAGGCCTGAGCGACCCGTCCTTTTTTGGAATTAAGAAGTAGAGGGAGTAAACCCCCGTGCCCCGCTCGTGGACGGGTACGACCTCGATAGCGCCTTTTAGAAGCATACTTTCTACCTCTTGCTGTAAGAGCGTCAAGTGCTCTGAAGACATAGGACGGTTTCTTGGTGGTATTGTGGGTGGAGTGGAAGTTAACTCCAGACAGTAACCGTATTTTATAATATCTTTGACCCACCTGTCCGTGGTGATGGAGTTCCACGTGGACAGGAACCGTTGTAGCCTTCCCCCGACAGGTGTTATGTGGTCGGGAGGAAGGGAGAGGGCGTCACTGCTTGTTCTTGGGGGAGGACCTGGTGTTGCCGTAGCCACGTCCTCTGCCCTTGGTACTGGAGCCACGATAGCCACCTCGGGTGTTCTTATCGTAGGTGGTCTGCGTATTACCCTTGTTATATGTTTGTTGTGACCCCTGTCCTCTGCCTGCTCCCTTGTTTCCGGGGCGACGAAAGGAGCCGCTCCGAAAGGACTGAGTTTGTAGGGCGCCCATGGACTTTGCAGTGTCCGTGTCCTTTTTTATCTTCTCGAGGGTGGCGTCAACCTCAGGCCCGAACAAAAAGTCGGGGTTGACAGGCTGATTGAGGATATTGTTTTGTACCTCAGGCTTGAATCCTGAGATACGTAGCCAGGCGTGACGTCGTAGGATGACGCTAGTGTTGATGGCCCTGGCAGCCGTGTCAGCAGCGTCTAGTGCACATTTGATGGCAGCATTTGTGAGTAGCTGTCCCTCTCTGATAAGGATTTCTGCACCTTCTTTGTAGGGGTCAGGGAGGTGTTGAAGGAGTTGCTCCATTGTGTCATAGTGCGCCCTATCGTAGCGAGCGAGGAGCGCTTGAGTGTTAGCTATGCGCCATATGCTTGCAGCTTGTGCGGCAACTCGCTTGCCGGAGGTCTCCAGCACCTTGGACTCCTTGTCCGGGGGAGGAGCGTCACCCGTTGTCTGCGAGTGTGCCCTCTTGCGGGCATTCGCCACAACGATGGAGTCGAGTGGTAATTGTCCTCTGATGTAAGTAGGATCCCCAGGTGCTGATCTGTATTTCTTATCGATCCTGGGGTTTATCACTCGTGCCCTGGTGGGTTCCCTGAAAATGTCAGTGGCTGGCTTAAGGACCCCCTTCAACATTGGCAGAGTCTTTACATGTCTTTCTGAGGATGCAAAGGTGTCCATTAGAAAGTCATCTTCGATGATATCAGAGTGAAGCTGTACATCATGGTTGTTCGCCGCCCGTTCAATCAGAGCGTTGAACGCCGCAGTATCCTCTGTGGGTGACGTTTTTGCCCCATATAGTTGTGGGTCCTGTGCATCAAGAGGTGCACTGGGGTCTGCAGGGTCGCCCCAAGTTTGGTCAGGGTCCTGCTGGTCATCAGGGTCCGTGTCCACATGGTAGGGGACTTGTTCACCCATGTAGTCCTCCAATGCATCCGTGTCGGAGCGTGTGGGGGAGGCCCGGTGTGGATCCTGGTAGGGTGAATGAAAGGGTTCATACAGGAGAGGTTCTGTGTCCACAGGCAGCTTCCTCTTTAGCGGGATCCTGAAAGGTTCCAATGGCGGTTCCGAAGTTATCCTTCGGTCGTGGAGAATCATCCTGCCAGTGTCGGCGTCGATGACGCGTGACGGTGACGGCTCGACAGGCGTAACCGCAGTTTTGGTGGCCTGTGTCCTGAGTTGAAACGCCTTCGGGATTGTGGATGGAGGCAAGCCGAAGGTAATGCTGGTCGGCACCGACGAAACCGCTGGATCGATCGAACCCGACTGGTCCTGGAGGGCAGCCTTGGTTTTGCAGCCTGGCATTGCGCCAGGCCGTACTCGGGGCGCCTTAGAGGTCGTGGCCCCCGCCAGGGTCGTCGAGGCGGCTGCAGATATCTTCTGCGCCCGTGGTGCATCGAGCCGAGGTGCGGAGATCACCGTCGACGTCTTCGACACGTGAGGTTTCGGTGTCGTCGAGGGGGTGCTGCGAGGCGTAGCAGGCGGGACGGCCCTCGGTGTCGGTGGCGTCGACGCCGGTAACCGAGCAGGTTTTTCGGCGCCGATGGCCTTCTTCCGTTTGTCGACTCCCATGTCGCCCGTCTCGAGTTCGGCACCGAAGTCCCCCTTGGTGCGGTCGGTGCCGACACGGTGCGCCGGCGTCGAAGGTGTTGAAGGCCTCGATCCGACTAGCGCCACTTTCAGTTTCGGTTTCGTAGGAACCTGAGCAGCTTTCGGTTTCGGTTTCGTGGAAGGGAAACCAGCTGGCTTAAGCGGTAATGGCTGCCGCTGAACGTCCGAGGCCGGGCCCGAGGGCGGGGCCGAAGGACTGCGTGATAGGTCTCGGGTAAGGCCCGAAGGCGATCCCTCGACCGGAGCCATAGTCTGTGGCACTGGTGAATTCTCGGTTTGAACAGGTAGGCCTTGTTCATCATCGGAGCTACTCTCTTCGGCCCCTAAGGCCTCCTCGTCGTCTCCTACCTCGGTGTCGTCTTCACCTCTGTGGAAGAGTGACTCGTCGGCCTCGTCCGATCCGGGTTCTTGGTCGGAAACGGGACTGGAGGGTAAGACTTCTACTTCTTCGACGTCGTCCGCGTCGTCGAAGATGTCAGCTGGGGCCGGTGCCGCGTGCTGCGCTTCGAGCCTCGCCGCTCGACGATTCCGCAGAGTCTTCTTTGAACGGAACCGGGCACAGGCCATACATGTCGACTCGTCGTGGTCCGGCGAAAGGCATTTGTTGCACACCGGATGGACGTCGATGTGTGGGTACTTCGCATTACATACCGGACACCTTTTGAATGGCGTCCTCGATTCCATCGTCGAAGTAGTTGATGGACAGGTAAATGCGAACAAAGTCGGTGCTGGAAGTTAGTAAACTAACAGAGAGTATCGAAAACCGATCGATAAACAGTACCGACGCGAACTAAAGGCCTCGACAAAATTTTTTCCTAACTTGAGCTAAGATAGCACATCCGAACCCAATGGCGGAAAAAAACAATCTGAGGATGGAGAGGATGCCCATGCGCACTGTAGTCCAGGGGAGGAGTCACCTATCCAAGGATACTTCGAAGACTCTTCCAGGACAACAACGTGCAAACATCCGGACCCAACACTAGGCGGCGATCTATGCACAGATATGAATTCAGCAGCCCACATGCCTCGAACGATTGTAATACCATGTTGGCGGACAACCCCAGCCAGCGGTCTCATATACACATTGAACAGCGTGGGGCTTAGGGAAGAGCCCTGGGGTACCCCACAATCCAGGGATTTACTAGTGGAGCAGGAGTCGCCGTCAAAGACCTGGAAAGTCCTTCCGCTCAAAAAGGAACTTAACCAGTCAAGGGCGGCCCCGGCTAGTCCCAGATGAGATAGCCGGCCGAGCAGGGTTTTGTGGCAGACAGTGTCGAACGCCGCGCTTAGGTCGAGGAGGACCACTGCCACTGATCCCCCTTGGTCCAGAATCCTTCTGGATTCCTCCGTCACGGCTAAGAGAGCAGTTTCTGTACTGTGTTTGGGACGGAATCCGTTCTGGGTAGAATCCAGTAACCGGTTCTCTTCCAGGAATTTAGTGAGGTGAATATTGATATGTTTCTCCAAAATTTTGGCTATCCAAGGTAGCAGGGAGATGGAACGATAGTTATTGGGGTCCTTCGGATTGAGGGTCGGTTTCTTGAGTAATGCTCTCACCATCGCCTGTTTCCAGGTTGGGGGCACTACGCCCTTAAGTATTGAGCTGTTGAGGAGTTCCAAAATAGTGGGGAGGATGACTTGGCTAACCATGTTCATTGTAAGGGGGGGTGCAGGATCGCGGGGGGAGCCAGACTTTATTTGTGAGGCCAGGGATTGGAGTGAGTCTGAGTCCATTAGTGGGAATTTGTTTAGCGTTGCTTGCACGGGGTATTCATTCTGCGTAGAGGAGCAAGGTTCAGTGGCTGTGGGTTCAGATGCAGGAGTTGAGAATGAAGAATAGATTTTATTTATTTTTTGGTAAAAAAAATCAGCTAACTCATTGCATCTATCGATGGGGTTTTCGGCTGGGACGGCCGGGGCGGAGATCTTAGACAGGCTTTTAACTATTTGATAGATTTCTTTTGGTTTATACTTAGCGGACATAATCTTATCTCCATAGTAAGTGGATTGGGCTGTGTTGATTTCCAGTTTATAGGTCCTGATGGCTTCTCTGTACCTAATTTTTTCGACGGGGTCGTATCCCATGCGCCATTTTCTTTCCAATTGTCTGCATTGCTGTTTTTTCTTCCTAAGCTCCTCTGAGTACCACGGAGCGGTTACTCTCGCTCTTTTTAGAATAGTTCTCCTCATGGGGAGAACGGAGTCGATGGAGTCCTCGATCCAATTGTGGATTTTGCTGTTGTCCGGTATGGGGTCTTGGGATAAGGATGGTCTTGTGGCAGATAGAAGATTGGACCATTGTTCCAGTGGAAGCTTGGACCAATTCCTCATTTTACGTGGTATAGGAGTGGGGGGAGTGACTTTGTGAGTCTTCCAGTTAAGGGAGATGAGGAAGTGGTCGGTCCAGGGGAGATGTGTGATAGTGCCGACCGAAAGGTTGGGGCAGTTGGTGAAAACAGGGTCAAGCAAGTGGCCCTTGTCGTGGGTAGGGGACTGGATAAGTTGATCCAGTTGGATCGCAGCCAGGCTTCCGACTAGCTCCATAGAGGTGCCGTCATTGATGTTATCAAAGTGCATATTGAGGTCTCCAAGAATCGTAAAGTTGGAGGATGACATTACGAATTCTGCTGCTAGCGACGGGAGTAGGGAGTGAAAGTCGTTAAGTGAGCCTGCTGGACGATACACGAGGGCTCCTGTTAGACTGTTATTGGGGGTAAATTTCAGGCAGAAAGCCATGCTTTCACAGTCCTGAAAAGGGTCTGGGGTACAGTGACAATGATACTGTGATTTATGAATGATTGCCAAGCCTCCTCCCTTACCTTGCGTACGATCTCTGCGGGAGATATTGTAGCCAGAAGGTAGTGCTTGGATCACATCGGGGTCACAGTCCGGAGTCAGCCAAGTCTCTGTTAGAAAGATGGCGTCCGGTGCCCGGTCTTCTATTAATAGAGAGATATCTGCACTGTGTTTTGGCAGAGATCTACAGTTTAAAACTAGTAAGGAGTAATTTTGATGGTCCGATGTCTGCTGAGTGCTGTTTAGTCTGGCGTTGCAGGAGTGGCAGGAGGAAGGGAGGCTTAGGGGGTGGTAGCGGTGTAGGCAGCGAGCTTCCCTGGGGGGATTAAGTTTGAGAAGATCCGCCGGGTTATATTGAATCATGGGACGGGGGCCAGGGGGGGTGGCCCCTGTCCCCGTCCGGCCGCGGACGGGCGCAGACGGGCTTGCCTTTGGCGCGCCTTTGGCGCGCCCGCTGCGCTCGTCCGCTGCGCGTCCTGTAAATGCACATCTTTTGTAGTGGCGGAAGGGGCGTGGCCTCCCGGCAGTGGGCGTGGCCTGCAGCATGCAAGGGTAATGGCGGCTGTAACTTCTTCCAACCCGCGGCAGCGTTGTCACGAGCTGCGCGGGGATATTCCTACAGGTCTGCGAGGGAGGGAAGTGCCCAGGGAGCAGAGTGTGACAGGTAAAACAATTTAACAAAAGCAATTTTAAAACGAGCTGTGTCTCCCGGCTTCCGCCTCAGGAGTCAGTTTCCTAGTGCGTGTTTGTCAGTCAGCGCGCCGTAAATAGAAAAAGGGGCGTGGCCTCCCGGCAGTGGGCGTGGCCTGCAGCTTGCGAGGGTAATGGCGGCTGTAACTTCTTCCAACCCGCGGCAGCGTTGTCACGAGCTGCGCGGGGATATTCCTACAGGTCTGCGAGGGAGGGAAGTGCCCAGGGAGCAGAGTGTGACAGGTAAAACAATTTAACAAAAGCAATTTTAAAACGAGCTGTGTCTCCTGGCTTCCGCCTCAGGAGTCAGTTTCCTAGTCAGTGCAGAGCAGTGACAGAGCTGTGTGCAGGCTCCAGTGCTGGGACCAGGGCCTCTTGCAGGTAGTGGCAGAGCTTTGTGGTCTCCAGGGTGCTGCAGTCAGGACTCAGGAGTGGGGTGCATGAGCAGAGCTGTGTGCAGGCCTTAGTGCTGGGACCAGGGCCTCTTGCAGGTCAGATAGGAAGAGCAGTGGCAGAGCTGTGTGCAGGCCTCAGTGCTGGGACCAGGGTCTCCTGCGGGTTAGATATGAGCAGTGGTAGAGCTGTGTGCAGACCTCACTGCTGGGACAAGGGGCCTCTTGCAGGTTAGATATGAGCAGTGGTAGAGCTATGTGCAGGCTTCAGTGATGGGACTAGGGCCTCTTGCAGGGTTAGATATGAGCAGTGGTAGAGCTGTGTGCAGGCCTTAGTGCTGGGACCAGGGCCTTTTGTGGGTTAGATATGAGCAGTGGCAGAGCTGTGTGCAGACCTCAGTGCTGGGACCATGGCATCTTGCAGGTAGTGGCAGAGCTGTGCTGACTCCACAGTGCTGCAGTCAGGAGTGAGGTGCATTAGGATAGCTGTGGGCAGGACTCAGTACTGGGACCGGAGCCTCTTGCGGGGTAGATATGAGGAACAGTGGCAGAGCTGTATGCAGGCCTCGGTGCTGGGACCAGGGCCTCTTGCAGGTTAGATATGAGCAGTGGAAGAGCTGTGTGCAGGCCTCGGTGCTGGGACCAGGGCCTCTTGCGGGTTAGATATGAGCAGTGGCAGAGCTGTGCGCAGGCCTCAGTACTGGGACCAGAGCCTCTTGCAGGTTAGATACGAGGAGCAGTAGCAGAGCTGTGTGCAGGCCTGAATGCTGGGACCAGGGCCTCTTGCAGGTCAGATACGAGGAGCAGTGGCAGAGCTGTGTGCAGACCTCAGTGCTGGGACCAGGGCCTCTTGCAGGTTACATATGAGCAGTGGCAGAGCTGTGTGCAGGTCTCAGTGCTGGGACCAGGGCCTCTTGCAGGTTAGATATGAATAGTGGCAGAGCTGTGTGCAGAGCTGTGTGCAGGCCTCAGTGCTGGGACCAAGACCTCTTGCAGGTAGTGGCAGAGCTGTGCTGACTCCAGGGTGCTGCAGTCAGGAGTGAGGTATGTAGGAGAGTAGGATCTGCTTCACATGGGTACCCCCACTTTTTGCTGGTGTTTCACTGTTTTTCGACCTTAGTCTGGCTGTGGCCCTGCTAATCAGGACCCCAGCCTAGCAGCTTCCTCTCTAAAATGGTTTCCATGTACATTAGGTACATATCTAATTGGATTCTGGAGTGCCTTATAAGCCCCTAGTATATGGTATACTATGTACCTAGGGCATAGGTACCTCAGAAACCTACCGCAGGCTGAAGCATGTATTATGCCACCCCTGGGAAGCACTCCAAAATGGCACCACAGGTCTGCTACTGCAGCCTGGGTAAGGGTGTGCTTGCACCCCTTACAGTGGTATAGGCTACCTATATCCACATATATATATATACAGACACATATAAACCTATAAGTCACTCCTATGACAGGCCTTGACAATCCTGAAGGCAGAGTGCTTGGTTTTGTGTGAGAGGGTGCCCAAGCATGAGCTGAGCCCCTCTGCAGCTTTCGGAAATACTTCCTTATGGCTGTTCTGTGATACAGCCATACCATATACTCTTAAGTGCATTATAACCTCGCGGTAAATGCTAACTTTGGAATGGCTGCATCAAAACATGTCGTGTTTGGTGTCAAATGCTTTGGAATACTACCCCCCCACCCCCGCCAGTTCTGGTGGCGGGGGTAGCATTCCACCCTTCTAGAGGGAGAGACATGTTCACACTGGTCAAACCCGGTAAGATGTTCCTGAGCCCTGGCATCACAAAATGGATGCCTCTGCCACAGACACGGGTCTGGCCTCCTGCTGCTGACCGAAACTCCTGCATGGGAGGCCTGGACAATAGGTTTCCTGTCGAAGGGAGGTGTGACCACCGCCCCAGACAGGCAGATGTGTATTGGGGCTGGGCGGGAGCACTCACTGGTGCTTGAAAATCCTGCACTGAGGACACATTTGGTGTCCCTGTGCATAGTCCAGTTCAAACCGGTTGCAGGGGCTACCTGCCCCTGCTCTGTCGTGAAACTGGACAAAGGAAATGGGTGTAACCATCCCTCTTTCTAAGCCCACCCATAGGTGGGGCCTTAGAGTTAGTCCATCTCCTAAACTTACTATAAGTATAGGAATCCAGTCCCTAGGACTTTAGATTATCCTGGTCAAAACTCTGCAACATATATCCTGGACCTTTGACTTTCTATCACGACTAGAAGACGGAAGAAATCTCCCTTGTGGTCAAGGAGTGACTCCCCTGCCTGGCAGGCACCAAAGAAGCAACTGACCGGTCTGCATCGCTGAAGCTCCCGCCGGACGTCGAAGTCTCTGCATCACCAGATGTGGATTTCCAGACTTCCCCGAGGTTACCCTGAGACCACAGCAAAGTTGAGGCCTGTGGCTATCGTGGGTGACGTGGAACCGTGACCCCTGGACACCGTGAACTTTTGCAGCAACATTATCTTCCTGGTCCTCCTCGAAGTTGTGCTTTGGGCTACGAGTAGCCCCAGCCTTGAGCACCTCCTGCACTGAAGATTGCTGGCCTCCACTCCACGAGTGACCCGTGGGCCAGTTTTATGTGCGACCGCTCGAGGCTCCTTCGCGATCACTAGCCCGTTGGCTAGCAGGTCCCCACAAAGGCAACTCCTCTTCTACTTGGGCTTTCCTGGTTGCTCCAGATGTGCCCTGACTTACCCTCGCTGGGTGAGTCCCTCAGATCTTGCTGGTCTGCAACGCAGTCCTTTCTCTGATTTCCAGTGACTTGCCTTTGCCAAGGCTTGTTGGGTTCATTCTGGTCGCCGACAATGCAGCACTCGACAGACTTCATGGGACAGCTCGAATCCGGCTCGTGGACTTCGTCAACACCCCTGGACCTCGTGGCTGAAGAGTCAAGACACCCATCAACTCACCTGAAGCACCTGACATCTGTGGGCATTGGTCCATCCTGCCCTTGGTCACTGGCTAGTGACCCAGACTCTGTCCCCTCTGCTTTCAGGTTCCTTACATCCTAGATCAAGGCTTGGATCTCTTCGGACACTTCTCTTCACGGCAGCAGCAGTTCTTTGCAGGCTTCCATTGCAATCGACGACGCGACCCGACACCAAAAGACACCTATGCACCCGGCTTCCCTGGGTGAGGTAACTAGTACTCCGGTGCTCCCGTGGGTGCTAGCCCTAGAACTTCTTAAGTCCAAAAGGGTTTGGTCCTGACTCGATTCTAAGTGTCCCTAATCTTTAAAATTCCAACCGCGACTTTGCCCATAGAAGATAACAGGAACCCGTGGTTGTGTTTACACACTGCATACAGTCCCCGTGGGTCCCCTGTGTCACTACCTTGGGTGGTTCCTTGGGGTCCCAGCGATTCTACAGGGTCTAGGCCTTGTGTCTATCCCAGTCGTGGTCCTTATACCACTTTTTTGGTATATGGTTTGGTACGCTCCTAGGGCCCAAACATGTATTTGTGCTTTTACTGATAATTGCTGACTTGTAAACAAAGTACTTCAAACTCCAGTCTCATAAAGAGACTAGAGGGGTGTGTTTTAACCCAAATAGATATATTTTCAATATATACCTGGTGTGGTTGTCTTTTCATTTGATCATTCAAGAGAATATAGACTGGAAAAACAAGCTGCTTTACACTCCTTCAAGACTTAGCCTGAAGGCTGCTCTCCATAGCCATGGGGGGAGACGTATGGACGGGGCAGGTACTCTGCAGCCCGCACCCGGACACTATTTCCGTACGGGTGCGGGGGTCCACCGTTTTCTGGCTTTAGAAGGGACTCTCCTGACTACGCTGGGTATCCATCAGGAGGAAAAGCAATTTTACGCCACCCTGTATGGGAAACAGGTTATTGGCTCACCCTGACTGATTACGAGGGTATCCATCAGGAGGAAAAGCAATTTTACGCCACCCTGTATGGGAAACAGGTTATTGGCTCACCCTGACTGATTACGAGGGTATATGCTTTTTATCATTCACTTCACGTGCACTTCACTGTTGTTTACTTTTGATCCTGAAGAAGCGCCTATGACCCTTGTGGCTCCAGTGGCGCGAAACATGTCGATCCATTACATGCATAGTGATGCTTGTAAGGGTAACTGTTTACCCCTGGGGTTCTAATGTGTTTTTATGGGAACAATTCCCGTTGTTCATTTTTTGACCTTAGCAACCCCTTTTTAATTTCATTGTAATTTGCACGCACCTTGTAGCCCTCTTTCTCTGGACCCACACCCCACATACCCTCAGGCACCATCCGGCATTGACTTTAAAAGAGCTCCGCCAAAGTGACCCTTCGGGGGACCCGTTGGGCATTGCACCGCCGGGCCCGACGAGGAGCCAACGCCCGATGATGAAGCATGACACCCTCCGGGGTGTGTGAGGGCAACAGGAGATAAGACTCGTTCTTTCTCTTTTTTACGGGGTCCTCTTTATACCTAGGCCTTTCTTTTTACTTTTGCTTATGTGTGGCTAGGACTATTGGTCGACGTCCGATAGCCAGCCTTTTGGAACAGTGTCCCTTTTGTTTGTTTGAATGCTCTCCATAGCCACCACTAGGATAGCTTTCAGTAAAGGTTGTATTTAACTTATAACCAATAAGGGGTTGTTTGGACTGGTACAAGGTGCCCACTAGAACTAGTAGACAGCAGATATCAGGCCACATTCTCACAAGGTACATTAGGAGAGCTGTGTGCAGGCCTCAGTGCTGGGACCAGGGCCTCTTGCAGGTCATATTTGATGAGCGGCGGCGGAGTTGTGTGCAGAGCTGTGTGCAAACCTCAGTGCTGGGACCAGGGCCTCTTGCGGGTTAGATATGAGCAGTGGCAGAGCTGTGTGCAGGCCTCAGTGCTGGGACCAGGGCCTCTTACGGGTTAGATATGAGCAGTGGCAGAGCTGTGTGCAGGCCTCAGTGCTGGGACCAGGGCCTCTTGCGGGTTAGATATGAGCAGTGGCAGAGCTGTGTGTAGAGCTGTGTGCAGGCCTCAGTGGTGGAACCAGGGCCTCTTGCAGGGCAGATTTGATGAGCAGCGGCAGAGCTGTGTGCAAGCCTCAGTGGTGGGACCAGGGCCTCTTGCGGGTTAGATATGAGCAGTGGCAGAGCTGTGTGTAGAGTTGTGTGCAGGCCTCAGTGGTGGGACCAGGGCCTCTTGCAGGGCAGATTTGCCGCTGACCGCGGCCCCCGCAGGGGGCCACTCGGCGGTCGGCGCCTTAGTGGCCCCGGGGCCCCGGTCACCCCTCCCCACTCCCTCCTTCGGGGGGGGCGGGGGCGGGGATCCTGATTGTTGCCCCCCTCCGCGTCGGGGGCCGGAAGTGACGCGAAAGGCGCGTCACTTCCGGGCCCAGGTGTGAGGGGAAGGCTATTTAGCCTTCCCCCACCCTCACTGGCGTCCTCTTTGTCGCCCACCTCGCCTTTCTCGGTCGCAGTCTCCGGCTCCTTCGTTCGTCGCCGGCCCTAACACCATCTCGAACAACGGTGAGTCTTGCTCTACCCTTCCCGCCCCGGCCCCGGCCCTGGGCAGTACCAGGTCGCCCGGGGCCCTGTGGCCCGGTTGGCCATGGGCGGGGAGGGCGCAAGTTGGGCCAAGAGGGCTCAGGGCCGCGTTAGGGATGTATTGTGATGTATGCCCTCGGGTCGAGTTCACGCTATTTGCATATGGACTGTGCCTGAATGTGCAATGTAAATACGGGGCTCTTGTAAAGCCGGAATGTGCAATGTAAATACGGGGCTCGTGTAAGCCTCCAATGCCCTCGGGTCGAGTTCACGCTATTTGCATATGGACTGTGCCTGAATGTGCAATGTAAATACGGGGCTCGTGTAAAGCCGGAATGTGCAATGTAAATACGGGGCTCATGTAAAGCCTCCAATGCCCTCGGGTCGAGTTCACGCTATTTGCATATGGACTGTGCCTGAATGTGCAATGTAAATACGGGGCTCTTGTAAAGCCGGAATGTGCAATGTAAATACGGGGCTCGTGTAAAGCCTCCAATACCCTCCGGTCGAGTTCACGAGATGAGCGGCAACAGGCCCGGTACCAGGAATTCTCGACTACTGTCTTACGTGACACCTCCCAGCTTCATGCGACAGGGCCCCACTTCCCAACGGCTACGAGGTCGGGAGGGGGGCGCGTGTAGTGGGCGCACCCCCCGTACGTTGTTGTGTGGGGGCTGAGGTGGGCGGGGCCAAGGGGTAGCCGTGGCTACCTGATAGTTGGGGGCGGATCTAGGGTAATCCGTTCCGGCCCGCGGGATCGCGTCCGGTTCCCAGGGGAGGAGAGTTAGCCTAACCGGCGTTCGAGTCTCGGCAATGACGTTGGAACAGCCTTTGATTCTGTGCAAATCACTTAATTTGTCCGGGCCTAACAAAATGTATGTGCTCTCATTCTATTGTATTCCGAATGACGCGCTTAGTGCCTGCATGGGGTAGGAAAATAGGGCACTCAGGTAAAGCGCTCCAATACCTGTGGGCCGATGGCGCGCTACATCCATATGCCAATAGGTAATCGTGGCTGCCCCCATATATGCGTGTCACGATGCCAGTGCGGGCATTGCTCGTGGGTTGTTGCTCCAAGAAACTCCAGTTCACAAGATTGCCTTGGGGCGAAGCGCCCAGTGCCTACACGGGAGAGAAAATGCGGCACTCATGTGAAGGCCATCAATACCTTAACCTCAATCTCCAATAACGAAGGTGTTATTGCCATCACGGGCCGAGTTAGCGCCATCGAGGCAACGGTGACCCATGCGGCTGCATGATTAGGTGTTTTGCGCGGAACTAGCGGCCGTGAGCGGTCGCGGGTCGGTGGAATCGAGCCGCGGGGCCGCGTTCGCATTCGCGGGTCAGAGCTCGGGTAATATGAGATCGAGCACCAGTGCCCTGTGTGTCGATTTCGCGTTCGGACGCGGCACTGAGCTCCCAAGGCCTGGGGCAATGGGAATGCAATGCACATGAAGGCGCTCTCCCAGTGCCCTTTGTAAGGGAATACGACGCTCATGTAAGGTGCTCCAATACCGCGGGACGCTTTCGTATTCAAGCGGTTCCATGTCTGGCTATGGAGATAACACCCGTCCCTCGGTGGAAAGTCTGATGCCAGTGACATGAGTGTGTGTCTAGCACTGGGGCCCCTTGGGGCACCACAGCTCACCCGGGCCCTATGCTGCCTGGGACCAGCTAACCCTCTGCCAGGAGGAAGAAGTGCCCCTTTCATAAAATAAACGCTATTTGTGAACCCGACGTGCTGGTACCAGTGCTCAATCATCTCGGGTCGCGTCCACATCCTGTGATCCCGGCCAAATCATTTAAGCTCCCCATGCCTGAATGCGTAAGGAAAATACGGTGCTCGTATAAAGCGCTCCAATACATCGGGTTGATTTCGCACTATGTAAATAGACAACAATCTTCTCAACCTTTCAAAGAGGTGCAGCTCCCATCTTTTCGAATTGGTCGTCGTCGGGTCTCCAGATTTTGGTGAGTCTTGCGCACCCACTCCGCCCCGGCCCTGTCCCTGGGCAGTACCAGGTCGACAGGGCCCCTGTGGCGCGGATGGCCACGGGCGGAGGGGACGTAGATTAAGGCGAGTGTGGCGACTCTAAACGGCAGTGACGCGGTTCGCCGGCCGAATTTATCGGGTAGTGAGGGACATAGCCCCGATTGGTAGAGCTCCTGTGGGCGTGCTAAAGTAGCGGGATCGGTGCCCGCACCCCACGTTTTGCAGGCAACTAATCCCCTGGGTGAGGATGGCTTCGAAGCCGCCCACCCACCCTGCGGCTAGTCATTGAGTATCCCCGCGCCGCGTGACCATGGCAAAATTAATCGCCCCCTCCCCCTCGAGTTGGGTCTAAGTGGGGTTTGCTAATGCGGGGCCCTGTAGCACGGTTTGTCATGGGCGGAAGGGGGGGCAAGGTCTATGGCTGGCGGCGAACAGAGAGGGCTGCCTTTCCCTGTGTACTGCGGTCCAATACCTTCGGGAGGGTCGCGCCGTGACCCGGGGCTAATCTATTAAATCCCGAGTTCGCTAGGTTCTGCACTCTGGGCAAATCACTTAATCTGCCTCTCGCGCCTGGATATGTGTGTAAATCTATTAAATCCCGGTTTCGCTATGTACTGCACCCCGGGCAAATCACTTAATCTGCCCCGTGCCTGGATTTGTTTGTAAATGCGGTGCCCATGTACTGCGCTCCAGTGCCTTCGGGTCGACTCGTGCGGTGAATATGGGCACTTAACGTTGAGTGCACGAATGTGTTGATAGATATGGGATCATGTACGGCGCTCCAACATCTTCGGGCGAGTCATGCTGTAACTCTGGGCAGATCACTGGATCTCCCCGTGCCCGATGTATGTAAATACGGGGATTATGGGCTACGCTCCAACACCTTCGGCCGAGTACTCTCGTCAAATCTAGAATCCACCGTGCCTGAAGATTTATGTAAATACGGGGCTTATGTACTACGCTCCAACACCTTCGCCTTCGGGTGAGTCACGCCAGCAAGATGCACTTTCTTTATCAGGTGCAAAGGCAATTCTGACCCCCGTGTCGCCTCCTCATGCTTGTTTGGGAGAAGGCATTTGCGCCCCCCCCCTTGGGGAGCGCGGCCGCGGGGGGAATGCGGCGGGCCGCGTGGTCCTGGGCAATGGATGCGCTGCCACCGAAGGGGGGAATGCGTAATGTTAACGCTGTACTAGTTAAAGCGCTTCTATGCCTTCCAGACCTCCTCCTGCCCATGCATCGGCGGCAGCGAGTTAGAGGTTGGCGGCTGCATCGAACTAGGGTTCAGGGGGTTTCACGGGCAAGATCTAAACCTTCCCCTGCCCAAGCGTCACCGCAGCGTGACTCGATGGCGGCGGCCCTCGCGAACAAAGTTAATGAATAGGGGTGCGACGGCAAAGAAGCCGCACACCCTGCGCCGGGGGAGCGGTTAGGAGATTAGCGTCGGTTCACGGCCCTAATACACCAGCACTGCAAGGCTGGGAGCTGCCTGGGTCCCCGCGGATCGTGGGCGGTGCAACCCCGTGGTGCTCCCTGGATAAGGTTATCGCCCCCCCCTCCCGTCGGCTATGCTGCCGTTGAGGGCGGGGGGGCATGCAGTGGGCTGCGTGCGGTAGGCGTGGGGACCCGCAGAGGTGGGGTAGTCCGCATTATGCGATTGCGGGCATTACTGAACCCCGCACCTTTATGGATAATTGGTACGAATCTTGAAGCTCCCCGTGCTTAAATGTGTAATGTAAATAAGGTGCTCATGTGAAGCGCCTCAATACTTTCGGGTCGAGTTCGCGCTATATAGTTATGCAACATGTATTGCTGGCTTCCTATAAGGCGGATACATGATACAAGTGCATGCATTGTTCACATTACGCGATTGCGGGCATTACTAACCCCTCCCGCACCTCAGTGGATAATCTGGTGCGGTGCATGCGTGATCTGGTACGGGGAGCGTGGAATATGGTACGATTCTCTTAAGCACCCCCTGCTTGAAGGTGTAATGTAATTACGGTGCTCATGTTAAGGCCTCCAATACCTTCCGGGCAAGTTCGCGCTATATAAATATGCAGCGATTGCAGGCATTGCTAAACCCCCCGCGCCTCAATGGATAATCGGGTGCGGTGTTCGCGTGATTTGGCACGGGGGTCGTGTTATATGGTACGAATCGCTTACGCTCCCCGTGCCGGCATGGTGTAACGTAATACGGTGCTCATGTAAAGCGCTCCAAGACCTTTGACGTCGAGTTAGCGCCATACAAATAGGCAACATGTATCTGCTGGCTTACTATAAGGCAGACACTTGATACAAGTGCAGGCATTGTGCGCAAGATTTTGCTCCAATACCTTCGGGTCGAGTTTGCGCTAGATAAATATGCAACATGTATGGGCTGGCTTCCTATAAATGCAGACACATAGGTAGTATTCACAAGAATTTGTTCGTGCCCACATTCGCGCGCATCAGGTGATTCCGGGCATTACGACACACCCTGCACCCGAATGGGCAGCCAGGAGCCGTAGCTCAGTGGCACTGTTGCCAGCCGTTGGTGTTGCAGGTCCCTAAAAAGCAGGGGTTCAATCCCCAGCAGTGGAGGCAAAGTCATCTCTGACGGGCAAAATCCAGAGCATTTGCTTGGCCGGGCAGATCACTTAATCTCCCCGTGCACGATTATGTATGTAAATACTGTACTCAGGAATTGCGCGCCAATACCTGCGGATCGAGTTCGCGCCGGGTTGTGACGCTGGGTAAATCAGTGAATATCGCCGTACGATCTCGCTCCCGTGCCCGAATATGTGTGCAAATATGGTGCTCAGGCACAGCGCTGCTATACCGTCGGGTCGATTTCGCGCGTTATAAAAGTGCTATTTACAGCAAGGGTCGCGCTGTCGATCCTGACCACACGTGACCACGTGTCCCTCGTCTCCAACCTTTTGCTGACGGGGGGCTTGGGTCGTGTGTCGTTGTTGTTGTTCTCAGCAACAGATAAAGTATCAGCGTGTGGGTAACAGGCATCTGCTCTCCAGCAGCTCCGTGCCCTGGGAGCACTCGCGTTGCCATAATTCTGAGGCCTACCCATAAAGGGGCCGAGTAGCAAAACAAGTAAATGGGCCCATAGGCGGGCCTCTGGCCTCATTGCTTGAGACCACCATCATTTGGAGATAGGCCCAGGTAAAATAGGGCCTTTTCTGGATGTCTAGGGGACCATTGCGGTTGGGGGTATCCCACACCGGATTCACTGGTCGCGTACGGCGGCCGCTGGGAGACTGGGATCCGGGTTTACGGACACGTTTACCGCACTAGGGGCGCCGCCAGCCAACATAGGGTGCTGCGGTCCCAATAATTGGGGTGTCAGCGGGTATCGTTGGAATCACCCTTTCTGATTAAATAACTTGTGTGTACACCATGTCTCCTCTTTATTAGGACGAGTGGTGTGGGTGATCGGGCATTCATTTGTCGCCCGGGCGGCCCAATGGGCATTGCACCGAAATTGGATGCGACACTTCCCTCAGACCGAAGTGGAATGGATGGGGGTGCCGGGGATGAGATGGTTCGAACTCAGGAATAAGATCGAGCAGAAACTAAGAGCACACGGGTCCACCTTGCCCCACCTGTTGGTGATTCTCCTGGGTGGTAACGACCTCGTTACCCTAGGGAGACGTTTGCTGTTATTAGCCATGAAAAGAGACTTAGGGGAAATCTGCAAACGTCTGGGCGAGTGTGAGATCGTGTGGTCAGAGATCATCCCCCGCAGGTCTTGGCGGGGAGCCAAATCCTTAGAAGCGGTAGAGCACTCCAGGAGGCGCATTAATGGAGCAATGCTTAAGTTCACAGCCCAAAGGGGTTTGGGCTTTATTCGCCATGAGATGATTCGGGGGAATGTTAAGGGGTACTTCGACTTGGATGGAGTACACCTCTCCCAAATAGGCATGGACCTGTTTTATTGGATCTAAGCGAAGCATTGGTGAATAGAGGGTGCAGGTAAAGAGCTAGGTTGGTGGGGGGCCCTGGCTGCGACGGTTAGCCGCCTCCAGGGCTGTGGCGGAGTTACAGGGCGATCTGGAAGCAGGCCGGTACAAAGGGTACCTCTGCGCGGCACCACGTGGTGCCTGAGCCAAAACGAGGAGCCTCCAGAGAGGTCCCGGAAGCCGGTCGGCGCCCCGCTAGGCCTGTGGGCGGTTGTGGGCCTGAACAACCGGGGGCTTGCTATGCGACGCTCCGCCCCGAGGGGGGGTGTGAGTAGAATCTCAACGGCACGTGATCGAAAAAGAATCACTTGGGGGGCAGCACTTGCGGGTTGTTCCCGTGCTGCCCGGCTCATCAGGCGGGGCAGGTGAAGTAGATGGCCGCCTGCCCCTTGATCGCCCGTAAGATAACCCACCTATTACATATCCTGGAATTATGTAATAAATCCTGCAGCATTTGTTACCCATTTACAACTGTCTCTTGTGTCTTCTTTGGGTAACCTAATTTGGGGGAGGGGGGAAAGCGGGGTGCCCCTGGGGGTACTATGCCGCTGACCGCGGCCCCCGCAGGGGGCCACTCGGCGGTCGGCGCCTTAGTGGCCCCGGGGCCCCGGTCACCCCTCCCCACTCCCTCCTTCGGGGGGGGCGGGGGCGGGGATCCTGATTGTTGCCCCCCTCCGCGTCGGGGGCCGGAAGTGACGCGAAAGGCGCGTCACTTCCGGGCCCAGGTGTGAGGGGAAGGCTATTTAGCCTTCCCCCACCCTCACTGGCGTCCTCTTTGTCGCCCACCTCGCCTTTTACCCTCCCTACCGCTTACCCGGCGTGGTGTGGTGGGGTGGGGGTTTTTGGTGAACGTTTTAATGTTTTTCTTTTCGTTGCAGGCGGAGTTACAGGGCGATCTGGAAGCAGGCCGGTACAAAGGGTACCTCTGCGCGGCACCACGTGGTGCCTGAGCCAAAACGAGGAGCCTCCAGAGAGGTCCCGGAAGCCGGTCGGCGCCCCGCTAGGCCTGTGGGCGGTTGTGGGCCTGAACAACCGGGGGCTTGCTATGCGACGCTCCGCCCCGAGAGGGGGGGTGTGAGTAGAATCTCAACGGCACGTGATCGAAAAAGAATCACTTGGGGGGCAGCACTTGCGGGTTGTTCCCGTGCTGCCCGGCTCATCAGGCGGGGCAGGTGAAGTAGATGGCCGCCTGCCCCTTGATCGCCCGTAAGATAACCCACCTATTACATATCCTGGAATTATGTAATAAATCCTGCAGCATTTGTTACCCATTTACAACTGTCTCTTGTGTCTTCTTTGGGTAACCTAATTTGGGGGAGGGGGGAAAGCGGGGTGCCCCTGGGGGTACTATGATGAGCAGCGGCAGAGCTGTGTGCAGGCCTCAGTGGTGGGACCAGGGCCTCTTGCGGGTTAGATATGAGCTTTGGCAGAGCTGTGTGCAGAGCTGTGTGCAGGCCTCAGTGGTGGGACCAGGGCCTCTTGCGGGTTAGATATAAGCAGTGGCAGAGCTGTGTGCAGAGCTGTGTGCAGGCCTCAGTGCTGGGCAAGGTCGGTCTGCTGCAGGCCAGGCTTGAGGAGCAGTCGAGGCTGTGGGGGAGGGGTTCACCAGAGGACGAGTGCTACGGGTCAAGCGGGTGGGGGGGAGGGGGGGTCACTGATATAGATGCATGTGTCTACTCCTGAAATGTCACCTCACCTCGTGAATTTACCGCCGGTGCCTCCTTGTACCTCACACCCTCCCTCGCCCTGGAAAGGTGCCCTCCTGGCCGGCAGAAGCCGCAGCCGGGAGCTGACAAACCTGTTCTCCTCGTCCTCCTGCTCTCTCTCTTCCTGCCTCCTCCGCTCTTCCTCCTGCAGCCGCCGCTCTTCCTCCACCCTCCTCATCCTCTGCTCTTCCTCCAGCCGTCTTTGCTGCTCTTCTTGGCGTCTCCGCTCCTCTTCTAGGCGCCTGCGCTCCTCTTCTAGGCGCCTGCGCTCCTCCTGCAGCAGCAGGAGGTACCTGCGCCGAGCCAGCTGCCCTCTCCAGACCCTCTGGAGCAGGAGGGCTGCGGCCTGCAGGCTCCGGAAGTAGCGCCTGCACAAGAAGGTCCTGTAGTGCTTCTGAAGGGTCAGCACGCTGAGCTGGACCGCCCGGAAACGCTTCCTGGAGGGGGGGGGGGGGGGGTCAGAAAAGAAAGCTTTAGGAAGCGGGGCTGGCTGGGGGCCAGTGGGCTCACCCGGGCTAAGGGGCGGCTCTGGGCGTGCGTGAGCGAAAACCAGGCAGCGCTGCTGGACACACGTCAGAATCAGACACCATGGCTAACACATGTACCATGTTCACCCAACATGGCTGACACAGACAAGAATCACCACACATGGCTACCACATTCGGCAGAATCCGAAAACATGGCTACAACATGTGCCAGAATCAGACACCATGGCTAACACATGTACCAGGTTCACCCAACATGGCTGACACAGACAAGAATCACCACACATGGCTACCACATTCAGCAGAATCCGAAAACATGGCTACAACATGTGCCAGAATCAGACACCATGGCTAACACATGTACCAGGTTCACCCAACATGGCTGACACATAGACAAGAATCACCACACATGGCTACCACATTCAGCAGAATCCGAAAACATGGCTACAACATGTGCCAGAATCAGACACCATGGCTAACACATGTACCAGGTTCACCCAACATGGCTGACACATAGACAAGAATCACCACACATGGCTACCACATTCAGCAGAATCCGAAAACATGGCTACAACATGTGCCAGAATCAGACACCATGGCTAACACATGTACCAGGTTCACCCAACATGGCTGACACATAGACAAGAATCACCACACATGGCTACCACATTCAGCAGAATCCGAAAAAATGGCTACAACATGTGCCAGAATCAGACATCATGGCTACAGCATGTACCAGGATCACCCAACATGGCTTCCAGATACATTAGATTCCGAAAACATGTCTACAACATATGCCAGAATCAGACATCATGGCTTCCAGATTCACTAAAATCAGAAAACATGGCTGCCACATAGACAAGAATCACCACACATGGCTACCACATTCAGCAGAATCCAAAACCATGGCTACAACATGTGCCAAAATCAGACACTATGGTTACTGCATGTACCAGGATTACCCATTATAGCTTCATGATACATTAGAATCAGAAAACATGGCTGACACACAGACAAGAATCAAACAACACGGCTACTACACTCAGCAGAATCCAAAACCATTGCTATAACATGTCTAGATCAGACACCATGGCTACTGCATGTACCAGGATCACCATTATAGTTTCCTGATACACTAGATCCGGAAAACATGGATAACACATTCAGCTGAATCCGAAAACATGGCTATCGCATGTACCAGAATCAGACACCATGGCTACTGCACGTAGCAGGATCACCCAGCCTGGCTTCCTGATACACAAGAATCACCACATATGGCTACCACGTTCAGCAGAATTAGAAAACATGGCTACAACATGTGCCAGAATCAGACATCATGGCAAACGTATGTACCAGAATCACCCAATACGGCTTCCCGATGCACTAGAACCCCAATACATGGCTGCCACACACACCAGAATCAAAGAACATGGCTTTCACATACACCAGAGTATGAAAACATGGCAAGGATGTGTCACAATCGCACACCATGACTACTACATGTACCAGAATCAACCTAACATGGCTTCCAGATACACTAGAAGCGGAAAAGATGTCTGCCGCATACACCAGAATCAGACATTGAAGTGCATAATCCAGAATCAGACAACATGGCTGCGCTCTAACACCAGACCCTCATACCATGGCTGTGCATATATCAGTGCCATCCAAAATGGGGGCAGCGTGTGCCGTAGGTTCAAACATCACAGCTACCTCCTACACCACAAGCTGATAGCAAAGCTACAAACACACCAGAATGAGATAGTGCTGGGCTCCAGAAACAGGACTAGATAGCATGGTTCCTTCACAGCACAGAATGAAAACTTACTGCTGCAAATAAATCGGAATCAGAAATCATTTCTAGGTCGTACACCAGACAACATGGCTATCCCATACTCCTCATGCAGACATCATGGCTGCTGCGTATTCCAGAATCAGAGAGCATGGATACCCCGGGCACTAGAATCAGACACCATGGATAACCCGGGGACTAGAATCAGACAGCATGGATACCTCAGGGACTGGAATCCGACAGCATGGATACCCCGGGCACTAGAATCAGACACCATGGATAACCCGGGCACTAGAATCAGACACCATGGATTACCCGGGGACTAGAATCAAACCGCATGGATACCTCAGGGACTGGAATCCGACAGCATGGATACCGCGGGCACTAGAATCAGACACCATGGATAACCCGGGGACTAGAATCAGACACCATGGATACCCCGGGGACTAGAATCAAACCGCATGGATACCCCAGGGACTGGAATCAAACCGCATGGATACCGCGGGCACTAGAATCAGACACCATGGATAACCCGGGGACTAGAATCAGACACCATGGATACCCCGGGCACTAGAATCAGACACCATGGATAACCCGGGGAATAGAATCAAACCGCATGGATACCCCAGGGACTGGAATCAGACAGCATGGATACCGCGGGCACTAGAATCAGACACCATGGATAACCCGGGGACTAGAATCAGACACCATGGATAACCCGGGGACTAGAATCAAACCGCATGGATACCTCAGGGACTGGAATCCGACAGCATGGATAACCCGGGGAATAGAATCAGACAGCATGGATACCCCGGGCACTAGAATCAGACAGCATGGATACCCTGGGCACTAGAATCAGACACCATGGATACCCCGGGCACTAGAATCAGACAGCATGGATACCCCGGGCACTAGAATCAGACAGCATGGATACCCTGGGCACTAGAATCAGACAGCATGGATACCCTGGGCACTAGAATCAGACACCATGGATACCCCGGGCACTAGAATCAGACACCATGGATAACCCGGGGACTAGAATCAGACAGCATGGATACCCCAGGGACTGGAATCGGAGAGCATGGATACCCCGGGCACTAGAATCAAACCGCATGGATACCCTGGGCACTAGTAACAGACAGCATGGATACCCCGGGCACTAGTATCAGACAGCATGGATACCCCCGGCACTAGAATCAGACAGCATGGATACCCCAGGGACTGGAATCAGACAACATGGATACCCCGGGCACTAGAATCAGACTCCATGGATAACCCGGGGACTAGAATCAGACAGCATGGATACCATACGCACTAGTTTCAGACAGCATGGGTACCCCGGGCACTAGTATCAGACACCATGGATACCCCAGGGACTGGAATCAGACAACATGGATACCCCGGGCACTAGAATCAGACACCATGGGTAACCCGGGGACTAGAATCAGACAGCATGGATACCATAGGCACTAGTTTCAGACAGCATGGGTACCCCGGGCACTAGTATCAGACAGCATGGATACCCCCAGCACTAGAATCAGACAGCATGGATAACCCAGGGACTGGAATCAGACAACATGGATACCCCGGGCACTAGTATCAGACAGCATGGATACCCCGGGCACTAGTATCAGACAGCATCGATACCCCGGGCACTAGAATCAGACACCATGGATAACCCGGGGACTAGAATCAGACAGCATGGATACCATAGGCACTAGTTTCAGACAGCATGGGTACCCCGGGCACTAGTATCAGACAGCATGGATACCCCAGGGACTGGAATCAGACAACATGGATACCCCGGGCACTAGAATCAGACACCATGGATAACCCGGGGACTAGAATCAAACCACATGGATACCCCAGGGACTGGAATCAGACAGCATGGATACCGCGGGCACTAGAATCAGACACCATGGATACCCCGGGCACTAGTATCAGACAGCATGGATACCCCCGGCACTAGAATCAGACAGCATGGATACCATAGGCACTAGTATCAGACAGCATGGGTACAATAGGCACTATTATCAGACAGCATGGATACCCCCGGCACTAGAATCAGACAGCATGGATACCATAGGCACTAGTTTCAGACAGCATGGGTACCCCGGGAACTATATCAGACAGCATGGATACCCCCAGCACTAGAATCAGACAGCATGGATACCCCCAGCACTAGAATCAGACAGCATGGATACCCCAGGCACTAGTATCAGACAGCATGGATACCATAGGCACTAGTATCAGACAGCATGGATACCCCGGGCACTAGTATCAGACAGCATGGATACCATAGGCACTAGTATCAGACAGCATGGATACCCCGGGCACTAGTATCAGACAGCATGGATACCCCAGGGACTGGAATCAGAGAGCATGGATACCATAGGCACTAGTATCAGACAGCATGGATACCATAGGCACTAGTATCAGACAGCATGGATACCCCGGGCACTAGAATCAGAGAGCATGGATAACCCAGGCACTAGAATCAAACCGCATGGATACCCTGGGCACTAGTATCAGACAGCATGGATAACCCAGGGACTGGAATCAGACAACATGGATACCCCGGGCACTAGTATCAGACAGCATGGATACCCCGGGCACTAGAATCAGACAGCATGGATACCATAGGCACTAGTATCAGACAGCATGGGTACCATAGGCACTATTATCAGACAGCATGGATACCCCCGGCACTAGAATCACACAGCATGGATACCATAGGCACTAGTATCAGACAGCATGGATAACCCGGGGACTAGAATCAAACCGCATGGATACCCCAGGGACTGGAATCAGACAGCATGGATACCGCGGGCACTAGAATCAGACACCATGGATAACCCGGGGACTAGAATCAGACAGCATGGATACCATAGGCACTAGAATTAGACAGCATGCATACCCCGAGCACTAGAATCAGACAGCATGGGTACCATAGGCACTAGAATCAGACCGCATGGATACCCTGGGCACTAGTATCAGACTGCATGGATACCCTGGGCACTAGAATCAGACAGCATGGGTACCATAGGCACTAGTATCAGACAGCATGGATACCCCAGGCACTAGTATCAGACAGCATGGATACCCTGGGTACCAGAAACAGACGGCATGAATACCACGTGCACTAGAATCAGACAGCATGGATACCATAGGCACTCGAATCAGACAGCATGGATACCACGTGCACTAGAATCAGTTCACATGGATACCCAGGGCACTGGAATAAGACACCATGGATACCCGGGGTACTAGAATCAGATCGCATGGATACCCCAGGCACTGGAATCAGACAGCATGCATTACCTGGGCACTAGAATCAGACAGCATGGATACCCTGGGCACTAGAATCAGACAGCATGGATACCCACACACCCAGCACATTGATTTTCACCGATATCCGTGTGAATAGTGGCAACACAACATTCTGTCTTGTGGATAGTAATAGGATCCAACAAAATATGGCGACCCTCCTCAGGTATTGTTACAACTCCAGTAGACTCCAGACTGTACAGAATTTAGCCGACAGATTCAGACTCCATCCCCCCACCCCCACGTTACCAACACCTCTACTGGCTCTCTGTCTACAAACGGGCACTCCTAAAACTGCTCCCACACACATTTACAGCCTGGTACAACATCGGCTCCACCTACCTACCTCAAAACTCTCATTAGCTTCCACATAACTACTCGACATTTCCGCTCAGCCGGACTCCTACTTGCACACATCCCATGGATCCCAGAACCAGATCTCGAGGATTGGCCTTCTCCAACTGAGATCCCAAAGCCACAAACAACCTATCCCCCCTTATCAGGGATGCCCCCTCAATTCTTGAATTTCACAACAAACTGAAGAAATTACTCGTCCGCTAGTCTCGGCCCTGGCTCGGCACACACTGTTCCTGCTTTTCAGCTCCAGGATACCTTCTGTGGTGACTCATGGGCTCTACAATTACCCATACCAATATCAAAATAATCAGAGGAAGAGTGTTAACAACCACCCCCCTAAATGTCACAACCACACACTGTCCAAGATCTAAATGACACCACAAACATCTGGGATCCCAGAGACGCACCTCAGAATGCCACCATCCAAGGCTCACACAAACAGTATTACTGCCTGCCCACAGACAACAGTCAAATGGTACACACTGCCAAAGGGGCAAACTAGCTCACAGCCCTATCCAAGACCCCAGCCGTGGTCCAACCCAGACGTAAACATACACAAACAGTTTAATTCCTGTTCTTTCACTACACCAGGCATGTACTGCTGATGTTCAGCAGGCCCATCTTCCTCCACAGTCCAGATGCCACACACAAAACCTAATCCCAGAAGCACAACATTGAACCTGCCTTTATCCGAGGTCCACACACCAAAGCAACCAGATTCAACCAGGCACAGAACCCCACAGCAATCTTTGTTCTATACATAGAACTTTAAAATACCAAACACACACCCAACACAAACTGCAACAAGTCCACAAACATGAGCTACCTCGACCAGATGGCACACCATGACAGAGTGCAGGCTAAGCAGCTGCTGAGCGCGTAAAAATGCATCAACCAGCTTGTATCACAACCAGTTACTACACAAGTACACCTAAAAACAGCTTCTCCCCAAGACCCAAACACTATCATGGCCATCTTGACCCATCATATCAAACCCAACTCCTGTCCAAGGTTACCCCCAAAGGACAGGGTGTGAGCTAAAGTCAGTGGCCCCCTGTGCCATGTACCCCTGGGTGTGAGCTTACAATCACCCCTGTGCCATGTACGCATGGGCGTGAGCTTACAGTCAATGACCCACTGGGCCATGTACCCCTGGGTGTAAGCTCACAGGCCATCACACACTGTGCCATGTACCCCTGGGCATGAGCTCAGTCAAGGACCCACGGTGCCATGTACTTCTGGGCATGAGCTCACATTCAATCACACACTGTGCCATGTACCCCCATGCATGAGCTCACAGTCAAGGACCCACGGTGCCATGTACCCCTTGGGCATAAGCTCACATTCAATCACACACTGTGCCATGTACCCCTGGGCATGAGCTCACAGTCAAGGACCCACGGTGCCATGTACCCCTTGGGCATAAGCTCACATTCAATCACACACTCTGCCATGTACCCCTGTGCGTGAGCTTACAGTCAGTCACCCACAGGGCCATGTGCCCCTGGAGAAAGCTCACAGTCAAGGACCTACTTTGCAATGCACCCCTGGGCATAAGCCCACAGTCAATCACACACTGTGCCATGTAATCACCCTTTGTGCCATGTACCCCTAGGCATAAGCGCACAGTCAATGACACACTGTGCCATGTACCCCGAGTGTAAGCTCACAGTCAATGACATACTGTGCCATGTACCCCTGAGCGTGAGCTCACAGTCAATCACACACTGCACCATGTACCTCTGGGCATGAGCTCACAGTCAATCACACAATGTGCCATGAAATCACCCCCTGTGCCATGTACCCCATGCGTGATCTTACAGTCAATCACCAGCAGGGCCATGTACCCCGTGACCCCGGTGTCTTGTACCCCTGGGTGGGGGCTCACAGTCAATCACCCACAGGGCCATGTACCCCTGAGCGTAAGCTCACAGTCAATCACCCACGGTGCCATGTACCCCTGGGCATGAGCTCACAGTCAATCACGCACTGCGCCATGCACCTCTGGGCATTAGCTCACAGTTTGTGACCCCTGTGCCATGTAACCCTAGGCGTGAGCTCACAGTCAGTGACCCCTGTGCCATGTACCCCTGGGCGTGAGCTCACCGTCAATCACACACTGCGCCATGTACCCCCTGGGCGTGAGCTCACAGTCAATCACATACCGTGCCATGTACCCCTGGGCATAAACTCACAGTCAGTTACCCCTGTGCCATATACCCCTGACCATGCGCTCCCAGTCAGTGACCCCTGTGCCATGTAGCCCTGGACATGAGCTCACAGTCAGTGACCCCTATGCCATGTACCCCTGGGCGTGAGCTCACAGTCAAGTGACCCCATGTGCCATGTACCCCTGGGCGTGAGCTCACAGTCAGTGACTCCTGTGCCATGTACCCCAGGGCGTGACCTCACAGTCAATCACACACTGTGCCATGTACCCCCTGGGCGGGAGCTCACAGTCAATCACACATTGTGCCATGTACCTCTGGGTGTAAGCTCACAGTCAGTGACCCCTGTGCTATGTACCCCTGGGTGTGAGCTCACAGTCAATCACACATTGTGCCATGTACCTCTGGGTGTAAGCTCACAGTCAGTGACCCCTGTGCCATGTGCCCCTGGGCGTGAGCTCACAAGCCAGTGACCCCCTGTGCCATGTACCCATGGGTGTGAGCTTACGGTCAACCACCCCCTGTGCCATGTACCCCTGGGCGTAAGCTCACAGTCAATCACACACTGCGCCATGTACCCCTAGGCATGAGCTCACAGTCAGTGACCCTTGTACCATGTACCCCTGGCCATGAGCTCACAGTCAGTGACCCCTGTGCCATGTAGCCCTGGACATGAGCTCACAGTTAATGACCCCTATGCCATGTAACTCTGGGCGTGAGCTCACAGTCAATCACCCACTGCGCCATGTAGCCCTGGACATGAGCTCACAGTTAATGACCTCTGTGCCATGTACCCCTGGGCGTGAGCTCACAGACAATCACACACTGTGCTATGTACCCATGGGTGTAAGCTCACAGTCAGTGACTCCTGTGCCATGTAACCCAGGGAGTGAGCTCACAGTCAGTGACCCCTGTGCCATGTACCCCTGGGCGTGAGCTCACCGTCAATCACACACTGCGCCATGTACCCCCTGGGCGTGAGCTCACAGTCAATCACATACTGTGCCATGTACCCCTGGGCATAAACTCACAGTCAGTTACCCCTGTGCCATATACCCCTGGGCATGAGCTCACAGTCAGCGACCCCATGTGCTATGTACCCCTGGGCGTGAGCTCACAGTCAATCACACACTGTGCCATGTACCCCTGGGCATGAGCTTCCAGTTAACCACCCAATGTACCATGTACCCCTGGGCGTGAGCTCACAGTCAACCACCCACTGCGCCATGTACCCCTGGGCATGAGCTCACAGTCAGTGACCCCTGTGCCATGTACCCCTGGGCATGAACTCACAGCCAGTGACCCCCTGTGTCATGTACCAATGGGTGTGAGCTTACGGTCAACAACACACTGTGCCATGTACCCCTGGGCATAAGCATACAGTCAATCACACACTGTGCCATGTAACCTTGGACGTAAGCTCACAGTCAGTGACACCTGTGCCATGTACCCCTGGGTATGAGCTCACAGTCAGTGACCCACGGTGCCATGTACTCCTGGTCGTGAGCTCACACTCAATCACCCACTGCACCATGTACCCCTGGGCATGAGCTCACAGTCAGTGACCCCTGTGCCATGTACTCCTGGGTGTAAGTTCACAGTCAATGACCCACTGTGCCATGTACCCTTGGGTATGAGTTTACAGTCAACCAACTTTCTGTGCCATGTACCCCTGGCCGTGAGCTCACAGTATATCACCCGCTGTGCCATGTAATCACCCACTGTGCCATGTAACCCTGGGGATGAGCTTACAGTCAATACCTCACTGTGCCATGTACCCCTGGGCGTGAGCTCACAGTCAATCACACACTGTGCCATGTACCCCTGTATGTGAGCTCACAACCACCCACTATGCCATGTACCCCTGGGTATCAGCCCATAATTATTGACCCACTGCACCATGTATCCCTGGGCGTGAGCTCCCAGTTAGTGACCCCATGTGCCATGTACCCTTGGGCTTGAGCGCACAATCAGTGACCCCATGTACCATGTAACCCTGGCCATGCACTCACAGTCAGTGACCCCCTGTGCCACGTACCCATGGGCGTGAGCTCACAGTCAGTGACCCACTGTGCCATGTACCCCTGGGGATGAACTCACAGTCAATCACTCACTCTGCCATGTACCCCTGGGTGTGAGCTCACAACCACCCACTGTACCATGTACCCCTGGGTGTGAGCCCATAGTTAATGGCCCACTGTACCATGTACCCCTGGCCATTAGATCACAGTCAACCACCCACTGTGGGTGCTCTCACACCCACCCGTCTCTATGGTCTCACACCCACCCGTCTCTATGGTCTCACACCCACCCGTCTCTATGGTCTCACACCCACCCGTCTCTATGGTCTCAGGCCCACGTGTCTCTATGGTCTCAGGCCCACGTGTCTCTATGGTCTCAGGCCCACGTGTCTCTATGGTCTCAGGCCCACGTGTCTCTATGGTCTCAGGCCCACGTGTCTCTATGGTCTCAGGCCCACGTGTCTCTATGGTCTCAGGCCCACGTGTCTCTATGGTCTCAGGCCCACGTGTCTCTATGGTCTCAGGCCAACGTGTCTCTATGGTCTCAGGCCCACCTGTCACATTGGTCTCACGCCCACCTGTCACATTGGTCTCACGCCCACCTGTCACATTGGTCTCACGCCCACCTGTCACATTGGTCTCACGCCCACCTGTCACATTGGTCTCACGCCCACCTGTCTCTATGGTCTCACGCCCACCTGTCTCTATGGTCTCACACCCACCTGTCTCTATGGTCTCACACCCACCTGTCTCTATGGTCTCACACCCACCTGTCTCTATGGTCTCACACCCACCTGTCTCTATGGTCTCACACCCACCTGTCTCTATGGTCTCACACCCACCTGTCTCTATGGTCTCACACCCACCTGTCTCTATGATCTCACACCCACCTGTCTCTATAGCCCAGCAGGTGGGCTCGAATAACCATAGCTGCTTTTCGCAGTTTTTCTTCCCGGTTCTTCTCCAGTTTCTGCTCGAGCTCCTCCTTCAGGAAGACCTGAGGGAGACAAGGGGGGGAAGAGAAGGTATGTCAGAACCTGGACGCCTTCAACAGTGGGAACCCTGCCAATAGAGTCAATACTTTTACATATGCATCAGTGGGACCACCCAGGAACCCTTTTGAGTATCGATCCTTCCACACATTCATCAGTGGGACCAACCGAGCAGCCTTTCCAGTGAGTATTAATACGTCCAGATCTAATAGTGGAACCATCCATGCTCCTTTCCAAGCGAGGGTCAATAGTTTTACACATGGAACAGTTTGACCACCCATCCATCCTTATCAGTAGAGTGTCGGTACTTCCACATACAACATTTTGACCACCCATGCATACTTCCTAGTAGAGTGTCAGTATTTCCACAAGCACCAGCACTCTACTGGGAAGGATGCATGGGTGGTCAACAGTTTGACCACCCATGCATCCTTCCCAGTAGTGTTGGTACTTCCACATACAACAGTTTGACCACCCATGCATCCTTCCCAGTAGAGTGTTGGTACTTCCACATACAACAGTTTGACCACCCATGCATCCTTCCCAGGAGTGTGTCGGTACTTCCACATACAACAGTGGGACCACCCATGCATCCTTCCCTGTAGAGTGTCGGTACGTCCATATACAACAGTGGGACCACCCATGCATCCTTCCCAGTAGAGTGTCAGTACGTCCACATACAACAGTGGGACCACCCATGCATCCTTCCCAGTAGAGTTTTGGTACATCCACAAACAACAGTGGGACCACCCATGCATCCTTCCCAGTAGAGTGTCGGTACTTCCACATACAACAGTGGGACCACCCATGCATCCTTCCCAGTAGAGTGTTGGTACGTCCACATACAACAGTGGGACCACCCATGCATTCTCACCAGTAGAGTGTCGGTACATCCACATACAACAGTGGGACCACCCATGCATCCTTCCCAGTAGAGTGTTGGTACGTCCACATACAACAGTGGGACCACCCATGCATTCTCACCAGTAGAGTGTCGGTACGTGCACATACAACAGTGGGACCACTCATGCATCCTTCCCAGTAGAGTGATGGTACGTCCTCATACAACAGTTGGACCACCCATGCATCCTTCCCAGTAGTGTGCCGGTACTTCCACATACAACAGTGGGACCACCCATGAACCCTTTCCAGTAGAGTGTCAATGCTACCACTGTAGGAAGGTGCCTCTTTTTGCATGGTTAGCCCCCACCTTTTGCCTAATGTAATTTCGAACTGTACGTTCACTGAGTTGCTGCTAACCAGGTCCCCAGTGGCAGATTTCCTTCCCAAAGCACTGTACCTTGATTGGCAATACGTCACCTACCCTTGTAAGTCCCTAGTAAATGGTAACCTTGGCACATAGGGCAGGGGTAATGAAGAGGGTCCTCTGGGGCTCCACACTGGTTGTGCCATCCCAGGGATCCCTTACCAAGACTATGTACTCTGACATTGCAGGCTGCGTGTTTTGGTGCTGGAAAATCCGGAGTCAACATGCCACTCATACACCCATAAGATATAGGTAAGTCACCCCTACTGCAGACCTTTAGCCCTAATGCAGGGTGCACTATACCGTATCTGTGGGTATATAAGCATGAGCAGATATGGCCCTGCAATGTTCACTTCATCCTGAGATGTTATAAGTGCACATGGAAGCCATAAAGAGTATATGCGCTGGATACTTGTCAACACAAGTTTCCTAGCTCCTTGATGGCTTCACTGATTCCTAAGATGTTTGGTATCAAACATCTTGTCTTAATAAATCCTCATTGATGCCAGTGATGGATTTAATAATCCGTCCACACAGGAGACCTTTTCAGAGGGTCCCCTGAAACTTAACCAAACACTAGTGGGGTCTCCGGCCGGTTTCCACCAGCCTGTCCCACCAGACATGTTTCTGACCTCATGGGGTGAGAGCCAGCGCTCTGAGGACAGAAGCAATACCTGCTCTGGGCGAGAATGTTTCACACCTCCTCCAGGACAGGATGGTCTTCCCGGGTGGGAAGCTTCAAAGGCGATGCCGCAATTGAAATCCAACCCAGGAACCCCCAGATAGTGGAAGAGGTCAAGCTCCCTTTCATGCTCCACTTTTGGCGGGAGGAAAGGTGGGAAATACTAGTTAGATGAGGAGGAGGGTCTCCATTCAGCCTGCACGACCTCAGGGGTGGGGCAGGCAAGATGAACCCCTCTACTGAAATTCCACCATCTTGAGATGGTGAGAAAACCTCCAATCAGAGATACAGTAGTTCCTCTTCTCACAGGAAGTAGTCACCAGGGATGTGTAGACACCCTAAAGGTAATTAGCCCATTGACTACTACCTTTCTCCCCTTGTAACACCTCTAAATGCAGTATTTAGGTGACTCTCCAAGACCTTGACTTCATATTCCAGGGACCAAAAGAAGACAAAGCAAGAAGATGTACTGCTGAGCCCTGCCGCAGAAGAAACCAACGCCAAACCCTGCCTGCCATCCCTACCTGAAACCTGTGCAGCCTCCAAGAATCCTGGAGCCCTGCCAGCCTTCGCTAATAGCCTGGGACCTTCCTTGGACTAGTGGTACTAGTACCGGCACACCGTCAGTAAAGACCAGCACGGACCGTGTAAACACGATTCACACCACCAACCAAACGTTGCAGCAGCCAAGGCTTGTTGGCCACCAGACCCGTAACCAACCCCTACAATGCATCCACCAGCCTGAGGGATACTCACAGTACATGTTGGAAACAGCCCTACTCCAGTGAGCCTGTACCCGCTTTCTGGTGGCGTCGACTGTGCGTAAGCAGCAACTTGGGCATGACCGCCCCGACCACGACAGACTACCCTCACCACACCTGTAGCCGAAAGCCACCAGAAAAGAACCAATTCTGCATCCCCAGAGCTCCGGCACCTTCGATCAAAGTAACCCCTAGAGTAAAATTTCTTCTGAACTCTGGGTGACCATGGTCCCCCAAAACTCCGTGGCGGGGTGTAATTTCCATCGACCGTGATGGTAAATATGTTGGCGGTACTCTGCTATCCAACCCTATACTGTTCTTCCCCTTGACCGCGACGGTCTCTGCGGATGATATTGAGCACTGATGCTTAAAATCTGTCAGCATGTGTGTCTTGAACTGCATTTGGTTAAACGTCGACATACAAAGCATTTATTAACTGTAGAACAAAGATTTTGGTTTCTACAATTATCTATCAAGATGCAACTTTATTTTTCCTAATTGGTCTCGGAATTTATTCTTGAGGTGTGTGTCTCACTTATTTCCTCTGTGTGACAACAAATGCTTATCACTACCCTCTGATAACCCTAACTGCTCGCCCACAATACCACAAAAAGAGCGTTCAAATTATTTGCTTTTACCTCTCCACACCTATTGGGGATCCACTGGACTCTGCATGGTGTACTTCATTTTAGTAGACCATATAACGAGCCAGCTTCCTACAATCACCCATCCAACAGTAAGACCATCTATGCACTTTTCCAGTATAGTGTTAATACTTCCACACCATACAAAAGTGTGCCCACCTATGAATCCTTTGCAGAAGAGTATTAATGCTTCCAAACTTCCAATAGTAGGACCACACATAAACCCTTTCCAAAAGAGACAGTATCCCCCACACTCCCAACAGTGGGACCATCCAGGAACCATTTCTAAGAGTCAATACTTCCATGCATCTAAAAGTGGGACCACTCATGAACCCTTTCCAATAGAGTATCAATACTACCAAACTTCCAGTTGTGGGACCACCAATGTACCCTTTCCTGTACAATGTCAATACTTCCACACATCCAACAGTGGAACCGAACCACCCAGGAACCATTTTTAAGTGAGTCAATAGTTCCCCACACACAGTCAATACTTCCACACATCCAAAAGTGGGACCACCCAGAAACCATTTCTAAAAGAGTCAATAGTTACACATTACACAGTGGGACCACCCAAGTACCCTTTCCTGTACAATCTCAATACTTTCACACATTCAATAATAGAAGCACTCATGAATCCCTTATAAGAGAATCAATACTTCCAAACAAACAGTGGGACCACCCTGTAACCATTTCTAAGAGAGTCAATACTTTCACATATCCAAAATAGGGACCACCCAGGTACCATTTCTAAGAGAGTTAATACTTCTACACATCCAACAGTGGGGCCAACCAAGAAACAATTCCAAGAGAGTCAATACTTCCACACATCCAACAGTGGTACCACTGTGGAACCACTTCCAAGAGAGTCAATACTTCCACACAAACAGTGGGACCACCGAAGAACTATTTCTAAGAGAGTTAATTCTTCCACGCATCCAACAGTGGGGCCACTCATGATCCCTTTCCAGTAGAGTATCAATACTATCAAACTTCCAATACAGGGACCCCCCATGTACCCTTTCCTGTACAATGTCAATACTTCCACACATCCAACAGTGGAACCACCCAGGATCCATTTCTAAGAGAGTCAATAGTTCCACACACACAACTGGACCACCCAGGAACCACTTCTAAGAGAGTCAATACTTCTACACATCCAAAAGTGGGGCACCCCAGGAACCATTTAAAAAAAAAAGTCAATAGTTACATATTACACAGTGGGACCACCCAGGAACCATTTCTAAGAGAGTCAATACTTCCACACATCCAACAGTAGAAACACTGAGGAACTACTTCTAAGAGAGTCAATACTTCCACACAAACAGTAGGACCACCCAGGAACCATTTCTAAGAGAGTCAATACTTCTACACATCCAACAGTGGGACCACCCAGGAACCGTTTCTAAGAGTCAATACTTCCACACATCCAACAGTGGGACCACCCAAGAACCACTTCCAAGAGAGTCAATACTTCCACACAAAAAGTAGGACCACCAAAGAACCATTTCTAAGAGAGTTAATACTTTCAGGCATCCAACAGTGGGGCCACTCATGATCCCTTTCAAGTAGAGTATCAATACTATCAAACTTCCAATACAGGGACCACCCATGTACCCTTTCCTGTACAATGTCAATACTTCCACACATCCAACAGTGGAACCCCCCAGGAACCATTTCTAAGAGAGTCAATACTTCCACACATCCAACAGTGGGACCACTAAGGAACCACTTCTAAGAGAGTCAATACTTCTACACATCCAACAGTGGAACCCCCCAGGAACCATTTCTAAGAGAGTCAATACTTCCACACATCCAACAGTGGGACCACTAAGGAACCACTTCTAAGAGAGCCAATACTTCCACACAAACCGTAGGACCACCCAGGAACCCACTTCTAAGAGAGTCAATACTTCTACACATCCAACACTGGAACCACTGAGGAACTACTTCTAAGGGAGTCAATACTTCCACACAAACAGTAGGACCACCCAGGAACCGCTTCTAAGAGAGTCAATACTTCTACACATCCAACAGTGGGACCACCCAGGAACCATTTCTAAGAGAGGCAATACTTCCACACATCCAACAGTGGGACCACTAAGGAACCACTTCTAAGAGAGTCAATACTTCTACACATCCAACAGTGGGGCCACCCAGGAACCATTTCTAAGAGAGTCAATACTTCCACACATCCAACAGTGGGACCACTGTGGAACCACTTCCAAGAGAGTCAATACTTCCACACAAAAAGTAGGACCACCAAAGAACCATTTCTAAGAGAGTTGATACTTTCAGGCATCCAACAGTGGGGCCACTCATGATCCCTTTCAAGTAGAGTATCAATACTATCAAACTTCCAATACAGGGACCACCCATGTACCCTTTCCTGTACAATGTCAATACTTCCACACATCCAACTGTGGAACCCCCCCAGGAACCATTTCTAAGAGAGTCAATACTTCCACACATCCAACAGTGGGACCACTAAGGAACCACTTCTAAGAGAGTCAATACTTCTACACATCCAACAGTGGAACCCCCCAGGAACCATTTCTAAGAGAGTCCATACTTCCACACATCCAACAGTGGGACCACTAAGGAACCACTTCTAAGAGAGTCAATACTTCCACACAAACCGTAGGACCACCCAGGAACCACTTCTAAGAGAGTCAATACTTCTACACATCCAACAGTGGAACCACTGAGGAACTACTTCTAAGGGAGTCAATACTTCCACACAAACAGTAGGACCACCCAGGAACCGCTTCTAAGAGAGTCAATACTTCTACACATCCAACAGTGGGACCACCCAGGAACCATTTCTAAGAGAGTCAATACTTCTACACGTCCAACAGTGGAACCACTGAGGAACTGCTTCTAAGAGAGTCAAAACTTCCACACAAACAGTAGGGCCACCCAGGAACCACTTCAAAGAGAGTCAATACTTCCACACAAACAGTGGGACCAGCCAGGAACCATTTCTAAGAGAGTCAATACTTCCATGCATCCAACAGTGGGACCACTCATGATCCCTTTCAAGTAGAGTATCAATACTATCAAACTTTCAATACAGGGACCAAACATGTACGCATTCCTGTACAACGTCAATAATTCCACACATCCAACAGTGGAACCACCCAGGAACCATTTCTAAGAGAGTCAATAGTTCCACACACACAACTGGACCACCCAGGAACCACTTCCAAGAGAGTCAATACATCCACACATCCAAAAGTGGGACCCCCAGAAACCATTTCTAAAAGAGTCAATAGTTACATATTACACAGTGGGACCACCCAGGAACCATTTCTAAGAGAGTCAATACTTCCACACATCCAACAGTGGGACCCCTAAGGAACCACTTCTAAGAGAGTCAATACTTCTACACATCCAACAGTGGGGCCACCCAGGAACCGTTTCTAAGTGAGTCAATACTTCCACACATCCAACAGTGGGACCACCCAGGACCCATCTCTAAGAGAGTCAATACTTCCACACATCCAACAGTGGTACCACTGAGGAACCACTTCCAAGAAAGTCAATACTTCCACACAAACAGTGGGACCACCGAAGAACCATTTTTAAGAGAGTCAATAATTCCACACGTCCAACAGAGGGACCACCCAGGTACCACTTCTAGGAGAGTCAATACTTCCACACATCCAACAGAGGGACCACCCAGGTACCACTTCTAGGAGAGTCAATACTTCCACACATCCAACAGAGGGACCACCCAGGTACCATTTCTAAGAGAGTCAATACTTCCACACATCCCACAGTTGGACCACCCAGGTACCATTTCTAAGAGAATCAATACTTCCACACATCCAACAGTTGGACCACCCAGGAATCCTGTCCTGTAGCGAGTCAGCACTTCCACACATTCAACAGTGGGGCAATCAATGTACACTTCATGCAGTGCAGCAATCCTCAAATACACCCTACAGCCGGTGGACCTCTGGCCATGTTCACTGGGTCACTGCCAGGGCACATCCAGCAGTTCAATCTCTGTACTCTCCCTGCAGTGGGCACTCCCACACATCCAGCAGTAGGTCAGTCTCTGTACTCTCCCTGCAGTGGGCACTCCCACACATCCAGCAGTAGGCCAGTCTCTGTACTTTCCCTGCAGTGGGTTCTCCCATACATCCAGCAGTGGGCACTCCCACACATCCAGCAGTGGGCCTGTCTCTGTACTTTCCCTGCAGTGGGTACTCCCATACATCCAGCAGTGGGCACTCCCACACATCCAGCAGTAGGCCAGTCTCTGTACTTTCCCTGCAGTGGGTACTCCCACACATCCAGCAGTGGGTACCCCCACACATCCAGCAGTAGGCCAGTCTCTGTACTTTCCCTGCAGTGGGTACTCCCACACATCCAGCAGTGGGTACTCCCATACATCCAGCAGTGGGCACTCCCACACATCCAGCAGTGGGCCTGTCTCTGTACTTTCCCTGCAGTGGGTACTCCCATACATCCAGCAGTGGGCACTCCCACACATCCAGCAGTGGGCCTGTCTCTGTACTTTCCCTGCAGTGGGTACTCCCATACATCCAGCAGTGGGCACTCCCACACATCCAGCAGTAGGCCAGTCTCTGTACTTTCCCTGCAGTGGGTACTCTCATGCATCCAGCAGTGGGTACTCCCACACATCCAGCAGTGAGCACTCCCACACATCCAGCAGTAGGCCAGTCTCTGTACTTTCCCTGCAGTGGGTACTCCCACACATCCAGCAGTGGGTACTCCCACACATCCAGCAGTGGGCCAGTCTCTGTACTTTCCCTGCAGTGGGTACTCTCATGCATCCAGCAGTGGGTACTCCCACACATCCAGCAGTGGGCACTCCCACACATCCAGCAGTAGGCCAGTCTCTGTACTTTCCCTGCAGTGGGTACTCCCACACATCCAGCAGTGGGTACTCCCACACATCCAGCAGTGGGTACTCCCACACATCCAGAAGTAGGCCAGTCTCTGTACTTTCCCTGCAGTGGGCACTCCCACACATCCAGCAGTGGGTGCTCCCACGCATCCAGCAGTAGGCCAGTCTCTGTACTCTCCCTGCAGTGGGCACTCCCACACATCCAGCAGTGGGCCAGTCTCTGTACTTTCCCTGCAGTAGGGTACTCCCATACATCCAGCCAGCAGTGGGCACTCCCACACATCCAGCAGTGGGCCAGGTCTCTGTACTTTCCCTGCAGTGGGTACTCCCATACATCCAGCAGTGGGCACTCCCACACATCCAGCAGTGGGTCAAGCCATGCTCGGTTCAAGTGGGGGGGGGGTAGACTTTGAACACAGCCACCATCCACGCAGCCTCCACGTAGATGGTCAATGTGAACACATCCATGAGCGAGTCCATCTCTAGACACATCCAGAGGGGGTCACTCCACACACCCTGGATCCACCCACATACCCTTTCTATACGTCCAACAGTGGACCAGCCCATACTCTCTACGCAGCGGACCTTTCAACTGACGGACTGTTCTATCCACGCACCTTTTCGAGTAAGGAGTGAAAGCTTCACGCATCTAAGCGTAGGTCCATCCCTTGAGATGAGCTGCCCTGGTCAGTTCACTGAACCCATCCTCTGGAGGGTTCATTCCTGGACACGTCAGCCCATCTGTGTCTGTACATGTGCAGTGCGGAGTCAATCCCTGGGCACGTGCAGTACGGAGTCAATCCCTGGGCACGTGCAGTGCAGAGTCAATCCCTGGGCACGTGCAGTGCAGAGTCAATCCCTGGGCACGTGCAGTGCAGAGTCAATTCCAAGACACACGCAGTGCAGAGTCAATTCCAAGACACACGCAGTGCAGAGTCAATCCCAGGACACGTACAGTGCAGAGTCAATCCCAGGACACGTACAGTGCGGAGTCAATCCCAGGACAAGGTGCAGTGCGGAGTCAATCCCAGGACAAGGTGCAGTGCGGAGTCAATCCCAGGACAAGGTGCAGTGCGGAGTCAATCCCAGGACAAGGTGCAGTGCGGAGTCAATCCCAGGACAAGGTGCAGTGCAGAGTCAATCCCAGGACACGGGCAGTGCGGAGTCAATCCCACGTGTGCAGTGAGGAGTCAATCCCAGGACACGTGCAGTGCAGAGTCAATTCCAAGACACACGCAGTGCAGAGTCAATCCCAGGACACGTACAGTGCAGAGTCAATCCCAGGACACGTACAGTGCAGAGTCAATCCCAGGACAAGGTGCAGTGCGGAGTCAATCCCAGGACAAGGTGCAGCGCAGAGTCAAACCCAGGACATTGCAGTCAATCCCAGGACACGTGCAGTGCGGAGTGAATCCCTGGAAGAGTGCTGTGCATAGTCAATCGCTGCACACATACAGTACAGAGTCAATCCCTGGACACGTGCTGTGTCCGTCCCTGGACACGTGCATGCAGGGTCAGTCTCCACACCGATCATTCAAAATCCCTTCCTAGACACGTACAGTGCGTAGTCATTCCCCGGACATGTGCAGTGGTTTACACGGTCCACAGTACACGCACCCATGGCAGGGTCAGTCCATAAGCACGTGCAGTGTGAAGGCAAGACCTTGGCTCGTGCAGGGCGAAGTCAAACACTGAACACCTGCAGTGCACGCAGTACCATGAAAAATGCAGTGCGGACACACGTGCAGTGCGGACACACACGTGCAGTGGAGACAATCTCTGCACACGTGCGGTGTGGGACCATTCCTGGAGAAGTGACGAGTCAATCCATGGAAACAACAGCGGGTTCACCTCCTCCACACGTGCAGTGGTTCTCAGGGTGCTCACGCCCGCGGCAGGGTCAATCCCGGGCACGTGCAGTCAATCCCCGGGCACGTGCAATCCTTCTCAGCGCGTGCACACGTCCGTGGAAGGCATCTTCTTTCTTCTGCGCTAGTGCACGTGTGAGGTGTGTGCTTGTGTCATTGTTGCTGCAGGTTTGGGGACTATGCGGGTGGGCCTGGGTGACTCTGCATGTAGTGATCGTAGGGGTGAAGTCTGGATGGGTCGGTGTGTCTGGAGGGGTCTGTGGTAGGGAGTGTGTCTAGATGGGTCTGTGGTAGGTCGGTGTGTCCAGAGGGGTCTGTGGTAGGTCGGTGTGTCTGGGTGAGTCTGTGGCACGCCGGTGTGTCTGGAGGGGTCTGTGGTAGGTCGGTGTGTCCAGAGGGGTCTGTGGTAGGGAGTGTGTCTAGATGGGTCTGTGGTAGGTCGGTGTGTCCAGAGGGGTCTGTGGTAGGTCGGTGTGTCTGGGTGAGTCTGTGGCACGCCGGTGCAAGTCTCTGGTAAGCCGGCGTGTCTGGATGGGTCTGTGGTAGGTCGGTGTGTCTGGATGTGGCTCGGTGTGTCTGGATGTGGCTCGCTGTGCCCGGTTGTGAGTGAGTACCCTCCGGGGCGTCTGTGTGTTTGAATCTGTCAGTTTGTGAGACCGGTAGTCGGGATGCGTTTGCCGGCGTGAGTGTCATGTGTGTGTGCAATGCCTGACTGGACGTGTGGTTGCCTGCCTGTGAGTGCGGTGCAGCGTGTGAGAGCCCTGGCTGTGCCAAGCTGTAGGTGTGTATGTGTGTGTACAACCATGAGTCAGTGTGTGTGAAGTTGTGAGTGCGTGAATGAGCGTGTCGGTGGGTTTGTGTCGGTGTGTCTGAGCATATCAGCTTGTGTGCAAGTATGGGTGTGTGCATGAGTGTGTCCGCGTGTGATTAAGTGGTGGATGTGTGTCCGCCTGTATGCAAGTTGTGTGTGTGTCAGCGTGCGTGTAAGCACGAGTCAGTGTGTCGCAAGTTATGGTTTGTCAGCGTGTGTGGAAGTATGGGTGTGGGCATGAGGGTGTCAGCGTGTGTGCAAGTTGTATGTTTGTGTGCGAGAGTTAGCGTGTGTGCACGAGTCAGCGTATGTGCAAATTGTGGTGTGTGTGCCAGCCTGCTGCGTTGTGTGTCTCTCGGCCTCGGCAGGACCCCGGCTCTTCCCCGGTCCAGGCGAGGAATGCGCTCTCCGCCCACCTCCTCACCCAGCCTCCTCCTGGACTCCCTCCCACTCCCTCCCTCCACCTTCCAGCCTCTCCCTCCCTAGGGACACCGGCCCTCCCCTGGCCCATCCCCAGCCCCCCCCCCCACACCTCACCCAGCCTCCCCCGTCACTGCTCCACACCCTAGCCTCTCCCTCCCCAGGGACACCGGCTCTCCCCAGCACGCCCCAATCCGTCCATCACTGCTCTGCAGCGCCTACCCTGGCATCCAAGGCGCTGGAGGAGGGGGTGCTCCGCCTACCCTGGCACCCAAGGCGCTGGAGGTGGGGGTGCTGCGCCTACTCTGGCACCCAAGGCGCTGGAGGAGGGCGTGCTGCACCTACCCTGGCACCCAAGGCGCTGGAGGTGGGGGTTCTGCGCCTACCCTGGCACCCAAGGCGCTGGAGGTGGGGGTGCTGCGCCTACCCTGGGGCACCCAAGGCAGTGAGGTTGCTGCGCCTACCCTGGCACCCTAGGTGCTGGAGGTGGGGGTGCTGTGCCTACTCTGGTCCCCAAGGCACTGGAGGTGGGGGTGCTGCACCTACCCTGGCCCCCAAGGCGCTGGAGTTGGGGGTGCTTCACCTACCCTGGCCCCCAAGGCGCTGGAGATGGGGGTGCTGAACCTACCCTGGGGCACCCTAGACGGTGGGGGTGCTGCGCCTACCCTGGGGCACCCAAGGCACTGGAGGTGGGGGTGCTGCGTCTACCCTGGGGCACCCAAGGCGCTGGAGGTGGGGGTGCTGCACCTACCCTGGCCCCCAAGGCGCTGGAGGTGGGGGTGCTGCACCTACCCTGGCCCCCAAGGCGCTGGAGGTGGGGGTGCTGTGCCCCAAGGCACTGGGGGTGGTGGTGCTGTGCCTATCCTGGTCCCCAAGGTGCTGGAGGTGGGGGTGCTGCGTCTACCCTGGGGCACCCAAAGGGCTGGAGGTGGGGGTGCTGCGCCTACCCTGGCCCCCAAGGCGCTGGAGGTGGGGGTGCTGTGCCCCAAGGCACTGGAGGTGGTGGTGCTGTGCCTATCCTGGTCCCCAAGGTGCTGGAGGTGGGGGTGCTGCGTCTACCCTGGGGCACCCAAAGGGCTGGAGGTGGGGGTGCTGCGCCTACCCTGGCCCCCAAGGCGCTGGAGGTGGGGGTGCTGCGCCTACCCTGGCCCTCAAGGCGCTGGAGGTGGGGGTGCTGCACCTAACCTGGTCCCCAAGGCGCTGGAGGTGGGGGTGCTGCGCCTACCCTGGTTCGTCCCCTATGCGCTGGAGGTGGGGGTGCTGCGCCTACTCTGGCACCCAAGGCGCTGGAGGTGGGGGTGCTGCACCCCAAGGCGCTGGAGGTGGGGGCGCTGCACCCCAAGGCGCCGGAGGTGGGGGCGCTGCAGCGGAGGGTCAGAAGGAGAATGGACACTGCTGCTGATCTTAACGCGGGGATTGGAGCCCCCCCCCCCCCCCCCCCCCCCGGACCGCAGATCAGGAGGCGTTTGTAACCTGCCTCCTCCGACACTCCTGCTGGGGTCTGGGTGCAGGGTGGGAGGACGGAAGGAAGGATGCCACATTTTTTATATCACAACAAAATTTAAATATCGATAAATGAACTCTGTGTTTCAAAACATAATAAGCAGTCAGGATAGTACAAATGAAGCGCATTTTGTTTGTAATTCTGAGGGGGAGGGTGGGGGGGAACACAGATCTTCACAGAATGAAAAGAAATCTCGACACTTCTTGGTGATGCACAAGTGATCAATGTTCACCGATACCCGATTATCCTGTATTACCATTGTGCACTTTGCGGTTTGATCAGTTCAGCGCAATTTTTGGGGCAAATTTAGTGGCCATTTCAATGGAAAACGTGCTGCCTTTGAGTGAGTGTGCCACAACACCATGCTTTATTCAGGCCCGCTGGAATTATGCGGCACGAGAGGGACAAATTACGCAGCAGGGTTGATTGAGTTAATTAGGCAGAAAAATTGCAATTATGTGGCATAATGCTGCACATTTTATAATAGTAATACTGCATGATTTCCTCATTTTTAGGTCTCGCCTGACCCAGCGCATGCGCTGGTCTGGCGAGACTTATTGAGAGGGCTCCAAAAAGTGCTACCAGGCCAGCCTGGTGCTACAGTGCATGTGCGCGGGCGCGATTACGGCCGCTTTGATGTTTGATCGCGATCACTTTCGCAGCCGCACGGCCGCTTGGCATAGCCAATAGGTCTCGCTTTTGAGACCTATAAGTATTTAGTTATGCAACTGTTGCATGGCTAAGCACTTATAAGGTCCCAAAGGCGAGAACTATTGGCTATGCCCCAATGCTTGTTAAACTTGGTAACATTGTCCGGGTGTTGGCTGCCCCTCATTAGCACACGTGTAACACCCAAATGTAGCAATAAGCAACAGCAAGGCGAGCAGTTCACCTTCGTTAAGGCCTTCCACCTCTGGGCGACACGCGTGCCTGCATTTTTAGTAACTTTTTGAACCGTTGTAGGTAGAAACTGAACTTTGTTTTTGTTAAAATCTGCAGATTATGCGCAGATGATGGATTATGTGGCAAATGAGGCAAATTTATAATCGTGAAAATCGCCACACAATCACATGATTCCGGTTTCCCTGACCATTGTGATATATTTGTCTCAGTGAGCTCAGAGTCGGTGTATCCAGGGCTTTAAGTGGGGTGAAAAAAATGTGGGGTCTCACAAAGGGGAGTGGCCAATGTAATTACGGGCGTGGCTTAAAAACACGAAAGTTTAATATCTGTGCCTGACAGTTATTTTGCTGCTTCTGTCATTGCATCCAGACATATAATACAAGTAACATTACACTTACAGCAAGCCAGAATTATTGCCTTTGACAGTGGTTGTTAGTTGCCTGAGATGATAAATAAGCGACAAGTATGCAATGTGGCACATGCTTCAGTTGTGAAAGGGTGAGACTGAAAGAAGGATAACGAGCCTTCGAAGTGGCCTCCCGGGCAGTGAAGGGTGGCACCGCCGCAGAGGGAAGATTTATGTTTTCATCCTGAGGGTGAGGGCAAAAATGGAGAGCCCAATAGGGACCCGTCTCTGCACCTGCTTTTTAGAACAGCAGGTGTTGAGCATTGGCAGGACCCGGCCCACTTAAAGCCCTGGGTGTATCAGCTCCTCCCAAACTGAGCTGTGCCAGCCTCATGCCCTGGCACCTGCTCTCCTGAATCACTCGCGCTCCCTATCACAGCTGTGCCAGCCTCAATCCCCTGGCACTCACTCTGCTATATCACTCCCCCTCACTGTCACAGCTGTACCAGCCTCATGCCCCGGCACTCTTCTGTAGCACCCCCCTCCGATCACAGCTGTACCAGCCTCATGCCCCGGCACTCTTCGGTAGCACCCCCCCCTCTGATCACAGCTGTGCCAACCTCATGCCCCGGCACTCACTCTTCTGTAGCACCCCCCCTCCGATCACAGCTGTGCCAGCCTCATGTCCCGGCACTCACTCTTCTGTAGCACTCCCCCTCCGATCACTGCTGTGCCAGACTCATGCCCCGGCACTCACTCTTCTGTAGCACTCCCCCTCACTGTCACAGCGGTGCCAGCCTCATGCCCCAGCACTCACTCTTCTGTAGCACTCCCCCTCACTGTCACAGCGGTGCCAGCCTCATGCCCCGGCACTCACTCTTCTGTAGCACTCCCCCTCCGATCACAGCTGTACCAGCCTCATGCCCCGGCACTCACTCTTCTGTAGCACTCCCCCTCACTGTCACAGCGGTGCCAGCCTCATGCCCCAGCACTCACTCTTCTGTTGCACTCCCCCTCACTGTCACAGCGGTGCCAGCCTCATGCCCCGGCACTCACTCTTCTGTTGCACTCCCCCTCCGATCACAGCTGTACAAGCCTCATGCCCCGGCACTCACTCTTCTGTAGCACTCCCCCTCCGATCACAGCTGTGCCAGCCTCATGCCCCGGCACTCACTCTTCTGTAGCACTCCCCCTCCGATCACAGCTGGGCCAGCCTCATGCCCCGGCACTCACTCTTCTGTAGCACTCCCCCTCACTGTCACAGCTGTACAAGCCTCATGCCCCGGCACTCACTCTTCTGTAGCACTATCCCTCCGATCACAGCTGTGCCAGCCTCATGCCCCGGCACTCACTCTTCTGTAGCACTCCCCCTCACTGTCACAGCTGTGCCAGCCTCATGCCCCGGCACTCACTCTTCTGTAGCACTGTCCCCCCGATCACAGCTGTACAAGCCTCATGCCACCGGCACTCACTCTTCTGTAGCACTCCCCCTCCGATCACAGCTGTGCCAGCCTCATGCTCCGGGCACTCACTCTTCTGTTTCACACCTCTACCTCACTGAGGGGGACACACACCTCTACCTCACTGAGGGGGCACACACCTCTACCTCCACCCCACTGAGGGGGACACACACCTCTACCTCACTGAGGAGGCACACACCTCTACCTCCACCTCCACCTCACTGAGGGGCACACACCCCTCGACCTCACTGACGGGGACACACACCTCCACCTCTCTGAGGGGGCACACACCTCCACCTCCACCTCACTGGGGGGACACACACCTCTACCACACTGAGGGGGCACATACCTCTACCTCCACCTCACTGAGGGGGACACACACCTCTACCTCACTGAGGGGGAACACACCTCTACCTCCACCTCACTGAGGGGGACACACACCTCTACCTCCACCTCACTGAGGGGGACACACCCCTCTACCTCACTGACGGGGACACACACCTCTACCTCCACCTCACTGAGGGGGCCACACCCCTCGACCTCACTGACGGGGACACACACCTCCACCTCCCTGAGGGGGCACACACCTCTACCTCCACCTCACTGGGGGGGGACACACACACCTCTACCACACTGAGGGGGCACATACCTCTACCTCCACCTCACTGAGGGGGACACACACCTCTACCTCACTGAGGGGGCACACACACCTCCACCTCACTGAGGGGGCACACACCTCTACCTCACTGAGGGGGCACACACCTCTACCTCCACCTCATTGGGGGACACACACCTCTACCTCACTGAGGGGGCACATACCTCTACCTCCCCCTCACTGAGGGGGCACATACCTCTACCTCACTGAGGGGGACACACACCTCTACCTCCACCTCACTGGGGGGACACACACATCTACCTCACTGAGGGGGCACATACCTCTACCTCCACCTCACTGAGGGGGCACACACACCTCTACCTCACTGAGGGGGCACACACACCTCTACCTCACTGAGGGGGCACACACCTCTACCTCCACCTCACTGGGGGGCACACACACCTCTACCTCACTGAGGGGGCACACACCTACGTCCACCTCATTTAGGGGCACACACCTCTAACTCACTGAGTGGGCACACACCTCTACCTCACTGAGTGGGCACACACCTCTACCTCACTGAGGGGGCACACACCTCTACCCCCACCTCACTGGGGGGACACACACCTCGACCTCACTGAGGGGGCACATACCTCTACCTCCACCTCACTGAGGGGGCACACACACCTCTACCTCACCGAGGGGGCACACACACCTCTACCTCACCGAGGGGGCACACACACCTCTACCTCACTGAGGGGGCACACACCTCTACCTCACTGAGGGGGCACACACCTCTACCTCACTGAGGGGGCACACACCTCTACCTCACTGAGGGGGGCACACACCTCTACCTCACTGAGGGGGGCACACACATCTACCTCACTGAGGGGGGCACACGCCTCTACCTCACTGAGGGGGGCACACGCCTCTACCTCACTGAGGGGGGCACACACCTCTACCTCACTGAGGGGGGCACACACCTCTACCTCACTGAGGGAGCACACACGACTACCTCCACCTCGCTGAGGGGGACACACACCTCTACCTCACTGAGGGGGACACACGCCTCTACCTCCACCTCACTGAGGGACACACACACCTCTACCTCACTGAGGGGGCACACACCTCTACCTCCACCTCACTGAGGGGGACACTCACCTCTACCTCACTGAGGGGGCACATACCTCTACCTCCACCTCACTGAGGGGGACACACACCTCTAACTCACTGAGTGGGCACACACCTCTACCTCACTGAGGGGGGCACACACCTCTACCTCACTGAGGGGGGCACACACCTCTACCTCACTGAGGGGGGCACACACCTCTACCCCACTGAGGGGTGCACACACCTCTACCCCACTGAGGGGTGCACACACCTCTACCTCACTGAGGGGGGCACACACCTCTTCCACACTGAGGGGGCACACACCTCTACCTCTACCTCCACCTCACTGAGACGTTCTCTCTACCGCTACCTCTCTGAGGGGGTACGCAGTCCTCTCTCCACCCCCATCTCTCTGAGGGGGACACACAGTCCTCTCTCCACCTCTCTACACATGGTAGACCCCAGAGACCCGAGGTTTCCAGGTCCCCCATGGTAACAAGTGAGGTAGTCGGAATACCCTCGAATACCCTCATACAGAGGAACACTGGTCCAACCGCTCAAAGACGTAAAGAAAGCCCCCCCCCTTAATGCTCCGCCCCTTCCTTCCTTCATACACCCCCCCCCCCCCCCCCCACACTCACCGGGAGCCGCGGGCCCTTCCTTCCGCCTCCAAACAATCACATATGGATGGCCATTGAATGCACAGGAAAGCGCTCACCCCCTCCTCGGAGAAACAAGGAGACACAGCCCCCCCCCCCCCCCCCGCGTCAGAGCAACACACACACACACACACACACACACACACACACACACACACACACACACACACACACACACACACACACACACACACACACACACACACACACACACACACACACACACACACACACACACACACACACACACACACACACACACACACACACACACACACACACACACACACACACACACACACACACACACACACACACACCAGTGACTATGGACAGGGGGGATTCACGGTACCCTCTCACACCGGGCACAGGGCAGGTAATAACTTATACCAGAGGGGGGTTAAGGACTGCACCCCCACATAGGGCAGGTAGGAAGTGCACCCTGGCTCATCACATCCCCACACACAGGGCAGACAAGCCATTCCTGCCCTCTCACATCCCCACACACAGGGCAAACTAGCCATTCCTGCCCTCTCACGTCCGCACAATAGGGAAGAGAAGTGATTCCTGCCCTCACATTCATACACACAGGGCAGAGAAGTGCATCCTGCCCAATCACATCCCCACACACAGGGCAGAAAAGTGCACCCTGACCTCTCACATCCCCACACATTGGGCAGAGAAGTGCTCCCTGCCCTCTCACATTCATGCAGACAGGGCGGACAAGACATTCCTGCCCTCTCACATCCCCACACACAGGGCAGACTAGCCATTCCTGCCCTCTCACATCCCCTCACACAGGGTGGGGAAGTCTATCCTGCCCTCTCACATCCCCACACACAGGGCAGAGAAGTGCATCCTGCCCTCTCACAACCCCTCACACAGAGCAGAGAAGTGCATCCTGCCCTCTCACCTCCCCACACACAGGGGAGAGAAGTGCATCCTGCCCTCTCACGTCCCCACACACAGGGCAGAGAAGTACATCCTGCCCATTCACATCCCCACACACAGGGCAGAGAAGTGCATCCTGCCCTCTCACATCCCCACACACAGGGCAGAGAAATGCATCCTGCCCCCTCACATCCCCACACACTGGGCAGAGACGTGCACCCTGCCCTCTCACATCCCCACACACTGTGCAGAGAAGTTCATCCTGCCCTCTCACATCCCCACACACAGGGCAGAGAAGTGCATCCTGCCCTCTCGCATCCCCTCGTACAGGCCAGAGAAGTGCATCCTGCCCTCTCACATCCCCATACACAGGGCAAAGAAGTGCACCCAACCCTCTCACATCCCCACACACTGTGCAGAGAAGTGCATCCTGCCCTCTCACATCCCCTCATACAGTGCACCGAAGTGCAACTTGCCCTCTAACACCTCCCACAGAGAAGTGCATCCAGTCACCTGCCCTGTGTATGTATGAGGGCAGGATGCAGTCCTCTCACACACACACACACACACACGTGTTGTAGGGAAGGGTAGGGTAAACACCGTTCAGATTCATTAATAACTTTAAAAGGCGAAATAAGTCCGTGTGCAGAGAGCGGGCAGGGCTGCCCTCTGACCCGGAGAACAATGCGCATCTCTTCGGGGCCTGGCAGACCTCCAGGGCAGCTGCAGACCGTTCATGTGCAGAGGAGGGGCAGATACGGAGGGCTGGGCACCCCCGAGAGCATGGCACACTCGACAAGGCGTCCCCGGGCAGCATGACATACTCACAGCAGCATGGCAGACTCACAGCATGGCATACTCACAGCATGGCATACTCACAGCATGGCATACTCACAGCATGGCATACTCACAGCAGCATGGCACACTCACTGCATGGCATACTCACAGCATGCATACTCAACGCAGCATGGCATACTCATAGTAGCATGGCCTCTTCAGGATCGTAGAATACTCACAACAGCATGGCATACTCAGAGCAACACACTCACAGCATGGCATACTCACAGCATGGCATACACACAGCATGGCACACTCACAGCAACATGGCATACTCACAGCAACATGGCCTCTTCAGGCGTCCTAGAATACTCAACAGCATTGCATACTCATAGAAGCATGGCATTCTCAGAGCAGTATGCCATCTTCAGGAAGCATGACATACTCACAGCAGAACTGCATTATCAGAGCAACGTGGCCTCCTCACAGCAGTATGGCAATCTCAGAGCAACATGGCATTCTCTCAGCAGCATGGCCTTCTCAGAGCAGTATGCCATCTTCAGGAAGCATGACATACTCACAGCAGAACTGCATTATCAGAGCAACGTGGCCTCCTCACAGCAGCATGGCAATCTCAGAGCAACATGGCATTCTCTCAGCAGCATGGCCTTCTCAGAGCAGTATGCCATCTTCAGGAAGCATGACATACTCACAGCAGAACTGCATTATCAGAGCAACGTGGCCTCCTCACAGCAGCATGGCAATCTCAGAGCAACATGGCATTCTCTCAGCAGCATGGCCTTCTCAGAGCAGTACGGTATACTCCAGCAGCATGGCATTCTCAGAACACCATGGCACACTCGGAGCAACATGGCATACTCACAACAGCATGGTACAATCAGAGCAGCATGGCATACAGCAGCATGGTATAATAATCAGAGCAGCATGGAATTCTCAGAACAGCATGTCATACTAACAGCAGCATTGTATAATCTGAGCAGCATGGCATACTCAGATCAGCATGGCATACTCAGATCAGCATGGCATACTCAGATCAGCATGGCATACTCAGATCAGCATGGCATACTCAGATCAGCATGTTCTCTTCAGGCAGCATGGCATACTCCAGCAGCATGACATTCTCAGAACACCATGGCGCACTCGGAGCAGCATGCCATACTCACAGCAGCATGATATAATCAAAGCAGCATGGCATACTTGCAGGAGAGTAGGATCTGCTTCACATGGGTACCCCCACTTTTTGCTGGTGTTTCACTGTTTTTCGAACTTAGTCTGGCTGTGGCCCTGCTAATCAGGACCACAGCCTAGCTGCTTCCTCTCTAAAATAGTTTCCATGTACATTAGGTAGATATCTAATTGGATTCTGGAGTGCCTAATCAGCCCCTAGTATATGGTATACTAGGTACCCAGGGCATAAGTACCTCAGAGGCCTACCAGGTGCTGAAGAATGTATTATGCCACCCCTGGGAAGCACTCCAAAATGGCACCACAGGTCTGCTACTGTAGCCTGGGTAAGGGTGTGCTTGCACCCCTTACAGTGGTATAGGCTACCTATATCCACATATATATACAGACACATAAACCTATAAGTCACTCCTATAGCAGGCCTGGAAAATCCTGAAGGCAGAGTGCTTGGTTTTGTGTGAGAGGGTGCCCAAGCATGAGCTGAGCCCCTCTGCAGCATTCGGAAATACTTCCTTATGGCTGTTCTGTGATACAGCCATACCATATACTCTTAAATGCATTATAACCTCGCGGTAAATGCTAACTTTGGAATGGCTGCATCAAAACATGTCGTGTTTGGTGTCAAACGCTTTGGAATACTCCCACCCCCTCCCCCCGCCAATTCTGGCTGCGGGGGTAGCATTCCACCCTTCTAGAGGGAGAGACATGTTCACACTGGCTAAACCCGGTAGGACTTTCCTGAGCCCTGGCATCACAAAATGGATGAATCTGCCACAGACACGGGTCTGGCCTCCTGCTGCTGACCGAAACTCTGGCAGGGGAGGCCTGGACAATAGGTTTCCTGTCGAAGGGAGGTGTAACCACCTCCCCTGACAGGCAGATGTGTATTGGGGCTGCGCAGGAGCACTCTCTGGTGCTTTGAAGTCATGCACTGGGGGCACATTTGGTGTCCCTGTGCATAGCCCAGTTCAAACCGGTTCCAGGGGCTACCTACCCCTGCTCTGGCGCGAAACTGGACAAAGGAAATGGGTGTAACCACCCCACTTTCCTGGCCCAACCCTGGGTGGGGCCTTAGAGTTAGTCCATCCCCTAAACTTACTATAAGTATAGGAATCCAGTCCCTAGGACTTTAGATTGCCCTGGACGAAACTCTGCAACGTACATCCTGGACCTTCGACGTTCTATCCTGACTAGAAGACTGAAGAACTCTCCCTTGGGGTCAAGGAGTGACTCCCCTGCTTGGCAGGTACCAAAGAAGCAACTGACCGGTCTGCATCGCTGAAGCTCCCGCCGGATGCCGAAGTCTTTGCATTTCCAGACTTGCCCGAGGCTACCCTGAGTCCACAGCAAAGCTGAGGCCCGTGGCTATCGTGGGTGACATGGAACCGTGACCCCTGGACATCGTGAACTTTTGCAGCAACACTATCTTCCTGGTCCTCCTTGAAGTTGTGCTTTGGGCTCCAAGTAGCCCCAGCCTTGAGCACCTCCTGCACCGAAGATTGTGGGCCTCCACCCCACGAGTAACCCGTGGGCCCATTTCATGTGCGACCGCTCGAGGCTCCTTTGCAATCACTAGCCCGTTGGCTAGCAGGTCCCCACAAAGGCAACTCCTCTTCTGCTTGAGCTTTCCTGGATGCTTCAGACGTGCCCTGACTTACCCTCACTGGGTGAGTCTCTCAGACCTTGCTGGTCTGCACCGCAGTCCTCTCTCTAAATTCCAGTGACTTGCCGTTGTCAAGGCTTGTTGGGTCCAATCTGGTCGCTGACACCACAGCACTCGACAGACTTCGTGGGACAGCTCGAATCCAGCTCGTGGACTTCGTCGACACCTCCTGGGCCTCGTGGCTGAAGAGTCAAGACACCCATCAACTCACCTGAAGCACCAGACATCTGTGGGCATTGGTCTATCCTGCCCTCGGCCACTGGCTAGTGACCCAGACTCTGTCCCTTCTGCTTTCAGGTTCCCTACATCCTAGATCCAGGCTTGGATCTCTTCGGACACTTCTCCTCTTCACGGCAGCAGCAGTTCCTTGCAGGCTCCCATTGAAATAGACGACGCGACCCGACACCAAAAAACACCTATGCACCCGGCTTCCATGGGTGAGGTAACTCGAGTACTCCGGTGCTCACGTGGGTGCTAGCCCTAGAACTTCTTAAGTCCAAAGGGTTTGGTCCAGACTCGATTAGAAGCTTCCCTAATCTTTAAATTTCCAACCGCGACATTGCCCATAGAAGATGATAGGAACCCGCGGTTGTGTTTACACACTGCATACAGTCCCCGTGGGTCCCCTGTGTCACTACCTTGGGTGGTTCCTTGGGGTCCCAGCGCTTCTACAGGCTATAGACCTAGTGTCTATTCCAGTCATGGTTCTTATACCACTTTTTAGGTCTCGCCTGGCGTAGGCTGCGCGCATGCGCAGTCTCGCTGGCGAGATTTAATGTTAACGGGGATTTTCTGTAAGGGGTTTTAAGCCCCGCCCCTCTTTTCCATTGGCTGGCATCACCGTTTATGGTAAACGGTTGCTAGCCACTGGAAAAGAGCTCCTTGTGACGTATTCGCTTGGCTTTTTCGGCCGTCCCATTTGGACCGCCTTGCCTGCTTTGCGTTCGCCGCAAAAGGTTTCTTATCTTTATGGGGCCAAACACATGGCCCCATAAAGACAAGAAACCTTTTAGCAGGCGAGGCCATGGCAGAAAAAGCCAAACGAAAACGTCATGGCAAGCGCCTGTCCCTGACTGGAGCTCCGGTCTGAAGAGAAGATGTTGCCCGGGAAGGCGGCCCTGTGCTTCCTATTGCAGTTTCTGCTGCAGTTAACGCCAGTCTTCGAGGCGCTCCCGGCGTACCAAGGTAAGAGAGAGGGGTGTGTTTCACACCCATGGTTGCTTTAAGGCAGACTGTGAAGATGTAAACGCATGCATTTAATGCGCTTTGTTCGGTTTTATGCTTATAGCACGGTAGACTCCGCCGAGGAGCGAGATGGATGCATTAACGATAATTCAGAGAAAAAAGTCGGCTCGCTATAATAAGTGCTTCAAACAGAAATAAATAAAAGTAGATGTTATTTATTACGAGCCTACCTAAAGACATTGTTGGGACCCTCTATCAATGACAGTTTATTAATTGCCGTTTGTATGCTCTGACGCCCAGAGACCGGCTGCACATGCGCCTCCGCAGGAATAGGTGCGTGTGTCCTACCTAGTACTCGTGCGTCAGCAGCCTTTGTATTCGTGCAATGAGGTTTGCATTTACGCGCACGTGAGTTCTGCTCTGGTGGGGGTGTGGAAGGGTGTTACGGTCATCTCTCAATATGGCCGTGCAGGAGGCAATAAAATACACACATTTGAAAAGCAGATAATTCGGGGTCCTGCTGCAAACTGTGGCAGAGTTGGCTGGCATGAAACTGTTTGTAGCTTCTTTCCATGTATGTGTGTCACGTGTGCGCTGCATCTCCTCTCTGAGACCGGGGCACCCCTGTAGTGGCGCAGCTCTGGCTTTCATTAGAGCAGTCAGCACAAAACCATCGAAAAATGCCTGCTCACAGTTCACGTCTACTGGCACCCATGGCACCCACTGGGAACACTGCTTTTTAGACAGTAGCAGCACCATGTGTCACACACATATGATGCTTACACAACTGCTCAGTTCTTTAGGAGGAGCAGAGGACGATGTACCCCACCGCAGACGTCCCCCCAAAGTCAGCAGGGCCCCCTTTGTATATTCTTCTATACTCACAAACACAATAAATACATGTGCTTTTAGATGCACATCACACACCTACAGCCACCCAGGACGCAGACTGACAGACATGGACACTTACACATACATGCACATGAACCGACAAACATGCAATCACACATACGCACAAACCAACACATATCCAGACACATAAACACAGTTCAACATGCATATATGCAGATATGTACACAAACAACACACAGAGGCACATTTACACAAACAGCACACATGCACAGAGACACAGACAACACACTTACCGGCACACACATACAGACACATGGACTGAGGAGAAGATGGGCTGACAGAAGGCTAGAGAAATGGGTCAGTCTCCCACACCTTGGAAACAGCGTACATTTCCAAGATCAAAGGTGTCCCGTTCTGCAAATTGAGGCCCATTTATTTCAATAACTGATTCACTGTTGGCGTTTACTTTTATTTTGGTATCCAGACCTGTTTCTCTGTCCCAGTCCGACCCTGCACAGACAATGCACATACAAGAACAAGCATTGAAAATGCAATAGGTCTCGCCTTTGATTAAGTTAAAGCCATTTGCTTTGCTAATGGTATTGTATAGCAAAGCAAATGGCTTTAACTTAATGAAAGGCGAGACCTATTGCATTTTCAATGCTTGTTTGGTAAATGGTTTGGCACGCCCCTAGGGCCCAAACGTGTATTTGTGCTATTACTGATGCTTGCTCACTTGTAAACAAAGTACTTCGAACTCCAGTCTCATAAAGAGACTAGAGGGGTGTGTTTTATCTTAAATACATATATTTTGAATATATACCTGGTATGGTTGTCCTTTCATTTGATCATTCAAGAGTTTATAAACTGGTAAAACAAGCTGCTTTACATTCCTTCAAGACTTAGCCTGAAGGCTGCTCTCCATAGCTACCACTAGGATAGCTTTCAATAAAGGTGGTCTTCTACCCATCACCATAAGGGGTTGTTTGGACTGATACAAGGTGCCCACTAGAACTAGTGGACAGCATATATCAGGCCACCTTCTCACAATACTCACAGCTGCATGGTATAATCAGAGCAGCATGGCATTCTCAGAGCAGCATGGCATTCTCACAGCAGCATGGCATTCTCACAGCAGCATGGCACACTTACAGCAGCATGGCACACTCACAGCAGCATGGCACACTCACAGCAGCATGGCAAACTCACAGCAGCATGGCAAACTCACAGCAGCAAGGCACACAGAGAGCAGCATGGCATTCTCAGAGCAGCACGGCACCCTCACAGCAGGAAGGCACCCTCAGAGCAGCATGGCATACTCAGAGCAGCATGGCATACTCAGAGCAGCATGGCATACTCAGAGCAGCATGGCATACTCAGAGCAGCATGGCATACTCAGAGCCGCATGGCATACTCAGAGCCGCATGGTATGCTAACAGCCACATGACATACTCACAGCCGCATGGCATACTAAGAGCAGCATGTACAATCGGAGCAGCATGGTATAATCAGAGCAGCATGGTATAATCAGAGCAACATGGCATACTCAGAGCAGCATGCCCTCTTCAGGCAGCATGGCATACAGCAGCATGGCATACTCACAGCAGCATGGCATAGTAAAAGCAGCATGTACAATCAGAGCAGCATGGTACAATCAGAGCAGCATGGTACAATCAGAGCAGCATGGTACAATCAGAGCAGCATGGCATACAGCAGCATGGCATACTCACAGCAGCATGCCCTCTTCAGGCAGCATGGGATACTCACAGCAGCATGGCATACCCAGATCAGCATGGCATACCCAGATCAGCATGGCATACTCACAGCAGCATGGCATACCCAGATCAGCATGGCATACTCACAGCAGCATGGCATACTCACAGCAGCATGGCATACTCACAGCAGCACGGCATACTCACAGCAGCATGGCATACTCACAGTAGCATGGCACTCACAGCAGCATGCCCTCTGCAGGCAGCAAGGCATACTCATAGCAGCATGGCATACCCAGATCAGCATGGCATACCCAGATCAGCATGGCATTCTCACAGCAGCATGGCATACCCAGATCAGCATGGCAAACTCACAGCAGCATGGCATACCCAGATCAGCATGGCATACTCACAGCAGCATGGCATACTCACAGCAGCACGGCATACTCACAGCAGCACGGCATACTCACAGCAGCATGGCATACTCACAGTAGCATGGCACTCACAGCAGCATGCCCTCTGCAGGCAGCAAGGCATACTCATAGCAGCATGGCATACCCAGATCAGCATGGCATACCCAGATCAGCATGGCATTCTCACAGCAGCATGGCATACCCAGATCAGCATGGCAAACTCACAGCAGCATGGCATACCCAGATCAGCATGGCATACTCACAGCAGCGTGGCATACCCAGATCAGCATGGCATACTCACAGCAGCATGGCATACTCACAGCAGCATGGCATTCCCAGATCAGCACGGCATACTCACAGCAGCATGGCATACCCAGATCAGCATGCCACACACAGATCGGCATGGTATACTCACAGCAGCATGGCAAACCCAGATCAGCATGGCATACCCAGATCAGCACGTCATACCTAGATCAGGATGGCATACGCACAGCAGCATGGCATACACACAGCAGCATGCCCTCTTCAGGCAGCATGGCATACTCACAGCAGCATGGCATACCCAGATCAACACTGCATACTCAGATCAGCATGGCATACTCACAGCAGCATGGCATACTCACAGCAGCATGGCATACCCAGATCAGCATGGCATACTCACAGCAGCACGGCATACCCAGATCAGCAAGGCATACCCATATCAACATGGCATACTCACAGCAGCATGCCCTCTTCAGGCAGCACAGCATACTCACAGCATAGCATACCCACATCAACATGGCATACCCAGATCAGCACGGCATACTCACAGCAGCATGGCATACTCACAGCAGCATGGCCTCTTCAGGCAGCATGGCATACTCACAGCAGCACGGCATACCCAGATCAGCATGGCATACGCAGATCAGCATGGCATACCCAGATCAGCATGGCATACCCAGATTAGCATGGCATACTCACAGCAGCATGGCATACCCAGATCAGCATGACATAGTCACAGCAGCATGGCATACCCAGATAAGCACGGCATACTCACAGCAGCATGGCATACTCAGATCAGCATGGCATACTCAGATCAGCATGCCCTCTTCAGGCAGCGTGGCACACTCACAGCAGCATGGCATACCCAAATCAGCATGGCATAGTCACAGCAGCATGGCATACCCAGATAAGCACGGCATACTTACAGCAGCATGGCATACACAGATCAGCATGGCATACTCACAGCAGCATGCCCTCTTCAGGCAGCTTAGCATACTCATAGCAGCATGGCATACCCAGATCAGCATGGCATACCCAGATCAGCACGGCATACCCAGATCAGCACGGCATACTCACAGCACCATGGCATACTCACAGCAGCATGGCATACTCACAGCAGCATGGCATACCCAGATCAGCATGGCATATTCACAGCAGCACGGGATACTCACAGCAGCACAGCATATCCAGATCAGCATGGCATACTCACAGCAGCATGGCACACCCAGATCAGCATGGCATACTCACAGCAGCATGGCATACTCACAGCAGCATGGCATACTCACAGCAGCATGGCATACCCAAATCAGCACGGCATACCCAAATCAGCATGGCATACCCAGGTCAGCATGGCATACCCAGGTCAGCATGGTGTGGTAAATAAAATTCCTTTACCGGGACTGAATTTGATACAGAAACATTATAAAATAGCTCAGTAAAATGAGAGGCAGAATCCGTGATATTAGAGTTTCGGAATGGGCTTTATTCCAGTGCTCGATTATAATCGGTTGCTCCAAGTTCCATCACCACGGGGGTTCAGGAAGTGAAGTACATACTTTATTGACAAGAAGTAACTTTTATAGGACATACATTACAATGAAGCGAATGCAGTAGGCGTAACAATTGATAAGGAAAATGACAATTTGTCTGCGTAACCAGAAATGGGTGTAATAAAGAGTAAGAAGGAACATAATTGGTTATGATGTCATACATAGGTGGATCTATAAGATAATACTTGGCCTAGATGCGCGCGCAGCAGTATGACGTGTAATTGACGTGTAACTAGGGGGTGAAGGGGACTTGACATTTAGCTCTACATGTGGAGACAAAAAGTCTGGGGGGTCAAGTCAACCTAATCCCAAATCATATCTAACATCCTATGTTTAAAGAACTATGTTATCCACAAAAGAAGGACTCTCGGACAGAATCTATTCTATACTGACTGTGCGTGCATGTACAAGCGTCTAAGTGTCTACACTGAATGCGAGGGGGTAGGAATATTCCATGGTGACAGGGCTATGAATTACTTGCATAAGGGCAGAGAAGCCGGGCCTTTTGCTCGGTAACTGGAAGAATGTTTACTTAAACTACTAGGCAGGAATGCATCGGCTGAGGGGGAAGCAGATAATTCGAAGGTGAAATACAGTACTTGGCAGAGAATAGGCTGATGTCAGGCTTCGTGAGCCGCGCAGAGAATGAGACAAAGTTCATGGTCACATATGCAGGCTCAGACTGGAGCTTTCAGAGGCAGAAGGCAAAAGGAGTTTTGATGACAGAATCAGGGCCTACTTGCCTGGACTGTAAAATGGCATAAGTGAACCATATAAAGCCGGTGGCCTTTCATATTTAGGAATGGAATATCCGGCCTATTCATGGCGGATCTGACAGAGGACATGTTGACGTTGGACGCACATGTATTTGCGTCTTCATAACTGGAACTGGAGGGAACATACATGTACTTGTGATATGCACATAGAACCGTTGGGGTCCAAGATAGGGGACATAACTGACCAGAAAAATCCATATTTCCACATTCCCTCCTTGTCCCCTACTTGCCCTTCAAGAGATATCAATCTTCATCAATCCATTGATCTGTTCATATAGCATCATTTGTTCTTCTTTCTTCTTCCGTGACGAATGAAATCTTGGTGGTGGAATACACGATGTGGCACACAGACCACAGTAATGACGAGATATCTGGGACCACAGGGAATTGTGGCACAATGCACTTGTTTAATTCGCGCAGATCAATAACCAATCGATATACTGGCGGGGCCTTTGGATCTGTTCGTTTAAGAATCGGAATTATCGGTGAATTACATACATTGGAGTCTGTCTCCACAACTACTCCTTGGGCAATGAGTTAGTCAATGATTTGTAGTAAAGCCACTACAGCATCTGGTGGTAACTTGTATTGTCGCATTCGTGGAAGCACCACTCCTGCCTTTAATGTGACTCTATATGGTGTAATATTCATGCATCCAACATCAGTAGGGCCTTGTGCCCATAGACGTGTAGGTAAAGTCTGCAGTCGGGGATCCATGTCTCTAGACACATAGTGACCTTTAAAATCACGTAAAAACAACCTTACACCTTCCGGAGAACAACATATTATGGCTCCTAGAGCTTTCAGGGTTTTAATTCCTAACAGATTTTCTGGACATGATTTAGTAAGCAATAAATCTGTAGTTCGGGTCAGAGGTCCTATCGTAAGTGGCAGAGGTTGTGACACTTCATTAACAATAGGTTTTCCTGAAAAACCAAGGGAAATATTCTGAGAGCCTGAGAGGGGTGCCCCTGGAACTTCACTACGTTTTATAGTTGTTCGACTTGCCCCTGTATCGAGTAAAAATTTCCTATCTTGGCCTAATAATTCACTATGTACATAAGGTCCTTCTTGATCTACAGGAATCTCGATAAGGGGTAAATCAATTTCCCTCTCTAGGCTAGTTCATGCGTAACGCTGATACTCAGGATATTCATACTGTGCGGTCTGATACATTTGTCGTGTTGTTGTCTGTGTGGCAGCAGCAGGCAACGGTGGTGCAGCTGGCACAAACTGTATTGGCTGTTGTGCGGCTGGCATGGCCTGGGCATGCTGCATAGCTCCTTGTTCATTCTGATCTTGTCTGAGTGGCCGTGATCTTTCTTGTGTTTTACCTATGGCGATATTATGTTTTAAAACTGGACAATCGTGTACGTAATGACCTGGCTTTTTACAATAATTGCATGTCCCTTTTACAGGTCCTGCTGAATCGGAATGTGTCATACCCTTTTTATGTCCTTCCGCTGGAACTGTCTGGGAAACTAGCATTTTCATTTTCGTGTCTTTCATGCGTCTGTGTTCATGTTCTTGTTCTTCTCTGATTCTATTGTGATGGTACTGTAACATTTGTAACATTTGTGATGGAGTGTTACCTTGCCAGGTACTCTCGAATTTTAATACTCTATTCTTTACTGGGGGCAGGGCATTTTCCACTAACTTGGTTACAAACAGATGTGGGTATGATTCGCTACTTGCTTTTATGCCACTATTTATACCAAAACATTTTTCAAATCGGGCATAGTAATCACTAGTGTCTTCATCTTGCGTCTGCTTACAGGCTGAAATCGTTCCCCAATCTTCCTTTTTCGTAGTTAATAAACGTGGCAGTACCTGTACTAGTAAACCTGGTAATGCTTTAGTTTTATCCCCAAGTCCTGCTCCTGCAGTTCGGGCCTTTTCTTCCACTCTTTTTCCTTGAGTTTTTCATAAATGCCAGCAGGCATCAACACCTTTAATATTGTCATAACGTCGGGATAGGTATACTCTCCCATGAGTAACATGTCTTTAATTTCTCGGTGAAAACCCGCTGGATCTTTGTCATGACTGGGTACCACTTTCTTCATTTGTAACAATTCTATTTTTGATATGGGCGTATATACAAATACGCGCTTAAACTCGTTGTCCTCGCCTTTTATTGGGTGCACTTCTCGTAACGGATTCTGTCTATCCATGTGATACGTGGTTCTTTCCTTGACGGGCACTGAGACCTGCTCAGAGCATACAAAAAGAATATACTGCTTTCTTGATTCTAGAATTTCTTTAATTAATTTAGTACCTGGACCTCTCCATTTATTCATAAGCAATTCCGTCAGTATGTCAGGTAAGGGACCAGGGTCCGAATGCTGACTCCGATATAGTATAATGAGTTGTTGAATCATATAAATCCCAGCTAACCTCTGTTCATCTGGGGTGAGATTCAAAAATGTGCGTACTACTGTATCATCACTATATTTTCCGGGACTGTCCACCCAATGGACAGCTGCCCTGGCTAAATCTTGTTCGTCCATAGAATCGAGAAAATGATAACCCCTTCGTTCTCGGAGTAGTTTGTCGGCGGTTTGGAACGAATGCTCGTTAGACCTTATATTAATTATAGGTATTTGAAAATTCCTGTTATTATCTGGACATATCGGATGTATTGAGTCAGTATGACATCTAGTCTGATTCTTATTATAAGATCTCCCTCTACCTACATAGGCTATGGTGTCCGACTGTCCTGCGGGCAGTCCTGACCCTTCTTCCTCGCTTTGTTCGAACTCGTCTGCCTCTAATCTCTCTTTGTGTAGGCGTTCTATTTCTTTACGGATCTTTCGGCACATGGCTATTATACAATTTTGCTTGTCATGTCTCCCTTCTGATATATTCTGACTCCATCTGGTAAGAATTTGCATTGCTTCCGGGTCTACCCCCGGTCGGTCTACATTTCTGATCACACAGTTTATGAGGAAACGTAACAGTTCCCCCTGTATCTCTACTTTCTGGTATTCCATAGCTCTGTAAATACATTCTGGATCTCGCCCTGTTTGGACAAAATGATATATTTCGTCTAGATGCGCAGTCATTCCTGGTAACTTCGCTAAATATACTGCGGCTCGTCTGATACGCAATGAGGCCAGGGTCATTTCGTCCTCTATACCGGGCACCGGGTCATATCTACAATCTACGAGAAGTTCTTTAAGTGCACGGGCACTTACGAATTTGGGTGTACGTGAATGCGCTGACTCTTGAAAAGTAAGTTTATTTATTCTAGGTGGCGTAGAAAAGATATTGGTAGCACCTCCCGTGGCCCCATCTGGGGCGTCGGGTGTGAAAGGATTCGTTGAACGTGACACAGCAACTATAGGTGTGGACACAGCTATAGAAGTAGCTGTAGGAACAGATACAGAAACAGATGTGCTTGCCGGAACTTGTGACTCGATTTGTTGCTGTAGGGATACGGGTGCTGGATCTTGGCGTAGGACCTCCCTGATATGCGGTCTATGTGGGGCGGAATTAGCATACTCGGGAGCTGCGTCATCTAAATATGAGGAAAGAAAAACATCTTCTGCGGTTCTAGGATGCCCCTTAGGATGTACCTTGATTGGGAATAATGGGGGTGGCAAGTCTTTCGGTATCTCTGGAGTAGCCTTAGGTAATCCTTCGGCCAGAAGGGGATACATACCATTCATAAGGGCATTTCTCTGTCTGTCTACTTGTTCTGATTTCACTCTGATACCTTCCTCAATTAATAGATTTTCTCGAACTTTGTTTGAACTCTCTTTACTCTTCTCTTCCTGTCTACGTGCTTTTTCTGTGCGTCTATGAGATTCTTTACGCCATAACTCAACGGCGTCCTTCTGTGACTGTCTGACTTTCCTTTTCCATAACTCTTCCTCGACTTTCATGATGCACTCTGCATCCCAGGTCCCCGCTGCGGGCCACCTCTGACTTTCTGGTAATCCCTTGGTATAGTCTACCCATAAATCAAGAAATAATATAGCGTCTAAGCCATGTTTGTGATACATGAAGTGCCCTGGAGTGTCCCTAGGAGGAATAGGGACGGCTTCTTCGAGAACCCCTTTTCTAGTCGTGATCTGTCTTAATTTCGAAAAGAGCGGCATATTGACAACTGATCCGATACTTAATCTTGAACACACTTAATACAAAAGCACAATAATGAACAACCATTCATACCACAATATGCAGGACGTTTAACACATTAAACATTAAACATTTTTTTACCTTTAAAATAAACAACAATGATGATCGTCTGCATAACTAATCACCAAGCATAACTCTTGACACTAACTAGATACTTCGGAATACTTGATATACTGCTAAACAGTACAGATACACTGCTAAAACAGTGCAGACCGGATTTGTGTACCCAAACCCGTCTTGACCGGCACAACCTATGTGCACGTCAGAAATGCCTCCCCGGTAATGGTACTCACCGGGTAGCTTCGGAAACGGAAGGCCTCGGTAACTTGAACTTGAACCGAACTGGACTCGACTTGACTCGTCGGACACTGGGCTTGACTTCGAACTGGTGGGTCTCTGTATACCTCGGATCTTGCTCTCTCAGCTAGGCTCTGGTCGGGATACTTCGCACTTCTCACCGCCTCGTCTGGGTGTTGATCGCAGTCTCAGTCGCCCCCGCTTGACCGGAGGGAGATACAGGAAATCCTGCTGGTACGCGTTATTGTCCGTCCAGCTGTGGCAGGAGACCGGGCCTGCAACTCACCGCCGGCGCGTGAGATGAGAAAGTGTCCCTGTTCGGGCGCCATCCTGTGGTAAATAAAATTCCTTTACCGGGACTGAATTTGATACAGAAACATTATAAAATAGCTCAGTAAAATGAGAGGCAGAATCCGTGATATTAGAGTTTCGGAATGGGCTTTATTCCAGTGCTCGATTATAATCGGTTGCTCCAAGTTCCATCACCACGGGGGTTCAGGAAGTGAAGTACATACTTTATTGACAAGAAGTAACTTTTATAGGACATACATTACAATGAAGCGAATGCAGTAGGCGTAACAATTGATAAGGAAAATGACAATTTGTCTGCGTAACCAGAAATGGGTGTAATAAAGAGTAAGAAGGAACATAATTGGTTATGATGTCATACATAGGTGGATCTATAAGATAATACTTGGCCTAGATGCGCGCGCAGCAGTATGACGTGTAATTGACGTGTAACTAGGGGGTGAAGGGGACTTGACATTTAGCTCTACATGTGGAGACAAAAAGTCTGGGGGGTCAAGTCAACCTAATCCCAAATCATATCTAACATCCTATGTTTAAAGAACTATGTTATCCACAAAAGAAGGACTCTCGGACAGAATCTATTCTATACTGACTGTGCGTGCATGTACAAGCGTCTAAGTGTCTACACTGAATGCGAGGGGGTAGGAATATTCCATGGTGACAGGGCTATGAATTACTTGCATAAGGGCAGAGAAGCCGGGCCTTTTGCTCGGTAACTGGAAGAATGTTTACTTAAACTACTAGGCAGGAATGCATCGGCTGAGGGGGAAGCAGATAATTCGAAGGTGAAATACAGTACTTGGCAGAGAATAGGCTGATGTCAGGCTTCGTGAGCCGCGCAGAGAATGAGACAAAGTTCATGGTCACATATGCAGGCTCAGACTGGAGCTTTCAGAGGCAGAAGGCAAAAGGAGTTTTGATGACAGAATCAGGGCCTACTTGCCTGGACTGTAAAATGGCATAAGTGAACCATATAAAGCCGGTGGCCTTTCATATTTAGGAATGGAATATCCGGCCTATTCATGGCGGATCTGACAGAGGACATGTTGACGTTGGACGCACATGTATTTGCGTCTTCATAACTGGAACTGGAGGGAACATACATGTACTTGTGATATGCACATAGAACCGTTGGGGTCCAAGATAGGGGACATAACTGACCAGAAAAATCCATATTTCCACATTCCCTCCTTGTCCCCTACTTGCCCTTCAAGAGATATCAATCTTCATCAATCCATTGATCTGTTCATATAGCATCATTTGTTCTTCTTTCTTCTTCCGTGACGAATGAAATCTTGGTGGTGGAATACACGATGTGGCACACAGACCACAGTAATGACGAGATATCTGGGACCACAGGGAATTGTGGCACAATGCACTTGTTTAATTCGCGCAGATCAATAACCAATCGATATACTGGCGGGGCCTTTGGATCTGTTCGTTTAAGAATCGGAATTATCGGTGAATTACATACATTGGAGTCTGTCTCCACAACTACTCCTTGGGCAATGAGTTAGTCAATGATTTGTAGTAAAGCCACTACAGCATCTGGTGGTAACTTGTATTGTCGCATTCGTGGAAGCACCACTCCTGCCTTTAATGTGACTCTATATGGTGTAATATTCATGCATCCAACATCAGTAGGGCCTTGTGCCCATAGACGTGTAGGTAAAGTCTGCAGTCGGGGATCCATGTCTCTAGACACATAGTGACCTTTAAAATCACGTAAAAACAACCTTACACCTTCCGGAGAACAACATATTATGGCTCCTAGAGCTTTCAGGGTTTTAATTCCTAACAGATTTTCTGGACATGATTTAGTAAGCAATAAATCTGTAGTTCGGGTCAGAGGTCCTATCGTAAGTGGCAGAGGTTGTGACACTTCATTAACAATAGGTTTTCCTGAAAAACCAAGGGAAATATTCTGAGAGCCTGAGAGGGGTGCCCCTGGAACTTCACTACGTTTTATAGTTGTTCGACTTGCCCCTGTATCGAGTAAAAATTTCCTATCTTGGCCTAATAATTCACTATGTACATAAGGTCCTTCTTGATCTACAGGAATCTCGATAAGGGGTAAATCAATTTCCCTCTCTAGGCTAGTTCATGCGTAACGCTGATACTCAGGATATTCATACTGTGCGGTCTGATACATTTGTCGTGTTGTTGTCTGTGTGGCAGCAGCAGGCAACGGTGGTGCAGCTGGCACAAACTGTATTGGCTGTTGTGCGGCTGGCATGGCCTGGGCATGCTGCATAGCTCCTTGTTCATTCTGATCTTGTCTGAGTGGCCGTGATCTTTCTTGTGTTTTACCTATGGCGATATTATGTTTTAAAACTGGACAATCGTGTACGTAATGACCTGGCTTTTTACAATAATTGCATGTCCCTTTTACAGGTCCTGCTGAATCGGAATGTGTCATACCCTTTTTATGTCCTTCCGCTGGAACTGTCTGGGAAACTAGCATTTTCATTTTCGTGTCTTTCATGCGTCTGTGTTCATGTTCTTGTTCTTCTCTGATTCTATTGTGATGGTACTGTAACATTTGTAACATTTGTGATGGAGTGTTACCTTGCCAGGTACTCTCGAATTTTAATACTCTATTCTTTACTGGGGGCAGGGCATTTTCCACTAACTTGGTTACAAACAGATGTGGGTATGATTCGCTACTTGCTTTTATGCCACTATTTATACCAAAACATTTTTCAAATCGGGCATAGTAATCACTAGTGTCTTCATCTTGCTTCTGCTTACAGGCTGAAATCGTTCCCCAATCTTCCTTTTTCGTAGTTAATAAACGTGGCAGTACCTGTACTAGTAAACCTGGTAATGCTTTAGTTTTATCCCCAAGTCCTGCTCCTGCAGTTCGGGCCTTTTCTTCCACTCTTTTTCCTTGAGTTTTTCATAAATGCCAGCAGGCATCAACACCTTTAATATTGTCATAACGTCGGGATAGGTATACTCTCCCATGAGTAACATGTCTTTAATTTCTCGGTGAAAACCCGCTGGATCTTTGTCATGACTGGGTACCACTTTCTTCATTTGTAACAATTCTATTTTTGATATGGGCGTATATACAAATACGCGCTTAAACTCGTTGTCCTCGCCTTTTATTGGGTGCACTTCTCGTAACGGATTCTGTCTATCCATGTGATACGTGGTTCTTTCCTTGACTGGCACTGAGACCTGCTCAGAGCATACAAAAAGAATATACTGCTTTCTTGATTCTAGAATTTCTTTAATTAATTTAGTACCTGGACCTCTCCATTTATTCATAAGCAATTCCGTCAGTATGTCAGGTAAGGGACCAGGGTCCGAATGCTGACTCCGATATAGTATAATGAGTTGTTGAATCATATAAATCCCAGCTAACCTCTGTTCATCTGGGGTGAGATTCAAAAATGTGCGTACTACTGTATCATCACTATATTTTCCGGGACTGTCCACCCAATGGACAGCTGCCCTGGCTAAATCTTGTTCGTCCATAGAATCGAGAAAATGATAACCCCTTCGTTCTCGGAGTAGTTTGTCGGCGGTTTGGAACGAATGCTCGTTAGACCTTATATTAATTATAGGTATTTGAAAATTCCTGTTATTATCTGGACATATCGGATGTATTGAGTCAGTATGACATCTAGTCTGATTCTTATTATAAGATCTCCCTCTACCTACATAGGCTATGGTGTCCGACTGTCCTGCGGGCAGTCCTGACCCTTCTTCCTCGCTTTGTTCGAACTCGTCTGCCTCTAATCTCTCTTTGTGTAGGCGTTCTATTTCTTTACGGATCTTTCGGCACATGGCTATTATACAATTTTGCTTGTCATGTCTCCCTTCTGATATATTCTGACTCCATCTGGTAAGAATTTGCATTGCTTCCGGGTCTACCCCCGGTCGGTCTACATTTCTGATCACACAGTTTATGAGGAAACGTAACAGTTCCCCCTGTATCTCTACTTTCTGGTATTCCATAGCTCTGTAAATACATTCTGGATCTCGCCCTGTTTGGACAAAATGATATATTTCGTCTAGATGCGCAGTCATTCCTGGTAACTTCGCTAAATATACTGCGGCTCGTCTGATACGCAATGAGGCCAGGGTCATTTCGTCCTCTATACCGGGCACCGGGTCATATCTACAATCTACGAGAAGTTCTTTAAGTGCACGGGCACTTACGAATTTGGGTGTACGTGAATGCGCTGACTCTTGAAAAGTAAGTTTATTTATTCTAGGTGGCGTAGAAAAGATATTGGTAGCACCTCCCGTGGCCCCATCTGGGGCGTCGGGTGTGAAAGGATTCGTTGAACGTGACACAGCAACTATAGGTGTGGACACAGCTATAGAAGTAGCTGTAGGAACAGATACAGAAACAGATGTGCTTGCCGGAACTTGTGACTCGATTTGTTGCTGTAGGGATACGGGTGCTGGATCTTGGCGTAGGACCTCCCTGATATGCGGTCTATGTGGGGCGGAATTAGCATACTCGGGAGCTGCGTCATCTAAATATGAGGAAAGAAAAACATCTTCTGCGGTTCTAGGATGCCCCTTAGGATGTACCTTGATTGGGAATAATGGGGGTGGCAAGTCTTTCGGTATCTCTGGAGTAGCCTTAGGTAATCCTTCGGCCAGAAGGGGATACATACCATTCATAAGGGCATTTCTCTGTCTGTCTACTTGTTCTGATTTCACTCTGATACCTTCCTCAATTAATAGATTTTCTCGAACTTTGTTTGAACTCTCTTTACTCTTCTCTTCCTGTCTACGTGCTTTTTCTGTGCGTCTATGAGATTCTTTACGCCATAACTCAACGGCGTCCTTCTGTGACTGTCTGACTTTCCTTTTCCATAACTCTTCCTCGACTTTCATGATGCACTCTGCATCCCAGGTCCCCGCTGCGGGCCACCTCTGACTTTCTGGTAATCCCTTGGTATAGTCTACCCATAAATCAAGAAATAATATAGCGTCTAAGCCATGTTTGTGATACATGAAGTGCCCTGGAGTGTCCCTAGGAGGAATAGGGACGGCTTCTTCGAGAACCCCTTTTCTAGTCGTGATCTGTCTTAATTTCGAAAAGAGCGGCATATTGACAACTGATCCGATACTTAATCTTGAACACACTTAATACAAAAGCACAATAATGAACAACCATTCATACCACAATATGCAGGACGTTTAACACATTAAACATTAAACATTAAACATTTTTTTACCTTTAAAATAAACAACAATGATGATCGTCTGCATAACTAATCACCAAGCATAACTCTTGACACTAACTAGATACTTCGGAATACTTGATATACTGCTAAACAGTACAGATACACTGCTAAAACAGTGCAGACCGGATTTGTGTACCCAAACCCGTCTTGACCGGCACAACCTATGTGCACGTCAGAAATGCCTCCCCGGTAATGGTACTCACCGGGTAGCTTCGGAAACGGAAGGCCTCGGTAACTTGAACTTGAACCGAACTGGACTCGACTTGACTCGTCGGACACTGGGCTTGACTTCGAACTGGTGGGTCTCTGTATACCTCGGATCTTGCTCTCTCAGCTAGGCTCTGGTCGGGATACTTCGCACTTCTCACCGCCTCGTCTGGGTGTTGATCGCAGTCTCAGTCGCCCCCGCTTGACCGGAGGGAGATACAGGAAATCCTGCTGGTACGCGTTATTGTCCGTCCAGCTGTGGCAGGAGACCGGGCCTGCAACTCACCGCCGGCGCGTGAGATGAGAAAGTGTCCCTGTTCGGGCGCCATCCTGTGGTAAATAAAATTCCTTTACCGGGACTGAATTTGATACAGAAACATTATAAAATAGCTCAGTAAAATGAGAGGCAGAATCCGTGATATTAGAGTTTCGGAATGGGCTTTATTCCAGTGCTCGATTATAATCGGTTGCTCCAAGTTCCATCACCACGGGGGTTCAGGAAGTGAAGTACATACTTTATTGACAAGAAGTAACTTTTATAGGACATACATTACAATGAAGCGAATGCAGTAGGCGTAACAATTGATAAGGAAAATGACAATTTGTCTGCGTAACCAGAAATGGGTGTAATAAAGAGTAAGAAGGAACATAATTGGTTATGATGTCATACATAGGTGGATCTATAAGATAATACTTGGCCTAGATGCGCGCGCAGCAGTATGACGTGTAATTGACGTGTAACTAGGGGGTGAAGGGGACTTGACATTTAGCTCTACATGTGGAGACAAAAAGTCTGGGGGGTCAAGTCAACCTAATCCCAAATCATATCTAACATCCTATGTTTAAAGAACTATGTTATCCACAAAAGAAGGACTCTCGGACAGAATCTATTCTATACTGACTGTGCGTGCATGTACAAGCGTCTAAGTGTCTACACTGAATGCGAGGGGGTAGGAATATTCCATGGTGACAGGGCTATGAATTACTTGCATAAGGGCAGAGAAGCCGGGCCTTTTGCTCGGTAACTGGAAGAATGTTTACTTAAACTACTAGGCAGGAATGCATCGGCTGAGGGGGAAGCAGATAATTCGAAGGTGAAATACAGTACTTGGCAGAGAATAGGCTGATGTCAGGCTTCGTGAGCCGCGCAGAGAATGAGACAAAGTTCATGGTCACATATGCAGGCTCAGACTGGAGCTTTCAGAGGCAGAAGGCAAAAGGAGTTTTGATGACAGAATCAGGGCCTACTTGCCTGGACTGTAAAATGGCATAAGTGAACCATATAAAGCCGGTGGCCTTTCATATTTAGGAATGGAATATCCGGCCTATTCATGGCGGATCTGACAGAGGACATGTTGACGTTGGACGCACATGTATTTGCGTCTTCATAACTGGAACTGGAGGGAACATACATGTACTTGTGATATGCACATAGAACCGTTGGGGTCCAAGATAGGGGACATAACTGACCAGAAAAATCCATATTTCCACATTGGCATACCAACAGAAGCATGGCATACCCAGATAAGCATGGCTTACTCACAGCAGCATGGCTTACCCAGATCAGCCTGGCATACTCACAGCAGCATGCCCTCTTCAGGCAGCATGGCATACCCAGATCAGCATGGCATACTCACAGCAGCATGGCATACCCAGATCAGCATGGCATACCCAGGTCAGCATGGCATACCCAGGTCAGCATGGCATACCAACATAAGCACAGCATACCCAGATCAGCATAGCATACTCACAGCAGCATGGTATACTCACAGCAGCATGGCATACCCAGATCAGCACAGCATACCAAGATCAGCATGGCATACTCACAGCAGCACGGCATACCCAGATCAGCAGGGCACACTCACAGCAGCAGGGCATACCCAGATCAGCAGGGCATACTCATAGCAGCATGGCATACTCACAGCAGCATGGCATACTCACAGCAACATGGCATACCCAGATCAGCATGGCATACCCAGATCAGCATGCCCTCTTCAGGCAGCATGGCATACTCACAGCAGCATGGCATACCCAGCTCAGCATGGCATACTCACAGCAGCATGGCATACCCAGAGCAGCATGGCATACTCAGAGCAGCATGGCATACTCAGAGCAGCATGGCATACTCAGAGCAGCATGGCATACTCACAGCAGCATGCCCTCTTCAGGCAGCATGGGATACTCACAGCACCCTCACATCAGGAAGGCATAATCAGATCAGCATGGCATAATCAGATCAGCATGGCATACTCAGAGCAGCATGGCATACTCAGAGCAGCATGGCATACTCAGAGCAGCATGGCATACTCAGAGCAGCATGGCATACTCAGAGCAGCATGGCATACTGCTGTATTTATCCTGCGCTCCCTCTTCAGTTGCTCCTGCTCCTTTGGTGTTCAAGTTCCCGCTATAAATAGCGCATGATACAGCAGCCCTGATGATGTCCACATTGGTTGAAACGCGTTGGCTGGACTGATTAAACTGATGGCTGGATGGATTTAACTGATGGCTGGACGGATGTAACTGCTTCTTTTTGATGCATCACAGATTGAATACATTTGGAATTGAAAATTCAACTAAATGTGACTCCCAAGAGACCTTTTTTGTGATTGAATGATAATGAATAGACGGATCAAGATTATACTTTTGTGAACTATTGTACGAAGGAAGGACTGACACTTACACGCTCCTTTTACAAAGATTTGAATTGTCAGATATTTACCATCACGGTTGTCGATGAAAGCAATGGACGTGTGCAGCTGGAAGGGAGTTCAGGAAACCGCCAACACAATCACCGTTGCAGTTGCTGGCAGCAGGTTTCTGTGGGTAAATTGATGCTGAACACCCAGCGGTCGCAGTTGAGGAGAGAAGGTGTAGATTTGGCTAGCAGAGGACCACCGTCTCCGATGTCCTCACCGTCACTGGCTGGAAGACCCTGCCAAGGAGCTTCGAAGGTCGCCTGCACCGGCCAGGCCACAGGTTTGAGGTGCGACCCCCTCTTGCCAGAGCAGACATTGTGTCTGGATCCGGAGAGCTCTGGCTCTCTACTCAGGGGTCAGAAACATGTCTAGTGATGGCAGGCTTGCTAAAACTAAATAGGGACAACACCAGTATTTGGTAGGTTATAGCACGGATTTAAGAACAAAAGAAGTTTGGTGCCAAACATCTTGGAAATCAGTGAAGCCATCATGGAGCTCGGAACCTCGTGTGGACGAGTATCCAGCCCATGTCATCTCTATGGCTTCCCTGTGCACTTACGACACCGAGAATGGACTGGAGATCATAGGGGCCCATTTGCTCCTGATGATGAGCCCACACATAGGATATAGCGCACCCTGCCATCATGGAGCCAAGGAACCTCGTGTTGACGAGTATCCAGCCCATGTCCTCTCTATGGCTTCCCTGTGCACTTACGACACCTAGAACGGACTGGAGATCATAGGGTCCATCTGCTCCTGGTGATGAGCCCACACATAGGATATAGCGCACCCTGCCATCATGGAGCTAGGAACCTCGTGTGGACGAGTATCCAGCCCGTGTCCTCTTTATGGCTTCCCTGTGCACTTACGACACCTAGAACGGACTGGAGATCATAGGGTCCATCTGCTCCTGGTGATGAGCCCACACATAGGATATAGCGCACCCTGCCATCATGGAGCTAGGAACCTCGTGTGGACGAGTATCCAGCCCGTGTCCTCTATGGCTTCCCTGTGCACTTACGACACCTAGAATGGACTGGATATCATAGGGGTCCATCTGCTCATGCTGCTAGACTTTCACAAAGGATATAGGGCAACCTGCCATCATGGAGCTAGGAACCTCGTGTGGACGAGAATCCAGCCCATGTCCTCTTTATGGCTTCCCTGTGCACTTACGACACCTAGAATGGACTGGATATCATAGGGGCCCATCTGCTCCTGGTGATGAGCCCACACATAGGATATAGCGCACCCTGCCATCATGGAGCTAGGAACCTCGTGTGGACGAGTATCCAGCCCATGTCCTCTTTATGGCTTCCCTGTGCACTTACGACACCTAGAATGGACTGGATGTCATAGGGGTCCATTTGCTCCTGGTGATGAGCCCACACATAGGATATAGCGCACCCTGCCATCATGGAGCTAGGAACCTCGTGTGGACGAGTATCCAGCCCGTGTCCTCTCTATGGCTTCCCTGTGCACTTACGACACCTAGAATGGACTGGAGATCATAGGGGCCCATCTGCTCCTGCTGCTAGACTTTCACAAAGGATATAGGGCACCCTGCCTTAGGGCTACAATGCCTGCCATAGGGGTGGCTAACATATCTTAGCAGACACAAGTAGATGATGGACGGAGCACTGAAACTTTTCTGAAACTCACCCCCAGTCACAGTTCTGGGTTGAATCCATCATCATTCGTTTGCTCACTTAGCCACCTCAGTTCAGACCCAGCTATATGCAAATGACCCTGTGCCTCATGGGAACAGTCCAGCCCGAACTGCCAAGCCAGGTCTTCCCTGGACCGGAAAAAAGCATCCTTGGACCGGTTTCGGGGTAACACCCTTTATCAGCCAGGCTAGGGTAAATCCAGTGGCAAAGTGAGCAAGGGACCCACGTCTGGTCATAACCTGCCAACTCAGGGTGAACAAAGCAAACAGAAAGAGATGGAGGGAGCGCTGAAACTATTCAGACACTCACACCCAGTCACAGATCTGGGTTAAATCCATCATCATTCTTTAGCTCACTTCACCACCCCAGTTCAGACCCAGCCATACGCACATATCTTTTGCAGTGTGCGGGTGGCATGGCACACAAGTCTGTGAGCCATGTCGACTCTTTGGTTTATCCTGCACCTGGACACGCAGCCTGCGATAACAGCACCGCCGGGTCCGTGTGAGGAGTCCCTAGTGGACCTTCTTCTGTCCTCATGCCCACGGTACTGGGGGTACAATTTACTGAGGCTTATACAGGCAACATAGGGTGTGCCAATCGTGGTACAGTTTTAGCGCGGGAGATCTGGCACTGGGATCCGGATTAGCAGGACTCAGTGCACTTACTGTTCGAAATCACATCAGGCAAAAAGTGGTGGCTAACCATGCATAAAGAGGCACTTCTGACAGCATGGCATCCCTAGGCAGCATGACACACTCTTGTGGCACTGCACTCCCACGTGGCATTGCACGCTTAGAGCAGCATGGCACTCACCTCGTGGCACACATAGGTGGCATGGCACCCACAAGCAGCATGACACACCTCGTGGCACACACAGGAGGCATGGCACCCACAGGCAGCATGGCACTCACCTCGTGGCACCCCTATGCAGCATGACACACTCTTGTGGCACTCCCAGGTGGCATGGTATGGCACACTTAGAGCAGCATGGCACTCAACTCGTGGCACTGACAGGTGGTATGGCACCCACAGGTGGCATGGCACCCACAGGCGGCATGGTACTAACCTTGTGTCACCCAAAGGAGGCATGGCACCCATGGCACTCACCTCATGGCACCTTCAGGTGGCATGGCACCCACAGGTGGCATGGCACCCACAGGCGGCGTGGCACTCACCTCATGGCACCTGCAGACAGCATGGCACTCACCTCGTGGCACCACTAGGCAGCATGACACTCTTGTGGTACTCCCAGGTGGCATGGCATGGCACACAGAGCAGTGTGGCACTCACCTCATGGCACCGACAGGTGGCATGGCACCCACAGGTGGCACGGTACTAACCTTGTGTCACCCAAAGGAGGCATGGCCCCCATGGCACTCACCTCGTGGCACTCTCAGGAGGTATGGCACTCACCTCGTGGTACCCATAGAAGACATGGCACCCACAGGAGGCATGGCACCCACCGGCAGCATGGCACTCACCTCGGGGCACCCACAGGAGGCATAGCACCCATGGCACTCACCTGGTGGCACCCCTAGGCAGCATGACACTCTTGTGGCACTCCCAGGTGGCATGGCACACTCAGAGCAGCATGGCACTTTCCTCGTGGCACCCACATCAGTATGGCACACACAGCAGAGTGGCACACTCTGGTGGTAGTCGCCGGCAGCATGGTACGCTTCTCATGGTACGCACAGGCAGCATGGCACTCTCTCCTCGTCGCCCTGGAGGATGGGTAGACCTTGCCACCCAGCGTTGTATACAGAGGCGTAGCTAGAGCTTGTGGCGCCCGGGGCTATCCCTCAGATAGCCGCCCCTGGTGGGGTGGGGGGGGGGGGGGGGGAGTGGAGGGTTGCTGGGGAAAAAGGACGGCTAGCACTTGAAGGAGGACCGAGAGACACGTAGTATCGCCGCTAATAGTTACCTCGATCATGCAAGTTACATGCACATACATGACACAGTCCAAGGCTACACAGTTGACTACACCGGTGACTGGCAGTACAAAAGAGAACACACAGACTGCATTATCTATCTGGGGACTCAGAAAAACCGCATGTGACATCCATCAGAGAGCTGCGTGAACAATTACCTGGTAATCCCCTCAGCATAATGCAAACATGCACATACATGACACTGTTCAGGGATCCATCATCTACAGCTGACATTAAATGACCATTCATCATGGCCCCCCCATAAAAGCAGTGCACTTTGTGATCTGCATGGTACATGTTCTTTGCAGCAGGAACATTAACCCTCTGTGCTACCTTTCCAGGAGTCATCCCTTCCACTACACAAAACTCCATCTCTCTCTAGGTAGAACATTAATCACCGAAGTTATCATGGCATTTTTATTGTTTCTGAAAATTGCTGGAGGCCAAGAAGGAGGCAGCAAGTTTTTTTAAAATCATTATATACTTGCAAACAATACGCACTCACCCGAAATAGGTACCCAGTGCGGTCACACCGGTCGCACCGCCCTAACCTGCTCAAGGTTCATGTGACCTCAGTGACAGAGTCACAGTGACTGGATCACTGTTGCTCTAGGGTGTGCTGCTTCGTAGGCCTGCCCGCAAGACTGGAGATGAACTTCAGTATGGATTGTGGTGGACAGGCCTTCAAGGTTAACTCACAATTGACACCACCAGGGTACACCTGCTTGTGCTAAGACCTCAAGCATTCTAAGGTCTAGTGGGGCCTTGTGAGGTCTAGCATGGGAATGTGCTCCCTCAGTAGAGTGGTCTGGTGGACTGGTCATGAAGGCTGAACCCAGTTCCAAATTCGACAGCTCTGGCCATAGTGCCACATCCTCTCCCCCACTGAACACCATACTGCCCCACTGAGAGAAACTCGCACTGCCTTCAGCTACAACCTAATTGTGCCGGCTATAAACACTTGGATGCGGCTCAGTTCAAATTATGCACTTGATAAGAGTAATATACTGGCTAAAAAAAGAAAGTAAAAGCAACCACTCATTGGGAATGCAAGATTAAGTAAAGCAGGTGAAATGTAAGCAGAAACAACATGGTTACCATAACGATCTCACACTCACTATTCAGAGATCAGCGAGTGGTTTTACCTGAAAAGTTATGGACATGACTACAGGGCCCTGAAGGGAACCGTTTCAATGTCCATTGCTTATATCCTTACAAAACGTAAGCAGTATGGTTTAAAAAGACCACATCCATAAACACAGAGCCATGGTACACATTGTGTTTTCCAATCCACCCATCAACCAGGTATTGCAGTACCTCCAGGAATGGTGCACTTCCCCACCTGGGGACAACAATGCTGTTCAAAGAAAGACGAGAAAACAAAGGTAGCGCTTCACTGCAAAGTCTGTAAAGTGAGGCTGATGTGTTTGGATGTAAATAAAACCAATCTGGCCACTTTGCAACCCCTCGGTCTTGCTTTATTTAGGTATGTATTTATTTTTCATATTTAAAACCTTCTATTTCTCTCCATCCCGCTGCACTTTGGAATAGAAAAATGTCAGAAAAAGGGCATTTCCCCGTATAATGTCCCATTCTAACATGTTGGCATGTATGCACCTACGTCTCCTCGTCTCCCTGGAGGGGGGCTGGACCGTGTCTCCCTGCGTTGTATGATGTCCGGTTCTAACATGTTGACATGTATGCTCTTGCGTCTCCTCGTCTCCCTGGAAGGGAGGGGAAGGGTGGGGGGGTGGGGGGGGGGGGGAGTGGACCGTGTCTCCCTGCATTGTACAATGTGCTGTTCTAACATGTTGGCATGTATGCACCTACGTCTCCTCGTCTCCCTGGAGGGGGGGCTGGACCGGGTCTCCCTGCGTTGTATGATGTCCTGTTCTAACATGTTGGCATGTATGCACCTGCGTCTCCATCTCCCTAGAGGGTGGTATGGCTTCTTCTCTTTATCTTACTTCATTTTATTTATTTTTGAAAACGGTGTTTTTGCAAAGAGTTAATCAACTGCACAAGGGGCCGAGGTAAACCCAAGGATCGTAAGAGGATACGGGAGTATGGGCTTCTGAAGTGAGGGGATGCCCCTATCTCCCCCTGCTGTTTCTGAAGGGGGGAGGGGTGCCCCATTTCTTGTCCTCCCATGCCCCCCCCCCCCCGCTCCTGGTGTTTCTGAAGTGGGGTGCGGGAGACGGATCATGTCTCGCACCCCTTTGTCTTCCTCTTCTCCTTGTGTTTGTGAGGGGAGGGGGTGGTGGTGCCCCATGTCTTATCCTTATGTGCCCCCCCACCCCCTGATCCTGGTGTTTCTTAAGAGGGTGTGTGCCCCCTGTCTTGCCCTCCCGTGTGCCCCCCTGCTCACTGCTCATGGTGCCCCATCCTATGTCTTAGCCTTCTGTGCGCCCCCTCCCCCTGGTGTTTCTGGAGTGGGGTGCGGGAGACGGACCATGCTTCTCTCCCTTTGCCTCCCCCCGCTCCTTGTCTTGTCCAGGATCACAAGGAATGCTCCGGCAGAAACAAGGAACAGGGGGTCCCCGAGGAGAGAGTGGTCATTGTTCACCCAGCACATGCCGGGGGTGGGAGGTGGAGGGTGCCCGGGCTGGCACATGCCCCCTGTCAGGATGGTGACCGCCTCATCCTGAACACAATAGGCCCTCAGTTCTGTCCACCCAGCATGCTGGGCACAGGTTCAAAGGGCAAACATGTGATGTCACAGATCACAGGGAGGCCTGCGCTTGGTGCAGGGCACGGGGTGCCCAGGCTGCCAGGGATCTTGAGGGGGGTGAAGACAAAACAGACTTGTCTCCAGGACACAGGGCCTGTGTCCGCAGAAGGCCAGCATTGTCTACAGGGAGCAGCAGCCCTCCGCCTCAGAGGGGCCAGGACAGTGAAGGGGCAGACGCACTACTGGAAACCCTAGTGAGGTCTAACACCCCCTCGCCCACCCCAAAAACTCAACGTGGATCACTTGGCAAAGTATCACCCTCGCCCCCACCCCCTCCAAAACCCAACTCACACTATTAGAGCCAAGAGTCACACTTATCAACACACCCCAAAATCACAGCCACACCCCAAAACCAGAACGCAACTCAAGGGCCGGGAGAGAAACTCCAACACACACCACTGGGGCCAACAGACACGCTCCCCAAAGCACCCCGACCTCACACCCTAAAACTCAAGGATACCAGTGTTGAAAGACACACTCTCCACACCCCAAGACCCAACACAACACTAGGGCTGACAGACACGCTCCCCAAAGCACCCCAACCTCACACCCTAAAACTCAACGACCCCAGTGTTGAAAGACACACTCGCCACACCCCAAGACCCAACACAACACTAGGGCTGACAGACATGCTCCCCAAAGCACCCCAACCTCACACCCTAAAACTCAAGGATACCAGTGTTGAAAGACACACTCGCCACACCCCAAGACCCAACACAACACTAGGGCTGACAGACACGCTCCCCAAAGCACCCCAACCCCACACCCTAAAACTCAACGACACCAGTGTTGAAAGACACACTCGCCACACCCCTAGACCCAACACAACACTAGGGCTGACAGACATGCTCCCCAAAGCACCCCAACCCCACACCCTAAAACTCAACGACACCAGTGTTGAAAGACACACTCGCCACACCCCTAGACCCAACACAACACTAGGGCTGACAGATAGAGTCTGCAACACTACCCTCAGGCTCTAAGCCACACCCTAAAACTCAACAACACCAGTGCTGAGAGATTCACTCTCCAACACAACCCTAAGCCACAGCCCCAAACTCAACCTACCCTGTGATAGCACCTGTGTGAAGCCTACTGTGAGAAGTTGGCCTGGCATATGCTGTCCACTACTTAAAGTGGACACCTTGTACCAGTCCAAACAACCCCTTATGGTGATAGGTTAAAGACAACCTTTATTGAAAGCTATCCTAGTAGCCGCTATGGCGAGCAGCCTTCAGGCTAAGTCTCGAAGGAATGTAAAGCAGCTTGTTTTACCAGATTATAACCTCCTGAATGACCAAATGAAAGGAGAACCACACAAGAGATATAGAAAATATATGTATTTATTACTAAACACTCTCTACTAACCTCTTTATGAGATTAGAGCACAAAGCACACAATATTAAAATCACTAGAACAACAGTAAATAGCAAAATACACAGCGGGCTCCAGGGGGAGACCGAACCATATACTAAGAAAGTGGTAAAACAACAACAACTTAACTAGACAGGGGCTAGAGCACATAGAATCGCTGGGACACAAAGGAACCACTCAAAGTAGTGACACAGGGGACCCACGGAGGACGGGTGCAGTGTGACAACACAGGCGCCAGATCCGTACAAGTCGCGGTTGGAAAATTACAGTTTAAGAACACTTCGGAGAGGACTTCAAGCAAACCCTTTGGAACATAGAAGGTTTTAAGGCCAGCACCCGTGCGAGTACCGAGGTACCCGTGTTACTTATCCCAAAGGAGCCGGGTGCATAGGGGTCAAGTGGTTTCGGAAACCCTCGTCGTTTTCAATGGCGTGATGCAAAGAAGTGCTGCTGCCGGGAAGATGAAAAGTGTCAGGTGGAATCCAAGCCTGGATCCGAGGTGAAAAGAACCTGAAAGCAGAGGGGACAGAGTCTGGGTCACTTCAGAGTGACCAGGGGCTCGGTAGACGAATTCCCACCAATGTCAGGTGCTTCAAGTGGGAAGATAAGGTGCTTGACTCTGCAGCCACGTGGACCAGAAGTCGTCGACGACGACCAAAGTCCGGAGGTGAGCTGTGATGAGGGGTCAGTGTCCGGATTGAACACCAACAAGCCTTGGCAAAGGCAACCCACGCAGGCAGAGGAAACCGGTTATGGTGTAGACCAGCAAGGTCCAGGAGACTCTCCAAGCTATGGGAAGTCAGGGCACATCTGGAGCAACCAGAGAAGCCCAAGGAAAATCAAAGTGACCCTCGCCAGGACCCACAGGCCATCAGACCAGGGATCGCGAAGGGACCTCAAGCGGAATCACAAAGCACCAGCCCACAGATCACTCATGGAGGGGAGGCCGGAGATCTTCGGAGGAAATACTGCTCAAGGTACGGACTACACGTAGTCCAAAGCACAGCCTCAAGGATCACCAAAAAGCATATGCTGCTGCAAAAGTTCACGGTGCACAGGGTTCAGGTTGCACGGTCCCCACGAGGGATACTGGTCTCAGGATTGCTGAGAGAGCAGATCGACCTCAGAGACGATCGGGAATCCACCTCCTGTGTTGCAGAAATCTTCGGAATCCTCAGGAGCTTGGGAGATGCAAACCGGTCAGATGTGTTTAGGTGCCTGCTGCTGCAGGGAGTAACTTCATTACTCCAAGGAAGATTCTTCTGTCGTCCAGCGAAGTGTAGACCGTCGAAGTACTTGGTTTCTGCTTGCAGAGTTTAGTCCAGGTAAAATCCAAAGTCCTGTAATCAGGTTTCCCTCTTTATACCCAGGAAAGGGGTTGGACTGACTCTGGGGACCCTCCTAGGGGAGAGGCAGGACAGAGGGGTGGCTACACCCATGTGATTTGTCCAGTTTCACGCCAGAGCAGGAGCAAATGGCTCCTGCAACCGGTTTGAGTTAGACTATGCATGGGGACACCAAATGTGCCCCCAGTGCAGACTTTCTGGAATTCTGAGAGTGCACCCACCCAGCCCCAATACACTAAAGCCTGTCTGGGAGGTGGTCACACCTCCCTGTGACAGGAAACTTATTGTTAGGCCTTCCCCTGCTCGTGCTTGGCTCAGCAGCAGGAGGGCAGACTCATGTCTGTGGCTGGCAGCATCCATTTTGTGATGCCCAAGTCGAGAAAGCTGGTACCGGGTATAACGGTGTTTCACATAAGTCCCTCGAGGACCTCAAACACGACATGTTTCTAAGCTGCCATTTTAAAGTTAGCATTTACCACAAAGTTATAATACACCTAAATATATATGGTTGGCTGCATCACAGACAACCCCGGAAAATAGGTTCCGAAGGTTGCAGAGGGGCCCTACTCATGCATGGGCTCCCTGTCACATAAAACCCAGCACACTGCCTTCAGGATTGTTAAGGCCTGCCATAGGGGTGACTGATAGGTTTATATGTGTAGTGAATTCGAATAGATAGAGGGAACCTATATCTAAGTAAGGGGTGCATGCACCTCCTTACACAGGCTGCAGTAGGAGACCTGTGGTGTCATTTTGAATGGTCTCTCAGGGGTGGCACAATACATGCTTCAGCCCCTGGGAGGCCTCTGGGGTACCAATGCCCTGGGTACATGGTGTACCATAAACTAGGGACTGATAAGGGTACCCCAGAATCCAATCTAGAGTGTACCTAAAGTACATGCAATCAATTTAGAGGAGAAAGCAGATAGGCTGGGGTTCTGAATAGCAGGATCCCAGTCAGTCTAATTCAAAAACAGTGATACAGCAGCAAAAAGTGGGGGTAACCATAAGAGGCTGATCCTACTCTCCTACACAACCCCCCGCAAACGTAGGGACATTAAACTAACCTTGACCAGTTGAGTCTTCATGTTCTAAGTGGAAATATCTTGAGTCCATCTGCATTAGCATGTTGGGTCCCAGGTCTATGTTCCACTGTATAGTCCATCCCCTGTAGGGAAATGGACCACCTCAAAAGTTTGGGGTTTCACCCTTCATCTGTTTTAGCCATCAGAGGGGCTTGTGGTCTGTCTGAACAAATGAAGTGAGTACCAAACAAGTATGGCCTCCGCTTCTTCAAGGCCCAAACGACAGCAAAGGCTTCCCTCTCAATAGCTGACCAACGTTTTTCTCTGGGGGTCAGCCTTCTACTAATAAAAACTACTGGCTGATCCGGACCCTCTTCATTCAGTTGTGATAACACAGCCCCTACCCACAACTCAGATGCATCTGTTTGAACAATGAATTGTTTGGAATAGTCAGGACTTTGCAGAATGGGAGCAGTGCACATGGCCTGCTTCAGGCCATCAAATGCCTTTTGACAGCTAACTATCCACTGAACTTTCTTAGGCATTCATTTGGAAGATAAATCATTCAAAGGGGTCACTATAGATCCATATCCTTTGACAAACCTCCTGTAATACCCAGTCAGGCCCAATAAAGCTCTGACCCGAGTTTGGGTAGTTGGAGCAACCCAGTCCATGATGGTCTGGATTTTGCTCTGCAGTGGTTGAACCTGAGCTCCACCCACAAGGTGGCCCAGGTACACAACTTGATTCTGCCCTTTCTGGCACTTGGTGGCCTGGATAGTGAGGCCTGCTTTCTGCAGGGCCTCCAACACATTTCTCAAGTGGATGTTGTGATCCTCCCAGGTGGAGCTAAAGACAACAATATCATCTAGATAAGCTGCACTATAGGCTTCCAGGCCTGTAAGGACTTTGTTCACCAACCTTTGAAAAGTGGCAGGTGCATTCTTCAAGCCAAAGGGCATCACCACAAATTGGTAGTGCCCACTAGGGGTTGAGAATGCTGTTTTTGGTTTTGCATCCTCAGCTAATCTGATTTGCCAGTAGCCAGCTGTCAGGTCAAATGTACTCAAACTTGGTGAGGCCAAAGTATCTATAAGTTCATCTGCCCTGGGTATTGGATGGGCATCAGTCCTAGTGACTGCACTGAGACCCCTGTAGGCAACACAGAACCTCATCTCTCTTGCCCTTCTGGGTGTGAGGTTTTGGTACCAAGACTACTGGACTAGCCCAAGGGCTATCCAAGGGCTCAATTACTCCCAGCTCCTACATTTTCTGGACTTCAGTCCTGATACAGTCCCTGACATGGTCAGGTTGCCTGTAAATCTTATTTTAACAGGCAGACTGTCACTTGTGTCCACTTCATGAGTGCACCAGGTAGTCTGACTTGGAGTCGGTGAAAACATATGTCTGAACTGATTCAGGACCCGCCTACAATCAGTTTGCTGCTGGTGAGTGAGGCTGCCTTCCAAGGCTACATCATCAACTGAACCATCATCAGGGTTCTGTGAGAGCATGTCAGGGAGGGGGTCACTCTCTTCCTCCTGTCTCTCATCAGTTGCCATGAGCAAGCCCATGTCTGTCCTGTCAACATATGGCTTGAGACTGTTCACATGGAGCACACTATGGGGGCTCCTAGGAGTTCCGAGGTCCACAAGGTAGGTAACCTCTCCCTTCTGCTCAATGATTGTATGAGGGCCACCCCACTTGTCTTGGAGGGCTGCTGGGGCCACAGGCTCCAGCACCTATACTTTCTGTCCTGGCTGACATACAGTCAAAACAGCCTTTTGGTCATTCCAGGCCTTTTGCAATTACTGGCTAGCCTCAAGATTTTTGGATGCCTTCTTCATGTAATCAGCCATCCTGGAGCGGAGACCAAGTACATAGTCCACAATATCCTGTTTAGGGGGTTTGAGAGGTAACTCCCATCCCTCCTTCACTAGACATAAGTGACCCCCCAACTAGATGTCCAAACAGAAGTTCAAAAGGGCTATAACCGACCCCCTTCTGTGGAACTTTCCTGTAGGCAAATAGAAGGCAGGGCAAAAGGATGTCCCATCTACGCCTGGGCTTTTCAGGGAGTCCTTTAATCATGCCCTTGAGGGTTTTGTTGAATCTCTCAACTAACCCATTGCATTGTGGGTGGTAAGGGGTGGTAAATTTGTAATTTACTCCACACTCCTTCCACATAGCAGTCAAGTAACCAGACAAAGTTTGCATCTCTGTCTGATACTACCTCCTTAGGAAAACCCACTCTGGAAAATATTCCCAGGAGGACTCTAGCCACAACAGGAGCTGTGGTGGTCCTAAGTGGAATTGCTTCTGGATGCCTAGTGGCATGGTCCACCACCACTAGTATGAATCTGTGCCCAGATACAGTTTGAGGATCCATGGGACCAACAATGTCAATCCCAACCCTCTCAAAGGGAACCCCCACCACAGGTAGTGGTATCAGGGTGGCCTTTGTAGTGCCACCTGCCTTACCACTGGCTTGGCAAGTGACATAGGAGCGACAAAACTCCATTGTGTCCTCTGACATGTGAGGCCAATGAAAGTGAGGACCAATTCTGTCTCAAGTCTTGTTCTGGCAAAAGTGTCCTGCTAATGGGATGTCATGTGCCAGTGTCAATAGGAAGCCCCTAAACTTCAGAGGTATAATCAACCTCCTGGTGGCAACAGGTTTGGGGTCTCTAACCTTTGAGTATAAGAGTCCATAATCCCATTAGATCCTGTGGGACCCACTGGCACTCCCAGCAGCCTCAGCAGCAGCTTGCTGTCTGAAGGGTTCAAGAGAGGGGCAGCTCAGCTGCTCCTGGCTCAGATGTGCCTTGGAAGGGCCCCCTGTCCTCAAGAACTCAACCTGATCAGGTTCAAGTTCCTCTGAGACAGTTCCTTCATCAGGACTAAGATCATCTCCCTCAAGAGACTGATCCGTACTCTGAGGCAGGGGGGAATACACTGCTTTACCCAGACTGCCCCTTCTCTTGGAAGGCACCTGGTCCATTATTCCAGGATCCAGGGCCTGTTCAGTGGAAGGCATTTCTGTCTGTGACCCAGTCATGGCAAACACATCTGCAGGGATGTCCAGCATTTCTGCATGTGTCCTGACTTCCACTTCAGCCCAAGCTGAAGTTTCCAAATCATTACCCAATAAGCATTCAACAGGGAGGTCTGCACTTGCCACAACCTTTAGGGCCAGTTACCCCTCCCCAGGTGAAATTCACCCCTGCCAAGGAATGGTCTGCCCTGACATTGCTTGCATTGGTCACTTGGCACATCTCACCAAGTATGATTTGTTCAGGGGCCACAAGATCTTTTGTCACCATTGTGACACTTGCACCTGTGTCCCTGTATGTCATGGCCTCATTGCCATTGATCAAAGGCTGCTGTCTGTATTTGCCCAGATTACTGGGACTGTCAAATAAGGAGGCAATATCCATGCCTCCATCACAGACTAACACAGCCTGAGTTGGAATTCTGACTAGGCCAGAGTCCATCTCAGATCCCAGGGTTAACCCTACTACCCCCTTATTCTGTGAACCACCACTTTGAACTGAACTAGGGGGAACAGTTGCCCTGGGTGCAGTGATGGCTGGAGTAGATTCCTTGGCCCTTGGACAAGCAGCATCCTTTGTCCAATGGGTTTTATCCTTACAGATATAGCACCAAGGTTTTTTTTTGCCTTTACTCTTGTTGGATTGGGACTCCCCCCAGATGAAGACTTTTGGGGCCATTGAGAAGACTTCTGGTCTTTACCCTTCTCCCCAACCTTATCTGAGGTTTTAGAATCCTGCTTCTTAGAGTCACCCCCTTGGTTCTGAGCTTTCTGCTTCACCCTGGTTCTGACCCATTTGTCTGCCTTCTTTCCCAATTCTTGGGGAGAGGTCAGATCAGAGTCTACCAGGTACTGATGCAACAACTGATTTTGGCAGTCATTAAGGATCTGCTCCCTCATAATTAAATTGTACAATCCTTTAAAATCACACACTTTACTGCCAAGTAACCAGCCTTACAGAGCCTTATTAGCACAATCTATAAAGTCAACCCAGTCCTGAGTCTGTGCCTTCTGGGTGTATCTGAACTTAATCCTGTATTGTTCAGTGGTTAAGCCAAACCCAACAATCAGAGTACTCTTCAAGACTTTGTTATCAGCATCCTCTTCTCTAACAGTGAGGAGCTTGTCTCTACCTTTGTCAACAAAGGAGAGCCACAAGATAGCTGCCCACTGCTCCTAAGCGACCCTCTGTACTTTACAGGCCCTCTCTAGTGCAGTTATCCATTTTTGGATGTCATGCCCACTCTGATAGGGAGGGACTATCTTGTTCATGTTCTTATGATCATGAGACACTGTTGCTGCCACCATGGGACTCTAGTCCCAATCTTCTGGTGGCTCTCTGGAGTTCTAGGGATTTCCTGTTTATGGCCAATTGCTCTCTCTTGAGCCTGATCTTGATTCTCTCAATCTCTAGAAATTGGCAAAGCTTATCATCAGTGGATTCCCTCTTATTAGAAATGGAAGTCGCTACAGAAGTACCGGAGTGATTAGATTCCAAAGAGGGTGATCTTGATCTCCTAGGTATACTTTGAACTCGCCGTGGTGGGGTTAAGAGGAGGCCACTGAGGCCTTCTCTTCCACCTAAAGGAAGACCTAAGTTGCCCAGGTTACAATCATTTTGATTCTCCTGGTCAGGGTTTGAGTCCAGGTCACCACTGTTTTCACTGTCTGGCCTTTCCTCATTTCCTGCCCCACCCAACCTACCTGCCTCGTCAGACCCTGGGGTCTTTCTGACGTCTTCTAGAAGCAATATCTCTATGAGGCGTTGAGTGCTGGCACTTCTCCCTGTCTTCAGATTCCTAGATGTGCACATGTTTCTCAATTCTTGGAATGAGAGACTATCATACCTAGTTGTCAAAGAGCCACTGGCTTCTTCTCTAGAAGACATACTAGTGTTATGTGGTGTAGGCACCTACCAAACATAGTGGAGACTAAACGCACGAGTTGGAGAAAGGGTGTCCTAGACCCTGGACTTACCAAACTCCAAGTTCAGTTACTTATTCTAATCGTGATGAATTGTACGTGCCTAATACTTTTAGTGGTTTTCAGTTAATCACTCAATGAGATTTATCTGGTAAAAGAATAGCAAGCTTGAATCCCAATCCGCTGCACACCAATGTGTGAAGTTGGCCTGGTATATGCAGTCCACTAGTTAAAGTGGGCACCTTGCACCAGTCCAAACGACCCTTATGGTGAATGGTTAGAGACAACCTTCATGAAAGCTATCCTAGTGGCAGCTATGGAGAGCAGCCTTCAGGCTAAGTCTCGAAGGAATGTAAAGCAGCTTGTTTTACCAGATCAGAACCTCCTGCGTAATCAAATGAAAGGAGAACCACACAAGTGTTGTTGGACAGGCCACATGAAGGGCTCGCTCCCTCCCCGCATGACACGGCCCAAGCCCCGGACTCCTAGGTGTTACCCACAAGAGCAACCCGCACCCCGTCTCCCGACGGAACTCCTGCCCCCGGACATCCATGTATCATGGGGCCGAACCCCTACCGGCTCCCCCGGCCGGATCAGCCGCCATCTTGGACACTGCGCCACGAGGCCGCGTGGCCTCAGCTCGACCCTAACCCTGGGCCTGGCCCGGCCCAGACAGCCCGGCACCACCATCCACCCAGGAGGTGAACGGACCACTTGGCAGGTCAATGGGAGAAAGAAGTGTCGATGGCTCTCCCCCGCCAGGTGCCGATCGCCCTCCAGCTCCCCCGGGCGCTGGCTCCACCCCCTGCTGGGTGTCTGGACTCCCTCATCCCGGACCCCCCGACCTCCAAGTGCGAGGGTCCGGACATCAAAGGGCGCCAGACCTATAACTAGGGCAGCTCCAGAGCAGGAAGGCAGTTGTATCCTGGAGTCGAGAGACACCGAGAAGAACTCAGCCTTGACGGACTACTGGCGCTGCCGTAGCCCTGCCTGGTGAATTATCGTCCTGCCTGCTGGCGCTGCCGCGGCCTTCTGCATCATCCATCCTCGTCGGGACCTGCTGGCGCTGCCGCGGACCGTTGTAACGACCACCTTCATCGGGACCTGCTGGCGCTGCCGCGGACCGTGTAACGACCACCTTCACCGGGACCTGCTGGCGCTGCCGCGGCCCGTCCAAGCTAGAACACCGAGCTCGAGGATTGTGAGCTACCCACCATACCATCTCAGCTACCAGATTGGTAACCAGACTGTCCCGCTACCCCCTTTTTCCCAAACCAAGAGACTAGAATCGAGGGGACCCCTGAGTCCAGACCTCCTTGTACCATTTCATCGTACCTCAAGAAGTCGCCTATAAAGAACGTTAAATCCTATCCTTGTGTGGTGTGTATCTGTGGGGGGGAAGTTACTCATCTGTACGATCGCTGGAGACGGCTCTCCCCGGAGACCTCTCCCCTTGTCCTCGGCCGACCCTCCCGGTCCGTCTAACAAGTGTTATATAAAATATATGTATTTATTACAAAACACTCTCTACTAATCTCTATACGAGATTAAGTATTATGTGCTTTGTGCTCTAATCAATAAAACGACAGTAAATAGCACAAAACACAGTGGGCTCCAGGGGGAGACCGAACCATATACTAAAAAATGGTATAACAACAACGACTTTAAAAGACACAGGGCCTGTAGAATGGCTGGGACCCCAGGGAACCACCCAAAGGAGTGACACAGGGAGCCCACGGAGGACGTGTGCAGTGTGGGAACACAGACGCGTGCGCCGTATAACTCTATGGGAAAGTCACGGTTGGAAAAGTACAGTTCAAGGACACTTCGGAGAGGACTTCAAGCAAACCCTTTGGTACATAAAAGGTTCTAAAGCCAGCACCCTTGTGAGTACCGAGGCACCCATGTTACCTATCCCAGAGGAGCCGGGTGCATAGGGGTCAAGTGGTGTCAGAAACCCTCGTTGTTTTCAATGGCGTGATGCAAAGTAGTGCTGCTGCCGGGAGGATGAAAAGTGTCTGGTGGAATCCAAGCCTGGATCCGAGGTGAAAAGAACCTGAAAGCAGAGGGGACAGAGTCTGGGTCACTTCAGGGTGACCAGGGGCTTGATAGACAAATGCCCACCAATGTCGGGTGCTTCAGGTGAGAAGATAGGATGCTTGACTCTGCAGCCACGGGGACCAGGAGACGTCGACGATGACCAAAGTCCGGTGGTGAGCTGTGCTGAGGGGTCAGTGTCCGGATTGAACACCAACAAGCCTTGGCCAAGGCAACCAACGCGGGTAGTGGTGTGGACCAGCAACGTCCAGGAGACTCTCCAAGGCTATCGGGAGTCTGGGCACATCTGGAGCAATCAGGGAATCCCAAGGAAAATCAAAGTGACCCTCGCCAGGACCCACAGGCCAACGGACCAGGGATCGCAAGGGGACCTCGAGCGGAATCAAAAAAGCACCAGCCCACAGAGCACTCACGGAGGGGAGGCCGGAGACCTTCGGTGGAAATACTGCACTGGGTCGGAAATACACGTAGTTCAAAGCACAGCCTCAAGGATTGCCAAAAAGCATATGCTTCTGCAAAAGTACACGGTGCACAGGGGTTCGGGTTGCACGGTACCCACAAGGGATACTGATCTCATGATTGCTGAGAGAAGATCGACCTCAGTGATGCTCGGGAACCCATGTCCTGTGTTGCAGAAATCTTCGGAGTCCTCAGGAGCTCGGGAGATGCAAACCAGTCAGATGCGTTTAGGTGCCTGCTGCTGCAGGGGAGTAACTCCTATTGCAGAGTTTAGTCCAGGTGAAATCCAAAGTCCTGTAATCAGGTTTCCCACTTTATACCCAGGGAAGGGGTTGGACTGACTCTGGGGACCCTCCTAGGGGAGAGGCAGGACAGAGGGGTGGTTACATCCATGTCCTTTGCCCAGTTTCGCACCTGAGCAGGAGCAAATGGCTCCTGCAACTGGTTTGAGCTGGACTATGCATGGGGACACCAACTGTACCCCCAGTGTAGAATTTCTGGCACTCTCAGAGTGCACCCACCCAGCCCCAATACACTAAAGATTGTATGGGAGGTGGTCACACCTCCCTGTGACAGGAAATCTATTGTCAGGCCTTCCCCTGCTCGAGCTTGGCTCAGCAGCAGGAGGGCAGACTTTTGTCTGTGGCTGGAAGCATCCATTTTGTGATGCCCAGGTCGAGAAAGCTGGTACCAGGTATACCGGTGTTTCATATAAGTCGCTCTAGGAGGGTGGAATCATACCTCCCCCCGCTATGATTCCAAGGTGTTTGACACCAAACACAACATGTTTCTAAGCAGCCGTTTTAAAGATAGCATGCACCGCAAGGTTATAATGCACTTAAATATATATGGTTGGCTGCATCACAGACAACCCCGGAAAATAGGTTCTGAAGGTTGCAGAGGGGCCCTACTCATGCAGGGGCACCATCTCACATAAAACCCAGCACTCTGCCTTCAGTGTGCAAGAAGCCGGGTGCCGGCGTTCAGTGTGCAAGAAGCCGGGTGCCGGCGTTCAGTGTGCAAGAAGTCAGGTGCCGGCGTTCAGTGTGCAAGAAGTCAGGTGCCGGCGTTCAGTGTGCAAGAAGTCAGGTGCCGGCGTTCAGTGTGCAAGAAGTCAGGTGCCGGCGTTCAGTGTGCAAGAAGTCTCGAGTCAGTGTGGATGAAGACTTTTGCATTCAGTTTCACCAGTAGCGCTTTATCTGGGGGCCGCATCTGGAAGTAGGAAGTTGAATATGGTGTTTCAGAATGGTGTCCACTGTGTCGGCATCAGCGTTGAAGAAGCCTAGTGTCGGTTTCCGCATGGAAGAAGTCTGATGTTCAGTGTGAAAGAAGTTTGGTGTCGGTGTTTAGTGTGAAAGAAGTCGGGTGTCGGCGTTCAGTGTGCAAGAAGTCGGGTGTCGGCGTTCAGTGTGCAAGAAGTCGAGTGTCGGCGTTCAGTGTGCAAGAAGTCGGGTGTCGGCGTTCAGTGTGCAAGAAGTCGGGTGTCGGCGTTCAGTGTGCAAGAAGTCGGGTGTCGGCGTTCAGTGTGCAAGAAGTCGGGTGTCGGCGTTCAGTGTGCAAGAAGTCGGGTGTCGGCGTTCAGTGTGCAAGAAGTCGGGTGTCGGCGTTCAGTGTGCAAGAAGTCGGGTGTCGGCGTTCAGTGTGCAAGAAGTCGGGTGTCGGCGTTCAGTGTGCAAGAAGTCGGGTGTCGGCGTTCAGTGTGCAAGAAGTCGGGTGTCGGCGTTCAGTGTGCAAGAAGTCGGGTGTCGGCGTTCAGTGTGCAAGAAGTCGGGTGTCGGCGTTCAGTGTGCAAGAAGTCGGGTGTCGGCGTTCAGTGTGCAAGAAGTCGGGTGTCGGCGTTCAGTGTGCAAGAAGTCGGGTGTCGGCGTTCAGTGTGCAAGAAGTCGGGTGTCGGCGTTCAGTGTGCAAGAAGTCGGGTGTCGGCGTTCAGTGTGCAAGAAGTCTTGAGTCAGTGTGGATGAAGCCTTTTGTATCCAGTTTCACTAGTTTGAATTTCCTCATAAATTGAGTCAAGTAAGATCAAAGTAGCCATGGGATGTGTGCCAGTTATTTATTTTTAAAGATGTTTTTAATTTTTTGTAGAACTGAACATTCACTAATAACACCATATCAGTGGCATAGAAGACATTTTGCATATAATACAATGATAGTCTTCATATAGTAGTAATAGTTCTACATACAGTCATTCACATATGACCCTTTCTCTGTTCTTGCATCTCCAATGTGGGAGAGACGCATATCTCCCCCGATAAATGTTCCATTTACCCCATGTTCTATCCCATTTCGTAGGGCATCCTCTGGATTTAAACACCTCTTTTTCAGCGATCATGCATTTGTCAAGCTCCTTAGCCCACCCCCTTGGGCTGTGTGCTAGTTATGAGTGCCCAGAAGCTGCTGTCGAGCGTGTCTTTCTGCGTTGCTGGGATGGGACGTACGCAGTGGTTTCTGAGAGTGTATCTGCATTTGTTCAAGAATATTCAAATGCCAGTCCATGCATAAAAGATCTGAGACTGGAGACTAAGATATAACAATTCTATGCTATTCTTGTGGTCTTGAATAGCTCATGGCTACCTGGAGGCCTCTGTGCTGCCACAGACACTGTAGATGGTCAAAATGGAACTTATGGGGAGGTTCAGTCACAAAGAAAAAAGGTCTTCAAATTCTTGCGGAAGGGAAGTTTGCGATCCAGTAGGCACCGTTCCAGGGACAGAGTGTTCCAAAGTCCGAGGGCCAGAAAGGAAGTGGATCGGCCACCCCAGATCTGTGAATCCTGGGGACCTTCAGTAGGTAGGCTGAAGAAAATCTGAGGGCTCTCCCAGGGAGATATGGGGAGGCTAAAGATCTTAGCAAAGAGGGGCCCTTTCTATTGATTGTCCTGTGCATCATGCAAAGGTTCGTCGACTGCTCTCTGCGTTCCACTGGAAGCCAGTGTAGATCTCTCAGAGCCTTGGTGGCTGATTGATATTTAGAGATGTTCCTCAGGAGACGTGCAGCAGCGTTCTGCACAGTCAGCAGCCTCGTGACAACATAACGGAGTGAGCCCAGAAACAGGGAATTCCCATAGTCCAGATTGGATAACACAAGGGCCTCAACGATCACTCTTCTGGCAGGAAGGGGAAAGAGGTTAAAAACCTTATGCTGCAATCCCATGATACTGTGGCAGCTGGCAGCTAGATTTTTGCTTCAAGGTGCATAGTGAGACCAGAATCTAGCCATATCCAAAGGCTCTTTATTGAATTTTTGGGGGTGGGCAGCTGTCTACTTCCTGAAGACAAGGAGTCAAAAATAGATGGCCAGAGCTAGAGTCAGGGGAGATTGAAATAACCAGCTGGGTGTCGTAGGCACAGGAAACCAACGGCAACCCATAAGATCGAATAACAACAAGGTACATAGATAAAGGTTAAACAATGTGGAGCTCAGGGAGAAACCCCGAAGCACTCCACAACAGACGGGAAACTGGCTGAGAGACAGGACGGATCCTGGACATGGAGGGTAAGATTCTCCAGGAAGGAGGAGAACCAGCCAAGAGCTCTGCGCATGATTCCAACTTTAGAAACTCTCCGCAAGAGAGTGAGGTGGTCTATGGTATTGAAAGCTGCACCGAGGTCTAACAGAATTATGGCTATTGAATCCTCCTTGATCCAAGAGCCACCCAAGTTCCTTGACCATCACCAACAGGGCTGTTTCAGTGCTGTGTAGTGGATGGAAAGACATGTGGGTGGCGTGAAGGAGTTCCTTAGATTCAAGGAAGGCAACAGTGTTCTTTGTGTACATGAAGATGGTTTGTTGTGTACCCTCATAGTGGTGAATTGTGACATCAGCACAATTATCCCTATCCTACAATCAAAAACTACAAGATTGGTGTAGGAATGTGATTTCCAGAACTGAAGAACTGACAAGATAATGACCGTATGTAAATCTTATTTAAAGCATCCATAATAAATCGAATTTATCCAACTGTATGAAATGTAGTCTAGATTACAGACTAGTGCACAAGTTATTCAAGGCAAATGTGTATCTTCTGTTCTGGAGAAAACTGACAGTCAAGTTGGGAGGTGTAAGACCGCGGTTAGATAGGGGATTTAGCAAGATATAATAATCATATTATATGATGACCAATATTTTTTTTTCTCATCTCTTCATGAAATCCATTTGGAGAGGTCCTCCATCTGCAGCGATCTGGGCTTTTCTCTCTTACATCCAATTTCCCATTTTTAATTATTCTGTAAGATTAAGTAGACAGAATGGGGAGTTTATTGGGGAGCGCCTTTCAAGTTCCGGTACTCCATCAGTCCTATTTGGTTTTTGACAGGTTTGCACACCTCCAGTCTCCACCACTAAATACATCCTACTCTACTTGCATGCTCCACCCATCCTCAGTGTCTCCATGCTCTCATTTGATATTCTTCAATTCTCACTAAAAGTTTCCCATGACTCTGCCCATGTTCTACATCTGCGCCTGCATTTTCTCACTCTTGCAAATTGTTCCTCCAGTCTCGTCGGTGTTCCATTGGCCTTCCTAATAGACTCAAGTCTCCTCGTTGTTCCATTCACCGTCCCAAGTGACTCTCAGTCACCTCTGTGCTCCATTGGCGTTCCTAAGTGATTCTCAGTCTCCTCCGTGTTCCATCAGCATTCCTTAGTGAATCTTAGTCTCTTCTGTGTTCCATTGGCCTTGGTAAGCGACTCTCAGTCTCGTCTCCTCGGTGTTTCATTAGTCTTCTTAAGTGACTCCTACTCGTCTCGGTGTTCCATTTCCTGTCCTAAGTGACTCTCACTCTCCTTGGTGTTCCATTCACCTTCCTAAGTGACTCTCAGTCTCCTCGGTGTTGCATTGGCCTTCCTAAGTGACTCTCAGTCTCCTCTGTGTTCCATTGGCCTTCTTAAGTGACTCTCAGTCTCGTCTCCTCTGTGTTACATTGGCTTTCCTAAGTGACTCTCAGTCTCCTCTGTGTTCCATTGGCCTTCCTAAGTGACTCTCAGTCTCCTCGGTATTCCATTGGCCTTCCTAAGTGACTCTCAGTCTCCTCGGTATTCCATTGGCCTTCCTAAGTGACTCTCAGTCTCCTCGGTATTCCATTCACCTTCCTAAGTTCTCTCAGTCTCCTCGGTGGTCTATTGGCCTTCCTAAGTAACTCTCATTCTCCTCGCTGCTCCATTGGCCTTCCTAAATGACTCTCAGTCTCGTCTCCTTTGTGTTCCATTCATTTCCTAAGTGACTCTCAGTCTTGTATCCTCAGTGTTCCATTGGCCTTCCTAAGTAACTCTCACTCTACTCAGTGTTCCATTCGCCTTCCTAAGTGACTCAGTCTCCTCGGCGTTCCATTCGCCTTCCTAAGTGACTCTCAGTCTCGTCTGTGTTCCATTCACCTTCCTAAGAGACTCTCAGTCTTGTCTGTGTTCCATTGGCCTTCCTAAGTGACTTCCAGTCTCCTCTGTGTTCCATTCATCTTCCTAAGTGACTCCTAGTATCCTCGGTGTTCCATTGGCCTTCCTTAAGGGACTCTCAGTCTCCTCGGTGTTCCATTCGCCTTCCTAAGTGACTCTCAGTCTTGTATCCTCAGTGTTCCATCGGCCTTCCTAAGTGACTCTCAGTCTCCTGTGTTCCATTCGCCTTCCTTAAGTGACTCTCAGTCTCCTCAGTGTTCCATTGGCCTCCCTAAGTGACTCTCACGCTCCTCGGTGTTCCATTCGCCTTCCTAAGTGACACTCCTAGTCTTGTATCCTCAGTGTTCCATCGGCCTTCCTAAGTGACTCTCACTCTCCTCAGTGTTTCATTGGCCTTCCTAAGTGACTCAGTCTCCTCTGTGTTCCATTGGCCTTCCTAAGTGACTCTCAGTCTCCTCTGTGTTCCATTGGCCTTCCTAAGTGACTCAGTCTCCTCTGTGTTCCATTGGCATTAGTAAGTGACTTTCAGTCTCCTCAGAATTCCATTGGCCTTCCAAAGTGACTCTCAGTCTCGCCTGTGTTCCATTGGCCTTCCTAAGTGACTCAGTCTCCTCGGTGGTTCATTGGCCTTCCTAAGTGACTCGCAGTCTTCTCGGTGTTCCATTGGCCTTCCTAAGTGACTCTCAGTCTCCTCAGTGTTTCATTGGCCTTCCTAAGTGACTGTCTGTCTCGTCTCCTCAGTGTTCCATTCATCTTCCTAAGTGACTCTGAGTCTCCTCGGTGTTCCATTGGCCTTCCTAAATGACTCTCAGTCTCCTCGGTGTTCCATCGGCTTTCCTAAGTGACTCTCAGTCTCCTCTGTGTTCCATCGGCTTTCCTAAGTGACTCTCAGCGTCCTCGGGGTTTCCTAGCCGCCATAGTGATCCCACAATTGATCCCAAAATCTCCCTCGGTGCTCCCAAACACCTTAGGGGTTCACATCTATCTTGGGGTTCACACGCTGTGCTTCAGTTCCCCCAATGCCTCACCAGGTGACATCCTCCTTTGACCCAAGCACCCTCCGAGCTTCACTAGTAGCCCAAGGTGGTACCAGCGCCACCAGCCATATCTGGTATTCTCGAAGCTCAGCTTTGTTGTTTTCCTCCCCGTTCATAATCCTCTGAATTTTCACCAAAATGCTTCGACTTTTCCTCAGAATTGCTAGGATATCCCCAGACATCACTTGGAGTTCCCCCAGAATCCTTCGGATTTCTCTCTTACGTCCTTGAATAACCTTAAACTCCCCATTGGTATCTTCAGACTTCCTTGGACATCCACAGACACCCTGGACATTCCCAGTAGCCTCTGAATTTCTCGGATCTCCCTCAGACATCCCCCAGGCTCACCTCGACATCCCACAGGCTCACCTCGACATCCCACAGGCTCGCCCAGACATCCCACAGGCTCGCCCAGACATCCCACAGGCTCGCCCAGACATCCCACAGGCTCGCCCAGACATCCCACAGGCTCGCCCAGACATCCCACAGGCTCGCCCAGACATCCCACAGGCTCGCCCAGACATCCCACAGGCTCGCCCAGACATCCCACAGGCTCGCCCAGACATCCCACAGGCTCGCCCAGACATCCCCCAGGCTCGCCCAGACATCCCCCAGGCTCGCCCAGACATCCCCCAGGCTCGCCCAGACATCCCCCAGGCTCGCCCAGACATCCCCCAGGCTCGCCCAGACATCCCCCAGGCTCGCCCAGACATCCCCCAGGCTCGCCCAGACATCCCCCAGGCTCGCCCAGACATCCCCCAGGCTCGCCCAGACATCCCCCAGGCTCACCCGGGCTCACTCAGACATCCCCGGGCTCACTCAGACATCCCCGGGCTCACTCAGACATCCCCGGGCTCACTCAGACATCCCCGGGCTCACTCAGACATCCCCGGGCTCACTCAGACATCCCCGGGCTCACTCAGACATCCCCGGGCTCACTCAGACATCCCCGGGCTCACTCAGACATCCCCGGGCTCACTCAGACATCCCCGGGCTCACTCAGACATCCCCGGGCTCACTCAGACATCCCGGGCTCACTCAGACATCCCCGGGCTCACTCAGACATCCCCGGGCTCACTCAGACATCCCCGGGCTCACTCAGACATCCCCGGGCTCACTCAGACATCCCCGGGCTCACTCAGACATCCCGGGGCTCGCTCAGACATCCCGGGGCTCGCTCAGACATCCCGGGGCTCGCTCAGACATCCCGGGGCTCGCTCAGACATCCCCGGGCTCGCTCAGACATCCCCGGGCTCGCTCAGACATCCCCGGACTCGCTCAGACATCCCCGGGCTCGCTCAGACATCCCCGGGCTCGCTCAGACCACCCCGGGCTCGCTCAGACCACCCCGGGCTCGCTCAGACCTCCCGACAGCTCCAGACTCTCTCAGACATCGCCAGAGTCCCTGTTTGACTCTCAGAAATTCCCAGAATTCTTTGGCTTTCCTAGACGCCTGACATTTCTTTGGACTCCTTCAGATATCCTGTGTTACCCGCTGATATCCCCAGACTATCTGGATTTCTCCAGAACCTTCAGATTTGCCCCAGACTGCTCTGGACTGTGCCCAGCTTACCTTGGTTTTGCCCAGCTGCCACTGCTTCTTGGTGCCCTCGTAGGACTGCAGGAAGGCTCCGCACTTAGCCCGGGAGTCTTCAGGGAGGTTCTTCGAGTCAAAGAGCATCTTGTACCTGCAAAGTGACCAATATTCAGTCAGGAGGTGAGTGTGTGTTGTGTCCGATGATGAGTGGAGCACAGGTGCGGAGTGTCTGATGAGTGGAGCACAGGTGCGGAGTGTCTGATGAGTGGAGCACAGGTGCGGAGTGTCTGATGAGTGGAGCACAGGTGCGGAGTGTCTGATGAGTGGAGCACAGGTGCGGAGTGTCTGATGAGTGGAGCACAGGTGCGGAGTGTCTGATGAGTGGAGCACAGGTGCGGAGTGTCTGATGAGTGGAGCACAGGGGCGGAGTGTCTGATGAGTGGAGCACAGGGGCGGAGTGTCTGATGAGTGGAGCACAGGGGCGGAATGTCTGATGAGTGGAGCAGAGGGCCGGAGTGTCTGATGAGTGGAGCACAGGGGCGGAGTGTCTGATGAGTGGAGCACAGGTGAGGAGTGTCTGATAGATCCACACACAAGAGGCAGCACCATGGTAAGCAAGGGTTGTCTTCTACCACATAGGAACTTTGTATAGGAGTATCACTGCAGGGCCCATGCCACCGGTCAGCAACCCTCCCTCCCCACGACATGGTACATCCCTTTATCCCTCTTTTGGTGGCTCTATCCCCCCCTCCCTTCCTGCGACATGGTACATCTCTTTACCCCTCTTTTGGAGGCTCTATCCCTCCTCCCTCCCCGTGACATGGTACATCCCTTTACCCCTCTCCTGAGGCTCTATCTCTCCTCCCTCCCCGCGACATGGTACATCCTTTTACCCCTCTTTTGGAGGCTCTATCCCCCCCCTCCCTCCCCGCGACATGGTACATCCCTTTACCCCTCTCCTGAAGCTCTGTCTCCCCTCCCTCCCTGTGATATGGTATATCCCTTTATCCCTCTCCTGAGGGTCAATCTCCCCAGCCTCTCCCTGCGACATGGCACATCCCTTTACCCCTCTCCTGAGGCTCTATCTCCCCTCCCTCCCTGCGACATGGTATATCCCTTTACCCCTCTTTTGGAGGCTCTATCCCCCTCCCTCCCCACGACATGGTACATCCCTTTACCCCTCTCCTTGAAGCGCTATCTCCCCTCCCTCCCTGCGACATAGAGCCTCAGTAGAGGGGTAGAGGGATGTGCCATGTCGGAAGGGAGGGAGGGGAGATAGAGCCTCAGGAGAGAGGTAGAGGGATGTGCTATCTCCCCTCCCTCCCTTCCGACATGGCACATCCCTCTACCCCTCTACTGAGGCTCTATCGCCCCTCCCTCCCTGTGACTTGGTACATCCCTTTACGCCTCTCCTGAGGCTCTATCTCCCCGCGACATGGTACATTCCTTTATCCCTCTTCTCGAGGCTCTATCTCCCCTCCCTCCCCACGACATGGTACATCCCTTTACCCCTCTCCTGAGGTTCTATATATCCTCCCTCCCCACGATATGGTACATCCCTTTACTCCTCTCCTCTAGGCACTATTTTGGTGATTGAAATCAGGGAACTTGAAAGATGGGTCTGGGCCCTTAGATCTGTGTCGCCACTGACCCCATGTGATCTACGGTTCGTCTTTCAGAGGCTGGGATCTTTCAAAGTGTGAGATGCATGTTAGATATGCCGCCGACCGCGGCCCCCGCAGGGGGCCACTAGAGCGGTCGGCGCCCTAGTGCCGCCGGGGCACCGGTTGCCCCTCCCCACCCCCTACCAAGGGGGGTGGGGGGGGGCGGGTTGCCCCTCCCCTCTCGCTTGCCCGGAGGTGATGCACAAGCGCGTCACTTCCGGGCCCCTGTGGGGAAGGGGAGGCTATTTAGCCTTCCCCCACCCTCCTGGCAACCTCTTTGTTCGCCCAGGACGCCGCTGTGGCAGGAAACCAGGGTTAGTGCCTCGAGGTCGCATCCTGCGATTTTGGGAAAATCGCTTAATCTCCCCGTGCCTGAATATGTAATGTAAATACTGTCCTCATGTACAGCCGCCAACTTTAGTGCAGAAAAACTGGGTTCGAGCTTTGGGGTCGCGTCCGGTGATCCTGGGCAAATCACTCAATTTTACCCCGGGCCTGAATATGGAATGTAAATGGAGTACAGGAGTCAGCGCTTGGACTGCCCTGTTCGTAGTTTCCTGTTTGTTGTTTATTAATGGTGCCAGGGCGGTTGCCTAGGGACGCTTGGAAGCCGCGGCTAGACATTTGCGGGGGGTGAAGGCACCCCCCTCCTGTTCGTGGTTGTCCTGTGTCTCACAATGGTTTGTTTTACAGCAGCTTTGCTCGACGGATTAGAGTTGGATGAGGAGATCAGAGGGACCATGTAACGACAGCCGGACAGCACGTCCATTGCATTCCTCCCTGTATTCATCGAGTATGTACGGGCCAGTTGGGTGGGGTCTGAGCTGGTTTTCCGGTCCAGGGAGCAAGGCGACGAGAGCACCAGGGGAGGAGTATGGGGCTAAATGATGTCTTTTCTCTCCTTCCAGATTGGGAAGCACACGCCCCGAATAAGATGGATAGTCAGGGATCCCCACCGCTGTTTACAATGAGATCCCAAGTCGAGGAGACCCAGGCAGGCACCTCCGAGGACGCTCGTATTGCCGCTTTTCTAGACTTGGCCAGGACCAAGGGATTGGCTTGGGCCACCGAACTGTTGAGAAGCAGCAACCGCGCTGACTCTGGTATTGCCAGTGAGGTCCCGCCCGTGGAACGGGAGCACAGCGAGGAATCTGGCCCCTCTAGGTCCAAGAGGATACGTCGCCCCACAGTCAAGGATTTTCCGGCGGAGCAACCGCCGGCGCGGGGCAGAGCCGCTGCCCCCCCCCCCCCCCCCCAAGGCCGCAACCCCCCTCCAGGCCCCCCTGGCTTTCTGCGCCGGACCGTCTCCGGCACCTTCCAGCTGCCCTAACCAGGTGGCATTTGCAACATCGGAGGACCTCGGTAAGCTCACAGACACTTTGAGAAGCTTCATGGCTGAGGTCAGAACGGGCCTAATGCTGGTCAGGCCGCCCACGGGAGCTGTGCCCGCCGCCCCTGCACTACCTGGTGGTGCCACGGTGCCGGGGGAGTTTACACATGTTTGGGGGGAGGGGGGCAGTCCTTCCAGCGCCGCCGGGACGACCGAGGTGGGAGGACCGGCACCTGCCATCCCTCCGCCCGTGGGAGGTCCGCACACTGCGGCGGGGGTCTCCCCACCGACGACCACCCCCACATCAGACATAGCGTCAGACCTAGCAGCAAGCATACTGAACCTACCTAAGGCGGTCCCACCGACGGGGCCCCCAGCGGCGCTTATCCCCGCAGTGGTGCCTAAGCCTTTGGTAACCACCGCACCACTAGTATCTGGCCGCTGCTCCCTTGGGTGGCAAGTTCCCCTGGTGGCCAAGGAGGGTATATGGCGTAGGGAGTTTATCGACATTTTCACCCTGCTCATGCACGGGGCTGAGGGGGTGGATACTAGGAGGATGGGCACCTGAAGAAATATAAACTCCTTCTCAGGGGTCTCACTGATACTTAGTCCATTCAAACCAATAATAAAGAATTTGGCACAGAAGCCGAAATATAAAAGAACATTTTTATTAAACTCAAATGAGTGTGACTATGTCACACAGAAGCCGTAGCAACTGAATGACGTAGTCCCTAGAATGGTCTTACTTCACGTCTTATATACTCTTTATCCTGCCCCAGGCATGCAAGGGAGTTGTACCAATTACATTCCTAAACAAATGGAAAATCTGGAGGGTCAGCAGGTGAGTAGCCTTTGGGGTTTTAACAGGATATGGGCAAAACATTATAATTACATAGTTCACAAAGGTTAATTTGATTTAGATGGCACTGCAGGGCATGTCATGATTACATGTACAGTATCCCAACCCAAAAGTTATTAATTAGGAATGCCCCAAATTCAATCTCCAAAAGCCGGACAAACCTATAATTGAAAGCATAACCCATGTAATAAAGAAACATAAAAAAAAATAGTAACAGATGATAAACAAGATAAGGCATGTGCAAGGAAACTAAAAGTTAACGATGTCCTGAACATTGATTGGCAATCTCAGACAAAGATCTATCAGGGAAATTGGCTTTGCAAGGTCAGTTTCAGGTGAAAAGGTCAGTTTCTTACAGTTCATTCTAGAGTCAGAAAGAAACCTAGTTAATGTATACATAGACTAAGAAGGCCAGGCCACTTTGTTCGCCAGGCTACCTTCACAGGCCTACGTGAGGGCAACACAAAAGGGTGGCACAAAACAAAATGGAGTCAGACTCGAGAATTACAGAACCTCACACCAGGGAGGAGGACAGGAAGGTGCGCTTCCAATCTTGGCCTGAGAAGAACATTGTCACTTGGGGCCAGGCATTCGCCATAATGGCAGCGGTTATAATGGAAAAATTCCCAGATGAAGGGCCAGGGCTATTTCAGTATGAGAGTGTCATCACGGAGGAGGCCACCAAGAGCGGGGGCATGGGATGGTACCGATACGATTGCGACTTTAGAAAGAAGAGGGCTATTTGTCCGGAACTAGAGTGGGATCAGCTGGAGGTCAGGTTATGGGTCATGCATATGGGTAAGCACGCGGTAGAAGCGACAGCCAAACCAGGCACTCCCAACAGTGAGAAGAACAAAGAGACTAAGCAGGAAGGGCGGGCACAGACTAGGAAACCCTTTCGAGGCGGCCGGGGGGAGGGGGCCGCAAGCCGGGTTTTAGAGCACAGTCCAACGGCACCTGCAGGCTGTTCAACGCAGGGTCATGCTCATGGGGCAAGGCGTGCCGGGTCGCCCATAATTGCAGCAAGTGTGGGGGTCCCCATACTGCGACCTCATGCTCCAAGCGTGACAGTCCTGGCCAACCCACTGCCAGACAGGACAAGTAAGCCCCGGCAGGCCCAGGCCCCCCCACCCCTCAGACCCCCTGCCCCCCCCCCGGTTGCCCATTGCGGACGCAACCCCCAGTGTGTTGGCCCCTGCCCCGCACAACCGGAAGAAAGGCCCTTCCCCCATCAGCATAGCCAATCTCCTTCCTATCCTCCATGGGTACCACAATAGCAAAGACGGTACCCTCATCGCGGAGGGCTTTGTAGAAGGTTTCCGCATTCAATACCAGGGCCCCCTCGTGAGCAGGGATGCGGAGAACCTCTAATCCGCAAGGGACCACCCGGAGATAGTACGGTCCAAGATAGCGAAGGAGGTTGTCCTGGGCAGGGTGGCAGGCCCGTTTGCCAACCCTCCCCTGCCGCATTTTGTAATCTCACCCCTGGGGGTGGTGCAAAAGAAAGAACCTGGGGCGTTTCGGCTGATACAGCACTTGTCGTACCCGGAGGGGGACTAAGTGAACTCTTGGCTAGATGAGGGGGGTGTTCGGTGTCCTACTGCTCTCTAGACCTAGCGGTTGAAATGATCAGGAGGGCAGGTAAGGGAGCGTGGTTGGCCAAGTCAGACATAGAGTCGGCATTCAGACTGCTGCCGGTACACCCAGATAGCCAACACCTCTTGGGCTTCAAGTGCGAGGATAAAGTTTTCTATGACAGATGTATGCCCATGGGTTGCTCAGTGTCATGCGCGTACTTTGAGGCGTTTAGCTCCTTCCTCCAGTGGGCTCTAATGAGCAGATACGGGGTAGAGGGAGTGACCCACTACCTGGACGATTTCCTGTTCATCGGGGGAGCTGACACGCAGGAGTGCGCAAGAGCACTGCAGTGTTTCCAGGATTTGTCAGGACACTTGGGTATGCCTTTAGCTCCGGGCAAGACGGAGGGTCCGGCGCAGGTCTTGGTATTCTTGGGCATCGAGTTGGACACAGTCAAAGGTGAGTCCAGACTCCCTGCGGATAAGGTACAGGCCCTGCGTCAGGGTATTCACAGTTTGCTCGGGAGGGACAAGGCTACCCTGGGTGAAATCCAATACTTGTTAGGAAAACTCAACTTTGCAGCCAGGGTCATCCCCATGGGGAGGGTTTTCGCTCGAAGACTAGCAAGGGCCACAGCAGGGGTGAAAAAGAAGCACCATTGGGTCAAGCTAGATTCAGGATAAAAGCAGGACCTTGCCGTGTGGGACGACGTCCTTTCCCGGTTCAATGGAGCAGTGATATGGCGGCAACCGTGGGTGGGCAGTCAGGAGCTGTGCTTATTTACGGATGCCTCTGGTAGGGAGGGCTTCAGGGCGATTCTTGGTGAGGACTGGTGTGCTCAGGAATGGCCCAACGTCTGGCACAGGCGCAAGATCACGAAAAACATCACGGTACTTGAGCTCTTCCCCATTGTAGTCGCTTTGCACCTATGGCCCGAGACGCTGTCAGACAGAAAGGTCCTCTTCTGGCCTGACAACATGGCTGTCGTCCAGGCAATCAACAGTCAGACAGCCAGGAGCCGGTTGGTACTATGCTTGTTGAGGGAATTGGTTAGGGTCTGCCTGCGCGCCAACGTTGAGTTTAGGGCCAGGCACATTGAAGGTGTAAAAAATGTGGCAGCTGACGCTCTTTCTCGTTTTCAGTGGCTCCGTTTCAGGGAGGCCTGGCCGCGGGCGAGAGCTCAGATGACCCCATTCCCGGAGCACCTTTGGAGGATCCTGCGGTGGGACAGCAGCTGAAATCGATGGGCGAGAGAGCACTGGCCCCAGGTACCAGGAAACGTTATGGTACACACTTGGCAGCCTTTAGGGCGGTGTCCCTGGCGCTGGGCACTTCAGGGGCAACAATGGAGATCAAAGTCAGAGCATTTGTCGTATTGGCAAGGGGGCAGGGGAAAAGCCACTCCTGGGTGGGGAGCCATTTAGCGGCGGTGAGTCACGACACCAGGTTATCCGGGGGGGCAGACCCCACCAATTCTTTTGCCAATACGGGCCGCCATGAAGGGTTGGGCAAGGGACGAGCCCAGGGTGCCGGACAACTGAGCCCCCATTGACTTTGACATACTGAGGGGCATGCTGGGCGTGCTTGAGGCGGTCACCTATTCACCATATGAGGCCACGCTGTTCTCTGCTGCCTTTTACTTAGCATTTTTCTGCGCATTTCGAATCAGCGAGCTGGTGGCCAGGTCCAAGAACGACACCTCGGGGGATGCTCTAGCCATCTCAGATGTGTCCGTCACCGACTCCTTGGCCATCCGCCTACGGAGGTCAAAGACCGATCAGGCGGGGTGGGGGATTAACGTGGTTCTCTGGCCCCTTGGCGACCTCAGGTTTTGCCCAGTCCACTGGGTGAAGGCGCTCCTGGGGTGCCGCCCCCCCCGCCCCGGGTTACTTGCTGGTAGACAGGGACCAGGCCCCAGTGACCTGATACCAGTTAGAGCGAATGATCAGGGCCAGCTTGACCAGGGCAGGTCTGGACCAGCTAGAGAAGAGATACTACAGCCACTCTTTTAGGATTGGAGAAGTCACGGCGGCCCACCTAGCAGGTTTAGCTCCCGCCAAGGTGAAAAAAGTGGGGCGGTGGGAGTCAGAATGTTACAAACTATATGTTCGCCCCTGAAGTAGTGGCCAACCCCCACCCTTTTTTGTGTGCCGTGATTTGTAGTGGTTGCTATTATGTGGATAATCTACTGTTTGATTAAATAACCATGAGTGTGAACCATGTCTCTTGTTTTACTAGGGCGACTGGTGTGGGTGATCGGGAATTCATTTATCTCCAGGGCGGCCCGAAGGGCGTTGCACCGAAATTAGATGCGGCACTTTCCACAGACACATGTTGAGTGGATGGGTTTCCCCGGCATGAGATGGTTTGAGCTCCGGAACAAGTTGGAGCAGAGGCTGGTCTCGCAGGGCTCCACCCTCCCCCACACTTTGGTGATTCACCTTGGGGGAATGATCTCATCACCCTAGGAAGGAGGCTGTTGCTGCTAGCCATGAAAAGAGACCTGGGGGAGATATGCAAGCGCTTAGGGCAGTGCAAAGTCATCTGGTCAGAGATTATCCCACGCAGAACTTGGCGGGGGCCAAATCAGCGGAGGCAGTAGAGCGTTCTAGGAGACGTATTAACGGGGCAATGCGGAAGTTCACGGAGCAAAAGGCTTAGGTTTTATACGACATGAGATAATCAAGGGGGGCGTGAAGGGGTATTTCGATATAGATGGGGTGCACCTGTCTCAGGTGGGCATGGATCTATTTCTCCTAGACTTGAGCGAGGCGTTAGAGATGAGAGGTTGCAGGTAGAGCAAGGTGTGGTGGGGGGCCCTGGCGGCGACGGTGATCTGGAAGCAGGCCGGTAACAAGGGTATCTCTGCGCGGCACCATAGGGGGTGCCTGAGCCAAAACCAATGAGCCTCAGGGGAGGGTCCCAGAAGCCGTGTCGGCGCCCCGCTAGTCCTGCGGGCGGTTGTGGGCCTGAAAAACCGGGGGTTTGCTATGCGACGCTCCGCCCCGGGAGGGGGCGCGTGAGTAGAAGTTACCAACGGCACGTGATCCTAGAAAAGAATCACCTGGATGGCAGCAAAGGCGGGGTTCGCTCCAGCGCTGCTCGGCTCATCAGGCGGGCAGGCGGCCCAGTTGGTTGCCTGCCCTTGGATCACCCGTAAGATAACCCACCCATTACATATTGTATTATGTAATAAACCTGCAGCAAACTTTACCCAACTCAATAGTCTGTGTGTGTGTTATTTGGGTATGCATCTTGGGGGAGGGGGGACTGAAGGGTGCCCCTGGCGGTACTATGAAGCCCTGACCGTGTGTCCTGTGTTCAGGGAGACGTCAGGACAATGCGTGTCTGAAGGAAGCAGTGGGCCTCACTCAAATACACAAGAAACACTAGAACTATAAAGTCACTCTTATGATCACTCATGTAACTCTTAATCCCAGGACCACACCAGCTCCAAAGCAACGGTACTCTGACACCTACTGGTGGAAAGAGAAACTGTTGAAACTGCTCCTCAAAGCCATTAACAGTACACCCACATCTCCTGCGTGAGGCGCCCCGACTCGTTCACCGTATGCCACGTGCTCACATGGGGCTGAGGGGCTGTCAGGAGGGAGTTGATAAGACCCAGGCTGTACTTCTAGCAAGGAGTCAGGGTGTAGGATGAAGGTAAACTTACATCTGTGGACCAATAAAGCCACAATCCAGAAAGCTTCATCCTGCCCCTCACCATACAGCTCTTAACTACAACTAACTCATGGTTGCATCATTCACCAGGAGAGGGAAAAGGGCCGGGTTTCAGAAACCTATTGTTTTAAGCGGGTAGAAGTTCCAAGACTTCTTAGTCACATGATGCAACCCTGGTAGTGGATGAATCTTACAAGAGCGTGGTCCCTGCAGGGGGGTCTGCGCGGCAGGGGTGTTGGAGGGGGGTCTGCATAGCAGGGGAGGTCTGTGTGAAGGGAGTTCTGCGTGGCAGGAGGGGTCTGTGTGGCGGGAGGGGTTTGTGTGGCAGGAGGGGTCTGCGAGGCAGGGGGAGGTCTGTGTGGAGGGAGTTCTGCATGGCAGGAGGGGTCTGTGTGGCAGGAGGGGTCTGTGTGGCAGGAGGGGTCTGCGAGGCAGGGGGAGGTCTGTGTGGTGGGAGTTCTGCGTGGCAGGAAGGGTCTGTGTGGCAGGAGGGGTCTGTGTGGCAGGAGGGGTCTGCGTGGCAGGCGGGGGTCTGTGTGGCGGGGGGGTCTGTGTGGTGGGAGTTCTGCATTGCAGGGGGGTCTGCGTTGGGCATAGGGTGAGATGGCCCACAGTATTTTGCAATGGGGGCTTTAGACGTTGCCTTAACTTAGACTTCGCCACTTTAGTTCTAAAAAAAAGCTTGTCAGACTCTAGGGTGCAATAGACAATTCGAAATTATTAGGATGGTTCAGAGGCTTTTTATTAAGTTGTCTTGATTAAAAGAAATTCTATTCACATCACAGCAGCCTTTAAAGAACTGCATTTGCTCCAGTTGTGCAGAAAATGAAGTTTAAAATCCTATGCATTGTTTCAAAGCCGAGATAGAAATAGTCTCAAAATGTCCGGCTGCTTTCCACAAATGATGCTCTAAAGTGAGGCCGGAGGGTCAGCAGTGCAACTCTGCTTGTTGAGGCTAATCGGAACCGAAAAACGGGCAGAAGGCCGCACCATGTTCAGCAGCTCAGTGCTGGAGCACCCTGAATCCAACCCTGAACCCAACCCTGAACCCAACCCTGAAAAAGAACCCGCCTCAGCTGCTTTAAAAAAAAAAAAACAAAAAAAAAAAATCTGATTACTCCTTTCATATGTCCATGAAATCCTTAGCTCTACAACCACTTCCACAAGAAGGGACCGGGCTCGTCCGTGAGCGGACTGACCCCAACGAAGCCTTCATTGGGTCTCCATGCCCAAAGGGCCTCCTTGACCAACAGAAGTTCACGAAAGGGGGCCACCCATTACCAAAAATGGCAACTCTCACTGCGTTGAGTGCTATAGAGTGGCTTCCGTCACATGCCCATCCTTTATAGAAATAAATACATGACGTTAATAAACAACAGCAACATTTCTTCATTTTAAAGAAGAGCAATAAATGATCCAACCCAGGGGAGGGGAAGTTTCGGAGCAGAAGATACTTCAGGCGTTGGAATGTTCCCCAGCTGAAGGTTCATATGGTTTGTGCTCCGACGCCCACAGCAGAGGTGGCGACAACCTGGAAAGCCATCATTTGAAACAACCCGTCTTTATCACCCCAAGCATTTAGCCAGCTTCACTTCAGGTACCTGGAGCCAGGCCAAGAAGACTTTTGTTGAGAGCCCAAGGCTGACCTCCAACGGCTACCATGAAAGAGCTCAAAGGGATCCCAAGAACCTATCTCCCTGCGCATCGATTACTGGAGGTGCCCCCTGCATGGGTGATGAAAGCTTGCACCCCACCTCCGCCAATGGCCTCGTGTCACTCTAGAGTCCTTGTTGCTCTTGGTCAACGGTGGCTCAACACTGGCCGTATAAATGACGCCATGGACAAACCTCTCACCACGCATCCGGAGGCAGAGAGGTCCCACCTTTAGAGACCATAGTGTGAGCTGAGCATCTCAAACTTGCTTCTGGTCTCAAAGGGCCATCACAGGCTCTGCCCCACATGAGTTTATTCAATTAAAATGAGTTCTCTCCAACCAAAGCACAAGTTGTTGAGTCTGGCAAAGCTACTGGCAGCATTTGGCAAAATGACTGCATGTGCCAATTCTGAAGTCAATATCTCTGATTTGTTGCCGGATCCAGAATTCCCAATCCAGAATTCTAAAATGTGGCCACAATGCAGTTATGAAAGTACATGCCACAAAGGGTTCACCCAGTACCTAACCAGGCCAGACGTGGCGCTCATCCTCTCTCTGGCTCTATCCTAGCGTGGCCCTTCTGGTCACCAGACTTGAGAGAGATTGAACTGTCATGACAGGACGAGGACAGCAAGCAGGCTGTGGGTCGCCTTTGGAGGTGCTTGGCGGTCTCAGAGTGCCCGAGGTCGAAGAAGATAGTTCTTCCGGTGCTCTTATTAAAGGCGGACCGTGAGACTAGGCATCGCGTGTAAGCCGCAAGTGGCTGCTCACTCAGTCCTTAGCTGTATGTTCCAGGTCCGTGGCCACTCAGAGGTTCAGCTCTTGTGACCCACATGGAAAGCAAATGGGAGAACGTTGGCCATCAATTGGCAGAAGGGAAGTCAACTATCTGGGGAAGACCTAGGACTGATGGAAGTCCTCAGACTTTCAAGTTCTGGCCTGGGTGAGTTGATCATTCTGGTAGCTTTAATAGGTTTATATCAGTACTGTTCCTTTTAGACCTGCACCTACACAAGGAATGCAGCACACCAGAGCTCCTCGTCATCACTTACTTACTGACAGGAAATTGGAAAAATGGCAAAGCGGCGCACACACAACACAGGGTTCAAGCCCAACCTCTGTGTAGTGTCTCTCTGGTGTCAACCTCTGAGGTGTCTCCCTGGTGTCTCTCTGGTGTGTCATTTTATTTGACATTTTTTTTAATGTTTGCTGGCTTGAACCTTCAGCAAATGCTGATGGACACCTAATAGGCAACCCCTTGTACGACACGCTCATTCTCAGCCAATAAAGCACCACCCCATAGCCTTGCATCATCGCCCTGGTGTGTTGATATGAGCACGCCTTGAAGTTAATTGTAGCACATGTGCATTTCTCAAAAGTGCCACAGAATGCACATGTGTAACTTTGAAGCAGAGTACTGGTAGCGTCTCCCTGGCACACCTCAATGTCCTGGACATTTACCTGCAGAGGAAGTCTTGAAACTGTCGTCGTACAGGAAATCCGGCCCTGCGAATCTTCACCGTTTCCAGCATCCCGGAGTACCGCAGCTGGTTCAGAACTACCTCCGGATTGAAGGTGTTCGGAGCCTAAATGGAAAAGGGGACACAACAGAGCATGTCAACAGAACACAGGCCTCCTGCCATCACAAGAAACGCTATTAGAGAAACATTCAGCTGCCTTGGTCACTTTTAAATACACAGAGTGGCATTACAATGCAGAAGGAGAGACCCTGATGGCAAGACGAGAAGCCAGGAGGAGCTGGAGGGGATGCGTGTTAGACCTGGCACCATTGGTGTGGGTCTCCCTTCCATTTTTGTCGTTTATGTCTCCTTCATTGTTGCTGGCGTTAGATGTTCTGGGCGCCGTGCCACTGCCATTCAGTGACACAGCGCGAATGCTCCTTATTATAAACTAACTGATGAACCGGTGTAGTCCTAGTAGTACCAAGGAACATGCTAGGGAGATCGAATTTGGCATGCTTCCGCTCCAAATATTAACGTGCATCTGGTAGTAGTGATTGTCTTTATGTTCTGCGTGTGCAACTGCTGCTTTTGGAAAGTAGGTATCTTTTTGTCTAAGTCTTTCTGTGTGTTTCACTGGTATGTGTATTGGTTGTCTGGTTTAGAGGGCCAGGGCAGGCCTGGGCCGACCTGGGTCGAATGGAGCAATCTGTCGTTGAAGTATGGGGAGGGGTGACCCCTTTGATCTGAGGAGGGCTGTGCCTGGCAAGGTGAATGATGGCTCCACCTCCCGCTGGGTATCTGATGGTGGGCCCCTTTCCCTGAAACGAAGGATGCAGCCTCATAAATAAAGTGACCCAAGTCGACACCAAACTGGTTATGGCCGGGTCGAGTGATTTGTAAGAACAAAGACTTTTGGGGTATAAAGATCTGAGCTGAAACCCCTTCGTGGTGTGCAACTTCGGGATGCCAAGACGAACCGAAACGAGAGGGAGAGGACTTTGAAACTTTGATGCATCCACTGAAGCAACTACCCAAGGGCCTGAATCGAGCTTGCCTCCTGCAGAAGTCTCAGGGACATTAGACTTCATTCATCAGCAGCCCGGATTCTTATTGAGAGGAATCCTACTCACAGGTGAGGCCTCTTGTCGAGAAAACCAGGGCCTCTGGATCTACTGTGGGGAACGCCGCTTTTGCTTTGCCTGGTCTACAAAACTATTGCCATCGCCATTGTGGGCCGCTGCTGCTGAGGAGCTGTGCCGCTGAGTGCCCGCAAATGCCTTGTCTACGGAAACTATTGCTATCCCCATTGTGGGCCGCTGCAGCTGAGGAGCTGTGCCGCTGAGTGCCCGCAAATGCCTTGTCTACGGAAACTATTGCTATCCCCATTGTGGGCCGCTGCAGCTGAGGAGCTGTGCCGCTGAGTGCCCGCATTTGCTTTGTCTACGGAATCTATTGCTATCGCCATTGTGGGCCGCTGCAGCTGAGGAGCTGTGCTGCCGAGTGCCTGCATTTGCCTTGTCTACGGAAACTATTGCTATCGCCATTGTGGGCCGCTGCAGCTGAGGAGCTGTGCCGCTGAGTGCCCGCATAGGCCTTACTACAAGATCCATTGTTGACGCCACTGTGGGCCGCTGCAGCCGAGGGGCTGTGCTGCTGAGTGCCTACCTTGGCCTTGCTATCAAAAACCTTATTGTCGCTATTGTGGGCCGCTGCGAAGCCGTGCATCTGGATGCCCGGATCTGACCTACTACGAGAATCAGTACAACCGCCACTGTGGGCCGCTGCAGCTGAGGAGTTGTGTCGTTGCAGGCCTGCATTGGCTTTGATCAATCAATCAGCGAATTTGTATAGCGCGCTACTCACCAGCAAGGGTCTCAAGGCGCTGGTGGGGGGGGTCGCTACTGCTCGAACAGCCAGGTCTTGAGCGGTTTCCTGAAGTAGAGATGGTTCTGGGTCAGCCGTAGGTGGGTTGGGAGGGAGTGGCCGCCAGGTAGGAGAAGGACCTTCCCCCGGCGGTGGTCTTGCGAATGCGTGGAACGGAGGCGAGGGCGAGGCTGGCGGAGCGGAGCTGGCAGGTGGGTGTGTGGAATGTGAGGCGGCTGTTGAGGTACTTCGGGCCCATGTTGTGGAGGGCCTTGTGTGCGTGGGTGAGGAGTCTGAACGTGATCCTCTTGTTGACGGGGAGCCAGTGCAGGTCTCTCAGATGGGCGGAGATGTGGCTGTGGCGGGGGACGTCCAGGATGAGACATGCTGACGCGTTCTGTATGCGTTGGAGTCTTTTCTGAAGTTTGGCAGTAGTTCCGGCATAGAGGGTGTTCCCGTTGTCCAGGCGGCTGCTGACGAGGGCCTGGGTGACTGTCTTCCTGGTTTCGGTGGGGATCCATCGGAAGAACTTACGGAGCATGCGCAGGGTGTTGAAGCAAGTTGATGAGACAGCGTTGACTTGCTTGGTCATCGTGAGGGAGGAGTCCAGGATGACGCCCAGGTTGCGTGCGTGGTCCGTAGGCTTGGGTGCGGTGCCCAGTGCCGGGGGCCACCAGGAGTCATCCCAGGCGGAGGGGGATGGTCTCAGGATGAGGACTTCCGTCTTGTCTGAGTTCAGTTTCAGACGGCTGAGCTTCATCCATTCCGCGACGTCTTTCATGCCCTCCTGGAGGCTGGATCTGACGGAGGCGGGGTCGTTGGTGAGAGAGAGGATCAGCTGGGTGTTGTCGGCATAGGAGATGATGTTGAGGTTGTGTTGACGTGCGATGGCTACGAGAGGGCTCATGTAGATGTTGAAGAGGGTGGGGCTGAGTGAGGATCCTTGTGGGACGCCGCAGATGACTTCGGTGGCCTCGGAACGGAACGGTGGGAGGCGGACTCTCTGGGTTCTTCCGGTGAGGAACGAGATGATCCACTCTAGGGCCGCTCCTTGGATGCCGGAGTTGCTGAGTCGCTGTATCAGTGTGCGGTGGGATACCGTGTCGAAGGCTGCCGAGAGGTCCAGGAGGATGAGGGCCGCTGTTTCCCCGTTGTCGAGCATGGACCTGATGTCGTCGGTGGCAGCGATGAGGGCGGTCTCGGTGCTGTGGTTTGCTCGGAAGCCGGACTGTGAGGGGTCGAGGTAGCCGTTCGTCTCGAGGAAGGCGGAGAGTTGTTTGTTGACGGTCTTCTCGATGACTTTGGCTGGAAAGGGGAGGAGCGAGATGGGGCGGAAGTTCTTGAGGTGCGTAGGGTCCGCGGTCGGTTTCTTCAGGAGGGCGCTGATCTCGGCGTGTTTCCAGCTCTCCGGGAAGGTGGCGGTAGTGAAGGAGCTGTTGATGACATCCCGGAGATGGGGTGCGATGATGGAGACGGCTTTGTTGAAGATGTGGTGTGGGCAGGGGTTGGTAGGGGATCCGGAGTGGATGGTGTTCATCATGCGGGTGGTGTCTTCGGTGCTGACGGGGGTCCAGGTGCCGATGGTGGTAGTGGGGGGCGTTGCTACAGTGGTTGGGTGCGTGGTCTGGGTGCCGAAGCTGTTGTGTATGTCTGCGATCTTCTGGTGGAAAAAAGTGGCGAGTGAGTCGCAGAGGTTTTGCGAGGGTGTGATGTTGTTGTTGCTGGCGCTGGGGTTGGAGAGCTCTTTAACGATGCTGAAGAGTTCCTTGCTGTTGTGGGAGTTGTTGTCCAGCCTTTCTTTGAATGACGTCCTTTTGGTGGTGCGGATCAGCTGGTGGTGTTTGCGGGTGGCGTCCTTGAGGGCTGTCATGTTGTCTGCTGTCCGGTTGTGGCTCCAGGTTTTCTCGAGGGTGCGGCAGGTTTTCTTGGAGTTCTTGAGGTCGTCGGTGAACCACCGGGTTCTCCTGCTGCCGGGTCTGCTGGGAGGTTTCCTCAGTGGTGCGAGGTCATCGGCGCAGCTGGTGAGCCATTGTGCGAGGTTGGGGTCCGTTGTGTTGGTGGGTGGGTTCTGGCTGAGGGCGGTGGTGAGCTGGTCGAAGGTGATCTTGCTCCAGCTTCTGTGGGTGGCCTGTTGCGGGTGGTGGTGGATCGTTGTTCTCCTGAAGGTGAAGTGGACGCAGCTGTGGTCTGTCCAGTGTAGTCCGGTGGAGTGACTGAAGGAGATGTGCTTGCTGGAGGAGAAGATGGGGTCAAGCGTGTGGCCGGCGTAGTGGGTGGGGGTGTTGACCAGTTGCTTGAGTCCGAGGTTGGCGAGGTTGTCCAGCAGGGCGGCGGTGTTGCGGTCCTTGTCATTTTCCAAGTGGAAGTTGAGGTCTCCAAGGAGGATGTAGTCCGATGAGGTGAGTGCGTGCGGGCTGACGAAGTCTGCGATTACTTCGCTGAATTATGTGCGTGGTCCCGGGGGTCTGTAGATGAGGGTGCCTCTGAGGGTGGTCTTGGGGGTCGGTGTGTATCTGGAAGTGGAGGTGTTCAGCGTCGGTGAGGCTGTTGTCGGAGTTGGTCGTGATGCGGAGGGTGTTTTTGTGGACGATGGCGATGCCTCCTCCGGTTTGGTTGACGCGGTCCCTCCGTGTGATCTTGTAGCCGTCCGGGATGGCTATGTCGGGGGCTGAGGAAGCGTTCATCCAGGTCTCTGTGAGGAAGGCGACGTCTGGTGAAGTTGTGTCCAGTTGGTTCCAGAGTTTGACGGCGTGCCTGTGGACGGAGCGGGTGTTGAGCAGGATACACTTGAGGTGGTTGTTGCTGGTGTTGGGTTTGGCGGGTGCGGTGCAGGTCCGGAGGCAGGTGAACTTGCAGGCTCTCTGAGGAGCTGATAACTGTGCCCCTTTATAACCTAGCTAACTTCCACCTGCACGCACAAGCGCTTTCATCGCTCCTGAGACGAATCTGTAATTACGTGAATTGTGGCTCTTTGAGCATTTCCCAATTTCGTGTTTAATCTATATAAAGAGAACTCTTTTTTATAATTACTTGTGGTGTCTATTTTGTAGCGTCTCTCCTGCGTTATTGTGTATGGTCCTAAATGCTTCACATGTATAAAAAATATGGGAGGGACCCCACTGCCCAAGAGACAGGGTACCACAAATATATGTAAAAAAGAGAGTTTCTCTTGGGTGTATCGGACCACTTAGACTGCAACCAAATCAAGTTCACTCCAACCAATTCCGACCAACTCTACTAGAGGTCTAAAAAACACACATTCATAGCCGCATATATCTCAAAGACAACAAACCAAATGAAGTAAAAATTAATATTGTGATTTATTAATAACAATTTGTTCACATATCAATGATTGTGCACTTGAATTCATACAAATAATCAGAAAAGTATATAAACAATGTCTAAAAAACATAAAAATTAGAGAGCGAAAATACAGTGTGAACTCTATTCATTCATCACAGAATGGTATAATTCCAGCATACAATCATATACATATATATGTGTATCACAGGTCTATTTTTGATATGGTAGATCCAAATGTGAGACAATTTCTGGATTTTAGACCAATTCTGGGTAATGTAGGCGTCGACGCGTTTCGGTGGTGAGTTCTAATTAATATCCACCTTCTTCAGGACAAAACAATATAAAAGCTCTCCAATATTTTTGAGCAATTTAAAAACCCCTATTACGGGTGCAATCCGATCTGAAGGACAGATATAGATATCATCTGTACCATAAAGAGATGTAATTCTCAGAGAGTCCCAATATGTTCAAATAATGGATCTCGATAATTTAAAGTTACTGCGGAAAATGGGGATTTTTTCACTAGAATCCGATAGGTGCGTGCCTCAAAAATACTGCATCAATATAGCACGTATTCCATTGTCAAACATAGGCTCCTGATTGGGGCGTTAGTTCCATTTGTACACCTTCGTGAGTGAGTGGTGTCAGCGCGTCGTGGCGGCGTCCTTCGGTTCTATTTAGATATCCTGCCGTCTTCACGTGTTGTTCCTCCCCTGGTCAGTAACCTAAATGCTTCACACACTGCCTCTGAGATAGGCCTGTCTGCTCGTGCTACGTTATCACAGGGTTGAGCAGGGGTTATCGAAGGGTGTAGCCCCCTTACTTTGACTTAGGAAGAAGGGCCACTATTTGACATCGGCGCCAGCCACTGTCAACTAGAGTCCCCCATTTCTAACAGCGCCCTAGCACCTTCCTGATGCTACATGAGCCGTAGGTGACTGTTGGATGAAATAAAGTATCCAAGCAAAGCTGCTGCTGTTGTAAGTCCAGAGAATGGGCTTTGAGAAGTTAGTGGTGGGGGGTCTATAGGTCTAAGCTTTGAATCGGTACGGATTACTTCCAAAGCATTGCTACATCTCTGGGAAACGGACAGCTTGGAATCATTGGCCGCACGAAGACTTGCAGGTGGATGATAGCGATGGTACATCTAGTTAAGGTTTCTCCAACACGTAGCTCTCCAGCTACCCGGACGTACTTCTCCTGTCTCCAGCTTTCTAAATTAGAATCTTTTACCTAGCTGAATTAATATAGGTATGCCACAATTGGAAATTGCGTATTCAAGACAATAAATTCTGTCTTTTCAGAACTCATAAGCAGATATTTGTGGAAAAATTGTTGATTTCCCAAAATATATGGAAAGCTTAATAATAATATGACCTTGGTGCCAGGAGCATTCAAACGATCGGCATTATGTATTACCTAAGGAAAGGCTTTCCAAACTGACAAAGCCTTGTTTACATTACTGCTTCCACCGCGGCGTGATGCACCGAGGGGATTCCGACTAGTAGCTCTAATTACAAAAAAGGTTGGAGACCCATGATCTAGCTGATGTGAAATCTCCTCAACTCTAAAACCTCTCCATTAGATCACAGGATACATTAAGAGGTTGAAGAAGATGGAAACCGTAACAGCCAGAGTGGTCCTAGGAAGGGACAGTTTGGCGCATATCTCCACTCTCCTCTGCTCTTTGAACTGACACCAGTCAAGGAGACATCCTATTTCTAAGCCTGTTGCTTATCCTCTTATTCCTACATCCAAAGGGCTCCATTCATTGGACGTCAGCCATTGGGTAGCAGTGGTCTGTAAAGAGCGAAGATCGGTGCAATTCAACTTTCCTCTTAACGAGAGGTGCACATGTGAAGAAAGTGTGGGCGTTAACATGGGAGCCAGTTTGTGGAATGAGCTTCACAAAGACAAAGTCATGATAAAAATACAATTCTGGAAAATATTCCAAACTAGATTGCTCATGGCTTTGCCCAGGTGATTTACCTGCTGCTGACCAGTGAGAGACACACACAACCACAAACAAATGGGATTGTTCATTTTGCACATCAGTACTGGGTGAGAAGAGCTCTTTGGCTAGGTAGAGTTAGGATGGGCCATTTGATCAGAGAAACTCTCTCCAAATTAAGTAGGTATACCTCCTTCATCCTAGCAGCCAAGGTCTTTCTAGTCAGTAATATGAGCATAACTCCAATAGTGGTTTTCCCACCCTCCAGCTGCAAGACTCGAGACACAACTCCCCACAGAAGATGTAAACTTAAGAGATTGTGCCTAAATAACAAAAATTGTCCGGTGCTTTTCATACAGAATAACTTATCGAAGAGATGTGGATACACTGTTTGCTGCTAAGTTGACCTGCAGGAGAAATCACAATGGACAGCAAGATGAATCTTTCGGGATTCCTCTTGCTAAAAGCCGCACAAGAGACCTAGTGCTCAGAAGACCTCCTCCATCTGCCTGGGCCCGTGTAAGAAGGTTCTAGAATCAGCACCGATAGTGGCGTGCCAGCATCGACCATCGCAAGCAAAACTGATCATGTCGTCTGTCCTTCAGAAGTACAGTTTTCTGCCTGCCTGTGAGTGCTGCTCATGCACCCTTTGAGTGATCTGTGACACCCCCACACTCCCAGAAGGGGCCATCAATGGAGTGCCCATGCAACTCTGCATTGCCTATGGGAATCAAGTTTGACCGCTGCATGGCACTGACCCTACATGGGGACGGGAAGATCCCCCAGAGTATGGACGTGTGCACTTGAACCCAGTGGTAAATGAGAGCTCCTTGCAGTGGACATAAGACTTTCTCCATTGTCCAGCATCCACTGACAGTCGCTTTTGTGCCTGTAGATCTCTCATCAGCAGGACATGGCCTACCTTCTCCATGTTTGGTTTAATGCATCTGATGAAGAAGGGGTTGGAGGTGCTCAGCGTGGCCATCAGAGCATGCAGAGAATCCTGAGGGTGAAATGAAAGAGAATCAGTCACAGCTATTCCATCCACCAGACCGTGCAGAGACCGCAAACCACTCACTGCTCTGATCATCTCACAAACAGGACAAATACTCAACAACATCAACACTTACCTGAACATCCCTTTAAATGCAGCTGCAGCATTTGCCTAAAGAACAAGCCACCACACTACACAAACACCAACTCATCAGAGCGTTTCGAAATACCAAAAATATCCAGCATTCACCTGAATCGGAACAAGCAGCATCCGCAACCATCGGCCAAAGTCCACGTTTAACAATTAACAGATGAGACATTCTACACTTTTGCAGACTCTTCCTGCCCGGCCCAAAGCCTCGGCTTGTGGTTTGTTTGCATTTTCTGCCTCTGTGTCAACATCTTTTCTTGAGTCCATCTGTCAGTCCTTTAGTCATTCAACGATTCAGTGGATACTCCAAACTTTACGCGTGATCACTCACTCCTTCACTCTATTCTGTCCCTTCAGCCACTTGTCCAAGTCTCCCCTCCGCCCTCTCCCAATTGATTCCATAAATGCACGAGTAGTATTTCCATATACACAATCTAAGTGAGGATTCCTTTTTTTTTTTTTACATAGGCAGGGATTATCCTGAAAATCAGGCATGGGACTAGTCACCCTGGACCATGGCTGTAGATCCCTATTGGATAAGCATCTATTCTTCACTGATTGTCCTCCTACAGAGTTCCCTTGACCCCGCACCCCCACCTGACTTGCCACAGTATGTGCCATACTGGCAAATGTCTCTCCTCACCAACACACCACCACTTGGGTGCCTTGGCCTTCTTACCCTGAACTGGGAGCTGACTGTTGGTTTCCGCCGCTGGGTTCCCATCTTCAGAGTTTCCTCGTTGTTTCTGCTCGACACGTTTTCAAAAAGGTCATAGATGAAATCCAACCTGAAAAACAGTCAGAATGAAACATATCATGTATAAGATAGAGAAGCAGCAACACGTCTTACGACTCTGTGTACGTCTTCCGTAGAAACACCTTCTACTGGACGACCTTCATCTATTCTGTAAGCTCAGATAGCCAGGAGGGGTTAGGAACCCTCTTGATGACTATGATACGAGGTTGTGCTACATTAGGACACCACTAGTCAGGTCCTAGTGTGCCACCGGTAGAGGGTGCCAGATTGTCCTCGGAAGTACCCTAGCCCAGGCTGGCAGGACATAACTTTCAGGGAATCAATGATCCTTGCACCCACCATGGCCCTGGAGAGCTGATATCCTTTTTGATAATCTTTCAGGTGCCTTCTTCAGAAGTAACAAGTGACAGCAGAACAAGTGTGCTTAAGTGAAATCAGTGCCAACAAAACATAGTGAAGCACATTCATATCCATAAATGGACTATACACAAAAGATTGATGTCAGGAACGCAAAAAGAGGGCAAGTTATTTCAAATATTTAACAAAAATAGTAATTGCTCTATATAAATAATATCAGTGGGGACCCACAACAGATGTGCAAACCCCAACTAAGCACAACATTTTATCCGATAGATACGCACAATTGGCATAGATATAGTTCGAAAACAAATTAGAAATAACGATAACACATAAAACATTTACACTATAAAATAAAAGAAATGATATGATGTGAACTATAGCAACATAATGAAATAAGCTTTATCTCAAGAAGGAAAACCAGGTATTTTGAAAACAACAACCCTAAATAAACAAAGATTAAACAAAACGTTGTGTTTAACCATAGATTTGACTCACAGGAACACTATTTCCAATGGTATAATCTCTGGGTTGTATATTGATGTTTCGGCATGCCAGATAAGTAATGGGTGCCTTCTTCATGACAAACGTTATATGTGATGTAGCAATCGCCACTTAATAAACAACAAAGGGCCTCACACTGAAATCACTCTGTTTTCCAGAACAAAGGTAACAAATTTGCAATTCAAGTGGAAGGCTAAACCAAAGAGTAACATGTATAAGGTATGAGCGGATTGTGGAAATATGGATTTTTCTGATCAGTTATGTCCCCTATCTTGGACCCCAACGGTTTCATGTATGAATCACAAGTACATGTATGTTCCCTCCAGTTCCAGTTATGAAGACGCAAATACATGTGCGTCCACCGTTAACATGTCCTCTTTCAGATCCGCCATGAATAGACTGGATATTCCATTCCTAAGTATGAAAGGCCACCGGCTCTATATGGTTCACTTATGCCATTTTACAGTCCAGGCAAGTAGGCCCTGATTCTGTCATCAAGCTTTTCTTACTTTCTGCCTCTGAAGCTCCACTCTGAGCCTGCATCTGTGACCATGAACTTTGTCCTCATTCTCTGCGCGGCTCATGGTGCCTGACGTCAGCTTGCTGCCTGCCAAAAACTGTATTTCACCTTCGAAATTATCTGCTCCGCTCCCTGCCCAATGCATTCCTGTCTAGTAGTTTAAGTAAACATTCTTCCAGCTACCGAGCAAAGGCCCGGCTTCTCTGTCTTTATGCAAGTAATTCATAGCCCCGTTACCATGGAAGACTTCTGCCCTCGCATCTAGTGTAGACACTTAGACGCTTGTACACGCACTAACAGTCAGTATAGTCAGTATAGAATAAGATTCTACTCTAAGAGACCTCTCTTTTGGATAACATAGTTCTTTAAACATAGGATGTTAGATATGATTTGGGATTAAGTTGACTTGACCCTCCAGACATCTGTCGCCACATGTAGAGCTAAATGTCAAGTCCCCTTCACCCCCTAGTTGCACGTCAATCATACGTCATGCTGCTGTGCGCGCATTTCTGCCAAGTATTTCTGCTGACATTGCGAAATTCTTTCATGGAACCACCCTATTATGACATCACACCTGATGACGTTCTTTAGTCACACCCAGTTACACCTACTTTTGCTACGTATGTATGTTTTATCCACACTATCAATTGTTACGCCTCTTGCATTTGCTTCACTGTAATGCCTATTGTATAAAAGTGATTAATTATCAATAATGTATGTACTTCACTTCCTGAACCTTCGTGGTGATGGAACTTGGAGCAACCGATTCGAATCGTCCATTGGAATAAAGCCCATTCCGAACCTCTAATACCACGGATTCTGCCTCTTATTTATTGAGCTATTTTTATTATGTTTCTGTATCAAATTAAGTCCCGGTAATTAAATTATTTACCACATGAATGGCGCCCGAACAGGGACACTTTCTCATCTCACGCGCCGGCGGTGCGTTGCAGGCCCGGTCTCCTGCCACAGCTGGACGGACAACAACGCGTACCAGCAGGATTTCCTGTATCTCCCTCCGGTCAAGTGGGGGCGACTGAGGCTGCGATCAACACCCAGACGAGGCGGTGAGAGGTGCGAAGTATCCCAACCAGAGCCTAGCTGAGAGAGCAAGATCCGAGGTATACAGAGGCCCACCAGGTTTCCGAAGCTCAGAAGTGTCCGAAGTTGTCGAGTCGAGTCCAGTCCGGTCCAGTTCAGTTCAGTTCCGTTCCGAGGCCTTCCGTTCCGAGCTACCCGGTGAGTACCATTACTGGGGAGGCGTTCTGGCGTGCACATAAGTTGTGCCGGTCCAGACGGGTTTGGGTACACAAATCCGGTCTGCACTGTTTTAGCAGTGTATCTGTACTGTTTAGCAGTATATCTAGTATATCAAGTATATAAATTCAGAATAATTCAGTTAATGCCGAGTATTATGTTTAGTGATTAAGTTTCCTTAGATCGTCATCATCATCGTTGCTCAGTTAAATGTTAAATGTTTTTAATACGTTCTGCATATTGTGGTGTGAATGACTGTTCATTATCGTGTTTTATTGTATTAAGTTTGTTCAAAATCAAGTACCAGATCAGTTCTCAATATGCCGCTCTTTTCGAAATTAAGACAGATCACAACTAGAAAAGGGGTACTCGAAGAAGCTGTTCCCATTCCTCCTAGGGACACTCCAGGGTACTTCATGTATCATAAACATGGCCTAGACGCCATATTATTTCTTGATCTATGGGTAGACTACACTAAGGAATTACCAGAAAGTCAGAGGTGGCCCGCAGCTGGGACCTGGGATGCAGATTGCATCGTGAAAGTAGAGGAAGAATTATGGAAAAAGAAAGCTAGACAATCACAGAAAGACGCCATTGAATTATGGCGTAAAGAATCGTATAGACGTACAGAAAAAGCACGTAGACAGGAAGAGAGGAGTAAAGAGAATTCAAATAAAGTCCGAGAAAATCTATTAATTGAAGAAGGTACACGAGTGAAATCAGAACAAGTAGACAGACAAAGAAATGCCCTTATGAAGGGTATGTATCCCCTTCTGGCCGAGGGATTACCTAAGGCTACTCCAGAGATACCAAAAGACTTGCCACCCCCATTATTTCCAATAAAAGTACATCCTAAGGGGCATCCTAGAACAGCAGAAGATGTTTTTCTTTCCTCATATTTAGATGACGCAGCTCCCGAGTATGCTAACCCCGCCCCACATAGACCGTCTGCCGGGGAGGTTCAACGCCAAGATCCTGTATCTGTATCTCTACAACAACGAATCCTGACACCAGTTCCGGCAAGCACATCTGTTTCCACATCTGTTCCTACAGCTGCTTCCACAGCTGTGCCCACACCTATAGTTGCTGTATCGCGTTCTACGAATCCTTTCACGCCCGATACCCCAGACGGTGCTACGGGAGGTGCTACCAACATTTTTTCTACGCCACCCAGAATAAATAAACTTACTTTTCAAGAGTCAGCACATCCACGTACCCCCAAACTCATAAATGCCCGCACGCTTAAGGAACTTCTTGTAGATTGTAGATACGACCCTGTGCCCGGCAAAGAGGACGAAATGATCATGGCATCATTACGTATCAGACGAGCCGCGGTGTATTTAGGGAAGTTACCAGGAATGACTGTGCATCTAGATAATATATATCATTTTGTCCAAACAGGGCGAGATTCTGAATGTATTAACAGAGCTATGGAATACCAGAAAGTGGAAATACAGGGGGAACTGTTACGTTTCCTCATAAATTGTGTGATCAGAAATCAAGACCGACCGGGGGTAGACCCGGAAGCAATGCAAATTCTTACCAGATGGAGCCAGAATATATCAGAAGGGAGACATGATAAGCAAAAATGTATAATAGCCATGTGCAGAAAGATCCGCAAAGAAATAGAACGCCTACACGAAGAGAGATTAGCGGTAGACCAGTTTGAACAAAACGAGGAGGAGGAAGGATCAGGACTGCCCACAGGACAGTCAGAAACCATAGCCTATGTAGGTAGAGGAAGATCTTGTAATAGTACTAGATGTTTTACTGACCCGATACGTCCGATATGTCCAGATAATAACAGGAATTTCCAAACACCTATAATAAATATAAGGTCCCCCGAGCATTCGTTCCAAGCCGCTGACAAATTACTGCGAGAACGAAGGGGTTATCATTTACTCGATTCTATGGATGAACAAGAATTAGCCAGGTCAGCCGTTCATTGGGTTGACAGTCCCGGAAAATATGGTGATGATACAGTAGCACACACATTTTTGAACCTCACCCCAGATGAACAGCGTTTAGCTGGGATTTATATGATTCAACAACTTCTTATACTATATAAAAGCCAACATTCAGATCCTGGTCCCTTACCTGATATATTGACTGAATTACTCACGAATAGATGGAGAGGTTCAGGTACTAAGCTAATTAAAGAAATACTAGAATCAAGAAAGCAGTACATTCTTTTTGTATGTCCAGAACATGTCTCACTGCCCATCAAGGAAAGACCGATGTATTACATGGACAGACAGAATCCCTTACGAGAAGTACACCCAATAAAGGGCGAGGACAATCAGTTTAAACGTGTATTTGTATATACGCCCATATCGAAAATAGAATTGTTAGAAATGAAGAAAGTGGTACCCAGTCATGACAAAGACCCAGCGGGTTTCCACCGAGAAATTAAAGACATGTTACTCATGGGAGAGTATACCTATCCCGACATTATGACAATATTAAAGGTATTAATGCCTGCTGGCATTTATGAAAAACTCAAGGAAAAAGAGTGGGAGGTGGGAGACCAAAAGATAGACTGGACAGCATTAGAAAATGAAGAAAGGGCCCGAGGTCCAGGTTCGGGACTTGGGGATAAAACTAAAGCACTACCAGGTTTACTAGTACAGGTACTGCCACGTTTATTAACCACGAAAAAGGAAGACTGGGGTGCAATCTCAGCCTGTAAACAAAAGCAAGATGAAGACACTAGTGATTTCTATGCCCGATTCGAAAAATGTTTTGGTATAAATAGTGGTATAAAAGCAAGTAGCGAGTCATACCCACATCTGTTTGTGACAAAATTAGTTGAAAATTCCTTGCCCCAGGTGAAGAATAGAGTATTAAAATTCGAGAGTACCTGGCAAGGTAATACCCCATCACAAATGTTACAAATGTTACAGTACCATTACAATAGAATTAGAGAGGAACAAGAACATGAACAGAAACGCATGAAAGACACGAAAATGAAAATGCTAGTCTCTCAGACAGTTCCAGCTGAAGGACATAAAAAGGGTACGACACATTCCGGTGATTCAGCAGGACCTGTAAAAGGGACATGCAACTATTGTAAACAGCCAGGACATTACATACACGATTGCCCAGTCCTGAAGCGTAATATCGCCACAGGTAAAACACAAGAAAGACCACGGCCACCTAGACAGGATCAGAATGAACAAGGAGCACCACAGCATACACAGTCCATGCCAGCTCCACAACAGTCTATACAGTTTGTGCCAGCTGCACCAGCGCTGCCGGTTGCTGCCACACAAACCACGACACGACAGCTGTACCAGACCGCACAGTATGATTATCCTGATTATCAACGATACGCATGAACCAGCCTAGAGAGGGAAGTTGACTTACCCCTTATCGAGGTCCCTGTAGACCAAGAAGGACCTTATGTACATAGTGAATTATTAGGCCAAGATAGAAAATTTTTACTTGATACAGGGGCAAGTCGAACAACAATAAAACACAGTGAAGTTCCAGGGGCACCCCTCTCAGGCTCACAGAATATTTCCCTTGGTTTTTCAGGAAAACCTATTGTTAATGAAGTATCACAGCCTCTTCCACTTACGATAGGACCCTTGACCAGAACTACAGATTTATTGCTTACTAAATCATGTCCAGAAAACTTGTTAGGTATAAAAACACTAAAAGCTCTAGGAGCTATAATATGTTGTTCTCCGGAAGGAGTAAGATTGTTTTTACGTGATTTCAAAGGTCACTATGTGTCTCGAGACATGGATCCTCGACTGCAGACTTTACCTACACATTTATGGGCACAAGGCCCTACTGATGTGGGTTGCATGAATATTACACCATATCGAGTTACATTAAAGGCAGGAGTGGTACTACCACGAATGCGACAATACAAGTTACCACCAGATGCTGTAGTGGCTTTACTACAAATCATTGACGAGCTCATTGCCCAAGGAGTGGTTGTGGAAACAGACTCCAATGTATGTAATTCCCCGATAATTCCGATTCTTAAACGAACAGATCCAAAGGCCCCGCCAGTATATCGATTGGTTATTGATCTGCGCGAATTGAACAAATGCATTGTGCCACAATTCCCTGTGGTCCCAGATATCTCGTCATTACTGACAGCTATTGATTCCGAAGCAACATTCTTTACTGTAATTGATCTCAAGAATGCCTTTTTCAGCGTCCCTATAGATCCGGAAAGCCAATACTTGTTCGGATTTAGTTTAAATGGACGAAGCTTTAAATTCACACGCGCACCTCAAGGATTTACAGAAAGCCCCAGCATCTATAGCCAAGCACTGAAACGAGAACTCGACAGTATCCACATGCCAGTAAACACTGCCCTGCTTCAATATGTCGATGATCTGCTGATCACCGCTAGAAGCGAACCTGAATGTGAGAAAGCATCACTGACAGTTTTACAATTTCTAGCCGAAAAAGGGCACAAGGTGTCCCCTTCTAAGCTGCAATTCTGTGTCCAGCGAGTTGTTTATCTTGGACACTCGCTGTCCAAGGAGGGAAGGCAGCTTACACCCGACCGCATTCAGTTAATAGCTAACATGCCAATACCCAAGACACAAAAGGAGGTGCGGGCTTTTATAGGCCTCACTTCATATTGTAGGCAGTGGATCCCTCAGTATGCATTTCTAGCAAAACCACTCATTCAATTGACAACACAGGAGGCAGCCACATCGACTGTTCTCCCTTGGACTCAGGAACATGCACAAGCTTTTGAAAGCCTAAAGAAAGCCTTATGCCAAGCACCGGTTTTAGCAACACCATGTTACAATAAACAGTTTACACTCTTTGTTACAGAACGCGAAAGTACTGCCTTGTCAGTACTCACACAGGAACAAGCAGGATCACACAAACCATGTGCCTATTTTTCTAGTACATTAGATCCCGTAGCTCAGACTTTGCCTGCATGCCTGAAATCAGTGGCAGCAACAGCCTTAGCAATCAGACAAAGCGATGCCATAGTATTAGGACATCCATTGACAGTTCAAGTACCACATGCAGTAGAGGTTCTTTTGAATCGAACGCAAACACAACATTTGACCATAGCGCGACTTACAGGGTATGAATTAACATTGTTTCAGCCACATATAGAAATCAGACGTTGTAACACATTGAATCCTGCCACACTTTTACCCGTAATCGGAACAGACCCACTAGCTCATGATTGTATTGAAGTTATCACTATCACAACGAAACCCAGACAAGACTTGACAGACGTCCCATTGTCAGACCCAGACCTAACGTTGTATGTAGATGGTTCATGTATGAGAACAAGTACAGGAGAATTAGTGGCCGCTTACGCAGTCACAACAGATACTGAAATCATTGAAACAAACTGCATAAATACCTTGTCCGCTCAAGCAGCAGAGCTCGTCGCTCTGACACAAGCCTGTATTCAAGCCACAAATAAAAGAGTTAACATATACACTGATTCACGTTATGCATTCGGAGTTGTACATGACTTCGGCGTGCTGTGGCGAGAGAGAGGTTATTTAACTTCTCACGGTGCCCACATTCAGCACGGACCCCTCATTCATGCCTTATTAGACGCAATACATCTACCCACTGCAATATCAATTATGAAATGTAAAGCTCATACGAAAGTTACTGATATCATTTCTCAAGGCAATGATCTAGCTGACAGAACAGCTAAACAGACTGCTCAAACTCAAACATCCGACATGACAAAGACAATAGTCCCGACGCCAACACATTGTATGATGGTTAAGGATCCCGCTCTTGACGTAATTGACATACAGACACATGCTACTCCAGACGAAATAAAGAAATGGACTGAATTAGGAGGGATCCAAACGGATCAAGGATGGATGACAAAGGAAAAATCTGTGTGGTTCCTTCCTGATTCAATGGTCCAAGTCATTATTAACACTGTCCATAGTCCAGCCCATCTAGGAGAAAAAGCTATGCTAGACAGCATTCAACACATTTGGTTCAACAAACATTTACGAGCAGCAGCTAAACAAAAAGTTCGTACCTGTATGATCTGTTGTCAGTTCAACCCAGGAAAAAGCATTCCCGTGGAACAGGGTGGATTTCAGCCTCCTGATCACCCTTTTGAAATCCTCCAGATGGATTATATCCAGATGGAACGATGTCGAGGATTCAAATATGTTCTCGTAGTTGTCTGTGCTCTTTCCCGTTGGACAGAGGCATACCCGGTTTCAGATTACACTGCCCCGACTACTGCCAAACAGTTAGTTCGAGAATTCTTCCCACGATACGGTTTACCACGTGTTGTCTACTCAGATAACGGCCAGCCGTTCTCATCCGAACTAATGAAACACGTTTCACTTTTGTTAGGTTATCAGTGGAAATTCCACTGTGTCCGACACCCCGAGGCAGCAGGTCTCGTGGAAAGACATAATCAAACTCTGAAAATTAGATTGTCCAAAATATGCAGAGAGAAAGGTGTCGACTGGGTAGTAGCATTACCAGTTGCACTCTTTTACATGAGAATGGTAGCACACTCTCGAACAGGGCTATCCCCGTATGAGGTGATTTTTGGCAGACCACCAAATATGTGGGGGACGCCTATACCACGTAAAATAACTGATATTGACTGTAATATGCTGACAGATTATTTGGCTTCCTTGATGTCTGCACTACAATCTTGTCGTTCACAGGTAGCTGCAGCTTTTCCTGACAACACTGAGGTGAAACCCCATGACGTAGTTCCGGGGGACCTGGTCTTGGTGAGGAACTTTGATCGAAAGACTCAGCTGGATCCTAGGTGGAGGTCGCCGCAACTGGTCTTGCTCACCACAAGGACAGCCGTGAAGATCGAAGGCAGGAAAGGCTGGGTACATTCAAGTCATATCAAGAAATTTCATGGACTACCATCGGATGTAAATACCACACCTTGTGTGTCTTCACCCATTGACTCAAAACTTCCTTTGGTTGAATCTAGTAATCACGAACAATATAAACTAAAACTCAGGTCTAATCAGTCGGGCAATTTGATTGTTTAAGTCCTCTCCAAGGTGAAGCGGTTGAATTTGTCTCTGACATGTATCCCTTAGACCTGAATAGAGAAAAAACCCGAAAAATGTTGAAACGACATGCATACTGTAAATCACTGTGTAGTCATTGCACAGTGACGTTATTAATTTTGTTTTTCTTAAGTCTTTTAATAATTACTGCAAGTATATTGTTGCACATATATTATCCTATTTCTAGACATGTTTATAATGTTACTGCTGAACATTCTTTTAGTGAATTACCTCCGCATGAGTTGTCTTATAGATTTGCGCTGCGCAATAATACGTTTATTAGTATGTTACATCATTCCCATCAGGTTAGCAATGCTACAAATTGTTGGATATGTGGCCGACTCCCTCCCTATCAGAATTATAAAGGAATTCTACCTCTTTTTCCATACCCATTCACACACAACGGCTCCTGTGGAGCATGGTTTAGTTTAATTAATTCCCTAGATTCAAACTCTGCAGTTTATCAAGACAACTGGGTATGGGGAAATTTGAACTTAGTTTTACTTAAAGTCTGCTACCCTAACAAGGAGGGACTTCCCAAGAGAACAGGAACTGATCTAGAAAATGAAGTATATGGATTAGGTAATTTTACGCTTAATCTTATGATCCTAAATGTCGAATCCGAAGCTACTCCAATTTTATCCGCCATGTCAGTATTTCCAGTAAAAGGTGAATTATGTGTAAGAAAGAATGGTTCCATACATATGGGCCATAGTAGATGCACCACTGTAATAGAATTTAGTGATCAGGGCAAGTCTACATTTAGAGCTTCCCGCCATTCCTATTTCATATGTGGTCAGACGGCATATGTACGTTTGCCTCTAGATTGGGATGGTACCTGCTACATTGGATTCCTTTTGCCACCTGTTTTCCTAGCTCCTCCTGATTATCACAGAAATACTCATTTAGTACACAATAGAGAAAGGAGAGATCTCCCAATAGTCGATTACACTGAAACAGCATGGGAAAAATACACAGATTTCAATAAAGGTCTCTTTCCCTATATAGGTACCGTTACTAATAGTAAGTTGATACGTAGATTAACTAGAACCCTTGAAGCAGTAGTGAACGAAACTATTTCCGCCTTAGGCAATTTAACAGAAGAGCAGTCTGCTATGCGGATTGTTGTGCTTCAAAATCGTCTTGTCCTTGACGTCATCCTGGCCGATAGGGGCGGAGCTTGTAGGGTCATCGGATCAAGTTGTTGCATTTTCATACCAGAAAATTCGCCGTCTGTATATAAAGCCATAACCCGCCTTCATAAGATTGTAAGCCAGATACACCAGAATCCAGGCACCTGGACTTGGTCCGGTTGGTTTTGGAGTGTATTATCTACCTTTGGATGGAAGGTCCTATCCTTCCTAGGTATTGGCTTTCTCATATTATTCAGTTGCTGTCTATGCCTACAATGTGGACCAGCGATTTGTGGTCTGTGTGCCACATCGTGTATTCCATCACCAAGATTTCATTCGTCCCAGAAGAAAAAAGAAGAACAAATGATGCTATATGAACAGATCAATGGATTGATGAAGATTGATATCTCTTGATGGGCAAGTAGGGGACAAGGAGGGAATGTGGAAATATGGATTTTTCTGATCAGTTATGTCCCCTATCTTGGACCCCAACGGTTTCATGTATGAATCACAAGTACATGTATGTTCCCTCCAGTTCCAGTTATAAAGACGCAAATACATGTGCGTCCACCGTTAACATGTCCTCTTTCAGATCCGCCATGAATAGACTGGATATTCCATTCCTAAGTATGAAAGGCCACCGGCTCTATATGGTTCACTTATGCCATTTTACAGTCCAGGCAAGTAGGCCCTGATTCGGTCATCAAGCTTTTCTTACTTTCTGCCTCTGAAGCTCCAGTCTGAGCCTGCATCTGTGACCATGAACTTTGTCCTCATTCTCTGCGCGGCTCATGGTGCCTGACGTCAGCTTGCTGCCTGCCAAAAACTGTATTTCACCTTCGAAATTATCTGCTCCGCTCCCTGCCCAATGCATTCCTGTCTAGTAGTTTAAGTAAACATTCTTCCAGCTACCGAGCAAAGGCCCGGCTTCTCTGTCTTTATGCAAGTAATTCATAGCCCCGTTACCATGGAAGACTTCTGCCCTCGCATCTAGTGTAGACACTTAGATGCTTGTACACGCACTAACAGTCAGTATAGTCAGTATAGAATAAGATTCTACTCTAAGAGACCTCTCTTTTGGATAACATAGTTCTTTAAACATAGGATGTTAGATATGATTTGGGATTAGGTTGACTTGACCCTCCAGACATCTGTCGCCACATGTAGAGCTAAATGTCAAGTCCCCTTCACCCCCTAGTTGCACGTCAATCATACGTCATGCTGCTGTGCGCGCATTTCTGCCAAGTATTTCTGCTGACATTGCGAAATTCTTTCATGGAACCACCCTATTATGACATCACACCTGATGACGTTCTTTAGTCACACCCAGTTACACCTACTTTTGCTACGTATGTATGTTTTATCCACACTATCAATTGTTACGCCTCTTGCATTTGCTTCACTGTAATGCCTATTGTATAAAAGTGATTAATTATCAATAATGTATGTACTTCACTTCCTGAACCTTCGTGGTGATGGAACTTGGAGCAACCGATTCGAATCGTCCATTGGAATAAAGCCCATTCCGAACCTCTAATACCACGGATTCTGCCTCTTATTTATTGAGCTATTTTTATTATGTTTCTGTATCAAATTAAGTCCCGGTAATTAAATTATTTACCACAGGATGTGGAACTGTTAACATGTTAACACTATGGATGAAAGGAAGCATGACTGAACCTTCCGAAGTGAAAGAACATATTCCGGGAGGTTCAAAGATAAGATTAATGAACAATGAAAAAACAGCGACCCAGGCTGAAATTTGGACTCATCTGATTGAATGAAACATTCATTCACTCATGTACGCAGCCACTCTCCTTCATCAACAACGGTGGCCAATAGAACGCGTCCTTCTCAGTGACCCATCATGACCTTTCAGCCCGTATCCATCACCGCCATCAATAGTGCGTCCCCGCTATCCAGTGTGACAATTTTGCCTTTATGCATCACCAACAGTTGAAAGAAATGGAGGATTACCCCTCTCCCCCCCAGCCATCTCCAGCAGGAAATGGAGATCTAACCCCAGTGACCCTGCAGGACATTCCTGTTCTAAGCCAGCACAAGTAGAACATGGAGCAACGCCCGCCCAGTGCATGGGAATCCTCCCTCATTCATTTGTTCCCAATGTGTGTAATGAGCTGTGAATCCTAATGTGTGTAATAAACTATCCCAATGTGTGTGGTGAACTGTGAATCCCACAGTGTGATGAACCGTGAATCCCACAGTGTGATGAACCGTGAATCCCACAGTGTGATGAACCGTGAATCCCCCAGTGTGATGAACCGCGAATCCCCCAGTGTGATGAACCGCGAATCCCCCAGTGTGATGAACCGTGAATCCCAGTGTGATGAACCGTGAATCCCACTGTGATGAACCGTGAATCCCAGTGTGATGAACCGTGAATCCCAGTGTGATGAACCGTGAATCCCAGTGTGATGAACCGTGAATCCCAGTGTGATGAACCGTGAATCCCAGTGTGATGAACCGTGAATCCCACAGTGTGTAATGAACTCTGAATACCAGTGTGTGTAATGAACTGTGAATCCCAATGCGTGTGATGAACTGTGAATCCCAATGCGTGTGATGAACTGTGAATCCCAATGCGTGTGATGAACTGTGAATCCCAATGCGTGTGATGAACTGTGAATCCCAATGCGTGTGATGAACTGTGAATCCCAATGCGTGTGATGAACTGTGAATCCCAAAGCGTGTGATGAACTGTGAATCCCAATGCATGTGATGAACTGTGAATCCCAATGCGTGTGATGAACTGTGAATCCTAATGCTTGATGAACAGAATCCTAATTCGTGTGATGAACTGTGAATCCTAATGCGTGATGAACTGTGAATCCCAATGCATGATGAACTGTGAATCCCAATGCGTGTGGTGAACTGAATCCTAATGCGTGTGATGAACTGTGAATCCTAATGCATGGTGAACTGCGATTCCCAATGCGTGTGATGAACTGAATCCTAATGCATGGTGAACACTATTCCCAATGCGTGTGATGAACTGATTCCCAATGCGTGTGATCAACTGTGAATACCACAGTGTGCTGAACCATGAATCACAACACGCATTATAAACCATGAATCCCACAGGGTGTAATGAACAGTGAATCCCACAGTGTGAAATGAACCGTGAATCTCAATGCATGTGAGGCTGCATGAATCTTGTTGCACCTACATGGTTTATAATATACGCCCACCCTGGGTGCCTGCCACCTGCCTACCTGCTGTCACGGAGCATGTTCAGGATGTCATCTCTGAAGGTGTCCCTGTTCTTCTCCAGAAACCCCCTCACATTGTAAAGCACCTGGAAGAAACGGGAAACTTGCATCATTAGGATCATGGGTCTAAATTCAAAAGCTGAAAACCTGGTTCACACCAGTGCTTATAGCAGGACACTGATGAATCATGAAACCAACACATGTTCCAAAACAACCTTAAAGTCCTGTTCCAGCAACAAACTCACCCACTGTAGCTCAACAATAAAAGGGCAAAGTCTGCCCCAGCCTTTGCTGTATCCCCTAACTAGTAGAATACAGAGAACAGCTTTGCAGAGGTAACTCTCTGCATATAACATCTCACCCCGAGGAGCACCAGCAGTGCCAGGGAACCATCCCCAGTGGACCCCACTACATTCTCCTACTCGGCAGAAGTTCTTCTTGTTCTCAGCTGTTAATTTTGTTGTTCTGGCTTTACCAATGGAGACTGCCACCTGTAGTTTGAAGAGCTGTGCCCTTGCCTGTGCCCTCCGTACACGGTGTCTGTGTAACGGAGACTCCCTACCTCGGATCTGGCCCCCCTTACTTACCCTGTCCGGGGCGTCCTTTCCGCTCAATCCTCCCTGCCCGGACAGTCCATCCAGGGTTTCAACCACAACCTCGGTGACCCCAGGAATCCCGCCCCTCTTTTTCTTACAGGAGCCAATCCCGAACAGCGACCCACCGGAAGGACAACCCCTGATTCCCGGAAGTCCCTCCTACCCGTTCCCCGCCGGAGACAGAAAAGCCGGAAGACAGGAAGCAGAAGTCGAAGGATCGTGGCAGGAGAGTTCGGCAGGAGATACGGCGACAGGAGAGGACGAGAGCGGCGAACCAGAAGAGTGGTCGGAAGACTGGTGGAGTCCCCGGAGGAGGCTGAAGAGCGGCCGTAACTCGGATGAGAGTTACGGCGGAGCCCGTGAGTACCAGCTTTTCCTTCCGTATAGTACTCTACAGTACCCGTGTGTACCCTAGACTCTCTGTAGATAGATGGATATATAGCCTCTCTCCTGTTAGCACCCCTGCACACTGATAGGATCTCTCCGTATCCATTGTACAGCACCTCACGCTTTGTAAATAGTACCCCACTCAACCCCTTTTCCGAACACCTATCTTTCTTCGACTTATCCCTCTTTTTCCTCGTCCCTTCTCCTCACACTCCCCTCCTCTTTTACCACTCCCGGTGAAGGTTACGGCAGCGACATAGAGTGTCCGCAGGACTAACGGCTCCTTCTGTGTTTTGTCTCACTGCCCTCCGAGGTGTCCGTCCTTCCCCCTTCCTGGGACCAACGTCGGCGACTTGGACAGCAGAAGACCTTCGGTGACGACGACCGCAACCGACGGGGCCGCACATCGTTTCTACCCCTCCTCCTGCAGAAGACCTGTATTCTATCCTGTTGCACACCGTACCTTGGACACAATAAAGTAGACTATTGCACACTATATACGGCCTCCTTGCCTGCTTTTCCAGCCCGCCGAATCCCGAAGATCACAGTCTGGTCCTTTCTTGTTACGGTGCCCACTGTGGATGGAGGTCTACAGACAAGCAACACCAGCATGTCTTCACAAAGGCACCATCAAAAGAGGGTCATCGAGCACACCTCATGGGCGTCATTTACGTGCTCCTCACTTTTGCTTTGAACACCTGTTCATCTACCCAGCTGAAGTCACATAACAAAGGCCCTCCTTCATTCTGTCCTACATCACCTTTCCAGCACATACCTGTAACCTACCTGTCATCCTAGCACAAGAAACCTACACTTGTGACATCAGCCGTAACTCTGGAACACCTCCTGCAATGTATTCTTTACTATGTCACCTCTCCGTCATATACCTGTGTAACCCGTCATTCCATCACTAAATACCTTACACGTCACGAGTCATTACCTCACATACCTGTATCATACCTGTCATTACATCACCAGATACCTTACGCATCATGAGACAGAAGCTGTATACCAACCTAAGCTCACCTCTGCGGCACATACTTGTGTCACACATGCCATTACATCACCAAAATCCATTACCAGAAATTAGACTGATGCTGTATACCAGTCTAGGCTCACTTCTCCTGAACGATCAAGCTACTTACCTTCGGTAACGCATTATCTAATAGAGACTCACTCTAGCTGCAGATTACATTCGGCTCCGCGTGACGAGTCGGTAGCGTCAGTTATGATTTGTGGTACCTACATAGGTGCCACCCAGTCGTGCAGACGTCAGTACTTTTAATTGTTTCCACGCCAGAAGCACAGAGCCACGAAGTAACTGACTCAGTAGTGTGCAACACTAGGGCCCAGAAAGGAGGAGTAACCCTGGCCCTACAATATTAGTGTGCAAAGCGGGGAGGCATGGGTGGGGCTGTAAGGAATCTGCAGCTAGCTAGAATCTCTACCAGATAATGTGTTACCGAAGGTAAGTAACTTGTTCATCCGATGACGTCTAGCTTCAGATTTCTTACCTTTGAACTAGATAGCCAAGCCATACCATCCCGGCGGTGAGCTGGGGACCAACACCTCAAACTAGGCAGTTCTGCAGGACTGAACGGGCAAAATGTCTGTCTCTGCAGACCATCCAGGCAGCAGTGTTTTGCAAACGTGTGTAATGATGCCCATATTGCCGCCTTCCAGATGTCTTGGACTGGGCACCCTGAGCCAAGGCTGTAGTTAAAGCCTTTCTCCTGGTGGAATGGGCCCTTAATCTCTCAGGGGGCGGTTGCTTCTTTGCCAGGGCATAGCAGATCTTAATGCAGAGAATGACCCAGCGAGAGATGCCCTTTTCTGAGCTGCCTGTCCCTTCTTAGCTCCCATGTACCCCCACAAAGAGTTGGTCGTCCACCTGGAACTATTTTGTGTGGTCAAGGTAGAACAACAATGCTCTTGTGGATCTAGTCGGTGGAGACCTTCTTATTTGGAGGGATGCAGGGAGCAAAGAAGGTGGGCAACGCGTTGGATTGACAGATGGAATGAGGTCACAACTTTTGGAAAAAACGAAGCCCGGGTGGAAAGAACCACTTTGTCCAGAACGTACATTAGATAGGGAGGCGATCAAGATAACGTCTGCAACTCACTCACACTCCGGGCTGATGTAATTGCCACCAAGAAGGCTGTTTTGATGGTAAAAAGCCGGAGGGGACAATTGTGTAGAGGCTCAAATGGAGCGCACATCAGGTAGGTGAGGAACAAATTAAGGTCCCGCTGTGGCATCACCAAGGGCGTAGGTGGAAACAGGCGAATCAGCCCTTTATGAAATCTAGGCACAATAGGAGATTTGAAGAGCGAAGGCTGGTCTGGCAGCCGCAAAAAAACAGACAGAGCAGAGAGATCACCCTTGAGAGTTTATAAAGCAGAGCCCTGCTGGGCAAGGGTTAGAATGAATAATAGGACAGTGGAAAGAAGCAGAAATAGGGTCACTAGACCTTTCTGTACAGTAAAGTGCAAATTCTGCCAACGGCAGGCATATAACGACTTAGTGGAGGGCCGCCTGGCCACCAGAATAACATTACAAACATCGGGAGGAAGGTCAAAAGCGATCAACATCCACCGCTCAATCTCCACGCATGGAGGCGCAGAGTTGACAGGTTTGGGTGGAGAACCCTCCCCTGCTGCTGCGACAGAAGATCCGCCCCAAGGGGCAGCCTGATCGGAGGATCGATGCTCATCTTCAGAAGCTCTGGATACCAGACTCTCCTTGCCCAGTCCAGAGCCACAAGAAGGACTTGGGCCCGGTCGCTCCTGATCTTCTTCAGAACCCGGGGCAGGAGTGGTATAGGCAGAAAGGTGTAAAGCAGGCCTGAGCTCCACTCACGACAAACAGTCGCTGAGCAATAGCCGCCTTGAAAACTCCAGCACACAGTTCTGCTGACACTACGCATTCTCTTCGCAGGCTGACAGGTCTAACCAAGGATCTCCCCAGTGCTGAAAGAGACCTTGCGCCACCTCCGACTGGAAACTCCATTGTGATCCCCTAGGTATAGACAGCTGAGTTTATCCATCTTGGCGTTCAGTGAACTTGCCAGGTGTTGAACCACCAGGGTTATGCCCTGCTGTTCCAGCCATGTCCCGAGACGCAGGGCCTCTCAACAAAGGGTCCACGACCCTAGCCTGCCCTGCTTGTTGCAGTGCCACATAGGGGTGGTGTTGTCCATGAACACCTGCACTAGCTTACCCTTGACAGAGGGAAGAAATGCCTTCAATGCCCACCTAACCGCTCAGAGCTCCAACAGATTTATGTGGAGCGCCGTCTCCACCAGAGACTAGTGTCCCCTGAAAGTCATCTCTCCCAGATGGCGCCCCAATAAAGAAGTGACACATCTGTCACAACCGTGAGCGCTATTTGGGGAAGGGAGAAGGGTCTGCCATTGACCCAGTCGCTGTTTGTCAACCACCACTGCAGGTCTTTTGCAGTTCCTTCCGAGATCTGGAACAAGTCGGTGAGATTTCCCTGATGCTGTGCCCACTTGAACGTCAAGTCCCACGGCAGAGCCTGCATACGCCACCTGACATGCTTTACTAACAGGATGCAGGAGGCCATGAGGCCCAACAGCCTCAGAGTCAGACTCCCCGAAATCCAGGATAGAGGCCGAAACATCGGAATCATAACCTGAATATCCTGGACTCGCTGCTCGGAAGGTAAGGTAACTGCACTGTGTCCAAAACTGCTCTGATGAAAGGGAGCGTCTGAGAAGGAGTCAGGTGTGACTTTGGCAAGTCTATAGAAAACCCCAGTGAATGCAGGAGGTCCTCCGTAGTCTGCAGATGGGAGACGACAGCCTGGGACAAGGATGCCTTCAACAGCCAGTTGTCGAGGTAGGGGAAGACTGACACCACTAACCTGAGCAGATGAGCTGCGACCACCGCAATCACCAAGATGAACACCCAAGGGGCGCTGGTAAAGCGAAAGGCGAGCACAGTGAACTGAAAGTGCTCGTGGCCTACCTTGAACCGCAGGTAATGCCTGTGGCCCTGCAGGATGGGAATGTGGAAATACGCGTCCTGCAGGTCCAACTCTACCATCCAGTCTTCTAGGCAGAGGATAAACAAAACCTGAGCTAAAGTAAGCATCTTTAACTTTTCTTCTTGAGGTCCAAAGATCTAAAATGGGCCGTAGCCCCTTGTTCTTTTTTGGAATCAGAAAGTAGTGGGAATAACAACCACTGTCTACGTCTGAAAACGGCACCCTCTCTACAGCTCCTTTGGCCAAGAGAGCTGTAACTTCTTCCTGGAGAATGTATGCATTGTCAGTATTCCGTCCATCATTTGTTTGTTGTAACTTCCTCCTGGAGCAACCTCAGATGAATGGCAGAATGGGAGGAGGAAAAGAAAGGAAAAGAAGAGAATAGATCTCCTGTATGATCTGCAAGATCCACTTGTCCGATGCTATGGACCTCCAGTGGGGGAGACGATGACGAATTCTCCCGACAACTGGAGTAGTGTGGTCTTGCAGACTCAGACTAGAAGTGCTTGGAGGCTGAGTCTGCTGAGCGCAGATTGGCCGACGACTTCTAGCCTCCATTCCTGGATTGTAATGCACCACGTCCTCGCACACCTTGGGAAGCTTGTGCAGGATGGAGGCTGGGCTAGGGTTGACGCGGCTGGAAATGCCTTCCGTTGCCATGAAAGGGGCGAAAGGTAGACTGGCCATGAGGAGTAGAAGAGAGGCCCAAATATCTGGCCGTAGCCCGAGAGTCCATGAACCTCTCTAGAGCCGAATCTGCCTTTTTCCCAAAAAGACGGATTCCATCAAAGGGCACGTCCATCAAGTCTGCCTGGACATCACTCGAGAAGCCAGTTGTCCAAAGCCAGGCGTGGCGTCTTAAGGCCACTGTTGATGAAATTGCTCTGCTCTGCGAATCTGTCATGTCAGGCTACACCAAATGGTGAATTTTGCTGCATCTCTCCCATCCTTGACTGCTTGAGGGCGCACAGCCCGGGCCCCCTCTAGAACCTGTGGCAGCACTTGCTCAACAGTCTCCCAAGGTGAGTGGGAGAAACGGCCAAATAAGCATGAGGTATTCACTGACCGCAATGCCAGGCTGGAGGAAGAAAACAATTTCTTCCCAAATGCATCCGACTTCTTGGATTCCCTGTCCGGAGGGGCGGGAGGGAACGTACCCTGGGAAGTAGAGGCCTGCATCGTCAAACTCTCTGCGGTGGGGTGTTGGGTGTTGGCTGAGGAACTTTGGATCACCCAGTGCTGGGCGATGGCGGTGTGCAACTGCCCTATGTACAGGAGCCCCTGTGCTAGGCTTGAACCACGTGCCTAGAAGGATGTCTGTAAGTGCCTTATTTAAGGGCAAAAGGGGTTCGCAAGTGGAAGCCCCAGGTTGAAGCACTTCGGTCAGGAGATTAGTCCTGACCTGCACTGAGAGTAGCTCTAGTCCAAGGACTTGAGCTGCCCTTTTTAGCAACATGGCATAGGATGCCCCCTCCTCCGTAGCCACTGTTGGCAGACTGAGCATGCCAGTATCTGGAGTTTGTCCAGTCCACTTGCTTCCACAAGTTCCACATATCAGTCCAACTTCTCCACAGAATCATCCTGGTGTTCCAGAGGGTCCATAGACCCCACTCATTCCTCTCCTGAGCCATCCTCAAAGTGCTCAGGCAACAACATAGAACCCCTGTGTTCAATCAATGTCAGAATCGGCATCGAGCGATGATGTTCTGACTCCATGTCATCAGGGATGAGGCTGGGGCTTGGCACCGCCAATGGGCACCGGCAGCACTGCAGCCACTGACTTCAGGTCTGATGCCCGAGAAGGTCGCATAGGCATGCATGGCGTCGACTCGGCTCTGGGATCAGACCCATGAGGTCCAACTAGCGCCGTGGCCGGAGCAGTCTGCGTCAAACCCAATGGGACCTCTTCCGACCCCACGAGGCCAGAGGATGCACTAGCGGGGTTGGCCCACCCAAATACATGACGCATGGCCTCGTAAAATTCTTTTTTCTGAGCGGGGAGTCACTCCATCTCCCAGAAATGAAGGGAGGCGCAAGTCAACCCAGGCTTCCGCTTCGCTGAACTGTGCCTAGAACATCGGTGCTCATTACCTCTCTTGTTGACGGACAGCCGGGGTGAAGATGAAGTTCGCTTGGACTTCTTCTTATGCCACTTACCCGAGTGTCCCGAGGACCTCGAGTGGGACGAAGAGGACTTAGGGCTCCAGAAGCGGTCCAGCGACCTCCTCTTCTTCGATCGGCACCGGGACCTCTGCAGAGTCTCGCTCGACGGTGTTGACTGCCGGCCCACAAGGATCTTCATCGCTTGCTCCCTCACGGCCTTTGGAGCCATGGCCCGGAAGTCCGAGCACTACTTCGAGTTGTGGTTCTACTCGAGACACCAGAGAAAGACAAGGTGGGGGTCGGTAACTGACATCATTCAGTGGAAGGCACCGCATGCCTAGAAACCTGTCTTCCTCAAAGACATCCCTTGCACACAAAGATGGAAAATATTTCCGATTCAACAAAAGACGAGAAAAAAGCTGTCAAAAAGCAACAGAGGGGTAGCTCTTCATGGAACGGAACTGGTGCAGAAAGAAAAGAACTGATGCCCGGGCACTTGGGTGGAGACGTCATAACCGACGCTACTGACATCACTTGAAGCCGAATGGAACCACCCGACTGCGCGAGCAAGGGGTATTGCTCAGCAAAAGTTCCCAGATCCAGCCTGATGCCTGGGAAATTCAGGGCCAAGGAATCTGCAACCAAAAGTCTCTATCAGATGTACCTGTGTCACACCAGCCATTACATCACCAAATACCTTACCAGTCATGAGACCAAAGCTGTATACCAATCTAAGCTCACCTCTCCGGCATAGTGCTTGATGCCAAACTGGTGGTCCGTCACCCTGGGCTTCACATAGTAGTGGTTGCCCTGGAAAAAGAAACAAAAAACAAAAATCTGAATCTCATTTGGACAGACTTTCAAAATAAGACAAACATCTTTCTTCCCACCGGACAAGTTGGTGAAAAGCCTAAATTCCATACACCACAGTCACCTCTTTGGCACAAACAACACAGACACTATTTCTGACATGCACACCACAACACCACTTCTGACACTTACACTGCAAGAATCCCTTTTGATGCATCCATCATTTCTGACACATACACCACAAACACCATAACGGACGCATGCACCGCAGACACCACTTATGAAACGTACAATGCAGACACCACTTCTGACACACACTTCTACTGACAAAAACACCACAGACACCCCTTCTGACACACTGCAGGCACCACTTCTGATGAATACAAAGCAGAGCCCACTTTTAACGCATACACCACTTCTGAAGTATACACCGCACACACCACTCCGGATGCATACACCACACACACCACTTCTGATGCATACACCTCAGATACAACTTTTGACACATTCATCGCAGACATAACTTCTGACACACACTGCAGGCATCATTTTTGATACATCGCAGACACCACTTCATACACTTCCGGCACTACTTCTAATGCATAAACCACAGAGAACAATTCTGAAGCATATACCTACAGACACCACTCCAGACGCATGCACCACACACACCACTTCTGATGCTTACACTTCAGACAACTTCTGACACATAACACAGGCACCTGTGTCTCACGCAGACACCGTTTCTGGCTCAGACACCACTTATGACCCACACACTGCAGACACCACTTATGACCTACACACTGCAGACACCACTACTGACGCACAGACTGCAGACATCACTACTGACGAGCACACTGCAGACACCACTACTGACGCGCACACTGCAGACACCACTACTGATGCGCACACTGCAGACACCACTACTGACGTGCACACTGCAGACACCACTGACGCGCACACTGCAGACACCACTACTGACGCGCACACTGCAGACACCACTACTGACGTGCACACTGCAGACACCACTACTGACGCGCACACTGCAGACACTACTACTGACGTGCACACTGCAGACACCACTACTGACACGCACACTGCAGACACCACTACTGATGCGCACACTGCAGACACCACTACTGACACCCTGCAGACACCACTACTGACACACACCCTGCAGACACCACTACTGACGCATACACCGAGGACACCACTTCTGACATACATACTGCAGCTACCGTTTCTGACAAATACAGAGAATACACCACTTCTGATGCGAGGTGGGTGAATATAGAGTGTTTAAGCAGTAGGTGAATATAGACCACTGGAGAAGTGTGCGAATACAGATTGCCAGAGAAGTGTGCGAATACAGATTGCCAGAGAGGTGTGTGAATACAGACTGCTGGAAAGGTGTGTGAATACAGACTGCTGGAGAGGTGTGTGAATATAGACAGCAGGAGAGGTGGGTGAATATAGAGAGGCGGGTGAATACAGACTGCCAGAGAGGCGTGTAAATATAGACCGCTGGAGAGGTGTGAAAATATAGACCGCTGGAGTGGTGTGCGAGCACAGACTGCTGGAGAGGTGTGCGAGCACAGACTGCTGGAGAGGTGTGCGAGCACAGACTGCTGGAGAGGTGTGCGAGCACAGACTGCTGGAGAGGTGTGCGAGCACAGACTGCTGGAGAGGTGTGCGAGCACAGACTGCTGGAGAGGTGTGCGAGCACAGACTGCTGGAGAGGTGTGCGAGCACAGACTGCTGGAGAGGTGTGCGAGCACAGACTGCTGGAGAGGTGTGCGAGCACAGACTGCTGGAGAGGTGTGCGAGCACAGACTGCTGGAGAGGTGTGCGAGCACAGACTGCTGGAGAGGTGTGCGAGCACAGACTGCTGGAGAGGTGTGCGAATACAGACCGCTGGAGAGGTGTGCGAGCACAGACCGCTGGAGAGGTGTGTGAATACAGACTGCTGGAGAGGTGGGTGAATATAGACTGCTGGAGAGGTGGGTGAATATAGACTGCTGGAGAGGTGTGCGAATACAGACTGCTGGAGAGGTGGGTGAATACAGACTGCTGGAGAGGTGGGTAAAAATAGACTGCTGGAGAGGTGGGTGAATATAGAGAGGTGGGTGAATACAGATTGCCGGAGAGGTGTGCGAATACAGACCGCTGGAGAGGTGTGTGAATACAGACTGCTGGAGAGGTGTGCGAATACAGACTGCTGGAGAGGTGTGCGAATACAGACTGCTGGAGAGGTGGGTGAATATGGAGAGGTGGGTGAATATTGAGAGGTGGGTGAATATTGAGAGGTGGGTGAATATAGAGAGGTGGGTGAATATAGAGAGGTGGGTGAATATAGAGAGGTGGGTGAATATAGAGAGGTGGGTGAATATAGAGAGGTGGGTGAATACAGACTGCTGGAGAGGTGGGTGAATACAGACTGCTGGAGAGGTGTGCGAATACAGACTGCTGGAGAGGTGTGCGAATACAGACTGCTGGAGAGGTGTGCGAATACAGACTGCTGGAGAGGTGTGCGAATACAGACTGCTGGAGAGGTGTGCGAATACAGACTGCTGGAGAGGTGTGCGAATACAGACTGCTGGAGAGGTGTGCGAATACAGACTGCTGGAGAGGTGTGCGAATACAGACTGCTGGAGAGGTGTGCGAATACAGACTGCTGGAGAGGTGTGCGAATACAGACTGCTGGAGAGGTGTGCGAATACAGACTGCTGGAGAGGTGTGCGAATACAGACTGCTGGAGAGGTGTGCGAATACAGACTGCTGGAGAGGTGTGCGAATACAGACTGCTGGAGAGGTGTGCGAATACAGACTGCTGGAGAGGTGTGCGAATACAGACTGCTGGAGAGGTGTGCGAATACAGACTGCTGGAGAGGTGTGCGAATACAGACTGCTGGAGAGGTGTGCGAATACAGACTGCTGGAGAGGCGGGTAAATATAGACTGCTGTAGAGGTGGGTGAATATAGAGAGGTGGGTGAACACAGACTGCCAGAGAGGCGTGTAAATATCGACTGCTGGAGAGGTGAGTGAATACAGATTGCCAGAGAGGTGGGTGAATATAGACCACTGGAGAGTTGGGTGAATATAGACTGCTGGAGAGGTGTGTGAATACAGACTGCTGGAGAGGTGTGTGAATACAGACTGCTGGAGAGGTGTGTGAATATAGACAGCTGGAGAGGTGGGTGAATATGGAGAGGTGGGTGAATATAGAGAGGTGGGTGAATACAGACTGCCAGAGAGGCGTGTAAATATAGACTGCTGGAGAGGTGTGTGAATATAGACCGCTGGAGAGGTGTGCGAATACAGACTGCTGAAGAGGTGGGTGAATACAGACTGCTGGAGAGGTGGGCGAATACAGACTGCTGGAGAGGTGGGCGAATACAGACTGCTGGAGAGGTGGGCGAATACAGACTGCTGGAGAGGTGGGCGAATACAGACTGCTGGAGAGGCGGGCGAATACAGACTGCTGGAGAGGCGGGCGAATACAGACTGCTGGAGAGGCGGGCGAATACAGACTGCTGGAGAGGCGGGTGAAAATAGACTGCTGGAGAGGTGGGTGAATACAGACTGCTGGAGAAGTGGGTGAATATAGACAGCTGGAGAGGTGGGTGAATATAGAGAGGTGTGCGAATACAGACGGCTGGAGAGGTGGGCGAATACAGACTGCTGAAGAGATAGGTGAATACAGACTGCTGGAGAGGTGGGTGAATACAGACTGCTGGAGAGGTGGGTGAATATAAACTGCTGGAGAGGTGTGTAAATATAGACTTCTGGAGAGGTGGGTGAATATAGACTTCTGGAGAGGTGTGTGAATACGACTGCTGGAGAGGCGTGTGAATACAGACTGCTGGAGAGGCGTGTGAATACAGACTGCTGGAGAGGCGTGTGAATATAGACTGCTGGAGAGGTGGGTGAATATAAACTGCTGGAGAGGTTTGTGAATACAAACTGCTGGAGAGGTTTGTGAATACAAACTGCTGGAGAGGTGGGTGAATATAGACTGCTGGAGAGGTTTGTGAATACAGACTGCTGGAGAGGTGTGTGAATACAGACTGCTGGAGAGGTGGGTGAATACAGACTGCTGGAGAAGTGGGTGAATATAGACAGCTGGAGAGGTGGGTGAATATAGAGAGGTGTGCGAATACAGACGGCTGGAGAGGTGGGCGAATACAGACTGCTGAAGAGATAGGTGAATACAGACTGCTGGAGAGGTGGGTGAATACAGACTGCTGGAGAGGTGGGTAAATATAAACTGCTGGAGAGGTGTGTGAATATAGACTTCTGGAGAGGTGGGTGAATATAGACTTCTGGAGAGGTGTGTGAATACAGACTGCTGGAGAGGCGTGTGAATACAGACTGCTGGAGAGGCGTGTGAATACAGACTGCTGGAGAGGCGTGTGAATATAGACTGCTGGAGAGGTGGGTGAATATAAACTGCTGGAGAGGTTTGTGAATACAAACTGCTGGAGAGGTTTGTGAATATAAACTGCTGGAGAGGTGGGTGAATATAGACTGCTGGAGAGGTTTGTGAATATAGACTGCTGGAGAGGTTTGTGAATATAGACTGCTGGAGAGGTGGGTAAATATAGACTGCTGGAGAGGTGGGTAAATATAGACTGCTGGAGAGGTGGGTAAATATAGACTGCTGGAGAGGTAGGTGAAGCTGGACTCCTGGAGAGGTGGGTAAATATAAACCCCTGGAGAGGGTTGTGAATACAGACTGCTGGAGAGGTGTGTGAATATAGACAGCTGGAGAGGTGGGTGAATATAGAGAGGTGGGTGAATACAGACCGCCAGAGAGGTGTGTAAATATAGACCACTGGAGAGGTGTGCGAATACAGACCGCTGAAGAGGTGGGTGAATACAGACTGCTGGAGAGGTGGGCGAATACAGACTGCTGGAGAGGTGGGCGAATACAGACTGCTGGAGAGGTGGGCGAATACAGACTGCTGGAGAGGTGGGCGAATACAGACTGCTGGAGAGGTGGGCGAATACAGACTGCTGGAGAGGTGGGCGAATACAGACTGCTGGAGAGGTGGGCGAATACAGACTGCTGGAGAGGTGGGCGAATACAGACTGCTGGAGAGGCGGGCGAATACAGACTGCTGGAGAGGCGGGCGAATACAGACTGCTGGAGAGGCGGGCGAATACAGACTGCTGGAGAGGCGGGCGAATACAGACTGCTGGAGAGGCGGGCGAATACAGACTGCTGGAGAGGCGGGCGGATACAGACTGCTGGAGAGGCGGGCGGATACAGACTGCTGGAGAGGCGGGTGGATACAGACTGCTGGAGAGGCAGGTGAAAATAGACTGCTGGAGAGGTGTGTGAATACAGACTGCTGGAGAGGTGGGTGAATATAGACTGCTGGAGAGGTGGGTGAATACAGACTGCTGGAGAGGTGGGTGAATATAGACTGCTGGAGAGGTGGGTGAATATAGACTGCTGGAGAGGTGGGTGAATACAGACTGCTGGAGAGGTGTGTGAATACAGACTGCTGGAGAGGTGTGTGAATACAGACTGCTGGAGAGGTGTGTGAATACAGACTGCTGGAGAGGTGTGTGAATACAGACTGCTGGAGAGGTGTGTGAATATAGACTGCTGGAGAGGTGGGTAAATATAGACTGCTGGAGAGGTGGGTAAATATAGACTGCTGGAGAGGTAGGTGAAGCTGGACTCCTGGAGAGGTGGGTAAATATAAACCGCTGGAGAGGTGTGTGAATATAGACTGCTGGAAAGGTGGGTGAATATAGATTGCTGGAGAGGTGGGTAAATATAAACTGCTGGAGAGGTGTGTGAATACACACGTGCATGCACGCTCGCACTCACACGTACATGCAGGCGTGCACGCACACATACGTAAATGCAGGCGTGCACACGTACATGCAGGCGTGCATGCACACATACGTACATGCAGGAGTGCTCACGCATACAAACACATACATGCAGGCGTGCTCACACACACGTACATGCAGGTTTGCACGCGCACACACGTACATGTAGGCCTGCACGCCCACACGTACATGCAGGGGTGCGCGCACACATACGTACATGCAGGCGTGTACGTGCACACGTACGTACATGCAGGGGTGCACACACATGGACATGCAGGCGTGCACACATACATGCAGGCATGCACGCACACGTACATGCATGCGTGCACACATACATGAATGCGTGCACGCACATGTACATGCAGGGGTGCACACGTACATGCAGGGGTACACATGTACATGCAGGGGTACACATGTACATGCAGGGGTACACATGTACATGCACGCTCGCACTCACGTACGTGCACATGCACACACGTGCGTGCACACATACATGAAGGCGTGCACGCACACATGCGTACATTTAGGCACGCACACACATGCAGGCGTGCACACACATGCAGGCGTGCATACACATACAGAGGTGCACGGGTGCATGCACACGTTCATGCACGCTCGCACTCACGTACATGCGCGCGCGCACACATCTACATGCAGGCGTGCACGCGCACACATACATGTAGGCATGCATACACGTACATGTAGGAGTGCATGCGCACACGTACATCCAGGTGTGCATGCGCACACGTACGTGCAGGCATGCACACACGTACATGCAGGGGTGCACGCACACGTACAGGCAGGGGTGCACGCACATGCAGGGGTGCACACGTGCATGTATGCTCGCACTCACACGTGCACGCACACATGCGTACATACAGGTGTGCACACACACATACATGCAGGCGTGCACGCACAAACGTACATGCAGGCGTGCACGCACACATACATGCACACACATGTGCATGCACGCTAGCACGTACATGCAGTTGTGCATACGTACATGCAGGCGTGCACACATACATGCAGGCGTGCACGCACACACGAGGAGACAAGGAAACGAGGTGTTGGGGGGAGCAGCACCCGGGTCTCTAAGCGGACACACAGCACAGGAGGACACTAAGAAACCGCCACAATGAAAGATTTAAAAATAGCTTGAGCGGAAAAGGAAGCGGACTCGGGAAGCGGCCCCCGTCGGGCGTGGGGGGCCCAGGGCAGAAGACCAGGCACGGAGCTGTGGGCCGGAGGGAGGGAGGTGCGTTGGGCGCAGATGAAGAGCCCACAGTTACATGCGGGTACTGGGGTACTTGCTTCATCCAGGCCCCCTCCCTGCTCCCAGAGCCAGCCCCCAATGCCCCGTCGGTGACCTCCCGCCAAGGTCAAACCAATCCTGCCTAAGAGACAGACGGGGTGCAACGATGGAACCCCTCCCCCATATCCCCCAGACTGGCACTGCCAACAAAGTGAGCTCTGGGAAAGCTGGAGACCCGTCTGGAGGGCACAGAATGGACAGAGTGGATGGTTGTGTGTGAGATGGTGCGAGAGATGCCACTCTGGGGGTGGGGAGAGAACAGGTGACACGAGGCGAACGCTGCTGTGGTGGTAGCAAAGCAGGCACGAGGGTGGTCATGGGGCAGGCCTCTCTGCTCTGGGTGGTGGCACCCATATCTGCCAAGCTTTGGGTTGACTTATGCGTGACATTCCCATGTGTGCCGCGTGTTTATATGTCACAGTCCCATTAGGGTGACCAACTGGCATTGGTGCAAATTCAGGACGGTGAGTGTAAAAATTCAGGACAAAGGTTCAAAAATCAGGACACAAATTCAGGACAAGAGGTCAAAATTCAGGACAAAACTTCAGGACAATAGGTGCGTTTTACAGACACATCAGAGGAGGTCGCGCAATAGTATATAAGTAAGCCCAGCCATATCCAAACATATTCAACCATTTGCAAACCTATCCATCATGTATCCTTCCATCTATCATTTCACTCATCCATCCCTTCATCCATCCTTTCACTCATCCATCCATCATCCATCCATCCATCTACCCTTTCACCCTATCCATATGTACACTCATCCATCCACTCTTCTACCCATCCATCCATTCACTCATCCATCCAGCCATTTACCCTTTCACCCATCCAGCCATCCTTTCACTTACTCATCCATCCACCCAGTCACTCATCCTTCCACCCATCCACCCTTTCAGTCATCCATCCATCTTTCCTTTCTCTCTTCATCGACCCTTTCACTTAGCCATCCTTCCTTCCGTCCATCTACTCATCCACTCATGAATCCATCCATTGACCCTATCACTCATCAATCCTTTCTCTCATCCATTTATCCTTTAACTCCTTCACTCATCTATTCATCCTTTTGTCCACCTACCCTCCCTTTCACTCACTCATCCATCCTTACATCCACCCTTTCACTCATCCGTCCATCCATTCACCCTTGCACTTATCAATTCATCAATCCATCCATCATTTCACTCATCCATCCACCAACTCACTCATCATCCACCTTTTCAATCATCCATCCTTTCACTCATCCATCCACCCTTTTACCCATCCAGCTTCCCTTCCACCCATACATCCAGCTATTTACCTTTTCTCTCATCCATCCTTCCACTCACTCATCAATCCATCCATCCATCCTCTCTCATTCTCCATCTATTCAATCTTTCATTCACCCATTCACCCTTTCACTAATTCATCCAGCCATCCACCCATTCCTTCACTTACTCACCTGCCCACCTTTTCATATTAATTTTGAGCTGAGCCTTTTTGAGAAGAGGCCCATCAAGAACTTCACCCTCGCTGCAGGAGCCATTCCAGGACTGGGGCAGAAGCCACCCAGGGCGGAGACAGGATCCACCACAAGGGGGACAGGAGCCATCACAGGCAGGGGAGGGGGGGCAGGAGCCACCGCATGGGGGACAGGAGCCATCACTGTGGGTGGGGGGCAGGAGCCATCACAGGAGGTGGAACAGGATCCACCAGGGTGGGCACACGGGTGGGCATGCAGTATTCTAGTATCATCTTGGTCTCTTCCAGGGTGGGGTAGGGCTCCTCACCCCCTCCTGTACAAGACAACGAGAAGACAGGCTCTCTTTCCAAAATGTTAGTTTTGCCATCCCCCACTGTGATGTACAGTACTTAAAGGAGATACTCCAAGAGAACTGATTTAACTGATTGTCCTCCATACTTTGTTAATCAGTGTGGGTGCGATTGTGCCATTTCTTTATTTTATTACATTATAGACTGCATGTTTGCAGAACCGAGGTTTGCTTACAATTTAGTGACCATAATTAAGCTCTGTGAAGAGAACCACGTGCTGCCTCGGTGTAATCAGGGCCGGTTCTAGGATGTTTGGGGCCCTGGGCAGAAAGGGAATGTGTGAGGCCCCTCTAAATTGCAGAGACATGAGGCATTCAGGGCTGTTTGCATCTGAATAGATGCCCCTGCTCCTGAAGCTGCAGCCCCTCCCTCTCAGTCACCGTCAAGCACCTCTTAACAGCTCATCAAGGGCGGAAGGTGTGAGGGTTGCCACCCCGCTGTGCCTCTCCAATGCTGCTGGGGATCTGAGCTTTGGTGCTGCATCGAAGTCTGTTACACCCGACCTCAACAGCATCGGAGTCCAGCAGGGAGGTGGGTGGAAGCTGTGCCGGCTTTAGGGTGGTGCGACCGGTGCCCGGTTAAAATTACGGACAAATGGCGTCCGTTAAAGAATCCTTCACGGACAACGGACAGACGACCGAAATTACGGACTGTCCGTGAAATTTACGGACGGTTGGTCACCCTAAGTCCCATGTGTGCAGTGTGTTTATGGGTGACATTCCCATGTGTGCTTACGCGTTACTTTCCCATGCATGCGAGTTTATGTGTGACATTCCCATGTGTGCAGCGTATTTATGTGTGACATTCCTAGTATGTGGTGCGACACATTCCCATGTGTGCAGTGTGCTAACGTGATTCCCATGCGTGCAGCGTGTTGATGTGCGATGTTACCATGTGTGCAGTGTGTTTATGTGTGACATTCCCATGTGTGCAGTGTGCTAACGTGATTCCCATGCGTGCAGCGTGTTGATGTGCGATGTTACCATGTGTGCAGTGTGTTTATGTGTGACATTCCAGTGTGTGCAGTGTGCTAGCAGATGACATTCCAATGTGCTTAGTGGGTTTATGTCGGATATTCCCTTGTGTGCTTACACGTGACTTTCCTATGCATGCAGTGTGTTTATGTGTGACGTTCCCATGTGTGTGCAGCGTGTTTAGGTGTGACATTTCCCATTTGTACAGTGTGTTTTTGTGTGACATTTCCATGAGTGCAGTATTTCCGTGTGTCATTCCCATGTGTGCAGTGTTGTGTGACATTCCCATGTGTGCAGTGTGCTAACATGTGACATTCCCATGCGTGCGTGTTGATGTGCGACATTCCCATGTGTGCAGGTCTGCCGAGGTGCTGTGGTTCAGTTCTGACTTTTTAACCTACACAGTGTTGAAGTTTGGGACTCGTAGTTTCACTTTCAAGTGTCAGTTTAAAAGTTCGAAGTGCAGAATGAGGCTGGCTAAAAAGCTATGCTGAGCAGTGGCTGAAGATGTCGAACCTCTGACAAGCGACATACCATACTTGGTTTACTTTGGAGAGGCGTGGCCAGAGGCATTAAATAAAGGGGAGTAGAACGCTGGTGGTCTTACGCCCATACCACATCCCTGTGTGTGTGAACACATTGAGGTGGTGGTCGAGGGGCATATACATGGGGTACCTACAGTGAAGAAAGCACCCCGCCACACTGGCGACGAGGGTGGGATGCGCCCCCACACATCCTGAAGCCCCTGTGCAGTGGGCTGAGTGTCGCTGGGATAACCAGCAGCCGCGAAGAACCATCCCTGGCCCTCTCGCGGGCCCTGCCTCGAGTTCACGAGGAGCTGCGGCTCAAATACTCAGGGCATAGTTTGGACTACGCTGACAATTAGACAAGAAAGTGCCCAACCTCATAACGCACTGGGGGATTTGCCCAAAGGCCGCACGCCACAGCCCCAACAAAGTCCGCCATGGCTGAAGAGCCGAATGCAGCCCAACCCCGCGACAAGCCACCCCACAACATGTGCTCACAGGGGTGTTGCCACCATTCAGTGAACTTGCAGACCCGGCGACAGCCTCCCCTCGATGGAAGACGTGGATAAGATGACTCGATAACTATTCAATCACCACATGAGAAACGGATGGCGCCAATCAATGATCCTTGTTACTGCACTATGCGGAGGAATATATAAATTATTCAAACGCCCGCCTAACACCGGCCCAGCCACAGACTATGACGCAGCTGTGAGAGCGCTTAACGCGGATTGTGACCCGGAATTGAACCAGGGCTTCAAGAGATTTAAACTACGCCAAGCCCCCCAGCGACAAGGAGAGTTAATCGATGTGTTTTACGCTAGACTACAGGGGCTGGTGAGTACCTGCACAGCAGACGACAAACTCAAGGAAAGTCGAGCTCCACTGATTCAAGGATGCCGCAACAAAACACTGCGTAGCTTGATCCAGAGGCAACCCAACATCAGTCTAGGTGATATCCTGATCTTAGCGAGGCTGCACAACTTGTCTGCAGTCCGAGCCAACGAGATGGATCGAACCATTACACAAACACCTGAGAAAGCCACAACTGGCAAAGTCAAACGGGCTGAAGCCATCCGTACAAGGGGTAGAAGTGAAACTACCAAGGGGCGAGGATACCCACCCATGAGGTCTAAGTGAGGGTACTGCAGCCGTTAAGAACATCCTGTCAGCAAGTGCCCGGCCCAAGGCCGCACATGCTCCAATTGTGGAATCAACAACCACTTTGCATCCACCTAGAAGAGGAAGATAAGGAACAAGACCTCCAGAGGAGGCCGGCTGCATCAGCTGTCCCTGATGAACCTCACACCCGGAGAACACGAAGCCTCCGTCAAGACAGTCACCGCCTGGAAGATTCCTTACCCGAGGAAGAAGAGATGTCTCTCATCTCATTCACGGGAGAACTAAAACACTACCGGAGACCACAACCCACGTGTGTCATCCATGTTGCTGGGTCTGAAGTGAAAGCCATAATCAATAACGGAGCATCTGTCAACATGATGGGAGTCCAGCAATGCAACCATCTTCGACCAAAGCCTCAACTAGTCCCATCACACACCAAGATCTTCACATAGGGAAGTCTATTGCCCTTGCTCCACTGCTGACGCATGACCGTGCCAGTGCAATCCAATAACCAAGAAGTCATGACAACGTTCCACGTTAGTGACATGGAAGCCGGCATGATGATCAGAAGACACACTGCGGAAGATCTTGGTCTAGTGTCCTTTGCCAAGAGTGTGAGGTTACATCAAATCGGTTACCTGGTGGATCAATTCTCTGAACTGTTTAGTGGGCTCGGTGCCTCAAGTAGCCTCCTGTCAAGCTGCATATCGACCCTGCGGTCGCACTAGTAGCACTGCGCCACTGCAGCATTCCTCTCCAGCTCCAACCTGTGGTGGAGCAAGATATCGATAAGCTCGAGGAGCAAGTAGTGATAGAGAAGGTTTCTGGACCCACACCATGGGTCTCCCCATTGATAATTGGGGAAAAACCAAGCCAACCCGGGAATGTACGCATGTGCGTCGGCATGCGACTGCTGAACCGCGCCATCACACGGGAACAACACATAATGCCCACCATTGATATTATAGCAGATGTAAATGGCTCCTGATGGTTCGCTAAGTTGGACTTAAACGCTCGCTATCATCCGCTGCTGCTGGCCAAAGAAAGCAGATTCCTTACCACCTTCAGCACGCACATAGGGATTATGCCAGTACAGGTGTCTAATCTTTGGCATGTCATCAGCCGCCAAAGTATTCCAGAATGTAATGCGTGAAACATTACTACCCGGTGTCCTGACTGTCAGTCATGATATTCTCAAACACTCCGCCATAGCGGCCGAACATCTGAAGCACCTCCAAGCAACCTTGAGGCGCCTATGGGAGCACGTAGTCTCGCTGCATAAGGAAATGTGTTAATTCATTCATTCATCCACATTGAATTCTTTGGATATGTTTTCAATCAGAATGGAATACAAGTCGATCCCCACAAATCAAAAGCCATCAAACATGCACCAGCACCCACTGCGGTGTCGTAAGTGCGCCCGGCTTCCTAGGGATGGCCATATACTGCAGGAGGGTCATTCCTGATCTCACCACTTTCGCAGAACCTTTAAGGGCTCTCACAAAGGCAGACGCAAAGTGGATATGGTTAATGAAGTGCCAGAACAAGTAGAAGTCGTCACTCTTTTATCTGGAACTATTCCAATGTATTGCGTCATTAGAAGATCTAGTTGGTACTTGACTCTTGTATGCATGCAGAGTCATGTACGGCAAGCATCGATCATAGAACCATATCTAAACCTCGCTTGTTCCAGATAAAAAAGTGACGACTTCTACTTGTTCTGGCACTCCATCAAGCTAATTACTCATAATGGGGAAGGGGTCTCCAAGAGCAAGTGAATCCTAAAATTATAAGATCTATTACTACAGGTCTGCTGAGGCCCGGGACCCATTACCCCTCATTCCTATGCAAAGTGGATATGGGGCCGTCAGGAAGAAAAACATGCCAGAAGATCAAAGATGCGCTCCTCGATTACACCATATTGGTGTATTTTGACCCGGACCAACACACTGAACCACTAGTGGATGCCAGTCCTGTTGTGCTGGGCGCCGTGCTGCCTCTAGAGCAGGAACCTGATCAATGGTCGGCGTTAGCATTTGCCAGCAAAGTGCTAATGCAAACTGAAGCACGTTCTGCTGAAATTGAGCGGTAGCCCCTGGCGATTAAGTGGGCACGCTGACATAGCCACCTATATTTAAGCGGGTAACCTTTTAAAGTCATCATAGACCACCAGCTCACGTCCCGCTGTTTTGTGGGTCTACTCCACACCCACCCCTGAGGATTGAGAGATGGGCCATCCAGCTACTGCATTACCAAATGGAGGTGGTATACCGACCGGGAGCTAAACAGCCTCCGATTTCCTCTCTCGCCACCCCATGTCTCCAGCCAACCAAAGTGTCAACAGCGCTGACACAGTGGAAGAATACATCAAAATGGTCTCGGGTGCTGCCCGTCCCAGAGCTCTGAACCTGGAGGACATCAAAGAGGCGGCCGAAACAGACCCAGCTATCACTCATGTGAAGGCTGCCATCCAGAACGGAATGTGGTGGAACCTCCTTCAAGATGCCAACGAGTGGCCCGAGCAAGACAAGGAAGGGCTGATGAGGATGTGGAGAGTACAAGACGAATTCAGATAAACCAGGATGGAATCCTTCTGCGAGGGTCTCCCACTGTAATACCACCTGCCCTACAACACCACATGACACAGTTGGAGCATGGTGGGCACCAACGCACCATGAAGATGAAGTCCTGCATGAGAGACAAAGTGTGATTCCCTGGGCGTGAACATGATGGAAGAAATCGTTCGGAAATGTTTAGTGTGCCAACTGATGAGCGCGCCCGGGTTACCAGCACCGAAAATTACTGAGGATCCATGTATGATACCGTTATCCAAGCTGAGTCTAGCCCGTTCGCTAGTGGGTCCCCAGAAAGGCAACTCCTCTTCTGCTTGGGCTTTCCTGGTTGCTCCAGACGTGCCCTGACTTACCTTCGCTGGGTGAGTCCCTCAGACCTTGCTGGTCTGCACGGACGTTGTCCTTCTCTTTCCACAAGACTTGCCGTTGCCAAGGTTTGTTGGGTCCATTCTGGTCGCTGACACTGCAGCACTTGACAGACTTCAAGGGACAGCTCGAATCCAGCTCGTGGACTTGGTCGACGCCTCCTGGACCTCGTGGCTGAAGAGTCAAGACACCCGTCAACTCACCTGAAGCACCCGACATCTGTAGGCATTGGTCCATCCTGCCCTCGGTCACTGGCTAGTGACCCCGACTCGGTCACCTCTGCTTTCAGGTTCCTTCCATCGTAGTTCCAGGCTTGGATCTCTTCGGACACTTCTCTTCACGGCAGCAGCATTTCTTTGCAGGCTCCCATCGAAATCGACGACGCGACCCGACACCAAAAGACACCTATGCACCCGGCTTCCCTGGGTGAGGTAACTAGTACTCCGGTGCTCCTGTGGGTGATAGCCCTAGAACTTGTTAAGTCCAAAAGGGTTTGGTCCTATCTCGATTCTAAGTGTCCCTAATCTTTAAATTTCCAACCGTGACATTGCCCATAGAAGCCAACGGGAACCCGCGGTTGTGTTTAGACACTGCACACGGCCCCCATGGGTCCCCTGTGTCACTACCTTAGGTGGTTCCTTGGGGTCCCAGCGATTCTACAGGCTCTAGGCCTTGTGTCTAGTTCAGTCGTGGTTCTTATACCACTTTATTGATATATGGTTTGGTACGCCCCTAGAGGCCAAACGTGTATTTGTGCTTTTACTGTTGATTGGTAACTTGTAAATTAAGTACTTCGAACTCCAGTCTCATAAAGAGACTAGAGGGGTGTGTTTTATCTTAAATATATATATTTTTTTTATATATTTACCTGGTGTGGTTGTCCTTTCATTTGATCATTCAAGAGATTATAGACTGATAAAACAAGCTGCTTTACATTCCTTCAAGACTTAGCCTGAAGGCCGCTCTCCATAGCTACCACTAGGATAGCTTTCACATAAGGTTGTCTTTAACCTATCACCATAAGGGGTTGTTTGGACTGATACAAGGTGCCCACTAGAACTAGTGGACAGCATAAATCAGGCCACCTTCTCACAATGCCAACACGTGGGATGAATTCACGGACAGCTGTTTGTTGCACAGGGAAAACCAAACCTAGCGAGGGAATGGTTGCTGGGATAAGATTCGTTTGGGTGTCTGGATGTGCAAAGGCAGACGGAGCATTCACCTGACCCGTCCCCTGCCGTCGCTTCTGGGGAGCGGACACCTAAGCTCACACTTTCATTAACTTTACACGGCCCGCACGAGGCTACGTAAAAGTCTCCGACATGTGGGGAACTAAAGGGAGAAACAGTCGCAATCCCAGCAGCCACCCCCTCGTTAGGTTCGGTTTCCCTGTGCAACAAACAGCTGTCCGTGAATTCCTCCCACGCGTGGGCATGACTGGAACGGACACCATCATTGTAGGTTTAGATTAATCTTCAGAGAAATGCGCAGCCGAAAGGTTGGAAACGGGCCGTGCCCTTTGGCGTGGGCGAACTGGGCGCAGGGCGCCAGTTTTTAGAAGCGCGCGCGGAGCTTTTGCATGAAAGCCGTACAGACTGCAGCGTCCCTCTTACTTTACTCCGAGGTGTCAGCCTTATCTGCTTTTATTCATTTTTCCTTGCCGCATGCGCCGTTTTGCACCTGATCAACCCCTTCTTTTCCTTTCCATATAATTTTTACCCCCTGCCGACACACAACAAAGATGCCATTCGCACCACCAAAAACTCGGCGTACGGTAATCTAGCTATGCGGTGAGAGAATGGAAGTGCGGAGAGGTTTGTGTTATGAGGCAAGTTACTGTTTTGATGTGGGAATGTCCTGTAAACACAAAATGGGCCCCGGCTCTCTTATGTTATTTACCAGCTGCAGAGAGGGCGCCACATTTCTTTCCGACCAGGGCGCTGTTTACCTGAGCAAAGGCCGGCTCTGGTAGGAAATGTGTTTGAATAAATTGGTTTGAATTGGGCCCCAGGAATGACGAATACATACTCACTGCCCAGGGACTTCAGCTGGGCTGCCTGGGTGCATGGAGGGGCGCATCGGAGCTGGGAATGGTATATAAATGAACACGGCCGGCGTGGAGTCTGAAACGCGTCATGGCATTTATTGTGCGAATAAATAATTTTTGAAAAGAAGATGGTGTCTCCGCCTGGGCCCGTAAGGACTTGTTTGTGAGAGACGGGAAGAGAGTGAGTGTGAGTGAGACTGAGACGGGAAGAGAGTGAGTGTGAGTGAGACTGAGACGGGAAGAGAGTGAGAGTGAGAGACGGGAAGAGAGAGTGAGAGACGGGAATTGAGAGTGAGAGTCGGGGTGAGAGTGAGAGACGGGAAGAGAGTGAGAGTGAGAGACGGGAAGAGAGTGAGAGTGAGAGACGGGAAGAAGTGAGAGTGAGAGACGGGAAGAGAGTGAGAGTGAGAGACGGGAAGAGAGTGAGAGACGGGAAGAGAGAGTGAGAGACGGGAAGAGAGTGAGAGTGAGAGACGGGAAGAGAGTGAGAGTGAGAGACGGGAAGAGAGTGAGAGTGAGAGACGGGAAGAGAGTGAGAGTGAGAGACGGGAAGAGAGTGAGAGTGAGAGACGGGAAGAGAGTGAGAGTGAGAGACGGGAAGAGAGTGAGAGTGAGACGGGAAGAGAGTGAGAGTGAGACGGGAAGGGAGAGTGAGAGACGGGAAGAGAGAGTGAGAGACGGGAAGAGAGTGAGAGACGGGAAGAGAGTGAGAGTGAGAGACGGGAAGAAGTGAGAGTGAGAGACGGGAAGAGAGTGAGAGTGAGAGACGGGAAGAGAGTGAGAGTGAGAGACGGGAAGAGAGTGAGAGTGAGAGACGGGAAAGAGTGACGGGAAGAGAGTGAGAGTGAGAGACGGGAAAGAGTGAGAGTGAGAGACGGGAAGAGAGTGAGAGTGAGAGACGGGAAGAGAGTGAGAGTGAGAGATGGGAAGAGAGTGAGAGTGAGACGGGAAGAGAGTGAGAGTGAGAGATGGGAAGAGAGTGAGAGTGAGACGGGAAGAGAGTGAGAGTGAGAGACGGGAAGAAGTGAGAGTGAGAGACGGGAAGAGAGAGAGTGAGAGTGAGAGACGGGAAGAGAGTGAGAGTGAGAGACGGGAAGAGAGTGAGAGTGAGAGACGGGAAGAGAGTGAGAGTGAGAGACGGGAAGAGAGTGAGAGTGAGAGACGGGAAGAGAGTGAGAGTGAGAGACGGTAAGAGAGTGAGAGTGAGAGACAGACGGGAAGAGAGTGAGAGACAGACGGGAAGAGAGTGAGAGACAGACGGGAAGAGAGTGAGAGACGGGAAGAGAGTGAGAGACGGGAAGAGAGTGAGAGACGGGAAGAGAGTGAGAGACGGGAAGAGAGTGAGAGACGGGAAGAGAGTGAGAGACGGGAAGAGAGTGAGAGACGGGAAGAGAGTGAGAGACGGGAAGAGAGTGAGAGACGGGAAGAGAGTGAGAGACGGGAAGAGAGAGTGAGAGACTGGAAGAGAGAGTGAGAGACGGGAAGAGAGAGTGAGAGACGGGAAGAGAGAGTGAGAGTGAGAGACGAGAAGAGAGAGTGAGAGACGAGAAGAGAGAGTGAGAGACGAGAAGAGAGAGTGAGAGACGAGAAGAGAGAGTGAGAGACGAGAAGAGAGAGTGAGAGACGAGAAGAGAGAGTGAGAGACGGGAAGAGAGAGTGAGAGACGGGAAGAGAGAGTGAGAGACGGGAAGAGAGAGTGAGAGACGGGAAGAGAGAGTGAGAGACGGGAAGAGAGAGTGAGAGACGGGAAGAGAGAGTGAGAGACGGGAAGAGAGTGAGAGACGGGAAGAGAGAGAGACGGGAAGAGAGAGTGAGAGACGGGAAGAGAGAGTGAGAGACGGGAAGAGAGAGTGAGAGACGGGAAGAGAGAGTGAGAGACAGGAAGAGAGAGTGAGAGACGGGAAGAGAGTGAGAGTGAGAGACGGGAAGAGAGAGTGAGAGACGGGAAGAGAGAGTGAGAGACGAGAAGAGAGAGTGAGAGACGAGAAGAGAGAGTGAGAGACGAGAAGAGAGAGTGAGAGACGAGAAGAGAGTGAGAGACGAGAAGAGAGTGAGAGACGGGAAGAGAGAGTGAGAGACGGGAAGAGAGAGTGAGAGACGGGAAGAGAGAGAGACGAGAAGAGAGAGAGACGAGAAGAGAGAGAGACGAGAAGAGAGTGAGTGAGAGACGAGAAGAGAGTGAGTGAGAGACGAGAAGAGAGTGAGTGAGAGACGAGAAGAGAGTGAGTGAGAGACGGGAAGAGAGAGAGTGAGAGACGGGAAGAGAGAGAGTGAGAGACGGGAAGAGAGTGAGAGACGGGAAGAGAGAGAGTGAGAGACGGGAAGAGAGAGTGAGAGACGGGAAGAGAGAGTGAGAGACGGGAAGAGAGTGTGAGAGAGTGTGAGAGAGTGTGAGAGAGTGTGAGAGAGTGTGAGAGAGTGTGTGAGAGTGTGAGAGAGTGTGAGAGAGTGTGAGAGAGTGTGTGTGAGAGAGTGTGAGAGTGTGTGTGTGTGTGTGTGTGTGTGTGTGTGTGTGTGTGTGTGTGTGTGTGTGTGTGTGTGTGTGTGTGTGTGTGTATGTATGTATGTATGTATGTATGGTTTGTTCATATGGAAGTTGGGGAATCCCTAATCCCTGGGACATTTTAATTCTAACCTGCAGGGCTTTAAGTGGGCCGGGTCGGAGCACCGGCAGTTTTTTTAAGGGGGCCTCGAAACGGGTCTCTATCGGGCTCTGTTTTGTGCGCTGGCACAGACGGTCCGTTTTTTTTTCCAGACTGTAGTGACAGTCCGGAAAAAGTGCCAGGGCGCAAAACAGAGCCCTTTAGAGACCCGTTTCAAGACAGGAGGCACATCGATGTATCCTGCTCACACTCTCACAAGTGGAAAGTTACGGCATGACATCATATCAGGTGAGCGTTGTAGGGGAAGGGAAATCCTTTAAAGAGTCATTTTCTCTCTGGATTTCCCTTCTCTTTTTGGAACGCAAGAGCAGCAACATCGTCGTGGTGCCACCAGTGCCACCAGTGCTTTAAGTGTAAGCTTTTTGAATATTCTATACAAGCCATAGTTGCTGCTTATTTATCTTATGCAACTAACAACCATTGACAAAGCCAATAGTCCTGACTTGTAGGTATGATGTTACTTGTTGTATCATATACCTAGATGCAATGACAGAAACAGCAAAATACAAGTCGGGCGGCACACTATGCTAACCACAGATTTTTAACGTACTGTTTTTAAGCCGCGCCCTTAATTACATTCGCCACGCCCCTTTGAGAGACCCCCCAGTTTTTTCATTCCACTTAAAGCCCTGCTAACCTGGAACGCCTGAAGTAAACTGTAGATGATTCTGGACCCATTCACACGTATTTAGCTTTAACTTACACCTGTCTTTCTACTGGCTTACTCTAAATTTCCAGGAACAAGGCAGGAGTATCCCTGGCATTTCAAGAGTAAGCCAGTAGTTTTACAAAAGTAACTGAGACTTGCTCATAGCAAACGTGTTGGACAGGCCACATGAAGGGCTTGCTCCCTCCCCGCATGACAGGGCCCGAGCCCCGGCCCTCCAGGTGTTACCCACAGAAACAACCCACACCTCGTCTCCAGACGGGACTCCTGCCCCCGGACATCTCTGTATCATGGGGTCGAACCACTACCGGCTCCCTCGCCCGGCCCGGCCATCTTGGACACTGCACCACGAGGCCACGTGGCCTCAGCTCGACCCTAACCCTGGGCCTGGCTAGGCCCCGACATCCCGGCACCACCATCCACCCAGGAGGTGAACGGACCACTTGGCAGGTCAATGGGAGAAAGAAGTGTCGATGGCTCTCCCCCGCCAGGTGCCGTTCGCCCCCCAGCTCCCCCGGGCGCTGGCTCCACCCCCCTGCTGGGTGTCTGGACTCCCTCATCCCAGACCTCCCGACCTCCAAGTGCGAGGGTCCGGACATCAAAGGGCGCCAGACCTATAACTGGCTTGGCAGTTCGGGCTGGACTGTTCCCATGAGGCACAGGGTCAAGACTGATTTGCATATGGCCATGTCTGAACTGGGGTGGCGTAGTGGGCAAAAGAACGATGGATTTAACCCAGATCTCTTGACTGGGGGAGAATGTCTGCAATGTCAGCATTCCGTCCATCATTTGTTTGTTGTAACGCTTTTCGCCCTAAGTGGGATGGGTATGCCCAGACGTGGGTCCCGTGCTCACTGCGCCACTGGAGTCAAGCTATCCTGGCTGATGACGGCTGATAGCCAGAAACCGGTCCTAGGATGCTTGATTCCGGTCCAGGGAAGACATGGCTCGGCAGTTCGGGCTGGACTGTTCCCATGAGGCACAGGGTCAAGACTGATTTGCATATGGCCATGTCTGAACTGGGGTGGCGTAGTGGGCAAAAGAACGATGGATTTAACCCAGATCTCTTGACTGGGGGAGAATGTCTGCAATGTCAGCATTCCGTCCATCATTTGTTTGTTGTAACGCTTTTCGCCCTAAGTGGGATGGGTATGCCCAGACGTGGGTCCCGTGCTCACTGCGCCACTGGAGTCAAGCTATCCTGGCTGATGACGGCTGATAGCCAGAAACCGGTCCTAGGATGCTTGATTCCGGTCCAGGGAAGACATGGCTTGGCAGTTCGGGCTGGACTGTTCCCATGAGGCACAGGGTCAAGACTGATTTGCATATGGCCATGTCTGAACTGGGGTGGCGTAGTGGGCAAAAGAACGATGGATTTAACCCAGATCTCTTGACTGGGGGAGAATGTCTGCAATGTCAGCATTCCGTCCATCATTTGTTTGTTGTAACGCTTTTCGCCCTAAGTGGGATGGGTATGCCCAGACGTGGGTCCCGTGCTCACTGCGCCACTGGAGTCAAGCTATCCTGGCTGATGACGGCTGATAGCCAGAAACCGGTCCTAGGATGCTTGATTCCGGTCCAGGGAAGACATGGCTTGGCAGTTCGGGCTGGACTGTTCCCATGAGGCACAGGGTCAAGACTGATTTGCATATGGCCATGTCTGAACTGGGGTGGCGTAGTGGGCAAAAGAACGATGGATTTAACCCAGATCTCTTGACTGGGGGAGAATGTCTGCAATGTCAGCATTCCGTCCATCATTTGTTTGTTGTAACGCTTTTCGCCCTAAGTGGGATGGGCATGCCCAGACGTGGGTCCCGTGCTCACTGCGCCACTGGAGTCAAGCTATCCTGGCTGATGACGGCTGATAGCCAGAAACCGGTCCTAGGATGCTTGATTCCGGTCCAGGGAAGACATGGCTTGGCAGTTCGGGCTGGACTGTTCCCATGAGGCACAGGGTCAAGACTGATTTGCATATGGCCATGTCTGAACTGGGGTGGCGTAGTGGGCAAAAGAACGATGGATTTAACCCAGATCTCTTGACTGGGGGAGAATGTCTGCAATGTCAGCATTCCGTCCATCATTTGTTTGTTGTAACGCAGACCTATAACTGGGGCAGCTCCAGAGCAGGAAGGCAGTTGTATCCTGGAGTCGAGAGACACCGAGAAGAACTCATCCTTGACGGACTACCGGCGCTGCCGTAGCCCTGCCTTGTGAACTATCATCCTGCCTGCTGGCGCTGCCGCGGCCTTCTGCATCCTCCATCCTCGTCGGGACCTGCTGGCGCTGCCGCGGACCGTTGTGACTACCACCTTCGTTGGGACCTGCTGGCGCTGCCGCGGACCGTTGTAACCACCACCTTCATCGGGACCTGCTGGCGCTGCCGCGGACCGTGTAACGACCACCTTCACCGGGACCTGCTGGCGCTGCCGCGGCCCGTCCAGCTAGAACACCGAGCTCGAGGATTGTGAGCTATCCATCATATCATCGCATCTACCAGATTGGTAACAAGACTGTCCCGCTACCCCCTTTCCCAACCAAGAGACTAGAATCGAGGGGACCCCTGAGTCCTGACCTCCTTGTACCATTCTATCGTACCTAAAGATTGCTTATAAAGAACGTTAAACCTTATCTTTGTGTGGTGTACATCTGTGGGGGGGGAAGTTACTCGTCTGTACGATCGCTGGAGACGGCTCTCCCCGGAGACCTCTCCCCTTGTCCTCGGCCGACCCTCCCGGTCCGTCTAACATTGGTGGCCAGCGGCGCGATCCGAATCAACGCGTAATTGTACAGAGAGTAGCTCACCCCACGACGAAACCACAATGTCAACCAAAGAGAGCGGATCCACCGAGAAATTCCAGATGGAGAAATTGGAAGAGTACAGCCATCGTGAATTGAAACAATTCTGCATTGAACTAGGCATTGCTACCACCGGCCTGAGTACCAAAGACGATTTCAAGCACGCCATTGAGTCGTGGGCAGAAACCGGGGCCGCGAGATCCCCGGACCAAAACATTGCAGCATCAGAGAGGAACACCACGGCTCCCGAGGAGCGAAGAACGTGTCTCTCGCAGGAAGAGATCCAAGAGAGAGAAAAAAGCAGACTACATGAGCTAGAAATGGCACGGCTCAAAATGGACGGTGAACTAAAATTAGCCGAACAAAAACTGAACCTAGAACATCTGCGGCTCCGAGAAGAACGGGAAGAAAAACAGAGGCAGAGAGAGCTCGAAGAAAAGAGATTAGCGTACGAACACGAGCGCAAACTGGCAGAAATAGACCTACGGAAGCAGAACAAAGAACTGGAGGTGCCCGAGCGACCGCGCACCCCGGGAGCGACAGAAAAGAAAGTCCACATCCCCAAGGATGTCGTTCGAGAGTATGTCCGAGAGGACGACATACAACAGTGGTTCAAGGCCTACGAGATCGCCATGACCTCCCACCGGATCGATCGAAGTGACTGGGGAGCCGGTCTATGGGGGAGGTTCGTCAATGAAGGCCGCGATGCCCTGTTACAGCTCCCAGACCATCTGATGTCATCCTATGACCACATGAAGGCTGCCCTCCTCACCCGATATGGGCTCACACCCGAAATGTACCGCCAGAGGTTCCGAGACTGCACCCGGATCCCGGGTACAACTTGGGTGGAATATGTCAACTATTTCAGCCGAGCCTTCGAGGGTTGGATCAAGGGAAGCCACGTAACGACCTACGAGCAACTTTTTAATCTCATGGTGTGGGAGCACCTCTCTAACAACTGCTTCGTCGAGCTCAGGCAGCACCTCCTCGACAGTAAATTGACTGACCCACGGCAACTCGCCGCCGAAGCTGACCGGTGGGAAAGCACCCGAGTGGGCCGGAGAGGGCCGCACGAACAACACCGGAACAACCAAGGTCAGCACCGTCCCCGAGGAGGAGGAGGAGGCCAGGGACGAGGAAGAGACACCGTCCCGGCCGCTCTCGCTGCCAGCACCCCGCCCCCAGCCAGCCGGGGCAACCCCCCGATGCGGCCGGGGTTCCGAGCCAATGTCACGTGTCACCGATGCCAGCGAGTCGGCCACTACGCCAATGACCCGAACTGTCCACAGAACCAAACTCCGAGACCCCGCCAGGTAGCTGCCGCCGCCCTGGGGGGAGAACAAATCTCCGAAGAACAGGAAGAATACGAGCAGAAACAACAAGAGTGGGAACCGGCCGCCATGGTTCTAGCGTGCCTAGGGGGAAGAGACATGGTCCCGCGGGCTCCCCTACCCGCCAACACCAGAAAATATAGTCAGTGGGTGAACATTAATGGACGCCGGGCCGAAGCACTACGTGACACGGGGGCCAGTGTGACGGCCGTCCGCTGTCACCTGGTAAAACCAGAGCAGATCCTGCCGAACATTCTCTGCCCCGTCCGTTCAGCCGACAATTCGGAGAGTCTATGTCGGATGGCCTGCGTCCCCTTCGAATGGGGAGGAGTCTCCGGCATGTTGAAGGTGACGGTCCGAGATGATGCCCCCGTGGACTGTCTCCTGGGGAATGATCTTGAGAGTTCCCCGTGGGCCGCCGTAGAAAGAAAAGAGCACCTGGGGATGTTGGGCCTCCCGGACTGGGCGTGCGTAACCACCCGGTCCATGGCCGCCCGTGCCATCCCCCGACCAGAAGAACCAGAATGGCCAGCACCTCCTCCCCCGATCGCTCCAGTAGAGGACACCGACCATACCGACCCCCCAGAGCAAACCCCCGAAGGGCTCGCTCAGCCCCAGGACCTTCCCAACCTGGCTCAGTGGCATCAAGAAGGGGGGCCCACCCAGGAACAGTTCCGTCAAGAACAGAAGACCTGTCCCTCCCTCGAGGGACTCCGCCAGCAAGCCCTCGCCCAGAGCGCATGGGACACCACCGGAGCCCATTGGATCTATTGGGACAACGACCTATTGTACAGTGAGCAGAGAATCGCGGAGTTAGGGGCCAGTCGAGTGCTGGTGGTGCCCCTCCGTTTTAGAGACTTCCTGTTAAATTTGGCCCACGATGTCCCTCTGGCTGGACACCTGGGCCAGGACAAAACCTACAGTCGCCTGGTGACCCACTTTTTCTGGCCGAAGATGAGAAACGACGTCCTCAACCACTGCCGGTCCTGCCCCACGTGCCAGGCCAGCGGGAAGAGCGGCCGCAAACTCAAAGCACCTCTGCAACCCTTCCCAGTTGTCACCACCCCGTTCGAGAGGGTGGGAATAGACATTGTGGGGCCCCTGGACCCCCGTACAGCACAAGGACATCGGTTCATCCTGGTACTGGTGGACCACGCCACCCGCTACCCCGAGGCTGTTCCCCTGCGAACTGTAACAGCCCCGGTGGTCGGCCGGGCCTTAATGGGGATCTTCTCCCGGGTGGGCTGCCCCCGAGAAGTCGTCAGCGACAGAGGCACAAACATTATTTCAAAATATATGAAGTCCCTCTGGCAACAGTGTGGGGTCACCTACCGATTCACGACCCCCTATCACCCTCAAGGAAACGGGCTAGTCGAGCATTTCAAGAGTAAGCCAGTAGTTTTACAAAAGTAACTGAGACTTGCTCATAGCAAACGTGTTGGACAGGCCACATGAAGGGCTTGCTCCCTCCCCGCATGACAGGGCCCGAGCCCCGGCCCTCCAGGTGTTACCCACAGAAACAACCCACACCCCGTCTCCAGACGGGACTCCTGCCCCCGGTCATCTCTGTATCATGGGGCTGAACCACTACCGGCTCCCTCGCCCGGCCCGGCCGCCATCTTGGACACTGCACCACGAGGCCGCGTGGCCTCAGCTCGACCCTGGGCCTGGCTAGGCCCCGACATCCCGGCACCACCATCCACCCAGGAGGTGAACGGACCACTTGGCAGGTCAATGGGAGAAAGAAGTGTCGATGGCTCTCCCCCGCCAGGTGCCGATCGCCCCCCAGCTCCCCCGGGCGCTGGCTCCACCCCCCTGCTGGGTGTCTGGACTCCCTCATCCCGGACCTCCCGACCTCCAAGTGCGAGGGTCCGGACATCAAAGGGCGCCAGACCTATAACTGGGGCAGCTCCAGAGCAGGAAGGCAGTTGTATCCTGGAGTCGAGAGACACCGAGAAGAACTCATCCTTGACGGACTACCGGCGCTGCCGTAGCCCTGCCTTGTGAACTATCATCCTGCCTGCTGGCGCTGCCGCGGCCTTCTGCATCCTCCATCCTCGTCGGGACCTGCTGGCGCTGCCGCGGACCGTTGTAACTACCACCTTCATTGGGACCTGCTGGCGCTGCCGCGGACCGTTGTGACTACCACCTTCGTTGGGACCTGCTGGCGCTGCCGCGGACCGTTGTAACCACCACCTTCATCGGGACCTGCTGGCGCTGCCGCGGACCGTGTAACGACCACCTTCACCGGGACCTGCTGGCGCTGCCGCGGCCCGTCCAGCTAGAACACCGAGCTCGAGGATTGTGAGCTATCCATCATATCATCGCATCTACTAGATTGGTAACAAGACTGTCCCGCTACCCCCTTTCCCAACCAAGAGACTAGAATCGAGGGGACCCCTGAGTCCTGACCTCCTTGTACCATTCTATCGTACCTAAAGATTGCTTATAAAGAACGTTAAACCTTATCTTTGTGTGGTGTACATCTGTGGGGGGGAAGTTACTCGTCTGTACGATCGCTGGAGACGGCTCTCCCCGGAGACCTCTCCCCTTGTCCTCGGCCGACCCTCCCGGTCCGTCTAACAAAACGCTTTACAAATTAGACCCCACGTGCTATTAAACAATGAAAGTGTTCATGCCCATTTCCATCCATTCGTTCATTGGTGGCTAGATGTGGCCTCTCTTACTAAATGATGATGTATCCCGAGGAAATGATTGACACTGGCTGGCCCGCCCCTTAACTTGGAAATCCAGACATGCGCACTTCCTGTGACTGCTGCCCAAAGGCCAGATCATTTCTCATAGCCCAGCTGTGTTTCTCTTTCACTCGCTCCTTTATTCCACACCCAGTGCGTTCCCTTCCGGTGCTGGCATCTGAGCTCCCCTGATGATGCTAAAAATGAGAGACCTGGTGTTTGAGACCAACAGCCTCGCCCTCAAGTCCGCCTCATGGGTAACACCCAATAATTGCTTTGCTGGTCACAGAGATGGCACAGGGGACTAGTAGAGCTTAGCTAGCACGTTTACCTTAAGGCGCTAGTAAAAGCAGTATCCGAGAGACATGCTAGCCTCACATGAGCGTTTGTGCTAGAATATTAAAAGTAAAGAAGGAATCTGTAAGTGCCGCAGTTGGAAGCACTTTGTAAGTGCTGTTCATCACGATCACAGATGTTTCGGTGATTGATGGACTATACGTGTGCCATGCTGTCCACCAAGTGTTTACCCCTTGAGATTGTAAAACGCCCATCGGTCCCGAACATGAAACACAGCATGTATGCAAATAACCATCACCGTATTTTGACAGCACAAAATAAAACTCCTAAGTAATCCGATCACATGATTCCCATCTGGAGGCAGAGCCATCCGTGTTTAGGTGCGAGAGGCAATTGCTGGCACTAAAGAGGCAAATGGCAAAGGCTTCGTTAAGCAGATTTGCATAATTAACCAACAAGCAATACTCCAGAATGCATTATTGTCAGTTACTATTACTTGTAAATTAAATTCCGTGTGCTCTGAAGAAGTTACCGAGTTCTACCTTATCACCCATGTGTGCGTGATGGGCATTCACCATTGTTACTGTTCTGAAAACACAATGAATGGGTTTATTATTCATTGAACGTGCAGACCTCGGGATTGTTTGCGAGGCTAAGTGGTGTTGTCCAGAATTTAGACGTTAAAATATGCACACGTTGTTCACATACAAAAATGTTTTGAAGCAGTATGTGCCAGAAGCATTAAATGGAGCTGTTCAAAAGTCTGGCGTGTAAAACGGAACCAGCACTCTGTGTTTGACTCACTGGGAAAAAACAATCTTTAACATTTTTAGGTGATAATAGGCATGCAACGCATCCTGCGCCCCTCGAAGTCGGAAATGAACACTTTGCTCATGTAAATTTCCAATCCTGATTTTACGGAATCGGGATTTATGAAATGTTCCTCGTGATAATTGCGGCTCACGGTGAAGCTCCGCGGCACCAGAACAAAACCAGGACTTCAAGAAATGGTTCCCACCCTCTCTTTCCTCCTGTCGTTTATTTGTTCCCCTGTGAATTAATGGATCCAAAAACAGTGCGGTACTCAAATGCATTGCATCTCGAAGTCTGTTATGAAGCTCTGTGGTTATACTGAATAAGCAGCTACCTATCTTATATGACATCTCTTTATTACCGCTGGTCTGACTCACATTCCCCGCATCATTGCTGGCGCTGTGCCTACCTGTTTGGCTGTGTTTGGTGGTTCTTCTCCCTTCGTTGCTGCACTGGATGCTCCCTCCCGCCGTCGCATTGGTAACCTTGGCGACCGCTGTGTGGTGGGAGCTCAAAACCACAACTCCCAGGCTTCCTAGTGGCAGCTCACCGGAAGTGGAAGTGGGCACCCGGCATTTCGCGCCCGAAGGCGCTACAAAAATAACTCCATCCCCCGCGTCGCGGGACCGCGCGCGGGTGGCGCCGGGCTAAGCCCGGGCAAAGGGCGGGCCGTCTGTGGCCGTCCGTGGCAGGACGAGGCAGGGCAGGGCCATACTTCTGGGCTGTATATATTGCATTACGTGAGCTTGATCCCTATAGTCAGTGACTTGTTGCCCCGTCCTATTTGGTGTTGTTCTATAATTACTTGTGTCTCTATTTGCACTGTTCTTTCTAACTATGGGCAAGCCCCGGTCCGGGTTTGTACATAATGGCCCGCAACCTCCAAATCCTCTTAACACCCCCCTTCCCAGTCTGACTGCCATCGATCGGATGTTGCAAAAGACCATCGGGGTAGTTTCTTCAGCCATTGAAAGTACTGACAGGCGTCTCTCGCTCCCAGCGGGTATGCTTCCCCCCCTTAACAATGAATCCACTTTTATTTCTAATTTACAAGAGTCACTATTAGCGCCATCCTTTATTGGACTTCCGGAAGTTCGTTCCACGCAAATACCCGGGGATAATTTAATTCCTCTTCCGCTGGTACAATCAGACCCTACTACTGCGGAACCCAGGTTATCTTTGTCCCCTGTTATTTTTCCTAGTGACCCTCTTCTTGAAGTTTCTTTACATGAGAATTCCACAGTGGGGGAGGGAGCAATACTACCACCAAACATAATTGAAATCTCTGGTTCCGAACAGTTTACTAATAACTATCCATTACGTATGACAACTAGAGGGCAAAAGGCAAAAAGGAAACATAATCATTGCATTAAGGAGGGGACACCCTCGATTAACTTAAAGGGAAAGGGACCCCACAAACCACGTACCATTACCAATAAACCAACTGAAAAAGGGAAAAAGGCCACTAATAGTACCCCAGCTATTCCCCCTATTTCCAATACTAGTGATTCGTTATTGGGGGAGGGATTTTGGGGTATAATGGAGAAATTATTAACGACTCTTATGGAACCCATTATGGCGAAATTAATAAATATGGAAGCCAGGGTTGACCACTTGGAAGATGTGATAAAGGCGGAATTACATCCAATACGGGTAAATGACCATGTACCACACAATCTGTTGCCCACGACGAATTGTAACCCTAATATACAACCTCAGTTGGTTGAACCTTCCGCTCAGAAAATGTTATCTATCCATCCTCGGTCTATGGAAGATATTCGTGAAGCTAGGAAAGCCTATAAATTAGCTTTAAAGGAGAGAAAAGACAAATTAAGGAAAGAATCTTGGGATGCGCTCCATCAGGCTTCGGTTACCAATGACTGCGCAAGGTTTTGGAAAATCATTAGAAACCCCTTTCTTACAGAAGCGGTCTGTCCCTCCATAGAGATAGCCAACCCAGAGGATAAATGGATTGACCACTTCTCTAATGTATACAAGGGTGATGGCTTGTTTTATCCCCCTTGCAAACCCTTGGATTACCCGCTTTTTGGCAATATGCAGTTTCGCTTAGAAGAGGTTGAAAAGGCCATATTAATGAGTAAAGGTGGGAAGGCCCCTGGTCCTGATGGCGTGCCTATAGACGTGTTTAAGTCTCTTCCATCTCTGTGGGCCCCTCTTTTGGTTCAGGTGCTTAACGCAAGCTGTAGGACGGACTTATTGCCTACCTGGGTGGAGTCGATTATAGTCCCAATTTACAAAAAAGGGGATAGACTTGACCCGGGTTGCTATAGGCCTATTTCCCTTTTAGATTCCTATACTAAAATAGCTGGACGTGTTATCCTGGACCGTTTACTTTCATGGGTTGAGACTAATGCTATTTTATCCGATTTACAATACGGATTTCGTCCCGGCCTGGGTACAGTGGAACAGGGCCTTAACTTTTTAATGCTCACCGGGAAGTACACCAGGGCTAAGAGGGAGAACCTGTTCGTGGCTTTTGTTGACCTCTCAGCCGCTTGACTGTGTGGTCCATTCTAAACTATGGACACTCTTGGATCAAATTGGGGTTGAAGAAAATATTATTTATTTTCTTAAATGCTTTTATAGTGATGCATCTGCTCGGGTCCGTTTTGGACGAACGGGAGAGTGCACGGGCAAAATCCCCATTAGGTGTGGTGTTAGGCAGGGTTGTGTCCTGGCACCACTCCTTTTTAACTTGTATATTAACGGATTAGAGAACGCCCTGTGTAATACAAGTTTTGATCCCCCACATGCAGCTGGTCGTCCTATTCCGTTATTAATGTATGCGGACGATGCCGCACTAATGTCTCGCACCCAAGTGGGTCTACAACGCATGGTTGAGAATTTTGCCCTTTTTATGAAAGATTTGGGCTTACGAGTCAATATATCAAAAACCTTCATCATGCGCTGTGGTAGAAGTGCAAAAGTTAAAAAGACTATATTTATTGAGGGTCAGCAGTTATCTTGTACAAAGCAATTCTCCTACCTGGGTATTTTATTTACCGCGAAGGATGCTTGGAGCGAGGCTATATTAGCTAAAAAATTGGTAATGAGTCGTGCAATTGCCGCTCTTAGATCCTTCTCGAGAAAATTAGGCACCAGACCACCTGTTGAATTAATTAAGATCTATAAAGCCAAAAGTGTTTCGGCCGCAATGTATGGTAGAGGGATCTGGGGCTTTGCTGATGTTTCTCAGCTTCAGGTTCTTGAAAATTCCTTCTTAAAATTTATCCTCGCAGTTCCTAGGAGTTCCTCTAATTTTATTTGCCACTCGGAACTGGGTCTTTCTTTTATATCCGACCTTATCAAGTTGGAACCGGTGTTACTTTGGCACAGGGTTTGGACAAAAGAAGAACCCATGCTCAACAGAGTCATACTGGCAGATGTTTTAAAATTAGATGGATACTCGAGGATACCGTGGCTGAATTATGTTCAAAAATTCTTAAGTGACATTGGCAAATTGGACTATTTTTTAAAACGCCATACCATGTCCGATATCTCACGGAGAGAGCTCAAAAAAGAGGGGTTGCTCTTTCTAGAATCCCTAAGAATTACTGCTGAGATTACAAAACCCACTGTTTTAAATCATCACCTAATCTTAACTTCTTTTAATATTCAGCCCTATTTGATCCACGTTACTAGTAACTATGACAGATTTTTATTAACCCGTTTTAGGCTGGGCCTATTTCACAGATTGGTAAGCTTCCCATCAGTTAATAACTGGTCCCATATATTACCTCCTTGTCCCTGTGATGGAAGTTCTCCCCAAAGCACAATGCATGTTGTTTTATTTTGTAAATTTTACCATCAAATGAGGAGTGTCCATTTGTTACCTTTAAGAGAGATTGGTCATCGGCAATGCCGCCCGGCCATGTATGAAATTCAACGGTTGGACAATTGCCTTTGTGTTGCAACTATCACATTGTACTTAAAGAAAAGTGATTTTTATTAGAAATAGGATTATCGTGTAAATGGTTTCTCTCCGTTAATGTATTTTCCATATGATGTGTCTTTTTAATAATCTCCTTTTTATAATGAACTGTATTGTTGTTATTTTACACTTTTATGATTGTATTCATTCACAATCGAATAAAGTTACAATTGAATTGAATTGAATAATGTAATAACTGCACTTTCACAATTGCTTTATTAACCTTCCTGCTATCTCAAATTTGATTGAAAATGCACCATTTTTCCATTCTTTTTACAAAAATTTCTCGGGGTGAAACCCCCTGAACCCGCCATAGGTTGTTCAGTCTCTCTCGCAACGGTGCAGTATGACGATCATTTTACACCCTACCACTTTCAAATGCCACCAGCCGCCACTGCTGCTGGTGAAACCAGTGCTGCGTAAGAACAGTTTATTCATCACAGACCTCAAGTTCCAGGACACGACTGACGTGGAACTCCCTTGTATGCCAACAGCATCCGTTCTAATGTGAACACTACTGTCACTTATTTGTTACATCACAACATCCCCCTTCCTTCGTCCTCGCGGGACCCACGTGGGGACGCCTCCATTACGCTGGTAAGTGGGGAGCTTTAGATCCCATGTTTATACACATCTTCCCAAACCGAGGGTGTGGATCCACTGTCCCAAACTTCAGGACAGTTTTGGCGTGAATTTCTCAGATGCAGCATTTGTGTAGAGTGATGCTTCTCACAGCAGGTAGCACTGGGGCTGTCTCCAAACTGGAGCACCCAGAGCAGAGACCCACAGAGGTGCGAGATCTCTGCCGCCGGCTGCCATTACACAGATGAAGGAGTCTCAAGACAAGACGAAAAGGCACAACTGAGTTTGCAGTCCCACCCCTCACCCCTGCCATACAATATTGATTTCTCTTAACCATGATGTGCTACCGTCACTGCTCTTCTCGTTATACCAATGACAAGAACACGCGACTGCCAGCAATGGTCGTACGGTAGTGCACCCCTCCAAGTCACAGTACACAGGGCCAGGACCTCACATAGGGCTTGGCTTGTGCCCACACGCTTAGATTAGCATGATCTAGGGCCAAAATTAAAGTCAGGATACCAGATAGACATGCAGTTGGCACTCAGGGCCAAAGGGGACATCCCATCGTTAATAAAAAGCAACACAACTGACAACATTCACACAGCACCCGAGAAGAGCGAATGACGCAGAGGCCCTGGAGTGCATCCAGGCACAGCTTGTGGGAACCTCCTGGTCCAGGAGGAGAAGCCGTGCAGCTGTTGTGTGATCAGCATCAGGGATTGGACCACGCCGACCATAGAGGGTCCCATGAGTGCAAGACACGAAGAGAAGCCAACATCTCTCCAGACAACAATCCAACAACTCCGCCTCTGTTACTCCGAAGAAGACGGGGCGCCACAAACATCCAGCCAGGATCTCAGATGCCATCAGACTAAACAGTGGGAGCAGACTCCATGGAATGGAAATCAAAGCCCTTTGGGAAGAGGAACTGCACAGCAGGAAGTGCAGAGCCTGCACAGAGGCACTGAAGCTTCTCCCGCCGAATGTACAGACGCCGACACCACTCTTACAATGAGCACACACAATATATGTGTATATGTGCATACCCTTACACCATACATTCATGTCAAGCTACTACATCATGCCCGTACATAAAGAAACAATGTCCAAACATTAAAACAGGCTCCTGTGTTCGATATATTGGTATAGACAACTTCATACCTTGGGCAGAATTAGAAACATTACAAATGTATTTTATTTACTTACAAAAACGATGTCTGGTTTTCTTCATGTTACTTGCTTAGTGTGAGAAGTTGGCCTGATATATGCTGTCCACTAGTTCTAGTGGCACCTTGTATCAGTCCAAACAACCCCTTATGGTGATTGGTTAAAGACAACCTTTCTTGGAAGCTATCCTAGTGGTAGCTATGGAGAGCAGCCTTCAGGCTAAGTCTTGAAGGAATGTAAAGCAGCTTGTTTTACCAGTCTATAATCCCTTGAATGATCAAATGAAAGGACAACCACACTAGGTATATATTTAAAATATATGTATTTAGGTTAACACACACCCCTCTAGTCTCTTTATGAGACTGGAGTTCGAAGTACTTAAGTTACAAGTGTTTAAGCATCAGTAAAAGCACAAATACACGTTTGGGCCCTAGGGGTGTACCAAACCATATACCAAAAAAGTGGTATAAGAACCGCGACTGGAACAGGCACAAGGCCTATAGCATCGCTGGGACCCCACGGAACCACCCAAGGTAGTGACACAGGGGACCCATGGGAGCTGTATGCAGTGTGAAAACACAACCGCGGGTTCATATTATCTTCTATGGGGAATGTCGCGGTTGGAAATTTAAAGATTAGGGACACTTCTAATCGAGTCAGGACCAAACCCTTTTGGACTTAAGAAGTTCTAGGGTTAGCACCCACGGGAGCACCGGAGTACTCTAGTTACCTCACCCAGGGAAGCCGGGTGCATAGGTGTCTTTTGGTGTCGGGTCGCGTCGTCGATTTCAATGGAAGCCTGCAAAGAACTGCTGCTGACGGGAAGAGGAGAAGTGTCCGAAGAGATCCAAGCCTGTATCTAGGATGGAAGGAACCTGAAAGCAGAGGGGACAGAGTCTGGGTCACTAGCCAGTAACCAAGGGCAGTATGGACCAATGCCCACAGAAGTCGGGTGCTTCAGGTGAGTTGATGGGTGTCTTGAATCTTCAGCCATGAGGTCCAGGAGGTTTCGATAAAGTCCACGAGGCAGATTCGAGCTGTCCCACAAAATCTGTTGAGTGCTGCGGTGTCGGCGACCAGAAAGGACCCAACAAGCCTTGGCAACGGCAAGTCACTGGAAATCAGAGAAAGGACTTCGGTGCAGACCAGCAAGGTCTGAGGCACTCACCCAGTGAGGGTAAGTCGGGGCACGTCTGGAGCAACCAGGAAAGTCCAATCAGAAAAGGAGTCGCCTTCGTGGGGACCTGCTAGCCAACGGGCAAGTGATCAAGATGGAGCCTGGAGCGGTTGCACTTGGAGCTGGCCCACGGGTCACTCGTGGAGTGGAGGCCAGCAATCTTCGGGGCAGGAGGTGCTCAAGGCTGGGGCTACTCGGAGCCCAAAGCACAACTTCAAGGATGACCAGGAATGTGTTGCTGCTGCAGAAGTTCACGCTGTCCAGGGGTCACGGTTCCACTTCACCCACGATAGCCACGGGCCTCAGCTTTGCTGTGAACTCAGGGTAGCCTCGGGGAAGTCTGAAGATCTACCTCTGGAGATGCAGAGACTTCGGCGTCCAGCGGGAGCTTAAGAACTGCAGACTGGTCAGTTGCTTCTTTGATGCCTGCCAAGCAGGGGAGTCACTCCTTGACCCCAAGGGAGATTTCTTCTGTCTTCTAGTCAGGATAGAACATCGAAGGTCCAGGATGTATGTTGCAGAGTTTCATCCAGGGTGATCTAAAGTCCTAGGGACTGGATTCCTATACTTATACTAATTTTAGGGGCTGGACTAACTCTAAGGCCCCACCTATGGGTGGACCAGGAAAGAGGGGTGGTTACACATATTTCCTTTGTCCAGTTTTGCGCAGGGACAGGTAGCCCCTGCAACCGGTTTGAACTGGAGTATGCACAGGGACACCAAGTGTGCCCCCAGTGCAGGACTTCAAAGCACCTGAGAGTGCTCCCGCCCAGCCCCAATACACATCTGCCTGTCTGGGGAGGTGGTTGCACCTCCCTTCGACAGGAAACCTATTGTCCAGGCCTCCCCTGCTGCAGCTTCAGTCACCAGCAGGAGGCCAGACCCGTGTCTGTGGCAGAGGCATCCATTTTGTGATGCTAGGGCTCAGGAAAGTCCTACCGGGTTCAGCCAGTGTGAACATGTCTCTCCCTCTAAAAGGGTGGAATGCTACCCCCGCCGCCAGGATTGGCGGGGGGGGGGTAGTATTCCAATGCGTTTGACACCAAACACAACATGTTTTGATGCAGCCATCCCAAAGTTAGCATTTACCACGAGGTTATAATGCACTTAAGAGTATATGGTATGGCTGGATCACAGAACAGCCATAAGGAAGTATTTTCGAAAGCTGCAGAGGGGCTCAGCTCATGCTTGGGCACCCTCTCACATAAAACCAAGCACTCTGCCTTCAGGATTGTCAAGGCCTGCCATAGGAGTGACTTATAGGTTTATATGTGTCTGTATAGGTAGTGATATAGGTAGCCTATACCACAGTAAGGGGTGCAAGCACACCCTTACCCAGGCTGCAGTAGCAGACCTGTTGTGCCATTTTGGAGTGCTTCCCAGGGGTGGCATAATACATGCTGCAGCCCCTGGTAGGCCTCTGAGCTACCTATGCCCTAGGTACATAGTATACCATATACTAGGGGCTTATAAGGCACTCCAGAATCCAATTAGATATGTACCTAATGTACATGGAAACCATTTTACAGAGAAAGCAGATAGACTGGGGCCCTGCATAGCAGGATCCCAGTCCAAATAAGTCATAAACCAGCAAAAAACACCAGGAAAAAAGTGGGGGCAACCATATAGTCGCATTCCACCTTCCTACACTTAGAAGCCTCATGGTGTTTCTCTCCAAACACACACTGTCCCACACCACAATGTAGTGCCCGGCTCTCAGTAATCCGAGAAGAACTTATGCACCCACCCTTGATGCGGCCTTAATCCCAAAAAGCCCTGAGATAATCTAGAACAGGGTTCTCCAAAGTCTGCCCTGGAGGGCCGGATCCATACCAGATTTCTAGCATATCTCCATTTAGATAAATGTAGTGATCTTAAAAATCTGGCATGGATCCGGCTCTCCTGGACTGGCTTTGGAGAACGTTTATCTAGAAACAGGGCAAGTGTAGAACTGGCAGGCACCCGGCTCCCCTCCCACCGTCTGGATCTCCACTGCTGGGCTCTGCATTTAAAGGGAAGGGGCAGAAAGGACCTGTCTCTGGAGTCTTCTCCAGAGAGTGATTAAAAGACACTGACATTGAGACAAAGAATTTGGTACGAGAGACCTCGACACTAGACTCAGAAACTCCAGGAAGGGGTCCGAATTATAAAGGCACAAAACCCAAAGAACTAGAGCAGGAAGAGGACAGATCCGTCCAAAGGGAGCAGAACATACTGCTTGTCATAACAGAACCTGTGCCATCCAACCCAAGGGGTTTGATCCCCTTCACTTGCTGAGGTCCTTGGAGCTACCAAGGTGATGTGCCTGTGTGGGTACACCTGACTCTGGAGCAGTACTGACCGAAGAGACAATGAGCAGCATTTCAAGCACTCAAACAACTTGTTACTCTCTGCTAATGATAGACAAACATCCAGCACCACCTGTCCAGAGATACAAGCGCAGGCTGCGGCATTATATGGAGAACAGACACCCCTTGGGAGTAAATTAAAGAGACTGTAGTCGTGCACTGCACTGTCCAGGCTGTAGTACTGCATGTCCTGTACTTGGAAGCCTCACAGTCATGGCTGATGAGACTTCGACGTGTGCAGAACGCGGCAGCCCGTGTGCAGAACGCGGCAGCCCGTGTGCAGAACGCGGCAGCCCGTGTGCAGAACGCGGCAGCCCGTGTGCTGCTGAATCTTCCTAGCGGGCTTCCATGGGGTCCGCACTCTCAAAATTGTATTGTCTTCCTCTGAAGAAAAGACTCTCCCTTGAGGGCCTGTGTTACTGCTACAAGGTCTTTACGAACAAGGGCCCTCGCTACTTGCACCCCTTTTTCAAGCCCTATTCTCCTGCAAGGAACCCAAGGTCTGCAGGAGCCTTGTTGGCGTGCATCGCCGCTGGAAGGAGAGCGCGCCTGGGGTTGCTCTTTTAGCATCCAAGCTGTGGAACTCTCACCCTTTTCAAATTAGACAGGAGTAAACAATTATCGTTCCACAAAAATCTAAAATCCTGTCTGTTTAGGGCGGCTTGATCGTGTTCTCGCCTCAGCATCCTGTACAGTTTATGACTCTTGGGAGTGGGACACTTAACTTGAAGCACCTAGGCACTCTACAAATTATTTTTTTTATCATAAGAGTTCATGGTGCAAGGGTATCTGTGTGTGTCTAGCGTAGGATGAGTACTGGAAGGACAAAATACCATGCTAAGACTAACTCTAAAACTTTTCCTACTTTGTAGGTGTGCTGCACTGGGCAGCACACATGCAAAGTTGGACAAAAAAAAAGAGAAATAAAAGCATTTCTCTGTGAAAGTGCCTATTTGGAACGGGCACTGTTTTTGCCACAAAAGCCGGTCTACTTTTTTTAGTATGCCAAATTCATTTACCAGAGCACCCAACATTAAGTAGATCAATGGAATTAAAACCAAATGCAGTAGTATCCAAACGTCTATAATTAAACAGGAATCATACATCTGTTGTAAAAGCTTTTATTGTAGTCCAAAGTACATCCAACACGTATTTCGTCACACAAGTGACTTCTTCAAGGCTAAATGAATTGAGACTGCTGTCACAATCCCATAGATCAACAGGCAGAGACGTAGTTCCTGGAAGATAAGGTCTAGAATGGAAAGGACATCCCAGGTCTTTAGAATCGTGTTCCGTTGTTCCTTAGCGTGGAAATTGTCTTTTAGAGGATCTATATAGCATTCACGTTATAACGAGAGAAGTGAAGAGAATTTCAATTAGTCCGAGTAGATTCGCTAGAGAGGTACTTCAAAAACAGAGAACTGTCCACCGTTATTCAAAGCTTGGCGAACCAGTATTTTGCGCTTCTATAGAGTACTTCCTCCTTGTCCGAGGCGAGGAGCATCAGGACACGGCACAGTGAATATAGGAGGCTTATCATGGTGCTCCTTGAGGGATACTATTACCATATACTAATCAAATAGATACTTAACTAGCGCTGTCAGGATAAAACAGAGCATTCTACGGAAGCGCAAAATACTGGTTCGCCAAGCTTTGAATAACAGTGGACAGTTCTCGGTTTTTGAAGGACCAATCTAGCGAATCTACTCGGACTAATTGAAATTGTCTTCACTTCTCTCGTTATACCGTGAATGCGATATAGATCGTCCAAAAGACAATTTCCACGCTAAGGAACAATGGACATGATTATAAGGACCTGGAATGTCCTTTCTATTCTAGACCTTATCTTCCAGGAACTACATCACCGCCTGTTGATCTACGGGACCGTGACAATCTCAATTAGTTTAGCCTTGAAGAAGTCACTTGTGTGATGAAACAGGTGTCGGCTGGACTTTGGACTACAATACAAGTTTTTACAACAAATTTATGATTCCGGTTTAATTTTATACGTTTGGACACTACTGCATTTGCTTTTAATACCATTGATCTACTTAACGTGGAGTGCTCTGGTACATGAATTTGCCATATGAACCCATGTAGATGATGCATATTTGGTAGTTTGATGCATCTGTACCCCGTAGCACCATAACCAAACAAATCTGTGTATAAATTATTTCTAAATATAGAGGCACCTGCTGATAAGGGCAGCGCCCTAATATTACCATCACTACCCAATCATAGTTTTGTTACTTTTTTTAGTGAACCGGTTTTGCATCAAAAACCTTGGATGGTTGCATGGAAACACCCAGGTGCGCTATTCTCAAGTGATTTTCTTGTGCTGAAAAGTAAATTGGTAAAAAAAAGATTTTGCGTCATTTTGCGTCATTTTGCGTCACTTTTGTGAATATACCAAAAAGAGTCTTATGAGTGAGGTGTAAGGCAAAGTGACCAAAACCTACTTTAGAGCAACCTGCAGGATTAACACAGAATGCAGTTAACACTCACACAGGTCAACTCTGTTGACTATGTCAGGGCTCCATCAATCACACAGGTTAACATTGTAGGACCCCATGACACACTTACACATACATGAAATTTGAAGGGTGCAGATGAAGATACCTTTGCCCATCCAGAACCCAAAGCAGGCCATTGTCCTCTGGCGTTCAAGAAAAATCCCCCTCATTCACAGGATGTGCTGCGGGATGGTGAAGAGGGGCGGTGTGTGGGATTACAATGTGTGCTGTGGTGGGACAGGCGGCAGTATGTGGGCTAATGGGGTGTGGGTTTACAATATGTCCTGTGGGTCAGAAAAAAAGGTCTGTGCTTTGGGTTAGAAAAAGAGATGGAGTGTGGGATCACAATGTGTGCTGTGGGTTAGAAAAAGGGATGCGTGTGGGATCACAATGTGTGCTGTGGGTTAGAAAAAGATGTGTGTGGGATCACAATGTGTGCTGTGGGTTAGAAAAAGATGTGTGTGGGATTACAATGTGTGCTGTGAGTTAGAAAAAGAGTTGTGTGTGGGATTGCAATGTGTGCTGTGGGTTAGAAAAAGAGAGGGAGTGTGGGATTACAATGTGTGCTGTGGGTTAGAAAAAGATGAGTGTGGGAATACAATGTGTGCTGTGGGTTAGAAAACAAGTTGTGTGAGGTATTTCAATGTGTGCAGTTTGTTAGAAAAAGAGTTGTGTGTGGGATTACAATGTGTGCTGTGGGAATACAATGTGTGCTGTGGGTTAGAAAAAGAGGTGTGTGGGATTACAATGTGTGCTGTAGGTTAGAAAAGGAGTTGTGTGTGGGATTACAATGTGTGCTGTGAGAATACAATGTGTGCTGTGGGTCAGAAAAAGAGTTGTGTGTGGGATTACAATGTGTGCTGTGGGAATACAATGTGTGCTGTGGGTTAGAAAAAGATGTGTGCGGGATTACAATGTGTGCTGTGGGTTAGAAAAAGATGTGTGCTGGATTACAATGTGTGCTGTGGGTTAGAAAAAGGGATGCATGTGGGATTACAATGTGTGCTGTGGGTTAGAAAAAGATGTGTGTGGGAATACAATGTGTGCTGTGGGTTAGAAAAAGTTGTGTGTGGTATTACAATGTGTGCTGTGGGTTAGAAAAAGAGTTGTGTGTGGGATTACAATATGTGCTGTGGGAATACAATGTGTGCTGTGGGTCAGAAAAAGAGATGTGTGCGGGATTACAATGTGTGCTGTGGGTTAGAAAAAGGGATGCTTGTGGGAATACAATGTGTGCTGTGGGTTAGAAAAAGACATGGAGCGTGGGATTATAATGTGTGCTGTGGGTTAGAAAAAGAGTTGTGCGTGGTATTACAATGTGTGCTGTGGGAATACAATGTGTGCTGTGGGTTAGAAAAAGAGATGTGTGAGGGATTACAATGTGTGCTGTGGGTTAGAAAAAGAATTGGAGTGTGGGATTACAATGCGTGCTGTGGGTTGGAGAGAAGGGATGTCTGTGCGTGCATCACTCGGAGATATGGTCACCTTGTATTACAGGGATGTTTGTGGTGTTTGTCATTTGTTGATACTGAGAGGTGCTTAATAAGAATGCCTTTATGGAACAATATCTGCTCAAGGCATGGTCTCTAGGAACTACCAACAGAGTTGGGTCAGGGCTTATACAGTATGTGGGAGGTGGTGGATTCTCACACAGAACAGGATTTCATTATGGTGTGTGGTGGCGCGGGTACCAGGAATGTGGTTGGTTCATGGTGTATGGGAGGTGGTGGATGCTTACAGAGAACAGGGTTTGGTCATAATGTGTGTGTGGTGGCATGGGTGCCAGGAATGTGGTTGGTTTATGGTGTATGGGAGGTGGTGGATGCTTACAGAGAACAGGATTTGATTATGGTGTGTGGTGGTGGCATGGGTACCAGGAATGTGGTTGGTTCATGGTGTATGGGAGGAGGTGGATGCTTACAGAGAACAGGATTTGATTATGGTGTGTGGTGGTGGCATGGGTACCAGGAATGTGGTTGGTTCATGGTGTATGGGAGGAGGTGGATGCTTACAGAGAACAGGGTTGGACCATGGTTTATGCTAGTGGTATAGATACTAGGAATGTGCCGGGCGTACATAAGGTTGGTCTGTGATGTATGGGAGGTTGTGGAGGCCTTCAGAGAATGGGGTTGGGGAACGGTGTGTGACAGCGGTATGGGCACTAGGAATCTGGTTGCATCCCAGACTGCCACAGTAAGGGGGAATTACTAAAGTTAGCAAAGTGTACTCACTGCATGCTGGCTGTGCAGCTTCTCCAGGAGGGTGCCGTCAGTGCCTTTTGGGAATCTGCTCTCTTCATTTATCAAAGCCAACAAGCCCAGTTTCTTCAGGCGAGAGAGAAAGGGAAGAGAAATGAGCATTGGGAGAGGTCTTCAGTGCATCTTCTCGCACTCATCACAAACATGGCTGAATCTCATGATCATCTTGATTGTGTTCCTGCTCCTTCCTCAGGCCCCAAGAACCACTTACCGATTGCAGAAGGACTTGAAAAAGTACCACATCTGGTCTACCTGAAAGAATGTTCTCTCTGGCTGATTAGGACAAGAAGACAACATTGGATGTGTCACCTCATAGGGGGTGGACCTCCCAAGTGATAAGTGCAGTGACATCATTGCACTCCAAGAAGGGACTGGTGGACTATTCTAACAATACTGATATTCTTGACTTCCTCTGTGACCAGGTGGGCATGACGTTGGGAACCGGAGGTATCACCTTAGATAGGACGTTCCTCCACCTGCCCTTCCCTGTGAGAATGGTGTCCTCCAGTCTTTTGATGCACTGTTGATGAAACTGGCTAATTCACCTAGGCTGGCCCAAGTTTTCACCCTAGCTGTGGCCACCATACACTTATTTACTTACAGCATGCATAGGACACCCACTTTTTTATGAGGAGACACATTCATTTTTGTTAGGCCCGGGGAGATTTAGTGATTTGTCCAGACTCACAGGATGCTCCGTGTCATTGCCGAGACTCTAACCCAGTTCCCCAGATTCGAGGTCGACTGCCCTAGCCATTAGGCCAACTCCTCTCCCCAACTCACTCTTTGATGGTTACGTATCGGTATGTTGTGACACGCAACATATCTGACGTGCATAGGGTTCATTGTAGTCAGCAGAGGGGGTGGGGGGAGGTGGAACAGGGTTCAGGAAAGGGTAGATGTTGGGTAGATGTCGGGTCACCATATGGGAGTCAGAACGGGTAGAGCTGGAGAGTGAGGCAAGAAGTGAGATGGGGCAGGCAGGCTGGGACCATGGTGGCAAAGGTGGAAAGAGATGTGGAGGTTGCGAGGGGGTGGGAAAGAGAAGAGATGGGCAGAAGGAAGACAGGGGCATGAAGACAGAGTGGAGGAGGGAGAGGGAGGCAAGAGGGAAAGGAAAGTAGTGCACAGCAGGTGGAAGGAAGAGGAAAATGGTAACAGTGTGTGCAGGTAGGAAGAGGGAGAAATCCAAGGAGGCAGTAAGCGAGCAGCTGGACATACCATGATAGGAAGTGGGAAGGAAACCGCAGCGGGATACAGGAGTGGGCTGGACAAAGACATTGGAGATTGGAGAAGAGGATTGGAGAAGGGTTCGAGTGGAATCCACAATTTAACAAGACATAGTGTAAGGAGGGGGAGAAGAGGGGAGTGGGCCACAGGGGCGGTTATGGGACTTCCCAATGCAAATGGCTCAATTGCTAGGCCGGAGACTTGCACAAGATGCTGAAACGGAATGCTCACTACAAGCTGAAGACCCAAACCTAGTACCATACATATGATAGCGAGGTGTGTGTTGGTCTCTCCACTTGGCCGGACCCACAGTTACTGCTTTCCTAGTATTATCTGCGGGATCCTAGCCCCATAGCGTATATTTGATTCAGCTGGAGAGACATTCATGATGAAGTATGTTCTTCTATAAAAGTGGTGTCACCAGTGATTGCTCACTGCTCCTTGTCTGAGAAGAAGGCCAAGGACTCGTTGCCTCCTCGAGTGACAGTTGTTAGTCTGTGTGTGAGTGGCTTGGCCTCTCCTGGAAAGTTTGCAGTGCTCTGGAGCGAACTAAAGCCAGACTCAAAGAAGTGAAAACCCACCCTCCCGCCCTGAAACACTAAAGAGAGAGGTCACCTTCTCCACCAGGTCCAAGCACTCCGCGTTGTCCATCCAGTCAATGGCTTCCCAGTTTATGCCTTCCCTGAGGAGAGGGGAGGAGAAGAAGAGGGTTAGAAAACCATCAATGCGACCCGTGCAGTACAACATACAAGCAACTGATCCTGGAACAGGACCCAATGGAAAGTTGGAGTAGTGTACACCGCATGCGGACTTCTAGTGTCCAAAGTAAGTTCCTCCTGTAGTAAGTGATTTAACAGAAAGTTCATTTTTACCCAGAGGCCGTCTGCGGACTCACTTCTACCCTGCAATTACAGCACCTGGGCGACAATTCAAAAAGCTGCACCAACAAATGAACCTCCTATTGGCTGGAACATCATAATGACTTGAGGGAATGTCCTTAACTCTATGCCTACATATTTAAATTGGTTTACCTTTGAGTAAAGTCCCTAACAATACATTGATAATGAGAAAGCCATTTTATTTGTGCCGCGTTCTCATGAGACGCAAATTAAAAATCTTCTACACATACTACACTTGCACTTGGTTTATTGTAACCGGACTCTCGCCCATCTCACATCACCGACATCAAGTAGGCACAGCACGAAACACTCATCCTAATGTTCGAAGCCTTATACAACGATGCCCTTCCAAACCTTCCCAGCCTGGTCATACACCACATCCTATCATGTCCCCTACCTTCTGCCAACTTAAAGCTCCTTGCTCTTGTGGAGCCCAAGTTTTTGAAACCCATCAGGGTTCTGACCACTTGAAATACGGGATCCTCTTCTGAACGCTCTCCCTTATGAACTCAGAACCAGGCCCTGAGCCACTGAATTTAAGTCCCACCTCAAATCTTTCTGTAACCAGGAATGACCACACCTCCATCTTCCACAACCCCTGAAAAGTTTAATTTGTAAGTATCTATGTTTTTCATTGTAAGTAATCCACCACTAAATGTGTGCGTCTGTTATAATGAACACCAGGGATATTTTGTCGGATCAACGTCTGCTGCGTTATTCCCACTGCCAGAGACCTACGTGTACGTACTGTGCTACAGCCGACTTCTCATTGTGATCGACAAGTCTCTGAGATGCAAACCAAACTGTCCTGTAAACTCATGTCGGAGTCCAGTCTTACTTCTCTATTCATCACACTTCCCTAACAAAACAACCGTGTTGGGCCCGGCCCTCGCTGCAGGGTCATCCCCAGACTTTTTGCCTTCCTCCTATTTGTTGCTGAATTTGATTGTTGCTGGCCTTAGGACTCTGTGCACTTTACCGCTGCTAACCAATGTTAAAGTGCTTGTGCCCTCTCCCTAAAACATGGTGCTATTGGCGTATACGGTTTACTTGTAAGATACTTGTAGAATGGTAGACCTTATACCCAGGGCCTCTAAATTAAATGCTACTGCTGCACCTGCAGCACTGATTGTACCACCCACTTAAGTAACCCTTTAAACAATCTCAGACATGCCGTTGCAGAGCCTGTATGTGCAATTTTAAACAGCCATTTTGACCTGTCAAAATAAGCCCTTTGCCATGTCCAAACCTTCCTTTTTAATATATGCAAGTTACCCGTAGGGTAGGTTCTGGACAGCCCAGAGAGCAGGCTGCAATGTATTAATAAAGTTGTACCTGTACTTTTATGTTTTGCATGTCCTGGTAGTGGAAAACACTTACATTCATTTTTCACTACTGCAAGGCCGAACTCTCCCATAGGATAACATTGAAGTTACTTTCTTACATTTTGAAAAAGTGTCTTCTCCAAATGGGAAGGGATAACTGGTTCACGTTTGTTGTCTCTGTAATCATAATTTAAAATCCTGACTTATGGTGAAGTCAGGTTTTAAATTACAATTCTGAAAAATTCCACTTTTAGAAAGTTAGCTTTTTCTTACGTTAGCCATTTGTTGCCTGTAGCCTGCCTGGGCCACATGATTGGGTGTAGCAGACAGTTTGGCTTTTTGTATTCCTCCTAGACAGTCACACACAGTGAGAAGTATGGTGTGACTGGATGTGCTATCACTGGCATAAAGGGAGGGAGGAGCCCACTAACAATCCTGTATTGTCGCTTCAATCCAGCTTGGACCCAGGACAGGGTAGGTAGGGAATTCCATGCACTTCAAAGATACTGTCTAGATGCTTCTCCCACCTCACAGAACAAGGCCACCAGGGTACAAAAGAAGGACCTCCGACATCGCCACAGTACCCTTTTGGATCAGTGGATACTCTGCCAGGAAGAAGGACTGCTGTGCTGCTACAAGGACTGCCACTCTGCTGGATTGCTATGCTGAAGGAGCTGCTGCTCTGTTGTGCTGAAGAACTGGACCTGCAACCTCCATCCTGAACCCGGGACCCTAGAGTGACTCAAAGGGATAGTCTGCTAGCCTCCTGATCTGAACCTCAGAGACATAAAAGGTTACACAGTCCTAGACCCTCAGCAAGCTCCTGACCCCCAAATGGTGCCTCATGTCCTGGCCCTTTGGTGGGACTCAGCAGGCTCTTAATTCAAGCTTTCAACTCTTTGTTACCGCAAATGGGCCTGTTCACACTGGAACCGTGCTGCTTGCACAGAAGTTTAGCATGAACTGCCACCAGCCTATCTCCTCGCACAGCCAGCATCAATGCCGTAGAGGACCGCCACTGCGAAGATCCAGCATGCACGTCCACAATGCCCGGCCTGCTCTTTGCACCACACCGGCCACTGTCTGCGATGCTCATGCATGCAAACGGGACTCTACTGATTACATTTTTGTCATTTTGGTCTTGTTTTATTTATTAAATTAAGCTCTATTTTTCTAACCTGGTTTGGGATCTTTTTGTGTGGAGTTGTCACTGCTTTATTGTTTGAAGTGCTGCAAAAATACCTTACACGCTGCCTCTCAGTTAAGCCTGACTGCTCTGTGCCAAGCTACCAGGGTTTGAGCCCAGGTTCATTTGGGGGTTGCTTGTGCCTTACCCTGACTAGGACTGTGGGTGCTGCTCAACCAGGGGTCTCACCCCAGTCAACCAGTACTGTCTGATGCCCTGCACAACACCTGTGAGGAGACTTTTCATTCATCAATTAATGCAGTTGAATAAAGTGTTGAGTAAAAGCTCCATTTGATTGCAAACACCTTACCAAGCCGCACCACTATGACTGCTATCTGTCCCAGGCTTGGAACCAAACGTCTCCTAGGATGTGTGTACCCAGATGACCCTTCTTAGCAGGATACCGCTTGGGGTGATTGTGTGTAGGTTGGCTGTGGTGAAAAGCACCAGAACACCAACCACCTGCAGCTGCCACAGTTGGTTTGCATGGAGAGCACAGGTGAGATGACACCAAAAGCACAACTCCGCATTGGTTGCATACCTGTCCAGCGATGTGACCATGGACAATAGCGCAAGAAAGAAAAATAGTGTCCTCCCACCAGAGCATTAAAAGACGGATGTACATTTAGTTGTTGAAGCAGAAGGTCCCTCACACCTGTTGGGCCAGTTCCACTCCACCTGCTGCATCAATGCTACACTCTTGTAACAGCCTTCCATAGTAACAGCATCCAACAAACATCATCTCTGTTAACATGTACAACCCTAAAAGCCCATATTCGTAAATTCAAGCCACTGTTCCAGCCCCATTGTAGGATGATCAGGGTGCAGGGCACCACACTGATAACCTCAATACAAGAAGCACTTGCTGGCCCACAGCACCACACCGCTAACCTCACATTAAAACACATGCTTACTGATCCACAGTACCTCACAATACATGAGACGCTTGCAGGAGCAGGGCACCACACCCCTAACCTCACAATACATGAGCCGCTTGCAGGTGCAGGGCACCACACCCCTAACCTCACAATATATGAGCCGCTTGCAGGTGCAGGGCACCACACCCCTAACCTCACAATACATGAGACGCTTGCATGTGCAGGGCACCACACCCCTAACCTCACAATACATGAGACGCTTGCAGGAGCAGGGCACCACACCCCTAACCTCAAAATACATGAGCTGCTTGCAGGTGCAGGGCACCACACCCCTAACCTCACAATACATGAGCCGCTTGCAGGTGCAGGGCACCACACCCCTAACCTCACAATACATGAGACGCTTACTGGTGCAGGACACCACACCCCTAACCTCACAATACATGAGACGCTTGCAGGTGCAGGGCACCACACCCCTAACCTCACAATACATGAGACCCTTACAGGTGCAGGACACCACACTGCTAACCTCACAATACACGAGACGCTTGCAGGTGCAGGGCACCACACTGCTAACCTCTCAATACATGAGACGCTTACAGGTGCCGGACACCACACTGCTAATCTCACAATACATGAAACGCTTACAGGTGCAGGACACCCCGCCCCTAACCTCACAATACATGAGACGCTTACAGGTGCAGGACACCCCACTGCTAACCTCACAATACATGAGACGCTTGCAGGTGCAGGACACCACACAGCTAACCTCACAATACATGAGACGCTTACAGGTGCAGGACACCCCACTGCTAACCTCACAATACATGAGACGCTTACAGGTGCAGGAGACCACACTGCTAATCTCACAATACATGAGACGCTTACAGGTGCAGGACACCACACTGCTAACCTCACAATACATGAGACGCTTACAGGTGCAGGACACCACACCCCTAACCTCACAATACATGAGACGCTTACAGGTGCAGGACACCCCACTGCTAAGCTCACAATACATGAGACGCTTACTGGTGCAGGGCACCACACTGCTTACCTCACAATACATGAGACGCTTGCAGGTGTAGGACACCCCACTGCCAACCTCACAATACATGATACGCTTACTGGTGCAGGGCACCACACTGCTTACCTCACATTACATGAGACGCTTACTGGTGCAGGGCACCACACTGCTAACCTCACAATACACGAGACGCTTACAGGTGCAGGACACCCCACTGCTAACCTCACAATACATGAGACGCTTACTGGTGCAGGGCACCACACTGCTTACCTCACAATACATGAGACGCTTGCAGGTGCAGGACACCCCACTGCTAACCTCACAATACATGAGACGCTTACAAGTGCAGGACACCACACCCCTAACCTCACAATACATGAGATGTTTACTGGTGCAGGGCACCACACTGCTCACCTCACAATACATGAGACGCTTACAGGTGCAGGACACCCCACTGCTTACCTCACAATACATGAGACGCTTACAGGTGCAGGACACCACACTGCTAACCTCACAATACATGAGACACTTACAGGTGCAGGACACCACACCCCTAACCTCACAATACATGAGACGCTTACAGGTGCAGGACACCCTACTGCTATCCTCACAATACACGAGACGCTCACTGGTGCAGGGCACCACACTGCTTACCTCACAATACATGAGACGCTTACTGGTGTAGGGCACCACACCCCTAACCTCACAATACATGAGACGCTTACAGGTGCAGGACACCACACCCCTAACCTCACAATACATGAGAAGCTTACAGGTGCGAGACACCCCACTGCTAACCTCACAATACATGAGACGCTTACTGGTGCAGGACACCACACAGCTAACCTCACAATACATGAGACGCTTTCTGGTGCAGGACACCACACAGCTAACCTCACAATACATGAGACGCTTACTGGTGCAGGGCCCCACACCAGTGGCTCTAGCAGGGCCACACAATTACATGATTGATTAGTAGTCGTACGAGAACTTCTTACTACCGCAAAACCATAAAAAAACACATTGATCCGTCCACCCTATCGCGCGGTTAAGGCATGTTTGAATATCTCCATGGACAGAAGGGTAGAGGAGGATAGCACTTACCTACAATGTTCCTGGTGAAGCGTGGACAGTAATGGACCTGCAAAGGCCTACTCCTTCCGTGGGGTCAGATATGGACATGGTCATCATCGCACGGCACCCATATTGGGAGTAATCTTTCACAAGGCGTTATACGCAACAAACTCTAAAGGTTCGGGGACTGGAAGGTTTGGGACATGCAGAAAGCAAAATGGGCTGCCACACCCAGGCTTGTGGTATGTACTCTTAGCTACCTAGAGTCTTTAATGCTTGGAATATGAAATCATGACACCGCAGAAAGAAGCCATTCTGAAATGGCCGTCTGCATGGCCAATCGCAGCTGTCAAAAGACGTGAATTTTATTCTGCCTATGAATGTGGTGTGTTTTAGAAAGAATGTTCCGCAGCCAGCTCTCCAGGGGAGGAAATGAGAGCTTCTGGAATCCTCTGGCAGCCTGCCTGGCTATTTGTGGTTTATCCGCTACAGGGTTATTAGCTACTGTCTGACAGCCTGTGAACTGTGTTCAAGGAAGAAGGGCAGTAAAGCAGCAGAAATCCCTTTACTGGATGTAAAAATGGCCAAGTAGCACACATTGTTCTGGAAGACATTATTGAGCCCAGCCCGTTTTGTATTCTGTGGTGTGAATGTGAAGAGACGCCCCAATCCAGAGGCCATGCTCTCTCAACACCATTACTGCCAGTGGTACCCTTGTCACAAGACTCCCCTTCCTCCATCCTCCACCATCACTCGGTCCCCAAGTTACATCCATGCTCGAGTCTTCCAAAGAGGACTCTATTCCCTCAGAAATTCCATGCAGTGATACCTGTGCATGCCTCCTCTGTCCTTGCTTCAGCTTGTGCAACGCTTGGACCACTTCATCCAGTGACATTCTGTGCACTTGTACAATGCTCGGGGCACTTCATCCAGGAATAATCTGTGTACTTGTACAATGCTCGGGTCACTTCATCCAGTAATGTTCTGAGTACTTGTACGGTGCTCGGGTCACTTCATCCAGTGATATTCTGTGTACTTGTACAATGCTCGGGTCACTTCATCCAGTGACATTCTGTGTACTTGTACGGTGCTTGGGTCACTTCATCCAGTGACATTCTGTGTACTTGTACGGTGCTCGGGTCACTTCATCCAGTGATATTCTGTGTACTTGTACAATGCTCGGGTCACTTCATCCAGTGACATTCTGTGTACTTGTACGGTGCTCGGGTCACTTCATCCAGTGACATTCTGTGTACTTGTACAATGCTCGGGTCACTTCATCCAGTGATATTCTGTGCACTTGTACAATGCTCGGGTCACTTCATCCAGTGATATTCTTTGCACTTGTACAATGCTCGGGTCACTTCATCCAGTGATATTCTGGGTACTTGTACAATGCTCGGGTCACTTCATCCAGTGACATTCTGTGTACTTGTACGGTGCTCGGGTCACTTCATCCAGTGACATTCTGTGTACTTGTACAATGCTCGGGTCACTTCATCCAGTGATATTCTGTGCACTTGTACAATGCTCGGGTCACTTCATCCAGTGATATTCTTTGCACTTGTACAATGCTCGGGTCACTTCATCCAGTGATATTCTGGGTACTTGCACAATGCTCGGGTCACTTCATCCAGTAATGTTCTGAGTACTTGTACAATGCTCGGGTCACTTCATCCAGTGATATTCTGTGTACTTGTACAATGCTCGGGTCACTTCATCCAGTGATATTCTGTGTACTTGTACAATGCTCGGGTCACTTCATCCAGTGACATTCTGTGTACTTGTACGGTGCTCGGGTCACTTCATCCAGTGACATTCTGTGTACTTGTACAATGCTCGGGTCACTTCATCCAGTGATATTCTGTGCACTTGTACAATGCTCGGGTCACTTCATCCAGTGATATTCTGTGCACTTGTACAATGCTCGGGTCACTTCATCCAGTGATATTCTGGGTACTTGTACAATGCTCGGGTCACTTCATCCAGTAATGTTCTGAGTACTTGTACAATGCTCGGGTCACTTCATCCAGTGATATTCTGTGTACTTGTAGAATGCTCGGGTCACTTCATCCAGTGATATTCTGTGTACTTGTACGGTGCTCGAGTTACTTCATCCAGTGATATTATGTGTACTTGTACGGTGCTCGAGGTACTTCATCCAGTGACATTCTGTGTACTTGTACGGTGCTCGGGTTACTTCATCCAGTGATATTCTGTGTACTTTTATGGTGCTCGGGTCACTTCATCCAGTGATATTCTGTGTACTTGTACAATGCTCGGGTCACTTCATCCATTGATATTCTGTGTACTTGTATGGTGCTCGGGTCACTTCATCCAGTGATATTCTGTGTACTTGTACAATGCTCGGTTACTTCATCCAGTGATGTTCTGAGTACTTGCACAATGCTCAGGTCACTTCATCCAGTGATATTCTGTGTACTTGTACAATGCTCGGGTCACTTCATCCAGTGACATTCTGTGTACTTGTACGGTGCTCGGGTCACTTCATCCAGTGACATTCTGTGTACTTGTACAATGCTCGGGTCACTTCATCCAGTGATATTCTGTGCACTTGTACAATGCTCGGGTCACTTCATCCAGTGATATTCTTTGCACTTGTACAATGCTCGGGTCACTTCATCCAGTGATATTCTGGGTACTTGCACAATGCTCGGGTCACTTCATCCAGTAATGTTCTGAGTACTTGTACAATGCTCGGGTCACTTCATCCAGTGATATTCTGTGTACTTGTACAATGCTCGGGTCACTTCATCCAGTGATATTCTGTGCACTTGTACAATGCTCGGGTCACTTCATCCAGTGATATTCTGTGCACTTGTACAATGCTCGGGTCACTTCATCCAGTGATATTCTGGGTACTTGTACAATGCTCGGGTCACTTCATCCAGTAATGTTCTGAGTACTTGTACAATGCTCGGGTCACTTCATCCAGTGATATTCTGTGTACTTGTACAATGCTCGGGTCACTTCATCCAGTGATATTCTGTGTACTTGTACGGTGCTCGAGTTACTTCATCCAGTGATATTATGTGTACTTGTACGGTGCTCGAGGTACTTCATCCAGTGACATTCTGTGTACTTGTACGGTGCTCGGGTTACTTCATCCAGTGATATTCTGTGTACTTTTATGGTGCTCGGGTCACTTCATCCAGTGATATTCTGTGTACTTGTACAATGCTCGGGTCACTTCATCCAGTGATATTCTGTGTACTTGTATGGTGCTCGGGTCACTTCATCCAGTGATATTCTGTGTACTTGTACAATGCTCGGTTACTTCATCCAGTGATGTTCTGAGTACTTGCACAATGCTCGGGTCACTTCATCCAGTGATATTCTGTGTACTTGTACAATGCTCGGGTCACTTCATCCAGTGATATTCTGTGTACTTGTACAATACTCGGGTCACTTCATCCAGTGATATTCTGTGTACTTGTACAATGCTCGGGTCACTTCATCCAGTGATATTCTGTGTATTTGTACAATGCTCGGGTCACTTCATCCAGTGATATTCTGTGTACTTGTACAATGCTCGGGTCACTTCATTCAGTGATATTCTGTGTACTTGTACGGTGCTCGGGTCACTTCATCCAGTGATATTCTGTGTACTTGTACAATGCTCGGGTCACTTCATCCAGTGATATTCTGTGTACTTGTACAATGCTCGGGTCACTTCATCCAGTGACATTCTGTGTACTTGTACGGTGCTCGGGTCACTTCATCCAGTGACATTCTGTGTACTTGTACAATGCTCGGGTCACTTCATCCAGTGATATTCTGTGTACTTGTACGGTGCCCGGGTCACTTCATCCAGTGATGTTCTGTATACTTGTACGGTGCTCGGGTCACTTCATCCAATGATGTTCTGTGTACTTGTACGGTGCTCGGGCCACTTCATCCGTACGGTGCTCGGGTCACTCCATCCAATGATATCCTGTGTACTTGTACGGTGCTCGGGTCACTTCATCCAGTGATATTCTGTGTACTTGTATGGTGCTCGGGTCACTTCATCCAGTGATACATGTTGTCCAAATGTCCTTCAGCAGTTTTATCCAGTGCTCTTGTTGGCCTCATCTCATCTCACTCTATCCTGTCCTGTACCCATCGTGGTGTCACTCAATGTCAAACCAAGGACTCTTCTGTCCTTGGATTGGACTGTCTCTGTACCTGGGCCACTCTATCCTCTGTCACTGGGTAAGTCTCTCCTTTGGTCCACTGTCTGCAGTGGTTCCACCAAACGCTGCCCTCTTCCCATAACTCTTCTGTTGTTGAGTGCTTACATCCATCTCGGTCTCTATCCTTGGGTCATTCACACGAACGAGACCCTCTCTTAGATTATCCAATCAAATGCTGACCTCTGTTCTTGGGTCATTCTATCTAATCCTCTATGCATCTATCCATCCTCTGGTTGTTCCATCACATGCTCTCCTGTTCCCAAGACTCTGGTGTTCTTGAGTTATTACATACAATGCTGTCCCTTTTTTATTGAATAGTTGTACCAAGCTCTTTTGTTTGATTTAAAGTCATTGCATCCGTGCTACGCTCTGTGCTTGGTTGGTCCCTCAATTGCCATCCTCTTCTCTCGTCTCCTACATCCCATGTTATTGTTTGGCGAGTGCATTCAATTCCGTTCTATCCACTGTCTTGACATCGTTCCATCCATTCCTATGGTTTTTCAATGATTTCTCGTAGAGGCTCTTCCACGAGGGCGGTCCTACTTCTCAGTCAATCCTCAAATGCCGCCTTCTTCCAAAGACTGGAGGTGCTTGGGTCATCCCACTCAATGTTTTCCTCTTTTAAGGAATGCTACGTTTTTAGATCTCTCTATGCTTTGCTGTCCTCCGTCAATGTATCCTTGGTCATTCATTCTGAGCAGTGCCGACATCTGTTCTCAGTGAATGCATCGAATGCTATGTGCCTCCTATCCTAAAGTCATGCCATCCACTTCTATCCTCTTTCCTCAGGTCATTCCATCTACGTTTGTCTTTGGGCATTCCATCCCCTGGCAAAACTAGCAACATCTTTCAACTTGCCGTTATTGCGTGGATTGGATTTCGACTGCGATGTGTGGTGCATTCATTGCTATCATTTATATATTCGATTTATAAAGCACTCGCTTGCCAACTGATATCCGGCTGCCTATCGAGCACCCAAAGAACCGCAAAGAAGCTCAGACGTTGAAATGTGGGTCAAGCTTTTTACTGGATGCAGAGGCGGAGCGTCCACCCCATGACGTCTGCTTGGACTAAAAGTACAAATCCTTTTTGAATCTTTGCCCTTTACTTGCCGACTAAAAAATGTGGGTTGGAACCAACAGTTTCAACTGCCTAGTGCAGCTAGAGTGGCCCGTGCCCAACAGCGACTTGTATACGATGCACAAGGATGTGGATTTTATACCCGGGCAGTCGGGTGAGACAGGTAAGGTGCTGATGCTGTTGTGTCCCTGTGCATCACATGGAGGTCACGTTCAGCTGTGAACACCGCCACATTAACAATCCATGGAAAAGACTAAGGAAGATGCAATTGCAAACGGCAGGTCTACGTGAGATCGTGGAGCGCTCAACCAGGTGTTATTTTGTTTCCAGAAGTGATGATGTAGGAAATCAGACTCGCCTGCCCGGGTACCCAGATTGTTGGCCTTTTGCTGCACTCTATATTCTTGCTGGGTTTAGAACTCTGCGCACGTTACCCCTGCTTACTAGTACTAAAGTGCCCACACTTCCCTTAAAATATGCTGATTGACAATTTACTTGCCTAGACGTCCCTACTTTATGGTACAAAATGTAGTCAGGGCTTGTGATTAAAATGTCACATGTGGACTGTAGCCATCCATTGTAGCCATTTTAAACACTGCAATTCTACCTGTCAAAATAAACCGTTGTCAGGTCAAAACCTTCCTTCTAAATATTTGTAAGTCATCCGTATGTAGGACTTGCAGTCCACAATGCAGGGTGCATTGTACTTAAAAGTAGCACATTTAGAAATGTAACCTCGTTAAAGTGACTTGCATCTAAAAGCTATTTTTCATTGTGGCACGCTTAGCTGTCCTATGTAGAAAATAAGAGTACAGATTAGCAAACCTAATACTATATCTCTGGAATAAGACCAGCTAGAAAAATAATTAAATAATTATTTTACATAATTAGTAAAAATCCAAATCAATGTCAAAATTGTCTTTTTAATAAATAGTAAGCAAAAGTAACTTTTAGAAAGTTGCCTTTTCCCTATCTGAAGTTCCTGGAGGCTTATTTGTACTTGCTTCTGAACTTTTCTGAGCCAGGGATAAGCATCTGAATAGGTGTGAATTGCCTCCCATAAGCAAACAATAGGCGTACCTGAATTGGCAGAAAGGACTCCTCTGAATGACCTAGAATATACAGGGCAGGGGCTATACCATTACAGAGTCAAATCCTGCTCGAGTGTTAAGGACTGCTTGACAGCTCTGCTGCATTACATATACCACTTCAGGGCACACTTGAAAGACAGATAAAGGAGAGCGCTAAGATAATTTTTGAGTGCCCACTGTCTGTCTGTTGAAGGACCTGCTTTGTCCTACCAAACTTCTGTCTCTGAGTTTTGCATGCAACACTCGGGAGACACTTGAAAGGAAGGGAGACAGAATGCTAAAGTAATTAGTGTGTATTGACTGTCTAGTTGCTGGAAACCCATACTTTTGCTTTACCAGACCTCTGTCTCTGGGTTTATTGAAGGTACAGTGGCTGCTTCAAAGTGGATTTCGTTGTTGGACGTGGGAGGACACTAGGATTAGTACAATGAGAATGGTAGCATGCACACCTTGTACTCATAACTGTTCTTGAACTGCTCATAGCAATGTTGACTGTTTGCGTGCTCTGCCCCAAATAGCACTTTGGGGCAGAGTACGCAATCAGTCAGCACGCCGCAACATCGCTACGAGCACTTAAAGAACAGTTATGAGTACAAGAAGGTGTGCACGCTACCATTCTCATTGTACTTTGAATAAAAACTGTCCCAACGGCAGTTTACACCCTGATGTTTAATATGGATAAAACAAAAAACAAAAAACTGAATATCATTTTAAAGGCAGCAATAATACATTGTGTTTAATCAAGGAGACGACCATACGCCATGTGTGAATTACACTATAGGATTTACATGCCTTGAAGCACATTTGAGATTTGCTCACACTAATTCTGGACACAGAAATACAACGAGTCATAAGTCTTGGTTAAAATGGATTTTTCTATATATTTTTTATATTGTTTGCACTTCTTTTTTTGAGGGTTTGTAAATGGCATGAAGAGGATGTTTATTACTGCAAAGGTTGATGTTGTGCTCACATCAGTGGGGAGTGCACTGTTCAGAAGAGGGGTACGGCATATATTTCTTTAAGGCTCATGGTTTGAACCGATGTTGAGTCACGTGGGTGGGTATACCTCCACGGTCGCTCTCACGTGTAACGGGTTTGATGGTAATACAACGGTGAAGGAGTACGTTGCTGGTTGCAGGAAGTGTGGAGGAGATTATTATGTTGCCGTTCACGGCATGAAAGGTACAGCTTTATATAGCTTATGTTGTCGGTAACGGGGTTAAGATTAGGCAAGCACATGTAAGCACTGTATATATGATGGGTATTTTTGCTTGCAGAAAAAGGGTGGATTTAATTCTTTATCATTTTGTATGATTATTCACGGAGATGGGTGGGGGGCAGGAGGATTAATTCATGTTAAAACCATACGATAAAATACAATGATCATTATTTAGACAACAATACGTTTTTGTAATAAGCGTGTGTTATAATTTTAGTCTTATGGGAACTGAGTAGAATGTTTGGTTCCTTTTTTCCAGTTACTCCTGACGAAGGGCTGTACAGCCCGAAATGCATTGGGTGAAAAACAACATAAGGTTAACCATAATAAGTTAGTTAATCCCTATGTGCCGCTGATAAGGCTTGGATGAGCAGGCCAGAGGCATTTGAAAAAATGTGGAATAACGCTGCCTTTCGAGTGAATGGATAAACAATGGATAAACTTGAAAATACACATTAAAGATATGGATTAAACATAGATCACTGGATGAACATTGGTTTATTGCAAAGAAAAAGATTTTTTTTTCAGGCTGAGCATCTGACTTCGGCATGTGAGGTTATGCCAAACACACTGAGGAGACTGGGATTACCATATTACACTCCTCACCAAGGGTGTAGTAAACCATCCGCTATACCAGCTTAAGCGGGGGTGCTACTGGAACAGTTTACATTTTTTTATGGCCCTTCTTAACATTAAACTTTGGCTCGCAGGTCAGTTAAAACTAAAAGATTTCAATAGAATAAATTATGAGAACACAACTGTGGGACGGGGACCAACAGAATGCCTGAAAGAAGCCCAAAGTGGTGACAGAGGGAAAGACAAACTATTAAAATGACAAAGAAAAAAAGATAGAAGCCAATAGAGTGAGAAAGCGCAAAGGAAAGCAAGTGAAATGCAAATAATGAGGGAAGGAAAAAGGAAGCATGAAGGAAAGAGGGTACAGATGAACAAAGGAAACAAGGTGTAAATGAATAAAAGGAAGAAAAAAGAAAGAACGAAGGGTGGAAGGAAGAAAAGGAAACACAAGAACTTCAAAAAAATTGATAGGATAAAAGAAATAAAGTAGAAAAATAATAAAAGAACAAAGAAGAAATGCGAGACGAAAGGATGGGTTATTGATGGAAAGATGATAAAGGAAGAATTAATGAATGAAAGAAAAACAAAAAGAAAAGATGTAAAGAAGTTGTGAAAGAATGCCAGAAGCAACATACAAATAAACGAATATAAAGAAGGATAGAGAGCTAGAAAAAAGGTCTGATGGAATGAGAAAAGAGTATACACAAGGAAAGAAAGATGGCAAGAAAGAATGGAATACACAAAACAAAAAAGAAAATAAAGAAACACAAAAAGAAAGAAGATGGGAAGGATGAATGGAAGAAATAGGTCAATGCAGGCAAATGTGTTATTTTGTCCAAATGTCTTTACAATCATGCTATAATAGTCATCCTGTTCTGAAAATGTTGTCCAGGGGTACAATTCCCACAACACTTCATTGGAAGGGTTGGGATTCCTCACTTTACTTGCACATTTATTGCTATATATGGGTCAAAGTGGGGGGCATTTTATGTTTCTGGCAACTTCCTCGCTACACCTACACCTACACACACACATCTACACACCTACACACACCCCTACACACACCTACACACACACACACACACACACCCCTACACACACACACACACCCCTACACACACACACACACACACACCCCTACACACACCCCTACACACCCCTACACACACACACACACACACACACACCCCTACACACACACACACACACCCCTACACACACACACCTACACACACACCCCTACACACACACCCCTACACACACACACACACACACACACACACCCCTACACACACCCCTCCCCTCTCTCTCATTCCAATCAGTCTGGTCCCTACAGCTGAGATCTTGCAGTCCATATTAGTGAAGACCGACATTGAATGTAGGCGCAGTGCTCTCTGTATGTGGCGGGTTCTGCATCGCCGTGAGACGAGGCATGTGTCCAGCAGTCAGATGAGGTCACTGCAGCTTGTGGTGGAAGGACAGTCGTCAAATGTCAAAGCTCCTGGTGTGGGCCTTCACCCCTGAACCCCAGACGTCTTCGGCCGTTTACTGTATGCAGCACATAGATCTGGTCATTTGCTCCCTCGGGAGTACTAGCCTCAGCTGAGAGTGACGGACTCTTCTAGGAGACAGCAGCAGCACGTGTTAGACACACAACGAATGTGTTAGGTTTCAATGTAGATGCTTACAGCGCATTGTTCTTCGGAATGTGTACTCTTGGTATTTCAGTTGCTTTATTGGCGTCTTCTAGTGACACTTTCTAACACAGGCAGTCGCGGTCAGAGGGCTGCTGTTCAAGCAGATTTTATACCCGAGTGGCAACAAAAGCAACTCAAATGGCCAAAAGTTCTTGCCCAACGCGTGGTGACAGTTGCGCCGATTATCAGCGCTGCTCATGCCACCGGCGCTAAACTGCAGCGGAATCTCGCAGAGGTTTTGTGCAACTCTGCGGAACTATGCTGATTCGTCAATCATTTCAACCAAACTATTTTCCAACAAAGAATTCGTCTCTCATAAATTTACATACAAATAATCATCTTCCAAAAACCTGTTTAGAATCAAGAATCCTCAGTCAATATCTTCCTAAGATTTACTTCCAATCACACAAGTAGCACCTATTGTCTTGCCTTCTGCTGGGTCAAACCACGCTGCCTCCATCATTCTCATCCAATGCTACCCTCCCATGGATACACTTTCATCTTCCAGAGCCATGTTGTCCTAATGATCCATTCTCACCCAGTAATGTCTTCCAAAAATGGGTTTCTCATAGTCATTTAAGCTCCACATCACTACCTTCCAGTGACTTTCAGTGCAACGAGGCACAAGTGTCAGTCACTCCCATTACCTTTGTTTGTCCAAATCTGAGCTTCTGTCAGTGGCAAAAGCTGCAATGCTTGTCCTTTAAGATGTTACTTTTCTGAGTTTGGGTACCACATGGCGGTACTTTTACCTCATTGTCTTGATTTCACTCTGGAAGTCATAACAAGCAATACTAGTGAACACACAACAGAGCTGGGGCTCCCACCTGTTGTACTCCAGCTGCTCCAGGGAGAAGATGTGCTTGTTGAAGTACTCCTGCAGCTTCTCATTTGCATAATTAATGTTAAACTGTTCAAAGTGATTCACCTAGAAGGGAATAGAGAAACGGGAATGCGTGTTAAGTGAGGAGCAGCAGCATTCTTGTCAACAGAAAGGACCCGTCTGTTAAAGAAGGGCGATAACATTTTTGTAAACCAAGCATTGGCATAGCCAACAGGTCTTCCCTTTGGAGCCTAATAAGTGTTTAGCCAGAGCTATTGACTTTGCCAATGTCTTCAAGCTGTGCTGTAGAGAAGTGTGGCTGCTGTGTAGCATTCTGAAAAGTTATTATAAAGTGTCAGAAGCATTTTTGTTACCTTATATATGACCAAGAAGGCATTATGTACAAGTGAACGACCATATTAAAAGGGAAATGCTACTTACCAGTATGCATCTGTTCTTGGCATGTAGAGCTGCAGATCTACACACTATGCATAGATCGCCATCTGGTGTTGAGCCCGGATGTTTGCACTTGTTTTTGTCCTGAAAAGTCTTTGGAAGTCACAAGGTATGCGACTCCTCCTTTGAATGATAGTGCTCATGGGCATTGGCTCCATCCTCAGATTGTTTTTATAGGGCTCAGATGTGTTTCTCGTGCTCCAGTTACCATTTTTTTCTTTCAACGCGCAATCCTCCCCTTTTCGACGGTATTGTGTCACTCGCGTTTTCCCAATCCACGCGACTCTCAACTTCGAAGTCTTCGATTCCGGTCGTCGACGAAGGCCTTCGGGCCTACCTAGGCCTTATCATCTGGCTCAAGGAAAGGTCGCCATTCAAAAAGTGTCCTCGATGTGGGTCGAAGTTTCCCCACACCGATCTGCATGAGGTGTGCAACCTCTGCCTCTCACCGGAGCACGAGGCCAGAGACTGTCCAGCTTGCGCCTCCTTCTGCTCCAAGAAGAGGATTCGGGACCGACGAGCTAGAAGAACCATAGCTCGATCGTTGCCTTCAATCCCCGACGACATCTTACAAGAGGGCGTCGATGTGCCAGAGCAGGGGTGGGTCGAAGAAGGCCTCGTCAGCGCCTCCAAAGCCGATGACTCCGACGTCGAGGACATCACTCCAGCACAGAGGGTCGTGAGTACAGTCGTTGACCCCGCCCCCCCCCCCTACCTTCGACACCATCAAAATAGGCTTCGGTCACACCTTAGCCTTCGGGCCCAGGTGCACACCGAGAGACTGCTTCCCATGACCCGCCTCCGGGCCCGGTAAAGAAGCCTACTAAGCATTCAAGTGACTCAGGCTCGAGTCAGCCTACCCTCGGTGCCGAAAAACATACACAGGCACCGAAAAAGAAGCCGTCCTCTTCCTCATCCATGCCGAGCACTGCTTCGACATCCAAGCACTCGGTGTCGAAGAATGGCACCGGCTCCTCGACACCGACAACACACTCGGAGCCGACCAAAAAACTGCCACCAAAGGGCCCGACTCCCATATTTCGAAGCCGAAAAGACCTCGTAACTGAAAAAACAACAGGTTCCATTGGCCAAAGACACTGCAAAACCGCACGGTTCCAATCCCAGAACCGCTACTGAATCGGCACCGAAAAAGCCTACGGCTCATATGCCTCGAACAAAGTATTCACAATAAAAAATGTCCTCCGTTTTCTTTTGTTCTTGCAATGCTGGCAACTTGTTTCTGCCTATTCCAATGGTTGTTTGTTAATGCTTTTCTTGAGGGGGCATAAACAATCGGAGGATGAAGGTTGGGAACTAGTACCTGTATTATAACACTAGCAGCGGCCAGATGCTAGGGGAGAATCAACAGATGCCAGATTCCGAGAGCAGGCTGAGGTGGTAGTGGTGGTGGTGGTGGTGGTGGTGGTGGTGACTGGTGCAGAGACTATGCTGAGGTGATGCTGAATGATACTCCGGTCTTGCTGAGTGATGATGATGATGTGGTGGTGTACTAGTGCACTGAGTGATGCTGTCGTGGCGCTGACTGCTGCTGTGGTGGCCACTGAGTGATGCTGTGGTGGCCGCTCAGTGATGCTGTGCTGGCCGCTCAGTGATGCTGTGCTGGCCGCTCAGTGATGCTGTGCTGGCCGCTCAGTGATGCTGTGCTGGCCGCTCAGTGATGCTGTGCTGGCCGCTCAGTGATGCTGTGCTGGCCGCTCAGTGATGCTGTGCTGGCCGCTCAGTGATGCTGTGCTGGCCGCTCAGTGATGCTGTGCTGGCCGCTCAGTGATGCTGTGGTGGCCGCTCAGTGATGCTGTGGTGGCCGCTCAGTGATGCTGTGGTGGCCGCTGAGTGATGCTGTGGTGGCCGCTGAGTGATGCTGTGGTGGCCGCTGAGTGATGCTGTGGTGGCCGCTGAGTGATGCTGTGGTGGCCGCTGAGTGATGCTGTGGTGGCCGCTGAGTGATGCTGTGGTGTCACACAAACTTCCTTAACGCTGACCTTTAGTCCCAATGTAATCATCTTGCAGAAGAGAGGAATGTCTTAAGGGCCAGCCAATAATCTTCCATCTTTCATTTCAATGTTTACAAAGGAATATGCTACTTACCAGTATGCATCTCTTCTTGACATGTAGAGCTGCAGATCCACACACTAGGATAGTAGATCGCCATCTGGTGTTCGGCTCGGATGCTTGCAGGTTGTTGTAGTCTTCTGAAGAAGTCTTCGTGGTCACGAGATAGGTGACTCCTCCCTTGGACGACAGTGCGCATGGGCATCAACTCCATCGTTAGATTGTTTTTCGCCATGATGGTAAATGATGGAGTTTGTAGAAGAGAGAGAGATGTCCATGTGTGATGTCTAAGTAAGACAATGCTGGAACAGATACAGGTCCCGGGGAGGTGGGTGGGCGTGTGTGGATCTGCAGCTCTACATGCCAAGAACAGATGCATACTGGTAAGTACCATATTCCGTTCGAGGCATATGAGCTGCAGATCACACACTTAGGATAGACTATATAGCAGTACCTCCCCTAGCGGTGGTCACCTGTATCGGTTGCAGCAGTTTGAAATAAAGTTTTAAGGACAGCCTGACCCACAGAAGCTTGTTGCTTTGCTTGCACGTCAACACAATAGTGTTCAGTGAAGGTGTGTGTTGTAGACCATGTGGCTGCCTTACAAATATCTTCTAAGGGAATGTTTCCTAAGAATGCCATGGAAGCCCCTAGTTTGCGTGTGGAATGCGCTCTAGAGGGAACCGTTAGTGTGCGTTTAGCCTTGTGGTAGCATATTTGGATACATTTAACTATCCACCTAGCTATCCCGGATTTGGAAATGGGGTTGCCTTTATGTGGTGGTGAGAAAGCAACGAACAATTGTTTTGTTTTGCGGAATGATTTGGTTCTGTCAATGTAGTACAGAAGGGCTCTTTTAACGTCTAAGGTATGAAGAGCTCTTTCAGCTACTGAGTCTGGGTTTGGGAAGAACACTGGTAACTCTACTGATTGGTTAAGATGGAATGGAGATATGACTTTTGGAAGGAATTTGGGATTTGCCCTAAGAACCACTTTGTTACAGTGTAATTGTAAGAATGGTTCTTGTATGGTTAAAGCCTGGATTTCACTTACCCTTCTGAGGGATGTGATAGCGATAAGGAAAGCCACTTTCCATGTGAGGAACTGTAGTTCGCATTTATGCAGAGGTTCAAATGGGGGTCCCTTGAGCCTGGTAAGAACAATGTTTAGCTTCCACACTGGAGAGGGTGGTAATCTGGGAGGAATAATCCTTTTAAGTCCTTCCATGAAGGCTTTGATCGCAGGGACTTTAGTAAGTAGGCTGCTAATGCTGCTAGGTGGAGACGTATGGATGAGTATGCCAAATTACATCTTTGCAAGTGTAGTAAGTAGCAAATGATGTCCTGGATGGATGCATCCAGTGGGTTTATATGATTGTTAGTGCAGTAAATGGCAAATCGTTTCCATTTTGCAGCATAGCAAGCTCTAGTGGTAGGTCTTCTGGCCTCTCTTATAACATTCATGCAGTCTGGTGGTAGGTTGAGATAACTGAACTCTAGGACTTCAGGAGCCAGATTGCCAGGTTCAATTGACCTGGATCTGGGTCTCTGATTTCTCCATGGTTCTGGGTTAATAAGGACGGGGAGAGATGCAGTTTTTGGTGTGGCACTAGCGAGAGTTCCAGTAGTGTTGGGAACCACGGTTGGCGTGCCCATGTGGGAGCTACTAAGATTAGTTTGAGAGACTGTTGCCTGAGCTTGCGTACCACTAATGGAATGAGTGGGAGAGGCGGAAAAGCGTACGCAAATCTGCCGGACCAGTTCATCCATATCGCATTGCCCTTTGACTCCGGGTGGGGAAACCTGGCGGCGAAGGTTGGGCATTTTGCGTTTTCGTGTGTGGCGAACAGATCTATGTCTGGGTGGCCCCATTGTTTGAAAAAGGGCAGTAGGACTTGGGGATGTAGTTCCCATTCGTGGATCTGTTGTGTTTGTCGACTTAACAGATCAGCAATTTGATTGTGAACCCCTGGAAGGTGTTCTGCAAGTAGATACATTTTCTTGGGAATGGCCCATCTCCCAATGTTCTGTGCGAGCTGGGACAGCTGGAGAGAATGTGTGCCTCCTTGTTTTTGTATGTAATACATGGCTGTCATGTCTGTCCGGATGAGGACAGTTTTGTTCTGGAGATGTAGTTGGAATGATTTTAGTGCTAGGAACACTGCTAGCAGTTCCAGATAATTGATATGGAGCATTTTCTGTTGAGTGGTCCATTTGCCCTGAGTGGTGTGCCCGAGGAGATGGGCTCCCCATCCTGTGAGGGATGCGTCTGTTGTCAGCACTATCTGTGAAAGAGGCTCTAGGAACGGCCGCCCTTTGGACAGGTTTGTTATGTTCCACCATTTTAGAGAGCGATGTGTGCGGCTGTCCACCAACACCAGATCTGTGAGTTGTCCGTGAGCCTGGTTCCACTGACGTGCTAGACATTCTTGCAAGGGACGCATTTGAAGTCTTGCATAAGGTACAATGAAGATGCAGGACGCCATCATGCCTATGAGTTGCATGAATACTCTTGCTGGAAGAGAGTGTTGGATTAGAAATTTCGTGATAAGAGCTTGTATATTGGCTATCCTGGCTGGGCTGGGATATGCTAGGGCTGTGGAGGTGTTTATGGTGGCTCCTAGATACTGGTGTATGTGAGAGGGTTGGAGATGAGACTTGGGATAGTTGATTGTGAACCCCAAGTTGTGTAAGATTTGGATGGTTTGGTGAGTGTGTAGAACACATTTGTTGAATGACTTGGCTTTTATTAGCCAGTCGTCGAGATACGGGAAGACATGAATCTGTTGTCTTCTGAGATGTGCTGCTACTACTGCCAGACATTTTGTGAATACTCTGGGCGCGGTTGTTACCCCGAATGGAAGGAATGTGAACTGGTAGTGTTGTCCATCCACCACAAACCTTAAATACTTCCTGTGGGCAGGATGTATGGGAATGTGGAAGTAGGCGTCCTTGAGATCTAGGGTGGTAAGGAAATCGCCTTGTTGCAGTAGTGGGAGCACTTGTTGAAGAGTGATCATGTGGAAATGATCTGAGTTGATATACAGATTTAGGGGTCTGAGGTCAAGTATTGGTCTTAGAGTCCCGTCCTTTTTGGGGATTAGGAAGTAGAGTGAATATACCCCTGTACCCTGATGTTCTAAGGGAACTGGTTCTATTGCGTGTTTTTGAAGCAATGAGAGAACCTCTTGTTTGAGAAGTGTAAGATGGTCTGGTGACATGGAACGCTGTTTGGGCGGTATATGTCGGGGGGTAGTTGTGAGTTCCAGGCAGTAACCATACTGGATAATTTGTCTTACCCACTTGTCTGTTGTGATGGAGTTCCAGACAGGTAGGAACTGTTTTAGTCTTCCCCCGACCGGAGTGGAATGGTCTGTGGGGAGTGGAGGAAAGTCACTGTTTTGTGGCAGGGGAGGTGCGAGGGTTGTTATTACCTCGACCTCGACCCTTGTTGTTGTTTCCTCTGTATCCGCCTCTAAAATATCCTCTACTGGGGGATGTTTGTGTAGTGGCTTTGAACGTGGAGGAGGTGTCTGCTCCCATATTTTTGGAGCCTCCTCTATAGAAGGAGCGCTGAAAGGAGCCACGTGGTTGTGGAGACTGCAATGCTCCCATGAACTTAGCAGTCTCGGTGTCCTTTTTCATTTTTTCAAGGGCAGTGTCTACTGCTGGCCCAAATAGCTGTTCCTGGTTGAATGGCTGACTAAGTATGGTAGTTTGTACCTCTGGCTTAAAGCCTGAAATGCGTAGCCAGGCGTGTCGTCTAAGGAGCACACTGGTGTTAATTGCTCTAGAGGCGGTGTCTGCGGCGTCAAGTGCACATTTAATTGACGCATGTGAAATAAGCTTTCCCTCCTGGATAAGGTCATTTGCCTGGGTTTTATATTGGTCTGGCAGATGTTGTAAGAGAGTCTCTAACTGATCGTAGTGTGCCCTGTCATAGCGTGCTAGTAGGGCTTGGGTGTTGGCAATATGCCAATGATTAGCGGCTTGGGCTGCTACTCTTTTGCCAGAGGCTTCTCGCAGTTTGGATTCTTTGTCGGGGGGTGGTGTATCTCCTGTGGTTTGGGAGTTGGTGCATTTCCTAGCATTGGAAACGACCAAAGAATTCAAAGGGAGCTGCCCTTTGATGTAATTAGGATCTTCAGGGGCAGGTCTATATTTCTTTTGTATCCTAGGGTTAAGAACCCTGGCACGGACGGGGTCTTTAAATACCTCGGGGACGTGCTTTATGACTCCTTTGATCATAGGCAGAATTTGTACAGACTTTTGAGATTGTTCAAAAGTATCTAAGAGGAAGTCTTCCTCTGGTGCGTCAGAGTGCATTGTGACATCGTGGTAAAGTGCCGCTCTGTTTAATAATTGGCCAAACCCCAGGTGATCGTCTGGAGGAGATGGTTTGGAGGGATATGGCTGAGGTTCAGGCATGTCTGTTGGGAGAGGGAATGCCCAATCATCAAGTGGTGAGGTATCTTGATCCGTGAATGGGTCATTAGGGTCACCCCCACCCCCTAGGTCATCATCATCATCATCATCCTGTGGCGGTGGTATATGTGATGGAGAAGGTATAGGTAAGGGTGGTGTAGGCAGAGGAGGTGGGCTAGAAGGCAGTATAGGAGAGGAAGGGGGCATAGGCGATGTTGCAGAGTCTTTCCTGTTTACAGGAACTGGGGTAGGTGGTGTGTCCAGTTTCCGTTTTTTTACATGGCACAGCGGTGACATGTCCAGTCTTGGGGTTAAGATAAATCTTTTTCTGCCTTGGATCGATGGGATCTGGGTGAAAAAGGTCTTGTTCCTCTGGAACAGTTTTCGGTGCTGATTTTTTCGGTTCCGAGCGAGGTTTTGTTTGATCGGTGGAGTTTTTGGCTTTAGGAGGTGTATGAGAGTCCTTAGCCATTTCTTTCGGTGCCGATGATGGTTTCGGAGCCGAAGCTGTAGCTTTAGGCTTGGGAACCTTCGGTGCCGGTTTATCTATTGGCCTTGGCAGTTTCGGAGCCGAAGGCGTCGGAGCCGATTTCGGTGCCGAGTGGTCTTTTGTCTTCGGTGCCGAAGGTGCCGGTTTGACAATGACATGCGGTTTGCTCGGTCCCGAGCTACCGGAAGGCTTGTGTTGTTTCTTCGGAGCCAAGCCCGGAGGCGGGGCTTCTGAAGGATGTTTTCGGTCTCGACTAGGGCCAACAGGCGAAGTCTTGACCAATGCCTTTGGTTTTAGAGGGGTTGGGGCAGGGGCAGTACTCCTCACACGTTGCCCAGGAGTGATGGGGTCGTCTGAGTCGTCTGCTTCGGAGAGGATTTGTAGATCCTCGGAAACTTCTTCTGGGACATTGGGGCCTTCATCAAAGATGTCCTCTGGTTCCGAAGCTGGTCTCTGTGCCATGATGTGTCTACGAGCCCTTCGATCTCGAATGGTCTTTTTGGATTGAAAGGATGCGCAAGCTGGACTCGTCGTGTTCAGGTGATAGGCACAGGTTGCAGACTTTGTGGTGGTCACTGTGTGGAAATGTTGCTCCACACTGGGGGCATTTTTTGAAAGGAGTCCTTTCCATGAGCCGTAGGCCTCACGGCATGGATAGGCCCAGCGGCCCGCGTCGACGTCTGGAATCGAGCCGATGAAATCGATGTCGAGGATGAAGGTGCTTTGATGGTTTTGTGGAAGTTTTGCGCTTCGAAAAGCTTGGAATTGAGATTTCCAACCGGAGCGGAAAAGTTGCATCCGAACCCAATGGCAGAAAAAAACAATCTAACGATGGAGTTGATGCCCATGCACACTGTCGTCCAAGGGAGGAGTCACCTATCTCATGACCACGAAGACTTCTTCCGAAGACAACAACAACCTGCAAGCATCCGAACCCAACACCAGATGGCGATCTACTATCCTAGTGTGTGATCTGCAGCTCATATGCCTCGAACATATATTTACATAATTCAGTTAAGCGTAATTTCCACATTTAGGACTTCTACGCTTTATGTTTTGTGTATGGGTTCAACACATTGTCCAAAAAAACTAAAAAATCTGATTAAAGGCAGCATGACCAGAAGCAGTGATAATAGAAACGTGGACCAGGAGGAAATAGAATCAGCGCAATCTGGAAGGTAGCAAAGGGGGGGTCAAGGGGTGAAAAGGTGAACAACGTAGTAGATAAATACGAGGTACCATGAAATTAGAAACGTGGGAGAAAAGAGACAGCCAGGTAATTTCGGAAGAGAGCAGTGGGATGTGAAAAGTGACCGCAGGAGGATGATGGGGCCGCGGTGGGACCCCGAGGGACGAATGTTTAGTACACTGGAGTCTAATGGAGATGAGAGAAGCAGGTGAAATTCTGGTCAGACGGGTGGGTGAAACAGGTTCCATGGACTTGGTATGGAGTAAGAGCGGCAGTGGGACAAATGACTGTGGTGGTCTAGGAAGGGGCATAAGGAGGTGAAACGACAGTACCTGAGGCAGTGAACAACAGCAATTACAATCAACTGGGAGAAGTGGTATCAAGGAGATTCTGCTACACGGAAGGGTTGCAGCTGGTATCTGGTACAGTGGAGAAGCAAAAGAGTAAACAATTGTGAAGCATTGGTGCGAAACGGGTGGACGGGAGGCAGTGTATAGTGTGAACGCGAGGCAATAAGGTTGAAAAAGTTGAAGACGATCAATCTGGGAAGTCTGCGCCCGAGGGGAGGATATGTTCGTGATTCTAGGTCATTGGGACACAACGCTTGCAGTCCTGATCTTTTTTCCAATAAATAATAGTTTTCCTTTGAGTTAGTCCAGTTGGTTTAACAGATGGCAACTAACCTTACTACAACTTACAGAAAGCATTTATTATAACTGCAAGACCGCGGGGTGGACCCAAAATAGAGAGAGAAAGAGAACAAGCATTGAAGAGAGAGCGCGCGAGAGAGAGTCCAGGACTGCTGCATGCGTGCGCAGTCTGCTCTTTTTCAAAGCACATACTCGTGCTTGTGGTGCGTCGCTGCGCACTCCCACAAGCTGTATGCCGCCACAAGCACGAGTTAGTGCTTCGAAAAAGAGCTGTACGACGGCTAAAGGTCCTCCTATGCAACACATGCGTGCTGCGTAGACGAGACCTAAAGAAAATACGCCTACGTCAGAGGGGGACGAGCATTGTTCCTGCATATAGAAAAGATCTGTATGTTAACAGGGGAGCAGCATCATCCTTGTAAACAGAAAGGACCAGTATGTTAACAGACGAGCGGCGCCATTTTTATAAACAGAAAGGATCAGCATGTTAACAGAGGAGCGAAACCATTCTTGTAAACAGAAAGGATCAGTTTGTTAACAGAGGAGCAAAACCATTCTTGTAAACAGAAAGGATCAGTTTGTTAACAGAGGAGCGAAACCATTCTTGTAAACAGAAAGGACCAGTATGTTAACAAAGGAGCGAAACCATTCTTGTAAACAGAAAGGACCAGTATATTAACAAAGGAGCGAAACCATTCTTGTAAACAGAAAGGACCAGTATGTTAACAGAAGAGCAAAACCATTCTTGTAAACAGAAAGGACCAGTATGTTAACCAAGGAGCGAAACCATTCTTGTAAACAGAAAGGATCAGTATGTTAACAGAGGAGCGAAACCATTCTTGTAAACAGAAAGGATCAGTATGTTAACAGAGGAGCGAAACCATTCTTGTAAACAGACAGAATCAGTATGTTAACAGAGGAGCGAAACCATTCTAGTAACCTGAAAGGACTATTATGTTAACAGAGGAGCTGCACCATTCTTATAAACAGAAAGGACTATTATGTTAACAGTGGTGCAGCGCCATTCTTGTAACCAGAAAGGACCAGTAAGTTGACGGAGTAGAGATGCCATTCTTGTAAACAGAAAGGACACAGATGTCAATGGGGGGGGGAGGGGGGCAGCATCGTTCCTGTACCCCTAATGGACCTGAATGTTAAATTGAGGAGCAGAGCCATTCCTATAAGAACAGAGGACCATTGAGATGGCTTCTGGTCTATTTGTTTATTTATTTTGAGGTTTTTGAAGGCGAGATGAGATGTTGGGGTGTTGCACAGGGACACGCCAATGCTGTAATCTCGATACAAATAAACAGTAGCATCTTTACGGGGCACGTCTCCATTACAGTCTACACTCAGGGCAACCCCGGTTCATGATATGTGGGTGAAGCAGCATTTAATGGAGCAAGTGCCATATGCAGACTGTCTGTATTAAAGAACAGGAGCGCAGGGTGGTAGCACCTGGGTGTCGTATGAAGCAGCATGACTCTGTACAAGGTAGCAGCAGGACTGTATCCAACGCCAGTAGTAAAAGTAGGCAGTACCATCTGGGCACACATCACATATGTTTGATGGAGGGTTTGAACATGAAAATTAATACTAGATCTGCTACTCGGAGAGGCAAGGAGAAACACCTGTGTCGGCCAAAACATGAGGCTGGCATGGTCATCTTTAGGAGTATCAAAAATGTAAACAGGATAGGGACTCAGGCTGGAGTATTTACTCACTGTATCAGTCTATTGAATGAATGAATGAACATTTTATAGTGTGCCCAACTGCCCATAGGCGTCTTGGCGCTGGTAAACCGGAGAAACCATTAGACTGCAATAAACGGAAAGAAGACAAAGGCGTACTAGGACAGCACTTAAAACAACATATTTGTAAACAGCCATGTTTCGGGGGATTTCCGAAAGATGGTCAAGCTATTTTAGGTTTTTAGGTGCATAAGTAGCATTTTCCACAGTGGTGAAGAGAAAGAGGTCTGGTGGGACGTTGGTCTGGTCCTCCTCAACATCTGGTGTGACGTTATTCTGGTCATCCTCGAGGTCTGGTGCGACGTTGGTCTAGTCCTCTTCTACATCTGGTGGGATGTTGGTTTCATACTCCTTGACTTCTAGTGGGACTTTTTTTTTTTTGCAGAGTTTTATATAGCGTGAACTTGACCTGAATTGGGAATCATCAGAGCGCTTTACATAGCACCAGTTACGTTACAGGAGGACACACATTCATTTTGGTTAGGCACGGGAGATTAAGTGATTTGCCCAGAATCACAGGATGTTCAGCATCATTGCCGAGACTCGAACCCAGTTCCCCAGATTCGAGGTCGACCGCCCTAGCCGTTAGGCCAACTCCTTTCCCCAAGAAGTTGGTCTGGTCCTCCTCGACGTCTGGTGGGACGGTGGTCTGGTCCTCCTCGACGTCTGGTGGGACGGTGGTCTGGTCCTCCTCGACGTCTGGTGGGACGGTGGTCTGGTCCTCCTCGACGTCTGGTGGGACGGTGGTCTGGTCCTCCTCGACGTCTGGTGGGACGGTGGTCTGGTCCTCCTCGACGTCTGGTGGGACGGTGGTCTCGGCCTCCTCGACGTCTGGTGGGACGGTGGTCTCGGCCTCCTCGACGTCTGGTGGGACGGTGGTCTCGGCCTCCTCGACGTCTGGTGGGACGGTGGTCTCGGCCTCCTCGACGTCTGGTGGGACGGTGGTCTCGGCCTCCTCGACGTCTGGTGGGACGGTGGTCTCGGCCTCCTCGACGTCTGGTGGGACGGTGGTCTCGGCCTCCTCGACGTCTGGTGGGACGGTGGTCTCGGCCTCCTCGACGTCTGGTGGGACGGTGGTCTCGGCCTCCTTGACGTCTGGTGGGACGGTGGTCTCGGCCTCCTTGACGTCTGGTGGGATGTTGGTTTCGGCCTTCTTGACGTCTGGTGGGATGTTGGTTTCGCCCTCCTTGACGTCTGGTGGGATGTTGGTTTCGCCCTCCTTGACGTCTGGTGGGATGTTGGTTTCGCCCTCCTTGACGTCTGGTGGGATGTTGGTTTCGCCCTCCTTGACGTCTGGTGGGATGTTGGTCTGGTACTCCATGATTTCTCAAGAGGAGGTTGGTGTGGTCCACCAGGATGTCTAGTGAGACCTTGGTCTGGTTCGCCATGATGTCTCAAGGGGAGGTTGGTCTGGTCCTCCACAACGTCTGGTAAGACGTTGGTCTAGCTCTCCATGATGTCTGGTGGGATGTTGGTGTCGTCTTCGATGACGTCTGGTGGGCCATTGGTCTGGTTCTCCATGATATGTGCTGGGACACTGGTCTAGTCGTCCACGACGTCTAGTGGGAAGTTATTCTGGTCCTCCTTGACATCTGGTGGGACGTTGGTCTGGTCCTCCTCGACGTCGGGTAGAACCTTGGTCATGTCTTTCTCATTGTCTAGTGCGACATTGGCCTAGTGCTCCTTGATGGCTGGTGTGATGTTTGATTGGTCCTCCTCATCGTCTGTTGGAACGGTGGTCTGGTCCTCCTCGTCGTCTGTTGGAACGGTGGTCTGGTCCTCCTCGTCGTCTGGTGAGGCATTGGTATAGTCTTCCTCGTCGTCTGGTGAGGCATTGGTCTAGTCTTCCTCGTCGTCTGGTGAGGCATTGGTCTAGTCTTCCTCGTCGTCTGGTGAGGCATTGGTCTAGTCTTCCTTGTCGTTGGCCTTGTCTGGCGAGGCCTTGGCCTTGTCTGGCGAGGCCTTGGCCTTGTCTGGCGAGGCCTTGGCCTTGTCTGGCGAGGCCTTGGCCTTGTCTGGCGAGGCCTTGGCCTTGTCTGGCGAGGCCTTGGCCTTGTCTGGCGAGGCCTTGGCCTTGTCTGGCGAGGCCTTGGTCTTGTCTGGCGAGGCCTTGGTCTTGTCTGGCGAGGCCTTGGTCTTGTCTGGCGAGGCCTTGGTCTTGTCTGGCGAGGCCTTGGTCTTGTCTGGCGAGGCCTTGGTCTTGTCTGGCGAGGCCTTGGTCTTGTCTGGCGAGGCCTTGGTCTTGTCTGGCGAGGCCTTGGTCTTGTCTGGCGAGGCGTTGGTCTTGTCTGGCGAGGCGTTGGTCTTGTCTGGTGAGGCGTTGGTCTTGTCTGGTGAGGCGTTGGTCTTGTCTGGTGAGGCGTTGGTCTTGTCTGGTGAGGCGTTGGTCTTGTCTGGTGAGGCGTTGGTCTTGTCTGGTGAGGCGTTGGTCTTGTCTGGTGAGGCGTTGGTCTTGTCTTCCTTGTCGTCCGGTGAGGCATTGGTTTTGTCGTCTGGTGAGGCATTGGTCTTATCTTCCTTGTCTGGTGAGGCATTGGTCTTGTCTTCCTTATCGTCCAGGGAGGCATTGGTTTTGTTGTCTGGTGAGGCGTTGGTCCGGTCTTCCGTGTCGTCTGGTGAGGCGTTGGTCTCTTCTGCATCTGGTGGACTGTTGGTCTCCCCAGTGCCTGGTGGAAGGAGTCTGTATAATCAGTAACAATACCCACTAATTTTGTGACAGGGCTTCGAGGATACAAAGCTTGCAGTCCCAAGCTGAGCCTATAACAACAGTACAAATCACACTTTTATAGGTCCCACCACAAACTAAGCTGCTTTGAGCACTCAACAATCTCTATCAGGTGAGCTTGTCTGAGGACACACAAAGCAGGCAGGACATGCACATATCTCTACCTCAGATGAGCATGTACTCAGTACATGTACACATAGAGCAGGCAGGATGTGCGCACGCCCGACCACCCTACATCAGATGAGCATGTCCTCAGTCCATGTACACACAGGCGAGGCAGAAGGTACACATGTCTCTGCATCAGATGCCGCCCCCCACCTAAATGCCAGTCCGGATACAAACCTTCTGCTCTTGCGCACACACCTTGTTGATCCAAGAGCCGGCGCTCACCTGAAAGTTCTCGAAGCCGAAGATGTCCAGAATCCCCACGCTCTTGAAGTTTTCCTTCCCTTTGATCTTGGCATTAATCCTGCCCAGGAGCCAGGAGAAGCCCTGAGAGTAGAGCGCCATCGCCAGGGAGTCCCTGGAGTCTGCGGCCTAGGAGAGAACAGAAGCACATCACACACAGGGCAGGAAGTGGGAGCGGTCACTAGTGCAGCAGGTGCAGTGCACCGGGAACTGGAGAAGCCCTGGGAGTAGAGCGCCATTGCCAGGGAGTCCCTGGAGTCTGCAGCCTAGGAGAGAACAGTACAGAGGGTGAGAGGACCAGGGGATCACTGAAGCACATCACACATAGGGCAGGAAGGGGGAGCGGTCACTAGTGCAGCAGGTGCAGTGCACTGGGCCCAGGAGAAGCCCTGGGAGTAGAGCGCCATGGCCAGGGAGTCACTGGAGCCTGTGAGACAACAATATAGAGGGGAAGAGGGTGAGGACCAGGGGATCACTGAAGCACATCAGACAGGAGGGAGGGGTAGCTGACATTTGTGCAGCAGTGCAGGGCACCAAGTGTGTAGAAGCCCGCCTCATGCCAGGTATGATTGTCTATTTATAACCTACAGGGGGCCTGAAGGGGCTATTCTGGTTTCTTGCCCTTTCTACATCACTGGGAGTAGGAAGACCCCAACAACTAGATACAAGGATGACAGACAAAACCATGAGTGGAAGGGTGAGGAAGGTGGTGGGGGGGGGGGGAAGAAAAGAACATCTGGGAACACAAGGGAGATGGGAACTCGACTATCTAGCGTCGGAGAGAGACAGAACTTCAAGTGGGGGGAGTTGGGAGCCAAAAGTCTACAGGCAGGGGGAGGGAAAGAGAAACACGAGAAACTCAATCCGAGGGAGCTGGGGGAAGCGAGAATATGCAAATAGAAGAGAAAGAAATAGAATTACGAGCGGGCTTCAGGGGAGGGCCAACCACCTAGAGACAGGAGGGAAAGGGAGAAGTCCAGCAGGAGGGAGGTGGGGGCACCTATCTATTACAGGAAGGAGAGAAACAGAACTTCAAGTGGGGGGGGGGGGGGGTGGTCGAGGGAACCAATGATCTCTAGAGACTGGCGGGAGACAAAAAACTACCAGCAACGGGAAACCAAGGATCTACAAACAGGAGGAAGATGAACATAACTACAATTCCGGGTGGAGGGAAGCCAACGACCTAGACACAGGTGGGGGAGACTGACAACTACAGGCAGAGGGAGACATGGAGCCAAGATCTCTGAAAAAGTGCCTACTTCCAGCTAGATTTTAGTGCTAGATGTGGGAGGACACTTGGATTGCCATAGTACACTCCACACTCACACCCCCAGCCCTCAGAGCCCAGGATGAGTGTGGCCGAAGACTTCTGCCATCTTGGATTTTCCATAAGACCCGCAGGACTACTGCAAAAGTAAGTAGGCCAGGGCACCTTTATCCTATTGGTGCGGGAGTTTGCAGGAGTCAGCACCACACGCTAGCAGATATAAACGTGGCGTCCCAAGGTACTATCCTGAGAAGACTTCTGGACCTGTGGAAGAAAGGAAGAGGACCAGAGGAGCCTTGAAAGACCGGACCTGCTACCTGTGACCTGAGAGTAGCCCTGAGGGATTGGATCTGCTGTCTGTGACCTGAGAGGAGCACTGAAGGACCGGACCTGCTGTCTGATCTGAGAGGAGCCCGGAAGGACTGGACCTGCTGTCTGTGACCTGAGAGGAGCCCTGAAGCACCGGACCTGCTGTCTGTGACCTGAGAGGAGCCCTGAGGGACTGGACCTGCTGCCTGTGACGTGAGAGGAGCCCTGAAGGACTGGACCTGCTGTCTGTGATCTGAGAGGAGCCCGGAAGGACTGGACCTGCTGTCTGTGACCTGAGAGGAGCACTGAAGAACTGGAACTGCTGTGTGTGACCTGAGAGGAGCCATTAAGGATTGGACCTGCCGTCTGTGACCTGAGAGGAGCCCTGAAGGACTGGACCTGCCGTCTGTGACCTGAGAGGAGCCCTGAAGGACTGGACCTGCTGTCTGTGATCTGAGAGGAGCCCGGAAGGACTGGACCTGCTGTGTGACCTGAGAGGAGCCCTGAGGGACTGGACCTGCTGCCTGTGACGTGAGAGGAGTCCTGAAGGACTGGATCTGCTGTCTGTGACCTGAGAGGAGCCATGAAGGACCGGACCTGCTATCTGTGACCTGAGAGGAGCCCACAAGTACTGGGCCTGCTGTCTGTGACCTGAGAGGAGCCATGAAGGACCTGCTGTCTGTGACCTGAGAGGAGACCGGAAGGACTGGACCTGCTGTCTGTGACCCGAGGGGAGCCCTGAAGGACTGGACCTGCTGTCTGTGACCTGAGAGGATCCCGGAAGGACTGGACCTGCTGTCTGTGACCTGAGAGGAGACCGGAAGGACTGGACCTGCTGTCTGTGACCTGTGGAGCCCTGAAGGACTGGACTTGATGTCTGTGACCTGAGAGGAGCCCTGAAGGACTGGACCTGCCGTCCGTGACTTGAGAGGAGCCCTTTGGGACTGGACCTGGCGTCTGTGACCAGAGAGGAGCCTTGAGGGACTGGACCAGCTGTCTGTGACCCGAGGAGCCTTGAGGGACTGGACCTGCTGTCTGTGACCCCAGCAGCCCGAAGGACAGGACCTGCTGTCTGTGACCTGAGAGGAGCCCAGAAGGACTGGACCTGCTGTCCTTGCTGTAGGAGAGTAGGATCTGCTTCTTATAGTTACCCCTACTTTTTGCTGATGTTTCGCTGTTTTTCGACTTTAGTCTGGCTGGGGACCTGCTAACCAGGACCCCAGCCTAGCTGCTTCCTCTCTAAGTTGATTACCAATAATTTAGGTACACTCCAGATTGGATTCTGGGGTACCCTTATAAGTCCCTAGTATATGGTATACTATGTACCCAGGGCATAGGTACCCAAGAGGCCAACCAGAGGCTGCAGCATGTATTATGCCACCCCTGGGAAGCCTTCCCAAATGACACCACAGGACTGCTACTGCAGCCTGGGTAAGGTGGTGCAGGCACTACTCGTTGAGATATAGGTTCACTACATCTCACCTATCACTACACATATAAACCTAACAGTCACCCCTATGGCAGGCCTTACTAATCCTGAAGGCAGGATGCTGGGTTTTATGTGAGAGGGTGCCCATGCATGAGCAGAGCCCCTCTGCAGACTTCGGAACCTTTATTCCGGGGTTGTTTGTGATGCAGCCAAACCATATACTCTTAAGTGCATTATAAGCCTGGACAATTGGTTTCCTGTCACAGGGAGGTGTCACCACCTCCCACACAGACTTCAGTGTATTGGGGCTGGGTGGTTGCACTCCAAGAGTGCTTTGAAGTCAGCACTGGGGGCATATTTGGTGTCCCTGTGTATAGTCCAGCTCAAACGTGTTGCAGGGGCTACCAGCCCCTGCTCTGGCGTGAAACTGGATAAAGGAAATGGGTGTAGCCACCCCTCTTTCCTGACCCTCCCTAAGGTGGGTCCCTAGAGTTTGGCCCACCCCTTCCTTGGGTATAAGATAGGAACCCCTGGCAACAGGACTTTAGATTACACCTGGCCGAAACTCTGATACTGAATCCTGGAACTTCAACGATCTACATTGAACTAGATGACTGGAGAATCTCCCTTGGAGTAAAGGAGTTACTCCACTGCAAGGCAGGCACCAAAGGTGCATCTGACTGGTTTGCATCTCTGAAGCTCCCGCCAGACTCCGAAGAATTTTGCAACACAGGAGGTGGGTTTCTGTGGTCTTAGAGGTCGATCAGTGCCCACAGCAATTCTGAGACCTGTATCCCTTGTAGCGACCGTGCAACCTGAACCCCTGGACACCGTGTCACTTTGCAGAAGCATCAGCTTTCCAACGACTCCTGCAGCTGAGCTTTGGGTTACCTGTAGCGCTGACCCCGAGCAGCATTTGCACTGAAGATTGCTCGCCTACACACCACGAGTGTTCCATGAGCTGGCCCTTTGCGTTTCCTCTCGAGGTCCCTTCGCGATCCCTGGTCCTTCGACTGGTGGGTCCCTGTGAAGGCAACTTTAACTTTAATTGCACTTACCTGGTTGCTCCAGATGTGCTCTGACTCTCCATTGCTTGGGGAGTCACTAGGACCTTGGCTGGTCCGCACCGAAGCATCTTTTCTCTACCTGAGTGGGTTGCTGCTGCCAAGGCTTGTTGGGTCCAATCTGGGCACTGACACCGCAGCACTCTACATCCTTCATGGAACAGCTCAAATCCAGCTTCTGGTCATCGACGCCTCCTGGTCCTCGTGGCTGCAGTCAAGCTTCCCCTCTTCGCACCTGAAACACCCAACATCGGTGGACATTCGTCTATCGTGCCCCTGGTCACTGGCAAGTGACCCAGACTCTGTCCCCTTTGCTTTCAGGTTCTTCTGATCTTCGATCCAGGCTTGGATCACACTGGACACTTTTCTCCTTTCCGGCAGCAGCACTTTGCAGCAGATCACCATTGAAATCAACGACGATTCGTGACACCATTTGACACCTATGCACCCGGCTTCCCGGGGTGAGGTAACTCGAGTACTCCGGTGCTCCCGTGGGTGCTGGCCCTAGAGCCCCCTAAGTCTAAAGGGGTTTACTCAAAGTCCTCTCCTAAGTGTCCTTAACCTCTAAAATTCCAACCGCGTCTTTCCCATAGAATAGTACGGGACTCGTGGCTGTGTTCTCACACTGTACGTCTCCTCCGTGGGTCTCCTGTGTCACTACCTTGGGCGGTTCCTTAGGGTCCCAGCGATTCTACGTGCTCTAGGCACTGTGCCTGGTCACGTCGTGGTTCTTATACCACTTTCTTAATATATGGTTTGGTCCACCCCTACGGCCCATTGTATATTGTGCTATTTACTGTCGTTTTAGAACTGTATTATTGTGTATCTTTGACTCTAATCTCAAAGAGATTAGTACTGAGTGTTTAGAAATAAATACATATATTTTATATATACCTTGTGTGGTTCTCCTTTCATTTAGTGATTCAAGAGGTTATAATCTGGTAAACCAAGCTGCTTTACACTCCTTCAAGACTAAGCCTGAAGGCTGCTCTCCATAGCTACCACTAGGATAGCTTTCAATAAAGGTTGTCTTTAAACCTATCATCAATAAGGGTTGTTTGGACTGGTGCAAGGTGCCCACTATAACTAGTGGACAGCATATGCCAGGCCAACTTCTCACACTTGCCATGAGAGGGGCATGAAGGACCGGATCTGCTGTCTGTGACCTGAGAGGAGCCCCGAGGGACTGAACATGCTGTCTGTGCCCTGAGAGGAGCCCTGAAGGACCAGACCTGCTGTCTGTGACCTGAGGGGAGCCCTGATGGACTGGACCTGCTGTCTGTGCCCTGAGAGGAGCCCTGATGGACTGGACCTGCTGTCTGTGACCTGAGAGGAGCCATGAATGGCTGGACCTGCCGTCTGTGACCGGAGAGGAGCCCTGAAGGACTGGACCTGCAGTCTGTGACCTGAGAGGAGCCCTGAAGGGCTGGACCTGCCGTCTGTGCCCTGAGAGGAGCCCTGATGGACTGGACCTGCTGTCTGTGCCCTGAGAGGAGCCCTGATGGACTGGACCTGCTGTCTGTGCCCTGAGAGGAGCCCTGATGGACTGGACCTGCTGTCTGTGACCTGAGAGGAGCCATGAATGGCTGGACCTGCCGTCTGTGACCTGAGAGGAGCCCTGAAGGACTGGACCTGCAGTCTGTGACCTGAGAGGAGCCCTGAAGGGCTGGACCTGCCGTCTGTGACTTGAGAGGAGCCCTGAAGGACTGGACCTGCTGCCTGTGACCTGAGGAGCACCAATGGACTGGACCTGCTGTTTATGACCTGAGAGGAGCCCTGAAGCACCGGACCTGCTGTCTGTGACCTGAGAAGAGCCCTGAAGCACCGGACCTGCTGTCTGTGACCTGAGAGGAGACCCGAGGGACTGGACCTGCTGTCTGTGACCTGCGAGGAGCCCTTTGGGACTGGACCTGCCATCTGTGACCTGAGAGGAGCCCTGAGGGACTGGACCTACTGTCTGTGACCTGAGATGAGCCCTGAAGGACCAGACCTGCTGTCTGTGACCTGAAGGGAGCCATGAAGGACTGGACCTGCTGTCTGTGACCTGAAAGGAGCCCTGAAGGACTGGACCTGCTGCCTGTGCCCTGAAGGACTGGACCTGCTGTCTGTGACCTGAGAGGAGCCCTGAAGGACTGGACCTGCTGTCTGTGACCTGAAAGGAGCCCCGAAGGACTGGACCTGCTGCCTGTGCCCTGAGGAGCCCTGAAGGACTGGACCTGCTGTCTGTGACCTGAGAGGAGCCCTGAAGGACTGGACCTGCCGTCCGTGACTTGAGAGGAGCCCTTTGGGACTGGACCTGGCGTCTGTGACCAGGGAGGAGCCTTGAGGGACTGGACCTGCTGTCTGTGACCTGAAAGGAGCCCTGAAGGACTGGACCTGCTGTCTGTGACCAGAGAGGAGCCCTGAAGGACTGGACCTGCTCTCCGTGATCTGTGAGGAGCCCAGAAGGACTGGACCTGCTGACTGTGACCTGAGAGAAGCCATGAAGGACCGGACCTGCTATCTGGGACCTGAGAGGAGCCCACAAGGACTGGGCCTGCTGTCTGTGACCTGAGGGGAGCCCTGAAGGACTGGACCTGCCGTCTGTGACCTGAGAGAATGCCTGAGGGACTGGACCTGCTGTCTGTGACCTGAGAGGAGCCCTGAAGGACTGGACCTGCTGTCTGTGACCTGAAAGGAGCCCTGAAGGACTGGACCTGCTGCCTGTGCCATGAGGAGCCCTGAAGGACTGGACCTGCTGTCTGTGACCTGAGAGGAGCCCTGAAGGACTGGACCTGCCGTCCGTGACTTGAGAGGAGCCCTTTGGGACTGGACCTGGCGTCTGTGACCAGGGAGGAGCCTTGAGGGACTGGACCTGCTGTCTGTGACCTGAGAGGAGCCCTGAAGGGCTGGACCTGCCGTCTGTGCCCTGAGAGGAGCCCTGATGGACTGGACCTGCTGTCTGTGCCCTGAGAGGAGCCCTGATGGACTGGACCTGCTGTCTGTGCCCTGAGAGGAGCCCTGATGGACTGGACCTGCTGTCTGTGACCTGAGAGGAGCCATGAATGGCTGGACCTGCCGTCTGTGACCTGAGAGGAGCCCTGAAGGACTGGACCTGCAGTCTGTGACCTGAGAGGAGCCCTGAAGGGCTGGACCTGCCGTCTGTGACTTGAGAGAAGCCCTGAAGGACTGGACCTGCTGCCTGTGACCTGAGGAGCACCAATGGACTGGACCTGCTGTTTATGACCTGAGAGGAGCCCTGAAGCACCGGACCTGCTGTCTGTGACCTGAGAAGAGCCCTGAAGCACCGGACCTGCTGTCTGTGACCTGAGAGGAGACCCGAGGGACTGGACCTGCTGTCTGTGACCTGCGAGGAGCCCTTTGGGACTGGACCTGCCATCTGTGACCTGAGAGGAGCCCTGAAGGACCAGACCTGCTGTCTGTGACCTGAAGGGAGCCATGAAGGACTGGACCTGCTGTCTGTGACCTGAAAGGAGCCCTGAAGGACTGGACCTGCTGCCTGTGCCCTGAAGGACTGGACCTGCTGTCTGTGACCTGAGAGGAGCCCTGAAGGACTGGACCTGCTGTCTGTGACCTGAAAGGAGCCCTGAAGGACTGGACCTGCTGCCTGTGCCCTGAGGAGCCCTGAAGGACTGGACCTGCTGTCTGTGACCTGAGAGGAGCCCTGAAGGACTGGACCTGCCGTCCGTGACTTGAGAGGAGCCCTTTGGGACTGGACCTGGCGTCTGTGACCAGGGAGGAGCCTTGAGGGACTGGACCTGCTGTCTGTGACCTGAAAGGAGCCCTGAAGGACTGGACCTGCTGTCTGTGACCAGAGAGGAGCCCTGAAGGACTGGACCTGCTCTCCGTGATCTGTGAGGAGCCCAGAAGGACTGGACCGGCTGACTGTGACCTGAGAGAAGCCATGAAGGACCGGACCTGCTATCTGGGACCTGAGAGGAGCCCACAAGGACTGGGCCTGCTGTCTGACCTGAGGGGAGCCCTGAAGGACTGGACCTGCCGTCTGTGACCTGAGAGAATGCCTGAGGGACTGGACCTGCTGTCTGTGACCTGAGAGGAGCCCTGAAGGACTGGACCTGCCGTCCGTGGCCCAAAAGGAGCCCTGAAGGACTGGACCTGCTGTCTGTGACCTGAGAGGAGCCCTGAGGGACTGGACCTGCTGTCTGTGACCTGAGAGGAGCCCTGAAGGACTGGACCTGCGGTGTGTGACCCGAGAGGAGCCCTGAAGGACTGGACCTGCGGTGTGTGGCCTGAGAGGAGCCCTGAAGGACTGGATCTGCTGTCTGTGCCCTGAGAGGAGCCCTGAAGGACTGGACCTGACGTCTGTGACCTGAGAGGAGCCCTGAAGGACTGGATCTGCTCTCTGTGACCTGAGAGGAGCCCTGAAGGACCAGACCTGCTGTCTGTGACCTGAGGGGAGCCCTGAAGGACTGGACCTGCTGTCTGTGACCTGAGAGGAGCCCTGAAGGACTGGACCTGCTGTCTGCGACCTGAGAGGAGCCCTGAAGGACTGGACCTGCTGCCTGCAACCTGAGGAGCCCTGAAGGACTGGACCTGCTGTTTATGACCTGAGAGGAGCCCTGAAGCACCGGACCTGCTGTCTGTGACCTGAGAAGAGCCCTGAAGCACCGGACCTGCTGTCTGTGACCTGAGAGGAGACCCGAGGGACTGGACCTGCTGTCTGTGACCTGAGAGGAGCCCTTTGGGACTGGACCTGCCATCTGTGACCTGAGAGGAGCCCTGAGGGACTGGACCTACTGTCTGTGACCTGAGATGAGCCCTGAAGGACCAGACCTGCCGTCTGTGACCTGAAGGGAGCCATGAAGGACTGGACCTGCTGTCTGTGACCTGAGGGGAGCCCTGAAGGACTGGACCTGCTGCCTGTGCCCTGAGGGGAGCCCTGAAGGACTGGACCTGCTGCCTGTGCCCTGAGGAGCCCTTTGGGACTGGACCTGCCGCCTGTGACCTGAGAGGAGCCCTGAAGGACTGGACCTGCCGTCCGTGACTTGAGAGGAGCCCTTTGGGACTGGACCTGACGTCTGTGACCAGAGAGGAGCCTTGAGGGACTGGACCTGCTGTCTGTGACCTGAAAGGAGCCCTGAAGGACTGGACCTGCTGTCTGTGACAAGAGAGGAGCCCTGAAGGACTGAACCTGCTCTCCGTGATCTGTGAGGAGCCCGGAAGGACTGGACCTGCTGTCTGTGACCTGAGAGAAGCCATGAAGGACCGGACCTGCTATCTGTGACCTGAAAGGAGCCCACAGGGACTGGGCCTGCTGTCTGTGACCTGAGAGGAGCCCTGAAGGACTGGACCTGCCGTCTGTGACCTGAGAGGATGCCTGAGGGACTGGACCTGCTGTCTGTGACCTGAGAGGAGCCCTGAAGGACTGGACCTGCCGTCCGTGGCCCAAGAGGAGCCCTGAAGGACTGGACCTGCTGTCTGTGACCTGAGAGGAGCCCTGAGGGACTGGACCTGCTGTCTGCGACCTGAGAGGAGCCCTGAAGGACTGGACCTGCTGTCTGTGACCTGAGAGGAGCCCTGAAGGACTGGACCTGCTGTCTGTGACCTGAGAGGAGCCCTGAAGGACTGGACCTGCGGTGTGTGACCTGAGGGGAGCCCTGAAGGACCAGACCTGCTGTCTGTGACCTGAGAGGAGCCCTGAAGGACCGGACCTGCCGTCTGTGACCTGAGAGGAGCCCTGAAGGACTGGACCTGCGGTGTGTGACCTGAGAGGAGCCCTGAAGGACTGGACCTGCTGTCTGTGACCTGAGAGGAGCCCTGAAGGACTGGACCTGCTGTCTGCGACCTGAGAGGAGCCCTGAAGGACTGGACCTGCTGCCTGCAACCTGAGGAGCCCTGAAGGACTGGATCTGCGGTGTGTGGCCTGAGAGGAGCCATGAAGGACCGGACCTGCTGTCTGTGACCTGAGAGGAGCCATGAAGGACTGGACCTGCCGTCGGTGACCTGAGAGGAGCCCTGAAGGCCTGGACCTGCCGTCTGTGACCTGAGATAAGCCATGAAGGACCGGACCTGCTGTCTGTGACCTGAGGAGACCCCTGAAGGACTGGACCTGCTGTCTACAACCTCAGAAGAGCCCTGAAGGACTGGACTTCCTGTCTGTGACCTGAGGGGAGCCCTGAAGGACTCGATCTGCTGTCTGTAACCAGAGAGGAGCCCAGAAGGCCTGGGCCTGCTGTATGTGACCAGAGAGGAGCCCTGAAGGCCTGGACCTGCTGTCTGTGACCTGAGGGGAGCCCAGAAGGACTGGACCTGCTCTCCGTGACCTGAGAGGAGCCATGAAGGACCGGACCTGCTATCTGTGACCTGAGAGGAGCCCACAAGTACTGGGCCTGCTGTCTGTGACCTGAGAGGAGACCCGAGGGACTGGACCTGCCGTCTGTGACCTGAGAGGATGCCTGAGGGACTGGACCTGCTGTCTGTGACCTGAGAGGAGCCCTGAAGGACTGGACCTGCCGTCCGTGGCCTGAGAGGAGCCCTGAAGGACTGGACCTGCTGTCTGTGACCTGAGAGGAGCCCTGAGGGACTGGACCTGCTGTCTGCGACCTGAGAGGAGCCCTGAAGGACTGGACCTGCTGTCTGTGACCTGAGAGGAGCCCTGAAGGACTGGACCTGCTGTCTGCGACCTGATAGGAGCCCTGAAGGACTGGACCTGCTGCCTGCAACCTGAGGAGCCCTGAAGGACTGGATCTGCGGTGTGTGGCCTGAGAGGAGCCCTGAAGGACTGGATCTGCTGTCTGTGCCCTGAGAGGAGCCCTGAAGGACTGGACCTGCTGTCTGTGACCCGAGGGGAGCCCTGAAGGACTGGACTTGCTGTCTGTGACCTGAGAGGAGCCCTGAAGGACTGGACCTGCTGTCTGCGACCTGATAGGAGCCCTGAAGGACTGGACCTGCTGCCTGCAACCTGAGGAGCCCTGAAGGACTGGATCTGCGGTGTGTGGCCTGAGAGGAGCCCTGAAGGACTGGACCTGCTGTCTGTGACCCGAGGGGAGCCCTGAAGGACTGGACTTGCTGTCTGTGACCTGAGAGGAGCCCTGAAGGACTGGACCTGCTGTCTGCGACCTGATAGGAGCCCTGAAGGACTGGACCTGCTGCCTGCAACCTGAGGAGCCCTGAAGGACTGGATCTGCGGTGTGTGGCCTGAGAGGAGCCCTGAAGGACTGGATCTGCTGTCTGTGCCCTGAGAGGAGCCCTGAAGGACTGGACCTGCTGTCTGTGACCCGAGGGGAGCCCTGAAGGACTGGACTTGCTGTCTGTGACCTGAGAGGAGCCATGAAGGACCGGACCTGCCGTCTGTGACCCGAGAGGGGCCCTGAAGGACTGGACCTGCTCTCCGTGATCTGTGAGGAGCCCGGAAGGACTGGACCTGCTGTCTGTGACCTGAGAGAAGCCATGAAGGACCGGACCTGCTATCTGTGACCTGAGAGGAGCCCACAAGGACTGGGCCTGCTGTCTGTGACCTGAGAGGAGCCCTGAAGGACTGGACCTGCCGTCTGTGACCTGAGAGGAGCCCTGAAGGACTGGACCTGCCGTCTGTGACCTGAGAGGATGCCTGAGGGACTGGACCTGCTGTCTGTGACCTGAGAGGAGCCCTGAAGGACTGGACCTGCCGTCCGTGGCCCAAGAGGAGCCCTGAAGGACTGGACCTGCCGTCCGTGGCCCAAGAGGAGCCCTGAAGGACTGGACCTGCTGTCTGTGACCTGAGAGGAGCCCTGAGGGACTGGACCTGCTGTCTGCGACCTGAGAGGAGCCCTGAAGGACTGGACCTGCTGTCTGCGACCTGAGAGGAGCCCTGAAGGACTGGACCTGCTGTCTGTGACCTGAGAGGAGCCCTGAAGGACTGGACCTGCTGTCTGTGACCTGAGAGGAGCCCTGAAGGACTGGACCTGCGGTGTGTGACCTGAGGGGAGCCCTGAAGGACCAGACCTGCTGTCTGTGACCTGAGAGGAGCCCTGAAGGACCGGACCTGCCGTCTGTGACCAGAGAGGAGCCTTGAGGGACTGGACCTGCTGTCTGTGACCTGAAAGGAGCCCTGAAGGACTGGACCTGCTGTCTGTGACAAGAGAGGAGCCCTGAAGGACTGGACCTGCTCTCCGTGATCTGTGAGGAGCCCGGAAGGACTGGACCTGCTGTCTGTGACCTGAGAGAAGCCATGAAGGACCGGACCTGCTATCTGTGACCGGAGAGGAGCCCACAGGGACTGGGCCTGCTGTCTGTGACCTGAGAGGAGCCCTGAAGGACTGGACCTGCCGTCTGTGACCTGAGAGGATGCCTGAGGGACTGGACCTGCTGTCTGTGACCTGAGAGGAGCCCTGAAGGACTGGACCTGCCGTCCGTGGCCCAAGAGGAGCCCTGAAGGACTGGACCTGCTGTCTGTGACCTGAGAGGAGCCCTGAGGGACTGGACCTGCTGTCTGCGACCTGAGAGGAGCCCTGAAGGACTGGACCTGCTGTCTGTGACCTGAGAGGAGCCTGAAGGACTGGACCTGCTGTCTGTGACCTGAGAGGAGCCCTGAAGGACTGGACCTGCGGTGTGTGACCTGAGGGGAGCCCTGAAGGACCAGACCTGCTGTCTGTGACCTGAGAGGAGCCCTGAAGGACCGGACCTGCCGTCTGTGACCTGAGAGGAGCCCTGAAGGACTGGACCTGCGGTGTGTGGCCTGAGAGGAGCCCTGTGGGACTGGATCTGCTGTCTGTGCCCTGATAGCAGCCCTGAAGGACTGGACTTGCCGTCTGTGACCTGAGAGGAGCCATGAAGGACCGGACCTGCTGTCTGTGACCTGAGAGGAGCCATGAAGGACTGGACCTACCGTCTGTGACCTGAGAGGAGCCATGAAGGACTGGACCTGCCATCTGTGACCCGAGATGAGCCATGAAGGACCAGACCTGCTGTCTGTGACCTGAGGGGAGCCCTGAAGGACTGGACCTGCTGTCTGTGACCTGAGGGGAGCCCTGAAGGACTGGACCTGCTGTCTGTGACCTGAAAGGAGCCCTGAAGGACTGGACCTGCTGTGTACAACCTCAGAAGAGCCCTGAAGGACTGGACTTCCTGTCTGTGACCTGAGAGGAGCCCTGAAGGACTGGACCTGCTGTCTGCGACCTGAGAGGAGCCCTGAAGGACTGGACCTGCTGCCTGCAACCTGAGGAGCCCTGAAGGACTGGATCTGCGGTGTGTGGCCTGAGAGGAGCCATGAAGGACCGGACCTGCTGTCTGTGACCTGAGAGGAGCCATGAAGGACTGGACCTGCCGTCGGTGACCTGAGAGGAGCCCTGAAGGCCTGGACCTGCCGTCTGTGACCTGAGATAAGCCATGAAGGACCGGACCTGCTGTCTGTGACCTGAGGAGACCCCTGAAGGACTGGACCTGCTGTCTACAACCTCAGAAGAGCCCTGAAGGACTGGACTTCCTGTCTGTGACCTGAGGGGAGCCCTGAAGGACTCGATCTGCTGTCTGTAACCAGAGAGGAGCCCAGAAGGCCTGGGCCTGCTGTATGTGACCAGAGAGGAGCCCTGAAGGCCTGGACCTGCTGTCTGTGACCTGAGGGGAGCCCAGAAGGACTGGACCTGCTCTCCGTGACCTGAGAGGAGCCATGAAGGACCGGACCTGCTATCTGTGACCTGAGAGGAGCCCACAAGTACTGGGCCTGCTGTCTGTGACCTGAGAGGAGACCCGAGGGACTGGACCTGCCGTCTGTGACCTGAGAGGATGCCTGAGGGACTGGACCTGCTGTCTGTGACCTGAGAGGAGCCCTGAAGGACTGGACCTGCCGTCCGTGGCCTGAGAGGAGCCCTGAAGGACTGGACCTGCTGTCTGTGACCTGAGAGGAGCCCTGAGGGACTGGACCTGCTGTCTGCGACCTGAGAGGAGCCCTGAAGGACTGGATCTGCTGTCTGTGACCTGAGAGGAGCCCTGAAGGACTGGACCTGCTGTCTGCGACCTGATAGGAGCCCTGAAGGACTGGACCTGCTGCCTGCAACCTGAGGAGCCCTGAAGGACTGGATCTGCGGTGTGTGGCCTGAGAGGAGCCCTGAAGGACTGGATCTGCTGTCTGTGCCCTGAGAGGAGCCCTGAAGGACTGGACCTGCTGTCTGTGACCCGAGGGGAGCCCTGAAGGACTGGACTTGCTGTCTGTGACCTGAGAGGAGCCCTGAAGGACTGGACCTGCTGTCTGCGACCTGATAGGAGCCCTGAAGGACTGGACCTGTTGCCTGCAACCTGAGGAGCCCTGAAGGACTGGATCTGCGGTGTGTGGCCTGAGAGGAGCCCTGAAGGACTGGATCTGCTGTCTGTGCCCTGAGAGGAGCCCTGAAGGACTGGACCTGCTGTCTGTGACCCGAGGGGAGCCCTGAAGGACTGGACTTGCTGTCTGTGACCTGAGAGGAGCCCTGAAGGACTGGACCTGCTGTCTGCGACCTGATAGGAGCCCTGAAGGACTGGACCTGCTGCCTGCAACCTGAGGAGCCCTGAAGGACTGGATCTGCGGTGTGTGGCCTGAGAGGAGCCCTGAAGGACTGGATCTGCTGTCTGTGCCCTGAGAGGAGCCCTGAAGGACTGGACCTGCTGTCTGTGACCCGAGGGGAGCCCTGAAGGACTGGACTTGCTGTCTGTGACCTGAGAGGAGCCATGAAGGACCGGACCTGCCGTCTGTGACCCGAGAGGGGCCCTGAAGGACTGGACCTGCTCTCCGTGATCTGTGAGGAGCCCGGAAGGACTGGACCTGCTGTCTGTGACCTGAGAGAAGCCATGAAGGACCGGACCTGCTATCTGTGACCTGAGAGGAGCCCACAAGGACTGGGCCTGCTGTCTGTGACCTGAGAGGAGCCCTGAAGGACTGGACCTGCCGTCTGTGACCTGAGAGGAGCCCTGAAGGACTGGACCTGCCGTCTGTAACCTGAGAGGATGCCTGAGGGACTGGACCTGCTGACTGTGACCTGAGAGGAGCCCTGAAGGACTGGACCTGCTGTCTGTGACCTGAGAGGAGACCCGAGGGACTGGACCTGCCGTCTGTGACCTGAGAGGATGCCTGAGGGACTGGACCTGCTGTCTGTGACCTGAGAGGAGCCCTGAAGGACTGGACCTGCTGTCTGCGACCTGATAGGAGCCCTGAAGGACTGGACCTGCTGCCTGCAACCTGAGGAGCCCTGAAGGACTGGATCTGCGGTGTGTGGCCTGAGAGGAGCCCTGAAGGACTGGATCTGCTGTCTGTGCCCTGAGAGGAGCCCTGAAGGACTGGACCTGCTGTCTGTGACCTGAGAGGAGCCCTGAGGGACTGGACCTGCTGTCTGCGACCTGAGAGGAGCCCTGAAGGACTGGACCTGCTGTCTGTGACCTGAGAGGAGCCCTGAAGGACTGGACCTGCTGTCTGCGACCTGATAGGAGCCCTGAAGGACTGGACCTGCTGCCTGCAACCTGAGGAGCCCTGAAGGACTGGATCTGCGGTGTGTGGCCTGAGAGGAGCCCTGAAGGACTGGATCTGCTGTCTGTGCCCTGAGAGGAGCCCTGAAGGACTGGACCTGCTGTCTGTGACCCGAGGGGAGCCCTGAAGGACTGGACTTGCTGTCTGTGACCTGAGAGGAGCCCTGAAGGACTGGACCTGCTGTCTGCGACCTGATAGGAGCCCTGAAGGACTGGACCTGCCGTCCGTGGCCTGAGAGGAGCCCTGAAGGACTGGACCTGCTGTCTGTGACCTGAGAGGAGCCCTGAGGGACTGGACCTGCTGTCTGCGACCTGAGAGGAGCCCTGAAGGACTGGACCTGCTGTCTGTGACCTGAGAGGAGCCCTGAAGGACTGGACCTGCTGTCTGCGACCTGATAGGAGCCCTGAAGGACTGGACCTGCTGCCTGCAACCTGAGGAGCCCTGAAGGACTGGATCTGCGGTGTGTGGCCTGAGAGGAGCCCTGAAGGACTGGATCTGCTGTCTGTGCCCTGAGAGGAGCCCTGAAGGACTGGACCTGCTGTCTGTGACCCGAGGGGAGCCCTGAAGGACTGGACTTGCTGTCTGTGACCTGAGAGGAGCCCTGAAGGACTGGACCTGCTGTCTGCGACCTGATAGGAGCCCTGAAGGACTGGACCTGCTGCCTGCAACCTGAGGAGCCCTGAAGGACTGGATCTGCGGTGTGTGGCCTGAGAGGAGCCCTGAAGGACTGGATCTGCTGTCTGTGCCCTGAGAGGAGCCCTGAAGGACTGGACCTGCTGTCTGTGACCCGAGGGGAGCCCTGAAGGACTGGACTTGCTGTCTGTGACCTGAGAGGAGCCCTGAAGGACTGGACCTGCTGTCTGCGACCTGATAGGAGCCCTGAAGGACTGGACCTGCTTCCTGCAACCTGAGGAGCCCTGAAGGACTGGATCTGCGGTGTGTGGCCTGAGAGGAGCCCTGAAGGACTGGATCTGCTGTCTGTGCCCTGAGAGGAGCCCTGAAGGACTGGACCTGCTGTCTGTGACCCGAGGGGAGCCCTGAAGGACTGGACTTGCTGTCTGTGACCCGAGAGGGGCCCTGAAGGACTGGACCTGCTCTCCGTGATCTGTGAGGAGCCCGGAAGGACTGGACCTGCTGTCTGTGACCTGAGAGAAGCCATGAAGGACCGGACCTGCTATCTGTGACCTGAGAGGAGCCCACAAGGACTGGGCCTGCTGTCTGTGACCTGAGAGGAGCCCTGAAGGACTGGACCTGCCGTCTGTGACCTGAGAGGAGCCCTGAAGGACTGGACCTGCCGTCTGTGACCTGAGAGGATGCCTGAGGGACTGGACCTGCTGTCTGTGACCTGAGAGGAGCCCTGAAGGACTGGACCTGCCGTCCGTGGCCCAAGAGGAGCCCTGAAGGACTGGACCTGCTGTCTGTGACCTGAAAGGAGCCCTGAGGGACTGGACCTGCTGTCTGCGACCTGAGAGGAGCCCTGAAGGACTGGACCTGCTGTCTGCGACCTGAGAGGAGCCCTGAAGGACTGGACCTGCTGTCTGTGACCTGAGAGGAGCCCTGAAGGACTGGACCTGCTGTCTGTGACCTGAGAGGAGCCCTGAAGGACTGGACCTGCGGTGTGTGACCTGAGGGGAGCCCTGAAGGACCAGACCTGCTGTCTGTGACCTGAGAGGAGCCCTGAAGGACCGGACCTGCCGTCTGTGACCTGAGAGGAGCCCTGAAGGACTGGACCTGCGGTGTGTGGCCTGAGAGGAACCCTGTGGGACTGGATCTGCTGTCTGTGCCCTGATAGCAGCCCTGAAGGACTGGACTTGCCGTCTGTGACCTGAGAGGAGCCATGAAGGACCGGACCTGCTGTCTGTGACCTGAGAGGAGCCATGAAGGACTGGACCTACCGTCTGTGACCTGAGAGGAGCCCTGAAGGCCTGGACCTGCCATCTGTGACCTGAGATGAGCCATGAAGGACCAGACCTGCTGTCTGTGACCTGAGGGGAGCCCTGAAGGACTGGACCTGCTGTCTGTGACCTGAGGGGAGCCCTGAAGGACTGGACCTGCTGTCTGTGACCTGAAATGAGCCCTGAAGGACTGGACCTGCTGTCTACAACCTCAGAAGAGCCCTGAAGGACTGGACTTCCTGTCTGTGACCTGAGAGGAGCCCTGAAGGACTGGACCTGCTGTCTGCGACCTGAGAGGAGCCCTGAAGGACTGGACCTGCTGCCTGCGACCTGAGGAGCCCTGAAGGACTGGATCTGCGGTGTGTGACCTGAGAGGAGCCATGAAGGACTGGACCTGCCGTCGGTGACCTGAGATAAGCCATGAAGGACCGGACCTGCTGTCTGTGACCTGAGGAGACCCCTGAAGGACTGGACCTGCTGTCTACAACCTCAGAAGAGCCCTGAAGGACTGGACTTCCTGTCTGTGACCTGAGGGGAGCCCTGAAGGACTGGATCTGCTGTCTGTGACCAGAGAGGAGCCCTGAAGGCCTGGGCCTGCTGTATGTGACCAGAGAGGAGCCCTGAAGGCCTGGACCTGCTGTCTGTGACCTGAGGGGAGCCCAGAAGGACTGGACCTGCTCTCCGTGACCTGAGAGGAGCCATGAAGGACCAGACCTGCTATCTGTGACCTGAGAGGAGCCCACAAGTACTGGGCCTGCTGTCTGTGACCTGAGAGGAGACCCGAGGGACTGGACCTGCCGTCTGTGACCTGAGAGGATGCCTGAGGGACTGGACCTGCTGTCTGCGACCTGAGAGGAGCCCTGAAGGACTGGACCTGCCGTCCGTGGCCTGAGAGGAGCCCTGAAGGACTGGACCTGCTGTCTGTGACCTGAGAGGAGCCCTGAGGGACTGGACCTGCTGTCTGCGACCTGAGAGGAGCCCTGAAGGACTGGACCTGCTGTCTGTGACCTGAGAGGAGCCCTGAAGGACTGGACCTGCTGTCTGTAACCAGAGAGGAGCCCTGAGGGACTGGACCTGCTGTCTGTGACCCGAGGGGAGCCCTGAAGGACTGGACTTGCTGTCTGTGACCTGAGAGGAGCCATGAAGGACCGGACCTGCCGTCTGTGACCCGAGAGGGGCCCTGAAGGACTGGACCTGCGGTCTGTGACCTGAGAGAATCTCTGAAGGACTAGACCTGCCGTCTCTGCCCCGAGAGGATCCCTGAAGGACTGGACCTGCGGTCTGTGACCTGAGAGGGGCCCTGAGGGACTGGACCTGCCGTCTGTGACCTGAGAGGAGCCCTGAAGGACAAGACCTGCATCCTGTGACCTGAGAGGAGCCCTGAGGGACTGGACCTGCAGTGCTGTGACCTGAGAGGGGCCCTGAGGGACTGGACATGCCGTCTGTGACCTGAGAGGAGCCCTGAAGGACCGGACCTGCCGTCTGTGACCTGAGAGGAGCCCTGAGGGACTGGACCTGCTGTCTGTGACCTGTAAGGAGCCCTGAAGGACCGGACCTGCCGTCTGTGACCTGAGAGGAGCCTTGAAGGACCGGACCTGCTCCCTGTGCCCTGAGAGGAGCCCAGAAGGACGGGTCTAGGAGGAGCCATGGTGGACCGGACCTGCTGCCTGAGGAGCCCTGAAGGACTGGACCTCCCCTCTCTTGCACCGAGGACAAAGAAGTGGAGTCCAAGGTTCAGTTGGCTCACCTCCTGTGCGGCCCCACAGAGACAACAGGCTGAAAGAGGACTTTTCCTGGAAGTACAGAACTGACCAGTGACAGCTGGATTTGGACTAGACTTTTCTGTTGGCCTCTACCTGGTACCATGAGAGTCTCTAAGTGCCCTCCCCTGAGGTTCTGGGGCATTAGAAGTGCACTCCTGTTGTGGATTGTGATGTGAAGACCAAGTCAGACGGTAACACCTTTGACCTGAGTGAACCTAGTAGGTATATCTGGCCCACGCTTCATCGCGGTCAGCCTCAAATTGCACCCAAGTCTATTGTGACTATTGACAATCATTGGCTCTTTGTGCTTTTTGGTGCCAGTTTTACTTAAAATGTAAAAAAATCACTCTCAGGTTCCCCTTCTTGCATTTTTGTTCTTTTCGTGTCATTTTGTTTATTAAATTGTAGACAATTTATCCAATTCAGTTTGAAATCTTTATTGTTTTACATTTTGACGTTATTAATGTTTTGGTATTGCATAAACCGACTCATTGAATCTATGTTTAGCCTGTCTGATCAGCCCCATAGCTACTAGAGAGCTGGGCTCAGGGTAATTTAGTGGCTTTGAGGGTTCACCTCACAAGGGTTATTATTCCTTCAGGTGGATAGTCGTAATTATCCAATCTTGAAGGTGGTGAGAGGGCCTAGTCATCGAGAAACATGGAGACATGAGGGAGACCAACAGATCCATCAGTAAAGTGACAGGAGGTAAGAGAGACCATCACCAGGAGATATGGATAGATGAGGGAGACCAACAGATCCATCTGTAGAATGACGGGAGGTAAAAGAGACCATCACCAGGAGACATGAGGGAGACCAACATATCCATCGGTAGAGTGATGGGAGTTAAGAGAGGCCATCACCAGGAGTCATGAGGGAGACCAACAGATCCATCTGTAGAGTGACAGGAGTTCAGAGGAGCATCACCAGGAGACATGGATAGATGAGGGAGACCAACAGATCCATCAGTAAAGTGACGGGAGGTAAGAGAGACCATCACCAGGAGATCTGGATAGATGAGGGAGACCAACAGATCCCAGTTGTTTGTTTTCTTTTTGTTTATCTTTTAACCTGTTTTTAGTTGTGTTGTGTTATTCCGAAATCTGTGTCCCTTACCTAAAAAGCGCCGGGACACTCTTTTTGAGTAACCGTTGCGCTATACAAAAGAATAAATAACATAACATAACATCTGTAGAGTGACGGGATGTAAAAAGGGCATCACCAGGAGATATGAGGGAGACCAACAGATCCATCGGTAGAGTGACGGGAGGTAAAAAGGGCATCACCAGGAGACATGAGGGAGACCAACCGATCCATCTGTAGAATGACGGGAGGTAAAAGAGGCATCACCAGGAGACATGGATAGATGAGGGAGACCAACAGATCCATTGGTAGAGGGACGGGAGGTAAGAGAGGCCATCACCAGGAGATATGAGGGAGACCAACATATCCATTGGTAGAGTGACGGGAAGTACGAGAGGCATCACCAGGAGAAATGGATAGATGAGGGAGACCAACAGATCCATCAGTAAAGTGATGGGAGGGAAGTGAGACCATCACCAGTAGACATGGATAGATGAGGGATACCAACAGATCCATCTGTAGCGTGACGGGACGTTAGAAGATCCCATCAACAGGAGACATGAGGGAGACCAACAGATCCATCAGTAGAGTGACAGGAGGTAAGAGGAGCATCACCAGGAGACATGAGGGAGACCAACCGATCCATCGATAGAGTGACGGGAGGTTAGAAGATCCTAACACTAGGAGACATGAGGGAGACCAACAGATCCATCGATAGGCTGAGGGGGGCTAAAAGGAGCCTATCACATCACCAGGAGACATGAAGGTGACCAACAGATTCGTCGGTAGAGTGACGGGAGGTAATAGAGGCATCACCAGGAGACATGAGGGAGACCAACCGATCCATCGATAGAGTGACGGGAGGTTAGAAGATCCTAACACTAGGAGACATGAGGGAGACCAACAGATCCATCTGTAGAGTGACATGAGGTAAGAAGATCCCATCACCAGAAGACATGAGGGAGACCAACAGATCCATCGATAGAGTGACGGGAGGTTAGAAGATCCTAACACTAGGAGACATGAGGGAGACCAACAGATCCATCTGTAGAGTGACATGAGGTAAGAAGATCCCATCACCAGAAGACATGAGGGAGACCAACAGATCCATCTGTAGAGTGACAAGAGGTAAGAAGATCCCATCACCAGAAGACATGAGGGAGACCAACAGATCCATCTGTAGAGTGACAAGAGGAGTGGAGAGGTGTGGCTCACTGGTTAGAGGCGGCAGACCCGCAAGCAGAGGACGGCCCGGGACCAGGGTTCGATTCCTGACGCGGCAGGGTCGTGGACCAGGGTCAGCGGGCTCGATAATTCTCGCCTCGGTGCCTACTCCAGTCAGGGACCACACTCGGCAACTCTGGGCATTAGCTTGCCTCATCTTCACAACGGCCCCCCCAGACCGCCGGGGATGCTTGGTCGCACCTTAGAGATACCCATTAGGGACCATCTCTCAGGGTGAGCCAGGACGGGTTCCCCAGCGGTCGAAGCGCGGAGATACTCCTCCGGGAGTCGATTCTAGCGCTATATAAACCCACAATTAAATTAAATTAAGAAGATCCTATCTCCAGGAGACGAGGGAGACCAACAGATCCATCAGTAGAGTGACAGTAGGTAAGAGGAGCTATCACCAGGAGACATGAGGGAGACCAACAGATCCATCGATAGGCTGAGGGGGGCTAAAAGGAGCCTATCACATCACCAGGAGACATGAAGGTGACCAACAGATTCATCGGTAGAGTGACGGGAGGTAATAGAGGCATCACCAGGAGACATGGATAGATGAGGGAGACCAACAGATTCATCAGTAGAGTGATGGGAAGTAAGAGAGGCCATCACCAGGAGACATGACGGAGACCAACAGATCCATCGGTAGAGTGACCGGAGGTACGAGAGGCATCACCAGGAGACATGAGGGAGACCAACAGATTCATCGGTAGAGTGACGGGAGGTAAAAGAGGCATCACCAGGAGACATGGATAGATGAGGGAGACCAACAGATCCATTGGTAGAGTGACGGGAGGTAAAAGAGGCATCACCAGGAGATATGGATAGATGAGGGAGACCTCAGCACATTCTGATAAGGACTAGGTGTCAACGACTTAGAATATGGAGGCATGAATGAGCCGTGGGTAGGGAACCCACGTCAGAGTATGCCATTTGCACACTAAGGACCTCTAAAAAAATTGATGGTCTGGGGTTGACTGTGTTTCTTTCTAGAGAGGACCTGTTCTGGGGCTGGAATAAGTCTTTAGCTCGTTTTTAGGGTACTTGTTCTACAGGACATAATTAAGAGGCAGACTCTGGGTAACATAGCTTAGAGGACATGATTAGGAGAAAGACTCTGGATAACACAGCCTAGAGGACATGATGGAGAGACAGATCTAAGAAGAGCACAGGTGGAGGACACATGGGGGAAGTGTTGGGCTCCATGGAGCACAACCTACAGGACATGATGGAGAGACAAATCTAAGAAGAGCAGGGGTGGAGGACACATGGGAGAAGTGTCAGGGTCCATGGAGCACAGGCTATGGGACATGATGGAGAGACAAATCTAAGAAGAGCTTGGGTGGAGGACACATGGAAAAAGTGCCAGGCTCTATGGTACACAGGCTATGGGACATCGATTGAGGAGACTTGACAGACCCTGGAGTTACGCAGGACGGAGTGAATTATTACAAATGTATGCCACCACCGGAGAGTGTACAAACACCTATGTAAATGTCAAGTGCTTCATTATTTACAGCTAGGTCTGCTCTATCCAAGTACCAATGCACAGATCCATAGGATAGGGCCTCCCTTTTGCATATGTCTTGTTGCACATCAGCATTCCTGTGCTCTCTGCATCCTTACCGGTACTCAGTGCGCACACTGCCATTAGTATACAACATTTGGAGTTTGTCCCCCTTGGGGTGGTCAACAAGCTAGCCTAATGACCCACTTGCCTCTTCTGTGACCTTTAACCCCACATTCCCCATTTTACGCCCAATCTGTTTATAGGTGTTCCTGCTGTCTTAATCCCAATCACCTAACTAATACTCAGCCCCCAGCAGAGAGGGAGTTACCCCCTTTCCGATCTCTGAGCTCCCAGCATCGAATATAGGGATCGTGAGGATCTCGGAGCTACGGAAGGGTTTAAGCTGTGATGTTGCTTCCACTACCCTGGCAATTATTATGCTGAATGACCCCTGTCCTCACCCTGCCCCCACCGACTGATGCACCTGACGGACCGATCTTCACCAGGTCTAACAAATACTTTGAAAAGTGAATGGGATGTGAAGGCGCAGTCCTGAGCGCTTTGTCCTTCTCCCAAATGAACTGCCCCTGAATAGTGAAAATCGGGTACTCTGGTTGAAAGTCTGTCCGGCTGTGGTAAGAGGTTCCCCAGGGCTCAGTCCTCTCTCCAACCCTTTTCAGGTTCTGCCTCTGTAACCCCATTGTGTGATCCTAAGGTAGTCTGGGATCCTCTTCCACCTGTACCCCGACGAAACCCAAATCTATCTGAAGGTCTCGTCCCCAGATGACATCACCCTCTAATCCAGCACCCTGAAAAAAATGTAATCCTGGACCTCAAATCACCCTCTCAAACTAAATCCCGCAAAACTGAATTTCTTCTGCTATGTCCAAAGAGAGCTAATCCTTCAGCTGAAGACTGGCTGGCTATCTTCCCTGCCCTGGAGGGCTGCCCCTCCATTGTTCAGAATGCCAAGTCACCTGGTTTCACCCTCGACAGCCATCTCAACCTCCTCAGCCACATCACAGCGATGGCCGAGAGTGCCCGTTCCAGTTTAGGCTTTTCTGGAGAATCAGGCAGACCACCCCATGACCGGATCTAAAACCAGTTGTACAGACCCTGTCCAGACTCAACTCCGTGATCGGTCTCCTCGCAGGTGTGCCCAATGTCCCCTTGCACCGCTCAGAGCAGTTCTACATGCTGCTGCCCGCTCTGTGACCAGTCACTAGAAATGTGACGACATCATTCCTATCGTGCTAACCCTCCAGTCGCTTCTTAATGAGACGAGAGCCCAATTTAAAGCCACCTGAATCCCTCACAAAGCACCAAGCCCATCTTCACCTTCGTACCTAAATGAGAAATTGCAAATGGCTGCCAACCAGAGGTGTCGAGGGGTCGAAATACTCAACCCACGGCCAGACTGTCCGGACCGGGCATCAGGCGTTTCCGTGGGAGGCTGGGAAAGTGGGGGCCATTTTTGTAGCAGTGCAGCAGTTTTGAAAGCACCCCCTGCAGAGTTCCTTGTGTATGAAGTAGTTTTCAGGCAACAATAGAAGTGTCACGATAACTCTGGGGATTAATGCACCTGCTGGAGAGAGATCTGAGTTGCGTCAAGTGGCAGTTTTGTCTCAACTAAGGTAGCGCAGGGGGTTAATGTGCCTGCTGCAAAGGACGTGTACCATGCAGATCACAGAATGGTGTTTAATGTGAAAGCTCGGTGGGTTACCGCTTTCGTCACAGAGACCCTCTTGTTACTGTGCAGTTCATTAGTTAGAGTCATAATCTAGCACAGTGCTGCATGCAAACTGCAAGTTTTTTTTTCCAGTGTTTTATTATCCGGCTGCTGCTAGAGAAGGTTTGTTTGGGAAGAAATAAATTCTTATTAGTAAAGTCAACCCTAACCACTGTGTTTGTGTTCTAAAACCGGAGTTTGTGCTATCAACACCACGCACTCTTACAAAATGAGTCAGTATGGGTGAGATGTGAATCCTACACCTTGAAGTCCCCTTTGTCTTATGTAACATTTTCTATACACTGACTTCGCATGTATGAAACATTGTCTCTGCATGTGTGTGTGTGATGTAAAGTGCTCCGATACCCTACATTGGTATGAGCGGCGCTATAAAACAAATGAAATACATGTGAGAGCGGGGCTATGGGGAGATGAGATGCACCGCTGGAGGGTGATAGTGAGGGAATCATTGAAGAGTCCCAATAAAGATTGTTGTATCCTGGTGTACTTTAAGGTCTTTATTTACTATACTTTAAAAAGCAAACAATTCAATATATTTAGAAAAGTGGGTTGTAAAATGCGCCATTTTTGCCCAAATTTTCTTGAGGGGAGAACACCCCCAAACCCTCCTTGTAGTGGTCAGGCTCGCTCGCTATGCATCGTACTGGGGCTGGCCTGACACTGCATCGTACGAAGGCAGGACTGGCACTATGCACCATACTGGGGCAGGACTGGCACTATGCATCGTACGAGGGCAGGACTGACACTATGCACCGTATGGGGGCTGACCTGACACTATGCACCTTACAGGGGCTGGACTACCACTATGTGCTGGACTGACACTATGCATCGTACGAGGGCAGGACTGGCACTATGCACCATATGGTTGCTGGACTGACACTATGCACTGTATGAGGAAAGGACTGACACTATGCACTGTACGGGGCTGGTTTGATACTATGCACTGTACGAAGGCAGGACTGACACTATGCACCACAAGGTCAGGACACTATTTACTGTATGGGGCTGGACTTACACTATGCACCGTACAGAGGCTGGTCTGACTCCATGCACCGTACGAGGGCAGGAGTGACACTATGCACCATAATAGGGCAGGACTGACACTATGCACCGTACGGGGGCAGGACTGGCACTGTGCACCACACAGGGGCTGGACTGGCACTATGCACCAAATGGGGCTGATGTGACACTATGCACCGTTTGAGGGCAGGAATGACACTATGCACCGTATGGGGGCTGGACTGACACTGTGCACCATATGAGGGCAGAACTGACAATGCATGTACAAGGGTAGAACTGACAATATGCACCATGCAGGGGCTAGACTGACACGATGCATCATACAGGGGCTGGTCTGACACTATGCACCGTACAGGGGCTGGTCTGACACTATGCACCCTACAGGGGCTGGTCTGACACTATGCACCCTACAGGGGCTGGTCTGACACTATGCACCCTACAGGGGCTGGTCTGACACTATGCACCATACAGGGGCTGGTCTGACACTATGCACCATACAGGGGATGGTCTGACACTATGCACCGCATAGGGGATGGTCTGACCCTATGCACCGTACGAGGTCAGGACTGGCACTGCATCGTACAGGGGTTGGACTGACACTATGCACCGTATGAGGGCAGGATTGACACTGCATCGTACAGGGGCTGAACTGACACTATGCACCGTACGAGGGCAGGACTGACAGTGCATCGTACAGGGGCTGAACTGACACTATGCACCATACAAGGGCAGGCCTGACGATGCACCTTACAGGGGCTGGACTGCCACTATGCATCGTACAAGGGCAGGACTGACACTGCATAGTACAGGGGCTGGAATGACACTATGCAGCGTTTGGGGGCTGGACTGACACTATGCACTGTACTATGGCAGGACTGGCACAATGCTCCATATGGGGGCTGGACTGACACTATGCACCGTACGAGGGCAGGAATGACATTGCATCATACAGGGGCTGAACTGACACTATGCATCGTATGAGGGCAGGACTGACACTGCATCATACAGGGGCTGGGCTGACACTATGCACCGTACTGAGGCTGGTTTGACACTATGCATCGCACGGCGGATGGTCTGACTATGCACCGTATGAGGGCAGGACTGACACTATGCACGGTATGGGGGAAGGACACTATGCACCATATGGGGGCTGGACTGCCAGCATCGTACTGGGTCAGGACTGATACTGCATTGTATGGGGGCAGGACAGATACTACGCACCTTACAAAAGATGGTCTGACACTATGTATCGTACTGGGGCTGGATGAACACTGCATTGTACAGGGGCTGGTTTGACACTATGCACTGGGCTGGTCTTACACTATGCATCGTACGAGGGCAGGACTGACACTATGCATCATACAAGGGCTGGACTGAAACTATGCATCGTACTGGTCTGACACTGCATCGTACAGGGCTGGTCTGACAATATGGACCATACAGGGGCTGGTCTGACACTATGCAGGGGCTAGACTGACACTATGTACCTTACAGGGGCTAGACTGACACTATGCAGGGGCTAGACTGACACTATGTACCTTACAGGGGCTAGACTGACACTATGCACCATACAGAGGCTGGTCTCACACTATGCATCATATGGGTGCTGGTCTGACACTATGCATCGTACGAGGGCAGGACTGACACTATGCATCTTACGAGGGCAGGACTGACACTATGCATCATGTACGGGGGCTGGACTGACAATATGCACTGTATGCGGTCTGGACTGACACTATGCACCGTACTGGGGATGGTCTAACTATAATAATACTAATAATAATCCACATTTGTAAAGCGCGAACAATCACCCGTAAGGGTCTCTAGGCACTGGGGGCCGTCGGGAAGATTAAGCAAGCTATTGCCCAGAGTCACATGGTGCTGGGCTAATCTGCCGCCGGTGCCAGGGATCGAACCCTGATCCCCAGATCCCGGAGTCAGTCACCCAGTCTCCCTGGCCGCGGCGCCACACCTCTTCCCTATGGACTATGGACCGTACTGGGGCTGTAATGATACTGCATCGTACTGGGGCTGGACTGACAATATGCATCGTACGGGGCAGGACTGAGACTATGCATCGTACGAGGCAGGACTGACACTATGCACCGTACTGGGGCTGGACTGACACTATGCACCATATGGGTGCTGGACTGACACTATGCATCGTACAGGGGCTGGACTGACACTATGCATCGTACTACTGCTGGACTGACACTATGCATCGTACTAGTGCTGGACTGACACTGCATCATACTGGGGCTGGACTAACTATCGTACAAGGGCTGGACTGACACTATGCATTGTACTGGGGCTGGACTGACACTGTATCGTACAGGGACTACTCTGACAATAAGCACTGTACTAGCGCAGGACTGACACTGCATGGTACTGGGGAAGGACGGACACTGCATCGTACTGGGGCTGGACTGACACTATGCACCATATGGGGGCGTGACTGACACTGCATCGTACAGGGGCTGGACTGACACTATGCACCGTACTGGCTGGACTACCACTATGCATCGTACGAGGGCAAGACTGACACTGCATCGTACAGGGGCTAGACTGACACTATGCACTGTACTAGGGCAGGGCAGGCTCGATGCGCCATATGAGGGCAGGACTGACACTATGCACTGTACAGGGGCTGGTGTGACACCATGCAAAGGCAGGACTGACACTATGCACTGTACGAGGGAAGGACACTATTTACCGCATGGGGGCTGCACTGACACTTTGCACTGTATGAGGGCAGGACTGACACTATGCACTGTACAGAGGCTGTATTGACACTATGCACCATACAAGGTAAGGACTGACACTGCATCGTACAGGGGCTGGACTGACACTATGCACCGTATGAGGGCAGGACTGACACTATGCATCGTACTGGGGCTGGACTGACACTATGCACCACACAGAGGCTGGTCTGACACTATGCATCGTACTGGGGCTGGACTGACACTATGCACCGTACCGGGCCTGGACTGACACTGCATCGTACTGGGGCTGGACTGACACTATGCACCGTATGGGGGCGCGACTGACACTATGCACCGTACAAGGGCTGGATTGACACTATGCATTGTACTGGGGCTGGACTGACACTATGCATCGCCTTCACTTTACGCTCGAATTTGACTGACTGAGATTGTTTACGATGTGATTGTTTTGTTCCAATTGTAAAGCGCCGTGAAGTACACGGGCAGATTCAACGCTATACATTTACAAAAATAAAATAAAGCCTGCGGGTGATGAGCTGGTCAATGCTGCCACCGCGTGGTAGGAATGCAAAGCGACCGAGGCAGAGACAGACCAAAAGACAAGTGAGTGGGGGGAGGCGACGCGATAATGTGCACCGACAGGTGTGAGTGACACCAAGCACAGGAGAAGACCTGGGGGTGGGGGTGGGGCGGAACTAGGGACGTCTGACACGGGGGAAGAGACAGCAGAGCACCTGGAGGGGGGAGAGGGTGTACACAAGGATGTGTGACAGACATGTGAGAGACACGACTTTCCTCGAGACGAACGGATCCCTCGACCCCTCGCAGTCTGGTTTTCGAGCCAACCACAGCACCGAGACCGCACTGATCGCAGCCACCGATGACATCAGATCCCTGCTCGAGAACACAGCGGTCCTCATCCTCCTGGATCCTCTGCAGCGTTCAACACTGTCTGCCACCGCACCCTAGTACGCGTTACAACAAACAATTGATGGACGGAATGCTGACAATGCAGACATTCTCCCCCAGTCAAGAGATCTGGGTTAAATCCATCGTTCTTTTGCCCACTACACCACCCCAGTTTAGACATGGCCATATGCAAATCAGTCTTGACCCTGTGCCTCATGGGAACAGTCCAGCCCGAACTGCCAAGCCATGTCTTCCCTGGACCGGAATCAAGCATCCTAGGACCGGTTTCTGGCTATCAGCCGTCATCAGCCAGGATAGCTTGACTCCAGTGGCGTAGTGAGCACGGGTCCCACGTCTGGGAATACCCATCCCACTTACAGCGCCTCAGCAACATCGGGATCCAAGAGAAGGCACTGAAGTGGATCATCTCGTTCCTCGCCGGAAGAACCCAGAGAGTCCGCCTCCCCCCCATTCAGATCCGAGGCCACCGAAGTCATCTGCGGCGTACCACAGGGATCCTCACTCAGCCCAACCCTCTTCAACGTCTACATGAGCCCCCTCGCAGCCATCGCACGCCAACACAACCTCAACATCATCTCCTATGCCGACACCCAGCTGATCCTCTTCCTCACCAACGACCCCGCCACCGCCAGAACCAGCCTCCAGGAAGGGATGAAAGACGTCGCCGAATGGATGAAGAACAACCGCCTGAAACTGAACTCAGACAAGACGGAAGTCCTCATCCTGGGATCATCGCCCTCCGCCTGGGACGACTCCTGGTGGCCCCCTGCCCTGGGCACCACTCCCAAGCCAACGGACCACGCACGCAACCTGGGCTTCATCCTGGACTCCTCCCTCTCGATGACCAGACAAGTCAACGCCGTCTCATCATCATGCTTCAACACCCTGCGCATGCTCCGTAAGATCTTCCGATGGATCCCCACCGAAACCAGGAAGACGGTCACCCAGGCACTCGTCACCAGCCGACTGGACTACGGGAACACCCTCTACGCCGGAACCACAGCCAAACTTCAGAAAAGACTCCAACGCATCCAGAACGCCTCCGCACGACTCGTCCTGGACATCCCCCGACACAGCCACATCTCCGGCCACCTGAGAGACCTGCACTGGCTCCCCGTCAGCAAGAGGATCACGTTCAGGCTCCTCACCCACGCACACAAGGCTCTCCACGACCTGCGCCCCAAGTACCTCAACAACCGCCTGACCTTCTACACGCCCACCCGCCAGCTACGATCGAACAACCTCGCCCTCGCCGCACCACGCATCCGCAGAGCCACCGCTGGAGGAAGATCCTTCTCCTACCTGGCAGCCAAGACTTGGAACTCCCTCCCCATCCACCTTCGGCTGACCCAGGGCCATCTCTCCTTCAGGAAGCAACTCAAGACCTGGCTCTTCGAGCAGTAACGGACCCCTCTCCCCCAGCGCCTTGAGACCCTTCCGGGTGAGTAGCGCGCTATACAAATGCTATGATTGATTGATTGATTGACGGAAACAAGGGTGTGTGACAGGCAGAGATAGGCGACACGACAGGTGAGACAAGAGAAGACAGGGAGTGGAAACAAGGGTGTGTGACAGGCAGAGATAGGCGACACGACAGGTGAGACAAGAGAAGACAGGGAGTGGAAACAAGGGTGTGTGACAGGCAGAGATAGGCGACACGACAGGTGAGACAAGAGAAGACAGGGGACGGATGTGAGAAGTTGGCCTGGTATATGCTGCTCACTAATTCTAGTGATCACCTTGTACCATGCCATACAACCCTTATGGTGGTGGTTGAAGTCAACCTTGATAGACCAGCTATCCTAGTGGTAGCGTGGACAGTGCAGTCTGCAGGCTAAACTCTTGAGGGCATGTGAAGCCAGCTGTTTTACCATATGTAACCTCCTTGAATACCAAATGAAAGGACACCACACAGATATATATTCAAAATATATATGTATTTATTTACTAAAAGTATCCCCTATACTCTTTATGAGCACAGAAGCACATTCGTTAAAACAAGGCAGTGTTTAAATATACAAAAGTTGCACAATTATGGATGGGCCCAGGTGGCCCGCTAAACCATATACCAAAGTAGTGGTATAAGAACCACGAATAGAAAGGAAGGAAGGCCTAGGGCCTTGGGAATCGCTGGGACAACAAGGAGCTAACTGTAGTTAGTGACCAGGAGGCCCACAGGATGCGTGTGCAGTGTGAAAAGTTACACGCGTGCACCTATTGATTTCAATGGGTGCGTAAAAGTCACAAGTTTAAAGAAAAAGGAGTCTTACGGATGGACCAGAACCGAGCAACTGGAAACCTAGACACTAGAGATGTTTCTCTACCCAGGGGCACCGGAGTGCCAGCGTTACCTCACCCACAGGAAGCGGGTGTATAGGGGTCAAAGTGCGTCGGGTTTCGTCGTGCAGGTCTAGGGAGCCTGAGGATGAAGATGCTGCAGGCGGCCAGGCAGGAAGAGTTCCGGTGGATCCAAGGATGGATCTGAAGAGTAGATGACCTGTAAGCAGAGGGGACAGTGTTCAAAGTCACTAGCCAGTGACCGGCGTGGAACCAGGAAGGAACCAGGCGATGTCGGGTGCCAACAGGTGAAGAAGGGAAGCTGGTCTCCGCAGCCACGTGGACGTGAAGGGATTGACGACGACCAGGAGTCACTCACGAGCTGTCCCACGAAGGCTCTAGCTGATGGCTGTGTCGGCTTCTTGATCGGAGCAAACAGGCCTTGGCTAATGCAAGCCATGCAGGAATCGATGCAAGCTTGGTGCTCTAACCAGCAAGGTCAGAGGGGCTGCTCCTTTTCACAGGAGCAAGGGCCAGTCTGGAGCAACCAGACCAGCAGTGTGGATTGTAGATTTCGTTGCCAAGATGGCCACTAGCCAACGGGCAAGTAACCGGGATGACGCGTCGAGTGGCAAAAAGCAAAAGGGCCCCACGCAGATCCCATGGATGCTGGAGGGCTGGTCTTTGGTGCAAATGCTGCTCAGTGTTGGGGCTTCTCAGGGCCCAAAGCACAGCATTGAGGATGCCTCAGGTGCTGCGCAGTCAGCTTGTCGTGGACGTTTCAAGATGGCCGGTCCCACGTCTCTCGGTGCCTCCACGGATCTCTTCTTTGCAGGGACTGTGAATCTGGCTCAGAGATGTCTGGGAGTCTGGGTCTTGTCGGGCTCTGGGCTCGGTCTCCGGCGGGAGGCGGCGGCAAAGCAGTCGTCGAGTTGCTGGATGGGGCCTGTGTTCACAGGGTGGTCACTCCTTGGCCACAAGGGAGATTCTCTTCAGTCTTCTGTGCAGCAGAACGTTGAAGTCCAGTAGTTCTTCTTGTTTAAGTCGAGTTTCAGGATGATCTGAAGTCTTGGGACACAGCTCCTACTCTTACTCCAAATCTAGGGGCCGGATTACCTGCTAGGTCCATCCTCTGGGTGGGACCAGGAAGGGGGGTGGTTACACCCCCTTTCCTTTGTCCAGTTTCGCGCCAGGACTGAGGCTGGAGAGCCCCAGCTCCGGTTTGAACTGGCATATGCACAGGGACACCTTGTGTGCCCCAGGCATGTCTCAATCTATTCAGCCCTCCCTAACCCACTACACAAAATCCTGTCTGGGGTGGTGCAAGCACCTCCCCTGACAGGAAACCCTTTGTCCACACCTCCCAAGCTGGAAGGACTCCCAGCAGCAGGAGGGCAGACTTGTGTCTGTGGTGGCAGCATCCATTTTGTGATCCTGAGGCTCTGTCTAACTTTACCCGGGTTTCAGGTTAGGTACATGTCGTGTCCCTCTAGAAGGGTGGAATGCTATCCCCGTCGCCAGAAGTGACGAGGGGGTAGTATTCCAAATCGTATGACACCTTACTCGACATGTTTTGATAAAGCCAAACCAAAGTTAGCATTTGACCGCGAGTTATATAATGCACTTAAGAGTATATGGTATGGCAATATCATGAAACAGCTAAAGGACGTTGTTCCGAAAGCTGCAGACAGGCTCAGCTCATGCCAGAGCACCATCTCACATGAAACCAAGCACTCTGCCTCCAGGATTGTTAAGGCCTGCCATAGGAGTGGCTGATAGGTTACCATGTGTCCATATAGGTTAGATATAGATATACTATATCTAAGTAAGAGGTGATTACACCAACTTACCCAGCTGAGTGATCAGCCAGTTGTGTCAAATAGTGAGGCCAGGCCAGGGGTGGCATAATACATGCTGCAGCCCCTGGTAGGCCTAGGGTACACCTATGCCCTGGGTACCTGGGGTACACTGTTACAGGGTCCAACAAGGAGAACCAGTTCCAATTGGTAATGCACCTAGTGTGCATTGGCAGTAATTTAGGGAGAGAGCAGCAGGGCTGTGGGTCTGATTAGCAGGCCCACAGCCACACTAAGTCATAAAACCAGTGAAGCAAAAGCAAAAATTTGGGGTGACCATAGGATAGCAGACCCTACTCTCCTACAACGGAAACAAGGGTGTGTGACAGGCAGAGATAGGCGACATGACAGGTGAGACAAGAGAAGACAGGGAGTGGAAACAAGGGTGTGTGACAGGCAGAGATAGGCGACATGACAGGTGAGACAAGAGAAGACAGGGGGTGGAAACACGGGTGTGTGACAGGCAGAGATAGGCGACATGACAGGTGATACAAGAAAAGACAGTTGTGGAAACAAGGGTGTGTGATAGGCATTGATAGGCGACACAACAGGTGGGACAAGAGAAGACAGGGGACGGAAACAAGGGTGTGTGACAGGCAGCGATGGGTGACACCGAGGGTGAGACGAGAAAGGAGAAGAGCTGGGAAGAGAGAGAACCTGAGAGGGCGAGGCAGACAACAGGCTCCACCAAGAGGGGGAAGACTTAAGGTCACAGACATGAGATGAGAGGGGTGGATAATACAGCGACAGAGGCGGAGAGGAGCAGGAGAGGACGGGGCGGAGGGGGTGGAGTGAAAGACAGGCGCTGTAAAGTCAACTCATCCTCCTTTGGAAGGAGAAACACGTCCAAAATTAATTTCCAAACATACAAAATGTTTTCCATGGACTCTGAAGTCGCCCCTGCCCCGCAGTGACCTTGTCTGGAGCATTCCTCACGCCCCAAAACAGTTCACCTATATTGACTTCAGTGGGGCACCCGCCATCAAGACCCCGGCCTCATCCTCCAAAGAGGCGCGAGAGGCAAACAAAGGATGGGCAAAGCCCTTCTGAGTGACTAAGATAGAACACCTTGCTCTTGATACTTGCACAATTGCCTCATGTAACGTAACGTTTGCTTTTGTAACATGCTCACTTGTAATTTTACTCCTCATGTATCATTACTGTTCCTATTGTGAAGCGCTCTGACACCTTCGGGTAAAGTCCGCGCTATATAAAAACACAAAATAAATAAATAAATGAAAACCTGTCAGAGAGACGGGGGAAGAGAAAGGGGCGGGGAGAAGAGGCCAGGGGCACAGAAGGCCTTCAACAGAGGGGGCACAGACAGAAGGAAGGGATGGGGCAGCTAGGGTAGAGAGAGACGTAGACCTCACTAATGGGCATGAAGAACGACCCCCCCCCCCAAAGAAGACGAGGGGGGTCAGCAGGCCGCACTGAACCCTCTTACCTGCTCCACGGTCAGGGGGGAGCTGATCTCTTCTCCTCGGAGGATCATGGACCTCTGGGTCAGCGACTCGGACAGCAGGAAGGAGTCCAGTCCCAGCAGGTCACTGGCCGTGCCCACCACTAGGGGAGAAGAAAGAGGAAGTCACTGGGGGGCCTGCAGGGGGAGCTGCAGAGAACTCAAGGCAGGGTGAGAGGGAGACGGGCTGTGTCCCAATCCAGCCAGCCCCCGCCCTCAATGCATCTCAGCAAGCTACAGAGGAACAAACTGCAACCCCTGCCAATCAACACCCGCCCACCCTCAATGCAGCTCAGCAAGCTACAGAAGAACAAACTGCAACCCCTGCCAATCAGCACCCGCCCACCCTCAATGCATCTCAGCAAACTACAGAAGAACAAACTGCAACCCCTGCCAATCAGCACCCGTCCACCCTCAATGCATCTCAGCAAGCTACAGAAGAACAAACTGCAACCCCTGCCAATCAGCACCCACCCACCCTCAAGGCATCTCAGCAAGCAGAGCAAACTACAACCCCTGTCAACCATCAGCCACCCACCTACCTCCGGGCATCTCAGCAAGCAACGGTACAAGAAACCAACTACAACCCCTGACAATCAGCCCCCACCCACCCTCAAGGCATCGCAGCAAGCAACAGCAGCAGAGCAAACTACAACCCCTGTCAACCATCACCCACCTACCTACCTCCGGGCATCTCAGCAAGCAACGGTACAAGAAACCAACTACAACCCCTGACAATCAGCCCCCACCCACCCTCAAGGCATCGCAGCAAGCTACAGAAGAACAAACTGCAACCCCAGCCAATCAGCACCCACCCACCCTCAATGCATCTCAGCAAGCTACAGAAGAACAAACTGCAACCCCAGCCAATCAGCACCCACCCACCCTCAAGGCATCTCAGCAAGCAACAGCAGCAGAGCAAACTACAACCCCTGTCAACCATCACCCACCCACCTACCTCCGGGTATCTCAGCAAGCAACGGTACAAGAAACCAACTACAACCCCTGACAATCAGCCCCCACCCACCCTCAAGGCATCGCAGCAAGCAACGGAGAACAAACTACAACTCCTGTCAATCAGCTCCCACCCACAATGCATCTCAGCAAGCAACAGCAGGAGAGCAAACTACAACCCCTGTCAATCAGGCCCCACCCACCTCAAGGCATCTCAGCAGGCAACAGAAGAACTAACTGCAACCCCTGTCAATCACCCCCACCCTCAATGCATTTCAGCAAGAAACAGAGGAACACACTACAACCCCTGTCAATCAGCACCAACCCACAATGCATCTCCGCAAGCAACAGGGGAGCAAACTACAAGCCCTGTCAATCAGCCCTCTCCCACCCTCAATGCATCTCAGCAAGCAACAACAGCAGAGCAAACTACAAACCCTGTCAATCACCCCCACCCACCCTCAATTCATCTCAGCAAGCAACCGTACAAGAAACAAACTACAACCCCTGTCAATGAACCCCCTCCCACCCTCAATGCATCTCAGCAAACAGGAGAGCAAACTACAACCCCTGTCAATTAGCCCCCACCCTCGATGCATCTCAGCAAGCAACAGAAGAACAAACTACAGTCAATCAGCACCAACCCACAATGCATCTCAGCAAGCAACAACAGGAGAGCAAACTACAAGCCCTGTCAATCAGCACCAACACACAATGCATCTCAGCAAGCAACAGAAGAGACAACTACAACCCCTGCCAATCACCCCAACCCCCTTTTCAAGGCATCTCAGCAACCAACAGTACAAGAAACAAACTACAACCCCTGTCAATCACCCCCATGCATCTCAGCAAACAACAGTACAAGAAAACTACAACCCCTGCCAATCAGCCCCTCCCACCCTCAATGCATCTCAGCAAACAGGAGAGCAAACTACAAACCCTGTCAATCAACCCCCCCCCCAAGGCATCTTAGCAAACAGCAGCAGCAGAGCAAAGTACAAACCCTGTCAATCACCCCCACCTCAATGCACCTTAGCAAGCAACAGTAAAAGAAACAAATGACAACCCCTGTCAATCAGCCTCACCCACTTCAACACATCCTGTCAAGGAAAACACAACAAACTACAGCCTTTACCCCCAATACCTTCAGCACCCACCCTCAAGGCATCTCAGCAAGCAACAGCAGCAGAGCAAACTACAACCCCTGTCAATCAGCCCCAACCCTCAATGCATCTCAGCAAACAACAGTACAAGACACAAACTACAACCCCTGTCAATCAGCTCACTCCCGCCACAGGACATCTCAGCAAACAACAGTACAAGAAACAAACTACAACCCCAGTCAATCACCCCATACCCTCAATGCATCTCAGTAAACAAAAATATAAGAAACAAACTACCACCCCTGTCAATCAGCCCCCTCCCACCACAAGACATCTCAGCAAACAACAGTACAAGAAACAAACTACAACCCCTGTCAATCACCCCCTCCGCCCTCAATGCATCTCAGCAAGCAACTGCAGGAGAGCAAACTACATCCCCTGTCAATTACCCCCCACCCTCAATGCATTTCAGCAAACAGTACAAGAAACAAACTACAACTCCTGTCAATCACCCCACACCCTCAATGCAGCTCAGCAAACAAACGTACAAGAAACTAACTACAACCCCTGTCAATCACCCCCACCCTCAATGCATCTCAGGAAAGAACAGCAGCAGAGCAAACTACAACCCCTGTCAATCACACCCCACCCTCAATGCGTCTCAGCAAGCAACAGTAAAAGAAAAATGACAACCCCTGTCAATCAGCCCCCACCCATTTCAACACATCCTGTTAAGGAAAACACAACAAGCTACAGCCTTTACCCCCCTCCCCCAAATACCTTATACCTTCAGCACCCACCCTCAAGGCATCTCAGCACGCAACAGCAGCAGAGCAAACTACAACCCCTGCCAATCAGCCCCAACCCACTCTCAAGGTATCTTAGCAGGGAACAGCAGGAGATCAAACTAACTACAACCCCTGTCAATCACCCCCTCCCACCCTCAATACATCTCAGCAAACAACCGCAGGAGAGCAAACTACAACCCCAGTCAATCAGCCCCCTCCCACCACAAGACATCTCAGCAACCAACAGTACAAGAAACAAACTACAACCCCCGTCACTCAGCCCCCTCCCCCCCAATGCATCTTAGCAAACAACAGTACAAGAAACAAACTACAACCCCCGTCACTCAGCCCCCCCCCACCCTCAAGGCATCTCAGCAATCAGGAGAGCAAACTACAACACCTGTCAATCACCCCCCTCCGGTATTTCAGCAAACAACAGCACAAGAAACAAACTACAACCCCTGGCAATCAACTCCCCCCCCCCCCAGGCATCTCAGCAAACAGCAGGAGAGCAAACTAGAGCAAACTAAAACCCCTGTCAATCACCCACCACCCTCAATGCATCTCAGCAAACAGTACAAGAAACAAACAACAACCCCTGTCAATCAGCCCCTCGCACCTTAATGCAGCTCAGCAAACAACAGTACACGAAACAAACTACAACCCCCGTCAATCACCCCCACCCTCAATGCATCTCAGCAAAGAAAAGCAGCAGAGCAAATTAAAACCCGTCAATCCTCCCCACCCTCCATGCATCTCAGCAAACTGCAGTACAATAAACAAACTACAACCCCTGCCAATCAGCCCCAACCCACCCTCAAGGCATCTCAGCAAGCAACAGTACAAGAAACAAACTACAACCCCTGTCAATCAGCTCCCACCCACACCAACACATCCTGATAAGGATAGCACAACAAACTACAACCTTTACCCCCCCCCGCCCTCATACCCTCAGCATCCACCCAGAAACACATCCAACCACGCTAAAGTACAAAGTTTCAATGAACACCTGCCCATCAACGCATTCCATCGAGAATAATACATGAACTTTTTAACCCGAAACATAAATCCATGGACAACCACCTTATCTTCAGAAGACTACGCAAGAGTTGGCTATTCCCCACATAACCACCTTACGCAAACATATATATACAGCATATCCCTGTGTGTATAAGCATTTATTTGGATTATACATCTGTACCTAGATATGTGTATTCCATTGTATAAACGTGTATAATAATTAGGTTTATAAATATATCGATATTAGTTAGGTCTCCTTAACAAATGTAAATATTACTAATGGTTATTTTATTCTATATTTAACATGTATGTAGGTAACTTAATAAATAAGTACATTTTTATCATAACTATCTACAATTGCTTCACTGTTGATTAATTAAAAACAAAAAAATAATAAAAAACAAATACATTAGCTTAAAGTACAGCAACACATGAAACCGGAGTATATTAAATGCTACTTAAATCTACCTAAATGATCTTCCCTGTACATATATACCATCCATGAACTTGTGTATCTTTTTATTTAGCACGTTACTCATAATTCAGCATCTCTAATGCACTACCCTATATTTCACCCTAAACCTCTCTCAATATATCCTCTACCTTCATTTTCTGACTCATCTCAAACCCCATTCCACTACTATGATCCCTAAACTAGCCTTTTCTAGACTCGTCCCTCCTCTACCCCTCTTTGCATCATCTCAAACCTCTTTCACTAATGGGATCTCTCCAACAAGCCTTTTTAAACCCTTCCCTCAGACTCTTCCCCGCTCCCCTCTACTCACCCCAAACCGGCTTCTGCTGCCATGATCTCCAAATAAACACTTTGTAGACCCTTCCTTCTTCCATCCCGCCACTATCTTTTTCAATCCCTCTAACACTCACATGCCCACCATTCAAATTAATTTCATATTTCCCTATACTAATTCACCACTAATACTTTTTGGATTGTGGAGTAGTGTGCTACTCGCCAAAAAGCGCTTTGACACCTCGTCTGGGGTAGTAAGCTCTATATAAATGAAATTACACTTATAAACTGCAGCCCTTACCATCAACACTCACCCCCTAAACACATCCTACCACGCTAAAGTAGAACAAACTGAAATTACAAACTTTCAATCAGCACCCACCCCTCAATGCATACTGTCAAGGAAAGCACAAAACACACACCCAACCACTAAAAAGTCAAACTGAAACTACAAACTTTCAATCATTACCCACCCCTCAATGTATCTCACCAAGCAAAACAATAACAAATTACAGCCTTTACCCCGCCATACAGTCAACATCCACTCCTAAACACATCCTACTAAGTAAAAGTAGAACAAACTGAAACTACAAACCCTTCCAATCAGTCCCTACCCTCAAGGCATCCTATGAAGGAAAGCACAACAAACTACATCCTTTACACCCACCACACCCTCAGCATCCACTCGAATCACATCCAACCATTAAAAAGTAAAACTGAAGCTATAAACCCTTTCAATCAGCCCCCACCCTCAACTTACCCTTTCAAGGAAAACACCACAATCTACAGCCTTAACCCGCCCATTCCATCAACATCCACCCCTAAATGCAACCAACTATGCAAAAGTAAGACAAACTACAAAAGTTCAATCAGCACCCTGTTGGTTTATTGGTTGAGGGGGGTGAAAACCTACTCAAGCAAAAACCACAATCTTTATAAGAGTGAACCGCAAAAGTGCTTATCCCTCTGGTAGCTTGGCACACAATCAGTCAGGCTTAACTTGGAGGCAATGTGTAAAGTAGTTGTGCAGCACACAAATAGGAACTTACAAAACTAGAGTCAAATGTATTAAGTTATTTGATGGAAAAACAACAGAAATCCAATCAGTAGAACGGAGTTATGCAATTTCAAAGATTTAAGGAGTTATATCACCTAAAAGCACAACGCATCACTGGTGCTCATCCAGGTTACACTGGGTAAAAGTCTCAAGTTTAGGCGGCCGCAATGGAGCGCGAGTCTGGTACAGGGACCAGGTTAATCCTGCTGAAAATGTACCCATTAAAGTTTGGAGCGAACAGTCGAGCTCGTGGTAGAGAGGCCGTGAGGAGCAGGGAGAGCATCGAGGATGTTCATTGCCGTAGCGTGAAGAACCGGCAGGACATCGCAGATGGTCATTTCCGTATCACAAAAATCCTGTCGGGTGTCGCGGACAGTCATTGCTGGAGCTTCACGATTGGCTGTCACTGTGGGCTGGTGATGCTGTAGCGCAATGTGCAGATCTCACGTTGACAGTTGCTTTAGCGTGAAGAGTTGGGTTCACCAAAGCTTCGCATTGAACATCGTCATGGGCTGAGAGATCGTGGCGCGAACAGACTCATTCGCGGTCACAAAGTATCCAAAACGTAAAGATTTCTCCTTTATGATCAGAGGAGGGCACTCTACTGCCAACCAGGGGCCCAGGACCTGGGGAGTCGCCTCTTGGGAATTAGGAACTCACTCCAGAAGAGGCTAGCTGGGCTCAGGCATGTCCAGTTGCAGGTCTAGGCAGGTCCAGTTGCAGTAGGTCAACTAGGCAGCTGCAGGAGGGCCTCTGGAGCTTGTATGTCCCTATAGCTCTGAAAAGGAGGTCAGTCAACTGACTCTTGGGATCACTCCAGGTAGCCTGGGATGAAGGGAGCAGGTGTAGTTTTCCTTCTCAGACAGTAGGGCAGGCTGCCGGCAGCAGGACAGTCCTTTGGCAGTAGGGCAGTCATTCTTCTATAGTATTCACAAGTCCGGGAGTGTACTGAAGTCTTGGTCCAAAGGTCCAATATTTATCCCTGGTGCCAGCTTTGAAGTTGGATAAACTTCCAGACTTCTCCTCACATTTGGTGCTGCAATTTTCTTTTTCGCTGCCCTGGTCCCAGGATGCCTGGAGTCACCAAAGGCTAGCCTGAAGTTCTTAGTGTCTGTGCTGAGGCACTTCCTTTGAAAGTGCAAGTGAGGCTGTGCACAGCTCTGTCCCACCCATCTTGCCAGGATGGTTCGTCCTGCCAACACCCAGTCCCCCATTTGTGATACTGTCGGAAAAAATATACAAAGGTAAACTGCGAACTACACTGTGAGAAGTTGGCCTGATGTATGATGTCACTAGTTCTAGTGTACACCTTATATCAGTCCAAACAACCCTTATGGTGATTGGTTGTAAAGTCAACCTTATAGACCAGCTATCCTAGTGGTAGCATGGACAAGAGCAGTCTTAGGCTAAACTCTGTATGGCATGTGAAGCCAGCTGTGATACCATTTGCAATCCCTTGTATACCAAATGAAAGGACACCACAACAGATATATAAAAATAGTATGTATTTATTCTAGTCAAAATACCCTCAGCACTCTTTATGAGATTCGAGGTAAGTACAACACAGTCTTATTTAAGCATACATAAGTCACACAGGTAAGTAATACAGTTAGGCCCTAGGGGCCACGCAAACCATATACTAAGTAAGTGGTATAAGAACCACTGTCACGAACACAGGTTAGGCCTAGGGAATCGCTGGGGCTACACTATACTACCAGTTACTAGGCAGTGGGAGGCCCACGGGATTCAGGTGCAGAGTGTAAACACTCACGCGTAATGAGTTTAATTCTAAACTGTACTATTTCTATCGACTTTAGAGTTTTAGGACACTTCTGAAGGAGCTAGGAGTTGGAAACTTGGAAACTAGACCCTTGGATAGTCAATACCCTTGTGAGCACCGAAGTACTCAGTTGACCTAGCCCACAGGCTGCGGGTGCGTAGGTGTGAATTTGCATCGGGTTTCGTTGTTGACTCCTATGGATGCCTGAAGAAAAGATGCTGACAGGCAGTCAGTGAAGAGTGTCCGGTGAATCTCAAGATTGGAATCAAGAAGGAGGGTACCTGCAAGCAGAGAGGACAGAGTCTAGGTCACCATCCAGGAGCCGGGAAGGAACCAGGAAGGCACCAGGCGATGTCGTGAAGATGCAGGTGAAGAGGTGAAGCTTGTCGCAGCAGCCACGGGCACCAGGAGGCGTCGAGGACGACCAGAACCAGGAGGCGAGCTGTCCCACGAGGGCTCTTGCTGTTGGCGGCGTCGATGTCGAGTTGGGACACAACAAGCCTTGGCAAGCGCAACCCATGCAGAATGAAGGATTCGCTTCTGTTGCAGACCAGGGAGGCCTGAGGTGCTTCTCTTTCACAGGGAAGCAGGAGCCAGTCTGGAGGAGCCAAACCAGTGGTGGAAAGTCAAAGGTTCGTCGTCACAGAGGTTACTAGCCAACAGGCAAGTAACCGGACAGACGCGTCGAGCAGGAAAATGCAGAAGGGCCCCACGCAGAACTCGTGGAGTGTGGAGGGCTGATCTTCGGTGTAGATGGTGCTCGGGGTTGGGGCTTCTCAATCCCCAAAGCACAACTTCGAGGATGCCTCAGAAGCTGCGCTGGAAGCTAGTAGCCAGTTTTCCCAGGTAGCCGGTCCCACGTCTCTCGTCGCCTCCACGGATCTCAGCTTTGCTGTGGATGTGGATCAGGGTCGATGAAGTCTGGAAGTCAAGGCGCTGGTCGGGCTCTGCAGCCGGTTCCTCGTAGAACTTTAGGCAAAGCAAAAGGCAGTATGCTTGATGGTGCCTGTTTGCACAGGGTGGCCACTCCTTGGCCACAAGGGAGATTCTTCAGTCTTCTTCCGTAGTCGAATGTCGAAGGTCCAGAGTTTCTGTTCAAGTCCAGGTTTCAGGAAAGTCCTAGGGACTCAGCTCCCACTCTTATACTAATCTGGGAGGCTGGGTTACCTGCTAGGTCACGCCTTATGGGTCGGACTTGGGAGGGGGGCGGTTACACCCCCTTCCATTTGTCCAGTTTCGCGCCAGGACTGGGGCTGGAGTGCCCCAGCACCGGTTTGAACTGGACTATGCATGGAACACCTTGTGTGCCCCAGGCAATGTCTCGTTTCATTCATCCCTCCCTGCCCCAATACACTAAGGCCCGTCTGGGGTGGTGCTAGCACCTCCCAAGGCAGGAAACCTATTGTCCAAGCCTCCCTTGCCGGGATCACTCCCAGCAGCAGGAGGTCAGACTTGTGTCGTGGCAGCAGCGTCCATTTTGTGATGCTGGGGCTCTGGTTAACTTTAACCGCGTAAGTAGGTACTCAACATGTCTTCTCCCTCGAGAAGGGAGGAATACTATCCTTACTGCCAGAAACGGTGTGGTGGTAGTATTCCAAAGTGTTAGACACCTTACACGACATGTTTTGATAAAGCCAAACCATAGTTACCATAACCGCGAGGATTATAAGGCACTTTAAGAGTATATGGTAGGCGATATCATAGAAAAAGCTATAAGGACATGGTTCCGAAAGCTGCAGACAGGCTAAACTCATGCTAGAGCACCATCTCACATGTTACCAAGCACTCTGCCTTCAGGATTGTTAAGGCCTGCCATAGGAGTGACTGATAGGTACACATGTGTCTATATATAAGGTAGGCGTAGGAATACTACACCTAAGCAAGGGGTGATTACATGACCTTGCCCCAGCTGAGTGATCAGCCTGTTGTGTCATAATGGAAGGCCAGCCAGGGGTGGCATAATACATGCTGCATCCCCTGGTAGGCCTAGGGTACACCTATGCCCTGGCACCTAAGGTGCTCTGTACAGGGTCTGAAAAGGTGATCCTTACCAATTGGGTTATGTACCTAAAGTACATAGTATTAATTTAGAGAGAACAGCTGGGCTGTGGGTCTGATTAGCAGTCCCACAGCCACATCTAAGTCGAAAACCAGTAAAGCAAAAGCAAAAAGTGGGGGTGAACATAGAAAGCAGACCCTACTCTCCTACACCCCCCCAAACTTAGGGACATTAAACTAACCTTGACCAGTTGAGTCTTCATGTTCTAACTGGAAATATCTGGAGAGCCCATCTGCATTGGCATGGTCAGTCCCAGGTCTATGTTCCACTGTGAAGTCCATCCCCTGTAGGGAAATGGACCACCTAAGAAGTTTGGGATTTTCACCCTTCATCTGATTTAGCCACAAGAGGGGCTTATGGTCTGTCTGAATCTTGAAGTGAGTGCCAAACAAGTATGGCCTCAGCTTCTTCAGGGCCCAAACCACAGCAAAGGCCTCCCTCTCAATAGCTGACCAACGTTTCTCTCTAGGGGTCAGCCTTCTACTTATAAAAGCAATGGGCTGGTCTTGACCATCTATATTCAGTTGTGAAAGAACAGCTCCCACACCCAACTCAGAAGCATCTGTCTGGACAATGAACTCCTTGGAGTAGTCTGGACTTTTCAGAATAGGTGCAGTGCACATGGCCTGCTTCAGGTCATCGAATGCCTTCTGACAGCTTACTGTTCACTGAACTTTCTTTGGCATCTTCTTAGAGGTCAAGTCATTAATTGGTGTCACAATGGACCCATAGTTCTTAAACTTTCTGTAGTACCCAGTCAGGCCCAAGAAAGCTCTGACCTGTGTCTGGGTAATTGGAGGAGTCCAGTCCTTTATGGTCTGGATCTTGCTCTCCAGTGGTTGAACCTGAACCCCACCGACTAGGTGGCCCAGGTACACAACCTTACTCTGCCCTATCTGGCACTTAGTGGCCTTGATAGTGAGGCCTGCCTTTTGCAGGGTCTCCAAAACATTCCTCAGGTGGACCAGGTGATCCTCCCAGGTGGAGCTAAAGACAGCAATATTATCAAGATAAGCTGCACAGTAGTCATCCAGCCCTGTAAGGACTTGATTCACCAACCTTTGGAAAGTGGCAGGTGCATTCTTCAAGCCAAAGGGCATTACCACAAATTGATAATGTCCTCCTGGGGTTGAGAAAGCAGTTTTGGCCTTTGCATTCTCAGCTAGTCTGATTTGCCAGTAGCCTGCTGTCAGGTCAAATGTACTCAAAAACTGGGGGGGTGGGGGGGGGGGGGGCGTGGCCAGCTGCGCAGCGGAATGGCCGCTTGCTGAGCGCGCTCCGCCGGCCGGGAGAAAATCCTTTCAAAATCCTACACTGAGGGGAGATCTAGACTCGCCGAAACCTACCTGATCCTGCGCTGATGGGATCGTGACACCGGCGTTGTTCGCCAGAAAAGCTGCGGACGGACCGGGCCGAGACATCTGCGGGACTGATGCTGTGCTGCTGCCTGGCACCGTGGAGGAGGCAGCTAATTAATCGACGACAACTAACAGAAGGTGCAAAGTCCATTCATGGAGAACAGCAAGCCACTACGAGCTGTGAAAGGGTGCAAGAGACTCCTCAGATAGTTAGTACATCACCTGGCCGGAGTTAAGAGTCCATCAGCCCACCCTTACTGGCGGAACTTCGTCATCTGAGACTCTAGGGAATCACGGTCTGGGCCCGCAATATCGAGCCAAACGGATCTGCTGGGTGCACAGCCTAATGCTTCCCGAAAAGCAAAAACTCCTGCCAAGGTGTATATTCAAAACCGGAGGACTCCAGTGATGTGCAGTGCTCTAGTGTGAATGTGAATTAAAAATGAATACCTGGGCAAAAAAATATGTTTATTAGGAATTGTCCAGGTGTCATATCTAAAAAAAACTATAGTCTTGAAAAAATAGACTATTTCCAGGCTCAGTTTTATAGGGTCGACATGTTTCAGCCAGTGTGGTCAACTGACCCGGCTTTCTTCAGGACCAAAATACGGTGGAGAAATAAAAGCTACTGCAGGGTAAACACATTAATTGTAAATTGTGAGCAACAAAATTAAACAGTGAAGGTGCAATCATCATTTGTGGCGCTAGCCACCCTACCGGACAAGCAATCTCGTGCTTGGACGTAAGAACTATGTCTTCTTTCCTAGAGAGAATCCGGAGAATCAACCGTCAGAAAAGACGTCTTACACATAAATCACAGTAATCATGGCCGCTATTCAGCAATGCCCATTAAGCACTGCTTTCTCTACAAAAAACACAATGATGGTTGCATATAAACAGAATTACATTAAAACTGTTATGAACTCACCCAGCCTTTTGTGGGAGAAACGCCTCACCTCACCCGGCTGACCGCTCGGAGATGGAGGCACCGCTCTGTTTAAATGTGAGGGCAAACAGACAAGTTGCATATTGATACTTATCTGTCCAGACTCTTCACACATACCTTTAAACACTCTAATAAACCTAAAAGAACTCAAACGTCAAAGTCCTAGAGAAAACCCCATGGACACACTACTACAGGTAAGTCAAAAGATGTGATGTAGGCCAGATACAGTATCTGGTCTACATCACATCCACATTCACAAACCTCTTTCTTATTTTCCCTGTTGCTCTGTCTCTTACCCCTCAGGCAGTTGACCATACTGGCACTGTCTTTCTCAGGAACTGCTACCCTATTATATGTGGAATTATCTTAGGAGCATTGGTACAGGACCTACTCTTTAATTGTCGCTCCTTGTCCCCCTCTCAGTGTGTGTGTAAAGTCAAAAGATGTTCCTTAAAATTCCATCATTTTCAAGTGTAATAGGGTTCAAGAAAAGACATATATATTATATCTTATGCAAGGTTTGGAATAAGTAGTTGTCAACTATGTTTCAGATGCCACATTGAGTATATGCCAATGTTTCCGTACTGTTTTTTGTAATCGATTGGACAGGGTACAGAAGCTAGTTACAAAGGTAAGCCTGTCACTAGGGGTCCTGGGAGTGCTATTATCCAGCAAAGCATCTCGATTATTGTTCGACGCTCTCTTCCATGCTTGCCGCACCAGGCGTCTAGGGTACTGTCGCGACCGGAGTTGACTCTAATTCTTTAGCATGTTTGTAAAAAGATCCCTAGTGGAGCAGTTCCTCCGCACACGTAGGAACTGACCCACGGGGAGATTCTCCCAGAGGGCCTTGGGGTGATAGCTATCGAAGGAGAGAAGTGAATTCCTTGGATACTACACAACCACACAAACTGTAATTCGGAGTGTGTGATTTATATGATCACATGCCCTTGCACGCTGCACTACATCGGATATACCACACGCAAAGTTAAGCTCCGCATAAGTGAGCACAAGAGCACCATCCGATGCATGAAACAGTCCACATGTTTGACAGATCATTTTCTGGCCAAAAAACATAAGGCCGATGATCTGAGGTGGCTTGTGCTGGAACGTCCTTTCATTCCCCAGCACGTAACAGATATTTCAAGGTTTCTATTTTCCAAAGAGCAGAGGTGGATTTTCAAATTGAAGACAGACAGACACACACGGCCTTAATGACAGTATACCATGGGCCTCTGTCTGATATCTGGTTTGTAAATTATCAGTCTCAGAACCTACTGGTATGTAGACACTTCATCAGAGACTTCATTACATACGATATTCTTAACGATTGATAGGATATCTGATCTTATAGGATATCTGCCCTGTTGTGTATAGGAGTACTCTGACTCCATCCCACAGAGACACGTTCACATTGCGGTATCTGCCCCCTTTACGCACTGACTATCACTATGATTTGTCATGACACTCTTGGACAATGTTTGTTAGCATGGTTTGGGCAACAGTAGCTGGTTTTCGCTGTTGGCTACATGTTAACATTCTATCTAGTGTGTAGAGGCTGTTTGTTGGTGGTCAAATCTGTTGGTGGTCAGGTCCTCTGGTTCCATCCCTTCTGTACATACTGTACATACACCGCACTAGATATTTAGCCTAGAAATGGTAGCTGCTTTATTTCTATTTAAGTGTAGACAGTTACCGCTATATAAGATCCATCGGTATAAGAGCTAATCTTGCAGGTTGTTAAAACTAGCAATAGAGTGGTTCGGTTTTGTGTATGCTGTTGGTCGTTTATGGCTAGTGCTGACTCTGTCACTGTAAACAACTAGTCAGCCTCGACACCAGCACGCATGCGCGGGTATGAAGCCATGAGGTTCTTGAGGGTTCATTTACCACGTACCAATAGAATTGAATTGGGGCACTCGATATAAGGTTTCCACCGTTTTTGTGGGCATGCATGTACCGTAACGAGTATTTTTGTGCCCGTTTTGGGTCCCCGAACGTGTATGCATTTCTTCCGTTCGGGACACTCCAGCGGTACAATCTACTTTTGTGTGATGCATACACCATAGTCAGCGTCTTGGGCTTTGCGCCCTGCATAAGGTTTGTGACGCGTATGCGCTCCTGCCATTGACGATAGGCTGGCTACAGCATTCGATTTTCAATTGTTTTGCAGCGTATTGATTGACGTGATGCTGGCGTCTCCTTGAGCTCTCTAATACGCATGCGCCCTGTGGAGTTGCCGGCCGCATACACTCTATCTGGCTGGTTCGTGCAGCGCGCATGTTTGGAGACGCGTGTCCTGAGCTTGGGCGCATGCTCCGTATGCCTAATGGTCGCGCTGGTACTACGAACGCACCTGCACCTGATTCCAATTGAATCTTTTAACGCAATTAAGGTGGGTATTTAAGGACCCCTTCCCTTCCTGCCGCCACCTCCCAGACAGCTCGTAGGCTGGTCTGAAGTACCGACAGACAGGTAAAGAAAGGGGCTTTTGTGCTTTGGTTAATGGTCCATTTTTGTTTGATAAGGAGTGTTCTGTTTGAGTTTAAAAGTTACCTGATTACACCTCCCGAGTTGAACTCTGCTCAAAACTCTAGGTTCATCTTTATTTAAACAAAAAGTTTTTTGGGAATGTGTGTTTGGTGTCAATAGAAACATAGTTAACAACTACTTATTCCAAACCTTGCATAAGATATAAGATATATGGCTTTTCTTGAACCCTATTACACTTGAAAATGACGGAATTTTAAGGAACATCTTTTGACTTACCTGTAGTAGTGTGTCCATGGGGTTTTCTCTAGGTCTTTGACGTTTGAGTTCTTTTAGGTTTATTAGAATGTTTAAAGGTATGTGTGAAGAGTCTGGACAGATAAGTATCAATATGCAACTTGTCTGTTTGCCCTCACATTTAAACAGAGCGGTGCCTCCATCTCCGAGCGGTCAGCCGGGTGAGGTGAGGCGTTTCTCCCACAAAAGGCTGGGTGAGTTCATAACAGTTTTAATGTAATTCTGTTTATATGCAACCATCATTGTGGTTTTTGTAGAGAAAGCAGTGCTTAATGGGCATTGCTGAATAGCGGCCATGATTACTGTGATTTATGTGTAAGATGTCTTTTCTGACGGTTGATTCTCCGGATTCTCTCTAGGAAAGAAGACATAGTTCTTACGTCCAAGCACGAGATTGCTTGTCCGGTAGGGTGGCTATCGCCACAAATGACGATTGCACCTTCACTGTTTAATTTTGTTGCTCACAATTCACAATTAATGTGTTTACCCTGCAGTAGCTTTTATTTCTCCACCGTATTTTGGTCCTGAAGAAAGCCGGGTCAGTTGACCACACTGGCTGAAACATGTCGACCCTATAAAACTGAGCCTGGAAATAGTCTATTTTTTCAAGACTATAGGTTTTTTTAGATATGACACCTGGACAATTCCTAATAAACATATTTTTTTGCCCAGGTATTTATTTTTAATTCACATTCACACTAGAGCAATGCACATCACTGGAGTCCTCAGGTTTTGAATATACACCTTGGCAGGAGTTTTTGCTTTTCGGGAAGCATTAGGCTGTGCACCCAGCAGAGCCGTTTGGCTCGATATTGCGGGCCCAGACCGTGATTCCCTAGAGTCTCAGATGACGAAGTTCCGCCAGTAAGGGTGGGCTGATGGACTCTTAACTCCGGCCAGGTGATGTACTAACTATCTGAGGAGTCTCTTGCACTCTTTCACAGCTCGTAGTGGCTTGCTGTTCTCCATGAATGGACTTTGCACCTTCTGTTAGTTGTCGTAGTATCTTTTGGGGATTGGAGGTGTACTAGTCCCTAAACTAAATTTCCCCTGTGACCCTTATATAAATTGTGTTTTTGGCTAATTAATCGAGCGCGTGGCTGCGGCCGAGGCGTGGGTCTGCTGCCGGAGAGCTAAGTCTCCCGCTGTCTTCCCACACAGGCGGGGGCGGAGGAATACACGCGGAGGGCTGCCTATTACACAGCGAGCTGGAAGACCGGGCAGCTGCGTCCCCCTGAGGAAACGGAGCGCGAGCAATCGGTAGGAGTGATCGGCGGCGCCTGGGGCTGCGGCGCGACTCCTGGCAGGCCCGGCGCAGCTGAAGAGGTGGCTGCGGAGGAGCGCTCCTGTGAGGTGGGAGACATTGTGGGGGCTGAGGGAAATTGGCGAGTGACTGCTGTGCCCCCCCGCGCCGGTGCAGCTTACGAAGCCGGTTACCGGGGAGCCCATTGCTGCCAATAGAGTTAGTGCCCCCGTGTTGAGGCCTCACCCTGAGGATATTGGACAGCGGTGGTGTCGGGAGGAACTGGGACACACGAGGTCGAGGGCACGGTTGAATAAACTGGAGAATTGCTAGCCGCCACTCCTGGCCCCGCCGTTGCCACTTCGGAGGAGCTGAGGCCCTGGGTGCGTAGTGGCCACGTGTGGGACCTGGGGTTTTGCAGATGAGATCTTTGCCTGCCCCCCCTAGTTGGATAACTGTATAGGTGGATTGGCTGGATTCACAACCCGAGGAGGGAGTTGTGGAGGTATCTTGGCACGGCTGTGGCGGTCTGGTGCTGCCGACGCGTTCCTGTGCCAGAGGAGTCGAACAATAGTGGGATCCGTTGTTGGGACGCTGCTGGATTGGATCTCCTGACCGGATCTGTAGCGCTGAGACAATCATGGGAAAGCACGACGCCAAACAACCGAAACTGAACTTTGATAGCAAGCGCGCCTCCCGTCACGCCGAGGTGGAACACGATGCACGGGAGGGAGAATCCCAGGAGTCTCAGGTAGGAGCACAGGGGGAGGACCTGAAATCTCTAATGTTGGAAATGAGATCTAGCCTACGCAACATCGACTCCAAATTAGACACCCTCACCGCGCAGCTGGACTCTGTAAAGTCGCGGGTGGCGACTCACGAAACACGTCTGGATGCGCTGGAAGGCAGACATACGGAATACCACGAATTCCAAGTTGAGACCAAGGAGCAGCTACTTCACATGGACAATCTCCTGCGAGTCATCCGGGCTAAAAACGAAGATTTAGAGGCGAGGTCGCGACGCAGCAACCTCCGCATCACGGGGATTCCGGAGACGACAGCCATCTCAAAAATGGAGTCATACGTAACAGAGCTGTTGCATGAGCTGTTCGATCCTCACCTCTCCCTGGTCTTTGTAGTGGAGAGGGCTCACAGGTCACTGGGCCAGCGACCTCCTGTGGGCGCCCCGCCCAGACCCATAATAGCGAAACTCCTGAACTATCAGGACAGGGATCTTATCCTCAGGAAGGCACGGGAGAAAGGTAGCATCACGCACGGAGGAAATACCATCTCCTTTTACCCGGACTTCACCCCGGCGGTGCAGGCGGCGAGGCGTGAGTTTCTCCCAGCAAAGCGGATATTGCTACAAGCACAGATCACATACTCACTGTTATACCCGGCGAAGCTAAAGGTGTCGATCGAAGGGCAATCCGACTTCTTCACGGAGGCGAAGGCTGCACGAAAGTTCGCCAAACAAGCAGGTGGGAGACAGAAGAAGGGGCACTGAGAGGTCGATCGGAAGGAGGACGCCAATCTCATTGACAATGACTAACTCGAACAGACTCTGACTTCGCGCTCGGCCCGGGGGGTCTATGCAGACTGGAGTCTTGTATTTTGTGGAGAGAGGATCTGCCCGCCACGTTATAGATCGCATCAGCATAACGATAGACTATGAAATGCATAGCGGGCTGTGTGTGGACAAACCCCCCGACAGTCCTCCTGGCCACCTTGCATGAAGCAAGGTAGTGTGCCAGTGTTGCTGCGCCCCCATGGGAAGGATCCCGATTGTCACAAAGTGGTTTCTACGTTTTGGTTTTTTCAGGGGGGAGTTCCTACAACCTGGTTGGGGGGTTGGAGTGGGTGGTGGGGAGGGGATAGGGGGTCATGTATTTGTTTAATGCCAGGATTGGACGTACGCTTTGGACAAACTGTTTCGTAGTGGGCCGCATTATCGCACAGTGGGGGTAGGTACAACGATTGCAAAGGAGAATTTAGCCTATGGTTGTTAGCACTCTAAATTGTCTTACTTGGAATATCCGGGGGCTGAATGACGGCAGGAAAGCGAGACTAGTCCACGCCTATCTGACACGCATAACATAGACATATGTATATTGCAGGAGACGCACCTGAATGTTACACCTTCACAGACACTCCGCCATAATCGATGGGGTCATATCTACTCATCGGTGTATTCTAACTATGCACGAGGGGTGGCCGTACTGATTAAGAAGGGGCTGGATTGGAGGGAGAGGTATACACAGGTGGACCCTGAGGGTCGCTATGTTTTGGTGCAGGGGCTACTCAGTGGCTCCCTAGTGACACTCGTGGCAATATACGGTCCTAATGTTGATTCTCCTGATTTTTTCCACACCATTTGGTCCAAGATCAGGGTGGCTGGTTGCTCGACGGTAATATGGGGTGGAGATTTTAATGCTGTCCTAGATGACACTCTGGACAGGAGGGGAACTGCCCGTGCCTTGCACCCGGCGGCAAGCGCTGCACTGAGAATGATAGTGGCAGATGGGGATCTAATTGACATTGGGCGTGACAGACACCCACAGCTGAAGGAGGGAACGTGCATTTCTGATCACCACAGCTCATGGTCCCGGCTGGATTACTGGCTGGTGACCAGGGATGTTGCCACCTGGTCTGTGGACGCCGAGCACTTGCCCAGATCACTTATGGACCATGCTCCGTGTATGCTGCGCTTGGCACTTCCCGGCGCACCACGGGGGAGCTTTACTTGGCGCCTTCCACCTCATGCCTTGTTAGACGAAGCCTTTAAAGAAGAAATGAGGTCTGATATCATTGAATACTTTGATCTGAACACGGGCTCGGTCGACACCGAGGCCTCACTATGGGAGGCTTTTAAAGTAGTGATCAGAGGGAAGTGTATAGCTTGACAGGCAGGAGTCCTCAAGGCAATCAGGGGGACACTCGCATCGTTGGAGACCAGCATAAGAGCGCTGGAAGGCGAATTCTATACCACAGGGGACCCGAAGGTGACTGGCTCAATCAAAGCTAAATTATTAGACTATTCTGAGGAGGCGCAACGGGAGGTCAAATTCCTGGGAAAGTATGGAGAGGCCAGGAGGTATGGGGAGGGAGACAGACTGGGCCGCACGCTGGCAGGCATGACGAGGGAGCCCAGAGCAGCAACATTTATTCATGAGATCCACACTGCGGCTGGGGAAGTGCTTAGAGGGAGGGAGGAGATTTTGGCAGCCTTCTCAGGCTTTTACGCTAATTTATACAAAGCCACATTGAATGACTGCCCTGAGGGCATGCAATCATTTTTAGATTCAATAGCACTTGCCTGGTTCAATGATAATCACAGGAAATACATGGATCTTCCATACACCGCTGCTGATGTTGCGCAGGTTATTAAAAGTTTACCCCTCGATAAAGCCCCGGGCCCTGACGGGCTGACCACAGCTTTTTACAAAGCTTACGCTGACGTGCTGGCGCCACGGCTGCTAGAGGTTTATGGGGAAGCCCTGGAAACGGGAGTGTTACCTAGTTCCATGAGGCAAGCAAGCCATTATAATTACGCTAATAAAACCAGGGAAACCAGAATCACAGCTGGATTCGTATAGGCCACTCTCACTGATTAACGTGGATGTCAAAATATAAGCGAAACTGATTGCTAATCGTCTACAGCCACTGCTACCCATGGTGGCGTTGCCTGCCCATATCCGGGTTTATTCCGGGGCGTTCTACGTCGCACAACCTGCGTACCATTTTTTCAGTATTGCATTACTTGCATCCTGAGGTCCAAGCTGCAGTGGTGTTTGACGCCACAAAAGCATTCGACACCTTGGAGTGGCCTTTTTTATTCACAATCTTAGGACGTATGGGGTTCAGTCCGCTCTTTATTAATAGTGTACGGCTACTTTACAATTAACCCAGGGCTAGAATCAAAGTTAATGGGCTGCTATCTGACCCACTCTCAATATCCCGAGGTACCAGACAGGGGTGTCCTCTCTCTCCACTATTGTTCGCAATAGCGATGGAGCCGCTTGCTGCGCGTATACGCCAACACCATACGGCGCGTGGGATTGGATTCAGCTCGAGATGCCTTTTAATATCACTATATGCGGATGACGTCACTCTCTACCTCACCAACCCGAAAGAAAATCTGGACCCTGTTTTGAGGGAATTTATCAGATTCGGGGGATTAGCTGGGATAACCATTAACTGGTCGAAGTCGGTAATATTCCCATTAACAGAAGGCACGCCTAGATTGGACTCCGAATATCCGTTACAGTGGGAGGTAGAAAAAGTAAAATATTTGGGAATATGGATTAGTCGGGATGTGCAGGAGATCGGGAATTTAAATTATGGGAGAGCCATGACGTGGCTAGAAGAGAAGGTCAAAATATGGTCGAAGCTCCCCCTGTCTCTTACCGGTCGACTGGCCTTAGCTAAAATGATTGTTCTACCTAAGTTTCTGTACCTGTTCACGAATGTTCCTGTTCCCTTAACATCGCACTTCTTTAACACTCTAAGGTCACACCTTATAACACTGGCGTGGGCGGGCGGACAGGCGAGAGTATCATGGGATTTGCTTACACTCCCATTGCGACAGGGAGGAATGGGGGCGCCAGATATGCGTCTATTTGCGCTAAGTGCTCAGGCCCAGTACTTACACTTTTGCGTGCACCCAACACCATTCCAGCCACATGTGGCGGTGGAGCGCGATGTGGTTGCGCCTACTCCGTTGAAGGTGGCAATATGCAAACCTGCTGGCCGCGCCAGGGCGGACAAAGACACTGCAGGCACGCTGAGATGGGCTTGGGAGGGGCTACGCAGGAGGGCGGGGGTCCCGGTGCTCTATGCCCCATCGTTGTCGCTCTCGCGGAATCCATTGTTACCATGTGTAATGGACGGAATCAACGGCACACTCGTGCAGAAATTAGGTCTCCGTACATTTGCGGACTTGTTGCCTGACAATGTTTTCAGACCCCCTCCATCTGGGGAGGGAGACCGAGAGGTGTCCTTTACCGAGAGATTTATGTATCATAAGCTCCGGGCGGCCTGTAAGGCTCTTAGTGGGGATTTTCCAGTTGCTCCGCCACTCCTGGCCACCCTGGAAAACGTGGTTGGCTCTCCATCCCCTCGAAGGTTGGTAACGCGGATTTATAAGACCACGCAGGATTCGGCCCCGGTGATTCGCCCCAAGTCACTGCACTACTGGAATGTTGAGTTGGCCATCCCGGTGTCTGAGGACCAGTGGAAGTTCTGCTGCGGGCAGTTAACTGAACTGTCGCCAAATTACAGGTTGCGATTAATTCATTTCAAGTTTCTGCACAGATTTTATAGGACTCCTATAGGGCTACATAGGATGGGGTTACGTGCAGACAATGGGTGCTGGAGGTGCGGTTTCTCCCCAGCCACGTTTTTACACATGGCATGGGACTGCCCAAAGTTAACAGATTATTGGACAAAAATATTTGCCTATATTAACCAAATAATTGGAAGATCCGATGCGCCTACTCCTATAATGGGGCTACTGGGATATGTTAAAGATACCCTGCCGAAAGTGCGTAAATTACATGCCCTGTTATTACTGTTTGCTAAAAGGCAGGTAGCAGTGTGTTGGGGCGGGAAGAGGCTGCCGTCAATGGAGGATTGGCTTGCGTCGGTAACATATGGGCATGCCCAGCTGTCCACATTTTGGGAGCTCATGCCACCCACTTCCAGGCCGCGGGACATCTGGGAGCCCTTTCTACAATGGGCACAAAGCCACACAGACGGGGATTTGTAGATGTGATGAGGTTCTTGGCTCACTTCAGCACTAGGGAATGTGGGGGTTGAAAATCAGGCGAGACTACTTGTGTTTATATAAATATTAACATATGATGCCACTGGCTCCAACACCCACACTTTCTGTCCTGGCTGGTACACAGTCAGCACAGCCTTTTGGTCATGCCAAGTTTTTTGGAGTTCTTGGCTTGCCTCAAGGTTTTTAGAAGCCTTCTTCATATACTCTGCCATCCTGGAGCGTAGGCCAAGTACATAATCCACTATATCAAGTTTGGGTTGTCTGAGAGGTCTCTCCCATCCTTCCTTTACTAGACATAGGGGTCCCCTTATAGGATGCCCAAACAAAAGCTCAAAAGGGCTGTAGCCAACTCCCTTTTGTGGGACCTCTCTGTAAGCAAACAGAAGGCAGGGTAAAAGGATGTCCCATCTTCGCCTAAGCTTGTCTGGTAAACCTTTTATCATTCCCTTTAGGGTCTTGTTGAACCTCTCAACAAGCCCATTGCATTGTGAGTGTTAGGGGGTAGTGAATTTGTACTTTACACCACATTCCTTCCACATTGCAGTCAAGTATCCTGACATGAAGTTGGCACCTCTGTCAGAAATAACCTCCTTGGGAAAGCCCACTCTGGAGAACACTCCAAGCAGGGCCCTTGCCACAACAGGAGCTGTTGTGTTCCTCAGGGGTATAGCCACTGGGTACCTGGTGGCATGGTCCACCATCACCAGTATGAATCTGTGCCCAGATGCGGTTTGGGGGTCCATTGGTCCAACAATGTCTAACCCCACTCTCTCAAAGGGGACCCCCACCACAGGTAGTGGTATGAGGGGGGCCTTTGTGGTGCCACCTGATTTGCCACTGGCTTGGCAGGTGACACAGGAGCGACAAAACTCCTTGGTATCTTCTGACATGTGAGGCCAGTGAAAGTGAGGGACAAGTCTGTCCCAAGTCTTGTTCTGGCCTAAGTGTCCTGCAAGAGGAATATCATGGGCCAAGGTAAGAAGGAAGCCACTGAAACTCAATGGTATGACCAACCTCCTGGACGCACCAGGCTTGGGGTCTCTAGCCTCTGAGTACAGCAGCCCTTCATCCCAATACACTCTATGGGTACCTTGAGCATTCCCTACAGCCTCAGCAGCAGCCTGCTGTCTGAGGGGTTCAAGAGAAGGACAGTCTAATTGGGCCTGCCTCAGATCTGCCCTGGAAGGTCCCCCTGTCCCAAGAAACTCAACCTGATCAGGTTCTAGTTCTTCCAGGACAGTTCCTTCAGGGCTCTCAGAATCATTCTCCTGTGAGAGCTGACTCTCTACCTGAGGCAGGGGGGAAGGCACAGCCTTACCCCTACTGCTCTTTCTCTTGGCTTGTGTCTGGTCCATTGTCCCAGGATCCAGCACTTGTTCAGTGGTGCACTTTTTGGCCTGTGACCTGGTCACAGCAAGGACATGTGCATCTATTCCCAGCATTTCTGCATGGGTCCTATACTCCACTTCAGCCCACACTGAAGTTTCAAGGTCATTTCCCAACAGACACTCTACAGGAAGGTCTGAACTCACAACAACTTTCTTGAGGCCAGTTACCCCTCCCCAGGAGAAGTTAACAATTGCCACATTATGGGAGGTAGTGGCATTGCTAGCGTTGGTCACTAGGTAATTCTCACCTAGCATGATCTGTCCAGGGTCCACAAAGGCAGGTGTCACCATTGTGACACTAGCACCTGTGTCCCTGTAGGCCTGAGCCATTCTTTGGTTGATTAAAGGAGTCTGTCTGTACTTGCCCAGGTTACTGGGGCCTACAGTAGAGGACAACGCTATGTCCCCATCACAGATCAGAACAGCCTGAGTGGGCATTCTGACTAGGCCAGAATCCACTTCAGTTCCCAGGGTTAACCCTATTACACCCTTTTGCTGGGAACCACCACTTACAGCTGGACTAGGGGGTACAGTTGCCTTAGGGGCAATGGTGGCTGGGGGCTTGTCCTTTTTGGTGCACTCACTAAACCAATGTGAGTTGGACTTACAGTAGTTGCACCATGGTTTCTTTTGGCCATCTTTCTTTTTATCCTTTTTGGGACCACCCTCCCCCTGAGCCTTTTGGGGGCCTGGTGAAGACTTCTGGTCTTTTTGTTTCTGATCATTACCCTTCTGGTCTGCCTTTTTCTGATCACCGCCCTGGTTCTGGTTTTTCTGCTTAACTCTAGTCCTGACCCATCTATCTGCCTTCTTTCCCAATTCTTGGGGAGAAGTCAGATCAGAATCAATCAGGTGTTGATGCAGTAGCTGGTTTTGACAGTTGTTAAGGATTTGTTCTCTCATGATCAAATTATACAATCCTGTATAGTCCTTAACCTTACTTCCCAATAGCCAGCCTTCCAAAGCCTTAGTGGCACAATCTACAAAGTCAGTCCAGTCCTGAGTCTGTGTCTTCTGGGTATCCCTGAACAACAACCTGTATTGTTCAGTGGTTAGGCCAAACCCATCAATCAGAGCACTCTTCAGGACAGTGTAATTGTCAGCATCCTCATCACTAACTGTGAGGAGCTAGTCTCTACCTTTCTCAGAGAAGGAGAGCCACGAGATAGCTGCCCACTGACTTTGGGGTACCTGCTGTACTTTGCAAGCCCTCTCCAAAGCAGTTATCCATTTATGGATGTCATCCCCACACTTGTAGGGATGGACAGTCTTGCTCAGGTTCTTATTTTCAAAGGTCCTGTCTCTATCTCTAGGGATAGTGCTGCCACCAGTGGGTCCTAACCCACTTAACGTTTGCTCTCTGGCTAGAGCAAGTCTCTCTTTGGCAAGGGCAAGTTCTTACCTTTCAATCCTCAGATTGACTTCCCTCATTCTGGCCTGATGCTCTTTTCTCTGTGGAGAAGTCATTCCCCTATGAGAAGAGGCATGGGAGCTATTAGAGACATTGGAGTGGACAGATTCCCTGGAAGGGGATCTTCTCCTCCCATCTCTCTGGTTAAGTCCACCTGGGGGTCTGAATGGGGGGATCCCATTCTGACTCCCATGTAGGCTTAAGTTAGCCTGGCTAAGTCTCCCAACTTGGACCTGGCTATCTACCTCATCCTCTGAAGTCCCTTCTGACTAATCTGTAGAGGGTAGACCCTCACCTGTACCTAAGGTACTAACCTGGGAGGCTTTCTGAGTATCATACTCTTCTAAGATCTCCACTAGTCGAATGAGGGTAGGGTTTGAACCCTGTTTTAACTTTCTGGAGGTACACAATTGTCTCATCTCCTGAAAAGTTAGGGTATCATATCTGGAGGGTATCTTTTTAGGATCTACCCCTCCTGAGAGAGAATCATCTTGATCTGCTCTCAGAGACATGATCTAGGGAGGGTGTGGTGTGTGCACCTACCTACACTAGTTGTATCTACGAAACCCTATCTAGTAGTTGTAGTCAGGGTGTGCTAGGCCCTTCAACCTACAACAACTAAGTCCAGTAGGACTTAAGTATTTATAATCTATGTTATATGTACCTGACAAATAGCTTTGTGATCTTCCAATTTGATATCTCAAGATTGCAATGGTATTACAACAGCAAGCTCGGATCCCAACCGCTGCTCACCAATGTGAGAAGTTGGCCTGATGTATGATGTCACTAGTTCTAGTGTACACCTTATATCAGTCCAAACAACCCTTATGGTGATTGGTTGTAAAGTCAACCTTATAGACCAGATATCCTAGTGGTAGCATGGACAAGAACAGTCTTAGGCTAAACTCTGTATGGAAAGTGAAGCCAGCTGTGATACAATTTGCAATCCCTTGTATACCAAATGAAAGGACACCACAACAGATATATAAAAATTGTATGTATTTATTCTAGTCAAAATACCCTCAGCACTTTTATGAGATTCGAGGTAAGTACAACACAGTCTTATTTAAGCATACATAAGTCACACAGGTAAGTAATACAGTTAGGCCCTAGGGGCCACGCAAACCATATACTAAGTAAGTGGTATAAGAACCACTGTCACAAACACAGGTTAGGTCTAGGCCTAGGGAATCGCTGGGGCTACACTATACTACCAGTTACTAGGCAGTGGGAGGCCCACGGGATTCAGGTGCAGAGTGTAAACACTCACGCGTAATGAGTAAAGTCGATAGAAATAGTACAGTTTAGAATTAAAGAGTTTTAGGACACTTCTGAAGGTGCTAGGAGTTGGAAACTTGGAAACTAGACCCTTGGATAGTCAATACCCTTGTGAGCACCAAAGTACTCAGTTTACCTAGCCCACAGGCTGCGGGTGCGTAGGTGTGAACTTGCGTCGGGTTTCGTTGTTGACTCCTATGGATGCCTGAAGAAAAGATGCTGACAGGCAGTCAGTGAAGAGTGTCCGGTGGATCCCAAGATTGGAATCAAGAAGGAGGATACCTGCAGGCACAGAGGACAGAGTCTAGGTCACCAGCCAGGAGCCAGGAAGGAACCAGGAAGGCACCAGGCGATGTCGTGAAGATGCAGGTGAAGAGGTGAAGCTTGTCGCAGCAGCCACGGGCACCAGGAGGCGTCGAGGACGACCAGACCCAGGAGGTGAGCTGTCCCACGAGGGCTCTTGCTGTTGGCGGCGTCGATGTCGAGTTGGGACCCAACAAGCCTTGGCAAGCGCACCTCACGCAGGATGAAGGACTTGCTTCTGTTGCAGACCAGGGAGGCCTGAGGTGCTTCTCTTTCACAGGGAAACAGGAGCCAGTCTGGAAGAGCCAAACCAGTGGTGGAAAGTCAAAGGTTCGTTGTCACAGAGGTTACTAGCCAACGGGCAAGTAACCGGACAGACGCGTCGAGCAGGAAAATGCAGAAGGGCCCCACGCACTCGTGGAGTGTGGAGGGCTGATCTTCGGTGCAGATGGTGCTCGGGGTTGGGGCTTCTCAATCCCCAAAGCACAACTTCGAGGATGCCTCAGAAGCTGCGCTGGAAGCTAGTAGCCAGTTTTCCCAGGTAGCCGGTCCCATGTCTCTCGTCGCCTCCACGGATCTCAGCTTTGCTGTGGATTTGGATCAGGGTCGAAGAAGTCTGGAAGTCAAGGCGCTGGTCGTGCTCTGCAGGCGGTTCCTCGTAGAACTTTAGGCAAAGCAAAAGGCAGTTCGCTTGATGGTGCCTGTTTGCACAGGGTGGCCACTCCTTGGCCACAAGGGAGATTCTTCAGTCTTCTTCCGTAGTCGAATGTCGAAGGTCCAGAGTTTTTGTTCAAGTCCAGGTTTCAGGAAAGTCCTAGGGACTCAGCTCCCACTCTTATACTAATCTGGGAGGCTGGGTTACCTGCTAGGTCACGCCTTATGGGTCGGACTTGGGAGGGGGGTGGTTACACCCCCTTCCCTTTGTCCAGTTTCACGCCAGGACTGGGGCTGGAGTGCCCCAGCACCGGTTTGAACTGGACTATGCATGGAACACCTTGTGTGCCCCAGGCAATGTCTCGTTTCATTCATCCCTCCCTGCCCCAATACACTAAGGCCCGTCTGGGGTGGCGCTAGCACCTCCCAAGGCAGGAAACCTATTGTCCAAGCCTCCCTTGCCGGGATCACTCCCAGCAGCAGGAGGTCAGACTTGTGTCGCAGCAGCAGCATCCATTTTGTGATGCTGGGGCTCTGGTTAACTTTAACCGCGTAAGTAGGTACTCAACATGTCTTCTCCCTCGAGAAGGGAGGAATACTATCCTCACTGCCAGAAACGGTGTGGGGGTAGTATTCCAAAGTGTTAGACACCTTACACGACATGTTTTGATAAAGCCAAACCATAGTTACCATAACCGCGAGGATTATAAGGCAATTTAAGAGTATATGGTAGGCGATATCATAGAACAGCTATAAGGACATGGTTCCGAAAGCTGCAGACAGGCTCAGCTCATGCTAGAGCATCATCTCACATGTTACCAAGCACTCTGCCTTCAGGATTGTTAAGGCCTGCCATAGGAGTGACTGATAGGTATCCATGTGTCTATATAGAAGGTAGGTGTAGGAATACTACACCTAAGCAAGGGGTGATTACACGACCTTGCCCCAGCTGAGTGATCAGCCAGTTGTGTCATAATGGAAGGCCAGCCAGGGGTGGCATAATACATGCTGCATCCCCTGGTAGGCCTAGGGTACACCTATGCCCTGGCACCTAAGGTGCTCTCTACAGGGCCTGAAAAGGTGATCCTTACCAATTGGGTTATGTACCTAAAGTACATAGTATTAATTTAGAGAGAGAACAGCTGGGCTGTGGGTCTGATTAGCAGGCCCACAGCCACATCTAAGTCGAAAACCAGTAAAGCAAAAGCAAAAAGTGGGGGTGAACATAGAAAGCAGGCCCTACTCTCCTACATACACCTATTCATGTGACACAGGATACAGGATGCAAGCGCCAAATAAATAGGACAAGAAAATGCCAACTTTCTAAAAGTGTCTTTTTCAGAATTGTGATTCAAAATCCATCATCATTAAAGAGGATTTTTATATTACAATTCATTAGAGACCAAACATGAAATTTCTACTTGTTCACAAGCAAATGTTAGCACTGATTAAATGTAATAAGGTAACCTCCTGTTATCCTAAAGGAGAGATGGGTCCTACAGTAGTGAAAAACTAATTTAAGAGCTTTTCACTACCTGTCCATGCAAAGCGGAAAAGCATATGTCAAACTTTTTAAATACACTGCACCCTGCCCTACGGGCTGTTTAGGGCCTACACTAGGGGTGTCTTATATGTATTAAAAAGGAAGGGTTAGGCCTAATAAAAGGCTTCTTTTGCCAAGTTGAAATGACAGTTTAAAACTTCACAGTAGAGCCACACTGCAGTGACAGGCCTGAGACATGTTTGAAGGGGCTACTTAAGTGGGTGGCACAATCAGTGCTGCAGGCCCACTAGTGGCAATTAATTTACAGGCCCTGGGTAAATGTTGAAACACTTTAATACGTATCTGAATGGAAATGAATTGTGCCAATTTGGGTGTAAGCTAACATTACCACGTGTAAAGGAGAGAGCACAACCACTTCAGCACTGGCTACCAGCGGTAAAGTGCACAGAGTCCTAATGCCTACAAAAACTGGTTCATAAAAGAAACGGGTGAAGGCAAAACGTTTGGGGGATGACCCTGCAGAGAGGACCAAGGCCCACAATGCCCCTCACATGCTCTCACCCCTAACACCGTGAAGGCTGCCGATGACCTCGAAAGGTCCAAAGGGCATTGACCTTCCCATCGTGCATCAGCACTGCCGTCCCGGCATCCTTGTGTCTGGAAGACCTTCTTTGCATTTCTGCACGGATGTAGATGCAGCAGGAACCCTTCCGCCTACAGCCCCCCACCCCTAAATTCTTCTGTCTCCATCTTTACATATCTTCCATTTCAGAACACTAGATAACCGCCCCTTCCACCGATGATGTATGTACTGACCATCATCCTTTGCAATGACCTGGGTTTGTGCTGGATCGCGGCAGGACCCTTGTGGAGGCAGTCCCACATGCAAGGTTACCAGGGGCCTCCCCACACCCTACTTATCTTCAGGTGATTGGAACCGACAAGTAAGTCCTTCCGTCCCCCCACCCCCAATGGAGGCACATGCTCACGTCCAGGCTGATGCCCTCACACCCGGATTACAGCAACACCGTCCTCCTGGCCTTCCAGGGCATCTCATGCCAAACTCCAATCAATTCAGAACTCAGGAGGTCACTCCCTTCTCCATGGCACTTCCTACATCGGTCTCCGCCCCTTCTGGACCCCAGTAAACGCATCATCGGCAGAACCCAGCTTTGATGTTCAGTACCCTCACACTCCTGTTCAAGGCTCTGGTATTAACTGAGGAACCAAAGACTCCAGTATTAACTGACTGAAGGCTCTAGTACTCAGCGACAGAGGGCTTTGGTACTCACTGTCCAAGGACTGCAGTATTTACTGACGGAAGACTCCAGTACTCGGTGACTGATGGCTCCTGTTCTTACAGGCTGAGGCCTCTGGTATTAACAGACTGAAGGTGTTGGTACAATGTAACTGAGGGCTCCCATACACAAGGAGCGATGGCTCTGATACTCACAGACCGAGGGCTCTGGCACTCAGCGACCCATGTACTGAAAAAGACTTCTGATACTCAGTGACCGATGGCTCTAGTACTCAGCGACCGAGGTACTGAAGAAGACTTCTGATACCCAGTGACCGATGGCTCTAGTACTCAGCGACCGAGGTACTGAAGACGGCCTCTGATACTCACAGAATGAAGGCTCTGATATTCAATGACTGATGGCTCTGGTGCTCAGAGACAGAGGGCTTTGGTACTCACTGTCCAAGGACTGCAGTATTTACTGACGGAAGACTCCAGTACTCAGTGACTGATCGCTCCTGTTTTTACAGGCTGAGGCCTCTGGTATTAACAGACTGAAGGTGCTGGTACAATGTAACTGAGGGCTCCCATACACAAGGAGCGATGGCTCTGATACTCAATGACTGATTGCTCTGGTACTCGGAGACAGAGAGTACGGAAGGAGACCTCTGATACTCAGATTGATGGCTTTGATACTCTATGACTGATGGCTCTGGTGCTCAGAGACAGAGTACAGAAGGAGACCTCGGATACTCACACACTGATTGCTCTGATACACACATCAGAGGATCCCGGAGCTCACAACACTAACATGCTAGGGTTCATGGGAGCTCTGGTGCTCTCTGCCCTAAACCTCTAGTGAGAAACACCTCAGGGCTCTGAAGTGCACGAACAGACAGCAATGGTACTCACTGGGCAAACGATCTAGTACTCACAAACAGGAGACTCAAGCAGGCACTGACAAAAGACTGGTACTCACCGACCAAGTGCTCAGAGTACTCAACTGCAACCAGCACTACTCCAGTACTTAGCCGACTCGCAGCACTGTCCCGGTACTCACATGGACCCACCACTGCCCTAGCACTCATCTGCAACCAGCACTCGTCTGCAACCAGCACTCGTCTGCAACCAGCACTCGTCTGCAACCAGCACTCATCTGCAACCAGCACTCATCTGCAACCAGCACTGCCACACTACTGCTTCAGGGCTCACTAGCTCCCCGGCACTGTCCCAGGGCTCATCTGCCCTCAGCACTGCCCCCAGCCCAGCCCCACTGCTAACCTGCCCAAGCCATGCCCCAGTGCTGTCCTGCCGCCAGCACTGTTCCAGTGTTCGCCTGCCTCCAGCACTGCCCCAGTGCGCGCCTTCCCCCACCACTGTAACAGTGCTCACCTGCTCCCAGCACTACCCCAGGGCTCACTTGCCCCCAACGCTGCATCAGTGCTCACCTGCCCCAAGCACTGCCCCGGGGCTCACCTGCCCCCAGCACTGCCCCGGGGCTCACCTGCCCCCAGCACTGCCCCGGGGCTCACCTGCCCCCAGCACTGCCCCGGGGCTCACCTGCCCCCAGCACTGCCCCGGGGCTCACCTGCCCCCAGCACTGCCCCGGGGCTCACCTGCCCCCAGCACTGCCCCGGGGCTCACCTGCCCCCAGCACTGCCCCGGGGCTCACCTGCCCCCAGCACTGCCCCGGGGCTCACCTGCCCCCAGGGCTCACCTGCCCCCAGCACTGCCCCAGGGCTCACCTGCCCCCAGCACTGCCCCAGGGCTCACCTGCCCCCAGCACTGCCTCAGGGAACACCTGCCCCCAGCACTGCCTCAGGGAACACCTGCCCCCAGCACTGCCCCTGGGCTCAACTGCCCCCAGCACTGCCCCTGGGCTCAACTGCCCCTAGCACTGCCCCTGGGCTCAACTGCCCCCAACACTGCCCCTGGGCTCAACTGCCCCCAACACTGCCCCTGGGCTCACCTTCCCCCAGCACTGCCCCAGTACGTACCTGCCCCCAGCACTGCCCCTGGGCTCACCTGCCCCAAACACTGCCCCGGGGCACACCTGCCCCCAACACTGCCCCAGGGCACACCTGCCCCCAACACTGCCCCAGGGCACACCTGCCCCCAACACTGCCCCTGGGCTCAACTGCCCCCAGCACTGCCCCTGGGCTCAACTGCCCCCAGCACTGCCCCTGGGCTCAACTGCCCCTAGCACTGCCCCTGGGCTCAACTGCCCCCAACACTGCCCCTGGGCTCACCTTCCCCCAGCACTGCCCCAGTACGTACCTGCCCCCAGCACTGCCCCTGGGCTCACCTGCCCCAAACACTGCCCCGGGGCACACCTGCCCCCAACACTGCCCCAGGGCACACCTGCCCCCAACACTGCCCCAGGGCACACCTGCCCCCAACACTGCCCCAGGGCACACCTGCCCCCAACACTGCCCTAGGGCTCACCTGACCCCAGCACTTCCCCAGGGCTCACCTGACCCCAGCACTTCCCCAGGGCTCACCTGCTTTGGTGGTGATCTGCGCGCCCCCTGCTGTCATGAACTGGATGTTGCCAAGCTGCAGGATGCCCGAGAGAAGTTTGAAGATATCTCGAATCTCCTCCCCACCGAAGTCCATCACCTTCAGAGCCGTCTGCATAGAAAGAGTGAAAGGGTTAAACACAAGAGCTGGAACTGACTGCACCAGGACACAAGTGAAATAGGCAGAGGCCGCTGTGAGTCTAGGTTCAAGAACCAGATCCTGCTGGGATCAGATGACCGCACCCCGTGAGCTAGGACCTGGTGCCCCAGTGCACAAGAGCTCCTGGCATCAGATGACCGCATCCCGTGAGCTTGGACCTGGTGCCCCAGTGCACAAGAGCTCCTGGCATCAGATGACGGCAACTCGTGAGCTTGGACCGGTGCCCCAGTGCACAAGAGCTTCTGGCATCAGATGACAGCACCTCGTGAGCTTGGACCTGGTGCCCCAGTGCACAAGAGCTCCTGGCATCAGATGACCGCATCCCGTGAGCTAGGACCTGGTGCCCCAGTGCACAAGAGCTCCTGGCATCAGATGACGGCAACTCGTGAGCTTGGACCGGTGCCCCAGTGCACAAGAGCTTCTGGCATCAGATGACAGCACCTCGTGAGCTTGGACCTGGTGCCCCAGTGCACAAGAGCTCCTGGAATCAGATGACTGCGCCCCATGAGCTTGGACCTGGTGCCCCAGTGCACAAGAGCTCCTGGCATCAGATGACAGCACCCCGTGAGCTTGGACCTGGTACCCCAGTGCACAAGAGCTCCTCGCATCAGATGACGGCACCTCGTGAGCTTGGACCTGGTGCCCCAGTGCACAACAGATCCTGGCACCAGATGACAGCACCCCGTGAGCTTGGACCTGTGCCCCAGTGCACAAGAGCTCCTGGCATCAGATGACCGCACCCCGTGAGCTTGGACCTGTGCCCCAGTGCACAAGAGCTCCTGGCATCAGATGACCGCACCCCGTGAGCTTGGAGCCCCAGTGCACAAGAGCTCCTGGCATCAGATGACAGCACCCCGTGAGCTTGGAGCCCCAGTGCACAAGAGCTCCTGGTATCAGATGACTGCACCCCGTGAGCTTGGGTACCCAGTGCACAAGAGCTCCTGGTATCAGATGACTGCACCCCGTGAGCTTGGAGCCCCAGTGCACAAGAGCTCCTGGCATCAGATGACCGCACCTCGTGAGCTTGGACCTGGTGTCTCAGTGCACAAGAGCTCCTGGCATCAGATGACGGCACCTCGTGAGCTTGGACCTGGTGCCCCAGTGCACAAGAGCTCCTGGAATCAGATGACAGCACCCCGTGAGCTTGGACCTGGTGCCCCAGTACACAAGAGCTCCTGGCATCAGATGACTGCACCCCGTGAGCTTGGACCGGTGCACCAGTGCACAAGAGCTCCTGGCATTAGATGACCGCACCCCATGAGCTTGGACCTGGTGTCCCAGTGCACAAGAACTCCTGGCATCAGATGCCTGCACCCCGTGAGCTTGGACCTGGTGCCCAAGTGCACAAGAGCTCCTGGTATCAGAGGACTGCACCCCGTGAGCTTGGACCTGGTGTCTCAGTGCACTAGAGCTCCTGGCATTAGATGACCGCACCCCATGAGATTGGACCTGGTGTCCCAGTGCACAAGAACTCCTGGCATCAGATGCCTACACCCCGTGAGCTTGGACCTTGTGCCCCAGTGCACAAGAGCTTCTGGAATCAGATGACAGCACCCCGTGAGCTTGGACCTGGTGCCCCAGTTCACAAGAGCTCCTGGCATCAGATGACTGCACCCCGTGAGCTTGGACCGGTGCACCAGTGCACAAGAGCTCCTGGTATCAGATGACTGCACCCCGTGAGCTTGAACCGGTGCACCAGTGCACAAGAGCTCCTGGTATCAGATGACTGCACCCCGTGAGCTTGGCCCGGTGCCCTAGTGCACAAGAGCTCCTGGTATCAGAGGACTGCACCCCGTGAGCTTGGACCTGGTGTCCCAGTGCACTAGAGCTCCTGGCATTAGATGACCGCACCCCATGAGCTTGGACCTGGTGTCCCAGTGCACAAGAACTCCTGGCATCAGATGCCTACACCCCGTGAGCTTGGACCTGGTGCCCCAGTGCACAAGAGCTCCTGGAATCAGATGACTGCATCCTGTGAGCTTGGATCGGTGCCCCAGTGCACAAGAGCTCCTGGAATCAGATGATGGCACCTCGTGAGCTTGGACCGGTGCCCCAGTGCACAAGAGCTCCTGGAATCAGATGATGGCACCTCATGAGCTTGGCCCGGTGCCCCAGTGCACAAGAGCTTCTGGCATCAGATGACCGCACCCCGTGAGCTTGGACCCGGTGCCCCAGTGCACAGGAGCTCCTGGTATCAGATCACTGCACCCAGTGAGCTTGGACCCGGTGTCCGAGTGCACAAGAGCTCCTGGAATCAGATGACAGCACACCAGTAAGCATTGACTAGATAAAATGCTACAGAAGAGCTCCTGGAACCAAATCACTGTCCCCCAGGGCTTTAAGAGGTCCGGGTCCTCCCGGTGCTCAGCACCGGCAGTACTAAAAATCAGGTGCCGAGACGGGTCCCTCTCTGGCTCTCCATTTTCACCCTCAGGATGAAAAAATAAATCTTACCTGTGCAGCAGTGCGGCCTTCACTGCCTGTGAGGTAACTTCAAAGAGACTCGTAGTTCTTCCACAGTCTCATGTCAAACTGAAGTATTTTCCATATTTTATACAACGACGCCATAGTGGTTTCTTATTTATCTTATGCAGCTAATGACCAGTGGCAAAGCCAATAGTCCAGTTACGTGGCAAAGCAATGTATAGTTGTTTCATCTCACAAACGGGCTATCTCTTCCTGTAGCGGCACAGTCGGCAGGATATAACGAGGCGCTAGTATTTACCACTGGCAGGGAGTCATTCAAGCACTATACCCAACCCTCAGTGCTATCGGCCCATCTCGCTGATTGATGTTTCTGCTAAGATACTGGGAAGGGTAATTCTCAACAGATTAACTGAATGGACCGAGGAAAAGAACATCGTATCGGACATCCAATACGGTTTTAGATCAGGGAGGTCAACTAGTGATCAATGTTTGAACCTTTATATGCTAGCCGCCAAGTACACCAAAACAAGCAATGAAACCATTCATCTAGGGTACATGGATTTGGCGGCTGCTTTTGATCATGTAAATAGGGACAAACTCTGGCTAATGATGGGTGAGCTTGGCATTGAGCGGGGCCTGATCACCATACTCGGGGAATTACACAGGGACACTACAGCTAGGGTACGTTAGAACATATAAATGCTGATTGCCCAAAAGTTAGTACACGCCACATCCCAGTTCTGCTTTACGCAGATGATGCGGTACTGTTAGCCCGCACCCTGAGAAGTTTACAGATCTTAATCATTGGTTTTGTCAAGTTTATGGGAACTCTAGATCTTTCTGTTAATCTCGGCAAATCATTTGTAATGACGGCAGGCAATAAACCTCGGTCTAATTTCACGCACAGAATTGGGATCCACAAACTGGAAAAGGTGCAGACCTTCTCCTATCTGGGCCTACTGTTTGATGAGAGGCTAAAATTTTCCCCTTTGGTAGAGGAGCGATGTGGGAAATTAATATCATCAAATGGTGCAATAACCAGTTATGGGCGGAGGCTCGGGCGATGGTCTCCAGAACAAGCAATGAACCTGTACAGCTCCATTTGTTGTTCTAAAGCCATGTATGGCGCCGAAGTCTGGGGATTCGCAGATATAGAACAATTGCAGCGGGAGGGAAATAAAATTGTACGGTCAGTATTAAAAATCCCCCAGAGTATCCCAGCTGTCATCGCCCATAGAGAGCTGGGGAGGCCATATATTGAAGATATGGTCAAGTACAGACCTATTCTATCGTGGCTCAATATCTGGACAAATCCGGAAGCTGCTATAAGTAGGGAAATATTGAGAGTGTCTAGGAAGAGATAGAAGCATGAACATACCTTGGCTTAAGTACGTTAAGACTAATCTGGAGAACCTGGGCCATAAAGATCCCTTTGTTAACCCATCAGAAATTAGAGCCCAGGATAAACCCAAGTTAAAAAGATTGTTCCTGGCCCAAAGAAATACAAGTAGAATGATAAAAGAAGGGACCAAAGGAACAGTGAATGCCCATTCCTCCGTTAAGACTACTGAGGGGATGGAACCTTATCTCTACCTCATGCATAACGCACAGGATAGATTTTTAATATCCCGTTTTAGGCTCAATCTTTTATCACATCTATTAGCTGACCCACCAGGTTACACTGTTTCGATGGAGCAGAAGGGTGCCTGCGGATGCGACAACAGGTCTCCGCAGGACACCCTTCATTTTGTATTTTTATGCTCTTTTTATTCAATGCCGAGGCGGAGATTTTTAATTGATATCATTAAAAGGGCCAACCTGACTCAAATTAAACCTGCGCTACTTTTTTAACAAAGGGCGGCTGATCCACTGACTCTGTGCTGTATATTGAATTTTATTAAAGTCGCATTGAGATTAAGAGCAACTAGAGGATAGGAGCAAATTGTGATTGTCATGAATTTTATGTACCTCTTTTGTGAATATGTATTTTTTTTACCAGAATTCTTATGATGTATATACATCTTTTTATGGTGTTTCTAACAACCGAATAAAGAATTACTGACTGACTGACACTATACCCATGCAAAGACGTGGTCGCTTACACCCCCGGACTCAGGTGCACCCTACAAACAGGACCACACCGTGCGGAGACAGATGTGGGGGTGCACCTCACTAGTGAGACCCAAGGAGGGTGAAGCAGGTCTGGCAGTGTACCTCACTAGTGAGACCCCCTTGAACCAGGTCTGGGAGTGTACCTCACTAGTGAGAACCATGGAGGGTGAACCAGGTCTGGGAGTGTGCCTCACGAGTGAGACGCAATGAGGGTAAACCAGGTCTGGGGGTGTACCTCACTAGTGAGACCCATGGAGGGTGAACCAGGTCTGGGAGTGTACCTCACGAGTGAGGTCCAAGAAGGGTGAACCAGGTCAGTGGGTGTATCTCACTTGTGAGACTCCCTTGAACCAGGTCTGGGAGTGTACCTCACTAGTGAGACCCATGGAGGGTGAACTTGGTCTGGGAGTGTGCCTCACGAGTGAGGCCCAAGGAGGGTGAACCAGGTCAGGGGGTGTATCTCATCTGAGAGACCCAAGGAGGGTGAACGAGGTCTGGGAGTGTACCTCACTAGTAAGACCCCCTTGAACCGGGTCTGGGAGTGTACCTCACGAGTGAGACCGAAGGAGGGTGAACCAGGTCTGGGGGTGTACCTCACTAGTGAGACCAAGGAGGGTGAAGCAGGTCTGGGAGTGTACCTCACTAGTGAGACCCATGGAAGGTGAACCAGGTCTGGGGGTGTACCTCACTAGTGAGACCCAAGGATGGTGAACCACGCCCAAAGGTGTACCTCACTAGTGACATCCAAGGAGGGAGAACCAGGTCCGAGGGTATACCTCACGAGTGAGACCCAAGGATGGTGAACCAGGTCTGGGGCTGTATGTCATCTGTGAGACCAAGGAGGGTGAATTAGGTCTGGGAGTGTACCTCACTAGTGAGACCCAAGGAGGGTGAAGCAGGTCTGGCAGTGTACCTCACTAGTGAGACCCCCTTGAACCAGGTCTGGGAGTGTACCTCACTAGTGAGACCCATGGAGGGTGAACCAGGTCTGGGAGTGTGCCTCACGAGTGAGACGCAATGAGGGTAAACCAGGTCTGGGGGTGTACCTCACTAGTGAGACCCATGGAGGGTGAACCAGGTCTGGGAGTGTACCTCACGAGTGAGGTCCAAGAAGGGTGAAGCAGGTCTGGGAGTGTACCTCACAAGTGAGACCCAAGGAGGGTAAAACAGGTCTGGGAGTGTACCTCACTAGTGAGACCCAAGGAGGGTGAATCTGGTCTGGGAGTGTACCTCACTAGTGAGACCCAAGGAGGGTGAACCAGGTCTGAGAGTGTACCTCACTACTGAGACCCAAGGAGGGTGAATCTGGTCTGGGAGTGTACCTCACTAGTGAGACCCAAGGAGGGTGAACCGGGTCTGGGAGTGTACCTCATTAGTAAGACCCTATTGAACCAGGTCTGGGAGTGTACCTCACGAGTGAGACCGAAAGAGGGTGAACCAGGTCTGGGGGTGTACCTCACTAGTGAGACCAAGGAGGGTGAAGCAGGTCTGGGAGTGTAACTCATGAGTGAGACCCAAGGAAGGTGAACGAGGTCTGGGGGTGTATCTCATCTGTGAGACCAAGGAGGGTGAACTAGGTCTGGGAGTGTACCTCACTAGTGAGACCCACGGATGGTTAACCAGGTCTGGGAGTGTACTTCACTAGTGAGACCCCCTTGAACCAGATCTGGGAGTGTACCTCATGAGTGAGACCCAAGGAGGGTGAACCAGGTCTGGGGGTGTATCTCATCTGTGAGACCCAAGGAGGGTGAACCAGGTCTGGGAGTGTACCTCATTAGTAAGACCCTATTGAACCAGGTCTGGGAGTGTACCTCACGAGTGAGACCCAAAGATGGTGAACAGAGTCTGGGAGTGTACCTCACTAGTGAGACCCAAGGATGGTGAACCAGGTCCGAGGGTATACCTCACTAGTGAGACTCAAGGAGGGTGAACCAGATCTGGGGGTGTATCTCATCTGTGAGACCCAAGGAGGGTAAACCAGGTCTGGGATTGTACCTCACGAGTGAGACCCAAGGAGGGTGAACCAGGTCTGGGATTGTACCTCACGAGTGAGACCTAAGGAGGGTGAAGCAGGTCTGGGAGTGCACCCCACTAGTGAGACCCCCTTGAACCAGGTCTGGGATTGTACCTCATGAGTGAGACCCAAGGAGGGTGAACCAGGTCTGGGAGTGTACCTCACTAGTGAGACCCCCTTGAACTGGGTCTGGGAGTGTACCTCACTAGTGAGACCCCAAGGAGGGTGAACCAGGTCAGGGATTGTACCTCACGAGTAAGATCCAAGGAGGGTGAACCAGGTCTGGGAGTGTACCTCACTAGTGAGACCCCCTTGAACCAGGTCTGTGAGTGTACCTCACGAGTGAGACTCAAGGAGTGTGAACCAGGTTCAGGAGTGTACCTCACTAGTGAGACCAAGGAGGGTGAAGCAGGTCCGGGAGTGTACCTCACTAGTGAGACCCAAGGAGGGTGAACGAGGTCTGGGAGTGTACTTCACTAGTAAGACCCTCTTGAACCAGGTCCGAGGGTATACCTCACTAGTGAGACTCAAGGAGGGTGAACCAGATCTGGGGGTGTATCTCATCTGTGAGACCCAAGGAGGGTGAACCAGGTCTGGGATTGTACCTCACGAGTGAGACCCAAGGAGGGTGAACGAGGTCTGGGAGTGTACTTCACTAGTGAGACCCCCTTGAACCAGGTCTGGGAGTGTACCTCACTTGTGAGACTCCTTTGAACCAGGTCTGGCAGTGTACCTCATGAGTGAGACCCAAGGAGGGTGAACCAGGTCTGGGGGTGTTTCTCATCTGTGAGACCATGGACGGTGAACCAGGTCTGGGGGTGTACCTCACAAGTGAGACACAAAGATGGTGAACAGAGTCTGGGAGTGTACCTCACTAATGAGACCCAAAGATGGTGAACAGAGTCTGGGAGTGTACCTCACTAGTGAGACCCAAGGATGGTGAACCAGGTCCGAGGGTATACCTCACTAGTGAGACTCAAGGAGGGTGAACCAGATCTGGGGGTGTATCTCATCTGTGAGACCCAAGGAGGGTGTACCAGGTCTGGGATTGTACCTCATTAGTAAGACCCTATTGAACCAGGTCTGGGAGTGTACCTCACGAGTGAGACCCAAAGATGGTGAACAGAGTCTGGGAGTGTACCTCACTAGTGAGACCCAAGGATGGTGAACCAGGTCCGAGGGTATACCTCACTAGTGAGACTCAAGGAGGGTGAACCAGATCTGGGGGTGTATCTCATCTGTGAGACCCAAGGAGGGTGAACCAGGTCTGGGGGTGTATCTCATCTGTGAGACCCAAGGAGGGTGAACCAGGTCTGGGGGTGTATCTCATCTGTGAGACCCAAGGAGGGTGAACCAGGTCTGGGGGTGTATCTCATCTGTGAGACCCAAGGAGGGTGAACCAGGTCTGGGGGTGTATCTCATCTGTGAGACCCAAGGAGGGTGAACCAGGTCTGGGGGTGTATCTCATCTGTGAGACCCAAGGAGGGTGAACCAGGTCTGGGGGTGTATCTCATCTGTGAGACCCAAGGAGGGTGAACCAGGTCTGGGGGTGTATCTCATCTGTGAGACCCAAGGAGGGTGAACCAGGTCTGGGGGTGTATCTCATCTGTGAGACCCAAGGAGGGTGAACCAGGTCTGGGGGTGTATCTCACGAGTGAGACCCAAGGAGGGTGAACCAGGTCTGGGATTGTACCTCACGAGTAAGATCCAAGGAGGGTGAACCAGGTCTGGGGGTGTATCTCACGAGTGAGACCCAAGGAGGGTGAACCAGGTCTGGGATTGTACCTCACGAGTGAGACCCCCTTGAACCAGGTCTGTGAGTGTACCTCACGAGTGAGACTCAAGGAGTGTGAACCAGGTTCAGGAGTGTACCTCACTAGTGAGACCAAGGAGGGTGAAGCAGGTCCGGGAGTGTACCTCACGAGTGAGACCCAAGGAGGGTGAACCAGGTCTGGGATTGTACCTCACGAGTAAGATCCAAGGAGGGTGAACCAGGTCTGGGAGTGTACCTCACTAGTGAGACCCCCTTGAACCAGGTCTGTGAGTGTACCTCACGAGTGAGACTCAAGGAGTGTGAACCAGGTTCAGGAGTGTACCTCACTAGTGAGACCAAGGAGGGTGAATCAGGTCCGGGAGTGTACCTCACTAGTGAGACCCAAGGAGGGTGAACGAGGTCTGGGAGTGTACTTCACTAGTAAGACCCTCTTGAACCAGGTCCGAGGGTATACCTCACTAGTGAGACTCAAGGAGGGTGAACCAGATCTGGAGGTGTATCTCATCTGTGAGACCCAAGGAGGGTGAACCAGGTCTGGGGGTGTACCTCACTAGTGAGACCAAGGAGGGTGAAGCAGGTCCGGGAGTGTACCTCACTAGTGAGACCCAAGGAGGGTGAACGAGGTCTGGGAGTGTACTTCACTAGTGAGACCCCCTTGAACCAGGTCTGGGAGTGTACCTCACTTGTGAGACTCCTTTGAACCAGGTCTGGCAGTGTACCTCATGAGTGAGGCCCAAGGAGGGTGAACCAGGTCTGGGGGTGTTTCTCATCTGTGAGACCATGGACGGTGAACTAGGTCTGGGAGTGTACCTCACAAGTGAGACACAAAGATGGTGAACAGAGTCTGGGAGTGTACCTCACTAATGAGACCCAAAGATGGTGAACAGAGTCTGGGAGTGTACCTCACTAGTGAGACCCAAGGATGGTGAACCAGGTCCGAGGGTATACCTCACTAGTGAGACTCAAGGAGGGTGAACCAGATCTGGGGGTGTATCTCATCTGTGAGACCCAAGGAGGGTGAACCAGGTCTGGGAGTGTACCTCACTAGTGAGACCCCCTTGAACCAGGTCTGTGAGTGTACCTCACGAGTGAGACTCAAGGAGTGTGAACCAGGTTCAGGAGTGTACCTCACTAGTAAGACCCTCTTGAACCAGGTCTGGGAGTGTGCCTCACGAGTGTGGTCCAAGGAGGGTGAACCAGGTCAGGGGGTGCATCTCATCTGTGAGACCCAAGGAGGGTGAACCAGGTCTGGGGTGTAACTCACTAGTGAGAATCAAGGATGGTAATCCAGGTCTGGGGCTGTATCTCATCTGTGAGACCAAGGAGGGTGAACTAGGTCTGGGAGTGTACCTCACTAGTGAGACCCATGGAGGGTGAACCAGGTCTGGGAGTGTACCTCACTAGTGAGACTCCCTTGAACCAAGTCTGGGAGTGTACCTCAAGAGTGAGAAAGAAAGAGGGTGAACCAGGTCTGGGGGTGTATGTCATCTGTGAGACTCAAGGCGGGTGAACCAGGTCTGGGGGTGTATGTCATCTGTGAGACCCAAGGAGGGTGAACCAGGTCTGGGGTGTACCTCACTAGTGAGACCAAGGAGGGTGAAGCAGGTCTGGGAGTGTACCCCACTAGTGAGACCCCCTTGAACCAGGTCTGGGATTGTACCTCACTAGTGAGACCCAAGGATGATGAACCAGATCTGGGGGTGTAACTCGCTAGTGAGCCCCAACAAGGGTGAACCAGGTCTGGGGGTGTACTGCACTAGTGAGACCCAACAAGGGTGAACCAGGTCTGGGGGTGTACTGCACTAGTGAGACCCAAGGAGGGTGAACCAGGTCTGGGAGTGTACCTCACTAGTGAGACCCAAGGAGGATGAACCAGGTCTGGGAGAGTACCTCACTAGTGAGACCCAAGGAGGGTGAACGAGGTCTGGGAGTGTACCCCACTATTGAGACTCCTTTGAACCAGGTCTGGCAGTGTACCTCACGAGTGAGGCCCAAGGAGGGTGAACCAGGTCAGGGGGTGTATCTCATCTGAGAGACCCAAGGAGGGTGAACGAGGTCTGGGAGTGCACCTCACTAGTGAGACCCCCTTGAACCAGGTCTGGGAGTGTACCTCATGAGTGAGACCCAAGGAGGGTGAACCAGGTCTGGGGCTGAATGTCATCTGTGAGACCAAGGAGGGTGAACTAGGTCTGGGGGTGTCCCTCATTAGTGAGACCCAAGAAGGGGGAACGACGTCTGGGAGTGTACCTCACTAGTGAGACCCCCTTGAACCAGGTCTGGGAGTGTACCTCATGAGTGAGACCCAAGGAGGGTGAACCAGGTCTGGGGGTGTTTCTCATCTGTGAGACCATGGAGGATGAACTTGGTCTGGGAGTGTACCTCACGAGTGAGACCCAAGGAGAGTGAACCAGGTCTGGGAGTGTACCTCACTAGTGAGACCCAAGGATGGTGAACCACGTTCGAAGGTGTACCTCACTAGTGACATCCAAGGAGGGAGAACCAGGTCCGAGGGTATACCTCACGAGTGAGACCCAAGAATGGTGAACCAGGTCTGGGGCTGTATGTCATCTGTGAGACCAAGGAGGGTGAACTAGGTCTGGGAGTGTACCTCACTAGTGAGACCCCCCTTGAACCAGGCCTGGGAGTGTACCTCACAAGTGAGACCCAAGGAGGGTAAAACAGGTGTGGGAGTGTACCTCACTAGTGAGACCCAAGGAGGGTGAGCCAGGTCTGGGAGTGTACCTCACTAGTGAGACCCAAGGAGGGTGAGCCAGGTCTGGGAGTGTACCTCACTTGTGAGACTCCCTTGAACCAGGTCTGGGAGTGTACCTCACGAGTGCGACCCAAGGAGAGTGAACCAGGTCTGGGGGTGTATGTCATCTGAGGCCAAGGAGGTGTTACGGGAGTCCTCAAAGGAACGTTGTCAGCCTGTACGGCGTAAGCCAGCCGGGAAGAACTACCTTTCCCAGTGGGCAATGCGGCGCTTCTATGACGTGCTGATGCCATGTCCTGCGCGTAACGCTGTTTCCGGCGTCGCGCGGCCGTGAAGAGAGGAGCAGAAACGCCGAGCTGGTGCCGGATATTCCTTATGGGTTCCTGTGAGCAGTCGGTCTGGATATAGCTAAACAGAGGTCTGACGTGGTCGGGTAAGGGTGCACATGCACCATCGAAGTCTCCCAAGTTATTCGAGTGTGGGGTTTGGTACAGGTGGACCGCTGGCACCTAAGATATTCTCCTGGTAGTGCATACTCACTGTGCACGCATTCTTGTACATTATCCTGGTGGTGCATACTCACTGTGCACGCGTTCTTGTACATTATCCTGGTGGTGCATACTCACTGTGCACGCGTTCTTGTACATTATCCTGGTGGTGCATACTCACTGTGCACGCGTTCTTGTACATTGTGGAGGAGACCAAATTGGTATACACCTGTTGAGTGAAATTAAGGTCTCTGGAGTATACTGGGTGATCCTGTATGAGTGTGTGAGAGAGAGAGAGAGCGACGCCGTGAAGTAAACGGCTCTGGCATTTAAATCTTCAAAGGGAACCCCTCCATGCTCCGAGAGTGAGCCAAGGGAAATTTGGAGCCCATTGATACAGGGTGGAGCACTGATGGCCGAAGCCGGGATTCGAACCGGCAACTAGAGTGCATTATAACTAGGGCTTCCGGTTTTATGGTATTTATTTTTTTGCCATTTCCGTCTGTATTTATCCATATTTATTTTTTGCTAATTTTTTCTGTATTTATCCATATTTATTTTGGGTTTCGTGTAAAAATTAAGCTGAAATAAGGATATTTCCACATTTATTTAACTGATAAATATGCACTCATTCTTGAAAATCTGCCAGGTTTCAGTGCTGTGAACACCTGCAGAAAGATAAATCAGTGCACTTATATGAAAATATGCACATTTCAGTATCATCCTTGTGCATATCGACTGCTGTCAAAGCCTCTTCACTAAAATTCCTTTCTTTTTTAACCCCCTTATCTATCAATCCACACGTCTATTGGCCTGGCAGTCATGGTAGACAGTATTTAGAATCACTCAAAAAGCAACTCAATTTCCGTTTTTATCCACATTTAAAAATAAATACAGACAAGAAAATGAATGTTTTCTGTCTGTATTTATCTGTAAAAATCAGTAAAAACGGAAAACAGGGAGCCTTAATTATAACCATTTGCCGAAGCCGTGTTGAGAAACGGTGGAGTTCATAAATGAGAGTTTGTTTATGCATTCCAAAAGGTTACAAAGACTGGCAAGCTAATACCTATTGATTATTTTGGTAATATCTCTACCTGTTCTCTGTGGTTTTTGTAGATAAGGGGTACAAACAAACCCAAGTACGACCACAGAAGACCAAACCTTTAATGACGTTCAAATGAGGTTCAGTGTTATTTTCTTTTACAGGTATTAAAAGCCTCCTCAGGGTATTTTCCCATGTAAATGTTTCCTTGGTAGACTACACATAGATACAGTTGTTTAATGGTGTGCTTCTATTTTCACAGGTCTCCCTCCCCGCTGTCCCCATCCTTTCCTTCCCTCACTTGATCCGATCTATCTCCTGTGCTATAATAGCAATCAGAGAGGAAACGATCAAGAGGTGGAACCCTTTGTACAACGAACCAACTCCGAGGTGGTCGACGGATTCTACTCGTAGCTATCGGAGCTGACAGGAGGGTGAACTAGGTCTGGGAGTGGACGTCATGGTTGAGACCGAAGGTGGGTGAACCAGGGATGGGAGTTGTTAGACCTGGCACCTTGGCGTGAGTCTCCCTTCCACTTTTTTTTTGCTGTGCCTCATGTGTTTTTATGGTGTTGGCCGCTCAGAGCACTGTGCCACTGCCAACCAGTGCCACAGTGCAAGTGCTCCCTATGTAAAATGTATATTTGTTGGTTGGATTCCATGATTGGCTTATTTGGTTTACTATCAGACCCCAGTAAAGTGCACCAGGAGTGCCAGGGCATGTAAATACAAATACCGCTGGTGGGCTTGCAGCACTGGTTGTGCCACCCACAGAAGCGGCCTGGTAAAATAGGTCTAGGTCTGCCATTGCAGAACCTGCGTGCAGTCTGGTACTGTCATGCTGACTGGGCAAGTGCACCCACTTGCCAGTCCCTAAACCTTCTTTTAACTTCATGTTAGTCACCACTATGGTAGGCCCAAGGGCAGGGTGCATTGCAAGCATAAGGTAGGACAAGCCCTGATGCGTGTGGCATGTCCTAATAGTGAATTACAGCCCTTTTCATTTTTCACTATTGTAAGGCTACCCTATTCTCATAGGCCAGAATGGGATGTTAAGATTGTTACATCCTATGATCCTAACAGGCCCAGGGAACATGGTAGAAAATCGAGTTTAGTATGCCTAAACTCAGAATAATAAGGTACATCTTTTAGTAAAGTTTATTTTAATATTCTGCGTTTGCAAATGCCACTTTCAAAAAGTTGGCATTTGCTTGCCTAACCATTTCAGCCCGCCTCTGCGTGATGTGTATCTGCTGTCTGGCTTGTATGAGTGACAGGGCTGGGGAAACCCAGATGGGCAGGACTAGGTAGCCTGGTGGTGAATAGAAAGATTGACATATAGATGGGTGGGAGGAGTACACCTGGACTCTGAATAGGGCTGTGCTCTGCCACCTCAATGCCGGCTCCGCCTCCTGTGGAGCGTCTGAGGACTCTGCCCTGCACCCTGAAAGAAGAAGCCTGCATTGCATCAACAAAGTGCTCCAGAACTGGACTGAACTAGGCAAGGGCCCCCCTGGCCTGAGAGAACAAAGGATTTGTGGTATAAATGTAGGAGCCCTGCTCCTAAGAAACTAGATCCTGTCCTGCCAAGAAGAAACCTCTGTCCGACGAGGATTTACTGGGAAAGCTGCATGGAGGAGTACTGTCCCTGACCTGGGGGATTGGCCTGCAGTGGTTGCCTTGCTACGTCTTTCGTGCCCCTGGTCACTGGCAAGTGACCCAGACTCTGTCCCCTCTGCTTTCAGGTTCTTTTGATCTTCAATCCAGGCTTGGATCACACCGGACACTTTTCTCCTTCCCGGCAGCAGCACTTTGCAGCAGATCGCCTTTGAAATCAACGACGATTCCCGACACCATTTAACACCTATGCACCCGGCTTCCCTGGGTGAGGTAACTTGAGTACTCGGGTGCTCCCATGGTTTCTGGCCCTAGAACCCCCTAAGTCTAAAGGGGTTTTCCCAAAAGTTTTCTCCTAAGTGTCTTTAACTTCTAAAATTCCAACTGCTACTTTCCCATAGAATAGTACGGGGCTCGCGGCTGTGTTCTCACACTGCACACGTCCCCCGTGTGTCTCCTGTGTCACTACCGTGGGTGGTTCCTTGGGATCCCAGCGATTCTACGTGCTCTAGGCACTGTGTTTAGTCAGGTCGTGGTTCTTATACCACTCTCTTAATGTATGGTTTGGTCCACCCCTAGGGCCCATGGTATATTGTGTTATTTACTGTCGTTTTAGAACTGTATTATTGTGTATCTTGGACTCTAATCTCATAAAAGAGATTAGTAGAGAGTGTTTAGAAATAAATACATATATTTTATATATACCTTGTGTGGTTCTCCTTTCATTTAGTGATTCAAGAGGTTATAATCTGGTAAACCAAGCTGCTTTACACTCCTTCAAGACTTAGCCTGAAGGCTGCTCTCCATAGCTACCACTAGGATAGCTTTCAATAAAGGTTGTCTTTAACCTATAACCAATAAGGGGTTGTTTGGACTGGTACAGGGTGCCCACTATAACTAGTGGACAGCATATACCAGGCCAACTTCTCACAGGGTGAACCAGGTCCGGGAGTGTACATCACTAATGAGACCTAAGGATTGTGAACCAATGCAGACCCCTGGTGGGAGGAGCCTGTCCACTTTGAGGGGGGCCCCCACATCTAATGCAGATCCCTGGTGGGAGGAGCCTGTTCGATACGAGGGGCCCCGCATTGTAATGCAGACCCCTGGTGAGAGGAGCCTGTTCACTATGAGGGGGGCCCTGCGTTCTAATGCACACTGGTGGGAGGAGCCTGTACGCTAGGAGGAGCCCCACATCTAATGCAGACCCCCTGGTGGGAGGAGCCTGTTCACTTTGAGGGGGGCCCCCACATCTAATGCAGACCCCTGGTGGGAGGAGCCTGGTCCCTATGAGGAGCCCTGCCCCCTCTCAGGGACAGGAATCCCTGTTGGGAGGAGTCTGGCCTTACTGAACGGTCTGAGTGTGCAGCAGCACCGGATCCGGACTCACCATAACTTTACTGAACATGTCCAGGTCGTCGAGGTTTTCGTCGGCCACGCACCCCGACTGCGTGAGGTAGTAGTAGGCCTCGGGCTCCGACAGAGACAGGGCTTCTGCAGGGGTAAAGAGACAGATTTACACACTCGCCGTACAGGACTTCTGGTCTGACGCACACCACTGTTTTTTTTTTTTTTATATTTGTAATGTTTTAAGCATTACGACAAATACATTAGCACACAAATCCCAACATCTCTTGAAGACCCCAGAGTCCGGGCACTGCATAACCCCCCGAATCAAAGGTCACATCATCACCTCCCGTCTGCGCCCCGTCATCCATCCCCCCCCCCTCCTGAATCCTCACGTGTAAGGGCTGCTGAATGACGTCACCCCCACCCTCCCAGCCTATGACTGGGTTTGTTCACCCCACATTGCGTCCCATCCTCCCCACGTTTGTTTGATCATATCTCCCCTCCACCCTCTTCCTCTGCAGACTTCCTTTTCCATGAGTCTGGAACATTCCACTCTGGGCTCCCGGTCCTGGCGCCTGGGGGGGAATGCCAGAGCCCCATTTCTGAGCAGTTTCCCGTTTTGCCACCATACAACCCGGATTGACCAACAGTTTGTGATAGCGGGAGAGATGTGTCGGGCCCCATATACCCAGCATATACCCAGCAGTGCCAGTCATGTACGCAGCTCCAGGGGTAGCCCCGATGACTCCTCCAGAGGACCCCCAAACGATTCTCAGAAGACTCGTCCACGGGGACAGTTCCAGAGTGTGTGTAAAAAAGGGCCTACCAGCCCCCCCAGCCGCCCCCCCACCCCCCCCCCCCCCGCCCCCCCCCCCGCCCCGAGGCCGTCCGCATCCCCCTCCCTGCCGGTCCAACATAGCAAGGAGCGGGTATAGGGGCCCGCTGTGTGGAGTTAAGTTGGATCAGGTGAAAACTCGTCTTTATTGCCACCGCGTTACACAGGCCCGCCGCAGCCCCAGCGGCGCGGGCCCCCCAACCTTCAAGGGACCCCCTCAGCACCACAGTTCGGCTGGAGAGCTCCAGATTGAGTCCGGAGGCGGACCCTCAACAGGCGGGCAACACACATTGGGATCACCGAGCTTCAAACCCCCCACCCCCCCCCCCCCCGTCGTGTGTCTGACCAGTTATTCGGAGGTGGCATTCCTGAGGAAGGCAGGTTCTGCCGAAACGCGCGTAGAGAGGAACAGTTGCCACATCTCTTATTTGTGTCCTTTTCTATTCTTATGTAGCAAAACACAATCATGTTGTCATAACTGGAATTTTGTTCTTTCCCGTTTGAAATTATTGTATCCCAGAAACATTGATCATTATGAACAATTCAGTCATGTGTGTGACATGTGTGTATGGCTAGATGGAGGATTGTAGTGTGCACATAGATTTAAATGGGGACTTCTCTGCTACAACATTGTACATAGTAGACAACACTTGGAGATATTATTTAATAAAATATATATTTGTATTTTTCTAAATTACGAGTGATAGTTTCTCTTATCTCACAGGTATTTTTATTATGTGTATTTAAATAGGTTTTGAAGTTGCCCTAGGACTTTCACAGTACATCGTTAGCCACTGCCGCCAGCCATCCTCATCTGATCCCCCGGGCCATACTGCCATGTAGCCGGTAATTCCGACAGAGGGGGTTGTGGGACTCATGACCGTTCAATATAGAAGACCTGGCTTTTCAGCTCACTCGGACCTGCCCCCCCTCCCCCCACCACCTTGAGGCCCTCTAAAGTGAGTAGCGCACTTTAAAATTCCCCGACTGATTGATACATAATCGTGATCAATTTCCTTTCAACCCCCCATCTAGGAGTCTACCTTCCAGCGGGGAGTCTTCTGGCGCCTCCTATTCTAGAGTGTTCCCTGAGGACATGTCTCGCCTGACCATAGCGCAGCCACCGCGTCTGACATTCGATACTCCTTTCTCAGAAGGGCAAAGAGAACCGCTCTGTTTGCATCCCTCACATCTGCCAGCGTGGAAAGGCCGATCCCTGAAACCGTCGCAGAGCCACGACAGGTCGCAGACTGGACCCTCCCGCAATGGTGTCCTCTGGTTCAGCCTGCGGCCCCATGCCATCTTTCTAGTCCGTCTCCTCCAGATATCCACCACTGTCCCCAAAGCCGGGCTTGCTTCAGGCATCAGCCTGTCCCTGTACAGTGACTGCAGGGACCTCTGGTCTCCCATTCCTATCCTGGCCTGTGGAAATGTTGGGCCTGCCCAATCTGCAAACGCCCAGTCGTTAACTACGCTCGCATGCGATGCTTCATAATATTGCCTCCCTCATATTTAGATCTCTGAAGGACTCTCAGATCACTGCGAGGCTGTCCCCTCGTCCCGAGTAGGGTCCGCACAAATGCGTCCACCTTAGCAAAGAACCCGTCCAAAGTCTTATATGGGCTGATCTGGAGTACGTACAAAATCCTGAGCAGTGCCGCCAATTTCCAACATGGCCGCCTCCCCCACCGCAGAAGCGGCAGCGACTGCAAATGTTTGACGTCTTGCTCCAGTCTTTTGACTAGGCCTTGGCGGAGAACTCTGTGGAGAGACCTAAAAACTCCGCAAGAGCCGGAGTGCGTTTGGTCATGCAGTTCACATTGATTTCCAGCGCCGGGTGTTTGTCCCACGTAGTAAAATGCGCAAACTACACCATGCGCAGTGCAAGAGGGGACTGCTTCTTTCTGCCGCTCAAGTACATTTTCTACGCGAGTGGCAGCTTTCTCAACGCAAACTGAAGGTTTCTCAATGCAAGCGATTGTGACCATCCGTGACCGCCGGCAGTGAGAAACCTGACAGCCCGCGTTGAGAAATCTCACCGGGAGATGGATTTTCCTCGCTCGTCAACTTGGCATTGGCGAGCACGTGCAAGGAAAAAGTCTGCTGCGCTCAGCAGTGGAGAGTTTTTCAGGACCCTGCATGCTCCGCAGAGTGCAGAAATCTCCAGCCAACGGAGCGGAGTTCACCGCCCAGGCCAACTTTTGAGCATATGTCCTAGAATTGCCAAGTCTGGATATTTAGTAATCCAGATCCCCAGATATTTAAACTGCTCTGCCTCTACCCATAGCAGCTGTGTGAGTCTCTCCCTCTGGGTCTATTCTCCCATCAGGAACAATAAAGAAACAATAAATATTGTGGCAAGGTTAATTGCTAGCGCAACCTCGAGTATTCCCAACTTAATCTAAAAAATCACGGTGCTCCAAGAGAAAAAGAGCACCGCCAACACACAATATGTTGAGGAAAACCTAATCCACCTTAAATGAATGCAAACCCGAGCAAACAATATTCAAAAACGTTGATGTACGAGTACAAAATGGTCTCATTGTTCTTTGTAAAGCTGTTACACACACATGGTTGGAGTACTCTCCTTTGGAAGTGACAACTAGATACAGGCATTCACCTTCTGACTTATGGAATAAACAATACCACCGCCCTTAGTCTGGTCGCAAGGAGTTTAGCCAGGATCTTGACATCTGCGTTAAGCAGTGATATGGTCCAGTATGATTCCCATCGATCTCTGGGCTTCCCAGCCTTGGGGATAAGCACCATTGTCGCCAAACGCATATCGTCCGGTAGCTCTCCCTCCTGAAACGTCTTCACGAAGGTCGCATGAAGAGAGTCGCCGCCCACCTTTTCAGTCTCTGAAACAATTCAACTGAGAACCTGTTCGGTCCTGGGGCTTGTCTGGATTGCATTTGATCCATGGCAGAGGATACTTCCTCCGCTGTAATGTCTGCCTCTAAGCCTCTCCTGTGTTCCCGGTCCAACCGGCTCTCTGAGCAGTCATTTAGAAAGGCTAGCACTTCTTGTTCAGGGGCACCCAAGTGTGCATTGTTAAAGGTTTATAGGTGTCTGGCAAAATCCTCCGCTATCCCTCCACTCCCTCTCACTATGGCCCCTGAGTCTACCTTTAATTCTCTATTGGACATAATGGTCTCTTTCCTTACTTCCAATCCACACCAACAATTTCCCGGTCTTGTTTTCCCTTCATATATCCTTTTCTGTTTTGCTAGGTAGGATGTTTTGGCCTCATGGTTAGCAACTGCCTGGTACTCTGCCCACTTAAGATACATGGCTGTCTTGCCAGGGGACGGTGGGGTCTTCGCCTATTCCCATTCCAACAGAGTCAATTCCCCTAGTACGTCTCTCCCAATTTCCCCGTGATGACTCCCCTGATGGTGGCCCTGTACGCCTCCCACACTGTAACAGGGCTCAGCATCGAGGTCTTCTTTTCCCCAAAATAGAGTTTGGAAGCTTTACCTAAACTTTTGACCTCCTGCTCATTGGATAGGCACCACGTTTACATTTTCCTCATCCCCCTTAGTTCCTGAATATTAGGGGACAGCATCACTTGCAAAGGTGAGTGGTCACTGATTCCCCGTGCGAGGCATGCAGCCTCGTTAAACCTAGAGAGGGAGTCAACTGTAGTGAAAAAATAGTCAAGTCGCAAGTGCATGATATGTGCCCTGGAGTAAAATGAACACCCTCTCACCGTTGTGGCGAGTTCTCCAAATGTCGCACAGCCCCAGAGCTCGCACAAAGCCCTCTAGTTTCCCTTTAGTTGTCTTCTCTTCCACCCTGGAGCTCATCCTATCCGGATTGGGATCTAGTGCCAAATGAAAGTTGCCACCTGCTGCCATCAGCGCTGGGAGGGTTTCCAGCAGAATATTTCCCACCTTCTGTAGTGTTGTGGACTAGAGTCTCGGGGGGTAGATGTATTGATCAACAACACTGCTTCGGCCTCAAGTTCTCCCAAGATCTCAGTATAGCACCCATGGCTATCCCTCCACGTATGCTGCACATTCAACAGGAGTTCCTTTCTAATAAGGATCCTCAACGCTCTCGAACCGGAGGTATATTGTGTATATGCCGCCAGTCTTTATCTCCCCATGCTACAATGCTGTCCGCCAGTGGGGTACGTCTCCTGCAAACACACAATGTCGGGTTTGTATCTGCTATGGGCCCGGATTACCAAACTCCTCTTTAGCTTATGGCCCAGTCCATTAACGTTGCAGGCTAGTAGCGTCAGTGCTTGTATTTGTGTCATGGTGGCCATGTGAATTCCTCCACTTTAACAGTCTCAGCCTCAGCGAGTGACTTAGGTAAGGCTACCACCCGCCCGTGGTGTGTCAAGATGTTGTGACTTACCTGTAAACACCCCCCCTCCCTACCTTACGGTGAAGAGATTGTAGAACTAACCACCCCACCCACAACTCACGGTATGTTTGAGTCCTGAACCAAAACAACATTAAACCACCTTGTGTTGGGGAGGCCGTCCGTTCTTCCTGTTTCTTTGCCTTGACGGCTCAGGTTTCCATCCTTCATTATTCCTTCCCCTGGTGGTGGACCTGACCAGATACCCCGCTGTTCGAGCAACAGCCAGCTGTTGCCAAGGAGTGGGTTAGCCAGGTAGAGGAGCGCATACTTAAAATCCAGCTGGTGCAGCACCCTCTTGATGGGCACAAATGCCCCTCGCTGCCGTTGAACAAGGTTATATAGTCCGGGCACAGGTTTACCTCTGGTCCATCTATCATCCACAGACAGTGTTTCCTTGCCACCTGTAGGATGACATCCCTGGCCCTAAAGTTCATCAGCCTTGCAATGATCGGGCACATGCTTGCCCCAGGCAGTGGCGTGTAAGACGGGATTCTATGCACCCGTTCTACTGAGAGGAAGCTGGGGGGGGGGGGGGTGTTTCCCTGCAGAACTGTTTTGTCCAACCACTCCTCCACAAATAGCTACATGCTCGGCCCTTGAGTTCTCTGGCACTCCTACTATCCTGACATTATGGCGGTGGAAACTGCCCTCTTCATCTTCTAGCCTTTTACCAAGTAGCTTCACCTCCTGCTCCATGAGGTCTTTTATCTGCGGCAGGGCAATACGCAGTTGATCTTCCGACTCTTGGACCTGGTCTGATATGTTTCTGTGGTCGTCTCTCAGTAACCCCACCTCTCCCACCACCGGATGTCTTTGTGTCTTTTATGGGTTGTAGAATAGTCTGTGTATGCGCACCAAGGGGGGTACAATTGTCGCTGTTCTAGGATACCTCCACTCCAGTGACTACTGCCCTTGTGTCCGGGGGAGTCCCCTTCACATTACGTGGTTGAACCATTGCCCAGTATGCCTTCGTTCCAAAGCCCCTGTGCTGCATGTGTGTGTTTGCCCAGCTGATGGGATGTAATGTGAGTTCTCAGTCTGCCCCAATCCGCGCTCGCGTTACTGCCAGGTTCGCGTTTTACCTGGTCCTCCGTTAGTAAGCTTGCCAGCTAGAGTCTGTGCCGGTGGTGCCCTCACTGCTGCCCAGCTCACCACTCCACTGCAATTCAGGGCTCAATATATCCCCAGGCCTTCTCTGCCTTGCTCAGGCCCTGCGGAGTGTGTTCACTGTTCTGGGTGGGGTGAGGGGGGTGGTGGTGGTGGTGGTGGTGGTGGTGGTGGTGGTGGTTCCGGGAAGGCCACAAAGTCTTTTACGCGCGGGGCCCTCCTCTTGTGGGCTGCAGCGGATTTCACCCCTCCTGCCCCAGTTCATAAGTCCCAAGTAGTCTCCCATCAGAGATTCTCCTGCCGCTCTGCAGTACAATTGGAGCGGCCCCAGGTGTGCACCAGCTGTCTCCCAGGGCCGGCTCCCACTCTCACTTGTGCCGTATGCACCAGCCATCTCCCAGGGCCGGCTCCCACTCTCACTTATGCTGTGTGCACCCGCTGCCCCCCAGGGCTGGCTCCCACTCTCACTTGTGCCGTTTGCACCTGCTGTCCCCCAGGGCTGGCTCCCCCTCTCTCTTATTCCGTGTGCACCCGCTGTCCCCCCAGGGTCGGCTCCCACTCTCACTTATGCCGTGTGCACCTGCTGGTCCCCCAGGGCCAGCTCTCCCTCTTACTTGTGCCGTTTGCACCTGCTGCCCCCCAGGGCCGGCTCCCACTCTCACTTTATGCCGTGTGCACCAGCTAATCCCCAGGGCCGGCTCCCACTCTCACTTATCCGTATGCACCAGCTGCCTCCCAGGGCCAGCTCCCACTCTCACTTATGCCGTGTGCACCTGCTGCCCTCCAGAGCCAGCTCCCACTCTCACCTATGCCGTGTGCACCCGCTGCCCTCCAAGGTTGGCTCCCACTCTCACCTATGCCATGTGCACCCGTTCCCTCCAGAGCCTGCTCCCACGCTCACTTATGCCGTGTACACCCGCTGCCCTACAGAGCCTGCTCCCACGCTCACTTATGCCGTGTACACCCGCTGCCCTCCAGAGTCGGCTCCCACTCTCACCTATGCCGTGTGCACCCGCTGCCCCCAAGGCCAGCTCCCACTATCACCTATTCCGTGTGCACCTGCTGCCCCCCCAGGTCGGCTCCCACTTTCACTTATGCTGTGTGCACCTGCTGCCCCCCCAGGGCCGGCTCCCATTCTTTCTTATGTTATCTGCACCCGCTGTCCCCATGGGCCAGCTCCCACTCTCACTTATGCTGCGGCTCAGGTCTGCAAGAGGCTTGCGTGCTACGAATGCAGCCAGACCCGCCCGCTGCCTCCACTCTTGATCCTACTTCTGAAGGGCTTTCAGCTGCTGGGTCTGACGGACAACACCTCAGCCACCCGTTTCCTTACAGCAGTTTGGACGGGCCCGGATGGGCCCACGCCAGTCAGGGTTGCACTACAGTACCCGCTAGACAATTTCCTCGGTTCGGGGGGGGGGAGGGGCTGGGATAAGGCTTCTGCTGCACCCGCTCTATGCCCGAGGGTAACAGATGCCTCCCAGTGGTTCTCAGGCGCTTGCGGGCTCCGGTCACCAGCCATGTGCCATCTTGCCTGCTCGATCTTGGTGGCTGGCACAGCAGCAATCCTCGACTCTGCACCACTCTTGGGGGTAGCTGGGCCGCAGGTATCCCCCTTAGTGTCACCGGGATGTGCTGCCCCCTTGGCTAGGTCAGGTGATTAAATTCAGGATTTTAAGCTCCGGAGCCTCCGATGGCCGCAGGAATGCAGAATTTCAGGTCCTACAGGACGGACAGTTAGGCCATGCCTAGGACACCACTGTTGAGATGTCACATTATATCAAGCATGCGCCTCATGTGTACTCGCACCACATATACATTAAAATGTGTTTTTTTAAAAAAAATAACATTATTTTCCTTATACTTTCCCATAGGGAAATCTCTGCCACCGTGGCAGAGATCGCCACTTAAATGCTAAAATTTACTAGTAGAAACTTTACAGTCGTAAGGAAAATTCTACTTACCCAGTATGCATCTGTTCTTGGCATGTAGAGCTGTAGAGTCACAAGCTATGCATAGATTGCCATCTGGTGTTGGGCCTGGACATTTGCACTTTGTTTTTGTTCGAAGAAGTCTTTCCAGTCACAAGGTAGGCGACTCCTCCTTTCGGTGATAGTGCGCATGGGCATCAACTCCATTGTTAGATTTCCCGTAGAGAGTGAGAATGGAGTAAGTAACAGTAGAATAGAGAGGGTCATGTGTAATTATCGGAGTAAGATAGTACTGGAACAGATGCAGGTACCCGGGGAGGTGGGTGGGCGCATGTGACTCTACAGCTCTAGATGCTAAGAACAGATGCATTGGGTAAGTAGCATTTTCCGTTTGAGGCATGTGAGCTGTAGATCACATGCTATGCATAGACTATACAGCAGTAATCTACCAAAGCGGGGGCTAACCGGTAGCTGTTGCGGTATTTTGAAATAGTGTACGTAAAACTGCCTGGCCTACATTAGCTTGTTGTCTGGCAAACACATCTACACATTAGTGTTTTGTGAATGAATGTGGTGTAGTCCATGTTGCAGCTTTACAGATGTCATCTATGGGAATATTTCCTAAGAAAGCCATAGAAGCCTCCAGTTTGCGTGTGGAAAATGCTCTAAGGGGAATTGGCAAAGGCTTCTTTGCTTTTTGCATAGCGTGTCTGAATGCATTTAACAATCCACCGTGCAATACCTGATTTCGAAATGGGATTGTCTTTGTGTTGTGGAGCAAAAGCTACAAAAAGTTGTTTAGTGGACAAAAAGATTCTGTTCTTTCTATGCAATACATTCATGCTCTTTTAACATCCAAGGTGTGTAGAACACGTTCGCCCTCAGAATCTGGTTGAGGAAAGAACACAGGTAACTCAACAGGTTGATGTGTGAGGCAAAAACAACTTTAGGATTAGTACAAAGAACCACTTTGTTTTGGTGTACTTGTAAAAATGGTTCTTCTATGGTTAATGCCTGAAGCTCACTCAATCTCCTGAGTTAGGAGGTAGCAATGAGGAAAGCTGCTTTCCAAGTGAGAAACTGTAGTTCACATTTTTGTAAAGGCTCGAAGGGTGGAGCCATTAGCCTGGTACGGACAATATTAAGATTCGACACTGGGGCAGGTGGATGTCTTGGAGGAATAACTCTTGAGTCCTTCCATGAAAGCTTTACTAGCGGGCACTCTGAAAAGGGACAGGTGTCTATTTTGAAGATAGGCAGCTATTGCAGCGAGATGTAAGCGTATAGACGTGTACGCTAAATTTTAACTTTGTATATGTAGCAGATAACAAATGATAGTTTGAATAGAAGCATCAAGTGGATTGACATGGTTATTACAATAAATAACAAGCCGCTTCCCTTTTGCTGCATAGCAAACTCTTGTAGTAGGTCTTCTGGCCTCATTAATAATATGCACACAGTCTAGTGGAAGATTGAGATAACCAAACTCTATGACTTCAGGTGCCAGATCGCAAGGTTGAGAGGGTTGGGATCTGAATGTCTTATCGTTCCATGGCTCTGCATGAGGAGACTGGATGTGCAATGTAGCTTTTGATGAGGAACTGCTGATAGTTCTAATAGGGTAGTGAACCAAGGTTGGCGAGCCCAAGGGGGAGCTACTAGGTTTAGTGTGAGGGATGTTTGCCTGAGCTTCCGAACCACTAGTGGAATGAGTGGGAGAGGCGGAAAAGCGTAGGCAAATATCCCTGACCAGTTCACCCATAGAGCATTGGCTTTTGATAACGGGTGTGCATACCTGGAGGCAAAGTTTGGGCACTTTGCGTTTTGGTGTGTGGCGAACAAATCTAAGTTTGGGAAGCCCCACATCTGAAAGAAGAGGAAGAGAACTTGAGGGTGAAGTTCCCCTTCGTGAATTTGTTGCCTCTGTTAGCTGAGGAGGTCTGCAATCCGATTGTTCACTCCTGGGAGGTGTCCCTCTAGGAGATACATCTTGTGATGAATGGCCCATGTCCAAATGTCTTGTGCAAGGTGTGACAGCTGGAGAGAGTGTGTTCCTCCCTGTTTCTGTATGTAATACATTGCTGTCATGCTGTCTGTGCGCATCAGGACAGCTTTGCCTACAGGGTGAGTTTGGAAGGCTTTGAGTGCCAGGAAGACTGCGAACCGCTCCAGATGATTTATGAGGAAAAGCTTTTCCTTTTGACTCCACCATCCTTGAATTGTGCGAGTTTGGAGATGGGCTCCCCAACCAGTGAGGGAGACGTCTGCTGTTAGCACGGTCTGTGGAATCGGATCGATGAAAGTCCGCCCTTTTGTAAGGTTGTGTGAATTCCACCACTGCAGAGAGCGAAGAGTGCGGTCGTCCACCAATGTCAATGTCAATAGACCGTGAGACTGATTCCACTGGCGTGCTAAACATTCTTGAGTGGGACGTATTTGCAGTCTTGCATAAGGAACTCTCATGATGCAAAATGCCATCATTCCTAGTAGTTGCATGAATACCAGAGCTGGGGTTGAAATTTGGAAACGAGAGGCTGAATATTGTGAATTCTGGTTGGATTGGGATAGGCTGAAGCTTTTTGTGTATCCTCAGTGGCCCCTAGATATGCTTGTGTATTGGAGGGCAGAAAATGGGATTTTGTCAGATTGACTGTAAATCCGAGGTTGTGCAGTAAGCGTACTGTTGTTTGAGTGTGCTGTAGGCACTTTGAGAGAGTGCTGGCTTTAATAAGCCAGTCATCTAAATATAGGACGACGTGAACATGTTGTCTTCGCTGATGCACAGTGACTTCTGCTAGGCATTTGGTAAATACTCTCGGAGCAGTAGTTACTCAGAATGGGAGTACCTTGAATTGGTAATGTTGCCCCGCTATTACAGACCTGAGGTATTTGCGATGAGCGGGATGTAATGAATATGGAAGTACGCGTCCTTCAAGTCTAGAGTGGACATAAAGTCGTCTTGTTGTAACAGAGGAAGTACCTTTTGGAGAGTGATCATATGGAAGTGATCTGGTTGAATGTATAGGCTTAATTCTCTGAGGTCTAGTATAGGCCTCAGAGAACCGTCCTTTTTGTGAATTAGAAAATAAAGAGAGTACATTCCTATCCCCTGAGGCTGTAGTGGGATGGGTTCTATAGCTCCTTTTTTCAGAAGAGATTGGACCTCTTGTTTGAATAGGTGTATATGTTCTGGAGATAGTTTGTGTTTTCATGGTGGAATGTTTGGAGGGTTGCTTGTAAGTTCCAGGCAGTAACCAGATTGGATCATTTGTAACACCCATTTGTCCGATGTGATTGAATGTCAGACCGGGAGACATTGAGTGAGACGTCCCCCGACAGGTGTGAGAGGATCGGGGGGGAAAGGGGAAACCAGTCACTGCTTATTTGTGGCTGCGGAAGTGCGGGGTGTATTACATCTCCCTCTTCCTTTCCCATAGTTTCCACGAAATCCACCTTGAAAATATCCTCTGGTAGAGGGGGATTGAGTATTACCTCTATATGAGGTAGAGGACCTGTCAGTAGGGATGGACTTTGAACCTCTCCTGTAAAGGGATTGGCGAAATGAGTCACGATTGGATGGTGTTTGTAGCGCTCCCATAGATCTGGCTACTTCAGTGTCATTCTTCATTTTTTCTAAAGTGTCCACCATAGGACCAAATAAATGCTCCTTTTTAAAAGGTGAATTTAAAATAGATGCTTGAACCTCCGGCTTACAACCTGATACTCTAAGCCACGCGTGGCGTCTGAGAAGGATGCTAGTGTTAACAGCACATGAGGCAGTGTCTGCTGCATCTAGAGCACACCTGATCGAAGTATTGGAAATACGCTTCCCTTCCTGGATGAGGTCATGAGCCTTGGATTCATGTTCATCAGGCAGATGTTGCATCAGTTGTTCTAGCTCATGATAATGGGCTCTGTCATGTCTTGCCAAGAGTCCTTGTGTGCTAGCTATGCGCCAATGATTGGCTGCTTGTGCTGCTACTCTCTTGCCCGAGGCATCTATCAACTTAGATTCCTTATCGGGAGGCAGAGCGTCTCCCGTTGACTGAGACTTTGCTTGTTTCCGGGCATTTGAAACCACCGAGTCTAGTGGAACCTGACCTTTAACGAAAGTTGTGTCTGTAGGAGCCGCCTTGTATTTCTTATCCACTCTAGGTGTGAGTATCTTAGATCATACTGGATCTTTGAACACCTCATCTGCATGCTTTAACATACCCTTGAGCACGGGTAGTATATGTGTAGTTTTTTGTGATGCACTTAGTGTCGCAAATAGGAAATCTTCCTTATGGAGTTGCACCCCATGATACTGTGCAGCTGTATTAAGCAATTCTGTAAACCCCACATTATCATCAGGAGGAGAAGGCCTAGATGGGTATAGATCTGGGTCGTTGTCTTTGTTAGGATCCGTGTTATAATCTACAAAGGGGTCTGGAGCATAATCTTGTGGCACATACCCGTGTGTATCATGATCTCGATCCCCATCATCCTGCTGAAGTGAAGATTGTGGCTGAGGGGAATTTGTGGGTGTTTTAAGAAGGTTAGGGTCAATAGGTGGAGGAGGTGAGGAAGGTGAAAGAGGTGGAGAAGTATCAGTCCCCATATTCTTTCTCTTTAGAGGGATATGATAAAATTGCTCAAATTCTGTTTTTCTTTTCCCTGACAGCTTTGCATTAAGGTGTCCTGTTTTTGGGTTAATAACCAATTCCTTTTGTTTGGGGTCCATGTTAGCAGGTGGAACATCTAAACTAGTCTCCTTGGGTGGAGGAGGAACAGTCTCTTCCTTTGGGGCCATAATTTTCGGCGTAGAAGATTTTGGTGCAGTCTTTTTCAGAGCCAAGGATTTTGGTGCAGAGGATTTCGGCTCAGATGATTTCGGATCTGAGGTGTATTTTGGTGTTGAAGTTTTGGAGGGATAAGTTAGCTTATCTGTTGGTGCCCAAGTCTTGGGGTCGAGCCCCGAAGAGGACCCGAGCCGGAAGGCGTTACTAGTTGTTTTGGTGCCGCACCCGAAGGCGGGGCGTAGGGAACTTTATCTTGGTGCCGACCTTGGCCCGAAGGCAGAGGAGGGACCGGAGCCTTTTTAAGGGGTACTTTTTGGGGCAGAGGAGTAGCTTTACTCACTGTACGCTGACCTGGTGTGACCATCTACAGAGATGCAATTTCTACCTTGTGTACTGGTCTCCTCCTTCAGCTCTCTCAGTTTGGCTGATGTTGCTGACAACACACGCTTCTTTTCTAGCTGCCATCCTTGTTTACCAACACGTGGTACGGTTTCCTTTTCTGGGGCTCTTGTAAAATCACCTCGTCTCACCTCCTGCACCAGGTTCATGCTTATACAAAACATTCCAAAAATAAAGATAAACTTGATGTATGGACTGGACCCCAGTGAGCTCTCAAAGTCCTAAGACACAGGGAGCGCCTCTCACCTCTCTCCTCCCCCTGGACTCCGGTCAGCAGTGCATAGAAGATATGGTAGTTCCTCTCAGCAGGGTTCTGACGAACCACCCGGTTCTGAAACACACAAAATGTCAGTGGCAGAGGAGTGAGGCAGGAGCATGGAGACAGATCACGGAAATATTACAGGAATACGATGGGGGAGGGTGGGATTAGGGCACATGATGTGAAATGGACGGTGGTCAGACTAGCTGTATCAACTTAGGACCAGGTATGAAGAATCAAGGACACCAGATCAGAGAAGCCCCTGGAGGTGGGGAGAGGAAAGAAATCAGCCAGGACCGAGGTGGTTCACCAGTGGACGTGGAGTGAGATGGTCCATGAACGGGCCTGGAGTGACCTGACATCAAGGCGCCTGCAGATGCTGACAGCAGTACTCACCTTTTCCAGTAAATCTGTACAGGTGGGTTAAGGACATAGTGATGCTTTTGAAGTATACACCATCCTCACTGCTAGGTTTGAACCTTTGACCTCTACATGAGCCGAGAATCTAAACCAAATATTAGGGGAAATCCTGATATCCTGATGTATATGCACGGGCAGGAATGCACCCAAGGTCTGGATGTGTGACTGAGGGCAGTGTCTGCTCCCAATGTCCTAGTGTATGAATGAGGGCAGTGTCTCTCTCATCCTAGTGTATGAGTGAGGGCAGTTTCTCTCATGTCCTAGTGTATGAGTGAGGGAACTATCTGCTCCTGATGTCCTAGTGTATGAGTGAGGGCAGTGTCTCTCTTGTCCTAGTGTACGAGTAAGGGCAGTGTCTACTCCTAATGTCCTAGTTTATGAGTGAGGGAACGATCTGCTCTCGATGTCCTAGTGTATGAGTGAGGGCAGTGTCTCTCTTGTCCTAGTGTACGAGTGAGGGCAGTGTCTCTCTTGTCCTAGTGTACGAGTGAGGGCAGTGTCTCTCTTGTCCTAGTGTATGAGTGAGGGCAGTGTCTCATGTCCTAGTGTATGAGTGAGGGCAGTGTCTCATGTCCTAGTGTATGAGTGAGGGCAGTTTCTCTCATGTCCTAGTGTATGAGTGAGGGCAGTGTCTGCTCCTGATGTCCTAGTGTGTGAGTGAGGGCAGTGTCTCTCTTGTCCTAGTGTATGAGTGAGGGCAGTGTCTCATGTCCTAGTGTATGAGTGAGGGCAGTGTCTCTTATCCTAGTGTATGAGTGAGGGCAGTGTCTCATGTCCTAGTGTATGAGTGAGGGCAGTGTCTCTCTTGTCCTAGTGTATGAGTGAGGGCAGTGTCTCTCTTGTCCTAGTGTATGAGTGAGGGCAGTGTCTCATGTCCTAGTGTATGAGTGAGGGCAGTGTCTCTTATCCTAGTGTATGAGTGAGGGCAGTGTCTCTCTTGTCCTAGTGTATGAGTGAGGGCAGTGTCTCATGTCCTAGTGTATGAGTGAGGGCAGTTTCTCTCATGTCCTAGTGTATGAGTGAGGGCAGTGTCTGCTCCTGATGTCCTAGTGTGTGAGTGAGGGCAGTGTCTCTCTTGTCCTAGTGTATGAGTGAGGGCAGTGTCTCTCTTGTCCTAGTGTACGAGTGAGGGCAGTGTCTCTTATCCTAGTGTATGAGTGAGGGCAGTGTCTCATGTCCTAGTGTATGAGTGAGGGCAGTGTCTCTCTTGTCCTAGTGTATGAGTGAGGGCAGTGTCTCTCTTGTCCTAGTGTATGAGTGAGGGCAGTGTCTCATGTCCTAGTGTATGAGTGAGGGCAGTGTCTCTTATCCTAGTGTATGAGTGAGGGCAGTGTCTCTCTTGTCCTAGTGTATGAGTGAGGGCAGTGTCTCTCTTGTCCTAGTGTATGAGTGAGGGCAGTGTCTCTCTTGTCCTAGTGTATGAGTGAGGGCAGTGTCTCATGTCCTAGTGTATGAGTGAGGGCAGTGTCTCTTATCCTAGTGTATGAGTGAGGGCAGTGTCTCTCTTGTCCTAGTGTATGAGTGAGGGCAGTGTCTCATGTCCTAGTGTATGAGTGAGGGCAGTTTCTCTCATGTCCTAGTGTATGAGTGAGGGCAGTGTCTGCTCCTGATGTCCTAGTGTGTGAGTGAGGGCAGTGTCTCTCTTGTCCTAGTGTATGAGTGAGGGCAGTGTCTCTCTTGTCCTAGTGTACGAGTGAGGGCAGTGTCTCTTATCCTAGTGTATGAGTGAGGGCAGTGTCTCATGTCCTAGTGTATGAGTGAGGGCAGTGTCTCTCTTGTCCTAGTGTATGAGTGAGGGCAGTGTCTCTCTTGTCCTAGTGTATGAGTGAGGGCAGTGTCTCATGTCCTAGTGTATGAGTGAGGGCAGTGTCTCTTATCCTAGTGTATGAGTGAGGGCAGTGTCTCTCTTGTCCTAGTGTATGAGTGAGGGCAGTGTCTCTTATCCTAGTGTATGAGTGAGGGCAGTGTCTCTCTTGTCCTAGTGTATGAGTGAGGGCAGTGTCTGCTTCTAATGTCCTAGTTTATCTTCCCCCGATGATGTAGTGTATGAGTGAGGGCAGTATCTGCTCCCGATGCCGCAGTGTATGAGTGAGGGCAGTATCTGCTCCCGATGTCCTCTTGTATGACTGAGGGCAGTGTCTGCTCCCAATGCCGCACTGTATGAGTGCAAATAAATCCTTTTGACAGGCCAAAACATATACGTCTTAAATATGAGTAAATGACTCCCATGTAGGCCTCATACCCCACAGGGTGGGGGGTGGGGGGAGGTCGACAGATGGCGGGATAGGTACAAAAAAACACTAACCTTGCACTCGGCACATCGCCGACTCGGCTGTCCCGCCCCACTGCTCTTACCTGTGCCAGCCGCACCGGATTGTATTTAAAAGAAGGACATGTAGAAATGTAATGTTAACAAGTCCTTGCAATAACTAGCATCTGAAAGCTATTTTTCCACTAGGACAGGCCTAGGTGCCCTGTGTAGAAAACCAGGGTATGGATTAAAATCTTAATACTGTATTTTAGGAATGGGACTAGCTAGAAAAATATTTAAACAATGATTTATTTTTTATTTTCTTATAAAATGATTTATTGGCTTTTTTGGTACGGAGTACTACAATACAATAAAAAACATGGCAAGGCATTGAACTATACAAATCAGTGGCATCGCCATCTTGTTCGAATTCCACATGATTCGAGTGAAACATTTAGGAAAAAGGTTTCTCACTAGTGGCGTCCGGCCCAGATGACCACCGGCCCCAGATCTTGGGGTGCTTAGAGGGGACGCCTCTCCATTACAGATCTCTCTCTGCTCTACAATAGTCCATTCCGGCTGCCCAGGTTGCCATTGCCGGGGGCTTCGCAATGTCTCTTTTCGCTACTAAGTATCCCAGCCCCATCGAGAGAGATGATGATGATGATGATTTCTGGTGAGCGCCAACCCCTCCATGATCCCCAGCAGGGCTATGTTCGGATCTAGCTCTCGTTAATCTGCCGGAGATATGTTAACCAGCCTGGACCGACCTCCAGTGCTTGGTAAAGCGCGGGCGGACCCACATAATATGATAAGAGGAGCCCCCCTGGTCTGCACAGCTCCAACAGCTGGAGTCGGCTTGCCCCATAAACTCCAAAGCCGGTCTAGACTGTAATTTGTGCGGTGAAAGCATTTGAACTCAGCCTCAGGGTTGATGGAATGCTCAATAACATAGGGCCAGTTTGGCTTCACACCAGTCCTTGCCGTCAAGTTCTCCTATGTCTTCTGCCCACCTCTCATGGAGTGTGATCAGGGAGTGCGGCGCATTGAGCACTAGTGAGCAGTAGAGCGACGATAGACCTTTACATCCCAGAGGGCGTAGCACCAGCTGTGCCTCCGGAGCCTTCAAATCTGGGACTGCTCCGAGGGTCTCTCTGGGAGCTTCTCATGCACGTCTGATTTGTAAGTTCCTAAGGCTCGGAGTGTAGTATAGCCCAAATTCTGTTTTAAGATGATATAAGGATACTACATGGTCGCGCTGCCACCGGTCCCTCAATGTGGAGATCCCAATGAGATCTCACCTGCGGCAGTTGTTCATTTGTGCTTGGTCAGGTGCCCCTCCATAGCGGCGTGAGCGCGGTGAGCTTCCTTTGCCATTTTAATTGAGGATATCGATTCTCTCCAGCTGTGAAAGGGTATCCTAGAGATGTGGGGTAGGGAGGCAGGCGGGCCCTGTAAAGTAAGGCATATTCCATGGTGACAGGTTGGGTCGCGGCCGTCCCAATAAAGTCAGTCCCCTAGGGGGCTCATCTGGGCTGCCCAATAGTACAGGCAGAGGCATGGCGCCTGAGGTCACCCTCCTACACTGAGTCCGCGCACTTGGTTGATGACCCCCTGGGTGATCTGCCTGAGGCCACTCTCATACACGGAGGCCGTGCCCTTGGTTGATGACCCCCTGGGTGATCTGCCTGAGGCCACCCTCGTACACTGAGGCCATGCTCTTGGTTGATGACCCCCCTGGGTGATCTGCCTGAGGTCACCCTCATACACTGAAGCCGTGCCCTTGGTTGATGACCCCCTGGGTGATCTGCCTAAGGCCACCCTCGTACACTGAGGCCATGCTCTTGGTTGATGACTCCCTGGGTCTTCTGCCTGAGGTCACCCTCATACACTGAAGCCGTGCCCTTGGTTGAAGACCCCCTGGGTGATCTGCCTGAGGCCACCCTCTTACACTGAGGCCATAGTCTTGGTTGATGACCCCCTGGGTGATCTGCCTGAGGTCACCCTCATACACTGAGGCTGTGCCCTTGGTTGAAGACCCCCTGGGTGATCTGCCTGAGGCCACCCTCTTACACTGAGGCCATAGTCTTGGTTGATGACCCCCTGGGTGATCTGCCTGAGGTCACCCTCATACACTGAGGCCGTGCCCTTCGTTGAAGACCCCCTGGGTGATCTGCCTGAGGCCACCCTCGTACACTGAGGCCGTGCTCTTGGTTGATGACCCTCTGGGTGATCTGTCTGTCTGCAGCTGTGGAGCGTATATCAGCAAAGAGGGTCAGGCGAGAATGAAGGGGTAGTGTTGCACAGGCACATCAAGTACATCTTGTAAAGTGCTCCCCGCCCCATAAGATTGAGTGTTAGGCAGGCCTAGACGTATAGGACACCAAGTATCAGTCTAGTGATTGGGACAATATTTTGTTTCCAGGTAACTCGGGTGTCGCAAGCGATGGTTATTCCTAAGTAACAAAAGGGTTCATTGGTGACCCTCAACCATGGTTCTTGGATTTGCGAGGGGGCCTGGCCTGTAAGGGGGGGGAGGGGGGTGTAGTGTGATTCATCTCAGTTTACGTGTAAACAGGATGCATTTCTGTGGATGTTGGCAAAAGATCAGGATTTGCCTGACCGGTGAAAAGGGGGTGTGAATAGCCTCTTGTAAGGATTGGTGCTTACTGGAGCTCTGAGTTGGAGGAATCCTCGGCTGGATCTCCAGGGATCATGGATCGTCTCCCGGTGAGTCCTGCAGGGCCCCTGCTTCGGGAGGCACCTGGCTCAGTACTATTGCTCTGAAGTATTGGTGAGTGGTCGGTAACCTGAAATACTAGTCCCGGCGTGCAGTGGCCAGGCCTGTGGTGTGGAGCCCCTCAATCCCTCACCCAGTGTTCTTGACCCGGACGTTGCCGAGGGTTCCCCGATGGTGCTGCCACTCATCCCCTCCAGTTCCCTCTTCCCCCGACTCCCTGCTAGGGAATGGTTGCCTGTGGTTGGTCGGTGGCTCCCGCTGCAGCGGACCAGCAGTGATTGACCTCCTCCCGATATGGTCTCTGTTGCCATATGGCCTTTCACCCACCGCAGGCCTGGTTTTTCACTGTGCCCCATTCCTAAAGAACCGATGACTGAATGCAGCCTGTGCAGGCCTGAGCCCAGTGGTGGCTGGATTTGCTGCCTCCCGTCGGCCTGACCGGCACAGTGTCTGCTGTGGGTCTCCTGTGAGCGGCACGGTGTCTACTGTGGGTCCTCCCGTGACCAGCACGCTGTCTGCTGTGGGCTCTCCCATGACCGGCACGCTGTCTGCTGTGGGTCTCCTGTGACCGGCACGGTGTCTACTGTGGGTCCTCCCGTGACCAGCACGCTGTCTGCTGTGGGCTCTCCCATGACCGGCACGCTGTCTGCTGTGGGCTCTCCCGTGACCGGCACAGTGTCTGCTGTGGGCTCTCCCGTGACCGGCACGCTGTCTGCTGTGGGCTCTCCCATGACCGGCACAGTGTCTGCTGTGGGCTCTCCCGTGACCGGCACGCTGTCTGCTGTGGGCTCTCCCGTGACCAGCACAGTGTCTGCTGTGGGCTCTCCCGTGACCGGCACAGTGTCTGCTGTGGGCTCTTCCGTGACCGGCACGCTGTCTGCTGTGGGCTCTCCCGTGACCGGCACAGTGTCTGCTGTGGGCTCTCCCGTGACCGGCACAGTGTCTGCTGTGGGCTCTCCCGTGACCGGCACAGTGTCTGCTGTGGGTCTCCCGTGACCAGCACAGTGTCTGCTGTGGGTCTCCCGTGACCAGCACAGTGTCTGCTGTGGGTCTCCCGTGACCAGCATGGTGTCTGCTGTGGGCTCTCCTCAGCCCACCATCTCGAGATACTATTATAAACTAATGGGGTAACCCAAGAAGCCCTAGGCCCTGGGTAATGTACGGTACATGCAATAGTATGGTCCTACTGGCGTATTATTTTAAAGGAAACATATACGGTATTTTATTTAAATAAACCCCATCAAGGGCTGCCCTGTACATTCCTACGGAGTGATATGCGTGGGTCCGAGTCCTTGGTCCCTGGGTAGGCGCTCTGTCTGCAGGGCTCGGCCTGGATGTCAGGATTCCTGGTGAGACCGCGGCCCCCGTTATTGGCGGCCCCGGCCAGCCCTGCTTTACCGGCATCCGCATCCCCGAAGATACTGAAGGATGCAAGGGCGAGGGGCTGCGAGGTGCGCTGGGGACGTGGGCGCGATTCATCCCGTGATTGGGGAGCGCGTCCTCCGCGGCCTTCTCCGGGCTCGTAAGCCGGTCCCGTCTCTATGCAGTTTTTCAAGCATAGATGGACATAGCAGGAGCAGTGCCCAGTGACCCGCTGCACCCACCCTCACACCGATCACCATCGCACCGCACCTGGCAGCCATGATGGGGCGGGGCCCTTCCTTCCACTGCATGGAAATAAAGAGGAGGGACCCCCATTACAACCTCCTCCAGAGTCTAAATCACAAACATTGAATGGAATCCAACGGAAGCCTAAGACGATCACCCCCAGTTTGGACTGGATGCCCCTCCTTTTCTCCCCCTTGGCAGCCAACTTCCCTCGCTCGCGGCCATCTCTACCAAAGCAGTAAAGTGAGTACCCCAGACTGAGTACCCCAGCCCAGATCTATTCACACAAGGAACTAAAAGAGAGCTTGGATCCTTCCCCAGCCTGGAGCGCCATCTAGCGGCCGAATGATTAAAAACGCCCACATCACTATTGGGGCTCCCGGCTTTATGGTAGTTATTTCCTTTACATTTCAGTCTGTATTTACCCATATTTATTCTTTGTCCATTTTATTGGTATTTATCTAGATCTTGTGTTTGGAGAATAATTCGAATTGAAAATTTGTATATTTCCATAACTACTTAGCTCTTAGTTGACAGGCGCGCAAACTATAATCAATATTAAAGCGCCCCTGGGCTCAAATGATCTAGCGCTCACTGTGAAGCAATGCTCCTTCACAGCGCTCCTACCAGCCTTCAATTCTCGGCACATCCTTAGCCCCCTAAATCTGCTGAGCGGCCAGAGTTTGAATGTTCATTCCCAACCCCTCGGCACTGCACTCGAGAGATACGGCCGCAACTCATGGGGCATCAGCGATCCTAAAAAACTCTCTAATTATGAAAAAATAATTTAAACAACTTCTGGAAACACTAGTAGCCGATACCGACCACAGTGTGAGCAATGACAGCAAGAAAACCGGCTTCGTCTTCTAATCAAGACGCCCTGCAAAGTGGAGAAACATCTTCCTTCTCCATCTACACGTTACTCAATCAATCACAAGCCCCCAGGGAACTAAACTCACCACTCCCCCATCACTAACCTTTAGAGGGGAACGCTCCACCTCTATTTTCATGGCAGGGAACAAACTTATACAAGTTACAGACCATCACCTCACCATCTTTGACCGACACTTCCAGTCACTTCTCAGTTCATTAACATAACATGGCCAGGTGCCCCAAACTCAGTCAGTCAAAAAACCTTTATTCGATTCCACATCAATCATAAAAGTTCACAAAGAAAACAAACAATCATAAAAAACGACAATATGCACAAAAGAGCATAAAAAATATCTTCGGAGACAATTAAACACCTAGTTGCATACTTACACATTGCATACCGTTTCCTTATCATCAAAACAATGTTTATAAAACTAAGCACAGAGCTACAAATGGAAGCATTTACTAAGGAGTGTAAATAATTAAAACCCTCTTTATGGGAGCAGAAACAGTTTTCGTTTAAAATTGGTTTGAAAAAGCGCATCCTGGGATCTTTATATAATGTCCAAAATAGCATAAAGGTGCCCCAAACTCCCCTCTCCCCTTTACCCCCGACCGTCAACGCAGAACCTTCACATCCTTGACTTCACTGACTCGCTATGCACCTTTGCTGCACCCCCGACGCCTTCGCCAAGTATTCACTAGAATGACTTCAATTGCACCCACCATAACCAATCAACACACAGTTACACAAATCGCTGACGTACACTCCGGGCCAGATGGCGCCAGCCCCAACCCAAGACCGGCCACCACTGAGTGCCCTATGGACTCAACCCACTCTCCTAACGTGGACCCTACTCAGCCCACACAAAATGTCTGCCTTTCTAACCTCGATGACACTTGCCTCCCCTGTAGCGGAGCTCACTCGCCTTCCTCAAACACGAGACCCGACGCTTATCCTCCCACTTTCAGAGCTGGAAGCCTCGCTGACACACTTACCCAGCTTCTGAACTGAATAGACCAAAAACTTGATTCTCTACCTAAAGACATCTCACATGTAAAAAAATGACCTCTCGATCCAGGCCAAGGTGACCTGCTATCCCACTCCAGCTGTCAGCTAACATACCCATTCGACCTCTATTCCCTCGAGTCATTTGTCCCGCAGACCCTACCGAGCTCTCAGCCTCATATCTGCTCTGGAAGCGGATGCTGTTGGTGAATCTTACATCACAATGACCCCGAAAATGGTCTGCAAGCCTCGTTCCACTATCCCAGTAATCGTGGGCGCAAATAGAATCCCTCGAACGGTCACCTCGGCTAGACCGCCTGCTCAATACACCACCATTCAGACACTACATACCACAAACAATAGTCCTAGCCCTCTAACATGCATGCTCCTCAACTGTAGATCATGCCACGGATATTGCCAAAGCTATACTTGATGAAAAGATAGATATCGCATTCCTTATCAAAACCTGGCTAAACGAACACTATCACCATACCAGACCCGCTCACACCACCTGCCTACACCATACTCGAACTGGACAGACAAAGGAGATTAGGTCACGGGCTAGCAATCGTCAACAAAGAAGAAACCCAGATTACCACCCTAAAGACCTTAAACTACTCGACTTTCAAATACCTCCGAGTCGACCTTACAGCCAAAGGCACCTCTCCTACCATACTCCACTCCATGGACCACCCACCTGATGATCGCACTCTCTTCTCAGAAAAAATGACTTACCTAGTAACATGGTTCTCCCTAACTGACTCGAATGACGTGTGCCTGGGTGACTTCAATATTCACTGGAACACCTCAGAAGACACCACAGTTTATAATCTTACAAACCTTCTAGAAAAAAATGACCTCAAACAACTCTGCTACGAACTGGCCTATAATAAAGGCTCCACTCTAGATGAGATAATCACCAAATATGAGCCTGTCTCACTTTGATCCATCTCTCCCATTGACTGATCAGACCACCATCTCATACTGTTTAATAATGAGACCAACCTCAGATCCCGCCCAGCCCCATCCAACAAACCTTCGCACTAGAATAGGAACATCAAACAAGTCCCACTCCAGGCTCTGTGCCCAACTACATCATCTTCTTCTCACTCACCCGTTGATCACCTCACCACCCGCTATAATACAGAGGTGACTGATGTTCTTGACCCAGTGACCCCGCTCAAACTGAAATAACCTGGAACAATCCAATCAAAATCCTGGTTCGAATCTGATCACATGGAAATACAGTAGCCAGACAGCGGTGTACCTCGATCTGGACATCTATGAAGAAGGGGACAGGTTATGCTCCAAAGTTCATCAAAAACCCACCGATAAGAACTCTCTCCTGTGCTATAACTCATACCACCCTAGAGCACTCAGGGATAATCTACCCGTGGGACAGTTTCTTCGGTACCGCAGAAACTGTTCATCCACCACCACATTTTTGGACCAATCAGAAGAACTATGTGCCAAACTGGAGATGAGACAGTATCCACGGAAGATCATTAGACACGCTAAAAAAAGAGCAATGAACACCCCCCGAAGTGTACTGCTTCAGAAGAACGAAAAAACAAGAGACAACTGTCTACCTGTGGTCATGACATTTGATCCTTTGGCCACCCAGATCCGTCAGTCCATACGTAAACATTGGACATTGTTGTCTACCAAGGATTTCATCATGCCTCCGCCCAGGTTTGCCTTTAAAAGATCAAGCAACCTAGGGGACAAACTTGTACACACACGTGTAAAAATGGCAACTAGGCTGACAGAGTCGACTATTCCCCCAGGACATTATCCATGCGGATCGTGTTCTGTATGTGGTTTGACAAAGAAAACACAGAGTGTCACTCTAAATTCAGGTAAAACCTGGTATTTGAAATATTTCAGCAATTGTAATACCGCGAATGTGGTGTACAGACTGACCTGCCAGTGTAACCTACAATATACAGGGCTCACAACGAGGAAGGTAAAGGTGAGAATGCACGAGCATCTCAGTACGATTAGAGCCGGTAAACTTACGACCAAACTGGTACAACACTGTCATGAAACCAAACACGCCTTCACATGGGTGGTCCTTGAGAGAATAATGGATACATCCCAAAATACTGAGGACATACTGGCTTCAAAAGAAGCCAGATGGATTTTTCAGGAGAAGTCCGACCAATTTGGGCTTAATGACCAAATTGAGTGGGGGAGGGCAAGATACTGAAGTGGTTGATGACACACTCCATCCGATGAACATATTGGTTCTGGCCTGAACAAGACTTTTTGGCTTGACTTCTGCCCACTGTGGTCAGATCGGTTAGGTTGTAATTATGAGACACCTCCTCCACTCTAGTTTAACATAGGAACAAGATCTCCAGCTGGCAATGAGGGGATATACGTAGATCATAGCATCATCTTAATATATAGGATAAGACTAGATGATATAAGAAAGAAGTTACAGTTCCAAACAACATTGTTTTAATCTAACACTACCAGATAGAACCCCATTGAGAATTATACAATGTAATTGGGACTTGGCATTTATAAGCTTAGAGGTCTTAGAAAGTACAGTCTCTCGCTTTTCCATTCAAAGATGGCGCCCATAGTGATAATAGACTGGTATAGAGACCTGAAGGGATTTGTACCCACTATGAACCACTTCCGAGTCCTTGGTGAGGTCTTCTATGGAGCGTTTTTCCTAAATGGAGGTCTAGGATATAAGTTAGTCCGTATAGACACTGGTATGAGGGGTAGCATTACTTTGAGCATCAACACAGAATAAAAAAAAACCCCTATCCAAGATGGCGCCGAAAGTTACGCGTGATAGTGTAGTTGTGTATATACATCAGCACATTAACTATCACCTGTGAGTCCTTTCGTGAGGTCCCCTACGCAGTTTTTTCACAAACGGATGTCCATGACATAATAAACTTCGAATGGACATCGGTGTGAGAGTCAGCTATATCTTGAGCGTCAGTGGTAAACCTCCCCAAACCAAGATGGCGCGCACTACTGTCGCGCAAGAGTGTAGGCGTTCGCTGTATATAAACAGTCAGGGGATCAGTACACGTGTGACCGGTGGAGAGAAGGAGCTCCGTGAGGCTTTGGGTGGTAAGGAGGTGTTATCGAGAGGGAGTGGGGATATTTATGTGAGGCTGAATACCTGACCTGTTTATGATCCCGAGGTGTAAATAATTCTGTGTTAAGATTCTGACTAGGGCATAACCGTGAGCATGTCTATTAAAAAAATAGGGAGGTAAAAGCTACATAGAATTTAAGCTGGTAATTATGGTAACAGAATCTTCATTGTTACTTACAACACACTTCCTCTGGTGATATTTTTTCGGTATATACATCAGACCTACCGTGACATTCATAGGCAGCCTAGACACTGTTAAAAGAAGCGTTTCCTTGAGTTCTGCTGTGTACGTGTTGGTGTGTACCATGGGTGATAATACATCAAGTCTGAATACATATTTTGCCTCTAACGTGAACCTTTAGTACTTAGGAGTATGTCGCTAGGTCCCTTTAAAAAGAGATGTCCCAATAAATAAGGGGGTCTGTATATCCACGTGTGTTTTTATATCTAAGACAAGATTCTGTGAAGAAGAGGAATTTGAATACATCAAAAATGCCCTTTCTGTAGATTCGCATTACAGCGGAGTGCGGAACCGCTGCAAGGACTCACTTAAGGAGCTCGCGTATGACCTGTTAGAGCGAGCTGGTACGCGAGGCCATGGCTCATTAAGGGTAATTGACATATTCAAATGAAAGACATATATCTATATATGTAGAAGGGGATGTGGAAAGAGAAAGAGCTGAGTGTTGTGTGTTTTTGACCTTTGGCAGTCCCCGAAGAAAATTTCAACAGTGTCCCCTGTGTGTGCCAAGCGACTGGAGCTGCCCTGACGAAATCGCCATAAATATATTAGGCGATGAAACATGTTGGCACTACATAATGGTATGCATATTAAGCAACCTTTTTAAGTTTTGACTTGGGTGCACATCGAAGGAAGAATAAAGTTTGAACCTATTGAGGGTGCATCCTCTTCAATCTTTTATCTTCACTATTCAGTCGCACTTGGTATGTGATTTCTTCACCACGTACCGTCACAGCTTTGGTTTATTTTTGGACACTTTTTTCATTTATTATTTTTTGGAGCGTGATGGCTACCAATGATAAGAGTGGGCAGAGCTGATGAGTACCAATCAGTAGGCTCAATTGGTGGTGCGCATGTGAGGTGCCATCTCGTCCCTTTCACATTTTTTTCATATTTTTTCTATTATTTGTATTAGAAAAAATACCTGGTGTATTTTACGCGAGTTCATGCACCTTGAGGTTTGTCAAGGGGATTGCCAGAAGTAAAACTCTTATTTTTAAATTGAAGGTGGCTAGCTTTGTTGGTGACTACCCCAAATTTTTTTTTTTAAAACGGGGAGTATCATATACCTAAAGTGATAGGATCTGAACCACAGCTAACAATAAATTACCTTACCTTCTAAGTCCTAGGCCTGTGTTGATAGATATTGATTGAGCGGAGGGCGGCCTAGGTTCTTTTTCCCTCTGTAGCTCCTTATTGTGTATATCAAATCTGATCTTAACAACAAGAGGAGACAAAACGAACCTCTGTAACCAGAACTTTAGATATCCCTGGACGAAACTCTGAAACTGAATCCTCGAACTTTGACGATCTGTTAAACGCCAGATGACTGAAGAATCTCCCTTGGAGTAAAGGAGTTACTCCCCTGCTTGGCAGGCACCAAAGACGCATCTGTCCGATCTGCATCCCCGAAGCTCCCGCCGGACACCGAAGACTTTGCAACACCAGAGGTGGATTTCCAGACTTACCAGAGGCCGAACCAAGTCCCCAGCAAAGCTGAGACCCACAACCCTCGTGAGTAGCGTGGAACCGGAACTCCTGGTCACCGGGCACTTTAGCAAGTACATTGACTTCTCGACGTCTCTTGAAGTCGTGCTTGGGGTTACTTGTAGCCCCCACCTCGAGCAAAAGATCCACTGAAGATTGTCGTCCTAGTCACCTCGAGAGACCCATGAGCCGCCATTTTGAGATTCCTCTCTAGGTCCCTTCGCGATCCCTGGTCCGTTGACTGGTGGGTCTCTGTGAAGGTAACTGACTTCCTTTAGGCTTCCCTGGTTGCTCCATATGTGCCCTCACTCCTCCTCGCTGGGGGAGTCCCTCGGACCTTGCTGGTCCGCACTGAAGCATCTTTCTCCTTTCTGCGTGGGTTGCTGTTGCCAAGGCTTGTTGTGTCCAATCCGGGCACCGATGCTGCAGCACTCGACAACCTTCGTGGGACAGCTCGAATCCAGCTCCTGGTTGTCCGACGCCTCCTGGTCCTCGTGGCTGAAGAGTCAAGTTTCACCTCCTTCACCTGAAAACACCCGACATCGGTGGGCATTCATCTATCGTGCCCCTGGTCACTGGAAAGTGACCCAGACTCTGTCCCCTCTGCTTTCCGATTCTTCACATCTCCGATCCAGGCTTGTATCTCTTCGGACACTTCGCATCTTCCCGGCAGCAGTACTTCTTCGCCAGCTTCCATTGAAAACAATGCGACCTGACACCATTTGACACCTATGCACCCGGCTTCTCTGGGTGAGGTAACTCGAGTACTCTGGTGCTCCTGTGTGTGTTGACCCTTGAACTGTCTATGTCCAAGAGGGTTTGGTCCTAGTCCATCTCTAAGTGACCTTTATCTTTAAAATCTAACCGCGACTTTCCCCATAAAAGCTAACGGGAGCTCGCGGCTGTGTTCTCACACTGCACACTACCTTGGGTGGTTCCTTGGGGTCCCAGTGATTCTACAGGCTCTAGGCCTTGTGTCCAGTTATGTCGTGGTTCTTATACAACTTTTTTAGTATATGGTTAGGCTCGCCCCTAGGGCCTGACGTGTATTTGTGCTACTTTACTATTCTATTTGCAGTGTAACTTATGTGCTTTTGCCTCTAGCCTCAAAGAGGCTAGAGGGGTGTGTTTAGTAATAAATACATACATTATACACACACACACCTGGTGTGGTCTCCTTCATTTAGCCACTCAAGAGATTACAGACTGGTAAAACAAGCTGCTTTCCATTCCTTCAAGACTTAGCCTGAAGGCTGCTCTCCATAGCTACCACTAGGATAGCTTTCAATAAAGGTGGTCTTTAACCCATCATCAATAAGGGGTTGTTTGTGTGGAAACTAGCTGCAATGGCTGTTCGCATCAGCTGAAGCCATTTTGTTTGTGGCAGCCATTTTAGTTAGCCATGTGCTCGCCATGTGCTTTCTCCCTCTTCAGTATTGCCTGCCCTTGTATTCTGCTTGTGTCATCTGTTACAGTTAACTCCTTCAGCACTGAGCCAGGGCCTTGCACATGCTCAGAAAGACCTGTAGCTGCCAGAATGCACCTGCTCTTAGTGTATACCTGTCAGGCTGTTTTTACTGATGTAAGGAGAAATGTCTCCCCACCCACATTGTTGAGCAAGCAATTCTTGTATATCCATACTAGTCAATAACTATTCCTGCATGTGCCAGTGCCTCCCCTTGGTCTCATGCTGACTATGCAACAGATGTATATATAAGGTCACTGGTCTCTGTACTCCTTGGTCTGCCTCCTACAGTGGCCTGAGGGTACCATATTGGCGCAGTCTCCCTCATGTAAGGTCAGTCTCCCTCATGTGAGATTAATAAATTATTGTTTTAATATTCCAGCTTCCGTGCCAATCTCTTCTTTGTTGGTTTAAGGACCAGGTGCTTCAGTGAGCCCCTAAAAAGGTTTTTTCTTTCTACAGTTTGGACTGGTTCAAGGTGCCCAATATAGCTAGTGGACAGCATATACCAGGCCAACTTCTCACACTTAGGCAGTGGCGGGTACTCCCACCTGGCATTAACCCGTTTTAGTCTTCATGTTTCAGGGAGGGGATGATGGCTAACAGCCTGGTAGCGAGTACTTTGGCCAGTATGATGCATTCAACATTAATGAGAGGGATGGGCCTGTAGGAAGAGCAGTGGCTGGGCAGTTTGTTTGACTTCTAAACCGTAGTATGTGTGGTGAGACAAAGGCTTGCAGGGAGCCAGCCAGTGAGGCCGGTTTCTAAGGAACTCTATGGGAAAGCTGTTGGGGCCGGGAGCGAGGGGAGGCCGATATGGCAGCCTGGAGCTCCTCAAGCGTATGTAGAGCGTCCAACTCCGCTCATTGGTTGAGTGCAAGCGAGCAGATGGGCAGATCGCCTGCTATCGATCATGACTGTTGCAGGAGTGAGGGGTTTGAGGTTGCGGTGATTATCTGCAAAGACCTCTTGGATTGCAGCTGAGGCATAGACCAAGTGCCCACTTGAGGCCCAGACCGCTGCCGTTGTGCGGGGGTTGGTTATTTCTTGGGAAAGTTAATTGATCAGTTTCCCAGCTTTGCTGCCCTGTTCATAGAATGGCATTAGCAAGTGCACCGGCAGCTTGAGCTGCGTTCAGAAGCATGAGCCATAGGATGTGGCAGAGTTCCTCTGAGCACAAGTTGGAGAATTTCATGATCGCTCTTGGGCTCTGTACCTCCAACGGCTGCGGATGCGTGGCCTATGACTGTTTTGAAGCTTTCCATAGGGCAATCGGGGAATCCACAGAGTGTCGGTTCAAATCAGAATTTTCCTCTATGGCTGTTCAAGGACGTCAGCCAGTGAACCGTCCCGCAGCCACCATGTATTTAGCTGCCATGTCCAGAGGTACCAGGGACTATTGCCCTCAATAGAATCTAAATCAGGTGGGGTCTAATAATGCCCGGGGTAGGATGTGGGCATCGAAGGTCAGATTAAGTGAGGCCATGGGAGAGAAAAAATAGTCCAGCCTCGAAAGGCTCTTATGGGGGACCAGGCAATGTGTGTGTGTGTTTTCTCGTAGGGTGCCAGTGTCTCCATATGTCAACCAATTCCAGAACCTCCTACAGGCTGTCAAGGGTCCCCTGGGACCATCAGGCTCCCACGCCGCTGTCTCCCAGCGCAGCTGGGCGCGTGACTGACTCTCCGGCCAGTTCCGGTATTTTCAGCTCCCCCTGCGCTCACCTACTGAGTAGGGGAGTACTGAGGCTCCGCTTCTGGCTGCATCGGCTACTTCCGTGCTGGCCAAGCGCTGACCCGCTCACCGCACAGCCCTGAGCCCCAAGCTCAGGCACAGTGTTACGCATGGGATCAATCATAAGCCTCTGCTGTTCACAAACTCACCAAGTGCGGCGACATCTTGCCTCCTTCGGGCCCCAGGGCAAGGAGTCCCTCCCCATCCATCAGCCCACACCAGGTGCAAAAATATCACTCCGGGTAGACATGAAGCTGCCGGATTCTATGCTTTAGCCGGGAACTTCAGTAGAAAGCTGCCGCCATCTTGCCCCCCCGGCCACGCCCCTCCAAACAACTATTTAGGTCAAGCCTAGACAGTGCTTGCAATATTTCTTCGAGACTTGTTTCAGATTTGTGAGCTTAATTCTGTCTTTGATTTTTATTTGCTACTTCGATTGCTCTTCAAAATATCTTGGTTTCTACTGGTTCATTGCCCCTCCTTATCCCTCCTTACTCTACTTAGTTGCCACCCACGGAGAGGCGCCTAAGTACTCAGAAGCCTTCCACTGGATAGTGTATCTGTTAGTTCAGGCACTCTCTTTTCTGTTTGTTTCTTTCTCTTCAAGCAGAGCGGTGTGTGTATATCTTTGCCACACGGCAGTGCGAAAAAAGCAGAGAATGGTGTTGGAACATGACGCGGTGCACCCAATCGCCACCAGCCTTGCTATTTACAAGCACAACTAATTTTTGTAACAGCGCTTTTCACGAGCGCTACTGTTTGCCCCGCCCTCTCATACGCTTCGTGCATGCCATGCAGTTCCTACCCTTGGTTTTTCTTGCACTGTGAATATCAAAAAAAAAAAAATCAGGAATCCTAAAGTCATCTGGGCTCGTGTTGCTTACGTGTCCGGGTCACTTGTGACAGAGCATCACAGGACAGATGGGCGCAGTCGAGCAGGTTCTCAGCGTTTCCCTTCTACTTCCTGACATATCGCGATGGACTGTCAGTTCTGGGCACTCTTTTCCCAGCCGGGCTCTGTGCACCATTATCTCCATAGAGAGCCTCCAATGTGCCTTTTGTTCCTTCTCTGCGCTCTGGACGTAGCATGCATCACATGGTGCCCCGGGGCACAAGTGGCGACCCCCTCGAGTGGGTTCGTTATTTGCTTGTGTTTTCTGTGCCCCTCCGACACTGAGTGCAAGTTTTCCATCGCTCACTCTAACCACCTGGGGTACCACTCTGAACTGCCTTTGCTCCCTGCCCTCTACTCCCTCCCATCATGAACAGGCTCAGAAAGCCTAGTTTCTTCTGCCAGCGGACTCAGGTTCTCGCTCCTCCAAGTAAACATGAACATTTCAAGATGGCCGCAATACACAATAATTCGAGAACAATTTATTCGTCCTTCGTATGTGTCTTTACTTTTAACTTGACTTTGATCTAGTAGTATTCCCCATCGTCGGTGTCCAAAGCGGGGGAGCATGGCGATTGCACGGTTACGCCACTCCTATGATGCCTCATGACATGGCTTCTTCTTCACAGCCGCTGGGGGCAATAGAGCCACCAGGCTCCTAAATTACGCAGGAAGCTTTGGCAAACATCAGGCGTCCCGAGCTCCAGCACTGCCTACATATGGACGCCAACAAAAAGTCAAAGCTATAAACACACAGTTCCACACCCCACAATTCAACTCCACACATTTCCAATCCACACCACATGATGCGAGACCATAATTTAACTCAACAACACAATTACACAACACACTACATTCATCCAAGCCAAACCACAGAATTTCACATCGTGCCACATAATTAAACTCCCCTACATACCACTCCACAACACAAAACACCATGCCACATAATTAAACTCCATAACACATAATCCCACTCCCCATAATTCCAGTACACACAATAACACCTAATAACTATCCACATAATGCCACTGCACACCATGCCACATACCACTACACAAATTTACTACACACCACACATTTCCATAACTAACAATTCCAATACAACCCACATAATTCCACTACACACCACATACATACACTAGAACACACATGGGTAAAAGACATTCTCATTTACAACGCCAATAGCTCTAACTGAAGTAAATGTGAGACCTATTACATTTCCAATGCTTGTTTCAATAGTTATTAAACACGCACACTCCTCGTATGCATTTGTAGGAAGGTGGCTGCCCCCCAACTCT